>NC_138972.1:40815000-43315000 GCF_055761805.1 Camellia sinensis | reverse complement strand
AGAGGGATGCATGCAAGCTTGGATTGGTTTCGCTCAGAAATCCATTGCCATGCCACTATTGCCTCTGTCTGCACTGTTTTGCATCTCTGAAAATAGTGCCAACCTCTATGACACTTCTGAACTTCCTTAGAGACATGCTGAGAGGTCATCGACCAAATGGAAAGGCCACCGACCATCTGTAACTGGTCATCGACCATTAATGAAGCCACCGGTTGGATTTTGGTGGTCGGTCGGCACTGCAAGTAGCCGACCGGCCATTTTTTCCTGCAGAACACTGGTTTTGCTGCAATAGAGGACAGACAGTGCATGGCATAGGATTTTCAAAGCAAAATGTTGCACGACTACCCTTCCCATCATGTTATGGACTCAAGGGAGTGTGGCCCTCAGTCCTCGGGCCACCAATCACGTATTTCGATGCATGATGGCCAAGGGAGCCGAAGTATGCAATTTTAATGTCAAATGGAATGCACCCAAAACACATAAAGGGCCCAACCTCTATCATGGTTGATCAAGAGGCAAGGCATGCATGCAAAATGCAATACAACAAGCATGCCAAACCATGTAATATAGCTCAAGAATGCAACATGGACATTCAAGCATGCAAGGCAAACATGTGACAACATGTAAAGGGACAAGATATGCAATCATTCAAGCATGCCAAATGCAATTAAACATGCAACAACATGTTAATGGGCCAAGTATGTAACAACATGCAAGGCAAGCATGCAACAATATGCAAGGGATGGTCTTAAACCAATATGGGCAGCTCTCAAATAGGCCCAAATCAGCGGCCAAAATGATGCGACAAAGGCATGAAAACACACACACAAGCATGTATACACAAGGGCCTAAACATGGAGCATAAGACATCAACTTTTCAAAGCATTGAAAGGATAACAAATGCAATTATGTAAGCATAAAACATGAACTGAAATGGCATAATAAGTGACTCCAAATCACTGAAATAGCCCAACTAAAGCATGCTTATGACTCATACACCCAAGGCTCACAAGCCAAAATGCATGGAGGCTATACAAATCATGGCAAGCATGGCCAAATCAGTACCTAACAGACCTTAAGCATGGCAAAATAATGCTAAAACCTTCTTGGAACCAAACCAAAATCATGCTAGAATGTCATCTCATAACATAATACATATTAGACCAAAACATGAGATTACAAGGCAAGCACATAATGCATGAAATGGACCATTAATCCGACCAAAAACAGTGATATAATATGACCAAATAACACCCAAAAACCTCTGAAATGGAGCCAAAAACAACTAAGCATGCATGCTACCCTTGTGAGCCAAAAAAATGAACAAATGAGAGACCAAGGGAGAGGGGTGTCCCTCCCTTATGCAAGACTTTAAGACCCCTTCACCACCACTGAAAATCCACTGGACTTCATTGGTGAGAAGGCCAATATGCAAAAGGTTCCAAAGCTCAACAAAAGAAGGCACAAAAGGGTCCAAACAAGGCCTAAGAGGGGGAGGTCGACCCCAAACACAAAAGAGACCTTAATGAAAGATCTTAAGCATGCAAATACAAGACTTTTTTTAGTTATACACAAAGCTTAAATCAGTATGCAAGATGGGTTAAAAACTAGTGCAAGAATGGGGAATATAAAGTAACTATACTCACCCTTGAAGAACACTTGAAGAACAGCAAGTCCAGCCCATTTTTTTGATCAAAACCAACCCAAAACCTCCAAGAACAATCTCTCAACACCTCAAGAACCGAAGTATGGTGTAATACTATGTGTCCTAGTGCAAAACTAAGAACAAAACACACTTTTGAACTCTCAAACACACATAAATGAAGAGAGAGGGGGGGATATAGAGAGAGAGAGAGTGGTTTATATATCAGATATATATGTATTATCTCTGGTTTTGCTGAACCTCTTCAAAGGAAGAGGAAGGTCCTCTTATATAGAGCAAGATGAAGGCTTGAAGCTTCTAAGGGAAGCTAAACAAAAGGGTCAAGGGGGTCAAGCTTCTTGAGGAAGCTAAGGTAAAGGGTCAAGCTTCCTCAAGAAGCTTGAGCAAAGGGTCCAAGCTTCTTCAAGAAGCTTGAACAAAAAAGGTGCAAAGGGTGCAACTCTTCCATACACATGTATGAAGGACAAGTCCATGCACTCCAGCTGGCACAACTGGCATGCACCATGCCTGAAAAAGGCAAAAAGGAGGTATCGGCCAAAACAGGAGTCAATCGGCCAAATAAATGGTCGGCCGACCACAAGAAAAGGCCGATACACCTAATAGAATGCCGACCGACCAAACATTTGGTCGGTAGAAGAAAAACAAGGCTGGGGGCAGCGTACCACGGCCGGTGGGTTTCAGGGATGGCTAACAAGCCTCTTCCCACCCTCAGAAGTACAAAACATAAGTCCTTGGTGCAAAACCAAGCATAGAACAGGCAAGTTAAGAGATCCTAAGACACGGCGCGCAGCCAAGGCCTCCGAGAACTCAAAACGAACACGAACATGGATGATCACCGAGTGTTCAAACGGTGACGTCCAAGTCTTGAGGACGGTCAAAAATGGGGTGTCTACAATTGCCCCTCTTTGACAGAACTCGAAAGTCATAACAATGACGGGAGTGAATGTCAAAGCCTAGAGACGACCCATTTTTGATAAAGCTGAAGACTTAGACAAACATGCAAGACAATAAAGATGAAAGATATGCGCCCGAGGGCGGGGGCAGAATGCAAGAAAATGTACAAAGCCAAGCATAACTTATAATCATGCAAAGAAAGCTGGAATGAAGCATAACAATGCAACAGTTTTAAGCAAGTAGAAACCAAGCTACATTACAATGCAGAAAGGGTGTAAGAGAATTACTGCAATTCTCACTGCGAATATAGTGTGCATGTGTGATAGATACACAAAGCGAGAGTGTGTGATTGATACACAAAGCGAACGTGTGTGATTGATACACAAAGCGAGCATGGTGAGCATAGTGTGATGGACACAAAAAGCAAATGTGTGATGGATACACAAAAGGTGAACACAGAGTGTGATAGATGCACTTAGTGAACAAGGTGTGGTGGATACACAAAGGTGAACACAAAGTGTGATAGATGCACTAAGTGAACAAGTGTGATGGATACACTAAAGGTGAACACAAAGTGTGATAGATGCACTAAGTGAACAAGTATGATAGATACACTAAAGGTGAACACAAAGTGTGATAGATGCACTTAGTGAACAAAGTATGATGGATATACTAAAGGTGAACACGAAGCGTGATAGATGCACTTAGTGAACAAGTGTGATGGATATACTAAAGGTGAACACGAAGCGTGATAGATGCACTTAGTGAACAAGTATGATGGATATACTAAAGGTGAATACGAAGTGTGATAGATGCACTTAGTGAACAAGTAGGATGGATATACTAAATAAATAAAGTGTGATTGATACACTAAATGAATGAAGCGTGATTGATACACTAAATAAGTGAGAGTGTAATAGATACACAAAGTGAATGAAGTGTGATTGATACACTAAATAAATAAGAGTGTAATTGATACACTGAATGAAGTGTGATTGATGCACTAGATAAATGATCTTAAACGGAACTTCTTTGAATAAACTGTACATACAATATCGTGCATGACTGAGAAAGAAATTTGATAGGTACAATGCATTACAATGCATGATGCTTAAGGAAAGCAATAAATGGACAAAGCGACGCTTTAGAAAGCACCTCATGAGGTGAGTGGCAGTGAACCGCTCTTCTCCGACGAGGATCTCCCCTTGTGCTCTTCGAACACTTACCTTCAACTTGCAGTACAAAGGCTCTGAAATACTGACAAGGGTTCTTCACGTAGAACACTTTGGATGCTGCCTCTCTTCCTGATCATATTCACAACTTTCCCTATTCTCCAACAGGGTGACAGACTAGGTTGGTTCAGTATCTAGAATTGAGGTACATACACACTATCTCAACCTATGGGGCTTCCATACGGATTTCAAGCGGGGGATACATCCCTGGGTATTTAAACCAGACTTTAGTCTCGGGAATCTCGAACCTTTACGTTCTAGGCATCAGCCATTCGAACTCTAGTTTCCACCGTCACAGTTGGTCTCCTAAGAACTCATTGCAAACACGACCATGATGTCCCTGGCACGAAACGGTACTCGAGGAGAGCACTTCTGATCACCATTCTGGCTTGAAGCAGACTTGATCTTGAGCTTGAGGTAGAGGCACACTCATACTTCGGAGCATTGGCAAGACCTGAAGAGGTACACACGGAATGTAGTCTCGGAACTTACTGAAGTTAAAACAAACTCAGATACCCGACATTTTCCCTCTTTTCTTTTGCTTTGTAGTCTAGAACCCATATAGCTTCAAATAGGTCCTGGTTTTACTGTTCTGACATGACCTGGGTTGAACCCTGCGGTTTTACGAAAGAACAAATCTTGTTTTGCATAGATTTGGAGAACGGCACGGCACTCGGAGCGCAAAATGATTTTATTTTTTGAAATTGAGAGATGAGTTCTCGATTGGGTATTGAGCCTACGACTAACCATATCAAAAATGACTCAACAATGGAAAGAAAAGATAAAACAACCTAAACACATCCGCTGACACTCAAAACGACACAAAACAAGAATCGAGACAAACAAAGACACAAACACAACACTCGGATATGTTACAAAGGCAAGAGACCTCTCGGTGCACGAGGAGCTAGTTTCTTCGGGTATTGTTTCCTGCCCTTCCTCATTTGTGATTCTCACATCACTCGGCCCTCAGGCTCTGTTTTTTTGAAAAAGAAGCCCCTTTTTCTCACTTTTTCTCTCAGCGCACATCTCTCTATTCTTCAATCTCTCATTTTTTATCCCTCCCCTGAGTAGTTGATGGATAAACAGAAAGTTATGGGCTCTTGTCCCTAGTATTCCGCTAGATTTTTCTTCTTGTTTACAACAGTGAGTTTCTCCCACAGAGGGGCTGCGCTACAACTGGGTGTGTAGCAAATCTACAGTTGACATCGGTTAACGATGCTTTGCTGGGGAGTTTGGACGTGATCAGATTTGTCCAGATGAGGGAGTGGAATATCTTGATCCATTCTAGTTCGTGCTTCGCACTTGACTTGATACCTCGTTGCTCGGAGGGTGTGAGAGCTTTCTGCCCTTTTGCAGTTAGCTTCAGTGGTGCCCTTTTCCGGCAGGTATGATGCTGTAGACACCCCATTTTTGACCGTCCTCAAGACTTGGACATCACCGCTTGAACACTCGGTGATCATCCATGTTCGTGTTTGTTTTGAGTTTCCGGAGGTCTTGGCTACGCGCCTTGTCTCAGGATCTCTCGACTTGCTTGTTCTGTGCTTGGTTTTACACCAAGGACTTGTTTGTTTTTGCACCTGAGGGTAGAGAGTAGCTTGCTAGCTACCCCTGATATCCACCGGCCATGGCTTGAGGCCACCGGCCTTGTTTTGAGGCTACCGGCCATTGGTGAAATAGTCCATTGGCCGGTCGGCATTTTGTGTGGCCGGCCGACCACCTGTTTGGCCGATGGCCTCTTTTTCTGGCCGGTACCACCTTTTTTCCTTTTTCAGGCATGGTGCATGCCAGCTGTGCCAGCTGGAATGCACAAACCCTGCCCCCGTGCACATCTGTGGCTATTTGGCCCCTTTTGCACCCTTTTGGTCTAGTTTCTTGAGGAAGCTTGGACCTTTGTCTTAGCTTTCTCAAGAAGCTTGAACCCTACCTCAGCTTCCTCAGGAAGCCTTGGCCCATTTGCCTTGGCTTCTTGAAGAAGCCTTGATCCTTTTAATTAGCTTCTCTTGGAAGCTTAGCACCTTTGATGGTCTGTATAAGGAGACAAACCCTCTCCTTGGTTTTGGTTCAGCAAAATCAGACCTAGAACATATATATTCTAATACATACATCTTCTCTTTCTATATCTCCCTCTCTCTCTTTATTTGTGTGTGTTTGAGGGCCTAAAAGGGTGATTTGTTCTTACTTTTGCACTAAGACACACACCATTACACCATACTTTGACTTTGGGAGGTGTTGAGGGTTTATTCTTGAGGTTTTGAGCTGGTTTTGATAAGAAGAAGGTGGCTGGACTTGTTGTTCTTGAGGTGTTCTTCAAGGGTAACACTTTTGCTTTAAATTCCCCAATCTTGCACTAGCTTTTGACCTGCTTTTCATACTGATTTGAGCTTCGTGTATAACTGAAAAAAGTCTTTTATTTGCATTCTTAAGATACTTCATTAAGGTCATTTTGTTGTTTGGAGTCGATCTCCCCCTCTTAGACCTTGTTTGGCCCTTTTTGTGCTCTCTTTGATAAGCTTTGGGGACTTTTGTGTATTGGCTTTCTCACCACTGAAATCCAGTGGATTTTCAGTGGTGAAGAAGGGGTTTTGAAGTCTTTCTTAGGGGAGGGACACCCCTCTCCCTTGGTCTCTCTTTTGTTTGCATTTTTGGCCCATAAGGGTAGCATGTATGATTAGTTGTTCTTGGCTTCATTCCAGAGGTTTTTGGGTGTTATTGGGTCATATTATGCCTCTGTTTTTGATCGGATTCATGACCCCTTTCATGCCTAATATATTTGCCTTGTATTCCCTCATTTTGCCTAGAAGTGCATCTTGTATCTAGCCTACCATGCTCTCATATTTTGGCCTAACTTTGTGAAGTTCTTTGCCATGTCTTACCATGCTTGAGGTCTGTGGGGTGCTGTTTTGATCATATTTGCCATGTTTGGTATAGCCTTTTTGCATTTTGGCTTGTGAGCCTTGAGGGTGTGAGTTATGAGCATACTTTAGTTGGGTTGTTTCAGTGATTTGGGGTCATTTTACATGCCGTCTCAGTCCCTAATCCATACTTGCATGATTGCATTCATCATCCCTTTCATGCCTTGAAGAGTTGTCTTGTTGAGCCTTAAAATGAGCATTGTGCATGCTTATGTGTTTGAGGCTTTGGGTTGCCATGACATTGGGTTTTAGGGGTCCCTTTTGCATGCTAAAACTCTGTTTTGCATTGAAAAATCCATGCCTTATTTGCTTGGGGTAGGTGTTGAGTAATGCCCTCATTTGAGGCCTTGAATGCTCATTTTTTTTTTTACATCCATTTCCTAGCATATTTCGACATCATCCTTCGTATGTTTTTCAGAGTTTAACGTGAGTGTTTGATGTCTTTGTTTGTCACCCTTAAGTGTCCTTGAGGGCTCCCTCTCCCATGCTTAGGTGATAGGCCTTGGTGTGTGCATGCTTGCATGCACAATTTGTGCTATTTTTGGCTCTTTTGGCCACTGTTTTGGGGTGTGGCTGAGGCCTCCCATTTTAGTCTAAGTCCATTCTTGTGTATAGTGGTATGTTTGATTTATTGCCTCTAGTTGCATGCTTGCAACATACCATGTTTGCATTACATGATAGGTTGCATTGCATTGCATCTCGCATGCTTAATACATTACATTCGCATGCATAGGTTACATTGCATTTGGCATGTTTTGTGCCTTAGTCATTTCGCACATTTGGGCCATGTTTGTGTACATGCATTGCATTGCTTGGTTTAGGGTGTCAAACCAAGCATGAGGGGTGAGGTGTGTTCGTACTCAAAGTGACGAAACACGTTTCACTTATCGGTTGCCAATGCCCTTGATCTCAAGCATGATAGGGTGTAAGGCACTCATCTCTTTTGTTGCATACATTTTACATTGACTGGCAAACTTGGCTTCTTAGGCCATCATGCATCAAAATGCATAATTGATGGCCCGAGGGTCGAGCCACGCTCCCTTGAGTCCATTGCATGATACACATTTGCTTGAAAATCCCATACCATACACTGTCTGTCCTCTGTTGCTATCAAAACAGATTTCTGCAGGAACATTTGGCCGACCGACTACTTATTGTGCCGACCGACCAAATACAATTAGCCGATAGTTAAACCAATGGTCGATAACTATTCCCTTTGGCCGGTGATGGTCCCACTTGGTCGGTGATGCTTCTCAGTGTTCAGAGAAGCATCCTTGGGACTCGTGAAAATTTTCAGAGGAGCAAGGCAGTGTAAATAGAGGCAACAGTGGCATGGTACGGGTTTCCGGGCGAGACGAGTCAAGCATGCACCATTCTCGCATTCCAAGGTAGGGCTGCGGCCATCTTCTTTCTATATTTAATTCATTCATTAATTAGAAGTTCTATAATAATTAATTTAGCAGTATTCATTTGGTTGTGTAATATTATTCGGACCCTCCGAGCAAGGGCAATTGTGTAATAAGTGTGCGTGAGTGTGTGTATGTCTTCCAACCCCACGTCTTTCTTCCCTTTTATTTACTAGCTTTCGATGGTTAGTTTAGGACATGTTTCAATTAGCATACTTATGATAGCATGTTTGCATACATTCATTCGTTTTGCATGCACCGGGCTCGGCGCATCATACTAACTGTATTTGTATTTCAATCCCAAATTGAATACGTGTTAGCTATAGCATTTCACATGTCATTTTAGAATAGTCATGCCTATTGTAGTTGCATTCCTACATGTGTTACATTAGGCATTTCTGTATAATTAGGACCATGCATGGATTTCTAACATAGCTTTTGTTTTGGCTTGGAGTACTCTGTAAGTCTTTTCGCTTTAGCATCCTTGCATACGTGTGAGTGTTGCCATGACAGCATGCTTACCATGAGGCTATTTGCTTATATGATATAACTGCTTGGATGACTGTGGGTGGAGGTTGAATTACCTGAATTGAAATAATGCATTAAAACTGTGAGTTTTAAGCCCACTAGATAGTGGCAAAACCATGTTTTCTAAGCCCATCCGAAGGTGGCAAAATCTGCATTTTAGCTCACTTACGAGTAGCAGACCGTTTTCAAAACAAACATGAAATGTTTTGTTCCAATTCAGGCGATCCAGTCTATACTTTTGTGCTGTGTGCATCACATAGTAAATCTAGGCTAATAACCGGAATAAGAACGCATAATGTTTTCAAAACAAGATATCATGGTTAGTAGAGGTCGATCTTCGGATCGGGCGAGAGGGGGTGCTCATAGCTGACCTTCCCCAATCGTACCCAAGTTCCCGAGCTGAGGCAACTTTGGTGATGACGGGCACGTGGCCTTAGGCAAACGAGTCAGGGTTTCCTAAATTTTTCCAAAATAAAATATTTAGGTGGCGATTCTGTATCTGGCAAAGCAATCCATGTTTGGCACTTCTTTCTAAAAATTTGTTTTTCAAAACGATTTGCCGGATTTGGACTCTTTGGTTCAGATTAAGAACCGTGACAATCTGAGAGTCAGAACTGTAGTGAGCCCAATATGAACAGAACGGCAGGGGGGGATCTCCCATTCCGGGGTGTTCGACCTTTCTGGTAAGTGCGTTGATAAAGGAGGAAAAGACAGAAAACCTAACTCAACCGTCTCCCTAGTTCATTATTTTGACCATTTTTGTTTTTGGCTTTCTACAAAAATAATTTTGACCAATATGAGAGTTAGATTAACATGCTTGTTCAACTTTTCTGATTTAAAATCATGCAAGTCAGGCTATGAGCACTGAAAATTTTCCTTTTTTTGGGTCTAAGAAAATGGCCAAGGTTTGGAAAATGAAATAATTTTCGAGAAATTAGTCAACCTTAGTAAAAATTCTCAAAAACCGTATTGGCAAACAACTAGTGCTCAACGAGCACGTAACTTACTCTCGAGATACACAACCTTAGATCTGAAGGATAATTGCCCCTTGCTTAAAAAGAGCTGCATGGCAACGGAAAGTTGCCCCTTGTTTGAACGGCACCGCAGCGCATTGAATGGCAACGAAAAGTTGCCCCTTGTTTGAATGGCACCGCAGCGCATTGTAGTCAATCCTCAGAGTGACGAACACAACCAAATTCTCGGATACAGAGAAGACAAAGATGACCAGAACCATCACATGGACATAGTCGAATTCGAAGTGTTTGTGGCTGGACTTCAAGATGAAGTTGCCTACGTATCCCAAACATGGAAATCAAGCCATACGTAGTTCAGGTTTAGGTATACTCGGGTATTTGACCTCTCCTTTTGCGCTCTAACTTTTGCCAAGGCCGCCCTTCTGGGTTTTCAATCTTGCGAGCTATGTTTTTCTTTTCTTTCAATTCTTTTTCATTTTTTTTCATTTTCATTTTTTTCTATCTTTTCTTTTTCATTCTTTGTATTTGTATTTTTTTTTTCTTGCTCTAACTTTTGCCTGGGTCGCCCTTCCGGGTTTTCGGCCCAGTGAGCCTCTCAAGGGTAAAAGTGTAGCTTTGTCCATGTCAAATGGTTTTGAGATCTCGAAGCCATCTGAATCCAGGAGAGTGGCCGCTGTTCGCTGATGATGTAGACGTCCATCTCGGGGGTGAATTTGCCCCTAGTGTTGTGGATAGGAACTTAGTTGTTCTTCAACAATGCTTTCTTCTTTCCTCCCTTCTGGGATTTGGCATTCTTGCCGTTCTTCATCTTTGACTCTTCGAGCACATTTGAAATTCTTTTGCCTCTAGTTCAAGGGGTGCTTTTGATTGAGCTTTGCAAGCTTCCTTTGATCACAACTGATCTTCTTGATCTGACTTTGGTGCCTCTTGTTCGAGGGCTGCTTTAAATCTGGCCACACAGGCCTTACATTGACGGTTGACCATTGATCATTCTGATCCCAAGTTTAAGGTTTTGAGAGCAAAGGGATTGAATCTTGAGGCTGAGAGCGATCCTTGGCTACACAATCTCAAGAGCGATTCTGCACAAGTCTTCACAGGACCGCGCAAAATATTTTTTTGAAATTTTTTAAGAAAGCGACAAATCGCTCGCGCTGAAGGCAGTGTAGAACCAATCTGGATCAAGCTAGGATCCTTCTCAGTACTCACATTAACAAGCATGATCTCATTCATTAAGCGCTTAGCACGCTTGTCTTTCTCTCAATTGATCAAGTTTTGCAAAACCCGAGGAATTCCTTCCTCTTTGTTTTTACCACAGTGTTCAAAAAAGTTTTGAAAAACTCAGGTCAATGTAATGATTTCAAAGCACAGAAAAGACACAATTTTTAGTCAGATACTGCCGTCTCATTCAGAACTTCTGGTACAACTAGCACAAGGCAGAAGCAACCACAAGAGTGTGAAAATCACTGCTGTTCATTCAAATCTTCTGGTGTAACTGGCTCCAAGGCAAAAACAGACTCAAAAGAAAACGAAAAGACAAACACAAAACAAAGCAAGTGATGTTCGAGGTAACACCCCGAAATCACCCGACTCCAACAAAACAGGACTGACGCTATACAACAAGAGAGACCCAACTGACTCAGGACAAAGAGACAGACTCAAAACAAAACAACAGAACTGACTCAACACCCAAGTCAGAAACTACAAAATTAGCATTCGCAAATGCTCAAAACAGTGCGTGCCAAACGCTACATCCGGAGTAAACTGAGCGCCATCCGCAGGTGGTTCATCCCTTGATCACATAATCACATTATCCCCCACAAGTTCACTGATCCAATGATGATTGACTTTGCTAGACTGGTGCGGCAATGACCTTGTTGTCAAACAAATCTTGTACATCATGGTGCAGACGAAAGCAGCTATCGGTCTCATGATCGGTTTATTGATGGTACGCACAGTACTTAGTCTGGTCATGCTTTGGAGGGAGAGGATCAGGTAAAGGCTGTTGTTCTAATGGTTTCAGATGTCCTTTCCGAATTAAGACCTCTAGAGCCTTTGACAAAGGCATATAAAGTGGGGTAAAAACCCTCTAGACTCGAGGTGGATATTTGGTTTTCTGTGAGCTACTTCTGGACGCACCGGTGAATGGGGTAGCTTTTTTTGATGTGGTGGCGGTAACCATGCCCACTTCAGAAGATCTTGCAGCTGCATCACCGCTGGTGGTCGCATTCGAACTGCGGGAAAACACCCGCCTAGGCTGCTCCTTCTCCTGGTCAATAAGGCCCTGCTTCATGGCATCCTCGATCTGTACCCCCATCTCATGCAAATCTAAAAAAGTAGGGAAGGGAAGCATAATCATTTTCTGCATTAGTTTGGGCTGGAGGTTGCGCACAACCATCCGTATTTGATCCTTATCCGTTGGCCTAATGGTCATCATTGAGGCTTTGGCGCTCCAGCGGGCCACGAATTCTGAGAAGCTCTCCTTAGGCTCCTGCCTCGTCGTCTCAAGATCACGGGTCGTAATCTCGATTTGCGTGTTATACGAGTATTGTGCAACGAAGGCCTCGGCCATCTCATCCCAATTCCTCTTGACATCATCTTCCAATTTTGTGTACCAGATGGCCGCTACACCCGACAGGGTCCAGCCAAATAATGAAATATTCTATAGTCTGGTGAGGCCCATCGGCCATAGTATGTCTGAGAACAACCGTAGATATACCATGGGATCCCCGGATCCGTCAAAGCGGTCAATTTGTGGCATCTTGAACCTATCTGGCAGTGTCACAGCTGCGTCGGTGTACCCGTCCTCAATGTCCGGGATGGACTTTACCCTCTGGGATTTTTTGAACAACTTTTCAAGCTTGCTCAACTTCAACACTGTATGGTCTACCTCGAACTAAAAGGGAGAGTCCGGTAGGTTGATTGGTACTTTAGACAGCGGGGGTAAGATTAGGGGCAGAGCCAGCCCTGTCGGAATGTCCGTACCTTCCTGGACATTTGGCGTCGCCCCGGGTATTGGATCTACTAGTGGGGGAGGAGCTTGGTGCGAAGCAAATGCTCCAGCTTGCTATTGTAACCTAGTGATTAGCTTTGCCTGTTGGGCTATGATCGCAACCTGTTGTTTGGCAAATTTCGCTTGGCGGACAGCATCTTGCTGCATGAGTTTCATACTTTCTTGGAGTTGATGCATCATTTCCTCCATTCCTGCCATGTTCTGCTGTTCCGGTTGACTGACTGGTATATCTATCTCTGTGATAAAAACTGAGGCCTCAGCCTGACTGTTCACTGGTGGGGTGGATAAAGGCCACTGATCTGGGAACTACTGAACTGGTGATCTATGTCTGACTGACCCTTTTACTCTGCCTCTGGCAAAGGAACACTGATTGCCCTTGAATTAAATCTCTGACCCGACAAAGTCTATCAACACGAGTCCAATGCACCTGGGGGATATTGGAGCCTTCTGAAGCTAGGGTTCCCAGACTACCTAGCAAAAGAGAAAACAGACAGCACCTCAGCCTGATTTCACCAAAACAGATATGAGCATAGTAGGATGACTGTGCCCTCTACTGAATTCTGCCCCAAAATTCTGCCAGTAAACCGATACCCACAGGTAAACTGAATCCCAAAATACTGAACTGGTGCCCGCAGGCCTGATGCCCAAACTTGCAAACCGATACATGCATTCCCTGTAGAGGTCAACTCAAAAAGCACATAACAAGCAAGCAAGAGCCAAAACACCCCTATTTTGGGGTAGGGTTTCCCTGTCCTATTTTGTCAGGAGCTATGGTTTCACTACGCACGTAGCGGTTTCAAACAACCTATAATCGGGTGATCAACCTGTCCTAGCTTGGAATGGTCACTATGGTTTCCGAATATGCACTAAGTTGAATGGTCAAAAGGGTGCCCCAGCAACAATCGGGGTTTGTATTACCATCGTGGCAGAGCCCGTAACCGGTCAGCCTTATGCACGCTTCTTGAAGCGAGCCTCCGGCAAACCGTTCAGGAATAGCAGACGGCAAACACTGTGACTTAGGCGCACCAATGCACATGCAATGCAAAAAAACACATAAGTATAATCAAAACAGGATATCATGAGTTCGAGTCAAGCTCTCTAACTCCCCAGCAGAGTCGCCAGAAACTGTAGACGTCCCGGAAACGTCCCGGGGGGAATCCCCCGTTTTGTTCATTGGGCTCACTACAGTTCGGACTCAATGTTGTCACGGTTCTTAATCTGATCTCACAATGTGCAATGTGAGATTGATAAATCACCAAAGAGTCCAAATCTGGCAAATCATTTTGGAAAACAGATTTTTGTAAAGAAGTGCCAAACATGGACTGCTTTGCCAGATATAGAGTTGCCACCTACATATTTATTTTGGGGGAATTTAGAAAACCTTGACTCGTTGCCTAAGGCCACGCGTCCGTCATCACTAAAGTTGCTTCGGTTCGGGAACTTGGGTACGATTGGGGAAGGTCAACTATGAGCACCCCCGATCGCCCGATCAAAGATCGGCCTCTACCAACCATGATATCGAGTTTTGAAAACGTTATGTGGTCTTATTCCGGTTATTAGCCTAGATTTACTATGTGATGCACACAGCATACAAGTATAGACTGGGTCACCTGAATTGGAACAAAACATTTCATGTTTGTTTTGAAAATGGTTTGCTACTCGTAAGTAGGCTAAAATGCAGATTTTGCCACCCTCGGGTGGGCTTAGAAAAATATGGTTTTGCTACTATTTAGCGGGCTTAAAACTCACAGTCAATGCATTTTTTCAATTCAGATAATCCAACCTTCACCCACAGGCATTCAGGCAGATATATCACATAAGCACATAGCCTCATGGTAAGCATACTATCATGGCAACACTAACACACATGCAAGGATGCTAAAGCGTAAATGCTTACCGAGTACTCCAAGCCAAAACAGAAACTAGTTAGTAATCAAATGCATGATCCTAGTTCATGTTAAGATGGCTAATGCAACACATGCAAGATGCAACTATAATAGGCTCGGCTATTCTAAGACGGCATATGATGATGCTACAGCTAACATGTATTCAACTTAGAATTGAAATACAAATACAGTTAGTATGATGCGCCGAGCCCGGTGCATGCAATACAGGTGAATGATGCAAACATGCAAGCATAAGTATGCTAATTGAAACATGCCCTAATCTAACCATCGTAAGCTGGTAAATAAAAGGGAGAAAGACGTGGGGTTGGAAGACATGCATCACACACACGCATGCTTATTACATAATTTGCCCTCTCTCGGAAAGTCCGAATAAATAATACAAACCGAATAAATAATTAACTACTCAAGCTAATTAAATATTACAAACCCTTAACTAATTAACAAATTAATTAAACTATTTAGAGCAGTAAAATGGCCTCAGGAAGAGGGATGCATGCAAGCTCGGATTGGTTTCGCCCGGAAATCCATTGCCATTGCCTCTGTCTGCACTGTTTTGCATCTCTGAAAATAGTGCCAACCTCTATGACACTTTTGAACTTCCTTAGAGACATGCTGAGAGGTCATCGACCAAATGGAAAGGCCACCGACCATCTGTCACTGGTCATCGACCATTAATGAAGCCACCGATTGGATTTTGGTGGTCGGTCGGCACTGCAAGTAGCCGACCGGCCATTTTTTCCTGCAGAACACTGGTTTTGCTGCAACAGAGGACAGACAGTGCATGGCATAGGATTTTCAAAGCAAAATGTTGCACGACTACCCTTCCCATCATGTTATGGACTCAAGGGAGTGTGGCCCTCGGTCCTCGGGCCACCAATCACGTATTTCGATGCATGATGGCCAAGGGAGCCGAAGTATGCAATTTTAATGTCAAATGGAATGCACACAAAACACATAAAGGGCCCAACCTCTATCATGGTTGATCAAGAGACAAGGCATGCATGCAAAATGCAATGCAACAAGCATGCCAAACCATGTAATATAGCTCAAGCATGCAACATGGACATTCAAGCATGCAAGGCAAACATGTGACAACATGTAAAGGGACAAGATATGCAATCATTCAAGCATGCCAAATGCAATTAAACATGCAACAACATGTTAATGGGCCAAGTATGTAACAACATGCAAGGCAAGCATGCAACAATATGCAAGGGATGGTCTTAAACCAATATGGGCAGCTCTCAAATAGGCCCAAATCAGCGGCCAAAATGATGCGACAAAGGCATGAAAACACACACACAAGCATGCATACACAAGGGCCTAAACATGGGGCATAAGACATCAACTTTTCAAAGCATTGAAAGGATAACAAATGCAATTATGTAAGCATAAAACATGAACTGAAATGGCATAATAAGTGACTCCAAATCACTGAAATAGCCCAACTAAAGCATGCTTATGACTCACACACCCAAGGCTCACAAGCCAAAATGCATGGAGGCTATACAAATCATGGCAAGCATGGCCAAATCAGTACCCAACAGACCTTAAGCATGGCAAAATAATGCTAAAACCTTCTTGGAACCAAACCAAAATCATGCTAGAATGTCATCTCATAACATAATACATATTAGACCAAAACATGAGATTACAAGGCAAGCATATAATGCATGAAATGGACCATTAATCCGACCAAAAAAAGTGATATAATATGACCAAATAACACCCAAAAACCTCTGAAATGGAGCAAAAAACAACTAAGCATGCATGCTACCCTTGTGAGCCAAAAAAATGAACAAATGAGAGACCAAGGGAGAGGGGTGTCCCTCCCTTATGCAAGACTTCAAGACCCCTTCACCACCACTGAAAATCCACTGGATTTCAGTGGTGAGAAGGCCAATATGCAAAAGGTTCCAAAGCTCAACAAAAGAAGGCACAAAAGGGTCCAAACAAGGCCTAAGAGGGGGAGGTCGACCCCAAACATAAAAGAGACCTTAATGAAAGATCTTAAGCATTCAAATACAAGACTTTTTTTAGTTATACACAAAGCTTAAATCTGTATGCAAGATGGGTTGAAAACTAGTGCAAGAATGGGGAATATAAAGCAACTATACTCACCCTTGAAGAACACTTGAAGAACAGCAAGTCCAGCCCTTTTTTCTGATCAAAACCAACCTAAAATCTCCAAGAACAATCTCTCAACACCTCAAGAACCAAAGTATGGTGTAATACTATGTGTCCTAGTGCAAAACTAAGAACAAAACACACTTTTGAACTCTCAAACACACACAAATGAAGAGAGAGGGGGGGATATAGAGAGTGAGAGTGGTTTATATATTAGATATATATGTATTATCTCTGGTTTTGCTGAACCTCTTCAAAGGAAGAGGAAGGTCCTCTTATATAGAGCAAGATGAAAGCTTGAAGCTTTTAAGCGAAGCTAAACAAAAGGGTCAAGGGGGTCAAGCTTCTCAAGGAAGCTAACCCAAAGGTCCAAGCTTCTTGAGGAAGCTAAGGTAAAGGGTCAAGCTTCCTTAAGAAGCTTGAGCAAAAGGTCCAAGCTTCTTCAAGAATCTTGAGCAAAAAAGGTGCAAAGGGTGCAACTCCTCCATACACGTATATGAAGGACAAGTCTGTGCACTCCAGCTGGCACAGCTGGCATGCACCATACCTGAAAAAGGCGAAAAGGAGGTATCAACCAGAACAGGAGTCAATCGGCCAAATAAATGGTCGGCCGACCACAAGAAAAGGCCGATACACCTAATAGAATGCCGACCGACCAAACATTTGGTCGGTAGAAGAAAAACAAGGCCGGTGGTAGTATACCACGGCCAGTGGGTTTCAGGGATGGCTAACAAGCCTCTTCCCACCCTCAGAAGCACAAAACACAAGTCCTTGGTGCAAAACCAAGCACAGAACAGGCAAGTTAAGAGATCCTGAGACACGGCGCGCGGCCAAGGCCTCCGGGAACTCAAAACGAACACAAACATAGATGATCACCGAGTGTTCAAACGGCGACGTCCAAGTCTTGAGAACGATCAAAAATGGGGTGTCTACACATAGCCTCTTTAAAAGTTAAACGCTCTTTTTCTAACAAATATGTTAGGAAATCTGGACCAAAAGATTTTGGGTTCTAGCACGTTTACTACGCCTAGGTTCCTCTTCCTCTTACTCTTGGTCTTGTTCTTGATCATGACTAGTAATAGCATCATGAGATCTTTTGTTGTTACTAGTCTCTTGTCCAGTCTTATTTGGAAATACATGTTCAAAGAATGATGCATTCCTTGACTCAATAATAGTATTTATATGCATTTCGGTATGTTCTGATTTATGAATTAAAAACCGATATGCACTACTATTCTTAGCATAACCAATGAAAATGCAATCAATGGTCTTAGGACCTATCTTAGTCTTTTTAGGACTAGGAATAGCCACTTTAGCCAAACACCCCCACACTTTTAAGTATTTGTAGGATGGTACTCTTCCATGCCACAATTCATAAGGTGTTTGATTCACTTTCTTTCGGGGTACTTTATTAAGTATATAATTAGCAAAAAGTATTGCTTACCCCCCACAAGTTCTGAGATAATCCAGAACTTATTAACATGGCATTCATCATTTCTTTTAAAGTCCTATTTTTTCTTTCAGCAATTCCATTTTGCTAAGGTGAGTAAGGAGCAATAGTTTGATGAACTATTCCATGTTCTTTACAAAACTCACCAAAAGGTGATTCATATTCACCACCTCTATCACTTCTAATTTTCTTGATTTTCTTATCAAGTTGATTTTCAACTTCATTCTTATATTGAATGAAAGTTTCCAAAGCTTCATCCTTGGTTCGAATTAAATAAACATAACTATATCTAGTATAGTCATCTATAAAAGTGATAAAATATTTTTTCCCACCTCTGATTTGAATTGATTTAAAATCACAAATGTCATTATGAATTAATTCTAGTGGTTCCGTACTTCTTTCAATTGAATGAAAATGAGTTTTAGATAATTTTGCCTCAACGCAAATTTCACATTTATGATTTGAATCAATGTTAAATTTAGGTAAACATTCCATATTAATTAATCTACGCAAAGATCTATAATTAACATGTCTTAGTCTGCCATGCCATAAATTTGAAGACTCAAACAAATAAGAAGAAAATGTAGTATTATTAATAACTGAGGATACAACGGTCATTACATTTAACTTGAAAAGGCCATCAGACATGTAACCTTTTCCTACATACATCCCATTCAGTAAGTACAAATTTATCACTCTCAAATAATAGCCTAAATCCATTCTTACTCAACAGAGATCCGGAAACAAGATTCTTGCGAATGTCCGGTACATGCAGCACATTGTTGAGAGTGAGTTCCTTTCCAGATGTCATCTTAAGTACAATCTTTCATTGTCCTTCAACTTTGGAATTTGAGGAGTTGCCCATAAAGAGTTGTTCACCATTGTCCACTGTAGAATAAGATGTGAACATCTTTTTGTCGGCACAAATATGGCGAGTAACACCAGTGTCCACCCACCATTCTTTAGGATTTCTGACAAGATTTGCCTCGGAAACAACCGTAGAAAGATTGATGTCATCGACACCATTGGAAATATTATCCACTTCGGTCATATGGGCTTGAGCAAGCTTCTTGCTTGTTCTCCTTTTGCTTTTGCCTTTGCTACCGCAATCTTTGGCCCGATGTCCTTTTTTGTTACAGATGTAACATTTGCCATTAAACTTGTGCTTTTTATTTTCCCCCCCCCCTTAGAGCCTTGTGATGAACTTTCTCCAGAAGACTTTCGTTTCTTGGTTTTTGAAGTATGTTCCACCACATTTGCCTTAGACTCCATAGGATGCTTACCAGCCCGCTTTTCAAAATTGCGGTTGTCCTCCTCAATTCTCAAACGCACAATTAATTCGTCTATAGAAATTTATTTGTGCTTGTGTTTGAGGTAGTTCTTGAATTCCTTCCAGCCTTTTGGTAATTTTTCAATTAAGGCTGCAACTTGGAAGGATTCACTGAGATACATACCTTCTGCGTGAATGTCATGCAGAATGAGTTGGAAATCTTGAGCTTGGCTGATCACAGTTTTTGAATCAACCATTACAAAATCCAAGAATCTGCTAACCACAAATTTCTTTGAGCCAGCATCTTCCGTTTTGTACTTTTTCTCCAACGATTCCCAAAGTTCCTTTGCTGTCTTGATTGGACTGTAGACGTTGTATAATGTGTTGTCAAGTCCGTTCAAGATGTAGTTCCGGCAAAGGAAATCGGCATGTTTCCAAGCATCAACCCGGCAACCACTTGCCGGTCGGTTTCATCCTCTTTTAGGATAGGAGCATCTTCACGGAGGAAACGAGCCAGGTTCAGAGTTGTAAGATAGAACAACATTTTCTGTTGCCATCTTTTAAGGTCAGTTCCTGAGAACTTTTCTGGCTTTTCACCGTGATTTACTGGTACTGTTACAACAGGAGAGGGGGTTGGCGTCATTGCAGCCACCGCAATAGTACTTGTTTGGGCATTAGTTTCAATAGCCATCAATTCTAATTTATAAAACAAAATTATAATTGGAATTTATATTACACAGAAAATTAAACCAAATTCACAGAATTAAATTCTGTAAAAAATAAAACAAACAAGAATATAACTTTTATTTCCAATTAATTTGAAAATAAATTAAAATTTTATTTAAACAAATTAATTCTACACAGAAAATTAAATTCTGTAAAATAAAAGAAATAAAAAATATAGCTTTTATTTTTTCAATTAATTTGGAAATAAAATAAAATTTTATTTAACCAAAATAATTCCACACAGAAAATTAAATTCTGTAAAATAAAAGAAATAAGAATGTAACTTTTATTTTTTTAATTAATTTAGAAATAAAATAAAATTTTATTTAACCAAATTAATTCCACACAAGAAATTAAATTCTGTAAAATAAAAGAAATAAGAATATAACTTTTATTTTTCAATTAATTTGGAAATAAAATAAAATTTTATTCAACCAAATTAATTCCACACAAGAAATTAAATTCTGTAAAATAAAAGAAACAAAAATATAACTTTTATTTTTCAATTAATTTGGAAATAAAATAAAATTTTATTCAATCAAATTAATTCCACACAAGAAATTAAATTCTGCAAAATAAAAGAAATAAGAATATAACTTTTATTTTTCAATTAATTTGGAAATAAAATAAAATTTTATTCAATCAAATTAATTCCACACAAAAAATTAATTTCTGTAAAATAAAAGAAATAAGAATATAACTTTTATTTTTCAATTAATTTGGAAATAAAATAAAATTTTATTCAACCAAATTAATTCCACACATAAAATTAATTTCTGTAGCACTTCAATAATTAAAATACTAAAACAGAATTTTAAGTAATGAAAACTCATAAAATAATTTCTAAAACCCAAAATTAATTTCTAAAAAAATTCCACAAAAATATATTCTGGATTGTTAATGACACCAGTATCGTACTACTAGTTGTCAAAGAAAATAGACAGTATATTACTACTATTTTTCAAATAGCATATAATCACTATTTGTTTTTCCAGCCAGAATATTATTTTGAAAATCCACAGAAAATAATTTTTCTTAAAAGAAGAAAGAGAAAAGGAAACAAAACGAAAATTCTGTAAACAGAATAATTCGAATGTGTCTTAAGATTGTTGAAACAATCTTCTGTGTAAATAAAATAACTAGAAATAAATTCAAACAAAATAAATAAATAACATATCGGATTTATTTTGTCGAACCAAATAAAAATTACAAGACCAAGTCGAGTGTGTGACACTCTGTCCTTAAGACAGATTTGCCCCGCTATGGTGCTTACGGTTGACTGGCGTCTGTCTCTCAGGAAACAATGATCTTTAATCAATTTGTAGTAGCACTCCAAAACAAATTGTTCGGCGAACCAAACCTGTGATCTAACTCTCTGAATATTTATTCTTAAATCTAAAATGAAGAATAATGCACTATAAGAAATCTGGACAGCAAAGAGACAGGTTTTAGACTGAATTTTCAGATGACTTGGACTGCAGGAAAATGGATCTATATATAGGCACAAAAGGTGTCTATAAAACTGTCCGAACAGGTGCAATCTGTTTAGTAACCAAACAATTTCGGACCGTTGCACAACCAACACTTTAATTTAAAAAAATGAAAAAAGTATCCGTTGGACAAAGATTCAAACTGCTGGTATATTACCTTTTATCAAACTATTCAAATAGCTTACTCTAAGAAGCCCAAAGTGGAACAATTATTTTATACCAAGCTATTTGAAAATTATTATTAAACTATTTGAATAGTTTATTAATAAAGGAAAATGTACAATTTTTAAGAAATCAAAATTTGAATTTAAATTTAAATTTAAATTATAAACTTTAGGAAACCACTTAGGAAACCAAAATTTTAAATTTAGATTTAAATTTAAATTTAAATTAAATTCCCACGATAATTTTTATTGAAAAAATTCAAAAGAATTTTGTTTAAAAAATTAATGTTAGACCCTAAAACGACGTTAACTTCCCATTCACTCATAAATGGTTTTGACGTCCCATCTTCACCGTGTGACTTGCGACGCGGCAAGGAACACGTCACCTCTTCAGACCCACCCCAAAAGACGTTTGGGGCCCACTCAAATTTGGCCTCAAAGTTAGCCCAAAATAAGCCATATAAAACACCATTTTCCCAACAGTTTCACTCTATCAGTGCCCTCGTGTATCTCAGATCTCAGATCTATCGTATGTTCTAGACTCTCAACTAGATAAGAACGGTTCCATTTAAGGGCCTCATCTTTATCGAAGCAGAGCGCCTCAACTTATATAGGACTCTTATCCTTTATCTAAATATTTCAGATTATGATAGAATCACATCATATTTCAGCATCTCAACTAATTCCCGTGACATCTCGACTAACAATCTCAACCACATAAACAACTCTAAAAATATGCCCCACATGAACAGTTGAAATCATGTAAATGGGCTCAGAAATGAGGTCTATCAACTACGTAACAGTGACAGCTGTGTGAAAAGTGCCACCGCAGTTTCGTAGGATTGGTTTGGGATGTTCTAAAAAAGTATATTTTTTGACTTATTGATTTATATGGATTGGATTTAGATTGAATTTGATGTGATATGTTAGAGATGTGATGTGATTTAAATAAGATGATATGACTTAAATAGAATAATAATTTTTTAACTTTTTGTATTATTTAATTTATGTCAAACCAACTCTTAATCTATAGAGCGTTATCGCCAATTGCGGTTAACAAAATTGGGTGACAGACAGGTGAGGAAGAAAAAATGAAAGATGATAATGAGCCAAGCCAAGTGGATGGACCTACACGGTGCGATAGGGACAACGCGTTTAATGTCTTTTTGAATGAAATCTTCAGATGCAACTTTTATACCGGTCTAGGGATTGGGACTGGCATTTGGGACCATCAATATATTGATGATATGAGTGAAGTTTCGTTTGGGAGATTTTTTTTAATTTGTATTTTTAATTATTTTAATTTCATTAAAATGGTGTTGTTTAGAATAAATTTTTTATTTTTTATTTATAATTTTATAAGAAAAAAATTAAATAATTATTATTTAAATATAATATTTTATCTTATGAATTTTTTTAATTTATTTTATTTTTTAATAAATTAATCACAATCATCTTGTTCAACGGGCAGAGTGAGTAAGAGAGTAGTCACACGACTTGATCTGCATTCAGCTTTTGCCCCATTACTACTTGGTGGTCACTACTCAGACAACGGCCAATCAGATTGACAAATTTTATTTATTTTTTAGATGTAATATATTTAAAAAAATAAAATAGTTGTCAATTTTTTTTAAAAAAATTCAATAAATATTACAAAATATAAAAATTCAATACACATTTGTTTTTTTTATATTTATTAATTTTTAAAAAAAATTACAATATTTTTTTAAAAAACAAATGTGATTTAAACATATAACTATTGATATTCGATTATTTTATTTTTTATGAGTATTGTTACTCAATGAATCCTAAAAATAAACGATTACCGAGATAAGTCCAAAATAAACTCACCAAATCTAAACGTTCTTTCAAGTTGGATGACCAATTTAAGATAATCCAAACCCTTCTAAAATATTTACACCACGGCCTTATTTGGGAACAAGGGTTGAGGTTAAAATAGTCACAAAAAAAAAAAAAAAGAAGAAGAAGAAGAAAAAGAGGGGGAGCTAAAATAGTCAATAATACAAAATGTCATATTCTACACATGGGTAGCTCTAAATGTATCCCAAAAATTAGGTTGGACACCCTATTACTTGGAACACTTCAATTGAAAATTTAAATATTTATTTATTTGTTTGGACACCCCAAATAATACCTATTATAATCCTAAAAATAAAAAAAAAATAAAAAAAATCTTAGAAATTTAGTTTTTACACCCCAAGTCTAATAACCTTTTCATTTGGACACTATATGCGAAATAAATTATATATGTTTGGAAACTTAATTATGAACCTATGAAATTTCTTCGGATACTCAATACTGAACAAATTAAATATGTTTGGATATTCAGTTCTAAACAACATAAAATTGGTTGCACCATTTTCATCTGGATACTCAGTGCCGAACAAATTATGTATGTCTGGATACTTAATTCCGAACCTATAAAATTTCATCAGATACTCAGTTTCAAACAATAGAAAATTGGTTGCAGCATTTTCATCTAGATATTCAGTGTCAAACAAATTATATATGTCCGAATTCTTATTTCTGAACCCATGAAGTTTCTTCAGATACTCAGTACCGAACAAATTAAATATGTTTGGATACTCAGTTCCGAATAATAGAAAAATGAAAAGTATAGAAAACTGCTTAGAAACATCTTCTTTACCTATAGAAAACTACTTGGAAACATCTTCGTCCTTATCCATTGTTATTTCAAAATGAAATAAAATGCAAAAATGATAGATTCAGGCAAGTAGGGTTAGGTATGCTGTCACACCCTGGATTTCCAAGATTCGACCCATGTGAATAACCCATTCAATAATAAACGAAAAGACAATGGATAAAAGAAGCAAAGTGTAAACTCGCATACATGCTTATATTAATATCATTCACGTCATGAGATAGTTCTATTACAAGCGTCATGTTCATATATATATACAAATCATTGTGCGTTGCCCCAAGGCTTGCAAGACAAAAGGATTCAACCCTTAACCAAAAATGGCTCATAGCCTAAATAAAAGAAAGGCCCTAGGCTTAAAATATCAGAAGGCTCCTCAAGCTCAAGCACAAGTCCCAGTGCATCGCCTCAAGGTCAGTGCATGCCATCACATCTGAACCACGTAAGATGAACATATAGTCCAATAGGAGATATTCAGCAATACAAATTCACAAGTATAGATAATCATGATGCCATACATATACAACATTCAAACATTTTGTTTAAACCCCTATTTTCCAATATCAACACTAAAACCCAGTGAATCCTCTCAAGTCCATGCATCTCCTGTGGTCATTGCTAAGCACCACCTAAACTAGTGCACTATGTGAAGCTACTATCTGCCAATGACCATCGCTAAGCGTCACCTAATCTTGTGCACTATGTGGTGCTACACTCTACCAATGACCATCACTAAGCGTCATCTAATCTAGTGTATTATGTGAAGCTACACTCTGCTTATGGACATCGCTAAGTATCACCTAAACCCACCAAATTTACCAGTTACTGACCAAAAGGACCTTGGCACCTAACCCACCATCATCTCATCCATACATGACCTAGATTCATCCTAACTGTTCAATTAAAACCATGTTGTTTTAATAATTTAAATGCAATAATAGTGTATTCATTTCTTGCAAAACGTGCTCTATGCACCACCGTTTAATAACAGGTTTTCATTCTCAACACATCTCAATAACAAATGATTGAGCCTAACTATCAACAACCAACAATACTACATTTCCCAACATTTTAACAACCATTTCCAAAATCTCAAATTCGCAAGTTCAAGGATTTTATTTACAATTTGGGGCTTTCTCAAATTAAAGTATTCACATGCACTTTGTTACAACAATAATAGGTTCGATAAGAAAATAATAGAGAGAACCTACACACATCATCATACCCTAACCTCATAGCCACGCTCGTTCTCAATCAACAACAACAAAATCAACAACATGCTAGTTTTATATCAAAACTACCATAAATACACCAATAAACTCATATTGAGTCAATGAATTGAAACCCTACTTCTTTGTAGAGAAGATTGGAAGCTAATTGTAAAGATGGAAGCTCAAATCCACTTTTGGCCAAGATTGAAGTGAAGTTCCCGCCAAGCTCTATAATACCCGAGTGGGAGTCAGAGATCAATCCCAACTCTAGATGCTCCAAAATCAAGGTTGAAGCCCCAAGAACTAGGTCAAATCGCATAGGTGAGAGAGAGAGAGAGAGAGAGAGAGAGAAAGAGAGAGAGATGTTAGAAATGGTTATAAAATTCTGGATAAAACCAGAATTTTTTCCTAAGTTTGGTCTATTTTTAGGTGGGCCCCGTGCGTCGATTTTCACGGGTCAAAGTGGTAACGCGTTCTATGCCGCGTTGTGATTCACATGGTATACTTGGTTGCTCAAAACCATTACCGAGTGAATGAAAAATTGAAGCCAAAGTGTGCTTCATGGAAATGGAGTTTTTGTGGAAATTCCTTAAGGTTGTAAATTGGCTTGTCCCACATTGATTTGGTGGGAGGTTTTGAATGGGTTTATAAGGCTTGGGTTTGGTACTTGGGGTGTGCCCCAAGGGGTACCCAAGTGTTTTAGAGGGAGAGGTTATAGGCAAAATGGGCTAGACCCATTGGACCCAAAAATCACCACACACGCGCGCGCCGCCGCCGTCCGTCCGGTCGGGCGGGAACATTTGAATTTAACTGGTTTGGTTTTACTGTACATCCAAACAGGGCCCTTCCCGACATAAACCAGTCTGGTATTATTGCACACCCAAACAGGGCCCTTCCCGTTTTGTTATTTGTTTCAAATATAACCCAATAGATTCAAATCTGTTTGAATTCAAAACCAACAAGTTTCATACATGTTCAATTCAAAACCAATAGCCACCTTTACATCTATAAATAAACTAGCCTCCCATTTGGATTTAACTCCAATTTTAGAACTTTAATTTTCGTCCTTCATAATTCTGCAAACATCCTCTTCATTTTGCTGCATTATTTTCTTGTCAGAGAGAGTAGAAACACTTAGTGTGCTCGTTAGGCAAAATTTTTTATGAGGATATGATTTTGTCAAAACATTAATTCTGACTTGAGTAGTCATAATTATTTTGGTTTTTTCTTGAATTTGTTTTAAAATTCATTGATTTATATTAGAAGTGATAGGGGTGGTGAATATGATGCACCATTAAATGAATTTTGTGCACAACATGGCATTATTCACCAAACTACAGCCCCTTATTCTCCACAGCAAAACGGAATTGCTGAAAGGAAGAATAGAACCCTAAAAGAAATGATGAATGCCATGTTACTAAGTTCAGGCTTACCACAGAACTTGTGGGGGGAAGCAATATTGTCTGCTAATTATGTTCTTAATAGAATACCCCACAAGAAAACCAAAAGCATTCCTTATGAATTGTGGAAAAGTCGACCACCTTCCTACAAATACTTAAAAGTGTGGGGGTGTTTGGCAAAAGTTGAAGTACCTGTTCCTAAAAAAAACTAAGATTGGACCAAAAACAGTAGACTGTGTGTTTATTGGTTATGCTCAGAATAGTAGTGCATATCGGTTTCTGACTTATAAATCAGAAATACCTGATATAAATGTGAACACTATTATAGAGTCAAGGAATGCTGTGTTTTTTGAACATGTCTTTCCTTACAAGAAAAGACAGGAATTAAGTTCACAGAAAAGAACTTATGATTGTACACAAAGTCAAGAGACTAATGACAATCAAACACAAGAGACTAGTAATAGTTTCGACCAACAGGATTTAACTGATGATGAACCAAGACGAAGTAAGAGAGCGAGAACATCAAAATCCTTTGGTCCAGATTTTCTGACATATTTGTTAGAAAATGAACCTCAAAGCTTTAAGGCAGCAATGACAGGTCCTAAAGCACCTTTGTGGAAAGAGGCTGTTAATAATGAAATTGAATCCATTATGCAAAATCATACTTGGGAATTGGTGGATCTTCCACCAGGTTCTAAACCTCTTGGATATAAATGGATATTCAAGAGAAAAATGAAAGCAGATGGTTCAGTTGACAAGTATAAAGTAAGACCTGTAGTTAAAGGTTACAGACAAAAGGAAGGTCTGGACTTTTTTGACACATATTCCCTTCTGACAAGAATAACATCCATTCACATGCTTATTTTTATAGCAGCGTTGTTTAATTTAGAAATACATCACATGGATGTTAAGACAGCTTTCTTAAACGGTGATCTAAATGCAGTGATCTATATGGAGCAACCCGAAGGGTTTGTAGTGTCGGGGCAAGAAAAGAAAGTTTGTCGACTTGTAAAATCCCTTTATGGATTAAAACAAGCACCTAAGCAATGACATGAAAAATTTGATCATGCAATGCTTACTAATGGGTTTAAGATAAACGAATGTGACAAATGCGTCTATGTTAAAAACACTGACCAAGGATATGTTATAGTTTGTCTTTATGTGGATGACATGCTTATCATTGGAAGCAGTCAAAACATGATCAAATCAACTAAGCAGATGCTTAACAAAAGATTTGATATGAAAGATATGGGGGTCACAGATGTTATATTAGGAATGAAAATTACTAAAACATCTGACGGATATGCATTATCTCAATCTCATTATATTGAGAAAATTCTTGATAAATTTATCAAGGATGATTTGAATTTAGCTAGAACACCTGTAGACATCAGTCTTTATTTATCGAAAAATAAAGGTGATGCAGTGTTTCAGTTAAAATACTCCCAAATCATTGGAAGCCTAATGTACCTAATGAATTGTACTCGTCCTGATATAGCTTATGCTATCAGTAAATTGAGTAGGTACACTAGTAACCCTGGAGAAGACCATTGGAAAGCGATTATTCGGGTTCTTAGATATCTAAGATTTACTCGTGATCATGGTTTGAACTTTACTCGATATCCAGCAATACTCGAAGGTTATTGTGATGCCAATTGGATATCGGATACTAAAGATTCAAAATCCACTAGTGGATATGTCTTTACTCTAGGAGGCGCTGTTGTTTCTTGGAAGTCCATGAAACAAACTTGTATCGCACGATCCACAATGGAATCCGAGTTCATTGCTTTAGACAAAGCAGGTGAAGAAGCAGAATGGCTTCGTTACTTCTTAGAAGACATTCCAATGTAGCCAAAACCTGTGCCAGCTATTTGCATTCATTGTGATAGTTAATCTACAATAGGCAGGGCACAGAATCACATGTATAACAGTAAGTCACGACATATTTGTCGTCGACATAATACCGTAAGACAATTGTTGTCAAACGGAATAACCTCAATAGATTATATAAAATCTAAAGAGAATATTGCGGATCCGTTAACAAAAGGTTTGACAAAAGAGCTAGTGTATAGTCCATCAAAGGGGATGAGATTAAAGCCTATTACATAAGAGTCGTCATAATGGTAACCCTACTTGTATGACTGGAGATCCCAAGAACTAAGTTCAAAGGGACAACTAAGTTATGTATGGCTCGCCAGAAATCACCAAAGGATTAAGTTCCTACCCATTCCTATGGTGAGAGTGATATCCGCAACATATGTTGTATGCAGGTGTATAAGGATAAGCTTTGCTTTTAATAATTACTTATATCTTGATTGAGGCATAAATCAAGACGAGTATAAGGAGATACTCACAATAAGAATCACCTATATGAGTGTTGAACTGGGGCCGGTTCTATGAGAATGAAGAGGCTAAATTCTCTAGAAACACTTATGAAAACCAGGCGCGTTCAAGTTCAAAATGAACACAACAGTGAGAACCATGATGTGTTATAAGATATTTTGTGTGAAATCTATTGTCTTGGCTTATACAAACGGCTGAACAATTCAAGGCATCGCGTCCATTGGTTAGCCAGTAAGTCCGATAGGTTATCACTAAGGAAGGTTCAAGGCCGAAAACTACCTATCCTGATGCAAAATATTTTCGACTTATACTCTTTCGATAAATCTGCATATTGTTGCATTTCTGTTGTCATCAAATTCCATTTATGTGGGGGATTGTTAGAAATGGTTATAAAATTCTGGATAAAACCAAAATTTTTTCCTAAGTTTGGTCTATTTTTAGGTGGGCCCCGTGCGTCGATTTTCATGGGTCAAAGTGGTAACGCGTTCTATGCCGCGTTATGATTCACGTGGTATACTTGGTTGCTCAAAACCATTACCGAGTGAATGGAAAATTGAAGCCAAAGTGTGCTCCATGGAAATGGAGTTTTTGTGGAAATTCCTTAAGGTTGTAAATTGGCTTGTCCTACATTGATTTGGTGGGAGGTTTTGAATGGGTTTATAAGGCTTGGGTTTGGTACTTGGGGTGTGCCCCAAGGGGTACCCAAGTGTTTTAGAGGGAGATGTTATGGGCAAAATGGGCTAGACCCATTGGACCCAAAAATCACCACACACGCGCGTGCGCACCACCGCCGCCGTCCGTCCGTCCGGTCGGGCGGGCTGGGTTGGGCCTGGGCCTGGGCTTGGGCTTGGCCGCGGGTGCGTGGTGTGAGGTTGGGTTGAGCTTTTTCGGCCCAATACTAATCTTTTTGGGCAAAAAACATTTGAATTTAATTTTATTTTTTGGTAAAATAAAATCCATAATTCAAAATTAAACTGGTTTGATTTTACTGTACATCCAAACAGGGCCCTTCCCGAAATAAACCAGTCTGGTATTATTGCACACCCAAATAGGGCCTTTCCCGTTTTGTTATCTATTTGAAATATAACCCAACAGATTCAAATCTGTTTGAATTCAAAACCAACAGGTTTCATACCTGTTCAATTCAAAACCAATAGCCACCTTTACATCTATAAATAGACTAGCCTCCCATTTGGATTTAACTCCAATTTTAACTAAAATTTTCGTACTCCATCATCTGTTTTAAATCTCTGCATTTTGCTGCATTTTATTTCTGAAAGAAAGAGTGTAAACACTTTGTGTGTTCGACGAACGATTAAATTGTAGTGCTGCTTTTATTCGTTGATAGATCATTTTATCCTGGGAGATAGACGTCCAGATTCTGAAAGCACCGTGGAGAGGACGAATCTGTCTTAAGGACACAGTGTTAAACACTGGACTTGATCAGAAAAGTTATTCAAATAAATTAACCAAGTAAGTTGTTTAATTTTATTCTGTTTTTATTTGTTTATTTAATCAGATTTTATTTTTGTTTTTGTAACAAAATAAAATCTGTGGTTTTATTTATTTATTTATTATTTCGAGTTTGATTTTTGTAATCAAACAAATTCTCTCATTTTCTTTATTTCTTTATATTCTGGTTGTTATTTAGTACACAACAGAATTTAACTTAATTAAATACAGTGAAGATTGTCCAACAAGAGAGAGAGAGAGGTGGATCAAAAGTGATAGAGTCACTCTTTACACATCAATCAAAAAAATTTTTTTTTTTTCTATTCAACTATAAAGAAATTCACAAATTATCCAAAACACAACTTTTTTTTTTTATTTCATAAAATAGTCAAAAAAATAAAATTAAAAATAAAAATAAAAAATTAACTAAAATAGCCAAGTTTTCAAACAATGCCTACATATGATAATTATTTTTAGATGCATAAGAAAGATTTGTTATACCCCACACAAGATAAAACTTGTATCTTCATAAAAATTAAATTATTTTACCATTGTTAAACTGATCTAAAATTTTCCTAATTAAATTCGTACTCTCCAAGTAGCGAAAAGTTATTTCATACCTCTGGTAGATGACCAGGTGATGGTCTTTTTGAATGATGGAGTAGATGAAATTCACCATTTTATGTGGAGGAATGGAGAAATAACATATTATAATTTATGAGTGACATTTGCTGTGTGATGTATCATAGACACCAAATAATTTTCCTTTAATATTGAAATTATTGAAGTTGACTAAAAAATATTTTAAAATAAAATACAAATTTAAGGCAAGTGCGAGTTTCACACAAAACGGACTCCACATATCGGACAGACCATTTGTATCTCCCTACATGTTGGACAAACCATTTGTATCTTATTTTATGTGAAAATTAACCTTGCAATAAATTTACTTGAATGATATTTTACCCTAAATGCTTTTTTCACATTTTCTTGTGAATTTCATGTAATCAATACTGTTATATATGTAGATCTATTGAATTTAAAAAATTATGAGAAAATACATATAATAGTTAGGGTGAAGTATCAATAAATCTCAAAATGTGATCTTATGAGCTATTTAGTTCTCAATTTTTTCTTATAAACCCAAAGGTCCTATTAAAATGGAAATTATACAAAAAGGTAGTCATTTACACATTTGAGTTTAATTTTTGATAGATAAAAGTAGATTTCTCCAAACGTGAAATTATACATTTTGGCAATTCACATTATAGAGGTTTTGGATTTTCCTTCAATTTGGAACAAATCTCACATTACGAACAAGAACGTAATACTCCAATACAACAGTCCAATAACATAACACTCTAATATAATACAAAAAAAAACTCTTTAGTATGTTTTTTTCCAAACATAACATTCCAAAAAAAACTCATTAATGTACTCTTCTCAAACTTAAAACTCTAATGTAACACACAAAAAAACTCCTGAGTATATTTTTCTCAAACATAATACTTTAATAAATGTAATCTCAAATATAACACTTTAATATAATTGTTGGCACCATAAATTTGTAATTTTTATTATTATTTATTATTTATATAATTGTAGAACATGTGGCATCCTCCTACTCATTTGGAGGTTATGAGAAGTAATGAAATGTGAAAAGATAATGGAGAATAAAGTGGAGAATATGGGGCATGAATTGGAGGTTAAATGAAATTATGAAGACATGGAGGGATATGTGGCATTGTGAGAATGAAGATGGAAGAGTGCGTAGTTTTAGGTGGTTATTGGGTAGTTATTGCTGAAAGTTTTTTCCTATAAATATTTGCCTATAAATAGTCATTCATGGCTACATTGTAAAAGATCCAGAATTCAAATCAAAGACAACTGATTTCAATATTTCTTGGCATTTTCCTCATTTTAGGAGTAGTTTAATATAAATTTATATTTCGAAGCATTTATTTTCAGCATTTTCTTTTTAAAGCATTTTATGCACTTCCTTTTTGAAGCATAGAAGTAAAGGTAAGTAATTATTACTTTGATTGTTTGCATAATCGTCTTTCTCCATCTCCCTCATTCTTCTTTTAATTTTTCTTTTCTCTACACTTGACAATTTTGAAGTCCTCTTTGTTGAGGCAAAAGAACCATCAACGCAATCGCTTGATAATTGGTTTGAATTTAATCTGTAAGGATTTTTCAATTCTTACTGGCACGCTCGCATTTATGATATTTTCCTTTGTAGAAAAAATAAGCCAACAATAACACACAAAAAATACTAAAAAACTTATTAGTATACTTTTTCTAAGCGTAACATTCATAATTTGAAATTATACATTTGCCCAAAACTTCCTAAGAAATGTTTGTACTCCTTTTGGAATAGTTTGAAGAATCCCACATTTTTTTTGTAGTGTTACGTTTGGAAAATGTACACTAAGAAGTTTTTTTCTGTGTTACATTGAAGTATTACGTTTGGGAATAGTACACTAATGGTGTGTTTGGTTGAGGGATTTGGGGAGGGATTTGGAAAGGGAAAGGGAAAAGGTGTATGAAAATAGGTGAAATATAAGTATATTTTATTCACATTTCACTTAACTTTTCCTTTTCCTTTCTAAATCCCTCCTCAAATCTCCCAACTAAACACAGCGTAAATAGTTTTTTTTAAGTGTTACATTAGAGTGTTATAGTTTGAAATTATACATTTGTCCAAAATTTACTAAGGAATTTTTGTACTCTTTTTGAAATGTTTGAAGAATTTCACGTCCTTTTGGAATGTTTGAAAAATCTTATATTTCAAGTTATTTTTGTACTAATTTTGGAATGTTTAAAGAATCTCACATTTTAAGTCATTCCAAATATTAAAAAAAAAAATATCTCATATAAAAATTCATCCAAAATTGATTTCCATAGGTTGTGTCTTACATTTCTAGCACAAAAGAAAAAAAATAAATAAATAAAAAGGAGAAAACATAATAGAAATAATGGGATTTTTATTGATAAATCCCATTTAGAAGTGTTTTAACCCAATAAGTCCATGAAGAAATTTTTTAACCCATTTAATCCCATGTATGTATAGTTTTATTCCATAAAGTCTTTTTTCTTGATTTACACTATTTTCTTGGACACTTATGCCCTTATATTTAATTTTGATACACTTATAAATATTTTTTGAACGGTTAGTAATTTTATGATGTGAACATTCATATTTTAAAATTCACATTGGTAGGAATGTAAAATTGGCCCGTGGGCGGCCCGAAACCCGCCTGCAAGCTGGGGCCGGCCCGACCCGTTGTCAATGTGAATATTCACATTGACATGTTGATATTCACATTAATAGGAGTGTAAAATTGGCCAGCGTCCCATGGCGGCGCGAAACTCGGCGGCGGCCCATGGGCGGCCCGGGACGGGCTCGGTTCTACTCGTTGACAATGTGAATATTCACATTGACATGTTAACATTCACATTGATAAGAGTATAAAATTGGCCCGCGGCCCATGGGCGTCCAAAAGCCCTCTCGCAGCCCGGGGCGAGCCCGGCCCAGCCCGTTGACAATGTGAATATTCACATTGACATGTTAACATTCACATTGATAGGAGTGTAAAATTAGCCCGCGCCCCGTGGCTGCCCGAAACTTGCCCACGGCCCGTGGACGGCTCGGAGCGGGCCCGGCCCAGCCTGTTAACAATGTGAATATTTACATTGACATGTTAACATTCACATTGATAAGAATATAAAATGGGCCAGCGGCCCAGGGCGGGCCCAACCTGGCCCATTGACAATGTGAATATTCACATTGACATGTTAACATTCACATTGATAAGAGTGTAAAATTGGCCCGCGGCTCGTGGGCGGCCCGAAACCCGCCCGTGGCCCGTGGGCTGCCCAGGGAGGGCCCGGCCCGGCCCTTTGACAATGTGAATATTCATATTAATATATTAACATTCACGTTGATAGGAGTGTAAGATTGACCTGCGGCCTGTAAGCGGCTTGAAACCAGCTCGCGGGCCTGGCCCGGCCCGTTTACAATGTGAATATTCACATTGACATGTTAACATTCACATTGATAGGAATGTAAAATTGGCCTGCGGCCCGTGGGCGGCCCAAAGCCCACCCGTTGCCCGGGGCGGGGCGGGGCGGGCTGTAAATATTCATATTTTAACATTCACATTGGTAAGAATGTAAAATTGGCTTGTGGCCTGTGGGCGGTCCGAAGCTCGCCCCCGAGCCGAGGCGGGCCCGGTCCGTTGACAATGTGAATATTCATATTGACATGTTAACATTTACATTGATAGAAGTGTAAAATTGGCCCGCGGCCCGTGGGCTGCCTGAAACCCGCCCGCGGCCAGTGGGCTGCCCGGGGTGGGCCCGGCCTGGTCCATTGACAATGTGAATATTCACATTAACATATTAACATTCACGTTGATAGGAGTGTAAAATTGACTCGCGGCCCGCAGGCGGCCCAAAACCCGCCCGTGGGCCCGACCCGACCCGGTCCGTTTACAATGTGAATATTTACATTGACATGTTAACATTCACATTGATAGGAGTGTAAAATTGGCCCGCAGCCCGTGTGTGGCCCGAAACCGGTTCGCGGGCCCGACCCGGCCCGGCCCGTTTACAATGTGAATATTCACATTGACATGTTGACATTCACATTGATAGGAGTGTAAAATTGGCCCGCAGCCTGTGGGCAGCCCGAAGCCCGCCCGTTGCCCGGGGCAGGGCGGGCTGTAAATATTCATATTTTAACATTTACATTGGTAAGAATGTAAAATTGACCCGTGGCCCATGCACGGTCCGAAGCTCCCCCTGGGCCGGGGCGGGCCCGGTTCGTTGACAATGTGAATATTCACATTGACATGTTAACATTCACATTGATAGAAGTGTAAAATTGGCCCGCGACCTGTGGGCTTCCCAGGGCGGGCCCGGCCTGGCCCGTTGACAATGTGAATATTCACATTAACATATTAACATTCACGTTGATAGGAGTATAAAATTGACCCGCGGCTCGTAGGCGGCCCGAAACCTGCACGCGGGCCCAACCCGGCCCGTTTACAATGTGAATATTCATATTGACATGTTAACATTAACATTGATAGGAGTGTAAAATTGGCTCGCGGCCCGGAGCGGGTTCGACCTGTTGACAACATGTTAATATTCACATTGACATGTTAATATTCACATTGATAGAAGTGTAAAATTGGCCCGTGGACCGTGGGCCACCTGAAGCCCTCCCGCGGCCCGGGGCAAGCTTGTTTGGGCCCAGGCCCGAGCCTAGCCCAAGAACTTGGGCTAGGACCTGGGTCATTACTTTGAAGCTCGACCCGCATAAGGCCCATTTAAGGCTCGGCCCGAGGCCCGGTGTTTTTTTTGTGAAAAATAATAAAATTTTGGAAGAAAAAGTTAAAAAGAATTAAAAAAAATGGCGAGGCTCACCTAAGCCCGGCCCAAGCCCAAGTCTAGGCCCAAGTCTAGGCCCAAGCCCCTTGGCTCGACCCACCGGGGCACCCAAATCCTGAATACCTTTGTGCCAGGGTTAGGGCCTAGGCCTAATTTTTTGGCCCGTGGGCCGGCCCAGCCCGACCCGAATTTTGCCAAGCACCCACGAGGCTTTACATGGGTTGGCCCCGACCCGGGTTGGGCCGAGCCCCTACACATTGATGGTATGAACATTCACATTGATAGTGTGAACATTTACATTGACAGTGTGAACATTCATATTGACAATGTGAACATTCACATTAGGGGTATTTTGGTAATTATGTCACCCATAGGATGTGAACATTCACATTAGGGGTATTTTGGTAATTATGTCACCCATAGGACTTATTGAAACATAAGAAAATAATGTGGACTAAATGGAACATAAGTAGATGAAAAGGGTATATTGGTCTTCTTACCTCAAATAGGAACATTCACATTGACGGTGTGAACATTTACATTGACAGTGTGAACATTCACATTGACGATGTGAACATTCACATTAGGGGTGTTTTGGTAATTATGTTACCCATAGGACTTATTGAAACATAAGAAAATAATGTGGACTAAATGGAACATAAGTAGATGAAAAGGGTATTTTGGTCTTTTTACCTCAAATAGGAACATTCACATTGACGGTGTGAATATTCACATTGACAGTGTGAACATTCACATTGACGATGTGAACTTTCACATTAGGGGTATTTTGGTAATTATGTCATCCATAGGACTTATTGAAACATAGGAAAATAATATGGACTAAATGAAACATAAGTAGATGAAAAGGGTATTTTGGTCTTCTTACCTCAAATAGGACCTAATGGAATAGTAAAAAAGAATATGGGTTAGATGAAATAAAACTCTTAGAAAAAGGATTTATCAAAAAAACTCCCTAGAAATAATGATATAACTATAAAACTAATTTCCAAATAATATATTAAATCTACATTTTCAAAATCAATTGGACTAATTAGTTTATAATTTTTTTTTGAAACTAAACAGATTACCATTTCTCAATATGGGATTTATAGGTAAATTTTTCTAATATTTATTATATGGATCCAAGTAAAAAATGATAAAATCAAGTTTAATTATGAATTTATGAATTTTTTTACTTATGTGACGCTTAAACATTTTTATTTTTTAGAAAACACTGTATAAATTACCAAATTTATAAAGGGTTGAGTTTCCCTAATAGTCACATCTTAACATGAGAGAATTTGAGAGTCCTATGAGGCTACCACATGTCCCGTTTCAATGGTCCTAACCGTTCATTTTATAAGATTTTTAATATATATCATTCATGAAAAAAATTACTTTGATGTAATAATCATATATTTTCATTATATCACAATTGTCTCCGAAAAAATGGATAACAAATATATTTTGAAAATAAGACCATTCAATTTTTTAGAGACAAACTCTATAAAATGAAAAGGTTAGTTTTTGGATCTACTTAATTTTTTTCATGAATAATATGTATTGAAGATCTTATAAAATGAACGGCTTGAATAATCAAAACGGGGCTTATGATGGGCCCTAAATACTCTTCAAATTTTCTCATATTGAGATATGATGATGCTATCCGTCCCGGGTGGATGGGTCGGGCTGGTCCAGGCTCTTCAAGTTCCGGTTTAGGGTGATGATTCCGTTAAATGACCTGCATGCAAGTCCAAAGGGGAACGGGGCAGTCCCCCAGTGAACCCTCCGGCGTGAGAATTAGTAGAGGAAGAAGGAAAATGTAGAGAGAGAGAGATGGGGAGATAAAAAGCTTAACCTTTTTCTTCTCTTGCTATCCTTGCTTATATCCTTTGGTAATCATTTCAATGTCCCTCGTGATGTGCCCCCTTCCGCCGAAAGCCTGTGCCGTAGCTTACCTTGTTCAGGGCGAGGGGGCTCTGTTCTGACGGGGAGGTGTTGTCGTAATAAATGCTGTGATGGGATGCATTAATGGTGATGTGTTGTGGTAATAACTCTGCAGGTCTTTGTCTGCTGATGTGGCCTGTGTTCCACCTGCCATGTGCCCGAATGCCATTAGCCTCCCATGTCTAGATGGCCTCCAGCTGTCCTGGGCTTTGCCAACCGAGTTATGCTATTGGCCCGAAGCGATGGGTTCGGGGTGGTTTGCTGTGGGCCGTATGCCTCGTGGGCCTATCCATGTCAGTAGTCCCTCATTTCCGAGTGCAGCTTTAGTCCAACGAAGGGAATAGTAATAAGGAAGGGAAGTTCGAACCGAGTGGAGAGGTCGGCTGGAAGCCGTGCCGATCGCAAGGGTGACTGAGCGGGAGAAGTCGACCGAGAGGCGTGCCGACCGCGAGGGTGGCCGAGCGGGAGGGGTCGTCCGAGAGGCGTGCCGACCGCGAGAGTGGCTGAGCGGGAGGGGTCGACCGAGAGGCGTGCCGACCAGGACGACGCGGGGCTCAAAAAGAGATGGGGTAGGGTGGGGCCATGTAATGATTTGAAATGGAAAGGACAGGGGAAGGGGAGGGGACAATGCATCGTGGCCATACACGTGGTAATATCGTGGGGGAAGTGAAGCGTTGGAGCAGAAATGAAACGATAGGTCACGAGGGGGGTTTTGAAAAGGCGGTTTTGGCGGTTGATTTGAAAGGTTTTGAAATGGGCGAAAATTAATGTGGATCCATGGAATACGGGTAAACCGGGGGTGTTGGGTATAATGCGTTTCACCTACCATTTGTACAAAAACTCAAAATATCCAAGTGTTTATTCCTTCACTGCGTACGACACACCTGTGTAGCATTCTCTCAACTTCCTTGTTCCTGCGTCAGAAGTGAGTTGTAAGTAAACCCTAGAAATGGCACAAGAAGAAGTAGTCAATGTGAGGGTGGACTCGCTGGGGGATGATGATGCGGAGGAGTTAGCAGCGCGATACAGGACGGAGACACAGATGGTGGGGGTGGGGGAATCGCAGGCGTCGGCCCTGATATTGGCTCCAAAGCCACTAAGCCAGGTGGAGCCAGATCAGTGGCACACGAAGGCGGACGGATCCACACTCACGGCGGCGGATTTGGAGGTTATCAGGGAACGATACCAGATTCCGGCGCAGGTAGAGTTACTTCTGCCAACATCAAGGGAAAGGCCTTCTACCGTGAGGCCAGGGGAGTTTTCCCTGTACGAGGAGGCGTTAAAAGGTGGGCTGAGGTTGCCACTGCCTCAAGTGGTGGTTGACGTGCTGAATCTCCTGGAGGTAGCGCCGGGGCAATTGATGCCCAATGCATGGAAGATTCTGCTGGCCTGTGCGAGTGCATGGCCTAAGGCGAATGGGGGGGAGGCCATCTGGAAGGTGCCAACCAGGTCGATGAAGTCGAGACTGGGGGCGGTGGCGGAAGAGAGGGTGAAGAGAGTGAAGGAGTGGAAAGAGAGAGAGAAGGCCAAATGGGACGAGCTTGTCCAACCGTCTGCATTGTTTGAGGCGGGGCTGGGACCGCAGCTGAAGGGCGGAGACCTTGGCCAGGCAGAATTGGAGGCGAGGAGAAAAGCTCAGGAGGTGGAGGATCGGGCCGTTCTGGCCAAGGCCACGAAGTTGAAGGAAGCGCAAAGGGACCGACCGCCTCAGCCGATCGCGCGGGAGAGAATCCGACCGCGCCCAAGGCCGTTGGGGGAAAAAGACTTAAGCAGTTTTGAGCTGCGGCCGCCTCCTGTAGACCCTGTAAAAGAGCAGGCTAGAAGAGAGGGAGAGGCTCTGAAGAAGAAGAAGAAGAAGAAGAAGAAGAAGAGGAGTGCCCCAGAGGAAGTCGCTGATGAGTCTGGGGCCAAGAGGGCTAAGGTGGCCCCAACTGAGGTGGAGGTCCCTGTGGCCAAGGACGCCCCAGAGGTGGTGGAGATCACCCCAACGGTGGAGGTTGTGGAGATTGCTCCAGCAGTGAAAGTGGAGGCTGGGCTGACTGAGGCGGTGTCGAGTGGAAGGGAACAGGTCCAGAAGGGGCCTGACCCCCAGGAAGGAGGGGTTCGTCTGGTGACGGGGATCTATCACGCGCGCGCGGTAGCTGGAAGGTTGGAGTGAGAAGAAGGCCCAGCCAGGGCGGGGGCAGACCACCTGGTGAAGATTGTGGAAGAGACGGCTCTGCGCGCGGCATCAGGATATAATGAGGCTGACCTGCTGAGGGGGTTATGCTCCGCCCAAATGGAGGTAACTACCTTGGCAGGGGCCCTCCTTAGGAAGGCAGGGGCTGCCAAGTTAAAGGCTGAGGAGGCCAAGGCCCAGTTGGCCAAATTGAAGAAGGACAGTGCCGACTGGAAGACTGCCCATGCCGATCTGCCAACAGTGAAGTTGGAGTTGGAGGACACACGCCGTAAGGTCGTGTCGCTCGAGTTCCAACTGGCTGGTGAACAGAAAAAGTTGGAAGAGTCTGAAAGGGCCTGCGCCGTGGCGGTCGAGCGCCATGAAGAGGCCATGACCAGCAACGAAGAGCTGGTCAGGCAAAAGGATGAAGCAGATTCCAGGATTGGGGATCTGTTGAAGGAGTTGGGGGAGGAGCGTGCCAGAGCAGAGGAGGAGAAGTGGAGGCTTCTGAGGGAGTGGGAAATAGAGAAGGCGAAGGCAGTGGCGGAGCTGGAGAGTCTGAAGAAGGGGGTAGAAGAGGAGAGGGCGACGGCGGCTGCTGAAAGGGGGGCCCTGCAAAGGGAGCTGAACGAGGAGAGGGCGAAGGCGGCGTCTGAAAGGGCGGCCTACCCTGATCTGTGCGTCGCAGCAGTGGAGCAATATAAAGGGTCCCCCGAATTTCAGCTGGTGGTAGACGCCGCTGTCGCCAGGAGTCTGGCTGGGCAAGAGTCTGGGGGGGTGGGCCCATCAAGGAAGACTGCTGGAGGTAGGACAGCGGCAGAGGTGATTGAAAGCTTCTAGCAGTCAGACTTCTACAAGCACGAAATGGCCGAGTTCTGGGACAGCGGTTGGAAGATGTTCAAGCGCAGAGCTGAAGAGCTGTTCCCACACTTGGACCTTAGTAGTGTGACGATAGGTGAAGATGATGTGGCCCAGACCCCCCTGGACGAAGGCATTGAAGAAGAAGATCTGGCGTCTAGTGAGGAGGAGTAGCCAGGGAGAAGAAGAACTGGGCGTGCTCTGTGTTTGTGTGTTTTGTTTTTTTTTTTTTTGTAATGTACTTGTGAACACAATGTAAAGGAATGAGTGAATGAATGAATGTATGAAGAATTTAATTGTAATGAATTTGTGTACAAAGGTGACTTCGTTTATGTTGCCAGTTGAATTTTTTTTATTTTGTTTATGTTGCCAGAATAAATGAAGTGTTGTTATAAAAATTGGTCATAAAGATTGGGTCAATAAAGATATCGTGTATAGTTAAAGTTAAAAGTTCCTCCCTGCGGAGTGTGATTGGAGTTGTATGAAAATTGAAAGGATGATAGTATTTGATCGAAAAATTGGAGTAGCAAATTGTAGAACATAATATTAAGCACGGATGAAGACTAAACAGTTAATTGCAAATTGTAACTAAACAGTTAATTGTAAACTGGGTGAGGCGGCAAATAATCTGATTAGTAAATGACATACGTGAGAGCATGCTTGGAATTTAACTAGGTAAAAACGTGGTCCTGGAATTATGAAGAAGCTTCAAAATGTGACTAAGTGTTAAAAATGTGGTTCTGCTTGGTTTTGAAGCGCTCAGTCAGGCTGAGGCTTTTGAAGTGCTCGGTCTGGTCGAGGCTTTGAAGTGCTCAGTCTGGCTGAGGCTTTTGAAGTGCTCGGTTTGGCCGAGGCTTTGAAGTGCTCAGTCTGGCTGAGGCTTTTGAAGTGCTCGGTCTAGCTGAGGCTTTGAAGTGCTCGGTCTGGCTGAGGCTTTTGAAGTGCTCGGTCTGGCCGAGGCTTTGAAGTGCTCGGTCTGGCTGAGACTTTGAAGTGCTCGGTCTGGCTGAGGCTTTTGAAGTGCTCGGTCTGGCCGAGGCTTTAAAGTGCTCAGTCTGGCTGAGGCTTTTGAATTGCTCGGTCTGGCCGAGGCTTTGAAGTGCTCAGTCTGGCTGAGGCTTTTGAAATGCTGCAAGTGAAAAAGTTATGGGAGCGACATAGAGACAGTTGAATTATGAAAGCCGAGGTCACCAGTCGGTATTTGCATTATGTATAAAAGGGAAATACAACAATATTGACAATACAAAGGTATGAACTTATTGGTAGTAACGCTTCAAATGTTCCGCATTCCAAGGATGAGGCAGGTCTCGGCCTTCCATGTCTTGAAATCGGTAAGTGCCTGGTCGTGGTCGGGCTTTCACAACGTAGGGCCCCTCCCATTTGGCTGCCAGTTTGCCCTCGGTTGGATTCTTTGTGGCAAGAGTCACTTCTCGTAAGACAAGGTCCCCTACGGAGAACTCTCGTGGTCGGACTCGGCGGTTGTAGTGTGTTCTCATTTTCTGCTGGTACGAAGCCAATCTGACAGTAGCGGTCTCTCTGAGCTCTTCGACGAGGTCCAAGTCTGTTCGATGGAGTTCTTCGGCTGCGGCCAGATCCGGATGTAAAACCCTGGGAGTGGGCAAACCGACTTCTACCGGAATAACCGCCTCAGCGCCATATGTTAAGCGAAAAGGGGTTTCACCAGAGGGAGTGCGAGCAGTGGTTCGGTAAGCCCAGAGTACGTTTGGTAGTTCTTCAGCCCAAAAGGCCTTTAGCAGCTTCGAGCTTAGTTTTGATGATTTTCAGAAGGGAACGGTTGGTGACCTCAACTTGGCCGTTTGCTTGGGGGTGACCGGGGGAAGAGAAGCATGGTTGAATCTGGAGATCTGCACAAAATTTTCTGTACTTCGCGTTATCGAATTGTTTGCCATTGTCAGAGATGATGGCTTGAGGGATGCCAAATCGGCAAATGATCGATTGCCAAATAAACCTGGTGGTGTTCCACTCGGTGATTGTGGCAAGGGGTTCAGCCTCGACCCACTTGGTGAAGTAATCAATAGCGACAATTGCGAACTTGGTCTGGCCTCGATCGGTGGGAAGTGGACCAACCAGGTCGATTCCCCACTTGGCAAATGGATAAGGGCTGCAGAGTGTGATTAATTCTGTAGGAGGAGCATGGGGGATGTTGGCAAAGCGTTGACATTTATCGCATTTGAGCACAAAGTCGGTCGCATCTTGATCAAGAGTTGGCCAAAAATACCCAGTACGGAGTATCTTCTGGGCAAGGGACCTGCCACCTGAGTGATTACCACAAATTCCCCCATGGATCTCCTGCATTACATAAGTTGCTTGAGCTGGATTGAGGCACCGTAGATATGGTCGGGAGAAACCGCGCTTGTACAATATACCGTCGACAATGACGTAATTGGACGCTCGGGATCGGACTTTGGCAGCCTGCTGCTGGTCGTCTGGGAGTGCTCCTGTGGTCAAGAATAGGAGAATGTTGGATGCCCAAGGGATGGGTTCGTTTTGGATGTATTGTACAGCCTGCAGATCGGGTGAGACGGCTGGGTGGTGTAGATATTCGACGCGGACATCATGGCTGAGAGTAGGATGGTCAGTAGAGGCCAACTGAGCCATCTCATCTGCTTTGGAGTTTTCCGCCCGAGGAATGTGCCTGATGTGGAAGGTATTGAAGAGGCGAGCAAGGGAGAGTGCCAGGTGTAGACGTCCCCGAACGCCCCGGGAGGAACGAGCTCCCGTTCTGTTCATTTTGGGGGTCACTACAGCTCAGGACTCTCAAATTTGTCACGGTTCTAAGTCTGAACCAAAGAGTCCAAATCCGGCAAATCGTTTTGAGAAAACAGATTTTTGAAAGAAGTGCCAAACATGGACTGCTTTGCCAGATACAAAGTCGCCACCTAAATGTTTTTTTAATAGGAAATTTAGGAAACCCTGACTCGGTGCCAAAAGGCCACGTGTCCGTCATCACCAAAGTTGCCTCGGCTCGGGAACTTGGGTACGATTGGGGAAGGTCACTTCGTGAGCACCCCCGCTCGCCCGATCAAAGATCGGCCTCTACTAACCATGATATCTATTTTTGAAAACTTTGTGTGTCCTTATTCCGGTTATTAGCCTAGGTTACTATGTGATGCACACAACATATAAGTATAGACTGGGTCGCCCGAATTGGAACAAAACATTTCATGCTTGTTTATTTGAAAGATGGTTTGCTACTCGCAAGTAGGCTTAAAATGCAGATTTTGCCACCCGCAGGTGGGCTTAGAAAAGATGGTTTTGCCACTATCTAGTGGGCTTAAAACAAACATTTGATGATTTATTCCAATTCAAACAACCCAACCTTCACCCACAGGCACTCAGGCAGATATATCACATAAGCATTTAGCCTCATGGTAAGCATGCTATTCATGGCAACACTCGCACGCATGCAAGGATGCTAAAGCATAAAACTTACCAGGTATTCCAAGCCAAAACAAAAACTGTATTAGAAATCATGCATGAATCCTAAGTATACAGAAATGCCTAATGCAACACATGCAAAAATGCAAACTATAGCAGGCTCGGCTATTCTAAACATGGCATATGAAATGCTACAGCTAACATGTATTCAATTCGGAATTGAAAGTACAATGCAGTTAGTATGATGCGCCGAGCCCGGTGCATGCAATACAGATAAATGATGTAAACATGCTGTCATACTGTATGCTAATTTAAACATGCCCTAATCTAATCATCAAAAGCGGATAAATAAAAGGGAGAAAGACGTGGGGTTGGAAGACATACAACACACGCACGCACACTTATTACAGTTGTGCCCTCGCGCAGAGGGTCCGAAGAAATAATACAGTCCCAAATGAAAGAATAGTACAGTCCAAATATTACAGTCCAAATATTATACAATTTCCTAATTAATTAACAAATTAACTAAGAAAATAAATAAAAACTGGCATGCAAGCCAGGGACTGCCTTGCTTCTGATGGATGATGCATGTCCGGGTTGTCTTGCGCGGAAATCCACCGGGATGCCCCAATTAGCCTCTGTTTAGCAGTTATTCTTGTAAAGCGTGCCAGGCTCCGAAAAGTTGCTGATTCTTCATTTTGCTGCAACAGAGAGCAGGAAAGGGGCATAGCAATGTATTTTCACAAATATATGCATGCCTCGATCCTCGTGCCACCAATCACGCATCTCGATGCATGATGGCCGAGGAGTCGATTTGCACAATTCAATATAGGATGAATGTACATAAAAACACAGCTAAAACCTAACTCCATCATGGATAATCCGGAGTGTCGGTGACTGGGGAATCGAGATACATTCCGTCACTCGGAGTACGAAACGCACCTCGTTTCCCGTGCCCGGGTTAACTCCTATCCCGAACACGATGCAATATGCATGATATGCATAAAATGCAACTAAGATACAGCCTAGTATGCACAATGCTATGAAAATGAGATGTCTCGAAATGCGTGCACACAGGCACGCTAACCGAGAAAATGACAGAATGCAATGCAAATGACATGAAAATATGATATGGGCTTACACGAACATGAGAGAACCTTAGCCACACTCACATAGGATGTCGATGGATGAAAATGAAGTGCCTCGAAATGCGTGCACACGGGCACGCAAACCGAGGCAATGGCATACGCAATGCAAATGGCATGGAATGTGATATGGGAAGCAACATGGACTTATACTAACATGAGAGAGCCTCAGCCACACTCACATAAGAGGCCGATGAATGAAAATGAAGTGCCTCGAAATGCGTGCACACGGGCACGCAAACCGAGGCAATGACATACGCAATGCAAATGGCATGGAATGTGATATGGGAAGCAACATGGACTTATACTAACATGAGAGAGCCTCAGCCACACTCACATAAGAGGCCGATGAATGAAAATGAAGTGCCTCGAAATGCGTGCACACGGGTACGCAAATCGAGGCAATGGCATAAATGCGAACTATGGCATGGGAAATGATATGCAAACATGGTGATAGAATTTAAGCACTGAAATGTGGGGGAAAACAGCCCCGAAATGAGGCGAAAACACACCCGATGCGAGGAATGGTCTCGAAACATGAATTTTGGGACCCGAAATGGCCTATGGCTATACCAAACATGCACAATATGGATATGCAATGAATAGACAGTAGCAAGGCAGCCCCAAAATTAGCATTTTACCAGCACAAATCATGGCCAAACAGCAAGCAAAGATAGGGCAACAATGGCATGCAAAAATGGCCTTAAACATGAGGTTAAGAAGCAACTCACATCTGCTGTCCTCAAACAGGTTAGGGCCCTTCAACAAAGTTGAAGAGGGGCCCAAAATATGATGTTTTCCAGAGCTGTAAAAACCCTAAAAACAAACACAAGTATGGCTGCACTCCCATGCAAGAAAAAGGGCCAAAAGGTGGCCAAAGAGGCAAGTGGTATATGCAAAGCCCAAACTGAAAAATTCCCTTCTACAACATTGAAGAGGGACAAAAAATAAGCATATTTACTGAACTGTAAAAACCCAAAAACAGTATACAAACATGCTAGAAATGCAATGCAAAATGAGGCTCAAAAGAGGCTATAACACGAAGTATGCAAAATATTCCACAAATGGCCAAAGACCCTTAATGAAACATGTTAAGAAGGTCAAAATAAGGCCATCTCTAGGCCTGTAAAAAGACCAAAAACAGAAGCATGATAGGCTGCCAAAGCATGCAAAAATGGGGACCAAAAGAGAGATATAACATGAAGTGACATATGGAGGTCCCAAACAGTGATGAGCCCTTCTTCAATGTTGAAGAGAGGCTCAAAATAAGCCTATTCACAGAACTGTAAAACGCCCAAAAATGGAAGCATAATGGGTTGCCAAAGCATGCAAGAAAATTGACATTTAAGGGGATATTGAAGCAAGTGCAATATGGGGGCCTCAAACAGGGTTGAGCCCTTAATGAAACAAGAAAATGAGCTCAAAAAAATGACCTTTTCAGTTTTGGTCGGAGCTCAAATCAATAAGCATGTATGGCTTAGAGATGGTGCAAAAATGGGCTAGAAAAGAGGGAAATTGGACTTACCTTTGAAGACCAACACTTTTGTTGCTTCTTGGACCAGATTTGGTGACTCTAAGCTGCTGGAATTCTTCCCCTTGCTGCTGGAATGGAAAGGTGGTGGTAGAGCTTGAAGATGATGAAGAAATGGAGCCCAAAACTTGGAGGAAATGGGGTGCTATGTATGTATATGCTCCAAGCAACTCTTGTAACCCTCTTTCTAGAGTTGGGAGGCCAGCAAAAAATGCAAGAGAGGAGAGAAGACCCTAGGCAAAGTGGAGGCAAAATCAAGCTCTTGTTCCCCCACAAAATATCCCCCGGATATAGATATTTTCTGGGGGAAACAGCTGTACAGCTGTAAAGTGTGAGGAGAGAGGAACATGGCCGGCCAGGTAATTTTGCTGCAGGTGGCCGGCCGGCCACCTCCCCTAGCCGGCCGGCCAAGGGTCAAAAAGGCCAAGAATGATTAGTGGCCGGCCACCACATATTGGTGGCCTCCCAAGTCCCCTCTTCACAACCCTGTGGTTCGAATTTGGAAACTCTAAAACAGGAGAGAGAACAAGCCATTTTGAGGAGGGGTTCAAAAGATTCAAATGGAATTAATGGCCGGCCATAAACTTTTAGGGTCCTCCCATGTGTGTACATCACAAATTTGTGGTTCAAAGTTCAAGAAAAAGGGCCCAGGTTGTTCAACATTGGCTCGGAAGGAGGGGTTCAAAAGGGTCAGGCAACATTACTGGCCAGCCATAAACTTTTAGGGTCCTCCCATGTGTGTTCATCACAAATATGTGGTTTGGGTTTGAAGAAAATGGCTCCAAGGTGTTCAACATTGGCCCGGAAGTGCGAAAAACGGGTGTCGGAGGGCGAAAATGGAACATAAATGGTTGCCAAGATAATTGCTGGCCTCCCACCCTCCAGTGACCTCCCTGATGATAAAACAGAGGCACCTGCCAAAAATAAACAAGAACCGATGCAAAACGAACCCTCGGGGGCCGAAACACGCAGTTCGGGGTCCCGAAAATGGGCTGTTAAGCACCGAAAGTGGCGTTCGGCCACGAAGTGGGTTTCTCAGACTCCAGTGTCCCTCAAAAGGGAGAAAATAAGACATATGCCAAAATTTAGAGCAAACGGAGATGGTTAGGCGGTCCCGAACCGAGGCACACGGCCAATAGTCCCGAAAACTGGGAACCGGGCTCCGAAATGGGCAAAATGGCCTATGACCACAAAACGTAGCCCACGGCCACTAAGAGATGGTCTACAGGACCTCTCCCTCCCCTCAGGAAAAGAAACAGAGAAAACCGAGTCTGGTTCGCGAATCGAGGTAAGGCACGGAAGAGGGTTCGGAAGTCCGGAGGCAGGGCTCACGGCCGCGACTCTGAAACTTCTGAACGAGCACTTTATGCAATATCACCAAGCGCTCAACTGGTGACGTCTAAGTCTTAAGCTCGGTCAAAAATGGGGTGTCTACACCAGGTCCCTGTAAGCTCGCATCGTGTTTTCCTTGGCATCAAAGTTCCCCGTCATCTGACCGACGACGAGTTGGGAGTCGCTGAATACTCGGAGGTGGCTAACCCCTATGTCCTTGGCAAGGTGGAGTCCTGCTATTAATGCCTCGTACTCGGCTTCATTGTTGCTTGCTTCAAACAAGAAACAGAGGGCACATTTGAAGTAGCCGCCCTCAGGGGAGGTGAGGATGAGGCTGGCACCACTTCCTTCTCTTCGGGACGAACCGTCGATATTAAGAGTCCAAGAATGAGGATCTTTTGGCTCTGTTGGAGTTGGTGGGGGCGGAGGTGTAGTGGTCGGGGTCGGCTTGGTGAACTCCATGATGAAGTCAGCTACAGCCTGCCCCTTGATTGCTGTCCGAGGGCGGTAAGAGATGTCGAACTGGCTGAGTTCTACGGACCACTGCATCAGTCTACCTGAGAGTTCTGGTTGCTGCATGACCTTCTTCAGGGGCTGGTCGGTGAGGACCACTATGGAGTGGGCTTGAAAGTATGGGCGGAGTCGTCTGGAGGCAATGACCAAGGCCAGGGACAGTTTTTCCAGCAAGGGGTAGTTTTGCTCCGCGCCCCTGAGAGCCCGACTGATGTAATAGACCGGCCGTTGAATTGAGCCATCTTCTCTGAGGAGAGCTGCACTGACTGCGGTTCCCGATACTGCTAGGTAGAGGAAGAGGGGTTTGCCCGTGATTGCTTGGGAGAGAAGGGGGGGTTGGCCATGCATTTCTTTAACTGTTGGAAGGCCTCTTCGGATTCAGCTGTCCATTCAAAAGTCTGCCGAAGAACTTTGAAGAAGGGCAAGCACTTATCTGTTGCACGGGAAATGAAGCGGTTGAGGGCCGCCACTCGGCCGGTGAGTCTCTGAACCTCTTTGACCGTCCTAGGCGACTGGATCTCAACCAAGGCCTTGATCTTCTCAGGGTTAGCTTCGATGCCGCGCTGACTGACCATAAAGCCCAAAAATTTGCCAGACCCTACGCCGAAGGCGCACTTCTCTGGGTTGAGCTTCATCTGGTACTTGCGCAAGGTGGCAAAGGTCTCACGTAAATCAGTGAGGTGATCGGAGGAGTATTTGCTTTTGACTAGCATGTCATTGACGTAGACTTCCATATTCCGACCCACTTGGTGATGGAAAACGGCGTTGACCAGCCGCTGATAAGTGGCCCCAGCATTCTTCAATCCGAACAGCATTACACAGTAGTGGTAGGTACCTCAGTCGGTAATAAATGATGTGTGCTCCCGATCAGATGTGTGCATCAGGATTTGGTTGTACCCAGAGAAGGCATCCATGAAGCTGAGCATTTGATGACTGGCCGTGGCGTCGACCAGCAGATCTATGTGAGGAAGGGGGTAGCTGTCTTTGGGACAAGCTCGGTTCAGGTCAGAGTAGTCGACACAGAGCCGCCATTTGCCATTGTGTTTGCGGACGAGGACCACGTTGGACAACCACCTAGGATAGTCCACATTTTTGATGAACTGGGCCTCGAGGAGTTTGTCAACTTCGGCGGCTATAAGAGTGTTGCGCTCCGGATGGAAAATGCGTTGCTTCTGGCGGTGAGGTCGAAAGTGGGGTTCGATGCTGAGGCGATGGGTTATGAAGGAGGGGTCGATGCTTGGCATGTCAGAATGGGTCCATGCGAATACATCTCTGTGCTCGGTCAGGAGAGCAGTAAGGTCGGCCTTGGCTTGGGAAGGTAATTGGCTGCCAATCTTGGCAGTTTTGATTGGGTTGGTGAGATCAATGTTAACTTCAACAAGTTCCTCTACAGGTTTACCTCTGACCAGCTCGTCCTCGTCTCGGACGTCGAGCCCTTCGATAATCATGGCCTCTTTTAGCTTGACTTCTTTGAGTGAGGCGACATAACACTCCCTGGCTACGGTCTGTTCTCCTTTGACAGTTCCGACACCGAGATCGGTGGGAAATTTGATGACAAGATGATATGTAGATGTGATGGCTTGGAAGGCGTTGAGGGCTGTGCGGCCAAGGATGATGTTGTAAGTAGAGGGGCAGTCGACCACCAGAAAGGTGAGCAACTTAGTGGTCTGCCGCGGGTGCTCGCCAATGGTGATAGGTAGATCGATGGAGCCGATGGAGGTCACACGGTCGCCGGTGAAGCCGACCAGAGGGGTTTGGAGAGGAGACAAGCTTTCTTCCCCAATCTTGAGCTGGCGGAAGCAATTGAGGAAGATAATGTCTGAAGAGCTGCCGTTGTCTATGAGGACTCGTCTGACTTTGTAGTTGGAGAGGATGGCGGAAATGACAAGGGGGTCATCATGTGGGTAACGGACTCTTGCACAGTCAGTGTCGGTGAAGGTGATAGGTTCGATCCATTGTTTTGACTGTTTGGGAGGTCGGTCCACCGTCGCCACTGCTTTGTCTGAGCCCTGCCTGATTTTTCTGAGTTCTGCCTTCTGACCCTGCAAGCAAGGCCGCCTGAAATAACTCGGATTTCTCCGACTGGTGGAGGGGGATTACCAGGAGGTCGAGGCTGTGGTGGTGGGCGATCGTGGCCTTGGTTAGGTGGGGCTTGATTGCGGGGTGGTGTTTGTCGGCGATTGTTCCTGGTGAGGTCGGTTCTTTGCCTCTGTGGAGGGCGGGTGTCTGTGAATCGGCTGAGGCGGCCCTGGCGTATGAAGGTCTCGATCTGATCTTTGAGGTTAATACACTCGTCGGTGGTATGACCATGGTCTTGGTGGAAACGGCAGTATTTGGACTGATCTCTTCGAGTGGAAGGGTTTCGTGAAGGTAGGGGCCATTTGAGGGGGTAATCCCGCTGGATCTGATTGAGGACGTGCTCCATGGGGGAGTTGAGAGGTGTGTATCGCTCAAACCGACCGGGCGGTCGGGTCGGAGTCGACCGGTCGGCACGGGGGGGTCGGTCATTATAGTGGGGTGTTTGGCTATTATACTAGGCGGCTCTGTTGTCGGGGTCTTTCCTCTTGTCTCTAGGGATCGGATTTTTAGGGGTGGGTTCTTGCCGAGCGGCCAGGGAATCTTCAGCATTCATGTATTTCTGGGCTTTGGAGAGTAGGGCTGCCATGGTGGTGGGAGGGTTTTTGGAGAGGGAAAAAAGGAAATCCGACGACCGCAGGCCGGCCATGAAGGCGGTGAGGATGACCTTGTCGTCATTCTCCGCTACTTGAAGGGCCTCGGTGTTGAAGCGGGTGACGAAGCTGCGGAGCGACTCCCCCTCGATCTGAGGAATGTTTAGGAGTTGGGTGGCTGGGCGTCTCTAACGCTGGGCCCCGATGAAGTGGCTCAGGAAAGAGTCACTGAGGTGTTGGAAGGTAGAGACGGAGTCCGCCGGTAACTGGCTAAACCACAATCGAGCTGATCCCTTTAGTGTCACTGGAAAGGCTCGGCACATGATCTCGTCAGAGAAAGCATGGAGGATCATGAGGGTGCGGTAGGTTTCCAGATGGTCGACTGGGTCCGTCATGCCATCGAAGGAGTCAATGGTAGGCATTTTGAACTTGGCGGGCAACGGTTTGTCGCGGATGGAGGCAACAAAAGGCGAGTTGGCGGTGACTGAGGGATGTTCTGGATGACCCCTTGTAGTTGGAGTTTCATGGCTCGGAGTTCTGCGTTCCAGAGGGGAATGTTGTCGCCATGGTCGGTCAATGGGGGCTGGATACTGCTGGCTTCCCCCTCAAGTGCTAGTGGCACGACCGGCGGGCGTGGAGGCGGGGGTGGTAGGCTCATATTTGGAGGAGGAGGGGGTTGTAAACCTTCTGGGTTGGGGAGATTGGGGGGAGGGGGTTGTGGAGCAGTGTGGTCCGGGGTTCTTTCTTGGTTGGGTGGAATGTCTGGAGGTGGAGCAGGGAGGTTTCTTTGGAGCAAAGCATTGATCAGGGCCTGGTTTTGCTCGGCCATGCAGTTAATACTGTTAGTAAGTTCGATGATGTATTGTGGTGGGTTGTTTGGATGGGAAGGGTCTGTTTGATGATCGATGGTATTATGGTGGGAGGCCATGGACCTAGTCGTGACCATACACCTGGACGGGTGAGAGGAAAAAGGTAATAGTGAGAAAGGAGGGCTCCGGCGATAGCGAACACAACTAGCGTACGAATAAACCACAAGCTTCCCACAGACGGCGCCAACTGATGATGCTATCCGTCCCGGGTGGATGGGTCGGGCTGGTTCAGGCTCTTCAAGTTCCGGTTTAGGGTGATGATTCCGTCAAATGACCTGCATGCAAGTCCAAAGGGGAACGGGGCAGTCCCCCAGTGAACCCTCCGGCGTGAGAATTAGTAGAGGAAGAAGGAAAATGTAGAGAGAGAGAGATGGAGAGATAAAAAGCTTAACATTTTTCTTCTCTTGCTATCCTTACTTATATCCTTTGGTAATCATTTCAATGTCCCTCGTGATGTGCCCCTTTCCGCCGAAAGCCTATGCCGTAGCTTACCTTGTTCAGGGCGAGGGGGCTCTGTTCCGACGGGGAGGTGTTGTCGTAATAAATGCTGTGATGGGATGCATTAATGGTGATGTGTTGTGGTAATAACTCTGCAGATCTTTGTCTGCTGATGTGGCCCGTGTTCCACTTGCCATGTGCCCGAATGCCATTGGCCCCCCATCTCTAGATGGCCTCCAGCTGTCCTGGGCTTTGCCAACCGGGTTATGCTATTGGCCCTAAGCGATGGGTTCGGGGTGGTTTGCTGTGGGTCGTATGCCTCGTGAACCTATCCATGTCAAGATATAAACACGAGAGAAGCTCAATCCATTTATAAATATGTTTTACTAATAGATGTTGTGATAACTTTTTTTTATTGTTTTAGAAAATACTATACAAATGAAAAAATCTTATAAATATTTTTTACTAATAGATGTGACACGCATGGAATAAACTTGAAAATTTGAAATATGTTTCACTTGATTAGGAACCATTTATGTAAAATAAATAAATATAAATAAAAATTTATTAAGTTATATAGCATTTTATTTTTTGTTAAATTTTTACTTTGAACTAATATTATATTGTACATAACTATATATGGATGGTACAATGGCCCTGTTTGTTTTGGGGTGTAGAGGGTGGGATGAGATTATGATGGAAGTGGGGCCCATTTAGTGTTGTATTTGTTTGTAGAGTTGGAAAAGTGATTAGGATGGAGGAGTGGATTAAGATGGAGGTTGCAAGGGCGATTGAGATGGAGGAGGTGGAGGTGATATTAGAAAAATAATGAGGGGATTAGAAATTTTTTTTATTTTTTTAATTTTTTACATGTTAGGCATTTTTTTGGTACATTAATGTTTAATTTTTTGTATGTTTTTATTTGTTTTATTATTTTATATAAAAATAATTTAACAATTCCTACACTAACAACTATTATCAAAACAAACACAATTTTACTTAATCCCCTCACTAACAATCCCCTCACTATTAATTCTCTCTATTCTACCTCTCAAAACAAACGGGCCATTATAAACAACCAAGGAACATATAAGGGTTCAAATTAAACGCCACCAATAATCTATTGCTATCACATTAACAAATTATCAATGTCATTTCACAATATAAATTAATATATTTTATAAATTTTTATTAATTATTAATATGACACCAATCACATTATTAGATTGAAACTTATTTTAAATTTAATTTTTTTTTTATTGTATGGAAAAATCAATTAATATGAAAAGTTTGTAAAAAAAAGATTTCCTTTTAGATTTAGTATTAAAGTGGCATTAATTTGGAAGTGATTTTTTGTCATAATTTGTTTATTTTTCTGCCGAAGATAGCCTATGTTCTATCATCAAAATGGGTTTAATTTTGAATTAGAATAGCACTACTCTTAAAAAAATGGAGTGATTATTTGAGGTCTAAATACGGAGTAGAAGAAAGGTTGAATCACCCTAAACTTCCCTTGTTTCTTTGCTCTCAATTTTATTTATTATTATTATTTTTGAAAGCTTACATCCAAATTTGAAATAAGATTTTCTCACCTTGAAATTTCTAAATTTCTGACCTTGCACTTTAACAAATAACATGTAATTGACAATGGTATTTCTATATTATTGGTGCCCCAATCAAATATGCCTAGCTGTAGGAGACAAAGAGGACTAAATAATGAATGACAACATGATCTTTCTTCACATGATCTAAGTCTTTCTTGGAAGAGAGAGAAGGAGATGTAGTTACCAACATAAAATATATACATAAAAAATAAAATGCGTAATTTAGATTATTTTAAATATAATGTATACAATATTAAATTTGAATTAAATTATACATTTATTTTTTGCTCTTAAATAAAAAAAATAAAAAGAAAAAAAAAAAGAAAAGAAAAAGAGAGTACTTAAAGAACTTGAAAGAGTAACGATAGAGATTTCAAAAATTTTACTAATTTTTTTATTAAATGTCTTATATAGGTGTGAACTCACATGAGACCTACATGGTGTGAGCTTCACACCAATATAAGATATTTGATAAAAAATTTAGTAAAACTTTTGGGATCCTAACATTTTTCAACTTGAAATCTTACAAAAGAAAAATACTTGAGACCCTCGCTTTTTGGAGACCTCCATAACTATATTTGGATTTCTATCATTGATGTACGTGTGGGACCCACTTATATATGTGTAGGGTCCACACCACCAATGATGGAGATGCAAAGAAAATTGTACAGAGCTTCAAAAAATGGGGTCTTAATCATTGTTGTATTAATAATGAGTCAATTAAGCAAAGGCCAGGTCAACATACCCATTTTGTATAAGTCAAAGAAGCATAGCCTCCAACCTCATGCACATTCAAATGTGAGCAGCTTAGTAGCATCTGGAATTTTAAAAGAAATTACAATTAAAAAGCAAACCATTCATGTCCAACCACAAACTTTGGAATCTTTACCTTTCAACTTTCCTTGCAAAAAACTACCACCTACACAACTTTTTATTCCCAAAAAAATCAAAAACAAAACAAACTCTCTAATTCCTGTTAAGAAAATCCCATCGCATAGCACAACCAATTCATACCTTTCTTTCCTTCTCAATCTGAAAAACTTGACACCCATGATTTGCTATTGATCTGAGCAAGTCTGAAGTCTTCAATGGCATTCAATTCATCTTCTCCAAATCCAGACCTCAGAAACAGAGAAAGAACAGAGGCAAACAAGAACTGAAGAAGTTGAGATCTATGAAGCTCCCCAAAATGTCAAGCTTGAAGCCATCTGCGATTCACATTAAAACCCGATTTGATCAAGCTCCTGTTGAATCATTCAGTGATGATGATAGCTCAGAACAAAGTCAAATTGAATTTTCCGGTACATCTCCAAATTATTTGAAGCCCACCAGCTTTTCTGATGCAAAGAAAGTAAGTTCTCAGGCAAGTTCCAATAATTCTGAATCCATATTTGATAGAAACAACCCAATTGAAAATAATTCAGATTCTCAGAAACCAAACATTGTTTCTTTTGTATATGTAAAATTTGTAGAGAACTCTAGAAGAGTACTTGATTTGAAATCCAGTAATTTTTTAACTTCGCTGATATAATGTTATGCCTCATCAGGAAGGAAATGAATCTGACTCGGGTTCTGTTGGTTCTTCTTCGTCTTCTTTGACTGAGGACAATGGAATTAGAGGAGGAACTGAACTCAGGAAGACATTGAAGAAGTCCAGATCAATCAGACTTGGGATTTTTGGGAGCTTGAGGCCAACGAGTAGACGGGCTAAATCTAGATTTGATCAGCGTCATAGCAGTTTGTCCAGCAATGCAGCAACACCTCCAACCAGAAAAGCCGATGCATCGCCGCATTATTGGAAGGCAACAAGCTGTTCTGAGGGGAAGAAGATGCATTTTCAGGCAAGTCTCCGTGATTCTGAATCTAATTTTGGTAGCATTGATGACAATAGAAGGAATTCACATAAATCAAACTTGGGTTCTTCTAGTTTTAAGTCTATGCAAACTTTAAGGACACCTAGTTTGAGAATTTCAAGAATTTCCATAAACAAGTCTAGTTTCAAATCCAAGAGGTCTTCAGTGAATAAATGTTCTGAAGAATCAAGTGTATATAGAGCCACCTGCTCATCCACTTTCAAGGATTCAAAGTTTCCGAGCCATGTTGAGCATGATCAAGGAGATACAAAATCTGAAAAAAATTCAGTCATAAAGGTTTGCCGATACAATTACTGTTCCCTCCATGGTCATCAGCATTCCCCTACACCCCCATTGAAACGCCTATTATCCAAAAGGAGGCGTTCATTGAAGACCCAGAAGAGCTTGAGACTGAGACGACAATCCTCAGTAAGATCGAAATATCCTGATGATATATTGAAAGAAATTGAAACAAGCCCAATGGTCACCAAAGGAGAGCCTGAACTTGAAGAGCAGGGTTCTAATTTGTCTGTACAAATCTTTACCAAACCAAGAATTGAACTGGTAAGAGAACAAAGTGAAGGAAATGAAGATACTAATCTCAACCAAGAGAAAAGTGGAGATTTAGTGACAGAAGTTGAAACAATTGGACAGTTTGTGCCGGTTGGAGATTCTGAACCCAATTCCACTGCTCATGAAGTATTCAAATCCCAGATTCACAAAAAGAAGCATATCAGCATGTGGCACCTGATACATCAGCACATGGTATCAGATCTTGATGTCGGTGCAGATGAGAAAAAACAAGTGGATGACACCAACAGACTGCTTGAGTCACAAAGTTCTGATTGTTCGCCGGGTTTCTCTGATTCATACCAGAATATGGGTACTGAAAATCATGATACAGACAATCAAGAAATTGAACTCCGTAAGATTTATGCCATCAAGATGGTGCGAGAAGCAATTGAGAAGGTTCTTCTTCTAGAAGTTCAAGACCAGTCATCTGATGACCAGTCAATTTGTAGTGACATTACTTCAGAACAAGACCTCTTAGAGAAGAACGATAGTGAAGGTGGCAAACCAAGCATTCCAAATTCGACAGCTGAAAAGATCTCAGACCCAGAACAAGAGGTAACAGCATCGAAGGAGGGGACAAAAACTGAGAAGAGAACACTCAAGAGCTGGAGTAATTTGAAGAAATGGATTCTTCTTAAGAGGTTCGTCAAGGAACTAGAAAAAGTGAAAAAATTCAACCCATGGACGCCAAAGCATCCATCTTTGGAGCCTGACCCAGAAGCAGAAAAGGTTTCTCTGAGGCATCAAATGATAGATAAGAAGAAAAGTTCAGAGGAGTGGATGCTCGATTATGCACTTCAACAGGTAGTCAGTGAACTGGCTCCAACTCAGAAAAGAAAGGTGGAACTCCTTATAAAGGCCTTTGAAACGGTGGTTCCACCATCAGATGAACAACATATTCAGATGATATTTCCTAAGCTGAAAGGTATTAGAAATGAAGGTTGTTGCACTGAAAGTGAACTGGATGATCAATATGTATCTCAAGCCACTTACAATCTCAAAAAGGTTGAAGACATTGTCACATCCAATCCTGATAAAGAGGACAAGAATTCCATCATCGATGACACACAATCCAATGTAAGTAATCGCTATATGCCCATAATTGATTTTTATTATTATTTATAATTCATAACATGTTCTTGTTAAGTCACCAATTATCCTAAAAGCTTAAGCTGCTAAGAAATGAACTCAACAATGTATATCAAGCTATCCAATAGCTCTCTCATGAGGAACTCCATCTTGCACATGGAGAGACAAATAAAAAGCGTAATAGAAAGAGAAGCAAACAATCAAATAGAGAAGAAGAAACCAAATGGGGACCAAATACCAAATGCCAATGGAGAAACTTGAACCCAAGTCCTCTCTCAACTTGAGCTCTAATAAGTTACTAATTATCGCAAAAGCTCAAGCCATCAGGATATGGACCCCCCAACAATGGATATCAAGTTACCTAATAATTCTGCATGAAGTCAGATAACATTGTGAACTCTTTTGGTTTGCAGGTGCCTGTGGATGGAAAAGCAGAGCAAAAAGCACATGATGGAATAAAATATTTCAACTTGTCGCATCTCAAATTTGATTCTGCATCAAGCGGACAAACTATGGAGGTTGATGCTTTATATGATGTACCAGATCAACCATTGCATATAACCAAAAGCCAAAATGCAGATGGTAATGGAGAATCAACTGTCACCGACTTGGCTGAAGCAGCAGCGGATAACTCCGTGATTTCTTCAACTAGTGTTTGTGGCCCTTTGGAGGAATTCAGTGCAGCCAGGGAACTAAAGAATGAAGATTCTGAGCTAGACACCGAACCTGTTGAAGGATTTAGCCCAGTTGGAGATTCTGAACTTGATAACGACGGTTACAAAGGATACAAAACCGAGGTTAACAAAGAGAAGAATGTCAGCATGTGGCACTTGATCCATCAACAAATGGTAGCAGGCCTTGCTGTGGAAGGCAAAACCAAGCAACTTGATAAAGAAAATGAAGAGCGCGCGAGCGATGTCAAGGCATTAGCTGCAACAGAAAGTTCTGGTTTGGAATACCATAACACAGACAGTCAAGAGGTTGAACTCCGCAAGATTTTTGCCATCAAGATGGTGCGACAAGCAATTGAGAAAATTCTTCTTCCAGAAGTTCAAGACCAGTCATCCGATGATCAATCAATCACTAGTGAAATTATATCAGATCAAGACCTGATAGAAAATAACCATGGTGAAGTTGGGGAACCAAGCATCTCAACTTCCATGGAGAGCAGGAGCAACAAGGTCACAGATGATATATCATTAAGTCAAGAAGGGACAAGGCTTGCAACTGCTAAAATCTCAGAATCAGAGAATGAGAAAACAACATCAAAAGCAGAAGACCAATCTGATAAGAAAACACCCAAGGGATGGAGTAATCTGAAGAAATTGATCCTACTTAAGAGATTCATCAAGGAATTGGAAAAGGTGAGGAAATTCAACCCAAAGAAGCCACGACATCTGCCACTAAAGCCTGGTCCAGAAGCAGAAGAAGTTAGCTTAAGGCATCAAATGATGGATGAGAGGAAAGATGCAGAGGAGTGGATGCTTGATTATGCGCTTCGGAAGGTAGTCAGTGAACTGGCTCCAAAACAGAAAAGAAAAGTGGCACTGCTTGTAAAAGCATTCGAAACAGTGGCTCCGTCATCAGAAGAACCACAGATTCAGATGACATTTCCCAAGTTGAAAGGTATTAATCGTGAAGGTTGTTGCAGTGAAAGTGAACAGGATAATTTTGCTTCTAAAGTCACTGAAGCAGAAGTAAAAGTCATGGATATTGTCACATCTAATTGTGATAACGGCGACAATAATTCTAGCGTCACTGATAAAAAATCTGATGTAAGTGATCTCTGTATGTCCATAGCTTATCCTCAGTTATCTAATAAACTCATGCTCCGTTTGTTTGGGCGGAAAACAATTTTTGGAAAATGTTTTTTTGCATTTTCTGGCATTTAGTACAACAGAAAATGAAAGTTAATGAAAAACACTTTTTGGTGGTCAAACTCTTTTTAGTGGCCAAACTGTAAACAAGTTTATTTGGGTCGAAAATGTTTTCCACTTTTGAAAAATGTCTTCCACCACACTACCACCACCGCCATCACTTGCATCACCCTACCACTGCCACCACCACCACCACTACTCCCACCTCCCTACTGCCGCCACCACCACCACATCCTCCACTTCCACCCCGTCACCATCACCACCACCACCACCACCACCTCCACCTCCAACTCGACCTTGGTCCCACTGCCACCAGTAGCACCACCACCCCACTACTATTAATACAACCAATAATACATTAGTTTTAAGGATGCAGCTAAACATCGTAAAGCATTTTATGGGAAAAAAATTCTGGAAACATTTCTGGCAAAAAAAAAAAAAAAAAAAATGGAGCATTACCTTGATGTTTAATAACACTATGAACTCTTCTTATGTGAAGGTGGCTGTGGACAAAGAAGATCAGAAAGAAGTGCATAAAGATACAGTACCAAGTTTCCACTTGGAGCTTCTGAAAGATGGTTTTGTATCAAGGGCTAAAACTGTGGAGCTTGATGGTTTAAATGGTGTAAATGTTGAACCATCCTATGTAACCAGAAGTGCAGCCTTAGACAGAAGTAGAGAAGCAACAGCAATTTATAGTATTGCTTCATCAGCTTCTGATTGTGGCCCATTGGAGCAACTAATAGCTGCCAAGAAAGAGAACAGCGGATCTTCTGAAACTGAGTGCACAGGTGAAGTAGCAAACAAGACCCAGTTGGACAAACAGAAACATATCAGCATGTGGCAACTGTTATGTCAGCATGTGGTATCTGGAATAGCTACAAAAGCTGAAACCCAGCTCCTTGATGGAGAGGATGAGGAAACAACTACTTCTTGTGTTGAATACTCTACAGCAGATCATGATTCAAGCAGTCAAAAATTTGGATTCAGCCAGACGGATGCTGTTAAGCTAGTGCGAGAAGCAATTGAGGAAATTCTTCTTCCAGATATTCAAGATGACTCATCTGATGTTCAATCAATTGCTAGTGATGTTGGAGAACCAAACATCTTAGATTCCATTGATTCTCCCAAAGATAGCTTCAGAGAACAGGACGGAAGTGAAGTCAATCAAGAAGAAAAAGGGTCTGCAGCTCACAATCTCTGTACCCCAGGTGATCAAATATCAGTATCAACGGTGGGAAACAAATCAGACCAGAAAAAGCCCAAGAACTGGAACAAACTGAAGAAATTAATCCTCCTGAAAAGATCCATCAAGGCACTGGAAAAGGCAAGGAAATCCAATCCACAGGCACCACGGCATTTACCCTTGGAGACTGATCCACAAGAAGAAAAAGTTGATCTAAAGCATCAGCTGAAAGATCAGAAGGAAAAAGCCCAGGAATGGATGAAAGATTATGCACTTCAGCATATTGTCACTCAACTTACTCCAGCTCGGAAAAGAAGAGTGTTAATGTTAGTGGAAGCTTTCGAAGCAGTTGTTCCAATGCCTGAAATTTAAGCTCAATCTTGTGTGACTGATTTTCGTCACTGAGGTAAGAACAATGTTACACAGTTTCTATGTTCATATTTATTTTAGGGAAAAGCACTTAAAAACATACTCATTGATCTAAACAAGAATAAGAGATAGCCCCATGAAAAAAAAAAACACTCAAGTTTCTTGATTAATTTATTGACTTGGGCACCTTAATTTCATGGGGTTTTTCTCTTCAGTCTATGCGACCCGTAACCTTGCCCTTGGTCAAATCAAGAGTAAGACCTACGACAGGGAAAGAAACTCCATATCAAATACACATTATTGAGTGAGAAATTGAGCTCTATTATAACTGACTTCAACTAGGGGGGTGGTATCTCATTATTTTATCATTAATATTCATGCAGGTTCAAATCTTAAAAAAAAAAAAAATGCAGGTTAAATGATGGGTAGCTTGGTGCATTTGAAGTGTTTAAATTTATCGAATTGAGATGATTTGCTGGACAGTCAGTGTGGAGGAAACCTTCATTGGACGAACAACTCGTCAGCAGAGAAATTAAACTACAGCATTTTTTGTTTAGGATGTAGCTAGATACCAGATTGGTGTGTCACAGTTGAAAAATGATTGAAGGTACACATAGTATTTATTTATTTAAAGAATTTGTGGAAGTTAGATTTGAGGGTAGAAAAAATACAGATTCTTTTTACATTCCTTTGTATAAAGATTTGTTGTTCTTTATAGATTCTTCAAGGACAATGTTATGTATTGCAAGTGACTCTTGTATGCTTATGTGTTTTCTGATAATCTATATAGAATGAGGAGGGTGTATTATCAAATCATGTTTATTTTGTTTTTATAATTAAAAAATTAAATTATATAGGGACAATATTTGTCATCATTCTTGCACAACCCGTACCTAATTGAATACAAGTTTGGCAAGTTGAGCAACAAATGTCTTTTAAGTTTTTTTTTCACTAGCTCTCGCCACACTATTAGACAATCAATCTCACTAAAAATCTTATCCAATAATTAGGGGTTAGCTTTGATGTCATTTTATTCTATCTATGGCCAAATATTTAAAAAGAAGAAAAGTGGTACACACTAGTGCTCTCTTATCTATTAGCCTAAGTGTTTTCACTGACTTTAATTGCCTACTTTAGTAAAACTTAGAACACATTGTATGGTACAGTAGGCTAGGGTAACTCAACTACTTACATCTACTACAATAGGGGTATATATCACCTTCATTTCTTGAATAGCTTATAAACCCACATATTAGCAGAAGCAATTATGGATTCAAGCATACCTTTAGAGCTTTAACAGAATTAAACCCAATAAATCACAAAATTTGAGTGCCTCTTGTGCGCCAAATACCTTCTTGATCACGAGCAATCTTCAGTCAACCCTTGCGGTGGAGTCATACTAAGAAGAATGAGTGTAACCCACAAGTCCACAGTACAAAGGCCTATCGCCACCAACGAATGGCAAAGGAGAAGAAGAGAGAAATGGAGTGAATTCTAGAGATATGTCTATTGCAATTGCAACCCCCAATCACTTCATCTGCACACATATAACTACCCAAATCAAACTCTTTCTCTCTCTTTCTCTCTGGGTCACCCAATTGGTTCATTCCATCCATGGGCGCCTTATTTGGGTCCAACCCAATTTCCAACATAACTCGTTGGAATTAGTTTTCAAAAGCCAAGTAGGTGAATAGAGAAAACAATTTCTTGCTTTATCTTGGATAGAAGAATTCTGGGGTTTATTAAAAGAATGTGTATAGATCAGGTCTTGCAAATAGTTCATGAAACTTTGAGACCAATGGGCTAACTAATCTCAAAGCATATCAGGTTTGGAGTTCTGTTTGAACATAGATCAAATACATTGTGTGCAACTGACAAGACAAGAAAGGATGAGCTATCATGGTCATATTCCCTTCTCTCTCACCTAACCCATATATCTCACAAGGGTGATGACTATGAAATTCCACTATAAATTCATTTCTGGAAACAAACACATGGTAAGAAAAGTATATATAGCTTCCCAAAATGGAGGTAAAAATTCAAATTAAATGTAAATATAAAGCTCATACAACATTTTGGATGATGAATAGCTCTATGTAAATACTGTGCAATGTCTGAACTTTACACCAAATTTTTACCAAACAATTACTATGCCTTCAATGGTGTCATAACAATCCCTAGTATAAAAGGGCCAGAAGCATTGCAAGTCTGATCATTCAAATTGAATAGAGCATCTCTATTGGTCATTGCCAAAATAGCAATGTCAAAGCTATAATTTGGCGTGCTACACTAGCAAATTGCTAAATTATAGCAATGGTGCTTCAATGGTGCAATGCCATTTTGGCACAATCCTAACCAACTTTCCATCATTTTTTAAAGTGGTGTTTGATACCAAAACTGCTATATTATAGTTTTAGCAGCTCCCATGACAAACCACTGAAAATGCACCCACACCACACATTATAGTGAAATTACTCCAAAAGGTAAATTGTTATCTGTTCTCACAACAATAAAGTGTAAAAATATTTTCAGATAAATCTTTTCTTGGGAATCATAAATTTCAGGAGTGAGCTAGTAACAAATTCTTTCAGTATTTGAAGATTAAAACAAAATAAAAATGAAAATGAAAAGAAAAAACTAGGAAATTTTTCTTCAAGTGGCTTAATAGTGTATCAAGATAAATGCACCGTTCAAAAAACTATTTCCCAATGATAGATTTTCATGGAACAATTTTCTATTGAAACAAACAGAGCTTAACCCTGATTTGGAGCTGAAGCACTTTACTCTCTACAGTTCAAATATAGTTAGAAAGTTCCTATGTAGTTTTGGACTAAATTGTTCCCTTCAGTTTTTTCGTCCAGACTAACAGATGTGTATCATACACACTATTTTTTTATAGTGGATTTGATTTTTTGAAAAAATAAAGTAAAATTAATACAACAAAAAGACAATTTTATCCCAATTTTCTCCAAACCTAAAATTAGATTAATGTATTAATTAAAATAAAAAATATATAATTAAACATTAATCTAACATATAAAATATAATTAAGGATTGATCTAAAATATAATTAAATAAAAATACAAAATAAATAACAGTTGAGAATTGATCTAAAATATAATTAAACTAAAATCAGATTAACCTGTTAGGAATTACAATAAATAATTAAGAATTTAGAATTAAGTGTAATCTAGAATCTATAATTTATAATTAATTGTAATTCTAAGTATCCCATATCAAATTGAGATTTCGATCATTCTTTTACTCAAATTTGATCAAAAAAGACCCCTCACCTCTTTTCTCATCAAATTTGTTAAGCAATGTTCAGAAGTATCAAAGGTTTGATTTGTTATAGCTCACTTTAATGGTGAGAATTAAATTTTTCATCAAATATTTTTAAAATACTTATCCCAAAAAACTCATTTAAAAAAATGATCTCCAATCCTTCATCTTTTAATAATTTTATCAAAAAATTATTGAAAATTTAGTGAAAGATTTGATTAATTTCTCATTTAACAAAAATTTTGGTAAAAACTAGATTTAAGTTCGATAAATTTTCATGAAAAGATTTCTCTCAAAGATTTCTACTACAAACGGATCATGAAAAGAAAAGATTGATTGTAATTTTTCTTCTAGGTAAGTAAATAAAAAATAAATAAATTATTGTGATTTTTCACATTTTTATTTGGATGAATAAGTTTCTCACATACTTGCATCTTTTTATTTTATTTTCTTCGTAATTAGATAAATAATTTAGGTATTATAAACTTTTTATAAAGTGTAAATTACACTCTCCTTTCTTGAAAAAAAAAAATAGTTAGCTCCACATTTTTTTATATAATTACACTGATACCTGTTTTGTAAGATTATATCAACTGAAACTAATACACATGGTGGGTGAATGTTGAAATACATAATGAAAAATTACACATTTTTAGTAGTTAATAGATGACAATATCATTTTTTTTTATAAGACTAATGGATTATTGATAGTGGCGGAGCCAAGAATTCAGAGAATGGGGCACAAATTAATGATAATATTGATTTTTTCCCCCTCATAATAGACAACAATGAGATATTACTAAACTTAAATATTAAGAGTCCGTTTGAATAAATGTAAATTTTAAATTAAAGAATTTGAGGTTAAATTTTATACAAATATTAGGGAGTAACTATTTTAGGTGGATTGGAAAATTAAAAAAGAAGATAAGTTGAGATAAAAATTATATATTTTAATAGAGAAATTCTATAAAACACACTACAAAAAAAGTATTTATCATATGTCACAGTTATGATTTTTGTGGTATTTAATTATGACATATTGTAGTGTTAGATATAACTTCTTGTGATTGGTATTTTGGTTATGACCGAAGAGGTCTTTGATTATGCATCAAATAATGATTAGTTATGACTCATTCTAATGTTAGTTATAACATTTTGTGATTTATTTATTTATTTTTTATGATTGAAGATGTGCTGATTGGTCATAGTTTATGTAGTGGTCAATTTTGTTACGAATGGAAATAATTTGCTTGTGACACTTTATAATATCAATTCCACAAAGTCATAACTTGTATATGATACACCCCCTTTTGGAGGGTGTATAATAGAATGACCCATTTTAGTAGGGTCCTTATAATTAGAAATAAAATTTATAATAGAGGGTCACTATTACAATTTTAAGAAGGGATATTAATGTAATTTTATAGAGGATATATGTGATATAATCTATCTATAGGGGTACTAATATAATTATCAAAACTTCAAAGGGGGCACGTACCCCCTGGTCCCATGCTGGCTCCATCCTTGATTATTGATGAAAAATGACTAAATTATTATGTAAATTAAAACTTGAAGAGATATATTAGTGTAATTATATAAAAAAAAAAAGTGGGTCAAATTGCATTTTTTCAAAAACTTAGAAGAGGGTGAGTGTAATTGCCCATTATAAAAATAAATTTTGGTTTCTCACAAATTTTTATTAGGGGTATTCACATATCAGATTGGTTTAGTTTTGTAGAATAGCTTCCTACAATTCTAAAAAAATTGAAGTCGTAACTAAACTATTAAACTTATGTAACCATACCTGAACAAAACTATAGAAACTTATTTGGTTTGATTTGATTCAGTTCGGTTTTACAATTTTAGAAATTTTATATGGAAAGAAATATTATATATATTTTAAAATAATAAAAATAACTAATTTAGTTAAATTGGTCATGTAAGCTTTTCAAAATCATCCTACTTGTGTCATTCGATTATAAAGACTTCAAAAATCTGTAAGCACATAAAACAATACAAAACAACAGAAGAAAAAGCGTAAACTTCTTTGATTCAATCCTAGTTGGAGGCATTAGGATTGAGGACCCTGAAAGAGTGAGGGTGGAGGTTTTCAATCCATTTAGTAGTCTGTTTTTGGAAGCTGGAAGTTTCGGTCAAAACTATCTGGTAAATTCAAGTCAATTGGGGGCAGTCAGCAATGCGAATTGCTGGAAGGGGATTTCAATTAAAGAGAAGTCTGCATTGCTATTAAGGATTGTGATGGTAATAAAGCGCGATTTTAATTTAGGATAAATTACACTCACACTCTTTTTGTTTTTTTGAAATTATACTGACATCTCTTTTATTATCTAAAATCACATCGACACGCCCTATCAGCTAACACTGGGAAGCTTCTATTTGTACTCGAAAAATTAGATTGGACATCCCAATTTAATTATATTTATTATTACTATTAAGTCCTTATTTAAAATAATCAAAAAAAAATTTAACATTGGAAAAAAGGGAGATTTATTAAAAATTATTTTTCAAGTGTTTGTATCTCAATTAGTACATAAGATATTCTTGTATTCCAATAAGTCCTAAAAAATTGTTTAAGAGCTCTAAAATAAAGAACTCTAATAGCTCTAAAAATACTGTAGCCTTAATTGATGTGATGTTTTACTCTTTTTTTTTTTTTAAAATTTTCAGCAGCTGGCTTAGTGATCCCTTTTTAGTGGGATGTAGCATCACTGATAAGTCCTATTATTTGAACATTTGATCTATCAAATTCTAATTCTCATATTTAAAATATTTTATGGACATTTCTACCCTTACAAATATTTTTTGAATAGTTAGCAATTTGGTGATGTGAACATTCATATTTTACAATATGAATATTTACATTGATGTGTGAATGTTCATATTGACAATGCGAACATTCACATTGACATGTTAATATTCACATTGATGGTGTGAACATTCACATTGACGGTGTGAACATTCACATCACGAAACATTCACACTGTAAATATGAATATTATTAATGGGTATTTTGGTAATTATATCACTCATAAGATTTATTGGAATATAAGAAAATAATGTGGACTAAATGGAACATAAGTAGGCGAAAAGAGATTTATGAAAAAGTGTCCCAAAAAAAAAAATGTAAATAAAAGTATTTTGGACACTTCATTAATTATTAGCCTCAATATTCTTTTTTTCTCTTCTCTTCCTACTTTCATTACTTTTCATCTTCATATTCAACCCTAACCTAACCATATCTGCTTTAATTCATCATTATTGTATTCTATTTCATATTGAAATCAACAATGGACAATAAAGAAGATGTTTTCAATCAATTTCTATAGAGAAAGTAGTTTTTAATTGTTGTTCATTATTTTTTGTAGTTTGGTTTTCAAAATTCATTCGGAATTGAGTATTTGAACAAACTCTATATGTTTGGAATTAAGTATCTGGACAAATATATTTTCTTCGGCATTGAGAATCCATATGAAACAACTGAAACCAATTTTCTTGTATTCGACACTGAGTATCCAAATAAACTTTATATGTTTGGAATTAAATATCCAGATAAATATATATTTTGTTTGGCACTGAGTGTCCATATGAAATAACTGGAACCGATTATCTTGTGTTCGACATTGAATATCCGAACAAACTTCATATGTTTGGAATTAAGTATCCAGAAAAATATATTTTGCTTAGCAATTCATATGAAACAACTAGAACCAATTTTCTTGTGTTCGGCATTGAGTATTTAGAAATCGGTAGGCGTAGTGAATGTAGAGTGGGAGAAGACCATCAGTGGATGTGGAGTGTGAGGAGACCTTAGTCGCTTGGAATCCTTTTTCGTTTCGAATGAACCCTCCTTATCGCTTGAAATTCTCTTCTGATTTTGTTCCTTTATTTATGGGTAATGGGGTGTACAAAGTAGATTGTATAAGGTTTTAGGGATTTTAGGGTTATGAGAGGTATTATTTAGAGTGTCCAAACAAATAAATAAAATTTCAAATTTATTATTAGGGTGCTTAAAGTAACAGAATGTCCAACTTAATTCTTGAGGTACATTTAGAGCCTTCCTTTCACACTGTTTACTACTACAAGAAAATCCCTATATTACTCTCTTTTCATTACTCAATTTCCAAGAAAATGTAGGAAGAGAAACAAATAAAAAGTCTCCTGTAGCTCGGTTTTTCCGCGCCCTCTTTCGGAAGTTTGAAAAGAAAGCCCTGCAGTTCGGACTCCCACAGTTTTGAATCTAATTTCACAAGTGCAATGTGAAATTGATAAACACCAAAGAGTCCAAATCCGACAAATCGTTTTGAAAAATCGATTTTGAATAAAAAATGTCAAAATTGGACTGTTTTGCCAGATACAGAGTCGCCATCTAAATATTTTATTTTGGAGAAATTTAGGAAACCCATGACTCATGCCAAAGGCCACGTGTCTGTTTTGCTTCGGCTCGGGAAGTTAGGTACGAAAGGGGAAAGTCATGAATTGAGCACCCCGGCTCGCTTGATCAAAGATCGGTCTATAATAATCATGATATGATTTTTATCAATATTATGTGCTCTTATTCTTGTTATTAAGCTAGCATTACTATGTGATACGCATAAGCAAGTATAGACTAGTTTGCCCGAATTGGAACAATTCAATTTCATGTTTGTTAAAAGGGTTTGATTTTGCCACCTCAAGTGGGTTTAAAGTTTATGAATTTGCCACTCAACAAAGTGGGCTTAAAGTTTGCGAATTTGCCACTAAACATAGTGGGCTTAAACATACATTCATTGAATCGTTCCAATTCAAAGAACAACCTTTCATCCATAGGCATTCAAGCAGTTTATCAAGTAAGCATTTAGCCTCATGGTAAGCATGCTAGTCATGGCAATAACCCACACTCATGCAAGTATGCTAAAGCACTAAAAACTCACCTAGTACTCTAAGCCAAAAAAGAAACTAGTTAGAAAATATGCATGATTCCTAACTACGTTAAATGTCTAATGCGACACATGCAAAGAATGCAATTAATAGGTTCGGCTATTAACATGGCATATGAATTGACTTGATAACATGTGGTCTAAGCACGTATTCAAAGAAGTAGTGAAATGACAACGCAGTTAGAATGATGCATCGAGCCTTGGTGCATGCAATACAAGATGAATGGATGCAAGCATAAGATATGCCAATTGAAACATGTCCCTAATCTAACCATCAAAAGCGGGTAAATAAAAGGAAGAAAGACGTGGGGTTGGAAGACATACACATTATTACATTACGCTCTCACGAAGGAGAGCCCGAATGAATAAACTAGCTAACCAAGCTAAGCTAAGCTAATTAAGCTAACTATTACAACACAAATGAAATTAGATAACTACTTAACTAATTATTACAGCACTTGAAATAAATAATTAACTAACAATCAAAGCTAATTAATTCAGAAAACTAGACTAAGCTAATCAAATATTACAACATCAACTAATTAGTTACAACTAATTAGGCTAATTAAATATTACAACACAATTTATTCACAACTAATAATACTAATGAAATAATTAATTGCATTTGATAAGGACATAATGGAAGATGGATGAAGGTTGTATGCGCATCGCTTGAAAGCTACTCTGTCTGCTCAGGCCATCTTTGTTTCACCTTTAGTCACTGCCTCTGTTTCTACAAAATTGCACTGCTGGTCACATACCAAGGGTTGGCCGTGCATCACTGATGGCCGGTCGGGTAAACAGATGACCGGTCGTTCATCCATTTTGTGCAAAGCTCTGTTTTTGTGCTCTGAGGTGAAATCAGTGCAGATAGAGCATTTTTAAACTTTGTTTGTCCTTTCTTCCTTCTCTGTCATAGAAAATCCTCGAGAGTGGGTTGGAATTGATTCCAAAACCATCAATGAGCAATATGATTGCTTGATGATCTCGGATGCAATTTTGGACAAAAGTTAATAAAAATGCAAAGAATAGGACCATCCCTCCCTCTTGTCATAGTATGAACTCAAAAAGGAAGGTTGCAACGCTTCAAGAATCATCAAAATGCTAAGAATTAACATGTGATGAATCTTGACACAAGTAACTTGGCATAACGTCCGGCCAAGTTGAAGCAATTTTAAGCCATTTTCTTTAAGTGTGTTGATCCAAGTTTTAAACTAATTTTATTAGGCCTTGCCATTCTTTAGTCCATTTGTCCATGGTGATGTTTAAAGTCCTCTAAACAAGAAGTAATTTCAAACAAGAGGTTCTTCTAAAGCATGAGAGAAAGGCCACACCGTTGGCAATGAATCTTCAAAAAGATTAAGCCATTAAGTGGGAACCTTTCTTACATGATTCGAACAACCTCAATTGGTTGAAATCATTCTCAAGTATAAAAGAGATGAATGATGGATTGATGGATAAACTTAGACTCCAAACATGGAAATGAACAAAGAAAGCATAACAAGTAACAAGTTTGCCAACTTATGAGATCACAAATGTACTAAAGAATGAATGAACCAATTGAAAAGGCCTAGACAACCTCAAAACAGCCCTTAATACATGGAAATCAGAGGTAGAACATGCATGAAAAGAGCTTGGAAAGCTAAACAATAAATAAGAGAATTAAGGCTAGTAAGCAAGGATAAGGAGGGGTGGCTAACCCCTCCACTTTTAAAGCTTCAAAAAATGATTTTTAGCCTTTCTAAACCTCTAAAAATTAGTGTAAATATCAAAGGAAAATAGTGGAGAAGAGAAGGTTTGAGTTATAAGTAAAGGTATAGAAAGAGCAATCTCTCTCTACCCTTTTGATAACTCTTCAAACCCAACTCCAATCACTTCAAAGAAGCTCAAAACAATTCAAAACAGCAAGAACTATGAAGTAAGTGAAAGAAAAGAAGGTAAGAGAGAAGAAAACAACCTTATACCTTTCAAAAAGGTAAACTTGTTGATGATTCAAACTTGGCTTCAACTCACTCTCAAGCTTGAATTGTGCTTCTCCAATATCAACCAAGGCTCTAAGGTGATCAAACAAGGTTGTATATGGAGTATAGAGATGGTATACACAAGCTAGGTTAGCTCAAAGCTTGCTTGCAATGGAAAAAGGAGGAGACAAGAGCTCTCAAGGTGTATATATGACTTCTAGAATTTTGTTCACCCTCAAAACAATCCCAGAGCTTCGTTTTTATAGAATTTGAGCTCAAAAGGTGATAAATATCTTCAAAAATGGACAGCTAGCGGCCTCCTGCCCAGAACAGTGTTCATCGTCATCGAGGGCCGGCCGGCTATTCATAGCCACGGCCGGCCATCACTGATGCACGGTCGGGCCGTGATGGCCTCCACTGTTTTTTTTGGTTCAAACTCAGCTTAGGATGGGAAAAGGTCTAAAAATAAAACTCACACGTTTAAACAAGGTAAATATTGAAGATTTGAGGTTATTTTGGGAGCTTGACTGAATCCGAATCGCTGTGAATTCACAATTCAACTTTCATCATCGAGTGTATTGAACCAAGCGTCTAAGTCATACGGGCGGTCAAAAATGGGGTGTCTACATCTCCTCAACCATAGCCATCAACCCCAAAACCACCCTAATAATCTATTCCCTTTCACCACCCCAATCAGTTCACCCATTATCATTCCCAAATGCCAACTCCATAATCACCAACCATCACTATTGTTTCTGTTGTACATTAAATTAAATAGATAGATTCATATAAGTATATTTAAATAATAAAGCAAGAAATCATGGAACTAATTTATGCTGGACATTACATTTTGAAGAACAGAAATATGAAACAAATACAACATGGAATAAAGTAGTAGAGTAAAACAGGAAACATGAAGCAAACCGATGCCTGCATGATACCGTAGTTTCCTTAAAATAGATTTGCCATCTCACCATGGGTGCTGGAGGTATGTCGACGTCTGTCTCCCAGGATACGACGGTTGGAACCAACTAAGTTAGAAGCACCTTCTGTATAGGTTCAGTGAACTGAAAATGGTAGCACTCTATCACATAGAAAGAATATTATATAAGTAGACTAACTATAATGCTGGAGAGAAAAAATTATGTGTTACAAAACCAAAGAGAGAGGTCTTTGTTTATACACAAGGAGAAGAGAGGAGGAGCCTTCCAACCATGAAGAATAGCAACAAATGTAGAAATGAATTCTACAAAATTGTCCAACCAATGCAGAAAACTAATAGAGTAAAACTCATCATTCAGTGTAAAGGTTACACATTGTATATACATATGTGTGTATACCTGTATCAGCAACCACTAATCCGACCTAGCCCAAAAAGATTAGGTTGGTAGGCCACCAACCCAACCTAACCCAGCCCAGTCCAAACCTAATCCATTCTAACAAGCCTCAAGCCCCAAGTCCCAAGATCCAAGATCCACGACCCACGAATCACGGATCACAGACCACAGACCTAAACTTGAACTAGGTCCGTTCCGAGCAGGCAGACAGCTCGTGCGCGTATGGCATTTTTGCATAACCAACTTGGACCAAAGTCTTGGCCCAAGCCCATCCTTGAAGCATCCATAACTCGCTTCTTTTAGAAAATTTGGATGCCTTAGAGGGCTCATGCCCTTATAAAAAACTTGGGATTTAAATTCCTATCAATGCTTTCCTCTACAATCAATGTGGGATAGGTGGTTACACATGATTCCCAATATCTCATTTATGAGGCCAACTTTATGAGACAATTTCTCATTCAATTCTTAATGGTTTTTTTCCATTCTTTTTATGATGTAAAGATTTTGTTACAAAGAATTGAGATGCACTTGATACCACCTCAACTGGTGGTTAGGACCTATGAATAAAAATCCTTCACATGAATAAAAATTGACCGAATAAAGAAAAATAGACAACGTTTAACAACAAAGACTCAGAGGAAGAGCACACACACTAACCATGCATCAAAAAAGGTGGTTGTTGGCCTTGAACCTTTTGTAATGAAAGCCTATCGGATTTACTGGCTGACCAGTAAATGTGATGTTTTGAACTGTTCTACCAATTGTGTAAACCGAGACAATAGACCTCACACAGTAGTTATTGTAATGGCTCGGGTCGAGATCCGACCCTTATTATTGTTCGTATAAAGATGGTTGTATTAAAAAGGTTTTCTGCAAAAGATTGGACTTAGCCTGAAAATTTTCTAAGTGTAAAAATTGGATTTATTAAAACTTGCGATTTATAAAATAATTTTAGTGATAATTGTTCTTTTTATATTAAATAGTCTAATTTGATTTTATGAGATTTTTCTACGGGGTATTAACCACTTTACTTCAATGCCAAACTTAGAAATTTCAGTCGAACAATTATTTTTGTACTAAAACTAGGGGAACCATTTTTTGATTTAATTGGATTTTGATTTTGAATTTTTTTTTTCTTTGAATCCATATGGGGGGTATTTTCTTATTTACATTTTAAACTTAAGTAAATTAAATATAAATGTAAGAGGCTAAATGAAAGTATTTACTTAAATGGTTACATATAAAAATAAGGTTGATATGTTGGGAGTGCCTTAGGAGCTGAGCCTGTGTGTCTAGTTGTGTCTTAGGAGACTGCTTGAGTGGTTGGTTTACTGTTCGAACAGTGAGGGGGGTGCATCCAGTAGGTTGCTTTGCAGACTGAAATACTAAAAGTTTGAGTTCACCGCTCGAGCGGTCTTTGTGTATTCAGTTAACTTAAAATCACTTAATGCTCCCTTTCGTTCTCACTTTTTATTTCTTTCTCTCTCTTCTCTTGTCCAAAAAACCCTACCTCTAAACTTTTGATTTAACCCATTTCCACTAAAGATCCACCTTAGATCATGCAAGAAAAACGAAGAGATAATGAAGATTAGCCATCTCGACCAATTGGATTGCGATTTCATCAAAGTTCTTGCTTGGGTCTTCTTTGTTAGCTTTCATCTTTGAGGTAGGAGATTCTCTTAACCCTATATATTTATGGTTTGGTGTGATTTTGTAACATTTTGGGGTTATGGGTTGATATGAGTTAGAAAACTTTGATTAAAAGATGTTAATGTACAAATATGTGGTTTCCACTCAAAATTTTGAAATGTTTTGAATGTTTAGACATATTGATGAATAATATTTGATGATTTGAGGATTTGAGGAAGAAATGAGAAAAACCTCTCATTTTCTTGAAACCCTAGAATTGGAACTTTGATTTAAAAAGAGGATTTGAACTAATTGGTATTTTATGTTGAAATTTCAATTGATTTTCCTTGAATATATGTGAGTGGAATGAATTTTTGATTTATGATGATATTGTTGAGGATTCATGGAAGACGAATAGTGTGAAACTTGGGAATGTTAGAAGGATGTAAAGTTAATATTTTGCATGGAATTATCGTTGGTAATGAGAAAGACTTGGAGTCATGGAAAAGATAATATTTCATTAGTTTTTACTTGTTGGATTCTTGTGCAATTAAATTGAATTTGGGGTAAATTAGAATATTTGTAAATTCATGTATAGCATTACATTTTCATGGTTTTGGACTAAGTGTCTGGTGATTTAAAGGTGTGTGTGTGTTTTGGAAATGCGTTTTGTGTGTTGAGGTGCCCAGTTGCCCTTTCGTGTTCGGAGGTCGGAAAATGTGGGAACGTTATCGGTATATTGTTAAGGTGCCCAATTGCCCTTCTATGCTTAATGCCGGTAAATGTAGGGAATATGGTTGAATAGGTTGTTGGGTGTCCAATTATCCCTCTGTGCTTAGTGGTAGCTAAATGTGGAGATGTTTTCCATGACAGTTGAGTTTTGAGGACCGCTCGAGTGATCATCTGGTCGCTCGAGCTGAGATTTGTAACTCTCAGTTGTTGGCCATTGTAACGCCTTGCTAAAACATACAGGAACATACCAAGACAAATACCATAACGTACCCTAAAGGTCATCTTTCTCATTGAACTAGGATTTAAGAGATTACAATTCAACATTTACATTCCCAAAACACCCTAAGTTCACTCTCCAGGTCAATAAACTAGATGGCCTTACAAAAATAATAAGCCTCAAAGGCGTACGAAATAACAAAACAAATTCAAAAGTCTAAGTACAACGCTTTCTACATTAACAACAAAATATTTTTGAACCAATCTTTCCTAGATTGAACTACTAATTGTCTTCCCCCAACTCATCAAGGATGTGGTGTATCATCAATTCTTGAAAAATAAAATAGGGTTGAGTTATATGCCCAGTAGGAATACATTTAACCAAGTATTTAATTATTCGAATAAGCATGTGACATCATTGAGACAAAACACGATAAGGAGTTTATATACACCTGTAAATATAGTCAATCATGTAAACACCATAACAATTGAATAATCACATTGACATCCCACATCATTCACCATCATATCAAAAGAAAATAACCCATGAGTCTCATGTAAGAGTCCAAGTCAAAACACAAGTTTCTTTTGTTTAAAAACCATCCTCACATTTACTGACTACTATATGGCAGGACGTGGGCACCTAAAAATCATCTGTTTTTCCACTTTTGTTGACTATAATACTGCAGGACTAGTGGACACCCAAAAATATTTTCCCACATTCGTCCAGCGATAAGCCTAAACATGGCAATTGGGCATCTTTAACTTCCCTCGCGTGCGGGTACCAACACATCTCACATAACATCAAAACCAATTTTTACCCAGACTCATGCTCAATAAACAATTCACCAAATTTCCATTCAATCATCAAACACTCAACATTGTCAAGTATGTAACATAACATAACATGCAAGGGAACCACTACCCAAATCACAATTCCATCTTGTATCTCAACCTCAACTGAGAAAATAAATTAGGCAAAGCAAGTTCAATACAACTGAAATCACTTGCTGAAATTCCTTCAACAATACTAGTTCTTATATCTTCCACCTCCATTCACCTGAACATTACAAATAAATACACATAAATTTATAATTCTAAACAGTTTTAAAGTACATTTGACTCCTTAACGTAAAATTGCATTCTTTACCACTAACAGTAGTAGCCACTAAATATATGGTATCCTTCTGAATACTTCTAACATTTCCCAACAGCGTATCTTTGTAGTCCGTCCAAACATCAATTGGGAAGAACCGGTCCACAATTTCTATCCCGTGACGAACGTACTCTTTGTCCTTGCCACCGACGAGCTTGAATCTTATTTTCTTTAGCATCCGAAACCTGTTGGACTAGTCAAGATTAACAATTTAGGTCTCAAGATTACCCTCGCCAACTCCAATAAATATCTTGTCAGGAGTGGGGACAGAATTTGACTGATTATTATCACTTATGATGAAAAACAATACGTGGTAGACCACAGCTTCATTTTTAGCATCTTGTCCCAATTGAACATTCCCAATTAATTTTATACCCTTAATTATGATCTTGTCTAATTGACGGTCACATCTTTTATTACCCAACTCAATACCATTAAGCAATCTCGCCACATCCTTATTATCAAATTTAACACCCCTTAATTATTCATCGTACAATTGTAACTTCCTTACTCCCCTCTTAGTCTTCTTAATATATCAGGGAATATTCTGTACGTACTGTTTGTGAACATATGCCGCCTTAAAAGGTGCACGACCACGGTAACTATGCTTATATCCACTGGCTGTCGGTGTTCTTGACCTTCGGTACGCAAGGGGAGTTCGATACTGGCTGCTTACTCCTCCTTCCATTTTTGATAAAACACTCCAAATCGTTTATCCTATAAATTCTGTAAATTCTCTTACCTCTGCTAACCCTTCTGTTCAGACACCTTAGCTTTGATATTTTTTCCACTGCTCCTCATACACCAGAACAAACCTCGCTGGAGCTGATCGCCGGCTCTCTTCCCAAGCCTATTTGCCATGTCAAAAAATGATCTACACACATTTGAGTGAACTACCCGTAATTCTTGGGATATTCTTCTAAGGAGTACAACATTGTATACCAATACAATCAACAAAAAGGGAAGACAGAAAATGAGTAATGAAATAAGGTACCAGAAAATAACGTCACCACAATAACTATCCCACTGCAAAAGCATATTCTTCTTAGCCATCAAATTTTTTTTGGTACCAAATAAATAGCCAAAGTGGCTCGCGTATAAGGACAAAGATTCACCATTCAAAATAATTCAAAAGCATAATCATTTTCCCGCATTTGCTTTATGTTTATCATTCTGCAACGATCTTTACTTTACAACCACGCAAACAACCAGAAACGCGACACGTGTATCGCACTATCCGGCAAAGGAATCAAAAGTACTCACACCACTCACACCTGGGCTCGGGTGTGACTTCCTTTTAACCCCATCCATATACGTGTCCACAAGTACACCAATGAACGGCCCAGATCAGCCCAGGGGGGCTGGTAATATTAATACAGCGCCCCCTAGTCATACCACTCATACCATTCACATCGGGTTTTTTTAACTAATAGGGAGGCCTTGTAAGGCTGGTGTGAGTTCACTATTTATCTCTACAAAATGCCTCGCCAAGCCTCTTTCCGTTTCTATGCCAGGAATGTTTTCCTCACATACCCATAATGGCCATGCCCAAAAGAACAACTCTTAGAGCTCCTCCAATCCCTACTCCAACTAGCCTGTCAGCCATACTATATACTTGTCACAAGGGAGCTCCACGAAGATGGAAACCCTCACCTTCATGCCGTGGTTCAATGCACAAAGAAGATCCAAACCTCCAACCTGAGATTTTTTGATCTCACTGGAACCAACGGCAGAATATATCATCCAAATATAGAAAAACTCCATTCTCCAACAGCAAGTCGATAGTATATACAGAAATAGCGCGACTTCGTAGAATAGGAAGAATTTTTATCTAAGGGGAAAAGTCCTTCGAAGAACAAAGATGAATTTTGGCGGGGAATACTTGCAGAAGCGGAAATGGAGGAACAATTCTTTGCACTTTGCAAAGAAAGATGTCCCACCGATTACGTCACAAAATATCCCCAATTAAAAACATTTTTGAGGGATCATTACAGATGAGAGCAGCCCCCATATACTAGCCCCTTTAATCTATTTCCTTTTTTAAACAAAGAAGTAAAAAAAATGGACAAAAAATAATATTTTGTTTGTAAGTTAGAATTTTGTAAAATACGAACTATGTCAAAATTGTTGTTTCTTTATTTACAGTGAAGATGACAACATTAGATTAGGGATACACAAGAATAATATACACGATTTATATATTGATGAAGAACTCTCCTCCTCCTCTGATAACAGGATCCGGAACAGCAGCCCATCCGCCCAATCATTTCATTTCCTCATTATTCATAATAGCCTAATACTTTAAAGAAAACCTTCCATTAAATATCATTCTCTACCCAAATTTGAAATTAGAGTTTTATTACATTTGGGGATTTCTCCATTTCTTCACTTACAAGTGTTCCCATTACCATAATATGCATACTTGATAAAAGAATTTGGGAGATTTCAATTAAAAGAGAGGGAAAAGTCTATTTTATGTAGATTAAGGCTTTATTTCAACTCAAACATTAATATTTTATCTTGAGCCACAACAATACCACAATTACTTCTTCAAAACAAAGAAATACAAGGTTTAAAGTAACCCTACCTCGATGATCAAGCAAGATAGCAAAGCTCCGAGGAGAATCCTTCGCAAATCCAAATTTCAATCGGTAGAAAAGTAATGTCTTTAAGTCTTCTTCACCTTTTGATAAGCGATCTAGGCCAAATCTTAGCGAAATGGAAGATATTTTAGAGTAAGAGTATAGGGTTTTTGGAAATGAGGAGGGTATTTTAGAGTAAGAGTATAGGGTTTTTGGAAATGAGGAGAGAGAAGGGAAGAGAGAAGGGAAGATAAGAGAGAAAAAGGTAAAGAAATGATCTAGAATGTCCTTTTCAAATTGTTAATATTACGCAGACCGCTCGAGCGCAACTACCTACGCTTAAGTGTAAGACACAAACTCAGAGGGCTCACTTGAGTGACAAATCCTTCGCTCGAACGTAAAATGACAAGTTCTAAAAGTTTTTCAGAGCTACAGTGAAACAACTAGGAGCCAACATTCTCCGCTCGAGCAACCCACCTATAAACTCACGAGATTCTGAGAGCTACAATTCTCTGCTCGAGCGTAACTTCCTTTACTCAGTGGGCACCTAGAACAAAATGTCATGGCCATTTTGCAGGTGAGATCGCTTGAGCAGTGAAGTTGTTGCTCAAGCATAGATTTCATGCTCCAAGTATTTGTACTGTAGCTCTGCAAAACTTCTGGAACCTCTTGTTTTTGCTCGAGTGGTAAAAAGGTCGCTCGAGCGATCCTCTTGAAATTGTGCTGTTCGCTCAAGCGATGGAAAGTTTGCTTGAGCGAACTGTTCGGGACAACTCACTTAAAAGTTGATCCAACTCATTTCATTTCACTTTTTCACAAACTCTTTTTTTCTCCTACCTATTTTGAAACCTTATTGTAGACACCCCATTTTTGACCGACCTTAAGACTCAGACGTCATCGATTAAGCGCTCGGTGATAGTGCATGTCGTGCTTGTTTCGAGGTTTCAGAGTTTTGGCTGAGAGCCTTGCCTCCGGGCCTTTGAACTCGTTGTGTTTCGGCTCGGTTTGCGGACCAAGCCTTGTTTTCCGTACCTGAGGGAGGGAGAGGTCTTGTAGACCATCTCTTTGTGGTCGTAGACCACTTTTCCCGTTTGGAGACTAGTTTTCGATTTTCAGAGCCTTTGGCCGCATGCCTTGTCTCGGGACCGCTTAACGTTCTCCGTTTGGCGTGGTTTTTGAACCACACCTTGTTTCCTTGGCCTAGAGGGCCACTGTGGTTTAGGAGACCACTTTTATGGTCGTAAACCACTTTTGGTGTTTGTCAGCTAGTTTTCGAGGCTCCCGGCTGCGCGCTTTGCCTCCTGAACTTTCGTCTTGCATTTATTTTGGTTTGTTTTTGGTACAAACCTTGTTTTCCTTGTTTGGAAGGTGGTACAAGGGTGGGAGACTATTTTTTTCCTTGGAGACCACTTTTCTTCTTGCCAGCCAATTTTTTGATTTGACAACTAGTCTCCTAGGTTTTTGAGCCATCTTTTCTGGTCGACCACCCCACTCCTGGCTTGTTTTCAGTGTGCTGATCATCTCCTACCATGGCTGACCACTTGAAGTAGCTGGCCGATCGGCTTCTTTTTGCCACCTTTGTAGAGATATTTTCCTCCAACTGGCACAGCTGGAGGGCACTGAAGCTATCCTCCATACACGTGTATAGAGGGATTGCCTTGAACCTTAGCTTCTGCAAGAAGCTTTGCTTTTGGTTCTCTGTAAGAGAGAACCATCTCCTCCCTCCTCTAGGGTTAGAAAAAAGTTCCTTGAGTGATACATATAGTTTTGTATCTGTACTTCTTCATTTTGCTCTTGTTTTGTGTTCAAAAGCATAGTTTTGTCTTACTTTAACACACAAACACACACTCAAACACCTTACCCTTGGAGATGAGGTACCTTGAGGTTGTTCTTGAAGTTCTTGGATTGGTTTTGGTCCAAAAAGTGTGCTGGAGTTGCAGTAGTGAAGGTGGTCTTCAAGGGTGAGTCTTTAACCCTTAAATCCCCCATTCTTGCTTAAGCTTTTGAACCCTTTTGCATGCCGTTTTAAGACTAACTCTTAACTTGAAAAAGTTCTATTTTTGTGTGCTTTAAAAGTTTGTTTAAGGTCACTTTTGTGTTTGGGGTTGTCTACCTCCTTTTAGGCCTTGTTAGGCCTTGTTTGGAGCCATCCATTTAGGCTCTTGTTGTAGCCTTTGCATGACCTTTCTACCACTGAAATCCAGAGGATTTTTAGTGGTGGAAAGGTGGTTTTGGAGTCTTAAATAGGAGAGGGTCATCCCCTCTCCTTGTATTTTGAATACTTGCCATATATGCCTCATGTTTGAGCATGTGTTTTAAGCTTGTGTTGGCTTGTTCTTAGCATGTATTTATCGTTATTTTTCTGAGGCTTACCACTGTTTTTGCTTGGTTTGGTCATCTCTTGCATGCCTTATACACTTGTAGTGTAAATCACACACACTAGCTTTGTATGCTTCATGAAGTAGCATGTCATTCTAGCTTGTTTTCTTTCCATTTCATCATGTTTTTGGTGATGTTTTACCATGTCATACCTTTGTTAGGGTTTGGTTTGGTCACCCTTTGCATGCTCCATGCACTTGTAATGCAATTCCATGAAATAGCCTAACATGCATCATGCTTTAACATGTCATTCTAGCACGCTTTAGGTTTAACTTCAAGAAGCTTTTGTCCATGTTTTAGCATGCTCTAGCTCTGATTTGTATTGTTTTGACCATGCATGACTTGCTATGTATAGCTATAATGCATTCTAGCTTGTTAGCTTTGTGTGTTAAGTCCACTAGCATGCATTACTTGGACTATTCGAATGATTTGGCATCATTTATTATGTGATTTCAGTCCATGTTTCATGGTCATGCACTTGCATTTATCACTCATTCAATGCGTTGGAGGGTTTTCCCCTTTATGTCTTAACATGAGTCATTGTGTATGCCTTAGCTTGTGAGTCATCATTTCAATGTGTTTTTGGGGTTATTATGCCATGATATAACTCTGATTTTTGTTGGTGAAGTCATCTCATGCTTGGTCTTAATAGGTGTAGTGTAATCCACCTTATTTGCCTTGTATGCATCATGCCTTATGCTCTTCCTGCTAGCACATTTTGGCTTCCTTCCATACATGTTTTAGCATCATTTTAACATGTTCTAGGACTATTTTGGGTTGCCTTTGCCATATCCTTTATGCTTTGTATAGCTGTAGTGCAATTGGCCTTGCTAGCTTTGTGTTTTGTTGACTCATGCATGCTATCTTTGAGCTATTTAGATGATTTGGCATCATTTAATACTTCATTTCAGAGCTTATAGGACTGCCATATTCCCACTTCATTCATGGTTTAAGTGCCTTTGAGTGTTCTGCATTGTTGTCTAGCTTGTGGCCCAATGTGTATGCTTGCATGCTTAGACACTTGAGCCCCCATTTCAACTTGGTTTGGTCATTGTTTTGACCTATTTCAGCTCTGTCCATGGTTGGTTCATGCATATTTGCCATGTATTGCATACTTCCTTTGTAGTCCTCCTTCTTAGCTTTCATGCTTTAGGACCTTTGCATGCTATACTTGTGCTTGTTTGAATGATTTGGCATCATTTCTTACTTAATTTCAGTGCATTTAGTGTTTTTATACTTCCGCATTTATCACTCCTTGATCCTTCTTGAGGGTTGTGCTCTTAGGCCTACTTGGTTGGCCAATGCATTGTGCATGCATGCCTTGCCTTTTGTGCCTTTATTTTGGTGTTATGGCCACTGATTTGGGCATGACTGAGGTCTACCCCCTTTTGGTTTAAGTCCATTTAGCATGTTTATTTACATGTTGTTCGCATGCTTATCGTTCATTGCATTGAGTATGCCATCTTACATTGCATTGAGTATGCCATGTGGTTATTTGCATTGTGTATGCCAAGATGTTTCTTTGCATTGAGTCTGCATGTCCCTAACATTGCTAAGTTGCCCTTGTAGCATTGCATTGTGCATGCATGCATTAGCATTGTTCGCATGTCATTTGCTTTGTTAAGTTGATCATGTCACATTGCATTGAGTATGCCATGTTGTTGTTTGCATTGTGTATGCCATGTTATCTGTTGCATTGTTGTTTGGAATAGGTGTTAGTCCAAACACGAGAAATGAGGGACGTTTCATACTTAAAGTGATGAAACGTGCCTCAATTCTCGGTCGCCGACGCTCTTGATCATACATGATAGAGTTTTAGGCCTTATGTGTTTATTTGTGCATTCATTTTCATATTAAATTGTGCAACTTCGCCTCTCAGCCATCATGATTGAAATGCGCAATTGGTGGCTCCAGGGTCCAGAACTACACTCTCTTGAGCTCATGAAATGATAGGGAGGGTGGTTATGCACACATATCTTGCAAATACATTGCCATGCCCTTTCTTGTTCTCTGTTGCAGCAAATTGCAGTCTGGCAGCAACAACTGGTCGGCCAGCCAGAAAAACTAGCTGACCGACCACTTTTTCTGGTTTTCAGCACAGAAAGTGGTCGGCCAACGGCTGCAGACACCAGCAACTGGTCGGCCACCTTCCCACAGGTCCCCAGGATGTGTCAGAAGCTATCTGGAGCTTGGTGTAAGTTTTTGAGAACAGTTGCAAACAGAGGCAAGTTGGAGCATCGCGTTGGATTTCTGAACGAAGCGACCGAGCATGCATGAACTCCTTGCCTCGAGGCTCCTGCTTTATTGCTTTCCTTAGTTGCCATGCTTAGATAGCTAGCTTATGCTTCGTTTTATACTTTAATAGTTAATGCGTTTAACTATTTCAATTTGTTTTGTAATAATTAGTTAACTAGGATTAGTTAATTAGCTTTGTTTTGTAATAATTAGTTTAATTAGCTTAGATTAGCTAGTTAGCTTCTTATTCGGTCCCTCCGTCGAGAGGGCGTACTGTTGTAATAAGCGTGCATGTGTGTGATGCATGTCTTCCAACCCCCATTTATTTCTCTCTTTTACTTAACCGCTTACGATGGTTAGTTTTAGGGCATGTTTCATTTAGCATACCTTATGCTTTGCATGTGTGCATCCATTCATCTGTTTTGCATGCACCGGGCTCAGTGCATCATACTAACTGTATTGTATTTCAATTCCAATTTGAATACATGTTATCAATCTGCATTTTCACATGCCATCTTAGAATAGTCGAGCCTATTTTAGTTGCATTCTCGCATGTGTTGCATTAGCTATCTTAATATGAACTAGGATCATGCATGATTTCTAACTAGTTCTTTGTTTTGGCTCGGAGTACACTGTGAGTGTTTACGCTTTAGCATACTGCATGTGTGCTATTGATTGCCATGAAAGCATGCTTGCCATGAGGCTAACTGCTTATGTGATTAACTGCCTTAATACCTGTGGGTGAAGATTGGATTACTTGAATTGGAACAATTCATCAAATCCTCGATTTAGCCTACTTGCGAGTAGCAAACTCCAAACCATTTTCAAACGAATATGCAATGCTTTGTTCCAACTTAGGCGATCTAGTCTATACTTGTTTGCTGTGTGCGTAACATAGTAATTCTAGGTTAATTAACCGAAATAAGAACACGTGTTTTCAAAAACAAAATATCATATTTAGTATAGGCCGATCTTTGATCGGGTGAGCGAGGGTGCTCATTACATGACCTTCCCCTCTCGTACCCAAGTTCCCGAGCCGAGGCAACTTTGGTGATGACGGACACGTGGCCTTAGGCACCAGTTAGGGTTTCCTAAATTCTCCCAAAATAAAATATTTAGGTGGTGACTCTATATCTGGCAAAGCAGTCCATGTTTGGCACTTCTTTATAAAAATCAGTTTTCCAAAACGATTTGCTGGATTTGAACTCTTTGATGATTTATCGATCTTACATCGCACATTGTAAGATTAGATTCAGAACCGTGACATTTGAGTCCGAACTGTAGTAGCTCAGAACAAGACGAGATTCAAGCCGCCTCGGCTGGCGCGTGCAGATGTCGGGGAGTTTCCGGGAGCGCGTTTACACTTATCCCCAAACTACTTGATTTCTTAACATTTTGTCCTAGGTTCAACCAAGATCCTTCGAGATAATTGAAGAGCAAGTCAAGTTCAGGCTATTCACCGCGTATTTCGTGAGTTGGTCAAGATTTTGCTTGGATTCTCCACTTTAGCTTCTATTGTGCGGTAGGGGTGTTCTTAATTTGTTATACCTTTAATGTGGAACTCACATGCGGTAATATCACTAGCTATATGTATATATATGTGTGTGTGTGTTCACTATCAAATGATTTGGAAGGTGATGAGTAATGATTTATGATTAAGGATGGAATTATGCTTATCTTTGACGATTATTGTTGTTGGTGAAGATATTTAGCCTTTAATTTAGGAAGGAGAGGAAATCCCTAAATTTTCTATAAACCCTAGTTTTGTCACTTGTTTTAAAAGGAGGGGTTTTGTTCTATTGATTCTTAGAACATGAAATTAAGGGTGATTGCTTAACTTTGGCATTGGAGATGTTTGTTTTTATACATACATCTTGTGTTGGTGACAATTGTTGAATGAACTATGGTTAATATTGGAAAAGTGAAATAGTAAATTGTGTACATTGAAAATCACTTTAGGAAAAATAAAGTATTTACAAATTCAAGCATCATATGCATTACTAAATTTTTCTTGTAATCCAATGGATGATGCAAATAGTGGGAAGCTAAAAAGGGGATAAATAGTTTATGAGTTTGGGTAGTGAGTCGGATGGTTTTGAGGTGTGTATTGCATTTGGTACCTGCACAGGGAGTCAAGGTGTCCAATTGCCTTGTCTGCGCATCTCGCCGAATGAATGTGGGAAAATATTTTTGGGTGTACATGAGAACGCCGTTTCTGGAGTCAGCAAATGTGAAAAAACATGGCTTTGGGTGTCTGCGGCCCCATTGTTTCTGGAGTCGGCAAATGCAGAAGGAAAATTTTTTTTTCTTAGGTGCCCATCGCCCCGCCGTTTTTGAAGTCGACAAATGTGGGACTATTTTTAGTATACAAAATTTATATCTTTGTATGTATTTGAAATTCGGCTCTTGGAAGGTCATAGAATATTTACTGCCTTGTCTAAATTCAAGAAATGTTTACTTACGTTTTGCATACTCATGCATAAGGGCATTCATACATGTGCGTAATTAAATAATTATAGAATAATGCATTGCATGATCACGTGTTTTTTAATTAATGTTATAACCTGTTAAGTTCATTACCTATTGAGCTTTTGCTCACCCCCAAAACTAACCAAATTTTAGGTAATGAAGAGGAAGTGCTCCCTAAATGAACGTTTTGGGTTGAAAAACACTTTTGGGGACCTGAAAGCTTGTGATGAATCATATGTTGTGTACACTATAGACATTTTTCTAAATGACCATGCATAGTCAGATATTTTGATGTAACAAGGATAAAGAAATTTTTGGTTAATTCTTTCCTTGCCTGTCGAACTATTTTATTTTTGGTTGCAAATGTAAAGAAACGATGTTGTAAGGTTTAGAAATAGTTCAAAAAGGAAGGAATGGTGTTAATGTGTATCATTTCTATTTTGTATTGTTGTGTTGTGTATCTTGTATTGGTAATGCCTAGGTGAGAAGGGAAAATATGAAGGGTAATTTGTCAGGGCATTACATTTTCAAAGTGTAATGAGTGTCTAACTACCCCTTCGGGCGTGATGCGGTAAATGTGGAAATGGTTATCGAAAATGTGATAGGTGTCTAATTGCCCTTTCGAGCTTGGTGGCCGGTAAATGTGGGATTGTTTTGAGTTATGCATTGGGAGTTTTATTAAAAATGTAAATGAGAATTTCTAGGGTATGATAAAGGTTCTATAGTTTGGTTCAAACATGGGTTTTAAGTTAGACATTGAGCATTGAGTTTCAAAACGAAGTCTAGAGTCTTATGTATAACATCACATTGCATGAACATAATCAAACTGAACATTTATATATTGTGTTAAGTTATTTCCTACTGGGCATAATAACTCACTCCCTTTTATGGGCTGGATATCCAAAATTCCAGGTGATGAAGATGTGCATCTAATCGTTGAGAAGGAAATGGAGTTCTAGATAGAGCATTGAAGCTCCTTTTGATATTACTTTGTTTACAGCTATCGAGCTTACTTGCCAGGATAGGATATATTTTGTTGTGATCAAGGCCCTTAGCCTTGCAAGATGTAAGCCCTTTGTCGCAATTTGATGTATATTTTATAATTTTGTTTGTTGTAAATTAATGTAAGGAACTCGATGAAGAATTTATGAAAATCAGATGAGTTTTGGCCTATAAGATTATTGCCTTTTACTTCTTGTTCACATTAATGTTATGGAATCAAGTAATAGTAACGGATTGGTAATCTATAAAATGGTATAGAAATATTGGGGAATTTAGGATTTGTTCAAATGATATTGTTGTGTGATGTATTTGGTACCTGAGCGGGGAATTTAATTAGATGCTCACGTGCCCGATCATGTGAGAATGATAAATGTGGAGAATTTAGGTGCCCACGTGCCTGATCATGTAAGGACGATAAATGTGGAGAATGTTTGAGTTGTTCACGTGTCCGATTGCGTGAAGACGATAAATGTAAAAAGTGTGAGGTGCCCACTGGCCCATCCGTGTAAAGACAGAGAAAGTGGGATTGTTTGGGGAGATTTTATATTCTTTTACAAATATATATATATATATATATATAGACTCATGTGGATTTGTTTTGGATAAAAGTCTTGGAGCAATAAATTTTTCGTTATAGATGATTATATCAAATGTTTATATACTTTATTAAATGTATTCTCTATTGAGCATTAGCTCATTCTTATCATAACAAACATTTCAAGTTGTGATTATATGCCTCCATTCAGCTAGGAATTGGTAGAGATCTTGATAGAGCACGGAAGCTTAGTCTGGATGTTTTATGTGATTACAGTCGCCGGGCTTATGTGTTTGGGATAAAGTTTCACATATGTGTGTAATCAAGGCCCTAGCCTTGAAAGTTGTAAGCCCTCTTTGGGCATTTTGTAGTATTTCTTTTATTTCTTGAATCTTAATGTTGTAAAGTGAAATGTAACTTCTATGAAAAGTCTAATGAGAAGAGATAAACATTGGACTTGTGAAATGGCTATACTTTAATTAATTTTCGTTAACTCTTATTCATATTTTGAATTGGAGATTAATAAAGGATCAGTAATTATAAAATGGGTTAAAATATCAAGGTGCTACATCTTGGTATCAGAGCAAACTAGGTTTGAATATCAGTAATTATATGCTTTGCATGCATGCTTTATGTGTTTATGTGACTATGTGAGTATGGGGTTAACCTTCTAGGATACAACTTGTGCCTATTGCATTCATCGAAATCCTTTTGAAAAAAGCAGTTGATCAATGTTTTTTCCACTTGGAAGTCCATGAGCATCGTAGGACTAGTTGATATCTAAGGAGGGTGATCCGTATGTGCTCTATGTGCTTATGTGGTTTGCCTTATGTGTTGTACATATGCGTATAAGCATAGGTATAACTCATGTGTGGCATATGAGAGCTGGTGTGGAGTATTTAATAATGAGTTAAATCATGTCTCTACTTTCTCATAGGATGTTAGGACGCGTGTGACCCCAAATGGGGGAAGACATTTGGGGATTTGAGTTATTAGCACCACATTTCTTGGCAAGGTATACCATATAGTCGCGCGAGAGTGTGATTGTAAGAATTGACATAAAGTTGTCAAGTTTTTGACTCTGTAAGTTTGTGAGAAGTAATTGTGACCATTAAAATAGTAAAGATTGGGTCGTATGGTGAACGATTTTTGTTGTGAAGAGTCTTGGAAATAGAGTGCGATAGAGATTAAACTTAATGATGTAGTATGGTCCGGTTGAGACTTTAATGATTATTAGGATATCTTAAGAGTAAATGTTTGAAATGTGGATGTTAGAACTTGTAAATTAGATCAAATTTCCTAAAAAGAGGAAGTAGTTATGTTTGAGTTGATGGTTAGAGTGGAATAATAAGGAGATGGTGAATTAGTAAGCCAAGAGTTGTCCTCCCTCGTTATATATATATATATCTATCTTGAACATGAACTTTGGAGTTAACGTGTAAGACTATCGAGACCCAACAAAGGTTGGCGTTAAGTGTTTCGAAACTTGAGGATATAGTTAGAAATTGGGATCTTCTTAGAAGTTGTGTTAGACTTGTTGAGCGGAATTGATGGCAAACCTTACCGTCATTCATCATTGTAAATCAAAGTATAAAAAATGCAGCGGATAAAATATTTAGATCATACCTTTAGATGATAGAACCTCGTGGGTAAATCACGTGCTTCCAGAATCTGATAAACCAACCTAGTAGTGAAGTGATATTACAGAATGAATATCACCCACACAAATCACAGTGCAAATGACTTGATCGTTGTTTTTGGGAGAGAGTCAGTATATGGGTAAAGCTCAGATCATACGTTGTTTTTTTTCTTAATCACCCATAACCCATATACCAGATATATAATGTGTTATTATTATCTATCCATATCAGTGATGGAAATAATATCTGTATCTTGAGTGGTTATCCTAAATAGGTTTGAATTCAATTTCAAAACCTATTTGGATAAGATTCAAATTCAAATTCAAATGGTCATGCCACATGGGCGCCCATTACTAACATCTCCCACTCGCACATGAGTTGGCATGACACTGCCACATCTCTATCTCAATCTTCCCAAAAATGAACAATCTCATACTAGCCAATGCACCGTGCGACCGCTGAGAACACCTGCATGTGGGAGCTCTATACTAGAAACTCAATATGAGTCAGTATAGAGACATCAACCCAAAAAGAACAGAAATAGTGTCTCATATACCCCAGACCCATCTAATTACACCGGTCCAAAAAACCATCTCTAATCCCTCAAAAAGAGCATGTTTGACCCTCTCAATTCTTGCAATATATTCACACTCAATACGCCTCTCATACAGAGCGATGTGAGTTGCCGATAGTGAATATACAACAGTGGTGTAATACTAGATGATCTTCCCTTTGCATTCATGCCATTTAGTGTAGGATTGACCGCTTTCCTAGTGATGTCCCTTAAGGCTGAATCATGCATGACCGCAGGCAACATACCAAAGTAGCAGAACATCAACCCCTTACCTTATGACATAGTCAAAAGTCACAAAAGGGTACATAAATGAAAGTCATATCAATAATGACACGTAAGACTCACACGGTGAGGAAGCAGGGATCCATTTTCTTACCTCATGACTCGGTCGCCAAGCATAGATAGTATGAATACATGCTACGGTGGAGTAACTCTTCCATAAAGAGTGACGTCATACTCGATACACCGTACAGATATTAGTCTAGTCGCTTTCTAGCGCCTAACCCGAATTCTCTATTTGCTCGCCTTCTAGGCGCCAAATGAGATCTCGCATCTGGCTAATCATAACAGGCACAATATGGAAAGTGGGTACTAACATCCATGTTTGGTCCTTAACATGACCTCATCTTGGTTATAACCAAGGCGGCATACATAGTGGATGATTTAAGCCTCTCTTGGCTCCAAAAAAAATAAAAAATAAACCACCAGTCTCATCCTTGCTCGCTCCCAAGCGCCAAGGGCGATTGCTTGTGTGAGTGAGCCAATCCTGCCTGCTGACATCATCATTTGCTAATCATTATGACACAAACCATAATAGTGTCAACATCCCATCATCTCAAAATAAGTGATCGATTTTAAAAAAATTGACCACAGCTTGCGCAATTATAGATTCCAAACATAAGCCTTATCAACACCTCTTGCGATAAGTATATACAACGGAATCCACCATGTGCGCCTCACATGAAGTAATTTAAGATCACTACCTCTTGCGCAATAACCTCTCTAAAGATATTTTGGTGACCAATTTGCGTTCATTCTTAATGCACCCAACTAGCGCAGATGCGCCCAACTAGCGCATTGAATCTTACAAGGAGCAAATCAATATGCTTCTAGTAAAGCATTTTATCCACAGTCTAATGAGCAAGGTCAATGTCTAAACAACTCAGTTGACCATTTACCAAAAATAACACTTATCATGCCGAATACGCCCACATAGCGTACTTTAGGCTCCCACAATAAAGAAAATATCAAGGAATATAGGTCATCTGTTTCTCCCAAAGACAATCCGAGGATTCACTTAATAGGTAAGGCTCTGGCTTTTACCGATAGGTAAGTCAATGGGTTTGTAATTTTGCATCTAGAATCGTTCTAGGATATTCCTTATGTAAGTCATCGAAGACAAAACATGAATTCTCCCAAAGCAATCCCTAAGGATCGTACATCCGAGCATATAAATTACATCACCCATGTCCATCATATCTAAAATAGAGGATTGCCCACCCTAGGTGGCGACAACCTTATAAATTCCTGGCTCATAATGACTAAGTAAGGAAAAAACTTCTTTTGGACCATTGATCATGCCTCAGTGGTCTTCATCGATCATCGTTGGCCTATCATGGCTTGACGAAATCTAAGAACCACTGTTTGGATAACTGCTTTAGGCTGTAAAAGATTTATTGGAACTAGCAACCTTTTTGCGCTCCTAACTTTTCACCATAAAAGCAGAAGGTAAATCCCTGCGGATCTACTTATCCAATTCTCTAACGAGAAATCGGGTCACAATGTCCACAAATCAATGTTCCGAACTTATGTCAACCATAGCCAAAGTCGAAATAACCTCACTCTCCAGGAGGAAGTCTTCTCACGGTCTACACTTTCCTCAATGTTGCGACTTTTCGGTATCTAGCGAGCCTTATGCCTCAACAATGACTATCCAAATTACGCATAACTTTATAACAGTTTTGCATCATAATGGAAAGTCAACCAAATTATAAAAAAGGTTAATCCTCAAAGACTTTGTCTTAAACTGCGCAACATTGATCCACTTTCTAAAAAATAGGGGACTAGAGCCTTAGGCATTATCCTAGGCTCTTTACCATCTTGCGGAGCAATCATGAATGTTTCCCTCTCAATCACCCAGTGATGACATGGAAAATTTTCACATTTGCTACCACGCAACTAAGAATGTAGAGTATTCTTCTCTAATGGAGTAATCCATTAGTAGGCACATCGCTCCCACTGTCCTTAGGATATTGGAAATTTCTTTCCATTCTCAACTAGGCTACATAGAGCGCTATGCTTAGAATTCTCTATCTTATAGAGTTCCAAAAACTCTATTCATGTCACCTTTACTAGTAAAACTTCATGTGACTTAGTTACACTACCACAAAGCTACTTACCTATATGCACATGACCCGGAAGGTTTGCATGACCGCATACAATAATGCACCACACGACCTTTTGTGTTTACAAGACAGCATACAATAATGCGCTATAGAACCCTAGGTCTTAACTTCACAATCTTATGAGAAGTAAAATAAAGATAAGTTGCTTAACGGTTACAGATCGCCCATAGATGGCTCTCCACTAACCTATTACTCAAAACTGGAGTGTAAAATATGATATGGAGGGCTCTTAGTTAGGGATATAGGCAACAAACTAGTGCAATTTCCAATTGGGAAACATCTTGCGCCATTATCCACCTAACATTAACCATATTTAATTCCTTATCTCTACTACACCATTGTGTTGTTGAGTGCTAGGAATAATCAATTTTCTAAGCATACATCTCTCTTCACAGAGTTTTCTAAAAAATAACTCAAATAGATACTCCCCACCTTGGTCAAAACTAAAAGCATGAAAGCTGTTATCTAATTGATCTCGACCTCATATGTGCAATGTCAAAAATCATCTCAAAACTTTTGACTTATGGGAGATCAAATAGTCTTGACTCAGATGCGTATCGTAATCTATAAATGTGTCGAGATAGAGGCTTAGCTATCATACCCTCACACATATCTAGTCACAAATATCATAGTGGACTAAATGCGCCAATACAAATGACCTTCTATGACTTTCCTACTTACTTGTGCGCACCCATTGCGAACAAAGTTACACATTCATATAAGAGTAGGATGTCATAAGCGAGTGGGCCCGATAAGGCCTACTCAAACCATCGTGTCATCATCTCATTAATGTGATTAAGTATAATAAGCCACTGGTTCATGACCAATGTCATAAACTAATTCCAATCATCTTAATGTGTGAGTTCTCGAAGACAAGTTTTAAAGGTTTAGGCCCAACTAGGTAATGACTCACGACTAAGTCATATTCACTAGATCATAAAAAGGATGTCATGGAGATATCAAGTGCGCCTAAGTTGCAAATTTAACTAGTAAGTGCTAATCCCCTGCACCTTCAAGTCAATTTTATTCTCCATACACTTTACTGCATCTAGTTGAAAGATGACGATACTCCTCTTGCCATCTCTATTTCTCGCTTCATAGTTACTTGCAATTAATTCTACTATCCACAAGAAGGAGAGAATAAGCTATCAACTATGACAGCTCTTGAAGTAACTGAAGCGCGAATTAGGCCAAAGAGTCTAATTCAACACAATGCTCTTACAAGCGATGCGTTAAATTCTTAGAGTCATAACAACCTTGTCAGCCTTGATCTTTTCATTACTATGCTGCAACGTTTGCGCTTAGTGGTAAATGTTATTCAAAACGTTAGCCTAGCTAAGGAATCATACCAAGAAGCCCCTCCTCATGTCTCACACTCAAGTGTGGAAACAGTAAGTGTTCAGACTAAGACAAGTCGGCATTGCTAATAGATTTTGCAGCTACTAAGCGCTAACCTTTTCACTTAGTGTTAATAGATTTTGCAGCTTCTAAGCGCTAATCTTCACGTGATATTTCAACGCACACTATTATAGTGCATGAAATTTTGCTCAATCCACTCCCAATAATTGGGTAGAGAGCAAAACACTGCTCAAACTGGCTACTCGTCTTACACTTAATGACTAATTTATTTAAGCTCATATTTCTTGGATGACGTGACTCATGAATGTTACTTTATCCAATGATGTAACATTATTTACAAGTCAAATTACAAAGTCAATCCGCGCAGCTCAATAGTCAAGATCATATACAGATCTATTGAGGGCTTACTAATTTTATAACTCCAAAACTCGCCAACCAAAACTACGTAGCGTGCCGCTAACCATAGCGCACACATTAGTTTTTATTATGCCAAACAAGGCAACAAAACCACGGCGACTTTGGCTCATGTTTCCTTACTTTGGCTCAATTAAGGTTTGACCTAAAGTCTCCAAGACTTTTGCTCATCTAAAGAATGGGATTAGTTTGTTCACATTTGAACATCTTTACTAAGTCTAGGTCAACCAATTGACTTCCATAAGCTAAGTCAATTTAGAGAGAATTTCGCATTGGGATTAATTTGATTAGCATAATATAATTTTGCCACAAAAATCTAAATTAAATAGTGACAATATTACACAAGTCGCAAGATCGAAAATCCGCTATGCTCGTAATCAACTCTTGCGCCACAGGTGACAATTATCCAAAATTTAATTTATTTTATGCGCAAAATATTGGTTTTCGGGAGTAAATCTACAAAGATTTCTCTCAACCGAACAACTTCCCACTGACTATGGCATGTCAAAGCATGATAAATTCCATACAATAGCATCTTAATATAAATTTACAAATAACTCATGCTATATTCATTTAATAATGGAATTCAAATAAATAAATAAATAACTAATCATGCTTTTCTAATTACAACATATTAGAAACTCTAAAAAAAATAATATGTTGTATTAAATATTCAAATTATGCCATAACAGAAAGTACATCATCCTGAAAATCTTATGGAATTTTTCTGAATTTTTCTGGAATTTTAAATAACTAATAAACACACATAAAATTAGAAATAAATATTCCAGAATTTGGTAAAATGCTACAATTATACCAGTAAACAGTAAACCATAACAGTAGTCTACAATAAAAAATTCAGCCTCAGAAACTTAATCATGCAACACCAGATGCATTTTAAACCAGAAATAATGAATTATTATTTCAGGAAAAATATTTTTTATTTTTATAAAATTTTCAAAATTTTACAGAAGATAAAAAATTTAATTCCGAGTCTAACGATACAAACCACGCATAAAACAAATCTATAACGAATTAATTATGGCAATTTAACGCGATTCAAAATTAAAAACAAAACAAACAGTGCCTAATACATTAGTAGCCAAGCCAGCCGAGTCGGCGGAGGAAAACGGCGCGGCTCAACGAGCGGCTCGGCGTGGTTCGGAAAGCGGCTCAGAGCGCGGCTCGGTGCGCGGCTCAGCCCACGGCTCAGAGCACGGCGCGCGTGCGTGGCGCGGAGGGCGCGCGCATGGAAAGCGCCGCTGACGCGCGCGTGAGGGCGCGTGCAGGCACGTCGACTGGGCAGGTGGCGCATGGGAGTGCGTGGTAGCGCGTGAGAGCAGTTCACGGCGTCAGGTGGCGCGTGCAGACCACGCGCCGCCTTCCAGGGTGTTTTCTGGTCCTATTTTTGAACTGCCGGACTCCTTTTTTCAAAATAAAACCATTTATGGTATGAAGAAAGACATTAATGAACATAAAAAAATATATTTATGCTCCTAATCTGATAAAAGATTTTTTTCTCCTCTACAAATATTCATGTATATAATGTATACATATACATATAAAAATATATACATGATTAAGGAAACACGAAAATATCCATCAACTTGCTCTGATACCAATGTAAATCAAAGTATAAAAAATGCAGCGGATAAAATATTTAGATCATACCTTTAGATGATAGAACCTCGTGGGTAAATCACGTGCTTCCAGAATCTGATAAACCAACCCAGCAGTGAAGTGATATTACAGAATGAATATCACCCACACAAATCACAGTGCAAATGACTTGATCGTTGTTTTGGGGAGAGAGTCTGTATATGGGTAAAACTCAGATCATACGTTGTTTTTTTTCTTAATCACCCATAACCCATATACCAGATATATAATGTGTTATTATTATCTATCCATATCAGTAATGGAGATAATATCTGTATCCTGAGTGGTTATCCTAAATAGGTTTGAATTCAATTTCAAAACCTATTTGGATAAGATTCAAATTCAAATTCAAATGGTCATGCCACATGGGCGCCCATTACTAACAATCATTGTAAGTTAGAAATTTAGAAGGTGGGAGCTGTCGACAAGCATTTGAGTTGGATTGGTGTATCTGGACTATATGATTTGGGTGCTCGAAATGGAAATCAACCTGAGTCCTTGTTCCTTGCCTTAATGATTACCTTGTAGACGAGTGGGTAGTCATAAAATTTAGTGTAGTAACCTTAGTTCCACTATGGGTATAATGGAAATTCATGTCATCAATATACAGGTTTAGTAATACCCTTGAGTTCAATATAGAGAATTCAATTTAAAAGTAAGTAGTATTCGTCTTTTATGATTGTTTCAAGGTATGATCTTAAATTCCGTGAGGGTTAAAAGTGTGCATGTGTTCATAAATGAATTGGGTGTGAGTTGTGACTATGCGAATGGTGTGATTAGAGCTGAAATTAACTCCTCCATTTTATCCTTGAGTGATGATGGCATTTTGTGTTATGATAGGTTGAAATAATTGTATACGGGAGTAGGAGTTGTTTAATGAAGGGGGAAATGACCTTATTATTGTTTTGTTTTACCTTGGGGGTAAAGAAACTTTGTAAAGTAAGAATCTTGATTTGCTATATTAGTAAGTTGTGGCATAATTGTACACATGTGTATGCCAGTAGGTGGCTGACAAATATCTTGAATTGTTGATGCCTAGAAAATTTTCGACCCTTACCATCCGACCTAACTATTGTGTTGGTTCTAGAGTGGCCTTGAGTATACCTTGTTGAATCTCTATAGTGAGTGTTTACTATTATTTTTAGTCTTGGAGAATTTTTTTTGGAACATGTGAGATGTGAATGTACTCACTTCTTTCTGGGGAATGGAACCATTAGGAATTTTTTTTTTTGGGGAACGTAACTAGTAGAAAGTGTGCTCACCTATATCCTTGCCTTTCAATACCAGTGTCAGAGTGATTCGGTAAATGGTGCTAGACGAAGTTGTCTATTAATATGAAAATTAGTTGGGGTAGCCTTTCCTAGGCTCCTTTAGTCTTCTGTGTTCGGTTCAGTTGGTAGTTAGTACCATGGTATTGTGACCTGGTTTGTTAAGAGAGTTAAATCCTCGTTCTCATTTTGATAAAGTTGTTAAGTGATTGGGGTGTAATGGTCTTTTGATTGTCTTTCATTAATTTATTATGCTAAGTTAGTCGTCGGTGAGTGTGAGTAATTGTAATTTTCGGGTAAGAAATTCTTTCTTAACGATTGGCCTAGTGACTTAGTCTTGGTTTCTAATTCCACCATGGGTGTGGAAAGATTTTGGGTCATTGGTGTGTCAATCTAGCATGGTTATTGAGGTCAACCTTGTATATTCGACTCACAATGAATAAGAATAGTTGTGATTTTGAAATGATTTATAGTTCCACTGCTTTTGATTAGTTGAGATAAAAATTCTAGATTAGCTGTTATCTTTAAGATAGTTTTCTTATAATTAGTTGGGAAGTTTTTGCCTGGATAGAAGGTGTGACTCATCATTGAATTAAGATGTTCGGTTGTGATTTAAGGATTAGGGGTATGGTGTTGACTTCAAGGAATGTAGTGTGTTGTGCAAGTATAGGTAGATGATGTAAGTGTAAATGGTTTCCTACACGATGTGTTAATTGTTGTTGTAGCGTTAGGAGAGGTTGACAAGGAGTCACCTGAAAACTTGTCTAAATTCTAGAAATGAGGTGTGTGAATGGGAATTGCTTGTTTGGTGTGTGTGTGTCACTCAAGGGAGTGACAAGTCATGCGAATTGCTTAATAATTGGTTCTAGTTAGTTGCGTGTGATCCCAAGATGGGGTAATTGTAAAAATTGTGTTGCGAGTTTGAAATTTGTTATGAGTAGTGGATGTAATATGGTAGTTGTGGGGGAATGCGACTTCCCAAGTATATGAGTAAAACTTATTCATTTGTTTTATTTAACCTTATCATTATTATTTTGAATGATTGTTGCTTGTATGATTGTGATTGGCTTGTGGCATCGCTGTGGTAGTGATGGGATTGTTGGGTGATAGTTGAGGATTTCACTAGCTAAAGTGTTTTGAGAAAAGAGTTAGGAATGAAGTTTCCTATGGATTGTGATTTGCTTTTTGTCAGAATTGGAATCTAGTGTTGGGAATGTACCAATGAGTAAAAGAGGAATACTATTGACTAATAAATATTTTGAAACTCAACTGTGTAATGTGTGGGCATTAGTTGCTAGCCATATTGTAAGTGCCTAGACTATGGCAAATTGATTTGTTAAAACTTCTCTTGCCAAGAGGCCACATTGCGGACTGAATATCTTATAGAATTCCTTTATTTTCTTACAGGAGTTTGTTGAGGACTCCTTGGTATGAAATGGGAGTTTATCTTTTGAGGTTTTGGTTGTTGAGCGATCATAGAGTTGTTTCTTGAATTTAAATGTGATTGCAGATGTACATAATATAGGGCTCACTAGTGAGATCTTTGGCTTGACTTTTAATCTCCTAGACACAATGAGTTCCTATGATTATTAAAAGCATTCATGTTCATCCTTGCCTAATATTGCTAATCGGGGACCCATACATAATGGAGCCGCCCATTTTAACTGAGGGAAACTTTGTAATCCTTATGAATGAGTCTGAGGAAAGACTCACCATCTAGCGTTGTTACTCATATCATTTGGAGTGTCATTGTAACACCGGTAGTGAAACCTACATATGAAAGTTATCCCTTTATTTCGAATTAAATTCTTGAATAACAACTATAATTCTGTTCAAGGTCATTCTATCCTTAAATTGTTATGTTACCTTGGTTTTGTTCGTGGGAGTGTCAAGGTTATGATTGTTGTTTGTGAATTATTTCTTATTAATCATGCGAGACTCTTGTGTTAGGAAACTCCTTCATTTGAAACCTGTTATTGACCATATGGTTATTTCTATGGTTATTTCTTTTAGAATTGTTAGTCCTATGGTTATTTCTTTTAGAATTGTTGACCCTTGGTTATTAAGCTATCTAAATTTCAGGGACGAAATTGTCTAAATGGGGGAGATTGTCATGGCTTGGGTGGAGACCCGATCCTTATTCCTTTTTGTATAAAGATGTTGTATTAGAAAAGATTTTTTCTCAAAAATTGGACTAAACTTGAGAATTTACTAAGTATGAAAATTGAGTTTTTCAAAACTTATGATTTGAAAATAATTTTTGGCAGTAATTGTTCCTTATAAATTAAATATGTTAGGTTTTTATTCTTGGCAATCCCGCTTGACAAAACTCCTTTCAGTTGTACTTTTATTCGCCTTTTTTTTTTATTTATTTATTTCAGTGAGGTTATGAGTTTTTAGATGTAAATCCAACCCGAATTGTACCTTGCAGAGAAGTTTGTGGTGCTAATTCTTTCATGATTGCCACTTCGCTGACTATGATGGAGATCGAGCTACCCGGTCAGCTCGCGGGGGTCCAGGGGCCAGCACCACCACGGGGTTGAGGGGCAGCGCCCCCGAAGCAAAATGCAAAAATGCATTTAAAGTTGCAGGTCTGCTCGAGCGGAGAATCCTTGGTTCTAGAAGTTTGATCGCCTGCAAAAAATGCCGGGAGATGTTTTTCCCTGCTCAAGTGGAAATTCCTGCACTCGAGCGTCAGTTCGCTCGAGCGGCCATTCTGGCGCTTGAGCGGAGATCGCGGAACAGATTGCTATAAATATGTGTTTTGGTCAGATTTTAGGGTTATGGTTCCAGATCTTCTTCTTGGATATTAGGGTTTATATCTGGGGCTATTTTGCTAGTTTTTTTTATGTTTGATTGAGTATTCAACTCATGGTTTAAGAAGTATACATCGAAGGATTGTTTGTTTATTCAATAAAAAAGAGAGAGTTATTCTTTGGTGGATTCTGGGGAATTCGAGGCTAAAGCTTTAGTGGATTCTGGAGTGGCTCATCGTCGTGGATTCGACATCGGCGTTGTGGATTCAACGTTGGGCATGACAATTCCGAGGTGAAAATGGGGTTGGAAGAGACACATTGGGGTCGGTTCAATTCGGGCATGGATTCGCTAGATAATTAAGAGAACACTTGTATAATTCCTTTATATCTTCTTAGTGAATTGTTTTGTGGCTTTTGCCCGTGATTTTTTTTTATCACAATTGGAGGCGCTTTAATTGTGGTTTTTTCACGTAAAATCATTGTGTCAATTTGTCTTGATTGTTTGATTGGGATTGTTGTTTCCTGCTTAAAATTGATACATAATCAAAAATCAACATCTAGGGGATTTCTAGATTTTTCAATTGGTATCAGAGCAGGTCGCTCTATTTTTAAAAAAAATCTATTAGAGCGAGATCTTGTTTGATTTGTGATAATGGATACAATTCATGAGGGATATTCTACGGTTCGACCAGCTCTACTTGATGGATCCAATTATTCTTTTTGGAAAGCTAAGATGAGATCGTTTTTAAAATCTATTGATGAAAAAGTTTGACAATTTGTCATGTATGGGTGGGCCGAACCGACTATTACCGTTGATGGAGTAACTTTTCCCAAACCAATTGATAAGTGGGACACAATTGATTACCAAAATAGTAGCTGGAAAAGTAAAGCTATCAATTCTCTCTTTTGCGCTGTCACACCCGAAGAGTTTAGTCATATTTGCAATTGTGAAGTCGCAAAAGCAGCTTGGGATATCCTACAAACTATTCATGAGGGCACTCATTCTGTTAAATGCTCAAAACTTCAAAGGCTCACGTCTAGTTTCGAAAACCTTTCAATAAAAGATAGTGAGACCTTTGATGAATTTTATGCGAAGTTGAGTGACATTGTAAATTCCAGCTTCAATTTAGGTGAAAAAAATACCAGAATCGAAGATTGTAGGAAAAATTTTGAGGTCCTTGCCTGATCGGTTCCAACCAAAAGTTATGGCTATTGATGAGGCTCAAGATGTTGACAACCTCAAGCTGGATCACTTGGTTGTGTGTTAGTTACGGCTATTGGAATACCTTTAACCTTGTATATACCTTTTGACTTGATTGTGTGTTAGTTGTTCATAATATATGTATGGTATGAGATAAATGATTTGATTTAATGGGTATTCATGGGGAAAAAAAAAGGGTTTTGCTTCAATAATCTTGTAATTTTTTAATATTTTTTGATAAAACCAACATTTATCTCATGATTTTTGGATTGATAAGGAATATAGAGAAAAGCCCTTTTGTAAAAGCTTAATTATTGATTTTGGTGTTTAGGAGATAATTGGAAATAAATTGAGGTTATGTGGATATGTTGAGTTGAGATATCTTGTGAGGAGACAAGTTTAAGGATTTGTTAAAATGATATTGTTGTGTGATGTATTTGGTACTCGTGCGGGGAATTTAGGTGATCACGTACCCATTCGTGTGAGCATGATAAATGTGGGGAATTTAGGTGCCTACCTGCTTAATTGTGTGAAGACGATAAATGTGAAATGTGTGAGGTGCCCACTGGCCCATCCGTGTGAAGACAAAGAATGTGGGATCATTTGGGGGATTTTATGTTCTTCTACATATATATATATATATATATATAGACTCTTGCGGATTTGTTTTGAATAAAAGTCTTGGGGCAACAGATTTTGGGTTACACATGATTATATCAAATATTTATATACATTGTTAAATGTATTTTGTAATACCTCCAAAATATTAATAGTAAAACATTACTCATAATATAATAAATATTAATCCATTCATCAGCAACCGACAACATTAGTCCAGTACCCTTTTTGCTCATTGAACTATTATTTCAGAATCAGAATTTCCATGTTTAATTCTTAGTTACATCAACATTGGCATATTTCAAGAAGTTAGAGGAGATAATACAAAATGCCCTAGTGGCTCACAAATATCAAGGCCATGCCTTGTTACAACAAAATGTACTCACAGTCCCAAAACAAGAATGCTCAGAGCTTCCACAAAACTACATCAATGAACGTTCATGCTCCGGTCAACACAAAACTTCTACCTCCTTCTCATTAGGACGGTGGCACATCACCAAGTCCTGAAATGTTAGATAGGAATGAGCTAGATGCCCCGTAGAAAAACTTTTAGCAAAGTATCTAGTTATTCAAAGATCCATACAGCATCATCACAACCAATACATTTCCTTGTTCAACACATGTTAAAAGTTTAAACAACGAAATTTAGATATTACAATCTCCATAAAAAAAAAAAAAATCACATTTCAACACTGGGGGTAAATATGCCATGAAGCCTTAAGAAGAGTCCCAATAAATACATATACATAGGTTTATATCCAAATATTTCGACATTTACTGGCTATTAATACGACAGGGAATGGACACCCAAAATCATTTATTTTTCCACTTTTACTGGCTACGATATGACAGAACTAGTGGACACCCAAAAACATTTCCCCACATTCATCTAACAATAAAGACAGGGAAATTGGGCACCTAGACTTTTCCTACTTGGGTACCAACAACACACACCTTTTTCCAAAACCAACTCTCTACCCGGACTTCCACGCTATTTACCACCCTCTCAAACAACATTTCCAAGGATTTATACATTCATGAGAACAAAGGTAAATATCACAAAGGTAAATATCACCATTCAAATAATTGAAACTATTATGGAAACACAATCTTCATATTTCAAAAGAAAATCTCAAAAGCTTCCAATTTCATAAGTCTCAATTCAAAATGCATCTCAATCTCATAATTCAATCATAAATTTAAAGAAATGAAAATTAACTCCAATTAATTACATCATTGTTCGTTTTCTTGAATTAGGGTTTTTATTAAATTTGGGGCTTTTGCCCCTCCATCAAATATAACATTAATTTTCATCAAAAACTTCCATAATCCATGGCTACAAGTAGAAATCTTAAGAAAATTGTAGGAAAAATACTTTTTTTGTAAGAAAAACTTCATTTTATAACTTCAACATCTCTCAACTCAACAAAGTCATGGAAACACCACATAATCATCTCCAATCAAAGAGATACAAAGTTAAAAGTAGTCTTATCTCAAGTTTCAAAACCAAAAAGCTAGATTATCAACGAACTCTTTGCGAAATCCTAATCCAATAGGTAGAAAGCTTGGTTCTTACTCAAACATCAAACTTTGCAAGCAATGGGTTTGTGAATCTAAGTAGATATTGAAGATTTCTAGAGAGAAATGGCTTGGGTTTTTGGAGCTAGAGAGAGAAGAAAGAAGGGAGAAAAGAAAAAGTGAAGAAAATGATCTAAAAGTCACTTTTTAAGTGGCTGATATCGCACATACCACTCGAGCGGTGAATGAGACCTCTCAGTATCTCTGCCTGCAAAATGAGATATTGGGAACCCCCTCATCTTCGCTTGAGCAACCACTTGTTCGCTCGAGCGGTCCCTCAACCTGTAAAACAAACTATTGAGAGCACCTCATCTATGCTCAAGCGGTCTTTCCACCGTTTGAGCGGTCACCTGAAATGACTTGTCACATATTCTCTATTGAGCATTAGTTCATTCCTATCATAACAAATATTCCAGGTTATGATAATGTGCCTTCACTCAGCTAGGAATTGGTGGAGATCTTGTTGGAGCACGAAAGCTTATTTTGGATGTTTTATGTGATTACAGCCACCGAGCTTATGTCTTTGGGATAAAATTCCACCTATGTGTGTAATCAAGGCCCTAAATTTGAAAGTTGTAAGCCCTCTTTGGGCATTTTGTTGTATTTCTTTTATTTCTTGAACCTTTATGTTGTAAAGTGAAATGTAACTTCTATGAGAAATCTAATGACAAGAGATAAACATTGAACTTGTGAAATGGCTATGCTTTAATTAATTTTCAGTAACTCATCTTCATATTTTGAAATTGGAGATTAATAAAGGATCGGTAATTATAAAATGGATTAAAATATCGGGGCGTTACAAAAGGTTATATATATATATATATATATATAAATGTTTTAGACGCGTACAAGTGATTTGTAAAAGTGAAGAGATTGAAAAAGAAATTTATTTATTTATTTATGGGCTGGATATAAAAAATTCTAGGTCATGAAGATGTGCCTCCAACACGTTGAGAAGCAAATGGAGTTCTAGATGGAGCACTAAAACTCCTTTTGATGTTACTTTGTTTACAACTATCAAGCTTACTTGTCGAGATAGGATTATATTTTGTTGTGATAAAGGCCCTTAGCCTTGCAAGATGTAAGCCCTTATGGCAGTTGGAGGTATATTTTATGATTCCGTTTATTGCAAATTAATGCGTGGAACTTGATGAAGAATTTATGAAAATTAGATGAGTTTTGCCTTGTAAGATTGCTGTCTTTTACTTCTTGTTCACATTAGTGTTATGGAATCAGGTAACACCGGGGCCTTACATCACAAAAATCACCAGTATAAAAAAAAACCTTAAAAGTAATGGATAGATGGAAAGAGACTACCAGAGAAGCAAATGCAATCAAGTAAACGATAGTCAAAATGATTTCAATCTTCTCTCACTCTAATCAGATTCAAGTATATATGTACATATAGTGTAGAGATAGAAAGAGTAGATAAGAGTGAAGAGAGAAAGATTTGTAAAAAAACTAAAAGTCATGAAGTAGTAAGATTTGAGTTACTAACAATGCCATTTCTTCTTTTTTTGCTTCGTCTCTTCTGCAGATTCGAATAGATTGCCGGTGAAGATGACCGAGATTGAATCAACATCGCTCATATTACAGTTCAGGTTTAGACCCAACCTATTTTTTGCTTTTGAATTTGGGAATCCATGTCCTTAATTGTTGTTCATGCCATTTTCATCTTGTTGCTAGTTGAGTTTGGTTGTTTGGGAGTTATTGTTGTATTTGTAACAAGTTGGGAGTTAGTTTTTTAAAAGAGTTGTTGTCCAGTTTTCTTCTTGTTTCCTCGAGCAGTGTTTTGGTCGCTTGAGCAGCCTTTGAGATCTCTCAGTATTTCGCTGGTCTGCAAAACTTCTGGGAGTGGTGTGATCTTCGCTTGAGCGATCTTTTACAGTCTGCAAAACTTTTGGAAGTCGGGCATTTTCACTCGAGCGGTGTTTCTTGTGCTCGAGCAGTCTTTTATAGGTCTTAACTTCTGGGAGGGGGTCATTGTGCGCTTGAGCTGTGTTTTGGTCACTTGAGCAGTGTCACTTATTATGTCTAACGCTCAAGTCGTGTTTTGGTCGCTCAAGCAGTCTATACGTATATCAGATTGGGAAAAGGAAAATTTCATCGCTTTTTCACTTCCTCTCTCTCTCTAAAACATTTCAAATCCTAATTTCTTCACTCTCTCTCTAGTTTTTGCTTGAAATCTCAAATACACCCTCACCCATTGAATTTTCCACCCTAATCCCTTGGAGAAAAAGGTAGAGCTCGTAAAAAGCTTTGTTTTAATTGGAGAGGATATTGTTTTTGGCTCCACCAAAGTTCAATCCTTGCTCTCTTTTTCTTATAATTTTGAGGAAGGGATTTCTTCAACATTTGGTATGATTTTTACCCTAGTTATTTGTTCATTGAAAGGATTTAGTGATTTAGGAATTTTGGGTTAAACTTAGGGTTTGATTTTGAAATATAAAAGAGGGGTTTTCAAATGGGTTCTTTAGAAAGGTTGTGGGGATGTGTTTATGGTTGAGATATGTTAAAATGTTGGATTTTCTTTACTTAAATGTGATTTTGAAAGTAAAAGGGGCTTTGTTAAAAAATCATGGATATTTGGTTTATGAAAGAAAAGGGAAAAGATGTTGGGTTTTGAAAGGATGAAATGACTGTATATATTAATGATGAGGGTGAAGTTGAATATGTAATATCGCTTCCATTTTGAAAATGATGAGATTATATCTTTTGTTGAAAATTATCTGTTGAATAGAAATATCTATTTTGGGCTACTAGTGGAGGACAGCTTTGATTATTGTACAAATTGCATGAGGATTAGCTGAATTGAAACTAATTACTCATACATCTTGTATAGAGCATTGTTTCATACTTAGTATTGAAGATGTATTATTTTGAGAAAAAATGGATGAATACCTTGGTGAATCTGGTTAGGAGGTGTGGTTATGGTTATTATGTCGGCCGGTGTGTCCTTGGTGAAAGTCCAAAAACTCACGCAGTTAGGTGCTGATTCTTTTGGTTAGTACTGGTAAAATGGCTTTGATAGTGGTTATATAGCCAATCAGCAGACACGTACCTAGAGATTCACAGTGTTTTGTATCCACTGCTCTGTTTTCTATTATAAAAGAATATTTTTCTTGAATTGTTATATAATCCGGCATGGCATTGCTTTAATATGGAAGTGTGAAATGTTTGACATATGGCATGCATATGCATCCACCTCATGACTTCGTTAAGATTTATACATTGTGTTAAAGTATCTCGACTGGGCTCTAGCTCACCCTATGTGGAAAACAACTTTTAGGTGCTGATGATATGCCTCTACTAAGGACATAGCTTGGGAGGACTTGGAGTCAAGAGCTTTTTTTTGTTTCTTTGATGTAATTTTTTTGTACAAGCCTTGGGCTTTAATTGTATTGAGTTGAACTTATTTTATTGTACCCAAGTATTGACTTGGAAAGATGTAGCCATTAGGGCATATAATTTCTTAATTCTCCTTCATTTCAATTTATGTACACATGTCATATGCCATAGATTTAAGATCTAGGATTTATGAATGTATACACGTATATGTCATCTTTTGTATGATCAAGGATCTTAAATAGAATATTAAATATGTTGTTTTTGATTAATTTTATGGGATATTATAGCATGTGTTATTGTTATAAATTTTGAGGTGTTACAACTTGGTACCAGGTTTGAATACTTTGCGATCGTGGAATGTGGATTTTACCATAATGGATTGTCTCGCTAGATGATATTAGAAGTAGATCTGGTATGCTATGTGATAACATGTTTATGTGACTAAATGAGTATGGGATTTAATTTCTAAGATATTGATTGGGTCTATGAATTTCTAGAAGTCCTGTTAGAAGAGCACTTGATCACGGCTATTTCTAACTAGAACTCTGGCAATGTTGTGGAACGGTCATTATCTAGAAAGGAAGTTCGTTTGTGCTTATGTGATTAGGTGCTTATGTGGAGTGAATTATTTATTGTCCACCGTATTAGGACGTAAGTGAATTATTTTAAGCATATTTGTAAATGTGCTAATCTATGGTGTTACCTTTATTAGGATGTCAGGATGTCGACGTGGTGATGGTCGGTGTGGCAGGTCTAGGCAGCAAGAGGTGCCATTATCGGATGATATTCTGGCGCAAGAGGAGGGAATTAGTTAGGCCAATATAGCTGAGCTAGCAGGTTAGAAAGCCATGGGTGCTTTGGTCAGTGAAATGGTTGGAGCTTTGCGGGAATCCATTGACGTTCTCAGGGCTGAGAGTCAAGTCTAGGCCTATGTTACCAAAATAGGGCCATCTTTTCTGAAGCGAGAGTTTTTCTGGTCGAATCTGGATAAGTTCTTAGGGGATCTGAAAGTGCCACTGAAGGCAGATGAGTGGCTTAAGCAGATGATGAAGACTTTTGAGATGCTTAGCATTGAAGATGACGGGTTGAGGGTGATCTTGGTATTTTTCCAGCTAAAGGGAGATGGAGGTCAGTGGTGGAAGTATGCGTGAGGGCACATTGGGGTGACTTGGGAGGCCTTTGTCAATGCCTTCTATGATAATTTTTTGCCTTCCATTGCTAGGGAAAAGTTGAAAGACCAATTCCTGAAGCTCAAAACTAAGCACACTAGTAGCTAAGTTTGATGCAGTTTTTACTAGCCTATCTAGGTTTGCATCAAAACTTGTGGCGACGGAGAAACACCGTTACATTGAGTTCGAGAAGAGATTGAGGACCAGACTCCTTTTCAAGGTGGCCTGGTCTATAATTAGGGATTACGTTCGCCTTGTGGAGGTAGCGCCTTGTTTAGAGATCGTGATCCAAGCAGAGGAGGAGCAAATAAGGTGCTCTAGGCAGAGGAGTTAGAAGATTCAATGGGATGTTAGGGCCAACAAAAGGCAGGGGGTTATACCCCATAACAGTCCTAGGCAACACAGATTAGATCCATCTTTCATGTATCGAGTTCTGCTTCAAGGAGAGGTAGCGAGGGTTGGATCACTTGTTTCAAGTGTGGTCAGTTGGGCACAAGTCTTCAGTTTGCCTGTAGAAAGGAAGAGGGCAACAGTCTGCACCGTTGGCTAATTAGGGAGCCTCTTTGGCTTAATCCATGTATTAGACCTATGCTTCGAGGAGTAAGCAAGTAGAGCAGAGACCCATAGGGCATGTGTATGTTGTTACCGCACCGGATCAGTTACCAGCGCCTTCTGTAGTGAGAGGTAACTTCTTGTTGTTCAACTCTATTGCCAATGTGTTGATTGATACTTTTACATCTCATTTCTTCATTTTATCTACATTTGCATCCGCTTTGGGGTTAGAAGTGGCTCGGTTAGAGTCTTCGCTCAGGGTAGAGTCATTAGTTGGGGGTAAGGTTGTCTTAGACCGGGGATGTTGCAGTTGTGTGATAGAGGTTGCTGGTCGCCGACTTTCTTTTGATTTCATGTTTTTAGACATGTCGGGTTTTGATGTCATCTTGGGCATGGATTGGTTGTCTTCATACCATGCCATTATAGATTGTTACCGTAGCAAAGTTACGGTATGCACCTAGAGTGGTGACTATTTTTATTTTTTAGGGGACTGAGCTGATAGAGTTTTGTCGCCTGTGTATGACTCACGTGGTCGGGGTGAGCTTAATTTCATCCTTGCAACCTTCTTGGGTAATGAGAGTGACGGGGTCCGAGTTGATTTGCCGAGGGTAGTTTATGAATACCTGGATGCCTTTCTCGAAGATCTTACTAGTTTGCCACCCCACCGAGAGATTGAATTCTCTATTGACTTAGTGCCCGACACGACATTGATTTCCACAATACCGTATAAATTTGCACCCGCTGAGTTGTATGAGTTGAAGATTAAACTCCAAGAACTGTTAGATAAGGGCTTCATCCGCCCTAGTACATTGCCTTGTGGAGCACCGACTCTCTTTGCTAAGAAGAAGGATGGCACATTGCGATTGTGCATCTATTACCGAAAGTTAAACTAGGTAACTATTAAGTACAAGTGCCCATTACCACGAATAGATGATCTGTTTGACCAGTGAAGGTGTCCCGTTGCTTTTCAAAGATTGACTTGAGATCAGGTTATCAACAATTAATGGTGAAGGAGGAAGATATTCAGAAAATGACATTCCGTACATGGTATGGCCATTATGAGTTCTTAGTGATGTTTTTTGGGCTAACCAATGCACCGACTTAATTTATGGATTTGATTAATTGAATCTTCCATGACTTCTTAGACCGATTCGTAGCTGTCTTCATTGATGACATCTTAATCTACTCACCCTCCGAGGAGGAACACAAAGAACACTTGCGGGTTGTATTTGAGTTGCTTAGAGCACATCGGTTATATTCTAAGTTCAGAAAGTGTGAGTTTTGGCTAAAAGAAGTTAAGTTCTTAGGCAGTGTGATATCCGGAGAAGGGGTGACTGTAGACTCATCTAAGATAGATGTAGTGCAAGGTTGTGAACAACCTAAGAATGCCTTTGAGACTCGAAGTTTCTTGGACTTAACCGGGTATTACTGCCATTTTGTGATAGATTTCTCTAGATTAAATTTGTGTAAAGTGAGACTTGTGAAAGGTCGTTTCAAGAGCTTAAGGTTAGACTCACCACTGCTCTAGTATTGATAATTCTGGAGAGGGGTTTGGGTTATTCGGTTTATTGTGCTGCATCTCAAGAAGGTTTGGGTTGTGTATTGATGCCAAAGGAGAAAGTGGTAGCGTATGGCTCTTGACAGTTGAAAACACTTGAGAGTAATTATCTTACTCATGACCTTGAGTCAGCTGTGGTGATTTTTGTCTTAAAAGTCCGAAGGAATTACCTATATGGGGAGAGATTTGAATTGTTTTCCAATCACAAGAGTCTAAAATATCTGTTTTCACATAAAGATTTGAATTTGAGACAGAGGAGGTGGATGGAGTTTATGGAGGATTTTGATTTCAAGTTACATTATCATCCGTGGAAGGCCAACATAGTGGCCGACGCCTTGAGTAGGAAATCCGTAAGCAGTGTAACTAGTATTGCCATTCAAGAATGGGAGATATTGGGCACTATTGGAGAGTTTGACTTGCACCTGGGTGAATCCGTTGAGTTGGCCACCTTATTTACCATAGTTGCACAACCTACCTTAGTTAGCCAAGTTATAAAGGCACACTAGTGTCATCGTGAAGTAGAGGCTATCCGAGGAAAGATATCTAGTGAAAAGGTAGAGAAGGGCTTGAATGTGTATTTTGACCACCTTTTTGTGCCAAAATCGTGTAGGGAGGAGGTACTTGGAGAGTTCTACCATTTATTCCTTGTGGTACACGTGGGAGGCACAAAGATGTACCACGACCTTAGTTACCAGTTTTGGTAGAAGGTGATGAAGAGAGACGTGACCTTGTTTGTTTCGAGGCGCCTTGTCAACAAGTGAAGGTAGAGCATCAACAACCAGTGGGTTTGTTGCAACCCTTACTTATAGCCGAGTGGAAGTGGGAGCATGTCATGATGGATTTTGTTGTGGGTCTTTCGAGGACTCAAAAGGATAATGATGTCGTGTGGGTGATAATCGACCGGTTAACTAAATCAGCACATTTTGTACCTATGCACACGAGTGATTCGGTAGATTACTTTGCCGACCTTTACGTTAGGAACATAGTTCGACTTCATGGGGTACTTGTGACTATCGTTTTGGATAGAGATCCATGTTTTATGGCTCGATTGTGTGAGAGCCGACAGAATGCCTTGGGCACTAGATTGACGTTTAGCACCGCCTATTATCCTCAAACTGACGAGCAGTCTGAGCGAACCATTCATATCTTAAAGGACATGCTTTTCTGTTGTGTTCTCAATTTTAAGGGGTCATGGGAGAGGCATTTACCTTCGGTGAGTTTGCCTATAAGAATAGCTATCAGGCGAGTATTAGTATGGCATCGTTTAAGGCCTTGTATGGCCGATCGTGTAGATCTCTAGTGTGTTTGGTAGAGGTGGGCGACGCACCTATGTTAAGTCCTGAACTAGTCCGAGAAACAATGGAGAAGGTCGCATTTATTCTTAAGAGGTTAGTTTTGGCTTAGAGTCGCCAAAAGAGCTATGTCGACCGTAGGAGGAGACCTTTATCTTTTGAGGTAGGAGATCATGCATTCCTGAAAATATCACCAAGGCGAGGTTTGATGAGATTCGGGAAGAGCGGGAAGTTATCTCCTAGATTTATTAGGCCTTTTGAGATTCTAAAGCGGATTAGGGAGGTAGCTTATCATTCGGCCTTGCCGTCCCAAATTTCTGGGATCCATGACGTGTTTCATATCTCTATGCTCTAGAAGTATGAACCTGATCCTTCACATGTGTTGGATTGGACTGAGTTAGAGGTAGATGAGAATGCCTCGTACGACGAGAGACCGGTTCGAGTGTTAGATACTTGGGACCAAGTTTCAAGGAGCAAGACTATTCCATTGGTTAAGGTGTTGTAGCGATACAATGGGGTTGAGGAGGCAACTTGGGAGCGTGGGACAAAATTCCGTGGGAAGTATCTGGACCTATTTGTTAATGTTTGAGACTTGTATTGAAAATCTTATTCATGTTGTGAAATGTAAACATTGTAAATGTTTTGAAAAGTTGAACTGTAATATTTTGTGCTAAAAGACTCCATTTATCATTGTTACAAGTATGGATGACAAATGGTTTGATTTAAATTTGGTGATTTTTGGTTTGAGTTAAATTTTAGGGATGAAATTCCTTAAAGGGGAGATTATAACGGTTCCTGTTTAGACCTGACCCATTTCTTGCTTTTGAATCCGGGAATCCATGTCCTTAATTGTTGTTCATGCCATTTTGATCTTGTTGCTAGTTGTTTGGTTGTTTGGGAGTTATTGTTGTGTTTGGAATAGGTTGGGAGTTAGTTTTTCAAAAGAGTTGTTGTCCAGTTTAATTCTTGTTCGCTCAAGCAGTGTTTTGGTCACTCAAGCGGTCTTTGAGATCTCCTAGTATTTTGCAGGTCTGCAACACTTTTGGAGTGGTGTGATCTTCGCTCGAGTGGTCTTCTGTAGTCTGCAAAACTTCTAGATGTACGGTATCTTCGCTCAAGCAGTGTTTCTTGGGCTCGAGTTGTCTTTTACAGGTCTAAACTTCTAGGAGGGGGTCGTTGTGCGCTCGAGCTATGTTTTGGTTGCTCGAGCGATGTCACTTATTGTGTCTAACGCTCTAGCAGTCTGTACGTATATCAGATCAGGAAAAGGGAAATTCAATCACTTTTTCACTTCCTCTCTTTTTCTCTAAAACATTTCAAACCCTAATTTCTTCACTCTCTCTCTATAGTTCTTGCTTGAAACCTCAAATACCCCATCACTGATTGATTTCTCCACCATAGTCCCTTAGAGAAAAAAGTAGAGCTCGTAAAAAGCTTCGTTTTCATCAAAGAGGATATTGTTTTCGGCTCCACCAAACTTCAACCCGTGCTATCTTCTTCTTATAATCTTGAGGTAAGGATTTCTTTAACCTTTGGTATGATTTTTACCCTAGTTATTTGTTCATTGAAAGGATTTAGTGATTTGGAAATTTTTGGTTAAACCTAGGATTTGATTTTGAAATGTAAAAGTGGGATTTTCAAATGGGTTCTTGAGAAAGGTTGTGGGGATGTATTTATGGTTAAGATATGTTAAAATATTGGATTTTCTTTACTTAAATGTGATCTTGAAAGTAAAGGGGGATTTGTTAAAAAATCATGGATATTTGGTTTATGAAAGAAAAGGAAAAAGATGTTGGGTTTTGAAAGGATGAAATGAATGTATATAGTGATGATGAGGGTAGAGTTGGATATGTAATATCATTCCCATTTTGAAAATGATGAGATTATATCTTTTGTTGAAAATTATCTGTTGAATAGAAATATCTGTTTTGGATTACCGATGGAGGATAGCTTTGATTGTTGTAGAAATTACATGAGGATTAGATAAATTGGAACTAATTACTCATACATCTTACATAAAGCATTGTTTCATACTTAGCATTGAAAATGTATTATTTCGAGAAAAAGGGGTAAATACCTTGGTGAATCTAGTTAGGGGGTGTGATTGTGGTTATTATGTTGATTGGTGTGTCCTTGGTGAAAGTCCAGAAACGCGCGCGGTTAGGTGCTAATTCTTCTGATTAGTACCGGTAAAATGGCTTTGGTAGTGCTTGTATAGCCTAATGGCAGACACATATCTAGAGATTCCTAGTGTTTTGTATCCACTGCCATGCTTTCTATTATAAAAGGATATTTTTCTTGAATTATTACCTAATCTGTCATTGCATCGTTTTGAGATGGAAATGTGAAACATTTGACAAATGGCATGCATATGCATTCACCTCATGACTTCGTTAAGATTCATACATTGTGTTAAAGTATCTCTACTGGCTTTAGCTTACCGTTTGTAGAAAACAACTTTCAGGTGCTGATGATATGCCTTCACCAAAGACATAGCTTAGGAGGATTTGGAGCGAAGAGTTTCACATTGTTTCATACATGTAAATATTTTTTTACAAGCCTTATGTTTTAATTGTATTGAGTTGAACTTATTTTGTTGTACCCAAGTATTGACTTGGAAAGATGTAGCCATTAGGGCATATAATTTCTTGATTGTCCTTTATTTCAATTTATGTACACATGTCATATGCTATAGATTCAGGATCTAGGATTTATGAATTTGTACACGTATATGTCATCTTTTGTATGATTTTTTTGAAAAATTACCTATTTCAAAATGGTGATTTTTTTACAAAATGGTGATTTATGAATTTGTACACGTATATGTAATTTTCAAAATCACAGGGGCGATTTGTATTTTAATCAAACCTCAGGGGGTGTATTTACAATTTATTCGTTTTTTAATTATAGAAAGAGAGCTGTACCATTCTCGAAATGTACATGATTGCAATTTTTTTTTTATAATAGAATTATAATATACAAACTAAAAATTTACACAAAATGTTGTGATTCAATAAAAACTATTTATTTGAAAAAAATATAGGGGAATTTATCGAAAAGTCTTATGTGGCTAAATTCTGGTCCGTTTGGTCCCTTGGATTTTTTTGTTCGTTCGGCAAGTCCTACTGCGGTGTGATTGTGTTATAGGAAGTCCCTTTTTAAATGTTTGTGACTGGTTGTTTGACGGATATGCCCTCCCGTCGGTTATGGAATGTTTGTTCTGTTTTGGATGTGTAATCCCGACCTTCCTGGGGGGAGGGAAGTGTTGAATATTCGTTGGTAATGTTTTATGACTAGGGTTTTCGTTTGTAAGTGCAATCGTATTCTTTGGTCATCGTTAATTTTGCACTTGACGTGAACACCATCCGGCGGCACAAAGGTATGTGGTTCATTATTCATTGTTCAATGATCCCCATCATATGTCCTATACATTCATGACAACTTTTACGACCCAGTGATGGTTATAACATAGTGTATGGGATGGGAAATCATTCATTGACTAGGTCATTTTTAAAAAACTCATGACTTTACGGGGGTAGATTCATCCCAAACCGTGACAAACAGTCGGGTTTTCAATAGTATTCATATGTTAATTATTTCATTCTGTTACGGAAGATCTTTTTCAGATGCTTAACTGTGCGTACTTGTGTACAAATACATGTGCTTTTTACAGATGGAAGACTTTATGATGCTTCTATGTTGTTATCGGTCCACAAATGTCGCATACAGTTTGCAGCTGTCAGACACATTTGCCGAACTTGTCAATTATGTGTGTTCCAAGTTCGATGGGCTACTTCCGGGAACAATTTTGTTGTTCTACAAGATCCAAGGTTACAACAACTTCTGGTTACAGAATGATGTGGACATGCGGAATATGGTTTGCCTTGCCCGTTCATTCCGATTATAGTTAGTTGATGTGCACATTGAACTTCACCAATGTGGGGTAAACAAAATTCCTGACAGTGACCACGCAGCCATTCACGCCCACAACACCGCGGGAGATAAGGTACCAAGTGAGTTGGAAATGGATGGCGAGGCAGACCTATTGCAATCATTTTGTTCGCACAAAGAGAAGATATTTCTCTCCGCTCCCTAGGCTAATGGATTTACCCACATTGGACAGGATTTCAAAGGTGGGGCTTCCGAATTTCGCAATGTCTTATGGAAATACGCCGTGAATGTGGCTTTTAATTCAGGTTCGTCAAAAATGATTATGTCTGGGTGACGGCCATTTGTGCTATGAATGATTCGAAGGGTTGCACGTGGGCTGTCCACGCACGAAAATTGGAGGCCAACATATTTTTCTATCTCTGTAAATGGAACAGTGAACACATTTGCGGCATTGCTGTCTGTACGTCCACAAACCCTCTTGTTGGTTCTGAACTTGTAGCAGGCATCATAGCTGAACGTGTGTGGGACAGGCCACTAACACGTTCCACCGGAGTTATATTGGACCTGAAACAAGATTACGGGCTGGACATCACGTACTGTGTGGCGTGGCTAGGGGTCGAAAAAGCAAGAAGCGAACTGTTCGGTGCATACTCAATTTCGTTCGATCAGTTGCGTTGGTATAGTATTGTAGTAATGGAACACAACCCGGAACCTACATCAATATGGAATATGATGACCACACACATTGGTTCATACGGTACTTCATATCATTCAAAGCATGTATTGATGGGTTCAACCATTGCCAGCCATTACTTTTCCTCGATGCCACGTTCCTCGAAAGACGATTCAAAGGGTTTTTACTTGCCGCCACTGCGAAAGATGGGAACCAAGGTCAGTTCATTCAAACTTCCACAATGACATTGCAACATTGACATGCACCCAAACATATCACATGCACAATCTGTATTGCTATCATTCACCTACACTGCCAAATTTTTCATAACACACCTTCTGCACCTAATAACATCAACCCCATAATTACTTCTGTTGTGTAGGGCTATTCCCTTTAGCTTATGCGGTTGTTGACTTTGAAAACACAGTAAACCGGTCTTGGTTTCTTCAACATCTTGCCCAGGTGGTGCATGGGAACAGGCCTCTCATATTCATATCAGATAGGAATCTCGGGCTACTTGAAGCAATGTTTACCGTATTCCCAAATGCAAAGCATGCTTTCTGTCTCTAACATTTGCAAAGGAATCTAAGGGATAGACTGCGGTACACAAACAGTATGTATCGAGCAAGTTTGGTAAGCAAATTATGCCATTGCACTTACGCACCAACTGTTACCGCCTTCAACCACAAAGTTGAACAATTCCATAAATCAGGTCGTGCAGTAGCATCCAAATTCTTAGCAAATACACCTCCACAACATTGGGCAAATGCATTTTTCAGGTATGTCACAATTGTTACTCACAGCATTCACATGTACCAAACATATTGACATACATGTCATATTTATTTTCCAAAAATGGCACCTCATTTACAGGGGGCGTTGTTATGGTGAGATGTGTTCAAATGCTACTGAATCATTCAACTCATGGGTGCGGGAAGCACGCAACCTCCCAATCACAAGAATGGTTGACAGTATTAGAGCGAAATCAATATGACAAATGGCGAAGCATAGACTTGTAGCCCAAACATGGACTGGCACAATATGTCCCAAAATGGAGTCCCGTCTTGAAAAAGCATTCAACGTCCATGTTTCAAATGGTAGCTTAATGGTTTTCCATGTTCTCATGCCATGGTTGCCGTACAGAAGAGCAGTCGGGATTTGAACACTTTGGTTGAATCGTACTTCCATGTCAGTGAATGCCGTTCAACGTACGACGCAACCATATTTCCAATTCCTACCGTGGAGAAACCGCCATTTAACCAACATGATTATGTTATCTACCCACCCGTCGTGAAACGTCCACCTGGTAGGCCAAAAAAGAAGAGATTTCTGTCGAAGGGAGAACAAGTGTAGCAAATTAGATGCGGCCGATGTGGACGCATGGGGAACCACAACAGGAAAACGTGCAATGAACCAATTTATTGACGACGTCACAGTCGGACCCGTCTACAATAATACCTTAGCTATTTAAATGTTTTCAACAAGCACTAAATAAAAGTCATTCGCATATGCATTGTTGACTGGACAATTATATTTGCAGGCTCTTTTTGGGTAATCGTGTGCGATGACACATGGCCATTTTTCTGTTTTTCTAATATTTAACATCATTTGGTACTCTCAGTTATTAATATCTTTTTCCCGTCAAGTAATTTTGCAAGTCTTAACGCGACAACATACGTGGTAGTATTGTCCCGCACATTTATAAGTAGAAATGCATCGCATTCCTTGATGCATTTGCTGGCTTTTTAAAAATGTTGCAACCACACCTAAATTTATGGTTGCGTGCAAATGTGTGGTGTAAGAAGGTTTCAATGTATATATGTGGTTTGTGGAGGGGTAGAAGGTTAGAATACCAAAAAATCACAGTTGCAACACTTGTTGGTTACAGGGCCAACTTCGGGTTGTAGACGCGCCGCGGAGGCCTCATGCTACAGTTCGGACTCGATTTGTGTCATAGTTCTTAATCTGAACCAAAGAGTCCAAATCTGGCAAATCGTTTTGAGAAATAGATTTTTTTGAAAGAAGTGCCAAACATGGACTGCTTTGCCAGATACAGAGTCGCCACCTAAATGTTTTAAAATGGGAGAATTTAGGAAACCCTGACTCGGTGCCGAAGGCCACATGTCCGTCATCACCGGAGTTGTCTCGGCTCGGGAGCTTGGGTACGATCGGGGAAGGTCAGCTATGAGCACCCCCTTTCGCCCGGTCCGAAGACCGGCCTCTACTAACCGTGATATCCGTTTTTGAAAACTTTATATGTTCTTAAACCAATTATTAGCCTAGAATTACTATGTTATGCGCGCAGCAAACAAGTATAGACCAAATCACCCAAATTGGAACAAAACATTTCATGTTTGTTTTGAAAATGGTTTGCTACTCGCAAGTAGGCTAAAATGCAGATTTTGCCACCCTCAAGTGGGCTTTTAGAAAAGATGATTTTGCCACTATCTAGTGGGCTTAAAACTCACAGTTTTAATGCATTATTCCAATTTAGGTAATTCAACCTCCATCCACAGGCATTCAAGCAGTTATATCACATAAGCAGCTAGCCTCATGGTAATCATACTGTCATGGCAACACTCACACGCATGCGATGTGCTAAAGCATAAAAGCTTACCTAGTACTCCGTGCCAAAATAATAAACTAGTTAGCAAACATGCATGTCCTAGTTCATGTTAGATTGACTAATGCAACACATACGGGATGCAATTGAAGTAGGCTCGGCTAACCTAAGCATGGCATGTGAGATGCAATCAATTGATGCACGTATTCAATTTTGAAATTAAAGTACAAATGCAGTTAGCATGATGTTCCGAGCCTGATGCATGTCAACAAATGCATGAATGCACGCATGCATAGCATAAGGAATGCTAAAATAAATGTGCCATAATCTACCATCATAAGCAGGTAAATAAAAGGGAAGAAAGAAGTGGGGTTGGAAGGCATACATCACACGCACGCACACTTATTACAAATATGCCCTCGCTTGGAGGGACCAAATAAATATTACAAATTAATTAACTACGCAAGCTAATTAAATATTACAAATTAATTAATTAATTAACAAATTAACTAATCTAGGAAAACAGGTAAACCGCCTCGGGAAATGCGCCGCCATGCATAGGCTGCCTCTGTTTTCTTTCCTCTGCTCCTCTGAAGGCTACCAAAACCTCAGGACTGCTTCCTTGGACACTGAGGAGTGCCACCGGCTGAGTAAAATTGCCACCGGCAGTGTGGTGTAGTCACCGGCACAAGATGAATCCATCGGCTGCTTTTTTTACTACCGGTCGGCAATATATACTGCCGGTCGGCAAGGAATGTCTGCAGAACCTGCAATTGACAGCAACAGAGTGCAAAGCAAAGCATGGCAGCACAATTCAAGGCATATATGCACCATTCATGTCCCTTATCATGGTAATGACTCAAAGGGGCATGTGCCTCGATTCTCGGACCACCAATCGCGCATTTCCATGCATGATGGCCCAAGGAATCAAGTATGCAACCTTCATGTCAAATGAAATGCAAACCAATCAAACAAACTAAAGCCCAACCTCTATCACATGATCAAGAGGCAAGGCATGCATGCCAATGCAATGCAACCTAGGTATGCAAACAAGAATGCAAGCATGCTATGCAACTACATGGCATACACAATGCTAACAACATAACATGCGCAACGCTTTGAAACATGGCATACACAATGCAAGGTGGACTTACACCAATGTGAGTGGACCTTAGCCGCACCCACATCAGTGGCCATAAGATGAAAATGAAGTGCCTCGAAATGCGTGCACGCGGGCACGCAAACCGAGGCAATGGCATATGCAATGCAATGGCTAAAATGGCATATAGAATGCAACATGGACTTATACTAACATGAGAGAGCCTCAGCCACACTCACATGAGAGGCCGATGGATAAAAATGAAGTGCCTCAAAATGCGTGCACACGGGCACGCAAACCGAGGCAATGGCATATGCAATGCAATGGCATGGAAAATGATATGCAAACATGCCAATGGGATTTCATCACTGAAATGTGGGGAAAACAGCCCCGAAATGAGGCGAAAACACACCCGATGCATGGAATAGTCCCGAAACATGGACTTTTGGCACCCGAAATGGCTTACAGCTATACAAAGCATGCACAATATGGACATGGAGCATGAAGACAGAAGCAAGACAGCTCTGAGACAAGCATTTTTACAGTTTATGACATGGCCAAACAGCAAGCAAAGATAGGGCTAAAATGGCATACAAAAAACGGCCCTAAACATGAGATTATGAAGCAACTCACAGCTGCTGACCCCAAATAGGTTAGGGCCCTTCAACAACATTGAAGAGGGGCCCAAAATAAGCCACTTTACAGAACTGTAAAAACCCAAAAACAGTATACAAACATGCTAGAAATGCAATGCAAAATGAGGCTCAAAAAGAGGCTATAACACAAAGTGTGCAAAATATTCAACAAACAGCCAAAGACCCTTAATAAAAAATGTTAAGAAGGTCAAAATAAGACCTTTTCTAGGCCTGTAAAAAGATCAAAAACGGAAGCACAATGGGCTGCCAAAGCATGCAAAAATGGGGACCAAAAGAGAGTATAAAGGCAAGTATAGCATGGAGGTCCCAAACAGTGTTGAGCCCTTCTTCAATGTTGAAGAGGGGCTCAAAATAAGCCTATTTTCAGTTTACATTAGGCTCTAAAACAGATCACACGCAAGCCAAAAATTCTATGCAAGATTATGGCATTCAAGGAGGATATTGAAGCAAGTGCAAGCTACTGTCCTCAAACAGCAAGAGGTCCTCAATCAAACATGAAGAGGACCTCAAAATATGATGATTTGAAGTTTGGGTCGGAGCCCAAAGATGTAACCACAAGGAGCTAAGATATAGGTCAAAAAAATGCACAAAAGAGGGAAAGTGGGACTCACCCTTGTAGAACCAATCTTTAGCAACCTTTGGACTGAGTTTGGGAGCTTTTAACCTCTGGAGGACAGCCTCAAGCTGCTGGAATGGGCGTTGGATGCCTTGTGCTATGAGTTGATGAAGAAATGGCCCAAGAACAAGGGTGTTTGATCACTCTAACACACCCAAATGTAGAGAGAGAGGGAGTTATAGAGAGAGAGAGGGTGATATATATGTTATATGTATGTATTAGGTCTAGTTTTTGCTGAACCAAAACAAAGGAGGAGGATGGCTTCCTTATATAGGCAATCCTAAGCTTCTAAGACAAGCTTCAAAGGGTCAAAGGGGTTTAAAGGGGAGGTCAAGGCTTATTGGAGAAGCTTGGACAGCTGGTAGGCTTCTTGAGGAAGCCAAGATAAGGGGTCAAGGCTTTCTCAAGAAGCCTTGAGCAAAAGGTGCAAGAAAAGGGGCCAAAGGGTGTGCAAAGGGTGCAAAATAGCCACATATATGCACGTGGAGTAGGGTCTGTGCATCCCAGCTGGCACAGCTGGCATGCACCATGCTTGAGGGATGAAAAAGGGGCATATCGGCCATGAAAGGAGGTCATCGGCAAAATAAATGGCCGGTCGGCACAATATATTGCCGACCTGCAATTTATACTGGCCGGTCGGATAAATATAGTGCCGGTGGATGGCCGGTAAGGTCAAAAAACGGCCGGTTGGTGTTCAAAATGAAGCCCCGGAAGTAAGCTTTCCGACGGTGGTGGCCTCATAGATTAACTCCAAGTGTACAGACAGATGAGCCCGATTCAGCGAGGGCTGCTCAACTCGCTTCTACCCAGATCCATGCCGAACTTCTCCCAAACTAGTTTTCTCCTTTCCTTTCCTCTCTTCATCAACTCCAAACCCCTAAACAAAGTGTTTTGAAGGATTTGCCTCTCTCCTTGCCGAAGAAACTAAACATTTGCCCTGCACACCTTTCTCCGCCAAGCAAAACATCAGTGGTGCCCAAGTCTTAAGGGCGGTCAAAAATGGGGTGTTTACACGGGTCTTCGGTAGTTTTACGATGTAATGGTCATTAAAAATGGTACTTTTCAACTCCAAAACTAAGTTGTTAAATTCTGTACATTACGTATTTCGTATCGACTGGCCATTGCAAACTGCCACGCTAACCATAAAAACTGCCACGTTGACTATAAAGCAACACACATGGGGTCTGGCCGGAATGTTCGAGTAACTACTACTGAACGAGCTTTGTGTGTCAACAGTCTCAACAAGTTACAATGTGAACCTGTCCTACAAGCAGTCAAACTCAAACTTAAAACCCACACGTAACACATACACACATTCATTACCCTTTCAAACAAACACTTGCACACAACGCTTACTACGAATCGTGGGTTGTTGATAACCCGTCAATGCGAACAAAAACATGTCAATGACACCCCAATCCATACGTGACATTTCACACACAATTCACAACACATACACATCACCACAAAGTTAAAACATCAACAACTTCAATCCCCACAACATAGTTTCATCATTAAATCATTTCAACACTTACTACGAATCGTGGGTTGGTGACAACTCAACAACATGAACAAAAACACCCCAATCCATTCGTGAAATTTCACAAACAATTCGCAACACGTGCACATCAGCACAAAGTTAAAAAAATAACAACTTCAATCCCCACAACGCATTTACGTCATCTAAAAACGTAAACAAAATGTAACGTAAACTACACATATAAACCAACACGTCAATATCAATATGTGATTATGTCTAACAAAACCATCCCTAACATAAACCAATGCCAAATTGAAACTGCTAAACAACCAAAACATATGAACTATCCAAAAATAGGGAACTGTCAACTTCAATCGGGCATACCAATGTTACTTCAAAAATACTAACTTAACACTACTGCTACAATTATTCATTGTCCATAGTTATGTTATTTTAACCCAAATACCGTCACCCTGCCAGTCGGCCCATGTTGCTCGCTACGCCACGTACAGGATCACTTACGAAAACCCTCACTATGTTTGATCGTAAAACACTGTAGTTACCTCCTTCCAAATAGCGCCCCACCTCCACGTGATGCATATATTGCCGCATTATAGCGCAAACGATGATTGCACAGTCCATGCTACAACAAAAAACACACTTCTGTTATGTCAACACCATACGTATCACATAATACACAACTTCAGCATCATTAAGATTGAATCTGATTCGCTTACCTATCCGGACATTGCTGGGGGCACTCGGTGATTGATTCCACCGTCATGTCAAGCTCTTGCGTTCTAACCATTTGTTCCAACCCATGCGCTGCCATCGATTGCCGCTGCACGTCTGTGACAATGCTTTTCTGCACAATGTCATACGACCAACACAGAAACCATTACTTAACACTATATTAATATTACAACCCGCTCAAATAATCCACAAGTGAAATTAACTCACCAGTTTGACAGCCTCGGTATAATGAACCCCACCGGTCCCAGACCTATTCCTCATGGAATTATAATGCTTCCAACTTCCATCTTCGGTGTCGTACACCACTAAAGACCAGTGCCCTAGGTGACATAGGAGAAAATGTATGTAACGCGCACCCCTACCAGCGTGTAAATTAGTATTCAAATATTTGAACCTTGTGTCCACATTCTCACCTTTCATCACATCTTGTACACAACCACCATCAGACTGTACCAAAACCAAAATCAGCATACTCACAAAACCAACCGACACATGTGACTAATGGGAACAAAAACAAATACATACCCAGTAGATGCTGCTAAAGAAATAAGAATTTTTTGGGAAATCTTATCCCACATGTAACCTTTTTTGCTCATCAGATAGCACTTCCGCGTACGTGTCAATAACCTACAAACACACATGCTCACCAAACAAACTAATTAGAACCAAACTCACTCAAACAATTACAAATACAAAATACATTACGCAACACTTACATTTTCCCTAACGCCTCCCTGTTTCACCATTGCTCGAACATCAGAGAAGTATATGGCATTCCCATCTTTCCGTCCCACCCACATAACAGCCCTTCCCATAAGTTAAAACAAACAACATTAGTATATACACATGTGAACAACGTAACGCGTTTGACAGTACTTGGTAAAATACAAAAACATAATAGCAGTACGCACCTATCACCATATCTGTCATAGGCAGCAGTGATCACATCTTTCTCTCATTCCGACATCATCTTCCACACTACATTACGATTTGTGATTCCAAATCCTATGAATATCTTCTTCCCATCCGCTACTGTCTTGACATCAATCACATCCTCACATTGCAAACCTACCACATTACACCCAACCCCAACAGACATTGAACTGCTGTCTTTCTTTTCCACCATACGCTTCCTACCCCATATATTTGGGTACTCATACCCTGGCAACTTCAGATTTTTCCTCACTTTCTCCTTGATATTACACACAAACGAGTTCACACCACCAGCTTTACTACCACCTTCTGCCTGCAAAGGTCTTACAACAACCACATCATTGTCATTCGGTTGCATGAAATCATCTGTTGCATAACTGTCCACTATAGGGACTTACGCGGCGGGAGATGCATCCAACACTATGCTATCATGGACTGGTGGGCTGTTATTACTGCACCCTAATGTGACATTGACATCGCCACCCACCCTTGTAACCCAATCTATTTTCCTTATGTTAACGCTATTAAAACATTACGTAACATTGTGTACAATATACTCGGTGAGTTGCTCCTCAAGGGCTGCAACAGTTCTTCGTAACTCTACATTATTAGCTTCTAGTTTATTGCATTCCTCGTCTTTCACCCTAAAAATTATCTCAAAACCCCCCACCAGGTTAACTGCTTGCATCTCATTCTTTTGTTTCAAACGAGCAACTTCATTTTTTAGCTCCGTTATAATTTGGCTTGTAACACCATCCCCCAACATCATTTCGGCTTTAGACGGATCAATGTGAACACTCCCGTCCCGTCCGACTTCACTACTACACTGTTGTATAGCTTGTGTACATAGCACAGTATAATCCTCACTAGCTTATTCTCCATGTCGTTCATTGTTCATATTTGAAACTGGCGTCCTCGGGTCGGTCTGCTTCTTCCTGCAAAACTCATAACCCAATTCAACGCCTAATACTTCCACATGTTCAGTCACATTACAAACACCACCCGACACCGTACCCCTCCCATCAGTACCCACTCCAAAACTCCTTCCACTCGCACAGAATCCACTTCCAATATCATCAACTCATGCTCCTCAGCGACTAACTGTTCCGTCACCACCTACAGTAAACAGTAACACAATTAACCTACCACGCATATTGTAATGAAGATACATAACAGTTACAATACTAAAATAACTAGCGGCTCAAAAGAACATGCTAATCCAGAAAAACGTACCTAAACGTTGTTTGGGCCGGATAGTTTCAAACCGCGCAAACATGATACCACCTCACCAATGTCCCACTTCAGAAACCTGGGAAATCTATGCGCATATTTGGCTTTCACATTAGACGTGTGTTCACATAGCCAAAACTGGAGTGCAATCAAACACAAAACAAACCCAATCAACCACCAACCAATTTACTAACAAAAACCATAACAGTGGTAAAAAAAATAAAAAAATACTAATCGAACTATTTACATAATAATTACCGTCAAAGCAGCTACACATCCGGTCACTCTTTCCAGTTTCCGATGGAAATCCCTTATTAAACACATTAGCGCGTTACATATAGCTCCACTCCAATCATACAATTTCATCGCATCAATGTTGTCCATGTATCGGATGAATGTCCAATTTATTGTCTCTCTGGATGTTGCAAAAAACAACTTACCACACACATATAGACACAGGAATTTTGTAGTGTCCTCATGGTCACGGGGCGTATCACCCGCAGCCGCCTCAGTCAGCAAATCCCTGACAAGTTTTTCAATAATGCAGCTTGTTCCGGGGCATCTACGCTATACAAAATCGGATGCAGGTCTTGGCCTTGGTGTCAAATCAAGGAATGCATTCCCACCTTGTAAATCAAACAACAACTTCACGTCCTGATTCGTAAAATTAACACCTCGTCCCCCAATAACAAACGTCCCCTCCCTGACGTTGTACGACCTTATAATTCACATAATCAGGTCGTCCCCTTTCCTGAACTCCGTGTGGTCAAGTTAATTAATTAATAAAGCTTCAATCATTACCCAAAAAGGAATCTTCCTCAAATGTGCCAGATACATGTCCCCCAAGTCCGTAGCATAAACCATTTTAATGATTCCAGCAATGTTAGAACGGAAATTCAGTCTCGATTTTGGCCATTTGCTAGCACCAACCAACTGAGCCTCAACGTTAGGCTGCTTGAACAGTACTCGTCCTGGCATGTTCACCCTAAGTTTACTTGTAGATGCCAACCCAGCAGCGGCACATCGTTTACGTTCACACGACCTTGTCCACGAACTAGAACCCATCTTCGTACCTGCAATTAACATTCTACCATAAGCAACACTTCCAAATTATAATAACAAACCCATTAACTAATCAAACAATATTCAACGGGACTATAGTAATTTCATTTGTTTGATAACAAGCTGACAATAACAGAAAAATCAAATGCACTGGGACCCAAAAACATTTTCCACATCAAAATAAAAATAGGGACACAAAGGACAAAACCACCAATACGTCTATCAACGACAAAAAACAATCGTCCAACATTACCGTCATTCGTAAATTCACACAACCAATTATATTGAAGTTTTTACCTATACAGTAACACACCCAACTGGACTACAGTTATTACAATCGTTCCACAACAACGTGACAACAACACACAACCAAATACAGTACGCCCCAATAATACTTACTAATTCAAAACAAGAACCATGGACAAAAACCAAAAAAAAAACTACCACGTCCAACAACGATGGAACACAACCAACCAACATTACCATCATTCATAAATCCACACAACAAATCATGTTTTAAGTCTTCAACGGTATAAAAACACATTCAACATTCCAGTTAACGTACAACTAACACATCATTAACCATTACATATAAATATCGAGTTAAGGAAACTAGGTGACAATAAACCCCCAAATTACAAGTAGTTTGCAGCCATTAAACTCCCCCCCCATAAGAGGACATTTAATAGTCTTCATACAACATATCCCTATTACAAAACAGTTACCAACACAGACACCCCTGAGCTGACATTCACATAACCCCACATTACCACATACACACGCACATCCACATAATCATTGGTCCTACATATACAAAGTGCTCTGCATTCAATAAAATAAGTTCTTACAAGATGCACGTCTACCATCCCACATCCAAACAACACATTACACACATTGGTAAATACGCCAAAAACCAGTTCACTAATATAAAAAGCATACATCAAAAAGGGGATACCATAACCTAAAACTAACTAAACCCTAATCACATCACAGTGGTCCTAAAAAAATAATCCAAACAATGAACAACTTATGTTTATGAGACACATGAATATGATTTCTGCAGACACCGTCAATGCACCTCAACTATGATCGGGGTGTTCACACAAAATATCCCACAGTTGTAGGGATGAATTAGGGTTTTTCACAAACACGACGTCAACAAAATCGCAGATCATACAGATTCGAATTCACACAATAGTTCTATCAAATATTCCCTTTATCATTAACGTGGGTTTCGGAATCACACTAATTTGAAATTCAAATCTACAATGACTAACAAATGGTAAGGTTCTTCTCGTCAATCACCGTTGCTTTATCTGTCCAAAATGGATATGTTTGATTTGAATTTTGGAAATACAACCAGCGGGTTGGGTATGCCCACGAACGTGTTTCAAACTTTTACGTGGGTTTCACACTTTCCACAATTCACGTTCACAACACGTGCCACTAATACACACCAACTAAAAACATTACTAGTGTGCTTTTTCCATTACGTGAATGTCAAACACATCCCAATTCCCATAAACAAACGCGCCCCCACAATTCCCAAATTAACTCATCAGTGGGAAAAATGTAAATAACCAACCATAAGGACTATACGGTTCAAAAGAAAACAATTAGGACCATATGATCTACAAGATCACAAAATGGGATTTACTAGTCAATTCCCCAAAAATATATCTATAAAAATGAGTTTATTTATTATAATAACATTGTCATATTATTCTGGTAATTTTTTTAATAAGTTTTATATCTGACTAAAAATTTGTCAATTATAAGTTTCAAAAATTTGTTGATAAGAGGATAATAGACCATCCCATCGAGTGATTATATGAAAGTTTTAAAATATTACTCTATACTAATTATCTCACACTTGTCAAGTCGTCCTCCCAAATTCTAACAAAACTACTTATTCCAGAGGTTTAACTACTAAAAATAAGGATTGGTTTTCTCTCATGTTTACATCACAACATGGGAGAACTTGAGACAGGGCTAACCCTAAACCTTTAGAGGGCCAAAGAAAATTCATAATATGAGGTTCTATGTTTATACGTATCACTCAAAAAGATAAAATCAAATAAAAATTATTTTAAAATTTTAAAAAGATAAAATCCAGTATTATTGTTTTTATAATTTAACCATGTACATAAGGAAATATATATATATATATATATATATATATATATATATATATATATATACAAAAATGTAGAGTTATAATATCAAAGAATAATTGAACAAATTATTATATATTACTGTTCTTACATTTTTAGTTGCAATTAATTCAATTATTGAGATTCAACGTTGAAGTAGAGTGATTGATTGAGATTCAATTAATTCTTCTATACTTTTTATAAAGCGTGATTAAATAAACAATTCATTCCATAATTCAACAAGTAAAAATCATGTCAATTTTTTCAATTTTGAAGTAAAGCCAACAAACAATTGAAGTAAAACTTGAAATGATACAAAATTTAAAGGCATTTAGAGAGAATATAAAGATTTAAGAAAGTTTCATCTCCTAATAATGAATTAGGTTAGAGAAAAATTTGGTAAAGTGAAATCCATTACTTTGAGTCTTTCACTAATAAAATTTTGTTGTTTTTGAGTTTGTTATTAAATGCTCGATTTAGTTAGATTTGGGTACGTTAAAATTAAAATAATTAAGATCCCCCACTTATAAAATAGTTTTGTTCTTAAGTTTGGTTCTAGGTGAATTTTGATATGTTAAAAATTAAAATAATTGAGGCTTTTATGTAATTGAGGTCTAACACCCCCCCCCCCAAAAAAAAGTTCCTAAATTGTGTCTTATTTTTTGCTCAAATCTGGGTCCAAATCGGTAGCTTTTCTTGCTTGCCCCTAGGCCCCATTTATTTTCCTCCATCACAGTCCGAAGTAGACTGTGATGGATGAACAGTGAGCTTATTAGCTCACGTTTGTTTTGTTTGTGGTCCTTCGGATTGATAGTTTGTTTAGCTTAGGATGGGCCTTGGGCGAGCAAATTATTAGTCTAGGCGAAGAGGTGGTATTAGGAAAATAGTCCGTCAGCTTACTGAGTGATCGGTCGTCCGCCGGGACGTTTAGCCAGACGTCTGGCCAATCAACTGGTCAACGCAATATTTTTATTTATTTATTTATTTTTACATGTTGGGAATTTTTTTTGAACATTAATGTTTAATAATTTTATATTTTTTGTTAAGTAAAAATCATTATTTTGTTTATTTCATTATTTTATATAAAAATAATTTAACAATCTCCACACTAACAACTATCATCGAAACAAATATAATTTTACTAATCCCCTCACTATCAATTCCCTCACTAATAATCCCCTCACTATTAATCTCCTCTACTTTACTTCTGAAAACAAACAGGGCCCTAGAGTTGGCATTGACTTGAGGGATCCGTGGGGCCCATTATGAGTATTGTTTCGATAATTTAAATCATTCATTTTATAAGGCTTTCAATGTATATTATTAATGAAAAAATTAGATTGATTTGATAATCATAACTTTTTTATTTTATCATGTTTCTCTCTAGAAACACGAATGGTCTATTTTCAAAAATTTATTCGTCGTTTTTTTTTCGGAGACAGGTACAATAAAATAAAAATGTTATGATTATCAGATCAAACCATTTTTTTTTTTTTATAGATGATATACATTGAGGGTTCTATGTAATAACGGTTCAAAATATCAAAATGATGCCCATTTTGGGTCTTATAAACCCTTTAAATTCTTTCATATTAAAATGTGAATATGAGAAATTCAACCCTAAATGTAACATAGAACACAACCGGCACGTAATCTTTCCCATCACATCACCATGATCCTCACACTCGATACTTTTCAAAAATAGGAAAAATTACACTGACACCTCAAGAGATTTCTATTTAATACAGATTCACCACTGACATTTGAAAAATTACATTCCCCTTCCTGAGATTTGTAATCTTATTTCAAATTGCCCCCTAGAATACTAATGTCATACCCCAAAATTTTCTAAATGACTATTTTGCCTTTTTCCTACCATTTCTTTTTCCTATCATCATAACTACAATTTACAACTTTCTATCATTAAATTCTATCTGAACATATTCTTATTGAGTAATCATATACAAATATAAATTTTATATAGAATTTTCAAACATAATAATATAGCTTAATGATGACCTTTTACTTTAAAACAAAACACTCATAAACATGATTTATACTTACAACAATATCACTATCACAACATTTTTATGATTTTTGTTTTTGTATAAATTTTTATATGTGAATATAATTTTTCATTTTTATTTCCACCATTATATCTAGATTAAATAATCTAGATATATTTAAAAAATGTAAAATTTGTATAATTTTTTTTTTTTTAAAAATCCATTGAATACAACAAAATAATTTTTGTATTTGTTTTGTATTGGGTGAATTTTTTTTTTTAAAAAAAAACACAAAATATTATACTTCTGAAGTATATCTAGATTAGGTGTATCTAAAAAATAAAAAATAAATGCTTAAAATATAAAAAACATTCAGTAAAAATAAAAAAAAAAGGCGAATTTTTTTTAATTTTTTGTGTAAATTAAGCCAAATAAGATTATTGTTATTTTCCTTAAAATGGCATGAACAAAATATCTGTATTATTTTATTATTTTATATGTATAAAGGCTAAAAGAGAAATATGTCATTTTAATCTAATAGAAGGTAAGTGTAATTTTTTAAATGTGAGGAGAGATTTGTATTAAACAGCTATCTCAAAGGGTGTTAGTGCAATTTACCCTAAAATATAAACTTGGAAAAGGAAGCTAATGTACATCCTGTTGGGATATTTTAACAAAAATAAAATAGTTTTTATGATTAAACAATTTTATTATTTAATTGTTACAATATTTATTGAGAGGGTAATTTATATGCAAAATTGGGCCGAGCTGGGCCTTTATGGGCCTCAGTACGAAGGGCTGAGTAAGGAGGCCATAAAGTTACTCCGGTCTTGAAGAGGCTTAAAGTTAGCCCGATCTCAAGACCAAAAGGTAGACCGGTCCGAGTTACTCTTGATATTAGTCCGGTTAAAGGACGCTTTGTAGTTGGACCGGTTTAAGGATGCGTTGAACTTATATCGGTTAAGGCACAGTATGGTTAGTTCGGTCTAAAAGCCTTGCTAGAAGTTAGATCGGTTTAGACTTAACATTGTTGACAATGGAGGAACTGGAGTAGGAGCACTGAAGGTAGAACCGAACTAACAATAGTTCGGTCTACTCTGTGGCTCGGCGTGATCATAATTACTTCGGTCATATTGGAGTTCGGCCATGGTAAAAACCATCTCACTTGGTTTAAGCAGTGAGGGGAGTGTTTAAGGATAAGCATTATCTTTCAGGAGTATGAATCCTAGGAGGACTCTGCATGGAGGAGTAGAAGTCCTACTAGGATTGTGCCACACAAAACCTATAAAAGCTCACAAACATCACCTTTGGAGAGGTAACACAACTTTGTTTTTTGGATACACAGAGCTTTTGTCTATTTGTCAAGCTTACTGACTTAGGCATCGGAGAGGTTTCCGGCACACACCCGCCGGCTAGCTCACGTTTGTGTTTTTAGGTAATAAAGCGACGTCGTACGGAGGAGCGCAGACTTGATCAACAGGATTATACGAGAAGGTTTATTTCTTTCCCGTGCAATTGGCGCCGTCTGTGGGAAAAACAGACAGGACAAAACCTCTTGATCAAGCTTTACCTCTTTAGGAACAATGGCGCACAATGAAGATTTACCACAGTCCGCCATCGACGGGCAAACACCAGATGGGGGTGCAAGGCGTGAAGGACTACCTTCTATCCCTCTCATGGCGGACTTGGAGCCCCAACGACATAACTCCAAGAGGGATACTAGGGGGAGGCGGACTAACAGCCCCCGTCACTCTCATTCACAAAGTCCTGACAGGCAAAGGCGGAGGATTGATCCTCTTGTTTTGGAGGACCGCGTGAAGGAGCAAGACAAATTAATAAGGAAGATGGCGGCGGACATGGAGGCCTTGAAGTGCCAGATGAAGGGCAAAAGGAGTGGCGGCAGGAGAGGGACGCAAAAACAAGACACCCCCTCGTCACTCAGAAGACCGTGGAAGGTATTCCATACCATCACAAGCAGAGAGTAGAAGCCTCAAGACAGGCGATACTCAGTCTAGAACCTCCAGAACTCGTTACTCCAGGTCTGAGAGAACGAGATCATTGAGGTCTTACACAAAGGGAAGTACCTACCGACCCTCACACTCGCACCAAACATCATCCAAACAGACGAAGTTGCCCAGATCATCCGATTTGCGGATCATGCTGGAGGAAAAGGCACGATGGAAGGAGGACACCAGGGCGCGCGACCCTCGCAGAGTTTTTGCCCTTCAACGATTGGCTCCTCGATCGCATGGAAGCGTCGAGGTTGGAATGTCATTACCACGCCCTGCCTACGAACCGACGGACAAAGCATTAGTAAGGCTGCAGACCTCGCCGTTTGTTCCGGCGATCGAAAACGCGCCCCTGCCTTCAGGCTTCCTTCAGCCTAAATTCACCACGTACGAGGAGAAGACGGATCCCTACATTCACCTAAGCCACTTCCGCCAGGTTATGGCGATATATCGGCGAAACGAGGTTTAATGTGCATCCTCTTCCCATCAAGCCTTGGCGACCTAGGCTTGACTTGGTTCGAAAAACTTCTAGAAGGCAGCATAGCCTCCTGGGCACAATTGGCGGAGGCATTCGTCACAAGGTTCAGAACGAACACCAAAACCCCGGTGGAGATTGACCAACTGCTCTCCATCAACATGGGTGAAAAAGAGACGCTAAGATCCTACAATAGTCGATACAGGGAGACATTCAACCAGATTGGGGACTGCCCCACCAATCTCGCCATTGCACAATACAAAAGAGGCCTACCAGTCGGGAATAGACTAAGGGACTCCATCACCATGACACCGCCCCTCACCATAGAAGTCCTGATGGAAAGAGTGCATCAGCACATCAGGGTGGAGGAGGATGACACATGTGCCAAAGCAAAATCTGGCGCGACCATAGTGCCAGAAAAGAAGACCTTAGCAAAAGTCAACGCGGTAGATCGTCCAAGCAGAAACAGACGAGGCAGGCGAGACAACGGAGAGGACCAGGATAAAAGATGGTTGAGAGTCCGCACTGCCATAACCACTGTCTTCAAGAAACCGATCTACCGAATTCTAAGTGAAATACGAGATGAGCCTTTCGTCAGATGGCCAACTAAGCTTGGGGAAGCTCAGAAGGACTATGACGAAAGATCACGGTGCACCTTCCACAAAGAAAAGGGGCACAGCACTGAAAATTGCACGCTATTGAGACAGCACCTAGAGGAGTTGGTGGCAGCAGGACACCTGGATAAATACATTGAAGGAGGAACGCAACCAGCCCCCCAGGACCATAATAACCCCAACGGGATGCCAGTCGACGCCCCACCTCAAGGCATTATCAATGTGATACATGGAGTCTTTGAACCTGAGCATGTATACGAGCTCAGGGGATCAATCAAAAAGGCTGAACACTTTAGAGAGGTGTGAAGTGCCCAACTTGCCATCAAGAAGGGGAAGACAGAGGCCACAAACGTCATGTCTTTTTCGGATAAAGACTTGGAACGGATATATTGCCCTCACAATGATGCCCTGGTCGTCACTCTCTGAGTCAAGGATTTTGACGTCAAGCGGATTCTGATTGACTAGGGTAGTTCATGTGAAATCATGTACTACGAAACATTTAAACAACTAAAGCTACAAGACAAAGACTTGGCGCCTGCCGTATCTCCCCTAATTGGATTCAACTCCATGCCAGAATGGCCCGTCGGTAAAATAATTCTTCCAGTCAGAGCAGGAAGCGTGATGAAACAAGTGTAGTTCTGGGTATTGAAGGTCCCCTCCACTTACAACATCATCTTGGGCAGAACATGGCTGCATGCCATGCGATCGGTGGCGTCATCCTACCACCAAGTAATGCGGTTCCCTAACGATACTGGGGTAATTGAAGAAGTCTATAGAGATCCAATCATGTCGAAGCAATGCTTCGTCACGGCGAATGGCAGCCGCGCTACCAAAGGATACGTTCATTCGGTAGAAGAACCTGAGAGCAATGAGCTATTCGCAGATGTCGGAAAAACGGCTGATCAGAAAGCGGTGGAGGACTTGGTAGAGGTAAGAATAGATGAAAAGAACCCGGATAAGTTCTTTTTGCTCGGTTCGTCGTTGTCCAGCACTGAGAGATTAGAGGTGTTGGAATTTTTGACCTCTAACATCGAAGTGTTCGCCTGGACGCCATACGACATGCCAGGTATTGATCCCAACTTCATCTGTCACCAACTCAATGTCCACCCATCCGCCAGACCTATCATCCAACGCACACGCAGATCGGCACTCCACCATGCCGAGATAGTGGCGGAAGAAGTAGGTAACCTGCTGGAGGTAGGAGCAATTAGAGAAGTGCACTACCCAAGATGGATCTCCAACACAGTCATAGTGCCAAAGAAGAATGGCAAGTGGCGTGTCTGCGTCGACTATAAAACAGTCAACAAGGCGTGCCCAAAAGACAGCTTTCCTCTACCACGGATAGATCAACTGGTAGACCTAACGGCGGGGCACAACCGACTTAGCTTTCTGGATGCATACAGAGGCTACCACCAAATCACCATGCATGAACCAGACCAGGAGGTCACATCCTTTACAACTCCAAGAGGACTGTACTGTTACAAGGTCATGCCCTTTGGCCTAAAGAACGCAGGGGCAACATTCCAACGAATGGTCACCAAGATGTTTGAACCATTGTTAGGCAGAATAATGGAGGCTTACATCGACGACATGGTGGTCAAGAGCAAGGATGAGAATGACCATCTCAAGGACCTAGGTGAGATGTTTGAGATCCTGAAAAAGCACAAGTTGCGCCTCAATGCGTCCAAGTGTGCATTCGGAGTAGGATCTGGCAAATTCCTGGGCTTCCTTGTGACCAACCAAGGTATAGAAGCAGACCCCTCTCAGATCAAAGCAATCCAGGATTTGGAGAGACCAAACTCAGTAAAAGAAGTGCAGCATCTCACCGGCATGGCAGCTGCGCTCAATCGGTTCATAAGCCGGTCATCGGACAGACTACAACCATTCTTCCATGCACTAAAAGCCAAGTTCGAATGGGACAAAGAATGCGACCAAGCTCTGAAAGCTTGAAAGAATACATGTCTTCTCCACCATTGCTGGTCACCCCAATACCTGGAGAAGAACTCTTCCTGTACCTGGCAGTCTTTCAGCACGCAATTAGCGCAGTGTTGGTCCGTGCGGAAGGAATTCAACATCTGCCTATCTATTATGTCAGCAAGACATTGCTGGGTGCCGAAACAAGGTACTTGCCATTAGAAAAACTGGCATTGGCCTTGATGATGGCCTGAAGAAAGTTATCACACTACTTTCACGCCCACACTATAGTCGTCCTCACAGCTTTCCCATTAAAAGCTTTATATGAGAGGGCAAACTTTTCTGGGTGAATCTTAAAGTGGGCAGTAGAGTTGGGACAATTTGACATCAAGTTCCAACCCAGGACCGCGATAAAGGCCTAAGCTTTGGCAGACTTTGTCGCAGAATTCACCCCAGGAAGTCATCATAACTGCCCAATCGACCTGACTGATACAACCGAACCAGGAATAGAAATCGACGCCGGAATAGTGTAACCCCTGGTACAGGATATTCAATCAGATCCCATGGCAGACCAGACTAAAGATAGCAAGGAAGAAGCAAACCAAGCTACACCGAACCAAGACTCACCAACAAATAAAGACTTGGTACAATCAGATAGTGAAGGGCAGACTGCGAGCGTGGACCTTGAAGAAAACACCAGCAACATTCTTGACCCCACGACATCATCTGATCCCTTCACTTGCTGAAAATTGTTCATTGGAGAGATATGGAAGCTCTTTGTGGATGGAGCATCCAACCGGCATGGTGCAGGACTTGGTATAGTCCTCATCTCACCAGACGGCCTGGTTGTGGAGCAAGCAATCAACCTTGGCTTCCCAGCATCAAACAACGAAGTGGAGTATGAAACACTTCTTGTAGGACTCAAAACAGCATTCTACATGAAGGCCACCGAACTAATGGTCTACAGCGACTCACAGCTGGTGGTAAACCAAATTTCTAGCGACTATGAAGCAAAGGATAATAGGATGGCCAAGTACCAAGAATTGGTCAGAATAGAGATCAAGAAATTTGAAGAAGTAAGGATAGAACAGATTGGCAGGGAGGAAAACAGCAGAGCAGACGAACTAGCAGGCTTCGCTTCAATGGCAGATACTTCCATCCCTCATCCGTTGCTCATCGACTACTTACCAAGACCAAGCATTGAAGACCCCGAAGCAGAAGAGGTATGTTGCGCCGAGCTAGGCCCCTCATGGATGGATCCCATCATACTATTCTTGAAAGATGGCGTCCTACTAGAAGAAAAGAAAGAAGCCAACAAAATTAGAGCAAAGTCACAGCGATTTTGGCTCTCCCCATCCCTGGCATTATACAAAAAGTCGTTCTCAGGACCCTATCTAAAGTGTGTCCACCCCAGCAAAGTGGAAGCATTCTTATACGAGATACACGAAGGGGTGTGCGGAAGCCATCAAGGAGGAAGATCGCTAGCTTACAGGGCCATTTCGCAAGGATACTGGTGGCCATACATGCAGGCAGACTCAAAGAAATAAGTGAAGAAGTGCAAGAAATGTCAAAAATTCGCACACCAAATACATCAACCAGCTAGAGAACTCCTACCATTGACTAGCCCATGGCCTTTCGCAATGTGGGGCTTGAACATAGTAGGACCACTTCCAACAGCACCCGGCAACAGGAAGTTCTTTCTCGCAGCAACATACTACTTCACAAAGTGGGTGGAAGCAGAAGCATTGGCATCAATCAAGGAAAGAGATGTAAAGAAGTTCATCTGGTAGAATATCATCACTCGGTTTGGCATACCAAAAGCCCTAATCTCAGACAATGGCACTCAGTTCGACGGCAGAATCTTCAGAGGCTTTTTTGAAGAGTACAAGATAGAGTTCTATAATTCTACACCGGCATATCCCCAAGAAAATGGACAGGCAGAAGCTTCAAACAAGGTAGTCTTGGATGGGTTGAAGAAAAGGTTGGAGAAAGCCAAAGGCAAATGGGCGGAAGAATTTCCTCATGTTTTATGGGCTTACCGCACCACACCTCGGCAGTCAACAAGAGAAACACCATTCTCCTTAGCCTACGGTATGGAAGCAGTAATCCCACTAGAAGTTGGCCTCCCCACAATTCGAAGTGAAAATTTTGATCCAGACTTAAACGGAGAAGCCATAACATTGGAACTCAACCTTGCACAAGAAAAAAGAGAAAGAGCACTAGTTCACATTGCCTCATATCAACAAGAGTTATCCAGGAAGTACAACAAAACAGTACATCCAAGGCAATTCAAGATCGGAGATTGGGTGCTGCGCAAAGTGATGGGAAACACCCTGGTGCAAGGAGATGGCAAGCTAGGGCCTAATTGGGAAGGTCCTTACAAAGTGGTTGGGTTAGCAGGCAAAGGGGCATACCACCTAGAAGACAAGGACGGCAAAGCAATCCCTAGGCCATGGAACACCGCCAATCTCAAGTTATTTTATTTTTAGCTTTCCTTTTTCAAACATGTGTAATTTTTTCTTTCCTCAATAAAACAAATCGATTCTTTTCAGCATAGTTGTTCTCTGTAAAAGTTAGTTTTAGTGAAGTTAGGAACATTGCAAACATTTTATTCTAAGTTGGCTAGAAAAACCAACTTAGAGGTTGGCTGGATTAAACCAACACCCTTCCTAAGTCCAGGATAAGGATCCAGGCTGCAGGACGTTTGATCGGAATAACCAAACATTTTACTTTAGGTTGGCTGGAAAAACCAATCTAAAGGTTAGCTGGATTAAACCAACACCCTTCCTAAGCCCAGGATAAGGATCCACGCTGCAGGACATTTGGTCGAAATAACCAAACACTTTACTTTAGGTTGGCTGAAAAAACCAATCTAAAGGTTGGCTGGATTAAACCAACACCCCTTCTAAGCCCAGGATAAGGATCCAGGCTGCAGGACGTTTGGTCGGAATAACTAAACATTTTATTCTAAGTTGGCTGGAAAAACTAACTTAGAGGTTGGCTGGTTTAAACCAACACCCCTCCTAAGCCCAGGAAAAGGATCCAGGCTACAGGACGTTTGGTCGAACTAACCAAATATTCTATTCTAAGTTGGCTGGAAAAACTAACTTAGAGGTTGGCTCGATTAAACCAACTTTTAGTACTCTTTAGCCGAAGTAAGGACATTGGCTAAAGAGTGGTTGGCTGGATTAAACCAACTCTTAGTACTCTTAGCCGAAGTAAGGACATCAGCTGAAAGAGTGGTTGGCTGGATTAAACCAACTCTTAGTACTCTTTAGCCGAAGTAAGGATATCGGCTAAAAGAATGGTTGGCTGGATTAAACCAACTCTTAGTACTCTTTAGCCGAAGTAAGGACATCGGCTAAAGAGTGGTTGGCAAGTAAGCTCAGTCAGATTGCTCAGCTGAGACCAGAATAAAGTATCTCGGCCACACTACTATTAGAAAGCAAGCTCAAACAGGAATTTAAACCAAGATAATAGTTGGAAGTGAAAAGATCATGGAAAAGTCATTACAAGTATAAGTATACGGTTCAAACCGAAAAAGTGTTGTAACAGAAAAGATGATTTCCATTAATCAAGTTCAAAGCAATTACAAAGGGGGGGCATAGCCCGGTTACAAGTCAAAGCAAAAAGAAGAAAAAGGAAAAAATACAAATTAATTAAAAAGGTTTTCAAGATCGGCTTCAATATCAACCTGAACACCGGTTGCAGATGGAAGATCAGTCTCAGTAGCAACTGGAAGCACGGTGTCAGTCGACGGCTCAACAGTTAGGTCTTCAAACGTTGGCTCCAACCGAGCTGGTTGATCGTTGCCTTGCTCATTGACTACCGGAGTGTCAGTTGGCTCATTCTCTTCATCGTCGTCGTTAGACACTTCAAGGAATTGCTTCTGTAGATCGGCTGCATACTCCGCCAGTGTGGCCAGAATAAAATACTGAGGAGCATCGAAGACCTCGGTGTCGGGACCGCAATCGAGCTGCTCCACGGCACCCCTCCAGCCGCACTTGAAGAGCAAGTCCTTCGCAGCTTCACACTGCTGGATGTATGCTGCTTCACCTTCCTTGAAGCCCTTCACCTTGGCATCTTCAGCTTTCTTCTTCAAGACGTTTATTTCGGCGTCCTTAACACCCTCAAGCTTCACCAGTTCCCGCAAATACTTATCTTTCATCTAGGTTAGGGCTCTCTGTCTGTCAGCATCGGCCGAAGCAACTAGGCCGGTCAGACGAGTCACCTCGGCCTCTAGCTCGGCCGTCCTTGCTTGTTCTTGTTTGAGCTCGGCGGTTTTGGCTTCGGCCTCTGCCATGGCCTCCCTTAATGTTCTCTTGAGCTCCAACACCCGCTTGTGTGCAATGTGGTTCTTCTGAATGGCCTGCAATAGAATAGAAACTTTCCTTTTTAGCCGAGCTTAAAGTAGGAAGAATTAGAAAGGCACAAAAGCAAAAGAGAGTGCTACCTACCAGGCTTATGGATTTTGTTGAAGACCGGATGGCCTCAGCTCGGTGTTTAACTGATTATGGTGCTCCATGTCCTTTGGAAGGCACACACTTTTGGCAAGGTTGAAGGCCAGTATGTGATCTTTCTCAGCAACCACCGAATCAGTTTCCTTAATATTTCGGTTCTGATATGTGAGCTTCGGTGCCCACTTGGAGGTAGCTCGGTCAGATGGCTCTGGTTGCAGACTTGGTGGTTGGCTCAGTGGGAGGATGGTTTCGTCTTCATCAACTAACCGTTGTTCGGTCTGGGTAGTCCGGGCGCGTTTAGTTCGGCATGAGGAAGAAGGCTGTTGAGAAGGAAGAGCCACCACGGTCTCTTGAGTTTGGTTTGGTGGTGGTACCTCGGTCCTGTTTGTCTCGGTCAAGAGGGCCCTGACTCTGTTTCTCTTGGCCATTTCTTCTTCAGTGGTCAGTGGGATTAGTCTAATTTGTGGCAAGGTTAGGTCTGGTTCGGGGGCCTCCTCTAGCAGAAAGTTGGTCACTCTCGCTTTTCGGCAGCCGCTGTATCTGTATGTCGGTTCAAAATTTAACAGCTTGGCCCAACTCCGTTCTGGATACCGTAGTGCGGCGCGGAGAGTGCCTAGATTGGGGTAGCTGTAAAGTGATTGAAAATGGGCTGAATCTGCATAAAGAAGACAAACTGTTAGTTCGGTTCAGAAGCAGGTAACTGAAATAAAGCAAAGCATGCCAAAAATCGAAATAATTATACCAGGTTCTCCTTTATTCCAGTTTATACTTTGGCCAGGGATCTGGGCTTGCTGGTCTTCAAAATTGCCAGACACCCAGAAAAAGTCATCATCGTTTAAGTCCTTATCCGGCGTATCTTTTATTATTTTTTCTCTACGACGGCGTATCCTAAGGTAGTAGACCCAACCGTCATCTTTGGAGCCAATGGAGTATTGGTGGAATATTTCGGCTAGACCGAGGTTAAGACCGGCTCGGCGGTTTAGTTCGGCTATGCCCATTATTATACGGTAAGAATTGGTGGAAAGCTGAGTTGGGCATATTCTGGTTTGTCTTAGAAATTCACAAATCAAGGGTTGAACGGGGAATCTTAGTCTGGTTTCTATTATTGATAGGAGGGTGAAAGGTACATAGCCCTGTTTTCCCTATGGAAGGGTATCTTGTTTGGCAATAATAAGCTGGACGTCGTCAGGGATGTTGTAATCCCTTCGGAATTCGGCCAGACCACCAGGGGTTTCTACCAAAAACCTATACTTCCCCATTTATTTTTTAAGTTATGGATAAATTAGTTCGGTCGCAAAATTGTGCTCAGTAGCTCAGTTGGGCGCACAGTGGAGTGCCTGGGCAACCTAAGTCTGCAAAGTGGAAAACAAAGGGGTTAAGCACAGGTCATTGGACCGTGCTACAAAATAAAAGCAAGAATATGAGTCCTACTTCGGCTGTGTGGGATGTTACAGGATCTGTCTTGGTTTCAACAAGATGCTTAGTAGCTTGGATTAAGTAGGCGGTTTGATAGCTCGGTCTTGGCAAAGCGATTCGTTAAGCCTCTAGGGGCAGCTTTCTGAGTTCGGTCTAAAAACTTAGAAAGCTGGCTTAGCCCCAAAGACCTAGCTCGGTCGAACGATAAGGTTTCATTATGCTACGTTCGGACTTAGTTCGGTTCGTTTACCTCGGCTAAGGTCTATCAAGAAGTGGTTTGACTTATTCAAACTACTGGTACCAACATGGAGTACTAGTTCGGTTAAAGTCTCTGATAGAAGAACATTGACTATAAACTACTTTTTAGTTCGGTTATATGGTAATTGTGGATCAAACACTGTTTTATAGATTACTTCATGAAGTTCATGAGGTTCTTATGAAGTTTTTCCTAGAAAACGCAAGGTGGAGCAAGAATATATGTTTTGCAAAAACAGAAATAGTGTGCCAAGAATGAAAGAAAGCAAATGCAAAGACCACAAAACAAAGTACGAAAATAAGGAAAGCAAGATAGAGGTGCAGTGCTTACCAGATGAAGAAGCAAGAACTAGAGATGAGAGCAGCAGCAATGGAGAACACGAGCTCAGAGGTTAAAGTGCAATGGAGGCAAAAAGAGAGAGAAAAGCTTGAAAACAGTAAAAATGATCGATGAGGGTGATTCAAAGGATGAAAGGGTTGTTTTGTGGAAAGAGAAGGGGCAAAAGGCGGGAACTGTTCAAATTTTGCGGAGTACGAGGGCGGCGCGACAGCTGCAGTAAGCCAATGTCAGCATGCCACGTGTCATAGGGATAATAATCGATTTAGTTTCTGTGATTGAAGGGACGTTGTGACCGGACAAGCACAACTCGGCTTAGGTTTAGCTCGGCTGAGAGAGTTTTAGCTCAGCTGGAAAGGCTAAAGGGTTTTTTTAGCTCGGTTGAAAAGGTAAAACTTTAGCCCGGTTTATAGACAGGTAATCCCTATCATGCTACACAGATGGAATTAAGGGGCAATTGAGAGGGTAATTTACATGCAAAATTGGGCCGAGCTGGGCCTTTATGGGCCTCAATACGAAGGGCTAAGTAAGGAGGCCATAAAGTTACTCCGGTCTTGAAGAGGCTTAAAGTTAGCCCAATCTCAAGACCAGAAGGTAGACCGGTCCGAGTTACTCTTGATATTAGTCCTGTTAAAGGACGCTTTGTAGTTGGACCGGTTTAAGGATGCGCTGAACTTATATCGGTTAAGGCACAGTATGGTTAGTTCGGTCTAAAAGCCTTGCTAGAAGTTAGATCGGTTCAGACTTAACACTGTTGACAATGGAGGAACTGGAGTAGGAACACTGAAGGTAGAACCGAACTAACGATAGTTCGGTCTACTCTGTGGCTCGGCGTGATCATAATTACTTTGGTCATATTGGAGTTCGGCCATGGTAGAAACCATCTCACTTAGTTTAAGCAGTGAGGGGGGTGTTGAAGGATAAGCATTATCTTTCAGGAGTATGAATCCTAGGAGGACTCTGCATGGAGGAGTAGAAGTCCTACTAGGATTGTGCCACACAAAACCTATAAAAGCTCACAAACATTACCTTTGGAGAGGTAACACAACTTTGTTTTCTGGATACACAGAGTTTTTGTCTATTTGTCAAGCTTACTGACTTAGGCATCGGAGAGGTTTCTGGCACACACCCGCCGGCTAGCTCACGTTTGTGTTTTCAGGTAATAAAGCGACGTCGTACGGAGGAGCGCAGACTTGATCAACAGGATTATACGAGAAGGTTTATTTCTTTCCTTTACACTATTTATAATTATGTTAAAGTTACAAAATTTTATTATTTAAACAATTTTAATTTTATTATTTAATTGTTACAATATTTATAATTATGTTAAAGTTATTATTTAAACAATTTTAGTTTTTATGATTAAACAATTTTATTATTTAATTGTTACAATATTTATAATTATGTTAAAGTTACAAAATTTATATTGTCATTACAATCATATTATGTGGATTTATTTTAAGATAATTATGATATTAAATATGAGTTTAATTGATAGTTAATTATATTTATACCTATTCTTATATATATATATATATATACTTTGCCATATTTATGAGGGAAGATAGGCTTTGAGAATACACAAAAGTGGTAATAGAAAATGTGATTTAAAAAATGTGAAGCTCTGAAGAGAGTTCTCTATATTCTATATTGATATTTTGAGTAATTTTGGTTTGTGACATAGTTGAAAGAGATATCGTGAGCACCATGATTTTAATCTTAGAACTGCCACTCTAGCTGTACCTTCACGAAAGGAGGTAAAGCAAATTTAAGAGAGTAACAATGTGATTCCCAAAATCTCACAATTATATTTTCTTATACTCTCATTTTTGTTTATATAGATTATTGTTTATAATCATTATTATTATGATAATTGTGTAAATATACTGTTAGTATAATTGCTAGACTTACACATCCATGATCACATGATCCACGATCAGGGATTGAACTAGAAATTCATTTGCGGAGGTCAAGACATGAATAATTTTTTTACATGAATTGATATAAACTATTATTTTTTTGAATTCAAAAAATAAACTAAAATTTAATATTAAATTAGTACGTAAAAAATAAAACAATCATATATTTAGTGAATTTAATATATGAATAAAAGTAAATTCATGTATTAAATAATTATTTATACAAATCAACTCAATCATCTATCAAAGTGAAATTCGACGTTCTTTCATATCTTGAAAGTCTTCATGCTTAACTCCATGGTAAAATTTTCAACAATTTCTATTTCAATGTACACAAGCAAAAAGTCCATAAAAAATTCAACTTCTATCTGTTGCGAAGTCTAATTTTAACAATTTTCTTTGACTAAAAATGATTGCTCTGAAGTTGCAGTAGAAAAAAAAAGTGAACTTTTAATTATATTTTATTCTATGTTTAGTAATTTTTTTTTTGGGGGGGGGGGGGTTGGAAAAAAGACACTGAGAGCATCTCTATCAGCTTACTTAAATTTTATCGTAAAATATTATTAAAAAATTCATTCCCTATTTTAGGAATCACTTTTTCATCTACCTTCTCCAAAAACCTCCTTATTCTTTCTCTATTTTATTAAAATAATCTTTTTAATTATTTTTAAATTTAATATTTTTTTAATAATAAAATAATTAAACAATATAAAATAAAGTAAAAAATGAGACTCAAAGGCAATACTTGAGCAAATGTGTGTGCGTGTGTGAGAGAGAGAGAGAGGTGTGAAAGCTTAAGCAAATGAGATGCCCCAGTCCCAAGTCCCAAAGGCAGTGCTTGAGCAAATGGAGGCTCAAAGCTAATAGAGATGATTACAGAAGAAAGCAACAGAAGTAGAAGCTAGGGGCCAAATGTACGGGAGGTCGACCGGTCGAACGTTCGGGTGAATGACCAGTTAAGTCATTTTTGAGCATTTTTCTTCTTCAGTTACAGGACACTCACGGACATCCGAGGGGACATCTAGAGGACTTCTCCTTTACGCCTAAAATGAAATAAAATAAGAATTTATCAGATATAAGGGAGCTACAGTGACTTCCTACAAATAGGGAGTCACTGTAGCAATCCTAAATTTAAGAGATGGTATAAGGGATGTATTGGGAAAGAATTTGTGAAGAATTAACCCTTATAATAGCAAAAAGCTATTATAAGGGAATTGATAGAGATACTCTTAGACCATCTAATGAATAGATGGGGCCCATATCACTTGACAATTTTTTTGGTTTGAAGAAAGAGACTTGGGCCATCTAATGAATAGATGGGGCCATACAGCATTTATTTTTTGGGTTTTTTACTGGCCGGTCCTACCTTTTACACTTATTCCCCTCTTAGTCCTGAGTTTTGCTCTTGTCCACCAACAGGTCCTGAGCCTTTTTTTTTGTACCGTTTTACCCCTCCCCTGTTTTGGCGTGTTTCTGTTTGGATTTTCCATCAAAATATTGTGTTTGTGATTTGGATTTCTGTGGAACTTCACGATTTGCTACTGTATTATTGTGGAGCTTCGTGATTTCTGATTTCGCGCTTGGTGTATCTTTGCGATTTGTGATTTGCAATTACGTGCTTGGTGATTCTTCCTATTTGTGATTTCGCGTTTGGTATATCGTTACTTTTTCTGATTTGCGATGTTGTGGAGTTAGGTCGACTGGTATGTTTGATTTTGATTTCAATTTCAATGTTTTGGTTCTTTTTAGTTTGAGTTGGTGATTTTGATTTTGTGGTGATATTGTTGTTACTCTGTTGTTTCTATTATGATTGAATTTGTGTTTTGATCATGATATTGAAAGTTTTGAGATATGTATATGTTGATTGAATTTTAGATTTTTATTTTTTTTGGTTACGAAATTGTGTTGATTGAACACAGGTGTTGGTTTGTTATTTTATACAATGATAATTTTATCACTGTGTATTTTGGGGGTGTTGTTGGATTAAAATTTTCAATAGTGATAAATTTATGAGTGAGTATGGGAATAGAAGATGAAAAGGTTGCATAATGTAATGGTAAGATTCAAATCGAGTTAACATGTCTAATAAGTGTAAGCCTTATTCACTGTTCTTGGTCTTTGGTGGTGTTAACTGTTAAAGTTATCAGTGTTGGTTTTTTGATGTGTTTGAGTTGATTGATAATTTTATCACTGTATTTGATTTTGTTTTAGGGTGTTTGAGTTGTTTGCTGAAATATAATTGTTGTTTGTTGCAGGATTTATAGTGATGGAGAATTGTTTGTTTCTTATGTGCAAGTTTAGAGGTGTGACATTGGTTATCAAGTATAATGATGGATTTAGTTTCAAGGATTTAGTATATAAATTGTGTGCAAAGTGGAGTGAGTTAGTTGGTAGTTCTTTGAATATATTGTATTCAATGCCTGGGCATTCTTATTGTGGTCTACAAAGTGAAGAGGATTTGGAGGTTATGGTTAGACTGACACTTTCTTGTGATATTCATCGTATTGATGTTTTTGTAAAGTGCTGTTCATTGGGTGAAGGTTATATGACTTGTGATGGTAAAGCTAGTAGTAGTAGTAGTAGTAGTAGTAGTGTTGTTTGTGAAACTAATTTTTTGCCTTTATTTTATTCAAATCAACAGAAACCTTTACTCTCCGATGGGTGGGTTAATTGTATGAAAGGAGTGGGACAAAGGTTTGCTCAAGAAGTTATTGAATTTCGAGATGCGTTGTAAAGTATTCTATTCATTCCGGTTTTAATTTTGATTTTGTTAAGAATGATAAGGATCGTGTCACTGTTCATTATAAGAGAAGGGCTGATTTGGGATGTTTATGGAGCGTGCATGCTGGAGTGGAAAATTATAGTAAAGCTTTTGTTATTAAACAATTTGATGATGTTCATACTTGTGGATCTTCTTTTCGTACAATTAAACATGCTAGGATGACTTCAAGTATGATTGGTGGGCTAATTTCAAGTGATATTCATAATAAGGCTTTGACATCGGTTAGTGAGGTGGTTTGTGATTTCAAGGACTATTATAGAACAGAAGTTTCTCATCGGCGAGCTTGGATGGGTGTTGAAAAAGCAAGGGGTCTTGTTTTTGGTGACTATTCATCATCATTTGACGATCTTCGTTGGTATGTTGATGCCGCTAATGCTTGCAATCCGAGGAGTGTTTTTGATATGGAATTTGATATTGATAGTAAAGGAAGACATTTCAAATGCTTATTTTTCGCTTTTGAGGCATGTATTCATGGTTTCAAGTATTGTAGGCCTGTGTTGATGCTTGATGGAACTTTCTTGAAAGGAAGACACAAAGGTTGTTTATTGGCTACTATGGCAAAAGATGGTAACAAGGTATATTTTGTGTCTATTTGTTATTATTATTGAAACAGTGATAATTCTATCATTTTTGTTACTGGAGAGAGCTGATTATTGGGTATGGTCAATCTATTAGTGATAAATTTATGCTGTATACTTTTGTTAAATTTTTATATTTATACAGTGATAAATTTATCTATGGCTAGTGCTATATGTTATATACTTTGTGTTTTGATTTTCTTTTTGTAATTTTTTTATTTGTCATTGATAACGTGTATATATATTTTGTTTGTTGGTTTATATCCATTATGTTTTGTTATTGTTGATAGTGAAAATTATGACAATTGGCATTGGTTCTTTTCAAAGTTATTAGGTATTTTGACTCCGGAGAGAGATATTGCATTTGTTACTGATCGACATAGAGGTTTGCGAAAAGCTTTAGCTGAGGTCTTTTTGTTTTCTTCTCATTCTTTTTGTCTAATGCATTTGAAGACAAACTTGAAGACTTATTTGTTAGTGAAGAGTCGTGAATCTAAAGAGTATTTGCTTATTCTTTTTAGTAGATGTGCATATGCTCCTACTATTGAGTTGTTTAATGAGCTATTTGAAAAATTTAAGGGTCGTTGTGGTTGTAGTGTTGAGAAGTTTCTTGAGAATTTGCCTAATGAGTGTTGGTGTAACGCTTATTTTCAAGGCAAGAGGTATGATGAAATGTGCACAAATGCTGCGGAATCTTTTAATTCATGAATTAGGGATGAACGCCATTTGTTTTCAACTAGTCTTGTTGGTGCTATATGGGTGAAACTAATGGAGCAATTTTCAAGAAGGAGAGAAGTTGGGAATAAGTGGAATCATATTGTTTCTCCTTTTGCAGAGAAAAAGTTAGAAGAAGCTTTTAATGATACAAAAGCATGGATAGTTAAGAAATGTAGCGATGACATTTATGAAATCCAATTGGATCATTCAGTTATGGTTGATATTGGAAAACGTTGTTATTCTTGTCGAGTGGGAAATTGATTCTTTTCCTTGCAAACTTGGTTTTTGTGCTATAAAGAGGAGTGGGAAAGATCTAAATTGCTTTCTTGATGATTACTACCGTATTAGTAGTTATTGTGATTCTTATTCACATTCTGTTTATCCAGTTCCTAGTATGTGGAAGCCAAATGTAGTTGTTGATGATGAGGTTGTTTTACCTCCTCTTTGTAAGAGACCAGCTGGACGTCCAAGAACGGAGAGAATACCTTCTAAGGGTGAAATCAAGAGAATTAGGTGCAGTAGGTGTGGAAAGATGGGAACTCATAATCGGAAGACATGTAAAGAAGCTTTGCTTTAGTTGTATTGATTTTAATTGAATTACTTTGTTGAGAGTTGAGAGGTGTTACTTACATTGAATGATTGGGTATTTTTTGAAAGACATATCATTTTGGTACTCGCATTGAATGATTGAGGAATTTGTTGAACATAAATTATATTTTTTGCTGATATTTTTACAGGATTAAGTTTCACAGATTTATGTTATTTGATTTGGGTTAAATGTAGTTGTTATTTTTGGTGTTTTATAAAGTGATAAATTTATCACTGGTTGGTTTGGACAAGTTGATAGATTATTTTTTTGTAAGAATGATAAATTTACCATTAATGTGGTTCTTGAATTTTGTTATTTTGAAGAATGATAAATCTATCACTTATTGTGTGGGAAGAGTTGATGGTTTATTATATTTATGCCAGTGGTTGATAAGTTTATCACTATCATATCCAAGCAAATGTTCTTTTCTACAATGATAAATTTATCATTGGCTGGAGTTATCTAGTTTTCCCAGGAAAAATTTTCACAATACAAAGGTGTAAATCAAATCTCTAGAATACATAATTGCATATCTGCTGTGTTAACTGCTTCAAAAAGCAAAAAATTTGTTTATCTGGTTTAGTAACAAGTTCTCAGTTTGCATACTGTTTTGTGGTCACTCAGAAGCTAGCTTTGCATGTTTGAGTTGTTTAACTGAAGTATCAAATGGTTTTGATTATTCAGAAATCACCAAGGATGGCATGTTCTTACATTCATTCTCAAAGTTGGGAATATCTACAAATTGTAACAGTATTTTAATTTCCAATTTGGATAATGTAATAGTGCTTGTGTTTTAATTTTCAATTAGGTGAATTTTTTATTCTTTTTTATAGTGTTTTGTTTACTTGAATTGGGGAAAAAGAATGAGAGAGAGAGAGAGAGTCGCTGGTTTTTTTGTTTGAACAGTGGTAAATTTATCAGTGTTCACGGTGATAAGTTTGTTGAAATAGTGATAAATTTATCAGGGTAAACAAAACACTATAAAAAATAAATTTATCAGTATAGTGACTCTAAACCTGTTATTAACCTTTAAATTCAACACAAATAATCAGATTAGAATCAATATTTTGAATGAAATTTGGATAACAAGACTGATATCAAAAGCCAGATCTGGTAACGATATGGCTAAAAAAGATTAAATGTTTCATTGAAGCAAATTTGAGATTGTAACAACCAAGCATTGTCCATAACTTTGACATTGTAACAACCAAGCACTGTCCATAACTTTGTAACAACGAAGCATTGTAATATTCATTGGAGAAAAGTAAGAACCAAAATCATCAAAATACAGGTAACACTGTAACAAGCAAACAAGCAAAATGTATGAAGTATTGACATTCTAACAACCAAATGAATCAGTGTTTCCTTTTGTTTTCTTCTATTCCAGATCTGTTGATTATTGCAGAGGCAAGTCATCAATGTCTTCATCAGGTATTTGTTGTTGAGCAACTTGTTGGTCAGTCAAGAAGATAGTTAACATATCAGCTCTCAATTGATTGCATTCTTCCTTGGAAAAAGTAGGCATTATGTTATTTTTGGAAACATATTGCCTCATGATATAGCAAACAATGATTCCACAATCAAGTCTGCAAAAACATTTTGAAAACAAAATATTATAATTTGGTTTCGTCGTTTTTTTTTTTTAATAACAATGTTTTGTTATTGATGAACTTACGACGTGTCTTCTTGTTGTGGGCTGCTGATGACGCTCTCTGTCTCCTGTTGAAATTTATCAGGGTGGATGACAGTTGGCTTCTCATCCTTTATGTACTTGTCAATAATCTCTCTCTGCAACATATACATTTGTATAATTGTTCTATTAGAAAGTCAGTTGAAACAATTAATGAGAAACCGTGGATTTAAAGAATGATAAATATGTTACTGTATAAATTTTTGATGTATAATTGAGCATGGATCATGATTGATGTATTGGATTAATGTTAAGTTTGATAGTGAAAACATTTTTACCACTTCATTTGCAGCATTAAAGTGTGGATCTTTAGCCATTGCTCCCCTTGGTCTCATGGAATTGTATAATTTCCATGAACCTTCTTCAATGTCAAGGGCAAGTATTGTCTAATGAAAATTTTGGTGGATTGGGAAGAGAGGATATCTTGCTTTCAAGGCTTTAGGCATCATTTTGTTCAGCATTCTCTTTCTTGCTTCCTCATCTTTTGTAGTTAACAAGTGCTAACAAATATAAATAAAAAAAATAATGTTAATTTAACTTTAAACTTTTTCAAATTAAATAGGTGGTGAGTATGAAACTTTTTGTCACTGTGATCAAAATTTTATCAATCCATATCAAAATTTATCAATGCATTGCAAAATTCATCTATACTACATATAAAGGGAACACATCTATTGGTGTCTTGAAGCCTTTTTTTCTCCTCCATGTGAAATGGATCTTTATATCCCCTAATATATCTATACTATGCTTCTCTTTCATTCTGTAAATATTCATAGATGATCTGTAACAGGCTATATATCCATACTGCTTATTTCAAGTACACTCATGTGAGTGTTCACATCTACTAATATATATATATATATATATCATGATTCTCTCCATTCCATAGTTGTAATGAAAGTTGTCCGTTAATAAATTACATCAAACAAGAGCTCTATGAGGTTTCACCACTAACAAAATGAAAGTGAACTATGTCCTGCAATATCATAGCATATAATCAAGCTATTTCAATTTCAACATATCTCAATATTTGTTGAAGTTCTCAATATCATATGCAGTAGTTTCGAAAACCCAAAAAAGTGCCCAGAATTTGTAATCAAAGTCTAGGATTTACTCATATTGTAGCGCCACAATAACAAGGTCAAAATATATAACAGTGATTACAAAATCTAAGTCAGAAATTTTGGTTTGATTTGCTTGACTTTTTGTTTCACATGTCAAGCTTTGAATTAGGAAACAGGGCCAATTGAAGAGGGAAGGTAGTGTCATATGTTTGAAACTAGTTACTCAGTTAAGCAAACAGAGGTTATACACTGATTAAAAAACAAAACAAGTGTTGTTCCTCAGTTAAGCAAACTAGTTACTTACATGGCAACTTGAAATGAATACGAATGATGTTGTTCCTTGTTTTTGTGCAAGCAAGTGTTTTGAATATGCATCTATTACCTGTGTTGAAAACAAAAAACAAAACAAGGAATTAATATAAACCAAACACTAAAATGTTATTTAATGAGTTACAAATTCAACTTACAATGCCTGCCAAATCTTGACCCTTTAATATTTTGTCAAAGTCATTTAAGTAGACATAGGTTCCATGGTGAGATCCTTGCCACACTAGCTGATCCTTGAAAAAAAGGTTTTTAGTGTTGGAATAATAAATTTATTAATATTTTTGGAATATTTGATACTTATAAATTTAATATGAGTTAATGATAAACAGTCGGCAAAAGTGAACTACAAGAGTCAAGAGAGAAGATTGTTACTTCTTTTTTTTTTTTTGTATTTGCCCAATGTGCAATGAGATTTTGCCTTGATTTTTTTGGTAGGATGTTGAAAATTTCGTTTGAAGTTTTCAATTTCTTCATTGCAGGCTACTGTTGTGTGTGTTGTTCTTCCGAGTAGTTGTTTGCCTCAGCCAATGTTGCAATTCTGTCATGGAGTATTTTGATTTCTTGATCTTTCCTTTGCATTTGATTTTTTGTAGTTTTGTGCTGATCTTGCATTTCCTTTTTCAACTTGTTGAGTTGCTGCTGCAGGTTATCATTTGCAGTTTGAAGGATGTCCCTTTCCATTTGTAACCTTTCCATTTTTGAGCATGTCATCTTCTATCATCTAAAAAACAAGTACTTCTACCAGATTTGGATCCACTTCAGGCTCTTTGTCAACTTTGTTTCCTTCACTCTTTTGTGATTCAAAGGGTACTGTTTTCTTTTTCTTTTCAGGGCATATTTTGTGTGAAATTGGTTCCCATGTTTCATGTTTGGATTTGTCTACAGTCAATGTTTGTTCTTCTTTTTCAGAAATTTTAGCCTAATTTTGTTGCTGAAAATCAGCATCTTCATCTTTATCCTGAATTTCTCCTAGCAGCATTCGGTATATTTTTTTCTCTTCATCTGTGTGCTTCGAATTGTTCTCCTACATAAATGAAAATTAAAAAAAATGAATGATATGATACAAATTTCAGAGATAAATTTCTCATAGCAAATTTTATCACTCAATTAGGAAAATTAAACAAATTTATGATTGTTATAGCAAATTTTATCACTGAACTAGGCATAGAAAGCAAACCTGTCATTGTATATCAAATTTTACCACTGAATTAGCAAAAGTAAGCTAATAAAGTAAATATAAGACAAAATGTCTAATTCAATTCATTTTTATGGATAAATTTATCAATACAGAAACCTAATCAATTCTAGTCGAATATAAGTCTGTTTGGTAACGTTTACGTTTTCAGTTTATATTTACAAAAATTTTATAAACTAATTTTTGTTTATTTTTAGAAAAACATAAACTACAAACGCGTTTGGTAATTGACAAAATGTTTAAAAAAATTTAAAAATATAAAAAAGAGTGAGAAATGACAAGTGGTGGCAAGTGGCGGCGGAAGACGGTGGTGGAAAGTGGTGACGGTGGGTGGTGGGTAGCGGGGGGTAGTGGGTGGGTGGGTGGGTGACGGTGGCCGGTGGTGGATGGAAGCGAGTATGTGGCGGGTGGTGGGTGGTGGTGGCAGGTGGGTGGTGGATGACGGGTGGTGGCGGGTGGTAGTAGTCAGTGGGTGGGTGACGATGGGGGGTAGTGGGTGGTAGCGAGTGGGTGGTGGTGGTGGTAGTGGCGGTTGGTTGGTAGTGGTGATAGGTGAGTGGTGGATAGCGAGTGGTGGTGGGTGGTGGCGGGTAGGTGGCGGGTGGCAATGGTGGGTAGGTGACGGTGGCGGGTGGTGGGTGGTAGCGAGTGGGTGGTGGTGCGTGGTGGGTGGTGGCGGCGACGGCGGTGGTGGTGGTGGTGGTGATGGTGGTGGGTGGTAGGTGGTAGCGAGTCGATGGTGGTGGTGGTGGTGGTGGCGGCGGGTGGTGGCTGGTGGGTAGCGGATGGCGAGTGGTGGTAGGTGGGTAGCGGATGGCGGGTGGTGGTGGTGGTGGTGGTAGTGGGTGGGTGGCGGGTGGTGGGTGGTAGCGAGTGGGTAGTGGGTAGTGGGTGGTGGTGGCTGGTGGGTGGCGGGTGGCTGGTGGCTGGTGGGTGGCTGATGGTGGTGGGTGGGTGGGTAGGTGACGGTGGCGAGTGGTAGCGAGTGGGTGGTGGTGGTGGTGGCGGGTGGTGATGGCAGGTGGGTGGTGGATGGTGGTAGGTGATAGTAGGTGGGTGGGTGACGGTGACAGGTAGTAGGTGGTAGCGAGTTGGTGGTGGTGGTGGTAGTAATGGTAGTGGTGAGTGGTGGTGGCAGGTGGGTGGTGGTGGTGGTGGTGGTAGCAGGTGGCAGGTAGTGGTGGCGGATGGGTAGCAGGTGGCTGGTGGCTGGTGGGTGGCTAGTGGTTGCGGGTGGTAAATGGTGGTGACAAGTGGGTGGTGAGTGGTGGTGGCGGGTAGGTAGCAGGCGGTGGTGGCGGGCGGTGGATGGTAATGGCGGGTGGTGGGTGGTGGTGGTGGCGAGAGGTGGGTGGTGGTGGTGAGTAGGTGGCAGGTGGGTGGTGGGTAGTGGGTGGTGGGTGGTGGTGGTAAATGGTGGTGGTGGGTGGTGGTAGTGGTGGTGAAAGACGGTGGTGGAAAATAGTGACAGGTGGTGGCTAGTGTTGGGTGGTAAAAAAAAAAAAAAAACTAAAAACTCAAAATGGAAACACATTTTTTGAGTTTATATTTTTTGGCCAAATTTATAAACTAAGACCACTGATTTGTAAATCAAAAATTTACCAAACAGGTTTTTATTTGAGTTTTTTAGATTTTTGTAAATATAAACAGAAAACTGAAAACGTAAGTATTACCAAACGGTACCAAAATAACACAAATAAAGTAAATATGAAACAAAACTCATGCACAGTAGACAAATAGAAAAACATTCACTGCATAAAAGAATTTATCACTCAATTAGGTATACTAAGGGAAATTTGTCACTCAATTAGGAAAATTAAATAAATTTATCAGTGTGAACAAAAATTTATCACTGCATAAGAAAATCTATCATTTGTTTAAACAAAACAAAGGTTAGCATTGCATACCACAATATCTTTTAGCTCTTGCAAGGATAAACTTGCCAATTGTTGTCCCAAACATGTGATGTTCCATTTAGCAAATCTTGGGATTGCATTTTTGGCATTGGGTTTGATGGTGCTTACGTGTTCGCATATCCAATACTGTTGAAGACAAAAAAATTATTTTAAACAAGTATTTAGTAAACGTAAATATTATAGTTCATAAGTTATAAGTGAAGTATTTACTTACCAATACAACCATCACACATCTGGACACTATCAATTTGGTTGATGTTTCTTTCTATTGATTTTGTGAGCTGTTGCTTTGTTGCGTCGCACCAATCATAAGACTTCATTTTGTCAATATCCTCAAGATATTTTATGAACCCCTAACCAATTGCAGTGCCAGTACCAAGATATAACAACAACAAGCAAATCAATAGGCAACAAGCCTCAGAACATCTTCTCTGTCTTCCTTCTTCTTGCTTCTCAAAAGTTTGGTTATCAACTTTTGGATTGAAGCACTTATCATTCTATTCTCTCTTATTTTCCTTCTTTTTACCAAATCTATGTCATCTTTTCTTCCATATACAAGATTCATCTTCTTTTGTCCACATGCAATCCCAAAAATTAACTTGAAATCATTTCTTTTCAACTTCAACTTCTTCCCTCCAATTTGAAATGTGGTTCTATCCATTTGGTATGTTTGCAAGATTTTTGCAACCACATCATCATATTTTATTGAATCTGCTTTTTGCACCTTCTTCTTTGACAAAATGTCAACTAGAAGGAAGAAGGGAGTCTTTTTCAATATTTGGAAATGCTCATTTTCAAGTTTCGTGGCATTGAAGAATCTGATGAGTGATATCATGTTTGAGCGGTACACATATTTTGCTTCACGGTCACGAATTTGATCACTTCTTGTTTTTCATCCCTCTATTTTCTTCTTGCCTTTTGGTTTGTGCTGCTTTGGTTCTTGTTTGTTTTGTTGGGGCTTGGTTCTTGTTTCTTCTTGTTTCTGTTGTTGGTGTTTAGTTATTCTTTCTTTTTGTTCTCTTTGTTTTTGAGCTTCATTTGCAGGTTCATCCTTTGTTGTCTCTGTCTTTTCTTCCTTTCTTGTTGTTTGCTTGTTGTTTCTCTTGTTGCTGTTTCCTTTTTTTTTTGTCTTGTTGCTTTTTTGTCTCTTTGTTGTCTTTCTCTTCTTGCTTTTGTGTTTTTGCAGTTAAAGATCTTCTTTCTGGCATAGATAATGTCATGAGAGAGCTCACAACATCTATATAAAAGAAGGATATCAATGAAGTAGGCAAAACCATGCAAAATTTATAGATATACGACAAAATTTATCATTTAATTAAGCAAAGAAACACTGATAAAACTTGAATATATTCATAATTCCTCTGTATTGATTTTGTTAGCTAGCAAACAAAATAATTCAAACAATCAAAGAAGAATAAGAAGAATTATGACAATTTATTACGTAATTAAGCAAACAAAGCTTATACAATGAAGAGTTCTAATAATGACCAGCAAAACAAACCACACAATTGGGGTTGGGTCAAATGCATGTGGCAACAGTTGTGAAGGAATTCATTGCACCAATTCACATGTGACATCTATATAAGTTGGTATTGTGTTTTACCTTTAATGCATTGTTGTTGTTTCCTTATTCTTTCTTTTGCTTCTGCTTGTTTTTGAGCTTCATTTGCAGGTTCATGTTTCTGATATCTCTGTCTTTTCTCCCTTTCTTGTTGTTTGCTTATTGTTTCTGTTCTTGCGGTTTCCTTTTTGTTGTCTTGTTGCTTTTTTGTCTCTTTGTTTTGTTTCTCTTCTTGCTTTTGTATTGCGATCCCGGTCTTTCCCCATTGGTTGTTGTATCCGAACTTAGGATCCGTGGAGCTTGTTGTTGTTTATATCTTGTTATCATCCTTTAATTCGTTACTTATGAGTTATAGGATGTGTTGGGCAGGTTTGCTACAGGTTGGGTGTGATTAGGAGCAAATGGTTGCTGCCCAGATTTTGGTGTCTTCGCTCGAGCGAGCACTTTGTCGCTCGAGTGAGCTCTTTGTTTTAGATCCTTCGCTCGAGCCAGGGTTTGTTCGCTCGAGCGAGAGTTGAGAGTTGAGAGTCTGGTGGCTCGAGCGAGAAGTCCTTCGCTCGAGCTTGCGTCTGTGTCTGGTTCTGGACCTGAGAGTTGCATTTCTTGGCTCGAGCGAGCTTTCCTTCGCTCGAGCGAGCGAGGTGTATGTTTTGAGTTTTTTCGCTCGAGCGAGCATTCTGTCGCTTGAGCGTGCTTCTGGGTTGCAGACCTGAAGCTTCGAATTGTTGGCTCGAGCGAAGCTTTCTACGCTCAAGCGAGGTTTCTTTTTGTCTGGTCGCTCAAGCGACCAATCCTTCGCTCGAGCGAGCCTGTGTTATATCAGTAGACAGCAGTGGGATTACACTTCACTTTTTCATCTCCTCTTTTGTATAAACCCTAGATCCGAGCTCTCTCTCTCTCTACACACTTTCTCTCTAGGGATTGATCTACTTCCAGTGAGTTTCTAGCCTAGTCTCTTTGTAAGAAAGATAGAGGGTCGCGAGGGCTTCCTCTTTATATGAAAATTTGGAGATTTGGAGCACTTTGGCTTTTGGTCATCCTCTCCATTTGGGCTCTTCATTTTGAGGTAGGGATACCCTACTCCATCTTATGAGTTGTGTCTTAAATTTTGGACATTTTGATATGTTGGGTAAATTTTGAGATAGTAAGGTTTGGTTGGTAGTTTATAAAAGAAGGGTTTTATGATATTAAACTCCATGTGAATGTAAGGTTTTGAAAATGGAACTATTGTTGTCAAATTGTTGAATTTGAGCCTTTGGTTTGATATGTGATAAAGGGGGGAGAATGCCCTAATTATTATGATAAAATAATTTGTATAATTAATTTTGAAAAAAATGAGAAATTGATTTGAGAATGTCGAAATTGGAAAATTATGGGATTGAACGGTGTAGTTGGATTAATTTATCACTCACCTATGAAAATGTCGATATTATATCCATTTGATGCATTTATTTTCTGTTTAGAAATAACTGCTTTGGGCTATCGGTGGAGGATAGTCTTGAATGTTGTAGACAATGCATGATGATTAGGCGAACTAAAACTAATCAATTGAATATGTTATCAAATAAGGCGGTTGGAATAATACATCAAATTTATGTATTGAATGACCTTGTATATGATATGTGTTTATATACATTGTGTTGTGTGGGAAGAGATAGGGGATGTACTCCACGATTTAGGGGAAGATAGGGGATGGACTTCTAAACCGGACATTGTTTGTGAGTAGATAGGAGATGTACTCCATTGATACAACAAATATGTGTATCTATTGAAGTGTTGATATATCAAATCTGTATATCATATACGAAGTATGGAAGTGTTTTGTTTGAGATTGATACAGCAATTATGTGTATCTATTGTGAAGTAAGAAGGGTTTAATATGAGTTATTATTCCAATTGAAATGGATGTACTATTAATATGAGATGTAATCTCATTTAAATTATCTGGCTAGGTTCTGAGCCACGTTTATGAAATGAGTTGATAAGTAAAGTAAAGTGAAATGTAACATGGACATGTTTGTCATGGAACTGTAATATGATATAAATTGGTTTATAAGTGTTGACCATCTATCAAATGCTATATTTTTAGTCATTGCTTATAGTTGGTTTAGTATATTTCTACTGGGCTGTGGTTCACCCTATATGGGACATCATTTTCAGGTACAGATGGTATGCTACCTCCAAGGACGTAGTTTGGGAGGCTAGAGGCTGACAGACTTTTTTGTGCTATATTTTGTTGTATTACATGTAAATTCAAGCCGAGGGCTTAAAGTGTAATTGAGTTAGTACTCTATTTTGTAACCAAGTGTTGGCTTGGAAAGTTGTAAGCCCCTGGGGCATTTACTTTTGTTGTCAACATGTAATACTTCTGTACTTAATTACTCTGATGAATAGAAAGATGTTTATTTCCCTTGTATCAATGCATGTCAGGAATGGTGGGTTTTGTGTATTATTTTGAGGCCGTTACATTTGGGTTTTTGCAATTAAAGATCTTCTTTCTGGTATAGATAATGTCATGAGAGAGCTCACAACATTTATATAAAAGAAGGATATCAATGAAGTAGGCAAACCATGCAAAATTTATGGATATACGACAAAATTTATCATTTAATTAAGCAAAGAAACACTGATAAAACTTGAATATATTCATAATTCCTCTGTATTGATTTTGTTAGCTAGCAAACAAAATAATTCAAACAATCAAAGAAGAATAAGAAGAATTATGACAAAATTTATTACGTAATTAAGCAAAGAAAGCTTATACAGTGGAGAGTTCTAATAATGACCAGCAAAACATACCACTCAATTGGGGTTGGGTCAGATGCATGTGGCAACAGTTGGGAAGGAATTTATTGCCCCAATTCACGTGTGACATCTATATAAGTTGCTATTGTGTTTTACCTTTAATGCATTGTTGCTGTTTCCTTATTCTTCCTTTTGCTTCTGTTTGTTTTTAAGCTTCAGTTGCAGGTTCATGCTTCTGCTGTCTCTGTCTTTTGTTCCTTTCTTGTTGTTTGCTTGTTGTTTCTGTTCTTGCGATTTCCTTTTTGCTATCTTGTTGCTTTTTTGTCTCTTTGTTGTCTTTCTCTTCTTGCTTTTGTGTTTTTGCAGTTAAAGATCTTCTTTCTGGCATAGATAATGATATAAGAGAGCTCACAACATCTATATAAAAGAAGGATATCAATGAAGTAGGCAAACCATGCAAAATTTATGGATATACGACAAAATTTATCATTTAATTAAGGAAAGAAACACTGATAAAACTTGAATATATTCATAATTCCTATGTATTGATTTTGTTAGCTAGCAAACAAAATAATTCAAACAATCAAAGAAGAATAAGAAGAACTATGACAAAATTTATTACGTAATTAAGCAAAGAAAGCTTATACAGTGAAGAGTTCTAATAATGATCAGCAAAACAGACCACTCAATTGGGTTGGGTCAGATGCATGTAGCAATAGTTGGGAAGGAATTCATTGCACCAATTCGCGTGTAACATCTATATAAGTTGCTATTGTTTTTTACCTTTAATGCATTGTTGCTGTTTCCTTATTCTTTCTTTTGCTTCTGCTTGTTTTTCAGGTTCATTTACAGGTTCATGCTTCTGCTGTCTCTGTGTTTTGTTTCTTTCTTGCTGTTTGCTTGTTGTTTATGTTCTTGCGGTTTCCTCTTTGTTATCTTGTTGCTTTTTTGACTCATTGTTGTCTTCCTTTTCTCGCTTTTGTCTTTTTGCAATATAAGATCTTGTTTTTGGCCTAGATAATCTCTTACGAGAACTCGAAACATCTAGATGAAAGAGGTATATCAATGAATTAGGCAAACCATGCAAAATTTATGGATATACGACAAAATTATCATTTAATTAGGCAAAGAAACGTTGATAAAACTTGAATATATTCATAATTCCTCTTGATTCATTTTGTTAGTTAGAAAACAAAATAATTCAAACAATCAAATAAGAATAAAAAGAATTATGAAAATTAAGCTAATTTATCACTGAGGCAAATTCAGCAATAAAAAAGAAAAAGAAGAAAAATAGAATGTGGCAAATTCTTCCCCAAAAGAGATCAAATTTGTTTAAGTTGGTGAGTCTATTGACTATTGTGTCAATCATCTTCTGCCTACATCAAATTTTTGCAAATGTATCCCTACATTGAAATAGAGATGGATGTGTAAGTGATAAACTTATCAGTTGGTTTGGTATGTGAACCAAACTTATAAGTTGGTTTGATAAACTTATTAGTTGTATATTTATTTATGTATCTATTGTTACTATTATCTATATTGTCTATACTATTTATACTATTATATTATGTGAGCCCCTATATTGGTTTGTTGAAGCTTTTGCCATGTGGCATTTACATAATTTAAAAAAAAAAAAAACTAATCAAATTTTATTTGATGTCAATTACTCTCTTATGGGAACAAACAGTTACAGAACTACACCCTGTAGTATGGTTTAATTATCAAATCTATAAATTGGTTTGAGTCCGACAACAGAAAAAAGGTTTATCAGGGTAGCTGCCTTAATTTGGTGCACTTCCACTATAAGCTAAAAGTATTGCAAGGCTTCTATTTGTCGACTACATCAACAGCATGATTTGTATATTTAAGTTTGATAAAGATCATTCAGTTATTTTTTTCAATTGTTAGTACATCTGTATATGGTTTAAGCTATTTCTTTTAGTGGAATTTTAGTATGAAAATTTTCTCAAACAACCACTATCCAAAAAAAAAATATCAATTATAAAAATGTTACCAAAAGAGATGTGTAGTTTATAATCGATCAAATACTAAACAAAAATCAGACAAAAAATTAATCCATAAGGTGCAAAAAAATTACAATTTTTGAGAAATTGGACATAGTGAAATAACAAAATAAAAAATAAAATAAAATATATCAAAAGAATGATGCAAGTTATTATCAATCAAATATTAAACAAAAGTCACACAAAATTTAATCTATAAAAAATTTCACACATGTACTGTGTGCACCGTTCTAATTACTATTATATATGTGAACAACTCATTTTAATATCTTGAACCCACTCCCTACTTTAGTTTCTTGAACCGACTCCCTCCTTTTTTGTTAACTTATTTTTTTTGTATCAAAAATTAAAAAATATATATTTTAAAATGAACCTAATTTTGAACTTGAAAACCAACACCCTTATCACTTGATCAACGAACATTTTACATATTCACAAGTTTTATTTTCCGAAAATGCCCTAATATTGTTGAAATTTGCAAGTTGTAATTGAACCATATCTAGGATTTTTGAAAATGTGTTTGACTAGGGAGAGAAATAAGGGTTTCAGTTGCTTATGTTTTATAGGCATGTTTTCTCGAATTTTTTTGTTCGAATCGGTTGATTTGGTGTTCGAATTGCCTGAGTTGTGTTTGTTGTTCCGCCTGAGATTGGAAGGGATTCGCCGACGGTGGAGAATGAGAAAAACAAGGCTTCAATCGCGTGACTCAGGCTTTTGTTTCCCCTTGTCTGGCAAATAAATTGTGTTAGAATAGTACCCTTTTTTATTTTTTTTTATCGGTGATAAATTTATCAATGGCAAATATCTTGGTACAATAGCAAGATATTTCGAGTTTTGCAATTCATTTTCAATTTAAATTGTTCAACATTTTAGTTTAGAAAATGCTTCAGCTTTCTCATATTCATATTCAGATGAAATATAAACATATTATATTTGGTATTGAAATAAAATATTTGTAAAACTTATTAAAAAAAATTAAATTAGCTATCAACTTAAAATTAATAAAACCTGATTCTTAAATATTAGTATTTTGCATTGTAAAATTATAGTATGATCTTTGAACATTCTTGATCTCATGTGTAATTAAGTACAATAATTTTTTTTAATTTTTAAATTTTTTTTTTACGACTGTATTCTAAACCTTTTATTAATCTTTAAATTTGACGCAAATAATCAGATTATAATCAATTTTTTGAATGAAATTTGCATAAAACAAGACTGATATCAAAAGCCAAATCTGGTAACAAATGGCTAAAAAATATTGAATGTTTCATTGAAGCAAATTAAGAACCAAAATGATCAAAATAATGTAATGTTGTTTGTGTTTTAATTTTTAATTTAGGTAAATTTTTTATTTTTTTTTATAGTGTTTTGTTTACTTGAATTGGGAAAAAAGAATGAGAGAGAGAGAGAGAGAGAGAGAGAGATTTTACAATAGTACTCTTTTTTTTTTTATCAGTGGCAAATAACTTGCTACAATAGCAAGATGTTTTGAGTTTTGCAATTCATTTTCAGTTTAAATTGTTCAAATTTCAGTTTAGGAAATGCTTCAGCGTTCTCATGTTCAGATGAAATATAATACATGAGAATATTCTTGAGCATTCTTGAGCATTTTAATAACACATAATTCTTAAATATTAGTATTTTGCATTGTAAAATTATAATATGATTTTTCAACATTCTTGAGCTCATGTGTAAGTAACTACAAATAATTTTTTTTTTATAAATTTATTCTAACTGTACTTATATCTTATTTTAAAAAAATTTACAATGATCAAAACAATGTAATAGTGTTTGTTTTTTAATTTTCAATTTAGGTAAATTTTTTATTTTTTTATAGTGCTTTGTTTAATTGAGTTTGGAAAAAAGAATGGAGAGAAAGAGAGGTGCTGCTTTTTTTGTTTGAACAGTAAAAAATTTATCGGTGTTCACAGTGATAAATTTATCAGTGTAAGCAAAACACTATAAGAAAATAAATTTATTAGTATAGTGACTCCAAACCTGTTATTAAACTTTAAATTTGACACAAATAAGCAGATCATAATCAATTTTTTGAATGAAATTTGCATGAAACAATACCTATATCAAAAGCCAGATCTGGTAACAATATGGTTAAAAAAGACTGAATGTTTCATTGAAGCAAATTTGACATTGTAACAACCAAGCATTGTAATATTCATTGAAGCAAAGTAAGAACCAAAATGATTATAATCTTTGTCCCAAATTATTCAAGCATTGTTGTCATTGTCTATTGTGTCCCAAAACTCCTTGTCTTCAAGCACCGCTTCTATTGCCTCATCAACGATTTGCTGGGTGTCTGTCTGTTGGTTAGTCAACAAAGCATGTATGATATCTGCTCTGATTTACTGGCACTGCTCCTTTGTTAAGTTGGAAAAGATGTCTTTGTTACAGACATATTCTCTCATGAGGTAACAAACTATGACGCCACAATCAAGTCTACGATGACATTGGAAAAACAAAGTTAGTAGTCGTCAATGATAATTTTATCAATGTAATGTGTTTTGGTTTTCAGAAACTTACGAATGATCAACTTGTTAGGGACAATTCATTACAATTTCTATTTCTTCATGAAACTTGTTACCTTCAATGAGTTTGGGATTGTGATGTTGAAGGTATTTTTCAATAACCTTTCTCTGCAAAATATATTAATAATTAATTGGTGTTTGACAAATAAATGCATAATAAAATTTGATATAGACAAGGGGAATGGATGATATCATAATTAATTGGTGTTTTACCACTTTGTTTGCCTCATTTAAGTGGTTATCTGTTTCTGTGCTTGGTCTCATTGAATTGTAAAACTTCCATGAGCCATTTTCAGTATCGAGTACCAACAACGTCCAATGCTTTTCATTGAAAATTGAGAAAAGAAGATATATTTCCTTGACAGCTTCTAACATCATTTTTTTTCAACAATTGATTTGTTTCTGCCTCATCCTTTGTGGTGAACAAATACTGTGTTTTGCAAATATATTAGTTTTGATTACAATGTAATTCGTTAATGGTAATTTTATCACTATAAGGCTGGATGAATGGGAACTTATACACTTGATTTAGACAAGGGGAATGGATGATATCGTAATGAAATATATATATATATATATATATATATATATATATGTAATTTACTTACACGGCATGATGTAGTAAATATATATGTTGTTCTTGCTTGCGAGCTAAGGCTGAACTTTGGTTTCGGTTGCTCTTCTGCCATTAAGATTTCCTTGTATGCATTTGTTGCCTGTTTTAAAAACAAAAGCAAACAAGGTTAATAAGAGAATTATTATTTGGTATTACAATTGATTTATGCACAAATAAGGATTTGATTTTACATTTCCAGAAAGTTTTTCGTATTTGACTATTTTGTCAATATCATCCAAGTACAAATAGCTGCCTACTTCCTTTCCTTGTAAGATTGGATAACTGTAAATGTGAAAACAAAATTTATCACTGTATACCAAAATTTATTGCTCAATTAACGAAACAAAGGTTAGGGGAACAAATTGAGCATCAAATTTTACTTGATGTATCAAATCCGAACAATAAAATGAAGTACAGAACATAAACTCAAATGCCTAAATAATTTGATACCATAGATGAGACACCATGAAGATTAGCAAAATATATCACTCTACCAAATAAATTAAGTAAAATTTATCACTATGTAGCAAATTTTATCACTGTATATCAAAATTTATCAATGAATGAAGTAAACAAAGGTTATACATTGATAAATGCATGACTATATACTAAAATTTAGATTCCAAATTTGAAAATTTTAGGACCAAATCATGTTCTTACCTGCTGGTTTTTGTTGCCCAACGACTAGTGAGTTTCATCCTTGATTTCTTTGGCAATTTGTGAAACACTGGATAGGAAGTGTCAATTTGTTTTGTTGGATGTTGATGTTGTGTCTGCTCTTCTTTTTTGGTCTTTGCACTTTCTTCAACCATTGGTTCTATTTCATCAACTATCTTGTTCTGCTTTGGCTGTCTTTTCGTTATGTACCAAAAATCTGGATCTTTGTGTTTTTTTCTTGTTTCTCTATTTTTCACCCTTTTTATCATTGAGCTCACAAGAGGCAATGTTTTAGGAGTGGTGGCTTTAACTTCAACTGCGATTTGTTCTTCTTGACTGTTCAGGTAGAAATTCGATTCAACCAACATTGTAATTCTCTTATTAAGTAGCACTATTTTCACATCTTTCACTTCCATTTGTGTCTTTGCTTTCTTGCTCTGTTCTTCCATTTGTTTACTGAGCTTCATGAGTTGGTCCTTAAGCTCATCATTTTCTGCTTGGATTCTTGCCTTCTCCATTTCTAGCCTTTGGATTATCAGGACATTCTCTTCTAGTTTCTGAAAGGTATGTTCATTAATTTTGACATGATAGATATTTGTTTCATTGGCAAGTTTCCTTTCTGTTTTCCTCTTTTCAGCCGGTGTTTGATGCTTGAATCCTGGTGAAGTTGTTGGACTAACTTTCTGTTTGATCATTGTTTATTCTTCATCATTTTCTAGGTTGTCAAAAGAAAGCTCATTTCTTTGCATATGAACTGGACCTTCTTTAGTTTCATGCTGAAAGTTGGCTTTCCTTCTTACATTCTTTTTTGATTGCAATGTTGTTGATTTCCTCTTTTTTCGAGCACCTGTTTGATGCTTGGGATTCGGTGAATTTCTTCCTGGATTGAGACTGAATATCTTTCTGATAATTGGTTCTTCTTCCTTTTCAGATAATTCAGTATGCTCTTGTTCCTCAAAGTTACATTATTCATCTTCATGCTCATCATCTGTTTGTGGTTGCAATTGTTTGTATATGTTCTATTCTTCAATTGTGTCTTTCAAATTGCTCTCCTACATGAATGAAAATTATTAAAAAGAATGATATGACGCAAAGTTAAGTAATAATTTATCATTTGGTGATTCAAATTTATAATAAGACTAGTGATTTGGTTCATGATAACAAGTTTTATTAGTGAATTAGCAACATTAAGCAAAATTTATCACTCAATGAAGCTAACTAAGAAAATTTATAACTACGAGCAAAAAGTTATCAGTCCATATCAAAATTTATCGATGTATAGCAAAATTCATCACTCAATTAAAGAAATAAAGGTTATACACTGATAAAACTTGTTTATTGAATAATTTCCTAGCACAGATGAAATGCCTAAATAATTATTCTACCACAAATGTGACACCATGAAGATTAAGAAGAATTTATCAGTCTTGCTAAAATTTATCACTGCATAACAAAATCTAATATTTGTTTAAACAAAACAAAGGATATCAATGGATACCTCAATATGTTTCAGATCATGCAAGGATGACTTTGCCAATTGTTCTCCCAGATGTGTAATGTTCCATTTTGCAAATCTTGGGATTGGGTTCTTATCATTTGGTTTGATGATCTTTGCATGCTCACATATCCAATACTGTTGAGGACAAAAAAAATGTTATAAATTAGTATTTAGTAAATGTAAATATTATAGTTTATAAGTTGTAAGTAAGGTATTTACTTACTAATAAGATGATCACACATCCGCACACTCTATCAATTTGGTTGATGTTGCGTGCTATTGATCTTGTAAGATGTTGTTTTGCTGCGCCACACCAATCATAAGACTTTATTTCATCAATATTCTCGAGGTATTTCATGAACCCCCAACCAATTGTTATCCTAGTACCCGAATACAACAAAAGCAAACAAACCAGAAGGCACACAAGCCTAACGACATCTTCTACATCTTCATTGTTGTTGCTTCTCAAAAGTTTCGTTATCAACTTTTGGATTGAAGCACTTGTCATTCTGCTCTCGGTTATTTCCTTCTTTGCACCATAGCTACCTCATTTTTTCTTCCGTATGCAAGATTCATCTTCTTTTGTCCACATGCAATCCCAAAAATTAACTTGAAGTCATTTCTTTTCAACTTCAGCTTCTTTCCAGCAATTTCAAATGTGGTTCCATCTATTTGGTAAGTTTGCAAAATTTTTGCAACCACATCATCATATTTAATTGAATCTCTTCTTTTAACCTTGTTTTCACTCAATGTATCAACCAGAAGTGAAAAATGTGTCTTTCTCAATAGTGTCAAATGCTCCTCTCTGAGTTTTGTTCTCTTGAAAAATTTGATAAGAGATTGAATGTTAGAACGGTAGACATACTTTGCTTCATTATCATGTATTTGTTCAGTCCTAGTTTTTCTTCCATCAATCTTTTTCTTCCCTCTTGCTTTGTGGAGCTCTGTAGCTTGTTTCAGTTGTTCCTATTTGGGCTCCTCATTGTCAATGTTAGATTCAGGTTTAACTTCTAGTTGATTTTCACTTTCATGTGTTGTTGGCTCTATAACAAACTCAACTTTCAATCTTTTTCTTCTTTGAGAAACTTGTTTCTCGACGACATAATCTTTTACGATGACTGGGAACATCTGTACAAAAACATTGAGCATGAATGAAAATTAAGAAGAATTTTATCACTGAACTAGGCAAACTAAGAAGAATTTATCACTCTATTATGCAAATTAAGTAAATATATAACTGTATAGCAAAGTTTAGATTCTAAATTGCAAAAGAACATGAAGTATCATGATGAAGATGAAAATAATTGTATAGCAAATTTTATCACTGAAATAGCAAAAGTAAGCAAATGCATCATTGTATAGCAAATGAACATAAATGTATGATTATTCTGACGTTGAATATCACTCATAAATTAATGTTGTATGGTACAGATTCAAAATAGCTTCAAGTCAAATTTTATCACTCAATTATAGTGATGAAAGAAGAAGGGAATCAAATCCATCGTTATAACAAATTTTATCACTCAATTAGCAAAATTAAGCAAATCTATCATTCTTATAGCAAATTTTCTCACTGATTTGGGCAAAGTAAGCAAATCTGGTATTGTATAGCAAATTTTATCACTAGATTAGCAAAAGTAAGCAAATCCATCATTGTATAGGAAATGAACATAAAGATGTGATTATTATAAAGTTGAATATCGCTCATAAATTAATATTGTATGGTACAGATTGGAAATAACTTCAAGTTGAATTGTATCACTCAATTATAGTTATGAGAGAAGAAGGGCGGCAAATCTATCATTATAACAAATTTTATCACTCAATTAGGAAAATTAAGCAAATCTATTATTCTTGTAACAAATTTTACCACTGAATTGGGCAAAGTAAGCAATCTATTTGTCACGCCCCAAACTCGCCCCTAAAAGTTCGGGCATGACTTAAGCAGAAATGGACACTTAACCTGGTATACATAACATATGGGGCTTGAACGGAAGCATTTAACAATATAAATTAACATAAATAAAAGAACTATATCCATTGAGCGACCACTATCATGCCAGGATAAAAAACGGAACATAACGCAAACAAACATACAGTGGCATGCATCTGAGAATTTATCTATGGACATATACATATACAGACCTAGCCCTTATAATTGGGCGTAACAAAAACAATAAGAAGAAAAAGGATTATATACACTACAACCTCAGACAAACAATCAGGGTACAAAACCAAAAGCTTAGCAAAACTCCATAAAATAGTTGCCTTCACTTAAGTGCCTGGACACTCCGAGGTTGACAAAAGAGGAACGGATGCCACGGGTTTTGACTGGCCTCCAGATGGAGTGCCTACAGAATAAACAAAACACAGGGTGAGTCAAGCTCAGTGAATAGTGATACGTAAACAATTTAATGATTAACTTGAATTATAATGTACAAACATAAGTGCAGAGAACACATAGTTAACTTAATATTGTAATTATTTTCAGAATGGTCTTAGGCTTAAACTTTAAACATAATGGCTTGAAACATAACATCTTGAAGCATAATGGCTGTAAGCCCTTGAATAGAGTGGCGTAAAGCCCTTGAACATTGTGGCGTGAAGCCCTTAAACATTGTGGCATCAAACCCTTGGATAATTTGGCGTTAAGCCCTTGAACATACTAGTATGAATTCAAGAGGTGTCTCACGCGGATTCTAGAGGTGACTCACAACGTAGCACTTAGTTCCGCGTAGCACTTTGCTTCATATCATAACAACTTATACAGAATGGCCATAGGCCTTATAACTTTCACATGTGTATGGATTCAAGAGGTGGCTCATACGAATTCTAGAGGTGGCTCGCCTTGCAGCACTTAGTTTCGTACAGCACTTTGTTCCATATTAAAAATACATAATGGCCTCTGGCCCAGACTGGCTTTAAGCCTGGTTCATGTATGTATGGACTCAAGAGGTGGCTCGCACGGATTCTAGAGGTGACTCGCATTGCCGCACTTAGTTCCGCACAGCACTTTGTTCCATATCCGAATTAGGTCGTGAAGACCGAATAATTCATATTATGTCAGTGCATAACATAAACAGAACGGATAAACAGAAACAAGGTCATACATGTTCTTAATTATGCTTGAATCATAACAGAAATCAGAATTCATGTTTGACTATACATGGTACATTGAATAGCGCTAATAAATCAATATAGAGCATACCTTTTAGTTCCGTAAAGGGACTTCCAGTAATACCTGAACCATGGGATTATTACCCCCGGGCAAGGGCCTTGTACTAAAGATGTCCTGAATACTTTGATATATATAAGGACAGTCATTTGCTGGTTCAAAACATACATATCAAAAAAATAAAGCATTTCTTGTTATATCGTTATCATTGTCATCACAGTACGTTTAACAGAGACAGAGCAATATACTTTCTAACGTGGTTTACATAATGATGATAAACCTTTACATTCATGTCGTAGATACTAAACGACTTCAAGTCTCTTAGTAGCAAAATAGTATGCTATCATATTCATACCGTAAGGTGAATCAATATCATTGCTACTCAATTCTTGACATTTAAGGCAACCCATGGTTCTATCCGATTTTTATTTCGTTCCTTTCTAAGCAAATGTCTATGTCATGAAACATGTGTCGAACCAAATAAGATTATAAGGGTCCCTGATAGGACGTTCAAATATCATATCTCCATTAAGCGGAGTTTATAGTCATAATTTCTTCCCGTTATCTACTTGCATAGTATTAATACTTCTTGTACGGAGTCTTAGGTAATTTACAGGCTATAGCACATTAATAATAACCATTAACCATAAACAAAATGCAGAGGAATTCCAGAGTCATACCGAGGTACACATCATCTTTCAATGTTCTCACCGATCTTCAAACAACGTAAACGTTAACGTAATTGCTTATGTAAAACAGAACGTTAAGAATAAAATGGTTAACGGTAAGTAAACGTACAATTACAGTACTACTACTCACAGTGTTGAGGCGGAGCGCTACTTCCCACTGAAGCGTGTCCTACACACATACAAAGTTCACAAATTAACTTCCCTCTTTCCTTGTTAAATTACTTCCTGACTCATTACGTTTCGAATGAATTTACCGCCATCTTAAGATCATCAGAAAAATATTTTAAAAATATCAGAGGGTCGAGCACGTGAAACAGAGCTGAACATTTTTTTCAGCTTGGGCCGCACGTGCGGCAGTGAGCCCCGCACGTGCGGCGATCTGGACAGAATGCAATTCGAAATTCAGACAAAATCCTATTTTTTGGTGAGTATTCTTAAGGCTCAAATAGGTCCTTTAATTGATGAAGTATGGTTCAAAAATCATGTACATAGACATCATAACACATGACAATCTCAACATAACTTGGGTCTTGATCTTCACTACTACACTATTATTCATTTTCTGTAACATCTAAACACACACATAGATCCATTACACACATAAATGGATGCAAATATGTAGAACTAAGAATAGAATGCAATTTCCTTTACATGGTTTCAATTAACACCATTAATCAAATGATGAAAACACCTATTCAAACCCCAACTTATGTAAATACCCAAGAAATTCTTACCCATATTCAAGAGAGGAGTTAATTAAAGTATAATCAACATACCTTGAGCTTTTAAATCCCTCAAACCTTCTCAATCTCTTCCTTAGATGACTTCTCTTCTTTCTCCCTCATTCTCCTCTCCTAACCCTCTCAGGAGATATTTTAGTTTTTAGGTTCAAAGTCAAATGACTTAAGCATGCATATATATTATGTCAAATGGCTAAAGAATTCATTATATATATAACAATTGAATAGGACAAAACTGATTCAGTTTAATCACTCCGAATTGGAATTTCACAAAAATGCTTATCATGGCTTAAAAATCATGCTGATCTCAAATATAAAATTAATTTCGAATTATTGATCTCCTAAGGCTTTCAATTCCTGATCCAACCATTTTAATTGTGACAGATATGTTTTCTTATTAAATAGATATAAATCTATAATCATAAAGTTTACTTAATTACACTTAATTCTACATGGAGTTTCACAATAAGCATATAAAGGCACAGATTCAGGGACTGAAAGTATACCAGAATCATAAACAAGGGTCGGGTTATTACACTATTATTGTATATCAAATTTTATCACTGAATTAGCAAAAGTAAGCAAATCCATCATTGTATAGCAAATGAACATGAAGATGTGATTATTATGAAGTTAAATATCACTCATAAATTAATACTATATGATACACATTGAAAATAGCTTCAAGTCGAATTTTATAACTCAATTATAGTTATGAAAGAAGAAGCGAAGCAAATCTATAGTTATGAAATAAGAAGAGAAGCAAATCCATCATTATAACAAATTTCATCACTCAATTAGGAAAATTAAGCAAACCTATCATTCTTATAGCAATTTTTCTCACTAAATTGGACAAAGTAAGCAAATCTGTTATTGTATATCAAATTTTATCACTGAATTAGCAAAAGTAAGCAAATCCATAATTGTATAGCAAATGAACATGAAGATGTGATTATGAAGTTGAATATCAATCATAAATTAGTACTGTATGATACACATTGAAAATAGTTTCAAGTTTAATTTTATAACTCAATTATAGTTATGAAAGAAGAAGGGAAGCAAATCTATCATTATAACAAATTTTATCACTCAATTAAGAAAATTAAGCAAACTCTTATAGCAAATTTTCTCACTGAATTGGGCAAAATAAGCAAATCTGTTATTGTATAGAAAATGAACATGAATATGTGATTATTATGAAATGGAATATCACTTAATTATAGTTATAAAAGAAGAACGGAAAATGAATACGACTCACGTTTGATTCGCATGTTTGTTGAAGATGAACTAAACAGGGAATATAGATCGAAACGGTGAAGGATTTGTTGGGGATCTGTTCGGAATCAGAATATAGATCGAAACAGATGTGATTTCTTTGGAAATGATGGGAGATTCAAGGAAAATCTCTTCGTTTGTTTCGATTTCCAAATCGCAAATCGCCTCAAAATGGTTTCCAAATCGCCTCAAAATACTTTCCAAATCAGAACAATTGAGAAAGAGCGTGTGTTTCATGCGCATAGGGGAGACCTCGTGATATGTTCTTTACTTCACGCGTGTGGTGTGACTTTGAGGGGTAAAATTGAAAACTGAAATAAGGCAAGACTTGGTGGGTATTAATTTGTTTGCATGGGACCAACTGGTAAGGCCCCCTTATTTTTTTTGGTTGGAAAGAAGAGACTTGGCCATCTAAAGAGACTTGGGCCATCTAATTAATACATGGACCCATACAACACTTATTTTGTTGGTTGGAAACAAGAGACTTGGGCCATCTAATGAATAGACGAGGCACATACTACTTGACAATAACAAAAGCAAAAGTAGGGGCCATCTTTCTTAAATAATTATATATAAAAGTTGTGTGTTCGTAAAATAAAAAGAAGATAGATGAACTGTCATACAAAATGTACTGAACTCCAACATTTTTATGCTCATCTTAAAATATAAACTTAAAAATATTTATATGGAAAGAAATATAATGGGCTAATAACAACATAAACATAATCTAGAGACTTTAAAACTTTAATTCTTACTGTTATGTATGAGTATATTATTAGTAATTTAGGGGTGATTGAGATGATTTAAATAAGTGTACTTTTTGATTTTTTATGAAATATGGGTTGAGTATGTGTTAGGTTTGATGTGATGTGGTAGAGAGGTGATGTGACTTAAATAAGATTATGTGACTTAAGGGTTGTTTGGGATATTTTAAATAAGTACACTTTTTAACTTTTTATGAAATATGAGTTGGGTTTGAATTGACGTTGTAGAGAGGTGATGTGACTTAAATACGATGATATGACTTAAATAGGATAGTGACTTTTTAGCTTTTTGACTTTTTTAATGTGTCAAACAAGACCTTAAATAGGATAGTGACAGTGTGACTTTTTTAAGTTATGACAACTAACACCTTAATATAATAGATCTTGTTATTAATATTCGTTTTTAATATACAATCATGCTAGAGACCACTAATTTGGTGGCTCTAAACTCACCACTAATGAGGTGGAAAAGTAAAAAAAAAAAAAAAGACACAACACATGCTGTGGCAGTAGATGGGACCCACTGCCACATCATTTCACATTAATTTTGCTTTAACATAATACTAACATATGAAATAATACAGACGACTAATATAACATTATATATAAACTTGCAAATTTATAGAAAGCAATATAAGAGACTAGTTGTTATAGTTCAAAAAAAAAAAGACTAGTTGTTTAACACAGCACTTGGGTTGGGTGTGGCATAAGCTAGCAACTCTTGATCAGCTTCAAACAATGCCATGTCCTCTTCAATCAGATTCACCCAAATCTCAACTCCTTCACCACCTCTTGCATCTATTAGTGCAATTCCAACTGGGCCACCATCATCAGTTGGACTCACCCATGTCGGCTTCCCCCATCCAAAATCAATTTCATACATGGGAAACCTACACCAACTGCTATGCGTATACATCTCCATATCATCTCCCTTAACCTGCCTGAAATATGCAATCTTGTTTTCCTTATTATTATCGTTTGACTCTTGAGACCCTTTCCTCAACTGACACACCAAGTTGGCCAGGTTTGTTGCTTGACTCTCGTAGTCTTGATCATCGTTGTCAAGCATTGCCCACAACATTCCCACTATATTCCCAAATGAGTATTTTGGCAAGGGTGGCACAAGCCTTGACCGCATATTCATGCCTCCCACCAATGCATAAGGCCTTGGAGACCCCCCAAATCTTGCCCTGGATGCGGCCACCGCGCATTTCCAAACAAGTGCTGTAATAACCTCGACACGCGTGGGTTGCTGCACGCTCTCGCTGGCTGTTTTGGCCTTGAGAGAAGCGATTTTCGAGGCATCGACCACAAACCTCTTTTTAACAACCTTTTGGGTTTTGTCCTTGAAGGTAAAAGAAAGTATCGGGATATCGTCTCTTGGAGGGAAGCGCGAGGAGGCAGCGTTAAAATCTGGGACTATGGCGTCAGGAGATCCAAAAGCGATGTCTGACCAACCCTTCATAAATGTGCCAAAGGAGAATCCATCAGCAATTTTGTGGGACATTTTCACAGTAATGACAACTCCGTTGCATGGAAAAAAGTTAACTTGAACAAGTAAAAAAGGGGATTTGTAGTAATCTGTTGGTTCGGGTGGAGCCAAATGTTCGATGACTTTAAGTTTGGGTCGATCAAGAAAGTTTGAAAGATGGACGTTGTTGATGACTCGAGCTTCAACAAAATCAACACCATCATCGTTGCAATCGACTGAGAGATTGTCTCTCAATCTTCCGGCAAGTGGGTAGAAGCGAGTGAGGGTTTCAGAGAGGGAGACCTTCAAGCGTTGCGATTTTAGACCGACCATCTCTTCAGATTCACCACCACCAATAGTAGTGGGGGTGGAGTAGTAGAAAGCCACTGGTATGTATTGAAGTGTACAGCCCTGATCTTTAAATGAGAGCTTGTAGTTTCTGAGGTGATGAGGAGTGGGAGAAGATGGCTTGATGGTTTCTCTAGCAATGACCTCAACCTTAATCTCCATCTCCATGGTTTTGGTCACCTCAACTCCTCCAATCTTTTCTGCTTCTTAATTAGGTTTTGAAGTTTCGTTTCTACAAAGATTGTCTAAAAGAATTGGAGAATATATAGAGGAAGGGATTATTGGGGTGTTTTAAATAAGTATATTTTTTGATTTTTTGAATTAAAAAATAGAGAAAAAAATATGATTATTTGAAATTAATTTTTGAATTTTTATATAAAAAAATATGTAATAAATTATTGTATAAAATAATAAAATTACCTTATTACTCCTGTGTCTATGCGCAGTGACATTGATGTGTGAAGGACAGTAAAGATTGCAATGTAATCGTGATGACTTCCGAATATACATATATATATATATATATATATTGCATGAGGCTTCACGGGAATTATTGGGTCCGTGGGGCCATTACGAATACTATTTCGATAATTCGGATCATTGAGTATATAAGACTCATCAAGTATTATATATTTATAAAAAATTACGTTGATCGAATATTGATAGCTCTGCAATCGAAACAGTTTTGTATGAAAAAAATAGACAGTGAAAAATAAACGGTTAACAAAAATCTGATTTGACCACATAGATATCCTTATCCAATCAATGTGATTTTTTACAAACATATAGTAGCCGACGAGTTCTACATATTCAATGGTTCAGAGTAGCAAAATGAGACCCGTGGTGGGTCTCCATGGGCCCAACAGTACCCTCCAACTTAATAAACATATATCTAATTTGTAATTTGTGCCATCACTTATGTGTATGTCTGTAATTTGTACCATCACTTCAATACCATCACTTGTGCAAGTTGGCTTGTACTTTTCGGACAATAAATTTATATTTTTTATATTTTTAATTTATAAATAGTAATAATTTTTTTATTTTTTTAATAATTTTTTGACGTTTTGTCTTTTGTAAACTATACCAAACCAGCCTTAAAACTAGCTCATGGGGATGGTCCCTTCTACTCGTGTAGATTAGGTAGATACATTGGTGCTGTTTGGGAACAAATTTTTTTTATTTTTTTTGTTTTTTTTTACTAAAAAACAAATTGGTTACAAAATTAAAAAAAAATAAATTCAAACAAAATATCACATCAAATCTCATAATCATTTCACTTTTTCTTTCACAAATATCACATCCAATAACAAAAAAACATAACTATCTTTCCAAACACAAAAAAAAATTTCTCCAATAATATCCGATAACTAAAAAAACTTACAAAAAAATTCACTTCTCAAACACCCACATTATCATGTAGATACATTGCACGTGAATCATGACTTTAATTTCTTGTTTATGTATTTTGACATGTATAAGCCTATAAAGGTCATGAATCACCTATGGCCCATCACTTGAAGCCCAGTGCATAACCCAACTGACGAGGTCCAAGACAGCTAGAGTCCAACATGGCATAAAGAGCCAATGACATTCAGACACACGGCAAGAGAATGACGAACCACATCAGCAAACAAAGATCTGCAAAGTTATTGCCACTGCACATCACCATTAATGCAGCCCATCACAGCATTTATTACGACAACACCTCTCCGCCGGAACAAGACCCCCTTACCCTGAGTAAGGTAAACTACAGCATAGGCTTTCGGCAATGAGAGCAGGTCGGAAGGGACAGCGAAATGATTACCAAAGGATATAAGCGAACGTTGTAGACAAGAAAAAGGTTAAGTTTTCTATCTCTTATCTTCTCCCATATACTCTACTTCTCTTCCTAACTTGCTCGTTGGAGAGTTCACTGGGGGAATACCCCGTTCCCCGTTGAACTTGCCTGCAGGTTATCTGGTGGGCTTGATCATTTGGACGCGGGCTGGAGGAGCTTGGACCTGCTTGATCCATTCACTGGGACGAACAACATTAACAGTTGGCGCCGTCTGTGGGAACGCTTTGCTCCCCGCGCCAGTTGTGTTCACTGTCGCCGGAGGCCCCGTTCCAACAGCCTTTCTCTCCTACCCGTCAAAGTGCATGGTCACGACTAGATCCATGGCTTCTCACAATAATGCTGCCGACCATCAAGTCGACCCCCCCAATCCAAACAACCCACCACAGTACTTTATCGAGCTTACCAACAGCATCAACCGCATGGCCAAGCAAAACCAGGCCTTGATAAATGCTTTACTCCAAAGGAACCTTCCGATTCTTCCTCCACCACCTCCAGATATTCCCCCCAACCAAGAAAGAACCCCGAGCCATACTGCTCCACAACTCCATCCACCCCAACCTGGAAGGTTTGCAACCTCCCCACCCACACATAAATCCACCACCACTACCTCCACACCCGTCGGTCGTAGCACCAGCCCCTAAAGGGGAGGCCAGCAGCGTCCAACCTCTATTGACTGACCATGGGGACCACGTTCCACTCTGGGACGCTGAGCTCCGAGCAATGAAGCTCCAACTCCAAGGGGTCATGCAGAACATTCAGCATAAACCCTCTACTACGGCAAATTCACCATTTATTGCCTCCATCCGGGACAAACCTTTGCCCGCCAAGTTCAAGATGCCCACCATTGACTCCTTTGACAGTACGACAGACCCAGTCGACCATCTGGAGACCTACCGTACCCTCATGATCCCCCATGCCTTCCCTGACGAGATCATGTGTCGGGTTTCCGCGTGACACTGAAGGGGTCAGCCCGACTGTGGTTTAGTCAGTTACCAGCGGACTCTGCCTCCACTTTCCAGCATCTCAGCGACTCCTTCCTCAGCCATTTCATTGGAGCCCAACGCCAACGCCGCCCTGCAACCCAACTCCTCAACATCCGTCAGACCGAGGGGGAGTCACTACGTAGCTTCGTTACCCGCTTCAACACCGAAGCCCTACAAGTAGCGGAGAATGACAATAAGGTCATCCTTACGGCTTTCATGGCCGGGCTGCGATCGTCCGATTTCCTCTTCTCTCTTTTCAAAAACCCCCCGACCACCATGGCAGCCCTATTATCCAAAGCCCAGAAATATATGAATGCCGAGGATTCACTAGCCGCTCGCTAAGATCCAATATCCCAAAATCCACCCCCTAGAGAAAAGAGAAAAGACTTGGAACCCAGAAACACCCAGTATAACAGCCAAACGCCCCAATATCCCGACCGACCTCCTCACACTGACCAGTCGGCACCGACCCGACCGCCCGGTCAGTTCGAGCGGTACACGCTCCTCAATTCTCCAATGGAACAAGTCCTCCACCAAATCCAACAGGATTACCCCCTCAAATGGCCCCTGCCTTCATGGACCCTTTCCAACCGGAAAGACTAGTCCAAATATTGTCGCTTCCACCAGGACCACGGCCACAACATTGATGACTGTATCAACCTCAAGGATCAGGTCGAGACCTTCATTCGTCAAGGGCGTCTCAGCCGGTTCACGGACACCCGCCCATAACAGAGACAAATAACCGAGCCCCTCAGGAACAACCGCCGACGTACCCCACCTTGGCAGCTAGCCCAACCTAACCAAGGCTATGACCGCCTCCCACAACAGCCTCGGCCCCCAGGTAATCCCCCTCCGCCAGTTGGTGAAATCCGAGTCATCTCTGGTGGCCTTGCTTGTGGCGGACCATCCCGCTCCGCTCAAAAGGCAGAGCTCAGGAAAATAAGGCAAGGCTCGGACAAAGCAGTGGACACGGTAGACCGACCTTTCAAGCAGCCCAAGCAGTGGACAGAGCCCATCACCTTCACGGACGGCGATTGTACAGGCATTCGTTATCCTCATGATGACCCCCTCGTCATTTCTACCCTTCTCTCTAAGTTACTCACCTTCCTTGTGGTCGACTGTCCCTCTACTTACAACATCATTCTCGGTCGCACCGCCCTCAACGCTTTCCAAGCTATCACTTCAACCTACCACCTCGCCATAAAGTTTCCCACCGACCAGGGGGTCGGGACAGTACGGGGAGAGCAGACCATTGCCAGGGAATGTTATGTCGCCTCACTCAAGAAAGTCAAGCTGAAGGAGGCCATGATCATTGAAGGACTTAACGCCCGAGATGAGGACGAGCTGGTCAGAGGCAAACCGGTGGAGGAGCTCGTTGAGATTCCCATCGATCCCACTAACCCAATGAAAACTGCTAAGATCGGCAGCCAGCTATTCCCCCAAGCTAAGGCCGACCTTACTGCCCTTCTGACCGAGCACAATGATGTATTCGCCTGGACTCATTCAGATATGCCAGGCATCGACCCTTCTTTCATAACTCATCGCCTCAGCATTGAATCTCATTTCGACCCTACCGCCAGAAGCAGTGCATCTTTCATCTGGAGCGCAATACTCTTATAGCCGCAAAGGTCGACAAACTCCTTGAGGGCCAATTCATCAAAAATGTTGACTACCCTAAATGGTTGTCAAACGTGGTCCTCGTCCGCAAGAACAATGGCAAATGGCGACTCTGTGTCGATTACTCTGACCTAAACCGAGCTTGCCCCAAAGACAGCTATCCTCTGCCCCGCATAGATCTGCTGGTCGACGCCACGGCCGGTCATCAAATGCTTAGCTTCATGGATGCTTTCTTTGGCTACAACCAAATCCTGATGCACCCGTCCGATCAGGAACATACATCCTTCATCACCGACCGAGGTACCTACCATTACCGAGTAATGCCATTCGGATTGAAGAACGCTGGGGCCACCTACCAACGGTTGGTCAATGCCGTCTTCCATCACCAAATAGGCCAGAATATGGAAGTATACATTGACGACATGCTAGTCAAGAGCAAACTCTCCACTGACCATCTGACTGACCTGCGAGAGACCTTCGCTATCCTACGCAAATACCGAATGAAGCTCAACCCAGAGAAGTGCGCCTTCGGCATAGGATCCGGGAAGTTCCTGGGTTTTATGGTCAGTTAGCGGGGCATTGAAACTAACCCTGAAAAGATCAAGGCCTTGGTCGAGATGCAGTCACTCAAGACGGTCAAGAAGGTTCAAAGGCTCACTGGCTGAGTTGCAGCCCTCAACCGTTTCATTTCCCGCGCAACAGATAAGTACCTACCGTTCTTCAAAGTTCTTCGACAAACTTTTGAATGGACAACTGAATCTGAAGAGGCTTTTCAGCAGTTAAAGCAGTGCATGGCCAATCCACCCCTCCTTTCACAAGCGATTACGGGCGAGTCCCTCTTCCTCTATTTAGCCGTCTCAAGCACCGCCGTCAGTGCAGCTCTTATCAGGGAAGACGACTCTGTCCAACGGCCGGTCTACTATATCAGTCGGGCTCTCAGGGGAGCTGAGCAAAATTACCCCTTGTTAGAAAAATTATCCTTGGCCTTGGTCACCGCCTCCAGACGACTTCGTCTTTACTTCTAAGCCCATTCCATAGTGGTCCTCACCGACCAACCCTTGAAGAAGGTCATGCAGCAACCAGAACTTTCCGGCAGACTTATGCGTTGGTCTGTGGAACTTAGCCAGTTTGACATCTCTTACGGGCCTCGAACAGCAATTAAGGGACAAGCTATCACCGACTTTATCTTGGAATTCACTAATCCTACCCCAACCACTGCCTCTCCACCCCTTCCAGCTCCCATCAAGCCAGAAGACCCTCACTCTTGGACTCTCAATGTCGACGGATCATCCCGCAGGCAAGGTAGTGGGGCTGGCCTTATTCTCACCAGCCCTGAGGGTGGTTATTTCAAATGTGCGCTCCGCTTCTTGTTTGAGGCCAGTAACAACGAGGCCGAATATGAGGCATTGATAGCAGGCCTTCGCCTAGCCAGAGACATTGGTGTCAGCCACATCCGAGTGCTCAGCGACTCTCAGCTCATAGTCGGACAGATCACGGGCGAATTTGAAGCCAAGGAGGGCACAATGCAAACTTAAAGCGATCTTGCACTTCCCCTAGTTCGCCTCTTCAACACCTTCCACATCAAGCACGTTCCTCGGGCGGAGAACTTTAAGGCAGATGAGATGGCCCAGCTGGCTTCCGCAGACCAGTCCGCCCTCAGCAGTGGTGTTCGCCTCGAATACCGATCCCACCCCGCCATTTCGCCCGACCAGCATGAAGTACAATTCCTCCAAAATGAGCCCATCCCTTGGGCGTCGGACATCTTTCGATTTCTGACAGCGGGGGAACTTCCAGATGACCACCAGCAAGCCACCAAAGTCAGGGCATGATCGTCTAATTACATCCTTGTCGACGGCATCTTGTACAAACGTGGTTTCTCACGCCCCTACCTGCGGTGCCTCAATCCGACTCAAGCAACTTATGTGATGCAAGAAATTCATGAGCATCTGCGGCAATCACTCGGGCGGCAAGTCTCTAGCCCACAAGATACTCCGTACTGGTTATTTCTGGCCCACTCTTAATCGCGATGTGACCGATTTCGTGCTCAAATGTGATAAGTGTCAACGTTTTGCCAACATCCCCCATGCACCCCCTACAGAGTTGATCACACTTTGCAGCCCTTATCCATTCGCCAAATGGGGGATCGACTTGGTCGGTCCACTCCCTACTGGCCGAGGCCAGACCAAGTTCGCGATCGTCGCCATTGATTACTTCACCAAGTGGGTAGAGGCAGAACCCCTTGCCACCATCACCGAGTGGAACACAACCAATTTCATCTGACAGTCAATCATTTGCAGGTTTGGCATTCCTCAGGCCATCATCTCCGACAACGATAAACAATTTGACAACGCCAAGTACAAGAAGTTCTGTGCCGACCTCCAGATTCAACCTTGTTTCTCATCCCCTAGCCATCCCCTAGCCAATGGCCAAGTTGAGGTCACCAACCGCTCTCTCCTGAAGATCATCAAAACTAAGCTAGAAGCTGCTAAAGGACTTTGGGCTGAGGAGCTACCGAATGTACTCTGGGCTTATCGAACTACAGCTCGGACTTCCACTGGGGAAACCCCTTTTCGCTTAACATATGGCGCTGAGGCGGTTATCCCCGTAGAAGTCGGTTTGCTTACTCCCAGGGTTTCACATCCGGATCTAGCACTAACCGAAGAACTCCGTCGGGCTGACCTCGACCTAATTGAAGAACTTAGAGAGACCACCGCTGTCCGACTGGCCTCATATCAACAGAAAATGAGAACACACTACAACCGCAAGGTCCAACCGAGGGAGTTCGCTGTAGGGGATCTTGTCTTGAGAGAAGCAACTCTTGCTACCAAAAATCCGACAGAGGGTAAATTGGCAGCCAAGTGGGATGGACCTTACATTGTGAAAGCCCGACCCCGACCAGGCACTTACCGACTTCAGGACATGGAAGGTCGAGACCTCCCCCACCCATGGAACGCCGAACACCTTAAACGTTACTTTCAATAAGCACTTATTTTTGTATTGCTCAGTTATTGTATTTTCTTTTCGGGAAATTCACACATTCTTGATATTCCACCACGCAATGTAACTTCTTGATTATATATCTCAGTTATCTATATGTTGTCTCAGTAACATTCTTATTTGCAGCACTAAAAGCCTCCACCAAACTGAGCACTAAAAGCCTCAGTTAGACTGAGCACTAAAAGCCTCTGCCAGACAGAGCACTTAAAGCCTCAGCCCGACTGAGCACTAAAAGCCTCTGCCAGACAGAGCACTTAAAGCCTCTGCCAGACAAAGCACTAAAAGCCTCAGCCAGACTAAGCACTAAAAGCCTCTGCCAGACAGAGCACTTAAAGCCTCAGCCAGACAGAGCACTAAAAGCCTCAGCCAAACTGAGCACTAAAAGCCTCAGCCAGACTGAGCACTAAAAGCCTCTGCTAGACTGAGCACTTAAAGCCTTTGCCAGACTGAGCACTTAAAGCCTCAGCCAGACTGAGCACTTAAAGCCTCATCCAGACTAAGCATGAGCCGCCTTGGGCAGTCCGACCGTTAACACCCTCTACCGGACCGAGCGCTAAAAGCTCCATCCAGACTGAGCGTGAAGCACTCGTCCAGACCTAACATGTAGGGCTCGGTCAAAACCACCAATGCAAAACTTCATACTTGTGGAATTAACTAACACACTTAGTCACAATTCCAGGTTCAAGTCTTCACACCACTCTTTGCTTAGTCAAAATCCAAAGACGTTCTTATCATTTTATTACATTCAACTTTCTCAGGCCTATCATTTTATTACATTTCAAATTTTACTCTGCATTGTGAAGTTCTTAAATTTCACTATCATTTTATTACATTTAACTTTCTCAGGCCTATTATTTTATTACATTTTAAATTTCACTCTGCATTGTGGAATTCTTAACTTCACTCTACATTGAGTCCTTATTACAAGCTTCAATTTCACTCTTATTAACAAGGAGTTCTACACACACTTCGCCCACGCCTCATTTATCTAAGATCCACAAACAGAAATAATCAAATAACAAACACAACTGAAATTTTATTCGCTCACAACTTTATACAAAAGTTCATTACAGCAATTCATGTACAAAAGTTCATTACAGCAAAAAAAAAAAAAAAACAATGTATCTTTTTCTCCTTCCTTCCCAGTTACTCCTCCTCACTGGAGAGGAGGTATTCTTTTTCAATGCCCTCATCTAGGGGGGTTTGGGCCACATCGTCTTCGCCAATCATTACACTACTAAGGTCTAAGTCTGGGAACAGCTCTTCAGCTCTACGTTTGAACATCTTCCAGCCACTGTCCCAGTACTCAGCCATTTCGTGCTTATAAAAGTCTGACTGCTGGAAGCTCTCAATAACTTCTGCTTCAGTTCTACCTCCAGCGGTCGTCCTCGATGGGTAAGCCCCCCCCCCCAGATTCTTGCCCAGCCAGGCTACTCGCGACCGCGGCATCAACCGCCGTCTGAAATTCGGCAGACCCTTTGAATTGCTCCACTACTGCGACACACAAATCGGGATAAGTCGCCCTTTCAGAGGCTGCCTTTGCCCTCTCTTCATTCAGCTCTTTCTGTAGGGCTGCCCTTTCCGACGCCGCCTTTGCCTTCTCCGCCTCCAGTTCCTTCTTCAGGCTCTCCTTCTCCGTCGTCGCCTGCACTCTCTCTGCTTCTAACTCCCTCTGAAGCCTCCCTTTCTCCTCCACTGCCTTGGCGCGCTCGCCCTCCAGTTCCCTCTGGAGATCGCCCACTTTGCCATCAGCCTCATCTTTTTGCCTCACCGGCTCTTCATTACTACTTATAGCCTCTTCATGTCGCTCGACCGCGACGGCGCTGGCTCTTTGGGCCTCATCCAACTTCTTCTGCTCGCCAGCAAGTTGGAACTCGAGCGACACAACCTGGCGGCGTGTGTCCTCCAGCTCCGCTTTAACTGCTGGCAGCTCAGTGTGGGCACTCTCCCAACTTGCACTCTTCTTCTTTAACTTTGCAAGTTGAGCCTTGGCCTCATCTGTCTTGAGTTTGGCAGCCCCCGCCTTCCTCAGCAGGGCCCCTACTAAGGTGGTTACCTCCATTTGAATGGAGTATAACACCCTTAGCAGTTCAGCCTCGTTAAATCTGAAGACCGAGCGCAGGGCTGCCTCTTCTACAATCCCTACAAGACAGTCTGGTAGATCGTCGTGGTCGCACCAATTCCTCCTTCTTGAGGTGCAAGCCCCCCCTGGGGCTGTTCCTCCCTCCTTGGCCCAGGGCCAGCAGCCTCGTCCTCCACTTGCCTTTCGGGGACGGCCTTTACGAGCCCGACGGCGATCGCCACCACCACTGGCACCACCTCCATGACCTCTGAGGCAACATCCACCACTTCTGGGCCACCTACCTTTCCTGGGACCCCCTCCACTTCTCCCCCTTCAGACCTCGCGGCCGCACTGGCTTCCTTCACACTCATCTCCATCCTCCTCTTCTGGGCAGGCACTTCCTCACTCCAACTCACTCTCTTCTTCTTCTTCCCCACGCCCAACGCCTCCATCTCCTTCAAGGACCTCTCCTTCAAAGGGTCTGTTGGAGGCGCCGCGGCACAAAATTGCCCAAGTTTTTCTCTCCCAAGTGTTTGGGGCGATGTCGAATCCTCTCCCTCGCAACTGGTTTTGGTGGTCGGTCGGCTTGGGACTCTTTGAATTGTTGGGCTTTAGCAAGAATGGCCTGATCCTCCGCCTCCTGAACCCTTCTCCTCGCCTCCAACTCCGCTCGGTCGAGGTCTCCACTACTTGGCTTTGGCCCCAACCCCGCCTCAAACAATGCCGACGGCTGAACGAGCTCGTTCCATTTGGCCTTTTCTCTCTCCCTCCACTCCTTCACCCTCTTCACCCTCCCCTCCGCAGCTGCCCCCAGTTTCAGCTCCACAGACCTAATGAGTACTTTCCAAATGGTGCGTGCTCCAAGCCCCCCATTGGCAGACACGTAGAACCATCGCGGCCGCCACCCCTTGATCCACGACGGCAGACCCGCCACCAATCCCTTCCCCACTGCTGCTTGCAGAGTGATCCACGTCTCCTACTGTCTTGAAGCCTTATAACACGCAAAGAATTCGTCTACCGTCATGGCCTCCCCTTCATTTGCCTTCGGCCACGCACTTGCACAGGCCAGCAGGATCTTCCATGCGTTGGGCATTAGTTGCCCCGGTGCTATCTCTAGACGGTTAAGCACATCCACCACCACTTGCTGCAGTGGCAACCTCAGTCTACCCTTCAGAGCTTCCTCATAAAGGGAAAACTCTCCTGGCCTGGCGTCAGACGGCCTTTCCGTTGATGTCGGCAGCAATAACTCCACTTTCCCAAGGATCTGGTATTTTTCGCGGATAGCCTCTAACTCCGCCTCAGTAATCATGGATTCGTCAGCCTTCGTGTGCCAATGATCTGGTTCCGCCTAGCTGATTGGCTTTGGAGCTGTTATCATGGTGGAACCGTGAGATCGTACCACCGACTCCCCCACCCTCTCTGTCCTATACTGCACCGCTAGCTCCACAGCATCATCATCTCCAAACAGGTCTACCCTGACAATCGCATTCCCTTCTTGGGCCATTTCTGTGGTTTGTTTGCGAATCGCTTCGGCGGCTGGAACGAGGAAATCAAAAAAATGTTGCAGAGGTGTATTGTGAGCAACAAAGGAATCCACACTTTGAATATTTTGATTTTTCGTAAACAGGTAGGTGAATCGAATAATGCCAAAAGCCCACGGTTTGCCCGTATTCCAAGGATCCCAATTAATTTCCGCCAGTTTGAAAACTTTTCAAAATCATCCGCCAAAACTGTCTCCTCAACACCCATAGGGTGCGTTTTTTTGGACGGACTGGATAAGGGGGGATTGTAATCCATCGGACTGTTAGTCCTGGGTTACATTGTCCCTGGATTATTTTGTCGGACTGGATTTGTATCCTATGTTTGTTTAGTCATGGGATTAGATGTCTGAATTGGACTATTCTATTGAATCCCATGTTTGTTTGGGCTATTATGGAGAAGGATAAATGTTCAAAAGACTATTTTGCCCTTCTGAATTATTTACTAAATAATAAGAATATTAAATCTGAATTATAAATTTTATTTAATTTGTTTACTAGAACTTTTAAAATATTAAATAAATAGAATATTAATAAATATTACATTAATTTATTTTAATTTGTAATTGAGATTTTTAATTTTTTTTTACTTTATTAAAATCACAATTTTATTATCATAAAAAATCACAATTTGTTTATCACAATTTTTAATTGAGATTTATTATCACAATTTTATTATCAAACATCTAGTTAATTTGTTTACTAGAACTTTCAATTTTTTTATAATAGATTTTTTTTTTTTAATTTAATTTGTAAAAAATCACAATTTTATTATCATAAAAAATCAAATGATAACCTGAAAGTAAAAAAATATGGTCAAAGATGGGAAAAGCTCTGAAAGAAAAATGGGAAAAGCTAAAACAAAAAGATAGGGTCAAAGATGTAATAAACCTAGCTAATCCCATGGGATACACTGTCCCATAAATTCTATCCCAGGCCCCCCCCTCGGATACAATAAGCCAATGAATCCCGGATTAATAGTCCGGGGGGATTATTTATCCAGACCAAAAAATCCATACCAAACAACGGACTATTAATCCCTCCGGATTAATAGTCCAATCCCATGAGTTATCCTTCAAAACAAACGAGCCCATAATGACTTACCGTTTCATTTCTGATCCAACGCCTAATCTCCCCCCTACGGGATGTTGCCACGTGTACGTCCACGATCCACTGTCCCCTTCCCTTACCCTGTCTTTTCCACTTCAACTCACCACGTGACTCGCCGCGTCTCGAGCCCCACGCCCCTCCACCTCACCATTCACGGTCGGCCCTCCTCGTGGTCCGCCCTCTCACTCGGCCAAACGTCACGGTTGGCCCTCCTCGTGGTCGACCCTTCTGCTTGGTCAAACACCGCGGTCAGCCCTCCTCGTGGTCAGCCCTCCCACTCGGCCAACACCACGGTCGGCCCTTCTCGTGGTCCGCCCTCCCGCTCGGTCAAACACTGCGGTTGGCCCTCCCCGCGGTCAGCCCTCCCACTCGTCAAACACCGCGGTCGGCCCTCCCACTCGGCCAACACTACGGTCGGCCCTCCTCGTGGTCCGCCCTCCCACTCGGCCAAACGCCGCAGTCGGCCCTCCTCGCGGTTGGCCCTCCCAGTCAGCCAGCACCGCGGTCGCCCCTTCTCGTGGTCAGCCCTCCCGCTCGGCCAACCACCGTGGTCGGCCGCCCCCTCGATCACCCCTTCTGGTCGACCTCCATCCTGCCAATCCCTAACATACTCATCTATGTCACTAATATTCCCTTCGTTGGACTGAAGCTGCACTAGGGAATGGGGGACTACTGACATGTATAAGCCCATAAAGGCCATGAATCAACTATGGCCCATCACTTGAAGCCCAGTGCATGACCTAGTTGACGAGGTCCAGGATAGCTGGAGTCCAACATGGCATAAAGAGCCAATGACATTCAGACACACGGAAAGAGAAGGACGAACCACATCAGCAGACAAAGATCTGCAAAGTTATTGCCACTGCACATCACCATTAATGTAGCCCATCACAGCATTTATTACGACAACACCTCTCTGCCGGAACAAGACCCCCTTACCCTGAGCAAGGTAAGCTACAGCATAGGCTTTCGGCAAGGAGAGCAGGTCGGAAGGGACAACGAAATGATTACCAAATGATATAAGCGAACGTTGTAGATAAGAAAAAGGTTAAGTTTTCTATCTCTGATCTTCTCCCATATACTCTACTTCTCTTCCTAACTTGCTCGTCCGGGAGTTCACTGGGGGACTACCCTGTTCCCCGTTGAACTTGCCTGCAGGTTATCTGGTCAGCTTGATCATTTGGACGCGGGCTGGAGGAGTTTGGACCTGCCTGATCCATTCACTGGGACGAACAGCATTAACATATTTATTTATTTATATACATAAAAAAATAATAATGGTATAGTCTTGATTGGCTTAGATGTTATTTCATTAAAATAGTCAATAATCCTTTAAAAAAGTTAAAAATTTTAAAAGTTACTATCCTATTTAAGTCGTATCATCTTATTTAAATCACATCACCTCTCTATCACATCACTTCAAACATTTTATCTCAAACAACTCTCAAATATATAATGAATTAAAATAGTTAATAAGATAAAATGTCACATTTAATTCATACTCATTATACTTTTTAACTCATAATTATTAAATCAAAATAATAATAATAATAATTATCATTTCAAGCATAATTTTTTTTTTCTTTTTTGGGGGACTAGACTAAAGAGGTTGTTTGAAATAATGTAAATAAGTTTTTTTTTTTTGTCAAATTAGTAAAAAAATTTGATATATTTAAAATATTTTTTTAACTTTTTTTTGTAAAAAGAACATAATATTAAATAATTAGATATTTTAAATGACATTTTTGCCAAACAATCGTTAAGTCACCTTACATGGCAGAGCTTCAGAGTTTGCCCCCCATTCTCTCTCTTGCTTTTCTCTTTGTCTTGCTGGTGAAGAGAGTGATGATGGAAATGGACGCATCTATTTATATACGATCAGCATGTGTCAAGTCCGAAATTGGAGATTGGACAATATTGTTAAATCTGTGAGGGCCTATTACAATTATCGTTTTAATAATTTGAATCGTTTAATATATAGAATTTGTCAAGTATTATATATTTGTAAAAAATTACATTGATCAGATATCAATAACTATATAATTAAATCAGTTTTGTATTAAAAAAAATAGACGGTGAAAAAATTAACGGATGACAAAAAACTATTTTGATTACATAGTTATCGATATCTAATCAGCGTGATTTTTAATAGATATATAGTACTCGACGATTTTTATACATTAAACAGTTTAGATTATTAAAAAGGGACCTATGGTAGACATCCACTACAGGAAAAGTGGGTTTATGAGACGGAACTATTTGCGACGACACACTTGCCGTCTCAAAAAGTCACTTTTTGATACGGCAGAAAATGCCGTCTCAAAAAAATAGAGTATTTGCGACGGCACCATTTGCCGTCTCAAAAAAGCAGAGCATTTGCGACGGCACTATTTACCGTCGCAAATGCTCTCATTTTTTGAGACGCCAGATGGTGCCGTCACAAATACTCTGCTTTTTTGAGACGGCATTTTCTGCCATCGCAAAAAGTGACTTTCGTGTTTTTTTTTTTTGGTTTTTAGTGAATATTTTTAAGATTTTAAATATTTTTTTTAGATGCACCTTACTTAGTTATGAAAAAATATTTTTAAAAATTAATAAATACATAAAAATACAAAAAAAAAATGTATTGTATTTTTGGTATTTAGTGAATTTTTAAAAGGTTTTTTTTACAATTTTTAAAATTTTTAGGTGTATTTATGTTAGGTGTGTCTAAAAATTAAAAAAAATACTTAAAATATTAAAAAAATTCAGTAAAAACAATATAACACGGAAACACAAGAAAGTATAATTTTCTCAAAAGAGATTTTAGAAAACTCTAATCTAGCGTAGTGATTGTGGTTTTGAGACAGCTTCATATATATACAGTCACAAAATGGTTTGAATAAATTCAACGGTATTTTTCTGTCGCAAAAAAAATTAAAAAAAAAACAATGTCGTCTTACTCTTTTGATATAACATTTCTCTTTTCATTCATTTTTTCATCTTCCTATCTCTCTGTCTCTATCTCTCTCTCTCTTCTCTTTATCTCTTTCACTCATCACTCTTCTTTCTCTGTCTGTCTGTTTCTCTCTCTCATTTTCTCTCTGTGTCTCTCGCCTATCTCTCTTCTCTCTATCTCTCTCATCTGTTTTCTCTCTCTGTCTCTCTCGCTCATCTCTCTTCTCTCTATCTCTTTCATTTCTTTTCTCTCTCTCTCTTATCTTTCTATCTCTCTCGCCCATTTCTCTTATCTCTCTGTCTCTCTCTTTTTCTACGTCTCTCTCTCGCTCATCTCTTTTCGCTCTATTTCTCTTTTTTTTGTCTATCTCTCGCTCATCTCTTGTTTCTCTTTCTTTTTCTATCTCTCCTTCTATCTCTCTCTCTCTTTCTTTCTCTCCCTATCTCTTTTTCTCTGTGTCTCTTGTCCATCTCTCTTCTCTCTATCTCTTTCATCTATCTTCTCTCTCTCTTCTTTTTTTCTCTCCCACTCTCCCGCTCATCTCTTTCTGTCTCTCTCTTGTTTATCTCTTTTCGTTCTTTTTTTTCTATCTCTCTCTCTATCTATATCTTTTCACCCATTTTTTCATCTTCTTCTCACTCTTTTATTTCTCTCTCTCATTCATCACTCTTCTCTCTCTGTTTGTCTATTTCTCTCTCTCTCTCTCTCTCTCTCTCTCTGTGTCTCTTATTCATCTATCTCTTCTCTCTATCTCTCTCACCCATCTCTCTTCTCTCTATCTTTCTCACCTCTATCTCGCTCATCTCTCGGTTATCTCTATGTCTCTCTCGTTCATCTATTTTCTCTCTATGTCTCTCTCGGTCATCTCTCTTCTTTCTATCTCTCTCTCTCTGTCTCTCTCTCACTGTGTTCATGTTGTTCACTCTCTTCCTTCCATCTTCTCTATTTACTAAGCTCCCTCTCGATTTATCGATCCACTACAAGAAAATGTACTTTTAGCGACCACTTTGTCTCTTTCTCGCTCACCACTCTGTCTTTGTTTCTCTCTCTCTCTCTCTCTCTCTCTCTCCTCTATCTGTCTCTCACTCATATCTTTCTCTCACCACCCATTTCCTCTACCACCTTCACCACTACTGCAAACGTCATTTCACTACCACCACTACTACCACGGTCGCAATTTCACCTCTACGACTACCATTACTACTACCATCGCCACCACTCCACTACCACCACTACCACTATTGCCACTATTACTACTACCATTACCTCTCTTTCACCCCTGTCACTCCATCTGCTCTATTACTACCACAACTTCACCACTAATCTCCTTCGCCATCACCACCACCACCACCATCATCTCTTATCCACCACCTTCACCACTACTGCCGCTTCCTCTCCTCTACCACAAAATATTACCTCTCTTCTCTCTCTCACTCATCACTTTTCTCTGTCTGTCAGTTTTTGTCTCTGTCTCTTTTTCTTTCTCTTTGTCTCTCGCTTATCTCTCTTCTCTCTATCTCTCTCATCTCTCTTCTCTTTCGCTCATTTATCTTCTCTCTATCTCTCTCTCTATATCTCGTTAATCTCTCTTCTCTTTCTGTCTTTTTTTTCTGTCTTTCACTCTCGTTCTCTTTCTCTCTCTCTCTCTCTCTCTCTCTCTCTTCTCTTTTTCTTTCTCTCTCTCCCCCACTGTGTTCGTGTTGCTCACTCTCTCTCTTCCGTCTTATTTATTTACTGAGCTCCCTTCCGTCTTCTCTACAACTAAATTACTACCACCATCGCTACCACTCCACTACCACCACTACTACTACCATTACCTCTCATCCACCATCGCTATTCTATCTCCTCTACAACTACCACAACTTCACCACTTATATCCTTCACCATCACTACCACCACCACTATCACCTCTTATCCACCACTTTCACCACTAGTGCCACTTCCCATCCTCTACCACAAAAAATTAGTTCTTGATTTTTAGTAACAAAAAAAAAAGGGTCACAAAATTTTTTTTTTCATTGACCACAAAAAATTAACTTTATTTTAATAGAAAATATTATCCCTACTTCTACCAAATAATAAAAAAATAATAATATTTTTTTATTCATTAAAATAAATATGAAACAAATAAATTTTCAACCTTATTAAATAAAAAAAAATCATTAACTAAAAAAAAATTATTTTAATAAAAAATAATTTTTTTGGGCAACGGCATCCTCCGTTGCAAAAAAAAAAAAAAAAAAAACATTTTATTATTTAAATTTTCATTTGTAATGAAAATAAAAATAAAAAAATTCATTTGTAATCCCCCCTTTCCATTCCCGCTCGGGTTTCCCCCCATCCCAAACTCAAAATCCCCAATCTCAAAATCCCTAATCTCTTCTTACGTCTCTCTCTCTCTCTCTCTCTCTCTCCTTCTCAATTTGTTTCAGATGCTGATTAGGATGATTCACGATCGAGGAGGAAGAGGAAGAGGAAGAGCAAGAGTTCTAGGCGTAGAAGTAGGAAATCGGAATCAAATATCAACATACATACATACATACATACAAACTTGTTTGAATCGTCAATCAAATATCAACCAATCGATATCGATGGCTTCATCTTCGGATTCCATGGGCAACACTTTCAGAGCTCGAGTCCAGAAGATCTTCAGGTCTCTCATCATCATCATCATCATCATCATCGCTAAGCCCTCCGTGGTCTCTCACCGACGACGAGGTTGGGAATGTGACAAGGTTGGGAATGTCATTAAACAAAATTTATATCTTGAAATTTTCTGTGGAGCTATATTGGAAATAAAGAAATGTAATAATCGGAGACAAAAAAATTCTACATGTTTGATTTCTCATCGGAGGTAATCTTTGCGTCTAAAATCACAGTATCAAAATTAGGATAATATGATGGCATTTGATTATGTAAATTTGTAAGCTTGATGTGTTCCTCTCTTTTTTCCTTTTTTCCTTTTTTTTAAAAAAAAATTGATTTGATTAGCTAATGATGATATAGAATAGAATTGTTTCTTATTTTTTGGTTTTGTTGAAACATATATTGTTTTTTTTTTTTAATTTTTATGTGATGAAGTTTCATTGGTTATTATTTTGATATGATTCTGATGATTGGTGAAGTGTGTCGTAAAGGCTCTAATGCATCAAGAGGTGAAAAAAATTATTTTATATTGAGTGGAACATGAATGAATACCTGTGTGTAGGCTCAGCTAGGAATGTTTTGTGCACAAGAGGTTGGAAATGTGACAAGCTTTGCAACTTCAAGGGCACCCTCAGACCATACTAGTTCCTCTTTGTTTGTTAAGAGAGTGGCTCGAAATGGTTCTCCCCCATGGCGAGAAGATGATAAAGATGGACATTACATATTTGCGCTTGGCAAAAATTTAACTTCTCGCTGTAACTACACTACCATCACCAAAGATATTTTCATTTTTCAATTCACTTGATCATTTTGTGAACTTTGAAGTTACTAAAATGAACATGCACCACCATTGCTTTTTTTTCATTGATGTGGTGGTGCTATCATTAAATAGGGCTTTTGCCTTATAAAGTTTTTATGCAAGTGACTGAAAGCCATAAGGTGGCTTTCTGATGTGGCCTATTAAAATCCTTTTAATAGCAACTTTTGCATTTGATTATAGCTCTACTTTCAAGGATATATGCATACTTTTTTAATTAAACAAATCCAAGGCATTATTTTTGTCTCAAAACTCATACTAAGCAGGTTGTTTGATGTGTCTAATATTGTTATATTAATTTTTCTTCATTAGATTCTTATTTGTTTCTGATTGTACTTGTGTAGCTTTGTTGTTTGGGTGCAGATAAGATTCACAGCAAGATGGGCGAAGGTATTTCTTAATAAACATATTTCTATTATAATATTACTGAAGTTTAATTTCAGGCTCATCACATATCTTGTTTTTGTTGATCTATATTTTATATAGGCACCTTTGGCCAGGTCTTGGAATGTTGGGACAGAGAAAGGAAGGATATGGCTGCCATTAAAATTGTTCATGGTATTAAGAAATATCGTGAAGCAGCTATGATAGAAGTTGAAGTATTGCAACAGCTTGGGAAACATGATAAGGATGGCAACCGGTGAGTTTTATTTCATGAGTTTAATGTGTTTCAATCTCTCACTGCTATTCCTCATGTTTTGGTGGGATTTTGTAAATTCTGTGTCAGTGGTTAAATGGGTTTATTCCTTGCAGTTGTGTGCAAATAAGGAACTGGTTTGACTATCGTAACCATATATGTATTGTAAGTATATAATTGATTTGGTGGGTTAAATTCCCCAATTTCAAGAATGTTTTGGGGTTAAGACTTGTGGATGGATTCAAATGGCTTTAACAGGTGTTTGAGAAGCTTGGACCAAGCTTATACAAATTTCTACGGAAAAACAATTATCGCTCATTTCCAATTGATCTTGTCCGTGAGATTGGCAGACAACTGTTGGAATGTGTAGCATGTGTGTAGTAATTACTTGGACCAGTTTCTTTAAATTCATCATATTATTTTCTGTTTTCTGTTTTTACTAGGTTTGGTTGGTGATAGATGAAAGCTAACATTAATTCATTTCAATTTTATTTTTAAGCTGCAAATTCTTTTATACAAAGTTCTGCTAAAGATTTTTGTATTTAGTTAGCTTCCTCATCACATGCATTAATATTTGGCTTTATTTCTCTAATTTGCAGTTATGCATGATTTGCATCTGATTCATACGGATTTGAAGCTTGAGAATATTCTTCTAGTGTCTTCAGAGCATGTTAAAGTTCCAGATTACAAGGTAATGCATTGTTAGGTGGTTATTTGAATCTTTCTTCTTCTTGTCTATTTATATTGTACATGATGTATAGTGGACTTTCTACTGTTAACTTGTGTTGAGACCTTATCTTGTATTCTATGTGAACAGGGTTCCTCACGATCGCCAAAGGATGGTTCTTACTTCAAAAAAGTTCCAAAATCAAGTGCCATCAAGGTAATTGATTTTGGCAGCACAACTTATGATCGTCAAGATCAGAGCTACATTGTATCAATTCGACATTATCGGGCACCAGAAGTAATTCTGGGTATGCTATTCTCAACTGCTATGGCTTATCTTTCACGTTTTTCTGATGTACCTTTAAGACTGGAAGACATATCCAATTAGTAAATTTTTTTTTATGATTGTCCAGGGCTTGGGTGGAGTTATCCTTGCGATGTTTGGAGTGTTGGTTGCGTCTTAGTGGAGTTGTGCTCAATATGTTTGATGATGCTTGTACCAGTGCTTTGGTAGTCATAAATGATTTTTAGAGCATGTTTTATTAACATTAAATTCTTTGTGCAGGGATAGGGTAATATTATGTTTAGAGCATGTTTTATTAACATTAAGTACATTTTAAATAGTAGGAATAGGGTAATATTATGTTTTCTGACAAAGTCTAAATATATAATTTAGTTTATTCTCCGTAAAAGCTTAAGATATTTCGAATGTTTTTTCCCCCCTCCTTTGATTAGAAAAATAGAAAATGTATTTGGCAAGAACAAATAATTGACTAATTAATCTCTTTTCATTTGTGTTGCTTGGCTGCAGGTTATGTCATTCCCAAAGGATGTTTTGTGGTTCCATTTCTTTCATCAGTCCATTTAGATGGAAATTTGTATGAAGGAGCGATCACTTTCAATCCATGGAGATGGATGGACCCTTTGAATCAGGTCAGTCAAACAGAGATGCGCACTTAGATTCGCTATTAGATTCGCTAATTATACTATGTATACATCTATATGTTACATAATAGCAAGTTTAGGAATACAGAACCGGACATAAAAACACATGAATGGATAGGACTTACAGCATTTGTTGATGGAACCTACTTTTGAAAATTTGTGTCCGTTGATGTATTTTGTGTCTTGTTTTGTTCTGTATTTGATTTATGTGTTTCTAGACTTATTGTTTGCATATTACCACTTTGCTTTCATCTACTCTTGAAAATAAATAAATAAAAGCTATTTTTTTGTTTTTATTTTTGTTTCCTATATAAAGGAAAAGAGAAATTAGAGAAGCAGTCCATTTTATGCTCCGTTTGGAGGAGGAGCTCGATTTTGTCCAGGGGCAGAGTTGGCTCGCTTTCAAATTGCTCTCTTTCTTCATTACTTCGTTACTACATACAGGTTATTTTCATCTCTCAAATACTTATGAAAAACATTATACAGACAAATAGACTTTTACATAGTACCAAAATAAAAAATAAAAAACTTAAGAAAAATTATGTTGCATTAATTAATGGTTGTAAAAGATGTCCTCAAATTATGGGTTTGTTTTTTGAGGGTTTATATATATATATATATATATATAAATCACCAAATACGTTTCACACAATAAACTCCACCATATTTGCATGTAGGACACATCACATTCAAAAATTAATGGTGGGTCTCATTATTTATTTATAAATATGATGGATTATATACATATTGTTTTTTGTGTGGATGATGTGAAGAAATTATGTTGTAAATGGAGTTCTTATTTCGCTGCAAATTATTTTGGTAGGTGGACCCAACTCAAGGAGGATCAGATGTCTTTCTTTCCTTCAGCTCGATTAGTGAATGGCTTTCAAATACAAATAACCAGACGGGATGACGAGTTGAAAAAAATAAAATAAAAATAAAATTTTTATTTTCCCTTTATATACATTACATACTGTTAATGCCCTTATCCTTCCAAAATTTGTAAATCATTGTAAAATTTTTATTATGAAGAAATTGTTATTTTTATGCATGAATTTTTATATTATTATGCAATTATTATGGAGAAATTTTAATATTTTTAATAATTTTATCGGAGGATTTTTTTTTTTTTTTTGTGACGGCGCTACACTGTTGCAAAAAAAAGAAAATTTTATTATTTTTATTGATTTTGTTACAGGTTTTTCTTTTTGCGACGACACTAAACTGTCGCAAAAAATAGAAATTTTATTATTTTTTTAATACTTTTTGCGATGGCAGTATACTGTCGCAAAAAAATAGAAATTTTTATATTTTTAATACTTTTTGCGACGGCACCACACCGTCGCAAAAACAATGTTCTTTCTGTTGCCAAAAAAAAGACTATTAGCGACGATATTTTTTGCCGTCTCAAATAACATTTTTAGCGACGGTAAAATAGTGCTGTCGCAAAAAGTCAAGAAATTTCAAACATTATTAGTGACTGCAAAGTGCTATCGCAAAAGGCAAAAATGCCGTCACAAAACATTAGCGACGACACTGTGCCGTCGCAAAAACTCTTTTGCAACCCCCCCCAATTGCGACCCCTCTCTTACCGTCGCAAAAAGTCATTTGCCGTCGTACAAAGTTTTTTGCTTGAAACAGTAATCTGTAAGCAATTATTAAGAGCATCTACATCAAACACTTTAAAATTATTTTTTAGTTAAAACTTTAAAAAATCAACTCCATCAAATTCGCTTATCGCTCGTCAAAATTTACGATAGTTACAGTAACTCGTTACAACAAGCGAGGCACTGTTCATCGCTATTTGTGTGTTACCAGATGTCCACCCGAAAGTCTGGCCGGACGTCTGGCCGGTCAATGGCAATTTTTTTTAATTTTTTTTTGAATAATTGTTTGACTGGTAACTTATCAATTTAATAAAAAAAAGAAAGACTAACAAACATAATAAGAAAATAATATTTAATAAGAATAAGTTAGAATAAAGAGTTTGATACAGTAGGTTCTAAAAAATAAATAGCTAAAATAATGAAATAACTTTAATTTAACTAAAAAAATTAAAGAGTTTGATGTGGATGGTCTAAAATCCCTTTATTGCTTTTCTTTTTAACGGTTCCTTTAATGCTTGCTTTTCTTTTCAGTTTTTATTTATTTATTTATTTATTTTGTGTGTAGGTGGGAGAAGAAAAAAAAATTATAAACACATGGGGGTGTGATCAATGAATGAACTATACTATTGATTTTTTTTCTGATCTATTCTTTATTGTGAGTGTTGAAAATTTATCAGATAGTGTGAAAAAAAAAATGTTTTTGTATTTTTTAATTGACTGTGTTTTCTCATCTATTTTTTTTAACTATACTATGTGTTTGGTTTGAGTTTTTTGAATTAAGTTTTTTGAAAACTGAGTTTTTTGATTTTCGAGTTTTTTTTTATTTTTAGTGAATATTTTTAAAATTTTAATTTTTTTTTTACGTTTTTAGATGCATCTTACTTAGATGTATTTAAAAAGTAAAAAATTTGTGAAAAGATATTTTTAAAAATTAATAAATACATAAAAATATAAAAAAATGTACTGAATTCTTGTATTTTTTTATATTTTTGGTATTTAGTGAATTTTTAAAAGGTTTTTTTCAAAAATTTTTTTACTTTGTAGGTATATTTATGTTAGGTATGTCTAAAAATTAAAAAATTTGCTCAAAATATTAAAAGAATTTAGTAAAAACAAAAAAAACACGAAAAATAAAAAAGTAAAATTTTCTGAAAAGTGTTTTTGAAAAATGATAACCAAGCATAATGATTGTTTTTCTTCTCTTATATATATATATATATTTTATGAGTGTTCAAGATTTATCAGACGGTGAGAAAAAAAATATTTTTGTGTTTTTTAACTGACTGTGTTGTCTCATCTATTTTCTTATTGTGGGTGAAGATTTATTACACAGTGAGAAAAAAAATATGATTGAATTTTTTTAACTGATTGTGTTTTTTAACAGTTTGATTTAATAATACGATGATTGTGTTTTCTGACTAATTGTATTTTTTTTACACTCCGTTTTGATCACATGGGGGAGAAAAAAATTGTGATTAAGACTTTTAACTCACTGTATTTTTTTTAAAAAAAAAACAATTTGAAAATGATTGTATTTTTTAACTATCATGTTTAGATGAATGACCAAAAATCATGGAATTAGACAAAAAAAAAAAAAAATTACAACTAAAATCCCTTACCAATCCCTTAGCAACGAATTTAGCAAAGAAATTTGTATATTATTTCAATTGTTAGTCTACCATACAGATTTCACCCTTCTAAAAAAAATCTACCATACATATTACTCTCAGCCTTTCTAAAGGCTATAATTATCACCGCAACTCTAATTCATATTAGTATCCTTTCTTCTTCCCTTAACTTTGATCATGGGCATTAGACAAACAAACACCGTGTTTGATTGGGAGATTTGGGAAGAAATTTGAAGAGGAAAAGGGAAAATGTAAGTGAAATATAAATAAAATATATTTACATTTCACATAGTTTCATATAATTTTTCCCTTTCATTTTCCAAATCCCTCTCCAAATTTACTAACTAAATACAGTGTTAAAATGTATAGCGATTTTGGTTTAAACCGAACCCATTTGATGTCTTTGATCCGAGTTTCATTATCTTATATAGTTATCCATATCTTGTTTCCCCTTATATCTCTTTGAGTTTGGCCTTTGGGACGTGTTTGTTGCATTTGAAACAGGCTGGTAACTTGTTTTTCAAATTGTTGCTGTCTAGATTTTTGCTTATACTCTCGAGTGTAGCTTCTTGTGGTTGAGCGGTCTTTGTGAACTCTCAGTACTTTAGTAGGCTTACAAAGCTACTCGGAGTATGCATTTTATGCTCAAGTGGTGTTTACTGCGCTCGAGCAGTGGTCCTCTATCTGCAAAACTTCTGAGAGTTTGTATTCTACACTCGAGTAGTCACATCTCAAGCGACACTTCTTGCACTGGAGCGGTCTGCGCGTATATCAGTCCGTAAAAGTCACTTTTTACATCACTTTTTCATCTCATACTCTCTCTAAACATTTCAAAACCCTAAGTTAAGACACACTCTTTCTCTCTTTAAAACTCACATTCCCTTTACAAATATACCTAGATCCGTCGACCTTTTTACCCGTGTGCCTTTGTTAAAAAGGCAGAGCTCGGCGGGGGCTTCGTTCCAATCAGAGCAAAGTTCGGTTTCGGCGTCTTTGAAGTTTCTTCATTCTTGCTTCTTCTTCTAAGCTTGAGGTAAGGATACTTTCTACACTTTTTATGAGTTTTAACTTAGTTATTTGTTATTTCTAAACAATATTGAGATTTTCGAAAATTTGAAACAATCTAGGTTTTTGGGTAAAAATCAAAAGAGGGGTTTTTCAAATGAATCATTGAAAATGATTTTGATATGGAAGATAATTTTGAGATGGAAATAAATTGTTGATTTTGAATGTTGGGATTGATTTTGGAAAGAAAAGATATTTTGCCCCAAATGCCTTAAATGTTGATTTTATATAAATAATGAGATTGTTATTGAAATTGTGAAATCGGATTGATGTTGATAAGGATAGTGGAGTTAGATATGTATTATCACTAACCTCCAGCAAATTTGGAAAGTTTATCTTTATTGATAATTATTTATCTGTTTAGAAATATTTATTTTTGGCTATCGGTGGAGGATAGCTATGAGTGTTGTAAAAATTGCATGTGAAGTAGGAAATTGAAACTATTTTTTCTCATTCATTTGTATTGAGCATTATCTCACATTTATACATTAGAAATGTTACTGTTTTGAGAAAGTTGGTGAATCTGGAAAGGAATTATTGTTACATCAAATATGTTGGCCTATGTGTCTAGGATGAAAGTCCCGAAAACCGCGCGTATACATGGGTGCCGATCTCACAGAAGAAATTTCGTGAAATGGCAATACCAGTGCTTATATAGCCTACATTTACATGGGCCCCAATTTACGATTTCCTCCGGATGAAATTTCTGAGACAGGTTATATTGTTTTTGAAATTCCCAAAGTGTGATTCACTACCCTATTTTCTATTGTAAAGGGAAATGATTTATGAACCATGATATTATTATGGAATTGTATAGTTTTTGAAAAAGATATAGAAATATTTTGGTACGAGCATTATATATGCATTCACCTTATAGCTTTGTTGAGATTCATATACCGCGTTGGAGTATTTCTACTGGGCTTTAGCTCACCCTATGTGAGAAAAACATTTTAGGTGCTGATGATATGCCTCTGCCAAGGCAGTAGCTTGGGAGGACTTGGAGCATAGAGTTTCTTTTGTGTATTTTTTGTATTCATTTTTGTACAAGCCAAGGGCTTTAACTGTATTGGACTTAAGTCCATTTTTGTTATAACCAAACATCGTCTTGGAAAGATGAAAGCCTTAGGGCATTTCTTATATGTTTGACTCCCATTTTCTTTCTTTAGTTTGCAATATATGCTATACTAGGGTCAGGCATTGTGAATGTATGCCGCATATGTTTCTTTTTTGGAAAATCAATTGGACTTAATGGAAGATAATTACCTTATCATTATTGTCGTTTATTGATATTGTGTATAAATTATTGTAATTATTTCGGGGCATTACAATTTGGTATCAAAGCGTATTTGGTTTGAATACTTTGAGTACGTGAGAAGTGGTTCTTACCACAATGGGTTTATCTCGCTTGGTAGAGATACTTATATGTATAGTATACTTATGTGATAACATGTTTATGTGATTATATGGGTATGAGATTTAATTTTTAAGATATTGATTGGGTCCACAAGTTTGTAGAAGTCCCGTTAGAAGAGCATTTGATCACTGCTATTTGTAACTAGAACTCTAGCAAAGTCGCGAGATGACCACTATCTAGAAAGGAAATTCGTATGTGTTCATGTGATTATGTGCTTATGTAGAGTGAATTACTATTGTACATCGCATTAGGACGCAAGTGAGTTAGTTTCGGCACATTTGTGAATGTGCTAATTTCATTTGTTATCTTCATTAGGATGTCCGGACGTGGACGTGGTGGTGGTAGGTGTGGTAGGCTTAGACGACATGAGGTGCCATTACCGAATGAGATTTCGGCACAAGAAGAAGGGGTTGGTCAGCCAATGTGGCCAAACCAATTGGTCAGCAAGCCATGGGCGCTTTGACCCATGAAATGGCTGGAGTTTTGCGGGAATCCATGGACATTCTCAGGGCTGAGAATCAAGTCTATGCCCAAGTTGCTAACTTACTTGAAGAGGGAGTTCTTCCAGTCTAATCTGGATGAGTTTTTGGGTGACCCTAAGGAGCTACTAAAGACGGATGAGTGGCAAGAATAGATGGTGAAGATGTGCGAGATACTTGGCCTTAAGGATGACGGACTGAGAGTGACCTTGGCATCCTTCCGGCTAAAAAGGGATGCAGGTCAATGGTAGACGTATGCGTGTAGGCGTATTAAGGTGACTTGGGAGGCCATTGTCAACGCCTTCCAAGACAAGTTCTTGTCTCCCACTTGTAAGGAGAAGTTGAGAGATTAGTTTCTAAAGCTCAAGCAGCTTAGCCTGCTAGTAGCCGAGTTTAAGGCAACTTTCACAAGCCTCTCTAGATTTGCACCAGAACTCGTGGCGAATGAGGAACGTCGTTGTATTGAGTTCGAGAAGAGATTGAGGATTGGGCTCCTTTTCAAGGTAGCTGGGTCGATGATTAAGGACTACAGATGCCTTATGAAAGCGGCGGCTCATCTTGAGACTGTAGTTCAGGTAGAAGAGGAGCGGATGAGGGGCTCTAAGAAAGGGGACGGCCAGCCAATAAAAATTGGCATGCCAACCACCTATTGGCCAGCAGGCCTTTGAGCGGTCAGGCTAGAAAAAATTGGATTTTGGTCCAAATGGAGTGCAAGATTTTAGGTTCCAAAACTCAAAACTAAAGCCTTTTTGCTGAAGAAATTGAACGGCTTGTACAGCGTATTATTTATCAGCGAGTGTTCACCATGAGACGCCTAAGTCTTAAGGGCGGTCAAAAATGGAGTATCTATAGTTGCCCCTCCTTGACAGAGCTCGAAGTCATGAAATGACGTGAGTGAATGGCAAAGTCCGAAGATAACCTATTTTGACAAGGCCATAAGATTTGGGCAACAAAACAAAATGCAGATGTAGCTGGTTGAACTCGAAAGTTGCCTACGTATCCTTTTGCAAGGAATCAGACCAGCATAGTTCAGGGGCATGATGCAAATGATACACAATGCAACGACACAATGCAAATGATATACAATATAATGAAATAATCAAACTGTAGACCGCCCGAACTCCGCTTCGCGCGCGAGGGCGCCAATTGTGGTTCTTAGCTACTACAGTTCGGACTCGTGTCACGGTTCTAAATTTAATCTCACAACGTGCAATGTAAGTAAGACTGATAAATCACCAAAGAGTCCAAATCCGGCAAATCGTTTTGAAAAATTGATTTTAATCAAAAAGTGCCAAACATGGACTGCTTTGCCAGATTTCAAAGTCGCCACCTAAATATTTTATTTTGGGAAATTTAGGAAACCCTGACTCGTGCCTAAGGTCACGTGTCCGTTATCACCAAAGTTGCCTCGGCTCGGGAACTTGGGTACGAGAGGGGAAGGTCATGCAATGAGCACCCCCACTCGCCCGATCAAAGATCGGCCTTTACTAACATGATATGTTGTTTTTGAAAACACATGTGTTCTTATTCCGAATTATTAGCTAGCTTACTATGTGATGCGCACAACATACAAGTATAGACTAAATCACTCAAGTTGGAACAAAACATCTCATGTTTATTTTTTGAAAATAGTTTGAAGTTGCTACTCGCAAGTAGGCTAAGACGCAGATTTGCCACCCTCAAGTGGGCTTAGAAAACATGATTTGCCACTTCTCAAGTGGGCTTAAAACACAAATTTTGATGAATTGTTCCAATTCAAGGAATCTAACCTTTACCCACAAGCATTCAAGTAGTTAATCACTTAAGCAGTTAGTCTCATGGCAAGCATGCTAACATGGCAACATACACATCTCATGCAGTATGCTAAAGCGTAAAAGCTTACCTAGTACTCCGAGCAAAAAAAGAAGCTAGTTAGTAATCAATGCATGATCCTAGCAATGTTAAGAATGCCTAATGCAACACATGTAAAATGCAACTAAGATAGGCTTGGCTATTCTAAGATGTCATGTGATTGCAACTTGGTAACATGTATTCAAATTGGAATTGAAATACTATACAGTTTGTATGATGCGCTGAGCCTGGTGCATGCAAGACAGATGAATGATGCAAACATGCAAAGCATAAGGTATGCTAATTGAAATATGCCCTAAACTAACCATCGAAAGCTGATAAGTAAAAGGAAGAAAGAAATGGGGTTGGAAGACATTCATCACACACATGCATGCTTATTACAAAATTCGCCCTCTCAACGAAGGGTCCGAATGAAAGCTAAGTTATTCTAAGCTAAGCTACTTAACTAATCTAATAATCTAATTAGACTAATTATTACATAACACAAATTGAACTTGAATCAACTAGCTAATCTAAGCTAATTAAGTACAAACCGGTTTCATTAATCAAACACTTAATTAATTAATTACAAAATAACTAAGCTAATGAACTAGTTTAGCTAAGCAGTTTAAACAGATGGCCTCGGGAAACAAGGAGGATATGCATGCTCGGTCGGCTTCGCTCAAAAATCCACTACCGTGCCTCGTGATGCCTCTGTTTGCACTCTTTTAGACTTTTGAAAATTGTGCCAACTTCCAAGATGCTTCTGACCCACCTTAGGAACATGCTGAGGAATGGTCAACCAAAAGGAATGGCCATCGGCCAGAGTTAATGGTCATCCACCACTTTTGATAGCCGATCGACAGCCTTTGATGGCCGGTCGACAGCTCTGACTGATTCCTGCAAATTCTCCTTTTGCTGCAACAGAGCACAAACAGAGGCATAACAGTGTATTTGCAAGAAAATGTGTGTGCAACCACACTCTTTATCATGTCTCAAGCTCAAAGGAGTGTAGTGCTCGGCTCTCTAGCCACCAATCACGCATCTCAATGCATGATGGCCAAAGAATCAAGCTTGCACAAGGTTGATGAATGCACAACAAACAAGACACTAAGACCACAGCCTTATCATGAGTAATCAAAGGCAATGGAGACAAAGGGGATTGGCTAACTTTCATCACTTTGAGTATGAAGCGGACCAATCAACCTTTTGTTCAACATAACGTCCAGTTGAACATGATGCAATGCAAACAACACATGTAATGCATGCACAAATGCCAAATACATTAAGCTAGTAAAGAGCATCACTCAAGAGGCATGCATTATCAATCTCAAATGACTAAACCAGCCATGGACAAACCTAAACCATGCCAAAACAGTAGCCTAAACATGTTGGAAGTGAAACTCAAAAGACTAGACAAGCATGCACACATGTTGGCCTATAAGCAAGGCATAATACACAACTCTCAAAAGCAATGAAGAAGTGAAGCACATGAGAGTGTGATTACACTATATGCGTTGAAATTACATGCTAAATGGTGCCATACCATGCAAACATCACATGCATAACATGTTAAAGGCCTCAAAACCTAAGGCTAGGCAAGGCTCTTTACACTATAACCATACTAAGCAATACTCAAATGACCCTAATCATTCAAAACAGATCTAAGGTAGGTCAAAATAGTAGCAAAAACATGTTAGACTCGCAACATAGATGGCAAGAAAGATATGCTCATGTATTAGCTCTCAAACAAGGCATAATGGCACAACTCTTAAACACAATTAAAGAGTGATAAACATGAGAGTATGGCAAAGATATAAGCTCTGAAATTCCATGCCAAATGATGCCAAGGCATGCAAACATCACAAGTATAGCATGGTAGGGACCTTAAAACTCAAGACTAGTCAAGGCATTTGCACTATAGCTATACAAAACATGAGTCATATGACCAAGGCAGCCCAAAATAGTCCTAAAACAGCCCAAAATAATGCTAAAACATGTATGGAGTATAGCCAAAATGAGCTAGAATAATGGGCTAAAGAGACGAGCATGTAAGGCTAGCTAGCAAGTATTACACTACAAAGTGTATAAAGCACGCATGAGATGAGTCCACCAATCAAAATCAGAGTTATGGCATGCCAAAATAAAATCAAAAATGGGCTGAGACTAAGCCAACACATACTAGAATAACAAGCTAACTCATTAGGCATGCAAGGCTAGCAAACACTACAAGTGCATAAAGCATGCAACCAATGATCAAAAAAGCCAAAAACAGAGTTATGACAGGTCTAAGAAGTCACAAAAATGAGCCTAAACAAAGCCATAAAGAAGTAAAAACACATGCTCATTTGGTTGGCCATCAACACTAGCAAGCAAGACAAGAGGAGAGGGGACCACCCTCTCCTATTTGGGCCCTCAAAATAAGGTTTTTACCACTGAAAATCCTTTGGATTTCAGTGGTTAAAAGGCCACGAGAATTTGTTTTGAAAGGCCTTAGAAGATCGATCAAAAGCTATACAAGCTAAGGAACAAAAGGGAGAGACAACCCCCTAACATAAAATAGGCCTAAACCATCATTTTTAGGACTGAAAAACAGATTTTTATTTAGTTCAAAACCAAGCCAAAAACAGTTTACAAAGGTGGTAAAAAAAGCATGCAAAACAAAGCTTTAGACGGACAAGTGCTTACCCTTGAAGCCAAACAGCAAAACAACAAGATTTCTGAGTTAAAACCAAGCTTTAGCGGCCCAAAACAAGTTCCAAGGGACCTCAGCCCAATAGTGATCAAGTCTTCTTAAGGGTTGATAGGTTGAAGATGGATGTATGCAAGCCTTCAAGCACAAAATCCTTAGAGAGTGTGAAATCTAGAAAGAGTTTCTAAAGAGAGAGACTCTCAAATCTTTTACCAAAATTGTTCTAATCTATCCTCTAATCTTTCCACCCTTTGAATATGAGATATAAGGTTTCATGTATAGCAAAATATCAAGCTTGGGTCGAAATATCTGATTTGGGACAGGTGGCATAAGCTGGAAACAGCTGGAGGAGAAATATCTGCCAATTCTGGGCTTTCTGGACATTTGTGGCCGATTGGCCAACATTTGTGGCCGATAAGGTTCACTTTTGGCCGACCTATGGCCGATGAGGTCCAATTGTGGCCGATGCAGTCCCATAGAGGCCGATGGAAAAAATCAGTCCTGGTACCTGACTTGAAGCAAGCCTAATTCCTTCATCTGGACTCTTTTTCAGGTCATTCTTGAGCCTAAACTGTAGCCCCGGAAGTCTTCTTTCCAATTATGGAAGCCTCACATCAAAATTCCATGTGTAATAAGAGATATCCCTCTTTTAGTGAGGACTGCTCAGTTTCAAAACAACCGGAATGATGCCCAACTTCAACCAATCATATCTCCCCCATCCGGGCTCGGATTTAGGAGATTCTTGAGTGTAAAATGAAGCCCCGGAAGTATTCTTTCCAACAGTGGTGGCCTCATAGTTGAAATCCAAGTATAAAAGTAGATAGGCCCGATTTAGCGAGGACAGATCGTTTCTCTCTTAACGATTCATGCCTAACTTCTTTCTCAAATAGGTTTCTTCCCTCTACTCCTCTTTTCTTCAATGCCAAACCCCTAAAAAAGGTGTTTTGAAATATTTTTCAAAGATTTCATCTCTCTTTCATTGATTTCCACTTTGTCCTTGCTCGGTTTACCGAAAAGCACAACATTTAACAAAATGCGACCGTTGGAACATCGTAGGAACTTTTTCAAAAGTGTTTTGAAAGAGAGGATTTTAAGATCTAAAATCTTTTGATCAAGACAGTTTTAGTCCAGAAAAGGGGTGTGAGGTTGGGATTTGACTCTCTCCTTGCCGAAGAAATTGAACCTTTGCAATACACACCTTATCACCAAGTAAACCATCAGTAGTGCCCAAGTCTTAAGGGCGGTCAAAAATGGGGTGTCTACACAAACCACGAGCAGTGCCTTCTACACAAATATCATAAAGGAATGGAGATGCAAATCAAACTACGTTTTACACAAAAAAAGGTACTGACACCCTCAGACCAAAATTCTTTGTAGAATATGTGTGTACATAAGCAGAACTATGCCTCTTGCAGAAAGAGCACAAGTGTTGGGTGGTATGATATAAGTGAGGAATGATCTACTGGGGAAAGATGTATTGGGAAATGACAATGCAATGGGATGATAATGATCCTAAACGCATTTATGTGACAAGGATGAATGCAACAAGATAGAGTACGATGTAATGGATGCAAATGGATGCAATGGATAGGGGTGTAGGTCGAACAAGTTTTACCTAGAAAAGGCATGGACACAAAACAAAACCACGTCTAACACAGAAAAGGTACCGAAACCCTCAAACCACAATTCTTGCAGAATAGGCGCGTACATATGCAGAGCTATGTTTTAACGTGAAAAGTATAAGCACGTGTCAAACTAAGCTTAACATGGAAAGGATGCAAGTAATAAAATAGTACGATGCAATAGGTGTAATGGATAGTGTAGTAGAAGCGTGCAGTGGATGCTACATGCAATGCGATAGAGGTACTAGATAATAATAGATATGATGTAGCAGCTGGGAAGTGAAAGTACCTTACAGGGGCAATTGGTGATGACTCACCTCATGCTGCTAGGGATCTTCCTCTTCTTCTTGGTTTTAAGACTTCTTCCTTCATCTCACACTTTTAAACGGTAAAACAATCACTAGGACCCCAAACACTCAATAAAGGTATAATCTTCACGCAAAAACCACGGGTACTACTTTTCTCCCTGGATATGTTTGTAACTTTCTCTATTCTCCAACAGGGTGATAGACTAGATTGGTTTAGTATCCAGGACGGAGGCACATACAAGCTACCTCAATCTATGGGGCTGCCATACAGATTTCAAGCTGAGGATGTTTTGAAATAAACTCTACACCTTTGGATATTTAAACCAAACTTTAGTCTTGAAAATTCCAAACCTTTGCGTTCTAGGCCTCAGCCATTCGAACTCTAGTTTCCACTGTCTCAGTTGGTCTCCTAAGAACTCACTACAAACATAGTCGGGTGGCTATGCCTGATCGCTTGAAGCTGTTCGGGCATAACAAACACCAAATGAATTGCACCTTTAGAGGATCTAAGGTCTCCTAGACCTTGTGAGTGCACAAGACAATGCAGGTGAGGTGCATAAAATAGTCTCGGGTGAATGAATGCACAAAACAGTGCTACGTGGGTACACAAGATAGTGAGATGTAAGTGCACAAGACAGTGCAATACGGGGTGCACAAGATAGTGCGATACGGGATACACAAAATAGTGCAGTGCAGATGCACCAAACAGTGTGATACAGGTGCACAAGACAGTGCGATACAGGTGCACAAAATGGTGTGATGCAAGATGAATGCACAAAACAGTGCGATGTGGATGAATGCACAAGATAGCGCAATGCAGGTGCACAAGATAGTGTAATGTAGTTGAATGCACAAAACAGTGCTATACAAGTTGAATAAATAAAACAATGCTCTGTAGGGGAATGCACAAAATAGTGCGATGCAAGTTGCACAAGACAGTACAATGCAAGTGCACAAGACAGTGCTATATAGGGTGCACAAAACAGTGCTATATAGGGTGCACAAAATAGTGCTACGTGGGTGCACAAAACAATGCTATGTAGTTGAACAAGACAGTGCGATGTAGGGTGCACAAGACAGTGCGATGCAGGTGAATGCACAAAATAGTGCTACGTGGGTGCACAAGACAGTGCGATGTGCAGTGAATGCACAAAATAGTGTGATGTAAGTTGCACAAGACAATGCGATGAGGAGTGCACAAGAAAATGTGATGCGGGGTGAATACATAAAACAGTGCTATATGGTTGTACAAAATAGTGCGATATAAGATGAATGCACAAAACAGTGCTGTAGAAGATGAATGCACAAAACAATACGATGCAAGCTGCACAAGACAGTGCGATGGGGGGTGCACAAAACAATGCGGTGCAAGGGTAATGAGCAGTACGTAAAGTAGTGCATCATATACCGTATGAAATGAGTGTATGGCAGCTTGCCATTATGTATTGAAATGTAATTGAAAAACACTGCGAAAGGTAACTCAATGAAACTCTGCCATTACAAGTATGAACAAAGTCAAGAGTATGAGCAATCAATCATGCAATTCAAATCAACCAGAGTCTATAAGCATGCATGCATGATCCAAAGCACATATATTAACCAGAGGAAAGATGGCAATCCCAAGAGAGCTTTGAAATGGTCAGAGACAACTTTCGAAAGCTGAATCATATCAAAATCATCATAGGGGTAAACTACTTTAATCTAGGGGAAAGTGCCCTACAAATGGCTCTAAGCGGATTGAGAGAAAAGTTGGGTTCATGCCCCTTATTCAATTGATGACCCGATCAGATGCACTGAAAATTGTCCTTAGCATCTAGTCATTAGCCACTGGTTGGGTTCATGCCCCTTGTTCGATGGATGGCCTGATCAGATGTACTGAAAATTGCCCCTAGTGTCTAGTCACTGTACACCTTTTTCAACATTACACAGACACGTATGATGGGGATCATCAAATCGTGGAACAGTTGCCAACCAATCAGACTCATGCTTCTCTACTGTTCCAGCATGTTGAGAACTTACTCTAGTCCCCTCTAAAGCAGTGACAGATTACTCATATACATTTTGCAATGATCATGAATGTGATGCCCCTTGTATGGGCACCCTTAGTTTGCTTATCAATCCCACACATGGACTTGTTTTTGGGTTCAAAGCGAACATTTGTGTATGGAATTTTGACTATGCTACTCTGTTAAACTTGAACATTTGGCCTTCTGGGCGTCAATTTTTTAGGCCTCAATCACAAACCTCTTTGGAACAACTTTCTGGCTTGTGTCGTTGATTGTAAGCGATCTGAATGGGAAATCCTTTCTTGGGCGGTAGCGAGATAAGACAATGCTGAAATCTGGGACAACAGTGTTACGAGATCCAAGAGCAATGTCGGACCATCCCTTCATAAATTCGGCCAAAGTCACTCCATCAATGATCTTATGGCACATTGACACGCTAACCGCTACTCCGTTGTATGGAAAATAGTTAACTTGAACGAGTAACAGAGGGGCCTTGTAATGATTTGTGGGTTGGATTGGAGCCAAAGGGTCCATGCCTTCAATTTTGGGTCATTCAAGAACGTCTGAGAGATGACAGTTGATGACTCGAGCTTTGAAAAACTCGATACCCTCATCATTGCAATCGACCGCGAGATTGTCTCTAAATCTTCTGGTTAATGGGTAGAAGTGAGTGAGGATTTCAGACAGAGAAGCCTTTAAACGTTGGGATATTACATGGACCTTCTCTTCATGTTCATCATCACCACCACTAGAAGAAAGAGGGGGTGTTTGGTGGGGTTTTTTTGAGCCAACTTATGGCTTCTGACTTTTAAAAAGTTATTTTAGATAGTTTGGTTAAACTTATTTCAAACAGTTTCTGATTCTAACAACTTACTTTAAGTCAAAAAAACTGATTCTGAGAAGCTACTCACCCCTTACTTCTGATTATCAGCTTCTGCTGTGGACATGTTAATTCACAGTTATACTCTTAGATTTTTTTATTTTTTATTTTTTTTAAAAATAAAAAAAGACCCAAATGAACTATAAAATATTATTATTATTTTTTATGAGAAGTATAGACAAATAGTGAATCATAAAAAATAAAAGTTAATTGAAAAAACTACTTCACGGCTTATTTAATAAACACTACTCAGCAACTTAAATCTATAATCCAACAGCTGCACTAAACAGATTAACAGCTTCTGATTAAAGTCATAATGTATAATCTGTTAAGCTATAATGTATAATATGTTTTAACAGCTACACAAAACAAGACCAGAGTACCGGAAGCGTAGAAGAAAGCAACTCTTACATAACAAAATGGAATAACCTGATCTTTAAATGGGAGCTGGTAGTTTTTGAGATGATGGGAAGTGGGAGAAGATGGCTTGATGGTTTCTCTAGCAATGATCTTAACCTTAATCTCTATCTCCATGGTTTTGTTCACCTCCACTCGTCCAATCTTTTCTTCCTTAATTGGGTTTTGAAGCTTTGTTTCTACAAAGATTATATAAAAGAATTGGAGAATAGTAAAACTAGCTCATAGGAACCGGAATGATTCCTTGATACTCGTGTGTAAATACACGTTAATCATGACTTTAAATTCTTGTTTATTTTTCTACTTATAATAATAATAATAATAACAATACTATAAGGATCTTCCGTCTTCAAATAATTATGTCATTTTGGCCTAATTCAATCACAGTTATTAGATTATATGAGAATTTCAAGATGTGAAAATCTCAAAACTTATCCATCAGCTATGAGTGAATTAGGATAGGGGACAGAGGATCCTTACACTAAATTTATGAAATGCATTCATTACATCTCAATAATTAACGGGTAATTATTTAGTAATTTCGAAACATCTACACGTAATATTCCATACTATTATAATTGATGGAGAAGGTAGATAAGTGAGGTATTGTATTGGGTGAATAGAAAATATAAAAAAAAAATATTGAATGATATTTAGTTAGAAAGTACAGACACATAATATTCTGAAAATATTAAATAATTTCAATTAACTTTATATAAAGATTTGCTATAAACAACCAATCATGAATTGGTTGCACAATTGTAGCCAACCTTTTTGTTGTCACTAGTTACACACCCTCAAATTCATTATTTGGTTAGACAGCTCTCGATGGCATCAACTATGGATGGATCCCGTTTTAATGATATTAGCTATTTATTTTGTAAGGTCCTGCGTACATTATTTATAAAAAAATTAAATTGATCAAATAATTATAATATTTTTTATTTTATTGTATTTTTTTTAAAAAAAAGAGAGTAGATGATAAGTATATTTTTAAAAATAAATTATTTATTTTTCTAAAAATAAATATAACAAAATAAAAGCAATGATCAAAATTTATTTTTTATCAATAACACACCCAACGCAAGTTCTGTAAATGAACTATTGAAAACATTAAGTTCATAAAATAAGTGGATAAAATGAATTTATATATCATTTTTCAAAACGTTGAAATAATTGGAAAGTGAAGCCTCAAAAGAAAGTGGAGAGTCCCAAAAGAAACAACTTTCCTTTAATTCATCACATACAGCCTATTTAGCGCCAAAAGAAACAGCTTTTCCATTTGGATCAAATTTTGTGGCTTTAATTTTTACCCTTTTTTTTGGGGGTAGGTTTACAAAGGGATTTTTATTGATAAGTTCAATTTAGAAGGGTTTTAACTCAAAAAGTTTATGAAGGAATTTTTTAACTCATTTAGTCCCATGTATGTATAGTTTTATTCCATCAAGTCCATTTTCTTGATTTACACTATTTTCTTGGACACTTATGCCCTTATATTTAATTTTAATACCCTTATAAATATTTTTTCAACGATTAGCAATTTAATGATGTGAACATTCATATTTTAAAATTCACATTTGTAGGAATGTAAATTGGCCCGTGGGCGGCCCGAAACCCGCCCGCGAGCCAGGGCGGGCCCGGCCCGTTAACAATGTGAATATTAACATTGACATGTTAAAATTCACATTAATAGGAGTGTAAAATTGGCCCCCGTCCCGTGGCGGCGCGAAACCCGCCCACAGCCCATGGGCGGCCCGGGGCGGGCCCGGTCCGGCCCGTTGACAATGTGAATATTCACATTGACATTTTAACATTCACATTGATAAGAGTATAAAATTGGGCCGCGGCCCATGGGCAACCAAAAGCCTGCCCGTAGCCTGGGGCGGGCCCGGCCCGGCCCGGCCCGTTGACAATGTGAATATTCACATTGACATGTTAACATTTACATTGATAGGAGTGCAAAATTAGCCCGCGCCTCGTAGCTGCCCGAAACCCGCCCACGGCTCGTGGGCGGGCCCAGCCCAGCCTGTTGACAATGTGAATGTTCACATTGACATGTTAACATTTACATTGATAAGAGTATAAAACTAGACAGCAGCCCAAGGCAGGCCCGACTCGGCCCGGCCCGGCTCGTTGACAATGTGAATATTCACATTGACATGTTATCATTCACATTAATAGGAGTGTAAAATTGGCCCCTGTCCCATGGCGGCGCGAAACCCGCCCGCGGCCCATGGGCGGCCCGGGGCGGGCCCGGTCCGGCCCGTTGACAATGTGAATATTCACATTGACATGTTAACATTCACATTGATAAGAGTATAAAATTGGCCCGCGGCCCATGGACGGCCAAAAGCCCGCCCGCGGCCCGGTGCGGGCCCGGCCCGGCCCGTTGACAATGTGAATATTCACATTGACATGTTAACATTCACATTGATAAGAGTGTAAAATTGGCCCGCAGCCCGTGGGTGGCCCGAAGCCCGACCGTAGCTCGAGGCGGGCTTGGCCCGACCCGTGACAATGTGAATCTTCACATTGACATGTTAACATGCACATTGATAGGAGTGTAAAATTAGCCCGCACCCCGTGGCTGCCCGAAACCAGTCCACGGCCCATGGCGCCGCCCGAGTGGGCCCGGCTCAGCCTGTTGACAATGTGAATATTCACATTGACATGTTAACATTCACATTGATAAGAGTGTACAATTGGCCCATGACCCGTGGGCAGCCCGAAGCCCGACCTCGGGGCAGGGCGGGCCCGACCCGTTGGCAATGTGAATATTCACATTGACATGTTAACATTCACATTGATAGGAGTGTAAAATTGGCCCGCAGCCCGTGGGCGGCCCGAATCCCGATCGCAGCCCGAGGCGGGCTTGGCCCGACCCGTGACAATGTGAATATTCACATTGACATGTTAACATTAACATTGATAGGACTGTAAAACTTGTCCGCTGCCCGAAGCTCGCCCGTGGCCCGGGGTAGGCCCGGACCCAAACTTGGGCCGCCCACGGGCTTCGGCCCGCTCATGGGACGCGAGTCAATTTTACACTCTTATCAATGTGAATGTTAACATGTCAATGTGAATATTTACATTGTCAACAGGCCGGGCCGGGCCCGCCTCGGGCCGCCCACGGGCCGTGGGCGTGTTTCGGGCAGCCACGGGGCACGGGCTAATGTTACACTCTTATCATTGTGAATGTTAACATGTCAATGTGAATATTCACGTTGTCAACGGGCCGGGCCCGTGTCCGCCCGGGGCCGGGCTTCGGGCTGCCCACGGGTCACGGGCGAATTTTACACTCTTATCAATGTTAATGTTAATGTTAATATGTCAATGTGAATATTCACATTGTCAACAAACCGGGCTAGGCCCGTCCTGGGCAGCGGGCGGGCTTCGGGCCGCCTACGGGCCACGGACCAATTTTACACTCCTATCAATGTGAATGTTAATATGTCAATGTGAATATTCACATTGTCAACGGGACGGACCAGGCTCTCCCCGGGCCGCCCATGGGACGCGAGTCAATTTTACACTCTTATCAATGTGAATGTTAATATGTCAATGTGAATATTTACATTGTCAACAGGCCGGGACGGGCCCGCCCCGGGCCGCCCACGGGCCGTGGGCTAGTTTCAGGCAGCCACGGGGCGCGGGCTAATTTTATACTCATATCAATGTGAATGTTAACATGTCAATGTGAATATTTGCATTATAAACGGGTCGGACCGGGCCCGCCCAGGGCAACCTATTTCGGGCCGGCCTTAGGCCGCGGGCTAATTTTACACTCCTATCAATGTGAATGTTAACATGTCAATGTGAATATTCACTTTGTCAACGGGCCGGGCCGAGCCCGCCCTGACCCGGGCCCGGGCTTCGGGCTGCACACGGGTCATGGGCCAATTTTACACTCTTGTCAATGTTAATGTTAATGTTAATGTTAATATGTCAATGTGAATATTCATATTGTGAACGGGCTGGCCCGGGCCCGTCCCGGGCGACGGGCTGGTTTCGGGCCGCCCACGAGCCGCAGGCCAATTTTACACTCCTATCAATGTGAATGTTAACTTGTCAATGTGAATATTCATATTATCAACGGGCCGGGTCGGGCCTATTTTTTTGACTTGTGGGCCGGTCCGGCCCGACTCGAATTTTTTCGGGCACCCACGAGGATCGACATGAGCCGGGCCCCTACCCATTGACAATATAAACATTTATATTGATGGTGTGAACATTCACATTAAGTGTATTTTGGTAATTATGTCACCCATAGGACTTATTGAAACATAAGAAAATAATGTGAACTAAATGGAACATAAGTAGATGAAAAGGGTATTTTGATCTTCTTATCTCAAATTGGACCTAATGGAATAGTCAAAAAGAATATGGGTTGGATGGAATAAAGCTCTTAGAAAATGGATTTATCAAAAAAGTTCCCTTAATTTTATAAAAGATAAAAGTATAATATTATTAAGTTAACGTGATGATACAGTTCGTTCTAAGGAACGGGTCAGACTGATCCACGCTCCTCAATCCTATGTCCGAATGACCAAGCCCACGGGAAGACCTGCATAAGAGTTCAACGGGGAACGGGGAGTCCCCCAGCGAACCCTCCGACGAGAAGTTAGAGAGAGAAGTGGAGTGTAGTGATAAATTAGAGATAGGAAGCTTAACCTTCTTCCTGTCTTCGATGTCTGCTTATATCCTCTGATAATCATTTCGTTGTCCCTTCCGACCTGTCCCCTTGGCCGAAAGTCTATACTCTAGCTTGCCTTGTTCATGGTGAAGACGTTCTGTCCCGACGGAGAGGGCTTGTCGCAATAAATGCTGTGAGGGGCTTCATTAATGGCGATGTGCAGTGGCAATAACTTTGCAGATCTTTGTCTGCTTATGTGGCTTGCCCTTCTCTTGACATGTGCCTTGATGTCATTGGTTCTTATTGCTACATGGGGCTTCGGCAATGCTGGGCCTTAGTATTTGAGTTGTGTATTGGGCCCTAAATGGTGGGCTATACCAGAGGATATAAGCAGACGTCGAAGACAGGAAGAAGGTTAAGCTTCCTATCTCTAATTTATCACTACACTCCGCTTCTCTCTCTAACTTGCTCGTCGGAGGGTTTGCTAGGGGACTTCCCGTTCCCCGTTGAACTCTTGTGCAGGTTTTCCGGTGGGCTTGGTCATTCGGACATAGGATTGAGGAGCATGGATCAGTCCGACCCGTTCCTTAGAACGAACTGTATCATCAGTTGGCGCCGTCTGTGGGAACTCTCTTACTCCGCGCGCCAATTGTGCTCATTGTCGCCGGAGGCCCTTTCCCAATAACCCCTTTCTACTACCTGCAAAGGTGAATGGTCACAACTAGATCCATGGCTTCCCACCCCAATGTTCCTGACCACCAAGCCGACCCTCCCAATCCAAACAACCCACCACAATATTTCACCGAGCTCACCAACAACATTAACTGCCTGGCCGAACAAAACCAAGCCCTGATTAATGCTCTACTCCAAAGAAACTTTCCTATGCCTTCTCCACCACCTCTAGATATCCCACCCAACCAAGAGCAAACCCCAAGCCATACTATCCAACAGCCTAATCCACCCAACTTGGAAGGCTTGCGACCCCCTCTCCCAGATATAAATCCAGCACCCTGAGCCCCATATCCATCGGTCCTGGCACCGACCCCTGAAGGAGAGGCCAGTAGCATCCATCCCCCGCTGCCCTCAGGCGGTGACCACATCCCTCTCTGGGATGCAGAACTCCGAGCCATGAAGCTCCAACTCCAAGGAGTCATGCAGAACATACAGCATAAACCCTCCACCACAGCCAACTCACCATTCGTCGCCTCCATCCGGGACAAACCTCTACCTCCCAAGTTCAAAATGCCCACCATCGACTCTTTTGACGGTACGACGGATCCAGTCGACCACTTGGAGACCTACAGAACCCTCATGATCCTCCATGCATTCCCTGACGAAATCATGTGTCGGGCTTTCCCCGTGACACTCAAGGGGTCAGCTCGACTTTGGTTTAGTCAATTGCCAGCAGACTCTGTCTCCACCTTCCAACAACTCAGTGACTCTTTCTTCAGCCATTTCATTGGAGCCCAGCACCAATGGCGTCCGACAACCCAACTCCTAAACATCCGTCAGACCGAGGGGGAGTCGCTACGTAGTTTCGTTACCCGTTTCAATACCGAAGCCTTACAGGTAGCGAAAAACGATGACAAGGTCATCTTTACGGCTTTTATGGCCGGTCTACGGTCGTCTGATTTCCTTTTCTCCCTCTCTAAGAACCCCCCGACCTCCATGGCAACCCTACTCTCCAAAGCCCAAAAATACATGAATGCCGAAGATTCCCTAGCCGCTCGCCAAGACCCTAGAGCCAAAAACCCGACCCCCCGGGAGAAACGCAAAAACTCAGAAACCAGACATACCCAGTATAATAACCTAACAAGTCAGTAAACCGACCGACCCCCCCGAGCCGACTGGTCGGCACCAGCCCGATCGCCCGGGCGGTTTGAGCGGTACACACTCCTCAATTCCCCTATGGAATAAGTCCTCAATCAGATTCAGCGGGACTACCCCCTAAAATGGCCCCAACCATCACGGACTCCTTCTAATCGGAGAGACCAGTCCAAATATTGTCGTTTTCACCAGGATCACGGCCATAATACTGAGGAGTGTGTTAACCTCAAAGATCAGGTCGAGGGCTTGATTCGTCAAGGACGTCTCAGTCGATTCACAGATACTCGCCCTCAGCAGAGGCCACAGACTGAACCTATCAGAAACAACCGCCGGCACACCCCTCCCCGACAACCAGCACAACCTAACCAAGGTCATGATCGCCCCCCACAGCAACCTCGGGCACAAGGCAACCCCATCCCACCTATTAGAGAAATCAAAGTTATTTCCGATGGGCTTGCTTGTGGAGGACCATCCCGCTCGGCTCAGCGTGCAAAACTCAGAAAAATAAGGTAAGGCTCAGACAAAGAAGTTGCCACATTGGACTGACCCCCCAAACAACCCCAGCAGTGGACCGAGCCTATCACCTTTACGGATGCCGACTGCACAGGCATCCGTTACCCCCATGACAACCCCCTCGTCATTTCGGCTCTCCTCTCCAATTACAAGGTCAGACGGGTTCTCGTCGACAACGGCAGTTCTTCAGACATCATCTTCCTCAATTGTTTCCGCCAGCTCAAGATCGGGGAAGAAAGTCTGTCTCCTCTCCAAACCCCTTTGGTCAGTTTTATTCGCGACCGGGTGACCTCCATCGGCTCTATAGACCTTCCCATCACAATCGGCGAGTACCCGCGTCAGGCCACCAAGTTACTCACCTTCCTTGTTGTTGACTGCCCCTCTGCCTACAACATCATCATTGGCCGCACCGCCCTAAATGCTTTCCAAGCTATCACATCCACTTACCACCTTGCCATCAAGTTCCCTACCGATCTTGGGGTCGGAACAGTAAGGGAAGAGCAGACAGTGGCCAGAGAATGTTATGTCGCCTCACTTAAAGAAGTCAAGCTGAAGGAGGCCATGATCATTGAAGGACTCGATGTCAGAGACAAGGACGAGCTGGTTAGGGGGGAACCAGTTGAAGAACTTGTCGAGGTCCTCATCAATCCCACCAACCCAGCAAAAACTGCCAAGAACGGCAGCCAACTATCCACCCAAGCTCTTACCGCCCTCCTGATCGAGCACAAAGATGTATTTTCCTGGACCCACTCCGATATGTTGGGTATCGACCCCTCCTTCATAACCCATCGCCTCAGCATTGAACCCCATTTCTGACCCTTCCGCCAGAAGCAGCGCATCTTTCATCCAAAGCGCAACACTCTTATTGTCGTGGAAGTAGATAAGCTCCTTGAGGCACAATTCATCAAGAACGTGGACTACCCTAGATGGTTGTCAAACATGATCCTGGTTTGTAAGAACAATGGTAAATGGCGACTCTGTATCGACTATTCCGACCTCAACCGAGCTTCCCCCAAAGACAGCTACCCCCTTCCTTGCATAGATCTGCTAGTTGACGCCACGGCCAGTCATCAAATGCTTAGCTTCATAGATGCCTTCTCCGGGTACAACCAAATTCTGATGCACCTGTCTGATCGGGAACACACATCCTTCATCACCGACCGTGATACCTACCATTACCGTGTGATGCCATTTGGGTTGAAGAATGTTGGGGCCACCTACCAACGGTTGGTCAATGCCGTCTTTCATCATCAGATAGGCTGAAACATGGAAGTATATGTCGATGACATGTTAGTCAAGAGCAAGCTCTCCACTGATCATCTGGCCGACCTGCAAGAGACCTTCGCCACCCTACGAAAATACCAAATGAAGCTCAATCTGGAGAAATGCGCCTTCGGCGTAGGATCTGGGAAGTTTCTGGGTTTCATGGTCAATCAGCGGGCCATTGAAGCTAATCCCGAAAAGATCAAGGCCTTGATTGAAATGCAGCCACCCAGAACAGTTAAGGAGGTTCAGAGACTTACTGGCCGAGTTGTCGCCCTCAACCGCTTTATTTCTCGCGCAACGGACAAGTGTCTCCCCTTCTTCAAAGTTTTTCGGCAAACTTTTGAGTGGACGGCCGAGTCCGAAGAAGCCTTTCAACAATTGAAACGGTGCATGGCCAACCCCCCCTCCTTTCTCAGGCAATCACGGGCAAGCCCCTCTTTCTCTATTTAGCCGTGTCAAGCTCTCATCAGGGAAGACAGCTCCGTCCAACGGCCGGTCTACTACATCAGTCGGGCTCTCAGGGGAACGGAACAGAATTACCCATTGTTAGAAAAAATGTTCTTGGCCTTGGTCATCGTCTCTAGACGACTCCGTCCTTACTTCCAAGCCCACTCCATAGTGGTCCTCACTGACTAACCATTGAAAAAGATAATGCAACAACCAGAGCTCTCCGGCAGACTTATGCAATGGTCGGTCGAACTCAGCCAGTTTGATATCTCCTACCGGCCTCAGACAGCCATTAAGGGACAGGCTGTTGCCGATTTCATCCTGGAATTCACTAATCTCATCCTAAACACAGCTCCTCCACCCCCATCAACCCCTACCGAACTAGAGGACCCCCACTCTTGGACTTTCAATGTCGACGGATCATCCCGTAAGGAAGGCAGTGGGGCTGGTCTCATCCTCACCACCCCTGAGGGTGGTTATTTCAAATGCGCCCTCCGTTTCTTGTTCGATGCAAGCAATAATGAAGCCGAATATGAGGCGTTGATTGCAGGTCTCCGTCTCGCCAAGGACATTGGTGTTAGCCATATCCAAGTGTTCAGCGATTCCCAGCTCATTGTCAATCAAATCACGGGGGAATTCGATGTCAAAGAAGACACAATGCGGGCTTATCGAGATATTGCACTCCTTCTCGCTCGCCTCTTCACCAAGTACCATATCAAGCATATCCCTCGGACCGAAAACTCCAAGGCAGATGAAATGGCTCAGTTGGCTTCAGCAGACCAGTCAGACCTCAGCCACGGTGTCTGCCTCAAGTACCTGACTCACCTAGCCATTTCCCCAAACCAGCAGCAAGTCTACTTCCTCCAAAATGAACCCATTCCTTGGGAGGCCAACATCTTTTTATTTCTGACAACGGGAGAACTACCAGCCGACAAACAGTAGGCCGCCAAAGTGAGGGCGCAGTCGTCCAACTACATTCTTGTCAGCGGCCTCTTGTATAAATGCGGCTTTTCATGCCTGTATCTGCAATGCCTTAATCCAGCTCAAGCAATCTGTGGTAATCACTCGGGCGCCCGATCCCTAGCCCACAAAATATTTTGCACTGGTTATTTCTGGCCTACTTTTAATCAGGATGCGGCTGACTTTGTGCTCAAATGTGATAAGTGCCAACGTTTTGCCAACATCCCCCATGCTCTTCCTATGGAATTGATCACATTGTGCAGTCCCTACCCATTCGCCAAATGGGGGATCGACCTAGTTGGCCCATTGCCCACTGGCCGAGGCCAAACCAAATTCGCCATCGTCGCCATTGATTACTTCACTAAATGGGTGGAAGCAGAGCCCCTTGCCACAATTACCGAGCGGAACACAACCAGATTCATCTGGCAGTTGATCGTCTGCAGATTTGGCATCCCTCAAGCCATCATCTCCGATAACGGCAAACAATTCGACAATGCCAACTTCAGGAAATTCTGTGCAGAGCTTCGAATCTAGCCATGTTTTTCTTCCCCAGGTCATCCCCAAGCCAATGGCCAAGTTGAGGTCACCAACCGTTCTCTTCTGAAGATCATCAAAACCAAGTTGGAAGTTGGTAAAGGCCTTCGGGCTGAGGAACTACCGAATGTACTCTGGGCCTACTGCACTACCGCTCGAACTCCCACTGGGGAGACCCCCTTTCGCTTAACATACGGCGTTAAGGCGGTCATCCCAGTGGAAATCGGTCTTTCTACCCCAAGGGTTCTACATCCGAATCCAGAACTAACTGAAGAGCTGCATTGGGCAAACCTGGACCTAATTGAAGAGCTCTGAGAAACCACCACAGTTAGACGGGCCTCATACCAACAGAAAATGAGAACACACTACAACCGCAAAGTCAGACCGAGGGAATTCACAGTGGGGGATCTTGTTTTGCGAGAAGCAACTCTTGCCACCAAAAATCCGACTGAGGGTAAACTGGCAGCCAAGTGGGAATGACCTTATGTTGTGAAAGCCAGACCTCGTCCGGGTACTTACCAACTTCAGGACATGGAAGGTCGAGACATGTCCCATCCTTGGAATGCTAAGCATTTGAAGCGTTACTTTCAATAAAAGTTGTATTTTTGTATTGATCAATCGCTGCATTTTCTTTTTGACAATCTACGCACTTACATGCTCTCATTCTCTCCTTATATGGTGTAAATTTATGATCAAATGGGCTGCACTTTGTATGACAACAAGCTTCTATCTCAGTTATTTGCATGGTATTTCAATAACGCCTTGATTAAAGCCTCAGCCAGACTGAGCATGAAGAGCTCGGCCAAACCGAGTTACTTAAAGCCTCAGCCAGACTGAGCATGAAGCGCTCGGCCAGACCGAGTTACTTAAAGCCTCAGCCAGTCTGAGCCGCCATTACAACTTTATGATCGTGGCAGAGTTGCCATACTTAGTCAAATTCCGGTTCAACGCTTTCTAAGTCAGACTGGCTCCTTGCTAGGTCATGATTCATAACTTCACTCTGCATTGAGTTTTTCTTACATTTTAAACTTCACTCTGCATTGAGGTGTTCTCACATTTTAAACTTCACTCTACATTGAGGTTTCTTACATTTTAAACTTCACTCTGCATTGAGGTTCTCTTACATTTTAAACTTCACTCTGCGTTGAGGTTTTCTTACATTTTCAACTTCACTCTGCATTGAGGTTTTCTTACATCTTATACTTCACAATGATTTACACAAACATAAGTTGAGGTTCATTGCAGAATCACACACATAAAAACAACAGTATGCCAAACACAAGTCATAATTTTATTCATTCACAAACTTGTACATGAGTTTATTACAGCAATTCAAAAAAAAAAAAAAAAAAACAAACAAACAAAAACAAACAAAACAAACAAACTTTATCCTAAGTACAAACTTTCTCCACCCCACTCACTCCTCTTCACTTGAGGCGAGATCTTCTTCTTCAACGCCCTCGTCTAAGGGGGTCTGGGCCGCGTCGTCTTCATCAATCTTGACCCTGCTGAAGTCTAAGCCTGGGAACAACTCTTCTGCTTTACGCTTGAACATCTTCCAGCCGCTGTCCCAGTACACAGCCATCTTAAGTTTATAGAAGTCCGACCGCTGGAAGCTCTGGATTACTTCTTCTTCACTCCTGCTCCCAGCGGTCGCCCCCGACGGACCAGCCCCCCAGACACCTCCCTTGCCAAGTTACTAGCAATCGCGGCATCGATTGCCATCTGAAAGTCAGCAGACCCCTTGAACTGCTCCATTGTAACGATGCACATGTCGGGTATGCTGCCCTCTCAGAGGCTGCCTTGGTCTTTTCTTCTCCTAACTCCTTCTCCAACCTCATCTTCTCCTCTATTGACTTGGCCCGCTCGTCCGCCAACGCCCTCTTTAGCTCAGCAACCTTCCGATCCAACTCTTATTTCTCTTCGATTGACTGAGCTCGAAGATTCTTGTTGCTAGACATGGCCTCTTCTCACCGATCGTTGGCGACGGTGCAGGCTGCCTGGGCCTCTTCTAGTTTCTTCTGCTCGTTCCCCAATTGGAACTCGGGCGACACCACCTTGCGGCATTCCGCTTCCAGCTCCAATTTGGTCGCGAGCAGTTCAGCATCGGCTCGCTCGGCTGAGTACCCCTGCACTATCGCCAACAGTTGTATCTACTCGGCCTCCTGGGCCTCTTCCAACCCCCTGGCGCACACACTTCTCGCGATCTCCCTCCATCCAGCAATTTCTCTCCCCAAACTTGCAAGTTAGGCCTTCGCCTCTTCCAACTTTGCCTTCACAGGTTTCACCTCACTTTTTGCAGCCGCCGCCTTTCTCAGCAGAGCCCCTACTAAGGTGGTCACCTCAATTTGGGCAGAGTACAGCCCCCTGAATAGCTTAGCCTCATTGAACCTAGCCACCGAGCGCACAGCTGCTTCGTCCACCACTCCGACAAGACGATTTGCAGCCGCCCTGGCTGGGCCTTCTTCTCCCTCTAGTTGCCCAGCCACCGCGCGAGCATGATAGATGGCAGCCGTCAGCCTGACCCCTTCTCCTTGGGGCGCAGGACCCCACTTGGGCTGCTGTTTCATCCCCTCTTCAGGACCAGCTGATCCACTCTCCACTTGCATCTTGGAGCCCATGGCACTTATGAGTTCTCCTTCACTTTGAAATTTGTCCCCTTATGCCTCTGGGACAGCCACCCCTTCTGGAGTAGCCTCCACCATCACCTCCTTTCTCCTCTTCAGGGCTGGCTCCTCCTCCCTCTCCCTTACCCTTCTCTTCTTCTTCGCCACAGTCTCTACCTCCTTGTTGGCCCTTTCCTTTAAAGGATCAATCGGGGGCGGTCGTGGCTCAAATTCACCCAAGTCCTTTTCCCCCAACAGTTTGGGGTGCGGTCGGATCCTTTCCCTCGCGATCGGCTTCGGCGGCCGGTCTGCCTGTGACTCTTTGAATTTACTAGCCTTCGCGAGAATGGTCCTATCGTCCACCTCTTGCGCCTTCCTTCTCGCCTCCAATTCTGCCTGTTCCAAGTCTCCATCGGTCGGCTGGGGGCCCAACCTTGCGGCAAACAAGGCCAGCGGCTGAACGAACTCGTCCCATTTGACACCCTTCTTCTCCCTCCATGCCTTCACTTTCTTCACCCTCTTCTCAGCCGCCGCCCCCATCCTTGGTTCTACAGACTTGGTGGACACTCTCCACACCGTGCGGACTCCAACCCCTCCGTTTGCAGACACGTAGAACCACCGCAGCCTCCACCCCTTTATTGATGATGGCAACCCGGCCACCAGGCCCCTCCCCGCCACCGCCTGCAAAGTGACCCACGTTTCTTGTTGCCCTGAGGCCTTGTAACATGCAAAAAACTCATCCATCGTCATCGCCGCTCCCTCGTTCGCCCTCAGCCATGTGCTTGCACAGGCCAGTACAATCTTCCACGCGTTAGGCATTAGTTGACCCGGCACCACTTCCAACTGGTTTAAGACATCCACTACCACCTCCGGGAGGGGCAACCTCAACCCTCCCTTCAACGCCTCCTATAGAGGGCAAACTCCCCCGGTCAGGCGTTGGATGGCCTCTCCTTCGTTGTTGGCAACTTTACTCTATTTCTGCGAGAATCTGGTATTTCTCGCGTATACCCACCAACTCTTCCGCGGTCACGATCAACTTATTAGCCTTCGTATGCCAATGATCTGGCTTGACCTGGCTGATTGGCTGCACAGCCACTATCATCGTGGACGAACGAGGTCGCCCCACTGGTTCCCCCTCACTTCTCACTCGTCTCTCCGTCCGGTACAGTTCTCCCAACTCTACCGCATCATCGTCACCCAATGGATCAACTCTTGCTTCCTCTTGGGCCATCTCTTTTGTATGTTTACGAATCCCTTCGGATGCAGGCGCAAGAAAATTCAAAAAGTGTTGCAAGGGTGAATTGTTAGCAACGAAAGGGTTTACACTTGGAATGTTTTGATTTTTTGCAAAAAGGAAGGTAAAACGAATAATACCAAAAGCCCAAGGCTTGCCTGTATTCCAAGGGTCACAATTAATTTTCACCAGTTTGAAAATTTTCAACAATCCGCCAAAACTGTCTTTTCAAACACACTATAACGACCTATCGTTTCACTTCTTGCCTAACGTCTAACCTTCCCCACTCCAGGATTCTGCCACTTGTACGACCACGATTCAATGCCCCTTTCCCCTACCATGTCTTTTCCACTTCAAATCACCACGTGCCCCGCCGTCCATCGAGCCCCGCACACCAGCACCAACCCTTCGCAGTCGGCCCTCTCGCGGTTGGCCCTCCTTGCAGTCGGCCCCTCTTTGTGGTCGGTCACCCTCCGCGGTCGGCCCTCCTTGCAGTCGGCACCTCCTTGTGGTCGGTCACCCTTCACGGTCAGCCCTCCTTGCAGTCGGCCCCTCCTCTTGGCCACCCTTCGCGGTCGACCCTCCTCACAGTCGGCCCACCTCATAGTCGGTCCTTCTACTCAGCCACCCCTTGCGGTCGGCCCTCCTCATGGTTGGCCACTCCTCTCGGTCGACCTTCACCCTGCCAGTCTCTCACCACCCTCATTTTCTTGATTATTTCCTTCGTTGGACTAAAGCTGCACTCGGGAATGGGAGACTACTGACATGGGTAAGCCCATAACGATTATAGCCCACCATTTAGGGCCCAATACACAACTCAAATACTAAGGCCTAGCACTGCCGAAGCCCCATGTAACAATAAGAACCAATAACATTAAGACACATGTCAAGAGAGGGGCAAACCACATAAGCAGACAAAGATCTTCAAAGTTATTGCCACTGCACATCGTCATTAATGAAGCCCCTCACAGCATTTATTGCGACAAGCCCTCTCCGTCGGGACAGAACGTCTTCACCATGAACAAGGTAAGTTAGAGCATAGACTTTCGGCCAAGGGGACAGATCGGAAGGGACAACGAAATGATTACCAGAGGATATAAGCAGACGTCGAAGACAGGAAGAAGGTTAAGCTTCCTATCTCTAATTTATCACTACACTCCACTTCTCTCTCTAACTTGCTCGTCGGAGGGTTCGCTGGAGTACTCCCCGTTCCCCGTTGAACTCTTGTACAGGTCTTCCGCTGGGCTTGGTCATTCGGACGTAGGATTGAGGAGCGTGGATCAGTCCGACCCGTTCCTTAGAACAAATTGTATCATCATAAGGTATTACAGTATGAATAATTATTTCTAATAAAATTCAATTACACGGAAAAATTACTCTAAAATTATTATATGAAAAATCTAGATCTCAACTCTCAATAATTATCTAGGAACAACTTTTTTTTTAAAATTGTTGTCCACATAAATTTTGTAAACAATAATCCCCCCACCGAGAAGGTCGCAGCCTGAATTTCCCGTACAAAAGTGGAAGGCACACCTCATGGTAAGTGTGTCAATATTTTTATTAAATATTTTATATAAATGGTATGATATTTATATGGTATGAATTTCTCAACTATATAAAATATTTGATAAAAATATTAATAAAATATTTACATTCTTAACATTTTTCCAAACCTCACACACTAACTCCACATCAACCAACCATCACCAAGTTTCAATAATTATAAATTGCCCCTATAAAATAAAAAAATTACAAAAATATAGAAAAGGTTAGAAAAATTTGTGTTGTATTTTGATAAGCGATAATTATATACGGTTAATTACAGCCCTTAGAGCTTAGATAAATGATAGTTTATAATATATTTATGAATTAGAAAGTGAGTTGAATAGATTAAATTTTCTATTACTTGTTGCTTCAGGATAATCTATCATAAATTATAGTTAGAGAATTGATAGTATTAAAAGAAAAAAATCCTTAGAAAAAGTTAGTGTAGACTATCAACAAAAGTTTTTACAAGACTTAGGCCTCGTTTGGGAACATATTTTTTTAGTAATTTTTTAATTTTTTTACTAAAATATGATGCAAAAAAAAACTAGTATGCTTGTGATGACTTTTTGGTTTCTTACGAAAAGATATGCAAAAAGTAGAGAGAAAATAGAATTTTTGACTTTTTGGTATAGTTTATTGACTTTTTGATTTTTTTAGTGACGTTTTAGCTTAAAAAGTGATGTTGCCAAACGATGCCTTAATGTTAAATTAAAATACGCTTTATTTATTTATTTATTTTTATGAGTATTTATCACTATTTCTATGTCCAAGTTCTGTTGTTGGATCGTAATCAAGTAATAGTATTAATAGCAAACTATCAACAATGACTTAATTTTTAACAAAATCTACTAAATATTGGTACTATTAGAGATATTGAATTTACTAGAAAAAGAGTTGATAAAATAGTTCAAGAGATCTTTAGGCAACCTAAAAGCGGGTGAAGTGGGTTCCTAAATGAATTGATAAATTAATATATATATATATATATATATATATATTTAACTCAAATAATAAACAAGTAAAAATATGAAGCAATAAATATGATTAATAAACTAAAATTTAATCCAAATGAGAAATAAATAAATAAATAAAAATATTGAGCAATATAAATAAGACTAATAAAAATAAATTAAGTGAAAGGAAGAGAGAGCAAACACAAAATTTATAGTGATTCCACTCAAACCAATCCTACATCTATTCCTCCAGATCCTCTTTGAGATTTCTTCACTATTTGTCAAATAGTAGTTACACTCTTATTTTTACAGGTGCTAGTGAACCTTAACAATTAATTTACCCCCGATCACTCCAACCAACTAGTTGTGAATCCAATGCTAATCACAACTAACCCAAGTGATTTTATTCCAAAAAAATCACTCACAAAATATAACTCTCTTTTACAAGAAAAATGATAAGGGATTAAAAATCCTTTTACAATAAAAGCTCAAATTCTCAATAAATTTTCTCCCAAAATAAATTATAACTCGTGAAAATGCACTACACAATATTTTAAGAACTCTTGAATATTACCCAAAATTTTTCACCACTTCAATATATTTTCTTTTATCCACAAAGTTTCTTTTATAACCATAGAATAAAAAAACTGTTGCAAAGGAATTCTAGATACAACAATGATTCATTCTACTAAAAACATCACCACTAATAGCACTAATGCATTAAAAAAGTAAAAAAAAAAAAAATACAACTCCAAGACCAAAATATCACATCATTAATGACGGGACCCACTGTCACCTAATTAGTTAGTGGGAGCACTAATTAGTACTCCCAAACATTTTTCTTCTAGATAGGCCCTCTTTCCTTTTATTTTTCTTCCTTTTGAATTCATTAGGCGTGTGGACTTGCTTTTTTCTTGTCAAAGACCACTTCAAATCAATCAAAGGACAAAAATGAATAAGAAAAAATATGAAACAAAAAAATTGAAATAATATAACCCACCCTTATTATTATTATTATTATTATTATATTTTATATATAATTAAAGTATTAAGCGATGCACAAAAAATTCAGTGTTTGTTTGCCATTCACTTAAAAAATGTACTTTTTTTGTATATATACATTTATTTAGATCATATTAATCAATATTTCTTTTCTACTTTTTTACACATTTTTTTAAAAAAATTCAAAAAGTACACTTATTTAGAACATCTCAAACATCTCCTAGTTATTTTTATATTGGTGCAATGTGTATCAAAATGACAAATTCTATTTTTATATTTTTTGTCAAATCATTATAAAAAATGTATATTAAAAATTATAATTTATCTCATAATATTTTTAAGTATTATCAAAATCAAATCATAAGATTAATAATTATCAATAACATATAATCCCTCCATCTGAAAATATTAGTTCTTTATTTTATTTTTTATTATTCCAAAATATTAGTCTCTTTTCAAAAATTAAGTACAAAAATAATATGAATTTCTCATTTTAACATTTTTTTAAATTCATTAACAACATAAAAAGTATAATTATGATATTGATATTTTGAAAAAAATGTACTATCAAAAATTAATTTTAGAAAATTAATTTTTTTAAAATATAATAATTATATCATTAAAAAATTAAATTTCTTAAAAAAATTATTATTTTGAAACAGAAGAAGTAAAATTTTCACACCGACACCGCATAAGCAATCAACGTCATTCGAACCACGCGGGTACCTATTCAAATGGATCTAGGACCACCTTTTTTAAAAAAATTTAATGAGAAATGTTTGGGATCTCTTTTTTAAGGTTCTATGATTTTTAATTTGATTTTAATCCTTAATGTATGTCTAAAATCTACTCATATATATGTGAATCCTAGATTATGAATGATAGAGATGAGAATAAAAATTGTGAGGAACATATATGTACAAATGTCTCTATCACAATTAGTTTTTAAAATAAGGCACCTCACATGGTCTATGGTACCACCCTTTTTAAAACTTTTGAAAATAAGGTACCTCTCGTTTTCATTTGTCCACTTTCTCGCTTCAATCTCTTGATCCACGTGGTCCTCGCTATTTTATTTTCTTCCATCTTATTCTTATATTTTTTACTTTCTGTCACGGCCAGTCTTGAGAATTTTTTTTTTCAACTTTTGGACAATTTTATATGATGCCTCAAACTATCATTCATTGGTTAAACTAGTTGGATCAGAACTATTCAACTTATTTAGTTTTTAAAAAATAATTTTCAAAAAATTATACTTCTTTATTTTTTATATTTTAATATTTTTAATAATTTTTTTTTAATACTTAAAACTATTTTTTTTTAATTTATAGATACACTTAACATAAATACACTTAAAACGTATAATATTTGTGAAAAAAAATCTTTAAAAAATATACTGAATACCAAAATATATATATATATAAAAAATATGAAAATTTAATACACTTTTTCATATTTTTCTGTATTTATTAATTTTTTAAAATATTTTTTTAAAAATATTTTACTTTTTAGATATATCTAAGTAAGGTGCATATAAAAAAGTAAGAAAATTGCTTAAAATTTTAAAAATATTCACTAAAAACAAAAAAATACAAAAAATAAAACACTTGATTTTGAAAAAATTAAATTCAAAAAATTAAAACCAAACATACTAATTTTTCTTTTGAATTTATAAAAAATAATTTGATAAATCTCAAGTAATAAATGATAAGAAACAATAATTCAAAAATATCAAATAATCACTCGTTAATCTCACATTCACGTTGTATTCTCCATCTCAATTGTCACTTTATTTTTTAAAATAAATTTAAGTTTTATAAAAATTGAGAATTTATCAAGAAATTCTTTTTTAAGTATTGTATTCCAATTATTCTGTAAACCCCCGAAATAATAGGCAATAGACCATCCATTATATACATTAAATAACTACACCAACACAAGTAATTATCTTTCATTGATTAGTTAACAAAATAGTGACATATGCAAATATACAATCATAAGTCTATCCTTAAATCTATAGTATATGTCACAACATGAGATAAGATCTGAAAATAAAACAGATAATAAATGCCCTAAAGATTTACAACTTTTCAAGACAATATTTGGTTACAACAAAAGTGGAGTTTAAGTCCCATACACTTAAAACTCTTGGCTTATACAAGAATGAATATAACAAAATAAAACTCTTGCTCCAAGTCCTTCCAAGCTATTGCACTGGCGGAGATATATCATCAGCACCTGAAATGTTTTTCCCATATAGGGTGAGCTAAAACCCAGCAGAAATAATCCATCACAGTATATGAATCTTAACAAAACTATAAGGTGACGCATATGCAATGTTTGTATCAAAACATTTTATCTCTTTCCAAAGACCATGCAATGCCAAATGAATATCATAATTCATAAAACATTCTCCTTTCAAGGGAAACAGGGTAGTGAATCATATTTCTGGAAATCTCTAAAACAATATCACATTTCATGAAAATTTTGTCCGCTGGAAACCATAAAGCAGCACACATATAAACATAGGCTATACAAGCACTACTATTGCCATTTTACAGATATTTCATCCGCAGGATCGGTACTCATGTATGTGCACAGTTTTCGGGACTTTCACCATAGACACATAGACCAACTTATTTGATGTAACAACAACTCATTTCTAGATTCACCCATTTTCTTAAAAAACAATGTGCATTTGTAATGTATAAATATGAAATAATAACCGATGCAAATGAATAAGAAAAATAGTTTCAATTTCCCTAATTCTCATGCAATTTCTACAATAATCATACCTATCTTCCACCGATAGTCTAAAACAAATATTTCTAAACAGATAACGAATAGTCCATAAAGATAAACTTTTCAAATTCCAAAGTGTGGGTAGTAATACATACCCAACTCCACCATCCTCATCAAAACTAATCCAATTTCATAATTTCAATATTAATATCATTATTTATATAAAATCAACATTTGACGTAATTAGGGCAAATCCTCATTTTTTTTTTTTCTCAAAATCAATTTTACATATCAAAACCAACTATTTATTCCCAACTCAACATTATGTTCCATATCAAAATCATTTTCAATGATTGATTTAAAAACCCCCTCTTTTGATTTTCACCCAAAACCCTAGATTTGTTCCAAATCTTCCAAAATCTCAATATTATTTAGGAATAACAAATAACTAAGTTAAAACTCATAAAAAGTGCGGAGATATCCCTACCTAAAGTTTTAGAAGACGGGAGAGAGAGTGTAGAAAACCCAAAGATGCCAAAAATCAACTTTTCTCCGATTAGAATGAAGCCCTCGCCGAGCTCTACCTTTTTAACAAAGGGACACAGGTGAAGAAGTCGACAAATCTAAGTGTATTTGTAAAGAGAATGTGTGTTTTAGGGAGAGGAAGTCTTAACTTAGGGTTTTGAAATGTTTAGAGAGAAAGAGAGATAAAAAAAATGATGTAAAAAGTTACTTTTATTGACTAATATACGCGCAGACCACTCGAGCGCAAGAAGTATCGCTTAAGTGTCCAAACACAAAAGATGTGACCGCTCGAGAGCAAGAAGTATATCTCGAGCGCAGAATATGACAGAAGACCGAAGACCATCGCTCGAGCTCAACAACGGCCACTGAAGTCGACACTGCTCGAGCACAAGAAGTGTCGCTCGAGCATGGAATACCACTTCTCAGTAGTTTTGTAGACTTACAAAAGTACTGAGAGTTCCTGAAGACCGCTTGAGCACAAGAAGTGACACTGAAGTGAAGGAACAAAATTCTAGGCAACAAAAGTTTGAAAAACAAGCTACTAACTTGTTCCAAACGCAATCAACACATCCCAAAAGCCAAACTCAAAAAAAGATAAAGGGAAACAAGACATGAATAACTATATATGACAACGAAACTCAAATCCAAAACATCAAATAGGTTGGGTCCAAACTAGAATTGCTATAATCTTTCCCCTTTATGAATTTTGTCCCCGAAATTTTAAACTAAACATTAAGACCATGTTTTAACCAACTACAACAATGATAATAATTCCAATTCATCACTATGACCCATCCACTGGTCATCTATTCCCATCAACATGATAAACGAATTTTCAACACTGAATAAACAATTCACATTTCCAAAACATATACAATGTTTATATTACATTAACATAACAAAGTGTTCAATACATGCTCAAACATCAACAAATAAATCTAGATACTTTTCACAAACTTCGGCTTCATGCTCCGACCCTGTGGTATCGCCACAACACTTTTACCAAAGGAATCGTCTTGCCACGCAAGACTTGGTTTTGAGTATCTAAGACTCTAACCGGTCTCTCCTCATACGAGGCATTCTCATCAACCTCTAACTCAGTCCACTCCAACACGTGTGAAAGATCAGGCTCATACCTTCAAAGCATAAAAATATGAAACACGTTATGAACCCTAAAAAGCTGTGGTGGCAAGGCCAAATGATAAGTTACCTCCCCAATCTGCTTTAAGATCTCAAAAGGTCCTATAAACCTAAGACACAACTTTTTGCTCTATCCAAACCTTATCAAACCCTATCTAGGTGATATCTTCAAGAAAATATGGTCTCCCACCTCAAAGGATAACGGTCTCCTCCTACGGTCGGCATAGCTCTTCTGACGACTCTGAGCCATAACCAACCTCTTTTGGATAAGTGCAACTTTCTTTATCATTTTTCGGACCAACTCTTGACCCAACATAGTTGCATCACCCACCTCGGCCCAACACACAGGAGATCTACATGGTTGGCCATATAAGGCCTCAATTGGTGCCATGGCAATACTCGATTAGAAGGCCATATAAGGCCTCTTTTGGAGAAGTGCAACTTTCTCCATCATTTTTCGAACCAACTCTTGACCCAACATAGTTGCATCACCCACCTCGGCCCAACACACAGGAGATCTACATGGTCGGCCATATAAGGCCTCAATTGGTGCCATGGCAATACTCGACTAGAATGTATTATTGTAGAAAAACTCCACTAAGGGTAAGTGCCTCTTCCATAACCCCTTAAAGTCAAGGACACAGCCTCAAAGTATATCCTCAAGGATTTGAATAGTACGCTCTGACTGCCCGTTAGTTTGAGGATGATAGGCAGTACTAAAAGTCAACCTAGTGCCCAAGGCATTCTGTATGCTCTGCCACAACCGAGCCATAAAACACATATCTTTATCTGAAACAATAGTCACAGGGATCCCATGAAGTTGAACTTTGTCCCTAATGTAAAGGTCGGCTAGATAATCTACCAAGTCACTCGTGCGTATAGGTACAAAGTGCACTAACTTGGTCAATTGGTTAACTATCACCCAAATGGTGTCATTACCCCGTTGAGTCCTCGGAAGACCCACAACAAAATCCATTGTGACATGCTCCCACTTCCACTCAGCTATAGGCAAGGGTTGTAACAAACCCGCTGGCCTCTGATGTTCGGCATTCACTTATTGACAAGTCAGGCACCTCGATACAAACACAGCTACATCCTTCTTCATTCCCTGCCACCAAAACTGGCAACTAAGGTCGTGATACATCTTTGTGCCTCCCATGTGCACCGCAAGGCGTGAATGATGAAACTCTCGGAGAAGGTCACAGCCTGAATTTCCCGTACGCAAGTGGAAGGCACACCTCACGGGTAATTTTAGTAAACTTGAATGTTTTATTAATATTTTTATTAAATGTTTTATATAGGTGTGAGATTTACATAGTGAGTGTTTGAAAAGTGACTATTTTAAAGGTTTTTTGACTTTTTGACTATTTTAGTAAGCTATTTTAATTTTTGTGTTTAGAAAGATATGATAGATTTTCATTTGAGTTGTGTTTTGAAAAATTTGTTTGAAATGATGTTTGAAACTGAAATGACAAATTTATTCCTAACCTTATTTTTTTCAAAATAGGTCTAATGGGGCAAAATTGTCATTTATTTATGAAATGATGGGGTTGTCACTACTTGTCCCTACACTATCACGTTGATAGTGTAGGCTGAAACCATTGAGGGGTTTTTTGGGAAGTTGCCAAAAAAAATTTTTTTACCCAAAATAACCCAGTTTTTTGCCAAAAAAATCACTAAAAAAGTCAAAAAGTAAAAAAATTAACTTTTTACCAACTTCTCAAACACCCCTAAGTGCTATATATATATATATATATATATATATATATATATATTTTTAAATCAATGGGTTAGAGTGTGGCTAAAAGGGTTTTTTTTTTTATATATATATATTTTTTTATTGGAGGCAATTTTAACCTCAACTTTTGGTTCCCAAACACCTCCATAGTGTGACATTTATATGGTATAAATTTTAAACCCATATAAAATATTTGATAAAAAATGTTAATAAAACATTTAGGTTGCGTTTGGTAGAGTTTTATAAATATGATTTGAGAGTATGAGTTGTATTTTGAGTTTGTGAGTTGTGAAATTATGATTTGAGTGTAGAAAATTTGTTTGGTTATGGTTTTTGAATAGAGTGTTGAATTGAGTTTTAAATTGTATATGGAACTGAGTTTTGAAAGTTAGATTTGACATGTGAAGTAAAAAAAATTTGTTTGTTTATGAGTTTTGGAAAGAGTTTTCAAAACTTAATTCAAATTGTTATAACTCATAACAAAACACACTACTTTCACACTATTGAAAATTTTGATCAACACTCATAGCCAAACTCTTTTTAAAATTCAATTAAAAAAATTTATTATTAACAGAAAATAACATTAATCAATTTTTTAATTGAAAATACTACAAAGGAAATAAATTTTTTTCAAAATAAATATTCAAAAAATTTAAGTCATAAATATTTAAATAATTTAAATAATCTAAAAAATTTAATAAGTAAACAATTAAAATAAATATTCAAAAAATTTAAATCGTAAAAATTTAAATAATTTAAATATTCAAAAAATGTTAAAAATTTAGAATTTTAATATTTTAAATTTAAAATTAACTCTACACTCAAATCGTAATTAAACACATAAAACAAAACTCAATTAAGACATTATTTTTAAAACTCATAACCAAACACATAACACAAAATTTCATACTATTTTCACAACTCTACACTCAAATCGTAACCAAATACATAACAAAAAATTAAAATATTTAAAAATATTTTTATAAAATAGAGTTTGAATTTATTTTTATAAAATATTTTAAAATTTAAAAAATTAAAATCGTAATATTTAAAAATTAAAATATTTAAAAATGTTCAAAAAATTAAAAAAATTAAAAAATCATAACATATTTAAATATTAAAATATTTAAAATTTTAACAAAATTAAAATATTTTAAAAATATTTAAAAAATTAAAATATTGATTTGAATTGAGTTTTGAAAAGAGTTTTGAATTATGCGTTTGGTTATGAATTTCAAAAAGTAATGATTATGTTTTGAATTGAGTTTTGAGAAATGGGTGTAGAATTATGATTTGAAAACTCAAAACAAAGACCATACTCAAATCAATGGGTGAAACTATAATTTGAGAGGCTTACCAAACGGAGCCGTAATATTTTGAAATTAAAATATTTAAAAATATTCAAAAAATTAAAAAATTAAAAAATCATAACATATTTAAATATTAAAATATTTAAAATCTTAACAAAATTAAAATATTTTAAAAATATTTTTATAAAATAGAGTTTGAATTTATTTTTATAAAATATTTTAAAATTTAAAAAATTAAAATCGTAATATTTTGAAATTAAAATATTTAAAAATATTCAAAAAATTTAAAAATTAAAAAAATCGTAACATATTTAAATATTAAAATATTTAAAATCTTAACAAAATTAAAATATTTTAAAAATATTTAAATATTTAAAATATTAAAAAAATTAAAATATTGATTTGAATTGAGTTTTGAAAAAAATTTTGAATTATGTGTTTGGTTATGAGTTTTGAAAAGTAATGATTATGTTTTGAATTGAGTTTTGAGAAATGAGTATAAAATTATGATTTAAAAGCTCAAAATAAACAACACACTCAAATCAATAAGTGAAACTATAATTCAAAACACTTACCAAACAGAACCATTGATTTTTATTTTGAGACAGAAGAAGTAAAATTTTCACACCAACACCGCATAAGCAATCAATGTCATGCCAACAACATGGGTACCTATTCAAATGGATCTAGGACCACCCTTTTTAAAGCTTTTTAGTGAGAAATGTTTGGAAGGGAGTTCCATGACTTTTAATTTGATCTTGATTCTTAGTAAATGTATGAAATTTATTTATGTATATACGGGTCGCATATTATAAATAGTTGAGATGAGAGTGGAAGCTGAAGTTGAAGGGATTGGTCCTGTTTGGTAGGGCTTATTTCCAGCTTATTTTAGCTTTTAACTTAATTTAAACTATTTTGATGTGTTTGGTTCAACTTAATAATACAACTTATAGCTTTTTATAAGTCAAAAATCAACTTATTCTTTGAGTGGGGGAGGAGAAGCTTAATTTATAAAGCAAAAATCAGTTTGTGTTCACAATTATAAGTTATAAATTGTTATAGGCTATAAATTATAATCACTTTCTCACAACTCTACTAAACGAGGGCATTATGGTTCTGTTTGATAGGGCTTATTTCCAGTTTATTTCAGTTTTTAGCTTAATTTAAGCTATTTTGATATGTTTGGTTCAGCTTAACAATACAGATTATAACTTTTTGTAAGTCAAAAATCAACTTATTCTTTGAGTGGGGAGGATAAACTTAATTTATAAGTAAAAAATCAGTTTATGTTCACAATTATAAGTTATAAATTATTAAGTTATAATTACTTTTTCACAACTCTATCAAACGAGACCTATGTCATTTGTAAGTATTTCTATCGCAATTGCTTTTTAAAATAAGGTACCTCACATGGTGGATGGTACCACCATTTTGAAAGGAAAATGAGTGAGAATACTAATTAGTGCTATCACCAATAATGTGGCAGTGGACCCACCATAAATGATTTGATATTTTGACCTTGATGTTATATTTTTTTTCTTTTTTTATTAAGTACCATGTCATTAATAATTTTTTTAAAACTCCAAAATTAATAATCTCTATCATTATTACTTTTGAAAACTTCCGAAAATAAGATGCCTCTTCTTTTCATTTGTCCACTTTCTCGCTTATATCTCTGGATCCACGTGGTCCTCGCTATTTTATTTTGTTCCATCCTATTCTTATATTTTTTACTCTCTGTCACGGTTAATCTTGAGAAATTATTTCTTTAACTTTTGGACAATTTTATGTGGTGTCTCAAACTATCATTGGTTAAGCGAGTAGGATCAGAACTATTCAACTTATTTGGTTTCAATTTTTAAAAAATAATTTAAAAAAAATTATACTTCTTTATTTTCTATATTTTCATATTTTTAATAATTTTTTTAATATTTTAAGTTATTTTTTTAATTTATAGACACACTTAACATAAATACACTTAAAACGTATAATATTTGTAAAAAAAATCTTTAAAAAATATACTAAATACCAAAAATATATATAAAATAAATATGAAAATTTAATACATTTTTCGTATTAATTTTTAAAATATTTTTTCAAAAATATTTTACTATTTAGATATATTTAAGTAAGGTGTATCTAAAAAAGTAAGAAAAATGCTTAAAATTTTAAAAATATTCACTAAAAACAAAAAAATACAAAAAATAAAAAACTCAATTTTTAAAAAACTAAATTCAGAAAATTGAAACCAAACATATTGATTTTTTTTTTAATTTATAAAAAATGATTTGATAAATCTCAAGTAATAAATGATAAGAAACAATACTTCAAAAATATCAAATAATCACTCGTTAATCTCACATTCACATCGTATTCTCCATCTCAATTGTCACTTTATTTTTTTAAATAAATTTAACTTTTATAAAAAATGAGAATTTATCAGGAAATTCTTTTTCAAGTATTGTATTCCAATTATTCTGTAAACCCCCGAAATAATAGGCAATAGACCATCCATTATATACATTAAATAACTACACCAACATAAGTAATTATCTTTCATTGATTAGTTAACAAAATAGTGACATATGTAGATATACAATCATAAGTCTATCCCTAAATCTATAGTATATGTCACAACATGAGATAAGATCTGAAAATAAAACAGATAATAAATGCCCTAAAGGTTTACAACTTTTCAAGACAGTATTTGGTTACAACAATAGTGGAGTTTAAGTCCAATACACTTAAAGCTCTTGGCTTATACAAGAATGAATATAACAAAATAAAACCTTCCAAGCTATTGCACTAGCGGAGACATATCATTAGCACCTGAAATGTTTTTCCCATGTAGGGTAAGCTAAAGCCCAGCAGAAATAATCCATCACAGTATATGAATCTTAACAAAATTATAAGGTAAACGCATATGCAATGTTTGTATCAAAACATTTTATCTCTTTCCAAAGACCATGCAATGCCAAATGAATATCATAATTCATAAAACATTCTCCTTTCAAGGGAAACAGGACAGTGAATCATATTTCTGGAAATCTCTAAAACAATATCACATTTCATGAAAATTTCGTCCACTGGAAACCATAAACCAGCACACATAAACGTAGGCTATACAAGCACTACTATTGCTATTTTACAGATATTTCATCTGCAGGATTGGCACTAATGTATATGCACAGTATTCGAGGCTTTCACCATAGACACATCGGCTAACTTATTTGATATGACAACAACTCATTTCTAGATTCACCTATTTCTCAAAACAATTTACATTTGTAATGTATAAGTATGAAATAATAACCGATGCAAATGAATAAGAAAAATAGTTTCAATTTCCCTAATTCTCATGCAATTTCTACAAAAATCATATCTATCATCCACCGATAGTCCAAAACAAATGTTTCTAAATAGGTAAAGAATACTCCATAAAGATAAACTTTCCAAATTCCAAAGTGTGGGTGGTAATACATACCCAACTCCACCATCCTCATCAAAACTAATCCAATTTCATAATTTCAATATTAATATAATTATTTATAATCAACATTTGACGTAATTAGGGCAAATCCTCATTTTTTTTTCTTCTCAAAATCAATTCTACATATCAAAACCAACTATTTATTCCTAACTCAACATTATTTTCCATATCAAAATCATTTTCAATGATTCATTTAAAAAACCCCTCCTTTGATTTTCACCCAAAACCCTAGATTTGTTCCAAATCTTCCAAAATCTTCCAAAATCTCAATATTATTTAGGAATAACAAATAACTAAGTTAAAACTCATAAAAAGTGTGGAGATATCCCTACCTCAAGTTTTAGAAGACGGGAGAGAGAGTGTAGGAAACCCAAAGACGCCAAAAATCAACTTTTCTCCGATTAGAATGACGCCCTCGCCGAGCTCTACCTTTTTAACAAAGGGACACGGGTGAAGAAGTCGACAAATCTAAGTGTATTTGTAAAGAGAATGTGAGTTTTCGAGAGAGGAAGTCTTAACTTAGGGTTTTGAAATGTTTAGAGAGAAAGAGAGATAAAAAAGTGATGTAAAAAGTTACTTTATGGACTAATATACACGCAGACCACTCAAGCGCAAGAAGTATCGCTCAAGTGTCCAGGCACAAAAGATGTGACCGCTCGAGAGCAAGAAGTATAGCTCGAGCGTAGAATACGAACTCCAAGAAGTTTTACAGACAGAAGACCATTGCTCGAGCTCAACAGCGACCACACAAGTTGACACCGCTCGAGCACAAGAAGCATCGCCCGAACATGGAATACCACTTCTCAGTAGTTATGCAGACTTGCAAAAGTACTGAGAGTTCATGAAGACCGCTTGAGCACAAGAAGTGACACTCAAGGGAAAGAAAAAAATTCTAGGCAACAAAAGTTTGAAAAACAAGCTACTAACTTGTTCCAAATGCAATCAACACATCCCAAAAGCCAAACTCAAAAAGAGATAAAGGGAAACAAGACATGAATAACTATATATGACAACGAAACTCGGATCCAAAACATCAAATGGGTCGGGTCCAAACCAGAATTGCTATAATCTTTCTTCTTTAGGAATTTTGTCCCCGAAATTTTAAACTAAACATTAAGACCATGTTTTAACCAATTACAACAATGATAATAATTCCAATTCATCACTATGACCCATCCACTAGTCATCCATTCCCATGAACATGATAAACGAATTTTCAACACTGAATATACAATTCACATTTCCAAAACATATACAATGTTTATATTACATTAACATAACATAGTTTTCAATACATGCTCAAGCATCAACAAATAAATCTAGATACTTTTCACGGATTTTGGCTTCATGCTCCGAAGTGGCCTCTTCAACCCTGTGGTATTACCATAACATTTTTATCAAAGGAATCGTCTTGCTACGCAAGACTTGGTTTTGAGTATCTAAGACTTTAACCGGTCTCTCTTCATACAAGGCGTTCTCATTAACCTCTAACTTAGTCCACTCCAACACGTGTGAAGGATCCGACTCATACCTTCAAAGCATAAAAATATGAAACACGTCATGAACCCTGAAAAGCTGTGGCGGTAAGGCCAAATGATAAGTTACCTCCCCAATCTGCTTTAAGATCTCAAAAGGTCCTATAAACGTAAGACACAACTTTATGCTCTTTCCAAACCTTATCAAACCTCGTCTAGGTGATATCTTCAAGAAAATGTGGTCTTTCACCTCAAAGGATAACGTCCTCCTCCTACGGTCGGCATAGCTCTTCTGACGACTCTGAGCCGTAACCAACCTCTTTCGGATAAGTGCAAATTTCTCCGTCATTTTTCGGACCAACTCTGGACCCAACATAGCTACATCACCCACCTCGGCCCAACACACAGGACTAGAAGAGCTCAAACGATGCCATGGCAATACTCAACTAGAATGTATTGTTGTAGGAAAACTCCACTAACGGTAAGTGCCTCTTCCACAACCCCTTAAAGTCAAGGACACAATCTCGAAGTTTATCTTCAAGGATTTGAATAGTACACTCTGATTGCCCGTTAGTCTGAGGATGATAGGCGGTACTAAAAGTCAACCTATTGCCCAAGGCATTCTGTATGCTTTGCCACAACTGAGCCATAAAGCACAGATCTCTATTTGAAACAACAGTCATTGGGATCCCATGAAGTCGAACTATGTCCCTAATGTAAAGGTCGGCTAAATAATCTACTGAGTCACTCGTGCGCATAGGTACAAAGTGCACTAACTTGGTCAATCGGTTAACTATCACCCAAATGGTATCATTACCCTGTTGAGTCCTCGGAAGACTCATAACAACATCCATTGTGACATGCTCCCACTTCTACTCAGCTATAGGCAAGGGCTGCAACAAACCCCCTGGCCTCTGATGTTCGGCATTCACTTATTGGCAAGTCAGGCACCTCGATACAATCACGGCTATATCCTTTTTCATTCCCTTTCACCAAAACTGGAAACTAAGGTCGTGATACATCTTTGTGCCTCCTAAGTGCACCACAAGGTGTGAATGGTTCTCAGAGTACCACCTCTCGACAAGCTTCCAGCACGAGAAGACGGTCAAGATATCTAACACTCGAGTCAGAATACACGTTCAAGCCTTTCTGTGATATCCTTGTTCCGTAATATGTTAATTGGTCCTTAATATGAGTAGGATTATGTGTTTAATATGATTTTGTGTGCCATTATGTGAAAATATGTGGTTTTGAATTTCTATCTGTTCACTGTAGGAATATCTGTTTGATTATCTGCTTTGAAAATTTAATTGATGGCCTTATCGGCCATAGAACCTGAAATTGATTATGCAATCGTGATTGACATAATTTTTAGAGCCTACGGTGAAATTTAATTGAAAATTGATTCGGATCAAAATAATTAGATTCGGAACGATTAATTAAGTGCTCAATTATTTTAATATTAATATATTTGATTAGTGGGACTTACCTTAAGGGCACTATACACCCAAAGTCTCTCTTTTATTTCATTTGGCTGGTTTTGACTCCAAGAGAGAGAGGGAGAGTCAGCTATAGCGAGAGAAGGGGAGAGAGTTGTGCAATTTTAGCTTAAAACTTGGAAACCTTGAAGATTGCTTAAGAATTTGCCATAGATTGTGAGAATTAAAGCTCCTGGTGAGTATTTCATGGATTCTAGTTTGTAAATTATGTATTCAAGCTAGTTGGGTAATCAAGAGCAAGAGTTGAAATGAATTTGAAGTTAAAATGAACATGCATGTGCCTAATTGTTACAATTTTGGGTGTTCTAGCATGCAGCATGTTAAATATGAAGAATGGAGCATCAAACCTTACATGCATGAGTAGTTTGGTGTAGCTCCATGATTTGGAACATCATTTGCACCATTTGTGACAAAAATGAAGTTGAAATTCACATGCATGCATGATTGAAGAGGTTATGAAATTAGTCTGAGTTTATGTATGAGTTTGTTATGTTGGAGTTGAGTTTGATGTAAATTGGGTCATGCATGTGATTAATTTGTGAAATTGGACTTCATAATGTTGTAATTGGGTGTTTGTGTCATGATAGCATAAATATATGTGAATTTTGAGCCATGGCATGGAAGAAATGTTGGTTGGAATGTTGAATTCGAGCTCAAGAACTTAGCCCAGAATTTTGATGTTCGCTTGAGCGGGGGAACTGACGCTCGAGCGAGGATTTCGAGCTCCTAGTATTTTTCTTGCAGACATAGTGTCCTCTCGAGCGGAGAAGTTTACGCTCGAGCGGGGGTCTTCGTAGGATGAACTTCAGCTTGAGCGTCCGAGTTCACACTCGAGCGTAAAAATGATACATCCAGTACTTTTTGTAGACATGGCGTCCGCTTGAGTAGGGAAGTCCACGCTCGAGCTGGGAGCCATGTAGAGAGGCCTTCCACTTGAGTGCCAGAGTGCACGATCGAGCGTAATTTCGACATATCCAATACTTTTGCAGGCCTCAAGGGTCCGCTCGAGCGGGGACCCTGTTTTCTGAAATTTTGTTTATGCGTTCTGTGTTTCGTTTTCTATTCTCCTTCACTTCTAAGTACTCTTAGGCATGCATTGAGCATTGTAATTGAGTTAAAGAGATAAGAATAAAGCCTAAAGAGGAAAATGTGAATTTAAGAACAGATTGAATTGTTGGTGACTCTTTTTGTGTTCATAGACTGTGTAGGGTTGAGCTCCAGGGCAAACCAACCAACCGATCACTGTGAGTAATATCGATATTTGAAACTTGTCGTTTATCCAATTTCTTATCTTCTTATAAGCCTTATAAGTTTGCCAGTTTGGATTATGGACAAACATTTTGACATGAATGAATGGGCCGAAGGCCGTTTTGTCATGAATGGATGGGCCAAAGGTCATTTTGACATGAATAGATGGGCCAAAGGCCGTTTTGACATAAATGAGTGGGCCAGAGGCCGTTTTGACAGGAATGAAAGATAAACGGGCCAAATGCTAGTATGTTTGAAACCACAGTCACTTGACTTAAATTGTGTATATAAATGTTAAATAAAAATGTGAATTAGGCCCAAGGCCATTCGGAGTATGTTGTTCTACATATCGTTTGTATCTTCTTATTTGATATTATTCATTGGGCTATCGCTCACGCTCATTCATGTATTTGTAGGTGAGCCAAGAGAGGTCCAGACCCAGCCCCAGTGAAGTCTGTGTGGAACAACCGAGTTTTGGAGAGTCAGCCCTAGTGTCTCACGCATGAGACTCGTCTTCGCCTTTCTGTCATGCTATGTTATTTTTGTCATGTTGGCGAGGACTTCGCTTGTGTCTGTATATAATTTTCATGGATTGACTTAGTTTTTGGATGATCCTGTTTGTATAGAACTTATGCTACTGTATTTCTGTTGTGAGTTATTAAGGTATATATGTTTGGTTGTTTGGATGTGCCATGTAAGCACAGCTCTATGGACAAAGTTTTGATCTGCTTCCGTTTGGCCCCCATTAACTCTGTTAAAATACATTTGTTTTGGTTTGAGGCTGTAGGTAATCTCATGATTACTAGCCGGTTATGTCCTTAACCCATAGGGGCGGGTTCGGGTCATGACACTTTCTCTACCTTCCCTCTAGTTATCTTCTCATGGAGGGTTTCTACCTCAAGATCACTCTTCTATGCTTCTGTAACTCGGCTCACAAGTGTAGGTTATGCAACCACCAAAAACAAAGTTGCCGACTCAATGGACTCGCCAAGACACAAGTCAAATTCACTAACAGCACCCAACATTTTCCATTCTTGGATGGCAATACTCATTACACTGCTAAAGGACTTTCTACTCAAGGCATCAACTACTACATTGGCTTTCCTCAGATGATAGTGTAACTCAAAATCATAATCCTCCATAAACTTGATCCACCTTTTTTGCCTCAAATTTAGGTCTTTCTGTGAGAATAGATATTTCAAAGTCTTATGATAAAAAAACACCTCAAACTTCTCATCATAAAGGTAATGCCTCCAAATTTTCAGAGCAACGATCACAACTGCTAATTCTGAATCATAGGTTGGATAGTTCCTCTCATGTGTTTTCAACTGATGTAAGCCATAAGCTACTACCTTCCCTTTCTGTATCAAAACATAATCCAAATCTTCTCGTGAAGCATCACAATACAAAGAATAGCCAAACCCCTTTCTGGAATGATCAATACTGGAGTAGTGGTAAGTCTTACCGTAAGTTCTTGGAAAGACTTCTCACAAGTCTCATTCCACATAAACTTGATTCACTATCTCGTTAGTCTAGTCAAACACTACTGGAAAATAAACTTTTAGTGGTGTTTAAGAACGCCGCTATATCTATAAAAAACGCCGCTAATTCCATTTGCGACGTTTTGTACCAAATGTCGAAACTGCGGCCGTCGCTGTATTTTTACGACGTTTTAGAAACGCCGCTAAATGTCCCTACCATGACGTCACTATGATTTTAGCGACGTTTTCAAAACGCCGTCATATATTTTTTTAAAAATTGACCGTTAAGTTTTTGGAGTTTAGGTGGCGTTTTCAAAACGCCGTGGAATCCCTTATTTTTTTTTTGATTTTTTTTTAAATTGTGCTAATTTTATGTGATTGAACTAAAAAAATACCTATAAAAAAATTGAATAGCCTTAATATGAAATAATAACTCCCATTCAAATAATAAATGCAGCATTAATTCACTTTCCCATGCAATTTAATATCCAATCATCATTATCCACAACATAACATATTCAAAAATTAAATTCACAATTCTCAACCAAAAAATCAACAGTCCTATGGCAGCAGAAATCAACACCAACCAAAAGTCACACATAGCCTTGTTCTTATCAACTAGACCAACTTGTATTACAAAAGCTTTTGTAAGATAATTTGCTCCCAAAAAATGAAAAAATGGATCATTATCCACATCCATACTAGATCTACCGGATGTCTCTGGAGTATAAATTGCAGGAATCACATCAGGCTCCCTAGCTAAGAAGACAGTGTTCACCACCCCATAATTTCCACTTACAAATGGTTGGTGCTCATCATGCCGCCATTCTCCATCAACAAAAAACTTGTACTGCACGGAAATGAAAACAACATATCTAAACATCAGATACTAGAGATAGAAGTACACTTTTAGGATTGTTGATGCAGATGAACTCATCTCTTTGACTAAACACTGAATTTCATGATCAATTTGTTAATCTTGCACAATATTTCTGTGAATATCATGTCCGTTATATACAATTTTGAAAGAATTAAAATGTATAAAATGCATGCACCATTGTGCAACTATGGGATGCATGTTTACTTTCTTCAACCTGTATAATCTTCATTTGACACAACAATATGGTGTCTCATTGAGATTTATATATATAAGAAAACAATAGCAGTTGCTAAGTAAATTTGACATGGAAAATGATCAGAACAATTACCTGCCTCATGTCTTCCATGTTTAATGGCCTCAGAACAATTACCCTTTCCTCTTTACCTTCTTCTTTCGTATCTGAAGCATCTTCAGAGCTCTGCCCTTCATCAACTCTTTCCTACTTTTTCTGTTCATCAACTCTTTCCTTCTTTTTTCTGTTCATCAACTCTTTCCTTATTTTTCTGTGTAGAAAAAATTAATAAAAAAGATAAATTTCGAATAAAAATCATCATGCACAATAATCAAAAGCAAGTAAGGGAAAAATGAAAATTTTGATTGGGGATAAGATCTTAGAATGTAAGAGAATACCACATCCTTTAGTCTCTCCTTTTGTATTAGCTCCCTAACGGGTCGATACGCTGCTGTGATGCACAAATTCTGTTTTCAATAGAGTCAAGGTGAACATTTAGACACAGCGTTTACTGTAGAAATCAAACTCAATAATTCCATTAAAACAGTACAAACCTTAAGATGGCTTCCGCTATATCCTTCTGTCATGGCTGCAAGCTCCTTGAAGTCTAGATTTTCTACTTTTTCCTTTCCCAAAAGCGTCCTCAGGATCATTTCCCTGCTCTCCACGGATGGGAGACCAACCATAATTCTGTTCACCAGAAAACACAAATCTCAGTAAACTTAATCTCTATGTTTGATTTATGTTTCCATCTTTTTGTTTTTGTTTTTTGTGTTTTGAGAAACAAAACCAATGAAAAGTTCAAAAAGTGCGTACATATGAACAGGTACCTGCACTCAAACCGACTAATAATGGCTTCGTCAAGGTCAAATGGCCTGTTTGTCGCGGCAAGAACAAGAATCCGCTCACCCGGTTTTGTCAACAGCCCATCCCAATGTGTCATGAACTCATTCTTAATCTTCCGCATAGCTTCGTGGTCCCCAACTCTTGTCCTTTGCCCGAGCATGCTATCGACCTCATCTAAAAAAATAATAGTTGGAGAAACCTTTGCTGCGAGTGTGAACAAAGCTCGGACATTCTTTTCATCTTCTCTAAACCATTTTGAAGTGATGGTCAACATCGAGACGTTGATGAAGCTTGCTCCGGCCTCATTGGCAATGGCCTTTGCCAGCATTGTTTTCCCAGTACCCGGAGGTCCAAAAAGCAATATACCCCTACAAAGCTTAAGAAGTCCCCCATTGAAGAGGTCTGGTCTTCGAAGCGGGAGCATGACCGGCTCTTGAAGTGATTCTTTAATCTCATCCAAGGCACCGATATCTGCAAATGTTACTCCAATCTCGATTGCAGGAATAACCTCTGGCCTTATGCGTTTCTCAAATTCGTTGTCGGGAGGAACTTCCTATAGGAAACCACGATGCATAGACACACATGTTGTTAGGAAGTTATATTCTTTCTTCATGTACTTAACAAATCCTTGAAAGTGCAAGACAGTGCAATATTAGGAGAGATTATATCAATTATCAACTAATAATATACTTAAAACTTTCAGAAGATGGTGCGGAAGAGCATTAGTGTCCAACTGCAACAAACATTTATCCGTCGGTTCATTTTTTTGTTACTTATCACCATCTCCCTTTTCAAATAAATTTATCAGAGATGGGCTTACCGGCTTTGATGGCGGTGAATTCTCACTATCTTTCTTTGCTGAAGGAACCGATTTCTCTGTCTCGTTTTTGTTTGCATCAGGCTTTGACCCAATTATCTCTCCCCCATCGGAGTCCTAAATCGATAGACAAATGAAGCACAGTTAGTTAAACCCTATTAAAAATGATAAAAATCAATTCCACTACTCTCGTCAGATTGTTAAGATGTAGAACAAACCTTGGAAGATTCAGCATTTGTCTCTAGTTTTAGGGAATCTTTCCTACCCGTTCTTCCCTCCTGGAAGATACTCAACCCACGGGACAAACTGTTCACATCACAAGCAATTTTTTTATGTTTTGGTTGCGATCTTGAAACTAATGTGCTAGTGATGTATTAATGTTGGTGGTGGTGGTGGGATGGTGGAGGTGCGGTAGTAGGATGGTGTTGGTAAGATTGTAGTCCACAAAAGGTCTTTCACCTTTCAAAATTAGAAAACATTCTGTCCAAATAAATTTATTTTTCATTGACTTTCATTTTCTGTTGTTCAAAACACAAAAAAATGTGGAAAATATTTTCTAGAAAACATTTTTCGTCATAACAAATGGAGAGTAAATTAACAAAATTATCCAAAAAACAACATGCATAAATGGTATAAGATTTTGAGTTTTGAAAGAAGCAACTCGGCTGTGGTTATACTACCTTGAAAAGTGACTGTAAGAAGAGTTTCTCATCAAAAGACCAACTGCTTATGCGCTTGAGAGGAGCTAAAAAACCAAACAAGTCTCAAGAATCAGTAAGACTAGCAAAGCTAAATCTTGACAGTAACTATTAAGCAACCATCTGCATACAACAGAATATCAAATAATAAGAAATTAAAAGATCAAATCAATTCAGATAAATGGAATAGTGGCAAGGAGCCGTGGCCCAGTATTAATGGGCATGAGTCTCGTGCCCCCAATTGACGCCAGTGAGACTTAAACTAAACTCATGACCTCCTCTCCACCAAACCACTTGGGAGTAGGCACCTTGCCACCAAGTCACCACCCTCGGGGTGGTGATTGATATTGTATTAATCTCAAGCTTATGGAAACATCAGTTAGCCCAAAGGGCAGGGGTAGAGAGAATGCTTATAGCTTCTTTTTATCCTCTTACCCCAACATTTGTCTGATACAAAGCATTATTATGGGTTAGTTCTCAATCTAAATTGAAATATTTGTCAACAATAAAGCTTCAGTCAGTGACACAAAAGAGTGCTGAATCAATTCGTCAAATGTAAAACAGAATATAAATGGAAAACTTTAGAAAGAAACTAGTTTTTTATTCAAAAAAATAAAACTAAATAACCTAAAATGCATTTTTCAGATAATTTATCAAAACATTTTAGAAAATAACCTGTATTAGAAGAAAAGCACTGAGAACTGATGCTGCTCGTATCAGTAGAAGTAGAAGCATTTCTACGATGTTTTGAGGGGTCATTAGTAAAGAGAATATGAATCTTTTATTTTTCTAAAAACAAAAATATCTCAGTATAGATATATTTATATACAAACTATTTGTAACTCTAGTAACTAGTTAACTAAACCATGGTGCAGTTAACCATAACCACTTCCTAACTAACAACTCACTATAACAACTCACTATATGTATAACACGTGCATCAGTTCTAACGGATTGCACAACAGCTCTAACAGATTACACAACTGGCACTTCAACTGCTTCTGCAGATATAGGCTTGTGGCTTCAACTACTGTAGCTCTGCTTCTGTTTCTGTAGATCTAGACTTCAACTGCTGCAGCTCTGCTGTAGCTGTAGCTGTAGCAGCTACATTATCATGCCCCCTCAAACTGATGGGAGAGGGAAGAACCATAAGCTTGGACTGAAGATAGGTAAAGCGGGAAATAGACAGAGGCTTTGTGAAAATATCGGCCACCTGATCAGAAGTGGGAATATGACAAATGGTGAGTTGTTTAGCAGCTACCCTTTCTCTAACATAGTGATAATCCACCTCTATATGTTTTGTGCAGGCATGAAAAACAGGATTAGAAGACAGAGAGATGGCAGATATATTATCACACCACAATGTAGGAGAAGAAGAAGGACAATGCAGATCAGATAGAAGCATTCCCAGCCAACTTAACTCAGCAGCAGTGTGAGCTAATGCCCTATACTCAGCCTCAGTGGAGGATCTAGCCACAGTAGGCTGCTTTTTAGCAGACCATGAGACCAGATTTGGACCAAGAAAAACACAGAAACCAGTAGTGGACCTTCTATCCAGAGAATTACCAGTCCAATCAGAATCTGAAAAAACATGTAATGTAAGAGGACCAGGACTAAACTGAAGACCAAAACCAAGGGTACCTTTGAGATATCGGAGAAGCCTCTTGACCATAGCAAAATGTTGAACAAGTGGTTGGTGCATAAACTGACATGCAAAATTGACAGCAAAGGCAAGGTCAGGTCTGGTGATGGTGAGGTATTGAAGACCGCCAACAATACTGCGGTAGAGTGACGGATTGGAACAAGGCAAATGATCAAGAGGAGAAGAGGAAGAAGATTTAATAGCCATGGGAGAAGAGTAGGGCTTGCAGTCAGCCATACCAGCTTTAACAAGTAACTCAGAAGCATACTTTTGCTGAGATAAGAAATAGCCCATAAAAGATGTTGACACAGAGATGCCAAGAAAGTAATTAAGCAACCCAAGCTCCTTCATAGCAAAAGCACCATGCATTTGATGAATCAAAGCAGTTATATAAGAAGAATCACTACCAGTTAACAAGATATCATCAACATAAATGAGTAGAATAGTAATGGAGGCTGTTGTTTTCTTGACAAACATGGAGGAATCACAATGACTAGAGATAAAACCACAAGACAGTAAAAAGGAAGAGAAGGTAGAAAACCATGCCGGGGAGCCTGTTTAAGACCATAAAGAGCTTTATGCAATTTGCAAACCAAATGAGGATGAGAGGCATTAATGAATCCTTGAGGTTGTTGCATATAGACTTCCTCCTCCAAGACACCATGTAAAAATGCATTGGAAATATCAAGCTGCCGAATAAACCATTGAAAATGCAGAGCGAAGGATAGAAGAACTCTGACTGTAGGTTGCTTTGCAACAGGGCTAAAAGTCTCATGATAATCAATGCCCTCAGTTTGAAGAAACCCTTTGGCTACAAGTCTAGCCTTATACCTAGCAATGGATCCATCTGAATTTCTTTTGAGTCGATAAACCCATTTGCAGCCAATAGCAATTTTGTCTGGGGGTAAAGGCACAAGAGACCAAGTGCCTTGTCTTTGCAAAGCTTGAAACTCATCTAACATAGATTCTTGCCATTGAGGAGATGCAGCAGCAGCTTGAAAAGTAGCAGGTTCAGTAGGTTTAGTAGGAGAAGAAGAAGTAGTGAGGAGGCAGCCAGCAGGGAGAGGTTTAGACTTAGACCTGGTGAGCATGGGATGAGTATTTGAAGTAGAAGAAGAAAAAGGTAAATCAATGGAGATTGAAGAAATGGGAATTGGTGGAACAAAACCAGAAACTGCAACTGGTGCTGGTGCAGGAACAGAACCAGAACCTGCAACTGCAACTGGTGTAGGAATAGAATCAGCAACTTCAATATGTTCAGAACTAGAAGAGGGAGACAAATGAGAACCAGACAAAACTGGAGCAGAGTGAACAGGACTGACAGCAGGGAGAGAAAGACCTGTAGGAGGAGAAACAGAACAGGAATGGACTGAGCCAGTGGCAGGCCAAAAGAAAGTTTGCAGCTGAGAAAGTGAAGGAAGAATAGACTGAGCATGAGACATAGAGTGAGACTGGAATGGAAAGGTACACTCATAAAAAATAACATGCCTAGAAACAAAAATATGGCCAGTAGTAACATCAAGACATCTATACCCTTTGGTAGAGGGAACATAACCAATAAAGACACAAGGGATAGATCTAGGCTGAAGTTTGTGACTTGTGTAAGGTCTAATCCAAGGAAAACACCTACAACCAAAAACTTTGAGAAAGGAGTAATCAGGTGACTGATGAAACAAAGTTTGAAAAGGAGTAAGATTACTAAGTTTGGAAGTGGGAAGTCTGTTAATAAGAAATACTAAGGTGGCAAGAGCATCAAACCAATAGGACAAAGGAGGAGCAGATTGATGCATTAGGGCAATAGTAGTTTCAATTAAGTGCCTATTCTTCCTCTCAGCTACTCCATTCTGAGCAGGAGTATGAGGACAACTAAGTTGATGTTCAATGCCCTTATCTTTTAAAAATTACTGAAATTTATTTGCTAAATATTCCCCCCCATTATCACTTCTAAGGACTTGAAGCTTAGTGGTAAATTAAGTCTCAACAAAAACCTTGAATTCAACAAACTTAGCAAATACTGCACTTTTGTAAGTTAGAGGAAATAGCCAAGTAAATTTACTGTAATCATTAATGAAAAGAACATAGTACTTAAAACGTAAAACAGATGCATTAAAGGGTCCCCATACATCAGAATGAATAAGAGCTAATGGCGGATTTACAGTGGAATTGGAAAGATGAAATGGCAACCTATGACTCTTAGAAACACAGCAATGTGTGCACAGTTTATTATCATTAGAACTAGGTACATTAGTAGGTAACAAATTTTGAGATACAAGCACTTGCAGCTTATTACTAGAAGGATGACCTAATCTACTATGCCAAGTGCTCTTGCTGCAGGAAGAAGCAGTGGAAGATGTGAAGCAAGTTGTGGAAGAAGTTCCAGGAACAACAGATGAAGCTGAGAGAGAGTAAAGACCAGCTGAGTGAGGACCTTTATGAAGAATTTGCTTGGAAAACTTATCATGTATAATGAAACAATCAGCATCAAAAGTAATGGTGCAGTTGTTATCTTTTATGAATTGATGAACTGACAAAAGATTGGTAGAAATGGAAGGAACATGAAGCAAATTATGAAGATTGAAAGAAGTACTTGATGTAGGAAGCAAACCATTGCCAGTGTGATGAATTGGCAGAGTAGAACCATCTCCTATAGTAACATGATCAGAACCTTGATAAGGCTAAAATTGAGTGAAATTATTAAGATCATTGGTGAAATGAGTTGTGGCTCTAGAATCTAAGAACCAATTTGAACCAAGGACAGATGCAGTAGAAGCAGACTGATATTCTAGGATAGATGCAGCAGAGGCAGACTGAAACTGAAAATCTGGAGCAGCAGAAGTGGTTGAAGAAGAGGTAACATAGGCTTTAGACTGTGATCCCATTCCTTGTAAAGAAGAGGAGTGAAAAGCTTGATCCATTCTGTGCCAGCAATCCATGGCTGAGTGGTTTGATTTTCCATAAATTTGACAAATCAGTCCATGTTGGTCTGAATGATGCAAAAATGAAGATGATCTGCCTTGTCCTCTACCTCTATAGGTGTTACCTTGTCCTCAACCTCTGTAAGTATGTTTATAAAATTTGCCTGAATTTCCTGAGTCTGAGTTGTTACCTTTAGATCCCCCTCTGATGTAACCTCTAGAACTCCCTCTAGAATAAGTTCTGTTAGCAGCATAAGCAAATGGTAGATCTGATGTGTATGTTTGTTTCAGAAAGCCTTCAATGTGAATGGATTCAGAACATAATAAGGAAGACAAGGCAGTAATAGAGATAGGTTCAGATCTGGTACGAATGGATGTTTTAAAGGCATTGTATTCATCAGGTAATCCATTCAGAGTAAATAAAACCAGATCTTCATCATGAATTGGTGAGCCAGCAAGACTGAATTGATCAGAAATAGTCTTGATCTGACAGAGATATTCCTCCATTGTTGAATTCTTCTTGGTAAGATGACTAAGTTTAGTCTTCAATTGATGGACATGTGACCTAGACAAGGAGGTGAATTGTGCAGCTAATGTAGTCCACACTTCATGACTAGTGATACAATGAAGAACAGAGGTGTATATGGATGAAGATAGTGTAGCAGTAAGGCAACTGAGTAAATGTGCATCAACAGTGATCCAGTCTGTGTATTCTGGATTTACTACAGCATTACAATTCTCATCAAGAACTGTGAAAGAATGACAGATCTTTGAGCCATCAACAAATCCAAGTAGATTTGTAGCTCGTAAGATGTTTTGGAATTGACTTCTCCATATCAGATAATTTGTAGACTCAAGTTTTATTGGAACAAATGAATTCAGATTGGAAATGAGCAGAGTGAGATTTGAAGGTAAAGAAGAATTGGTAGTTATACCAGATGAAGAAGCTGCCATTGTTGTTGATCTTGCTTGCAAATCTGCCATTGTTGTTTCTTGACGAGGATTCACCATTGATAGATTGAAGATGAAGCTTTCGATGCTCGCAAGAGCTATGAAAGCTCTGATACCATAAAGAGAATATGAATCTTTTATTTTTCTAAAAACAAAAATATCTCAGTATAGATATATTTATATACAAACTATTTGTAACTCTAGTAACTAGTTAACTAAACCATGGTGCAGTTAACCATAACCACTTCCTAACTAACAACTCACTATGACAACTCACTATAACAACTCACTATATATATAACACGTGCACCAGTTCTAACAGATTACACAACAGCTCTAACAAATTACACAACTGGCACTTCAACTGCTTCTACAGATATAGGCTTGTGGCTTCAACTACTGCAGCTCTGCTTCTGTTTCTGTAGATCTAGACTTCAATTGCTGCAGCTCTGCTTCTGCTGTAGCTGTAGCAGATACATTATCAATTAGCACCTTTCATACCTCTGCACGGTACATTATATAAGCTATATATGAGACAAATAATGGTTAAACTGTCTTGTGATCCATCTGTAACAACTTATTTACCATACCTTGACTTTATATCCAAGCTACTACTATGCCTGGATAATGTGCTTGTAAAAAAATTATTCCAAGCCATTGTAAAGGAAGTTGTCAGGACAATATCATCAACAGAAATGAAAAATATATGAATTGAAGTTTGTATGTTAAGGTATTACAGCAGAGAAAATCAAATCCCCATAAAAATAAAAAACAAAATATTTAAATTTCTTGCTCGGTCCATTGATCAACATTGCATAACGTTCTTTATATTCTTTCTAAGGAAAGGGGCATGACAACACTAAAAAGAGTGAAATTTCATGTTGTGGTAACAATGTATCGACCATACTAACATACTGTGGCGAGTTCTTTAATACCAAAAGGATATTTCTTTCTTTTTCTAGCTTTGCTTATAGACATTTGTAAAATTCACTGTTTTGCATAGGAAAATATTTTCCCAACATTTCTTTCTTTCTTTTACATTAAATTCTATTTGTTTCATTCTCTACTTCAGTAAACATTCTCCCTTGAAAATGGATGGGAAAATTGCGGAGTGTCCAAAAATGTATGACTTTGAGCAAGAAAAGACAATAACAATGTGATTCATTTCTCTAAATGGAAAAGAGTGAAATTTGGTCCACCATCCATATTTAAGTCTACAGTCCAAATGAATGTAAAGGAGTGAGACACAGTCCTGATTAAAAATAAATTGATACTGCAAACTACACTAACCAATTCTTGAACCGTAATTAATCATTCCTCCACAAATTAACAAAGAGCAATAGTATAAACATAATTGCAAGGGATGACATCAAAGCAGTGCTTTGTACCAAATATATATATATATATCCTAAAGTTGTACAAAATCATCCTCATGATGTTATTGTGCTAAACGTAAAGAAAATGGGCTATAATTCTTGACATACCTCTGACATCCTCCCTTGAGGGAAGGATTGAGATGGAACCAAACAAACTAGACATTCGCCCCAAAGCGGCCTCTGAGATGGACCTCTTGAAAGACTAAAAAACCGAAAAACAAAAAAGGCCAGAAATCTGGAAATATTCCACTTGGCACACGAGGTGGGACATTTTTTTTTTTACTCCCTTAGAATCCAATTAACTTTATAAAAAAAATGCTTTTACAGTGCCAACTGAATAGTGTTATGAAAGACAAATTCCATATTAATGAAACAAGGATGATGATCAATTCCTCAGGGTAGATTAATGAAAACAAGAGAGTCTCTGACGAGGGAAAATTTCAAAAAATGAATGGAGTTGTTACCTTGTTTTAAAATGTATATTAAATATTTATCCATTAGGCAAAACAAGATATGGGTTTTTGACATATATATAGCCAGCAAATGGACTTGGCATTCAGCTTCAACATTCTTCGTAATATTCCTTGTGTTTCTTTACATGATTCCACACTGAGAGACTTTGTATGCTAACATATTCCAACTTTTCTCCTGTTTATGCTTACAATTTCGATTAGTGTGATAATATCTCTCTGCATATCTTGGATATTAACATACTCTTCCAATGCCATGTAAGGATAGCCGGCTCAACAACAACAGCTTGACTGGTCCCATTCCTATGTCATTGACTAATATCTTATCACTGCAAGTATTAGGAGTACCAAGTTGTCTCATTATTTCTTGATTCAGAACTTCCCCCCCTCTCTCTCTCTCTCTCTCACATGTGATGTTTTTGTATTGCATTGTTATGTAGGGATCTATCAAACAACTGTCTCGCAGAAATAGTTCCAGATAATGGTTCCTTTTCACTATTTTCATTATGCACATAGATACAGAGGCACATATACAGCAGAACAGAGCAACACACAGAAACAGAGGCATAAAATATAACTCTAAATTTTCCATCATGTTTATATTAGCTTCATGTCGATGATTTCTATGAAATCTTGAAAATGAAACTTTCTATTTATGTAGCTTCATGTAGAGAGAGAGAGAGAGAGAGAGAGAGAGAGAGAGAGAGAGAGAGTACCGATTTAAGCTTGAAATGAGCGTAATCGAGGGGTCAAAGTTCAGATCTGGAGCTTCGATGGAGCTTCGAAATCGGTTCGATCTGGAGCTTCGAAATTGCTTCGATGGAGCTTCGAATATCTGAATCTTCGATGGAGCTTAGAGAGGGTTGAGAGAGAGAGAGAGAGAGGGCTCAGATTCAAAATGATGTATGCGTATGGGTTGAGAGAGGGCCCAGATACAAAATAAGGATTGAAAAGGCGAGTGTGGCATACCGCATTCGGAGGCATTTTTCAACGCCTCCTATTATAAAACGGTGCCGTTTTGGTTAAAAGAATATATGGCGTTTGTAAAACGCCGTTAAATGTTAATAACAGTGACGTTTAAAAAAACGTCGTTAAAAAAATGCCACCATAACCCTTTTTTCCTGTAGTGAAAGGTGAGGCTAACTTAGAGAAATCCTCCACAAACCGACAGTAATACCCAGCCAACCCTAAGAAACTATGAATCTCAAAGGCATTCTTAGATTATTCCCAATCTTGTACTGCTTGTATCTTAGAAGAGTCTACCATTACTCATTCTTTGGATATCATATGGCCTAGGAACTTAACTTCTTTTAGCCAGAATTCACACTTCCCGAACATAACATACAGTTTGTGGACTCTAAGCAACTCAAGCACAACCCACAAGTGTTTCTCATGTGTTCTCCTTGGAGGGTGAGTAAATTATAATGTCATCAACAAAGATGACTACGAAACGATTTAAGAACGCATAGAATATTCGATTCATTAGATGCATAAACACAGCTGGTGCATTGGTTAGCCCAAAAGACATAAGTAGGAACTTATAATGGCCATACCGCGTATGAAATGCCGTCTTTTGGATATTTTCCTTCCTCACCCGCAACTGGTGATAACCCGATCTCAAGTCTATCTTAGAAAAACAATAAGACCCCTTCAACTGGTCAAACAAATCAAATATGCGTGGCACTGGGTACTCGTTTTTAACAGTTACCTGGTTCAACTTCCGATAATTAATACAAATATGTAATGCACCATTTTTCTTGTTGACAAAAAAAGCCGGTTTTCCCTAAGGCAAAGTATTAGGGTGAATAAAACCTTTAACTAGCAATTCTTGGAGTTGAATATTCAACTCACTCAGCTCGACGGGTGTAAATTTGTATGGTGCCATAGAAATTGATGTTGTGCCAAGCACTAAATCAATAGAGAACTCAATCTCACGATGGTGTGGCAAACTAATGAGATCCTCAGGAAAAACGTTCAGGTATTCATAAACTACCCATGGCAAATCAACTCAGATTTCATCACACTCACTACCCAAAAAGGTTATAAGAAGACAACTAAGCTCACTCCGACCATGCGGATCATACACCGGCGATAAAACTCTACTAGCTCTGTCCCTGATGAAATAAAAATACTCATCACTCAAGGTACATACAGTAGCCCTCTGACGATAACAATCTATGACAGCCCGATACGATGACAACCAGTCCATACCCAATATATATCAAAACTTGACATGTCAATCAACACAAATGCAGAAGGAAGTCGATGATCAATAACCTCTATCTCACAACCCCGACACCCCTGTTCCAAAATAATGTTACCACCAACCGGTGACTCTACACTAAGTGGAGATGCAAACCAAGCCAATTCTAACCCCAATGCTGATGCAAATGCAGTCGAAATAAAAAAATGTGATGCACCCGTATCAATTAACACATTGGCAACAGAATTGGATAACAAGAAAGCACCTTTCACAACTGAAGGCTCTAGCACTAAGTCTGGCGTAGTAACAGCATACACATGCCCTTTAGGTCTTTGCCCCACCTGCTCACCTGAGGCCTGTGCTGACTGTGTAGCCTGGTGGCTCTGTGTCTGCCTCGAACTAGACACACTAGGTGTGCCACCTAGCTAAGGGCAAAACCTCCTCACATGCCTTGACTATCCACACTGATAACAGGTAAATGACTGCCCTCTCCCCTAACTCTGGCTCTGAGAACGAGTCGTAGACGGTGCAGATTATTGCCCTTATCCTCTTTGAAGGCAAGCTGGTGACTTGTGACCCAACTAGTCACACTTGAAATAAGAGAAGCCTCCATGAATACCTTTCTCTAAACCCGAACTCGGCACAAGAAAGGTGGATCTAGACTATGTTGCCTGGGACTGCTGTGGGGCGGGACCCCTCTTCCTCTTACTGTCTCAACTCTCTCCCTAAACGTCCTGACTCCTCCTAGGGCCTCTCATCCTCTCCTTATCTGCCTGAACTATGGTCTCAAGATGAATTGCCGCCTCTACAAGGCGTCCATAGTCCCTAATCATCAACTTAGCTACCTTGAAAAGGAGCCCGGTCCTCAACTTCTTCTTGAACTCAACATATCGGCGTTCCTCAGTCGCCATGAATTCTGGTGCAAATCTAGAGAGGCTAGTGAAAGTTGCCTACAATTCGGCTACTGGCAGGCTAAGCTGCTTGAGTTTCAGGAATTGATCTCTCAACTTCTCCCTAGTAGTGGGAGGTAAGAAATTATCTTGTAAGGCATTGACAAAAGCCTCCCAAGTCACTCCAATGCGCCCACGCGCATACTTCCACTATTGACTCACATCTCTCTTCAGCTGGAAGGATGCCAAGGCCACTCTCAGCTTATCGTCTTTGATGCCAAGCATCTCAAATGTTTTTACCATCTACTCTAACCACTCATCCACCTTTAGTGGCTTCTTAAGATCACCCAAAAACTCGTCCGAAGTGGACCGAAAGGACTCCCTCTTTAAAAATGATGGCCCTGCCTCAGCAAATTGGGCCTGAACTTGATTCTCAGCCTTGATAATATCCATGGATTACTGCAAAACTCCAGTCATTTCATGGGCCAAAGCCCCCATGGCCTGCTGACCAACTTTTTCGGCCACATTGGCCTGACCAACCTCTTCCTCTTGTGCTAGAATCTTACCTAGTAAAGGCACCTCATGCTTTCTAGGCCTATCACAACTACCACCACTACATCCACGTCTTGACATCCTAATGAAGGTAACAAAAGATATTAGTAGATTTACAAATGTGCGAAGTTAAGTCACTTGTGTCCTAATGCGATGGACAACAGTAATTCACTCCACATAAGTACATAATCACATAAACACATATGAATTTCCTTCCTAAATAATGATCATCCCGCAGCATTGCTAGAGTTCCAATTAGAAATAGCAGTGATCAAGTGCTCTTCTAATAGGACTTCTAGAAACTCGTAGACCCAATCAATATCTTAGGAATTAAATCGCAAACCCATATAATCATATAAGCATGTTATCACATAGTATTACAAACATACAAACATCTTCATCAAGGGAGATAAACCCATTGTGATATGAACCACTTCCTACGTACCCAAAGTATTCAAACCCGGTTGTAACACCCCAAAATAATAGGCAATAGACAATCCATTATACACATTAAATAACTACACCAACATAAGTAATTATCTTTCATTAATTCCAATTGAGTTTATAAAAGAATGACATATACAGAAATACATTCATAAGTCTATCCCTGAATCTATCGCATATGTCACAGCATGAGATAATATCTGAAAATAAAACAGATAATAAATGCCCTAAAGACTTACAACTTTCCAAGACAGTACTTGGTTACAACAAAAGTGGAGTTTAAGTCTAATACACATAAAGCCCTTGGATTATACAAAAATGAATATAACAAAATGAAACTCTTGCTTCAAGTCCTCCCAAACTATTGCCTTGGTGGAGGCATATCATTAGCACTTGAAATACTTTTCCCACATAAGGTGAGCCAAAGTCTAGTAGAAATAATCCATCAAAGTATATGAATCTTAACAAAGTTATAAGATGAATGCATATGCAATGCTTGTATCAAAACATTTTATCTCTTTCCAAAGACCATGCAATGCCAAATGAATATCATAATTCATAAAACATTCTCCTTTCAAGGGAAACAAGGCAGTATATTTCTGGAAATCTCTAAAATAGTATCACATTTCAAAGAAATTTTGTTTGCGGGAAATCGTAAATCGGCACCTATGTAAATGTAGGCTATACAAACACTATTATTGTCATTTTACGGATATTTCGTCTGCGGGATCGACACCCATATATATGCGCGATTTTTAGGACTTGCACCCGAGACACACAAGCCAACTTATTTGATATAACAATAAATTATTTCCAGATTTACTCCTTTTCTTAAAACAATGTACATTTGTAATGTATAAATATGAAATAATAACCGATGCAAATGAATGAGAAAAATAGTTTCAATTTCCCTAATTCTTATGCAATTTCTACAACAATCATAGTTATCTTCCACCGATAGTCCAAAACAAATATTTCTAAACTAATAAAGAAGAGTCCATAAAGATAAACTTTCCATATTCCAAAGTGTGGATGGTAATACATACCCAACTCCATCAAAACTAATCCAATTTCATAATTTCAATATCAATCTCATTATTTATATAAAATCAACATTTGACATAATTAGGGCACATCCCCTTTTATTTCTCAAAATCAATTCTACATATTGAAACCAACTATTTATTTCCAACTCAACATTATTTTCCACATCAAAATCATTTTCAATGATTTATTTGAAAAACCCCTCTTATGATTTTCACCTAAAACCCAAGATTTGTTCCAAATCTTCCAAAATCTCAATATTATTTAGGAATAACAAATAACTAAGTTAAAACTCATAAAAAGTGTAGAGATATCCCTATCTCAAGTTTTAGAAGATGAGAGAGACTGTGTAGGAAACCCAAAGATGCAAAAATCAACTTTGCTCTGATTAGAATGAAGCCCTCGCCGAGCTTTACCTTTTTAACAAAAAGACATGGGTGAAAAACTCTACATATCTAGGTGTATTTCTAGAAAGAATGTGATTTTTAGAGAGAGGGAGTCTCAACTTAGGATTTTGAAATGTTAAGAGAGAGAGAGAGAGAGAGAGAGAGAGAGAGAGATGAAAAAGTAATGTAAAAAAAGACATTTACGAACTGATATACGCGCAGACCGCTTGAGCACAAGAAGTGTTGCTCGAGCATCCAAACACAAAAGATGTGACCGATTGAGCGCAAGAAGCTTAGCTCGAGTGCAGAATATAAACTCCTAAAAGTTTTATAAACCGTAGACGATCGCTTGAGCTCAGTAATGGTTGCTCGAGCCAAACACCGCTCGAGCGATAGAAGCGTCGCTCGAGCGTACAATACCACTTCCCAGTAGTTTTGTAGTCCTGCAAAAGTACTGAGAGTTCACAAAGACCGTTCGAGTGCAAGAAGTGACGCTTGAGCAAAGGAACAAAATTCTAGGCAACAAAAGTTTGAAAAACAAGTTACCAACCTATTCTAAACGCAATCAACACTTCCCAAAAGCTGAACTCAAAGAGAGATAAGGGGAAATAAGACATGAATAACTATATATGACAACGAAACCATTCAAATGGGTCAAGTTCAAACCAGAATCACTATATAGTCCATAATATATTTTTGTATTTCAATAAGTCTTATTATTTGAACATTGGATCCACAAAATCCTAATTCTTATATTTAAGGTATTTTGTAAATAATTTAACCTTTACAATATATTTTTTAAACCCTTAGCAATTTAATGATGTGAACATTCATATTTGATAATGTGAATGTTTACATCACGGAACATTCACAATATTAATGTGAACATTAATGCACACTTCATCCTATTATTATTAGGTGTATTTTGGTATGACTTCGAAAAGTCTACAAGTGTTGAGTGTATTTGTTAGGGTTTGGTTAAGGGTGATTTGTTCGGTAAAAGTTAGCAAACAGGAGAGTTTGTCATGGGAATTAGTGTTTTTGTATGTTATTCATGTGACGTGTGTTAATATAGTATGTGAACCAAGGTTTGACCTTATCGGTCACCGAGGGATTGAGGTCTGGTGTTTGACTGTTATTTGGTTCATGTGCTACATAATGGTAGTACTGTGGTGCGATAGGCTCTTGTGAGTTGGTTTAGAGTAGGTAAGTGTGTTTGGTTGTTGGAAACCTAATCGGATTGTGAGAACATCGGTGGAATAAGGAATTCAAGGTCGAGATAACCCACTTTGGGTAATGGTAAGATGTTGTATAGCAGTTAATAGAGGTTTGTTTTGTGTGGTATGTAATAGTGTATGGGTGATATGTAGAAGGGGATTGGTCATGAGACTATCCCAGGTGGTGGTCTCGGTATTAGGCACTTGCATATTTAATGTGTTGTTATAATGTTTGATAGTACTGAGTCACTTTTGATGTGTGTGTTTATTTCTTGGTAGTCTTGTGTGGAATCTCTCATATTGGGACGATTCTTATTGTGGTTTCGGTTTATGAGTGGAACTGTTGATAGTGTAGTAAGGTTGTTATTGATAGTATAAGTCCTTGTGCGTGCGTGCGTGAGTGCGAAGTGTTTGAGAACCATGGGATGACGTAGGACTTGACTTGAGGGGGTTGGTTATGTGTTATGATGTTTAGAAGTTTAGCTTAGAATCACGTATGGTGTGAGGATGTGTTTACGGGGTAGGCGTATGTGTTATGGGTTAGTTGGGAGTGGGAGGAGTGTGGGTAAAATTTGAGTGATCCGGCATGATTCAATGAACATATGAGATTGTGGGTGTGGAACTCCATCTCAGAGTTAGTGAAATTGGACAATATGTTGGTGTTGATGTTGAATTAGGCGGAGTTAAGTGGTATGTTAGTGTTTGGAGGCTAGTGTAAGGTTGTGGTGTTGGATAGTTGATTGGTTGGTATCCAGGTTGGTTGACATATAGTCACCTCGGGAATAGATTGGAGTTGAATTTGAGGCTCATGTCGTTAAACAGTGCCATAATGTGGCCTGTAAGCATTAAGTCTCGTATATATAGATGGGAAGTTGTTGGGAGTTTGGAGTTACAGGTGGGAACTTTGGTCTTGTGAGCGCTTTTGCACCATTATGTGTTTGACGATTGTGGAAGTTTCTTGATCCTCCTTTGTGTTGTTGGTATTTAGGAAATTTCTAGAGAGTTGTAGACACCTCATTTTTGACCGTCCTCAAGACTTGGACGTCATCGTTTGAACACTCGATGATCATCCATGCTCATGTTTGTTTTGAGTTCTCGGAGGTCTCGGCTATGCGCCTTGCCTCAAGATCTCTCAACTTATCTATTTTGTGCTTGGTCATGGACCAAACACTTGTGTTTTGCTTCTAAGAGAAGAGGGTGGCTTGTTTTCCATCCCCTCAACCCACCGGCCATGGCATGAGGCCATCGGCCCTTTTTTCTTGCCACCGGCCAACAGTGTTGGCCAGTCGGCACTATATTTGGTCTGCCGGCACTTGTGTTGGTTGATCGGCCATTTTTGGTGGCCGAACCCTATTCATCTGCTTTATGCAGATATTTTATGCTAGCTGGTGCAGCTGGTATCCACAATTAACCCTCTCCATACACGTGTATAGAGGGATTTGCTCCTTGCTTGGCTTCTCTTGGAAGCCTTAGAATTTGAGCCTCTATAAAGAGGGAGCCCCTCCTCCCTCCTCCAGGGTTCAGAAAATTGGTTCTTGAGAGGATAGATATAGGATTGTATCTATACTTCCTTGTTTAACCTTGTTTTGTGCTCAAAATAGTAGTATTGTCCTACTATTGTACACAAACACACACTAGAACACCATCTTTGGTTGCTGAGGTGCTCGGAGGTTGATTTCAGTGTCCTTGGGTTAGTTTGACCTCAAAGAAACCTGCTGGAGCTTTGTGTTTGAAGAAGTTCTTCAAGGGTGAGAAATTACCCTATTTATTCCCCATTTTTGCACAAACTTTTAGCCTATCTTGCATGTTGTTTTGAGCTTAACCTGTAACTGATAAAAGTTCTGATTTTGCATGCTTTTGATCTTTGTTTAAGGTCTCTTTGAGGTTTGGGGTTGTTTTCCCCCTCTTAGGCCTTCTTTTAGGCCATTCCTTTTGGACATTGTTCTTGTCTTTGTATGACCTCTCTACCACTGAAATCCAAAGGATTTTCATTCGTGGAGAGGTGGTTTTGGTGTCCCAAATAGGAGAGGGTCATCCCCTCTCCTTGTTGTCTCTCATGCTTGCATAAATGGCTTATGTTTATAGCATGTATGCCTAGCTTGTTTTAGCTCCATTTCAGTATATATTAGGCTTTGTTTTGTCATGATATAGCATTGTTTTGACTTAGTTTAGACATGCCATGCATGCTTTGTATACTTGTCTTGTAATCCCATGATTTGCCTTAACATGCACCATGTTGTAACATGCCATTTTAGCATGATTTTGGCTTAACTCCATGAAGCTTCTAACTTTGTTTTAACATGCTAAAGCTCTGATTTTGGTTGTTTTGGTCATCCATGACTTTCTTTGTATAACACTAATTTGTATAATATTTTTCAAATATATAACACAAATTAATTTTACATAATATTTTTCATATATATAATTATTAATTTGTAATAAATTTAATATCTTAAATCTCCCTCACACCTATTTTTTACTTTGATATTTCATTATATGTTAAATATATATATGTATTAATTATAGCAGAGCAGAACAGTTTTGACGACGAATTATAAATTTTAAAGTTTAAACGGCGAATAACGAATAGAGCGGTACGAATTGATACAAATCAATGCGATTTTAACAAATTGATCGGTATTTTACACTGCCCTAATTGGCAGAGTATTTGATACGAAATTTTAGCATGATTTTGGCTTAACTCCATGAAGCTTCTAGCTTTGTTTTAACATGCTAAAGCTCTGATTTTGGTTGTTTTGGTCATCCATGACTTGCTTTGTGTAGCCACCATGTAATCTAGCTTGTAGGCTTTGAGTATTGAATCCTTTGACATACTTTACTTGGACCATTTCAGTGGTTTGGCATCACTTGTCATGTTATTTCAGTCCATAAAGTATGCTCAAACACTTGCATTTATCACTCCTTTAATGCTTTGAAGGATTTGTGTTTTATGCCTCTTGAACGGTCCATTGTGTATGCCACCATGTTTAGGCCTCTAGGATGCCATTTCAATGTGTTTTGGTCTTGTCCTAACATGCCATAACTCTGATTTTGGGTTGCTTAAATCATACCATGTTTGGTTTTGATAGGTGTTTTGTAACACCTCTTTTGTAGCTTTGCTTGCCTCTTGTTTTGGCTTTGTGTTCTAGCATGTTTTGGCCTCATTCCTTGCGTGTTTTAGACTTACCTTGACCTGCCTTGGGACTGTTTGAGTGCCCTTGGCCCTTTGGGGCTTGCTTCATGTAGCCTTGGTTTGAGTCCCTTGGCTAGTTTCAAGTTTTAGGCCTTATTGCATGCCTTAATTGCATAGTTTGGTTGATTTGGCATCATCCCTCGCATGATTTCAGGGCTTAACATGCTTGTCTAATATCCATGCTTTTCATTCTTTTTTTAAGTATGCTTAAAACTTTTATGTTTAAAGTAGTGGACCATTAGCATGCATGTTTGTATGTGTATTCCATGCCTTTGTCGCATCATTTTGGCTGCTGATTTGGACCTATTTGAGAACTGTCCATTTTGGTTTAAGTCCATCCTCGCATGTTGTTGCATGCTTACCTTGTATGTCGTCACATGCTTGTTGCATATTTGGTAAATTGCATGTTGTAGTGTGCTAGTTCAATTGTGCCTTGTTATGTACTTGGCCCATTACATGTTGTTGCATGTTAGTATATTGCATGTTGTTGCATGCTAACCCCATTGCATTTTGTTGCATGCCATACTAGCTTACGTGTTTAGGTTGTATACCTATTGCATATTAGCTACATGTTTGCCTTATATGTTATTATATGCTTGAATATTGTTACATGCCTTGCATATTCGCATGCTTAAGTCGCATTTTGCATGCTTGTTAGCTTGCATTTCGTCTTGTGCTTGATATGTTGTTACATATTCTCACGTGTTCGAATGCATGTTAAGTAATATTGCATTGCTTGTTTGCATGCTCATGTTGCATGTTTGTTTGCATGTTCATGTTGCATTAGCTTGCTTGCACGCCTAGGTTGCATAGCATTAAGCATGCATCCCTTGCCCCTTGATAAACCATGATAGAGGCTGGGGGTCTTTCATGTGTTTTGTGTGCATTTCATTTGACATTAAAATGCACACTTGGCACCTTGGGCCATCATGCATTGAAATGCATGATTGATGGCCCGAGGGTCGAGAACCATACTCCTTTGAGTCTCAAACATGATAAGGAGGGTGGTGGTCCAAACATTGCCTTGAAAATGCATTGACATGCTCTGTCTGTCCTTTGCTGCAGCAAAACAGGATTCTGCAAGAAGAAATGGCCAGTTGGCCATCTTCAATGCCGGCCGGCTATGCATTATTGGCCGAGGTCTCCACAAGTGGTCGATGACCAGTTCCCCTTGGCCGGTGGCCTTAACTTCTGGCCGGTGACATCCCACAGTGCTTAGGAGGTGATTCAGAAGCATCCTTGAGACTTGCAAAGTTTCCAGAGGTGCAAAGCAGTGTAAACAGAGGCAACATGACATGGCGATGGATTTCCGAGCGAAGCCGAGCATGCATGCATTCGTCCCTCTTCCCAAGGATGCTTTACTGCTTTCAGTAGCTTAATTATTTGTTTAATTAGTTAAGTGTTGTGTAATAATTAGTTAGCTTGTTAGTTAGTTAATTATTTGATTTGTATTATTCCTTCGGTCCCTCCGTCGAAAGGGCGCAATTGTGTAATAAACGTGCGTGTGTGTGATGCATGTCTTCCAACCTCCACTTCTTTCTCCCTTTTACTTAACCGCTTATGATGGTTAGTTCTAGGGCACGTTTCAATTAGCATACTTATGCTTGCATGTTTGCATCATTCATCTCTATTGCATGCACCGGGCTCGACGTATCATACTAACTGCATTGTATTTAAATTCCAAGTTGAATACATGTGTCGAATTGTCGCATCTCATATGCCACTTTAGATTAGCCGAGCCTATTCTAGTTGCATTTTGCCTGCGATGCATTAGTCATCTTAACATGGACTTGGATCATACATTTGATTACTAACATGTTCCTTATTTTGGCTCGGAGTACACTGTGAGTGTTTATGCTTTAGCATCTTGCACGTGTGTAAGTGTTAACATGACAACATGCTTACCATGAGGCTAATTGCTTATGTGATATAATTGCCTGAATGCCTGTGGGTGAAGGTTGGGTTGCTTGAATTGGGATAATTCATCAAAATCTGTATTTTAGCCTACTTGCGAGTAGCAAAATTCAAAACCATTTCCAAACAAACAGATATGCGATGCTTTGTTCCAAGTTAGACGATCTAGTCTATACTTGTGTGTTGTGCGCATCACATAGTAATTCTAGCTAATAATCGGAATAAGAACGCATGTGTTTTCAAAAACTCTATATCATGCTTAGTACAGGCCGATCTTCGGATCGGGCGAGCGGGGGTGCTCATAGATGACCTTCCCCAACCGTACCCAAGTTCCCGATCCGAGGCAACTTTGGTGATGACGAACACGTGGCCTTCGGCAACGAGTCAGGGTTTCCTAAATTCTCCCAAAATAAATATTTAGGTGGCGACTTTGTATCTGGAAAAGCAGTCCATGTTTGGCACTTCTTTCTTAAAAATCAGTTTTCCAAAACGATTTGCCAGATTTGGACTCTTTGGTGATTTATCAGTCTCGCATAGCACTTTGCGGGATTAGATTTAGAACCGTGACATTTGTGTCTGAACTGTGGTAGCATAAAGCCCGAGGGCGCGTCCACAAGAGTATTATTGTAGAAATTTTGTGTTAGTGTTGTCGTATCACTCTGGGTGTGATGGGTGTTGTTGGGTGACCGTTGTGGTTCATCAGAGCAATGCTAACAAAATGAGTTTAGGAAAAATAACTTTCTTTTGATGGTGTGGCCTTGGATGGCCTTATTGAATTGAAACTGTTTTGGCTTTAATTAGAAATGTAAGTTTTCAATTTAATAAAAAGCTCAATCTAGCAAATCATGAAGATAAGAGAAGTTTTGTGTTATGAATAACACTTTTGATTTTCGAGAAACGATGTTTGAATTCTTTGAGTTTTGTGGTGGATGATTGAAAATGTATTTTGGTTGTGGGCAGTGAGAGTTTGGGCACCTTTTGAAAAAGGAAGGTTTTTAAAGAAATGGAGAAAAGAGAAATTTTCTTTAACTTGAATTTGTTGTTAAGTTTTTTTATTTAGTATTGTGGAGTTGTGTTATGACCTAGCATGTTTTGCTAGTTATGTGTTATGTGTGGTTTGCGAGGAGGTTAGAATTGTCGAGGTTGTTATGCCGTATTCGTTGTCTTGTAATCGTGTTGGGTTGTGTCTTCTCTTTTGGGAGATTGACCGAGATCTTTGTGTATGAGTGGTTTTCTTGTTCTTTATATTTGAGTGTTGAGCACTCAGTGGTGATTTGGGTATTGTCGGTGGTTGAGACGTGGTTGACATCTTTGAGTCCAAGTTGTTGTTGTTGCTGTGGTTGTTGTTTCTTGTCTGATAAACCTAGTGAGTTATGTGGGTCAAAGAGGCATCTATGAGTTTTCTTAGCATTTTTGGTGTTCAGGTGTCTTTGGGGCACCGAGGTGTTGGATTGAAATCTAGGAACTTATCCCAAAATGGATAAGCTTGAGTTGGTGTTGTGTTCTCTTGTATGGTTTGATGGCCTTTTTGTTTTTGGCCTTTCTTCAATTTCGGGGATGAAATTTCCTAAGTGGGGGGCGATTGTAGTGGCCTTGGTCAGTTTAACCTGGCCCATTTTCATTTTCAGTTGGGACACGGAGTTGTTCTGAGTGACTTGGACTTTTTTAGGTAGTTTGGACCTTGGGAGTATGCCAGGCTAGACTATAATCTTATTCTTTTATTTCTAATACGTATTGATTTTTAATATAATATTTTACTCTTCTTTGTAAGTTCAGTAACCCTTTTTCAAGATCATAGGTTTTCAAAATGGGTTAAGGCTCCACCAGAAATCCGGATAATACTCTCCAATTCTTGACTCTTTCAAAATTTACACAACATGAGGGACGGCAAATTTTTTTGATTCAATTGTATTTGCTCAAAATCGATTTTATTATAAGCGAAATTACATGTTAGTGGGACATAAATTGCTTTTTTACATAACCATGGAGGGTTGCAAGTAGTATTTGTACCATCACAACTTTTCACTTGCATTTCACATGTTTTTATAATCTTTTTTCTCTGTTTCACTGTACTGTAATTTCTCCTTTAATATAAATGGTTTGAAGGAACATTAATTGGGCAGGGTAAAGTATAGGTAGGTAGGTCAAAACTGTAAACTTTATAGTAAAGTATAAAATTGTATCATTAAAATAGTTGAGTTTAAAAATAAAAATTCACTGATCCGTTGCCATCCGAGGTAACTTGAAAGAGAGAAGGCATAATTACCTACTTCAAAATGGTGATTTTTTTAATGGGTAAATTACAAATCCACCCTTTTAGATTTTCTTAAAGTACAGATTGTCTCTTGTGATTTAAAAAATTACAAATGTTCCATTGTTAAAAAAATTTTACTTAACAGAATTAACCAAAAAAATGAAATTTATAATTGCTTTATTATACAATAACAAAATTACCTAAATTATTAATTGAAATATATTTCTAACATTATTAAAAAACAGTTAACTGACTTGATAATTTAATAATAAAAAGGGCAATTTGTTATGAAATTAGAAAGCTCGTGGGTGGAATGTAATTTTTAAAATCATAAGAACAATTTGTATTTCCAGATTTTTGCTTCTACTCTCGAGCGTAGCTTTCTGCGGTTGAGCGGTCTTTGTGAACTCTCAATACTTTTGCAGGCCTACAAAACTACTCGAAGTATGCATTTTATGCTTGAGTGGTGTTTACTGCGCTTGACCGGTGGTCCTCTATCTGCAAAACTTCTGAGAGTTTGTATTCTACACTCGAGCAGTCACATCTTTTGTGTCTGTATGCTCAAGCGACACTTCTTGCACTCGAACGGTCTGTGCGTATATTAGTTCGTGAAAGTCACTTTTTACATCACTTTTTTATCTCACACTCTCTCTAAACATTTCAAAACCCTAAGTTGAGACTCTCTCTCTCTCTAAAACTCACATTCTCTTTACAAATATACCTAGATCCGTCAATCTTTTCACCCGTGTGCCTTTGTTAAAAAGGCAGAGCTTGGTGGGGGCTTCGTTCCAATCGGAACAAAGTTGGGTTTCGGCGTCTTTGAAGTTTCTCCATTCTCGCTTCTTCTTCTAAGCTTGAGGTAAGGATACTTTCTACACTTTTTATAAGTTTTAACTTAGTTATTTGTTATTTCTAAACAATATTGAGATTTTCAAAATTTTGAAACAATCTAGGGTTTTGGGTAAAAATCAAAATAGGGGTTTTTCAAATGAATTCTTGAAAATGATTTTGACATGGAAGATAATTTTGAGTTGGAAATAAATTGTTGATTTTTAATGTTGGGATTGATTTTGGAAAGAAAAGATATTTTGCCCTAAATGCCTCAAATGTTGATTTTATATAAATAATGTGATTGTTATTGAAATTGTGAAATCAGATTGATGTTGATAAGGATAGTGGAGTTAGATATGTATTATCACTCACCTCCTGCAAATTTGGAAAGTTTATCTTTATTGATAATTATTTATTTGTTTAGAAATATTTATTTTGGGCTATCGATGGAGGATAGCTATGAGTGTTGTAAAAATTGCATGTGAATTAGGAAATTGAAACTATTTTTTCTCATTCATTTGCATTGAGCATTATCTCACACTTATACATTAGAAATGTTACTGTTTTGAGAAAATTGGTGAATCTGGAAAGGAGTTGTTGTTACATCAAATATGTTGGCCCGTGTGTCCAGGATGAAAGTCCCGAAAACCGCGCGTATGCATGGGTGCTGATCCCATGGATGAAATTTTCGTGAAATGGCAATAGTAGTGCTTGTATAGCCTACGTTTACATGGGTCCCAATTTACAGTTTCCTCCGGATGAAATTTCCGAGAAAGGTTGTATTGTTTTGAAATTCCCAAAGTGTAATTCACTACCCTATTTTCTATTGTAAAGGGAAATGATTTATGAACCATGATATTATTATGGAATTGTATAGTTTTTGAAAAATATATAAAAATATTTTGGTACGAGCATTATATATGCATCCACCTTATAGCTTTGTTAAGATTCATATACTGCATTGGAGTATTTCTACTGGGTTTTGGCTCACCCTATGTGAGAAAAACATTTTAGGTGCTGATGATATGTCTCCTCCAAGGCAATAGCTTGGGAGGACTTGGAGCATAGAGCTTCTTTTCTGTATTTTTTGTATTCATTTTTGTATAAGCTAAGGACTTCAACTGTATTGGATTTAAGTCCACTTTTGTTATAACCAAGCATCGTCTTGGATACATGAAAACCTTAGGGCATTTCTTATATGTTTAACTCCCATTTTCTCTCTTTAGTTTGCAATATATGCTATATTAGGGTCAGGCATTGTGAATGTATACCACATATGTTTCTCTTTTGTAAAATCAATTGGACTTAATGGAAGATAATGACCTTATCATTATTGTCGTTTATTGATATTGTGGATAAATTATTGTAAGTATTTCGGGGCGTTACAATTTGGTATCAGAGCGTACGGGGTTTGAATACTTTGGGTACGTGGGAAGTGGTTCTTACCAAAATGGGTTTATCTCGCTTGGTAAAGATACTTATATGTATAGTATGCTTATGTGATAACATGTTTATGTGATTATATGGGTATGGGATTTAATTTCTAAGGTATTGATTGGGTCTACGAGTTTGTAGAAGTCCCGTTAGAAGAGCACTTGATCACTACTATTTCTAACTAGAACTCTAGCAAAGTCGCGGGATGACCACTATCTAGAAAGGAAATTCGTATGTGTTCATGTGATTATGTGCTTATGTGGAGTGAATTACTATTGTCTATCGCATTAGGACACAAATGAGTTAGCTTCGGCACATTTGTGAATGTGCTAATTTCATTTGTTATCTTCATTAGGATGTCTGGGCGTGGACGTGGTGGTGGTAGGTGTGGTAGGCATAGACGGCATGAGGTGCCGTTACCGAATGAGATTTTGGCACAAGAAGAAGGGGTTGGTCAGGCTAATGTGGCCAAACCAATTGGTTAGCAAGCCATGGGCATTTTGACCCGTGAAATGGCCAGAGCTTTGCGGGAATCCATGGACATTCTCAGGGCTGAGAATCAAGTCTGCCCAAGTTGCTAAAGTAGGGCCGTCTTTCTTGAAGAGGGAAGTCTTCCGGTCTAATCTGGATGAGTTTTTGGGTGAGGAGCTACTAAAGGCGGATGAGTGGCTAGAACAGATGGTGAAGATGTTCGAGATACTTGGCCACAAGGACGACGGACTGAGAGTGACCTTGGCATCCTTCTAGCTAAAAAATGATGCAGTTCAATGGTAGAAGTATGCGTGTAGGCGCATTAGGGTGACTTGGGAGGCCTTTGTCAATGCCTTCCAAGACAAGTTCTTGCCTCCCACTGCTAGGGAGAAGTTGAGAGATCAGTTTCTAAAGCTCAAGCAGCTTAGCCTGCTAGTAGCTAAGTTTAAGGCAACTTTCACAAGCCTCTCTAGATTTACACCAGAGCTCGTGGCGAATGAGAAACATCGTTGTATTGAGTTCGAGAAGAGATTGAGGACTGGGCTCCTTTTCAAGGTAGCTGGGTCGATGATTTGGGACTACAGTCGCCTTATGGAAGCGGCGGCGCATCTTGAGACTATAGTTCAGATAGAGGAGGAATGAATGAGGGGCTCCAAGAAAGGGACAGCCGGCCAATAAAAATTGGCATGCCAGCCACCTGTTGGCCAGCAGGCCTTTGAGTGGTTAGGCTAGAAAAAATTGGATTTTAGTCCAAAGGAGGTGCAAGGTTTTAGGTTCTAAAACTCAAAACTAAAGCTTTTCTGCTGAAGAAATTGAACGGTTTGTACAGCGTATTTTTTATCATCGAGTGTTCACCATGAGACGCCCAAGTCTTAAGGGCGGCCAAAAATGGAATGTCTATAGTTGCCCCTCTTTGATAGAGCTCAAAGTCATGAAATGACGTGAGTGAATGTCAAAGTCCGAAGACGACCTATTTTGACAAGGCCATAAGACTTGGGCAACAAAACAAAATACAGATGCAGTTGGTTGAACTCGAAAGGTGCTTACGCATCCTTTTGCAAGGAATCAAACCAGCATAGTTCAGGGGCATGATGCAAATGATACACAATGCAACGAAATAATGCAAATGATATACAATATAATGAAATAATCAAACCACGAGCAGTGCCTTCTACACAAATATCATAAAAGAATGGAGATGCAAATCAAACTATGTTTTATACAAAAAATGTACCGACGCCCTCAAACCAAAATTCTTTGTAGAATATGTGAGTACATAAGTAGAACTATGCATCTTGCAGAAAGAGCACAAGTGTTGGGTGGTATGATATAAGTGAGGAATGATCTATTGGGGAAAGATGTATTGGGAAATAACAATGCAATAGGATGATAATGATCCTAAACGCGTTTATGTGAAAAGGATGAATGCAACAAGATAGAGTATGATGCAATGGATAAAATGGATAGGGGCATTGGTCGAACTACGTTTAACCTAGAAAAGGCGTGGACACAAAACAAAACCACGTCTAACACAGAAAAGGTGCCGAAACCCTCAAACCACAATTCTTGCAGAATAGGCGCGTACACATGCAGAGCTATGTTTTAACGTGAAAAGTGTTGGGAAGTGGTTTGGAAATACCCTTCGGATCCTGGGAGACGCTTCGGTTCCTCAGATAGTCACCTGAAAGGAAATAAACACTCCCACGTGGGTGCCGGAATTAGCACTCCGATGGACAAGTCAGTCTCAAGCTCTAGGTTACTTGTATTCTAAGTTAAACAAGGAGATCCTTACCCTTCTCTGTAGTTCCTGTATTTATACTCGTTTACTGGGCCTCGGGGCCAGGGCCTACTCGTTACTTATTATCCTCTCTCATATTCAGCTCCATGGATTTACGCTTATCCGGCCTATCAATTGTATTCGACCTCCTGAATGCGTCGGGTAACGCTGAATAGTGTCTGTTCTGCAGAGTACGCTTTTCCCGGCATTGCTAATTATTCGGCTCCCACAATTGCCCCCCAAACTCGCCATTGACAGTAGTTAACTGGTGTGTTTGGTTTTGATTTTAAACAGCCAAGACATAAATTAGGCAGCTTTGCCTATCCCAATGTGTCAGAGCGCGCACGTCTTTTTGGTCATCATTATGCTTTCCCGCTTCATTTGTGCACCTTTTTCATTTAATACGATTTGAAACTTCAGTCCTTTCGAATGCATGCTTTTCTCGAATACTTGGGCCTCCTGGATTCCCAGACGGTATCATCCTTCTGACGCTTTTCTCTGCAACTTTCGTCCATCTATCCTCGTCTTCTTCACTTGTCGTAAGTTTTCTTTCTTTCTTTGCGATCCTATTTTCCGTGCTTATTTTAGCTTTGGTATACCCTCGGATCTTTGCTAAAATGGCTAAGCACCTGAAAGACCTCCTTTCCGAAGGTCGTACCTCGGGATTTCGACGACATTTTTCTATTCCTAATGATGTTCATCTATCTCTAGTGATGGAGAATCCTCTAGATATGGAGAGAGAGGATCGCAAGACAATCGTCTTGCCTCTCCTATCCATTGCGGACAACGGAGTCCGTTTTCCCTTACATCCATTCCTTAGGGCCGTCCTCCGCCATTGGGATCTAATTCCTTCTCAGCCCAATGTGAATTTTTTTTGAATTGTAATGGGGATCGTAGAGTTGAACCGGCACCTCAGGATCAATCTTGGCATTTCGGCTATTCGGCACTGCTATGCTTTAGCCAAATCTTCCGGTCGGCTCGGGCGGTACTTTCTTAGGGCCAAGAATACTGACCATCATTTGGTATCCATGCTTGCCAACTCTGGCAAGCAAGTGGATGACGTGATGGTCAATGTCCGAGGGAATTGAAAATTTGGCGAAGGCGAGGATCGCCTAGACCCTATTCCCAGACGGAAGGGTGAACCAGGTGGTCGTAAATCTCTTTGCGTTTATTGAACTTTTTTTTTACTCGGCCTTCTCTCCAAGTCTAACCCTTTATCTTTGCAGGCAGTAAATTGAAGAAGATTCTGACTTCTACTGATGACGCAGTCCTTACGCAGATTGCGACTGCACTCGGGTACTTCGGCCGTCCAAACGTACAGAAGCAAGGGAGAGCGGCCCACGTACTTCTTCGATACGAGCCTACTTATACTACTTTTTCGGCCGCGGACAACATTCCAATTCCAACCGGCGATCAACACCTTGCGGCTCTTATCTTCCCTAGCTTCATGAGCCTTAGGCAAGTTGGTCTCGAAGCTTCTGATTTGGGGCAAGACGTGGTGCCGGTGGTAGAGGTAGTCGTCGAACCAGCCGACCGATGCAATGAATCAGCCTGTGTGTGCGAGTTTTAGGAGTCGAATGGGGATATGATTTGCAGTAAGGGCTCCGAATCCAGAGACTTAATCGGCCCCAACGTGTTGTACACCGAAAGGGGCTCCGAATTTGGAGACTTAATCGGCCCTTAAATGTCATGCACCGAAGGGCGCTCCGAATCTAGAGGCTTATTTAAGCCAATCGTGATATCTACAAAGGGCGCTCCAAATCCGGAGGCTTATTTGAGCCAATCGTGATATCCACGAAGGGCGCTCCGAATCCAGAGACTTAATCGGCCCCAACGTGTTTTACACCGAAGGGGGCTCCGAATCCGGAGGCTTAATCGGCCCTAAGGTGTCATGCACCGAAGGGCGCTCCGAATCCGGAGGCTTATTTGAGCCAATCGTGATATCCACGAAGGGCGCTCCAAATCCGGAGACTTAATCGGCCCCAACGTGTTCTGCACTGAAGGGGGCTCCAAATTCAGAGGCTTAATCGGCCCTAAGGTGTCATGCATTGAAGGGCACTCCGAATCTGGAGGCTTATTTGAGCCAATCGTGATATCCACGAAGGGCGCTCCGAATCCGGAGACTTCAACGTGTTCTGCACCGAAGGGGGCTCCGAATCCGGAGGCTTAATCGGCCTTAAGGTGTCATGCACCGAAGGGCGCTCTGAATCCAGAGGCTTATTTGCACCAATCGTGACATCCACGAAGGGCGCTCCAAATCTGGAGGCTTATTTGAGCCAATCGTGATATCCACGAAGGGCGCTCCGAATCCGGAGACTTAATCGGCCCCAACGTGTTCTGCACCAAAGGGGACTCCGAATCCGGAAGCTTAATCGGCCCTAAGGTGTCATGCACCAAAGGGCACTCTGAATCTGGAGGCTTATTTGAGCCAATTGTGATATCCACGAAGGGCGCTTCGAATCCGGAGACTTAATCGGCCGCAACGTGTTCTGCACCGAAGGGGGCTTCAAATCCAGAGGCTTAATCGGCCCTAAGGTGTCATGCACTGAAGGGCGCTCTGAATCCGGAGGCTTATTTGAGCCAATCGTGATATCCACAAAGGGCGCTCCGAATCCGGAGACTTAATCAGCCCCAACATGTTGTGCAAAGAAGGGGGCTCCGAATCTAGAGACTTAATCGGCCCTAAGGTGTCATGCACCGAAGGGTGCTCCGAATCAGAAGGCTTATTTGAGCTAATCGTGATATCCACGAAGGGCGCTCCGAATCCGGAGACTTAATCGGCCCCAACGTGTTCTGTACTGAAGGGGGCTCCGAATCCGTAGACTTATTGACACTAATGGGAAATGAATTACGCAATTGAAAAAGATGAGACTTTTCATTGCAGAAGTCAGCTAAATACAAGTATCAAAGCGCACAAGTCGGGTCAGTGATATAACTTTCATAAAACTGTTCATGCTGACTACCGGCAGCCACGGATCTCTTCAACGCCACGGGCTGTCGAGAAGCGCATAAGCTGATGATAGGTGCTTGGCACGGCCTGCATGATATGCAACCAGGTTCGCCCCATGATGACATTATACGGTGAAGGAAGCTTTACGACCAAGAATTCAACCTTGACTGTTCTGGAGCCCGCTTGAACGGAACGGGTACTCTGGATTCGTGTTGAAGCCGAATAACAGATAAGGCGCCAGAGACAGATCTAACTTGTTGAAGCCGAGTTTGATAAGGGTCTCATAATACATAACCTCCGACGTACTCCCTGGATCTACGAGAATGCATTCGACGATAAACTGGTTTACGCGTAATCTGATGATCAACGGATCAATGTGGGAGATTGTCATGCCGACAAGATCAGAATCGTTGAAGGCAATACTCGGAGCTTTTTTTGGCCGTTTGGTTGGAGTATGTTGCTCTCGGGGGACTGGATGCGATTGATTTGTGTGCACGGTTAGAGGTGCCGGCAGGCTGTATATCATATGGATCACGCCAAGTGGAGGTGAATCTTGTCTTAAGGCTAGTGCCTTGGTTAGGTTGCCTTTTCTTACGTACTATTGCAACCAGCCATCTTGCACCAGTTCCTCCAGGTGATCCTTTAATGCGTAGCACTTTCAGTTTCGTGGCCATGATCTTTGTGATACTCGCAGCGTTTATCCCACATTCGTGTGTCAGGAGGGCCTACCATCTTCGACGGCCATTTGAAAATAGGAGATGTTAGATTTTGGACATTACCGCATTGATCGGCTCTGTTAGTTCCGTATATTTTTTGTCGGTACGTCTCGTGCCCCTGCTGTCGACTTACAGGAGTTCATCCGTTCGGTGAGAGCACTGATCGTTTGATCGGCGAGAATCCCGCCTTTTATCTCATTTACCCCGTTGCCGTGGTTCTGGGCTTTGAGGTGGTACGGAACTTATTGGCTGAGCAATTTTAGGGGATGCTGTTTTACTAGATACTCGTCCGGCTTTAACTCGCAAGGCATCGTCCTCTACCTTGTAGTATTCTTTAACTTTCTTCATCAACCCCCAGACCGTTTTGGGGGGTCTTCTGGTCAAGGAACTGCGGAGGGCACTGTCTGGTTGCAATCCCATTTTCAAGGCGGTGATGGCCATGGAGTCGTTGCAAGCGTCGTCAACAAGATTAAAGTATTCCCAATAGTGCGCCAAATACGCTCTCAGTGTTTCTTTAGGTTGAATTTGCATTGCCCAAAGAGAGTCTGCTTGTTTCGGCTGGACCTCGTTGGTAATGAATCTGGTCCTGAAGGACTACTGTAATTGATAGAAGCTTTTGACTGAAGCCGGCTCCAGTTTGTAATACCACCTGACTGCTAGAGGTCCCAAGCTGCTGGGGAATATTCAGCACATGAGGGCCTTGCTTGTAGTGACGGATGTGATCGGTGGGGTCTGATTTTCCATCGTAGAGGGTAAATGACGGAGCTTTGAACTTCTTGGGCAAAATTGCCCTTGAAATCCGTCAGACGAAGGGATCGTGCTGATCATCTTTATCCGAACTGTTTCTCCTGCACTTATTCCTTATTTGTAGACATTTTTCGGAGGAGCTGGAGGTTTCGGATCGTCCCTTCTTGTCGGGCTCTGTGGATAATGAGTTGGAGTCACTATCGGTGTCCCTTGGTCGGGCTCAAGGTTGTTGTTCACCTGCCCTTGGAGGTCGTTCGGGATCTTGGCGCGTGGCTTCTCTGGATTTCGCTACTTCTAGGGCCAAATCTTGACGGAGACATTCATTTTCAGCGATCATATTCTCCAGCCTCTGTTCATTCTTCTTTGCTTGTTCCATAATTGCTTGCATTGTCTCTTGCGCTGAAGTCGTTGGTGAGTCGAAGTTCAAAGCGCATCTTGCAGCGATGGTTTCCTTTCCGAGCATATTTGCTGGAGTAAGGTCATCCCTCTGTGTAATCTCGTCAGTGGCTACCGGAGGATCTTCAGCTACGCCTTCCATGGATATATTCGAGTATTTCCACAGACGGTGCCAATTGTAGGGAAGTGGTTTGGAAATACCCTTCGGATCCTGGGAGACGCTTGGGTTCCTCAGATAGTCACCTGAAAGGAAATAAACACTCCGACGTGGGTGCCGGAATTAGCACTCTGACGAACAAGTCAATCTCAAGCTCTAGGTTACTTGTATTCTAAGTTAAACAAAGAGATCCTTACCCTTCTTTATAGTTCCTGTATTTATACTTGTTTACTGGGCCTCGGGGCCAGAGCCTACTTGTTACTTATTGTCCTCTCTCATATTCGGCTCCATGGATTTACGCTTATCCGGCCTATCTATTGTATTCGGCCTCCTAAGCGTGCCGGGTAACGCCGAATAGTGTCTATTCTGCAGAGTACGCTCTTCCCGGCATTGCCAATTATTCGGCTCCCACAAAAAGTATGAGCACATGTCAAACTAAGCTTAACATGGAAAGGATACAGGTAATAAAATAGTATGATGCAATGGGTGTAATGGATAGTGTAGTAGATGTATGCGATGGATGCTACATGTAATGCGATAGAGGTACTAGATAATAATAGATATGATGTAGTAGCTGGGAAGTGAAAGTACCTTACGGGGGCAATTGGTGATGACTCACCTCATGCTGTTGGGGATCTTTCTCTTCTTTTTGGTTTTAAGACTTCTTCCTTCATCTCGCGCTTCTAAACAATAAAACAATCGCTAGGACCCCAAACACTCAATAAAGGTATAATCTTTACGCAAAAACCACGGGTACTACTTTTCTCCCTGGACATGTTTGTAACTTTCCCTATTCTCCAACAGGGTGACAGACTAGATTGGTTCAATATCTAGGACGGAGGCACATACAAGCTACCTTAACCTATGGGGCTGCTATACAGATTTCAAGCCGATGATGTTTTGAAATAATCTCTACACCTCTAGGTATTTAAACCAGACTTTAGTCTTGAAAATTCCAAACCTTTGCATTCTAGGCCTCGACCATTCGAACTCTAGTTTTCACCGTCTCAATTGGTCTCCTAAGAACTCACTATAAACATAGTCGGGTGGCTATACCTGACTGCTTGAAGCTATTTGGGAACAACAAACACCAAATGAATTGCACCTTTAGAGGATCTAAGGTCTCCTAGACCTTGTGAGTGCACAAGACTATGTGGGTGAGGTGCACAAAACAATCTCAGGTGAATGAATGCACAAAACAGTGCTATGTGGGTGGACAAGATAATGTGATGTAAGTGCACAAGACAGTGCAATACGGGGTGCAAAAGATAGTGCGATATGGGGTACACAAAATAGTGCAACGCAGATGCAAAAAATAATGCGATACAGGTGCACAAGACAATGCGATACAGGTGCACAAAATAGTGTGATGCAAGATGAATGCACAAAACAGTCCAATGTGGGCGAATGCGCAAGATAGCGCAATGCAGGTGCACAAGATAGTGCGATGTAGGTGAATGCACAAAACAGTGTTGTGCAGGTGAACACACAAAACAGTGCTATACAAGTTGAATACATAAAACAGTGCTATGTAGGGGAATGCACAAAATAGTGCGATGCAAGTTGCACAAGATAGTGCAATACAGGTGCACAAGACATTGCTATACAGGGTGCAGAAAACTGTGCTATGTGGGTGCACAAAATAGTGCTACATGGGTGCACAAAACAATGCTATGTAGTTGCACAAGACAGTGCGATGCAGGGTGCACAAGACAGTGTGATGCAGGTGAATGCACAAAATAGTGCTATGTGGGTGCACAAGACAGTGCGATATGAGGTGAATGCACAAAATAGTATGATGCAAGTTGCACAAGCCAGTACGATGAGGAGTGCACAAGACAGTGTGATGCGGGATGAATGCAAAAAACAGTGCTATATGGTTGCACAAAATAGTGCGATATAAGATGAATGCACAAAACAGTGCTGTAGAAGATGAATGCACAAAACAATACGATGCAAGCTGCACAAGACAGTGCGATGGGGGGTGCACAAAACAACACGGTGCAAGAGTAATGAGCAGTACGTAAAGTAGTGCATCATATACCTTATGAAATGAGTGTATGGCAACTTGCCATTATGTATTGAAATGTAACTGAAAAACACTGCGAAAGGTAACTCAATCAAACTCTGCCATTACAAGTATGAACAAAGTCAAGAGTATGAGCAATCAATCATGCAATTCAAATTAACCAGAGTGTATAAGCATTCATGCATGATCCAAAGCACATATATTAACCAGATGGAAGATGGCAATCCCAATAGAGCTTTGAAATGGTTGAAGACAACTTTCGAAAGCTGAATCATATCAAAATCATCATAGGGGTAAACTACTTTAATCTAGGAGAAAGTGCCCTACAAATGGCTCTAAGCGGATTGAGAGAAATGTTGGGTTCATGCCCCTTGTTCAATTGATGACCCCATCAGATGCATTGAAAATTGTCCCTAGCATACAGTCATTGGCCACCGGTTGGGTTCATGCCCTTTGTTCAATGGATGGCCTGATCAGATGTATTGAAAATTGCCCCTACTGTCTAGTCACTGTACACCTTTTTCAACATTACACAGGCACGTATGATGGGGATCATCAGATCGTGGAACAGTTACCAACCAATCAGACTCATGCTTCTCTTCTATTCCAGCATGTTGAGAACTTACTCTAGTCCCCTCTAAAGCAATGACAGATTCCTCATATACATTTTGCAATGATCATGAATGTGATGCCCCTTGTATGGGCACCCTCAGTTTGCTTATGAATCCCACACATGGACTTGTTTTGGGTTCGAAGCGAACATTTGTGTATGAAATTTTGACCATGCCACTCTGTTGAACTTGAGCGACAAACTCGCTAGTGTGACTCGATGAAGAGCATTTTTAAATGACCGACATGCTATGTTAACTCGATAAAGAGCACAGACTGAAACAAATATGGGGCATGATACAACAGAACTCACAATTGACCTAAAAGCAGAAAAAGACTCAAAGTGACTGATAATTCATAGTGGCCCAAGTATTACATAGGCTCCCTTTAAAACTCAATTTTGATTCCTTTTTTTGTTCAAGTTAGAGATTCTACTAATAAGTTCAAGTATTGAAAATTGATACACTTGTTGATTCAAGCTAGCTCTTTCTTACCCAATGCAAGTATGTGGTATGCACAACAGTCAATGTAGCTCATGGATTGATGCGAAGCTGACGACGTGAATTGGGCTAGATGATTGGGTCGAGATGAATAAGATGAATATGGTTAAGATCGAACTTCAGGATGAAGTTGCCTACGTATCCCAAGATGGGAATCAGGTCAACTTAGTTCATGGTTAAGGTGTACTCGGGTGTTGACACTCTCCTTTTGCGCTCTAACTTTTACCAAAGTCGCCCATTCGGGGTTTTCAACCTTACGCGCTATATTTGTTTGATTTCTCATTTTTCATGCTCTAACTTTTGCCTAGGTCACCCTTTCAGGTTTTTGGCCTAGCGAGCCTCCCAAGGATAGCGTTACAACACTTGTGGTGAATTTGATCAATAGTCATCCTTACCCTAACACAGGAACTAGCTTCGCCTTGATTTGAACTTGGTTCTCCATTCCTTTATGCATGTCCTTGTCCTTTCTTTTGCTCCATTTTCAGAGTTGGTTCTTCTTGCAATGTGGTACTTCCTCGCATTTGGCCTCGCCGAATTCAGACAAAAGTTCATTTCCTCACAGTTGCTTGGATACCACACACAATTCTGAACCTATCTTTGCAATTTTCCAAAAGAAAAACCTTAAAATTTTGAACCCACAAAGTACTTTGCGCCGATAATCTAGAATCCACTCAATCCATTTAGGGGATCCTTCTCAATACTCAAGCTTATTAACAGAATCTCATTCAAAATACAAATTCAAAGCTTTTTCTATTTTGAAAAGGTCACACATGTATTACTGTAGGCATAACAAAATGATAAAAAACTTGACTCTTGCTTTCTTATTTAGAAAAACGAAGACCTGAGGGTACACGAGAGCGACTCAACAAAAGAGACTCAACTAACGCAAGAAAAGACAGAGAAAATAAAACTCACAACTCAACTATTTACAGGACACAACGCAAAACAAAATCGGCATCCTTAAGACAAAAAGGGGTTTTCACTCTCCAAGTCCATCTGTAGAATTCGTGAAAAACTTCAAGTAGCCCCTGGGAGGGTCCAAACCCACCTTTAATTCAGCATTACTAACATCCACACCCAGCAGCATTGATTTCAAACTATCAAATTGAGTCTCACAGATTTAGCCTCACAATTACCCCAGTTGTCCCCACACATCTCCTTGACCGTGCTAGCTGGGGTCAAGGTTGATTGTTGGCAAGCCATGGATGGGATTTATGTTATGGAGTGGCAATCTATTGCAGTTGGAAAGAGGGGTATTGACAACTTTGGGATTTTCAGGTGGAGTGATGACCTTATTGTCAATCAAGTCTTGAATTTCATGGCGAAGACAAAAGCAACGGTCATGTTATCCCAGGTAGGCAACCTAAGAGGCGGGGTGAATTGGGTTATTAAAAAAAATTACAATATTAAAAAAAATAATAAACACAATATTTAAAATAAAAAACAAGACAATAATTATCAATATAAAAGTAAGAGAGATAGGGAGAGAAAATCAAATACTGAGATTTATAGTGGTTCGGCACGCCGGGCCTACGTCCACTCCCTATGGAACCTGCTTGAGAATTTTTTCACTATCAAAATAAATCAATATGCCACCAAGGCTTCACCAAGCTTGTGGATTTTACAAAAGTCTTACTTTTATCTACTGAGCTTCACTCAACAATAAATGCCCTACCCTTATAAAATTTTCTCACAAAATAATGAATAAAAAATAAGAGGTACTTTAACCCTCTTTTACATAATTTTCTCACAACGAGTAGATATGAAAGTGTAAGAACAAATACTACACTTAGATCTAAAAGTGAAAAAGCATAATGCAATACACTCAAAATTTTGGAGCACATAGATTTTTTCTCTTCAAGTTCTTACTTTTTCTCCCCATACAACACTTTTATTTATAACCAAAAATATATACCCGTTGGAGGAGAGGACGCTCCTCTTCTGACTTTGGAGTCCCTTCACGTGGGTTTACAGTTGAGGCATGCTCCATATGTGGTTTCATCTTTTCAAAAAGAATAGCAGCTAGTTATTGGTGCTTTTTAATTTTCAAAAAAACAAATCAAACACTTTGAATAAAAGGCTATAGGTTAATATCAATAAATAGTAACAACTCATTTTAAAACATTTCACTTAAGAAACAAAATAGTGCACAGTGATTGCATAGTAATTTTTATATTAAAATATTTGTATGTATAGTAAAATCTCTAAAAAAATTAAAACTGACATAAAACTACATACTTCTTTTAAAAGTTTTTTAATTGTTGAAAAGATTATAAATGCACTCAAATAAAAATAACCAATCATCCCATGTGAATATATCAAAAGAAACAATTCATCAATATCACATTTGTCAAAATAATACAACAAATTAATCATTTTCATCAAAATAATACAATTAATCGATTTTAAATTTGTCAAAAAGTGAATAGTAATATTTTCAAAATATTTTCATTTGAATAATATTTATAACAAATATATCATACAACCTATATTTTAAAGAGATAATATTTTGTGTCAAATAATATAGAATATGTATATTAAAAATCCAAAATTTTCAAATAATATTTTAGACATCATCAAAATTAAACAACATGTTAAACAATCTCCCGCTTTTTGATGATGGTAATATCTATATGAATTTGACACAAAATAAAAATCAACAAATTATTTGATAATTTTAAAACATAAGATATTTGATAATTTAAAGCACATGTATGGCAATTCCAATTCACATTTTACAATTAAAATTGATAATTTTCTCTCCCTTTGACATCATCGAAATAAAATATGGAAAGAGGAAGGTTTTAGAGAGAAAAAAATTTGCAGTCATCAAACCAAAAATCAGACAAACTCATTTGAGAAAATAAAATAAAATAATGGTTCTTCTGTCTTATCGTGATCATTGTAGGGATTTTGGAGCATCTCTTGAACAAATGGTGCAGCGGCGCCCAAATTGTTGACAAAAAAAATGTTTGAGTAGTTATGCATCGAGTATTGGATTGGAGGAGTGTATAAAAAGCGACAAAGATGATAGGTACATATATGAAATCGTCAAGTGTTGTTAGAGAAAAATTTGTTTTACTTTATTGTATAATCATGTCATTTCTTATCTTAGCCATCAATGGTTCTGACATGCATGAGGTGCCTGTAATGCAGGCAAATGAGAGGTTACCAATGGTGCAGTCACACACTATTCTTGTAAATAAGAGTCCTAGTGTGTTTGGTAATCAGAATGATGTTGATGGTATTAATAACAGTATTGCTCTTAGTACACAGACGATGACTGTAATTTCCAATATGGTTCAACGACTACAAGTAAGAATACAAGAAAATCAGCAATGGAGAGACGAAGTGTGCTTGTTAAAACAATGACTGGCTAATGTTCGCTAGGAGAAGAGAGAGCTAGGACAGTTGAGTTGGAGATGGTTATGGTCAAACTTAAGGACAAAGTTGCTTACGTATCCTAAAAATGAGAATCAGGCCTTACGTAGTTCGGCTCTGGTTCACTCGAGTATTAACTCTCTCCTTTTGCGCTCTAACTTTTGCCAAAGTTGCCTTTTAGGGTTTTCAACCTTGTGAGCTCTGTTTTTCTTTATTTCTAATTTTTCATGCTCTAATTTTTGCCTAGGTTGCCCTTTCGGGTTTTCGGCCTAGCGAGCCTCTCAGGGGTAGTATTTCTTCAACTTGTTCATATTAATTGGTTGTGAAAACTCCAGACCATCCAGGTCCATGAGAATAATTGCCCCTCCTAACCAGATTGACTTGATGATATAAGGACCAATCTAATTGGGTCTAAACTTGTCATTGGGTCGTAGATGGGAGCTCAGTTGTCTTTCAGTACCAAATCCCCTTCTTTAAGATTTCTAGACTTAACTTTCTCGTTAAAAGCCCTAGCAATTCTGCGTTGGTAGCCCTGGACATGATACAATGCCCTTAGCCTCCTCTCATTAAACAACATTAACTCCTCAAAACTTCTCTGTTTCCAGTCCGCCTCCACTATCTGACGCTCGACCATAACTTGCAGCGACGACACTTCAATTTCAATTGGCAAAACGGCCTCCATCCTATAGACGAATGAATAAAAGGTTGCCCCCTGTAGATGTTCGGATTGAGGTTCTGTAGCCCCAGAGTGCGAATGGTAGTTTATTCGGCCAGTCCCTATAAGTCTCAACCATCTTCTGCAAGACGTTCTTGATATTTTTATTGGCGGCTTCAACAGCTCCATTGGGTTGTGGCCTGTATGTGAATGATTTATGAAAGGCCACGTTGTATTTTTTCAACAAGTCTATCACCTCTTTCTTGAAGTGCGAGCCGTTATCTAATATGATATCGTTCAGAACTCTTTACCGGCAGATGATGTTGTTCTTAATGAACTTAGCCACATGTGATGCTTTCAATACAGAATAGGAATAGGCCTCCACCCATTTAGTAAAGTAGTCGATTGCTACCAGAATGAACTCATGCCCATTTGATCCCTTTGGCATGACTGCACTAATAACGTCAATTCCCCAGACTAAAAAAGGCCATGGTGAAGTCATATTGTAGAGTTTAGGCGGTGGCATGTTCATGCGATTAGCATGAATTTGACATTTATAACATCGTCAAACAAAACCAATACAATCATCTTCCATGGTTGACCAGTATTAGCCTTGTCTAAGGACTTTCCGGGCCAACATCACACCGTTCATGTGGGCTCTACACTCTCCTCTGTGGACAGCTTCCATAAGACGCTTTGATTCCTCTTTCTCCACACATAGCTTATGCATTCTCAGATGGCCTCTTTTGTATAATTTACCCCTACAAATGATAAATTGGATGGCCAAACACGGTATTCCCCATTTGTCTTTGGCATTTGTCCCTAGTGGATACGTCTCTTTTTCCAGAAAGTTCCAAATATCATAATGTAAGGGGTTTTTGTCTTGCATTTCATCTATTGCGGCAATGGTCTCATAGGTCGACATGTACTTCTGTCTAATAATGATCGGATGTATCCTGACTCACAACAGAATGTCTACCATAGAAGATAAAGTTGCTAGTGTGTCAGCAAACCAGTTGTTCTCCCTTAGCAGATGGGTAAACGTTAGCTTTTTAAACCTCGGAATTAGCATATCCAAGGCCTGATGGTAAACCTTCATTTTCTCCTCTTTAACCCTCCAATCTCCATTGCCTTGAGACACAACCAAGTTCGAATCCTTGACGACGTCCAACCTTTTTGCCCCTAGTTCCCAGGCGACTTCTAAACCAGCAATACATGCCTCATACTCTGCTTCGTTGTTGGATACTTTGAACCTGATTTTGAAGGCTAAGGGTATATAGGAGTCATTGGGTACTATCAGCAACACACCGATTCCATAATGTAAGCACAGGTTTCTCGAAGAAATATTTAATGAGATCTAATCTCGAAACCAAGATTACAGAATGAGCTAGCAAGTAGTGCCTCAACTTCCTGGTGGCCCATACCAAGGTTAGGCAAGCTTTCTCCAGGGGAGTGTAGCAGGTCTTGTAGTCTAGCATCTTTTTGCTCAAGTAGTAGATGGCCTTCTCCACTTTGGCTTCAGATTCTTGAGCTAGCATGCACCCCATAGTCAAGTCTGTTATTGATAAATACATAATCAAAGGCTTCCCCGGCTCTTATGGCGACAACACAGGCAGATTCTATAGATACTGTTTGACCTGCTCAAAGGCATATTGACAGCGATCGTCCCATTGAAACTTCTTGCCCTTCTTTAGGAGACCAAATAGTGGTTCACAAGTCAAGGTTAACTTTGAAATAAACCACCTTATAAATTGCACTTTACCTAGAAAGCCACGCACCTCATTTTTAGTCATTGGTGGTGGCATTTCTAAGATGCCCTTGATTTTGGAAGAATCTACTTCAATTCCCCTCTGCGTGATTAGGAAGCCCAGCATTTTCCCTGTTGTTACGCCAAAGGTGCATTTTTGCGGGTTTAACCTCCATCTGTATTCCCTGATCCATTGAAAGAATTTCTCCAATGCAGTGTTGTGGCCCTCTCATTCTTTGGACTCGACAATCATGTCATCTACGTACACCTCAACCTCTTTGTAGATCATATCATGTAGAATGGTGGTTGCAACCCTCTGATAGGTAGTCCCAGCTAGGGGTGTGCGCGGTGCGGTTCGGGCGGTTTGAGAGTAATTTTACAGACCGAATGGCGGATTGGCGAATTACCGGATTGACAAATTGCGGTTTGGGCGGTTTTTGGCGGATTGGCGGATTGAAGAATATTCTAACTAATTATCATACATTTACATAAATATAATACTAATTTGTATCATATTTTTTAGATATATAACACAAAGTAATTTTACATAATATGTTTTATATATATAACCACTAATTTGTAAAAAATTTCATATCTTTAATCTCTCTCGAACTTATTTTTACATTGATATTTCATTGGAGGTTAAAAAATATATATGTATTAATTATAGCGGAGCGGAGGGGTTCGGTTGGTGGATTATAAATTTTAAAGTTTAAACCGCGGTTAGCGGTTAGATCAGTGCGGATAGATGCAGATCGGTGTGGTTTTAGCAGATTGGGCGGTATTTTGCACAGCCCTAGCTCCAACATTCTTCAACCCAAATGGCATGACTCTATAACAGTAGTTGCCCCATGGAGTAGTGAAAGCGGTTTTCTCCCTATCCTCGGGTGCCATCAGAATCTAGTTATATCTGAAAAACCCATCTATGAATGACAACAGCGCGTGGCCGGCGGTGAAGTCTACCAACTCAACTATGTGCGGTAGTGGAAAGTCATCCTTTGGGCTGGCCTTATTCAGATACCTGAAGTCGACACAAACTCTGATCCTGTCATCCTTCTTTGGGACTAGAACAATATTGGCCAACCACGTTAGATACTCAGATACAAGCAAGAACCCTGCCTCAATCTGTTTGGTAACTTCTTCCATGATCTTCAAAGCCCAATCTAGGCGAACTCTACGTAGCTTCGGCTTAACTGGTCGGGCTTCAAGGTCAAGAGGGATCCAGTGTTGTACAATCTCAGGATCGATTTCAAACATGTCTTCGTAGGACCACATGAAAACATCTATGAAATTTTTTAATAAAGCGATTGAATGCTCACGCTCCTCCGAAGGCAACATGGACCCAATCTGGACCAAGCGAGGGTCTTCCTCAGTACCTATGTTAATTGATATGATTTTATCTATACAGGGTTTAACACGCCTCTCCTCTTTATGATCAACTAAAATTTTCAAAACCCGAGGAATTTCTTCCTCTTCGTTTAAGCCGAAATTTTGAAAATCAAGATCAGTACAACAAACCAAAGGCATAGAAAAATAGGTAAAGTCTATTGCATTCTCTTTCAAAAGGTCCTGATCCTCAGTTAAAGTGAACTCGAAAGAAAGGCTAAAAGACGACTTAGACTGGACTTTGGTATCCGGGTTACCACTCCCAGAAGTACCAAACTCAGAGGAAATTGAATCTGACTCTGATTCCACATACTCAATGGAATTAGATCCGGACTCACCATCCGATCCAAAACTGCTGATGACGCCTTGCTAAAACTTCCAAACCAGGCATGGAGCCTCAGATCCATCCACGATGAGGCTAGTGAAATCTGTTTCTGGGTGATCCTCGATCATTGAGATAGTAAAACCATGCCCCAAGTTGACAGACTCAGTTTCAGCACTAAAACTTGCCAGTAGATCAGCCAGCGCTTTTCCTAATAGCTCTTCCTCTTCAATGTCCAAACTTGCAATCCCGCCTTGATCTATACTAAGGCTCAAGTCTGCTTGTTCATCCTCCTCTTCTGGTAACTGGTGTTCGAAGAAGATCTCGAACCCCGGATACCTTCATTTTTGTTTCCCAGTCATACCAAGGTTCTAGAAATCCACAGAGAGGGAAATCTTTTCCTTGGCGTACAAAACGTCCGTTCAAGGTTTCCCGTATTAGTTTGTGGACTAACTTGTACTACTTCCCATCCCTCTTTGCGTTTAACCTTCCTCTCAACTTCTACCCTTTTCTTTGCCAATCTTCAGCGATAGGCTTGTATCCCAGCCCGAAAGCGTGGGGGTTATGACTCATCTCCTTGGCAACGGTACCTCCCTAGTTGCCACTTCGGCCTAGTCCTGATCTAGGCATATGTCCCTGTTTGTTCACCGTGTAGATGGACTGAGCACTCACTTAATTCCTATAGCCCTCTGCCATGATGGTTTAGACCAACTGGGCCTCTGCTAGAGATAAGTTAGAAAAGAACACATCCTCCTCCCCATGTATGATTTCTAATAATCGTGCAATAGTTCCCTGGGGAGGATGGATCGTAGAATTGCTGTACACAATAGCAATCCCGTCTTTAAAAGGGTACGTTACCAACTAATGGACCGCTGATGATACCGTTTTCATCTGATGTAGCCAGGGCCTTCCCAGTAGTAAATTGAGCGTGGCTGGTATATCCATTACATGGAATTCCACTTCATGCTCGGGGGGACTGATTAGGATATGACTCTTGAATGTTCCCATAATATCCTGTCTTGTATTGTCATAAGCCTGGACGGCCTGAGTCGTAGGTGTATAGCCAACTAGCCTTAAACCAATGGCATAGGTAGTCCTCACTAGACATACATTGATCACCGATCCGGTATTTACTAACACCACCAGAATCCACTTTTTCTGACTTTCCAGGGTTACATATAAGAGTCAGTTGTGGTTAGCACCCTCAGGTGGTAACTCCTTATATAGAAAAGATATCACCAGTGTAACGTCCCCAGATGTAACTAACGACACCAATTGGTTAGCAGTGTCAATAGGCAGTTTGGTCCAGTTCATTGCCTCTAATAGTGCTTGCTTATGCTCCCAAGAAGCCATTATTAGCCCTCAGATTGATATATCCACTTAAATCTTCATGAGCTATTCCAAGACCAAGTTTTTTTCAACATCCTTCTCTTTTGCTCTTTTAGCCTCCTTTCCAGAGGTCTTTGGCTGATCTAATACCGCTGGTTTGAAGTACCGACCACTCTGAGTCATGTGATTGATCTCGTCAGTATACCAAGTGTCATTCGGGGTGTCAGTTTTCTAACCTTCGTTAGTGTACGCATGACTTAGGTTGCTGTCTTCCCACCACTCTCCTGCAGTCATGGCCAGGCTAGCATCAGGTTCTATCTGGAGCATGTTAACATCACGCGCTCCATCATCATACCATTCTTTCTCTACCACAGTTTTGGTTTCTCCATCTCGATATTTTTAGAGCTTCCTTAGCATCCTTTTCTAGTCGCTGGGCTCCCATTTGACCTTTTTGGTAGTTTGGGCATCACTCACCATTGTCACAAGTTCTTTTTTCTCCTGTCCTTTAACCTGCTCTAGGGCTATCTTCATCTGGATCTTTTCTATCATTTCTCTTTGAAATTGTTCCAGTGCCTGTTCTTTCTCAATTAGAGGTGCAGTCTCAGCCTTGCTACTAGCACCTATTTCCTCTTCCTTTCCAGTCTCTTCCATCTATTCCTTCACATCTGACTCTTCCTCACTTAACCATCCATTGCCTGTTTCCAGCTGGTTCGAATCCCACCATCCCAGTTGTACACTGCTTATATCCTCTTCTTTAAAGAAGTAGAGGTTGTGTAGATACTCTTCCAGCTCGGCTACATCTTCTTCCAGTTCGGCTAAGTCATTTAGCCCCTGTTCTAGTCAATCGTTCTGATTCTGCCCTAACTGGTCCTCCTCAATCGCATTAATGCTGAGGAAGTCTGGCAATATGACTTTTGGCTTCAGTTGACTGACGACCATGATGTATAAGCTGGGGTCATACTCCTCTACGAGTGAGGCCCTTTTTTTTATGGCTTGGGCATCAGGCAAGCCATTCTCTAGTGCACTTCCTTTCTTCTCCGTTTCTACCACCATAGGTTCGGGTTGGGTTTGCGGTGTTAAATCTAGTATGTACATATCCGTGCATTCTGGAATATTCACTTCTGGCTTAGGTAGATGGGATAAGGTAATATATGTGCTGGGATTATAGAAGGGTGGTAGTGTATGGATGTGGTTAATGTTTCTAGGTGGGGGGACTTCGCTATGTGTAGGAAGCGAGTTGGTAGTTATGTTTGGTTTGGAAGGTGGGGCGATGACTTTGTTGTCAATGAGATCTTAGATCTCATGGCGTAGGCGATAACACAGATATGTGGGGTGACCATGTTGTTGGTAGAAGATATAATACTGGGTAGGGTCATGTTTGGGTGGCAATGGGTCCGGAAGTGGACAAGGATCGAGAGGCTTGAGATGCCCATTTTCCATTAATAGTTTGAGGCTGTGGACTGGGCTCATATGGAGGGGAGTAAAGATTCTTTGATTTCGGGGTGGGCCGGTATTTTGTGAAGGTTGTGGGGTTGTGGCGGTAGCAAAGGGATCAGCCATCTTGGCCGTTGAAACAATAGTATTGACATTTGCAGGCCGTAGAATAGTGTTATTGCTAGCATTGATACTCTGAGAGAATGGCCTTCTGGCGGGTTCACTTGTTCTGTGGATGATACTCTTTTTGAATGCACTCTCAATCTGAACCCCCAACTCATGTAAGGAAACAAAGGTGGATAATGATGTCACTATCATCCTCTGCAGCATATCTGTTTCAAGATTTTGGACCACCAACCGAACTTGTTCTCTTTCAACAGGTCTATTTGTCAGTCGGGCTGCCTTAGCTCTCCACCGGGCGACAAAATCAATGAATGATTCTTTGGGGATCTGGGTAGTAGCCTCCAGTTCGCTGACGGTCACCTCTATCTGAGTGTTATAAGAGTACTGATAGACAAACGCCTCGGATAACTCCTCAAAATTCCACTTTGTAGAGTCATCTAATTTAGCGTACCAGATGGCCACCACATTAGACAAGGTCCTCCCAAATAGTGATAGTTTCTGAGCCCTAGACAGGCCCATTGGCCTTAGCACATTCCATCGAATCTGTTGATGTGGGGCATCTTAAATTTCTCCGGTATTCTGACCGAAGTCTCAGTGTACTTGTCTTCGATAGCCGGCATGGAGTTGAAGCCCTGGGATTTTTTTAATGCTTTCTCGAGCCTGGCAATCTTGATCAAAGCCGAATCAATTTCATTGATATTAAAAGGAAAAATTTCTGTGGGGGGGTTGAACTGGAGGCTAAGAAGCTGGAGCCGGGGGAAACATTTCCTGAGGACCCAGGATTTGGGGATTTTCTACTAGTGGAGGTAGATTCGAGTTTGGCTGAGAAGTCGGGATCGGATGCACGGTCGATGCGGATGCCCCAGATGTACGGTATCCATGGTTCTTTGGAAAGTCACCATCATGTCAGCAAATTCTTCCGCGTTCTGTGCCATTGTTGGTCTAGATGAGTTAGATGCTGGTGAACTGATTGAGTGAGAACGGATAGGTGTTTGCAGAGTGATTGAGTGAACTGATCGATAAAAGAATTGGAGAATAGTAAAACTAGCTCATAGGAACCGGAATGATTCCTTGGTACTCGTGTGTAAACACACGTTAATCGGGGCTTTAAATTCTTGTTTATTTTTCTACTTATATATAAAAAAAATAATAACAATACTATACTTCAAAAAGCAACAAATTTATCGGTAAGGATCCCCGTCTTCAAATAATCATGTTCTCTTGTCCTAATTCACTCACAATTGTTGGATCATATGAGAATTTCAAGATGTGAAAATCTCAAGATTTATCCAACAGTTATGAGTGAATTGGGATAGGGGACCGAATTATTTGGGGACAGAGGATCCTTGCACTAAATTTATGAAATGCATTCATTACATCTCAATAATTAATGAGTAATTATTTAATAATTTCGGAACATCTACACGTGATATTCCATACTATTATAATAGATGGAGAAGGTAGATAAGTGAGGTATTGTATTGAGTGAATAGGAAATATAAGAAAATATATTAAATAATAATTAGTTAGAGAATACAAACACATAATATTCTAAACATATTAAATAATTTCCTGTAACTTTATATAAAGATTTGCTATAAACATCCAATCATGAATTGGTTGCATAATTGCAGCCAACCCTTTCATTGTCACTAGTTACACATCCCTCCAATTCATTATTTGGTTACACAGCTGCCGGTGGGATCAACTATGGATGGATCCCGTTTTAACGATACGAGCTATTTATTTTGTAAGGAGTTGTGTGCATTATTTATAAAAAAAATTAAATTGATATGATAATTGTAATATTTTTTATTTTATTGTATTTGTTTAAATGAAAAAAATAGACGATAAGTATATTATTAATAATTATTTATTTTTCTAAAAATAAATATAACAAAATAAAAAACGATGATCAAAATTTATTTTTTTATCAATAACACACCCAACGCAAGTCCTGTAAATGAACTATTGAAAACATTAAGTTTACAAAATAAGTGCATAAAATGAAACTTATATATTATTTTCCAAAACGTTGAAATAATTGTAAAGGGAAGTCTCAAAAGAAAGTGGAGAGTCCCAAAAGAAACAACTTTCCATTAATTCATCACATACAGCCTGTTTAGCGCCAAAAGAAACAGCTTTCCCATTTGGATCAAATTTTGTGGCTTTAATTTTTACCATTTTTTTTGTAGGTTTAATTGTATAAAAGTTAAAAGTAGAATATTATTAAGTTAAAGGTACAATAGTATGAATAATTATTTAAAAAAAAAAATCAATTATACAGAAAAATTACTCTAAGATTATTACACTCTAAGATTATTATACGAAAAATCTAGAATATTATTAATTATCTGGGAATGAAATTTTCTTAAAAAATTGTTCTCCACATAAATTTTGTAAACAATAATCCCTCCAGCTAGAAGGTCGCAGCCTGAATTTCCCGTATACAAGTGGGAGGCACACCTCACGGGTAATTTTAGTAAACTTAAATGTTTTATTAATATTTTATTAAATGTTTTATATGAATGTGAGATTTTCACAGTGTGACATTTATATGGTATGAATTTCGAATCCATATAAAATATTTAATAAAAATAATAATAAAACAGGTAGATTCTTAACATTTTTCCACACCTCACACACTAATTCCACGTCATGCAACCCAATCATCACCAAGTTTCAATAATTATAAATAGCCCCTTATAAAATTAAAAAATTACAAAAATATGGAAAGTATTAGAAAATTTTGTTTTGTGTAGAATCTTATAAGCAATAATTATATACGTTTAATTACAGCCCTTATAGCTGAGATAAATGGTAGTTTATTGTATATTTATGAATTAGAAAGTGAGTTGAATAGATTAAATTTTCTATTACTTGTTGCTTCAGGATAATCTATCATAAATTATAGCCAGAGAATTGATAGTATTAAAAGAAAAATATCCTTAGAAAAAGTTAGTGTAGACTATCAACAAAAGTTTTTACAAGACTTAATGTTATATTAAAATACACTTTATTTACTCTCTTTTTTTTATGAGTATTTATCACTATTTCTATATCCAAGATTTGTTGTTGGATCGTAATCAAGGTATAGTATTAATAGCAAACTATCAACAATGACATAATTTTTAACAAAATCTACTAACTACTGGTGCTATTAGAGATATTGAATTTACTAGAAAAAGAGTTGATAAAATAGTACAAGAGATCTTATAAGCAACTTAAGGGGGAGGTGAAGTGGGTTTCTAAATGAATTGCTAAATTAAAATATATATATATATATATATATATATATATAACTCAAATAATAAACAAGTAAAAATATGAAGCAATAAATATGTATAATAAATTAAAATTTAATCCAAACGAGAAATAAATAAATAAAAATATGAAGCAATATAACTAAAACTAATAAAAATAAATTAAGTGAAGGAAGAGAGAGCAAACACAAAATTTATAGTGGTTCAGCTCAAACTAATCCAACGTCCACTCCTCCGAATCCCCTCTGAGATTTCTTCACTATTCATCAAATAGTAGTTACACTCCTATTTTTACAAGTGCTAGTGAACCTTTACAATTAATCTACCCGCGATCACTCCAACCAACTAGTTGTAAATCCAATGCTAGTCACAACTAACCCAAGTAATTTTATTCCAAAAAAATCACTCACAAAAATATAACTCTCTTTTACAAGAAAAATGATAAGGGATTGAAAACTTTTTTACAATAAAAACTTCAACTCTCAATAAATTTTCTCTCAAAATAAATTATAACTCAGCGAAAATGCACCACACAATATTTTAAGAACTCTTGAATATTATCTGAAATTTTTCACCACTTCAATGTATTTTCTTTTCTCCACAAAGCTTCTTTTGGGGTGTATTGAAAAATTAATAAAAAGTTGACTTTTTTACTTTTTAGCTTATTTTGTCTTTTTGTGAATAAGTTATGTGAGATGTGATGTGACCTAAAATTGGTAAAAATGTAAAAACTGACTTTTTACCAACTTTTCAAAAATAAAATAGCCATTAAAAAAGAAGTTTAGATAGGCTCCTTTTTCCTTTTATTTTTCTTCCTTTTGAATTCATTAGCCGTTTGGACTTGCTTTATTCTTGTTAAAGAGCACTTCAAATCAATCAAAGGAATAAAATGAATAAGAAAATATATATATATATATATATATATATATATATATAAAATTGATATAATACAACCCACTCTTCTTATTATTATATTATATATAATTAAAGTATTTAAGTGATGCACAATAAATTTAGTGTTTGTTTGCCGTGTATTAAAAAAATATATTTTTGTACATATATATACTTCTTTTGGTTATATTAATTAACATCTTTTCACTATTTTTTTATATATTTTTTTTTATAAAAAATTAAAAAGTACACTTATTTAGAACATTCCAAAAATCTCCTAATTATTTTTATATCGATGCAATCTATATCAAAATGACAAATTCTATTTTTATATTTTTTGTCAAATCATTGTGAAAAAATATATATTAAAAATCACAATTTATCTCATAATATTTTAAATATTATTAAAATCAAATCATAACATTAATAATTATCAATAACAAATAAAATTTTCACATCAACACCGCATAAGCAATCAACGTCATTCGAACGACACGGTAGCTATTCAAATGGATCTAGGACCACCCTTTGTAAAACTTCCGCTTCGATTCAGACCATTAAACCATGACCACTAATCGGAGCTCTAATTACGTGGCATCAAATAAGGAAGGAAAAATCAAACCTTCATATTACAGTGCGTGTGTTTCACGCACTGTGAAAAAAAAAAAAAAAAAAATTCCCGCCCAAAAATCTAATAACAGAGGGAGAAGAAATCATGTATATTCTGAAGCTCTATTCCAGGGAGAAGAAATCGTGTCTCTGTCCCGTTTTCATCTCGCTCAAGCGTCTTCCCTTTCTCATCTGAATCGGGGCTGTTCCAGGGAGAAGAAATCGTGTCTGCGTCCTCGTCTTTGTCTCGCTCAAGCGTCTTCCCCCTCTCGGTCAAGCGTCCTCCGTCGTCCCTCTCCTCCACCGTCCGACGTATTCAAGTTAGTGCATCGTCTCCGGCGTCTCCCTATCCGATTGTCATCCTTCGTCCAGGTAAGTTTATCTGTGGCTTTTGTCCATCTCTCCCTCTATACTTACACATATATATACATATATATATATATATATATAATAGGATTTTGAGAATGCCAAATATGTAATGAAATATACATTGAAGCTTATAATTTTCATAGCAGATTAACAGAAATTGAATAGCTTAACAGATTGAGAATGCCAAATATGCTAATTAACAGATTAAAACTCAAGTTGTAATGGCAATTAACAGGGTAAAACTCAAATGAACAGATTAGCATATTTAACAGGACCTTCTCAACATATTAACAGATTAGAAATTGTTTGGGAATGCTAATTAATAGATTAAAACTCAAATTAACAGAAATTGTATAGCTGTCAAAATTGTAAGAGCTTGCATTGTTAGAAATTGTTATAATCTGTTAATCTGGTAATTGTTACAATTTGAAGCTCTTACAGATTAGAAATTGTTACAATTTGAAGCTCTGTTAATTTTTGAAAGGGTAATATGTTACAGTCTGTTGAAAGGGTAATATGTTATAATTTGTTCAAGAGCTTGCATTGTTAGAAACATATTATTTATTTGTTAGGAAAATATAAATAAAGAAATTGACAGATTAATAACAGAAATGGAGATTAGTTCATCTGTTAATCTGTTAATGGAGATTTGAATAATCTGTTCATCTGTTCATCTGTGTGTATATGTGTAAGTATAATAGAGTAATAACAGAATAGCTTGATTCTATTATTCTGTTAATCTATTAAATCATTTGATTTCATATGGTATTTTTGAATGAGCAGAAATGGAGATTGGTTCGAACAGTGCTGAGAATCCTTTATTAAATGAGAGTGAAGAAGTTGAGGAACCAAAGAGGGGTATGTATTTTAGCTCAAAGCAAGAAGTGTATTCATTTTATGCCAAATATGCTAAACATGTTGGATTTTCCATAGCTTATAAAACTCAAGTTTGTGGCGATGATGGGGAATTAAGATATTTTGGGATTGAATGTTCTCGATCGGGAAAGAGAATCAAAAAATCAGAAGTAAACCCTCTAAAGCCATCTTTGTCTACAAAAATTGATTGCAAAACAAGGGTACAGGCAACCTTACGAAAGGATAGGAGATTTATGTTAACCACAATTAACCTTGACCATAACCATGACTTGATTCCCACCGATTCACGTCATTTTGCAATGAATAAGAAAATTCTTACCCCTGTGAAGAGACGATTAGAAATTAATGATCAAGCAGGGATTGGGATGTCTAGAAATTATCACTCAATGGTTGTTGAAGCTGGGGGTTATGAGTCATTAACATTTGATGAGCGAGATGCACGAAATTACATTGACAGAGCTAGAACATTGAGGCTTGGAGAAAGAGATTCCGATGCACTTCAAAAATATTTTTTGAGGATGCATGCACAAAATTCGAGTTTCTATTATATGATTGATGCTGATACTGACTTTTGCATAAGAAACTTATTTCGGGCGGACGCAATAAGTCGGGCGGCTTACAAAGAATTTGGAGATGTTGTTTCATTTGACACAACTTACCTCACTAATAAATATGATATGTCATTTGCTCCGTTTATAGGAGTTAACCACCATGGACAATCGATTTTGCTTGGTTGTGGCCTGTTATCTAGTGATGACACAGATATATTTGTTTGGCTATTCAAATCATGGTTAAATTGCATGTCAGATCATCCCCCAAAAGCTATAATGACTGATCAGTGCAAAGCTATGCAAAATGCGATAGAAATTGTCTTCCCCAATACTCGACATCGATGGTGTTTATGGCATATCATGAAGAAAATTCTAGAGAAATTGAAAGGGTATTCCCAATATGAATCCATGAAGATGGATTTGCAAAATGCAGTGTGTGACACATTCACAAAAGATGAATTCGAGATGAAATAGAAAGAGATTATTGCAAAATTCAATCTTTATGAGAATCAATGGTTGGGGGTGTTATATGATAAGCGACATCGATGGGTTCCTGTTTATGTCAAAGATATTTTTTGGGCTGGCATGTCAACGACACAACGAAGTGAGAGTATGAATGCCTTTTTTGATGGATATGTCAACCCAAAGACTACATTAAAACAATTTGTTGAACAATATGACAATGCCTTGAGAAGTAAGGTAGAGAAAGAGAAGAAAGCTGACTTCAAGTCTCGGCACAAAGTCTTTGATTGCCTAACTGTATATGGTTTTGAGAAACAATTTCAGGATGCCTACACCAATGCAAAATTCAAAGAAATTCAAGCAGAGATGAAGAGACTAGTTTATTGTCAGCCGTTTCTTATCAAAGAAGAGGGTTCAATTTGTACATATTTTGTAAAGGAAGCTATGGTAGTTTTGGGGAAGATGAAGCATGTGGACTTTGTTGTCTATTATAATTCGACCGAATTTGATGTGCAATGTATGTGCCGGTTGTTTGAATTTAGGGGCATCATGTGTGCTCACTCACTCGTTGTGCTCATTGCAAGATGCATAAATAAGGTCCTAAATAAATACATTCTACCACGATGGCGAAAAGATTTGGATAGAGGGTACACATGTATAAAAACCACATACACTGGCTTTGGGGATGATTTCAATGCAAAGGTCTATGAGAAGATGAACAGAAAATTGGTTGGCCTTGTACAATTTGTTAGGAACTGTGAAGGGAAAATAAAACTTATCGACCGTGGGTTGGATGAAATCAAGGCAAAAATGATGAAAGATGATGAAGGCGGTGGGAGTAATGTAGCACCTTCGACTAGTAATGTACCACCTATTACTAGTAATGTACCATCTTCCCCGATTGACAGCATTAATGGAAAGGCAATCAGTCATACCAAGTTGCTTAGTCCTTTGGTTGCTCGGCGAAAAGGTCATCCAGTTACTAAAAGAAAGGTCGCCAAAGTAGATCAAATAGTGAATCGGTTGAAGGCAAGCAAAAGAAAACATAACAAATCAAAGGTAAATTGGTATTCATTACTCTCTATTCAACTCATATTTTATTGTAATCATGTCATACATTTGAGGCATTTATTAACTTTTATGAATATAGGGTAGAAAGGTGCTTGGAGGTGAAGGTGAAGGTCAATGTCAATCTCAACCTGAATGTAGTGTACGTAGAGAGCTTTATCCTTATGTGGTTGGCATGGAAAATAGTATGTGTGTGCCGGTACATGTACATCATAGGAATTTACATTGAGCAATTTATGTTATTTTCCAATTTATTTTAACATTTCATTTTAATTGAATAGGGACACATGGTCAATGCTATTGGAGACACATCTCTTACCCTGGCAAGTGTGGACATTATGAGAAGACAAAGTTTCATAAATCCCCCAACTCAGATTTATGGAGTTAGCACATCGCTTACCTCGTCCGACTGTATTGCAGGCACACCGGGATTTATGAGAACTCAACAATCCATGACTGCTACACATCAAATTTATGGAGCCGTACCATCTTCATTTGTTGACTTCAATGTACAAATGAACCACAATGACCGTGGCGGTAGTTTTCGTTAGTTGGAAACTTGTAATTGTAATGCCTTTTATGTGACTAAACTTGGAGTTTATTTTGTTTTGGATAATTTATTTAATATATTTTTTGGATTGTGCTCTGTCTGTTACAAATCTGTTAATGTTCCCTACTTTGTTGTTGATGTTCCAAATTGATGTTGTTCCCTACTTTGTTGTTATAGTTAATGTTCCCAATTGATGTTATATTTGTGCTCTGTCTGTTACAAATCTGTTACATATTTAATGTGCTCCAAAAAGTCTATGTCCAAAATGTGTTCCAAATCTGTTACAAGTCTGTGTGAAAAATCTGTTCAAAAATTATGTCTGCATATCTATCTACACCCAAATATGTGGAAAAATCTGTCTTCAAAAGTGTGTGAGAAAAACCTGTCTTTGAATCTGTCTTGAAAAACTAGTGTGAAAAAAATATGTTCTCAAAACTGTTTGAAAAACCAGTGTTCAAAAAAGCTGTCTTCAAAAGCCTGTCTCTTGAAAACTATGTGAAAAAAACCTGTCTTCAAATCTGTCTTGGAAAACCTGTGTGAAAAAAGTCTTCAAAACTGTGTGAAAAACCAATGTTGAAAAAATTTGTCTTCAAAAACCTGTGTGCAAAAATCTGTGTTCAAAAACCTGTGTGCAAAAATGTCTTAAAATCTGTCTTCAACAACCTGTGTGAAAAATAGATAAACAGAATCTATGTTGAAAATGTGTCCAAATCTGTCAACCTGTGTTCAAATACACATACCATACATAAAGGCGGGAGCAAACAGAATGAAGAATATGGATTACGAAAGCAAATATGATCGAAATTGAGCAACAGAATTGGAACATACAACACTAATTAAAGAAAATCATTTAATAAGACTTTGTAATTTAAAATACAAAAAAATAACTTACAATTACAATTGTAGCAACTGCAAGGATCTTAAATAGGCTACAAACGGGAAGAAGTAATTGTCACTAGCACACTCTGGTTTTTCTTACAACAGATGAATGGAAGAAAATTGAAGACTGGCTGAATGAATATAATTGATTACAATATATAGAAAACAAATTAACTATACAGCATGTGAGTTGGCTTGAAGGCAGCTGGCAGCATTGGAGGCTGAGCAGAGCTGTCGGTTGATTTTGGCTGATTGATTAAACAGTTGGAGCAGTTTTAACAAAAGTTGATTGAGTGAATAGTAACGGTGAACAGTAACTTTTACTATTCATCACTTTCGGTGGAGCATGTGAATAAAGGAATCTAATATAAATACAAATTGGCAGCTTTTCTCAAAAGAGTATTGATTGAAGCTAATTTGTATTTATATGGAATCCAATGTTGATCAAATAAATGGATCCTGAGCATCTTGAAATTCAGGACCAGAATATTGATTGGTTGATCCTTCAGGAGAGTGGGTACCTTCTGAACCTTCGTCTGAATTGTCTGAACTGGATGAATGGGCTTCACTTTGGTCCATAATTTGTTGGACTAACTGGAGCACTGCATCTTTAGATAACTTGGATTTGCTTTTAGCTTTGACTTTGGACTGAGTAGGAGGTGTAATGGGCTTTGATTGAGTCCTGGGGTGAGCCGGCAATGCAGGAGCTTTGGACTTAGCCTTGGACTTTGATTTATCAGTTGTGGATTGGACCGTAGGCTTGGAACCACCAGAAGAGAGGCTTCCAAGGTTGACTGGAGGAAGACTAGGCTGGCTTCCTTGACTGCTTGCAGCAGTTGGGTTCTGCTGGGCTTTAGCAAGTGCAGGAGTAGGAGCAGACTGATCAGATGGGAATTCTTCTTGAACAATTTCAAATATACGGGGCAAATTGAACTTGGCCCACCATTTGACTGAATGCTGACGAATGACTATTTTATCATCAAGTCCATAATGCCATTTGAATATCCAAGGGATTTTATATTTGGATATAAAAATTAACAATAATGGAAATTGCCTTTGGTGAGTGGTGAATGGGTAAACAGAGGCAAAATAATGAATTAGGTCATTAAGACCATCAGGCAAAATAATGAATTAGGTCATTAAGACCATGGGGATTTACTAGGACTAATGATGCGATTTTTTTAATAATTCATTAATTTCTTTTTTACACATTTCAAGTAATTCATGATTCATTTGAATAGGCCTAGATTTAGTAGGAATTTGTCATTCATTAAAATTCTTAATATATGGTAAAGTGACTACATGTTTTTTCCTATGCCAAAATGCAGTAGGTAAAGTTGAACAGACAGTTGATTCTAATTTTAATTTGAAATCATTAATTTGAGAAATGAGAATGGGATTAGTTAATTGTTGATCAATTCTCTTGTAATTAATTTCTTCTTTAAGGAAATTTAAATGTTGAGTGAGACGATTAATTGTATGAGAAATAGAACAATCTTTTAATTGATTTAATTCCAGCATTTCTGGTGGAGATAAAAATTTAAATGTAACAGGTTGGCCTAAAACATGAGTTATTTTGCCTTCACTAGATGTAGTAAATGGATATAATAAATAAATAAATTGTGTGCCTAAAATAATTTTATCAGTCATATTTTTAACCAGAACAAACGAAGTTTTAAAACATATATTATTTTGACAAATATGAACTTTACGTAATTTATATTTAATGTACATTTGACTACCATTAGCAGAAGTTAATTTCTCTGGACATTTTTCATAATATTTAGTAGGGAGTAATCCTTCTTGTATGTAATTTAAATCAGCGCCAGTGTCTATTAAAGCTATTAATTCTAATTCAAAATCTTCAACAACAATTTTAATTTTTGAATACCATTTTTGAATATAAATTTTATTGATTAGATTTAAACGTTTGTCTTCAAGAGTATGAGATTGAGATCGATTATCAAATAAGAGTTTATCAAGATTAGTATGATCATAATCATTTTCAGAATTATTATCAGATTCATGAGGTGATATAGGTTTGAAATTTTCTAAATTTTGATTTAGCTTGAGGGTAATAATTTCATCTTCTAATCGTTTATCTTTATTCTGTAATTCTCGGATAATTTGTTTAATTTGGTTGATTTCAGATTGTAAATCCTGAAGTGTAATTTCTTTATGTTTATGTTTAAATTTATCTAAAGTCTTAGATAGGCTAATAATAGGTTTATCAAACTTAGGTTTGTTGTCGGAATGAATTAATAAGGATTTTAACTTATCAATATATTTTTGTTTTAAACTAGGATCATCTAATTTGCTAATTAAGTCAATTAAGGCAGTTTCTTCTTGATGTGATTTGGTAAGGACAGTAATTTGTTTAACTGGTTTACAGTAGACATCATTACATCCTAACGTTATATTATTATCAGAATCAGTATTAGATGATTTATCATCAGAAGAAGTTGATGGATTATTGGAAGTGGAATCACAATCAGATTGGTTTAATTGAAAGATTTCAAATATTTGATTTTTTGAATCATTATTTATTTGTAATTGATTAATCTTATCTTTTAATTTTTGCTTTTCTTTACATTTATTGGAATAATGACCTTTTTGACCACAATTATAACATGTAATATATTTATTAATTTTAGATTTTGGATGTGATTTTTTGTAATGTTTCTTTTTGGGTTTAGTATAGAATTTATCATTGGATTTGGAGGGTGAATAATTCTTTTTATATTTATTAGAATATTTGGATTGATATTTATGCTTAGAATATTTATGTGATTTCCTACAAGAGGGTGCTACAGGAGGTAAACCATATTGTTCACAAAAATTTCCTAATTTATATTTAGCTTTGTGTTTATCTATGGCTTTTTGACTAAGTTTAAGATCAATACACATTTTTAATCTTTCTTTTTGAATAGTGCTAATTATATCGCCATAGGTTAAATTATCATATTCAATAATACCATTAGGTTGGCTAAGAACATCTCTAATTTTATGAGCAAATAAACTAGGTAATTGTAGACACCCCATTTTTGACCATCCTCAAGACTTGGACGTCACCATTGGAACACTTGGTGATTACCCTTGTTTGTGTTCGTCTTGAGTTCCCAGAGGTCTCGGTTGCGCGCCTTGCCTCAGGATCTCTCGACTAGACCGTGTTGTGTCTGGTTTTGCACCAAACACTTGTGTTTTGCCTTGGAGGGGCAGGGAATGCCTTGTGAGGCATCCCCACACATCACCGGCCATGGCTTGAGGCCACCGGCCAGTGATTTTATGCCATCGGCAATGTATATTGCCGGTCGGCACTCTTTGTTGCCGGTCGGCCATTTATTTTGCCAAAATGGCAATTTTGAATGGCTGATCACTGTTCATCTACTTTTATTAGATATTTTGTGCCAGCTGTGATAGCTGGCACCCACTCTGTTCCTCTCCATACACGTGTATGGAGGGATTTCCCTCTTGGATGGCTTGTTTTGGAAGCCTTACAAGAGGGAGTTGCCTATAAGAAGAGGCTTCCTCCCTTGGCATTAGGGTTACAAAAAATTTCAGAGGGAGCTCTGGATTAGGGTTAGGGTTGATACATATTTCCTATCTCTATATCTCTCTCTTGTGTCTGTCTAGTGTGTGTTTGTCCATACTATTGCACACAAACACATAGTGTTACACCTTCTCTTGGTTGTTGAGGGACCAGAGGGTTGTTCTTGGTGTTCTTGACTGGATTTGAGCTCAAGGAGGCAACAAGATCATCATTTGTGAAGGAGGACTTCAAGGGTAAGAAACTAGTCCATTTTTACCCCATTTTTGCACACTACTTTTACCTATCTTGCAACTATTTTTTGTCTTTTCATATAATACATAAAAGTTCTTTTTTTAAGGCCTCTAAATAGTTTGTTAAGAGTGTTTTAAGCTTTGGGGTTGTTTGACCCCTCTTAAGCCTTGTTTGGCCCTTGTTTTGTGCTATTTTGTGTGAGCTCTGGGACTTTGGTGTTTGGGCCTCCTCACCACTGAAATCTTGAGGGATTTCAGTGGTAAGGATGGTGCCTTGAGGTCCCAAGAAGGAGAGGGCCACCCCCTCTCCTTGTTGTCCTTGAAAAGGACCATTTTTGCCTCTTGAGGGAGCACCTAGCTTAGGCTCTTGTTGACCATGCCTTAGCTGTTATTTATGCTTATTTTTCCATGAAATAGCATTATTTTAAGTTGGTTTTGGTACACCATGCTTGCTTAGCATACATGCCTTGTAATGCCATTTTGTTGCCTTAACATGCCTTAGGTTGTAAACCATTGTTCTAGCATGTTCTAAGCTTGGCTTTGTGAAGCTTTCATATTTATTTTTCCATGATTAAGGTCTGTCCTTAGTTGTTTGGGTCGACTTTGGCATGCATTGTATAGCCCCTTTGCATTTTTGGCTTGTTGGCCTTAAGGGTGTGAGTGTATAGCATGCATTACTTGTTTTGATTTAGTGGGTTGGGACCATTTTCCATGTCATTTCAGTCCACTTAGTATGCTTGTATGCTTGCATTTCATGGTCCCTTTGATGTGTCAAAGGCTTGTGTTGCATGTTCCATGTTTTGGTCATTGTGCATGCTTTTGAATTCAAGTCATTTAGATGCCATCTAAGTAATCTTTTGGGCTTTGTTTTATGTGCTAAAACTCTGTTTTGGGTCATTGAATTCATGCCATGTTTGGCCTTGTTAAGTGTGGTTCAATACCCCTTTCGCTTGTTTTGAATCTTGGACTTTGCTTGCATACCTTGATTGCATTGTTTGGGTTGGTTTGGCACCATGTTCTTGCATGATTTTCAAAGCTTAATTTACATGCTAATTGTCCATGTTATGCCTCTTTCAAGTGTGCTTGAGAGTTGCCCTTTTGTGCTTAAGTATTAGCCCTTTAACATGTGCATGTGTGTGCGTGTGTTGGCCTCCATGTTTGAGCACTTTAGCCACTGATTTAGGCTTGTTTGAGAATTGCCTAATCATGTTTAAGTCCATCTCTTTGCTTGTTTGCATGCTCACCTCGCATGGTTGCTTGCATACTTGCATGTACACATTGCGTTGCCATGTTGCGTCCTTAGCTCGCATGCCTAGGTTGCATTGCATTGTGCATGCATTGCCTCACCTCTTGAAGTGAGTCATGATAGAGGTAGAAACCCCTTGGTTTGACTATGTGCATTGCATTACATTTGAAATGAAAAATACACAACTTGGTCTCTTGGGTTATCACGCATTGAAATGCGCGCTTGATGGTCCGAGAACCAAGGACCATGTCCCTTTGAGTCATAAACATGATAAGGGATATGGTCGGTGCATACATTGCTTGAAATGCATTGCCATGCTGTGCCTTGCCCTCTGCTGCTGTCAATTGCAGGTTCTGCAGACATTCTTGGCCGACCGGCAGTGTTCAGTGCCGACCGACCATATATCCATGGCCGATAGCTTCATCAACAGTCGATGATCACATCTTACTGCTGGTGGCCATTCTCCTCAGCCGGTGGTGTCTCCCAATGTCCAGGGAAGCAATTCTGAGACTTTGGCAGTTTTCAGAGGGGTAGAGCAGGGAAAACAGAGGCAGCCTACGCATGGCAGTGGACTTCTGAGCAAGACCCGAGCACGCGTGCATTGAGCCCTCTTCTCGAGGCCCCTTTTTCTTGCTTTCTTAAATTAATTAATTTGTTTAATTAATTTAGTTGGTCTGTAATAATTAATTAGCTAGGATAGTTAATTCATTATTCGAATTGTATTATTCTTTTGGTCCCTTCGAGCGAGGGCGAATTTGTAATAAGTGTGGGTGAGTGTGTGCATGCCTTCCAACCCCCACTTCTTTCTCCCTTTTACTTACCTGCTTTGATGGTTAGTAATAGGTCATGTTTAATTTAGCATACCTTATGCTATGCATGCGTGCATCATTCATCAGTATTGCATGCACCGGGCTCGGCGCATCATGCTAACTGCATTAGTATTTCAAATCTAACTTGAATACATGCTACTTGTGCATTTTCACATGTCATTCATAAACTAGCTGAGCCTACTCTAGTGACATTCCGTATGCGTTGCATTAGACATTTAAACATGGACTTGGATCATGCATTGATTGCTAACAAGTTCTTTGTTTTGGCACGGAGTACGATGTAAGTATTTATGCTTTAGCATCCTTGCACGCGTGTGAGTGTTGCCATGATAGCATGATTACCATGAGGCTAGCTGCTTATGCGATATAACTGCTTGAATGCCTGTGGGTGAAGGTTGGATTGTCTGAGTTGGAATAGCTCATTGAAATCCGTGTTTTAGCCTACTTGCGAGTAGCAAATTCCAAAACATTTTTCCAAAACAAACGGATATGCAATGCTTATTCCCAAATTAGGCAATCTAGTCTATACTTTTGTGCTGTGCGCATAACATAGTAATTCTAGGCTAATAATCGGGATAAGAACATATAACGTTTTCAAAATTAGATATCATGGTTAGTAGAGGCCGATCTTCGGATCGGGCGAGAGGGGGTGCTCATAGCTAACCTTCCCCAATCGTACCCAAGCTCCCGAGCCGAGGCAACTTTAGTGATGACGGACACGTGGCCTTTGGCACCGAGTCAGGGTTTCCTAAATTCCCCCATGAAAAATATTTAGGTGGCGACTCTGTATCTGGCAAAGCAGTCCATGTTTGGCACTTCTTTTCTGAAAATCTATTTTCTCAAAACGATTTGCCGGATTTGGACTCTTTGGTTCAGATTAAGGACCGTGACACAAATCGAGTCCGAACTGTAGCACGAGGGCCTCACGCGGGCGCGTCTACAATAATCCATTAATAAATTTTTCTTTCCAGAATGCTTTAGTACAGTCTTCTCTTAACATAACTCTAGAGGTAAAAACATCTTTGTACCATCTAAAATCACTTAAGGTTGGATAGGTGAGGTTACTAAGCTGATCTTGTATGCGAGAATAAATATTAGTAGGGGTACCGATAAAATGTCGAACAATAGTATAGACTAATGCATTAATACCATCAGGGTGGCAACATCCAATGTTTTCATCAAAGATAGGGAGGCCATTATCATCAGTTTGGTTAGCATAAATTACAGATTCTCTTTGATCTTCAGTTAAATATTTTTCCCACCAAGATTTGAGCATACCAGTGAAACCAGAAGTAATTAATGTAACAATTTCAAGTTGAGTATATTGGGGATAATTGGAGAGATAACTGTTGGAGACCATAGATAAATGATTTAACTTTTGGAGAATTTGATCTTCACTAAGACCATTAATATTCCATTCATATAATTTTTTGGCAGAAACAGAAAATTGATTATTGAGGTTTGTTTCTTCAAATTGAAGATCAACAGGAGTAGGTCGGGAATACCAATTTTTTGTAGTTTGAGGATTAACTCTAGGATAATGAATTTTTGTAAGGTGATTAGAGGATTGGAATTGTCGGGCTAATTGATCTATGTCATCATTAGTGGATTCAGCGTCTGACTGGATAGAAACAATTTCAGTAGTAGGTTGTTGATTCAGAATAATAAGACCTTTATCTTTAGAGGGTGAAGCATTATCAGAGGTAGATAATTTAGTAAATAATGTTTCAATAGCTTTGACAGTGGAGTGATCATTGGTAACTAAACTAGTTCGTTTGGAACGATTACTGGGTAGGTTAAGTAAAGGGTGATCTAAAGGTTGTTTAGTAGATGTGTTTTGAACAGATTCTAAATTGGTTTCTATTTTGTCTAATTGTTTACCAATTGTGTTTAAATATTGATTAATATAATTATTTTGTTCAATAACCTTTTTAATCTCATTATCATTACCAAATAGTTTGAAAGGGGAAGCAGGGATTTCAGACCCTTGTTGAGTAAGAATTATTTTCTCTAAAGAAGGATGACTAGAGCTAACAGAAGTGGTGTCAAAAGTTTTCCATTTATGTTTTGTGATTGTATTAATCTTTTTGTAATACTTGTCAACATATTCTAATAGAGGTAATTGAAAACCATATTTGACCATAAAATCATACCATTGTCTAGTAATTTTGGACATTTGAGTAGAATTATATTTAGCATAATAAGCATGTTGTTGTGTGGTATTTTTAGAGGATTTAAATTCAATAAGTAATTTATCTAAATCAGGTTTGAAATCTTTTTTGATTGTCATTAATTGGGGATTGACTGGTGGTATAAATTCTTCGAAATCAGTTTGAGTTGGAGAATGATTGGAAGCAATTTCTTCATCAGTTGGATGTGTAGAATAAACAGGTTTACTAATTTGAGAAGAAGTAGTATTATCAATACCTTTTAATTTATTTTTTATAGAAGGTTGACCAAGATGGATTTGACTATTTTTCCGAAATAAAGGGGTATTAAATATTTCATCTTCTGTTTCAATTTCAGTTAGAACACTAGATGTACTATGTCGAGAGGATTGGCTTCGATTAAATTTAATTCGAACAGAACCATCATTGAATTGGTGAATATCTTGGATATCTTGAATTGAGGATTGTTGTTGGTTATGTTTGTAATTTTCATTAACAGTAATTCATTGATCAGGTAGATCTACATTTTTCCATTCAATCATTTGAGGAACATTAATATGGGATTCTCCATCGTTACTACTACTTTGAATTAATAGAGTTTTATCTTTGGGACTCTTATGTAAAGCATGAACATTTAAATTAGTTTGCATACATTTGTAATGAACACGAGAATGTATTTGAATACATTTGCATACATTAGTTTGCATAAATTAGTTTGTATTTAAATTAGTTTGCATACATTTGCATACATTAGTTTGCATACACAAGAATGTATTTGAACAATCTGTGAAGCACCTGTGTTCAAATACACAAATCTATGAAGCACCAGACAAACAGAATCTATGTTCCAAATCAGTCCAAAATCTGTCCAAATATGTGAAGAAATTCTGTTCATAATATGTGTTAACAAGCTATCCAAATCTGTGAAGCACCTGTGTTCAAATAGACAAATACATAAACAGAATCTGTGTTGAAAATCTGTCCAAATCTGTCAAGAATGTGTGAACAAATTTTATTCACAATCTGTCAACAATATCTGTTCAAAATCTATCCAAATCTGTCAATAATCTGTGTTCAACCAGACAAACAGAATCTATGTTCCAAATCAGTCCAAAATCAATCCAAAATCAGCCCAAAATCTGTCCAAAATCTGTTCAAAATCAGCCCAAAATCTGTGTTCAAACAAACAAACAAATAACTTTCAAGCTTCCAATCAGATAACAAACAATCCACATGATTACATATTCATACTTCTCAATCCATAATTGTAATATATCATAAATCTTCATACATATCATCTTCATAATTAATACAACATCAATTACATGTTCTAACTTGTATAAAAATTATTACATCTTCATAATTAATATAACACCAATTACAAGCAACATGAAGATCCCATTAATACAACACGAATTTCTATTTATGTCTCTTTGCAATTTTTGCATTTGAATGTTCTGAAATTGATGTTGTTCGCTTTGAAATCGAAGATGTTCGTCCATACTTTGAAGTTGTTCGGTGACAATTGGTGTATTGTCCATTCGCACTTGCCCTTCCTCTCTACGTTGTGAATTTGTAGACAAGCACCATGCAATAAACCCACTGCAATCAGGACAACAATAAAATAGCTTATTCTTGTTTCGTTTCGTCTCCGAAATTAGAATGATTGCTTTTTTCCGACATTGAGGATAATTTCTGTTGCAATACGTCAATTGATCTGAGGTACTGCCGTTAACACTTGAAGTTGACATCTGCAAAAATATGAAGTGAAATCTGCAGTTGACATTATCACCTATAAATGTAAGAACGATTGCCACATATACTTAATTGTATAATCAAACTCATATATTGCTCATTGGGCTGGCATTTATATACAAAAGAATCCAGTGAGTGAACAGTGTGGCAACACCATTCATGTTTGTTGAAATCACTAGGTTAAATGTTTTGTGAAGTTATTGATACAAAAATGTGTCATCAGATGGTTTACATTCTCACAGCGAATAACTTATAATTTCTGCATATTTGCACCTATTTTGGTTTGTTAGTTCGTGATGAATTGGTCTTTCTCTGGTAGTTTCTGCCACAAAAGAGTACAACAGTTTTGACAGCTCTGAGTTCTACTTCTACATATCTAATTCATATTATTCCTTATAGACAATTCAACTTTCAGTTGGGGACTAGGTGTTGGAATCATGTGTATGATGTCTGCTGGGAAGGCTGAAATCAGTAGGCTGAACACGGCAGTGGATGAGACTACAAAAGTTGTTCAAGAATTAAAAACTGAATTTTCTAGAATTCAATCACTATTTTAAAACTATTACCCTGATTGTGAACTAAAATTCAATCATTATCTTAATTCAATAGTGAAAGATAGGGTAATATTACCCTGATTATGTAATTATTGAAAGACAACTGCTATTTTAATTCCTCACTATTTTAGTTCTTCCAAAAGGAGAAGAATAAGAATAATATACCAAATATTCTCATTGCCAATTAAAAGATGTGAGGAACTTGCAAGTACATAGAAAACACAAAAGTACTCAAAGAAAATAAAACCACACAACTACATTTAAAGGCAAAAGTACTCATACAACATGCAATTATGCAGCTAGATGTGCTGAAAAATGTTACTAATTATGAAAGTTTGATTCATGCAAACTTAGCATATAGATTTGTAACAAATTCATAAATGAAGATATTATGATGAGATTAATTAGCAACTAAAACTAGTATATCGACGGTGAACCTTGAAACTAAAAATGGTTGTAAGCTGGTTGTCTAGTTTTGAAATCAAGCACTGAGAGAATTATAGCATAAGTCCACATGGACTGATAATACCCATATACATTCTGATTTCTCATTCCAAAATACTAAACATTTTGAAATAACTTTATGTTCACATATCTTAAAAATGTGTGTAGATTTTCATGAAACTTGAAGAAGAAAAGTCAATTGAAGGTAGTAATTTTTTAGATGATTAATAACATTGTTCACGATGTTTGAAATGATTAGTAAATTCAGGGGAGAAACCTAGAATTACATTAAATACAGCATAGGACCTTCCAAGTAATATTTTCATTGAATTAAATTATTTAAATAGAGAATTACATTAAATGATTGTGCATAATCAGGGTAATATTTTCATTGAATTAAAACTATTACCCTAATTGTGAACTAAAATTCAATAGTGAGGAACCTCAATTCAATAGTGAGGAATTAAAATCAATAGTGAGGAACTAAAATTCTACTCATTACTTTATACAAATCTACATTTCAAAATTATTGAAGACAGATTGTATGCAAATATATATATGTATATATATATATGCCCTGATTGTGAACACAATTTGCCATTGTCGCAAATTTGGAGAAACTACTCATTAATTTCAAAGAGATATGTCTGTTTGAAATAATTTTGTCATTGTCGCAAATTTTATATCAATTTGTGGTTAATCTATGTCTGTGTTAATGTGTATGCAAATAATATGGTTAGAATCTGTCTTCAACAAATCAGGGCATATATATACAGATGAAATCAAAGAGAAATCAAAGTCAAAGTCACAATCTGTCTTCAACAAATCAAGGCATATATATATAGATGAAATCAAAGTCAAAGTCACAATTTGTCTTCAACAAATTAGGGCATATATATAGATGAAATCAAAGTCAAATCAAAGTCAAAGTCACAATCTATCTTCAACAAATTAGGGCATATATATATATATATATAGAGAGAGAGAGAGAGAGAGAGAGAGAGAAATTATTTCACTGACTTGTGCACACAGATCTGTCGAGAAAACACGGAGAGTCGAGAGAAGCGAGTCCGGTGAGAAGGCGGAAAGAGACTCGGTCGTCGTCGGTCGTCAGAAGCTGCGCTCGTCGGGTCGCTGGGGTTGTAGAAGCTGCGTTCAACCTCGATCGTCGCCGAGGTTGGAGAGTCGCACTCGTCTGGTCGGGTCGCCGGTGTTGTAGAGCTACGCTCGTCGAGGAGGTCGCCAAGGAGAGGCACAACAGAGAAGAGAAGGAAGAATAGACAGTCTTCAAATGTATTGTGTGTTGGAAATGAATTTGAAATTTGAAATGAATAAGAAAGAGGGAGAAATGGGCGAGTTTGCATCCATTTTCCACATAGGCAGCCACGTCATTAGTGCTAATTTAGTGGTGAACATTTAGAGGTCGGGAGCATTTTTCTTAAAACTTAGTGGATATAGTACCACCCTTTTTAAAACTTTTAAAAATAAGGTACCTCACGTAATGGATATAATACCACCCTTTTTTTTAACTTTTGAAAATAAGGTACATAGTACCACTCTTTTTAAAACTTTTAAAAATAAGGTACCTCATGTAGTGGATATAGTACCACCCTTTTTAAAACTTTTGAAAATAAGGCACCTCTCTTTCTCATTTGTCCACTTTCTTGCTTCTATCTCTTGATCCACGCGCTCCTCGCTATTTTATTTTGTTCTATCTTTTTCTTATATTTTTTTCTCTCTGTCACGGTTAATCTTGAGAAATTATTTTTTCTTTTACTTTTGGACAATTTTATGTGGTGTCTCAAACTATCATTCATTGGTTACACTAGTAGGATCAGAACCTTTTTTTTTTTTTTTTTTTGAGTTTATAAAAAATAATTTGATAAATCTCAAGTAATAAATGATAAGAAACAATACTTTAGGAATATCAAATAATCACTCGTTAACCTCACATTCACGTCGTATTCTCCCTCTCAATTGTCACTTTATTTTTTTTAAATAAATTTAACTTTTATAAAAACTGAGAATTTATTAGGAAATTCTTTTTCAAGTATTGTATTCCAATTAGTCTGTAACGCCTCAAAATAATAAGCAATAGACCATTCACTATATACATTAAATAACTACACCAACATAAGTAATTATCTTTCATTGATTTCAATTGAGTTTACAAAAGACTGACATATGCAGATATACAATCATAAGTCTATCCCTAAATCTATAACATATGTCACAGCATGAGATAAGATCTGAAAATAAAATAGATAATAAATGCCCTAAAAGTTTACAACTTTCCCAGACAATGTTTGGTTACAACAAAATTAGAGTTTAAGACCAATACACTTAAAGCACTTGGCTTATACAAAAATGAATATAACAAAATGAAACTCTTGCTCTAAGTCCTCCTAAGCTGTTGCCTTGGCGGAGGCATATTATCAGCACCTGAAATGTTTTTTTCACATAGGGTGAGCCATAGCCCAGTAGAAATAATCCATCACAGTATATGAATCTTAACAAAGCTATAAGGTGAACTCATATGCAATATTTGTATCAAAACATTCTATCTCTTTCCAAAGACCATGCAATGCCAAATGAATATCATAGTTCTTAAAACATTCTCCTTTCAAGGAAAACATGGCAGTGAATCAGATTTCTGGAAATCTCTATAACAATATCACATTTCACGAAAATTTCGTCCGTTGGAAACCATAAACCAACACACATATAAATGTAGGCTATACAAGCATTACTATTGCCATTTTACGGATATTTCGTCTACAAGATCGGCACTCATGTATATGTGTAGTTTTCGGAACTTTCACCCTAGACACATAGGTCAACTTATTTGATGTAACAACAACTCATTTCCAGATTCTCCCATTTTCTCAAAACAATGTACATTTGTAATGTATAAATATGAAATAATAACCAATGCCGCACGTGCCCCTCGCACCTACATATATTTCAGTATGCAAGCTCCAATCTGCCCTATTTTCTGCACATGCGAGGCCCTAAGCCGCACGTGCGGTGCAAGAAAATCTGGAACCTGAAAATCTACTCAAATGTCCAATTCACATTGGTGGCAAAACAATTTTATTTCCATACATTTTAAGCTCCAAAAACACTCAAGAACACATGGGATTAAACATAGTAAGCTTAAACAAAACTCATAACTTCAATTTGAAACTCAAATCCATGTAAAAGTTCAAACTTTTAAACTTTTAATACAAAGTTATTCACTATGCAAATTGAGCTCCAAGGTTTGAATCCATGGAGCTTCCTTCTTAGTTTTCAAAACTCATGCAAGAAATCAATTGTAGAAAGAAGATTTTCACGGAATTATGCCATGCATGGTGAACTTAAGAGTGAATTTATTCTTTTCTTCTATATATTTACTTGTATGTCTTAAATTTTAGCAATAAGAGAAAAACCTTAATTTGATCATCAATTCATTTTAATTTACCCTTGAAACTTAAATGATGGTGCATGTGCAAGTCTCTATAGCAAGAATTTAGGAAGAAAAGCTTACCTTGCTCTAATGGTTAGGGAGAATGCAAGACAATCCTCTACTTTCTTCCTATGTTCTTCACCTCTCCTTTCTTCCTTCTTTTCTTACTCTATGTTGAACTCTCAAAACCTCTCCTTCTCTCTCTTTACGTGTATACTCCTAAGCTCATCAAGGTCCACTACTCTTCTCTCTTAATTCTTAGTCAATTTGATGAGTCATACTCTAGTTCTTTGATCATACTCACAGAGCTCATATTAAATAAACTAATAAATCATCTAAACTAATTTAAATTCAATTCACTCAAATTAAATTAACTCTCATCATATTATGATCTTAATTACACTGAATTAAATTATACTATTATGAATTAGGCTCTAATTTCCTATCCTATTATTTAATTCTAACTTGTTAAAACTAGCGAATCAGACAGTTTAATTTCACTCTAACCTACCTGTCCACAATAACACAATTTAAATAATCACTTGGCATCACAATAACACTTCACAACATATAATTACACAATTAGCAATAAGCACATAATTAATTAACTTAATTTGCTTAATTAAGGAGGCGATTGTCACATTTTTTCCCCTTTAGGACGTTTGGTCCTCTAAACTCAATTACCTTCCTTTGGGAAGAATATAAGGTCAAATGGGAAGAGGTTTGGGTATCTCCTCTTCATATCAGCTTCAATTTCCTAGGTTGCATAAATACCACCATGGTTTTGCGAGTCTAGTTTCACGAAATTTCTTTGTTTCTCAACTTCGTGATTCGCCGATTTACAATCTGAATGGGCCTTTCTTTGTAAGTATAGTCATCACTCAAAAGCACGTGGATGGGCTCAATAATGTGAAAGGGATCCCAAAGGTAATCCCGTAACATCGAAACATTAAAGACATTATACATATGTTCCATTTCGAGAGGGAGTGCTACTTGATATGCCACCGGATTAATCTTTTCAATAATTTCATACAACCCAACATTCCTCGGTGCTAATTTTCCCTTGGTTCCAAAGCGAGTTTACCCTTTCATTGGTGTCACTTTAATAAAAACATGGTTACTCACTTCGTATTCCCTATCTCGCCTTCGGACATCCGCATAGCTTTTCTGTCGGCTTTGTGCAGTTTTCAATCTTTGTTGAATTAACTTCACATTTTTTGTTGTTTCATGAACAATCTCAGGCCCAAGTAAAGGCTCATCTCTAACTTATGCCCAACAAATAAGAGACTGACATTTTTTGCTACATAAACCCTCGAAAGGCGCCATACCAATGCTTGAATGGAAACTCTTATTGTAGGCAAATTTGGCTAAAGGCAAGTGAGTTTCCCAATTCCCTTGAAAATCAATCACACACATAAGCAGCATGTCCTCCAGAGTTTGGATTGTTCTTTCCGACTGGCCATTGGTCTGTGGATGGTATGCACCGCTCAATCTCAATTCAGTACCCAATGCCATTTGCAGAATTTACCAAAATCTTGATGTGAACTTCGAGTCCCTATCAGAAATAATGGATACAGGCACTCCATGCAATCTAACAATCTCATTAATGTAAATTATAGCCAACTTATCCGCATTATAAATTTTTTTGACACGTAAGAAATGAGCAGACTTAGTCAACCGGTCAACAATAACCCAAATTGAATCCATACCTCTATTGGAGCGAGGTAGTCCAACAATAAAATCCATGGTAATATGCTCCCATTTCCACTCCGGTATTGGCAGAGGTTGAAGCAATCTCGTGGGTTGTTGATGTTCAGCTTTAACTTGTTGGCAATGTAGGCACTTTGACACAAACTTAGCAATTTCTTTCTTCATTCCCGGCCACCAGAAATTAAGCTTCAAGTCTTGGTACGTTTTTGCATTTCCTGGATGGATAGAAAGTTTTGAACTGTGGCTTCTTGCAAAACTCATTTTTTCACGTCAACATCATTTGGTACACACAATCTACCTTGACATTTCAACACGCCATGTTCAAAAACAAAATCCAGTCTCGGTTTGGATTCCCGTTCATCAATAATCTTCTTCAAAAATTGATCTTGTTGCTATTTTTCTTTAATCTTTTCAAGAATCACTAGTTGAGCAGAAATAGCAACCAATGTCCTGCCTTGTTCTCGTAAAACAATTTCAACCTCAAAATTTTCAAGATCATGTAGCAATTCTCTTTGCCCAGTAAGTAAACAAGCCAAATTCCCAATTGATTTTTGACTAAGCGCATCAGCAATAGTATTAGCTTTCCAGGGATGGTACAAGATTTGCAAGTCATAATCTTTTATCAATTCCAGCCATCTTCGTTGTCTCATGTTCAATTTTTTCTGGGTAAAGAAATATTTTAAGTTCTTGTGATCTGTGTAGACTTCACATGTTGCCCCATACAAGTAGTGGCACCAAATCTTCAATGCAAATACTACTGCGGCAAGCTCCAAATCATGAGTCAAATAATTATTTTCGTGTGGCCTCAATTGTCGAGATGCATATGCTATTATGTTGCCATTCTGCATCAATACACACCCCAAACCCTTATAAGAAGCATCATTAAAAATAGTAAATTCGTCCATACCTTAGGGTAAGGTAAGAATCGGTGAAGTCACAAGTCGAGTCTTCAATACTTGAAAGACTGATTCTCTCTTATTAGTCCAGTCAAACGGTACTCCTTTCTGTGTCAACTGAGTCAAAGGCAAGGCAATTTTGGAAAAGTCTCTCACAAATCTTCGATAATATCCAGCCAAACCCAAGAAACTCCGGACTTCAGTAACATTGGTAGGTCTAGACCAATTAACAGCTGCCTCAATCTTCTGTGGATCCACTGCAATGCCATCTTTATTGATTACATGCCCCCAAAATATGACACTATCAAGCCAGAATTCACTCTTTGTTAGTTTTGCATATAATTTCTGCTCTCTCAAGGTTTGTAAAGCAATTCTCAATTAATGTTCATGTTTTTCTTTGCTTTTGGAATAAATCAAAATGTCATTTATAAAAACAACTACAAATTCATTGAGGAATGACTTGAAAATTCTGTTCATAAGATCCATAATGTAGCAGGCGCGCATAACAAGAAATTCATAATGTCCGTACCTTGTTCGGAAAGCAATCTTTTCAATGTCCTCAACTTTGACTTTCAATTGGTGGTATCCGGATCTAAGATCAATCTTGGAAAAGACTTGAGCACCATGCAGTTGGTCAAATAAATCATCAATACGAGGCAACGGGTACTTGTTTTTCACTGTCACCTTGTTCAGCCCACGGTAGTCAATGCAAAGCCTCAATGAACCATCCTTCTTCTTTACAAATAAAACCGAAGCGCCCCACGGTGATGTACTAGGTCTGATAAACTTTTTGTCCGGCAATTATTATAATTGAACTTTCAACTCTTTCAATTCAGTAGGGGTGATTCTGTACGGAGATTTGGAAATTGGCTGTATACCCAATATCACCTCAATAGTGAACTCAATCTCCCTGTCAATCAAATCCCCTGGAAAATCATCTGGAAAAACATCTGGGAATTCTCTGACTATAGGAATACTATCCACATTAACTTTATTATCAGTAGGCACAGTCAACACACAACATAAATACCCTTTACACCCATTTTTAATCAATTTGTAGGCTTTCATAGATGAAATCAAATATGGGGGAGGCACTACTCCAACTCTGTTAAATATAAATTCAGGCAATCCAGGTGGACAAAACACAACTTGTTTTGTTACACAATCAGTAGAGGCATGGTATTTTGTTAACCAGTCCATTCCCAAAATTACATCAAAGTGGTCAAGATTCAGAGGCAATAAATCAACATATAAAATCACATCCCCAATAGCAATCTCACATGCAGGATACATATAAGCACAAGTCATGGACCCCCCAATAGGTGAAGACACAGCTAATAAATAATTCATGGGTTCCGGTGGTCTAGTTAATTTTCTTGGAAAAGCATGGGAGACAAATGAATGTGTAAACCCCGAGTCAATTAAAATATAAGCATTTTGAGCACAAATTGGCAGTATACCTGACACAACTATCTTAGTATGCTACACATCTCCTTGTACAAGTGCAAACACCCGGCCTTGCCTCAAAGTTTCTCTCCCAGTAGCTTTAGGATTAGGTTTTGGTGTAGGGGTTGATGCTGCAACACTTGCTACGGGTCTACTAGTTCCTTGAGATGTGAGAGAACAATCTTTGACCATATGGTCCACCTTTCCACACTTGTAACATGCCCCTAAAATTTTGTAACAAGCCTTTTTATGTCTTCTACCACATTCTGGACAAGGTGGTATGGAATTGTTACCTTGGCTGGAACTACTTGTCGACCCTGTATTTTGCTTTTTATTCCACAAGTTGTTCCGGCCCTTTTTAAAATTAAAACTTTGTCTCTTACCCTGCCATTCAGTCACCAGGGTCTTAGCCTGTTTCAATGCTGCCACATTTGCCTCAGCTATGATAGCTCAATCAAGGGCATCCATATACTTGTGTAATTTCAAAACATTAATCCGGTCAAGTATCTCCACATTAAGTCCACCCTCAAATTTTCTAGCCTTTTTTATAGTCAGTATCTACCATGTGTGGTGCATAGTGGGCGAGCTCAGTGAACTTAGTTTCATATTCTGCTACTGACATGGTACCCTGCTTCAGTTGTTCAAATTCAGATACTTTGCGATCTCGAACACACTGAGGGAAATATTTATGCTAAAAAGCTTCTTTAAACTGAGCCCAAGTCATAGCATTGTTTGTATCACGAATATGCATCCACTACCGCCTGGCTTCTTCTTGTAAGGTCAAAATAGCCAATAACACTTTTTGTGCCTCTGAACACGGGAATACTTCAAATAGTTTTTCAGTTTCTAGGATCCATACTTCGGCCTTCAATGGCTCAAGACCTCCCTAGAATGTTGGTGGCTTCATTTTGTTAAACTTTTATGTCAAAGTAATAACATCATCATTGCCATTTGGTTTTGGCTGCACTAATGGCGGAGGAGGAGGTGAGGGCTGTTGGTTCTGTTGTTGTCTTAGAGCCTCAGTCAATAATTCAACCATTCTTTCCAATCTTGCAATTCTTGTTTCGAATGATTCAGTTTCATCTGTATTCCTTGCATTCTCCATTGCATTATATAAAGCATAGTAATAATAAACATAGGAAAAGTAGTTTTCTTATTCATGTTAGCACATATTCACATATATATATTCACACACACATATTTATGCTTATGTAATGCCCTAATTGCTTTTCTAGGACATCATATAGCTCATTTGGACACATGTGTGCGGTATAACTCGTGCTCTGATACCACTCTATCACAACCCAAACCCACCCCTAAGGGTTTAGCATTGTAACCGGCCAGTAATCCGTAATTACCAAATGCCTACTTAGTAGTAATAACAATTTAAAAGAAAAAAAAAAAGAGGGGGGCCAGTGGAAGCCTGTGTACATATTAAAACATAATGCCCAAAAAGGTGTGAGGACATAAATGAACAAATACCTTCCATATGAGTGCATACATATATGCACACATAAGTCCAGGTCCATATCCAACATACATATAAAAGCTTAAGTCGTAGACATCCAAGACAGGTTAGGGAATTAAATCCCAAGTCCAAAAACAAAGTATAAAATATTTATTTGACATCAAACAACTTTCCAAAAAGGGATGGAATTATATCACCCAAAAGCCTTGACAATAACGGATTAAAGCCTCGTAGTGAGGTACAATGGGTTGGCTTGACAAAACAAAATCGGGTCAACACTGCTAACTCCGCTCGGGTGACTAATCACCTACATACACATATATACACAGTGAGCTAAAGCCCAGTGAATAACAAATGCGTAAAGGGGTTAAGAATGAACGTCTTTTCAGTATTTAAAACAGACAATTGCATCAGTAGATCATTTGTATGATCAATATTTCATATTCCATATCATACCTATCATATAGGAATCATAGCAGTCATACGTGGTACATCCAATAGCAGAACAGTACATTAGGTCTTAAAAGACCAAACAATCAATTGATGGCTATCAAAACAGTAAACAGTAGCTCTAACATTGGAACTAACAGAGATTTCTGTAATAGTAGCAATAACAGTAACAGTAACAGTAACAGTAACAATAGTAGTAACAGTCAGTTGCCATGGATGCCATGAGTACAGTTCATAAATTACGACAAACATTCATTCAGTAAACAATATCATTTCAAAAAGTAGTATAGTTAATCAGTCAGAAAATAATTATAATTGAATATAACTTTATAACATTATTACTCACAGTGGGCTCCATGGAACACGTGCTAATATGCACTAAAGACGCAGTGTCCGACCTAAACAAACAAATTCAAGCACAACAACTCAATTACATCCATGCTGGATTCAATCATTTCTTTTTCTATTCACTTCGTTGTTCATTCGGTCAATTTCTGTTCGTTGTTCACTTATTTGGTTCTAATCGGTTCTATTTTCCATTCGTTTACTCATGAGATGCAATGCACATGAAAAACACTTTTAAACCGATGCAAATGGAGGCCTGGAAGATGGAAAAGATGAGCGAAAAATAAACCGAAGCTGCCCAAAAGGGTGCAGGTGCGGGACCAGTGTCGCACGTGCCCCCTGTACCTTCATATATTTCAGTATGTAAGCTCCAATCTGCCCTATTTTTCGCACACGTGGGGCCCCAAGCTGCACGTGCGGTGCTGGAAAATCTGGAACCCGAAAATCTGCTCAAATGTGCAATTCACATTGGTGAGAAAACAATTTCATTTCTATACATTTCAAGCTCCAAAAACTCTCAAGAACACATGAAATTAAACATAGCAAGCTTAAACAAAACTCATAACTTCAATTTGAAACTCAAATCCATGTAAAAGTTCAAACTTTTAATACAAATTTATTCACTCTGCAAATTGAGCTCCAAGGTTTGAATTCATGGAGCTTCCTTCTTAGTTTTCAAAACTCATACAAGAAATCAAATGTAAAAAGAAGCTTTTCATGGAATTATGCCATGCATGGTGAAATTAAGAGTGAATTCATTCTTTTCTTCTATATATTTACTTGGATGTCTTAAATTTTAGCAATAAGAGCAAAACCTTAATTTGATCATCAATTCATTTTAATTTACCCTTGAAACTTAAATGATGGTGCATGTGCAAGTCTCTATAGCAAGAATTTAGGAAGAAAAGCTTACCTTGCTAAAATTGTTAGGGAGAATTCAAGACAATCCTCTACTTTCTTCCTAAGTTCTTCACTTCTTCTTTCTTCCTTCTCTTCTTACTCTATGTTGAACTCTCAAAACCTCTCCTTCTCTCTCTTTACGTGTATACTCCTAAGCTCACCAAGGTCCACTACTCTTCTCTCTTAATTCTTAGTCAATTTGATGAGTCATACTCTAGTTCTTTGATCATACTCACAGAGCTCATATTAAATAAACTAATAAATCATCAAAATTAATTTAAATTCAATTCACTCAAATTAAATTAACTCTCATCATATTATGATCTTAATTACACTGAATTAAATTATACTATTATGAATTAGGCTCTAATTTCCTATCATATTATTTAATTCTAACTTGTTAAAACTAGTGAATCAGACAGGTTTAATTTCACTCTAACCTACCTGTCCACAATAACACAATTTAATTAATCACATGGCATCACAATAACACTTCATAACATATAATTACATAATTAGCAATAAGCACATAATCAATTAATTTAATTCGCTTAATTAAGGAGGTGATTGTCACATTTACCTTTTTAACAAAGGGACCCGAGTGAAGAACTCAACAGATCTAAGTGTATTTGTAGAGAGAATGTGAGTTTTAGAGAGAGAAATCTCAACTTAGATTTTGAAATGCTTAGAGAGAGAGATGAAAAAGTGATGTAAAAAGTTACTTTTATGGACTGATATACGCTTAGGCCACTCGAGCGTATGAAGTGTCACTCGAGCGTCCAGACACAAAAGATATGACCGCTCGAGCGTAAGAAACATAGCTCAAGTGCAGAATACAAACTCGTAGAAGTTTTACAGACAGAACACCATCGCTCGAGCTTAACAACGGCCACTCAAGCCGACACCGCTCAAGCGCAAGAAGTGTCCTTCGAGCGTAGAATACCATTTCTCAGTAGTTTTGCAGACTTGCAAAAGTATTGAGAGTTCACGAAGATTGCTCAAGCGCAAGAAGTGACACTCAAGCGAAGGAACAAAAATCTAGGCAACAAAAGTTTGAAAAACAAACTACCAACCTGTTTCAAATGCAATCAACACATCCCAAAAGCCAAGCACAAAAGGAGAAAAGGGAAAACAAGACATGAATAACTATATATGACAGTGAAACCCGGATCCAAAATATCAAATGGGTCAGGTCGAAACCAGAACCCCTATAATCTTCCCCCCTTTAGGAATTTCGTCTCCAAAACTTTAAACTAAACATTAAAACCATGTTTTAACCAATTACAACAATGATAATAATTCCAATTCATCACCATGACCCATCCACCTGTCATCTATTCCCATCAACATGATAAACGAGTTTTCAATACTGAATATACAATTCACATTTCCAACACATATGCAATGTTTATATTACATTAACATAACAAAGTTTTCAATACATGCTCAAACATCAACAAATAGATCCGGGTACTTTTCACGGACTTTCATTTCATGCTCCCAAGTGGCCTCTTCAACCCTGTGGTGTCGTCACAACACTTTTACCAAAGGAATCGTCTTGCCACGCAAGACTTGGTCTTGAGTATCTAAGACTCTAACTGGTCTCTCCTCATACAAGAAATCCTCATCAACCTCTAACTCAGTGCAGTCCAACACGTGTGAAGGATCCGGCTTATACTTTTGAAGTATACAAATATGAAACATGTCATGAACCCTGAAAAGCTGCGGCGACAAGGCCAAACGATAAGTTACCTCCCCAATTTGCTCTAGGATCTCAAAAGGTCCTATAAACCTAGGAGACAACTTTTCATTCTTTCCAAACCTTATCAAACCCCGTCTAGATGATATCTTCAAGAAAACGTGGTCTCCCACCTCAAAGGATAACGATCTCCTCCTACAGTCGGCATAGCTCTTCTGACGACTTTGAGCCGTAACCAACCTCTTACGGATAATGCAACTTTCTCTGTCATTTTTCAGACCAACTCTAGACCCAACACAGTTGTATCACCCACCTCGGCCCAACACATAAGTGATCTACACGGTTAGCCATATAAGGCCTCAAATAATGCCATGGCAATACTCGACTAGAAGCTATTGTTGTAAGAAAACTCCACTAAGGGTAAGTGCCTCTCCCACGACCCCTTAAAGTCAATGACACAACCTCGAAGCATATCCTCAAGGATTTGAATAGTACGCTCTGACTGCCCGTCAGTCCGAGGATGATAGGCGATACTAAAAGTCAATCTAGTGCCCAAGGCATTCTATATGCCCTGCCACAACTGAGCCATAAAACGCAGATCTCTATCCGAAACAATAGTCACAGGGATCCTATGAAGTCGAACTATGTCCCTAATGTAAAGGTCGGCTAGATAATCTACCGAGTCACTCATGCGCATAGGTATAAAGTGCGCTAACTTGGTCAATCGGTCAACTACCACCCAAATGGCGTCATTACCCCATTGAGTTCTTGGAAGACCTACAACAAAATCCATTGTCACATGCTCTCACTTCTACTCAGCTATAGGTAAGAGTTGTAGCAAACCTGCTGGCCTCTAATGTTCGATGTTCACTTGTTGACAATTCAGGCACCTCGATACAAACACGACTACATCCTTCTTCATCCCCTTCCACCAAAATTGGTGACTAAGGTTGTGATACATCTTTGTGCCTCCCGAGTGCACCGTAAGGCATGAATGGTGAAACTCTCGATGTACCTTCTCTCGACAAGATTTCAGCACGAAAAGACGGTCAAGATATCTAACACTCGTGTCAGAATACACGTTCAAGCCTTTCTCTACCATCCCACTAGATATCTTCTCTCGGAGGATTTCTACCTCAAGATCACTCTTTTATGCTTCTATAACTCAGCTCACAGGTGTAAGTTGTGTAACCACCGAAAACAAAGTTGCCAACTCAATGGACTCACTAATGTGCAAGTCAAATTCATCAACAGCATCCAACATCTCCCATTCTTGAATGGCAATACAATCTACATTGCTAAAGGACTTTCTACTCAAGACATCAGCCACTACATTGACTTTTCCCGGATGATAGTGCAACTCAAAATCGTAATCCTTCATAAACTTCATCCATCCCATTTGCTTCAAATTTAGGTTTTTTTTGTGAGAATAGATATTTCAAACTCTTATGATCAGAAAACACCTCAAACTTCTCACCATAAAGGTAATGCCTCCAAATTTTCAAAGCAAAGATCACAGCTGCTAATTCTAAATCATGGGAAGGATAGTTCCTCTCTTGTGTTTTCAACTAACATGAGCCATAAGCTACTACATTCCTTTCCTGCATCAAAACACAATTCAAACCTTCCCATGAAGCATCACAATACAAAGAATAGCCCAAACCCCTCTCTGGAATAATCAATACTAGAGTAGTGGTATGTCCAACTTTAAGTTCTTGGAAAGACTTCTCACAAGTCTCATTCCACGTAAACTTGATTCACTTTTACGTTAGTCTAGTCAAACGTGAGGCTAACTTAGAGAAATCCTCCACAATCCAACAGTAATACCCAGCCAACCCCAAGAAACTACGAATCTCAAAGGCATTCTTAAGTTGTTCCCAATCTTGTATTCCTCCTATCTTAAAAGAGTCTATCGTCACTTCTTCTCTGGATATTATATGGCCTAGGAACTTAACTTCTTTCAGCCAGAATTCACACTTCCTGAACTTAGCATACAGTTTATGGACTCTAAGCAACTCAAGCACAATTCGCAAGTGTTTCTCTTATTCCTCCTTGGACGGTGAGTATATTAGAATATCATCAACAAAGACGACTATGAAATGATCTAAGAACGCATGGAATATTCAATTCATTAGATCCATAAACATAGCTGGTGCATTGGTTAGCCCAAAAGACATCACTAAGAGCTCATAATGGCCATACCGCATACGGAATGCCGTCTTCTGGATATTTTCCTCCCTTGCCCTCAACTGGTGATAATCTGATCTCAAGTCTATCTTAGAAAAACAGTAAGGCCCCTTCAACTGGTTAAACAAATCATCTATGCGTGGCATTAGGTACTTGTTCTTAATAGTTTCCTGGTTTAACTTCTAGTAATCAATACAAAGTTGTAATGCACCATATTTTTTCTTGGCAAAGAGAGTCAGTGCTCCCTAAGGCGAAATACTAGGGCGAATAAAACCCTTAACTAGCAATTCTTGGAGTTAAATATTCAACTCACTCAGCTCGACGAGTGTAAATCTGTACGGTGCCATAGAAATCGGTGTCGTGCCAAGCACTAAGTCAATAGAGAACTCAATCTCACGATGGGGTGGCAAACTAGTGAGATCCTCAAGAAAAATGTTTTGGTATTCGTAAACTACCCTTGGCAAATCAACTCAGATTTCATCACATTCACTACCCAAGAAGGTTTCAAGAAGACAACTAAGCTCACTTCAACCACGCAGATCATACACCGGCGACAAAACTCTATCAGCTCTGTCCCCGATGAAATAAAAGCATACCACTCAAGGTACATATAGTAACCCTCTAATAGTAACAATCTATGATAGCCCGATATGATAACAACCAATCCATACCCAATATAGTATCAAAACTCGACATGTCGATCAACACAAATACAAAAACAAGTCGGCGATCGGTAACCTCTATGTCACAACCCCAACACCCTTGTTCCAAAACAATCTCACCACCAACAGGTGACTCTACACTGAGTGGAGATGCTAACAGAGCCAATTCTAACCCCAATGTTGATGCAAATGCAGTTGAAATAAAATAATGAGTTACATCCATATTAGTTAACACATTGGTAATAAAATTGCATAACAAGAAAGTACCTCTCACAACTAAAGGCTCTGGCATTAAGTCTGGTGTAGTAACAACATACACATGCCCTGTAGGTCTTTGCGCCACCTGTTCACCCCTTGAAACATAAGTCTAATACACTGATTGGGGTGGAGAGGCCTCCTAATTGGCCCTCAAGGCCTGTGTAGGCTGGTGGCTCTATGTCTACCTCAAACTAGACGCACTAGGTATGCCACCTAGCTAAGGACAAAACCTCCTCACATGCCTTGACTGTCCACACTAATAGCAGGTAGGTAGTTGTCCTCTCCTCTGACTCTGGCTCTGAGAACAAGCCGTAGGCGGTGTAGATTGTTGCCCTCCTCCTCTCTGCGGGCAAGCTGGTGACTTGTGACCCAACTAACCATACTTGAAATAAGAGAAGCCTCCCTGACTACCTCTTCCTAAACCCGAACTCGGCACAGGAAAGGTGGATCTAGACTATGTTGTCTGGGATTACTGTGGGGCGGGAACCCTCTTTCTCTTATTGTCCCGACTCTCTCCCTAAACCTCTTGACTCTTCCTAGAGCCTCTAATTCGCTCCTCCTCTACCTGAACTATGGTCTCAAGATGAGTCGTCGCCTCTACAAGGCATCTGTAGTCCCTAATCATCAACCTAACTACCTTGAAAAGGAGCTCGGTCCTCAACCTTTTCTTGAACTCAATACAACAGCGTTCCTCATCGCTATAAGTTCTGGTACAAATCTAGAGAGGCTAGTGAAAGTTGCCTCAAATTCGGCTATTGGCAGGTTAAGCTGCTTAAGTTTCAGGAACTGATCTCTCAACTTCTCCCTAGCAGTGGGAGGCAAGAACTTATTCTAGAAGGCGTTGACAAAAGCCTCCCAAGTCACTCAAATACGCTCACATGCATACTCCTACCATTGACTTGCATCTCTCTTCAGCTGGAAGGATGCCAAGGTCACTCTTAGCCCATCGTCTTCGATGTTAAGCATCTCAAATGTCTTCACCATCTGCTCTAACCACTCGCCCACCTTTAATGGCTCCTTAGGATCACCTAAAAACTCGTCCAGAGTGGACCAGAAGAACTCCCTCTTTAAGAATGATGTCCCCGCCTTAGTAAATTGGGCCAGGACTTGATTCTCAACCTTGAGAATATCCCTGGATTCCCGCAAAGCTTAGGCCATTTCATAGGCCAAAAAGCCCATGGCCTGTTGACCAACTAGTTCGGCCACATTGGCCTAACCAACCCCTTCCTCTTGCGCCAGAATCTTATCTAGTAAAAAACCTCATGCCTTCTAGGCCTATCACACCTACCACCACCACGTCCACGTCCTAACATCCTAATGAAGGTAACAAAAGAGATTAGCACATTTACAAATGTATCAAAGCTAACTCACTTGCGTCCTAATGCGATGGACAACAGTAATTCACTCCACATACGTACATAATCACATAAACACATACGAATTTCCTTCCTATATAATGATCATCCCATGGCATTGCTAGAGTTCCAATTAGAAATAGCAGTGATCAAGTGCTCTTTTAATAGGACTTTTAGAAACCTGTAGACCCAATCAATATCTTAGGAATTAAATCTCATGCCCATATAATCACATAAGCATGTTATCACGAAGTATTACAAACATACAAACATCTTCATCAAGCAAGATAAACCCATTGTGATAAGAACCACTTCCCACGTACCCAAAATATTCAAACTCAGTATGCTCTGATACCAAATTTTAACGTCCCGAAATAATAGGCAATAGACCATTCATTATATACATTAAATAACTACACCAACATAAGTAATTATCTTTCATTAATTCCAATTGAGTTTATAAAAGAATGACATATGCAGATATACATTCATAAGCCTATCCATGAATCTATAACATATGTCACAGCATGAGATAGGATCTGAAATAAAACAGATAACAAATGCCCTAAAGGCTTATAACTTTCCAAGACAGTACTTGGTTACAACAAAAGTGGAGTTTTAAGTCCAATACAGTTAAAGCCCTTGGCTTATACAAAAATGAATATAACAAAATGAAACTCTTGCTCTAAGTCCTCCCAAGCTATTGCCTTGGCAGAGGCACATCATCAGCACCTGAAATGTTTTTCCCACATAGGGTGAGCCAAAGCCCAGTAAAAATAATCTATCACAGTATATGAATCTTAACAAAGCTATAAGGTGAATGCATATGCAGTACTTGTATCAAAACATTTTATCCCTTTCTAAAGACCATGCAATGCCAAATGAATATCATAGTTCATAAAATATTCTCCTTTCAAGGAAAACAAAGTAATGAATCATTTTTCTGGAAATCTCTAAAATAGTATCATATTTCAAGGAAATTTTGTTTGCGGGAAACCGTAAACCGACACCCATGTAAATGTAGGCTATACAAGCACTACTATTGTCATTTTACAGATATTTCATCTGCGGGATTGACACTCATGTATACGCGCGGTTTTTGGGACTTTCACCCGGGACACATAGGCCAACTTATTTGATATAACAACAACTCATTTCCAGATTTACCCCTTTTCTCAATGAGAAAAATAGTTTCAATTTTCCTAATTCTTATACAATTTCTATAACAATCATAGCTATCCTCTACTGATAGTCCAAAACAGATATTTCTAAACAAATAAAAAATAGTCCATAAAGATAAACTTTCCATATTCCAAAGTGTGGATGGTAATGCATACCCAACTCCACCATCCTCATCAAAACTAATCCAATTTCATAATTTCAATATCAATCTCATTATTTATATAAAACCAACATTTGACATAATTAGGGCAAATCCCCTTTTATTTCTCAAAATCAATTCTACATATTGAAACTAACTATTTATTCCCAACTCAACATTATTTTCATATTAAAATCATTTTCAATGATTCATTTGACAAACCCCTCTTTTGATTCTCACCCAAAACCCAAGATTTGTTCCAAATCTTCCAAAATCTCAATATTATTTAGGAATAACAAATAACTAAGTTAAAACTCATAAAAAAAAAAAAGTGTGGAGATATCCCTACCTCAAGTTTTAGAGGATGAGAGAGAGAGAGTGTGTGTAGGAAACCCAATGACGCCAAAAATCAACTTTACTGTGATTAGAATGGAGCCCTCACCGAGCTCTACCTTTTTAACAAAGGGACACAGGTGAAGAACTCGACGAATCTGGATGTATTTGTAGAGAGAATGTGAGTTTTAGAGAGAGTAAGTCTCAACTTAGGGTTTTGAAATGTTAAGAGAGAGAGAGAGAGAGAGAGAGAGAGAGAGAGATGAAAAAGTGATGTAAAAGTGACATTTACAGACTGATATACGCGCAGACCGCTCGCCCGCAAGAAGTGTGGCTCGAGTATCCAGACACAAAAGATGCGACCACTTGAGCGCAAGAAGCTTAGCTCAGGTGTAGAATATGAACTCCCAAAAGTTTTACAAACAGAAGACCATCGCTCGAGCTCAGCAATGGCTGATTGAGCCAACACCGCTCGAGCGCAAGAAGCGTCGCTCAAGCGTAGAATACCACTTCCCAGTAGTTTTGCAGTCCTACAAAAGTACTAAGAGTTCACAAAGACCGCTCGAGCAAAAGAACAAAATTCTAGGCAACAAAAGTTTAAAAAACAAGTTACCAACTTGTTCCAAACGCAAACAACACATCCCAAAAGCTAAACTCAAAGAGAGATAAGGGATGAATAACTATATATGAGAACGAAACCCAAATCCAAAATATCAAATGGGTTAGGTCTAAACCAGAATCACTATATAGTCCATAATATATTTTTGTATTTCAATAAGGCTTATTATTTGAACATTTGATCCATCAAATCCTAATTCTTATATTTAAGGTATTTTGTGAATAATTTTACCTTTACAATATATTTTTTAAACCCTTAGCAATTTAATGATGTGAACATTCATATTTGACAGTGTGAATGTTTATATCACGGAACATTCACAATGTTAATGTGAACATTAATGCACGCTTCATTCTATTATTATTAGGTGCATTTTGGTATGACTTCGAAAATTCTACGAGTGTTGAGTGTATTTGTTAGGGTTTGGTTAAGGGTGATTTGTTCAAAAAAAGTTAGCAAACGGGTGAGTTGGCTATAGGAATTAGTGTTCTTGTATGTTATTCGTGTGACGTGTGTTAATATAGTATGTGAACCAAGGTTTGACCTTATCGGTCACCGAGGGATTAAGATGTGGTGTTTGACCGTGATTTGATATAGGTGCTACGTAGCGGTAGTGTTGTGGTGCGATAAGCTCTTGTGAGTTGGCTTAGCGCGAGAGAGTAGGTAAGTGTGTTTGGTTGTTGGAAACCCAATCAGATTGTGAGAACATCGGTGGAATAAGGAATTCAAGGTCGAAATAACCCACTTTGGGTAATGGTAAGATGTTGTATAGCAGGTAATAGAGGTTTGTTTTGCATGGTATGTAATGGTGTATGGGTGATATATAGAAAGGGATTAGTCAGGAGACTATCCCAGGTGGTGGTCTCAGTATTGGGCACTTGCATATTTAATGTGTTGTCATATGGTATAATATTCGATAGTACTGAGTCACTTTTGGTGTGTGTGTTTATTTCTTGGTAGTCTTGTGTGGAATCTCTCATATTGGGACGATTCTTGTTGTGGTTTCGATTTATGAGTGGAACTCTTGATGATGTAGTAAGGTTGTTATTGACAGTATAGGTCCTTGTGCGTGAGTGCGAAGTGTCTGAGAACCATGAGATAATGTATGACTTGACTTGAGGGGGTGAATTATGTGTTGTGATCTTTAGGAGTTTAGCTTGGAATCATGTATGGTGTGAGGATGTGTTTGCAGGGTAGGCGTATGTGTTATGGGTTAGTTGGGAGTGGGAGGAGTGTGGGTAAACTCTGAGGGATTCGTCGTGATTCAATGGATATATGAGAGTGTGGGTGTGGAAGTCCATCTAGGAGTTAGTGAAATTGGACGACATGTTGGTGTTGATGTTGAGTTGGGTGGAGTTAAGTGGTATGTTAGTATTTGGAGGCTAGTGTAACGTTGTGGTGTTGGATAGTTGATTGGTTGGTATTCGGGTTGGTTGACATATAATCACCTTGGGAATAGATTGGAGTTGAATTTGAGGCTCATGTTGTTAAACAGTGCCATAGTGTGGCTTGTAAGCATTAAGTCTCGTATAGATAGATGGGAAGTTGTTGTGAGTTTGGAGTTACAGGTGGGAACTTTGGTTCTGTGAGCGCTTTTGCACCATTATGTGTTTGACGATTGTGGAAGTTTCTTGATCCTCCTTTGTGTTGTTGGTATTTAGGAAATTTCTAGGAAGTATTATTGTAGAAATTTTATGCTAGTGTTGTCGTATCACTATGGGTGTGATGGGTGTTGTTAGGTTACCATTGTGGTTCACCGGAGCAATGCTAAAAAAGTTAGTTTAGAAAAAATAACTTTCTTTTGATGGTGTGGCCTTGGATGGCCTTATTGAATTGAAACTATTTTGGCTTTAATCAGAAATGTAAGTTTTTGATTTAATAAAAAGCTCAATCTAACAAATCATGAAAATAAGGGGAGTTTTGTGTTATGAATAACATTTATGATTTTCCAGAAATGGTGTTTGAAATCTTTGAGTTTTGTGGTGGAGGATTGAAAATGTATTTTGGTTGTGGGCGGTGCAAGTTTGAGCACCTTTCGAAAAAGGAAGGTTTTTAAAGAAATGCAGAAAAAAGAAATTTTCTTTAACTAGAATCTTTTGTTAAGTTTTTTTATTTAGTATTGTGGAGTTGTGTTGTGACCTAGCGCATATTGCTAGTTATGTGTTATGTGTGGTTTGCGAGGAGGTTAGAATTGTCAAGGTTGTTATGTCATATTTGTTGTCCTATAATCGTGTTGGGTTGGGTCTTCTCTTTTGTGAGATTGATCGCGATCTTTGTGTACGAGTGGTTTTCTTGTTCTCTGTATTCGAGTGTTGAGCACTCGGTGGTGATTTGGGTATTGTCGGTGGTTGAGACGTGGTGGACGTCTTTGAGTGCAAGTTATTGTTGTTGTTGTTGTGGTTGTTGTTTCTTGCCTCATAAACCTAGTGAGTTATGTGGGTTGAAGAGGCATTTGTGAGTTTTCTTAGCATTCTTCATGTTCGGCTGTCTTTGGGGCACCGAGGTGTTAGACCGGAATCTGGGAACTTATCCCAAAATGGATAAGCTTGGGTTAATGTTGTGTTCTCCTGTATGGTTGGATGGCCTTTTTGTTTTTGGCTTTTCTTCAATTTCGGAGATGAAATTTCCTAAGTGGAGGTGATTGTAGTGGCCCGGGTCAGTTTAACCTGACCCATTTTCATTTTCGGTTGGGCCACAGGGTTGTCCTAAGTGAATTAGACTTTTTTAGGTAGTTTGGATCTTGGGAGTGTGTCGAGCTGGTTACTAGGTAGCAGCCCAGTATTTCTGGGTTAGTCCAGTTGTCCCCGCGATGGGTTATGTTAGAGGTCGCGCTCGCAAGGGGGCTGCAACCAAATGTGAGCTTCAGCTCCTTTGGCCTAGGCAGGAATGCGTTGCCCGCAATGGGCTGCACCGCGCTGCGACATTCATGGTCACGCCTATGACCTATTTTGTCAACTTATTCAAGGCCGCAGTCTGGCCTTCACGCCCACAATCAGTTTGCCTATAAAAGTCTCCAAAAGCTCAAAATATCTATTTTCTTGGTTCTCTCTCTCTCTCTCTCTCACTCTCTCTCTCTCTCTATCCTTCAACCATTTCCAACCCTTTAAGCTTGGATTTCATCTATATTTACCCATTTTTGGCCCCTAGTTTCATATACCAAAATGTAGAGCTTGGCAAGGGCTTCCATTTAATCTGAGCGGATTGTCTTTTCGTCGCCAGTGATTTTTTGGCTTGTCTCATCTTCGCTTCAAGAGGTAGGGTCTATTTCCTTAACTCGATATGAGTTCGGTCGTGTATTTGTGATGTGTTTTGATATTTATATTTTGTTGTTGTTGAGTTGATTTTGGAAATTATGTTTTGTGAGTTAAGGGTTTGTTCCAAATGGGATTATTTGGCTATGGTTTTGCTACCAAATCTATTTTCTATATATAAACGTGCAAATGGGTTTCTAAAAGTGAAAAAGCTCCAATTTGTGAAATACCCTAAATGATATTGTTTTTTAGAGTTGGATGGATTTTCGGAAAAGTATTTTATTAGAAGAAAATGATTGTGAGATTTTGGAAATAACGAGTATTGAATACTCTTTTGGAAATCTTGGGTTGTTGAGAAAATCATACGGGTTTTGGTTATGTGATTTTGAGATTTTTGAATTAATTGTTATCTTTTAATTATTGCATTAGAGATAAATGTTTTGGCTATCGGTGGAAGATAGCATTGCCGTATACAAGAAATTGCATGTGGACTAGGAAAACTAAAATATTTGTGAAATTATACATATAATGATGCATGTCATGGATTTTGGATCTCAAAACTATAAGTTTCTGAAAGGTTGTTTTTGAGAATTTTCATATTATGTTTTGAAAACATTTCGTATTATTTGAAAATGTTATTTTTGGAACACATTTATTGTGTAATTGAAAATGGTGAGTAAAGTGGTAAAGTTGTAAGGAGGTGTCAGAGTAGAATTAAGTTGGCTTATGTGTCCATAGTGAAAAACCTAAACCTGCATGGTAGGTGTTGTTTCCATTCGAATAATCCCGGTAAAATGGCATAGCGACTTGTATAGTTACTATTATAAACACTAACCCTAAAGACTTAGCCATTTTATTTATTATTGTTTTGATTTGAAAATGAATGTTTTGAACATTGTTTAGCAATGTATTTACTGTTATTTAGCGATGTGTTTGCATTTGGTTTAACAATGTATTTGCTTATTGGTATTGTGATATACCGAACTTGTTTTGGAAATGGGTTTTATCAAATAGATGTTTTGATTTTCAAAAAATGTCTTGAATTAACAAAAAGGGTTTTGGTGATTGGAAAGAAAGGATTTTTGTATTGAGAATTAAAGGGATTTTTAAAACGCATTTGGGCATATTGTATATATGTATAGCATTCATGATCATTTATGCTAATGAAGCATATTTAGTTTTTCAATATTCTCTATTGGGCTTTATGCTCACCCTATGTGGTGGAAAATGTTTTTCAAGTGTATAGTGTTGTTTGTGGATGTGGATGCCAGCCGTTGGGTATGTGTTGGAGCTAAGTAGGATTGTTCCCTTTATCTGCAGGCCTTGGGCCATTTGTTTGATTTATTAGGCTGTGTGCCATTCTTGTAAGGGTTACACTCTTTGTATATGATGTAAGCCTTCAGACATTTCAATTTCTAGTGTAACATCATTGTATGTTTTATAATAATGGCATTCATTCCACCTAGGTGGCGTATGTAGGGCGTATGTAACCGGAAGAACTCACCTATTGTGTGACATACTGATATCCATTTGCATGAGAGATGCTATTTTATTCTATCTTATTGTCGTCTTTCATTCATCGGTTTTGGGTTTATTCACGTAGGTTGGACCCTGTAAATTCGGGGCATGACATCAGAAGCTTACATGGGAAAAAACTGTTAGGCATGACAATACTGTGTCAGCATGGAAGCCCAAACATGTATGCTTCTGATACAGATGATTATAGATTGGTATTGTTCTTGCAGGTCCAAATCTTTTTTTAAAGAGTTTTTGTTTGCTTGATGGGGGATGGACCCCATCAAGCTCAATGTGTCGTCACCCCTGAATAAGGAAGGACGAGGGTGATGTGATTAGGGGCTAGAGAGGGTGGCTAGAGCTGAGGATGGGCAAAGAATGGTGGCCAAAGGTTGTGGATGTCGGGCGGGGTGGGGTAGGGTAGGGTTAATGTTTGGGTGTCAGTGATGGAAATAAATTAGAATTTAATGATGAAATAAAATTATATTACAAAAATATATGAAGGATGGTGGTGCAAAGAAATAAGTGAGGGTCTATTAGTACCAAACAAAAAAGGGGTCATACTTGCGCCCAAAAAAAAAAAATAAAATAAAAAATGAAAAGAAATGGTAAATCTATCTAGTTCAGATCAAATTATATGGTCACGTACTTCAAGATTTAGTCCATAGTTTTACAATTACAGTTTCAATTTCGAATAAAACCAAGTCATTTAAATATATATATATATATATATGTATATATATAATTTATTACTTTCCATAAATATTCAAATACCTTACGTAGTTGTTAACCATCTGCACCTTGCATGTAGTCTTAAACAATCATCTATACAATCCAGGCTTAATTTAATAGCATATTACTTGACATTTGAGTATCATGTTGTGAGTAATGATAAGTTTTTAAAAATCTTGATTTCAAACTAATTCAAACCCTATTTATTGGTTCAGTCCAGTTTAATACCAGAATTTTATGATATATGTCTAAACTTCATAAAATTGTAAATAACGTTTAGTTAGTCATTAATTTACTTCAAATCAAACAAACTAAATCAAAATTATCCCTGGTCATACCATTCGAGATACGAGTGTTGAATGGTCAGTTATAAGGATACCGAAGATAGAATTTGGAGCACATGCGGATGCCAAAGAGGTTTTTGTCTCTAGAAGAAACCGACATTTCTATGAGTTAAACGTACATAACATGGGATGGAAATAATTAAGAAGCTTCTTCCACTAAACCTATTTTTCTTGTACAAGAAACCAGCGTTTCTATTGTACAAGAAGCTTCCATTATTATTCCTATTTGGTTTTGTAAAAGGGCTGAGAAGACAAAGCAAGCAACCTAACATAAAACATAAAGGGTAAATTTACCCTTTGATCCCTCTAATTTGATCAGAAGTTTATTTTGATTTTCATAGTTTTAATTTGAACAATTTGAATGGTAAATTTTTAGTCTTGTTGCAATTTAGTCACTCTATATCAGTTATCGTTAAAATTTTAAACAAAAAATGACTCTGCAAAACGAATGGAGCCAAAGTGAAATTTAAAAAGAAAAATTATAGAGACCACTAAGTAATGAATAAAGTACTCCAATAGTCCTTTAGTTTCTTTTGAAATTTATTTTAGTGTCTCTAATTTTGCACTCTAGCATAGTAGTTCATGTAAGTTAAACGGATCCGTTTAAAATGTTAATGGTGCATTACAACAACAAAAATAAAGTATGTGATTTAAATTGTTTAAATTAAAATTGAGTATTGCTATTCTAAATCTAAAAATTAGACTCATTTTTCAAATCCAATAATGTGACTGTCAATTAGAATATCTAAGAAAAAATTTCTAATCATCAACTAATCATTTTACTTACACAGCATTGGATCTAAAAAAATTTCATTACAATTAGGGTCTGTATGAAATAAGTTATTAGTGACTTTTTAACTAAAATATGAGGCGAAAAAGATTAGAATGTTTTGAATCTTTTTACGAAAAAAGTGCAAAATGTAAAAATAAAAAAAAAAATCTTTAACTTTTTTTATATAATTATTTGACTTTTTAACCTTTTTTTAATAATTTTTTTTATTTTTTAATATTATTATAATTTTTCAAACTTGCCCTTAAATTACAGATAATAATTATATAATTTTACCATAACTAAATGCACATCACCAGTCCTCCGTAGTATATAGTCAACAAAAACAAAACCAAAACCAAAACCCAAACCAATTACAATCCTTACCTTGGTGTAAACCCCGAGCCACACACCGCCTCACGTTCTTTATATTTTCTTCTTCTTCCTTGATAATATATATAAATACCTAACGCAAACAACACCACAAAGACAATTCAATATAAACTCGGAACAGTGCAGTGTTCTCTCTCAAGACTGAAAAAAAAAAAATCTTTGGCTCCGTTTGATAAGCCTCTAAAATTATAATTATACCCATTGATTTGAGTGTGTTATTTATTTTGAGCTTTCGAATCATAATTCTACACTCATTTCTCAAAACTCAATTCAAAACATAATCATTATTTTTCAAAACTCATAACCAAACACATAATTCAAAACTCTTTTCAAAACTCAATTCAAATCAATATTTTAATTTTTTTAATATTTTAAATATTTTAATATTTTAATTTTGTTAAGATTTTAAATATTTTAATATTTAAATATGTTACAATTTTTTTAATTTTTTTGAATATTTTTAAATATTTTAATTTCAAAATATTACGATTTTAATTTTTTAAATTTTAAAATATTTTATAAAAATAAATTCAAACTCTATTTTATAAAAATATTTTAAAATATTTTAATTTTTTTGTTATGTATTTAGTTACGATTTGAGTATAGAGTTGTGAAAGTAGTATAGAGTTTCGACTTATGTGTTTGATTATGAGTTTTAAAAATAATTTCTTAATTAAGTTTTGTTTTATGTGTTTACTTATTATTTGAGTGTAGAGTTATTTTTAAATTTAAATTATTAACATTTTAAATTATTTAAATTTTTTGAATATTTAAATTATTTAATTTTTTACGATTTAATTTTTTTGAATATTTATTTTAATTTTTTACTTATTAAATTTTTTAGACTATTTAAATTATTTAAATATTTATGATTTAAATTTTTTGAATATTTATTTTGAAAAAAAATTATTTCCTTTGTAGTATTTTCAATTAAAAAATTGATTAATGTTATTTTCCGTTAATAATAAATTTTTTTATTGAATTTTAAAAAGAGTTTGGTAATGTATTGATCAGAATTTTCAATAGTGTGAAAGTAGTGTATTTTATTATGAGCTATAACAATTTGAATTAAGTTTTGAAAACTCTTTCCAAAACTCATGACCAAACAAATTTTCTTATTTTACATGTCAAATCAAACTTTCAAAACTCAATTCTACACTCAATTCAAAACTCAATTCCATACTCTATTCAAAAACCATAACCAAACAAATTTTCTACACTCAAATTATAATTCCACAACTCACAAACTCAAAATACAACTCATACTCTCAAATCATATTTACAAAACTCTACCAAACACAACCTTTGTTTCTCTGCTCAATTCATTCAAAAATTACAGATTCAATGACTTCTAGCCTTCCTGAGTACTACTTGTGTTGTTGAAATTGGCTAATTAAACGAAACAATTGTACTCATATTGCATCAATGAAATTACATAACATCAAATAAAATCATACTTTACAGATTACATTCTAGAGTATGAAAATATGAAACAAGATTAATAGAAAAACATATTTAATTGAAATATGAAAATAACGAATCAAACCAAATTCTGTGTGATACCACAGTATCCTTAAAACAGATTAGCCGCCTCACCGTGGGTGTTGGAGGAACGTCGACTTTTGTCTCCCAAGATAAGATGGCTTAAACCGGCTAACACAGAAGCACCTTCTGTTAACTTGGCAAACCAACAATGGCAGCACTCTCTCTCACACAGGAAGAATATTATACTAGTAGGCAAACTGACTATATGATTGGAAAGCAAAAACTTGTGTAGGTCTCCTTTTATACACCATGGGGGACAGAGGAAGAGCCTCCAGCCATAAAGGCTAGCATTAATGGAGGCCATTACTCTTGCAAAACTGTTAGAGTAATGCACAAAACTAATGGAAATTCAAAGTGTGAGTTACACATAATATACATATAAATGTATATACATTTCTGCAACAGATTTGGGCCTACAATAAACTTTGGCCCAAAAAGAATAAGTTGATGGACCACCAATCTGACCCAGCCCAAACCTAACCAATTCCCTCAAGCCTCAAGCCCCAAGATCCAAGATCCACGATCCACGGACCCGGACTCGGCCCAGTCCGGGCAGGCGGCGCACGAGTGCGCGTGTGGCAATTTTTCCATAACCAACTTGGACCATAGTCTTGGCCCAAGCCCATCCTTGAAGCGTCCATGCCTCCTTTCCTTTGGAAAATTTGGATACCCCAAAGGGCGCATGCCCTTTTTATAATCTTGAGGCTTAAATACCCATCAAAGTTTTCATCCACAATCAATGTGGGACTGGTAGTTATACACAATTCCCACAACCTCATTCATGAGCCTATCTTTATGAGATAATTTCTCATTCAATTCTCAATGGTTTTTGGTCATTCTTTATGTGGTGTAAAGACCTTGTTACAAATAATCTAAACCTATTTAATCCCACCTCAACCAATGGTTGGGACCTCTTTTAATTTCACATTAAAGTTTATCAAAACCCATTTTTTCCCAACAATCCCCCACATGAATAAAAATTGGCCGAATAAGAAAAACGGACAACGTTTACATCAAAGACCCGGAGAGAGAGCACACAGACTAACCCTACATCAAAAAAGGTAGTTGTTGGTCTTGAACCTTTTGTAGTGAAAGCCTATCGGATTTTCTGGCTGGCCAGTGAACGTGATGTCTTGAACTGTTCTGTCATTTGTGTAAACCGAGACAATATACCTCACACAGCAATTAGTCCAACCATTGTTCTTGTTCTCACTTGTGTGTCCGGTATGGCCCTGGAACACTCGGCTGGTTCAGTGAGTGGCTTTAAAGAATTCAGCCTTACCAATTTTTAAAGAAGCGGCCCCACTTTACACTCACATAGGTGACCTATATAAGGTATCTCATTATACCACAGTTGACTATTCATATCACTTAGGTCATTAAAAGCATTAGCTTAACCTTCTACACCCACTTGGTACCACTGTACAAAGGAATGGGCAAGAGGATTTACCTCCTCAATGACTCACCAATTACATGAAATTATGTTATCCCTTTAAACCTAGATCTTGGGATCTCCAGTCAACTAGGTTGGGTTTTCCGTTCCGGTAATATTAATGAAAGCCTTAACCCCATTCCTCTTGACGACGTTTCTACTAACTCTCAAGTTAACCTTTTGGTTAGCGGATTCGCAATGTTGTCCTTAAACTTTACATAGTCTAGAGAGACAATTCTATTAGAGAGTAGTTGTCGTATGGAATTATGTCTACGACAGATATGTCTAGACTTTCCATTATACATATGACTCTATGCTCGTCCAATTCCCGATTGGCTATCACAATGAATACAGATAACAGGCACAGGTTTCGGCCAACGTGGAATATCCTCAACGAACTGGCAAAGCCATTCAGCTTCTTCAGTTGCTTTATCCAACGCAATAAACTTAGATTCCATCATTGATCTTGACATACACATTTGCTTAGAAGATTTCCAAGACACGGCTGCCCCTCTGAGAGTAAACACATAACCACTAGTGAATGTGGAGTCTTTTATATCAAATATCCAGTTAGCGTGTTAGCGTCACTATACTCTTCTAATACCACTGGTATCTAGTATAATGCAGCCCATAATCCCGGGTGTAACATAGATAACCTAACACTCGCATAATGCCTCTTCAATGAGTGGTATTTGGATTACTCGTGTATCTACTAAGCCTGCTAACAGAGTAGGCTATATCTGGCCTTGTACAACTCATCAAATACTGTGACACCCCAAATTTTTGGAACATCAAGGGAAATTAAATAAACAAAATGACTTAATAAACTACAAAGTTGACATCGTAATAGGACATTCCAACTCTCGTACATAACCAAAGGTTCAAATGATATTAAATAAAAACTTAAAATTATCCAAATACAACATCAAATGAAATTATAAGGTCCTTAATAGCTAATACATAAGATAATAAAAGTTATTCAACTCTAGTCATGGTTTCAAGTTAACCAAGGCTCTATGTTAGCGTCAACTCCATTTCAGCTTCAATTATTTCCTCGCCAAAACCTGGCATAAAACGTCAGGGCAACAAAAATATATGCTATGAGTTTTGCAACACAGTAAGAAAACATAACCAACCTACCATTCTTTTTAAGAGAAAAATAATGAGATTATAAACATGAGATAACAATATAATTGTAAACATAAATTACAACCATTAAAATAATTTCAATAATTTTAATAAATTAGGTGACACTTGAAATCTCACCAAAGCGATTTAACTTACCAACCACTAAGCATGGCAACGGTCAATTTGAAAACCCCTCCTTGGTCAAATATTCAAGTGTTACCAACCGTAACTACCAAGGATGCCCACGTCCGGAGTTATATACCTAAGTAGTGGCATTCGTGGTCTGCCCAAAGGAAACGGTCTACAAGGGGTACGTAACCTCCTTATGTGCCACCTGCAAATCCATCCTTATTCCAAAACCGAATACCGAAAAGGGATCAAATAAGTCTCGTGCCATCTTAGGGTTTCGCGACACAATTTACGTGAGAATTCTCAAAACCAGGGCTCACCCAGAACAACCGGTATTAACCGTCAACTCTTAATTTCATACACTCTTTAAAATCAGGACTCACCCTGAACAACCGGTATTAACCATCAACTGTTAATTTCGTACCTTTCGTTGATCATTTTAATTAATTTTCATACTAATCACGAATAATTACAAATTAGATCACAATCAATATTATACAATTTCAATATAATTTTTAACAGAAAATATCAACACATACCTTCTACAACAATCCATCAATGTGTATAAATTATTATGAACAGTTTAATCAAGTCATAGTGTGATATAATAATTTTAAATACTAAAATAAATCACAACACGCATGCATGGACTGCTAATTTACAAGATTCAATTAAATAGACTAGCACAATATTGATTTTTAGTCCTAATAAATTGTTGAAGTAGTAATCTTGATTCTTTATCATTCTGCCCAGAATTTTCAGAACATAATTTTCATAGTTAAAATTATAAATAAATTATTTATACAACTCTAGAATTCATGTAACTATATGGAATACTCAACAAACATGTTATGCTCATTTTTCAGGAAGAAGTTCCCAAAATAAGTTATAAATAATTCGGTAAAATTTTAAGAAATTTCATGACACAAATTTGTTACATTTTTCTTAAAATAATTCCACAAATAAATTTATAAATCAATTCCATAATCTAAAAAGTTATTATGAAACTAGACTTCCCAAATTTCATTTTTTATTTGGAAAATACCAGATTTGGTTTAATATAGGATTTTTAATGATTTTTCCCATATGCCATAAAATCTGTCTACCGTTTCAAATCTAATTAAAATTTCGTATAAGTTTTTACAAAACTAGAATAATTGTTACAAAAATTCCTGGATGAACTAGACATTATTCTTAACAATTGTGTAGAAGAAATCATCTCAAATGTTTGAGCATAAAATTGTCTAAAAATTGGTACAAGTTTCTGGCAAATTTAAAAGTCATATAATCAAACCAAATAAAATATTCAATCATCTCTTTAACCGTACAAACTACATATGCAAGTCTGACTCCAAAATTAAACCATGATTTTAAGACTACTAATAAAAATAACCTTCAAATATTTAACTGACAATTCACAAATTTACATAGAACTACAAACAAAATTTTATCTAAGTTTTTAACTATTTTAACATATGAACACAAATCTAAAAATTTAACAATTAAAAAGAATGATAGGGTTATGAGAGTTTTCTTACCATGCTAGGTCGCTAACGACTTATCGTCTGAATTTGATTTATGATTCTGATCGTAAGATATGACCGTCCTGGCTCCGTGATCGTCTTGCTCAAATTTCACATCAATCGAATGCGATCTCACCGTTGATCTTCCATTGGATTCTCTTAGAACTTTTAGTTGTCGATCATTATCTTAGACTCAGAATTTGCAAGATCTAACCCCAAAAATGGATTCCACACGTCGAAAGACCTAAGGGTGGTCATCCCCAAAGTCATAAGATGTCACGCCCCACTTTTTATTACTCGAAGTATTACCGATTTCATTTACTTAATTCCATTTCAGAGATAACATGCGGAAATAAACTCGTATATTCAACTCATAGAAGTGAATAACATTGCTCTCATTCGTATGCAAGTAGATACAACATGAGTATAATAAATAAATTGCCCTTGGGCTTACATCATTAACAACGAGTCAAGAAGAAGGGTGCAACCCTTTTTCACATATGGCATTCCGCCCATATAAGAGAGGCCCCGTGGCCAACAAATCAAAAGACCCAAGTCTTGCAGCATATTCAGCTCAACACCTGAAAAAGATTCAACAACGTGGGATGAACATATAGTCCAGTAGGGATCTCAACATGGCCCTCAACAATAACAACATACAGATAGCTATGATCATGAATACCCAATCTCATACTAGAATAGTAATGTGACAATTTATACAAAATATCATAAGTATGAATTTTTCTTGAAAACAACCATTTCAATCAACGCCATAGGCGATTCATCTTTCCTTTTCTTTTCATTAATCCCCGTACCCAATCTATCATAACATTAACAATACCTTAGGAAATAATTTCACTAAGCCCACTACTCTCTTCCATTCTCCAAACATACACATATATGCCTTTTCAAAATTTATAATTCTTTAAAAAAAATCCGTTCTCCTTCACACTTTCCAAAAGACAAAAATGACATTTTGGCTTCTTCCCGATACAATCAAATCTATACATGCACCGTTATAAAAAGGGAGATAACAACTCACCAACATGCATAAGATAAAACAATGAGGCAACTCGGCCCTCCAAAACTGGAACTGACACAATCCATGATATTCCCAAACACACTGAAATATCAACAACAAAACTTTGCTCTACTAGCTATGTGCGTAGTAAGCCAAAGATACACCTCTCACAACAACATGCCAGTTTACCAGGCGCTAGCTGGAAGGGTATGGTGCCTTATATTCTCAGCGCAGTCAGTTCTCCAGGCGCTAGCTGGAAGGTCACAGTACCTCTGATTCTTAGCGCAAGGTATAACACCACCAACCCAACACAACAGGGCATAATCAACATGTATAACACACATACACAAACCATCAAGATACAAGCAATGTGTTAAAATATATGAACACATAACTACCTCCTCCCGAGCAAGCATACATATATAATGTATCTCAACACTTCATCACATACGATGTTCAATCAATAATTGTATAATGCATACACTACAATTCAACACAACCGTGTCATCCTCCACCGATGACCAAGGACAAAACCTCTAGATGCAAATATTTAGTACATCTATTAAAGACTCAATTACTATGAGACCACAAACCCAACAACAACATTAACATGGTAGTTAAAGATACAATCCCACACATGTGTGTGTTCAACACTCAAGAAAAAACAATCCAATTTTCATACGTATTTCAAAAATACTTTTTCCATTTCGCAAAACAAGTTCCACTTCCCTTTTGTTTTCACAAAACCAACTCCGTCCTTTTTGTTGTCACAAAACCAAATCCATTCCTTTTGTTTTACAAAAACCAATTCCATTAATAAGAAAGCCATAACTCACATTAGTCCACTACATTCATTTCAAAACCATTCCAAAGCCAAAGTTAACCGCTTAGGCATTAACACCTTCACCCAACGCACATCAACAATAGAGATTTACAATATAGGTTCACTATCCTCCATTTTAATTTATCAATCAAAATATGATTTAGGGCTTTTTCTTCTATCAACTACAACATGCTAATTTACACTCCAATTAGCCCAAAACAACCATCAATGATAACATAACCATTTTTCAAACACCCAACCCTAGGTTCCTTCTCATGATTTCAAACAAATCCAACATGGATATGATTTTTATGCAATACATAAATTACCACATGTCTATCTATAGATGAAGTATTGAAAAAGAATAAGGAAATCCTTACCTCAAATGTAGAACCCAAGGAGAAGAAGAGCTAAACTCGGAAGTGCTCCAAACACCAAATTTCTCGGATCAAAATGTAGCCCTCAATGATCAACACATTTTTTGTAAAGGCCAAAGGTGAGGAAAACACTCCTACTAGATCAAACCCTAGAGAGAAGTTAGGTTTTAGAGTGAGGAGCTCTCAAAAATCGGTTTTGGGAAAGTAAGAGAGAGAAAGGAAATGTAAAAAGTGATTGAAAATAGCCTTGCTGCCAACTGATATACGACTCTCCCGCTCGAGCGGAGAACACAACGCTCGAGCGTCAAGGACAAAAACTAGGTACGCTCGAGCGCAAGAAGGCCCGCTCGAGCGTCAAGTCACAAGAATAAAGTACATCCGCTCGAGCGCGAAAACCAGTTCGTTCGAGCGTAGATTTCCCCCTCCCAGAACTTACACCAAAAAGTACTACCCGCTCGAGCGCCTGAGTACTCGCTCGAGCGCGACCGCTCAAGCGTAAAGAAATCCGCTCGAGCGTAGAAAACACATCTGCAGAAGTTTTGCAGAGACACGAAATACTGGAAGTGTGTAAACCCCGCTCGAGCGCAAGAAGACCCGCTCGAGCGGACCATTCAAAAACTGGGCAACAACAACAGGAGCAAAAGCTCTACCAACCTGTAACAACCAAGCCCAACACATTCTAAAACTCAAACAAAAGAGTTTAAAGGTTGACAACACGATAGGTACAACTACCAACTCCACGGAACCGCGTCCGAAAAACAACAGAACAATAAAAGGATAACCAGGATCGCTATATAAGACCACTCGATTAACCCAAATGTACTAGGATGCACCGTAGCACCATGAGCCGAGAAACGTTGGATAAAATTCAGTTCATCTTCTCTAACAGTCGCAGCATGCACGAGCAGAAAGACCCAGAAATTTAGTTTCAATGCCACCAGTTCAAATACTTGTATCTTCTTCATCGTAACTCCGTTTTATCTTATCATTATGTCATTGGATTTACCCCACGACCTAGTCTTTGTTTCACTCCTCACATGCCACGTTCCGTCTCTTTTTTCATGCCATCGGATCTTTAAAATTTGACGAAAAATAAGATTTTTTCCTACCGTCTCGGACTTTTCTTCGAACCATCTTTCAGACTCCATCACTTACTTAATTCTTAACTGTTTTACTTCACTCTTTCGCAAATCTCTTCAACTTATTTCGTACTTCATCTTGCATGACCTATTTTTCTCACTTCTTCCCGGATTGGATGGTTTTGGCATGCCGAAAGTAAGCCGAAAACCAACTTTTAAAATTCAAAATAAACTGTTCTAACTTTGTTTCTTTCTCCTCCATCTTCCTTCTTCTTCTCTTTCTTTACCTACAACATGTTGGTGGTTCTAGATGATAATGAAATTAGGTAATGGTGGTGGTGGCGGTTCAACAGTGTGCCGGTGGTGGAGAAGTTTGCGGGTTGGTGATAGTGTGGGTTAAGGTCGTGGCTATGGAGGTCGAGGGGAGGAGGAAAAACATAGATAAAGAATGAGAAAGAGAGTTTTGAGAATGAGAGGGAGAGAGAGAGAGAGAGAGAGAGAGAAATGAAACGGATAGAGAGATATGAAATTGGAAGAGAAGCAAAAGGTGAAGAGATGTGATGGAAAAGTTAGGCTCCATTTATGGTAAAAATGAGGAAGAGTAAAAGAAGATAAAAGAAAATGAAAAGAAATTTAAAAAAAAAAAAAAAAGAAACAGAACACCTGGTGGCATGGCATCAGCATGTCCACCATGTTTTGTTTTGGTAATGATAACCGAGAGAGGGGTGCATGCGAAAGGTAAGAAAACATGGGGAGCAAGCCCATGGTTTTTTTTTTTATTGGGTTTTTATAGAAAATTTTAGGTTCCAGTGTAATTTGATTACAAAAGAATATAGAGAAAAATATAATAAAAATATCATAAGGTTCAGAAATTAATATTGAGTAATAATATAAAGTCAAAAATATTTTATTTTATTTTATTTTGAATAAATTTTCAGTATAAAAATATATAGACTATTAAATTCAAAATATTGTGAATAATTATTTAAGAAAATAAAAAATGTATATATATATTATTTTTATTATATAAAAATATGGGGTTTCACAATCTATCCGCCTTAAATAAATTTCGTCCTCGAAATTTAAGTTGTTCTTGGGTTTTGAAAAGTTATGGGTAATTAATTGGTGAACTCTATCATTATGTTATCAGTTTCCAATCTTAACTCGTTCATATCCTCTCCCATCTTCCATTCAATGCTTTTGCTTCATGTTTAGGTTCTCTGGCATGCATGTTTGCATCAAGATCTTTTGATTGCAAAACTTTCAAACTACTCATCATAATGACCCCATTGCTTCAATGTGAAGCCCTTTGCTTAAGAAAACATTCGCACACTTGCTAAGGATTAGTCTTGTTGGCCGTCCTATAGGTTGCTGGTGTCATTCGTCAATTTGTTGTGGTCAAAAAGCTAGTCTATCCTCCTTAAACAATTACAGTGTTCCATCGAATGCATAAGTCATTTCCTTCTTCTGGTGGCCACTAATTACGGCTTAGTGTATGGACAATCAATCTGTGTCCAAGATAATGTCGATGCCGAACATTTTCATGTCTGGAGGTTCGAGACTTCAAGCATACGAACAATTTGTAAGGGTTTGCATACTAGTTCTAGTGATCTAACACACACTGCAAATACGAAGCAATACGATGAAAACATATAACCAAGAGTTTTAAGACTGGTTTAAAAGAAATTTACATCGTAGGTTTTAATTACAAACGAGTCACACCAAAAGAGTTCTAACTGGTAACTCTAAGCCCAAGGTTGGTACAGAAGTAATAAAGATAACAGAATACAAAGTGGCTATAACAACAATATCAATTAACATAAGGATCAAATGGAATACGGATGAACAATACAATAGAATGGATAACATTATAGTTTTGGACTTTAATGTGGTCAGGATCATAGAGGAAGTGACTAAACTAGATATCTAACCTGAAACTACGTTGGCCATATGTGTTTCAAAATAAATATCTAAGATTTGTCACTGAGTAAAGAAATTGCGACTGTTTACAAGAATTCTAGTACTAGATAGAATAATCAAGACTAAAAGGTTGTCAATTTAACAATGGAGGAATTGAAAAATATAATGGTAATGGCTTATTCTTGAAGATGAACAACATCAAGCAAAGGTTATACATATGAGATAGGAAAATGACGATCAACACAAAACTCATAAGAATAATAGTGACCCTCCCTTTATATATATATATATATATATATATATTGTATCTAATAAGCAACATGTTTCGTTCAGGATTAAACCCACTCTCCCACGAAGGTGATCGTTAAATCGTTTGGAGTTGAAACACATAATGCAATGATTATGAATTTGAAACATGTTCTCCCGAGTCAATGTTATTATGCCCGAAATTCGAATAACGTCCTAAGGTTAGCAAAGAAAAGTTCATTTTTGATGTCTTTTAATTAGCAAAATAGATAGTATTATCATAATGTAACCTAGTCGGGGCAACGTTATTTCTAACCGTAGGCCGAAACACGTAGGTAATGTAAATCACATAAGTCCATTCTCTTAAGTGTGACGCTTAACTCAAATTTAGATTAATCCTCTTCAGATAATCTGTAAGTATTCTATACTATTGCTCTCGGGTGCGAAAAAGTTGGAGTGACTACACCAATCATCACTTTTACAACAGACTCCTCAAAACTTTTTATTTTATTTTTTTTCAGTAAAGAAAACTTGAACCAACAGTCTTAGATCATCTAGAGTCACAGGCTAAGTACATGGGTTAAGGGTTGTACCTAAGCTCTGATACCAAATTGTGACGCCCAAAATTTCATTTTTTATTTAGAAAATACCAGATTTGGTTTAATATAGGATTTTTCATGATTTTTCCAATATGCTGTAAAATCTGTCTACCGTTTCAGATCTAATTTAAATTTCGTATAAGTTTTTACAAAACTAGAATAATTGTTGGATGAACTAGACATTATTTTTAACAACTTTGTAGAAGAAATCATCTCCAAAGTTTGAGTATGAAATTGCCTAAAAATTTGTACAAGTTTCTCGCAGATTTAAGAGTCATATAATCAAACCAAATAAAATAGTCAATCATCTCTCTTTAATGGTACAAACTACATATGCAAGTCCAATTCCAAAATTAGACCATGATTTTAAGACTACTAATAAAAATAACCTTCAAATATTTAACCTACAAATCACAAATTTACATAGAACTATAAACAAAATTTTATCTAAATTTTTAGCTATTTTAACATATGAACACAAATCTAAAAATTTAACAATTAAAAAGAATAAGAGGGTTATGAGAGTTTTCTTACCATGCTAGGTCACTAACGACTTATCGTCTGAATTTGATTTATGATTCTGATCGTAAGATATGACCGTCCTGGCTCCATGATCGTCTTGTTGAAATTTCACATCAATCGGATGCGATCTCACCGTTGATCTTCCATTGGATTCTCCTAGAACTTTTAGTTGTTGATCATCATCTTAGACTCAGAATTTGCAAGATCTAACCCCAAAAATGGATTCTATACATCGAAAAACATAAGGGTGGTCATCCCCAATGTCATAGGACCACTCGATTAACCCAAATGTACTAGGATGCACCATAGCACCATGAGCCGAGAAACGCTGGATAAAATTCAATTTATCTTCCCCAACAGCCGCAACATCCACGAACAGAAAGACCTAGAAATTTAGTTTCAATGCCACCAATTCAAATACTTGTATCTTCTTTATCGTAATTCTGTTTTATCTTATCTTTATGTCATTGGATTTACCTCACGGCCTAGTTTTTGTTTCACTCCTCACACGCCACGTTCCATCTCTTTTTGCATGCCATCGGATCTCTAAAATTTGACGAAAAATAAGATTTTTTTCTACTCTCTTGGACTTTTCTTTGAACCATCTTTCGGACTCCATAACTTTCCCAATTCTTAACGGTTTTGCTTCATACTTTCGCCAATCTCTTCAACTTACTTCGTACTTCATCTTACATGACCTATTTTTCTCACTTCTTCCCGGAATGGATGGTTTTGGCATGCCGAAAGTAAGCCGAAAACCAACTTTTAAAATTCAAAACAAACTTTCCTAACTTTGTTTCTTTCTCCTCCATCTTCCTTCTTCTTCTCTTTCTTTACCTACAACATGTTGTGAATGGTGGTTCTAGATGATAATGGAATTAGGTGATGGTGGTGGTGGCGGTCCGACAGTGTGCCGGTGGTGGAGAAGTTCGCCGGTTGGTGATAGTGTGGGTTAAGGTCGTGTCTATGGAGGTCGAAGGGAGGAGGGAAAACATAGATAAAGAAGGAGAAAGAGAGTTTTGAGAATGAGAGGTAGAGAGAGAGAGAGAGAGAGAGAGAGAGAGAGAGATGAAACGGATAGACAGATATGAAATTGGAAGAGAAGTAAAAGGTGAAGAGATGTGATGGAAAAGTTAGGCTCCGTTTATGGAAAAATGAGGAAGAGTAAAAGAAGATAAAAGAAAATGAAAAGACATTTAAAAAAAAAAAAAAAAAAAAAAAAAAAAAAAAAAAAAAAACAGAACACCTGGTGGCATGGCATCAGCATGTCCACCATGTTTTGTTTTGGTAATGATAACCGAGAGAGGGGTGCATGTGGACGGTAAGAAAACATGGGGAGCAAGCCCATGGTTTTTTTTTTTTTATTGGGTTTTAGTATAGAAAATTTTAGGTTCCATTATAATTTGATTACAAAAGAATATAGAGAAAAATATAATAAAAATATCATAAGGTTCAGAAATTAATATTGAATAATAATATAAAGTCAAAAATATTTTATTTTATTTTATTTTGAATAAATTTTCAGTATAAAAATATACAGACTATTAAATTCAAAATATTGTGAATAATTATTTAAGAAAATTAAATATATATATATATATATATATATATATTAGTTTTATTATATAAAAATACGGGGTTTCACAGATATATCAGACTTCCAATGACCCGAGAATATTCTAATTGAGAGACACTCTCACCATTATTCTTCGTCAAATGTAAACTCACGTCTACCGGTGTTCTAGACACACTCGTATCTGATTTACCAAATTTCTCAAGTATCTTCTCAACATAGTGAGACTGAGAAAGTACAATACCACTAGATATTATGGTAATCTTAATACCTTGAATGACATCTGCAAGGCCCATATCTTTCATGTCAAACTTTGAGTTTAACAATCTCTTGGTAGTTCGAACCATTTCATCATTACTACCAACAATGAGTATATCATCTACGTATAGACACAAAATGACATAACCACTGTCAGTATCTTTAACATATATGCACTTGTCACACTCATTGATTCTAAACCCATTTGACAACATAGCGTTGTCAAACTTCTCATGCCTTTGCTTAGGCGCTTATTTCAAACCATATAATGACCTAACTAGCTTACAAACTTTCTTATTTTTCCCTGGAGTTAAAAGCCCCTCGGGTTGTTCCATGTAGATTTCTTCATCTAAATCTCCATTTAAGAAAGCTGTCTTTACATCCATCTGATGTATCTCTAGACCACGTAAAGCGACTATCGCAATCACCATGCGAATGGATGTAATCCTTGACATAGGTGAATATGTATCAAAGTAATCCAGGCCTTCTCTCTGCCTATATCCTTTGATAACTAGCCTAACTTTATATTTATCAATTGACCCATCAGCTTTCATTTTCTGTCTAAAGATCCATTTACTTCCCAAGGCCTTACTACCTGGGGGTAGATCAACCAACTCCCAAGTATGGTTCTGTAAAATGGAGTCAATTTCACTTTTAATAGCTTCTTTCCATAAGGGACTTTCAGGTGAAGTCACGGCTTCATGGAAAGTTCGAGGTTCTCCCTCTAACATATAAGTCAAGAAGTCCGGGCCAAAGGACTTAGCAGTCCTAGCCCTCTTACTCCTTCTTGGCTCATCTACTTCCTCGTCTTGATCATCTACTTGATCATTATCTTGATCATCTTCAAGTTCCTTCTCAGAACTTTGATCCTCTCCTCGGGTTCGGCAAGGAAATGTGTCTTCAAAGAAAGACGCATACCTTGACTCCATTATGGTATTCTTGTCGATATCTGAAATATCAGACTTGTGCACAAGAAATCTATATGCACTACTATTCTATGCATAACTAATGAATATACAATCCATGGTTTTCGAACCTATCCTAACCAGCTTGGGTGTAGGTACCGCCACTTTTGCAAGACACCCCTACATTCGTAAGAAATTATATGAAGGCTTACGGCCTTTCCATAACTCATACGGAGTCTTGTCTACTTTCTTCCGAGGGATTCTATTTAGAATGTTATTCGCGGAGAGAATAGCTTCCCCCCACAAGTTCTGTGGCAACCAAGAACTTAGCAACATGGCATTCATCATCTCCTTTAGCGTCCTATTCTTTTGTTCAACATTCCCATTTGACTGAGGAGAATAAGGCGCCGTGGTTTGGTGGATAATCCCGGATTGAGCACAAATCTCAATAAACGGTGATTTATACTCACCACCATGAGCACTTCTTAAAGCCTTAATATTGCGGCCTAATTGATTCTCAACTTCATTCTTACAAAGAACAAATTTGTCAATAGTCTCATCTTTGCTTTTGAGCAAATAGACATAACAATACTTAGTGCAATCATCAACAAAAGTGATGAAGTACTTATTGCCACCACATGATTGTATAAACTTTGAGTCACACACATCACTATGCACTAAGTCCAACGACTCTGAACTTCTTTCAATAGAATGAAATGAAGATCTTGTCAATTTCGCTTCAACACAGGTCTCACACTCGTGTTTTAGATTAATCTTAAAAGATGGTATGTGATCTAACTTGATTAATCTACGTAAAGATTCGAAGTTCACATGTCCTAGCCTACCATGCCACAAATTGAAAGACTCAAGCATGTAAGCAGAAGAAGATGCATCTTTATTCATCTTTGGAATAACAGTCATTACATTGAGTTTAAACATACCCCTCCAACATATAACCCCTACCCACAAACACTCCGCTCTTGATCAAAACGACCTTGTTGGACTCAAAGACCATGCGAAAACCATGTTTGCTAAGAAGAGACCCTAGGACAAGATTCTTACGAATGTTCAGAACATACAGGACTTCGTTCAAGGTCAGCTCCTTTCCTGAAGTCAACTTTAGGACCACCTTTCATTTCCCCTCAATAGTTGAGGTAGCAGAATTCCCCATAAATAACTTCTCACCGTTTGTAACCGACTCGAAAGTTGTAAACAGTTTCTTCTTGGAGCAGATGTGACGTGTAGCCCCAGTAGCAATCCACCATTCTCTTGGGTTTGAACCCACCAGATTCACCTCAGAGACAATGGCAAACAAGTGCATGTCATCCTCCTCATGGGACTGCTCTTGTAAATCTGCCATGTGAGCGTGAGGTTTGGTCTTGTATGGCTTCTTCTGCTTGCGGCAGTCACTAGCCCGATGCCCTTCGCTACCACAATTGTAGCACTTCCCTAAGAACCGATAACTAGGTTCTTGCGGCTTGTATGCCGACTTCTTTACAACACCACCCCTTAGCCCCAACTTTGAGCCCTTGTTCATAGGAGGCTTCTTCCTCACCCCAGAAGATTTGCCATGCTTAATGACATTGGCCTTCACAGAGAAGGTACTCCCTTGTTTCTTTCTATTATCCTCCTCAATTCGGAGTCGGACAACTAGCTCTTCAACAGTCATTTCCTTGCGCTTGTGCTTCAAGTAGTTCTTGAAGTCCTTCTAACCATTAGGAAGTTTCTCAATGATCACAGCAACTTGGAATGACTAGTTCAACGACATCCCCTCAGCATGAATCTCATGCAAGATCACTTGGAACTCTTGGACTTGGCTTATCACAGTTTTTGAATCGATCAGTTTAAAGTCCAAGAACCGGCCAACGACAAATTTCATTGCCCTGGCGTCTTCAGTCCTGTATTTCTTGTCCAGAGATTCCCATAACTCTTTTGCTAAGCTCTTGGCACAAACACACTATATAGTGAGTCTGCCAAGCTGTTGAACAAATAGTTCCGGCAAAGATAGTCTGTTTGCTTCCATGTGTCAAGCGCCATGACTTTTTTCCTGCCTGGCTTATTCTCCACCATAGCTGGAGGATTCTCGCTTAAAACCTTTGCAAGGTTCAGCGTGGTCAAGTAGAACAGCATCTTTTGTTGCCATCTCTTGAAGTTCACCCCAGCAAATTCTCTGGGTGCTCATGGTGACTGAGCGGTCCTTCCAAAACAGCCGTAGTAATACCAAGGTTGACCACAGAGGTCACATCAGTAGGGGTTGCCAACCCAGTTGCCCCGAGGTTCAGATCTTAACCAACGTTAGCAGTAACAGCAGTAACAACATCAGCGACAGTTTTCATTTCTGAAAATTACACCAAAATATCACTTTCTGTGTTTTCAAAAATTAAGCTCAACACTAGAAAATTCCATAATTGAAAAGTTAATTCAAAATTAGTCTCATCACTACACCTAGAATCAAACATGGTCAAGAATGTTCCTAGGAAGATTGGAGAGGTCACATTGGTCTCACTTAAAACCCAGTTAGCCTTTTCACAAAACTTTCAAGAGCATGTTGACTCATAATCCGTGAAAACAATTTTTTAGAATTAAGTTTTCCAATGGATGAACTAGGTTAAAACAAACCAAAGTTCAACACTTATATGCAATTTAAAAAGTTGCTACAACAATATAAGCAAATAAAACTTGCTTTTACAACTTGGTAAACAAACCAAATAAATCTCAAGCAAAAATGCTTAAATCGTATAGACCATAAATTTCGTTTGTGCAACCCAAATCTATTCATTTAGTTTTGGTTTTTGTTTTTTCATTCCCTTTCGCATTGGTATGCCTACAAAGAAAGTTACTAGCAAACCACAAAATAATACAAAACAACTAATTAAAAAAAAAACCTGTACGTAACCCTCCTAGGGGTCGACCCTCAAGACCATAGTGTCGACCCTTAAGAAAAAAAGTTGAGACACTAATATGTGCAGCAGACAAGGGTTGACCCTAGGAAATAGTGGTGTCGACCCTATATTTCAGTAACAACACCCAGAACACAACAGCAGACAAGGGTCGACCCTAGGAAACAGTGGTGTCAACCCTATATTTCAGTAACAACACCCAGAACACAACAGCAAACAAGGGTCGACCCTGAGACTCGTGGTGTCGACCCTATAAACCAGCAAAGACATTAAAAGCAAGGTAGCAGGGTGGTGTCGACCCTCAGGAAGACTAGTGTCGACACAGAACAAATTTTTCAAGTTTCCAAAGAACTTTTCAACATAAACAAGTGCAAACGAACAATCTCAACAAGTCTAAAGTGAATTGTACTCCTCCAAAACCAAAATACAATAACTCCAAAGACTTCCAAAATGAAAATAAAGGAATTAAATACACTCTCTAATAGTTTAAAGGACTCAAGTGCTATGAAAACCATCTATACGTGGTTACAATAAAAGTGAGTTTTAACTCAATACAGTTTAAGCCCTAGGGTTGTACAAAAATAATTACAACAATAACAAAATTAAGCTCTTAGCTCCAAGTCCTCCCAAGTTATGGCCTTGGCAGAGGTATATCATCAACACCTGAAAGTGGTTTTCTACATAAGGTGAGCCAAAGCCCAGTAGAGATACTCTAACACAGTGTATGAATCTTAATAAAGCTACAAGGTCAATGCATATGCAATACTCATTCTACAACATTTTATATCTCTTTACAAAACCATGCAATGCCAGATTTACATCACAATTCATAAAAATATTTCCTTTACAATAGAAAACACGACAGTGATTACAAACATTGAGAATCTCTAGGTACGTGTCTGCTAGTAGGCTATATAAGCATTACCAATGCCATTTTTACCGGTATTAACTGGAAGACTCGTCACCTAACCGCGCAGGTTTCTGCACTTTCACCAAAGACACACAGGCCAACAATAATACTCCCTACCCAAATTCACCAAGGTATTCACCCATATTTCTCAAAACAATATATATTTTCAATATGTTAAGTATGCAACAATACTCAATGCAAATGGATAAGAAATTAGTTTCAATTCTCCCAAAACAGATATCTCTAAATATGTAGATAATTTTCAATAAAGATATACTCTCCAAAATTTCAAGGCAGGAGTGATAATACATATCCAATTCCACCACCACCACCACCACCATCATCAACATCATCATCATCATCATTCCGATTTTTCAAAACCCAACATCATTTCCATTTCTTCTTTACAAAATCAAATATCTAGGATTTTAGAGCAAAATCTCATTTTTTTTATAAATCAATTCCAAAGATAAAAATCCATCATTTCATCATAACTCAACCGTAAATACATTTCCACAATCATTTCTAAGAAACCATTTTGAAAACCCCTCTTTTGATTTCAAAGCCAAAACCCTAAGTTTATCCAAAATTTCCCAAATCACAATTTTGTTTAGGAATAGGAAATAACTAAGTTAAAACCATGCAAAAGTGTAGAGAAATCCCTACCTCGAAGCTAGGAGACAAGAGAGAGAGTGAAGAAATCTTGACGAAGCCGAAAATCAACTTTTCTCTAATTAGAATAAAGCTCTAGGTGAGCTCTACCATTTTATCAAAAGGATTGGGGTGTAGAGATCAATGGATGATAGTGTATTTGAAGGTAAAAGATGAGTTCTAGAGAGAGGAAGAAAATAAGGGTTTTTGGAATATAGAGAGAGGGAGTGAGATGAGAAAATGACTCAAAAAGTGAATTTTATGAACTGATATACACGCAAATCGCTCGAGCGACCAAAACACTGCTAGAGCAACCAGACACAATGAGTGAGACTGCTCGAGCGAACAAAGTTACCGCTCGAGTGCACAGTGACCCCCTTCTAGAAGTTCAGACCTATAAAACTCTCAGTAGTTTTGCAGACTGTAAAAGACCGCTCGAGCGAACAAGCAAAATTCTAGGAAAAGACTCCTTTGAAAAACGGACTCCCAACCTGATCCAAACGCAACAACAACATCCAAATAACCAACTCAATCAAGAATAGGATGTATAAGGTATGAACAACCAGATAAGACAAGGAGTCCGAATCCAAAATAATAAACGGGACGGGTCGGGTCTAAACCAGAATCGTTATATTGAGACAGAGCCGACCCTAAACCTTTAGAGGGCCAAAGCATATTCATAATATGGGGCTCTGTGTTTAGACATATCACTCAAAAAGATAAAATCAAATAAAAATTATTTTAAATTTTGAAAAAGATAAAATCTAGTATTATTGTTTTATATAATTTAACCATGTACATAAGGAAATATATATATACAAAAATGTAGAGTTAGAACATCAAAGAAAAATTGAATAAATTATTAAAGATTACTGTTCTTACATTTTTAGTTGCAATTAATTCAATTATTGAGATTCAATTTTGAAGTAAAGCGATTGATTGAGATTCAATTAATTCTTCTATACTTTTTTAGGAAGTGTGATTAAATAAACAAATCATTCCATAATTCAACAAGTAACAGTCATGTCAATGTTTTCAATTTTTAAGTAAAGCCAACAAACAAATGAAGTAAAACTTGAAATGACACAAAATTTAAAGGCATTTAGAGAGAATATAAAAATTTAAGAAAGTTCAATCTCATAATAGAGAATTAGGTTAGAGAGAAGTTTGGTAAAGTGAAATCAATTACTTTGAGTCCTTCGGTAATAAAATTTTTTTGTTTTTGAGTTTGTTATTAAATGCTTGATTTAGTTAGATATGGGTAAGTTAAAATTAAAATAATTAAGATCCTTCACTTATAAAAATATTTTTGTTCTTAAGTTTGGTGCTGGGTGAATTTTGATATGTTAAAAATATTTTTGTTCTAAATTAGGTGTATCTAAAAAATAAAGGAAAATTTACCAATAAATCCTATTTCACAAACTCTTAAACCAATTAGTCCCAACTTTATTCTTTTGTTCGGGTAAGTCCTATCAGTGGGGAAGTTTGTTACTTGTTGATCCTATTTTCCATATTTGGTGCAACTGTGTGGACAGTTTTACCCATTATTGTTCTGTTTCCATATTCTGTTGGGGGATCACGTGGGTCTTGAGATTTTGTGGGTATAACAGTTGATATTTCAATGTTACGTGTGGAGACGTTTCAGCCTTTTCGACTTTAGGGTTGTTAGTGGTGTGGGTCGGTGATTTACGGTGGCTGTGTGACGGACTGATTCAGAAAGTTTAACGAAAGTCGGTTCCCCGTTGGTTGAAAGGTATGTCTTCTTATTTGTATAGCATTTACAGTTTTGTATGTTTTGGTGGAAGGGGCTGAACGACAACAGGTGAGGGTGGGGGGTTATGTGGTGCATTATTTGGGGGTGATTTTTTGTGTTAGGCTGGTATGCTCTGTTTTTTGAATTGCTTTCGTTGTGGGTGTGTGCCGCATTACGTGTTGGTGTAAGGGGGTTCTGTTCAGCAAGTGGGGTGAGGGGGTTGTGTGCTGCATTTCTGGGGGTTGTTTTCTGTGTTACAGACGTATGTGTTGTTGTTCGAATATTCTCTTGTGTGGGTGTGTATTGTTTTGGTTTTCTAGTGTTTTGTGGGTTTTCTGGTGTGGGTGCATATTTTCTGGTGTGGGTGTGTATTGTTTAGGGTTTTTCTGGTCCTGATGAAGCACGTGTTAATCTTGTTAGGGGGATGGACACACAGGTTATGTTAATTTGTTGTTATGGAAATGTTAATGTCGCAATTAATTTGCAAGCTCCATTTCGGTTTGATGACATGGTTAATTGTGCGTGCAAAAAGTTTCCTGGGTTAACACCAGCCCAAGTGTGTTTGTTCTTCAAGATACCAGGTTATAACAGTTTCATATTACATAATGATGTCGATGTGGAAAACATGGTATCTCTTGCACGGTCTTTCCGTCTGCAATGCATTGATGTCATCATTCAATTACAAGAGTCACGCGACGCTGACAATGCTGGCAGCCCGGTTCATAATCTGCAGACTGTCCCGTGTCACACAGCGAGGGTGTTTGATGATTCGGCCATGGATGACGAACAAGATTTATTGGAAAATTTCTGCCCTCACAATGATAAGGTTTTTTTGTTTGCTCCATGGGCTAATGGGATTCAACATGTTGGTCAAAGTTTTCAGGGTGGAGCATCTGAATTTCGAAATGTTCTTCGCAAGTATGCGGTTGAGTGTGGCTTTCGCTTCAAATTTGTGAAGAATGATTCTGTTCGAATCACAGCTGTATGTACGATGAGGGAATCGAGAGGATGCATGTGGTTGGTACATGAACGTGTATTCCATGCAAATGGATTTTTCTACCTTCGTAAGTGGAACAGCGAGCACATTTGTGGTGTTGTTGTACGGACCCCCAAAAACCCTAGGGCTGGTTCCGATCTAGTGTCCGATGTTATTTGTGAACGGGTACGTGATAAACCACTCACAAGGCCTACTGATGTTGTGTATGACTTGAAAAAAGATTACGGATTGGAGGTTAGTTACCGAGTTGCATGGTTAGGTGTAGAAAAAGCTCGTGGTGAAATGTTCGGTGCACACTCCATTTCATTTGACCAACTACGATGGTATAGTAGCGTAGTAATGGAAAATAATCCTGGGAGTTACATCAACATTGAATATGATGAACAAAACTACCGTTTCATACGGTATTTCATATCATTCAAAGCATGCATCGACGGGTTCAACCATTGCCGCCCATTGCTTTTCTTGGATGGGACTTTTCTAAAAGGAAAATTCAAGGGGAACTTGCTAGCCGCAACTGCGAAGGATGGCAACCAAGGTATTACTATGTGGTAATTATTTATATATTATATTTATGTGGTGCAAATGTACTTACATTGTTGCTAGGAAGGACACTTTTTGTTCCACATTGGCGAGACCGTCATAACACTTGTTCATAATTTATGTTTCACAGATTGGTTATTTGACAAACAAATTCAAAATGCAAGTTTATTCCCTGTGGCCATTGCGATTGTTGATTCTGAAAACACCACAAATTGGGCTTGGTTTTTGGGACACCTCGCAAACGTGGTAAATCGGCAAAGAACACTTACATTTGTCTCTGATCGACATGCAGGCTTACTAGAATCGATACCCATCATATTCCCCACAGTGAAGCATGCGTTTTGCTTACAACATTTGCAGCGTAACTTGCAAGACAAGTTACGTTATGTGAATAGTTCATACTGGTCTGTGATGTTGGCTAAATTTCGTGCCTGTGCGTATGCTCCGACTGTGGCTGCATTCAACCAGAGTATGGAAGAGTTCACAAAATGTGGACATAAGGTTGTGCCTGCTTTCTTAAAAGATTTACCCTCATATTACTGGGCAAATGCTTACTTCCAGTACGTAATTACTTCCTTTTTTTCCCCCACACACAATATATTCCTACTGTACATCTTTCCTGTATCATGCATGTGCATTGCTTATTTTTTTGACTAACACATTTCATCCTTCTTCAAAACCAGAGGTTCATGGTACGGTGAGATGAGTCCCAACGCCATTGAATCATTTAACTCATGGATACGGGAAGCACGCCACCTACCAATAACTCAAATGATTGATAGTATCCGGGCAAAAATTATGCGCCAGATGGCAAAACGGAGACGTAAGGCAAATGCGTAGGCAGGTGTTATTTGTCCCAAAATGGAAGCTCGGTTGGTCAAAGCGTACAACAAAGGTAGATCGTGGCTCGTAAGCCAATCAAACGATGACGTGTACGAGGTTCACTCTTTTCCATCCGTCATGGTTGATGTTGGCAGACGTACATGTTCTTGTTTCAAGTGGCAAATCAACGACTTTCCATGTGCTCATGCAGTCATGGCAATCTGAAACAGTGGTCTAGACCTGTACCAGTTAGTTATTCCCTACTACCATGTGGCTGAGTACCAGAATTCATATGCACAAAACATAACCCCCATTCCAACTGTAGAGAAACCACAATTTGACTCTACAGATTTTGTCATACATCCGCCCGCTGTCAAACGCCCACCGGGAAGGCCCAAAAAGAAACTCATGCTTTCCAAAGGGGAACAAGTCCAACAAATTCGGTGTGGTCGTTGTCAACGCATGGGTAACCACAACAGGAAAACGTGCAAGGAACCAATTTAGCTTCTACACATAATTCCCTGATTCGTACTTTTCACATTAAACTTTCACAGTTTTCTTATTAAATAAGTGGATGTTCCACAATTCCATATGCCGTCATTCAGACAGAAGAGTTAATGAACAAATTTATTTTTGATGCGTTATTCTATTTACCTCTTCACCGTATTATTTACATCTGCTTCGTATTGTACTGCTATTAATTTCAGCACATACGCCATAATTCAATGTGTAGTTGCAACATTTTATCGTGATGTGACCACATCCGTAAACATTACACACAAACAATAAATACAGCACAGAATTGCCTGCTAACAACCATGTTTGGGCCATTTTCAATATTGTCCGGATAACCATCATGCGGCCCATAGTCGTGTCGTTTTCCATCTTTTCCATGACTATAATTTTCGCATACATACCATGCTTATACATCAATATCTTTCAATTTTCGACACCCAACTTCTATTACTACGTGCACATCAGCGGCACACATTTTCTGCCCACAACTCAGTCCCACAAGTCTTAAATACAATCACACAACCTACCTACAAACGCATGAAGCAACAGGGCAAACAAACAACCAAAATCATAATGCAAATCATACCATACTTTCCATTCAAAATGCGTAAAACGTTATCCACAACGACTTGTACGTAACACCCACAAAAAATATTTCCAACATTTTCTAAACCTGAATTTCCAAACCACAAGTTCAAACCAACAAACATGTTGTTTCAAAAAAACAAACAAAATGTATAAACCAAATTCAAAAAATAGAAACTGCTGCGTCCGAATTCTTTTTCGTTGCCATTTCAGACCAAACACATCTAATCCTTCAACCCCCGGGTCGGATCGTTGATGAAATACTTAACCATGTTCGCTCGCAACACACTGCAATTACTACCTTGCAATGTTCGCTCTACGTTGCCACAATACACGTACTGTTGCATTATCCCACACACTATCACCCCACAATCAAGCCTGCACATGGAATAAGCACATGTAATCGTTGCCACTCATAACAGCATTGTCATCATTACAGTACCCTTACATTTACAATAACACTGTTACTTACGTGTCTGGTTTTTGCTGTGGACACTTAGTTACGGCCTCTAATGGATGCCTGAAATTTGCCTCAATGCTCTGCTCATCCAGTCCGAACTGACGTAACGATTGCATCATAACATTTGACACACGTTCTTTCTGTAATTCAATAAAATTACAAAATTAAACCACCACAAAACCAAATCACCAACCATCGTCTACACAACTACAACCAATTTACACAACACACATACTGGTTACACTTATTTACCAGCAGAACAGCTTCGGTGTGGTGCACATCAGTCCTATCCCCACGTTGCCTCATCGGGTTATAATGCTTCCAACTACCATCTTCAGTGTCGTACACTACAAGCGTCCAGTGCCCAAGATGACACATTGGAAAATGCATGAAACGGAACTCGCTCCCTGCAGACACATTCTTCCGGATATAATTTCCTATTGAACGCACGTCATTACTTTTCACCACGTCCTGCAAATACATCATTGTCATGCAACATTACTACACCACCACAACACCAACAACAAAAAACAAATAAATAAATAAATCACAAACTCACTAGGCACACACTACTGAAAAAATATGACTTGTCCACCAACTCATTGTCTCCATACATCCTCAACTGGTCGGTCTTCAACAACTCCACGTACGCATCAACGACCTACCAACCACCATAACCAATTTTTAGAACAATGTTGTAGTAACTAAATAATTGTCATGATGCCACCGTTTAAAACGAAATTAACCACAAATATATGAATAGGGAATACAACATTAAAACCACTATATGTAAACACTCACATTCCCACGCATGGAGCTCTGTCGTACAAGGTTTTTCACATTGCTGAAATAAACCACAACGCCATTCATATTGTCTTCCCACATGACCGCCCTGTACATAGTACTGACGCAAATTTACAAATGAATGCAAACAACACAAATAACACTCAAAATAAATACGTACCCATCACCGTGCCGCTCATACGCTTTGGTGATTCTGGCCTTCTCATCCATTGTCATCATCTTCCAAACCCCCAACCGGTTATTCAAATCAAACCCAGACCACTTTTTCTCAGGTAACACCACCGCTTCGACGTCAATAATTGCATTATGCACGTCACGTTTGCTGTCATCCACTGCGTCACAATTGTTCCCGACTGTCTTCTTAGTACGCCCACCCAACAGTGGGTAATCAAACTCAGGCATTTTTCGCTCCCTTCTAACTTTGTTCTTGATTTTACGCACATATGAATTTACATAACCCAATCCTGCAACACATTCAACATCACTAGTCAAGCCTTCAGCTTCAGCAGCAGAACTACTGCTACCATAATGACCACGAAGCATCCCTGGTCTGCACTCCGCCACATTGTCCACCCCCCCTCGTCACCACTGCGTCCATACTGTGGTAATATACGCAAAGGTGACACATCACAGAACATAACACCATCACATCCATCGTTCCCCACATTAACCACACCACTACTCCCAATATCCACGCCTTCCCGGAACCGTTGCGTTACGTCGTGGACATCACGGTCCTCTAATTGGTCCTCAAGCACTAAGACTCTCTTCCGCAATTCCTCATTTTCATTTTTTAACTTACTCAACTCATTGTTTTTCATCTTCACTACACACTCAAATCCCCCTACTATGTTAACAGCTTGCAACTCCATCTTCCTCTTCAAACCAACAACTTCTTCTTCAAGCAACGATACCATTTTGTCTTTCTTTTTGTTTTGCATTTCAAGCTCTGCGACTACAATTAGTGACTCTTCTAATTTGTGATTACTATCCCTTTCAATACCGGAATTGCGATCCACATGCTCTGTGAACCGTTTCACAGCAATGTTGCGGCCCTGCACCACCTGGTCAGCACTTGCATTTTTTCCCGTCCCCTCTGCCATGAAATGCTCATCCACACCGTCACAATCCTCACCTCCGCCATTGATATCTGCCAAACCTTCTTCCTCCGTCTGAATGTCTGTGCCCATAACTTCACGTTCATAATCAAAAGACCTCAGACGGTCAACTTTAACCTGCAAATAATTAAAACTCATCATAATAAATAGTTACATCTTATTCACACTAGTACAAACTTCAGTAATAAAGTGCATAACTCAACGCAACAAGTTACCTGAAAACCAATTGGACCAGCCAAATCCACCCCTTGAATTTTATTCATTAATGCCCCAATGTCCCATTTGAGGAACCTCGGAAACATGTTGTTAGTTTGAGGCTCCACTATGTTCGAATGTTCACAAAACCAATACTACATGAACAAAAAAACAGAAAACAACAAATCAGGCATTTATTGATTCAAAAATAAAAACAAAAAAATTGCATGCATTCAATAACTAACTACTGTCCAAATGTACACATACCAGCAACGCAACCACGCAGCCTGTCACCTTCCCTGGGGTACGATGAAACTCCTTGATTGACGCCATCAATGTTGTCAGTATAGCTCCAGTCCAATCATACATCCTAACGGTGCTCAGGTCATTCATGTAGCGCACAAAAGCCCAACTTATTGTCTCCCCAGAGTTAGAGAAAAAAAGCTTCCCACACATGTACAGCCCCAACAACTTTGCTGTGTCTTCTTCATCTTGTTTCTTTTGGCCATTCAAAGCCTCTAAAAATAACGTTTTAACCAACTTCAACGTCAGGCGTGAAGTGTCACGACACCTACGTTGAATGAAGTCTGACACTGGCCGCTGACCGGGTGACAAATCTGAACGCCGTTTCCCGCACTGCAAACCAAATATTAACCTGATGTCGCTGTTTCCGAATTTGACACTGACACCTCCAATGTTGAATGCATTATCTCGCTGATTGTATGATCTTATAATTTTGGATATAAGATCATCACACTTCCTAAACTCATTATGGTTCAAATTGTTCATGTGTATCGCCTCGATCATAATCCAAAATGGTGTCTTCCGTAACTGTTTCAAGTGTGCGTCCCTCAAATTTTCCTCCCGCACAAGTTTAACTATCTCAGCAACATTCGAACGAAAGTTCATCCGTGTGTACGTCTGCTGCGGGGGTGCTACTATATCCTCAGCCACTTTTCGTCCAACCGCATTGTTCATCCTTTTCGACTGCTTGAACAAAATGCGCCCCTGCATTTTCACACCCAGGTTATTTCCCTTTAAACCATTACCATCATCAGCCTTTCTCTGTTCACATGAACGTGTCCACGGACTACTTGCCCTTTTGCACTCTGCCAACAAAAAACAAAAAACCATAGTTAACACAGTCAAAAAACCAGATTCGCCTCACAAACATAACACCCACCCCTTATCGTTCATGTAATGCACCAAAAAAAACTAAAACACACACCCTTTACGCCATACATAAGTTACACACAACCAACGTTACTAGCATTAACAAAAAATTACCACAGTTAACACTGACAAACAACCAGATACGCCTCGCAAACATAACACCAACCCCTTATCATTCATGTCATGCACCAAAAAACTAAAACACACACCTTTTACACCGTACATAAGTTACACAAAACCAACATAACTAGCATTAGTACTGTCAACAACACCATTTCAACTCTACGCCACACCCATATTACAGACCACAAAACTGCGGGACACGCATTTAACACCAACATACCACTCGTCCCACAAAGAAAAGCAACACGACAGTCATTCACATCAGCACCTCACAGGTACTTCACAATTCGTTTCACAAATCCCAGCAACAAGACGCAGAACAAAAAATAAAAACAAAACACCATTACACATCCCACATCCCCACATATGTTCACTACGTTCACAAACACAACCCTAAAAAAAAACCCTTAACAACGTCAGAAAGTAACACACCCCAAAAAAAAAAAGCAAAACCCCGCCCATCCCAGCCACACAACACACCATTATCTTCCACTTGTGTGGTCCCAACCAAATTTTACGTCCCCCCATGCCAACTACTTGTCAGCAATTACACCGACACACGCCACACACAAGAACCCCACACAAACCCTACACCCACAACCAAGTACAACCTTCCCCACAACATCACCAACACCAACCCACCCCAACACACAAAAATAGCATCACAACACACATAACAAATCAACGACACAGACAACCCCAAAATAAAGATCGCAAAAAAAAAAAAACAACTGCAATCGGGTAATCAAACCGAATAATCAAACACTCACAATCCACATTGTCACACAACGCTGACAGCATAAAGATATGGTACATACCATTTTCGGCCATAACTATACGCCCACAACCAAGGACTGCAGAATATGAACACTAGGGTTTCGTCGTCGTCCACGATCTGCCCTGTCACAAACACATTTGCCCAACTAATCACAGCAACAAATGGAAATTGCCCACTCAATCTTTATAATTTCCCCTCAAATCACGCGAACGGTATATATGGTCAATCCCAATTTCGAAATCCAAGCAAATCGCAAAAACGAGGGTTTCCTATGTTACGTTTCCACTTCACTGTGTGTGGGGATGTGGATGCTGAAATCGGGTTGTGTTTTTAATGGGTATGGGTTTTCAATATGTGGAATACGTGGCAACGAAAAACCACAAACGTTCTCTACAAAAACCCTTAGTAAACTTTTCGCGTGTGTGACAGCCAACTGTGTGACACGTGACAAATCTCATGTCATTTTAGCTCATCTGTGCCACACGCGCAAGCGACGTATCACAAGAAACAATCCACAAATACTAATGGCAATTGGGTCCTTTCACAACAAACAGGACTAAATGGAGCATTAAAAAACATTTGGGACTAATTGGATTATAATATCAACATGTAGGATTTATTGGTAAATTTCCCAAAAATAAATAAATAAGTTACTTAAAACATTACAAAAATTCAATAAAAAGAAAAAAAAATACAAAAAATAAAAAAAATAAATTCAATTTTTTGTGTAAGTTAAACCAAATGAGATGATTGTTGTTTCCCTTAAAATGACATGAACAAAATATCTGTATTATTTTATTATTTTATATGTATAAAAGTTAAGAAACAAATATGTCATTTTAATCTGATAGTGAGGTAAGTGTACTTTTTTAAATGTGAGGAGAAATTTATATTAACTTGGAGAAATTTAATAGAAAACTCAGGGGATGTCACTGTAATTTACCCTAAAATATAAACTTGGAAAAGAAAGCTAATGTACATTCTGTTGGGATATTTTAACAAAAATAAAAGAGTATTTATGATTAAACAATTTTATTAGTTAATTGTTACAATATTTATAATTATGTTGAAGTTACAAAATTTATATTGTCATTACAATCATATTATGGGGATTTATTTTAAGATAATTATGATATTAAATATGAGTTTAATTGATAGTTAATTATATTTATACCTATTCATCTATATATATATATATACTTTGCCATATCTATGAGGGAAGATAGGTTTTAACGCATTAAGGACAAGTACAAAAGTTTTTCTTCAAAAGTCTAGCAAATATCACTATTATCAAAATATTAAATTTTAAAATAATATAACTTTTGTCAATTTTTAATAAAAATTAATGTTTTTAGAATTCTCTTATCAATATCTATTAAATAAGATCTATATTAACTATGAAATTCTTTTTTTTTTTAATTATTACTGTTGAAATTGATGTAAATAGTAACAATAACATATTACTTTGTTTGACAGTAACATGTTACTCTGTCTCACAGTAACATGTTACCTGTTTGACAAGTACTCTATTTAACAGTAACATATTACTCTGTCTCACAGTAATATATTACTCTGGTTCACAGTAACATGTTACTCTGGCCATATTGTCTAAGAAAGAAAAAAAAAAAAAGATATTTTACTTTATCCTTACTCAATTATGTATTTTTTCTTTTTGGAGTTTATAAAGAAAAATTGGACGGTCCTTTTCACCAAATAAGAGTCCAATGGAAGGGTTTTAACTAAATTTTCCTTTTGAGAATACACAAAAGTGGTAAAGGAGAAGAAAATGTGAAAAACTGAAAAGTTTTAAAGAGAGCTCTATATTCTATATTGACATTTTGTGCAATTCTCATTCGTGATATAGTTAAAAGAGACATCGTGAGTAGCGTGAGTTTTATTGGAACTATCACTCTAGTTGTACCTACACGAAAGGAGGTAAAGCAAATTTAAGACAATGACAACGCGATTCCCAAAATCTCACAATTATACTTTCTTACACTCTTATTTTTGTCTATATAGATTATTGTTTCAAAAATGATTTGGACCACTAAACAAAGACCTCTAATGCATCTCTAATTTGTCTTTTTCTTCCCTCTTTTTTGTCTTTTACTTCACTGTTTTTTTTTTTTTTTTTTTTTATGGTTGGACAGCTCATTAGAGCTACACTGTTGCAGCTCTGATTAGAGCTCCGGAGCATGACCCTTATTGTTTATGGTCATCATTATTATGATAATTGTGCTAAATATACTGTTAGTGTCATTGCTAGACTAAGACATCCACGATCACATGATCCACGATCACATGATCCACGATCAAGTATTGAACCAGAAATTCATTTGCGCGGTCAAGGCATGAATAAATTTTTTTATATGAATTGATATAAATTATTATTTTTTTGAATTCAAAAAATAAACTAAAATTTAATATTAAATTAATACTTAAAAAATAAAACAATCATATATTTAGTGAATTTAATATATGAATAAAAGTAAAGTCATGTATTAATAATTTTTAATTTCAAATTAACTCAATCATTTATCAAAGTGACATTCGACATTCTTTCATATCTCGAAAGTTTTCAATGATTGACTTCATGGTAAAATTTTTAGCAATTTCTTTTTCAATGTACACAAGCAAAGAGTTTATAAAAAATTCATCTTCTATTTTGTTGCGACACTACAAAAAAATTCACTTATAGCAGTGGCCAAAACTGCTGCTAAAAGCAAGGAAAAGCATCGCTAAAAACTAAAATACATTCACCTGGAGTTGCAATAGCGACGGCTAAACCGCCACAATAGCCCCGTCAGCATAGCCTCATAGTGACGTTTTTGTGAAACACTGGTATAATTGTCATTATATCTTAAATTTAACGACGGTTATAAATGTCATTATAAATGTCATTATATCTTAAATTTAACCATTACTTGGTAACTTTATAGCGACAGGTTAACTGCTACTATATCCTTCGCTTTTGCGACGCTTTGTGAACCGGTTCTATATTTTGACTCTATTCCATCAGTTTTACACTATTGCTATAGCCATAGATTTTTTTTTTAATTTTATTTGCAGCGACGGTTATTAACCATGATTATATGCTATGTTTACTATTCAATTACCAATAATATATAGCTTGAAATTTTCAATGGTTCGATAACCATTAATTGTTGTCTCTCACTTATCCCTGCTCACATTATATATCTATAAAAGTACTATTTTATTCTAATGGCCCAATACTAAATAATTGTAAAAGATAAAATAGTTTGCATTTTCATAATCCCAAAATATCCAAAACACCTTAATTAAAAGGTTCATTACATAAGCTTGTCATCCCAAAATAGTTCAAATATTTCTAGTAAACTAATAGCTACACCATAATCCAAAAGGTACATATAAACTTGTCACATGACAATAGTGCTCAAAAGTATTATTCATGATGCCATTTTATAAAGACCTCCATGAAAAATGTTCAAATCGAGAAATGACGTCCATTGTTTGATGCTTTCATATTGTCTTATTTCCTACAATAAAAATAATTGAATGAGCATAAGTATCATTTTCAATTTTAAAATCTGTAAAGAAAATTTAGACTACAAACAATTCTCGACAAGTCTTTTTTTTTTTGTTTTTTTTTTCTTGGTAAGTATGTGGTTTACATATCAAAAAATAAAGATTACAATGAAGTTGAAGATCATGTTTGCATACTATTTTTTATCAGCCAAATAGAGCACTCTTTATTATAGATAAAGAAGAAATACAACAACTAACAAGGAAGAGCAAAATTGCATCATAGCGAACCTAACTCATCCTAACTAGGTTGGCACAAGGAGGACTGCAAAATCATGTGCAAGCACAATCAAGAGAAACAAAAGGGTTGCCAAGAGATAGCAACCACAACAAAAGGAAGAAAATAAAAAGATACAAAGAAATTACACACCACCTTTATTACTCCAGGTTCACTCTAAACACACCAAACCCAACAACACCTAAGCTTCCATAAAGCATCACAAAAGCCAAAAAAAAAAAAAGTAGCAAAGAAACCCACTCCATACCACCAAAAAAAATTCTGCATTATGATGAAACCCACCCCTCTTTGCTTTCTTTTAAACCCAACAAAAAAAATTCTGCATTAGTTCTTGGTGCTGTTCTTTAAGCACTATAACTTGATCTCCAAGATTAGAAATGATTGAAGACATCTAAAGGGCTTAGAACATGTAAGCAAGCAACTAACAGGTTGACATTTGGACTGAATCAGCCAATAAAGCCAAACATTAATAGCAGCCACCAAATCAAGCAATCACTAGCAACATCCACGGGTCTATTTTTAATTGTATATTACAGTTTGATACGTTACTGATATTCAAATTTGTTCAATTGCCCATTCTCTCTCGACATGTCTTATTCAATGTGAACTATTTTCCTTTTGATCATACTATTGTAGTCCCTCCTACTTTACCTGCTATCTCTTCTTTCTTTTGGTTCTCTGTTCCATCTATCGTTCAATCTGCTTCTCCATCCAGCTCTGCTGTGTCTCAATTTCTTGCACATCCTATAGCCCCACAGTCTACTCTTACTCCATTCTCCTCTGCCATACAGCCTACTGCCCAGCCTAATGTCCAGTCTCCTACTCAGCCCACTGCAGCTACTCAGTCCTCTGCTATACAACCTACTGCACAGACTAATCTTTAATCTTCTCATCAGCCCACTGCAGCTGCTCAGTTCTCTGCTATACAGACAAATGCAGCTGTTTTCACTTCTGTCTCTCTCACTATTCCTATTCAATCTATTTCTATTGATCTTCCTTTATCTTCTCCCTCTCTTTCTAATGTTCATCTTATGCTTACCAGATCAAAAACAATGGCTCTTTTCACTCATACTCCTGATCTTTCTCAAACAGAACCTGTCGCTACTAAGCTGGCTCTTCAATCTCCTATTTGGTTTCAGGCTATGACTGAAGAAATTCAAGCCCTCCTTCGTCAAGGCACCTGGTCCATAGTGCCTCTTCCTTCTCAAAACTCTTCCATTGGCTATAAATGGGTTTTTCGTATCAAGAAGAACTCAGATGGCTCTATTGCTCGCTATAAAGCTCGGCTTGTTGCCAAGGGCTATCATCAACAGGAAGGTATTGACTACCATGAGACCTTCAGTCCAGTGGCCAAACAACCTACAATTCGTGTGCTTTTGTGTCTAGCTCTTCATCACCAGTGGCCTATTAAGCAGTTGGACATCTCCAATGCTTTCTTACATGGTACCTTGGAAGAAGAAGTGTATATGGATCAACCTCAAGGTTTTATAGATTCTCAGTTTCCTTCTCATGTCTGTAAGCTCCACAAGGCTCTTTATGGCCTCAAGCAGGCTCCTAGAGCATGGTACTCTACTTTCTCTAAGTTCTTGATTGGGCAAGGATTTCTTCTTAGTCATTCTGATTCATCTCTATTTGTCAAGACTGCTTCATCTTCTATTGTCATCATCCTTGTCTATGTTGATGATATCTTGCTCACTAGAAATGATTCTACTCTCATCAATGCTTTTCTTGTGAAAATGCATGAGGTTTTTTCTATGAAAGAGTTGGGTCTTGTCTCCTATTTCTTAGGCATCTCAGTTCAGTCTCATTCCCATGGATTTTTTCTTTCACAACAAAAGTATGCTGGTGAACTCTTGCTCAAAGCTGGCATGGTGGATTGCAAGTCTAGCTCCATTCCTATGGCTCTCAAATCTTCCTCTGACCCTGCTGCTGAGTTGCCCTTCTCTGACCCTTCTCTTTATCACAGCCTTGTTGGTGGTTTGCAGTACTTGACTATCACTAGGCCTGACATAGCTTTGGCAGTGAATCATGCATGTCAGCATATGCGCTCTCCCTCTGTTGCTCACTTTGTTGTGGTCAAACGAATTCTTCGATATGTTAAAGGCTCTTTATCTCAAGGCCTTTCCTTCTGTCTTGGTCCTTTCATACTTCATGCCTACACGGACTCTAATTGGGCTGGTGACTGTGTGGATCGCAGATCAGCTTCAGGCTTTTGTGTGTTTCTTGGTCCAAATCTTATTTCTTGGTTTGCTAAAAAGCAGGCCACTATCTCTAGATCCTCAACTGAAGCTGAATATAGAGCCATGGCTCACACTGCTACTGAGTTATGTTGGCTTCAACAACTTCTCAAAGAGTTGTCCATCTCTTGTTCATCTTCCCCTGTTCTTTGGTGTGATAGTGTCTCGGCTATGGCATTGGTTTCAAATCCCGTCTTTCATGCCCGTTCAAAACATATTGAAATAGATTGCAATTTCATTCGTGAAAGAGTTGCTTCTAAACAGATTTCTCTTTCTTATATTCCTTCCGTTGATCAGGTTGCAAACATTTTCACTAAGCCTCTGTCTTCTTCTCGGTTTCATTATCTTAAGGACAAACTAATGGTGCTTCCCAGCCCCATTAGTTTGCGGAGGAATGATAAGAGTATTGAGAGTATTGAGGAAGGTTCATCTCAGCATCAGCAGCTCAAGGCACGAGTGCAGCCAACGGAGAAGCCATCATACACCTCAGCACACACATGTGATAATAAATATGGTTATGGAAATAAAGGCGCCGTTTGGGAAGAGGTGGGTGAGGCTAATATAGCCTAAAATGGAAAATAAGCAAAAAAGCAGCACTGTTCACAGTTTTTCAAAAAATATATATATATAGGCTCTGCGCGCACTGGACAGTGTAGGCAGCCAGAAATTGGTACATCAACTGCAAAATTACCATTTTGCCCCTTTATATCAATTTAAAAAATAAAAAGTTAAGGACAAATTTGTCATTTTAAATTTAAACGTCATTTCAACACACTTTCCAATACAAGAACTCAACTAAAAATTCATCTCATCTTCCCAAATACAAAACTAAAATAGCTTACTAAAATATCCAAAAAGCCAAATAGCCTACTAAAATAACCACTTTCCAAACAAGGCCAAAGTGAGTTAGTTATATTGTTAGTCAGTTTAGTTTGTTAATCAGTTAGTTAGCTTTGTCACAAACTGAGTATAAAGATTGAAAAGTAAGAAAGATATTTTCACCAAATCTTGTTAATCACCTCCACTCCTCCAATCTTTTCTGCTTCTTAATTGGATTTTGAAGTTTTGTTTCTACAAAGATTGTCTAAAAGAATTGGAGAATATATAGACTGCTCATGGGAATGGTTCCTTCTACTTGTGTAGATTAGGTAGATACATTGCACGTGAATCATGACTTTAATTTCTTGTATATTTTTTATTTATAAAAAAAAAATAACAATATTATAGGAGGTTTTTTTTTTTAATATTCTTAAAAAAAAATTAAGATAATTGACCAACTTTTTAAACTATTTGAAAAACTAATCTACTTTTGAAATCTCATTTTAAAAATGCAATTTTGAAATTAAAATTGCATTTTCAACATGTAATTTCACCTTAAAATTGCATGTTGAAAATGCGATTTCATGTTGGACATGTAATTTCACCATGTTATCATAAATTGTATTTTTAACCTACGATTTCAATTTAAAATTACATGTTGAAAATGCAATTTTAATTTCAAAAAACAAGTTAGTTTCCCAAATAGTTTGAAAATTGGGAAAATTCTCTAAATTGTTTTTTTTTTCAGAATATTAAAAAAAACTCAATATTATAGTCTTGTTTGGCGAGTTTTTTTTATAAATATTTTTTAAAAAATAATTTAGAGAATTGATCCACTTTACCAACTATTTGAAAAATTAATCTGCTTTTGAAATCGCATTTTAAAAATGTGATTTTGAAATTGAAATTGCATTTTCAACATGCTATTTCAAAGTGAAATTGCATGTTGAAAATCCAATTTCAAAAAGTGAAGTTTATGTCATCATAAATTACATTTTCAAAATGTGATTTTAAAAAGTATGTTAGTTTCTCAAATAATTTGAAAAGTATGTCAATTCTCTAAAAAGAAATTTTAGAATATTTAAAAAAAAAATCCTTGTTTGGCTTGAGGTTATTTAGTTAAAATAGTCAATAAATATATAATGGATTAAAATAGTTAATAAGACAAAATTTCGCATCTAATCCATAATCACTATACTTTTTATCTCACAACTATCAAATTAAATCAAATAAATAAATAAATAATTATCATTTCAAACATAACTTTTGTGACTAAACTTAGAGATTGTTTGAAATGATCTAAACAAATATTTTTTTTGGTCAAAATAGAAGAAAAAAATTTGATATATTTAAAATTAATTTTTAATTTTTTTTATAATAAAAACGTAGTATTAAATAATTAGATATTTTAAATGACATTTTTTCCAACTATCGTTAAGTCACCTCACATGCAGGGCCGGCCCTGAGGGCAGGCAAGAGAGGCCTGTGCGCCCCCAAATTTGCGCTAAAAATAAAAGCCCCAAATATAATTTTGTGTTTTAGAAATAAATTTAAAAAAAAAAAAAGTCCAAATACAATAGGCCCAATTGAACATGAGGCCTAAAAAAAAGCAACAAGACTAGATTTTTATTTTTTTTAAGTATTTGTAATAATTGATTCTTATCTTAGGGGTTGTTTGTGATGTCTAAATAAGTGTATTTTTTGTCTTTTTGGATTAAAAAGTTGAGGAAAAAAATATGAATGTTTGGGTTAACTTTTTTACTTTTTATGAAAAAATGTATATTAAAAATTGTATAAATAAGTGTGTAGAAGAATGTAATGTAGTAGGCCGTACGGATTGGCAGCACAGTCGACTGGGTGAGTAGATGAGAAAAGATTGCCTCCTTTTCAGGCTTTGATTGGATGGTACCGTTTTCTAATCGGAACCGTTCAATTTGTAGAACTCATCGAGTACTATATACTTGTAAAAAATCACGTTGATTGGATATCGATAGCTATCTGAACATGATAGTTTTTTTGTCAACTGTTAACTATAACACCATCTTTTTTTTATACAAAACTGATTTGATCATGTAGTTAGTGATATCCGATAGACGTGATTTTTTACAGGCATATAGTACTAGACGAGTTTTACATATTCAACGGTTCGGATTATCAAAACAGGACCCATGGTGGCCGCCACGGGCCGAACTTTACCATCCAACATAGTGAATGTACACATGTAATTTTTTTTTTCTTTCATTGCAGTGGGTTTGACATCAGTACGTTGATGGGCCAAAACGTTGATTTGTATTTTAATATTTGTATATTAATTTTTTTATATTTTTTTGTGAATAGTGATAATTTTTTAACTTTTTTAGTAACTTTTGACTTTTTGACTTTTTTTAAAGTTGTCAAACCAGCCCTTAATATATGAAAGTAAATTTTTATTTATAATTTTAATGATTATATGTGCAAGTAAATTTTTTTGTGACTATAAACAAATAAAAAAATTATAACTTATTATTTTATCTATAAATTTATTTATTTTTCAATTAAGACAACCCTATTTTTGAAATATCGTCTTAAAACACCCTAAATCTCAGGCCGCCCTACTCACATGGCAGAGCATCACAGTTTGGCCCCTATTATCTCTCTTGCTTTTCTCTTGCTTGCTTGTGAAGAGAGTGATGATGGAAATGGACATACATATCTCTCTATTTATATATTACATAAATAATAAGAGATTTTTAATTTACAAAGTTTTTAAGAATTTTAATTTTTTGATTTTTAAATTTATATAAATAAAAAAAATCACTCCCGGCCACCCTTCAATTTTAATTTTTTTAAATTTTAAAAAATCCTAAACCCTAATTTTCTTAAATCATATTTTTTTTTTCATATTTTCCTTCGATTTATGCCCACCATAACTTTAGTTGAAACCGTCAATATCTGTAAGAAATTATTAATATCACTTTATTGCTTTTCTTTTTATTGGTTCCTCAAATGGTTACTTTCCTTTTCATTATTTTTTTATTTAGAACTATATGCAGGTGAAAAAAGAAAAAAAAAATTATAAACACATGGAGTGCAATCAATGAATGACTATATCATTGATTTTTTTCTCATCTTTTCTTTATTATAACTGTTGAAAATTTATGAGATAGTGTGAATTTTTTTTCTATTTTTTAATTGACTATGTTTTCTCAACTATTTTTTTTATTGTGGGTGTTGAAAATTTATTACACGGTAAGAAAAAAATATTATTGTATTTTTTTAATTGATTGTGTTTTTTAACACTTTGTTTTAATAACACGGTGATTGTGTTTTTTGACTAATTGTATTTTTTTATACTCTGTTTTGATCACATGGTGAAGAAAAAAATTCTGATTGAGATTTTTAACACAACGTATTTTTTGAATTTTTTGAATTTTTTTTTTTGAAAATGAGTGTATTTTTAACTATCATGTTTAGATGAATGACCAAAAATCATTGAATTAGACAAAAAAAATTACAACTAAAATCACTTACCAATCCCTTAGCAACAAATTTAGCAAAAAAATTTGTATATTATTTCAATTGTTAGTCTACCATACAGATTTCACTCTTCTAAAAAAAATCTTCCATATATATTACTATCAACCTTTCTAAAGGCTATAATTATCGTCGTAACTCTAATTCATATTACTATCTTCTGTCTTTTCCCTTAACTCTTATCACGGGTATTAGACAAATAAACAATGTGTTTAATTGAAGAATTTGGGAAGGAAATTGAAAATAGAATAGGAAAATGTAAGTGAAATGTGAATAAAATATACTTATATTTTACATAATTTCATATATTTTTTCCTTTAATTTTTCAAATCCCTCTCCAAATCCACCAACCAAATACAATGTTAAAATGTTAGATGCTAGATTGTAAAGCATATGTTATATATATATATATATATTAAAGAAAACACTTAGATAGCTTTTGTCTAATATATTCTAGAGCATCTGTTTGACATAATAAAGAGAAACACGGTGATCATGTTTTTCAATTGATTGTATTTTTTTACACTCTTTGGATCACACGGTGAGGAAAAAAAAAAAAAAAAAATTGTGATTTTGTTTTTTAACTCACTATGTTTTATGAAAAATGAGCATATGATTGTGTTTTTTTAACTCACATTTTAAATGACATTCATAATGTGAACGATTATTTTACAATACTGATTGTGCTTTTATACAGTCCGTTTTGATCAGACAGTGAGAAAAAATATATGCTTGTGTTTTTTAATTAATTGTGTATTTTTACATTTCGTTTTGATCTGACAGTGAGGAAAAAAAAATGTGCTTGTATTTTTTAGTTGTTTGTGTTTTTTTACACTCCGTTTTGATTACACAATGACAAAAAAAAAAAGTTGTGATGATGTTTTTTAGCTGGTTGTGTTTTTAAAAAAGAAAAATAATTGATTGTATTTTTTACCTAACATGTTTGGATGGATGACAAAGTAAAACATCACTACAACAAAATTAGGTTTTTACGGCTTCACATCAACGACATACAGTAAATGCAAGTTGTGGTTTCTCACTTTTACGACTTGATTTTTTTGCATGTCGTAAATAATTTCTTAATCACAATATGTCTGTTGCGTACGTCGTGAATGGAAATATTGATGATTTTTTTTACGGCTTGCAATGTTAGCCGTAAATAACAAAACTTTCTATGATGTGAATATGACATGCCATTAATATATCAACTACACACGACACGCGAACACCAGTTGTTACAAATATTAAACATTTCATGGCGTACAAAAAGCCAGTCGTTAAAAATTGCACTTTCTACGATGGACAAAAATCTAGCTGTTTAAAATATTGCACTTTTCATGACACGCAATTACTGTCGTGGAAGCAACGACCAAAAAAAACTAGCACCAAAATGAAAATTTCGAACCCCAAACAACAAAAAATTAAAAATAAAGAAAGGCTTCAAAGGGGAGGGGTTTCAAACGATGCTCTCTCTCTCTCTCTCTCTCTCCCTCCCTCTTTACCTCACTTTCATACTCTCTCTTATATGTCCTACCACACCACTAATTTCTAGGGTTTATACATCTTGTTGTGGCAAATCGACCCAATTGATAGTTTTGAGAAGCCATGGACGAAGAGACACCACTCGTTGCTCGATTTTTGATGTATCTGAGGTCGAACACAAATCTCGTTTGGATGATTTGAAGATGAAGAAATTGGGTTCAAAAATTTCAGGTTCGTGGTGGTGCTTTTGCTGTTAAAACTCTATTTGGTTGCTGAGAAAATAATGATATGTACAAGTTTAATGCTTCCTATCTCTGGTCGAATTGAAGGATTTGGTGCTTTTGACAGATAAACATGATTCATGGAGAATGCAATGAAATGCATAAACGTGCAAATATTATGATTTGCCTAAGGTTCAATTCACTTACATGAGAAATTGACAAGTAGGTACGAATGAAATGCTCATATTTCCATGACACAAAGTCTTCCTTATCATCAACAATAATTTTATATGAAATCCAAACATTATATCCTTCCAACATTTTCAAATTTCCACGCCACTCAACTTCTTTAAATCACCAATAATATCATCATAGATCATAAATTTATCCAACTCACAGATCTCCATAGAAAATCAATTTAAATTTCACCTAAAGTACCAATTAGTTCAAACCCTCTTTAAAAATAAAATTAATAAATATAAGGTTTCAAGAAAAATTTGGGAGTTTTCCTCATCTCCTCATCAAATCCTCAAATCATCAAATATTCATTAATATGTCAAAACATTCAAAACATGTAAAAAAATTGAGTGAAAACCTCATTCTTGTACATTAACATATTTTAAATCAAAGTTTTGTAACTCATATCAACCCATAATCCCAAAATGTTACATAATCACACCAAATCATAAATATATAGAGTTAAGAGAATCTCCTATATCAAAGATGAGAGCTAACAAAAAAGACCCAAACAAAAACTTTGATGGAATTGAATTTCAATCGGTCAATATGGTGATCTTCACATCTCTTTCGCTATTCTTGAAAGATCTATGGTGGATCCTTAGTAAAATGGGATTAAAACTAAGGTTTGAGGGCTAGGATTTTTGAATATCAAGGAGTGAGAGAGGGAGAGAAAAGTGAGAGAAAATGAGTAAAAAGTGAGTTTTATACTGGTTGAACCCGAAATAGACCGCTTAAGCAATCTTTCACCGCCCGAGCAGTGAGCCTATACTCTCAACATTATAGGCCTACAAAACAAACTACTGGATGCCGCAAAATTTTTGCTTGAGCGTTCTCATTCCCTTCCCAGAATTTCAGACCTGTAGAGAAAGATACTGGCTCCCTCATTTCACCGTTCGAGCAATAAATCCATCGCTCGAGCGGTTCCCCTTTTATTTTAGATATTACATCGTATTAATCTAAAATCTTCGAGCTTCTGTCTCTGTTCCTTTTCTCTTCTTGAGGTAGGGTTTAAAGAACTTTATATTCATTTCATTCAAAGAGTTATACAAAGGATCTTTATACCTTATATAGACATAAAATATAATAGTAATCACTAATCTAACTGCCAAATCTTAATTGCCTAACCTAACCAAGCTTACAATGAACTAACTATAGTTCTAACAGATTAGTAGCTGCAGGCTTCATTGAACTCTGAAGTTGGAGCTGGAGCTGCTATGGGATGCAGCTTTGACTGAACTGTTGCTGCTCTGCTATTGCTGTGTGATTGAGCTGCAGCTGGAGCTGCTGCTGCTCTGTAACTAGGCATGGCTACTGCTACTCTGTAGCTAGACATGGCTGGCTCGGGCTCAGGTTCAGATGTCTTATCATTCCCCCTCAAACTTTGGGAAAAAGGAAGAACCTAAAGTTTGCCTTGAAGATATTGAAATCGAGAGATGGAAAGAGGTTTGGTGAAAATGTCTGCAATCTGATCAGTGGAGGCAATATGAAAAATAACAAGCTACTTGGCAGCCACTCTTTCTCTGACATAGTGATAGTCTACCTCAATGTGTTTGGTCCTAGCATGAAAAACTGGATTGTGTGCCAATGCTACAGCAGACATGTTATCACACCAGAGAGTGGGCACAGAGACAAACTCATGGAGCTCAGCAAGAAGCATACCAAGCCAGCTCAATTCAATAGAGACTTGAGCTAAAGCTCTGTATTCTGCTTCTGAAGATGATCTAGAGACTGTGGGTTGCTTCTTAGCACACCAAGACACAAGGTTAGGACCTAAAAACACACAATAACTTGTCGTAGATCTTCTATCAATAACATTTTCTGCCCAATCTGAATCTAAGAATGCATTAAGAACAAGATGGCCACTGGTCAAGTGAAGGCCATGACTCAAGGTGCCTTTGACATATCTGAGAAGTCTCTTGAGAGATGTAAAATGACTTTGCAGAGGATATTGCAGGAATTGCCAGAGATGATTAACAGAAAAACTAAGATTTGGTCAAGTGAGGGTCAAATATTGAAGGGCTCCCACCAAGCTTCTGTAAAGACTTGGCTGAGAGAAAGGAGAATCAGCACTATCAGAGGAAACAACCTTAGTAGCCATGGGAGAGGCATAGGATTTACAATCACTCATACCAGCCTTAGCTAATATTTCAGAAGCATACTTGTGCTGAGAAAAAACATAGCCTGAAGAAAAAGAGGAGACAGAGATGCCCAGAAAATAATTAAGAACTCCCAATTCTTTCATAGAAAAGGTAGTATGCATGTATTGAACAAGGGTTGAGATATAGAGAGGATCACTTCCAGTGAGAAGAATATCATCAACATAGACAAGGAGTATGGTAATGGAAGTAGAAGTTTTCTTAACAAACAAAGAAGAATCACAAAGACTAGGGATAAAATCATGAGAAAGAAGAAAAGAGGAGAAAGTGGAGAACCAAGCTCTTGGAGCTTGTTTCAAGCCATAAAAAGCTTTATGAAGTTTACAAACAAGAGATGGATTAGAAGCATCAATGAAACCTTGTGGTTGATGCATATAAACTTCTTCTTCAAGTAGGCCATGAAGAAAAGAATTTGAAATGTCAAGTTGCTTAATAGGCCAATGATAAATGAGAGCAAGGCATAGAAGAACTCTAATGGTAGGCTGTTTAGCAACAGGGCTAAAGGTTTCATAATAGTCCACCCCTTCAGTTTGAAGGAAACCTTTAGCAACTAGCCTTGCTTTATATCTAGCTATGAAGCCATCTGAGTTTCTTTTCAGTCTGAAATCCCATTTGCAGCCAATGGCTTGCTTGGTGGGTGGAAGAGAAACTAAAGACCAAGTGCCTTGTTTTTGCAAGGCTTGATATTCCTCAAGTAAGGCAGCTTGCCAAACAGGAGAAAGAGATGCTTTTTAAAAAGACTGAAGTTTAGTAGGATGAGCAGAAGCCAACAAAGAAGCAGCAGAAGGAAGTTTGGCCTTGGATTTGGTGAGCATGGAGTGAGAATTGGAAGAGAAAAGAGGAGGAAGATTTATAAACAGAGAAGAAATAGGAACTGGAGCTGCTGTGTGCTGTAAAGGGAGATATGATGAAGTCTAATGTGAAGTAGAGATGATAGGTGTTGGAGCAGCAGTAGGTATATATAAAGGAGAGATGATAAGTGTTGGAGCAGCAGTAAGTATATAGGCTGCTGATGTTGATAAAGCAGTAGGAGACAACACCACTGCTTGGGTTGCTGATGGTGATGCTGCAGAAGGAGACAACACCACTGTTGCTGGAACAAGAGGAGAAGAGACAGGTGCTGCTGGAACAGAACAAGTAGGAGGAACAGGAGAAGAAAACCATAAGAAATTATGTAAAGTAGTGAGATAAGACACAGAAGAGGAAGATGGAACTGATGAGAATGAAGAAGAGGGAAAGGACTGAAAAGAAAAGGTAAGTTCATCAAACACAACATGTCTAGAGACATACACCTTGTTAGTACTAGGGTCAAGACATCTATAACCTTTAACAGAAGGTTGATAGCCTATAAACACACATGGAATAGATGTAGGTTGAAGTTTATGAGAGTTGTAAGGCTTAAGCCAAGGATAACATTTGCAACCAAAAGTTCTTAAGAACTGATAATTAGGTTTCTGAAGAAACAAGACCTCAAAAGGAGTTTTGTTGGAAAGTTTGAGGGTAGGCATTCTATTGATCAAAAACACAGAAGTAGCAAGTGCATCAAACCAATAAATCAAAGGCAATGAAGATTGATGCATAAGAGTGATGGTTGTCTCAATTAGATGTCTATGTTTTCTCTCTGCCACACTATTCTGGGCAGGTGTGTGAGCACAAGTTAATTAATGCTCAATGCCTTTATGTTTGAGAAATTCCTGAAATTGAGTACTGAGATATTCACCCACATTGTCACTTCTCAACACTTGTAATTTGGTAGTAAATTGTATTTCAACAAAAGACTTAAATTCCAAAAACTTAGTGAATACCTCACTCTTATAATGAAGAGGAAAAATCCAAATGAATTTGCTAAAGTCATCAATGAACAACACATAGTATTTACAGCTTGAACAAGAAGCTGAAAAAGGACCCCATACATCAGTGTGTATAAGAGCTAGAGGTTCATTAACAATGGAATTTGATAAGATAAAAGGTAGTCTATGACTTTTGGAAACACAAAAACGTTCGCATAGACTAGAAGTTTTATTAGTAGACAAATGACTATGAGTAAGAACATAATGAAGCTTTCTGGAATGAGGATGCTGTAGACGTCCCTGAACGTCCCGGGAGGATGAGTCCCGTTCTGTTCATTTGGGCTCACTACATGTTCGGACTCTCAAATTGTCACGGTTCTAAATCTGAACCAAAGAGTCCAAATCCGGAAAATCGTTTTGAGAAAACAGATTTTGAAAGAAGTGCCAAACATGGATTGCTTTGCCAGATACAGAGTCGCCACCTAAATGTTTTATTTTGGGGTAATTTAGGAAACCCTGACTCGTTTGCCTAAGGCCACGTGTCCGTCATCACCAAAGTGCCTCAGCTCGAGAACTTGGGTACGATTGGGGAAGGTCACTTTGTGAGCACCCTCGCTCGCCCGATCAAAGATCGGCCTCTACTAACCATGATATCTATTTTTGAAAACATTATGCGTTCTTATTCCGGTTATCAGCTTAGATTTACTATGTGATGCGCACAGCATACAAGTGTAGACTGGGTCACCTGAATTGGAACAAAACATTTCATGTTTATTTATTTGAAAATGGTTTGATGGTGCTACCTGCAAGTAAGCTAAGACGTGGATTTCCCACCCTCGGATGGGCTTAGAAAACATGATTTTGCCACTATCTAGTGGGCTTAAAACTCACAATTAATGAATTGTTCCAATTCAAATAACCCAACCTTCACCCACAGGCATTCAGGCAGTTATATCATATAAGCACATAGCCTCATGGTAAGCATGCTATCATGGCAGTCACTCACACGCATGCAAGGATGCTAAAGCATAAGTACTTACCGAGTACTCTAAGCCAAAACAGAAGCTCTGTTAGAAATCCATGCATGATCCTAACTATACAGAAATGCCTAATGCAACACATGCAAAATGCAACTAAGATAGGCTCGGCTATTCTAAACATGGCATATGATGATGCTATAGCTAACACGTATTCAATTTGGAATTGAAATGCAAATGCAGTTGGTATGGCGCGCCGAGCCCGGTGCATGCAATACAGATGAATGAATGCAAACATGCTATCATACTGTATGCTAATTGAAACATGCCCTAATCTAACCATCATAAGCAGGTAAATGAAAGGGAAAAAGACGTGGGGATGGAAGACATACATCACACACACGCACACTTATTACAGTTGTGTCCTCGCTCGGAGGGTCCGAAAGAATAATACAGTCCGAATAAATAATTACAGTCCGGAATGAATAATTAAATATTACAAAACCCTAATTAATTAACAAATTAACTAGGAAAGCGATAAACTAGCATGTAAGCCTATGGACTGCCTCAGCTCTGTTCCGAATGGTGGAATGATGCATGCTTGAATTGCCTGGCGCGGAAATCCATTGCGATGCCCCGATTCGCCTCTGTTTGCAATTTTTCTCGAAATATTGTGCAAAGCTCCAGGAGGCCGCTGATTTATGATTTACTGCAAGAGAGAGCAACAAAGGGGCATGGCAAAGTATTTTCACATATGTATGCATGACTACTCTTCGGAGAGTGTAGTCCTCGATCCTCGTGCCACCAATCACGCATATCAATGCATAATGGCCGAGGAGTCGAATTGCACGACTCGAAGTGAAATGAATGCACATGAAAATACAACAAGACCTAAACTCCATCATGGGTAATCTGGAGTGTCGGCAATCGGGGAATTGAGACACGTTCCGTCACTTGGTGTACGAAACGTCCCTCGTTTCCCGTGCATGGGCTAACTCCTATCCCGAACACAATGCAAATGAAATGGCATACACAATGCAACTAGCATATAACCTAGCATACGCAATGCACTGAAATGGCATACACAATGCACGACGCAACATGACATACACAATGTTCTAAAATACAACTTAGCATACGCAATGCTATGAAATGGCATACACAATGCATAATGGACTTACACCAACATGAGTGGACCTCAGCCACACTCACATCAGTGGCCATTAGATGAAAATGAGACTATCGAAATGCGTGCACACATGCATGCAAACCGAGGACCGAACCTAAGGCATAGTATGCAACTCTAACAAGGCATGGCAAGGCATGAAATATGACATACAAGCATGTAATTTCCAGCACTAAAATGTGATGCAAAATGGTCCCGAAACATGGAAAAAAAGGCACCCGGTGCATGAGATGAACCCCGAAACTCGAAACTGGGCACATGGAATGACTTATAGCTATATAAAGCATGCATTATTTGATCATGAAGTCTAAAGACAGAGCCAAGGCAGTCCCAAAACATAAACATTTCCAGTTCAAAGCATGGCCAAAAGATGCTAGCATGGTGGACTAAAATAGCATGCAAGATTGGCTGACAAACATGAGTTATATGGTAGGTATAGGATGCACATGGAATCTTACCAAACCAGAAAAAATCAGTGAATAAAACATGTGAAAATATGCCCAAATAACCATGGAGATGTAACCAATACATGCAAAAATGATGAGCTCCTTTAGAGGGCCGTGCAATGGATTATTAAGCACATACAAGGTGGACACTTAGCATGGCATAAGCAATTATTAAAATCAAATATGGTAGTCTTAGAACTCACCAAATTGACCCTAGAAAGTGACTTCAAAGCATGCAAGATAGGGTCTCTTTGGAAGGCCAAAAATGACCACCAAACAAGTCAAGGTGAGAGGGGGTCACCCCCCTCTGATTTGGAGGCTCAAAACAGTGTTCTAGCCACTGAAAACCCACTGGATTTCAGTGGCTAGAAGGCCAAACCAAGCATGCAACAACAGCTTAGGTGTAAGGCTCAAAATAAGGGACAATCAAGCATACAAGGAAGCATATGACCTCAAACAAGAAAATGCACTTGATAAAACATGAAGATGATGTCAAAAGGAGACTCTTTTCAGTTTATAACAAATCTCAAAAGTGAACACAAATAGGGCTAATCTATTATGCAAAAATGTCCCTAAAAGAGAGATTAGAGACAAGGGACAGCAGCTGGCCCCAAATAGAGGATAGCCCTTCAACAAAGTTGAAGAGGGGCTCAAAAAAAGGCACTTTACAATTTATATCAAGTCTCAAAAATAAACACAAGTGAGGCTAAAACAACATGCAAGAAAAAGGCCTAAGAGAGGGATAAAGAGACAAGTGGTAGAAGCTGGCCTCAAACAGAGGAGAGCCCTTCAACAAAGTTGAAGAGGGGCTCAAAACAAGATATTTTACAGTTTATTACCAAATCCAAAACAGCTCACAAATAAGACTCAAATACCGTGCAAAAATAGGCCTAAAAGAGAGATTAAACACAAAGGGTAAGGAGAAGACCTCAAAAAGTAAAAAGTCCTTGATCAAACATAAAGAGGAGCTCAAAATATGACTATTTACAGTTCAGGCTTGAGCTCAAAAATGCAAGCAAAAGGGGCTAAGATATAGAACAAAATAAGGCAAGAAAGAAGGAGAAGAGGACTCACCCTTGTAGCACAAGTCTTCAGCAGCTTTTGGACCAAGGAAAGGTGCTCCTAACCTCTAAAAAACCACCTCAAGTTGCTGGAATGGAGTGTGGAGGTTGTAGGCTTGGAGGTGGTGTGTAAAGGGTGCATGAACCTTAGGGTTTAGAGGGTTGAATGAGAGATATAGAGGGTGTATGTATCAATGCCTCAGCTAGTTTTTGTAACCCCTCAAAATGGAGCTGGGGTGCTGGCTTTATAGAGGAGAGGCCAAGGGAAAAGGGGGGTAAAAACAAATTCAAATTTCCCCCCCCCCAAAAGGCAGCCTCTCGGATACAGGATCTGGGGGGAAACAGCTAGAATACACTTGCAGAGAGGATCATGGCCGACCAGGTTCAAAAGGGTCAGGGGGCCGGCCGGCCACCCCCCCTGGCCAGCCAGCCAGGGGTCAAAAGGATCAATAAAAATTGCTGGCCGGCCACCTCAAAAAGGTGGCCTCCCATGTGTGCACAACACAAATATGTGGTCAAAACCCAGAAAATGTGAACCAAGAGAGAGAAAAGCCAACTTTTTAGAGGGGTTCAAAAGGGTCAGAGACAATTACTGGCTGGCCTATTCATATTGGTGGCCTCCCAGGTGTGTACAACACAAATATGGGGTTTAAGGCTAAAGAAAGTGGCTCGGGAGTGGTCAACATTAGCTTTCTAGTGAGGAAAACGGGCGACGGAGAGCGATGAAGAAATATAATTGGCTTTTCAGAAAAATTGCTGGCCTCCCACCCTCCTACAAGCTTTCTAACAATGAAAATAAGGTCTCCACCAAAAATGAACCAAAACGGATGCAAAACGGAGGTTCGGGGACCGAAACACGCAGCCTGGGGCCCCGAAAATGGGCTGTTAAACACCGAAGGTGGCATTTGACCACGAAGTTGGTCTCTCGAGCCACAGTGTCCCCCAAAAGGGAGTAAATAAGATGTGTGCCGAAAACCGGAGCAAACGGAGGTGGTTAGGCGGTCCCGAACCGAGGCACACGGCCGTCGGCTCTGAAAAACCAAAAATCGGGCTCCAAACGGAAAAAATGGCCTACGACCACGAAACGTAGCCTACGGCCACTGAGAGATGATCTACGAGACCTCTCCCTCCCTTCGGAAAGAGAAAACAGAGAAAACAGAGCCTGGTTCACAAACCGAGGCAAGGCACGAAAGAGTCCGGAAGTCCGAAGGCAAGGCTTGCAGCTGGGACTCTGAAACTTCTGAACGAGCACAATATGCAATATCACCGAGCGCTCAATCAGTGACGTTTGAGTCTTAAGGTCGGTCAAAAATGGGGTGTCTACAGATGCCCAAGTCTAGAATGCCAATCAACTGAAGGTGAAGTTGAACCAGGAGGAGAAGTTTGTGTGGAACCAGCCTTTGTGGAACAAGACAAACAAACTGGAGAAGAAGCTGTGAAAGAGGAAAATGCAAATGGATAAAGGCCATGAGAATATGAACCTCTATAGAGCTCCTTCTGAGTAGTCTTGTCATGAACAACAACAGAATGCGCATCAAAAGTAATAGTACAATGATTGTCTAAGGCTAATTGATGAACATATAGCAAGTTGGAAGAAATTGAAGGAACATGAAGCACGTTGATGAAAAGAAATGGGAACTTAGGAGTGGGAAGTAAACCATTACCAATATGTGAGATAGGCAAGGTGGAACCATCACCAATAGCCACCTGATCATAGCTTGGAGAGGATTGATATGTAGACAAATTACCGAGGTCATTGGTCATATGATTGGTAGCTGCAGAGTCCAAGAACCAATTTAAAGCAGATGAGGAAGCAGATGATAGTGAAGCTGCTGCTAGTGTTGCAGCCACATAGGCTTTGGGTGGCTGTGAAGGACTGAAATGGCTTGTCTGATAAGAGGAGTCCATTCTGAACCAATAATCGAGAGCAGAATGATTAGCCTTGCCACAGATCTGACAGATCACAGAGTTAAAAATGTGACCTGACCTACCACCACCTCTTTGATCCCTAGGATTTTAATGACCTCTCCTGAGTATAAATGAATTAGTCTGAGAACCAGAATGAGAAGGACTACCTCTATAGCCTCCTCTACCTCTGGAGTGACCTCTACCTCGAGAACCTCTATAGCCTCCTCTATAGCCTCTAGTAGCAGAATATGCAAAGGGAATTTCTGTAGTTTAAGAGTGTTTGAGAGAAGACTCAATATGGATAGATTCAGGACAAAGCAGAGCAGACAATTCTTCTAGGGAAATGGGGGCAGATCTAGCCCTAATTGTAGTTTTGAAATCATTGTATTCATCTGGTAAACCATTGAGAATTAACAAGATCAAATCTTCTTTATCTACAGGTGATGAAGCTAAAGAAAGCTGATCTGAAATGGCTTTGAATTGACTCAAATAATCTTTCATTGTTGAACCTTTCTTAGTAATTCGACTGAGTTTGTTCTTTAGCTAATGAATGTGAGATCGAGAAAGAGATGTGAATCTATTTGCAAGAACAGTCCAGACTTCAGAGCTAGACTGACAATGGATCATAGATGTGTAAACAGATGATGATAGTGTGGCTGTTATACAGCTCAACAAATGAGCATCGACAGTGATCCACTGTGTATATGCAGGATTTAGAACTTCTTGACTGTTGGAATCAAGAACAACTGAGGGAGTACATACCTCTGATCCATCAATGTATCCAAGAAGCTTTGTAGCTTTTAGAATATTGTGCAATTGACTTTTCCAAACAATGTAGTTTGTTGCGTCAAGCTTGGTTGTGACAAGAGCATTGAGATTTGAAATCAGCAGTGTCAGATTTGAAGGTAAAGAAGATGAAGGGAAAGAACTAAAAGATATGAAGTTTGTAGTTACAGGAGGGTTAGGGTTTGAAGTTGCCATTAGAGGACATTTGCTCGTAAGAGCTCTAAAGCTCTGATACCATAAAGAACTTTAGATTCATTTCATTCAAAGAGTTATACAAAGGATCTTTATACCTTATATAGACATAAGATATAACAGTAATCACTAATCTAATGGCCTAATCTTAACTGGCTAACCTAACCAAGCTTATAATGAACTAACTATAGTTCTAACAGATTAGTAATTGCAGGCTTCATTGAACTCTGAAGCTGGAGATGGAGCTGCTACTGCTCTGTAGCTAGACATGGCTGGCTCTGGCTCAAGTTCAGATGTCTTATCAAGGTTCAATTTCATTGACTCAATATGAGTTCGGTAGTGTATTTTTGGTTGATTTCGGAAATCATGATTACAAGGTTGAGATTTTGGTTAAATTGAGATTTGATTATCCATAATCTATTATCTATAATCTTGCTATTAAACTTATTTTATTTTATACAATTGCATGTGGATATCTAAAATTGAGAAATCACCAGTTTGTGAAAAACCCAAATGTTAATGTTTTGAGAGTTGTCGGATTATTGGGAGAGGATTTGTTTTGTTTAAAAATTGAGGATTTTGTTGAAAATTCTTATAAAACTTATGGAAATAATGATTATTAATTACTCTTTTGAAATGTTGAGTTTGTTGAAAAAAATAAAATAAAATAAACTATGTAAGTTTTTTGGAAATTTGATTTGATGTGATGAGCATTTAATATTCAAATGTTGGGAAATCATGGAAGATTTGAAGATGTGGTTGTATGTTGGATTGTATATTCATATCGTTATATTTTAATAACTGAATTAGAGATAGTTGTTTCGGGTATCGATGGAGGATAGTATTATCGTGTGTTAGAAATTGCATGTAATTCGACAATTAAACTGTTTATAAAATTATACACCTCATTATGATTATCATGGATTTGAGAACTTGAAACTATATGTTTTGAAAAAGTTATTTTGAGAACACCTGTATCATTTCAAAGTTTGCCCCCTATTCTCTCTCTTGCTTTTCTCTCTCTTGCTTGTGAATAGAGTGAAGATGGAAATGGACATATATATCTATCTATTTATATATATTATATAAATAATAAGAGATTTTTAATTTACAAAGTTTTTAAGAATTTTAATATTTTAATTTTAATTTTTTGATTTTTAAATTTATATCTTATGTGAAAAACCTTGTACGACAGAGCTCCATGCGTAGGAATGTGAGTGTTTACATATAGTAAATTTCGTTTTAAACGGTGGCATAATGACAATTATTTAGTTACTACAGCATTGTTTTGAAAATTGGTTATGGTGGTTGGTAGGTCGTTGATGCGTACGTGGAGTTGTTGAAGACCGACCAGTTGAGGATGTATGGAGACAATGAGTTGGTGGACAAGTCATATTTTTTCAGTAGTGTGTGCCTGGTGAGTTTGTGATTTATTTATTTATTTGTTTTTTGTTGTTGGTGTTGTGGTGGTGTAGTAATGTTGTATGACAATGATGTATTTGCAGGACGTGGTGAAAAGTAATGACGTGCGTTCAATAGGAAATTATATCTGGAAGAATGTGTCTGCAGGGAGCGAGTTCCGTTTCATGCATTTTCCAATGTGTCATCTTGGGCACTGGACGCTTGTAGTGTACGACACTGAAGATGGTAGTTGGAAGCATTATAACCCGATGAGGCAATGTGGGGATATGACTGATGTGCACCACACCGAAGCTGTTCTGCTGGTAAATAAGTGTAACCAGTATGTGTGTTGTGTAAATTGGTTGTAGTTGTGTAGACGATGGTTGGTGATTTGGTTTTGTGGTGGTTTAATTTTGTAATTTTATTGAATTACAAAAAGAACGTGTGTCAAATGTTATGATGCAATCGTTACGTCAGTTCGGACTGGATGAGCAGAGCATTGAGGCAAATTTCAGGCATCCATTAGAGGCCGTAACTAAGTGTCCACAGCAAAAACCAGACACGTAAGTAACAGTGTTATTGTAAATGTAAGGGTACTGTAATGATGACAATGCTGTTATGAGTGGCAACGATTACATGTGCTTATTTCATGTGCAGGCTTGATTGTGGGGTGATAGTGTGTGGGATAATGCGACAGTACGTGTATCGTGGCAACGTGGAGCGAACATTGCAAGGTAGTAATTGCAGTGTGTTGCGAGCGAACATGGTTAAGTATTTCATCAACGATCCGACCCGGGGGTTGAAGGATTAGATGTGTTTGGTCTGAAACGGCAACGAGAAAGAATTCGGACGCAGCAGTTTCTGTTTTTTGAATTTGGTTTATGCATTTTGTTTGTTTTTTTGAAACAACATGTTTGTTGGTTTGAACTTGTGGTTTGGAAATTCAGGTTTAGAAAATGTTGGAAATATTTTTTGTGGGTGTTACGTACAAGTCGTTGTGGATAACGTTTTACGCATTTTGAATGGAAAGTATGGTATGATTTGCATTATGATTTTGGTTGTTTGTTTGCCCTGTTGCTTCATGCGTTTGTAGGTAGGTTGTGTGATTGTATTTAAGACTTGTGGGACTGAGTTGTGGGCAGAAAATGTGTGCCGTTGATGTGCACGTAGTAATAGAAGTTGGGTGTCGAAAATTGAAAGATATTGATGTATAAGCATGGTATGTATGCGAAAATTATAGTCATGGAAAAGATGGAAAACGACACGACTATGGGCCGCATGATGGTTATCCGGACAATATTGAAAATGGTCCAAACATGGTTGTTAGCAGACAATTCTATGCTGTATTTATTGTTTGTGTGTAATGTTTGCGGATGTGGTCACATCACGATAAAATGTTGCAACTACACATTGAATTATGCCGTATGTGCTGAAATTAATAGCAGTACAATACGAAGCAGATGTAAATAATACGGTGAAGAGGTAAACAGAATAACGCATCAAAAATAAATTTGTTCATTAACTCTTCTGTCTGAATGACGGCATATGGAATTGTGGAACATCCACTTATTTAATAAGAAAACTGTAAAAGTTTAATGTGAAAAGTACGAATCAGCGAATTATGTGTAGAAGCTAAATTGGTTCCTTGCACGTTTTCCTGTTGTGGTTACCCATGCGTTGACAACGACCACACTGAATTTGTTGGACTTGTTCCCCTTTGGAAAGCATGTGTTTCTTCTTAGGCCTTCTCGATGGGCGTTTGATAGCGGGGGGATGTATGACAAAATCTGCAGAGTCAAATTGTGGTTTCTCTACAGTTGGAATGGGGGTTATGTTTTGTGCATATGAATTCTGGTACTCAGCCACATGGTAGTAGGGAATAACTAACTGGTACAAGTCTAGACCACTGTTTCGGATTGCCACGACTGCATGAGCACATGGAAAGTCGTTGATTTGACACTTGAAACAAGAACATGTACGTCTGCCAACATCGACCATGACGGATGGAAAAGAGTGAACCTCGTACATGTCATCATTTGATTGGCTTACGAGCCACGATCTACCTTTGTTGTACGCTTTGACCAACCGAGCTTCCATTTTGGGACAAATAACACCTGCCCACGCATTTGCCTTACGTCTCCGTTTTGCCATCTGGCGCATAATTTTTGCCCGGATACTATCAATCATTTGAGTTATTGGTAGGTGGCGTGCTTCCCGTATCCATGAGTTAAATGATTCAATGGCGTTGGAACTCATCTCACCGTACCGTGAACCTCTGGTTTTGAAGAAGGATCAAATGTGTTAGTCAAAAAAATAGGCAATGCGCATGCATGATACAGGAAAGATGTACTGTAGGAATATATTGTGTGTGGGGAAAAAAAAGGAAGTAATTACTTACTGGAAGTAAGCATTTGCCCAGTAATATGGGGGTAAATCTTTTAAGAAAGCAAGCACAACCTTACGTCCACATTTTGTGAACTCTTCCATACTCTGGTTGAATGCAGCCACAGTCGGAGCATACGCACAGGCACGAAATTTAGCCAACATCACAGACCGGTATGAACTATTCACATAACGTAACTTGTCTTGCAAGTTATGCTGCAAATGTTGTAAGCAAAACGCATGCTTCGCTGTGGGGAATATGATGGGTATCGATTCTAGTAAGCCCGCATGTCGGTCAGAGACAAATGTAAGTGTTCTTTGCCGATTTACCACGTTTGTGAGGTGTCCCAAAAACCAAGCCCAATTTGTGGTGTTTTCAGAATCAACAATCGCAATGGCCACAGGGAATAAACCTGCATTTTGAATTTGTTTGTCAAATAACCAATCTGTGAAACATAAATTATGAACAAGTGTTATGACGGTCTCGCCAATGTGGAACAAAAAGTGTCCTTCCTAGCAACAATGTAAGTACATTTGCACCACATAAATATAATATATAAATAATTACCACATAGTAATACCTTGGTTGCCATTCTTCGCAGTTGCGGCTAGCAAGTTCCCCTTGAATTTTCCTTTTAGAAAAGTCCCATCCAAGAAAAGCAATGGGCGGCAATGGTTGAACCCGTCGATGCATGCTTTAAATGATATGAAATACCGTATGAAACGGTAGTTTTGTTCATCATATTCAATGTTGATGTAACTCCCAGGATTATTTTCCGTTACTACGCTACTATACCATCGTAGTTGGTCAAATGAAATGGAGTGTGCACCGAACATTTCACCACGAGCTTTTTCTACACCTAACCATGCAACTCGGTAACTAACCTCCAATCCGTAATCTTTTTTCAAGTCATACACAACATCAATAGGCCTTGTGAGTGGTTTATCACGTACCCGTTCACAAATAACATCGGACACCAGACCGGAACTAGCCCTAGGGTTTTTGGGGGTCCGTACAGCAACACCACAAATGTGCTCGCTGTTCCACTTACGAAGGTAGAAAAATCCATTTGCATGCAATACACGTGCATGTACCAACCACATGCATCCTCTCGATTCCCTCATCGTACATACAGCTGTGATTCGAACAGAATCGTTCTTCACAAATTTGAAGCGAAAGCCACACTCAACTGCATACTTGCGAAGAACATTTCGAAATTCAGATCCTCCACCTTGAAAACTTTGACCAACATGTTGAATCCCATTAGCCCATGGAGCAGACAAAAAAACCTTATCAATGTGAGGGCAGAAATTTTCCAATAAATCTTGTTCGTCATCCATGTCCGAATCATCAAACACCCCCGCTGTGTGACACGGGACAGTCTGCAGATTATGAACCGGGCTGCCAGCATTGTCAGCGTCGCGTGACTCTTGTAATTGAATGATGACATCAATGCATTGCAGACGGAAAGACCGTGCAAGAGATACCATGTTTTCCACATCGACATCATTATGTAATATGAAATTGTTATAACCTGGTATCTTGAAGAACAAACACACTTGGGCCGGTGTTAACCCAGGAAACTTTTCGCACGCACAATTAACCATGTCATCAAACCGAAATGGAGCTTGCAAATTAATTGCGGCATTAACATTTCCATAACAACAAATTAACATAACCTGTGTGTCCATCCCCCTAACAAGATTAACACGTGCTTCATCAGGACCAGAAAAACCCTAAACAATACACACCCACACCAGAAAATATGCACCCACACCAGAAAACCCACAAAACACTAGAAAACCAAAACAATACACACCCACACAAGAGAATATTCGAACAACAACACATACGTCTGTAACACAGAAAACAACCCCCAAAAATGCAGCACACAACCCCCTCACCCCACCTGCTGAACAGAACCCCCCTTACACCAACACGTAATGCGGCACACACCCACAACGGAAGCAATTCAAAAAACAGAGCATACCAGCCTAACACAAAAAATCACCCCAAATAATGCACCACATAACCCCCCACCCTCACCTGTTGTCGTTCAGCCCCTTCCACCAAAACATACAAAACTGTAAATGCTATACAAATAAGAAGACATACCTTTCAACCAACGGGAATCGACTTTCGTTAAACTTTCTGAATCAGTCCGTCACACAGCCACCGTAAATCACCGACCCACACCACTAACAACCCTAAAGTCGAAAAGGCTGAAACGTCTCCACACGTAACATTGAAATATCAACTGTTATACCCACAAAATCTCAAGACCCACGTGATCCCCCAACAAAATATGGAAACAGAACAATAATGGGTAAAACTGTCCACACAGTTGCACCAAATATGGAAAATAGGATCAACAAGTAACAAACTTCCCCACTTATAGGACTTACCCGAACAAAAAGAATAAAGTTGGGACTAATTGGTTTAAGAGTTTGTGAAATAAGATTTATTGGTAAATTTTCCTATTTTTTTTCCCCCTTCAATTTATGCCCACCATAACTTTAGTTGAAACCGTCAATATCTGTAAGAAATTATTTATTTCACTTTATTGTTTTTCTTTTTATTGGTCCCTCTAATGTTTACTTTCTTTTCATTATTTTTTTTAGTTTTTTATTTAAAACAACATGCAGGTGAAAAAAAGAAAAAAAAAAATTATAAACACATGGGGTGTAATCAATGAATGAACTATACTATTGATTTTTTTCCCATCTTTTCTTTATTGTAACTGTTGAAAATTTATCAAATAGTGTGAATTTTTTTCTATTTTTAATTGACTATGCTTTCTCAACTATTTTCTTATTGTAGGTGTTGAAAATTTATTACACGGTGAGAAAAAAATATCATTGTATTTTTTTAACTGATTATGTTTTTTTAACTAATTATGTTTTAATAACATGGTGATTGTGTTTTTTGACTAATTGTATTTTTTTATACTCCGTTTTGATCACAAGGTGAAGAAAAAAATTCTTATTGAGATTTTTAACTCAATGTACTTTTTGGGAAAAAAAAAATTTTGAAAATGAGTGTATTTTTTAACTATCATGTTTGGATGAATGACCAAAAATCATTGACTTAGACAAAAAAAAATTACAACTAAAATCCCTTACCAATCCCTTAGCAACGAATTTAGCACAGAAATTTGTATATTATTTTAATTGTTAGTCTACCATACAGATTTCACCCTTCTAAAAAAAATCTACCATATATATTACTCTCACCCTTTCTAAAGGCTATAATTATCACCGTAACTCTAATTCATATTACTATCTGTTGTCCTTTCCCTTAACTCTTATCATGGGTATTAGACAAATAAACAATGTGTTTAATTGGAGAATTTGTGAAAGAATTTGAAAATAGAATGGAAAATGTTAAGTGAAATGTGAATAAAATATATTTACATTTCACATAATTTCATATATTTTTCCCTTTCATTTTTCAAATTTCTCTCCAAATCCACCAACCAAATATAATGTTAAAATGTTAGATGCTGGATTGTAAAGCATATGATATATATATATATATTAAAGAAAACACTTAGGTAGCTTTTGTCTAATATATTCTAGGGCATTTGTTTAACATAATAAAGGGAAACACAATGATCATGTTTTTCAATTGATTTTTTTACACTCTTTGGATGACACGGTGAGAGAAAAAAAAATTGTGATTGTATTTTTTTACTCACTACGTTTTATGAAAAATGAGCATATGATTGTGTTTTTTTAACTCACATTTTAAATGACATCAATAATGTGAACTATTATTTTACAATACTGATTGTACTTTTATACAGTCCGTTTTGATCAGACGGTGAGAAAAAATATATGCTTGTGTTTTTTAATTGATTGTGTATTTTTACATTTCGTTTTGATCTGACGGTGAGAAAAAAAAAATGTTCTTGTGTTTTTTAATTGTTTGTGTTTTTTTACACTCCGTTTTGATTACACAATGACAAAAAAAAGTTGTGATGATGTTTTTTAGCTGATTGTGTTTTTTAAAAAAGAAAAATAACTGATTGAATTTTTTTACCTAACATGTTTGGATGGATGACAAAGTAAAACATAACTATAACAAAATTAGGTTTTTACGACTTCACATCAACGATATACAGTAAATGCAAGTCGTGGTTTCTCACTTTTACAACTTGCTTTTTTTGCATGTCGCAAATAATTTATCATTCACGATGTGTCTATTGCTTTGGTTGTGAATGGTAATTTGCGATGTTAGCCGTAAATAACAAAACTTTCTATGACGTGCATATGACATGCCATTAATATATCAACTACACACGATACGCGTACACCAGTTGTTACAAATATTAAACATTTCACGACGTACAAAAAGCCGATCATTAAAAATTGCACTTTCTACGATGCACAAAAAGTTAGTTGTTTAAAATATTGCACTTTTCATGACACACAATTGTTGTCGTGGAAGCTATGACCAAAAAAAAACTAGCACCAAAATGAAAATTTCGAACGCCAAACACCAAAAAATTAAAAATAAAGAGAGGCTTCAAAGGGGAGAGGTTTCAAACGGTGCTCTCTCTCTCTCTCTCTCTTCACCTCACTCTCATACTCTCTCTCATTTGTCCTACCATACCACCAATTTCTAGGGTTTATACATCTTGTTGTGGCAAATCGACCCAATTGATAGTTCTAAGAAGCCATGGACGAGGAGACACCATTCGTTGCTCGATTTCTGATGCATCTGAGGTTGAACCTAAATCCCGTTTGGCTGATTCGAAAGTGAAGAAATTGGATTCGAAAATTTCAGGTTAGTGATGGTGGGTTTGCTGTTAAAACTCTGTTTAGTTGCCAAGAAAATAATGATATGTACAAGTTTAATGCTTTAAGTCTCTAGCAGAATTGAAGGATTTGGTGCTTTTGACAGATAAACATGATTCATGGGAGAATGCAATGAAATGCATGAATGTGCAAATATTATAATTTGCCTAAGGTTCAATTCACTTACATGAGAAATCGAGAAGTAGGCACGAATGAAATGTTCATATTTCCATGACACAAAGTCTTCCTCATCATCAACAATAATTTTACATGAAATCCAAACATTATATCCTTCCAACATTTTCAAATTTCCACGCCACTCAACTTCTTTAAATCACCAATAATATCATCATAAATCATAAATTTATCCAACTCACATATCTCCATAGAAAATCAATTTAAATTTCACATAATGTACCAATTAGTTCAAACCCTCTTTAAAAATAAAATTTACAAATATAAGGTTTCAAGAAAAATTTGGGAGTTTTCCTCGTTTCCTCATCAAATCCTCAAATATTCATTAATATGTCAAAACATTCAAAACATGTAAAAAAAATTGACTGAAAACCTCATTTTTGTACATTAACATATTTTAAATCAAAGTTTTGTACCTCATATCAACCCATAATCCCAAAATGTTACATAATCACACAAAATCATAAATATATAGAGTTAAGAGAATCCCCTATATCAAAGATGAGAGCTAACAAAGAAGACCCAAGCAAAAACTTTGATGGAATTGCATTTCAATCGGTCAATATGGCGATCTTCACATCTCTTTCGCTATTCTTGCAAGATCTATGGTGGATTCTTAGTAAAATGGGGTGAAATCTAAGGTTTGAGGGCTAGGGTTTTCGAATATCAAGGAGTAAGAGAGAGAAAAGTGAGAGAAAATGAGCAAAAAGTGAGTTTTATACTGGCTGAACTCGAAATAGATCGCTTGAGCGATCTTTTCACCGCCCAAGCGGTGAGCATATACTCTCAGCATTATAGGCCTGCAAAACAAACTATTGGATGCCGCACAATGTTTGCTTGAGCGGTCTCATCCCCTTCTCAGAATTTCAAACCTATAGAGAAAGATATTGGCTCCCTCATTTCACCGTTCGAGCAATAAATCCATCGCTCGAGCAGTTCCCCTTTTATTTTAGATATTGCATCGTATTAATCAAAAATCTTCGAGTTTCCGTCTCCGTTCCTTTTCTCTTCTTGAGGTAGGGTTCTATTTCATTGACTCAATATGAGTTCAATAGTGTCTTTTTGTTTGATTTTGGAAATCATGATTTGAGGGTTGAGGTTTTGGTTAAATTGGGATTTGATTATCTATAATCTTGCTATTAAACTTATTTTCTTTTATACAAAATTGCATGTGGGTATCTAAAAGTGAGAAATCCCCAATTTGTGAAAAACCCAAATGTTAATGTTTTGAGAGTTGTCGGATTATTGGGAGAGGATTTGTTTTGTTTAAAAATTGAGGATTTGGTTGAAAATTTTTATGAAACTTATGGAACTAACGAGTATTAATTACTCATTTGAAATGTTGAGTTTGTTGAAAAAATAAAATAAAATAAACTATGTAAGTTTTTTGGAAATTTGATTTGACGTGATGAGCATTTAGTATTCAAATGTTGGGAAATCACAGAGGATTCCAGGATGTGGTTGTATGTTGGATTGTATATTCATATCATTATATTTTAATAACTGAATTAGAGATAGTTGTTTTGGGTATCGATGGAGGATACTATTATTGTGTGTTAGAAATTGCATGTAATTAGACAATTAAACTGTTTATAAAATTATACACCTCTTTATGCTTATCATGGATTTGGGAACTTGAAACTATATGTTTTGAAAAAGTTATTTTGAGAACACCTGTATCATTTTAAGGAAAAAAAATGGGGGAGGGGTGAATACCGTGTGGAATTTGCTTAGAAGATGTGATTGTGGTTAATTAAATTGGTTTTTGTGTCCTTGGTGAAAGACTAAAAATCCACACAATTAGGTGTTGTTCCTTCCGGATAGTACGAGTAAAATGGCTTTGGTAGCATTTTTAATAGCCTACATTTATGCACGTACTTAAAAATTCCCAATGTTTGTGTTCACTACCCTATTTTCTATTTTGAATGAAAGAATAATGAATTGTGATTTGAACCCTAGGGATTTACAACATTGTATCTATTGTCTGATTTTATGTTTCAAGGAAGTGTTTTGGAAGTGATTTATTCAAACCAAATATGTTGGCAATCGAAAACTATTTTGATTAAACAAAAGTGTTGATAAATGAATAATGGTTTAATCGAACAAAAGCATGTGTTTGAAAATGTATTGAATATATTATATATGTATAGTATCATGATCATCTATACTGGTAGAGTTGTATTAGTTTCTGAAATATTTTCTACTGATCTTTATGCTCACCCTACATGACTAAAATATTTTCTAAGTGTAATGGCATGCCTAGACATGGAGATGAGGCATTGGATGTGTGTTTGAGCTGATTGAGATTGCTCTACTATTTGTAAGCCTTAGGCCATTTGTTTTGTAGGTTGAGTGTCATTCTTATAACGTTTGTACCCTTATATATGATGTAAGCCTGTAGGCATTTCAATTATGTATGATATCGCTGTTTGTTTTTACCTACAGAGCATTCACCACACTTAAATGTTGAGTGTACGTAACCGGAATAGCTCATGTAATGTATGACATTATTATCCATTTGTATGAGAAATATTACGTTGATTTAGCTTATTTATTATCTTTTATCTATTGGTTAAAGGTTTATTCACGTAGGCCGAATCTCAAAAATTTGTGGTGTAACAAATAACATCTTAACACTTTAATATAAAACTTATTTCACATAAATGGATTTATTATTTTAAGTAATAGATTTATTATTTGAATTTTTTTAAGTTAACATAAATGAATTTATTTTTCTCTGGGTAATTTGAAATAAATAAATTATAATTTTATCTTTTCTCAATCATAATTACTTTCAAATGTTATTTTTTATCTTTAAATCATTAAACTTCTAGTTTATGCATATTTAAAAAAAAACACAGGTTAATATTTCTTAGATAATTAAAAAAAATTAAAAATAAATATAGAAGTAAAAATAAAAAATAAAAATCTAATCACCTCATAAATTAAAATTAGTTGATAGAGAACGTAGAATTAAGAAATCATTTGAGAATAATAAACAATTCAAATAATTTGTCATTTTTTACACCTAAAATTAAAATTAATTTTTACTTGAATGGACAAATTACTTGCGAATAATAAAATACTCAATTAATTTGTAATGTATGATACTTCTATTTCTCCATCTTCAATTAGTATCTCATTTAAACTATTTTTATTAAATTAAATCTCAAAATTAATTTTTAACCTTCATTAATGGTTGAATTTTTATTTATTTATTATTTTTAATAAAAGTTCAAAAACTTGTTGTGGAAAAAAATAGAATCAAAAAGTTACATTTATATTTTAAAAAAGTTATGAAAATAAATAATAATTTCATATATATTTAAATGAAATTTTGTGCATTTAAAACACTTACGAGAACAACCTGTGATATTGATGCAACAACAGTTACGAAACAATTTAATGGAGCTACATCAAGAACAACATTATTAAAACAGCCTATGATTCACCATAATCCATCCACCGGAGGGACTACTTGTTTATAGAGAGCACTTGGGTTTGGTGACGCATAATCCAGGAACTCCTTATCACCTTCAAATAAGGCCATATCCTCTTCAATCAAAAACAACCAAATTTCAACTCCTTTACCATCTCTTGCATCGAACAGTGTCGTTCCAACGATGCCAAGCATACCAATAATACTCACCCATGTTGGCTTCCCCCACCCAAAATCAACTTGGTATATAGGAAACCTACACCAACTGCTTTGGCTAAATAACTCCATATCATCTTCCTTCATCCCCATTTTGTTCCCCTTGCTTGACTCTTCAACCCCTTTCCTCAGCCGTTTCACCAAACTTGCCAAGTCCTCGGTTTCTTGACTCTCCTGGTAGTCACCGTCATCGTTATCAAGCATTGCCCAGAATGCTCCGATTACATTTCCAAAACAATATTTTGGTAAGGGAGGCACAAACCTTGACCGCATGTTCACCGCTCCCATCAACGCATACGGCCTTCGAGACCCACCAAATCTTGATTTGGATGCAGCTATTGCGCATTTCCATACGAGCGCTGTGACAGCCTCAACGCGTGTGGGTTGTGGCACGCTTACGCTGGTTGTTTTGGCCTTGAGGGCAGCAATTTTTGAGGCCTCGATCACAAACCTCTTTGGAACAACTTTCTGGCTTGTGTCGTTGATCGTAAACGATCTGAATGGGATATCCTTTCTTGGGGGGTAGCGAGATAAGGCAGCGCTGAAATCTGGGACTACAGTGTTAGGAGATCCAAGAGCAATGTCGGACCATCCCTTCATAAATGCGGCCAAAGTCACTCCATCAGCGATCTTGTGGCACATTGACACGCTAACGGCCACTCCGCTGCATGGAAAATAGTTAACTTGAACGAGTAACAAAGGGGCCTTGTAATGATCTGTGGGTTGGATTGGAGCCAAAGGGTCCATGCCTTCAATTTTGGGTCGTTCAAGAACGTCCGAGAGACTACAGTTGATGACTCGAGCTTCGAAAAACTCGACACCCTCGTCGTTACAATCGACCGCGAGATTGTCTCTAAATCTTCCAGCTAGTGGGTAGAAGTGAGTGAGGGTTTCAGACAGAGAAACCTTTAAACGTTGGGATATTACGTGGACCTTCTCTTCATGTTCATCATCATCAGCACCACTAGAAGAAAGAGTGCTGGAAGCGTAGAAGAAAGCAACGTTCATATAACCAAATGGAATAACCTGATCTTTAAATGAGAGCTGGTGGTTTTTGAGATGATGGGGAGTGGGAGAAGATGGCTTGATGGTTTCTCTAGCAATGATCTCAACCTTAATCTCCATCTCCATGGTTTTGGTCACCTCCACTCCTCCAATCTTTTCTTCCTTAATTGGGTTTGAAGCTTTGTTTCTACAAAGATTTTATAAAAGAATTGGAGAATATATAGAGTAAAACTAGCTCATAGGAACCGTGTGTAAATACACGTTAATCATGCCTTTAAATTCTTGTTTATTTTTCTACTTATATAAAATAATAATAATAATAATAACAATACTATACTTCAAAAAATAATAAATTTATCGGCAAGGATTCTCTGTCTTCAAATAATTATGTCCTCCTGTCTTAATTCACTCACAGTTATTGGATCATATGAAAATTTTAAGATGTGAAAATCTCAAGACTTATCCAACAGTTATAAGTGAATTGGGACAGGAGACAGAATTATTTGGAGACAGAATCCTCGCGCTAAATTTATGAAATGCATGCATTACATCTCAATAATTAACGGGTAATTATTTAATAATTTCAAAACATCTACACGTGATATTCCATACAATTATAATTGATAAAGAAGGTAGATAAGTGAGGTATTGTATTGGCTGAATGTGAAATATAAAAAAAAATATATTGAATGTTAATTAGTTAGAGAGTACAGACACATTATATTCTGAAAATATTAAGGTTGCGTTTGGTAAAGTTTTGTAACTATGATTTGAGAATATGAGTTATATTTTGAATTTGTGAGTTACGGAATTATAATTTGAGTGCAGAAAATTTGTTTGGTTATGGTTTTCGAATAGAGTGTTGCATTGAGTTTTGAATTGTACGTGGAATTGAGTTTTGAAAATTTGATGTGACATGTGAAATAAGAAAATTTGTTTGGTGATGAGTTTTCAAAATAGTTTTCAAAACTTAATTCAACCTATAATTAATAATCAAACACACAACTCATAACTCGATATCCGTATTTTTTATCAATAGTCATAACCAAACTATTTTTAAAATATTCAAATAAAAAAATGATTTTTTTTTCAATTAATTGTTTTTAAGTAATTTTTTTGAATAATTTTTTTTGTTCAAATAACTTTTATGTCAATTAATTTTTTTATCAATTCATTTTTTAGGCCTGTATAAACATTAAAAATATTAAAAATATTTTAAAATTATTTAGAAAATTAAAATATTAAAAATATTCCAAAAAATAAAATATTAAAAATATTCCGAAAATTAAAATATTAAGAATATTAAAAATATTCCGAAAATCAAAATATTAAAAATATTATGAAAATCAAAATATTTACAATTAAAATATCAAAATATTTTTATGAAAATTAAAATATTAAAAATATTCCTATAAAATAAAATAAAATATTTAAAATAAAAAAATAAAAAAATATTTAAAATAAAAATTAAGTTGTTTTTGAGTTTTGAAAAAAAATTTAAGTTGTGTGTTTAGTTATGAGTTTTGAAAAATAATAATTATAGTTTGAAATAAGTTTTGAGAAATGAATGTAGAATTATAATTTGAAAGTTGTAATCAACTATCACACTCAAATCAGGGGTAAAATTATGTTTTGAAATCTAAACCAAATTGAGTCTAAATAATTTCCTGTAACTTTATATAAAGATTTGCTATAAACAAGCAATCATGAATTGGTTGCACAATTGCAGCCAACCCTTTCGTTGTCACTAGTTACACATCCCTCCAATTATTTGGTTACAGAGCTGCCGGTGGGATCAACTGTGGATGGATCCCATTTTAACGATATTAGCTATTTATTTTGTAAGGTCTTGTGTACATTATTTATACAAAAAATTAAATTGATCTAATAATTATAATATTTTTTATTTTATTATATTTGTTTAAAAAAAAAGAGTAGATGATAAGTATATTTTTAAAAATAAATTATTTATTTTTCTAAAAGTAAATATAACAAAATAAAAACAATGATCAAAATTTATTTTTTATCAATAACACACCCAACGCAAGTCCTGTAAATGAACTATTGAAAATATTAAGGGTGTGTTTGATTGGACAGACTAGATAAGGGGAGATTAGAATCCATCAGATTTGAATCCTAAGACTGCAAAATATTTAATAAAAATATTAATAAAATATTTACATTCTTAACATTTTTCCAAACCTCACACACTAAAACCAACCCAATCATCACCAAGTTTCAATAATTATAAATAGCCCCCTATAAAATTTAAAAATTACAAAAATATGGAAAAGGTTAGAAAAATTTGTGTTGTGTAGAATCTTATAAGCAATAATCATATACGTTTAATTACAGCTCTTAGAGCTGAGAAAACTGATAGTTTATAATATATTTATAAATTAGAAAATGAGTTGAATCGATTAAATTTTCTATTATTTGTTGCTTCGGGATAATCTATCATAAATTGTAGTCAGATAATTGATAGTATTAAAAGAAAAATATCCTTAGAAAAAGTTAGAGTACACTATCAACAAAAGTTTTTACAAGACTTAGGCCTCGTTTGGGAATATACTTTTTTAGTAACTTTTTGATTTTTTAGCTAAAATATGATGTTAAAAAAAATAGTATGTTTGTGATAAATTTTTGATTTTTTACGAAAAGATATGTAAAAAGTAGAGAAAAAACAGAATCTTTGACTTTTTGATATAGTTTATTGGCTTTTTAATTTTTTTAATAACTTTTTGACTAAAAAGTGATGTTGCCAAATAATGCCTTAATGTTAAATTAAAATACGCTTTATTTATTTATTTATTTTTATGAGTAGTTATCATTATTTCTATATCCAAGATAGTATTAATAGCAAACTATCAACAATGGCGTAATTTTTAACAAAATCTACTACATACTGTTACTATTAGAGATATTGAATTTACTAAAAAAAAGAGTTGATAAAATAGTTCAAGAGATCTTTAGGCAACCTAAGAGGAGGTGAAGTGGGTTTCTAAATGAATTGCTAAATTAATATATATATATATATATATATATATATATATATATATATATATATATATATATATATATATATATATATTTAACTCAAATAATAAACAAGTAAAAATATGAAGCAATAAATATGAGTAATAAATTAAAATTTAATCAAAATGAGAAATAAATAAATAAAAATATGAAGCAATATAAATAAGACTAATAAAAATAAATTAAGTGAAAGGAAGAGAGAGCAAATGCAAAATTTATAGTGGTTCCGCTCAAACCAATCCTACATCTATTCGTCACTATTCGTCAAATAGTAATTACACTCCTATTTTTACAGGTGTTAGTGAACCTTAACAATTAATCTACCCCCGATCACTCAAACCAACTAATTGTGAATCCAAAGCTAATCACAACTAACCCAAGTGATTTTATTCCAAAAAAATCACTCACAAAAATATAACTCTCTTTTACAAGAAAAATGATAAGGGATTGAAAATCCTTTTATAATAAAAGCTCAAATTCTCAATAAATTTTCTCTCAAAATAAAGTATAACTCAGTGAAAATACACTACAAAATATTTTAAGAACTCTTGAATATTACTCAAATTTTTCACCACTTCAATGTATTTTCTTTTCTCCACAAAGCTTCTTTTATAGCCATAGAATAAAATAGTTGTTGCAAAGGAATTCTAGATAGGCTCATCTTTCCTTTTATTGATTTGAAGTGTTCTTTGACAAGAAAAAAGCAAGTCCAAAGGCCTAATGAAAAAAGCTCATCTTTTCTTTTATTTTTCTTCCTTTTGAATTCATTAGGCGTTTGGACTTGCTTTTTTCTTGTCAAAGAACACTTCAAATCAATCAAAGGAAAAAATGAATAAGAAAAAATATGAAAAAAAAATTGAAATAATATAACCCACCCTTCTTATTATTATTATATTATATAATTAAAGTATTAAGCGATGCACAGTGTTTGTTTGCCTATTATTATATTATATAATTCAAGTATTAAGCGATGCACAGTGTTTGTTTGCCATTCACTAAAAAAATATACTTTTTTGCATATATATACATTTATTTGGATTATATTAATCAATATCTCTTCTCTACTTTTCCACACATTTTTTTATAAAAATTCAAAAAGTGCACTTATTTAGAACATTCCAAACATCTCCTAATTATTTTTATATCGGTGCAATATGCATCAAAAGGAAAATTTTTATTTTTATATTTTTTGTCAAATCATTATAAAAAATGTATATTAAAAATTATAATTTATCTCATAATATTTTAAGTATTATCAAAATCAAATCATAAGATTAATAATTATCAATAACAAATAATCCCTCCATTTCAAAATATTAGTCCATTGTTTTATTTTTTATTATCCCAAAATATTAGTCCATTTTCAAAAATTAAGTACAAAAATAATATGAATTTCTCATTTTACCATTTTTTTAAATTCATTAACAACATAAAAAGTATAATTATGACATTAATATTCTCAAAAAAATGTACTATATAAAAGTAATTTTAGAACATTAATTTTTTTTAAATATAATAATTATATCATTAAAAAAAATTAAATTTCTCAAATTACTTTTATCGTTAGGTTTGTTGAAATTACAACTGAAGATTACAAACATAATCCATTTATTGGGTGTGATTAAGACTTTTGTTGAAATTTCTCAAATTATTGTTAATGAAAATTACAAACATAATCCACAACAATCTACTATACGAGATATCCAGGATATTCACCAATTCGATGATGGTTCTGTTCAAATTAAATTTAATCGAAGTCAATCCTCTAGGCATAGTACATCTAGTGTCCCTACTGAAATTACAACTGAAGATGAAATATTTACCACTCCTTTATCTTAATCACACCCAAAAAATTAATTTTTTTTAAATACTCAAAAAGAATTCAGCTTGTTTGATTCCAGTTTTCAAAAAATTCTATTTTTTTTATTTTTTGTATTTTAATGTTTTGAATGAATTTTTTTAATATTTTAAGAATTTTTTTTTAAAATTTTAAACACACCTAACATAAATACATTTAAAAAGTATAATATTTGTCAAAAAACTCTTTAAAAAATACACTAAGTATCAAAAAATATATAAAAAATACGAAAATTCAGTACATTTTCATATTTTTGTGTATTTATTAATTTTTAAAAATATTTTTTCACAAATATTTTACAATTTTAGATACATCTAAGTAATGTGCATTTAAAAGAGTAAAAAAATTACTTAAAATTTTAAAAATATTTACCAAAAATAAAAATATACGAAAAATAAAAAATCTCAATTTTTAAAAAATTGAATTCAGAGAACTAAAACTAAACACATTCGATTATTATTTTGAGATACAAGAAGTAAAATTTTCACACTGACACCGCATAAGCAATCAATGTCATTCGAACGACAAAGATATCTATTCAAATGGATCTAGGACCACCCTTTTTAAAGCTTTTTAATGAGAAATGTTTGGGATGGGGTTCTATGACTTTTAATTTGATTTTGTTTCTTAGTATATGTATGAAATTTATTTATGTACATATGAATAGCATATTATAAATAATTGAGATGAGAGTGGAAGTTGAAGGGATTATGTATTTGAAAGTATTTCTATCGTAATTGCTTTTTAAAATGAAGTACCTCACATGGAAAATTAGGTACCTCTCTTTTTCATTTGTCCACTTTCTCGCTTATATCTCTAGATCCACGTGCTCCTCGCTATTTTATTTTGTTCCATCTTATTCTTACATTTTTTACTCTCTGCCACGGTTAATCTTGAGAAATTATTTTTTTAACTTTTGGACAATTTTATATAGTGTCCCAAACTATCATTCATTGGTTAAACTAGTAGGATCACAACTATTCAATTTATTTGGTTTTAGTTTTTAGAAAATAATTTTTAAAAAATTATACTTCTTTATTTTCTATATTTTAATATTTTTAATAAATTTTTTTAACATTTTAAGTTTTTTTTTTAATTTATAGACACACTTAACATAAATACACTTAAAACGTATAATATTTGTGAAAAAAATCTTTAAAAAATATACTAAATACCAAAAATATATATATAAAAATATGAAAATTTAATACATTTTTCGTATTAATTTTTAAAAATATTTTACTATTTAGATATATCTAAGTAAGGTGCATCTAAAAAAATAAAAAAAATTGCTTAAAATTTTAAAAATATTCGCTAAAATAAGAAAAATAAAAAACTCAATTTTTTAAAAACTAAATTCAGAAAATTGAAACCAAACATACTGATTTTTTTTTTTGAATTTATAAAAAATAATTTGATAAATCTCAAGTAATAAATGATAAGAAACAATACTTCAAAAATATCAAATAATCACTCGTTAATCTGACATTCACATCGTATTCTCCATCTCAATTGTCACTTTATTTTTTTAAATAAATTTAACTTTTATAAAAATTGAGAATTTATCAAGAAATTCTTTTTCTAGTATTGTATTTCAATTATACTGTAAACCCCCGAAATAATAGGCAATAGACCATTCATTATATACATTAAATAACTACACCAACACAAGTAATTATCTTTCATTGATTAGGTAACAAAATAGTGACATACGCAGATATACAATCATAGGTCTATCCCTAAATCTATAGTATATGTCACAACATGAGATAAGATCTGAAAATAAAATAGATAATAAATGCCCTAAAGGTTTACAACTTTTCAAGACAGTATTTGGTTACAATAAAAGTAGAGTTTAAGTCCAATACATTTAAAGCTCTTGGCTTATACAAGAATGAATATAACAAAATAAAACTCTTGCTCCAAGTCCTTCCAAGCTATTGCACTGACAAAGACCTATCATCAGCACTTAAAATGTTTTTCCCATATAGGATGAGCTAAAGCCCAGCAGAAATAATCCATCACAGTATATGAATATTAACAAAACTATAAGGTGAACGCATATGCAATGTTTGTATCAAAATATTTTATCTCTTTCCAAAGACCATGCAATGCCAAATGAATATCATAATTCATAAAACATTCTCCTTTCAAGGGAAACAGGGAAGTGAATCACATTTCTGGAAATCTCTAAAACAATATCACATTTCATGAAAATTTCGTCCACTGCAAACCATAAACCAACACATATATAAACGTAGGCTATACAAGCACTACTATTGCCATTTTACAGATATTTCGTCTGCAGGATCGGCATTTATGTATATGCACAGTTTTCGAGACTTTCACCATAGACACATAGACCAACTTATTTGATGTAACAACAACTCATTTCCAGATTCACCCATTTTCTCAAAACAATGTACATTTGTAATGTATAAATATGTAATAATAACCGATGCAAATGAATAAGAAAAATAATTTCAATTTCCCTAATTCTCATGCAATTTCTACAACAATTATATCTATCCTCCACCGATAGTCCAAAACAAATATTTCTAAACAAATAAAGAATAGTCCATAAAGATAAACTTTCCAAATTCCAAAGTGTGGGTGGTAATACATACCCAACTCCACCATCCTCATCAAAACTAATCCAATTTCATAATTTCAACCTTAATATCATTATTTATATAAAATCAACATTTGACGTAATTAAGGCAAATCTTCATTTTTTTCTCAAAATCAATTCTACATATCAAAACCAACTATTTATTCCCAACTCAACACTATTTTCCATATCAAAATCATTTTCAATGATTCATTTGAAAAACCTCTCTTTTGATTTTCACCCAAAACCCTAGATTTGTTCCAAATCTTCCAAAATCTCAATATTATTTAGGAATAACAAATAACAAAGTTAAAACTCATAAAAAGTGTGGAGATATCCCTACCTCAAGCTTTAGAAGACGGGAGAGAGAGTGTAAGAAACCCAAAGACGCCAAAAATCAACTTTTCTCCAATTAGAATGAAGCCCTCGCCGAGCTCTGCCTTTTTAACAAAGGAACACGGGTGAAGAACTCGACAAATCTAAGTGTATTTGTAAAAAGAATGTGAGTTTTAGAGAGAGGAAGTCTTAACTTAGGCTTTTGAAATGTTTATAGAGAAAGAGAGATAAAAAAGTGATGTAAAAAGTTACTTTTATGGACTAATATACGCACAGACCACTCAAGCGCAAGAAGTATCGCTCGAGTGTCCAGACACAAGATGTGACCACTCGAGAGCAAGAAGTATAGCTCGAGCACAGAATATGAACTCCAAGAAGCTTTACAGACAGAAGACCATTGCTTGAGCTCAACAGCGGCCACTCAAGTCGACACCGCTCAAGCACAAGAAGCGTCGCTCGAGCATGGAATACCACTTCTCAGTAGTTTTGCAGACTTACAAAAGTACTGAGAGTTCATGAAGACCGCTTGAGCACAAGAAGTGACACTCAAGCGAAAGAACAAAATTCTAGGCAACAAAAGTTTGAAAAACAAGCAACTAACTTGTTCCAAACACAATCAACACATCCCAAAATCCAAACTCAAAAAGAGATAAAGGGAAACAAAACATGAATAACTATATATAACAAGGAAACTCGGATCCAAAACATCAAATAGGTCAGGTCCAAACCAGAATCGCTAAAATCTTTTTCCTTTAGGAATTTTATCCCCGAAATTTTAAACTAAACGTTAAGACCATGTTTTAACCAATTACAACAATGATAATAATTCCAATTCATCACTATGACCCATCCATTGGTCATCCATTCCCATTAACATGATAAACGAATTTTCAACACTGAATATACAATTCACATTTCTAAAACATATATAATGTTTATATTACATTAACATAATAAAGTTTTCAATACATGCTCAAACATCAACAAATAAATCTAGATACTTTTCATGGACTTCAGCTTCATGCTTCGAAGTGGCCTCCTTAACCCTGTGGTATTGCCACAACACTTTTATCAAAGGAATCGTCTTGCTACGCAAGACTTGGTTTTGAGTATCTAAGACTCTAACCGGTCTCTCCTCATGCGAGACATTCTCATCAACCTCTAACTCAGTCCACTCCAACACGTGTGAAGGATCCGGCTCATACCTTCAAAGCATAAAAATATGAAACACGTCATGAACCGTGAAAAGCTGTGGCGGCAAGGCCAAATGATAAGTTACCTTCCCAATCTGCTTTAAGATCTCAAAAGGTCCTATAAACCTATGACACAACTTTCTGCTCTTTCCAAACCTTATCAAACCCCATCTAGCTGATATCTTCAAGAAAATGTGGTCTTTCACCTCAAAGGATAACGGTCTCCTCCTACGGTCAACATAGCTCTTCTGACGACTCTGAGCCGTAACCAACCTCTTTCGGATAAGTGTAACTTTCTCGGTCATTTTCTGAACCAACTCTGGACCCAACATAGCTACATCACCCACCTCAGCCTAACACATAGGAGATCTACACGATAAACTATAAAAGGCCTCAAACGATGCCATGGCAATACTCGACTAGAAGGTATTGTTATAGAAAAACTCCACTAAGGGTAAGTGCCTCTTCCACAACCCCTTAAAGTCAAGGACACAACCTCAAAGTATATCCTCAAGGATTTGAACAGTACGCTTTGACTGGCCGTTAGTCTGAGGATGATAGGCGGTACTAAAAGTCAACCTAGTGCTTAAGGCATTCTGTATGCTGTGCCACAACCGAGCCAAAAAACATAGATCTCTATTTGAAACAATAATCACAGGAATCCCATGAAGTCGAACTATGTCCCTAATGTAAAGGTTGGCTAGATAATCTACCGAGTTACTCGTGCACATAGGTACAAAGTGCACTAACTTGGTCAATCGGTTAACTATCACCCAAATGGTATCATTACCCCGTTGAGTCCTCGGAAGACCCACAACAAAATCCATTGTGACATGCTCCCACTTCCACTCAGCTATAGGCAAGGGTTGCAACAAACCCGCTGGCCTCTGATGTTCGGCATTCACTTATTGACAAGTCTGGCACCTCGATATAATCACGGCTACATCCTTCTTCATTCCCTTCCACCAAAACTGGCAACTAAGGTCGTGATATATCTTTGTGCCTCCTAAGTACACCGCAAGGCGTTAATGATGAAACTCTCGGAGTAACTCCTCTCGATAAGCTTCCGGCACGAAAAGAAGGTCAAGATATCTAACACTCGAGTCAAAATACACGTTCAAGCCTTTCTCTACCTTCCCTCTAGTTCTCTTCTCATGGAGGGTTTCTACCTCAAGATCACTCTTCTATGCTTCTGTAACTCGGCTCATAAGTGTAGGTTATGCAACCACCGAAAACAAAGTTGCCGACTCAATGGACTCGCCAAGACACAAGTCAAATTCACCAACAGCACCCAACATTTTCCATTCCCGAATGACAATACTCACTACACTGCTAAAGGATTTTATACTCAAGGCATCAACCACTACATTGGCTTTCCTCAGATGATAGTGCAACTCAAAATCGTAATCCTCCATAAACTTCATCCATCTTTTTTGCCTCAAATTTAGGCCTTTTTGTGAGAATAGATATTTCAAAGTCTTATGATAAAAAAACACCCCAAACTTCTCACCATAAAGGTAATGCCTCCAAATTTTCAAAGCAAAGATCACGAATGCTAATTCTAAATCATAGGTAGAATAGTTCCTCTCATGTGTTTTCAACTCACGTAAGCCATAAGCTACTACCTTCCTTTCCTGCATCAAAAACTAATCCAAATCTTCCCATGAAGCATCACAATACAAAGAATAACCAAACCACTTTCTGGAATGATCAATACTGGAGTAGTGGTAAGTCTAACCTTAAGTTCTTGGAAAGACTTCTCACAAGTCTCATTCCACGTAAACTTGATTCACTATCTCGTTAGTCTAGTCAAAGTTGAGGCTAACTTAGAGAAATCCTCCACAAACCGACAGTAATACCCAACCAACCCTAAGAAACTATGAATCTCAAAGGCATTTTTAGATTGTTCTCAATCTTGTACTGCTTCTATCTTAGAAGAGTCTACCTTCACTCCTTCTCCAGATATCATATGACCTAGGAACTTAACTTCTTTTAGCTAGAATTCACACTTCCCGAACATAGCATACAGTTTGTGGACTCTAAGCAACTCAAGCACAACCCACAGGTGTTTCTCATGTTCCTCCTTGGAGGGTGAGTAAATCATAATGTCATCAACAAAGATGACTACAAAACGATTTAAGAACGCATAGAATATTCGATTCATTAGAAGCATAAACACAGCTGGTGCATTGGTTAGGCCGAAAAACATAACTAGGAACTTATAATGGCCATGCCGCGTATGGAATGCCGTCTTTTGGATGTTTTCCTCCCTCACCCTCAACTGGTGATAACCCGATCTCAAGTCTATCCTAGAAAAACAATAAGACCCCTTCAATTGGTCAAACAAATCATATATGCGTGGCATTGGGTACTCGTTTTTAACAGTTACCTAGTTCAACTTCTGGTAATCAATACAAATATGTAATGCACCATTTTTTTTGTTGACAAAGAGAGCCGGTTTTCCCTAAGGCAAAGTATTAGGGTGAATAAAACCTTTAACTAGCAATTCTTGGAGTTGAATATTCAACTCACTCAGCTCGGCAGGTGTAAATTTGTACGGTGCCATAGAAATTGATGTCGTGCCAAGCACTAAATCAATAGAGAACTCCATCTCACGATGGGGTGGCAAACTAATAAGATCCTCAGGAAAAACGTTCGGATATTCATAAACTACCCTTGGCAAATCAACTCGGATTTCATCACACTCACTATCCAAAAAGGTTATAAGAAGACAACTAAGCTCATTCCGACCACACGGATCATACACTGGCGATAAAACTTTATTAGCTCTGTCCTTGATGAAACAAAAATACTCACCACTCAAGGTACATACAGTAACCCTCTGACGATAACAATTTATGACAGCCCAATATGATGACAACCATTCCATACCCAATATAATATCAAAACTTGACATGTCAATCAACACAAATGCAAAAGGAAGTCGATGATCAATAACCTCTATCTCACAACCCCGACACCCCTATTCCAAAATAATGTCACCACCAACCGGTGACTCTACACTAAGTGGAGATGCAAACCGAGCCAATTCTAAATCCAATGCCGATACAAATGCATTTGAAATAAAAAAAAAATGTGATGCACCCGTATCAGTTAATACATTGGCAATAGAATTGCATAACAAGAAAGTACCTCTCACAACTGAAGGCGCTGGCACTAAGTCTGGCATAGTAACAGCTTACACATGCCCTTTAGGTTTTTGCTCCACCTGCTCACCTGAGGCCTGTGCTGACTGTGTAGGCTGGTGGCTTTGTGTCTGCCTCGAACTAGACACACTAGGTGTGCCACCTAGCTAAGGACAAAACCTCCTCGCATGCCTTGATTGTCCACACTGATAACAGGTAAATGATTGCCCTCTCCCCTAACTCTGGCTCTAAGACCGAGTCATAGACGGTGCAGACTGTTGCCTTCATCCTCTTTGAAAGCAAGCTGGTGACTTGTGACCAAACTAGCCACACTTGAAATAAGAGAAGCCTCCATGACTACCTTTCTCTAAACCCAAACTCGGCACAAGAAAGGTGGATCTAGACTATGTTGCCTGGGACTGTTGTGGGGTGGGACCCCTTTTCCTCTTACTGTCCCAACTATCTCCCTAAACCTCCTAACTTGTCCTAGAGCCTCTCATCCGCTCCTCCTCTGCCTGAACTATGGTCTCAAGATGAATTGTCGCCTCTACAAGGCGTCCATAGTCCCTAATCATCAACCCAGCTACCTTGAAAAGGAGCCAGGTCCTCAACCTCTTCTTGAACTCAATACAATGGTGTTCCTCAGTCACCATGAGTTCTGGTGCAAATCTAGAGAGGCTAATGAAAGCTGCCTACAATTCGGCTACTGGCAGGCTAAGCTGCTTGAGTTTCAAGAACTGATCTCTCAACTTCTCCCTAGCAGTGGGAGGTAAGAAATTATCTTGTAAGGCGTTGACAAAAGCCTCCCAAGTCACTCCAATGCACCCACGTGCATACTTCCACCATTGACCCACATCTCCTTTCAGCTGGAAGGATGCCAAGGTCACTCTCAGCTTATCGTCTTCGATGCCAAGCATCTCAAATGTCTTTAGCATCTGCTCTAACCACACATCCACCTTTAGTGGCTTCTTAGGATCACCCAAAAACTCGTCTGAAGTGGACAGAAAGAACTCACTCTTTAAAAATGATGGCCCTGCCTCAGCAAATTAGGCCTGGACTTGATTCTCAGCCTTGATAATATCCATGGATTACCGCAAAACTCCAATCATTTCATGGGCCAAAGTCCTCATGTCCTGCTGACCAACTTTTTCGGCCACATTGCCCTAACCAACCTCTTCCTCTTGTGCCGGAATCTTACCTAGTAAAGGCACCTCATGCTTTCTAGGCCTATCACAACTACCACCACTACATCCACGTCCTGACATCCTAATGAAGGTAACAAAAGAGATTAGTACATTTACAAATGTCTGAAGTTAACTCACTTGCGTCCTAATGCGATGGACAACAGTAATTCACTCCACATAAGTACATAATCACATAAACACATACGAATTTCCTTCATAAATAATGATTATCCCGCGACATTGCTAGAGTTCTGATTAGAAGCAACAGTGATCAAGTGCTCTTCTAATAGGACTTATAGAAACTCGTAGACCCAATCAATATATTAGGAATTAAATCACATACCCATATAATCACATAAGCATGTTATCACATAGTATTACAAACATCTTCATCAAGGGAGATAAACCCATTGTGATATGAACCACTTCCTACGTACCCAAAGTATTCAAACCCGGTTGTAACCTCCCGAAATAATAGGCAATAGACAATCCATTATACACATTAAATAACTACACCAACATAAGTAATTATCTTTCATTGATTCCAATTGAGTTTATAAAAGAATGACATATACAGATATACATTCATAAGTCTATCCCTGAATCTATCGCATATGTCATAACATGAGATAAGATCTGAAAATAAAACAGATAATAAATACCCTAAAGGCTTACAACTTTCCAAGACAGTACTTGGCTACAACAAAAGTGGAGTTTAAGTCCAATACACATAAAGCCCTTGGATTATACAAAAATGAATATAACAAAATGAAACTCTTGCTCCAAGTCCTCCCAAGCTATTGCCTTAGTGGAGGCATATCATTAGCACCTGAAATACTTTTCCCACATAAGGTGAGCCAAAGTCTAGTAAAAATAATCCATCACAGTATATGCATCTTAACAAAGTTATAAGATGAATGCATATACAATGCTTGTATCAAAACATTTTATCTCTTTCCAAAGACCATGCAATGCCAAATGAATATCATAATTCATAAAACATTCTCCTTTCACGGGAAACAAGGCAGTGAATCATATTTCTGGAAATCTCTAAAATAGTATCACATTTCGAGGAAATTTTGTTTGCAGGAAACCGTAAACCGGCACCTATGTAAATGTAGGCTATACAAATACCACTATTGTCATTTTACGGATATTTCGTCTGCGGGATCGACACCCATATATACGCGCGATTTTTAGGACTTTCACCCCAAGACACACAAACCAACTTATTTGATATAACAACAACTTATTTCCAGATTTACCCCTTTTCTTAAAACAATGTACATTTTTATGATTTTTTTTTTTTTTGGTATAAATTTTTATATGTGAATATAATTTTTTATTTTTATTTCCACTATTATATATATATTTAAAAAATATATAAATTTTGTATAAATTTTTTTTTAAAAAACCATTGAATACAACAAAATAAGAAAATGTATTGAATTTTTGAATTGTTGTATTTTTTTTATTTTATTTTTTTGTATTTGGTGATTTTTTTTTTTAAAAAAACACAAAATATTACACTTCTGAAGTATATCTACATTAGGTGTATCTAAAAAATAAAAAATAAAAATGCTTAAAATATTAAAAACATTCAGTAAAAATAAAAAAAAAATACGAAAAAAAAAACTCAATTTTGTGTGTAAATTAAACCAAATAAGATGATTGTTATTTTTCTTAAAATGACATGAACAAAATATCTGTATAATTTTTTTATTTTATATATATATAAAAATACTCTGGACTATCCTTCAATTTTAAATTTTTAAAATTTCAAAAAATCTTAAACCCTAATTTTTCTAAACCATATCGTTTTTTATTTTCCTTTGATTTATGCCCACCATAACTTTAGTTGAAACAGTCAATATCTGTAAGCAATTATTAAGAGCATCTACATCAAACTCTTTAAAATTATTTTTTAGTTAAAATTTTAAAAAATCAACTCCATCAAACTCACTTATCGCTCGTCAAAATTTACGATAGTTACAGTAACTTGTTATAACAAGCGATGCACTGTTCATCGCTATTTGTGTTACCAGATGTTCGCCCGAAAGTCCGACCGGTCAATGGCAAATTTTTTTAATTTTTTTTAAATTTTTTTTTAAGAATTGTTTGGCTGGTAACTTATCAATTTAATTAAAAAAAAATACTAACAAACACAATAAAAAAATAATATTTAATAAGAATAAGTTAGAATAAAAAGTTTGATGCAGTAGTTGTTAAAAAATGAGTAGCTAAATTAATAAAATAATTTTAATTTAACTAAAAAATTAAAGAGTTTGGTGTGAATGGTCTATTATCCATTTATTGTTTTTCTTTTTAATGGTTCCTTTAATGCTTGCTTTTCTTTTCAGATTTATTTATTTATTTATTTTGTGTGCAGGTGGGAGAGAAAAAAAAATTATAAACACATGGGGTGTGATCAATGAATGAACTATACTATTGATTTTTTCTCTCATCTATTCTCTATTGTGACTGTTGAAAATTTATCAAATAGTGTGAAAAAAAAATATTTTTGTATTTTTTAATTGACTGTGTTTTCTCATCTATTTTTTTTAACTATACTATTGTTTTTCTTCTCATATATATATATATATATATATATATATTTTTTTATTTTATGAGTGTTCAAGATTTATCAGGCGGTGTGAAAAAAAATATTCTTGTGTTTTTTAACTGACTGTGTTGTCTCATCTATTTTCTTATTGTGGGTGAAGATTTATCACACGGTGAGAAAAAAAAATATGATTGAATTTTTTAACTGATTGTGTTTTTTAACACTTTGATTTAATAACACGATGATTGTGTTTTTTGACTGATTGTATTTTTTTTACACTCCGTTTTGATCACATGGTGGAGACAAAAATTGTGATTGAGACTTTTAACTCACTGTATTTTTTGAAAAAAAAAAATTTGAAAACGATTGTATTTTTTAACTATCATGTTTAGATGAATGACCAAAAATCATTGAATTAGACCAAAAATAAAATTTACAACTAAAATCCCTTACCAATCCCTTAGTAACAAATTTAGCAAAGAAATTTGTATATTATTTCAATTGTTAGTCTACAATACAGATTTCACCCTTCTAAAAAAAATCTACCATACATATTACTCTCAGCCTTTCTAAAGGCTATAATTATCACCGTAACTCTAATTCATATTACTATCCTTTATCCTTTCCTTAACTTTGATCATGGGCATTAGACAAACAAACACTGTGTTTGATTGAAGGATTTGGAAAGAAATTTGAAAAGGGAAAGGAAAAATGTAAGTGAAATATAAATAAAATATATTTACATTTCACATAGTTTCATATATTTTTTCCCTTCATTTTCCAAATCCCTCTCCAAATTTACTAACTAAATACAGCGTTAAAATGTATAGCGATTTTGGTTTAAACCCTACTCATTTGATGTCTTTGATCCGAGTTTCATTGTCTTATATAATTATCCATATCTTGTTTCCCCTTATATCTCTTTGAGTTTGGCCTTTGGGACGTGTTTGTTGCATTTGAAACAGGCTGGTAGCTTGTTTTTCAAATTGTTGCTGTCTAGATTTTTGCTTCTACTCTCGAGCGTAACTTCCTGTGGTTGAGCGGTCTTTGTGAACTCTCCATACTTTTGCAGGCCTACAAAACTACTCGGAGTATGCATTTTATGCTCGAGTGGTGTTTACTGCGCTCGAGCGGTGGTCCTCTATCTACAAAACTTCTGAGAGTTTGTATTCTACACTCCAGCGGTCACATCTTTTTTGTCTATATACTCAAGCGACACTTCTTACACTCGAGCGGTCTGCGCGTATATCAGTTCGTGAAAGTCATTTTTTACATCACTTTTTCATCTCACACTTTTTGTAAACATTTCAAAACCCTAAGTTAAGACTCTCTCTCTTTCTCTAAAACTCACATTCTCTTTACAAATATACCTAGATCCGTCGATCTTTTCACCTGTGTGCCTTTGTTAAAAACGCAGAGCTCGGCGGGGGCTTCGTTCCAATCAGAGCAAAGTTGGGTTTCGGCGTCTTTGAAGTTTCTCCATTCTTGCTTCTTCTTCTAAGCTTGACGTAGGGATACTTTCTACACTTTTTATGAGTTTTAACTTGGTTATTTGTTATTTCTAAACAATATTGAGATTTTCAAAAATTTGAAACAATCTAGGGTTTTGGGTAAAAATCAAAAGAGGGGTTTTTCAAATGAATTCTTGAAAATGATTTTGATATGAAAGATAATTTTGAGTTGGAAATAAATTGTTGATTTTTAATGTTGGGATTGATTTTGGAAAGAAAAGATATTTTGTCCTAAATGCCTCAAATGTTGATTTTATATAAATAATGAGATTGTTATTGAAATTGTGAAATCGGATTGACGTTAACAAGGATAGTAGAGTTAGATATGTATTATCACTCACCTCCTGCAAATTTGGAAAGTTTATCTTTATTGATAATTATTTATGTGTTTAGAAATATTTATTTTGGTCTATCGATGGAGGATAGCTATGAGTGTTGTAAAAATTGCATGTGAATTAGGAAATTGAAACAGGAAATTGAAACTATTTTTTCTCATTCATTTGCATTGAGCATTATCTCACACTTATACATTAGAAATGTTACTGTTTTGAGAAAATTGGTGAATTTGGAAAGGAGTTGTTGTTACATCAAATATTGGGTGCTGTTCCCGTGGATGAAATTTTCGTGAAATGGCAATAGTAGTGCTTGTATAGCCTACGTTTACATGGGTCCCAATTTACGGTTTCCTCCTGATGAAATTTCCGAGAAAGGTTGTATTGTTTTGAAATTCCCAAAGTCTAATTCACTACCCTATTTTCTATTGTAAAGGGAAATGATTTATGAACCATGATATTATTATGGAATTGTATAGTTTTTGAAAAAGATATAAAAATATTTTGGTACGAACATTATATATGCATTCACCTTATAGCTTTGTTAAGATTCATATACTGTATTAGAGTATTTCTATTGGGTTTTGGCTCACCCAATGTGAGAAAAACATTTTAGGTGCTGATGATATGCCTCCGCCAAGGCAATAGCTTGGGAGGACTTGGAGCATAGAGCCTCTTTTCTGTATTTTTTGTATTCATTTTTGTACAAGCTAAGGACTTTAACTGTATTGGACTTAAGTCCACTTTTGTTATAACCAAGCATCATCTTGGAAAGATGAAAACCTTAGGGCATTTCTTATATGTTTAACTCCCATTTTCTCTCTTTAGTTTGCAATATATGCTATATTAGGGTCAGGCATTGTGAATGTATACCACATATGTTTCTCTTTTGTAAAATCAATTGGACTTAATGGAAGATAATGGCCTTATCATTATTGTCGTTTATTGATATTGTGGATAAATTATTGTAATTATTTCAGGACGTTACAATTTGGTATCAGAGCATACCGATTTGAATACTTTGGGTACGTGGGAAGTGGTTCTTACCACAATGGGTTTATCTCGCTTGGTAAAGATACTTATATGTATAGTATGCTTATGTGATAACATGTTTATGTGATTATATGGGTATAAAATTTAATTTCTAAGATATTGATTGGGTCTACGAGTTTGTAGAATTCCCGTTAGAAGAGCACTTGATCACTACTATTTCTAACTAGAACTCTAGCAAAGTCGCGGGATGACCACTATCTAGAAAGGAAATTCTTATGTGTTCATGTGAATATGTGCTTATGTGGAATGAATTACTATTGTCCATCGCATTAGGACACAAGTAAGTTAGCTTCGGCACATTTGTGAATGTGCTAATTTCATTTGTTATCTCCATTAGGATGTCTGGGCATGGACGTTATGGTGGTAGGTGTGGTGGGCTTAGACGGCATGAGGTGTCGTTACCGAATGAGGTTTCGGCACAAGAAGAAGGGGTTGGTCAGGCCAATGTGGCCAAACCAATTGGTAAGCAAGCCATGGGCATTTTGACCCGTGAAATGGCCGGAGCTTTGCGGGAATCCATGGACATTCTCAAGGCTGAGAATCAAGTCTAGGCCCAAGTTACTAAAGTAGGACCGTCTTTCTTGAAGAGGGAGTTCTTCCGGTCTAATCTGGATGAGTTTTTGGGTGAAGAGCTACTAAAGGCAGATGAATGGCTAGAACAAATGGTGAAGATGTTCGAGATACTTGGCCACAAGGATGACGGACTGAGAATGACCATGGCATCCTTCCAGCTAAAAAGGGATGCAGGTCAATGGTAGAAGTATGCATGTAGGCCCAATAGGGTGACTTGGGAGGCCTTTGTCAATGCCTTCCAAGACAAGTTCTTGCCTCCCACTGCTAGGGAGAAGTTGAGAGATCAGTTTCTAAAGCTCAAGCAGCTTAGCCTGCTAGTAGCTGAGTTTAAGGCAACTTTCACAAGTCTCTTTAGATCTGCACCAAAACTCGTGGTGAATGAGGAATGCCGTTGTATTGAGTTCGAGAAGAGGTTAAGGATTGGGCTCCTTTTCAAGGTAGTTGGGTCGATGATTAGGGACTACGGACGCCTTATGGAAGCGGCGGCTCATCTTGAGACTGTAGTTCAGGTAGAGGAGAAACGAATGAGGGGCTCCAAGAAAGGGGACGGCTGGCCAATAAAAATTGGCATACTATCCACCTGTTGGCCAGCAGGCCTTTGAGTGGTCAGGCTAGAAAAAATTGGATTTTGGTCCAAAGGGGGTGCAAGGTTTTAGGTTCTAAAACTCAAAACTAAAGCTTTTTTGCTGAAGAAATTGAACGGTTTGTACAGCATATTATTTATCATCGAGTGTTCACCATGAGACGTCTATGTCTTAAGGGCGGTAAAAAATGGAATGTCTATAGTTGCCCCTCTTTGACAGAGCTCGATGTCATGAAATGACGTGAGTGAATGTCAAAGTCCAAAGACGACCTATTTTGACAAGGCCATAAGACTTGGGCAACAAAACAAAATGCAGATGCAGTTGGTTGAACTTGAAAGTTGCCTACGTATCCTTTTGCAAGGAATCAAACCAGCATAGTTCGGGGGCATGATGCAAATGATACACAATGCAACGAAATAATGCAAATGATATACAATATAATGAAATAATCAAACCACAAGTAGTGCCTTCCACACAAATATCATAAAGGAATGGAGATGCAAATCAAACTACGTTTTATACAAAAAAGGTACCGACGCCCTCAAACCAAAATTCTTTGTAGAATATATGTGTACATAAGCAGAACTATGCATCTTGCAGAAAGAGCACAAGTGTTGGGTGGTATGATATAAGTGAGGAATGATTTACTGGGGAAAGATGTATTGGGAAATAACAATGCAATGGGATGATAATGATCCTAAACGCGTTTATGTAAAAAGGATGAATGCAACAAGATAGAGTATAATGCAATGGATAAAATGGATAGGGGCGTAGGTCGAACAACGTTTTACCTAGAAAAGGCATGGACACAAAACAAAACCACGTCTAACACAGAAAAGGTGCCGAAACCCTCAAACCACAATTCTTGCAGAATAGGCGCGTACACATGCAGAGCTATGTTTTAACGTGAAAAGTATGAGCACATGTCAAACTAAGCTTAGCATGGAAAGGATACAGGTAATAAAATAGTATGATGCAATAGGTGTAATGGATAGTGTAGTAGATGTGTGCATTGGATGCTACATGCAATGCGATAGAGGTACTAGATAATAATAGATATGATGTAGCAGTTGGGAAGTGAAAGTATCTTACAGGGGCAATTGGTGATGACTCACCTCATACTACTGGGAATCTTTCTCTTCTTCTTGGTTTTAAGACTTCTTCCTTCATCTGGCGCTTCTAAACGGTAAAACAATCGCTAGGACCCCAAACACTCAATAAAGGCATAATCTTCACACAAAAATCACGGGTACTACTTTTCTCCCTGGACATGTTTGTAACTTTCCCTATTCTCCAATAGGGTAATAGACTAGATTGGTTCAGTATCTAAGATGGAGGCACATACAAGCTACCTTAACCTGTGGGGCTGCCATACAAATTTCAAGCCGAGGATGTTTTGAAATAATCTCTACACCTCTGGGTATTTAAACCAGACTTTAGTCTTAGAAATTTCAAACCTTTGCGTTCTAGGCCTCGGCCATTCGAACTCTAGTTTCCACTGTCTCAGTTGGTCTCCTAGGAGCTCACTATAAACATAGTCGGGTGGCTATACCTGACTGCTTGAAGCTGTTCGGGCACAACAAACATCAAATGAATTGCACCTTTAGAGGATCTAAGGTCTCCTAGACCTTGTGAGTGCACAAGACATTGCGGGTGAGGTGCACAAAACAGTCTCAGATGAATGTGCACAAAATAGTGCTACGTGGGTGCACAAGATAGTGTGATGTGAGTGCACAAGACAGTGCAATACGGGGTGCGCAAAATAGTGCGATATGGGGTGCACAAAATAGGGCAATGCAGATGCACAAAACAATGCGATACAGGTGCACAAGATAATTCGATACAGGTGCACAAAATAGTGTGATGCAAGATGAATGCACAAAATAGTGCAATGTGGGTGAATGCGCAAGATAACCCGATACAGGTGCACAAGACAGTGCGAGTGAGGGTGCACAAGATAGTGCGATGTAGGTGAACGCACAAAACAATGCTATGCAGGTGAACGCACAAAACAGTGTTATACAAGTTGAATACATAAAACAGTGCTATCTAGGGGAATGCACAAAATAGTGCGATGCAAGTTACACAAGACAGTACTATACAGGGTGCACAAAACAGTGCTATGTGGGTGCACAAAATAGTACTACGTGGGTGCACAAAACAATGCTATGTAGTTGCACAAGACAGTGCGATACAGGGTGCACAAGACAGTGTGATGTAGGTGAATGCACAAAATAGTGCTATGTGGGTGCACAAGACAGTGCGATGTGAGGTGAATGCACAAAATAGTCTGATACAAGTTGCAAAAGACAGTGTGATGAAGAGTGCACAAGACAGTGTGATATGGGATGAATGCACAAAACAGTGCTATATGGTTGCACAAACTAGTGCGATATAAGATGAATGCACAAAACAGTGCTGTAGAAGATGAATGCACAAAACAATACGATGCAAGCTGCACAAGATAGTGCGATGAGGGGTGCACAAAACAATGCAGTGCAAGAGTAATGAGCAGTACATAAAGTAGTGCATCATATACCTTATGAAATGAGTGTATGTCAACTTGCCATTACGTATTGAAATGTAACTGAAAAACACTACGAAAGGTAACTCAATGATACTCTGCCATTATAAGTATGAACAAAGTCAAGAGTATGAGTAATCAATCATGCAATTCAAATCAACCAGAGTGAATAAGCATGCATGCATGATCCAAAGCACATATATTAACCAGAGGGAATATGGCAATCCCAAGAGAGCTTTGAAATGGTCAGAGACAACTTTCGAAAGCTAAATCATATCAAAACCATCATAGGGGTAAACTACTTTAATCTAGGAGAAAGTGCCCTACAAATGGCTCTAAGCGGATTGAGAGAAAGGTTGGGTTCATGCCCCTTGTTCAATTGATGACCCGATCAGATGCACTGAAAATTGTCCCTAGCATCTAGTCATTGGCCACCGGTTGGGTTCATGCCCCTTGTTCGATGGATTGCCTGATCAGATGTATTGAAAATTGCCCCTAGTGTCTAGTCACTGTACACCTTTTTCAACATTACGCAGACACGTATGATGGGGATCATCAAATCGTGGAACAGTTGCCAACCAATCAGACTCATACTTCTCTTTTATTCCAGCATGTTGAGAACTTACTCTAGTCCCCCCCAAAGCAGTGACAGATTCCTCATATACATTTTGCAATGATCATGAATATGATGCCCCTTGTATGGGCACCCTCAGTTTGCTTATGAACCCACACATGGACTTGTTTTTGGGTTCAAAGCGAACATTTGTGTGTGGAATTTTGACCATGCCACTCTGTTGAACTTAAGGGACAAACTCGCTAGTGTGACTCGATGAAAAGCATTTTTAAATGACAGACATGCTATGTTGACTCGATAAAGAGCACAGACTGAAACAAATACTGGGCATGATACAACAGAACTCACAATTGACCTAAAAACAGAAAAATACCCAAAGTGACTGATCATTCATAGTGGCCCGAGTATTGCATAGGCTCCCTTTAAAACTCAATTTTGATTCCTTTTTTTGTTCAAGTTAGAGATTCTACTAATAAGTTCAAGTATTGAAAACTAATGCACTTGTTGATTCAAGCTAGCTCTTTCTTACCCAACGCAAGTATGTGATATGCACAACAGTCGATGTAGCTCATGGATTGATGTGAAGCTGACGACGTGAATTGGGCTAGATGATTGGGTCGAGATGAATAAGATGAATATGGTTAAGACCGAACTTCAGGATGAAGTTGCCTACGCATCCCAAGATGGGAATTAGGTCAACGTAGTTCATAGTTAAGGTGCACTCCGGTGTTGACACTCCTTTTGTGCTCTAACTTTTGCCAAAGTCGCCTATTCAGGGTTTTCAACCTTGCGAGCTATATTTGTTTGATTTCTCATTTTTCATGCTCTAACTTTTGCCTAGGTCACCCTTTTAGGTTTTTGGCCTAGCGAGCCTCCCAAGGATAGCGTCACAACACTTGTGGTGAATTTGATCAATAGTCATCCTTACCCTAACACTAGAACTGGTTTCACCTTGATTTGAACTTGGTTCTCCATTCCTTTATGCATGTCTTTGTCCTTTCTTTTGCTCCATTTTCAGAGTTGGTTCTTCTTGGAATGTGGTACTTCCTCGTATTTGGCCTCCTCGAATTCAGACAAAAGTTCATTTCCTCACAGTTGCTTGGATACCACACACAATTCTAAACCTATCTTTGCAATTTTGCAAAAGAAAAACCTTAAAATTTTGAACCCACAAAGGACTTTGCGCCGATAATCCAGAATCCACTCAATCCATTTAGGGGATCCTTCTCAATACTCGAGCTTATTAACAGAATCTCATTCAAAATACAAATTCAAAGCTTTTTCTATTTTTAAAAGGTCACACATGTATTACTGTAGGCATAACAAAATGATCAAAAACTTGACTCCTGCTTTCTTATTTAGAAAAACGAAGACCTAAGGGTACACGAGAGCAACTTAACAAAAGAGACTCAACTAACGCAAGAAAAGACAGAGAAAATAAAACCCACAACTCAACTATTTACAGGACACAACTCAAAACAAAATCGACATCCTTAAGACAAAAAGGGGTTTCACTCTCCAAGTCCATTTGTAGAATTCATGAAAAACTTCAAGTAGACCCTGGGAGGGTCTAAAGCCACCTTTAATTCAGCATTACTAACATCCACACCCAGAAGCATTGATTTCAAACTATCAAACTGAGTCTCACAGATTGAGCCTCACAATTGCCCTAGTTGTCCCCACACATCTCCTTGACCGTGCTGGTTGGGGTCAAGGTTGATTGTTCGCAAGCCATGGATGGGATTTATGTTATGGAGTGGCAATCTATTGCAGTTGGAAAGAGGGGTATTGACAACTTTGGGATTTTCAGGTGAAGTGATGACCTTATTGTCAATCAAGTCTTGAATTTCATGGCGAAGACAAAAGCAACGATCATGTTATCCCAGGTAGGCAACCTAAGAGGGGGGTGAATTGGGTTATTAAAAAAAAAATTACAATATTAAAAAAAATAATAAACACAATACTTAAAATAAAAATCAAAACAATAATTATCAATATAAAAGTAAGAGAGATAGGGAGAGAAAATCAAATACTGAGATTTATAGTGGTTCGGTACGTCGGGCCTACGTCCACTCCTTAAGGAACCTGCTTGAGAATTTTTTCACTATCAAAATGAATTAATACACCACTAAGGCTTCACCAAGCTTGTGGATTTTACAAAAGTCTTACTTTTATCTATTGAGCTTCACTCAACAATAAATGCCCTACCTTTATAAAATTTTCTCACAAAATAATGAATAAAAAATAAGAGGTACTTTAACCCTCTTTTACATAATTTTCTCACAACGAGTAGATATGAAAGTATTAGAACAAATACTACACTTAGATCTAAAAGTGAAAAAGCATAATTCAATACACTCAAAATTTTAGAGCACATTGATTTTTTCTCTTCAAGTTCTTACTTTTTCTCCACACACAACACTTCTATTTATAACCAAAAATATATACCCGTTGGAGGAGAGGACGCTCCTTTTCTAATTTTTGGAGTCCCTTCACGTGGGTTTGCAATTGGGGCATGCTCCATATGTGGTTTTATCTTTTCAAAAACAATAGCAGCTGGTTATTGGTGCTTTTTAATTTTCAAAAAAACAAATCAAACACATTGAATAAAAGGCTATAGGTTAATATCAATGAATAGTAACAACTCATTTTAAAACATTTCAAATAAGAAACAAAATAGTGCACAGTGATTGCATAGTCATTTTTATATTAAAATATTTGTATGTATAGTAAAATCTCTAAAAAAAAAATTAAAACAGACATAAAACTGCATACCCCTTTTAAAAGTTTTTTAATTGTTGAAAAGATTATAAATGCACTCAAATAAAAATAACCAATCATCCCATGTGAGTATATCAAAAGAAACAATTCATCAATATCACATTTGTCAAAATAATACAACAAATTAATCATTTTCGTCAAAATAATACAATTAATCAATTTTAATTTTGTCAAAAAGTGAATTGTAATATTTTCAAAATATTTTCATTTAAATAATATTTATAACAAATATATCATACAACCTATATTTTAAAGAGATAATATTTTGTGTCAAATAATATAGAATATGTATATTAAAAATCCAAATTTTTCAAATAATATTTTAGACATCATCAAAATTAAACAACATGATAAACAATCTCCCTCTTTTTGATGGTGGTAATATCTATATGGATTTGACACAATAAAATGTTGGACATCCTTCACTGTAATTAATTAATTCAGTTTGTGTACTTAACAACAAACAGAATATAAAAGAAATAAAGGAAATGAGAGAATTTGTTTGATTACAAAAATCAAACTCGAAATAAAAGTAAATAAATGAAAACATATTTTATTTTGTTACAAAAACAAAATTAAAATCTGATTTGAATAAATAATAAAACAGAATAATAAATTAAACAACTTACTTGATTAATTTCTTTGAATAATTATCTGATCAAGTCCAATGTTTGACACTGTGTCCTTAAGACAGATTCGTCCTCTCCACGGTACTTTCAGAATTTGGACGTCTATCTCCCAGGATAAAATGATCTACTACAAACAATAGCAGCACTACAAATTGTTTGCCTTACGAACACACTAAGTGTTTACACTCTTTCTCACAAGAAAATAATGCAACAAAATAAAGAATAAATTTGCAGAGCTCTTAAGGACGAAAATAATGAATTTTCTGAATGTTAAACATCAAAAGAGGGTTGTCCTATTTATAGATGTAAAGGTGGCTGTAGGTTTTGAATTGAACAGGTATGAAACCTGTTGGTTTTGAATTCAAACAGATTTGAATCTGTTGGGTTCATAATTTAAACAGATAAAAAACGGGAAGGGCCCTGTTTGGATTGTACAGTAAAACCAGACCAGTTTATTTCCGGGAAGGGCCTTGTTTGGATGTACAGTAAAACCAAACCAGTTTATTTCCGGTTTAAATTGAATTCTGGATTTTATTTTACCAAAAAATAAAATTAAATTCAAATGTTTTTTGCCCAAAAATATTAGTATTGGGCCGAACAAGCCCAACCCAACCTCACACCACGCACCCGCGCCCGATCGGACGGACAGCAGCGGCGGTGCGCGCGCATGTGTGGTGATTTTTGGGTCCAATGAGTCTTGCCCATTTTGCCCATAACCTCTCCCTCTAAAACACTTGGGTACCCCTTGGGGCACACCCGAAGTACCAAACCCAAGCCTTATAAACCCATCCAAATCTTCCCACCAAATCAATATGGGACAAGCCAATTTACAACCTTAAGGAATTTCCACCAAAACTCCATTTCCATGGAGCACAATTTGGCTTCAATTTCCTATTCACTTGGTAATGGTTTTGAGCAACCAAATATACCACGTGAATCACAACGCGGCATAGAACGCGTTACCACTTTGACCCGTGAAAATCGACGCACGGGGCCCACCTAAAAAATAGACCAAACTTAGAAAAAAATTCTGATTTTACCCAGAATTTTATAACCATTTCCAACATAAAAATCAACAAATTATTTGATAATTTTAAAACATAAGATATTTGATAATTTAAAGCACATGTATGGCAATTCCAACTCACATTTTAAAATTAAAACTGATAATTTTCTCTCCCTTTGACATCATCAAAATAAAATATGGAAAGAGGAAGGTTTTAGAGAGAAAAAAATTTGCACTCATCAAACCAAAAATCAGACAAACTCATTTGAGAAAATAAAATAAAATAATGGTTCTTCTGTCTTGTCGTGATCATTGTGGGGATTTTGGAGCATCTCTTGAAAAAATGGTGCAGTGGCGCCCAAATTGTTGACAAAAAAAATATTTGAGCAGATATGCATCGAGTATTGGATCGGAATAGTGTATAAAAAGTGACAATGATGATAGGTAGATATATGAAATCGTCAAGTGTAGTTAGGGAAAATTTTGTTTTACCTTATTGTATAATCACGTCATTTCTTAGCTCAGCCATCAATGGTTCTGACATGCATGGGATGCCTATAATGCAGACAAATGAAAGGTTACCAATGGTGCAGTCACGCGCTATTCCTGTAAATAAGAGTCCTAGTGTGTTTGGTAATCAGAATGATATCGATGTTATTAATAAAAGTATGGCTCTTAGTACATAGACAATGACTGTAGTTTCCATTATGGCTCAACGACTACAAGTAAGAATACAAGAAAATCAGCAATGGAGAGACGAAGTGTGCTTGTTAAAACAACGACTGTCTAATGTTTGCCAGGAGAAGAGAGAGCTAGGACAGTTGAGTTGGAGATGGTTATGGTCAAACTTAAGGATAAAGTTGCTTGCATATCCTAAAAATAGGGATCAGGCCTTACGTAGTTCGGCTCTAGTTCACTCAAGTATTAACTCTTTCCTTTTGCGCTCTAACTTTTGCCAAAGTCGCCCTTTAGGGCTTTCAACCTTGTGAACTCTGTTTTTTTTTATTTCTAATTTTTCATGCTCTAATTTTGGCCTAGGTTGCCCTTTCGAGTTTTCGGCCTAGCGAGCCTCTTAGGGGTAGTATTTCTTCAACTTGCCCATATTAATTGGATGTGAAAACTCCAGACCATCCAGGTCCATGAGAATAATCGCCCCTCTTAACCAGATTGACTTGATGATATAAGGACCAGTCCAATTGGGTTTGAACTTGCCCTTGGGTCGTAGATGGGAGCCTAGTTGTCTTTCAGTACCAAATCCCCTTCTTTAAGATTTCTAGACTTAACTTTCTTGTTAAAAGCCCTAGCAATTCTGTGTTGGTAGCCCTGGACATGATACAATGCCCTTAGCATCCTGTGAGGCCCCTGACTTTTTTGTAAACCTTATTAGATCCCTAAATTTTGAATTATTATAATAAAGCCCTTAGTTCGTCGATTAATCGCAAAACGCATCACGGGCGAATCCATACAAACCCTAATCGATCCTGGAAGCCTAGAAATCACTTCTAACACTCTAATATTAATTACTTAACTCTCAAATTTTAGATTAATCGCTCTAAACCTTAACTTTCAATTTTTACAGTCATCGTTCGGTTATGTACCTTTAAATTCAAAGCAAGATAATACAAACTGAATTATTTTACACTTGAAATAGATACTTTAATTGAACCCAAGCCCGCACATTTTTATTAAATCACAAATTGACCCCAAACAAGTACTATTATATTTATATATATATATATATAGATGCACTTATACCCAAAAATCTTTTTTTTTAATAATGTATTTTGCAATTTCCAAGATTTGTACTATATATATATATATATATATATATATATATATAACATGTCCATCAATTCACCATCACATGGCTAGCCATCATACCCCCCCTAGACTATAATCATTGTACTTTAAAATCTCTTGAAATCTTGGAGCAATAATAATTTTGGTACCTATAAAGATTTGCTATATTTTTGTGTGTACTTCTAAGATATTTACATTAGTCCTAGACCTAACTAGATCATAATTAAATAAATGATTAAGGTTCTAATCCTCCTCATTTCATTACATTTAATGTGAAACCCCAGAAAAATGTATTTGAATTATTTCCTTAAAGCTCCTGAGTTTCTTAAATTATTTCGAATCTTGTCAGTTAGCATTTTTAATTTTTATCGAAACAGGAATTACCCTAGCCAGATTAGGTTCCCTAACCTAATTTAATTCTACATAAATTACATGTATTTAACACCAAGCTCTTACTTCTTTATTAAATTCAAAATAAACCAAAATAACTAGTACATGTACCCTAATATTATTAGTACCATCAATCTTGTTACATATATATATATATATATACCTAGAGGAGTGTGCCTAGAACCTAAAATGATTTAAATAATAACCCCCTCACACTTCCCCAAGAGAGGAGCCAATTTTCAAGAACCACCATCATGATGTTCTAGGAAAAAACACAACCTAGTGGCCTACACCTAGGTTGCTAATCTCAAAACTAGTTACCTTTCAACTAAAGATCAACTATTTGATTCCAAAACCTATGATTTAGCACCTTAGTTACTCCTATCCCATTTGACACCAACCAAAATCCTAACCTTCCCATCCATTTCCAACTAAGGGGCTTTTAGGACTTTTTGCCTCAAAAGTTTGCCTATAAATACCAACACACCCCCTAGCTTGCAAATACACACAACACACTCACTCACACACACATTTTGGTTAGAGAGAGGGAGGAGAGCAAGGAAGAGAAGTCTAGAGGAGGAGAGGGAAGAAGAAGAGAGTTTCTTGTGCAAAGCTTAGTAGGTAAGCCACCAACACAACCTTCTCTTCATTTTCTTTTCTAATGCATGTTCTTTTTAAAGATTTTAAGTGATGTTTCAGATCTGTTATTATCATGTTCTCATGTTAAAAATATCAAGATTTGAGTATTGTTTCCATCTCTCTTGTATTTTCCTCATTTTGGTACAAACCATCTTCTTTTTGAACAAATCTCTCAACTTTTCAAGGGTACTCTTTCAAACAAATTTTCTGAGTTAAACATGGGATAGTTAGCATGTTTTCCTCACAAAAGAAATGAAACTTTTCCATGGTGGAACCCCCATTTTTATAAATTTTCTCGTTTTGGGCATTCCACCTTAAAACCTGTTTTTTTCAGTCAACTTTCAAAAATTCCAGAAAAATGTAAAAAAATATTCTGAACCTCTATTTTATGTCAAAACCTTCCTTAAGGAGTTATCTTTCAACTAAAATTGGTTTCATCGAAAAACATTGAGCGGTTTGCAAGAAACTCAAGTTTTCGTAACAGTCGACAGATCTGGGGAGATTCTGGACAGATTTTGGAACAATGCTGGACTATTTTCTAAATAACTTAAAATCGGGAAAAGCAATCCCATTTCCGAAAAATGTTCTAGGAACTAGATCAAATTCTCTACGAATCATAGGAAAACCGAGTCTGGTGGATGAACCTAAATAGTTCTTCCATATTAACCTTCATGTGATGTTAAATCTGGAAATTTGTTATGTTTGGATGTTTATTACCCTTGTATTCATGAAAATGTTTAATGGCCTATTATCATATCTTGGCAGAATGTTGTATGGGTATGTCATGTTATTTATCTTCTTGAGGAAGCATGCTTATGTGAATTTCATTTTATTGTTTAGTTGGACTAACCTTGACTTAAAACACTTAATTCAACGGGAAACCTAATTGGGAGGGTATTGGGTTTTCGAGCACTTGAGTAATGAAAAGATGAGAACATGTGATATATGGATTGTTGGGATGCGTTCCTATTTGAAAGTTTAAGTCTTGCGCAAGTGGTTTTCGGGACCCTTGAACGGAGCGGTTGTATTCGGACCCTAGGTGGTTTGGTGTAAGGAGGGATTCGGGCAAGGCCCTATTTTTACCGTCTCTTTTGAGGCCCTGCGGTTGGCGCTACGCGGTATATAACCGTTGGTAGGCATCCGAGGTTAGGTCTGCAACAAAGCAGCAAAAGAGGGGGGCATACCGAATAATCCGCGTCCGATTCTTGTGGTCGGGAGGACGGAATCTCTTTGGGGGATTTCTAGTTACTAACTTCTGACTCAACTCTTAATGTATTTATTTGTTTATTGGAGTATCATGCTTTATTACTTGATGTTATAGTTGTGACTGTGTATTGGACTGGGAAAAAGGGGTAGGGTGTGTGTGTGTGTTTACTGGGCATTCAAAGCTCACGGCGTATCATGCCAGGTGACGAAGCGAAACTCATAGCGGAAGACGACGAGCCGGAAACCTTTGAAGACTTTTTAATACTAGAAATTTCCTTTTTGTTAATTTGTAAGACTCATATGAAGTTTAAAACCTTCTTTTTGGGATGTAATGTAATGGAACAAACTTTGTAATAAAAGATATTTGTAGCTATTATGTTCTATATATGTATTAACCTTATCGTTGCTTATGAGACCTTGTGTCAATACCTTTTAAGATCTGTCAAAAGGGTAGTGCGCTACCTAAGAAAGCTGGACTTAGAAGGGAGACTATTTTGACTCCTCCGGCGATCTGGGATCTTACCTGGCTATTGACCATAGGACTCATTAGTGACTCTCCTTTGTCTGCAACCAATAGTGTAGAATCGGGGCGTTACACCTCCTCTCATTAAACAACATTAACTCCTCAAAACTTCTCTGTTGCCAGTCCGCCTCCAGTATCTGACACTCAACCATAACTTGCAGCGACGGCACTTCAATTTCAATTGGCAAAGCAGCCTCCATCCCATAGACGAATGAATAGAAGGTTGCCCCCTTGTAGATATTCGGATTGAGGTTCTATAGCCCCAGAGCGCGAATGGCAGTTTATTCGGCCAGTCCTTGTAAGTGTCAACCATCTTCTGCAAGACATTCTTGATATTTTTATTGGCGGCTTCAACAACTCCATTGGTTTGTGGCCTGTATGTGAATGACTTATGAAAAGCCACATTGTATTTTTTCAACAAGTCTATGACCTCTTTCTTGAAGTGCGAGCTGTTATCTGATATGATCTCGTTCAGAACTTTTTACCAGCAGATGATATTGTTCTTAATGAACTTAGCCACATATGATGCTTTCAATACAAAATAGGAATGGCCCTCTACCCATTTAGTAAAGTAGTCAATTGCTACCAGAATGAACTTATGCCCATTTGATCCCTTTAGCATGACTACATCGATAACGTTGATTCCCCAGACTAAGAAAGGCCATGGTGAAGTCATATTGTAGAGTTTAGACGGTGGCATGTTCATGCGATTGGCATGAATTTGACATTTATGGCATCGTCAAACAAAACCAATACAATCATCTTCCATGGTTGACCAGTAGTAGCCTTGTCTAAGGAGTTCCCGGGCCAACATCACACCGTTCATGTGGGCTCTGCACTCTCCTCCGTGGACAGCTTCCATAAGACCCTTTGATTCCTCTTTCTCCACACATAGCTTATGCATTCTCAGATGGCCTCTTTTGTATAATTTATCCCTGCAAATGATAAATTGGATAGCCAAACACCGTATTCCCCATTTGCCTTTGGCATTTGCCCCTAGTGGATACGTCTTTTTTTCCAAAAAGTTCCAAATATCATAATACTAGGGGTTTTTGTCTTGCATTTCATCTATTGCGGCAATGGTCTCATAGGTCGGCATGTACTTCTGTTCAAAAATTATCGGACGTATCCTGACTCCCAACAGAATGTCTACCATAGAAGATAGAGTTGCTAGTGTGTCAACAAACCAGTTGTTCTCCCTTAGCAGATGGGTAAACGTTAGCTTTTTAAACCTCGAAATTAGCATATCCAAGGCCTGATGGTAAACCTTCATTTTCTTCTATTTAACCCTCCAATCTCCGTTGCCTTGAGACACAATCAAGTTCGAATCCCCGATGACGTCCAACCTTTTTGCTTCTAGTTCCCGGGCGGCTTCTAAACCAGCAATACATGCCTCATACTCTGCTTTGTTGTTGGATACTTTGAACCTGATTTTGAAGGCTAAGGGTATATAGGAGTCATCGGGTGCTATTAGCAACACACCGATCCCATAATGTAAGAGCAGGTTTCTCGAAGAGATATTTAATGAGATCTAATCTCGAAACCAGGATTACAAAATGAGCTAGCAAGTAGTGCCTCAACTTCCTGGTGGCCCATACCAAGGTTAGGCAAGTTTTCTCCAGGGGAGTGTAGTAGGTCTTGTAGTCTAGCATCTTTTTGCTCAAGTAGTAGATGGCCTTCTCCACTTTGACTTCAGATTCTTAAGCTAGCATTCACCCCATAGTTGAGTCTGTTATTGATAAATACAGAATCAAACGCTTCCCCGGCTCTTATGGCGACAACACAAGCAGATTCTATAGATACTGTTCGACCTGCTCAAAGGCATATTGACAACGATCGTCCCATTGGAACTTCTTGCCCTTCTTTAGGAGACCAAATAGTGGTTCACAAGTCAAGGTTAACTTTGAAATAAACCGCCATATGAATTGCACTTTACCCTGAAAGCCACGTACCTCATTTTTAGTCATTGGTGGTGGCATTTCTAAGATGGCCTTGCTTTTAGAAGGATCTACTTCAATTCCCCTCTACGTGATTAGGAAGCCCAACATTTTCCCTGTTGTTATGCCAAAGGTGCATTTTTACGGGTTTAACCTCAATCTGTATCCGTTGAAAGAATTTCTCCAATGCGGTGTTGTGCTCCTCTCGTTCTTTGGACTCAACAATCATGTCGTCCACGTACACCTCAACCTCTTTGTGGATCATATCATGTAGAATGGTGGTTGCAGCCCTCTGATAGGTAGCCCCAGCGTTCTTCAACCCAAATGGCATGACTCTATAGCAGTAGTTTCCCAACAGAGTAGTGAAAGTGGTCTTCTCCCTATCCTCGGGTGCCATCAGAATTTGGTTATACCCGAAAAACCCATCTATGAATGACAACAGCGCGTGGCCGGCGGTGAAGTCTACCAACTCATCTATGTGCAGTAACGGAAAGTCATCCTTTGGACTGGCCTTATTCAGATACCTGAAGTCGACACAAACTCTGATCCTGCCATCCTTCTTTGGGACTAGAACAATATTGGCCAACCACGTTGGATACTTAGATAAAAACAAGAACCCTGCCTCAATCTGTTTGGTAACGTTTTCCATGATCTTCAAAGCCCAATGTAACAACCCTCATACTGTTTACTGATTTAGGACTGATTGATTACCGATAACCATTGATTACCGTTAAATTGAATTGATTATGACTGATAATTGGACTGGTAAAAGTACTGAACTGACTGACTGTAATTGGAAACCGAATTGATTGAGTATATGCTAGTTAAATTGCATTCTATCTGTTTGACTGTATGAATATCTGTTCATACTTATATATTTAAACTGCTAATTGAAGGCCTTATTGGCGGCCGAATTAGAAATCGATTGATGTTTTATGATCCTTAGAATTAAGGTGATTTTATAGTATAATTATCTGAAAATTTATGGGGTATGATTAAATTAGATTAAAATAAGCCGATTAAAGAGTTTGCCATATTTACCATTTTGCCACTATCTCATATACACACACTTGAGCCTTTTTCACTCCACGTATGTGATCAGACTAAACATTTCTTCTCCTCTTCTTGCCTCAGCCGACCCAAGCTAGAGAGTGAGAGAGAGTTGAGTTGTTCTTGAGAGATTTGCTTGATCTTGCTTGGAATTGAAGTGTATTTGCATATTTGAGCTCCCTTCTTGAACTACAAGACTAAAGGTAGCTCCATTGTCTTCTTGTCCATGTTTTGAGTTGATTGTTGCATGGTCCATGTTAGATTGTAGAGCTAAGTCATGATTTGGGTCATTAATGGTGAATTGAAGCTTAAGTGTTGCATGCATGTACATATATTGAAGTTTTGAGGTTATAGTTCATAATGCCTCACATGCATGTCCATCTTTTGGTCATACTCCATGAGTTCATCTTGTTTTTGAAGGCTTGAGCTCTCTTGAAACAGCATTAAAGCTTTGAAAACGATTTAAGATCTTGCATGTCATGTTTGAAGATTGTTCTTGGAAAATGATTTGAAATTGGTTTGAAATTGGGTTTGAATTAAACACCATTGGGCTTTGATTTCTCAAATTGGGCTTTAAAACATGTTATTCTATACGCTTATAGATGTTTTCTGGAAATTTAGCCCAAGAGGTCGAGTTTTGATGCTTTTGAACTTGAGTTTGAGCTTGGAGGTGCAATCTGGGTTTTCCAGATTTCGCACTTCCGCTCGAGCGGGGAAATTTACGCTCGAGCGTGGAATCCGAGCAACCAGCATCTCTCTGCACTGTTTTGCAGTCCGCTCGAGCGGAGTATTGGGCGCTCGAGCGGAGTCATGTCTCAAGCTCGAGCGGGCGTCGAGCGGAGATTTCACCCATCCAGTACTTTTACAGTACGCTCGAGCGGGAAAGTTTGCGCTCGAGCGTGTACCTTTGTTTGCCTGTACGCTCGAGCGGGGAAACCTGAGCTCGAGCGGGACTCTGTTTTTCTGAAATCCTGAACATGCTTTTTAATGTACATCTGTGCATCCTCATCCCATTCTAGGCATTCTTAGGCCTAGTTTAAGGCATCTTGTTGAGGATATAGATGTAGAACACACCGAGGAATTAGGGATTAAGTTATAATATTTCCCAACTGTATAGCTTAGTGTGTGTTCAACCTGTGAACTGTGTAGGGTTGGCAACTGGGGAGACACGCTCTAGCATACTGTAGCCCAGAACTCTGTGAGTAACAATTGTGTAAAGATATGTTCAACTGATATCTTTTGAATACTGAACTGAACTGTTTACTGAACTGGTATTACTGAATGAATGTATGTCCTTTATTTCTGAACTGTACTGTGGCATCCTTAGTACCTACGGTTTACTGTTACTGTTACTGTTACAGAGATCTCTGTCGGTTCCCTCGTGGAGCCACTACTGTTTACTGACTGATGGCCATCATTACTGTTCGGTCTTTTAAGACCTACTGTTACTGTTATGCTAATGGATGTACCACATATGACTGTTTACTGTACTGAGCCACTGAATTACTGATTGAAATGAACTGTTTTCATTACTGTAAGGACATTCATTCTAAACCCCTTTACGCTTTATGTTATTCACTGGGCTTTAGCTCACTGCTCATATATATATATATGTAGGTGTACAGGCACCAGAACGGAGCTAGGAGCGTCAGGGTTACTCCAGTTTTGTCAAGCCAGCCTTTGTGCCTCACTGCGAGGTTCCGAGTTGCCATGCTATGGCTTGGGGCTGTTTTGTCTGTTTTTTTTTTCCCCCCTTCTGTACTGTTTTACTGTTTTGTATAGACCGTACTGTTTTGTACAGACGAAATGTTTTCTGTACTGTTCTGTAGGGTAGAGTCCCTAGTTGAATGGATGTGAATATTGTACATACGGTTCTGTACTGTTTATGTGTGAATATATGAAAAGCCTTTTCGCATACAGACTGTCACAGCTCAATGGACACTATTTATTTACTGTATTGGCTTCCGCCAGGCCCTGTACTCTGTTTTACTGTATTACTGTTCAGCAGGCCTTCGGTAATCTCGGATTACTGGCCGGTTACGGTGCTAAACCCAAAGGGCCGGGTTTGGGTCGTGACAGAGTGGCTTCCGCCAGGCCCTGTACTCTGTTTTACTGTATTACTGTTCAGCAGGCCTTCGGTAATCTCGGATTACTGGCCGGTTACGGTGCTAAACCCATAGGGCCGGGTTTGGGTCGTGACAGAGTGGTATCAGAGCGATACTTAACCACGAGTTATACCGCACACACGTGTCCAAATGAGCTATAGGGTGTCCTAGAAAAGTGATTAGGGCATCGCATGAGCATGATAAGTGTGTGATTATGTTATGACTGAATACGTGCTAATGTGGTAAACTGTTAAACAAGTGACTGCTTATGTTTAAAACTGTTATAACTGCTTATAGTGAAATGGACAATGCAAATGAACCTGAGTCCTCATCTACTGAGGCAAGAATGGAAAGAATGGAAAGAATGATAGAACTGATAACTGCTAGACTGGAACAACAACAGAACCAACAGCCCCCACCTCCTCCTCCTCCTCCGGTTCAGCCGGAACCTAATGTGAATGTGAATGATGGGGATATTATTGCTCTTACCCAGAAGTTCAGTAAAATGAAACCGCCATCCTTTCAGGGAGGCCTTGAACCGTTAAAAGCTGAAGCTTGGGTTCTGGAAACAGAGAAACTATTTGAAGTGTTTCCGTGTTCAGAAGCGAATAAAGTACTGTTAGCTACCTTCACCTTACAAGAAGAAGCTAGAAGGTGATGGATGTTGATCCGCGATGCAAGCACTGTTATGACTTGGGCTCAGTTCAAGGAGTCCTTCTTTGAAAAGTATTTCCCTCAGTGTGTCAGGGATAGAAAAGTGACTGAATTTGAACAGTTGAAGCAGGGCACAATGTCCGTTGCAGAGTATGAAACCAAATTTACTGAGCTTGCCCGTTATGCACCGCATATGGTGGATACGGAATATAAGAAGGCCAGAAAATTTGAAGGTGGCCTTAATGTTGCGATCCTTGATCGAATAAATGTCTTGAAACTACCGACTTTTGTGGGTGTCCTCGACCGGGCATTGATGGCCGAGTCGAACATTGCAGCAGTGAAGCAATCTGAAACACCAATAACTGAATGGCATGGTAAAAGGCAGGGTTTCAAATTCAAGAAAAGCAAGCACAACCCAGCCAATAAGAAACAGAACACGGGATCAATGACTAGCCCCAGCCAAGGGAGTGGGTTCATTCCACCCTGCTCTGTATGTGGCAACAGGCACAAAGGGGTTTGTCACAAATTATCTGGAGCCTGTTACAGGTGTGGCAAGGTGGGCCACATGGTTAAAGATTGTCCTTCTGCTCCTCAAGGCAATAGCAAAGCTGCAGCCAGCGGCGCAGCATCAAATGCTCCACCAAAGCCTAACCCTAAAGCTACCGGGAAAGAGCCTATGAGGCAAGGCCGAGTGTTCGCACTAGTACCGGGAGATGTGCAGAATACCGAGACCGTTGTGTCAGGTATCCTCTCTATCTGTATGCAAAATGCATATGTATTGATTGATTCGGGGTCTACGCATTCTTATGTATCGCATGCTTTTTCACGGAAATTGAATAGACCCTTAGAACCTATGAACTATCTGCTAGCCGTATCATCACCCGTAGGGGGATCCATGACATGTGCTTATATGTACCCCGCATGTGAAATCATTGTCGGGGATATGCATCTGTTTATTGATTTACTGCCATTAAACATTGACCATTTTGACGTAATATTGGGGATGGATTGGTTACAAAAATATCATGCCACTATTGACTGTGTGACCAAGCAAGTTGTTTTCCGTCCACCTGGTTTGCTTGAATTTGTGTTTAATGGGAGTGGAGTAGTACCTCCTCCGTATTTGATTTCGTCAGTAAAAGCTGTTAAATTAATTAGGAAGGGGTGTAAAGGGTATCTGTGTTCTGTCCTGACTGTGTCTACTGATGATAGTGTTAAAACTGATGTGAATTGTATTCCTATAGTCAGAGAATTTCCAAATGTATTTCCAGATAATCTTCCAGGAGATTTGATTGACAGGGAGATTGAATTTACCGTTGATGTGATTCCCGGAACACAACCAGTTTCTAAAGCTCCTTACCGAATGGCTCCAACTGAACTGAAAGAACTGAAAGTGCAATTGCAAGAACTGTTAGACAAAAAGTTCATCAGACCTAGCACTTCGCCATGGGGTGCTCCAGTTTTGTTTGTCAAGAAGAAAGATGGCTCACTGAGACTGTGCATTGACTACCGTGAACTGAATAAGGTAACTGTAAAGAACAAATACCCATTACCGCGTATTGATGATTTATTTGATCAGTTACAGGGGGCACAAGTGTTTTCCAAGATTGATCTTAGATCGGGGTATCATCAACTGAAGGTTAAACCAGATGACATTGATAAAACTGCTTTTAGAACGAGGTATGGACACTACGAATTTTTGGTTATGCCTTTCGGAGTCACGAATGCCCCTGCTGCTTTTATGGACCTCATGAACAGAATTTTTAAACCATACCTTGATGACTTTATTGTTGTATTTATCGATGACATATTGATTTACTCCAAAAGTATAGAACAGCATGAACATCATCTGAGACTTGCCCTACAAACCTTAAGAGAACAGAAACTGTATGCTAAACTGTCTAAATGTGAATTTTGGCTTGACCATGTTATGTTTCTGGGGCATGTTGTTAGCAAAAATGGGATTTCTGTTGATCCGCAGAAAATTGAAGCTGTAGTGAACTGGCCTAGACCGACAAATGTGACTGAAGTCCGAAGCTTTTTAGGATTGGCTGGATATTACAGAAGATTCGTCAAAGATTTCTCCAAAATTGCCCTACCATTGACTCAGTTAACTCAGAAGGGGACATCATTTGACTGGACTGACCAAAGAGAATCTGCTTTTCAGGAGTTGAAAACTCGATTAGTGACTGCACCAGTTCTTACCTTACCTACAGGTACGGATGGTTATACTGTATTTAGTGATGCTTCTCATAAGGGTCTGGGGTGTGTTTTAATGCAGAATGGGAGAGTTATTGCTTATGCTTCCCGACAGTTGAGACCACATGAAAAGAACTACCCGACCCATGATCTGGAACTTGCTGCAGTAGTATTCGCACTGAAAATCTGGCGTCACTATCTGTACGGGGTGACATGTGAAGTATACACCGACCACAAGAGTTTAAAGTATTTCTTCACACAGAAAGAACTGAACATGAGACAGCGGAGATGGCTGGAACTGATTAAGGATTATGACCTACAGATATTGTACCATCCGGGAAAAGCCAATACCGTTGCCGATGCATTGAGCCGGAAATCGATTGGAAACTTAGCCTGTTTGCTTACAGGACAGAAAGAGTTGCTTTGTGACCTTGAAAAATCTGAAATTGAAATTGTTTTGAGAGAACAAGGTGGAACCTTAGCTGCTATTTCTGGTCAACCGGCACTGATTGAAGAGGTTAAAGAAAAACAACAACTGGATGATTTCTTGAAGAAGATCATCGAGGAAAGAGAATCCAAACAGAGACCGGGATTCAAATTTGAGAATAATGTACTGAAATTTCAAGAAAGACTGTGTGTACCAAATGATACTGAACTGAAAAGAAGAGTTCTGCAAGAGGGCCACAACTCAAGATTTTCTATTCACCCGGGAAATACGAAAATGTACCAAGATCTGAAACAGAATTCCTGGTGGCCGGGAATGAAGAAAGAAATTGTTGATTTTGTATCCAAATGTCTTCATTGCCAACAGGTCAAAGCTGAACATCAACGACCTGCCGGACTATTGCAACCCCTACCCATACCAGAGTGGAAATGGGAGCATATCACGATGGATTTCATTGTGGGATTACCTCGCTCCAGAAAAGGTATGGATTCAATTTGGGTTATTGTTGATAGACTAACCAAATCTGCTCACTTCTTACCTGTCAAGACAATCTATAATGCGGACAAATTGGCTGTTATCTATATTGATGAAATTGTAAGACTGCATGGAGTGCCTGTGTCTATTGTTTCTGACAGGGATTCGAAGTTTACATCGAGGTTTTGGCAAAGCCTACAAACTGCACTGGGTACTGAACTGAGACTGAGTAGTGCCTATCATCCTCAGACAGATGGCCAATCAGAAAGGACCATCCAAACTCTGGAGGATTTACTGAGAATGTGTGTCCTTGATTTTCAGGGAGACTGGGAAAGCCATTTGCCCTTAGCTGAATTTGCGTATAACAACAGCTACCATTCGAGTATTGGCATGGCGCCTTTCGAGGCATTGTATGGCAGAAAATGTAGATCTCCAATCTGCTGGGCAGAAGTTGGAGATGGGCCTTTGCTTGGGCCCGAGATTGTGTATGAAACAACTGAGAAAGTGAAACTGATACAGCAAAGACTGAAAACTGCACAGAGTAGACAGAAAAGTTATGCAGATATCAGGAGACGGGACAGAGAGTATGAAGTGGGTGGTCACGTTTTTGTGAAAGTGACACCAATGAAAGGCCAGACTCGTTTTGGAGTCAAAGGCAAGTTAGCACCGAGATACGTCGGACCATATGAGATCATTGAGAAAATCAATCCGGTGGCGTATCAAGTTGCGCTCCCTCCTGAAATGGAGCATATGCATAACGTCTTCCACATCTCTATGTTGAGAGACTACCTTCGGGATCCTTTCCATGTAATAGAGCCTACTCGTGTAGTGCTGAGTGATGACTACACTTACGAGGAACGGCCTATACAGATTGTAAACCGGCGAATCAAGAAACTGAGGAACAAAGAGATCCCGTTAGTGAAAGTTGACTGGCAAAACCACGGTGGCGTGTACGCCACTTGGGAAAGGGAAGATGACATGGCCAAACGATATCCTGAACTGTTTCCACTGAATCCTGTTTTCTTCCAGAATGAAGGTAACTTGAGTTTAGAGGACTAAACTCTTTATAAGGAGGGGAGACTGTAACAACCCTCATACTGTTTACTGATTTAGGACTGATTGATTACCGATAACCATTGATTACCGTTAAATTGAATTGATTATGACTGATAATTGGACTGGTAAAAGTACTGAACTGACTGACTGTAATTGGAAACCGAATTGATTGAGTATATGCTAGTTAAATTGCATTCTATCTGTTTGACTGTATGAATATCTGTTCATGCTTATATGTTTAAACTGCTAATTGAAGGCCTTATTGGCGGCCGAATTAGAAATCGATTGATGTTTTATGATCCTTAGAATTAAGGTGATTTTATAGTATAATTATCTGAAAATTTATGGGGTATGATTAAATTAGATTAAAATAAGCCGATTAAAGAGTTTGCCATATTTACCATTTTGCCACTATCTCATATACACACACTTGAGCCTTTTTCACTCCACGTATGTGATCAGACTAAACATTTCTTCTCCTCTTCTTGCCTCAGCCGACCCAAGCTAGAGAGTGAGAGAGAGTTGAGTTGTTCTTGAGAGATTTGCTTGATCTTGCTTGGAATTGAAGTGTATTTGCATATTTGAGCTCCCTTCTTGAACTACAAGACTAAAGGTAGCTCCATTGTCTTCTTGTCCATGTTTTGAGTTGATTGTTGCATGGTCCATGTTAGATTGTAGAGCTAAGTCATGATTTGGGTCATTAATGGTGAATTGAAGCTTAAGTGTTGCATGCATGTACATATATTGAAGTTTTGAGGTTATAGTTCATAATGCCTCACATGCATGTCCATCTTTTGGTCATACTCCATGAGTTCATCTTGTTTTTGAAGGCTTGAGCTCTCTTGAAACAGCATTAAAGCTTTGAAAACGATTTAAGATCTTGCATGTCATGTTTGAAGATTGTTCTTGGAAAATGATTTGAAATTGGTTTGAAATTGGGTTTGAATTAAACACCCTTGGGCTTTGATTTCTCAAATTGGGCTTTAAAACATGTTATTCTATACGCTTATAGATGTTTTCTGGAAATTTAGCCCAAGAGGTCGAGTTTTGATGCTTTTGAACTTGAGTTTGAGCTTGGAGGTGCAATCTGGGTTTTCCAGATTTCGCACTTCCGCTCGAGCGGGGAAATTTACGCTCGAGCGTGGAATCCGAGCAACCAGCATCTCTCTGCACTGTTTTGCAGTCCGCTCGAGCGGAGTATTGGGCGCTCGAGCGGAGTCATGTCTCAAGCTCGAGCGGGCGTCGAGCGGAGATTTCACCCATCCAGTACTTTTACAGTACGCTCGAGCGGGAAAGTTTGCGCTCGAGCGTGTACCTTTGTTTGCCTGTACGCTCGAGCGGGGAAACCTGAGCTCGAGCGGGACTCTGTTTTTCTGAAATCCTGAACATGCTTTTTAATGTACATCTGTGCATCCTCATCCCATTCTAGGCATTCTTAGGCCTAGTTTAAGGCATCTTGTTGAGGATATAGATGTAGAACACACCGAGGAATTAGGGATTAAGTTATAATATTTCCCAACTGTATAGCTTAGTGTGTGTTCAACCTGTGAACTGTGTAGGGTTGGCAACTGGGGAGACACGCTCTAGCATACTGTAGCCCAGAACTCTGTGAGTAACAATTGTGTAAAGATATGTTCAACTGATATCTTTTGAATACTGAACTGAACTGTTTACTGAACTGGTATTACTGAATGAATGTATGTCCTTTATTTCTGAACTGTACTGTGGCATCCTTAGTACCTACGGTTTACTGTTACTGTTACTGTTACAGAGATCTCTGTCGGTTCCCTCGTGGAGCCACTACTGTTTACTGACTGATGGCCATCATTACTGTTCGGTCTTTTAAGACCTACTGTTACTGTTATGCTAATGGATGTACCACATATGACTGTTTACTGTACTGAGCCACTGAATTACTGATTGAAATGAACTGTTTTCATTACTGTAAGGACATTCATTCTAAACCCCTTTACGCTTTATGTTATTCACTGGGCTTTAGCTCACTGCTCATATATATATATATGTAGGTGTACAGGCACCAGAACGGAGCTAGGAGCGTCAGGGTTACTCCAGTTTTGTCAAGCCAGCCTTTGTGCCTCACTGCGAGGTTCCGAGTTGCCATGCTATGGCTTGGGGCTGTTTTGTCTGTTTTTTTTTTCCCCCCTTCTGTACTGTTTTACTGTTTTGTATAGACCGTACTGTTTTGTACAGACGAAATGTTTTCTGTACTGTTCTGTAGGGTAGAGTCCCTAGTTGAATGGATGTGAATATTGTACATACGGTTCTGTACTGTTTATGTGTGAATATATGAAAAGCCTTTTCGCATACAGACTGTCACAGCTCAATGGACACTATTTATTTACTGTATTGGCTTCCGCCAGGCCCTGTACTCTGTTTTACTGTATTACTGTTCAGCAGGCCTTCGGTAATCTCGGATTACTGGCCGGTTACGGTGCTAAACCCATAGGGCCGGGTTTGGGTCGTGACACCCAATCTGGGCGAACTCTGCGTAGCTTTTGCTTAACTGGTCGGGCTTCAGGGTCAAGAGGGATCCGGTGCTGTACAATCTCAGGATCGATTCCAAACATGTCTCCGTAGGACCACACGAAAACATCTTTGAAATTTTTTAATAAAGCGATTGAACACTCACGCACCTCCGAAGACAACGTGGACCCAATCTGGACTAAGTGAGGGTCTTCATCAGTACCTATGTTAATTGATACGATTTTATCTATACAGGGTTTAACACGCCTCTTCTCTTTATGATCAACCAAAATTTTCAAAACCCAAGGAATTTCTTCCTCTTCGTTTAAGTCAAAATTTTGAAAATCAAAATCAGTACAACAAACCAAAGGCATAGAAAAATAGGCAAAGTCTACTGCATTCTGATTCAAAAGGTCCTGATCCTCAGTTAAAATGAACTCGAAAGAAAGGCTAAAAGACGACCTGGACTGGACTTTGGTATCCGGGTTACCACTCCCAGAAGTACCAAACTCAGAGGAAATCGAATCTGACTCCGATTCCACAAACTCAATGGAATCAGATCCAGACTCACCATCCGATCCAGAACTACTGATGATGCCTTGCTCAAACTTCCAAACCAGGCGTGGAGCCTCAGATGCATCCACAATGTGGCTAGTGAAATCTGCTGCTAGGTGATCCTCGATCATTGAGATAGTAAAACTATGCCCCAAGTTGACAGACTCAGTTTCAGCACTAAAACTTGCTAGTAGGTCAGCCAGCGCTTTTTCTAACAGCGTTTCCTCTTCAATGTCCAAGCTTGCAGTCCTGCCTTGATCTGTACTAGGGCTCAAGCCTACTTGTTCATCCTCCTCTTCTGGTAACTGGTGTCCAAAGAAGATCTCGAACCCCGGATACCTTTGTTTTTGTTTCCCAGTCATACCAAGGTTCTAGAAATCCACAGAAAGGGAAATCTTTTCCTTGGCGTATAAAACGCTCGTTCAAGGTTTCGCGTATTGGTTTGTGGACTAACTTATACTATATCCCATCCCTCTTTGCTTTTAACCTTCCTCTCAACTCCTACCCTTTTCTTTGCCAATCTTCAGCGATAGGCTTGTATTCCAGCCCGAAAGCGTGAGGGTTATGACTCATCTCCTTGGCAACGGTACCTCTCTATCTGCCACTTCGGCCTAGTCCTGATCCAGGCATATGTCCCTGTTTATTCATCGTGTAGATAGACTGAGCACTCAATTCCCATAGCCCTCTGCCATGATGGTTTAGACCAACTTGGGCCTCTGCTAGAGAGAAGCTAGAAAGGAACACGTCCTCCTCCCCATGCATGATTTCTAATAATGGTGCAATAGTTCCCTGGGGAGGATGGATCGTAGAATTGCTGTACACAGTAGCAATCCCGTCTTTGAAAGGGTACTTTACCAATTAATAGACCGTTGATGACACCGTTTTCATCTGATGTAGCCAGGGCCTTCCCAGTAGTAATTGAGTGTGGCCGGTACATTTATTACATAGAATTCCACCTCATGCTCAGACGGACTGATTAGGATATGGCTCTTGAATGTTCCCATAATATCCTATCTTGTATTGTCATAAGCCTGGACAACCTGAGTCGTAGGTGTAAAGTCAACTAGACTTAAACCAATGGCATAGGCAGTCCTCACTAGACATACATTGATCGCCGATCCGGTATTTACTAACACCACCAGAATCCACTTTTCTGACTTTCCAGGGTTATATATAAAAGTCAATTGTGGTTGGCATCCTCAGGTGGTAACTCCTTATATGGAAAAGATATCACCAGTGTAACGTCCCCAAATGTAACCAACGACACCAATTGGTCAGCAGTGGTGTCAATAGGCAGTTTGGTTCGGTTCATTGCCTCTAACAGTGCTTGCTTATGCTCCCGAAAATCCATTATCAGCTCCCAGATTGATATATCCACTTGAATCTTCATGAGCTATTTCAAGACCAAGTTTTCTTCAACATCCTTCTCTTTTACTCTTTCAGCCTCCTTTCCAGAGGTCTTTGGCTGATCTAATACCGCAGGTTTGAAGTACCGACCACTCCGAGTCATGCAATTGATCTCGTCAGTATACCAAGTGCCATCCGGGGTGTCAGTTTTCTAATCTTCGTCAGTGTACACATGACTTAGGTTACTGTCTTCCCACCACTCTCCTGCAGTCATGATCGGACTAGCATCAGGTTCTATATGGAACATGTTAACATCACGCGTCCCATCATGATACCATTTTTTCTCCACCATAGTCTTGGTTTCTGCATCTCGATATTTTCAGAGCTTCCTTGGCATCTTTTTTCGGTTACTGGGATCCCATTTGACCTTTTTGGTAGTTTGGACATCACCCACCATTGTCTCAAGTTCTTCTTTCTCTTTTCCTTTAACCTACTCCAGGGCTATCTTCGTCTGGATCTCTTCTATCATTTCTCTTTGAAATTGTTTCAGTGTCTGTTCTTTCTCAGTCAGAGGTGCAGTCTTAGCCTTGCCACTAGCACCTATTTCCTCTTCCTTCCTAGTCTCTTCCATCTGTTCATTCACATCTGACTCTTCCTCACTCAACCATCCATTGCTTGTTTCTAGCTGGCTCGAATCCCACCATCCCAGTTGTACACTGCTTATATTCTCTTCTTCAAAGAAGTAGAGGTTTTCTAGATACTCTTCGAGCTCAGCTACATCTTCTTCCAGTTCGGCTAAGTCATTTAGCCCCTGTTCTGGCCAATCGTTCTAATTCTACCCTAACTGGTCCTCCCCAATAGCATTAATGATGAGGAAGTCGGACAATATGACTTCTAGCTTCAGCTGACCGACAGCCGTGATGTATAAGCTGGGGTCATACTCCTCTACAAGTGAGGCCCCTTTTTTTATGACCTGGGCATTAGGCAAGCCCTTCTCTAGTGCACTTCCTTTCTTCTCCGTTTCTACCACCACAGGTTCGGGTTGGTTTTGTGGTGTTAAATCCAGTATGCACATATCCGTGCATTCTGGAATATTCACCTCTGGCTTAGGTAGATGGGATAAGGTAATATATGTGCTGCGATTATAGAAGGGTGGTAGTGTATGGATGTGGTTAATGTTTCTAGGTGGGGGGACTTGGTTATGTGTAGGAAGCGGGTTGGTAGTTATGTTTGGTTTGGAAGGTGGGGCGATGACTTTGTTGTCAATGAGATCCTAGATCTCATGAAGTAGGCGGTAACACAGATCTGTGGGGTGACCATGTTGTTGGTAGAAAATGCAATACTAGGTAGGGTCATGTTTGGGTGGCAATGGGTCCGGAAGTGGACAAGGATCGAGAGGCTTGAGATGCCTCCTTTCCATTAATAGTTTGAGGGTGTGGACTGGGCTCATATGGAGGGAAGTAAAGATTCTTTGATTTTGGGGTGGGCCGGTATTTTGTGAAGGTTGTAAGGTTGTGGCGTTAGCAAAGGGATCAGCCATCTTGGCTGTTGAAACAATAGTATTGACATTTGCAGGCCGTAGAATAGTGTTATTGCTAGCATTAATACTCTAGGAGAATGGCCTTCTGGCGGGTTCATTTGTTCTGTGGATGATACCCTTTTTTAATGCACTCTCAATCTGAACCCCCAACTCATGTAAGGAAACAAAGGTGGATAATGGTGTCACTATCATCCTTTGCAGCATATCTGGGTCAAGATTTTGGACCACCAGCCGGACTTGTTCTCTTTCAGCAGGTCTATTTGTCAGTCAGGCTGCCTTAGCTCTCCACCAGGCGACAAAATCAATGAATGATTCTTTGGGGTTCTGGGTAGTTGCCTCTAGCTCGTTGACGGTCACCTCTATCTAAGTGTTATAAGAGTACTGATGGACAAACGCCTCAGATAATTCCTCTCAATTCCACTTTGTAGAGTCCTCTAATTTAGCGTACCAGATGGCCACCACATTAGACAAGGTCCTCCCAAACAGTGATAGTTTTTGAGCCCTAGATAGGCCCATTGGCGTTAGCACATTCCATCGAATTTGTTGATGTGGGGCATCTTAAATTTCTCTGGTAATCTGACTGAAGGCTCAGTGTACCTGTCTTCGATAGCCGGAATGGAGTTGAAGCCCTAGGATTTTTTTAATGCTTTCTCGAGCCTGGCAATCTTGATCAAAGCCGAACCAATTTCATTGATATCAAAAGGAAAAATTTCTACGGGGGGATTAAATTAGAGGCTAATAAGCTGGAGGCGGGGAAACATTTCCTGAGGATCCAGGATTTGGGGATTTTCTACTGGTGAAGGTAGATCCGGGTTTGGCTGAGCAGTCGGGATCGGATGTACGGTCGATGCAAATGCCCCAGATGTACGTCGTAGATCAGTGATGTCTTTATCCTGTGCGACCATCCTTTGGTTGACGGTATCCATGGTTCTCTGGAAAGTCACCATCATGGCAACAAATTCTTCCGCGTTCTGTGCCATTGTTGGTCTAGATGAGTTAGATGCTGGTGAACTGATTGAGTGAGAACGGATAGGTGTTTGCAGAGTGATTGAGTGAACTGATCGATAAAAGAATTGGAGAATAGTAAAACTAGCTCATAGGAACGGGAATGATTCCTTGGTACTCGTGTGTAAATACACGTTAATCGTGACTTTAAATTCTTGTTTATTTTTCTACTTATATAAAAATAATAATAATAATAACAATACTATACTTCAAAAAGTAATAAATTTATCAGTAAGGATCATTTGTCTTCAAATAATCATGTCCTCTTGTCCTAATTCACTCACAACTATTGGATCATATGAGAATTTCAAGATGTGAAAATCTCAAGATTTATCCAATAGTTATGAGTGAATTGGGATAGGGGACAGAATTATTTGGGGACAGAGAATCCTTGCACTAAATTTATGTAATGCATTCATTACATCTCAATAATTAATGGCTAATTATTTAGCAATTTCGGAACATATTCCATACTATTATAATAGATGGAGAAGGTAGATAAGTGAGGTATTGTATTGAGTGAATAAGAAATATAAGAAAATATATTGAATGATGATTAGTTAGAGAGTACAGAAACATAATATTCTGAAAATATTAAATAATTTCCTCTAACTTTATATAAAGATTTGCTATAAATAACCAATCATGAATTGGTTGCACAATTGCAGCCAACCCTTTCGTTGTCACTAGTTACACACCCCACCAATTCATTATTTGGTTACACAGCTGTCGGTGGCATCAACTATGGATGGATTCTGTTTTAATGATATGAGCTATTTATTTTATAAGGCGTTGTGTACATTATTTATAAAAAAAATTAAATTAATATAATAATTATAATATTTTTTATTTTATTGTATTTGTTTAAATAAAAAAAATAGACGATAAGTATATTTTTAATAATTATTTATTTTTCTAAAAATAATTATAACAAAGTAAAAAAACAATGATCGAAATTTATTTTTTATCAATAACACACCCAACGCGAGTCCTGTAAATGAACTATTGAAAACATTAAGTGCATAAAATGAAACTTATGTATTATTTTCCAAAACGTTGAAATAATTGTAAAGGGAAGTCTCAAAAAGAAAGCGGAGAGTCCCAAAAGAATATGAGATTTTCACAGTATAACATTTATACGGTATGAATTTCAAATCTATATAAAATATTTAATAAAAATAATAATAAAACAGGTAGATTCTTAACATTTTTCCACACCTCACACACTAATTCCACATCATGCAACCCAATCATCACCAAGTTTCAATAATTATAAATAGCCCCCTATAAAATTAAAAAATTACAAAAATATGAAAAATGTTAGAAAATTTTGTATTGTGTCTAATCTTATAAGCAATAATTATATACGTTTAATTACAGCCCTTATAGCTGAGATAAATGATAGTTTATAGTATATTTATGAATTAGAAAGTGAGTTGAATAGATTAAATTTTCTATTACTTGTTGCTTCAGGATAATCTATCATAAATTATAGCCAGAGAATTGATAGTATTAAAAGAAAAATATCCTTAGGAAAAGTTAGTGTAGACTATCAACAAAAGTTTTTACAAGACTTAATGTTAAATTAAAATACGCTTTATTTACTTTTTTTTTTTTTGTGAGTATTTATCACTATTTCTATATTCAAGATCTATTGTTGGATCGTAATCAAGTGATAGTATTAATAGCAAACTGTCAACAATGACATAATTTTTAATAAAATCTACTAACTACCGGTACTATTAGAGATATTGAATTTACTAGAAAAGGAGTTGATAAAATAGTTCAAGAGATCTTATAGGCAACTTAAGAGGGAGGTGAAGGGGGTTTCTAAATGAATTGCTAAATTAACACACACACACACATATATATATATATATATATATATATATATATTTAACTCAAATAATAAACAAGTAAAAATATGAAGCAATAAATATGAACAATAAATTAAAATTTAATCCAAATGAGAAATAAATAAATAAAAATATGAAGCAATATAAATAAGACTAATAAAAATAAATTAAGTGAAGGAAGAGAGAGCAAACACAAAATTTATAGTTGTTCGGCTCAAACCAATTCTACATCCACTCTCCCGGATCCTCTTTGAGATTTCTTTACTATTCATCAAATAGTAGTTACACTCCTATTTTTACAGATGCTAGTGAACCTTAACAATTAATCTACCCGCAATCACTCCAACCAACTAGTTGTGAATTCAATGCTAGCCACAACTAACTCAAGTGATTTTATTCCAAAAAAATCACTCACAAAAATATAACTCTCTTTTACAAGAAAAATGATAAGGGATTGAAAATCTTTTTACAATAAAAACTTAAGTTGCGTTTGGTAGAGTTTTGTAAATATGATTTGAGAGTATGAGTTGTATTTTGAGCTTGTGAGTTATGGAATTATAATTTGAGTGCAGAAAATTTATTTGGTTATAGTTTTTTAATAGAATGTTGAATTGAGTTTTAATTGAGTGTGGATTTAAGTTTTGAAAGTTTGATTGACATGTGAAGTAAGAAAATTTGTTTGATTATGAGTTTTAGAAAGAGTTTTCAAAACTTAAATCAAATTGTTATAACTCATAAAAAAACACACTACTTTCACACTATTGAAAATTCTGATCAACGCTAATAACCAAACTCTTTTAAAAATTTAATTAAAAAAATTTATTATTAACAGAAAATAACATTAATCAATTTTTTAATTGAAAATACTACAAAGGAAATAATTTTTTTTCAAAACAAATATTCAAAAAATTTAAATCATAAATATTTAAATAATTTAAATAATCTAAAGAATTTAATAAGTAAAAAATTAAATAAATATTCAAAAAATTTAAATCGTAAAAATTTAAATAATTTAAATATTCAAAAAATTTTAATAATTTAAAATGTTAATATTTTAAATTTAAAAACAACTCTACACTCAAATCGTAACCAAACACATAAAACAAAACTCAATTAAGAAATTATTTTTAAAACTCATAACCAAACACATAACTCGAAACTTCATACTACTTTCACAACTCCACACTCAAATTGTAACCAAATACATAACAAAAAAATTAAAATATTTAAAAATATTTTTATAAAATAGAGTTTGAATTTATTTTTATAAAAATATTTTAAAATTTAAAAAATTAAAATAGTAATATTTTGAAATTAAAAGATTTTAAAATATTCAAAAAATTAAAAAAATCGTAACATATTGAAATATTAAATGTTTAAAATCTTAACAAAATTAAAATATTTAAAAAATTAAAATATTAATTTGAATTGAGTTTTAAAAAGAGTTTTGAATTATGTGTTTGGTTATGAGTTTTGAAAGGTAATGATTATGTTTTGAATTGAGTTTTGAGAAATGTGTGTAGAATTATGATTTGAAAGCTCAAAACAAACAATACACTCAAATCAATATGTGGAACTATAATTTGAGAGTTATGCCAAACAGAGCCTTAAATTCTCAATAAATTTTTTCTCAAAATAAATTATAACTCAGTGAAAATGAACCACACAATATTTTAAGAACTCTTGAATATTACCCAAAATTTTTCACCACTTCATCGTATTTTCTTTTCTCCACAAAGCTTCTTTTGGGATGTTTTGAGAAGTTGATAAAAAATTAATTTTTTAATTTTTTTAGCTTCTTTTATCTTTTTGTGGGTAAGTTATATGAGAAGTAATATGACTAAAAATGAGTAAAAAGTAAAAAATTAACTTTTTATCAACATTCTAAAAATAAAATAGCCATTAAAAAGGAATTCTAGATAGGCCCCTTTTTCCTTTTATTTCGTTTCCTTTTCAGTTCATTGGCCGTTTGGCCTTGCTTTATTCTTGTTAAAGTGCACTTCAAATCAATCAAAGGAATAAAATGAATAAGAAAAAAAATATATATAAAAAAATTGATATAATACAACCCACCCTTCTTATTATTATTATATTATATATAATTAAAGTATTTAAGAGATGCACAATAAATTTAGTGTTTGTTTGTCATGTATTAAAAAAATATATTTTTTTACATATATATACTTATTTTGGTTATATTAATTAACATCTCTTCACTATTTTTTTATATATTTTTTTTATAAAAAGTTAAAAATTATATTTATTTAGAACATTTCAAAGATCTCCTAGTTATTTTTATATCGATGCAATCTGTATCAAAATGACAAATTCTATTTTTATATTTTTTGTCAAATCATTGTTAAAAAATATATATTAAAAATCAAAATTTATTTTATAATATTTTAAATATTATTAAAATCAAATCATAACATTAATAATTATCAATAACAAATAAATTTTCACATCCACACTGCATAAGCAATCAACGTCATTCGAACGACATGAGTACCTATTTAAATAGATGTAGGACCACCCTTTTTAAAACTTAGTAGATATAGGGTTATTTTGAACAGTCGTGCTACGTCACTCGAAAAAGAGCCCCCCTAATCCCCGAATCAAAAACGACGTCGTTTCGTCGTTTTTGAATTTTTTTTTTTTTTTTTTTTTTTTTTGGTTCAATCAGAGAAGAAGAAGCAAACGAAGGGAAGAAGAAGAAGAAGCAGAGGCAGACGGCGGAGGCCGAGAGGAGGAGGGACTGGAGGGGGCCCAACAAATGGGATTGGAGGCGAAGGCGGGGGCGGGGGGCGGAGGCGAGGCAGAGCCGACGAGCAGCGACGGCGGGCGACGAGGCGACGAGCGGCGACGAGCAGCGACGATCCTCGGCGGTGGCGAGGCGACGACGGTGGTGCTCCTCCTCTCTCTTCTCTCTCTCTCTCTCTTTCTCTCTTCCCTTCTGCGTTTCAACTCGAAAATGGAAGAAGAAGAAATAAAATAAAATAAAATAATAATGCCCAAAACGACGTCGTTTTGGGAATTAGGGAGATTAGGGGGAGGAATTTTCGAACTCTCAAACATTATTCTATTTTGAAAAGATAATTATAATCAATTTTTTAGTTAAAAATTAATTATAAACTATTTATAAGTAACTTTTTTGTGAAAAAAAAAATAAATTATAATCTAAAAAGTAAATTATAATCTACCTCTCAAAAAGGGTCATAGTACCACCCTTTTTAAAACTTTATTTCCTTTTTAAAATTTTTAAAAATAAGGTACCTCACGTAATGGATATAGTGCCCTTAAAAAAAAAAAAAAAAAAAAGAACGTAGTGGATATAGTACCACCCTTTTTAAAACTTTTGAAAATAAGGTACCTCCCTTCTCATTTGTCCACTTTCTCGCTTCTATCTCTTGATCCACGCGCTCCTCGTTATTTTATTTTGTTCCATCTTTTCCTTATATTTTTTACTCTATGTCACGGTTAATTCTGAGAAATTATTTTTTCTTTTACTTTTGGACAATTTTATGTGGTGTCTCAAACTATCATTCATTGGTTACACTAGTAGGATCAGAACTTTTTTTTTTTTTTTTTTTGAGTTTATAAAAAATAATTTGATAAATCTCAAGTAATAAATGACAAAAAACTAATATTTCAAAAATATCAAATAATCACTCGTTAACCTCACATTCACGTCGTATTCTCCCTCTCAATTGTCACTTTACTTTTTTTAAAATAAATTTAACTTCTATAAAAATTGAGAATTTATTAGGAAATTCTTCTTCAAGTATTGTATTCCAATTAGTCTGTAACGTCCCGAAATAATAACTAATAGACCATTCACTATATACATTAAATAACTACACCAACATAAGTAATTATCTTTCATTGATTCCAATTGAGTTTACAAAAGAGTGACATATGCAGATATACAATCATAAGTCTATCCCTAAATCTATAGCATATGTCACAGCATGAGAAGATCTGAAAATAAAACAGATAATAAATGCACCCTAAAGGTTTACAACTTTCCAAGACAGTGTTTGGTTACAACAAAAGTAGAATTTAAGACCAATACACTTAAAGCTCTTGGCTTATACAAAAATGAATATAACAAAATGAAACTCTTGCTCCAAGTCCTCCTAAGTTATTGCCTTGGCGGAAGCATATCATTAACACCTGAAATGTTTTTCCCACATAGGGTGAGGCAAAGTCCAGTAGAAATAATCTATCACAGTATATGAATCTTAACAAAGCTATAAGGTGAACGCATATGCAATATTTGTATCAAAACATTTTATCTCTTTCCAAAGATCATGCAATGCCAAATGTATATCACAGTTCTTAAAACATTCTCCTACATGGCAGTGAATCGTATTTCTGTAAATCTCAAAAATAATATCACATTCAACGAAAATTTCGTCCGTTGGAAATCGTAAACCAGCATACATATAAACGTAGGCTATATAAGAATTACTATTGCCATTTTACGGATATTTCATCCACAAGATCGGCACTCATGTATATGTGCAGTTTTCGGTACTTTCATCCTAGACACATAGGCCAACTTATTTGATATAACAATAACTCATTTCCAGATTCACCGATTTTCTCAAAACAATGTCCATTTGTAATGTATAAATATGAAATAATAACCGATGCAAATGAATAAGAAAAATAGTTTCAATTTCCTTAATTCTTATGTAATTTCTACAATAATCATAGCTATCCTCCGTCGATAGTTCAAAACAAATATTTATAAACAGATAAAGAATAGTCCCTAAAGATAAATTTTTCAAATTCCAAAGTGTGGGTGGTAATACATACCCAACTCCACTATCCTTATCAAAACTAATCCAATTTCACAATTTTAATATCAATCTCATTATTTATATAAAATCAGCATATGACATAATTAGGGAAAATCCCTCTTTTCTTCTCAAAATCAATCATGCATATCGAAACCAACTATTTATTCCCAACTCAACATTGTTTTCCATATCAAAATCATTTTCAAGGATTCATTTGAAAAAGGACCGCACGTGCGGGACCAGTGCCGCACGTGCCCCCCACACCTGCATATATTTCAGTATGCAAGCTCCAATCTGCCCTATTTTTGCACGTGCGGAGCCCCAAGCCGTACGTACGGGGGTGGAAAATCCGGAACCCGAAAATCTACTCAAATGTGCAATTCACATTGGTGACAAAACAATTTCATTTCCATACATTTCAAGCTCTAGAAACTCTCAGGAACACATGGGATTAAACATAGTAAGCTCAAACAAAACTCATAACTTGAATTTGAAACTCAAATCCATGTAAAAGTTCAAACTTTTAAATTTTTAATACAAAGTTATTCACTATGCAAATTAAGCTCCAAGGTTTGAATTCATGGAGCTTCCTTCTTAGTTTTCAAAACTCATGCAAGAAATCAAATGTAGAACGAAGGTTTTCATGGAATTATGCCATGCATGGTGAAATTAAGAGTGAATTCATTCTTTTCTTCTATATATTTACTTGTATGTCTTAAATCTTAGCAATAAGAGCAAAACCTTAATTTGATCATCAATTTATTTTAATTTACCCTTGAAACTTAAATGATGGTGCATGTGCAAGTCTCTATAGCAAGAATTTAGGAAGAAAAGCTTGCCTTGCTCTAATGGTTATGGAGAATTCATGACAATCCTCTACTTTCTTCCTAAGTTCTTCACCTCTCCTTTCTTCCTTCTTTTCTTACTATATGTTGAACTCTCAAAACCTCTCCTTCTCTCTCTTTACGTGTATACTCCTAAGCTCACCAAGGCCCACTACTCTTCTCTCTTAATTCTTAGTCAATTTGATGAGTCATGCTCTAGTTCTTTGATCATACTTGCAGAGCTCATATTAAATGAACTAATAAATCATCCAAACTAATTTAAATTCAATTCACTCAAATTAAATTAACTCTCATCATATTATGATCTTAATTACACTGAATTAAATTATACTATTATCAATTAGGCTCTAATTTCCTATCCTATTATTTAATTCTAACTCGTTAAAACTAGCGAATCAGATAGTTTAATTTCACTCTAACCTACATGTCCACAATAACACAATTTAAATAATCACATGGCATCACAATAACACTTCATAACATATAATTACACAATTAGCAATAAGCACATAATTAATTAACTTAATTTGCTTAATTAAGGAGGCAGTTGTCACATTCTCTCCCCCTTAGGACGTTTGGTCCTCCAAACTCAATTACCTTCCTTCGGGAAGAATATAGGGTCAAGTGGGAAGAGGTCCGGGTATCTCCTCTTCATATCAGCTTCTCTTTCCTAGATTGCATAAATACCACCATGATTTTGCGAGTCTACTTTCACGGAATTTCTTTGTTTCTCAACTTCCTGACTCATTGATTTACAATCTGAATGGGCCTTTCTTCATAAGTATAGTCATTACTCAAAAGCACGTGGATGGGCTCAATAACATGAAAGGGATCCTAAAGGTAATCCTGTAACATCGAAACATGAAAGACATTATGCATATGTTCCATTTCGGGAGGGAGTGCTACTTGATATGCCACTGGATTAATCTTTTCAATAATTTCATACGACCTAGCATTCCTCGGTGCTAATTTGCCCTTGGTTCCAAAGCGAGTTTGCCCATTGGTGTCACTTTAATAAAAACATGGTCGCCAACTTCGTATTCCCTGTCTCGCCTTCGGACATCCGCATAGCTTTTTTGTCGGCTTTGTGCAGTTTTCAATCTTTGTTGAATTAACTTCACTTTTTTCGTTGTTTCATGAACAATCTCAGGCCCAAGTAAGGGCCCGTCTCCAACTTATGCCCAACAAATAGAAGATTGACATTTTCTGCCATATAAAGCCTCGAAATGCGCCATATCAATGCTTGAATGGAAACTGTTATTGTAGGCGAATTCGGCTAAAGGCAAGTGAGTTTCCCAATTCCCTTGAAAATCAAGCACACACATAAGTAGCATGTCCTCCAGAGTTTGGATTGTTCTTTCTAACTGGCCATCGGTCTGTGGATGGTATGCATTGCTCAATCTCAATTCATTACCCCATGCCGCTTGCAGAGTTTGCCAAAATCTTAATGTGAACTTCTAGTCCCTATCAGAAACAATGGACACAGGCACTCCATGAAATCTAACAATCTCATTAATGTAAATTGTAGCCAACTTATCCGCATTATAAATTGTTTTGACAGGTAAGAAATGAGCAGACTTAGTCAACCGGTCAACAATAACCCAAATTGAATCCATACCTCTATTGGAGCAAGGTAGTCCAACAATAAAATCCATGGTAATATGCTCCCATTTCCACTCCAGTATTGGCAAAGGTTGAAACAATCCCACGGGTCGTTGATGTTCGGCTTTGACTTGTTGGCAATGTAGGCATTTTGACACAAACTCAGCAATTTCTTTCTTTAATCCCGGCCACCAGAAATTAAGCTTCAAGTCTTGGTACATTTTTGTATTTCCTAGATGGGTAGAAAGTTTTGAACTATGGGCTTCTTGCAAAACTCATTTTTTCACGTCAACATCATTTGGTACACACAATCTACCTTGAAATTTCAACATGCCATGTTCAAAAACGAAATCCGGTCTCGGTTTGGATTCCCGTTCATCAATAATCTTCTTCAAAAATTCATCTTGTTGCTATTTTTCTTTAATCTCTTCAAGAATCACTGGTTAAGTATAAATACCAGCCAATGTCCCGCCTTGTTCTTGCAAAACAATTTCAACCTCAAATTTTTCAAGATCATGTTGCAATTCTCTTTGCTCAGTAAGTAAACAAGCCAAATTCCCAATTGATTTTCAACTAAGCGCATCAGCAACAGTATTAGCTTTCTAGGAATGGTACAAGATTTGCAAGTCATAGTCTTTTATCAATTCCAGTCATTTTCGTTGTCTCATGTTCAATTCTTTCTGGGTAAAGAAATATTTTAAACTCTCGTGATCTATGTAAACTTCACATGTTGCCCCATACAAGTAGTGGCACCAAATCTTCAATGCAAATACTACTGCGGCAACCTCCAAATCATGAGTCGGATAATTCTTTTCGTGTGGCCTCAATTGTTGGGACGCATATGTGTAGACACTCCATTTTTGACCGTCCTCAAGACTTGGGCGTCACCGTTTGAACACTCGGTGATCATCCTTGTTTGTGTTCGTCTTGAGTTCCCGGAGGTCTTGGCTACGCGCCTTGCCTCAAGATCTCTCAACTCGACTGTTTTGTGTTTGGTTTTACACCAAACACTTGTGCTTTGCCTGTGAGGGATAGGGGATGGCTTGTTGGCCATCCCCACACATCACCGGCCATGGCTTGAGGCCACCGGCCATTGGTTTGTTGCCACCGGCCAAATGTTTGGCCGGCCGGCACTTTTTGTGGCCGGCCGAACATTTATTTTGGTCAAATTGCATTTTTTGCCGGCTGACCACTGTTCATCTGCTTTTGCAGATATTTTTTTGTCAACTGTGATAGCTGGCACCCACCTTTGCTCCCCTCCATACACGTGTATGGAGGGATTTCAACCTTGTTAGCTTGCCTTGGAAGCTTTACAAGGTTGAATCTTCTATAAGAGGAAGCCTTTTCTCCCTTTTTGAGGGGTGACAACATTTTTCCAGAGCTTTGAGTTCTAGGATTAGGGTTTGCGTATCCTCCATCTCTATATCTCTCTCTCTCTCTTGTGTATTAGTATGTGTTTTGTCTTACTTTTGCACACAAACACCAAGTCTTACACCTTTTCTTGGTTGCTGAGGGACCAGAGGTCTGTTCTTGGTGTTCTTGGGTGGTTTTGAGCTCAAAGAAGCAGCTGGTCCACCATTTGTGAAGAGGGTCTTCAAGGGTAACATTCTTGCTTTTTTTTACCCCATTTTTGCATAGTTTTTTCGACTACCTTGCAACTTCTTTTAGACTTGGTGTATAACATATAAAAGTCTTATTTTTGTCTACTCTAAATAGTTGTTTAAGAGTGTTTTGAGCTTTAAAGTTGTTTGACCCCTCTTGAGCCTTGTTAGGCTCCATTTTTGTGCATTTTTGGTGAGCTCCAAGACCATTATGTTTGGGCCTCCTCACCACTGAAATCTTGAGGGATTTCAGTGGTGAGAATGGTGCCTTGAGGTCCTAAGAAGGAGAGGGCCACCCCCTCTCCTTGTTGTCCTTGAAAAGGGCCATTTTAGCCTCTTGTGTGAGCAGCTAATTTAGGTTCATGTTGGCCATGTCCTAACTGATTTTTGTGCTTATTATGTCATAATATAGCTCTGTTTTTACTTAGTTTAGACACATCTTGCATGCCTTGCATACATGTCTTGTAATGCCATGTTTAGGCCTTAACATGCTTTAGGTGTTGACCCTTGTTCTAGCATGATTTTGGCCAAGCTTTGTGGAGCTTTTGTGTATGTTTCAGTGTGCTTTAGCTCTATTTTTAGTTGATTTGGTCATGCTTAACATATTTTGCATAGTTCTTTGCATTTTGGCTTGTTAGCCTTAGGTATATGAGTATGTGGCATGCTTTACTTGCCTTGTTCCAGTGGTTTGGCACTACTTCGAGCATCATTTCAGTCTTCATAGCATGCTTGTATGCTTGCATTTGATGCCCCTTTAATGCTTTATAAGGTTGTTGTCTTATGCCCCTTGCTTAGGCCCTTGTGTACACTTTCATGTTTAGGCCACTTAGATGCCATCTAGGTGCACCCTTAGCATTGTTTAGGTCTACCTCGGACTTGTTTTAAGCCCTCTTAGCCTTGTGAAGCTTGGTTGACTTAGCCATGGTTTAAGCCTCCTTGGCTTGCCTTAAGTGCTTGGACCATTATTGCATGCTTTGCTTGTTTTGATTATTTGGTTTGGCACCTCTCTTTCATGATTTTCAAAGCTTACATTGCAAGCTAATTGTCCATGATCATCTCTTTTAAGTGTGCTTAAAAGTTGCCTTTTGATGCTTAGGAATTGGATCATGTATGCATGCATGCTTGTATGTGCATTTGGCCCCATCTCCATAGTTTATGGCCACTGTTTTAGGCTTGTTTGAGGGCTGCCTAAATTAGTTTAAGTCCATCCTTCATGTGTTATAGCATGCTTGCCTCGTGCATTGTTGCATACTTGGTCTATTACATGTTATTACTTGCTTGAAATCATGATGCATTTGGCATGTATTTCATTGGTCAAGTTGCTTTGCATTGTTCCTATGCTTAGTCCACTTTACATGTTATTGTATGTTTGCCACTAGCATAGTTGTCACATGCCTTGCATGCTCATTTTGCATACTTAGCCTCCACGTCTAGGTTGCATTCCATTTGCATGCATGCTTCACCTCTTAAGTTGAGTATGATAGAGGTCGAGCCCATTTGTTTGATTATGTGCATTGCATTCCATATCAAAATGCATACTTGGTTTCTTGGGCCATCACGCATTGAAATGCGCTATTGGTGGTCCAAGAATCGAGACCCATCCTCCTTTGAGTCATGAATATGATAAGGAGTGTGGTTGGTGCATACATTGCTTGAAATGTATTGCCATGCTATGTTTTGCCCTCTGCTGCCGTCAAAAACAGATTCTGCAAGAAGCTTTGGCCGACCGGCCATCTCCAGTGCCGATCGGCCATTCATTAATGGCCGATAGCCTAAACAAGTGGCCGGTGATCATTCCCTTTGGCCGATGACCAATTCCATTAGCCGGTGGTGTTCCACAGAACTCAGAGAAGCAACCCTGGGACTTGTACAGTTTACAGAGAAGGATAACAGTCAGAGCAGAGGCAACTTGTGCATGGCATCGGCTTTCCAAGCGGAACCGAACACGCATTGCATTGGGCCCTCTTCCCGAGGCTATTTACTGTTTTATTAGATTAATTAATTTGATAACTAGTTTAATTGGTCTGTAAAGTTAATCGTATTATTCTTTTGGTCCCTCCGAGCGAGGGCAAATTTGTAATAAGTGTGGGTACGTGTGTGCATGTCTTCTAACCCCCACTTCTATCTCTCTTTTACTTACCTACTTTTGATGGTTAGTATTAGGGCATGTTTAATTTAGCATACCTTATGCTATGCATGTGTGCATCATTCATTAGTATTGTATGCACCAGGCTTGGCGCATCATACTAACAGCATAATATTCCAAATCTAACTTGAATACGTACTACTTGTTGCATCCCACATGCCATCCTAGGATTAGCCGAGCCTATTCTAGTGACACTCTGCATGCGTTGCATTAGCCACTTAACATGAATTAGGATCACGCATATGATTACTAACTAGTTCACTGTGTTGGCTCGGAGTACGCTGTAAGTATTTATGCTTTAGCATCTCGCATGAGTGTGAATGTTAACATGATAGCATGCTTACCATGTGGCTAAATACTTATGTGATATAAACTACCTGAATGCCTATGGATGAAGGTTGGATTGTTTGAGTTGGAACAACTCGCTGAAATCCGTGTTTTAGCCTACTCGCGAGTAGCAAACCTCAAACCATTTCCAAAACGAACGGATATGCAATGCTTTGTTCCAAATTAGGTGATCTAGTCTATACTTGTTCTGCTGTGCGCATCACATAGTAATTCTAGGCCAATTAACTGGAATAAGAACGCATGTGTTTTTAAAAACGAGATATCATGGTTAGTAGAGGTCGATCTACGGATCGGGTGAGAGGGGGTGCTCATACCTGACCTTCCCCAATCGTACCCAAGTTCCCGAGCCGAGGCAACTTCGGTGATGACGGACACGTGGCCTTTGGCACCGAGTCAGGGTTTCCTAAATTTCCCAAAACAAAATATTTAGGTGGTGACTCTGTATCTGGCAAAACAGTCTATGTTTGGCACTTCTTTTCTAAAAATCTGTTTTCTCAAAACGATTTGCCGGATTTGGACTCTTTGGTTTTAGATTAACAACCGTGATAATTCGAGTCCGAACTGTAGCACGAAGGCCTCACGCGGGCGCATCTACAATATGCTATTACTTTTCCATTCAGCATTAATACACACCCCAAACCCTTATAAGAAACATCACTAAAAATAGTAAATTCGTCCGTACCTGAGGGTAAGGTGAGAATCAATGTAGTCACAAGTCGAGTCTTCAATTCTTGAAAGGCTGATTCTCTCTGATCGGTCCAGTCAAACGGTACTCCTTTCTATGTCAACTGAGTCAAAGGCAAGGCAATTTTGGAAAAGTCTCTCACAAATCTTTGATAATATCTAGCCAAACCAAAGAAACTCCGGACTTCAGTAACATTGGTAGGTCTAGGCCAATTAACAACTGCCTCAATCATCTATGGATCCACTGCAATGCCATCTTTATTGGTTACATGCCCCCAAAACATAACACTATCAAGCCAGAATTCACACTTTGTTAGTTTTGCATATAATTTATGCTCTCTCAAGGTTTGCAAAGCAATTCTCAATTAATGTTCATGTTTTACTTTGCTTTTGGAATAAATCAAAATGTCATCTATAAAAACAACTACAAATTCATTGAGGAATGACTTGAAAATTCTGTTCATAAGATCCATAAATGCAACAGGCGCATTAATAACTCCGAAAGGCATAACAAGAAATGCATAATGTTCGTACCTTGTTTAGAAAACAGTCTTTTCAATGTCCTTAGCTTTGACTTTCAATTGGTGGTATCTGGATCTTAGATCAATCTTGGAAAAGACTTGAGCACCTTGCAGTTGGTCAAATAGATCATCAATACAAGGCAACGAGTACTTCTTTTTCACTGTCACCTTGTTCAGCTCACGGTAGTCAATGTAAAGCCTTAATGAACCATCCTTCTTCTTTACAAATAACACCGGAGCGCCCCACGGTGATGTACAGGGTCTGACAAACTTTTTGTCCAGCAATTCTTGTAATTGAACTTTCAACTCTTTCAATTCAATAGGTGCGATTTTGTATAGAGCTTTGGAAATTGGTTATGTACCCAGTATCACCTCAATAGTGAACTCAATCTCCCTGTCAATCAAATCCCCTGGCAAATCATCTGAAAAAACATCTGAAAATTCTCTGACTATAGGAATACTATCCACATTAACTTTATTATCAGCAGGCACAGTCAACACACAACATAAATACCCTTTACATCCCTTTTTAATCAATTTGTAGGCTTTCATAGATGAGATCAAATATGGGGGAGATACTACTCCAACTCCGTTAAATATAAATTTAGGCAATCCAGGTAGACAAAACACAACTTGTTTTGTTACACAATCAATGGAGGCATGGTATTTTGTTAACTAGTCCATTTCCAAAATTACATCAACGTGGTCAAGATTCAGAGGCAATAAATCAACATATAAAATCACATCCCCAATAACAATCTCACATGTAGGATACATATAAGCACAAGTCATGGACCCCCTCAATAGGTGAAGACACAGCTAATAAATAATTCATGGGTTCCAGTGGTCTAGTTAATTTTCTCGAAAAAGCATGCGAGACAAATGAATGCGTAGACCCCGAGTCAATTAAAATATAAGCATTTTGAGCACAAATTGGAAGTATACCTGACATAACTATCTCAGTATGCTTCACATCTCCTCGTACAAGTGTAAACACCCGGCCTTGCCTCAAAGTTTCTCTCTCAGTAGCTTTAGAATTAGGTTTTGGTGTAGGGGTTGATGATGCAGCACTTGCTACGAGTCTACTAGTGCCCTGAGATGTGAGAGAACAATCTTTGACCATGTGGCCCACCTTGTCACACCTGTAACATGCCCTAAAAATTTTGTAACAAACCTTTTTATGTCTTCTACCACATTCTAGACAAGATAGTATGGAATTGTTCCCTTGGCTGGAACTACTTGTCGACCCTGTGTTTTGCTTTTTATTCCACGAGTTGTTCCGGCCCTTTTTAAAATTAAAACTTTGTCTCTTACCCCGCCATTCAGTCACCGGCGTCTTAGCCTGTTTCAATGCTGCCACATTTGCCTCAGCTGTGATATCTCGATCAAGGACATCTACATACTTGAGTAATTTCAAAACATTAATCTGGTCAAGTATCTCCACATTAAGTCCACCCTCAAATTTTCTAGCCTTTTATAGTCTATCTACCATGTGTGGTGCATAGTGGGCGAGCTTGGTGAACTTAGTTTCATATTCTACTACTGACATGGCACGTTGCTTCAGTTGTTCAAATTCGGATACTTTGCGGTCTCAGACACACTGAGGGAAATATTTATCATAAAAAGCTTCTTTAAACTGAGCCCAAGTCATAGCATTGTTTGTATCACGAATAAGCATCCACCACCACCTGGCTTCTTCTTGTAAGGTAAAAATAGCCAATAACATTTTCTGCGCCTCTGAACATGGGAATACTTCAAACAGTTTTTTAGTTTCTAGGATCCATACTTCGGCCTTCAGTGGCTCAAAACCTCCCTACAATGTTGGTGGCTTTATTTTGTTAAACTTTTGTGTCAAAGCAATAACATCATCATTGGCATTAGTTCTGGTTGCACTAGTGGCGGAGGAGGACATTGAGGCTGTTGGTTCTGTTGTTGTCTTAGAGCCTCAGTCAATAATTCAGCCATCCTTTCCAATCTTGCAATTCTTGTTTCGAATGATTCAGTTTTATCTGTATTCCTTGCATTCTCCATTGCATTATATAAAGCATAGTAATAATAAACATAGGAAAAGTAGTTTTCTTATTCATGTTAGCACATATTCACATATATATCCACACACACATATTTACGCTTATGTAATGCCCTAATTGCTTTTCTAGGACATTCTATAGCTCATTTGGACATATGTGTGCAGTATAACTCGTGCTCTGATACCACTCTATCACAATCCAAACCCACCCCTAAGGATTTAGTATCGTAACCGACCAGTAATCTGTAATTACCAAAGGCCGACTTAGCAGTAATAACAATTAAAAAGAAAAAAAAAAAAAAAAGAGGGGCCAGTGGAAGCCTGTGTATATATTAAAACATAATGTCCAAAGAGTTGTGAGGACGTAAAAAAACAAACACCTTCCATATGAGTGTATACATATATGCACACATAAGTCCAAGTCCATCTCCAACATACATATAAAAGCTTAAGTCGTAGACATCCAAGACAAGTTGGGGAATTAAATCCCAAGCCCAAAAACAAAGTATAAAATATTTATTTCACATCAAACAACTTGCCAAAAAGGGATGGAATTAAATCACTGAAAAGCCTTGACAACAACGGATCGAAGCCTCATAGTGAGGCACAATGGGTTAGCTTGACAAAACAAAATCGAGTCGACAATGCTAACTCCGCTCGGGTGCTTGATCACTTACATACATATATATACATAGTGAGCTAAAGCCCAGTGAATAACAAATGCGGAAAGGGGTTAAGAATGAATGTCCTTTCAGTATTTAAAACAGTCAATTGCATCGGTAGATCATTTGCATGATCAATATTTCATATTCCATATCATATCTGTCATATAGGAATCATAGCAGTCATGTGTGGTATATCCAATAGCAGAACAGTACATTAGGTCTTAAAAGACCAAACAGTTAATTGATGGCCATCAAAATAGTAAACAGTAGTTCCAACATTGAAACTGACAGAGATCTCTATAACAGTAGCAATAACAGTAACAGTAACAATAGCAGTAACAGTAATAGTAACAATAGTAGTAACAGTCAGTTGCTATGGATGTCACGAGTACAGTTCATAAATTAGGACAAACATTCATTCAGTAAACAATATCATTTCAAAAAGCAATATAGTTAATCAGTCAGAAAATAATTATAATTGAACATAACTTTATAACATTGTTACTCACAGTGGGCTCTGTAGAACAAATGCTAACATGCACTAAAGACGCAACGTCTAACCTAAACAAACAAATTCAAGCACAATAACTCAATTACATCCATGTCGGATTCAATCATTTCTTTTTCAATTCGTTTCGTTGTTCATTCGGTCAATTTTTGTTCGTTGTTCACTTGTTTGGTTCTAATCGGTTCTATCTTCCATTAGTTTACTCATAAGATGCAATGCACATGAAAAACACTTTTAAACTGATGCAAACGGAGGCCCAAAAGATGGAAAAGATGAGTGAAAAACAAACCGGAGCTGCCCAAAAGGGCCGCACGTGCAGAACCAGTGTCACACGTGCACCTCGTACGTGCATATATTTCAGTATGCAAGCTCCAATTTACCTTGTTTTCCGTACGTACGGGGCCCCAAGCTGCACGTGCGGTGCTGGAAAATCTGGAACCCGAAAATCTGCTCAAATGTGCAATTTACATTGGTGACAAAACAATTTCATTTCCATACATTTCAAGCTCCAAAAACTCTCAAGAACACATGGGATTAAACATAGTAAGCTTAAACAAAACTCATAACTTCAATTTGAAACTCAAATCCATGTAAAAGTTCAAACTTTTAAACTTTTAATACAAAGTTATTCACTATGCAAATTGAGCTCCAAGGTTTGAATTCATGGAGCTTCCTTCTTAGTTTTCAAAACTCATGCAAGAAATCAAATGTAAACCGAAGGTTTTCATGGAACTGTGCCATGCATGGTGAAATTAATAGTGAATTCATTCTTTTCTTCTATATATTTACTTGTATGTCTTAAATCTTAGCAATAAGAGCAAAACCTTAATTTGATCATCAATTCATTTTAATTTACCCTTGAAACTTAAATGATGGTGCATGTGCAAGTCTCTATAGCAAGAATTTACGAAGAAAAGCTTACCTTGCTCTAATGGTTAAGGAGAATTCAAGACAATCCTCTACTTTCTTCCTAAGTTCTTTACCTCTCCTTTCTTCCTTCTCTTCTTACTCTATGTTTAACTCTCAAAACCTCTCATTCTCTCTCTTTACATGTATACTCCTAAGGTCACCAAGGTCCACTACTCTTCTCTCTTAATTCTTAGTCAATTTGATGAGTCATACTCAAGTTCTTTGATCATACTCACAGAGCTCATATTAAATAAACTAATAAATCATCTAAACTAATTTAAATTCAATTCACTCAAATTAAATTAACTCTCATCGTATTATGATCTTAATTACATTGAATTAAATTATACTATTATCAATTAGGCTCTAATTTCCTATCATATTATTTAATTCTAACTTGTTAAAACTAGTGAATCAGACAGGTTTAATTTCACTCTAACCTACTTGTTCACAATAACACAATTTAAATAATCACATGGCATCACAATAACACTTCATAACATATAATTACATAATTAGCAATAAGCACATAATCAATTAACTTAATTTGCTTAATTAAGGAGGTAATTGTCACATCTACCTTTTTAACAAAGGGACACGAGTGAAGAACTCAACAGATCTAGGTGTATTTGTAGAGAGAATGTGAGTTTTAGAGAGAGGGAGTCTCAACTTAGGATTTTGAAATGTTTAGAGAGAGACGAAAAAGTGATGTAAAAAATTACTTTTATGGACTGATATACGTGCAGATCACTCGAGCGCATAAAGTGTTGCTCGAGCGTCCAGACACAAAAGATATGACCGCTCGAGCGCAAGAAACATAGCTCGAGTGCAGAATACGATCTCCTAGAAGTTTTACATACAAAAGACCATCGCTCGAGCTTAACAACGGCCGCTCAACCCGACACCACTCAAGCGCAAAAAACATCCCTCGAGCATAGAATACCACTTCTCAGCTGTTTTGCAGACTTACAAAAGTACTGAGAGTTCATGAAGACCGCCCAAGCGCTAGAAGTGACACTCAAGCGAAGGAACAAAATTCTGGGCAACAAAAGTTTGAAAAACAAACTACCAATCTGTTTCAAACGCAATCAACACATCCTAAAAGCCAAACTCAAAAAGAGATAAGGGGAAACAAGACATGAATAACTATATATGACAGCGAAACCCGGATCCAAAATATCAAATGGGTCGGGTCCAAACCAGAATTCCTATAATCTTCCCCCCCTTAGGAATTTCGTCTCCGAAATTTTAAACTAAACATTAAAACCATGTTTTAACCAATTACAACAATGACAATAATTCCAATTCATCACCATGACCTATCCACCTGTCATCCATTCCCATCAACATGATAAACGAGTTTTTAACACTGAATATACAATTCACATTTCCAAAACATATACAATGTTTATATTACATTAACATAACAAAGTTTTCAATACATGCTCAAACATCAACAAATAGATCTGGGTACTTTTCACGGACTTCCATTTCATGCTCCCAAGTGGCCTCCTCAACCCTGTGGTGTCGTCACAACACTTTTACCAAAGGAATCGTCTTGTCACGCAAGACTTGGTCTTGAATATCTAAGACTCTAACCGGTCTCTTCTCATACGAGGCATCCTCATCAACCTCTAACTCAATCTAGTCCAACACGTGTGAAGGATCCAGCTCATACTTTCGAAGTATACAAATATGAAACACGTCATGAACCCGAAAATCTGTGGCGACAAGGCCAAACGATAAATTACCTCCCTAATCCACTCTAGGATCTCAAAAGGTCCTATAAACCTAGGAGACAACTTTCCGCTCTTTCCAAACCTTATCAAACCCCGTCTAAATGATATCTTCAAGAAAATATGGTCTTCCACCTCAAAGGATAACAGTCTCCTCCTATAGTCGGCATAGCTCTTCTGACGACTCTGAGTCGTAACCAACCTCTTACGGATAAGTGCAACTTTCTTCGTCGTTTTTTGAACCAACTCTGGACCCAACATAATTATATCACCCACCTCGGCCCAATACACAAGAGATCTACACGGTTAGCCATACAAGGCCTCAAACAATGCCATGGCAATACTCAACTAGAAGCTATTGTTGTAGGAAAACTCCACTAAGGGTTAGTGCCTCTCTCACAACCCCTTAAAGTCAAGGACACAACCTCAAAGCATATCCTCAAGGATTTGAATAGTAAGCTCTAACTGCCCGTCAGTTCGAGGATGATAGGCGGTACTAAAAGTCAATCTAGTGCCCAAGGCATTTTATATACCCTACCACAACCGAGCCGTAAAACGCAGATCTCTATCTAAAACAATAGTCACAGGGATCCTATGAAGTCGAACTATGTCCCTAATGTAAAGGTCGGTTAGATAATCTACCAAGTCACTCGTGCGCATAGGTATAAAGTGCGCTAACTTGGTCAATTAGTCAACTACCACCCAAATGGCGTCATTACCCCGTTGAGTCCTCGGAAGACCCACAACAAAATTCATTGTCACATGCTCCCACTTCCACTCAGCTATAGGCAAGAGTTGTAGCAAACCCGCTGGCCTCTGATGTTCGATGTTCACTTGTTGACAAGTCAGGCACCTCAATACAAACACAGCTACATCTTTCTTCATCCCCTTCCACCAAAACTGGTGACTGAGGTTGTGATACATCTTTGTGCCTCCTGAGTGCACCACAAGGCATAAATGGTGAAACTCTCAGAGTACCTCCTCTCGACAAGATTCCGGCACGAAAAGACGGTCAAGATATCTAACACTCGTGTCAGAATACACGTTCAAGCCTTTCTCTACCTTCCCACTAGATATCTTATCTCGGAGGATTTCTACCTTAAGATCACTCTTTTGTGCTTCTATAACTCGGCTCACAAGTATAGGTTGTGCAACCACCGAAAACAAAGTTGCTGACTCAATGGACTCGCCAATATGCAAGTCAAATTCACCAACAGCACCCAACATCTCCCATTCTCGGATGGCAATACTTGCTACACTGCTAAAGGACTTTCTACTCAAGGCATCAGCCACTACATTGGCTTTCCCCAGATGATAGTGTAACTCAAAATCGTAATCCTTCATAAACTCCATCCACCCTATTTGCTTCAAATTTAGGTCTTATTGTGAGAATAGACATTTCAAACTCTTATGATCAAAAAAACATCTCAAACTTCTCACCATAAAGGTAATGCCTCTTAATTTTCAAAGCAAAGATCACAGCTACTAATTCTAAATCATGGATAGGATAGTTCCTCTCATGTGTTTTTAACTAACATGAGCCATAAGCTACTACCTTCCCTTCCTACATCAAAACACAATCCAAACCTTCCCGTGAAGCATCACAATATAAAGAATAGCCCAAATCCCTCTTCGGAATAATCAATACTGGAGTAGTGGTAAATCTAACCTTAAGTTCTTGGAAAGACTTCTCACAAGTCTCATTCCACGTAAACTTGATTCACTTTTGCGTTAGTCTAGTCAAAGGTGAGGCCAACTTAGAGAAATCCTCCTTAAACCAACAGTAATACCCAGCCTACCCCAAGAAACCAGGAATCTCAAAGGCATTCTTAGGTTGTTCACAATCTTGTATTGTTTCTATCTTAGAAGGGTCTACCGTCACTTCTTCTCTGGATATCATATGGCCTAGGAACTTAACTTCTTTTAGCCACAATTCACACTCCCGAACTAAGCATACAATTTATGGACTCTAAGCAACTCAAGCGCAACTCACAAGTGTTTCTCGTGTTCCTCCTTGGAGGGTTAGTAAATCAGAATGTCATTAACAAAGACGACTACGAAATGATCTAAGAACACACGGAATATTCGATTCATTAGATCCATAGACATAGCTAGTGCATTGGTTAGCCCAAAAGGCATCACTAAGAACTCATAATGGCCATACCATGTACGGAATGCCGTCTTCTGGATATCTTCCTCCCTTGCTCTCAACTGGTGATAACCTGATCTCAAGTCTATCTTAGAAAAACAATAAGGCCCCTTCAACTGGTTAAACAAATCATCTATGCGTGGCATTGGGTACTTGTTCTTAATAGTTACCTGGTTCAACTTCCAGTAATCAATACAAACTTGTAATGCACCATATTTCCTCTTGGCAAAGACAGCCGGTGATCCCTAAGGCGAAGTACTAGGGTGAATAAAACCCTTAACTAGCAATTCTTGGAGTTGAATATTCAACTCACTCAGCTCGGTGGGTGTAAATCTGTACGGTGCCATAGAAATCGGTGTCATGCCAAGCACTAAGTCAATAAAGAGCTCAATCTCACGAGGGGGTGGCAAACTAGTGAGATCCTCAAGAAAAATATTCTAGTATTCGTAAACTACCCTTGGCAAATCAACTCGGATTTCATCACACTCACTACCCAAGAAGGTTACAAGAAGACAACTAAGCTCACTCCGACCACGCAGATCATACACTGGCGATAAAACTCTATCAGCTCTGTCCCCGATGAAATAAAAACAATCACCACTCAAGGTACATATAGTAACCCTCTAACAGTAACAATCTATGACAGCCCGATACGATAACAACCAATCCATACCCAATATAGTATCAAAACTCGACATGTCAATCAACACAAATGCAAAAAGAAGTCGGCGATCGGTAACCTCTATCTCGCAACCCCAACACCCCTGTTCCAAAACAATCTCACCACCATCAAGTGACTCTACACTGACTAGAGATGCTAATAGAGCCAATTCTAACCCCAATGTTGATGCAAATGTAGTCGAAATAAAATAATGGGTTGCACCCATATCAGTTAACACATTGGCAATAGTACCTGTCACAACTGAAGGCGCTGGCATTAAGTCTGGTGTAGTAACAACATACGCATGCCCTGTAGGTCTTTGCTCCGCCTGCTCACCCTTTGGAGCATAAGTCTAATACACTGACTGTGCTGAAGAGGCCTCCTGATTAGCCCTCGAGGCCTGTGTAGGCTGGTGGCTCTGTGTCTGCCTCAAACTAGACGCACTAGGTATGCCACCTGGCTAGGGACAAAACCTCCTCACATGCCTTGACTGTCCACACTGATAGCAGGTAGGCAGTTGTCCTCTCCCCTGACTCTGGTTCTGAGAACGAGCCGTAGGCGATGTAGACTGTTGCCCTCCTCCTCTCTGTGAGCAAGCTGGTGACTTGTGACCCAACTAACCACACTTGAAATAAGAAAAGTCTCCCTGACTACCTCTTCCTAAACCCGATTTCGGCATAGGAAATGTGGATCTAGACTATGTTTCCTAGGATTGTTGTGAGGCGAGACCCCTCTTCCTCTTATTGTCCCGACTCTCTCCCTAAAGCTCCTAACTCCTCCTAGAGCCTCTCATTCACTCCTCCTCTACCTGAACTATGGTCTCAAGATGAGTCACCGCCTCTACAAGGCGTCCGTAGTCCCTAATCATTAACCCAACTACCTTAAAAAGGAGCCCGGTCCTCAACCTCTTCTTGAACTCAATACAACAGCATTCCTCAGTCGCCATGAGTTCTGGTGCAAATCTAGAGAGGCTAGTGAAAGCTCCCTCGAATTCGGCTATTGGTAGGCTAAGTTGCTTGAGTTTCAGGAACTAATCTCTCAACTTCTCCATAGCAGTGGGAGCTAAGAACTTATTCTAGAAGGCGTTGACCAAAGCCTCCCAAGTCACTCGAATGCGCTCACACGCATACTTCCACCATTGACCCACATCTCTCTTCAGCTGGAAGGATACCAAGGTCACTCTCAACCATCGTCTTCGATGCCAAGCATCTTAAATGTCTTCACTATCTGCTCTAATCACTCGTCCACCTTTAGTGGCTCCTTAGGATCACCTAAAAGCTCGTCCAGAGTGGACCTGAAGAACTCCCTCTTTAAGAATGACGACCCTTCCTCAGTAAATTGGGCCAAGACTTGATTCTCAGCCTTGAGAATATTCATGGATTCCCGCAAAGCTTCGGCCATTTCACAGGCCAAAGAGCCCATGGCCTGTTGACCAACTGATTCGGCCACATTGGCCTAACCAACCCCTTCCTCTTGCGCCGAAATCTTATCTCGTAAAAACACCTCATGCCTTCAAGACCTATCACACCTACCACCACTACATCCACGTCCTAATATCCTAATGAAGGTAACAAAAGAGATTAGCACATTTACAAATGCGTCGAAGCTAACTCACTTGCGTCCTAATGCGATGGACAACAGTAATTCACTCCACATAAGTACATAATCACATAAACACATACGAATTTTCTTCCTAAATAATGATCATCCCGTAGCATTGCTAGAGTTCCAATTAGAAATAGCAGTGATCAAGTGCTCTTCTAATAGGACTTTTAGAAACCTGTAGAGCCAATCAATATTTTAGAATTTAAATCTCATACCCATATAATCACATAAGCATGTTATCACATAGTATTGCAAACATACAAACATCTTCATCAAGCAAGATAAACACATTGTGATAAGAACCACTTTCTACGTACACAAAATATTCAAACTCGGTACTCTCTAATACCAAATTGTAACGTTCCAAAATAATAGGCAATAGACCATTCATTATATACATTAAATAACTACACCAACATAAGTAATTATCTTTCATTGATTCCGATTGAGTTTATAAAAGAATGACATATACAGATATACATTCATAAGCCTATCCCTGAATCTATAGCATATGTCACAGCATGAGAAAGGATCTGAAAATAAAACAAATAATAAATGCCCTAAAGGCTTATAACTTTCCAAGACAGTACTTGGTTACAACAAAAGTGGAGTTTTAAGTCCAATACAGTTAAAGCCCTTAGCTTATACAAAAATGAATATAACAAAATGAAACTCTTGCTCTAAGGCCTCCCAAGCTATTGCCTTAGCGAAGGCACATCATCAGCACCTGAAATGTTTTTCCCACATAGAGTGAGCCAAAGCCCAGTAGAAATAATCCATCACAGCATATGAATCTTAACAAACTTATAAGGTGAATGCATATGCAGTGCTTATATCAAAACATTTATCTCTTTTAAAAGACCATGCAATGCCAAATGAATATCATAGTTCATAAAATATTCTCTGTTCAAGGAAAACAAAGTAGTGAATCATATTTCTAGAAATCTCTAAAACAGTATCACATTTCAAGGAAATTTCGTTTGCGAGAAACCGTAAACCAGCACCCATGTAAATGTAGGCTATACAAGCACTACTATTGTCATGTTACGGATATTTCATCTGTGGGGTTCACACCCATATATACGCGTGATTTTTGGAACTTTCACCCGGGACACACAAGCCAACTTATTTGATATAACAACAACTCATTTCCAGATTTAGCCCTTTTCTCAAAACAATGTACATTTGTAATATATAAATATGAAATAATAATCGATACAAATGAATGAGAAAAATAGTTTCAATTTCCCTAATTCTTATACAATTTCTATAACAATCATAGCTATCCTCTACCGATAGTCTAAAATAGATATTTCTAAACAAATAAAAAATAGTCCATAAAGATAAACTTTCCATATTCCAAAGTGTGGATGGTAATACATACCCAACTCCACCATCCTCATCAAAACTAATCCAATTTTATAATTTAATATCAATCTCATTATTTATATAAAACCAACATTTGACATAATTAGGGCAAATCCCCTTTTATTTCTCAAAATCAATTCTACATATTGAAACCAAGTATTTATTCGCAACTCAACATTATTTTCCATATTAAAATCATTTTCAATGATTCATTTGAAAAACCCCTCTTTTGATTTTCACCCAAAACCCAAGATTTGTTCCAAATCTTCCAAAATCTCAATATTATGTAGAAATAACAAATAACTAAGTTAAAACTCATAAAAAAAGTGTGGAGATATCCCTACCTCAAGTTTTAGAAAATGAGAAAGAGAGAGAGTGTGTAGGAAACCCAATGACGCCAAAAATCAACTTTACTGTGATTAGAATTGAGCCCTCGCCGAGCTCTACCTTTTTAATAAAGGAACACGGGTGAAGAACTCAACGGATCTAGGTGTATTTGTAGAGAGAATGTGAGCTTTAGAGAGAGGGAGTCTCAACTTAGGGTTTTGAAATGTTGAGAGAGAGAGAGAGAGAAAGAGAGATGAAAAAGTGATGTAAAAAGTGGCATTTACAGACTGATATACGCGCAGACCGCTCACCCGCAAGAAGTGTCGCTTGAGCATCCGGACACAAAAAATGTGACCGCTCAAGTGCAAGAAGCTTAGCTCGGGTGCAGAATATGAACTCTCAGAAGTTTTACAAACAAAAAACCATCGCTCGAGCTTAGTAATGGCTGATTGAGCCAACACCACTCAAGCGCAAGAAGCGTCACTCGAGTGTAGAATACCATTTCCCAGTAGTTTTGCAGTCCTGCAAAAGTACTAAGAATTCATAAAGACCGCTCCAGCGAAGGAACAAAATTTTAGGCAACAAAAGTTTAAAAAACAAGTAACCAACATATTCCAAACGCAATCAACACATCCCAAAAGCCAAACTCAAAGAGAGATAAGGGGAAACAATACATGAATAACTATATATGACAACGAAACCCAAATCCAAAATATCAAATGGGTCAGGTCTAAACCAAAATCGCTATATAGTCCATAATATATTTTTGTATTTCAATAAGGCTTATTATTTGAACATTTGATCCACCAAACCCTAATTTTTATATTTAAGGTATTTTGTGAATAATTTTACCTTTACAATATATTTTTTAAACCCTTAGCAATTTAATGGTGTGAACATTCATATTTGACAGTGTGAATGTTTTCATCACGGAACATTCACAATGTTAATGTGAGCATTAATGCACGCTTCATCCTATTATTATTAGGTGTATTTTGGTATGACTTCGAAAATTCTATGAGTTTTGAGTGTATTTATTAAGGTTTGGTTAAGGGTGATTTTTTCAAAAAAAGTTAGCAAACAGGTGATTTGGCCATGGGAATTAGTGTTCTTGTATGTTATTCGTGTGACGTGTGTTAATATAGTATGTGAACCAAGGTTTGATCTTATCGGTCACCAAGGGATTGAGGTGTGGTGTTTGACTGTTATTTGATATAGGTGCTACGTAGCGGTAGTGTTGTGGTGCGATAGCCTCTTGTGAGTTGGCTTAGCGCGAGAGAGTAGGTAAATGTGTTTGGTTGTTGGAAACGCAATCAGATTGTGAGAACATCGGTGTGTAGACACCCCATTTTTGACCGACCTTAAGACTCAGACGTCACCAATTGAGCACTCGGTGATGTTGCATATTGTGCTCGTTCTGAGGTTTCAGAGTCTCGGCTGCGAGCCTTGCCTCCGGACTTCGAGGCTCTTTTGTGCCTTGCCTCGGTTTGCGAACCGGGCCCTATTTTCTTCGTTTTCTCTTTCCAAAGGGAGGGAGAGGTCTCGTAGACCATCTCTCAGTGGCCGTAGGCTACGTTTCGTCGTCGTAGGCTATTTTTCCTGTTTGGAGCCCAGTTTCCGATTTTCGGAGCCGTCGGCCATGTGCCTCGGTTCGGGAACGCTTAACTACCTCCGTTTGCTCCGGTTTTTGGCACACACCTTATTTACTCCCTTTAGAGGGACACTGTGACCTGGGAGACTACCTTCGTGGTCATACGCCACTTTCGGTGTCTAACAGCCTGTTTTCGGGGCCCCGAACCGCGCGTTTTGGCCCCCGAACCTTTGTTTTGCATCCGTTTTGGTCCATTTTCGGTAGAGACCCTACTTTCATTATTAGGGAGGTGGTAGGATGGTGGCCGGCCACCTCTTCCCCTGAAAAGCCAATTTTCTCTTTTTCTCTCTCCAAAAGCCGATTTTTCTGACAGAAAGCTTGTTTTTCTCACTTTTGAGCCACATTTTCTGGCTTTTCATACCACCATTGTGTTGTGCTCATCTGGGAGGCCACCAATATGGATAGACCGACCAAAAATTCATCTTGACCCTTTTGAACCTTGCTTAAAAGCTAGCTTTTCTCTCTCTTGGGTCACTTTTTCTGGTTTTTCTCTACACAGCTGTATTCTACTCATCTGGGAGGCCACCTTTCTGGGTAGGCTGACCAGCAATTTTTGTTGACCCTTTTGACCCCTGGTCAGCCGACCAGGGAGGGTGGCCGGCCGGCCACTTGAGTTGGCCGGCCTGTTTCTTGCTTTTTGCTTTTTCTGAGTATAGTCTAGTTGTGCCAGCTAGAGACCATTTGATGCATCCTCCATACACGTGGATGGAGGATACTTGGGGCCTTTTTGGATATTTTGGAGAGGAGAGGCTTGGCTTCATATCAACTGGTTGAACAAAATTCCTTAAGGCATATAACTTCCCTCCTCCATTGTCACTATTCCAAGCTCCAAAACCCTAGTTTTCTTGGTCCATTTGCACTACAACCCTTAGCACCACACCTCCATCATCCATTCCAGCACCTTGGAAGTCATTTGCAAAGGTTGAAAGCTCACCAACTTGGTCCAAAAGTTGCTGGAGGTCGGCTCTTCAAGGGTAAGTGTCCATTTCCCTTAAACTTGCATTTTTTTGCTTCATTACTTAGCTTCACTTGAAAGTATTTTTGGGCTTTGTCATAAACTAGAAAGTGTCATATTTTGAGCTCCTCTTCAACTTTGTTTAAGGGAACTTTGCTGTTTGAGGTCATCTACTTCCCCTTACCCTCTATCTCTCTTTTAGGGCTATTTTTGCATCATACTTTAGCCTTACTTGTGAACATTTTCGAGATTTGTTATAAACTGAAAAAAGCCTTGTTTTGACCTTCTCTTTAAGTTTTCTTGAGGTCACTTTTATGTTTGGAGTCATCTCCTTCCTTGCATGCTTCATTCCTTCATATTTAGGGCTATGCATTAGAGCATTTGCATTGGACTTGTTTTGGCCTCTTAGCCACTGAAATTCAGGGGATTTTCAGTGGCTTTGATAAGATTTTTAGCTTTAAAATCATAGAGGGGTGACCCTCTCACCCCTCATTTTCTTTACTAGCATCATTGGCTTTCCAAAGGGGCTCTATTTTTCATGCATTGAAGTCACTTTTTGGGCTCAATTTTGTGGGTTTTAAGGTCTGCCTTAGGTCTGTTCGGGACCCTTTTGATCATATTTTATGTCTATAGTGTATGTGTAGAACAATTCCATTCAAGGTCTTTTGAGGGGGCCTTTCATCGTATGCATCCTTGACTGATTTCAGGGCCAATTTTGTGAGTTTTAGGGTTATCACAACTCATTTCCAGAGTTGGTTTGGTCATGATAAGTGTCTATCTTATATGTGTTTAACAACCCCTTGAATGGCCTTCCAAAGAAGCCCCTCATTTTTACCTTCATTGGCTGCATTTCAGTGATTATTTGGGTATATTTTGGCATGTTTTATTCACTGTTTTTGGCTGGTTTGGTGAGTTCTCATTTGCTTTATATACATGTCATGTAAACCATGCTTGCTAGCCAATGTTGCATGCTATTTTAGTCTATCATGTTAGCATCTTTTGACCATGCTCTAAACTAGAAATGTGCATGTTTTGGGACTGTCTTGGCTCTTTCTTTTGACTTCATGATCAAATAATGCTTGCTTTGTATACTTGTGGTTCAATACATGTGCCTAGTTTCGAGTTTCGGGGCTTATTTCATGCATTGGGTGCCATATTTTCATGTTTCGGGACCATTTAGCATTATGTTTCAGCACTGAAAATTAAATGTTTGAATACCATGCTTCATCCTTGCCATGCTTGGGTAGAGTGGTATTTTATGCCTTAGGTTCGGTCCTTGGTTTGCGTGCATGTGTGCATGCATTTCGGTTGTTTCATTGTCATCTAATGGCCACTGATGTGAGTGTGGCTGAGGTCCACTCATGTTGGCATAAGTCCATTATGCATTGTGTATGCCTTTTCAATTCATAGCATTGCGTATGCTAGGTTGCATGTTAGTGCATTGTATATGCCATGTTACATCAAGCATTGTGTATGCCATCTCATAGCATTGCGTATGCTAGGTTGTATGTTAGTCGCATTATGTATGCCATCTCATTTGCATCGTGTTTGGAATAGGAGTTAGCCCAAACACGGGAAACGAGGGACGTTTCGTACTCCGAGTGACGGAACGTGTCTCAATTCCCCGTCGCCGACACTCCAAATTACCCATGATGGAGTTTAGGTCTTGTTGTGTTTTCATGTGCATTCATTTCATATTGAGTCGTGCAATTCGACTCCTCGGCCATCATGCATCGATATGCGTGATTGGTGGCACGAGGATCAAAGACTACACTCCCTGAAGAGTAGTCATGCATACATATATGAAAATACTTTGCCATGCCCCTTTGTTGCTCTCTGTTGCAGCAAATCAGAAATCAGCAGCTTTCTAAAGCCTTGCACAGCATTCCAGCATTAATTGCAAACAGAGGCAAACCGGGGCATCGCAATGGATTTCCGCGCCAGGCAATTCAAGCATGCATCATTCCACCATTCGGAACAGAGTCGAGGCAGTCCATAGGCTTACACGCTAGTTTATCGCTTTCCTAGTTAATTTGTTAATTAATTAGGGTTTTGTAATATTTAATTATTCTTTCCGGACTGTAATTATTTATTCGGATTGTATTATTCTTTTGGACCCTCCGAGCGAGGGCAATGTTGTAATAAGTGTGCGTGTGTGTGATGTATGTCTTCCAACCCCACGTCTTTCTCCCTTTTATTTACCAACTTATGATGGTTAGATTAGGGCATGTTTCAATTAGCATACAGTATGATAGCATGTTTGCATTCATTCATCTGTCTTGCATGCACCGGGCTCGACACATCACACTAACTGCATTTGTATTTCAATTCCAAATTGAATACGTGTTAGCTGTAGCATCATCACATGTCATCTTTAGAATAGTCGAGCCTTTCTTAGTTGCATTTTGCATGTGTTGCATTAGGCATTTCTGTATAGTTAGGATCATGCATGGATTTTTAACAGAGCTTTTGTTTTAGCTTGGAGTACTCGGTAAGCGTTTATGCTTTAGCATCCTTGCATGCATGTGAGTGACTGCCATGATAGCATGCTTACCATGAGGCTATGTGCTTATATGATATAACTGCCTGAATGCCTGTGGGTGAAGGTTGGGTTATTTGAATTGGAACAATTTATTAATTATGAGTTTTAAAGCCCACTAGATAGTGGCAAAATCATATTTTTCTAAGCCCACCCGAGGGTGGCAAATCCACGTCTTAGCCTACTTGTGGGTAGCACCATCAAACCATTTTCAAATAAACAAGCATGAGATGTTTTGTTCCAATTCAGGCAATCCGGTCTATATTTGTATGCTGTGCGTACCACATAGTAAATCTAGGCTAATAACCGGAATAAGAACGTATAATGTTTTTAAAACCAGATATCATGGTTAGTAGAGGCCGATCTTTGATCGGGCAAGCGGGGGTGCTCACGAAGTGACCTTCCCCAATCGTACCCAAGTTCCCGAGCCGGGTCAACTTTGGTGATGATGGACGCGTAACCTTAGGCAGCGAGTCAGGGTTTCCTAAATTTTTCAAAATAAAATATTTAGGTGGCGACTCTGTATCTGGCAAAGCAGTCCATGTTTGGCACTTTTTTCAAAAAATTTGTTTTCAAAAACGATTTGCCGGATTTGGACTCTTTGATGATTTCATCGGTCTTGCATTGCACTCTGCGAGATTAGATACAGGACCGTAACATTGAGTCCTGAACTGTAGTGAGCCCAAGGAACAAAATGGGGGAGAATTTCCTCCCGGGACGTTCGGGGACGTCTACACGGTGGAACAAGGAATTCAAGGTCGAAATAACCCACTTTGGGTAATGGTAAGATGTTGTATAATAGGTAATAAAGGTTTTTTTTGCATGGTAAGTAATAGTGTATGGGACATATGTAGAAAGGGATTAGTCATGAGACTATCCCAGGTGGTGGTCTCGGTATTGGGAACTTGCATATTAATGTGTTGTTATATGGTATAATATTCGATAGTACTAAGTCACTTTTGGTGTGTCTATTTATTTCTTGGTAGTCTTGTGTGGAATCTCTCATATTGGGACGATTCTTGTTGTGGTTTCGATTTATGAGTGGAACTCTTGATGATGCAATAAGGTTGTTATTGACAATATAGGTCCTTGTGCTTGCGTGCGTGCGTGAGTATGAAGTGTCTGAGAACCATGGGATAATGTATGACTTGACTTGAGCGGGTGAATTATGTGTTGTGATCTTTAGGAGTTTAGCTTGGAATCATGTATAGTGTGAGGAAGTGTTTGCAGGGTAGTCGTATGTGTTATAGGTTAGTTGGGAATGGAAGGAGTGTGGGTAAACTTTGAGGCATTCGGCGTAATTCAATGGATATATGAGAGTGTGGGTATGGAACTCCATCTCAGAGTTAGTGAAATTAGACAACATGTTGGTGTTGGTGTTGAGTTAGGTGGAGTTAAGTGGTATGTTAGTGTTCGGAGGCTAGTGTAACGTTGTGGTGTTGGATAGTTGATTGGTTGGTATCCGGGTTGGTTGACCTATAGTCACCTTGGGAATAGATTGGAGTTGAATTAGAGGCTCATGTTGTTAAACAGTGCCATAGTGTGGCATGTAAGCATTAAGTCTCATATACATAGATGAGAAGTTGTTGTGAGTTTGGAGTTACAGGTGGGAACTTTGGTTTTGTGAGCGTTTTTGCGCCATTATGTGTTTGACGATTGTGGAAGTTTCTTGATCCTCCTTTGTGTTATTGGTATTTAGGAAATTTCTAGGGAGTATTATTGTAGAAATTTTGTGTTAGTGTTGTTATATCCCTGTTGATGTGATGGGTGTTGTTAGGTGACCATTGTGGTTCACCAGAGCAATGCTAAGCAAATGAGTTTAGAAAAAATAACTTTCTTTGATGGTGTGGCCTTGGATGGCCTTATTGAATTGAAACTATTTTGGCTTTAAACAGAAATGTAAGTTTTCGATTTAATAAAAAGCTCAATCTAACAAATCATGAAAATAATTTGAGTTTTGTGTTATGAATAACACTTATGATTTTCGAGAAACGATGTTTGAAATCTTTGAGTTTTGTGGGGAGGATTGAAAATGTATTTTGGTTATGGGCAGTGTGAGTTTGAGCACCTTTCGAAAAAGGAAGGTTTTTAAAGAAATGGAGAAAAAAGAAATTTTCTTTAACTTGAATCTGTTGTTAAGTTTTTTTATTTAGTATTGTGGAGTTGTGTTGTGACCTAGCGTGTATTGCTAGTTATGTGTTATGTGTGGTTTGTGAGGAGGTCAGAATTGTCAAGGTTGTTATGCCGTATTCGTTGTCCTGTAATCGTGTTGGTTTGGGTCTTCTCTTTTGTGAGATTGACCGAGATCTTTGTGTACGAGTGGTTTTCTTGTTCTTTATATTCGAATGTTGAGCACTCGGTGGTGATTTGGGTATTGTCGGTGGTTGAGACGTGGTGGACGTCTTTGAGTCCAAGTTGTTGTTGTTGTTGTTGTTGTTGTGGTTGTTGTTTTTTGTCTCATAAACCTAGTGAGTTATATGGGTTGAAGAGGCATCTGTGAGTTTTCTTAGCATTCTTGGTGTTTGGGTGTCTTTGGGGCACCGAGGTGTTGGACCGGAATCTGGGAACTTATCCCAAAATGGATAAGCTTAGGTTGGTGTTGTGTTCTCCTGTATGGTTGGATGGCCTTTTCTTTTCTTTTTTTTTGGCTTTTCTTCAAATTCGGAGATGAAATTTCTTAAGTGGGGGCGATTGTAGTGGCTCGGGCCAGTTTAACCTGACCCATTTTCATTTTCGGTTGGGACACAGGATTGGCCTGAGTGACTTTGACTTTTTTAGGTAGTTTGGACCTTGGGAGTGCATCGGGCTGGCTACTAGGTAGCAACCCAGTATTTTTAGGTTAGTCCAGTTGCCCCCGCGATGGGTTATGCTGGAGGTGGCGCTCGCAAGGGTGCTACGACCAAATGTGAGCTTCAGCTCCTTTGGCCTGGGCAGGAGTGCATTGCCTGCAATGGGCCGCACCGCGCCGCAACACTCATGGTCACGCCCATGACCTATTTTGTCAACTTATTCAAGGCCGCAGTGTGACCTTCACGCCCACAATCAGTCTGCCTATAAAAGTCTCCAAAAGTTCAAAATATCTATTTTCTTGGTTCTATCTCTCTCTGTCTCTCTCTATCTCCCTTTCTCTCTCTCCTTCAACCATTTCCAACCCTTTAAGCTCTTTGAGCTTGGATTTCATCTATATTTACCCATTTTTGACCCCTAGTTTCATATACCAAAATGTAGAGCTCGGCGAGGGCTTCCATTTAATCTGAGCGGATTGTCTTTTTGTCGCCGATGATTTTTCGGCTTGTCTCATCTTCACTTCAAGAGGTAGGGTCTATTTTCTTAACTCAATATGAGTTCGATAGTGTATTTGTGACGTATTTTGATATATAGATTTTGTTGTTGTTGAGTTAATTTTGGAAATTATGCTTTGTGAGTTGAGGGTTTGTTCCAAATGGGGTTATTTGACTATGGTTTTGCTACCATGGCCCTGTTTGGTAAAGCTGTGGGAAAGTGCTTATAGCTTATGCCTAAACAGCTTATAGCTTATAACTATGAACAAAAGCTGATTTCTGACTTATGAATTAAGCATCTCCAGCCCCACTCAAAGAATAAGCTGATTTCTGACTTCCAAAAAGCTATAAGCTATAAGATAAACCAAACACATCAAAATAGCTTAAATTAAGCTGAAAGCTGAAATAAGCTGCTTTTAAGTTCTGCCAAACAGGCACCATATCTATTTTCTATACATAAACGTGCAAATGGGTTTCTAAAAGTGAAAAAGCTCCAATTTGTGAAATACCCTAAATGATATTATTTTTTAGAGTTGGATGGATTTTCAGAAAAAGATTTGATTAGAAGAAAATGACTGTGAGATTTTTGAAATAATGAGTATTGAATACGCTTTTGAAAATCTTGGGTTGTTGAGAAAATCACACGGGTTTTGGTTATGTGATTTTGAGATTTTTGAATTAATTGTTATCTTTTAATTATTGCATTAGAGATAACTATTTTGACTATCGATGGAGCATAGCATTGCCGTATACAAGAAATTGCATGTGGACTAGGAAAACTAGAATAATTGTGAAATCACACATATCATGATACATGTCGTGGATTTTGGAACTCAAAACTATAAGTTTCGGAAAGGTTGTTTTTGAGAATTTTCATATTATGTTTTGAAAACATTTCGTATTATTTGAAAATGTTATTTTTGGAACACATTTATTGTGTAATTGAAAATGGTGAGTAAAGTGGTAAAGTTGTAAGGAGGTGTCAGAGTAGAATTATATTGGCCTGTGTGTCCATAGTGAAAAATCTAAACCCCGCATGGTAGTTTCCATTCGAATAATCCCAGTAAAATGGCATAGCGACTTGTATAGTTACTATTATGAACACTAACCCTAGAAACTTACCCATTTTATTTATTATTGTTTTAATTTGAAAATGAATGTTTTGAACACTGTTTAGCAATGTATTTGTTGTTGTTTAGAGATGTATTTGCATTTGGTTTAACAATGTATTTGCTGATTGGTATTATGATATACCGAACTTGATTTGGAAATGGGTTTTATCAAACAGATGTTTTGATTTTCAAAAAATGTTTTGAATAAACAAAAAAGGTTTTGGTGATTGGAAAGAAATGATTTTTGTATTGAAAATTAGAGGGATTTTGAAAACGCATTTGGGCATATTGTATATATGTATAGCATTCATGATCATTTATGCTAGTGAAGCATATTTAGTTTTTCAAATATTCTCTATTGGGTTTTATGCTCACCTTATGTGGCGGAAAATGTTTTTCAAGTGTATGGCATTGTTTGTGGATGTGGATGCCAGCCGTTGGGTATGTGTTGGAGCTAAGTAGGATTGTTTCCTTTATCTGTAGGCCTTAGGCCATTTATTTAATTTATTAGGCTGTGTGCTATTCTTGTAAGGGTTACACTCTTTGTCTATGATGTAAGTCTTCAAACATTTCAATTTCTAGTATAACATCTTTGTATGTTTTATAATAATGGCATTCATTCCACCTAGTTGGTGTATGTAGGGTGTATGTAACCGGAAGAACTCACCTATTGTGTGGCTTTATGATATCCATTTGCATGAGAGATGTTATTTTATTCTATCTTATTGTCATCTTTCATTCATCGATTTTGGGTTTATTCACGTGGGTCGGACCCTGTAAATTCGGGGCATGACATCAGAATCTTACATGGGAAAAAACTGCTAGGCATGACAATATTGTGTCAGTATGGAAGCCCAAACATATATGCTTCTGATGCGGATGATTATAGATTGGTATTGTTCTGGTCCAAATTTTTTTTAAAGAGTTTTTGTTTGCTTGATGGGGGATGGACCCCATCAAGCTCAATGTGTCGTCACCCCTAAATAGGGAGGGACGAGGGTGATGTGATTAGGGGCTAGGAAGGGTGGCTAGAGCTGAGGATGGGCAAAGAATGGTGGTCAAAGGTTGTAGATGTCGAGCGGGGTGGGGTGGGGTGGGGTTGGGTTAATGTTTGGGTGTCAATGATGGAAATAAAATTCTATTACAAAAATATATGAAGGATGGTGGTGCAAAGAAATAAGTGAGGCTCCATTAGTACCAAACAAAAAAGGGGTCATTCTTGAGCAAAAAAAAAAAGAAAATTGAAAAAAAAAATGGTAAATCTATCTAGTTCAGATCAAATTATATGGTTAAGTACTTCAAGATTCAGTCCATAGTTTTATAGTTACGGTTTCAATTTCGAATAAAACCAAATCATTTAAATATATATATATATATATATAATTTCTTACTTACCATAAATATTCAAATACCTTACATAGTTGTTGACCATCTGCACCTTCTATGTAGTCTTAAACGATCATCTATACAATCCATGCTTAATTTAATAGCATATTACTTGACATTTGAGTATCATGTTGTGAATAATGATAAGTTTTTAAAAATCTTGATTTCAAACTAAGTCGAACCTTATTTTATTAGTTCAGTCCAGTTTAATACCAAAATTTTATGATTTAATATAAGTCTAAACTTCATAAAATTGTAAATAATGTTTAGTTAGTCATTAATTTACTTCAAATCAAACAAACTAAATCAAAATTATCCCTGGTCATACCATTCGAGATACGAGTGTTGAATGGTTGGTTATAAGGATACCGAAGATATAATTTGGAGCACGTGCGGATGCCATAGAGGTTTTTGTCTCTAGAAGAAACCGACGTTTCTATGAGTTAAACGTACATAACATGGGATGGAAATAATTAAGAAGCTTCTTCGACTAAACCTATTTTTCTTGTACAAGAAACCAACGTTTCTAAGTTGAAAAGTACATGGAAAAATAAATAATTAAGAAGCTTCCATTATTATTCCTGAAAAATGATCCAGACCGCTAATTAGTGGTTGCTCTAATGATGTGGCAGTGGGTCCCACCCACTGCCACATGTATTTTGTGTCTTAGTTTTGTTTTTTTTTTTCTTTCCACATCATTAGTGATGGTGTTAGTGGTAGGAATTTAGTGGTCTGTAGCATTGTTGTATTATTCCTATTTGGTTTTGTAGAGAAGCCAAAGCAAGCAACCTAACATATAATATAAAGGGTAAATTTACCCTTTGATCCCTCTAATTTGATCAAAAGTTTATTTTGATTTTCATAGTTTTAATTTGAATAATTTGAATGTTAAATTTTTAATTTTGTTACAATTTAATCACTCTATATCACTTATCATTCAAATTTTAAATAGAAAATGACTGTGCAAAACTAATGGAACCAAAGTGAAATTTACAAAAAAAAAAATTATAAAGATCACTAAGTAATGAATAAATTACGCCAGTAGTCTTATTGTTTCTTTTAAATTTTACTTTAATCCCTCTAATTTTGCACTCCAGCATAATAGTTTATGTATGTTAAATAGATCCGTTTAAAATGTTAACGGTGCATTACAACAAAATAAAAAGTATGTGATTCAAATTGTTCAAATTAAAATTGAGTATTGCTATTCTAAACCTAAAAATTAGACTCATTTTTTAAATCCAATGATGTCACAATCAATTAGAATATTTAAGAAAATTCTCTAATTATCAACTAATCATTTTACTTACATATCATTGCATCTAAAAAAATTTCATTAAAATTAGGGTTTGTATGAAATAGGTTATTAGTAACTTTTTAACTTTTTAACTAAAATATAAGGTGACAAAAATTAGAATGTTTTGAATCTTTTTATGAAAAAAGTGTAAAAAGTAAAGATGAAAGAAAATCTTTAACTTTTTATATAATTATTTGACTTTGTAACTTTTTTTTTTAATAACTTTTTTATTTTTTTGAATATTATTATAATTTTTCAAACTTACCCTTAAATTACAGATAATAATTATATAATTTACGTTAACTAAATGCATATCACCAGTCCTCCGCAGTATATAGTCACCAAAACCAAAACCAAAACCAATTACAATTACAATCCTTACCTTGGTGTACACCTCAAGCCACACGCCGCCTCACGGTCTTTATATTTTCTTCTTCTTCCTTGATAATATATATAAATACCTAACACAAACAACACCACCACCAAGACAATATAAACTCGTAACAGTGCAGTGTTCTCTCTCAAGACTAAAAAAAAAGGTCTTTGTTTCTCTGCTCAATTCATTCAAAAATTACAGATTCAATGACTTCTGGCCTTCTTCAGTACTATTTCTTCCCTACTGACTTCTACTACCCTCGTCCACCGTTGCCGTCAACTACTGTCCATGTCGATAGCACTATCAGGAAGCAGCAAGTTGGTGTACCTCTTGTTCAAACCCAGAAAACAGAAGAACCAGTTGAAGATCATATTCATCGCAACAACAACAACAACAACAACAAGGTTACTAAACCCATTTGTTTTTCATCATCAACAACAACAACAACATGCAAGGAGGAGAGTATGGAAAAGCAATTTAAGCAAGGTGGATGTTGTGGGTATGGTGAAAAAGAGGGTGATTTTGTTGGGGAGGAGTCCGAATTGACACTGCTTCACCTTTCTTGCTCTGTTTTAGTTCCAGATGATTTCACAGTGTCTCTTGTTTAATGGTTTTAATTTTTCGCATGTAAATCAAAGTTTTCTCTCTAGTCTTTTCTGGCGGATTTCATGTCTCTGATTCAGTTTTATTTTGTAGAGGCACAGACTCTCTAAAGTTAATTACTGTTTTGAAAATTCGATTATGAATGATATTATTATGGTTGAATTTGAATAGAATACTATCTTACTGCTGTCGTTGTTCCAAAAAAATGGAGATAGAAATTTAGGGTCGTGAAAGGAATTAAACTTTCTTCCAGCACGGACTCCCATTGGTATTATTTAAAGTTTGTTTAAAATTGATAGCTATTTAATTCTGTTTAATTGAGTTTTTAGAATTTATTTTCTCAAAAAATTGAAAATTTTGATTTGATAGATTTTTCTTTTAAATATTGCAGTTTTTATGTTTATATTATTTTCACATTTTGGGAATGAAACTAATTTTTAAAAATTAGAAAAATATTTTTTTTAGTTTCTTTTTTGTCAAACTATTCTTATTTGGGAGATTTTTTCAAAAATCTTATTTCTAATACTTATTCACCAATTAGTCCAACTTAATTTCTAATAACCCATTTATCTAAAAGACCAAAAATCTCAACTTTAGATTTAGCACAAAAAATGGAAACTAAATCTATATTTTAAAAGAAACAACAATGATTTAGACCACTAAAAAATACACCACTAATAGTACTAATGCATTGGGAATGATAAAAAAAAAAAAAAAAAAAAAAAAAAAAAAAAAACAAGGCATAGAAAGTGAGCGGAGCCCACTGCCACATCATTAGTGCTCCTTCTAATGCTCCATTTCTAGTGCTCTCAAGCATTTTTCTAAAAGAAAAGTTACTCTAATTTGAATACTTACCCTATTTGAATTAAAATCTATATATTATGAGAGAATCATAAAAGCTAATAAATATCCTATTTAAAATCTTATTCTTTTAAAATTATGGAAACTAATAAATATCATACTTTCACACTTTTTTATAATGTGAAAATTTGAAAATAACGTAACAAAAAATCTAAACCAAAACTAAAATACAATATAAATGTTCATAGTAAATAATAAATATACAACTAACTTTCAAAAATATCAAAGTATACGGTGTGGAAGAATATTGTATCATTAGTCTACAAGAAACCAAGAAATCTAGGATATCAGACCAATTTGTGAAATCCATGTGTCCTTGGGATCAATTTAATTTTTTGTCTGTAGATGCAGTAGGGAGTGCTAAAGGCCTTCTTTGTATTTGGAAACCTGAGGTATTTGCCATGGTTGATTGTTGTTGTAACAGAAGTTTCCTTCTATTATCGGGTGTTTTCTGTAAGTCCTTTAATTGTGTGGTGGGTAATGTGTATAGGCTGAATGATGTTGCAAGGAGGAGGATTTTGTGAGAGGTGCTGGGTAACCTTAGGCACTCTTTACTTTTTCCATGGTGTTTGGAGGGGGGGATTTCAATGAAATCTGTTCCATTGGTGAGAGAAAAGGATGCTTAAGGAGAGATACGGGAATGAAAAGATTCAGGGAATTTATTGAAAAAATGGAACTTACTGATATTCCAATGTTGGGGAGAAAGTATACGTGGGGTAATTCTATTGAGAGTGATAGGTGGAGTAGGCTTGATAGATTTCTTATTAATCCTGAGTGGCTACAGCTCTTTGATTTTAAAGTCTGGGGTCTGCCTAGAATCTTATCTGATCACTGTCCAATCTTACTTATGGAGGACCAAAGAGATTGGGGTCCTAAACCTTTTAAATTTTTTAATTCTTGACTCTTGCATCCTGGCTATTTACCTTTGATTAAAAAGACTTGGATGGATTTCATGTCTCTGATTCAGTATTATTTTGTAGAGGCACGGACTCTCTAAAGTTAATTACTATTTGAAAATTCAATTATGAATGATATTACTATGGTTGAATTTGAATAGAATACTATCTTACTGTTGTTGTTGTTCCAAAAAAATAGAGAGAGAATGTAGACGTCCCCGAACGCTCCGGGAGGAACGAGTCCCCCCCGTTCTGTTCATTTGGGGTCACTACAGCTCAGGACTCTCAAAATTGTCACGGTTCTTAATCTGAACCAAAGAGTCCAAATCCGGCAAATCGTTTTGAGAAAACAGATTTTTAGAAAAGAAGTGCCAAACATGAACTGCTTTGCCAGATACAGAGTCGCCACCTAAATATTTTATTTTGGAGAAATTTAGGAAACCCTGACTCGTTTGCCTAAGGCCACGTGTCCGTCATCACCAAAGTTGCCTCGGCTCAGGAACTTGGGTACGATTGGGGAAGGTCACTTCGTGAGCACCCCCGCTCGCCCGATCAAAGATCGGCCTCTACTAACCATGATATCTATTTTTGAAAACGTTATGCGTTCTTATTCCGGTTATTAGCCTAGATTACTATGTGATGCACACAGCATACAAGTATAGACTGGATCGCCTGAATTGGAACAAAACATTTCATGTTTGTTTTTGAAAGATGGTTTGCTACTCGCAAGTAGGCTTAAAATGCAGATTTTGCCACCCTCAGGTGGGCTTAAGAAAAGATGGTTTTGCCACTATCTAGTGGGCTTAAAACTCACAGTCAATGATTTGTTCCAATTTAAGTAACCCAACCTTCACCCACAGGCATTCAGGCAGTTATATCACATAAGCAAATAGCCTCATGGTAAGTATGCTATTCATGGCAGTCACTCACATGCATGCAAGGATGCTAAAGCATAAAACTCACCGGGTACTCCAAGCCAAAAAAAGAAGCTAATTAGAAATCTATGCATGATCCTAATTATACAGAAGTGCCTAATGCAACACATGCAAAAATGCAACTATAGCAGGCTCGGCTATTCTAGACATGGCATATGAAATGCTACAGCTAACATGTATTCAACTTGGAATTGAAAATACAATGCAGTTAGTATGATGCGCCGAGCCCCGTGCATGCAAAACAGATGAATGAATGCAAACATGCTATCATACTGTATGCTAATTGAAACATGCCCTAATCTAACCATCATAAGCGGGTAAATAAAAGGGAGAAAGACGTGGGGTTGGAAGACATATATCACACACACGCACACTTATTACAGTTATGCCCTCGCGTAGAGGGTCCGAATAAATATACAGTCCCAAATAAATAATTACAGTCCCAAATAGATACAAAAATCCTAATTAATTTACAAATTAATCTAGGAAAGCTATAAACTAGCATGCAAGCCAAGGACTGCCTTGACTCTGATGAATGATGCATGTCTGGGCTGCCTTGCGCGGAAATCCATAGCGATGCCCCGATTAGCCTCTGTTTCACAATAATTTCTTGGAAAGCGTGCCAAGCTCTGGAAGGCTGCTAATTATTGATTTGCTGCAACAGAGAGCAGGAAATAGGCATAGCAATATATTTTCACAAATGTATGCATGCCTCGATCCTCGTGCTACCAATCACGCATCTCGATGCATGATGGCCGAGGGGTCGAATTGTGCAACTCAATATGGAATGAATGCACATGAAAAACACAATGAAACCTAGACTCCATCATGAATAATCCGGAGTGTCGGTGACTGGGAATTGAGACACATTTCGTCACTCGGAGTACGAAACGTACCTCGTTTCCCGTGCCCGGGCTAACTCCTACCCCAAGCACAATGCAATATGCATGAGATGCATGAATGCAACTAATATACAATCTAGCATGCACAATGCTTTGAAATGGCATACACGATGCACGAGGTAACATGGCATACACAATGCGCTAACATACAATCTAGCATACGCAATGCTATGAAATGAGATGGCATACACAATGCAATATGGGCTTACACCAACACAAGTGGGCCTTAGCCACACTCACATAGGAGGTCATTAGATGAAAATGAGACAACTCGAGATGCGTGCACGCATGCACGCAAACCGAGGACCGACCCTAAGGCACCAAATGCCACTCTAATAAGACATGGCAAGGCATGAAAAATGGCATTCAAACATGCAAGTTTCAGCAGCAAAACATGACCCAAAACAGCCCCGAATCATAGGAATATGGCACCCGATGCATGAAATGGTCCTGAAATGCAAGATTAAGCTCATGAAATGACTTGTAGCTACATCAAGCATGCATTATTTGATCATGATATGTGAAGACAGATTGAAGGAAGCCCCAAAAAAAGCATGTTTACAGTTCTAAGCGAGGCCAAACAGCAAACACAAATGGGGCAAAACTAGTATGCAAAAATAGCCCTAAATGTGAGATAAATAAGCAACTCACAGCTGCTGACCCCAAACAGATTAGGGCCCTTCAACAATGTTGAAGAGGGGCCCAAAATATGATGTTTTACAGTTTATGGCAAACTACAAAAACCAACACAGGTATGGCTAAGCTCTCATGCAAGAAAAGGGCCAAAAGATGGACAAAGAAGCAAGTAGTGGTTGCTGGCCTTAAACACAAAGGGTCCCTTCAACAATGTTGAAGAAGGGCCAAAAATAATACACTTTACAGTTGATGGCCGGACCCAAAACAGTATGCAAGAATGCTCAAAATGCTATACAAAATAAGGCCAAAACTAGGGATATAACACAAAGTATATAAAAGATGCCTCAAATCAGGAAAGACCCTTAATGAAATATGAAGAGGATGTCAAAATAAGTCGGTTCTGAAAAGAGACCAAAAACAGAAGCATCCGAGGCTAACAAATCATGCAAAAAAAATGGCCAAAAGAGAGATATAATGACAAGTAGTAAATGGAGGCCACAAACAGCAATGAGCCCTTCAACAATGTTGAAGAAGGGCTCAAAATAAGCAACTCTTCAGTTTATGACATGCCTCAAAACAGATTATACATAAGCCTAAAATACTACGCAAGAAATAGGCATACAAGAGGGATAATGAAGCAAGTGCAAGATGGGGACCTCAAATGAAAAAAGTCCCTTAATGAAACATGAAATAGAGCTCAAAAAAACACTACTTTTAGTTATGGCCGGAGCTCAGATATACAAGAAAGAGAGGCTAAGAAATGTTGCAAAAAATGAGCTAGAAAGAGAGAAATGGTAACTCACCCTTGTAGACCAATCTTTAGCAACTTCTTGAACCAAATTTGCTGCCTCCTAGCCTCTGAGAAGACCTCCAAGCTGCTGGAAATGGAAGTGGTGGTGTGGTGCTAGGTGATGGTGTGTAAAAATGGTTAAGAACTTAAGGGGTTTTGAGGTTTAGAGTAGAGAGAGAGAGAAATTTAATAAGAGAGCTCAAAACCAAAATTTTCTAACCCCCCAACACAGCTGGGAGCTTCTTGGTTTTATAAGCAAAAGAGTTGGAAAAGAGGGGGGAAAAATGGGGGGAAAACAATTCAAGTTTCCCCCCAAAAAAGGCCAAAAAGTGGGATATAAAGGAAAGTGGTAGCTGCTGGACCCAAATGGCTGAGAGCCCTTCAACAAAGTTTAAGAGGGGCTCAAAACAAGACACTTTGTAGTTTATGACCAAGTCCGAAACAGCTCACAAGTAAGCCTAAAATACCGTGCAAAAAAAGGCCTAAAAGAGCGTTAAAGAAGCAAGTGATAGGAGGAGATCTCAAACAGAAAAAGGTCCTTAATCAAACATGAAAAGGACCTCAAAATATGACTATCTCAAGTTCGGGTCGGAGCCCAAAAATGTAGAATGAAGGTTCGGGAGCCAAAACACGCAGTTTGGGGCCCCGAAAGTGGGCTGTTAGGCACCGGAAGTTGTGTCCGACCACAAAGTTGGTCTCTCGGACCGCAGTGTCCCTCAAAAGGGAGTAAATAAGATGCATGCCAAAAACTGGAGCAAACGGAGGTGGTTAAACGGTCCCGAACCGAGGCACACGGCCAACGGCTCTGAAAAATCAGAAACCGGACTCCAAACGGGCAAAACGGCCTACAACCACGAAACGTAGCCTACGGCCACTGAGAGATGATCTACGAGACCTCTCCCTCCCTTCGGGAAGAGAAAACAGAGAAAACGGAGCCTAGTTCGCAAACCGAGGCAAAGCACAAAAGAGTCCGGAAGTTTGGAAGCAAGGCTCGCAGCCGAGACTCTGAAACTTCTGAACGAGCACAATATGCAATATCACCGAGCGCTCAACTGGTGACGTCTGAGTCTCAAGGTCGGTCAAAAATGGGGTGTCTACAGAGAAATTTAGGGTCGTGAAAGGAATTAAACTTTCTTCCAGCATGGACTCCCATTGGTAGGTATTATTTGAAGTTTGTCTAAAATTGATAGTTATGTAATTTTGTTTAACTTCTCAGATGGAGCAAAAATCTCACAAACTGAAGTATCCTAACAATTGGGATATCCTATGAAGAGATTAGAAGAATCCAACGAGTGAATGCAACAGTTTTTTCAAGTTCAACTGAAATTTGAGGGAAGAACATCAAAGTCAAATCCGACCAGGAAAGTTTCTTTCATTTAAGACTACCCATCTAGATAAAAAGCTTCTGTCAGGGATGGATGCTACCAATCCAAGGGAGAAGGAAAAAAGTCTGAGAGATCTAGGAGGATGGAGGCCAGTAATTAGGAAGCAAGGAGTTCGGAGACCAGTTTTCGATCCACATCATCAAGGATTGTTTTCAGTTTTTGTGGATGAGATCCCAGGGTCCATTAACCCAAAGAATTTGTTTGGGCTATTCTCTCAGTTCGGAGTTGTGAAAGATGTTTATATACCCATGAAGAGAAGGAAAGCAACCGGATCAAGATTCGGGTTTGTGCGTTTTGATTGCCCTATGGCTGCTGAAGTGGTTGTGCAAAAAGTAAATGGTTTATGGTGGGATAACAAGGAAGTCAAAGTAAAGGGAGCAAAGTATCAAAAAGGGCAAGGCACGCAGACAAACAAAAAGAAGCTTCCTTTTTGGCATAGAGTGAGTCATCCACATGCCAATTCCATATCAGAGCAGGGCCCTCATCAGAGATTCCAAACAGTATGGTTCAAGTCCTATGCTGAGGTGGTGAAAAGAGGAAACCCCTGTCAAAATAGCTTGATGTCCATCCATGCTAAGGAAGCTAGGAATGCTTGGCTGTATGAGAGCATATTTCTTAAACTTAAATCTTTTTTTGCCTTCTCCGATTTTGTGCAAGAATGCAGGCGAAGAGGGCTCAAGGACACAGTTATCCGAATAGGTAATGGACGAGTAGCCGTGCTAACCTTTAACTCAATACAAGAGATAAAGAGTTATGAAGAGAGTTTAAAGGAGTGGATCTTCAACTGCTGTGATTCAATACAGGAATGGAAAGCTGAAGCAGATTTTTCTCAAGAGAGGTGTGTTTGGCTTAGTTGCTTTGGTATGCCTCTTAATTTATGGAATGTTGAAACTTTCAGAAGTATAGGAGCTTTATGGGGTAAAGTGGTCCAATTTGATGAGAATAGCACCAGAGGAACTTTCTTTCAATATGGTAAGGTTAGGATTATCACCAGTTGTATGGATTTTATCAATGGTGTAGTGATGGTAAAAAATAAAGGCCAGGATTACCCCGTGAGAGTTTACAAAAATCTTGATTCCTCTGTGGTAAGGGAGAGAAGCTTGTCCCACTGTGCTTGTAAATAGGGATGATCAGAAGCAAAGAGATGTCCATGGCCCTGTGTTAGAATGCGGTGGAAGAGGTAGTGATGAGGGGACATGGGTAGGAGCATGTGTGGAGGAAGAGGTGGCCAACGGCAAAAATGTCACATCACAGAGCACCAAAGCTGATGAAGATGATCAGAAAAGTTGGGTGTCAGAAACTGTAGCTGATGCAGTAGGTAACAGTTTTGAAAAACCACTCAAAGGGGCTATCAGTAGACTGAGGGGAGGGAGGTTAGAAGAAAAAGCAGTACAATTGCATGTAGATAAACCCATTACACTAGATGAAGGTATCTGTACTCCGGGCTTCATAAAAAGTATTAATGGGTCTGAAAGGGAGAGGCCCAATATCAATTTAGAGGTGGTTATTGGTGAAGCCCAGCAGATGGTGTCTGGTGTTAGGCCTTCTGATGTGTCTATTCCCATTTGTAACCTTTCAGCACATGCATCTAATTTCCTTAGTAACCGTATAGCCCAAGGCCTAAACAGTGTAGACGGGTCTGGTCCTCTCAAAGTTCTCTTGTCAGCTCTTCTATTCGAATGCATAGTAGTGGAATAGGTGGTAGAGGCATAGAGAAGTGAAGACTTAATCGCAAAGGTCATCCATATCCCAATTTCTTCCAAAGGGTAGCCATCTTTAGGGCTGCTGCTGTGGCTATATCCCAGTCATTTTCGCAAAAAATTCAATCCAGTAGACTCAGAAGAAGAAGAAGAAAGTTATCAGAGGAAGCACAAGGCACTATTATTCTTGGCAAATCTCTAGGCATCAATTTTAAAGGAAAGAACTCAGAAGTGATGAGCAAACTGGTTGATTTGAAGTAAGAGATACACAAAGAGTAGCAGGCGTTGATCTAGGTTTGGTAGATGGCAGCACTTAGTAGATTTGTCAGCTGGGGGTTATTGCAACAAATATGTTTGTAATGAAGTTGTTATCCTGGAACATTAGAGGCTTAGGAAGGTCGGAGAAAAGGTCCAGCATCAAAAGGATGGTCAAGGATAGGCAAATTGATGTCCTACTTATTCAAGAGACCAAGAGAAGTAATATTCAAGCTAAAGATGCAAAATCAGTATGGCCATGGGATCTTATGGAGTTTTTGGTAGTGGATGCTGAAGGGAATTCAGGGGGACTGTTATGTATTTGGAATCCTGATGTATTCATTTTGTTAGATTGTTGCAACACTAGAAATCTCATCATCCTATCAAGTACCACTCATGATCTTTTTGAATGTGTTATTCTTAACATTTATGCACCGCCTGATGCTGTTAGGAGGGGGAAGCTTTGGGATTCAATCATCAATCTAAAGCAACATTTCTTGAAGCCCTGGTGTCTGGGAGGGGATTTCAATGAGATAAGGTACATGTCTGACAGAAAAGGTTATACTAGGAGAGACAGAGGTATACTAGATTTAAATAATTTCATTAACCAATTGGCATTAGTTGATATCCCTCTGCTGGGTAGAAATTTCACTTGGTGCAACTCATTAGAAGGTGAGAGATGGAGTAAAATTGACCAATTTCTTCTGGAGCCTATCTGGTTGGAGAAATATTGTTTCAAACTTTGGGGCTTACCTAGGGGAGTTTCTAATCATTATCTCTTGCTGCTTATGGAGGATTTGAGAAATTAGGGTCCCAAACCTTTTAAATTTATAAATGCTTGGCTTCTTCATTCCAAATTCTTAACAACAGTGGAGAAGTGTTGAGTGGAATCCTCTGTCCAAGGATGGGCCGGCTATAAACTGATGAAGAGGCTTAGTTCCTTGAAATTGGAGTTGAAAAAATGGAATGTTGAAGTATTTGGAAATGTGGTGAACCAATTGAAGAAAACTGAAGATAATCTCCATGCTCTAGATATATTAGCTGAATTACGACCACTTAGTGCTCTAGAAATAACAAATAGAAGGGAAGTTAGGAATCTGGTCTGGAAGCTCAAGAAGAGGAATGATCGGATTTGGTTCCAAAAATCCAGGTTGAATTAGGAACATAATGGGGATAAGAACACCAAATTTTTTCATATCATTGCTAGTAAAAGGCAAAGTAGAAACTTGCTAGATTCAATGCTGGTTAATGGAACTAGATATAATGATCCTATGATAATTAGACAAGAAGTTTTACGGCATTTTTCCTCATCTTTTGTAGAAAATTGGGCTTGTAGACCAAAATTAGTTGGCTCGTTTGTGACTCTAAGCTCAATCGAGGCTAGAGAGGTTTTGGAAGCTCCTTTACCATGGAAGAAATTTAGAGGGTGGTGAAGGAAAGTAATGGAAACAAAGCCCTGGGGCCGGATGGTTTTAACATGGGTTGTGCCCAAAAGTGTTGGAAAGTGATGAAGGAAGATGTATTCCATTTCTTGCAAGAGTTCCACTCCAATGGCAGATTGGTTAAAGGTCTGAATAGTTCATTTATTGCCCTTATTCCCAAGGTGGTTAGTCCTTCGAGCCTTGTGGATTTCAGACCAATCAGTTTATTGAACCGCGCATACAAAATCCTTCCCAAAGTTTTATCTCGTAGATTGAGCTTGGTGTTGCCAAATATTATTAGTGAAGTTCAATCTACATTCATAGGTGGTCGTCATATTTTTGATGGCATCATGATAGCCAATGAGGTAGTAGAGTGGTGGAAGAAACACAAAAAAAGAGGGCTGATTCTGAAATTGGATTTTGAAAAAGCATATGATTTAGTTAACTGGAATTTTTTATGGTCTATGCTTACAAATTTTGGTTTTGGAGACTTATGGGTTAGTTGGATGAAAGAGTGTGTGACCACAGCCAGAATTTCTATACTTGTTAATGGTTTTCTGACTGATTTGGAAAGGTAAAGTTAAAACCACTGATTTTTTGCAAAGGATTGGTATACTTAGCAGCAGTTTAAGTAATGTTTGCCCCTTTTGCAAAGCTGAACCTGAATCTTTGAACCATATTTTTCTGATGTGCAGGGGCATTTGGGAGTCTTGGAATGAATTGTTACTTTGGTGGGATGTGAAATATGTAACACCTGCTATAGTAGTAGATTTGTTCCATTGGTAGATGGGCTTTAAATGTAAAAAGATTATAATGAAACTCTGGAATTTAGTACCAATGGCTATGCTATGGTTTATCTGGAAGATGAGGAATGATTGTATTTTCAATAGGTGTCAGCCTAACCTAAAGGAATTGAATGGTACTGTCAAGTGGAGAGTGGTTCTGTGGGCCAAATCCAACCTTCCAGGTTTCTCTTACTCAAGGCATGATCTTGTGCATAACCTAAGTCAAATAATAGTCTGCTGTTAAGTGTGCTTGTATCTGTGTGTTGGCTCTGATCATTTTTTTTATTCTGTTCTGCTCTGATTGTTCTGCTCTGTCTTGGTGCTGTTTGTTCTACGCTGCTATTTGTATCTGTGTGCTGCTTGTTCTGATTTCTGCTTGATCTACTTGTGTGTTGGTTCTGATCATTGTTTTGGCTCTTGGTTGTAGTAGTGGATAGATCTGCTAGGCTGCTGGTTTGGGTAACACTTGCTTCAATCTTGGCTGTGTATCTAATTGTATCAGTACTGGTTTGCTGATTGTGCTGGTTGGATAACCCATGTTTTAGTCCTGGTTGTGTATATTTTTCTATCTAGCTTTGCTGGGATGGGTAGCACCTGCTGTCTGCTGTAGCAAGATCTGCTAACTTTGGTGCTTCTGTGCTTTTGTAGCGGCAAGATCTACTGTTGTGCTTCTTTGTTCTTGTTGGTCCCTCACCAATAGTTACTGGTTTGGTGTTGTGCATCATTCCCCCTCTCCCATTTCCCTTCTTTTCCCCTTTATTGATGTCTTTTCTCCTTCTTGTAAGGTTTCTTTCAGCAATAAAGCTTTTTGTTGATCAAAAAAAAATTGTAATTCTGTTTAATTGAGTTTTTAGAATTTATTTTCTCAAAAAATTGAAAATTTTAATTTGATAGATTTTTCTTTTAAATATTGTAGCTTTTATTTTCATATTATTTTCACATTTTGGGAGTGAAACTAATTTTTGAAAATTCGTAAAATATTTTTTTAGTTTCTTTTTTGTCAAACTATTCTTAATTGGGAGATTTTTTCAAAAATCTTATTTCTAATACTTATTCACCAATTAGTCCAACTTAATTTCTAATAACCCATTTATCCAAAAGACCAAAAATCTCAACTTTAGATTTAGCACAAAAAATGAAAACTAAATCTATATTTTAAAAGAAAAGTTACTCTAATTTGAATACTTACCCTATTTGAATTAAAATCTATATAATATGAGAGAATCATAAAAGCTAATAAATATCCTATTTAAAATCTTATTCTTTTAAAATTATGGAAACTAATAAATATCATACTTTCACACTTTTTTATAATGTGAAAATTTAAAAGTAATGCAACAAAAAATCTAAACCAAAACTAAAATACAATGTAAATATTCATAGTAAATAATAAATATACAACTAATTTTCAAAAATAACAAAGTATACGGTGTGGAAGGATATTGTATCATTAGTCTCATCAAACATTGTTGTGGCTGAGTTTTTCTCACAAAATTTCAAGATTATCATGGGGAATGGGGAGAGGATACATTTTTGGATAGATAGGTGGTTTAATAATATAAGTCTCAGGAATGAATTTCTTAGATTGTTCAATCTATCAATTGAGAAGGAAGGCCCATTATAGATTTTCTATCAACGAAAAAGACAGGACAATGATTGGAACCTGGAATTTAGAAGATCACTCTTAACTTGGGAGGAGAATGAGGTTCAAAGGCTAAATGCATTACTATCAGAGGCACCTAAACTAAATCATATGACTGAGGATACCTGTTCATGGATAGCTAATAATTCAGGTGTGCTCTCTGTGGGTTTAGTATGGAAAAGGTTGGAATCAGTTAATGGGCTCATGCTTGGCATTTCAAAGTACCTTTGGAGAAATTTAACACCTCCAAAGGCTTAGTTTTTCAGTTGGTTAACTTGGAGAGAGAGAATAAAGACTGCAGATTTTATGCGTAGGATTGGAGCTCTAAATGTCAATGTCAGCTCTCTATGTGTGTTTTGCAAGGCAGAGGTGGAAACAATTAATCATGTGATGCTTTTATGTCCATTAGTTTGGAAATTATGGTCTGAGTTGGTAAATTGGTAGGAGATAAAGTGGGTAACACCAAGTTCTATGGATGTTTTGTTACAATGGTGGTCTGGTATGAAATTTAAAAAGAAGAAGTTGTTTATTTGGAAGGTTGTCCCTTTGGCCATCTTGTGGTCTTTATGGAAACTAAGAATGATTGCTTATTTAATAATGGCAATGCTGATTTTGTAGAGATGGTGGAGCTATTGAAAATTAGAATTGCTCTATGGATTAAGTCAAATAGTAAGGGAGTAAATTACTCAGTGCATGATATTGTGGCAAACTTGAAGCAAGTAAGAATGGGGTTGCCTTTATATAGATTTTGTTGGCACCTATTCAGTTTGAATAGAAAAGGCATGAAAAAGGGACTTGACCCTTCCTTTAAAATAAAGAGACACCATGAAAGGGTGACACTCTTTCATTCAAATAGAAGGTTGACCCTTCTTTTAAAAACAAAGAGACACCATGAAAGGTTACACCCTTTCATTCAAATGGAGTCTATTTCAATTCACCACTACCTTTATAAATTTTCCAATAGTTTTCACATCCATTTGACGAATTTCTAGATTGTACACAAATGCAATGACAATTAGCATTTTAATGGATGTTATTCTAGTGATTGGTGAGTATGTGTCAAAGTAACCAAGACCTTCTTTTGTCTATATCCTTTAACCATAAGTTTTGCTTTGTATTTGTCAATTGATCCATCCGCTTTTATTTTTATCTTAAAAATCCACTTGTACCCAAGTGGTTTACAATCTGGTGGCAAATCCACCAATTCCCATGTGTGATTTTGCAAGATGGATTCAACTTCGCTATTTATAGCCTCTTTTCATAGAAAAGCCTCAGGGTTGGACATAGCTTTTTTAAAAGTTAAAGGCTTATTTTCTAACAAAGAAGTTAGAAAAATCTGGACCAAAAGATTTTGAGGTTCTAGCACGTTTGCTACACTTAGGTTCCTCTTCCTCAATTAATCTAACTCTTGCTCTTGTTATTGATCTTATTCTTGATCATGATTGGTAATAGCATCATAAGATTTTTTGTTAGTATTAGTCTCTTGTCCAATTTTATTAGAAAACACATGTTCAAAGAACGATGCATTTCTAGATTCAATAACAATATTTACATGTATTTCTGAATGTTCTGACTTATAAATCAAAAATCGATATGCATTACTATTCTTAGCATAACACAAAATATGCAATCAATAGTTTTCAGACCTATCTTAGTCTTTTTAGGACTAGGAATAGCCATTTTAGCCAAACACCCCCACACTTTTAAGTATTTGTTGGATGGTACTCTCCCATGCCACATTTCATAAGGTGTTTGATTCACTTTCTTTCGAGGTAATTTATTAAGAATATAATTAGTAAAAAGTATTACTTTTCCCCACAAGTTTTAAAATAATCTATAACTTATTAACATGGCATTCATCATTTCTTTTAAAGTTTTATTTTTCTTTTCAGCAATTTCATTTTGCTGAGGTGAGTAAGGAGAAGTGGTTTGATGAAATATTTCATGTTCTTTACAAAACTCACCAAAGGGTGATTCATATTCATCATCTCTATCACTTCTTAGAATTTTAATTTTCTTACCAAGTTGATTTTTAACTTCATTCTTATATTGAATGAAAGTTTTCAAAACTTCATCCTTGAATCGAATTAAATAAACATAACTATATCTAGTATAGTTATCTACAGAATTACCTTTCCTTGTTCTTCAACTTTAGAAGTCGAGGAATTGCCCATGAATAGTTGCTATCCATTGTGCACCACTAAATAGGAGGAGAACATCTTTTTGTCAGCACAGGTGTGATGAGTGGCTCCAATGTCCACCCACCATTCTTTGAGATTTCCGACAAGGTTGACCTCGGAAACAACGGCTGAAAGGCTTATGTCATCGACACCATTGGAGATTTTGTCCACTTTGGTGACATTGGCTTAAGCAGGTTTCTTACTTGACTTTCCTTTACTTTTGTGCTTACTACAACAATCTTTGGCCCAATGTCCCTCTTTGTCACAAATGTAGCATTTGCTATTAAACTTAAATTTCTTGGTATCCCCTCCCCCCCTCCTCTTAGAACCTAGTGATGAACTTTCTCTGAAAAAATTTCGTTTCTTTGCTTTTAGAGCATGTTCCACCACATTAGCCTTTGACTCCATAAGATACTTGCTAACCCTCTTCTCAGAAGTCCAGTTGTCTTCCTCAATTCTCAGTCGCACAATTAATCCTTCTAAAGTCATTTCTTTACGTTTGTGCTTGAGATAGTTCTTGAATTCTTTCCATCCTTGTGGTAATTTTTTAATTAAAGCAACGACTTAAAAGGACTAGCTTAGTGACATGCCTTCTGCATGGATGTCATGTAAAATAAGTTAGAGATCTTAAACTTGGTTGATTACAGTTTTTAATCAACCATTTTAAAATCCAGAAATTTGCCCACCACGAATTTCTTCAAGCCAGCATCTTCTATTTTGTACTTTTTCTCCAATGAATCCCATAATTCATTTGCCGTTTTGATGGGGCTATACACGTTGTACAGTGTATTATCAAGCCCATTCAATATATAGCTGGGGCAAAGAAAGCCGCATGTTTCCAAACATCGACCGCAGCGGCCACTTGCCGGTCGATTTCATCCTCTTTTTGCACGGGAGTATCCTCATGAAGGAAACGTGTCAAATTCAATGTAGTGAGATAAAACAGCATCTTATTGTAGATGTCCCCCGAACGCCCCGGGAGGGTTAAGTCCCGTTCTGTTCATTTTGGGGTTACTACAGCTCGGACTCTTGAATGTCACGGTTCCTAATCTGAACCAAAGAGTCCAAATCCGGCAAAACGTTTTGAGAAACTGATTTTTTTGAAAAAGTAGTGCCAAACATGGACTGCTTTGCCAGATACAGAGTCGCCACCTAAATATTTTATTTTGGAAAATTTAGGAAACCCTGACTCGGTGCCCAGAGGCAACGTGTCCGTCATCACCAAAGTTGCCTCGGCTCGGGAACTTGGGTACGATTGGGGAAGGTCACTTCGTGAGCACCCCTGCTCGCCCGGTCATAGACCGGCCTCTACTAACCATGATATCAATTTTTGAAAGGCATTGTGAGTTCTTATTCCGGTTTATTAGCCTAGGTTACTATGTGATGCGCACAGCATACAAATATAGACCGGGTCGCCTGAATTGGAACGAAACATTTCATGCTTGTTTTTTAAAGTGGTTTGCTACCCGCAGGTAGGCTTTAAAACATTTGATGATTTATTCCAATTCAGATAACCCAACCTTCACCCACAGGCATTCAGGCAGATATATCAGATAAGCACATAGCCTCATGGTAAGCATGCTATCATGGCATTCACTCACACGCATGCAAGGATGCTAAAGCATAAAGCTTACCGAGTACTCCAAGCCAAAATAGAAACTTCATTAGAAATCATGCATGATCCTAATTATACAGAAATGCCTAATGTAACACATGCAAAATGCAATTATAGCAGGCTCGGCTATTCTAAGATGGTATATGAAATGCTACAACTATCATGTATTCAATTTGGAATTGAAGGTACAATGCAGTTAGTATGATGCGCCGAGCCCGGTGCATGCAATACAGATGAATGATGCAAACATGCTGTCATACTGTATGCTAATTTAAACATGCCCTAATCTAACCATCAAAAGCGGATAAATAAAAGGGAGAAAGACGTGGGGTTGGAAGACATACAACACACTCACGCACACTTATTACAGTTGTGCCCTCGCTCGGAGGGTCCGAATAAATAATACAACCCAAACATTACAGTCCCGAATAAAAGAATATTACAGTCCAAAATATTACAAAATCCTAATTAATTAATGAATTAACTAAGAAAGCAAATAAAACTGGCGTGCAAGCCAGGGACTGCCTTGCTTCTGATGGATGATGCATGTCCGGATTGTCTTGCGCGGAAATCCACCGGAATGCCCCAATTAGCCTCTGTTTACACATGTTCTTGAAATGCGTGCCAAGCCCCAAAAGGGTGCTAATTCCTGGTTTTGCTGCAACAGAGAGCAGGAAAGGGGCATAGCAATATATTTGCACAGATATATGCATGTCTCGATCCTCGTGCCACCAATCACGCATACCGAGGCATGATGGCCGAGGAATCGAAATGCACAACTCAATATAGGATGAATGCACATGAAACTACAGCTAAAACCTAACTCCATCATGGATAATCCAGAGTGTCGGCGATTGGGGAATTGAGACACATTCCGTCACTTGGAGTACGAAATGTACCTCGTTTCCCGTGCCCGGGCTAACTCCTATTCCGGACATGATGCAATATGCATGATATGGATGAAATGCGACTAAGATATAATCCTAACATACTCAATGCTATGGAATGATATGCCTCGAAATACGTGCATGCAGGCACGCAAACTGAGAAAATGGCAGAATGCAATCTAAGATACAACCTAGTACACATAATGCTATAAAAAATGATATGCCTCGAAATGCGTGCACACGGGCACGCAAACCGAGAAAATGGCAGAATGCAATGAAAATGAGGTGCCTCGAAATGCGTGCACACGGGTACGCAAACCGAGGCAATGACAAAATGCTGTGAAAATGAGGTGCCTCGAAATACGTGCACACGGGTACGCAAACCGAGGCGATGATATGTGTCTTGAAATACGTGCACACGGGCACGCAAACCGAGGCGATGATATGTGTCTCAAAATACGTGCACACGGGCACGCAAACCGAGACGATGATATGTGTCTCGAAATACGTGCACGCGGGCACGCAAACCGAGGCAATGACGGAATGTGATGAAATGATACGGAAACATGATATGGACTTATACCAACATGAGTGAGCCTCAGCCACACTCACATGGGATGCCGGCGGATGAAAATGAAGTGCCTCGAAATGCGTGCACACGGGCACGCAAACCGAGGCGGTGACGAAATGCGATGGAATGACATGAAAACATGATATGGACTTATACCAACATGAGTGAGCCTCAGCCACACTCACATGGGACGCCGGCAGATAAAAATGAGGCGCCTCGAAATGCATGCACATGGGCACGCAAACCGAGGCGATGACAGAATGCAATGAGAATGACATGAAAATGAGATGCCTCGAAGTGCGTGCACACGGGCACGCAAACCAAGGCGATGGCAGAAACAATGCGAATGACATGGAAATGACGGATGGGCTTATACCAATATGAGTGAGCCTCAGCCACACTCACATAGGATGCCGGCTGGTGAAAATGAAGTGCCTCGAAATGCGTGCACACGGGCACGCAAACCGAGGCAATGACAAAATATGATGAAATGACATGGAAATGACAAATGGGCTTATACCAACATGAGTGAGCCTCAGCCACACTCACATAGGATGCCGGTTGATGAAAATGAAGTGCCTCGAAATGCGTGCACACGGGCACGCAAACCGAGGCAATGACAGAATGCGATGAAATGGCATGGAAATGACAAATGGACTTATACCAACATGAGTGAGCCTCAGCCACACTCACATAGGATGCCGGTGGATAAAAATGAAATGCCTCGAAATGCGTGCACATGGGCACGCAAACCGAGGCAATGACGGAATGCGATGAAATGGCATGGAAATGACAAATGGACTTATACCAACATGAGTGAGCCTCAGCCACACTCACATAGGATGCCGGCGGAAAAAATGAAGTGCCTCGAAATGCGTGCACACGGTCACGCAAACCGAGGCAATGACGGAATGCGATGAAATGGCATGGAAATGATAGCAATCATTCTAATGGAATTTCAGCAGTAAAATATGGGGGAAAAACAGCCCCGAAATGAGGCGAAATGACATGAAATGCATGGAATTGTCCCGAAATGCAAATCTAGGCACCCGAAATGGCCTATAGCTATGCTAAACATGCACAATATGGACATGCAATGCAAAGACAGAAGCTAGACAGTCCCAAAAGATGCACTTTCACAGTTATAAACATGGCCAAACAGCAAGCATAGGTATGGCAAAAATGGCATGCAAGAATAGGGGCCAAAAGAGGGGTAATGAAGCAAGTGGTATAAGAAAAACCCAAACTGAAAAATTTCCTTCTACAACATTGAAGAGGGACCAAAAATATGAATATTTACAGTATATGGCAGCCTCAAAATCAGTATAAAAACATGATAGAAATGTGATGCAAAATAAGGCTCAAAAGTGGCTATAACATGAGGTATGCAAAATAATCACCAAACAGCCAAAGACCCTTAATAAAACATGTAGGATGGACCAAAATAAGTACTTTTCTAGAACTGTAAAATGGTCAAAAACAAAATCATGGTAGGTTAACTAAACATGCAAGAATGGGGAATAAAAGAGAGATATAACATGAAGTGACCTATGGAGGCCCCAAACCATGAAAGGACCTAAATGAAACATGAATTATGGACCAAAATAAGAACTTTTCAAGAACTGTAAAATGGCCAAAAACAAAATCATGGTAGGCTAACTAAACATGCAAGAATGGGGAATAAAAGAGAGATATAAAGGTAGGTATAACATGGAAACCCCAAATGGTGTTGAGCCCTTCTTCAATGTTGAAGAGGGGCTCAAAATAAGCCTAATATCAGTTTACAACATGCTCAAAAACAGATTTCTCATGGGCCAAAAATAGCATGCAAGATTATGACATATAAGAGGATCAATGAAGCAAGTGTATCATGGAGGGCTCAAACAGGGTTGAGCCCTTAATGAAAAGTGAAGATGAGCTCAAAAGAGGGCCCTTTTCAGTTAGGGCCGGAGCTTGAAACAAAAAGCAAGTGGGGCTTACAAACAGATCAAGAAAAAGGGTCAAAAGGGTAAAAGTATTACTTACCCTTGAAGACTCAAACTTTTGTTGCTTCTTGGATGAATTTGCAGCTTCTTTAGCCTTTGAGAAACCTTCCTTGTTGCTGGAAATGAGGTGGTGGTGGTAGAGCTTGGTGGTGTAGAAGGAATGATGGTTAGGGACTTAGGGTTTTTCAAAGAATTGAGAAGGATGAAGATGGAGTTGAGTATGGAGACTTGAAGAACAATTTTTCTAACCTCTCTAATGCATGTTTGCAGCTAGTTATATGGACCAAAAGGAGGGTGTAAAGGTGGGGCATAAAGGAGAGCAAAATTCCCCCAAAAGGGTCCCCCCGGATGTAGATATTTTTGGGAGAAAACCAAGGCACAGCTAGAATGCACTCAACCTGAAGAAGCAGGCCGGCCTATCACTTTTGCTCCAGGTGGCCGGCCGGCCACTTAACATAGCCGGCCGGCTAGATCAAAGAAACAAACGGCCGGCCGGCCGGAAAAAGTGGCCGGCCACCCCCTAGGATGAAGCCCCAGAAGTTAGCTTTCCAATGGCGCAAACCTTGCATTAAAATTCCTCCTGTAGAAAAAGTTATGCCCCTTTCCGTGAAGCCGCGCAGATTCAGTCCAAGCGGACTTCAACCAACCACATCTCTCCCCCCCGGACTTGGACTTGGGATATTCTTGAGTGCAAAATGAAGCCCCGGAAGTAAGCTTTCCAATGGTGGTGGCCTCATAACTTAATTCCTTTTGTGCAAAGAGTTACGCCCGTTTCGGTGAAGCCGCGCAGCTTTTTCTCCTTCCCGGATTCATGCTGAACCACTTTTGACCAAAAAGAAGTTGGCTTTTCGGCAAAATTACTGGCCTCCCACCAACTTTTGGTGTCCTCCCATGTGTGTAGATCACATATATGTGGTTTGGGGTTGGCAACAGTGACTCCAGGGTGTTCAACATTGCATTTGAAGAGGAGGGGCAAAAATGGAAAGAAAAAATAATGGCCGGCCATAAACTTTTAGGATCCTCCCAAGTGTGTAGATCACAAATATGTGGTTGAAAGTTGGCAACACTAACCCCAGGGTGTTCAACATTGGCCCAGAAGAGAGGGGTAAAAAAGTAATTTTACAATTACTGGCCGGCCATGGGTTTTTAGGGTCCTCCCAGGTGTGTAGATCACAAATATGTAGTTGAAAGTTGGCAACACTAACCCTAGGGTGTTCAACAATAGCCCGGAAGTTGGAAAAACGGGCGCCGGGAGGCTCCGGAGGAGAGATAACTGGTTGCTGCAACAATTACTAGCCTTCCACCCTTCCATGACCTTCCTAGTGATGAAACAGAGGTACCTGCCAAAAATGAGCAAAAACCGATGCAAAACAAATGTTCGGGGGCCAAAACACGCAGTTCGGGATCCCGAAAATGGGCTGTTAAGCACCGAAAATGGCGTTCAGCCACGAAGTGGGTTTTCGGGACCCCAGTGTCCCTCAAAAGGGAGAAAATAGGAAGTATGCCAAAAATCGGAGCAAAAGGAGATGGTTAAGCGGTCCGGAATTTAATCGCTTCAAAGGGCTTGAAACCGAGTGTTTTTGCGGAAACAATTTGCGCGGGGCGTTGGAAAACGTGCGTGAAACTCAAATCTGGAGAGGAAAGTGTTGAAAGAGGCAAGAAATGAAGGGACCTCGGCTGCCTTTTATAAGCCTCAAGCCTTGGTTGAAGAAGCATGCAAAAAGGAGGGAAAAAGACCAAAATAGCCCCGGAAAAAGCACATGGCCGGCCGGCCCCTATTCCTAGCCGGCCAGCTATCTGCTTTTTGCAGAAATGGCCGGCCAGCCATTAGCTTTATTGGAAAACGGTTGGCCACCCCCCCTTGGGAAGATAAATGGTCGGCCATGTTCCCCACATGCTCACCTAGCTCTCTGCAAATTTTGAGGAAGATCGGAGTTCCCGGGACCTGAAAAAGTTCAAGAAAAGTACACTTCCGGTCGCGAAATGATCCGCCGGGACTTCGGCTTCAAATTCTGACATGTGTCTCATTGTCATTCATCGAAATCAAAGTGTATCCTTTTTGAATGAGTTGTAACCTTTCAGGGAAGCGGATCGGAAGCCGTGGTCGAGTCGCCTTCGCCGAAACGCGCATTTCCGTACTCGTTGCTTCATAACAAACGGGCACCCTGATTCATGCTCGTGTCACATTATCTTGCATTTTCATGAGCATACTTGCCTTGTCATGCACGTTTCTTGATATTGGCATACTTCTATGTTTGAGCATACGTTGTCACGCATGTTCCATTCTTGCATTGCGATGCATTCACTCACCGGCACTGCGTGTGTCGAACTTTCGGAATCACATTACATACATGTTGTTAGCATATTGTACTTGTTGCAATTTCTCTCTTTTGCAGGCACGATATTATATGTACGGTTCAATTGAGGCTGGTGCGACCAGACGAATCGCGCAGGTATCGTATCTTCTCCGTGTGAGACGTTGCGGGGATTGAATAATCCTCCGCATTCTTAACTGCATGAAATGTAGTTGTTGCTTTGCATTCTTGCTTAAAACTGTTGCATCTATTTGCGAATACTTGCTTCATTACAGCTTGCTGCATTTGCATGATCATTGGGTTACCTTCGGCTTCTTGCATATCATTTGCATTTTGCCCCCATGCCTGCGGGCACATTTCTGTCTATCTTGCATGTTTGTCTAAGTCTTCGGCCTTGTCAAAAATGGGTCGTCTCTGGGCTTTGACATTCACTCCCGTCATTTGTGACTTCCGAGTTCTGTCAAAGAGGGGCAACTGTAGACACCCCATTTTTGACCGACCTTAAGACTCAGACGTCACCGATTGAGTGCTTGGTGATGTTGCATAATGTACTCGTTCAGAAGTTTCAGAGTCGCGGCCGTGAGCCCTGCCTCCGGACTTCCGAACCCTTTTCTGTGCCTTGTCTCGGTTTGCGAACCAGACTCGGTTTTCTCTGTTTCTTTTCCTGAGGGGAGGGAGAGGTCCCGTAGACCATCTCTCAATGTCCGTAGGCTACATTTGGTGGCCGTAGGCCATTTTGCCCATTTCGGGGTCCGGTTCTCGGTTTTTGGGACCGTAGGCCGTGTGCCTCGGTTCGGGACCGCTTAACCATCTCCTTTTGCTCCGGTTTTTGGCATACTTCCTATTTAATCCCTTTTGAGGGACAATGGGGGCTGAGAAACCCACTTCGTGGTCGAACGCCACTTTCGGTGCTTAACAGCCCATTTTCGGGATCCCGAACTGCGTGTTTTGGCTCCCGAACATTCGTTTTGCAACGGTTTTCGTTCATTTTTGGCAGGTACCTCCGTTTTATCACTGGAGAGGTCACTGAAGGGTGGGAGGCCAGCAATTGTTGCAGCAGCCAGTTATCTCTCCTCCGGAGCCTCCCGGCGCCCGTTTTTCCAACTTCCGGGCTAATGTTGAATACCTTAGAGTTAATGTTGCCAACTTTGAACCACATATCTGTGATCTACACACATGAGAGGCCCCTAAAAGTTCATGGCCGGCCAGTAATTTAACTTGACCCTTTTGACCCCCTCTTTCCGAGCCAATGTTGAACCCCTTGGACCCACTTTCTCTGACTTTTAACCACATGGTTGTGTTGTACACACATAGGAGTACCTCCCCAGTTGCTGGCCGGCCAGAAAATATGATTGAACCTTTTGACTCCTAGCCGGCCGGCTAGGGGGTGTGGCCGGCCGGCCACCTTCAACAAAAGTGATAGGCCGGCCGTGTTCCCTGTACTGTGCACTTTACAGCTGTGGGGCAATATCCCCCAAACAAGATATTTATCCGGGGGATATTTTGTGGGGGAATTTTGCTCTCCTTTTCCCCCACCTTTACACCCCCTTTTGGACCCTTATAACCAGCTGGTGGCCTCCTTTGTTGGGGTTGGAAAAACTCTTCTTCAAGCTCCCATATAGAACTCCATCTCCATAACTCTCAATTCTTCAAAAAAACCCTAAGTCCCTAACCATTATTCCTTCTACACCACCAAGCTCTACCACCACCATCTCATTTCCAGCAACAAGGAAGGTTTTTCAAAGGTCAAAGAAGCTGCAAATTCATCCAAGAAGCAACAAAAGTTTGAGTCTTCAAGGGTAAGTAATACTTTTACCCTTTTGACCCTTTTTCTTGATCTATTTCTAAGCCCCACTTCCTTTTTGTTTCAAGCTCCGGCGCCAACTGAAAAGGGCCCTATTTTGAGCTCATCTTCACTTTTCATTAAGGGCTCAACCCTGTTTGAGCCCTCCATGACACACTTGCTTCATTGACCCTCTTGTATGTCATAGTTTTGCATGCTATTTTTGACCCATGAGCAATTTATTTTCGAGCATGTTGTAAACTGATATGAGGCTTATTTTGAGCCCCTCTTCAACATTGAAGAAGGGCTCAACACCATTTGGGACTTCCATGTTGTACCTACCTTTATACTCCTCTTTTATTCCCCATTCTTGCATGCAATGGCAGCCTATCATACTTTTGTTTTTGGCCATTTTACAGTTATGAAAAAGTTCTTATTTTGGTCCATACTTCATGTTTCATTTAGGTCCTTTCATGGTTTGGGGTCTCCATAGGTCACTTCATGTTATATCCCTCTTTTATTCCCCATTCTTGCATGTTTAGTTAGCCTACCATGCTTTTGTTTTTGGCCATTTTACAGTTCTGGAAAAGTGCTTATTTTGGTCCATTCTACATATTTTATTAAGGGTCTTTGGCTGTTTGGTGATTATTTTGCATACCTCATGTTATAGCCATTTTTGAGCCTTGTTTTGCATCACATTTCTATCATGTTTGTATACTGATTTGAGGTCTTCCATATACTGTAAATGTTCATATTTTTGGTCCCTCTTCAGTGTTGTAGAAGGAAATTTTTCAGTTTGAGTTTTGCTTATATCACTTGCTTCATTACCCCTCTTTTGACCCCTATTCTTGCATGCTATTTTTGCCATACCTATACTTGCTGTTTGGCCATGTTTATAACTGTGAAAGTGCATCTTTTGGGACTGTCTAGCTTCTGTCTTTGCATTGCATGTCCATATTGTGCATGTTTAGCATAGCTATAGGCCATTTCGGGTGCCTAAATTTGCATTTCGGGACATTTCCTTGCATTTCATGTCATTTCGCTTCATTTCGGGATTGTTTTCCCCCATATTTTAGTGCTGAAATTCCATTGGCATACTTGCATACCTTTTTTGCCATGTTACATTGCATTTTATCATTGCCTCGGTTTGCGTGCCCGTGTGCACGCATTTCGAGGCACTCCATTTTCATCCATCGGCATCCTATGTGAGTGTGGCTGAGGCTCTCTCATGTTGGTATAAGCCCATATCATGTTTCCATATCATTTCATTGCATTCCGCCATTGCCTCGGTTTGCGTGCCCGTGTGCACACATTTCGAGGCACTCCTTTTTTATCAACCGGCATCCTATGTGAGTGTGGCTGAGGCTCACTCATGTTGGTATAAGCCCATTTGTCATTTCCACGTCATTTGCATTGCGTATGCCATTGCCTCGGTTTGCGTGCCCGTGTGCACGCATTTCGAGGCACTTTATTTTCATCAACCGGCTTCTTATGCGAGTGTGGCTGAGGCTCACTCATGTTGGTATAAGCCCATATCATGTTTCCACGTCATTTGCATTGCGTATGTCATTGTCTCGGTTTGCGTGCCCGTGTGCACGCATTTCGAGGCACTTCATTTTCATCAACCGGCTTCTTATGCGAGTGTGGCTGAGGTTCCCTCATGTTAGTATAAGTCCATGTTATGTTTTCCTTGCCATTTTAGTCATTTTCATTGTATTTACCATTGCCTCGGTTTGCGTGCCCGTGCGCACGCATTTCGAGACATCTCATTTTCATTGCATTTACCATTGTCTCGGTTTGCGTACCCGTGCGCACGCACTTTGAGGCATCTCATTTTCATTGCATTTATCATTGCCTCGATTTGCGTGTCCGTGCGCACACATTTTGAGGCATCTCATTTTCATTGCGTATGCCATTGCCTCGGTTTGCGTGCCCGTGTGCACACATTTCGAGGCACCTCATTTTCATTGCATTCCGCCATCGCCTCGGTTTGCGTGCCCACGTGCACGCATTTCGAGGCATCTCATTTTGACAGCATAGTGCATACTAGGTTTGTATCTTAGATTGCATTCTGTCATTTTCTCGGTTTGCGTGGCCGTGTGCACGCATTTCGAGACATCTCATTTTCATAGCATTGTGTATGTTAGGATTATATCTTAGTTGCATTTCATGCATATCATGCATATCGCATTGTGTCCGGAATAGGAGTTAGCCCGGGCACGAGAAACGAGGTACATTTCGTACTCCGAGTGACGGAATGTGTCTCAATTCCCCAGTCACCGACACTCCGGATTATCCATGATGGAGTTAGGTTTTAGCTGTAGTTTCATGTGCATTCACCCTATATTGAGTTGTGCATTTCGACTCCTCGGCCATCATGCTTCGGTATGCGTGATTGGTGGCACGAGGATCGAGACATGCATATATCTGTGCAAATACATTGCTATGCCCCTTTCCTGCTCTCTGTTGCAGCAAAACCAGGAATCAGCAACCTTTTGGGGCTTGGCACGCATTTCAAGAACAGGTGTAAACAGAGGCTAATTGGGGCATTCCGGTGAATTTCCGCGCAAGACAATCCGGACATGCATCATCCATCAGAAGCAAGGCAGTCCCTGGCTTGCACGCCAGTTTTATTTGCTTTCTTAGTTAATTCATTAATTAATTAGGATTTTGTAATGTTTTGGACTGTAATATTCTTTTATTCGGGACTGTAATATTTGGACTGTATATTTATTCGGACCCTCTCTGCGAGGGCACAACTGTAATAAGTGTGGGTGAGTGTGATGTATGTCTTCCAACCCCACGTCTTTCTCCCTTTTATTTATCCGCTTACGATGGTTAGATTAGGGCATGTTTAAATTAGCATACAGTATGACAGCATGTTTGCATCATTCATCTGTATTGCATGCACCGGGCTCGGCGCATCATACTAACTGCATTGTATTTTTAATTTCAAAGTTGAATACATGATAGTTGTAACATTTCATATGCCATATTAGAATAGCCGAGCCTGCTATAATTGCATTTTTGCATGTGTTGCATTAGGCATTTCTGTATATTTAGGATCATGCATGACTTCTAATAAACTTCTTTTTTAGCTTGGAGTACTCCGTAAGCTTTATGCTTTAGCATCCTTGCATGCGTGTGAGTGACTGCCATGAATAGCATGCTTACCATGAGGCTATTTGCTTATCTGATATAACTGCCTGAATGCCTGTGGGTGAAGGTTGGGTTACTTAAATTGGAATAAATCATCAAATGTTTTAAAGCCTACCTGCGGGTAGCAAACCACTTTCAAAAACAAGCATGAAATGTTTCGTTCCAATTCAGGCAATCCGGTCTATATTTGTATGCTGTGCGCATCACATAGTAACCTAGGCTAATAACCGGAATAAGAACTCACAATGTTTTCAAAAATAGATATCATGGTTAGTAGAGGCCGGTCTATGACCGGGCGAGCGGGGGTGCTCACGAAGTGACCTTCCCCAATCGTACCCAAGTTCCCGAGCCGAGGCAACTTTGGTGATGACGGACACGTGGCCTTTTGGCACCGAGTCAGGGTTTCCTAAATTTCCCAAAATAAAATATTTAGGTGGCGACTCTGTATCTGGCAAAGCAGTCCATGTTTGGCGCTTCTTTCAAAAAAATCAGTTTTCTAAAAACAATTTGCCGGATTTGGACTCTTTGGTTCAGATTTAGAACCGTGACTACGAAAGTCGAGTCCGAGCTGTAGCGAGGTCCCCCGCGGGCTTGTTACAGTTTCTGGCGACTCTGCTGGGGATTTAGAGAACTTGACTCGAACTCATGATATCTGTTTTTTACTACACTTGTGTGTTTCTTTGCATTGCATTTGCATTGGTGCGCCTAGGACACCGTGTTTGCCATCTGCTATTCCTGAACGGTTTGCCGGAGGCTTGTCTTGTCAAGGCATGACCATAAGGCTGACCGGTTGTGGGCTCTGCCAGTATGGGAACACAAACCCCGGTTTTACCGGGGCACCCTCTTTGACCATTCGACCTAGTGCATATTTGGATCCATAGTGACCATTCCAAACTAGGACAGGTTGCTTACCCGTTTATAGGTTGTTTGAAACCGCTGTGTGCGTAATGAAACCCTAGCTCCTGACACAATAGGACAGGGAAACCCTACCCCAACATAGGGGTGTTTTGGCTCTCACTTATCTGTTATGTGCTTTAGAGTGCGTCTCTACAGGAATGCATGTATCAGTATATGAGTTTGGGTATCAAGCCTGCGGGCATCAGTTCAGTATTGTCAGTATCAATCCTGCGGGCATCAGTTCAGTACATCAGTTCAGTATCAAGCCTGCGGGCATCAGTTCGGCATTGTCATCATCAGGCCTGCGGGCATCAGTTCAGTATTGTGGGTATCAGGCCTGCGGGCATCAACCGGTATTTGAGAACGAGTTATCTGCGGGTATCAGATTCTGTTCTAGGGGACAGTGATACAGGGATAATAATCAGTGTTTGAGGACAGTATATTATTCAGCTTATTGACTGTGTGTTGATTATGCCCGACTGTGTGTCATGCATTTTATTTTAAGCTGTTATGCTGCCCGTTTATCTGCTTATTTATTTCCTTTTCGCTTTATTTATCTTTTGCTAGGTCAGTTTTTAGCACGATTGCTTCCAACCCAGCAGGTATTCCCCAAGCACTTTGGACACGAGGTCGTCGACTCCATCGATCTGAGGATCTAATCGACGGACAGCCAGTGTTCCATTCTCTACCCCCTGTTGCCAGAAGGAAGCCAAAAAGGCGCAGTTTGTCAGAACAGAGGTTGTCAGAGCAGTGGGTTACTTCATCAGAGGACTATAGGACTGAGGTCTCAATTACTGCTGCAGAAATAGACATACCAGTTAGACAGATGGATCAACAGAATACATCAGGGATGGAGGCTCTAATGCGCCAGATGCAGGAGAGCATGAGACAGATGCATGATGATGCCACTCGTCAAACGGAGTTCTCCAAACAGCAGGCCGCGATCATGGCCCAACAGGCCGAACTAATCGCCAGACTGCAACAACAGAATACAGCGTCTGCTTCACACCAAATTCCTCCTCCGGCAGGGGCTCCGTTACCTGAGCAGGCACCTACTATTCAGAACGCCCCACCAAATGCCCAGAATACCCTGCCGCATGTCCAAAACTTACAAGAGGACACGAGTCTTCCAACGGGGCCAGCTCCGCCCCCGCTTCCACCACAACTGTCCAAGGTCCATACATCCAATCACCCGGACTCTCCATTCGAGGTCGAGGTTGATCATACAGCTCTGAAATTGAGCAAATTGGAGAAGCTCTTTAAGAAATCCCAAGGGGTCAAGGCTATGCCGGATATTGGAGATGGATATACCGAGGAGGCCGTAACACTCCCCGATAGGTTCAAAATGCCACAAATCGATCGTTTTGATGGGACCGGCGACCCCATGGTCCATATCCGACTGTTTGCAGACGTCTTGCGGCCAATGGGCCTAACACGACCACAGAAGCTCTTATTATTCGGCCGAACCCTGTCGGGTGTGGCCTCTCATTGGTACGCAAGATTACAAGATGAAGTGAAGAAGAATTGGGATGAGATGGCTGAGGCCTTTGTCACACAATATTCATACAACACTCAGATCGAGATCACAACCCGCGATCTTGAAACGACAAGGCAAGAACCCAAGGAATCTTTTTCGGACTTTGTGATCCGATGGAGGGCGAAGGCGTCAACAATGACTTTAAGGCCCACGGACAAAGATCAAATCCGGATGATTGTGCGCAATCTCCACCCAAAACTGATGCTGAGAATGATTGTAGTCCCCTTTCCTACTTTTGCAGATTTACATGATATGGGGGTGCAAATCGAAGACGCGATGAAACAAGGTCTGTTTGACCACGACAGGGAACAACCGAGGAGGGCCTTTAACCGTAACAACAATGCGGGCCCGAGTGGCGCTGCAAATACGAGAGCCTCGGAAGTTGGTATGGTCACCACCACTTCCCCTCCCCCTCCAAGGCCCATGACTGCCACACCCTTCTCCGGCGCGTCCGGAAGCAACACACAAGCCAACAGATTCCAACCACGAGGCCAAAGAACCTTTACCCCACTATATATGCCTCTGACCAAGGTTCTGGGAATATTGATCAGAAAAAATCATTTAAAACCCCTAGAACCAAAGCCATTGCCGAATCCACTCCCCCCCTCTTACGACCCGTCAAAATACTGTGCATACCACCAACAACACGGTCATGACACCGACCGTTGTTACAGATTGCGTCATGAGATCCAAGATCTTATTGACAAACAGGTGATCGCACCTCCTGATAAACCCAATGTCACCACCAACCCTCTCCCATCACATAACCAAGCTCCTCCTCCCAAAAGAATCAACTTTATCCAAACTGGGGTCGCATCTTACGATCCTAGCATCTATATTACACCCACCCACCTACCCAAGCCGGAGGTGCTCCTCCCCGATTGCACTGATTTCTTGTGCATGGTGGACATCTCTGAAACCCAACCAGAACCGATGGTGGTGACCGTCGAAGACGGGGCAGGGCAGATTTTGGGAGAAGATGAGATTGTTGAATCTGAAACTGGGCAGAATTTTGTTGCGGGAGCCTATGATCCAAGCAAGTACATCCTATCAACGAGCCGAATTGGGCTAAGTGTAGAATTGCCAGAGACAGGAGAACTATGCATGATCCGGGGGGATAGATCTGGGCTATGGGCAGATGAGCTGACAGCCGTAGAAGAGGACTTTGCTAACTTACAATTTCTCGAGGACCAGGAACTGGGAGATGCGTCGATTAACTGGTATGATTATGAGGGATCAGAGGAGGCCACGGGATGGCTCGAAGATCAACCAGATGCAGTGGGGGAAACCCAACCAGAACAGAGCCCGGCAGGGGCAGAAATATCAGTTGTGGCCGGAACGGCCGAAAGTCAAGTTGTATCGCCGGAGAGCACCGGTGTTAAGAATTCCGCTCGAGACATGGGCATTATGGATATGGGAACTGTTGAACAAACAGCTGTACTGATGCAGCTAGAACAAGAAAAGTTTGAGGAGGCTGAGAGAATTAGAAAAGCTAAAGGCCCTGAGGGGACTGAAAGTGCTGTGTGCACGAAGACAGACAATGCTGCGAGCATATGGACAGAGAGCACTGAGAGTGCGAGTGGACCGGAGCCAGACAGGTGTCTGTTGGCTGCCAGTGGAATGTGGTGGGAAGACGACGACTTGTGTCTTGCCCACACCGATGAAGACTGGGGGAATAACCAGCCGGATGATACTTGGTACCTCGATGAGGTTAACCATATGACAAGAAGTGGGCGGTACTTCAAACCCCCAACCAACCCGAGGCATCCGGGAAAGATAGAGAAGCGGAGAGACAGAAGGAGAAGGAGATTGAGGATGAAGCTGTGCTGAAACAATTAAAGAAGATACAAGCAGACATCTCCATCTGGGGACTGCTAATGGCATCACGAGTACACAGAGAAGCTGTCCTATTTGCTATGGACAAGTCCAAACTCTCCATAGACACCACGCCTGAACAGCTGGTTGGGCTGGTTTTTCCGGGAGGAGGTTCCCCGGCATTAACCTTTTCGGACAAGGAACTACCGCCTGAGGGCACAAGTCATAACAAACCTCTCTATATTTCTGTGGAATGTAGAGATAAGTGGATACCGGTGGTACTTGTTGATACCGGGTCTGCGATTAATGTCTGCCCAACCAGAACGACATATGCGATCGGGTTGAAGCCCGTGGATTTCGTCCCAACCACCCAAGTGATCAGAGCATACGATAATACCAGCAGAGAGGTGATGGGGACTGTTAAAATTCAAACCAAGGTTGGTCCAGGACAACACAGCATTGAATTTCATATCTTGGACGTTCCTGCAACCTTTAACCTACTTTTGGGGCGACCGTGGTTGCACCAGGTCAAAGCAGTCTCTTCCACTCTACATCAGATGCTAAAGTACCCCCACGGGAAAGGGGTAGCGATAGTTTTCGGAAATTCATCAATCCATCCGCCGCCGGAGGTGTCTACACCTGTCTTGGAGATTGAGCACGGCACGGAGGATGTGTTTTTGTCGGGGTTCACTTTGGCCGAGGCTCAAGTGGTGCAGAATGTCATGGCTGCGAATGAGGGCATGTATGTTAGTGCTCAATCTATATACCTCATGAACAAGCTAAAGCATACCCCTAGGATGGGATTAGGGAGAAGCGGCCGGAAAGGCGTCTCAGTGTTGGCCGAAGTGCCACACAACCCTAACGTTTTTGGACTGGGTTATCTGCCCACCAAGGAAGATTGGGTGAGGAAAGGAAAAGAAATGGCCGGAAGGGCCAGGGCAAAGAAGGCCGGGAAGCCATTTGATTTAATGCACAGGCCCATCTGGGGTACCCTAAACGGACGCTTCGTCCGGGAAGGGGAAGATTTTCCATTCTGCGGCTTCCCGGAGCCATGGCTAAACGCAGAGGGGAAGCGTGTGCCTGGTTTTGAAATCTTCTTCGACATACAATTATCTGGGGATGACATTGCCGAAGCGCAGACAGACCCACCAACTGAGGTTGAGCAATGTGAAGCAGTGGATCCTGAGAGCACAGAGCTTGAAATGGGGGTAGCACTGGCGAGTCTACTATCAGATCCTCCTATCGGCCAAGAGTGCTTGGGGGATAACTCTTCGGTTTCTGTGATTGGAGATGAAATAGCTGCGGGCTTTCCAGCGCCGATCTTGGATGCATCTATCGCACCTTCTCTCATCTGGCAATATGAAGAAGGCTTTTTATCTAGCAGTTCCGGGTCAGGTAGTGAGCCGGAATCTAATTCTACCGAATCTTGTGCGTCGGAATCAAATTCCAGCTCGACTGAGTCTGAGTCCGGTATTCCTGGGAGTGATGACCCGGATGCCACAGTCCTGTCTAGGTCGTCGTTTTCATTTTCTTTTAAGTCTGTTGTAACAGAGGAATCTGACGGCTTGGAAGTATTTAATGAGAATGATGTGGATGTGGTTTCCGAGTATTTTTCTGTGCCTTTGATTTATTGCTTAAATCAGGATTTTCAAAATTTTGATGAAAACAGCGAGGAAGAAATTCCTCCAGTTTTGCAACGATTAATTGATCAAGAGCAGGAAAGATTTGTTAAACCTTTAATGGATGAAATCACTACTGTGAATGTTGGTACTGAGAAGGACTCGCGGCTGGTCCAGATTGGGTCCACGCTGTCTTCAGAGGAGCGCGAGCGCTTAGTCGCTTTATTAAAAAATTTCAAAGATGTTTTCGCGTGGTCCTACGAAGACATGCCTGGAATCGATCCTGAGATTGTACAGCACTGGATCCCTCTTGATCCCGAGGCCCGCCCTGTCAAACAGAAACTCAGAAGGATTCGCCCGGACTGGGCTCTCAAAATTAAGGAAGAGGTCACCAAGCAAATTGACGCAGGGTTCCTGCTGGTATCTGAATATCCAACTTGGTTGGCCAACATAGTTCCGGTGCCAAAGAAGGACGGCAGAATTCGGGTCTGTGTAGACTTCAGAGATTTGAACAGGGCCAGTCCGAAGGATGACTTCCCCTTGCCGCACATCGATGAATTGGTGGATTTCACGGCAGGACACGCCTTGCTTTCGTTTATGGATGGTTTCTCAGGCTATAATCAGATAGTGATGGCACCCGAAGACCGGGAGAAGACTGCGTTCACTACCCCGTGGGGTACATATTGTTATAGAGTGATGCCATTCGGGTTGAAAAACGCTGGAGCTACGTATCAACGGGCAGCGACTACAATATTGCATGATATGATCCATAAAGAGGTCGAGGTGTATGTGGACGACATGATTGTCAAGTCCAAAGATAGAGAGGGCCACTACACCGCCTTACAAAAATTCTTTCAAAGGATCAAAGAGTTTCGGCTGCGACTGAATCCCCAGAAATGCACGTTTGGTGTTACAGCAGGGAAGATGCTAGGGTTTCTGATTACACAAAGGGGCATCGAGGTCGACCCTTCCAAAATCAAGGCCATCTTAGAAATGCCACCACCAAGGACTGAAAAGGAGGTGCGAGGCTTTCTGGGTAAAGTGCAATTCATAAGACGGTTTATTTCTAAATTAACCTTGACTTGTGAACCACTTTTTGGTCTCCTGAAGAAAGGAAAGAAATTCCAATGGGACGGCCGATGTCAAGCAGCTTTTGAGCAGATCAAAGAGTATCTACAGAACCCACCCGTGTTGTCACCACCAGAGCCGGGGAGACCGTTGATACTGTATCTTTCGGTAACTGAGACTACCATGGGCTGCATGCTCGCGCAGGAGTCAGAAGACAAAGTGGAAAGAGCCATCTACTATCTGAGCAAAAAGATGCTGGATTACGAGACCCGCTATACACCGCTGGAGAAGGCTTGTTTGGCCTTGGTATGGGCAACCAGGAAGCTGCGGCACTACCTGTTAGCCCACTCTGTAATGTTGGTTTCGCGTTTGGATCCCATCAAATATCTCTTCGAGAAACCAGCACTTACGGGTAGGCTAGCTCGTTGGCTGCTGTTGCTCTCCGAATTTGATTGGAAGTATGTAACGCGCAAGTCAGTAAAAGGCAGAGCGGTAGCGGAGTTCCTTGCCGACCACCCGGTTGAGGGGGATGAAGCGATTGAGTATCTATTCCCAGATGAAGCCATTCTGCACGTCGAAGATGAAACTTGGACAATGTACTTTGACGGAGCGTCAAACCAGTATGGGTATGGGATAGGGGTGTTGCTGATAGCGCCTGACGATTCTCGTATCCCTTTAGCATTCAAGCTCCGGTTCAAAGTTTCCAACAATGAAGCAGAGTATGAGGCATGTATTGCTGGCCTGGAAGCAGCCCTAGAACTAGGGGCAAGACGAGTGGACGTCATTGGGGACTCGAACCTTGTTGTGTCTCAAGCGAAAGGAGATTGGAAAGTCAAGGAGGAAAGGATGATAATTTACCACCAAACCTTGGATTTGTTAATTCCTCGGTTTGAAAAGCTAAATTTCACCCACCTCGTAAGAGAGAACAACAGGTTTGCAGATTCATTAGCAACTCTATCTTCTATGATAGACATCCCGTCCGGAGTCCGGCTGCGTCCAGTCATTATTGATCAGAAGTTCGTGCCAGCATACGAGTCGATTTCCGCCATAGATGAGGTTCAAGACGGCAACCCCTGGTATTACGACATCTGGAACTTCTTGGAAAAGGAGACATATCCACTAGGGGCAAATGCCAAGGATAAGAGGGCTGTCAGAAGAATGGCTGCTCAGTTTATCATCTGCGGGGGAAAGCTGTACAAAAGGGGTCATCTGGGAATGCATAAGCTCTGTGTCGAAGCTGAAGAGTCAAAACGCCTGATGGAAGCCATCCATGGGGGCGAGTGCGGTGCACACATGAATGGAGTAATGCTGGCCAGAAAAATCCTCAGACAGGGCTACTACTGGTCAACCATGGAGGAGGATTGTATTAGCTTTGTTCGGCGATGCCACAAGTGTCAAATCCATGCAAATCGCATGAACATCCCGCCGTCAAAACTGTACAACATGACTTCGCCGTGGCCTTTTTCAGTCTGGGGAATTGATGTGATCGGAGCTGTTACCCCGAAGGGGTCAAACGGGCATGAGTTTATCCTAGTAGCGATAGATTATTTCACAAAGTGGGTCGAGGCCCAATCATACGCAGTGTTGAAGGCGTCCCATGTCGCAAAGTTCATCAGGAACAACATCATCTGTCGCTACGGGGTGCCAAACGAGATAATTTCAGATAATGGTTCCCATTTCAAGAAAGAAGTGGTAGACTTGTTGGAGAAATACAATGTGGCTTTCCATAAGTCATCTACATACAGGCCGCAGACCAACGGAGCGGTTGAGGCCGCCAACAAGAATATCAAGCATATACTACAGAAGATGGTGGGAACCTATCGAGATTGGCCAGACAAGCTGCCATTTGCTCTATGGGGCTACAGGATGTCAATCAGAACTTCTACTGGAGCAACTCCATATTCATTGGTCTATGGAATGGAGGCTGTTCTACCCATTGAGATTGAGGTTCCGTCGTTACGAGTATTGGCTGAATGCCAGATAGCCGAGGCAGATTGGCAGCAAAGCAGATTCGAAGAACTCATGCTCTTTGATGAAAGAAGACTGAAAGCACTGTACCACATCCAAGGCTATCAACGAAGAATTGCCCGGGCTTTCAACAAGAAGGTTAAGTCCAGGAATCTGAAAGAAGGAGATTTGGTGCTCAAAGACAACCGAGCTCCCATCCACGACCCAAGGGGCAAGTTCAAACCCAATTGGACTGGTCCCTACATCATCAAAGCTATCTGGTCAGGTGGAGCTGTGGTTCTGATGGATCTAGATGGCTTGGAGTTCTCACAACCGATCAATATGGACAAGTTGAAGAAATACTATCCTTGAGAGGCTCGCTAGGCTGAAAACCCGAAAGGGCGACCTAGGCAAAAGTCAGAGCACAAAAAATTAGAAAATATAAAAACTGAGCTCGCAAGGTTGAAAACCCGCAAAGGGCGGCCTTGGCAAAAGTTAGAGCGCAAAAGGAGAGTGAAAATACTCGAGTGAACCTTAGCCTGAACTACGTAAGGCTTGATTCCCATCTTTGGGATACGTAGGCAACTTCACCTTGAAGTTCAGCCATAAACTTTTCCCCGATCAACTCTGTCCATTTTGATCGTCTCAGTCATCTTTATCCATCAGCATTTATCGTGATCTCCGGTACAGTGCTGTTCAGACTAGGGGCAACTTTCCGTTGCCGCGACGGTACAAAGTTACTCAGACTAGGGGCAACTTTCCGTTGCTATGGAGTGCCGCATTGTTCTTCAGACCAGGGGCAATTTTCCAGTTACGGGGATCTGGGGTTGTGCATCTCAGTGACAGATTTTCGGCGTGTCCAGTTTTGATCCACATCGAAAATAGTTTTGAAAAGTTTTAATAAAAGTTGACTTTGTTCAAATCAATCTTTTTACGACTAAGACCATTTTTGGACCAAAAACGGAAAATTTTCAGTACCACAACTTTCAATTTCATTGATTTCAAAATAGAGTTCTCCTGCTCTTGCATTACAATCGAGGTTGCTTTTTAGTACATTCATAAAGAAAACTTGAAAATGCTAAATAAGCAATAAATTTGGGGCATAGTTGAATCAAGTACCTCTGCGTCCCCTCCCAGAGCTGGACGGAACATCTAATGCCAAGCTAGGCCCAACCTGTGCCTCTTCATTGAGCCAATCCAAGCACTCATCGGACAAAGTGCAACTGAAAGTTGAAGCAGGGGCCAGGAGCTCTCTAGTCCTCCATGCCGTGGCATATCGGGCAAGGTGTGCACCCCGGACCGGGAAAGCGGCTGGGTACTCAATCCCCTCCGGTGGACAGGTCTGATCATGACCAAACTGACGCAGGAACCGGAACGGAAAGTAAAATACGCAGTGGGTTAGACCAACTAGTTGGATCCCGATCAGTCGAGACATACTATAGCTCATTGCCGGGAGGTTGAGCCAAGGACAACGCCAAGCAATGCCGTCTGCGGACAAATTGCACATCCAATCGAACCACCACCTTTCGTCAAGAGCATTGACTAGGCGCTACCGAAAGAAGTAGCCTCGAGCTGAATAAGCTGGGCAAGAGTCCACAACCTGCAACTTGTCCATTAACCATACCTAGGGGAGGGATGGAAAATGAGAGAATAAAGAACAGAGAGATGTACGATGAGAGAAAAGTAAGACAAGGGTTTTGTGAGAAAAACCGAGCCTGAGGGTCGAGTGATGTGAGCAAATATATATGTGAGGTCGGGTGGGAAACATTACCTGCAGCAGCAGTGGACTCCCAGCAAACCTAGTCACCTCCCGGCGATAGACAGAATCTAAGCCCATCAGTGTCTCGGCCAAGGTCATGGCAATACAGCTTTTTCCTTCTCTCAAACCTTGGGCGACTTCAATCAGGCGGATGCTAGCCCCGCCGAAGCCCGAGGAGAGCAGAAAGTGAGACAACAAACATAAGCAGAGGGCGTGTTGCCGGAAACCCTGCCAATAATGGTTGCTGCGGTCACCGGCGTCGGAAAAATGATGGATCAAGCCAAGGATATCCAGTTCCCCACTGCAGATCAGAGATCGAGCGTCATGCGCCGTGAGCCCACACATCCGCCCTAAAGCCTGGGCATGACCAAAACGGAGCTGCGGCAAGATTACTTCAGAGCATTCAGATTCCATCAAAACCTGAAAATCTTCGAAAGTCGGACACATCTCTTGGCCGCCAAAGCTGAAAACATGCGTCACTGGATTCCAGAACCTTGCCGCGGCATGGAGAAAAGGAAGCTGTAGCGGAGTACGGCTCAGCGTGAATAGTGCATTCAAGCCGAAACCCCGGAAATTCAATTTTTCCGAGCCATCTAGAGAAGAGATCCAAGATGCGACATTTTCTGCGAGGAACGCTTCCATATTTGCCTAAAACTAAGATGAAATGAATGGTCCCGAAGTTGAGGCTTTTATAGAAGGAAAAACACTATTCACGGGGACACGTGTCAAAAATCTGGTGGCTACAGGACTGAATGGCCGGCCAGCCACTTTTTCTGGCTGGCCAGCCATTTACTTTTTCAGAAATGGCCGGCCAGCTGTCTCTCTCCACCAAAAATGGCCGGCCGGCTCCCAGGGATGGCTGGCAATGCTGCAGTGTATATCCTTGGCCCTGTTTTACCCTTCGAGGGAGAGTCCCAAGCATTTCCATGCAACGGGAAAGTCAAAGGCCTTCATTCCGGATGCGTTCCGATGCCCAGACCATCAGAAGTACACTTTGTTGTTGTTGAATTTTTCTTATCGAGTTGTTGTTTTGCTTATCGAGTTGTTTGTCGAGCGGACGTGTTTGGTGTTTTTGAATCAATGCTCCCTGTTTAAGCAATTTTTGTTAAAGTCTTGTTTATTTGCGTTGTTGCATTTTTGCTTATCGAGTTGTAAACTTGCTAAAGATTCTATTGTATCTTAGTAGGTTGAGTTGCTTAGTTTGTTGCGTCGGTTCACTACCTGACTTGGTGATTACACAATGCGCATTTCCATTCAATTTCTTTTTTTGTGCGAAATAAATTGATGCAATACGATGCTAAAAGTTTAAAATACAAACATCTTTTCAAAAGCTATTTCATTTCATCATGCTTTACAACAAACAAAGGTACAAGTTTTACAGAAAATAAAACTGCCTAACAATGTGCAAAGTGCTACAAACTACTAGCAAAAAGAAAAATAAAGCAGGAAATAATAACATCAAAGTCCTCGGGAGCGGGAACGAGAAGCACTCCTCATCCTCTTCTGCGGGACAATCTCCGCACCATCATCATCATCTAAGTCAGAGCCTCCCTCCTCAGCAGATGTCTCTGACTGACGATCGGTAGCCTCCTCCTCCTCCTCAGCATCCTCTTCCTCCTCATCAGGCTCCACCTCCACATCGTGAGCCCTGCGTCTGCGGACAGGCCCTCCTCGAGCTCCTCGAAAAGGCCTAGAAGGCCCGGCTCCTCGAGAAGGCCGAGATGGCCCCGCCCCCTGAAAAGGCCCAGATGGCCCAGCTCCCCAATGAGGCCCAGGTGGCCTAGTCTGCGGCTGACCGGACCATGAAGGCATCTGAAAACAAAGAGTTCAATTCAAATACATCAGTCCAAATATATACATCAGATGCAGATGCAAACAAAGGCTACATAAAGTGGGTGCATGTTAATACAGTGTACAAGTGGGGTGTGTGTCAGATGTGCTCTACACAAACAGTCTATCGATGCAATAGAAATTAGCATGTCATCAGAAGTATGATAAATGCCAGAAAACTGAAGGGTACCTGAATGCCCGCAACAGACAACTGTGCCTCCCTACGTAGGACCATGCCCTCGAGTGTGGCCACCAGTCCAACCACCTCCTCCATGTATCCTCGCGATGGCTGCAAAAATGAGCTCATAATCATCAGTGAACAGAAGAGTGTCTAAACATCTGAATGATGAATAAAAAAAAAGTGGAGCATACCGGCGGTGAGTCCGGATCAATGGCGTATCGATCACTGGGCATCGGAGGCTCTAGTGGAATCGGAGTCGGAAAGCTAGCCCCATACTGCCACGCCATCAACTCAGTAGGCATATCTGGCCATCCGGGATGAGGATGAACCGATGGAGTCGGAGGAACTGGTCTACTCCCACCTCTAGATGTACCGGCCCTGCTAGTAGAAGGGGCGTCTGCAGCCCGAGCCCGAGCCTGGCCCGAGGATGACATACCGGCAGGCCTCATCATCGGGATACGAGCTTCCGTCAATGGAGGCATCAAATATATGTGACGGTAAGTGGCGTAGTCCCCCTCCTCAATATGCAGTAAAGCATCAGTACCCAGCATGGCGCCGACTACCTCCGAGTAAGAGAGCCTGTCAGCAGTCCGCATACTGGCTGGGGGTACTGCGGGAATATCCTGAGAAAGATACCCCCATACCTGGCGCAGAAAGCGCTCCCCCAGGAACCATACCCTGCCAACCGGCCCTTCGAGCAGGACCCTATACTGGGAGATGTCCGATGCTCCGGTATACTGAAGTCGGAGACCGTCACCTAGGGACACCCAGGGCTGCCATGTAATCTGCAGATGATGAATGCATAAACCAATCAGAAATCGAGAATATACAGAGCAAATCAAAGATGAAAATGAAAGGAACTGAAAGTTCTGAGGTACCTCTGAATGTCGCACCGTGTCGAAGTACTGTCGCAGGCGAAGGAGGGTCTCTCGAGGTCTCGGCCGGTGCGGGCCCTCGAATATCAATGAATATGGGGTCACGGGAATCCCCACCACCTCCAGCTCTGGGGCTAATGATGGAAAGTATACATAGACCCATAGCTGAGAAAGGTAGTGCAGAATGTAAGTACGAAATGCTGAGAGCAAAATACAGACTGTAAAAGTGCACTGTGTGTGTGCAATGTACAAGTAATGAGAAGCAGAAATGTAAATAAAGAGGACAGAAAGTACCTCCCAGGCTCTCCAGTAGCCGCCAAGCAAATCGCCCCGCCCGCGGGAGGTCGCGCTCATATAAAAGTAAAGGGTAGCCAGGCCAGCGCCACCCCAGTCATATCTACTGACCTGTGATAGGTCAACCAGAGCGCTCAGCAGGTATAGCCCAACTGTGTTCCCTCTGTCGGCGAACAGGGTAGTCCCGAAGAGGAACATCAGGAAACCACGGGCATACTGCTCTGTCTCCTCGGGAGTCTCGGGCACCATCTCCGCCCGCCGAAAATGGGAAGAGAACCAAGTGTATCGGACTCTCCCCGAAACCCTATCAACAGGCGGGTGAGCCCCCAATAAATACATCCAGGCGGCCTCCCACTCGCCCATATCCTCATCGTAGGGGATGGACCAACCTCCAACGTCAAGGCCGGTCAATACAGCGAAGTCAAAAGGGGTCATGGTCATATCCCCGGTAGCAGAGAAATGAAAGGAATTGGTGGTGTCCCACCATCTCTCTACCAAGGCCACCATCAGTGTCCTCCTGGCAGGACAACGTGACAACCCGACGCAGAAGGGCCCGAACCCTGCCAAGTCGACTAAGTCTCGAACACCCTCCGGGAGCTCGGCATACCAGTCTCGGGAGCAAACCTGCATTCAGAATGAATACATGTGTCAATAATGAAATGAAATGGGCTGTGTGCCAATGAGATAAATGGGCTGTGTGCCAATGAGATGAATGGGCTGTGTGCCAATGAGATAAATGGGCTGTATGCCAATGAGATGAATGGGCTGTGTGCCAATGGGATGAAATGGGCTGTATGCCGATGAAGTGGAATAAGCTACATGGAAATTCAGTTAAATTGTGAGCTGCGTGTTCACTATCTACCTGGGCTGCGTGTTCAGAAAATTTGAAATTTGGGCTGCGTGTTCAACTTTCAGTTAATTTGTGGGCTGCGTGTTCACTATCTACCTGGGCTGCGTGTTCAGAAAATTTGAAATTTGGGCTGCGTGTTCAACTTTCAGTTAAATTGTGAGCTGCGTGTTCACTATCTACCTGGGCTGCATGTTCAGAAAATTTGAAATTTGGGCTGCGTGTTCAACTTTCAGTTAATTTGTGGGCTGCGTGTTCACTATCTACCTGGGCTGCGTGTTCACTATCTACCTGGGCTGCGTGTTCAGAAAATTTGAAATTTGGGCTGCGTGTTCAACTTTCAGTTAATTTGTGGGCTGCGTGTTCACTATCTACCTGGGCTGCGTGTTCAGAAAATTTGAAATTTGGGCTGCGTGTTCAACTTTCAGTTAAATTGTGGGCTGCGTGTTCACTATCCACCTGGGCTGCGTGTTCAGAAAATTTGAAATTTGGACTGCGTGTTCAACTTTCAGTTAACTTGTGGGCTGTGTGTTCACTATCTACCTGGGCTGCGTGTTCAGAAAATTTGAAATTTGGGCTGCGTGTTCAACTTTCAGTTAAATTGTGGGCTGCGTGTTCACTATCTACCTGGGCTGCGTGTTCAGAAAATTTGAAATTTGGGCTGCGTGTTCAACTTTCAGTTAATTTGTGGGCTGCGTATTCACTATCTACCTGGGCTGCGTGTTCAGAAAATTTGAAGTTTGGGCTGCGTGTTCAACTTTCGGTTAAATTGTGGGCTGCGTGTTCACTATCTACCTGGGCTGCGTGTTCAGAAAATTTGAAATTTGGGCTGCGTGTTCAACTTTCAGTTAAATTGTGGGCTGCGTGTTCACTATCTACCTGGGCTGCGTGTTCAGAAAATTTAAAAATATGTGGTTGAAAGTTGGCAACACTAACCCCAGGGTGTTCAACATTGGCCCAGAAGAGAGGAGTAAAAAAGTAATTTTACAATTACTGGCCGGCCATGGGTTTTTAGGGTCCTCCCAGGTGTGTAGATCACAAATATGTAGTTGAAAGTTGGCAACACTAACCCTAGGGTGTTCAACAATAGCCCGGAAGTTGGAAAAACGGGCGCCGGGAGGCTCCGGAGGAGAGATAACTGGTTGCTGCAACAATTACTAGCCTTCCACCCTTCCATGACCTTCCTAGTGATGAAACAGAGGTACCTGCCAAAAATGAGCAAAAACCGATGCAAAACAAATGTTCGGGGGCCAAAACACGCAGTTCGGGATCCCGAAAATGGGCTGTTAAGCACCGAAAATGGCGTTCAGCCACGAAGTGGGTTTCCGGGACCCCAGTGTCCCTCAAAAGGGAGCAAATAGGAAGTATGCCAAAAATCGGAGCAAAAGGAGATGGTTAAGCGGTCCCGAACCGAGGCACACGGCCTGACGGCCCCGAAAATCGGAAACCGGACTCTGAAATGGGAAAAATGGCCTACGGCCACCAAATGTAGCCTACGGACATTGAGAGATGGTCTACGGGACCTCTCCCTTCCCTCAGGAAAAGAAACAGAGAAAACCGAGTCTGGTTCGCAAACCGAGACAAGGCACAGAAGAGGGTTCGGAAGTCCGGAGGTAGGGCTCACGGCCGTGACTCTGAAACTTCTGAACAAGCACATTACGCAATATCACCAAGTGCTCAACTGGTGACGTCTAAGTCTCAAGGTCGGTCAAAAATGGGGTGTCTACACTTATGCTACCATCTTTTAAAGTTAGCATATCGGGGCAATCGCAACACCAGTCGGATTAGAGGTTAGAGTAGTTTTAATAGCCATGAATTCTAAATTATAAAATAAAATTATAATTAGAGTTTTATACTTCACAGAAAATTAAACCATAAAACATAGAATTTAATTCTATAAAAAATAAAAGAAACAAAATTGTGACTTTTGTTTCAAATTAATTTAAAAATAACTTTTTATTTAAGCAAATTAATTCCACACAAAAAATTATTTCTGTAAACTTCAAAAATTAAAATACTTAAAATAGAATTTTAATTAATGAAAACCCATAATATTATTTCTGAAAAACAGAATTAATTTCTGACCAATTTCACACGGAACAAAAACAATCACAAATTAATATTCTTGAAAAAATCAATGATAAATAGTGTATTACTACTATTTGTCAAAGAAATAAATAATATATTACTACTATTTATCAAACAGGATATTACTACTATTTGTATTTACCAACCAGAATATTACTTTGTAGAATATAAATTCTGTAAAACCAAATCCAATGTCAATAATTTAGAAAACTGGAAATCAGAATTTTAATTATTGAACAAACCCAGAATTTTATTTTTGGAAAATCAAAATTTGAATTTTGAAAAAACCCACACAGAAAATAAATTATGTAAAGAACGGAGAAAAGAAAACAAACAAAACATTCAGTATAAATAGAATAACTTGTATCTATCTTAAGATTGTTGGAACAATCTTCTGTGTAGAAAAATGAAACTAAAATAACAAAAAAAATACTTACTGTAATATTCTTGTACCGGAAAGTTAGAATAGAAATTTTTGATCAAGTCGAGTGTATGACACTCTGTCCTTAAGACAAATTCGCCGCCACACAGGTGCTTACGGGTTATTGGCATCTATCTCCCGGGATACAATGATCAGAAAATGCAGATTATAATAGCACTACAAATAATCCACCAGGAGAATCAAACCTATATTCTGCAACTCTCTGAAATCTCTATGAACTAGTTTGAAGAATATAAAAAGAATGCTAGAATTTGAGGAATTTTGGAATTAATAAAATTGGAATGGGGTTGCCTTTATAATGATTTTGTTGACACATATTCAGTTTGAATAGAAAATGCATGAAAAAGGGACATGTCCCTTCTTTTAAAATAAAGAGACACTATGAAAGGGTGGCACCCTTTTATTCAAATGGAGGGTTGACCCTTCCTTTAAAAACAAAGAGACACCATGAAAGGTTGCACTTTTGATTCAAATGGAGTCTATTTCAATTCACCACTGCCTTTATAAATCTTCTAATAAAAACGGCTTTCTTAAATAGTGAGTTAAATAAAGAAATTTATATGGAACAACCAAAAGGATTTTCTATTCTAGGAAAATAAAAGAAAGTGTGTAAATTGGTTAAATCATTATATGGTTTAAAACAAGTGTCAAAGTAATGGCATGAAAAGTTTGACAAGTCAATGATGTCAAATGGATTTAAAATTAATGAATGTGACAAATGTGTTTATATTAAAAAAATAAACAAAGGTTATGTTATAGTATGTTTTTTTGTGAATGATATGCTCATCATAGGTAGTAATAATAACATGATTAAAACTATTAAGAAAATGTTGAATAAACATTTTGACATAAAGGACATGTGGATTACTGATGTAATTCTTGGTATGAAAATTACAAAAACATCAAAAGGATATGCTTTATCACAATCACATTACATTGAGGAAATACTTGACAAATTTAGCAAAGATGATAATCGTCTTGCTAGAACACCTGTGCATGTTAATTTGTTTCTTTCTAAGAATGTACAAGAAAGTATTTCTCAATTAGAGTATGCCCAAATTATTGGAAGCTTAATGTACTTGATGAACTGCACTCACTCAGATATAACCTATGTAGTAAGTAAATTAAGTAGATATATGAGTAATCTAGGAGTAAAACACTAGAAAGCTGTTATAAGGGTTCTAAGATATCTCCAATTTACTCGTAACATTGGGCTAAATTATACTAGATATCCAACATTACTTGAAGGATACTATGATGCAAATTGGATATCGGATACTAGAGACTTAAAATCCACCAGTGTGTATGTCTTTACTCTTGGTGGTGTAGCTGTATCTTGGAAATCTTCCAAAGAGACTTGCATTGCTAGGTCTATTATAGAATCAAAGTTTATAGCTTTAGATAAAGCTGGGGAAGAAGTAGAATGGGTTCGTCACTTCCTTGAAGATATTCCAATATGACCAAAACCGGTGCCTGCTATATGCATACATTGTGATAGTCAATCAATAATAGGTAGAGCACAGAGTCATATGTATAATGGTAAGTCATGACACATTCGTCGTCGACATAACACCGTTAGACAACTACTCTCTAATGGAATTAGTTCCACTAAATATGTGAAGTATAAAAACAACATAGTGGATCCACTAACCAAAGGGTTTGCAAAAGAGTTAGTTAAAAAATCATTAAGGGGAATGGGACTTAAGCCTATTAAATAAGAGTTACCACAACTGCAACCCATCCTAATTAACTGGAGATCCCAAGATCTAGATTCAAAGAGACAACCGAATTGTGTATGACTTATAAGGATCACTGGGGAGTCAAACTCCTACCCATTTCTATGATGAAATAGTGATGTCTGTAGCGTTTTAGATTAAGTAATACTTTTAATGATTCTTATATCTAAGAATACCTAGTAGAGTATGGCATGATACTTTTCATAAGAATTACCTATATGAGTGTAAACTAGGCCGATTCTATGAGATTTGTGAAGGGTTACAATTCTCTAGAGCACTCATGAAAAACCAAGTTGTTTAGGGCCAAAATGAACACAATAATGAGAACCAAACTATGTTTGGAAATATGTAGTGTGAGTTCTATTGTCTTGGTATATACAAATGGTTGAACAATTCAAGACATCATGTTCACTGATTAGCTAGTAAATCCGAGAGTGTCTCACAAGGGAAGATTCAAAACTAAAAGCTACCTGTCCTTTGCAAAATATGTCCGATTTTTGTACTCTCTGTAAAAACATCATGTTGTTGCATATTCTCTCCGTCAATTTCATTTATGTGAAGGATTGTCGGAAAATTTATAAAGGAAATAGTGAATTGAAATAGACTCTATTTGAATGAAATGGTGTAACCTTTTATGGTGTCTCTTTATTTTTAAAGAAATGGTCAACCTTTCATTTGAGTAAAAGGGTGTCACCCTTTCATGGTGTCTCTTTATTTTAAAGAAAGGGTCATGTCCCTTCTTCATGTCTTTTCTATTCAAATTGAATAGGTGCCAACAAAATCTATATAAAGGCAACCCCATTCCAATTTTATTCATTCCAAAATTTCTCAAATTCTAGCATTATTTTTATATTCTTTATACTAGTTCTTAGAGATTTTAGAGAGTTACAGAACATAGGTCTGATTCGCCTGGCAGACTATTTGTAGTGCTGCTATAATCTGCGTTTTCTGATCATTGTATCTTGAGAGATAGACGCCAATAACCCATAAGCACCTGTGCAATGGCGAATCTGTCTTAAGGACAGAGTGTCACACACTCCACTTGATCAAAAGTTTCTATTCTAACTTTCTGATACAACAATATTACAGTAAGGTTTTTTTTTTTTTTTTGTTATTTTAGTTTCATTTCTCTACATAGAAGATTGTTCCAACACTAGCCTTAAAAAAACTAAATTCATATCAATGTGAACATTCATATTTCAATGTGAAAACATGAAACAAAATTGAAAAAAGGAAAAATCAACTATTTCGATTGTTTAATAGCAATAAAAATGATTCTTCAACCAACAACTACAGTAACAAACAATATAAAACAAATCATCAAAAAAATATATTAAAAAATCATCAAATAGCCCATATATGTTGACATACCTTTTTAGAAAAATCTGTATATAATCAATTCTGACATAATATTGGTAAATAAACTACACAATATTGATTACTACGCAAACCAACAAAAAGACTATGGTTTATATATGACAATGGCAAAAAAACAATTGTTCATAGACGATTTACCATCATCTTTGTTGCAAGTCAATCATCATCTCTATCGTCTCTTCCAAATGTTCTTTCATGAGAGGACTTTATTATTAAATAATGATGAAAGAACATTTTTGATCAAGTGAATCTCTCACATTAAGGCAAATAATACACTAAGAATAATAATCTTCTATATTTATAAAAAATATTTTATATATCATAACTAAAATATATCTAATAAATGATTTTCTCTAAAATATGGATTATAATCTAAACTATTACTAAATTTGTATGTCAATCCATATCAATTAATTTGTTGAATGGATGCTCATACAAATTAATCATGTGCCAAGAACCAAACTTGAAATGGTGACATGAGGCACATTTACGATGAAATTTATGAAGATTGACCTGATACTTATTATTCTGTACAAAGAAATTTTGTTTTACTAACTCATGGGAGAATACTGAACTTTTGTATTTGAAAATTATTTCATGAGGAATCTCTGAAATAGATGGTGGTTGATAAAGTAATCTTTCATAACTTGAGCTCGAAGAAGGAAGAGATAAGAGGGTCATATGGAGAATGTGGTCAAAAATCCAAAATAGAGTCTGACCACGCATTTTTAATCGAAATGCGGAAGAACCTATATTTCCTATCTCTTATTCCTTATTCTTTAAATGAATTAGCCCAATTATTAATTCTATGTGGATCTCTGAATTTCTAACGAAGAGGGAGTTCTTGGTACTATAATTAAATTCTATTAAGGGGATTCAATCTCTTTCTCAAGACGAATAACTAAGTGATTTCCTTTCTTTCAATTATTCTTTTCCCCTTCTTAGTCTATTAATAACAAAAAAGATTTTTCCAATGTATAAAATAAAATATATATACTAGCAAATGACCCGTGCTTAAAGACACTCCCAACCCAAATTTAAGTCTTTTGACCTAAATTTAGTTTACCAAATATATTTTGAAATTTTTATCAAATATAGCGGTTTTATCAAATTTAGGTCTCTTAACTAAAGTTAAACTGAAGTATGAACAGCATTACAATATTAAATGAGAGTGTAAGGTTCACTTTATACAAATGAAACAACTCATTTGGTAGTTCCAATATAAAAGCTAATAATTGTTTAGCTCAAAAATTTATTTTCAAATCAAACAAATCTAATTAATATATTTTGATAAAACCGCTAAAATCATGGTTAAACCATCGAATCAATTAAATCGAAAATAGTTCAGCGAAGTCAACTAGGTCAAAAGACTAACACTACAAGAATTTACACATTTGGCGACCACTTTTGCCGACCAAAAAAATTTTAGTCGCAAAAAAATGACATTTGGCGACTAAATATTAATTAGTCGCGAATGACCATTGTTTTTGGCGACCAAATATTATTGGTCGCAGAAGGTTATATTTTGGCGACCAAAAAATGAGTTGGTCGCAGAAAGTGGTATACTTTTCCCGACTAACTACAAATTTGGTCGCGGAAGGTCACATATTTTTTGGCGACCAAATTTTTGGTCGCCAAAAATTTATTTTCAGCAACCAAAAAAAATTAGTCGCCAAATTTGTATTTTTAGCGACCAATATTTTAGTCGCCGTTGATTGAGATTTGGCGACTAAAAAAGTTTGTCGGCGAAGGTACTTTTTCTGCGACTAATTTGGTCTTTTGGTCGCCAAAAGTTTGGGAGGGAAATTTGAACAATCAGGAGGGGGGAAATGAAATTTTTTGGCGACCAAAAAAATTTGGTCGCCAATCAAAAAACGACGTCGTTTTGTACCTGCAAAACAGAAAAAAATAAATAAATAAAGGCAAATCCAGTGAGTAGCCTTTGTGTATGTGAGGCCGATTTGAACCCTTCACTACTACAAAAATAGTTAAAGATCACACTTTAATAAAAAAAAATATCTCACTTTTATTGAAAGTGTGATAAAAAAAATTAGATTGATATTTTAATCACACTTAATTTGATTTAGTGTGATAATATTTATTTTTTATGTCACTTTTCAATTAAGTGTGATTATATATATATATATATATATTTTTTTTTTTTTTTTTTTTATCACACCTTCTAATTAAAAGTGTGATTATATATACACTATTACTTTTTAATCACACTTTTTAAATAAGTGTGATTATATATATATTTTTTAATCACATATTCTAATTAAAGTGTGATTATTTATATATTTTTTAATCACACCTTCTAATTAAAGTGTGATTATATATACGCTACTACTTTTAATCACACTTTTTCAATGAGTGTGATTATATATATATTTTTTAATTACACATTCTAATTAAAGTGTGATTATTTATATATTTTTTAATCACACCTTCTAATTAAAGTGTGATTATATATACATTACTACTTTTTAATCACACTTTTTAAATTAGTGTGATTATATATACATATATATATATATATATATTTTAATCACACATTCTGATTAAAGTGTGATTATTTATATATTTTTTAATCACACCTTCTAATTAAAGTGTGATTATATATACATTACTACTTTTTAATCACACTTTTTAAATTAGTGTGATTATATATATATTTTTTAATTACAGTGTGATTATTTATATATTTTTTAATCACACCTTTTAATTAAAGTGTGATTATATATACATTATTACTTTTTAATCATACTTTTTAAATAAGTATGATTATATATATATATATATATATATATATTTAATCACACTCCCCAAATATGTGTGTTTGCATAAAATACTCCAATTTGATTTGTATATAAAATATACATTTCCCATTTTTTTTTTTTAAAAAAAAAAGCCCCAATACCAAAACACAAATTATAAAAAAAAAATTCAAAATACATTTAACTCTTTGGCTACTTCTAATCAAAAGAAAAGTATAAGGTTAGGGTTCATCACAAGGCACAAGAGAGAGAGAGAGAGAATCAAAAGAAAAGTATAAGGTTAGGGTTCATCACAAGGCACAAGAGAGAGAGAGAGATAGAGTGCATTCAATACTGTTGGGGGCAGAGTGCTTCTTACGGTCGCCGTTTTCGGAGACCTCTCTCTTATCACCCTAAACCAACACTACAAGAAAATGTGACTTTTGGAGACAGCACAACTTCCCGTCTCAAAAAATGTGACTTTTTGAGACGGCACAACTTGCCGTCGCCAAAAAAATGTGACTTTTTGATACGGCACAACTTGCCGTCGCAAAAAAATAGAGTATTTGCGACGGCAGAAATTGCTGTCACAAAAAAAAAAAAAAGAGTATTTGCGACGATACCAGCTGCAGTTGCAAAAAAAAAAAAAAAAAAAGGAGAGTTTTTTGCGATTGTAATACGTACCATTGCAAAAAAAAAAAAAAAAAAAAGTTAAAATATATATATATATATATATATATTGTGGCTTTGAGACGGCTTAATATATATATAGTCATAAAATGGTTTAACTAAATGCAACGGTATTTTTCTGTTACAAAAAATAAAAATAAAAATAAAAAAACGTTGCCTTACTCTTTTGAACATTTCTCTTTTCACCTATTTTTTCATCTTTCTATCTCTCTGTCTCTCTTCTCTTTCTCTCTTCTCTTTCTCTCTCTCACTCATAACTCTTCTCTGTCTGTTTGTCTCTCTCTATGTGTCTGTGTCTCTCTTATCTCTCTCTCTCTCTCACTCATCACTCTTCTCTGTCTGTCTGTCTCTTTCTTTCTCTCTATGTCTTTGTCTCTCTTCTCTTTCTCTCTCTCACTCATCACTCTTCTCTGTCTGTCTCTCTCTCTGTCTCTCGTCCATCTTTCTTCTCTTTATCTCTCTTCTCTCTCTGTCTCCCTTCTCTCTCTCTTCTCTTTATCTCTCTCGCTCATCTCTCTCTGTCTCTCTCTCGTTTATCTCTTTTCGCTTTTTTTTTCTCTCTCTCTCTTTCTCTCTGTCTATATCTTTTCATCCATTTTTTCATATTCCTTTTTCTCTTCTCTTTCTCTCTCACACTCATCACTCTTCTCTCTCTATCTGTTTGTCTATCTGTCTCTCACTCTCTCTCTGTGTCTCTCACTCATCTATCTCTTCTCTCATCTCTTTTCTCTCTCTGTCTCTTTTGCTCATCTCTCTTCTCTTTATCTCTCTCGTTCATCTCTCTTCTCTTTATCTTTCTCTCTGTCTCTCTCGTTCATCTCTCTTATCTTTATGTCTCCCTCGCTCATCTCTCTTCTCTCTATCTCTCTCTATCTCTCTCGTCCATCTCTCTTTTCTCTATGTCTCTTTTCTGTCTCTCACTCTCACTCTCTTTCTCTTTTTCTCTCTCTCTCTCTCCCACTATGTTTGCGTTGCTCACTCTCTCACTCCAGTCTTCTCTATTTACTGAGCTCCCTCTCGATTTATCGATCCACTACAAGAAAATGCACTTTTAGCGACCACTTTGTCTCTCTCTCGCTCATCACTCTGTCTCTCTCTCTCCTCTATCTCTCTCTTACTCATTTCTCTCTCTCACCACCCATCTCCTCTACCACCTTCACCACTACTGCAAACGTCATTCCACTACCACCACTATTTCCACTGTCGCTACTTCACCTTTACGACTACCATTACTACTACTATCGCCACCACTCCACTACCACCACTACTGTCACTACTACTACCATTACTTCTCTTTTACCCCTGCCACTCCATTTACACTACCACTACCACTACCACAACTTCACCACTAATCTCTTTCGCCATCACCATTACCACCACCATCATCTCTTATCCACCACCTTCACCACTACTGCCGCTCATTTTCATCTACCAAAAAAAATTAGTTTATGATTTTTAGTAATAAAAAAAAATAAGCCGCAGAAAAATATTTTTATTGACTACAAAAAATTAACTTTTATTTTGGTAGAAAATATTTTTCATTAAAATATATATTACCCATACTTCTACGAAATAAAAAATAATAATATTTTTTTTCATTAAAATAAAAAGGAAACAAATAAATTTTCAATCTTAGTAACTAAAAAAAAAATTTTAAAAAATTCATTAACTACAAAAAAATATATATTTTAACAAAAAATAAATTTATTTATTTATTTATATTTTTTATTTTTATTTTTCATTCCCGCCTCTTTATTTTTTTACATTCCCGCTTCCCCCTCTAATTTTTTTCCCACCCCCTCCCCCAACAAAAAAAATCCCCAATCTCAAACCCAAAAAATTCCTAATCTTTTCGTCCCCCCCCCTCTCTCTCTCTCTCTCGATCGATCGATCGACGGCGAGCGGCGGCAGACGACAGAGAGCGGCAGACAACGGGCGAGCGGCGGCGGATGACTGAGAGCAATAAACGAGGCTGCTGTGTGAATGGAAAGGGCTCCGGAGTGCAGGAGCAGCAGCAGCGTCGTCGTCGTCATCGAAGCAGCGTCGTCGTCATCGGAGGAGCAGCGTTGGCCTCCTCTTCCGCCACCTCAACATCTCAAAGGAAGTCCCAAATACAGAGGGAAGAGATCCCACTTGGTCAATATCAATATCAGTAAGTAACTATAGCTAGACATTTCTGTTTTGCTTGAGACGAGTGAAATGGTCAGACCCAAAGCTGATAAGGTATTATGTTCAGCACATGAGTTTAAGGCTTGAAGTGGTGATACTTAGCTTTCTGGCTGCTGAATTTGTCGCAATAAATGTACTTAGATGAGAAGTTGCTGTCTCTGTAGGAGTTTAAGAGAATTTGGGATTTTAAGAGAGAGAAGAACGGACAAATAAATGGTGACCTAGACCCTTGGGACGAAGCATACTTCACAAGGTTGATGAAGTCTTCTGCTTACAGCTTGGACTCCTTGGTAAGCAACATGCTTATGTTTTCTGTTTTCTCACAGTCCACATAATTCTAGTGGATTTTGTGGTCGACCGATGACTTTAGGCAATTCTAAGGTTTTTCCTATGTTTAGAAGATTTCTGGGTTGTGATTGTTGAATAATTTATTTTATACTTTAGATTCAGAAATTGCAATGATTGTCCTTGATTTTTTTTGCAGGTTGTAGCATCATATTTTCCTTTGACACAATGTATAGAGGGTTTGAAGGTGCTGGTTGAGTTATTATTTGGTGTGACATTTCGTAGTATCCCTCTTGCACCTAGGGAGTCATGGCATACAGATGTGCTTAAAATGTCCCTTTATCACCCCGAAGAGGTACATATAAGACTTCCTTTTAAAAGTTATAGTGCTTTAATCATTTAAGAAACTACTGAGGTATAAATGAAAAGATTATAAGTAAAATGTTTGTGGCTGGTATATAGGAAAGGAGATTTGTTAATTTAGTGAACCAAATTAATTCCTTGAAGATTTGTTGAGATATTTGGAATTAATTTTGTATGAAATGAATTTAGTGCATAAGTTTCTACCTTCAAACTTAGTGTTGAGCATGGTATGATGGAGCTTTCTACCACCATGATAGTGGAATGGCTCAGTTTATTTCCCATAGGCCTTCATAGACAATCTAGTTCACATTTCGGCTTGCAAATCCATGTGAAATGTCCAGTTAGAATTAATAGTCTACAAGAATTTTCCAAAAAAGTAAACTGCTGTTAATTGTGGATGATGTTTAAAATCAAGTCATTTGCTTCTTTTTTTTTTTTTTTTTTTTTACATAATAAGAAAACTGGGTTCATTATGCTTATGATTATATTGAGGTGAGCTAAATTAGTGTTGCTTCTCTTTTTTCTTCTGATATTTATAACATAGTAGAAATTCATAGAGTGTAACTGCCACAATTAAAGAAATACATAATTAATTGTAATCAAAAGACAAACAGCTAATCAATAAACTAATTATTTTATTCATTTTTTTTTTTTTTTTAATAAAAAGAGACTTTGTAAACAAACAAGTGGGTTTCTGGAGAAGAATCGTGATTTATTACACTTGGATACCATTCAACTATTATCTTCTTGCAAATGCCACCTTCCTCAGGTATTTGCATCGTCTTTGCTTGCTCAATCTGAGAAGCCTGTTGTTGGTGCACTATATAAATCAGGTGGAGCAGACTCCCCAAAGTTAAGTGTTGTAGCAAAATTTAAGGTACATTCACTTTCTAGAGTTTTGTTTGTCCCAAAGTTAAGTGTTTCTTCTTTTATTTTTTTGCTTTCTGTGCGTATGTCTTTTGATTTGCAATTGAAGTAGCAAAACAAAGAAAAGGGTGTCTGGGCCATTTACATGGATAGTAATTTTCTTTAACAACCCATTCTATCAAATTAAAGAGGCACAACATGACTTATTCGAGGACATAAAATTTTTAAATACAAGATAGCGAATCAGAAATGTCACCAAGTAATGAGAGTATTAGTAGCATGGACACTTCTAGGGAGGACCTGTTTCCATTTTGACAACAGTTTTTAGAGTCTCTAATAAGACCTATGTGGTGAATCTCTTAGCATGACAAAGGTTTGACTTTCTTGGGAATGCAACCCACCACCCCAAATATATTTTGAAACATTTCTAAGAGGTGTACATTATATATGGCATTTGTGGGATTTCGTCTTTCATATTTTGCATTTGTATGTAGAATTTTTAGATATTTATTTACATCAAATTTTTCTTACATTATATGCATCAAAAGTATATGAATAGTAATATGATTTGGTGTCCTTATCGTGTGCATGTCCTAGTTTCTTAGGAATTGCTGTGTTAGCATATTTGTGATGTTGTGTTTGTCCCATGTGTGCGCTACATTGATGAGAGAAAAACAGATAGTATTCCTAAGCTGTACTATAGTGGGTACCAATCCTGCATGGCTAAGACTTTTGGGTTCAACTCTTGTTAAGAATGCTTCAAGAATCGAAAGTGGTGTTAACTCAAAGGCATCATAAACCATAAAAGGAACTTTTTGGACAAAAGCTTAAGCAGTGGCAAGGATGGATTTGAACTTCTTAGGTGAACTTCAATCATATTGAAAGCGATATTTTACTGAAGTTTAAAATAGTGGTGACTGATGAACCACTTATGGGGTGTATTGTTAATTAAGATCATGTACAAATTGATTACAGAGGTTTGGCCCATGTTTCTATGACTAGTCTTATTTATGATCCAGATGTAGATTCCAAAATGTAGGAATATTTCTTTATAGAATGTGAAATATGAATATTTTTCTATTTATTTTTCACATGACAAAATTGTTAATCAAAATTTTGTGCCTTGTTAATTGCCTTGTTAATATTTCTATGTACATAAGGCAGATAATAATTTTCTCAAGAAAGAAAAAAAATTATTATTTGCATATAAAAGCATATCATGCAAAATACCATTTGAGGGACATCTCTTTCACAACATCACATTCATCCAATTTTGTATCACACCGTAGAAAATCAAGCAAACTGCTAGAATATTCAACAATGTGCAATGTGGCTAAATAGGGACCCATGCACGTGCACACAAAAACCGAGCATATAGTCATGTGAGAGCATGCTAACATTAAGCATCCATGTCAAGAATCTCAATACGTCCCCTGCAAAGAAACAGTCTGGTTTATGCCTCAACAAATCTTTACACCTAAGAGAACTCCTACTTGGCTACAGAAAGTAGAATACAAACATACCCCACGCCCATTGTCAGTAATGCTCACTGAATTGTCCGCATGTAAGATGACATCTATCTTTGAAGCAAAACCTGCTTGTGCCTCATCAACAGCATTATCTAATATTTCATAAACCTAAAAGAAAGCAACATCAGTGAATCTTGTAACTCATGTTTAGATAAAATAGACTTGGCACAATGAGAAGTGTTAATGTAGAGAAGGCAAAAAAGTAAAGAAGATACCAAATGGTGCAAACCACGAGGTCCGGTGCTTCCAATATACATTCCTGGTCTTTTCCTAACAGGGTCTAAACCTTCCAGTACCTGAATAAATCAGGTAGCCATCATAGGAAAATAAACCAGAAGTAAGCCAACAGGAGAGCTAAAACAAGATTACAAGATATGTGTATATGCATACGTCTATAGTATCTTCAAATCGCTTCCATAAACACCTAAATGAATTGCATTGTGCAGTTCATCTGCTTCTTTATGACAAGAAATGTGATTTCAAAAAGGCTACTGCAAAATTTAAAAATGGAATTATGCATCTATGAACAATACATGGTGATTTTCATGGCATCTGTCAGTGTTGACGATTTCTTTTAGAGAATCAAAGAAAACTCCAAAACTATGCGTTTATTAATAATATGAATCTGCCCACAATCCAGAACATAAGTTCATAGGCCTGTCGGGAGCAGTGGGTCACACCTCATGAACATTACTTAAATCAAACAAATTCCACATGCCTTAATCCTAATCAAAGTTTTAAAAGGCATTATTGACACTAGCATTGAGGTTTTGATTTTTAGGCAACACTTCCAGATTTTTAGGCAACAAATTCCACATGTCCCAAGAGTCTTATTTATGATCCAGATGTAGATTCCAAAATGTAGGAATATCTCTTAACAAGGCAATTAACAAGGCACAAAATTTTGATCAGCCCAATTAGATCCACTTGGTTTTTGAAAATTAATTTTTTTATGCTTCTTTTTTACCTTATATATGCGTAACTGTTTTAAATCACATATAGTAGGTTTAACATATATGACTCTTGGGACATGCACGAGGAAATGATAACGAACTTAGAAGAGTTTTACAAGACGGTATAGAGCTTTCTTGCCCTCAGAATTGTAGGGGAATAATGTGTATAATTTTTGGTTATTTCTTCGTTATATTCATTTTTTTTTAAGCTGGAGATGCTTGATAATGTTTCTTATAGTATTCATATAGATTATTTTGCCAGGTTTTGTAATGTCATGTAAGATGAGTGATTTTGGAATTGGTTGTTTTGTTTGGTTAATGCTAAAAAGTCTGCCACTTGACGCCAAAGAAATGACGCCAAAGAAATTCGAGGGTCCTATATATGGGCTCCTGCTAATGACGAATTGATTTTTCTCTATTTAATTATGCATTTTTCTTTCCTACAAGTATGACATAATTCTCTCTATTGCAGCTAAAACTACCCTATCAAATTGTGGCTATTGTTTCCGGTGCTTTGAATGATGTAGCTGCAAAGAAGTATGATTTGGAAGGATGGTTTCCTGCATCCAGCACTTACAGAGAACTTGTTTCCTGTTCAAACTGCACTGACTATCAGTCCAGGAGATTAGAGATTCGATATGGGTAGAAAAAGGGTAGACTAGTAGTTATATTTTTGGATACAATAGTAGTTATATTTTTGGATGGGTGTGTATAGAAAATATTTAGTAGACTACTAGTTATATTTTTCGGTTGATGTACATGGATAAAAATTTTAAACATAATAACAAGTATTTGTTATGTCTTAAATTTTTATGTTAGATGAAATATGTAGTTTGGAATTATTTGTGGATGAAAACTTATAATAGTTGTTGATTTTAATTAAACAGGTTCAGAAATGGTTGATCTATGTATTTTGTTGAATGTTCATGATTCAATTTATTTGTTGGTTTGAATGATTTTTGCAAATTACAGATTATATTGAATAAATTGGATGGATTATTATAAATTATAGGTTTATTTTGTTGGATGTTGGCGACCAAATGTGACAATTGGCGACCAAATTAATTTTGGTCGCAGAATGTGACAATTGGCGACCAAAATTTTTAGTCGCGGAATGTGACAATTGGTGACCAAAATAATTTTGGTCGTGAAATGTCACAATTGGTGACCAAAAATTTTGGTCGCGAAATGTCACAATTGGCGACCAAATTAATTTTGGTCGCAGAATGTCACAATTGGCGACTAAAATTTTTGGTCGCGAAATGCCACAATTGGCGACTAAACTAATTTTGGTCGCAAAATGTCACAATTGGCGACCATTTTTTTTGGTCGCGAAATGTCATGATTGGCGACCAAAAAAATATTGGTCGCAGAATGTTACAATTGGCGACCAAATTTTTTGGTCGCGAAATCCAACTTTTGGCGACCAAACAAATTTTGGTCGCGGAATGTCACGATTGGCGACCAAATTTTTTGGTCGCGGAATATCACGATTGGCGACCTAACTTTTTGGTCGTTGAATGTGATAATTGGCGACCAAACTTTTTGGTTGGGAAAATATTACTTTTCGCGACCAAAGTGTTTTGGCGACAAAATAAATTAGTCGCGGTAATTACGTATTTAGCGACTAAAAATTTAGTCGCAAAATCCAACTTTTGCCGACCAACCACAATTTTGGTCGGGAATTACTTTTGCCGACCCTCAATTGGCGACCAAACTAGCGACCAAAAAAATTGGTCGCGGATAACTTTTGCCGACCAAAAATTGACTTTTAGCGACCAATTTTTTTGTTGCCAAAAGTGTAAATTCTTGTAGTGTAATTAACATACACAAAAATTAATTAATTAAAATTATAAATTTTATTTTAAAATTTAAACTGTCTTAAACTAAAACATTCATAATATTACAATATTAAACGAAAGCATAAGGTTAATTTTATATAAATGAAATAACTCATTTTTTTTCTTCTTTTCCTGATGTGGAATTGTGTAAAATAAAAATCCAAACTGTTCTAACCAAACAATAAAATCAAATGACCTAATTTCCTTCTATACATTTTTGAAAACCATCCTTTTTATTATATAGATACTTATATTTGCTCTATTTCTAACTTTTTTTTTTTATTTGCAAACAATTTTTATCTATTAAATAAAATATTCTTTTTTATTGTTTGTAATCAAGGATTATAGAACTTCCATTCTTCCTATTTATGTATCCAAACACATCTAGTGTGTAGTACATTCACCATTAGCTAACTTCTAGCCATCATTAATATTAATGTTACTGTTAGCCATAATGTAAAGTAAAACTTGAGTTAATTTATTAAATATGATTAGGGACACACCATCAATCGAATTCAGGTATATGTTTGAAATTAGTATTGCTTTTATTATTATTATTATTATTATTATTATTATTATTATTATTATTTGTTGGCATTAGTATGGCTCGATAATACTTTACTTTCTTATGAATAATTTAAAATTTTATTTCATTGAGAGTGTCTTTAAGCACGGTCATTCACTAGTATTTTGATAAAACGGTTGAAAATTGCAATTAAACTAATGAATCAGTCAAATCGAAATCGGTTAATCCTACCCAGCTAGGTTAGAAGACTAACCAACTCACACAACAATTAATTAATTGAAATTTTTAAAATTTAAATTGTATTGAACTGAAATATGAATGGCACTACAATATTAAATGGAAGTATAAGGTTCACTTTTTATAAGTAAAACAACTCAATCATTCTTTCCCTGACGTGTATTGTGTAAACTAAAAACTAATAATTGTTTAGGTCAAAAATTTATTTCAAATCAAACAAATCTAACCAAGATATGTTGATAAAACCATTAAAATCGCAATTAAACTGCTAAAATCTTAGTTAAACCAGCAAATCAATCAAACTGAAAACAGTTCAACCTAATTAGTTAGGTCAAAAGACTAACCAACTTACATAAAAATTAATTAGTTAAAATTTTAAATTTTAATTTAAAATTTAAACTGTCTTGAACTAAAACATGTATAATTCTACAATATTAAATGGAAGCACAAAGTTCACTTTATATGGGTGAAACAACTTCTTTTTTTCTTTTTTTTTTCCCGGTGTGGGATTGTGCAAAATAAAAGTCAACAATTGTTTCGGCGGGCAATTTATTTTGAATCAAGCAAATTCAACCGTTCAATATTTAATTAAATCAATCCACACCATTCTAACTAATTATTAAAAAATTTTAAAACCATCCTGTTTTATTACATAGATTATAATAAAAGTCTATAAAAGTAAAATAGTGCACATAATACTTCGAATATAGAAAAAATGATCTATTAGAATATAAATTCAAATATATGGGATTAAATAGAATACAAGGATGCTTTGTAGATTTATTGAACTATCAGCCGGCCTCTAAATGAGATTATAAATAAAATTCTCTTTTTGATTTTTATTTTTTTTTTATAATTTAAATGAGGCATAGAATAAGGCTATATTTCTGTTACTCTATGCCAAACTAACAATTCACACGGCTACAATATAGCTAATAGAATTAGGAAAATAATAGGTAAGCCCACTTTTTAAATTGAGTGATTTGTAAAAGAGATAATTGCTTAATGTTTGAAGAGAGAGAGAGAGAGTTGTTATAAATATTTTAATTGATCGTCACATTATTGCGTTTCAAAGTAGGTCTAAAAGTTTAAAAAGTGGTTCTAACTTTTAAACTAGAATAACAATATCTATAGAATTATAGAAGGAATAGAATTTATCTTTTGGTAAAGGTGATAAATGAACTAAACGGCTCGAGCTCAATTTGTTTTCTCAATTCTTAGGTAAACAAGATAATCTGCAACATATTAAAATTTTCAAACCAAAACTAAACAATCAATCACTCATTCTAATCGGTTCAATAAATATAAAATTATACAAATATACCAAACTACTAGAGTTCGGCTCGACAAAACTTGTTCAAAATTAGCTCAAAAATTTAATGAACCAAATTGAAATAAACTTTAAAACAATAATATATGACTTCATACAGTAGCGGAGCCAAAAAAATTAAATTAGAGAGGGCACTTATTAATTACAATATCGAAAAATTTTACAAAAATATTTCAATAAGTTTTTACGATTAATTTCGAGAAACATCAAAAAAATAATGTTATTTGTAACTAATGTATCATGGATAATATAAAACAAAATATGGATATAAGTCTTAAAATAAATTATTATATAATGATAAAATTAATTTGGGTAAATTGTGCAAATAATCCCTGTAGTTTACACGATATGTCAATTTGGTCCCTGTAGTTTCAATTTTCTCGATTTTGTCCCTTAATTTAACGGATTGTGTCATTTTAATCCAATAAATAACGGTTATTAAGTTAATTTAACGGAAAGTCAAACAATGTGTGAATTTGGTTTAGTCAAACAGGGACCAAATTGACACATTGTTTGACTTTTTGTTAAATTAATTTAACAACCATTATTTATTGGATTAAAATGACACAATTTGTTAAATTAAGGGGCAAAATCAAGCAAATTGAAACTACAGGAACCAAATTGACATATCATGTAAACTACAAGGACTATTTGCATAATTTTTTCAATTAATTTTGTATACAAAATTTGATTAAAAAGTTAATATAATGGTAATACCGCGTCATCATTGGTATGTGATATCATCCACTAATTGTAAATAAACACAAAGAGAGTGAACCTCACATGTCAAATATAACTAACAATCCAATAAATTTCATATATTTATAATGAGATTACTTATATTTACATGTCACTAATGATGACACCATCGTTACATTCAAAAAATTTCATAAAATTTTCATAGATAATATGATTTATAGTAGTCTCTTCATTTTCAATCAAAACAATTATTATTGTTCTCATAATTTTTAAAATTTCATTGACATTCTGTAATAATATTTTTATAATTTTTTATTTAAAATATTTTCTTTATGTTTGCAAAATAAATAAATAAATAATCTCAAAATCCATGGGGCATGTGACCCTCCTGGTCCTTACTCCCGCCGCCACTGACGTCATACAAAATGCCACTCTCGAATCATTGTATCATTTTACGGATTTAGGGTGACTATTGTGTTAGGGACATAATAACCACTGTTGTGCAGCTATTTGAAAATCATGCATTATTTCTTTTGTATGTTCAATTTATATAGAAAATTTTGGTTTCACTATGTTATTCGGATTTTGATGCTTTACATTCTTCATTTCATTTTATAAGATTGTAAAAACACGATAAAAAATAAAAATCAACTATATATAGATAACTAGCTAAAAATCAATAAGTTTGTCACAAATCTTCAACAGATAAGAAAATGTCTTGGTCTAGGAAGGTGAATTAGAATAGTGGCTTGAGTCTGATGCAGTCTCGTGTGTTGCTCTTTTGATTGCTTGTTTGAGTTGGAATTTCTTCAACTCTGTCTGCCATGTTTTCTTGTCCTCTATTTTTCTGCTTTGGGGTGCACATGATTAGCCAGCCTAGCTGGGATGCATAACTTTGGCAATGATGCAGGTCTTCCAAAGTTCTTTTGTATTCTTTGTATCTCTTTTTGCCTCAATGAAATTTCTTTCTTTGCTAATCAAAAAAATATATATAGATAAAAAGTTGACAAGTCTAAAAACTTTCTTGAACCATTCTGGAATTTAAATTAAAGATTTGTTGTATGCATTAATTTTTTAAGCCTCAAATTTAACTGACGATTCTATTTTATTTTATTGTTATTTGGCAGTGTTTCCCATAGTGAAAAAGAAGGCTAAAAATTGCAGAAGGACCACCATACTTGCCCAAGGATGTCGAGTTGAAGCCACGCGGGGATGATGCTCACTTCATCTATGCGGAGAAGCAAACAGTTGGCTGGGCAGATGGTGTCGGTGCACTACAGGAAAAAGAGGTTTAGGCGGCGTTTTTTTAACGACGCATTTTTAAACGTCACTTTTTTTAACATTTAACGACGTTTTATAAAACGTCGCATATTTATTCAACAAAACGACACCGTTTAATAATAGGAGGCGTTTAAAACGCCTCCGAATGTGTTGTGCCTCACGCGCTTGGTCTCCTCTTTTCAAAGCCTAATTTTGAATCTCGGACTCACCTAAGACCCAAATTTTCGAGCTCTCTCTCTCTCTCTCTGTGAATCTCAGAGCGATTTCGAAGCTCCACCACTGTCTCTCTTTCTCTCTCTAAATCTCTCTCTCAACCCTCTCTAAACCCTTATCAGAGCCATTCAGAGATTCATCTCAGTGATTTCATCACAAAGATTCAGAGATATTTCATCTCAGTGATTTCATCGCAGAGATTCAGATCGGTCTCCACCATCTGCACCATCGTCTCCATCATCATCTACACCATCGTCTCCTAAGGTGAGCTCCACCGTCTCTCTTTCTGTTTTAGTGATTGATGAGTTGTATATGCTCTAGTTCGCCCCCAATCCAAGATTGATCCATATGAGGTTAGGGCCTGTGCTAAACAGGTTGTGCAAGATCAGCGCCGTCTGAAGGTTGGTCTTCCAATCTCAGTTTTATCGATTCTTCTCTCTCTCTCTCTCTCTCTTTCTGTCTCCCTCTCTCTCGATCTCTCAATCTCTCTCGATATGTCTCTCTCGCACAATCTCGTTATATGCGTACACATTGTCTGTACTTTTTTTTTGGATAATTTTTTTGTCTCCTAAAAATCTCTCTATACAAGTATATATATATGTATTGATTGAATAATCATCCTTATTTTATTTTCAAGCTCTCAAATGATCCAATCGTTGATCGATAGTGATGGAAAAAATCAACTCCTGTGAGAAAAGAAACCCTTTCTCATTGGAGGTAAGTTCTAATATATTTGTTTACATGTTTGTTCTGGTTTTGATCTTGTTTAGATTTGAATTGGACAACTCTGTGTTAGCTTTTTGTTCATTGTTTGGGAATTGATATCAATTTATTAGCATTTGTAGTTTGAATGCCATGTTTTGTTCATTGAAAATACAGTTAAGTTAATAAAACGACATTTAATTTTTATTATGTTGGACTGATTTTGTTTTGCCGTTAACAGAGGACAAGCATTTTGCACTACTGCTGCTGTCCTGGGAGGAAAGAGCTTGGCATCTCAGATATCTGAGTTCTATCCAATCAGAGGGTAATATGAAAACAAGGGTTTTTAAGATCTATATTAATATTATACCATGTACTACCTTAAGAAATTTTCTATTTATCCTTTTTATATAATATATTATTACAATATCAGATATCAATCAGATTGATTTACTTAGATTAAAGTCTGAGTCAGATATCAATAATCGTATCTTTTTCTTTTTCTTTACTGGTGGGTACTGATGCTTTTACCTCTCATGTTTATGCACTTGAAAATTGGCATTATACCTTTGTATGTCAAAAAGAACTGTGTATCATTCTCTCGCTTATTGCTGTACCATTTGCCCTGGATCAGACGAAGGGTCATCTCCCTTTCATCAAACACAAGATGAAAAATCTGACAAAATAAATTGCTCACTTTGAACAACATATTGATTGGATTTCCAAGTTGATGTAGATTGTTATTGTGACTTGTATATAAATATAGTTGGTGGAATGTTGAAATTCAAGAACTTCGTTATGGTTTATGAACTACAAATAACTCATTTTGGAGCAGTTGGAGTTGTAAGAGAAAAAGGGGCAGATGAATGTGTGGGTTTAACTGTTTCTGATTTAATGAAGTAACTGTTGAACATGATCTTGCATTTGTCTCATTTTTTCTCCTCCAAATTATTTATTTCTAGTCCTCTCACTGCCACTAATACTATCTCATATTTGAGTTCATGGCCAGTAACCCCATATATTCATTGTGCATGTCACATCTGTATCTGTTACTAACTGGACTATAATCTTCTGTAGGTCACTATGTTGTAATATGTGGCTATGATGCTATGACAGATGAGTTTGAGATTAGAGATCCAGCGAGCTCTGGGTACATCACTTGTTTTCCCTCTCCTTTAAACATCACTCTCCACAAACATTGGAAAAAACAAAAAACAGAGCTGTTCTTTTTTTTAGTTCTTTTTTTTTTTTTGGTCATAAGAAGATGATTAACACCTAAGCATGTTGATTAAGTAAAAGAGTTGTGGAATCCTTTAGTGAATGCTTCTCGATGTGTGTTAGTTAATTTGAGAAAATACAGTGAAAAGGTTGGAAACTAGTCTTTTTCTTCCCCAGGATGTGTGTCTACACGTGCATGCACATTTAAATTTGAAATGTTTTGGGTCCATTTGAAGAAATCTAGTAAGTGTGAAGCTTTGTGCGAAATCTCATTAAAAGAGGCATCTTAACCAGAAGTTCACTATGTTGCGAAACTTTACCATGCCATAATGCACTGAGTTTTACAATTTGTGCAAATCTTTGCTTGAGCAATTAGTTTTGTTTATTGTAGTTTCCACTTTGGATGATTGTGCAGGAAACATGAGAAGGATGGGATCTTCCTTTTATGATCTCATATTGTTTGAAATGTCTTGCTGGCTATATTTTTGTTATCGTGCGTTGAAGGAATGGGAGCTATATTCATTTGAAAAGTTATAAAGGATGATACTGCAGATTTTCACTTTCCAGAATTCAGTATGGCTGCCTGGAAAAGGATAAAAGGCATGAAAAATGAAGTAGCTATTCTCATGTTAAATACTTTGACATTTGTCGTGCCATCTTGTTAAGCGCTACGGGCCATGTTCTTTGATGAAAAATGATAGTTGGGTAGTGTGGATCCTGATAAGTACTAGACACTAACTACTTGACTCCGAATTTGGAGTAAAGGTATTTTGGTATTTCCGCACTTGTGACTTGTTGTCTTGTTTTAATAACCTATGTTAGGAGGTCGTTGTGAGGAATTGTTACACCTAACCAAGATCGGTGAAAGATGAAACACAAATAAGAATAAAAACAAGAATCTAATCAAGCACACGAGAACACAAATTTACGTGGACTCCAAACTAGGGCCACGTCCACGGCTATTAGGTCTTTGTTTCTATTTTTCTTTTTTCTTCCCCTTCTTTTTATATGTTTTTGTTTTCTTTGAAAGTACCGGAAGGAGGAGTGTCTTAAAAAACTAAAAAAAGCACCAACAAGAGAAGGTTGTTTTAGTGAAAATGAAAATTGGCAGCAGTAGCTGTACAAATGATTGCATTTCCCATTTTGGATTGTCTATGCAGATATCTTTGGAGAAGGGAGAGAATCAGAACACCCATTCGGTACAGCTCTCTTTGCTCGTCACTTTTGATAGATGACATTCTTGTATTTTATTTACTCGTTCATCCATTCATTACATATATATATATATATCATTATTTGTCGATGTATAATTTGCACCTGTAGCCAATTTTAGTGTGAACTTATAGGATAATAATCCCTGTATTTAGGTGTCCATGTATGTCTTAGTTCAAATTATTCAACTTAAATAATAATCGTATCTTTTTCTTTGGTGTCAAGAAGAACATGATTGGTTCTAGTGGATTAGATGATGATATACAGAACAATCATAAGGGGCTCCCATAAACTCCTAATAAACAAGCAAACAAACTGTCTATCCCACAAATTTCTTTTTTGGAAAAACTATTCAGACTTGTTAAACTAATTTATGTTCCATGTTGAGCTTGTCACTGGAAGGTTGGCAAAGTCAGCATTCTCCATTTAGGATTTATGAACTGAACAAGCCGTGTTGTATGGCAAACTTTCTATAATGTTTTGCCGAAGTAGATTTTGGTGACCACGTAAACTCAATTTTTGCGGTCAGTCATTTGATCAATATAGCAAAACCATTATATGGAGTTTTTAGTCTCTTGTTATTTTGGAAAAGTAAATCAAAGGAATAAGATGGTGATTTTGGGGTAAATCATTTAGAAACTTTCTATGAAATTTGGATGGACAAATGTACGACAGTCAATAGGCATGGAAGCATATTTTGTTCAATTGGTAACCAATCTGTCATTTCTCCTCGCATCGACATTGACTTTTGCTGCTTCATATTGTCTTGGATGTCATTATATAGATATATTTTTCCTTTTTAAATTGCTTTACTGTGGTGGCTGTGGTTCTGGAAGTTGCAGTGCTGACTATCTCTTGCTTGTAATTTTTAATTATAGGAGGCCTGAATGTGGAAGGGGAGGCAGACAACTGGGATTTTGGTGTAGGTATGTACTATGCAACAGGGAACTTTAATATTTTAGTGCGTATGATTGGCCATCATGTGTTGGGTTTGATCCCAGCAAAATTTTGAATAAGTTATTGTGTTAGTAATTTAAGACCCATGAGAGGTTCATCACATGTTTGACTTGTGATCACATCCACACCGCCCCCACTTTGATGCAAGAGAAAATAACAATTATTTTGTTTACTTGCTAAATAAGGTGTTACAATCTTGCTATTGTTGCATGCATATCTTTTTATAAATCCTCAAGTTTATGGAAATGTTGCTTTCTATCTTACTCCCTCCATCCCAAATTGTTTGTCTATTTTTGGCATTTGTGCCCTTTAATCGGGTCAATAACTAATATTTTTAAAAAAAAATTAAAATTTTTCTCCCACAAATTAAATATCTCAATTAGTTCTTGTAGGTAAAATCTTCAAAATTGTTGAGAAGAGAATAAATTTAAAAATATAGATGTGTTTGGGATGTCTGGAATAGTGAAATAGACAAACAATTTGGACGGAAGGAACATAAAGTACAAGAAATCATGACTACATAGGAGATGTATACCCTTTGCACTCATTACACGTAACAATACACAAATGAATTTAAATGATGTACTAATGCCTTTTTCATTTTGTTTCCAATGAGATCTATAAATTAGCGTGGTAGTTTAATAAAAGGCAAGATTGTTAAGGGCTATTTCTGTTACAGACAAATGACATCTATAAATGGATGTTAAGCCTGTTATTGAGTATGAATGTTAGGTTTAATAATAAGATATGCGATAGTAAAGTGGCCTCTTTTCACTTACTATTTTTCTAGAGTTCAGTTTTTCTCCTTTGGAACCAGCTAACTTTCTTTGCATGTTGAAGCTATTGTAGAAGAGAACTTTTCACATTAGAGCATCTCATGATTTTCTTGTATGGTGGGATATGTACTTGATAATTGTTGTGGTAAGAGTTCACAATTGATCTGGTCTACAAGCAGCATGGTCTGCGATTTCTGAATAGCGTTTTTATTTTGTTTTATTTTATTTTTTCTCAATAGCGTTTCTCAATAGCGTTTTTATTTTATTTTTTCTAACATCTGAAACATGCCTTTTAAGTAGTTTAATATGCACAACCATGGCAAATCTCAATTTGATAAGGTTATACACATTCTAAAAGAAAAAAATATGTTAAAGACCCTTCAAAAGTCTTGCCTAATTTGATGAGTGGGAGTTAGATCAAGTGACCTCTAAATTTGTTTGTGCTATGAGAGTATTATTTATTTAATTTTACATGATTCTTATATGTGTCTATATTGTCTTTAGGTATGCCTTTTCTTTATATGTATTTAGTGTTTCTCGATATGTGATAAAATTTTCTTGTTAGTGTTTCTTCAAGTTTTAAGTACTCTTTATAAGTATTGGGTACAAATTCTTCAATTTGTGTTTATTTTGGTGAATCTGATTGCAGTTTATGTTCTGATGCAGGCATGTAGACCAATGAAGACTACAACTTTAATGCTAAGACATGATTTTTGAATATATATTAGTTTGTGGCTAATGCTAAGACATAATTTTTCGATATATGTTAGTTTGTGGTTTAATGTTAATACATGATTTTTGGATTTTGAATATATTAATTTTGTGGGTAATGGTGATTGGATATTAAGTGAATGAGAAAGTGAATTAGTGCTTCATTATAGCTATTTGAATGGGAGTTATTATTTTATATTAGTGCTATTAAAGTATTTTTTTAGTTCAATCAAATAAAATTAGCACATTTTAAAATATATATATATAACGGCGTTTCTACAAACGCCTCTTAAACCTTACTTATTTAATTTGTAAAAAGATATGACGGCGTTTTACAAAAACGTCGCTAAATATCATCAGTGACGTCAGCGTGTGTTTAGTAGGACATTTGGCAACGTTTTTAAAAACGTCTCCTAAACTAATATCACGACGTTTTTAAAACGCCACAAAGTTATAGCGACGGCCGCGTCCTCGGTGTTAGGTACTAAGCGTCGCAAAAGGAATTAGCGGCATTTTTTAAACGTCACTGTAACGCCCTCAAAATAACGACAATAAACCCATCAGATAAGACATTCATTTACATATAAACTAACCACATTCTTTTATTCATTAGAGTTCCATTACTTAAGTATTACATGTTAACATCATAACAAAATGCCCTACGGGCTTACAACTTCCCAAGTTAACACTTGGTTACAACAAAAGAGTACTAACTCGTTTACACATTAAGCCCTAGGCTTGAAGTTTCATGTAATACATCAAAAGTTAAGCGACAAAAGTATGTCCGCCACTAGCCTCCCAGCTATGTCCTTGGAGGTGGCATGCTTCCTGCACCTGAAAATGATATTCCCATATAGGGTGAGCCACAGTCCAGTAGAAATACACTAAACCAACCATGGACAATGACTAAAATATTAGCAATTGATAGATGGTCAACACTGATACGTCCACATAAATCACATATTTATGTCATACAACTTATGAGTCTAAGTTACCTTTCATTTTCCCTTTTTCAACAGATAAGCATGCTAGCTCTATCATTATTTCCACAGATATGTATAAAAACTATATCTCACATTCAGATAAGCATAAAAGCTATATCCACATTCTCAACAGATATGTATAACAACAATATCCCACATTCACAGATAAGCATATAAGCTGTATCCACACTTCTCTAGACAAGCATATGAGCTATGTCTACGGAGTTCATCCCCTATCTTCTCCCAACACTATCCGGTTTAGAGGTACATCCCCTATCTTCCCCTAAACCGCGGAGTACATCCCCTATCTCCTCCTCTACACATAACGTATATAAACACATTGGTTCTATATACAATCACCCAATACATACAATTAATGTATTCTATCAACCGTCAAGTTCCATGACACATTTCATTGATTAGTTTCAGTTTGCCTAATCATCATGCATTGTCTACAACAATCACGACTATCCTCCACCGATAGCCCAAAGCAGTTATTTCTAAACAGAAAATAAATGCACAAATGGATATTCAATCAACATTTCATTTCCTCATTCTTCTCAATTAATTATCCCAATTAATTAAACAATGTAATTAGGTCAATTCCCATAATTAACATTTCAACCCTTAGGTCCCATTTTCATCAATGATTTAACATTTATACCATTTCTCTATGCCAAACATGCATTTAGGTTTATTATGAATAAAACCCCAACTTTTGTAAAATTACACAAAAGCCCCAAACTTTTACAAAATTACCAAACCAAGCCCAACATCTCAAAATACCAAAATTTAAAGACAAAACCCATAGAGAGGAGTAGGATATCCCTACCTTGAAATTTTAGCCCAAAAGGAGATGAAGACTCGAAGATCAACTTGCTCCAAATCCAAACTTTTTCAGATTAAATCGAAGCTCTCAACGCCCTCTATCTTTTTAACAAAGGCCCTAGGCTAGATTCACACCCTAGGGAGATCAAATTTTAGAGAGAATGTAAGTTTAGAGAGAGAGAGGCTCGGATTTAGGGTTTAATCAAAGAAATGAAGTGAAAAAGTGATGTTTAAGACGCTGCTGTCCGCTGATATAAAACACGCTCGCTCGAGCGAAGACTTGGTCGCTCGAGCGACCAGACACAGAAAACTCTCGCTCGAGCCAAGAAGTTCTCGATCGAGCGAAGAAAAACCCAGACCGCTCGAGCGAAGGAAGCTCGCTCGAGCCAAGAAAGACAGCTCTCAGGTCCAGAACCAGACGCAACACAACTCTCGCTCGAGCGACAAACTACTCGCTCGAGCGAAGGACCAAAAATCTGGGCAGCAACACTAGGCTCCCAAACACAACCAACCTGTAACAAACCTGCCCAACACATCCCATAACTCAATATACAAAGTACAAAGGATGCAAACACGATAATAAACAACAACCAACATCCACGGACACATGTCCGGATCACTGTACAACAAGGGTAAACCCGGGATCGCAATAACCTCCCCCCCTTAAAGAATTTCGCCCCCGAAATTAAGCACAAGTTTTCAAAACAAGTTTTCCTCCATTTTAAACAATGTTACACTTGAACATTCAACAATTCGACCCATTACCGGTCATCCCATCCCTTTAACAAGAGACATATCACAATATGTAAACAACATATGTATTTTCAACATGCATCATCATTATGCACTATCTTTCCAATTTCAACAATATATTCAACACTTATAGTGTCACATTCAACTTCCATATGAGGCAAGTTCCAAACATACTTCCAATAATCAAAACATTTTCAATGTTTCACAACTTAAGACATATATAAAAGCTCTTAAGTTCAACAAAATGCAAAATTTAAATACAAGATCACATATCAACAAACAAGTCCGGATATTTCTCACGGACTTCCAACTCACGTTCCCAAGTGGCTTCCTCCACTCCGTGATGTTTCCACAAGACTTTTACCAAAGGAATGGTCTTGCCACGCAGGACCTGGTCCCGCCTATCCAAGACCCGAACCGGTCTCTCCTCATACGAGGCATCCTCATCTACCTCTAAATCAGTCCAATCCAACACATGTGATGGATCTGGCTCATACTTCCGAAGCATACTCACATGAAACACGTCATGCACTCCGGACAACTGCGGCGGTAAGGCTAACCGATAAGCAACCTCACCTATCCTCTCAAGGATCTCAAAAGGACCAATAAACCGAGGGGATAACTTCCCACTCTTCCCAAACCTCATCAGGCCCCGTCTAGGTGATATCTTCAGAAAGACATGATCACCTACCTCAAACGCCAAAGGCCTCCTCCTACGGTCAGCATAAGATTTCTGCCGACTCTGGGCTGTAACAAGCCTCCTACGGATAAGCTCAACTTTCTCCGTCGTCTCCCTAACCAACTCCGGACCCAACAAAGGTGCATCACCCACCTCGGCCCAACACACTGGAGACCTACACGGTCGGCCATACAAGGCCTCAAACGGTGCCATACCGATGCTAGACTGAAAACTGTTGTTGTAGGCAAACTCTACCAAGGGCAAGTGCCTCTCCCACGTCCCACTGAAGTCCAGGACACAACCCCGAAGCATATCCTCAAGGATCTGAATAGTACGCTCGGACTGCCCGTCAGTCTGAGGATGATAAGCCGTACTAAAGGTCAACTTAGTGCCCAGGGCACTCTGCAAACTCTGCCACAACCTAGCAGTAAAACGAGGATCTCTATCTGAGACGATCGTCACTGGGACCCCGTGCAATCTCACTACGTCCCGAATATACAGGTCGGCAAGATGATCTACCGAATCTCTCACGCGCATAGGAATAAAGTGCGCCGACTTAGTCAACCGATCTACAACCACCCAAATAGCATCACTACCCCGCTGAGTCCTCGGAAGACCTACAACGAAGTCCATAGTGACATGCTCCCACTTCCACTCGGCAATAGGCAAGGGTTGCAACAAACCCGCTGGCCTCTGATGCTCGGCCTTCACTTGCTGGCAAGTAAGGCATTTCGATACGAAAACAGCCACATCTCTCTTCATACCCCGCCACCAAAACTGGCGACCCAAATCCTGATACATCTTAGTACCTCCCGGATGCACCGCAAGGCGCGAATGATGAAACTCTCGGAGTACTTCCTCTCGGCAAGACTCCGGTACAAACAAACGGTCTTGGTATCTCACACTCAGGTCGGGATACACCGTCAAACCCTTCTCAACTTTCCCACTGGAGATCTTCTCTCGGAGGGATTCTACCTCAAGGTCACCTCTCTGTGCCTCTAACACTCTAATCACAAGTATAGGCTGCGCAACAACAGAAAACAAGGCCGCAGCCTCAACAGATTCGCCCAGTAGCAAATCAAACTCGCCAAGTGCTCCCAACATCTCCCATTCCCTGGTGGCTATACTAGCAACATCACTAATAGTCTTCCTACTAAGGGCATCGGCCACAACATTGGCCTTTCCCGGATGATAATGCAACTCAAAATCATAATCCTCGATGAACTCCATCCACCTCCTCTGTCTCAAATTCAAGTCCCTCTGTGTAAACAGATACTTCAAACTCTTATGATCCGAGAATACCTCGAACCTCTCACCATAAAGGTAGTGCCTCCAGATTTTCAAGGCAAAAATCACTGCTGCTAACTCTAGGTCGTGTGTGGGATAATTCTTCTCGTGTATTTTCAACTGACGTGAGCCATAAGCTACCACTTTCCCCTCTTGCATCAACACACAACCCAAACCCTCTCGTGAGGCATCACAATAAACCGCATAACCCAACCCTCTCTCCGGAATAATCAACACCGGAGCGGTGGTCAATCTAACTTTCAATTCTTGGAACGAATTTTCACAAGTCTCACTCCACACAAACTTGACTCCCTTCCGAGTCAGTCTAGTCAACGGTGACGCTAACCTGGAGAAATCTTTCACAAACCGACGGTAATACCCAGCTAATCCCAGAAAACTGCGGATCTCAAACACACTCTTAGGCTGTGCCCAATCTTGCACTGCCTCAACCTTGGATGTATCAACAGACACCCCTTCCCCGGATACCACGTGGCCTAAGAATTTGACTTCCCTCAGCCAGAACTCACACTTCCCAAACTTGGCATACAGCCTATGGGCTCTAAGTAACTCAAGCACCACTCTCAAGTGTGCCTCGTGCTCCTCCTCAGAAGGCGAATAGATAAGAATGTCGTCCACGAAGACGACCACAAATCGGTCTAAGAACTCCCGGAAAACCCGGTTCATCAAGTCCATAAAGACTGCCGGTGCATTGGTAAGCCCGAATGGCATCACCAGAAACTCGTAATGGCCATACCGCGTACGGAATGCCGTTTTCGGAATATCCTCTTCCCTGACCCTCAACTGATGGTAACCCGATCTCAAGTCTATCTTAGAGAAACAACGGGAACCCTTCAACTGGTCAAACAAATCATCTATACGGGGCATAGGATACTTATTCTTAACCGTAGCCCGATTCAACTTCCGATAGTCAATACACAATCTCAAGGCACCATCTTTCTTTTTAACAAAGAGGGCCGGTGCTCCCCACGGTGAAACACTAGGGCGAACAAAGCCCTTATCTAGCAATTCCTGGAGCTGAACTTTCAACTCAACCAACTCTGCTGGAGCAAAACGGTAAGGTGCCATAGAAATCGGCGCCGTACCAGGCACTAAATCAATAGAGAACTCTATCTCTCGGTGAGGTGGCAAACTAACAAGATCTTCGGGAAAAACATCCGAATACTCACAAACCACCCTAGGCAATATAACCTGGGTCTCATTACACTCACTACTTTCAAAGCTAGCAAGTAGACTACTAAGTTCACTTCGCCCTCGTGAATCATACCCCGGTGGCAAAACACTACCAACCCGGTCTCCCAAGAAATGGAACCACTCCCCGCTCAAGGTACATAACGTGACCCTCTGGCGGTAGCAATCAATAACAGCCCGGTATGACGATAGCCAGTCCATACCCAAAATAACATCAAAACCCTTCATGGGCATGACAACAAACGGAAAAGGAAGCCTATAGTCGACGACCTCTATATCACATCCTCTAACACCCTGTTTCAGGATCAACTCACCACCCAAAGGCGATACCACACAAATAGGAGATGCTAACTGTGCTAACTCCAATTCCAAAACAGATGCAAATGCAGCAGATACAAAAGAATGAGATGCACCCGTGTCTATCAACACACTAGCAACCGAGTTGCAAAACAGAAAAGTACCTCTCACTACTGATGGAGCCGGTACTAAATCCTGCGCGGTAACAGCATACACGCGCCCCGTAGGCCCCTGGTCTACCTGCTCACCTCTCGGAGCAAAAGACTGCTGCACAGACTGGGATGACGAAACTTCCGGATTGGCCCTCGAGGCCTGCACAGACTAAGCAGGGTATTCATGCGCAGGAGGCAAAGTGACGATAACTAAAATTTTATTTCGTCTATTTATTCCGTAATTGTACTTGTAACAGAAATTAAAATTTCTATCATATATTTAATCATTGATTTTATTCAATTTTGTAAGAAACCAATCTTATTTTTAGAGAAAAAGTTCAAGTAGTGGAATGGAATGAGGTGCAATAGAATGAAATTATTTTTTTTACAATGCATTTTTTATTATTTTTTTGAATGAATCAAATATAAAATAAATATTTTTAATAAAAAAATGTCATATTATTCCATTTCATTTAATAAACTCAATAAAATATTGGAGTCAAAAGATTATACTAATCTGTACCTTGAACGGACCTTTTTCACTAGTATATATATGTGTGTGTGTGTGTGTGTGTGAAGAAGAAGAGTTGCTTTAGCCAAAATGCCATTCACAGTGGAAGATACGATTTTGTATTAGTGGGTTCAATTGAACCACTGAACTTTGAATTTTTTTTCTTATTAATTATGTAGTATTATATAAAATTGTTCAAAAAAATAAATTTATCAACAAAAAAAAAAAAAAAAAAAAACTGTTTAATAAAATAATTAATTCTATACTTATCATATTTTTATACTATTTTTTGTTTAGCACGCATAATTATTAATAGTTGAATATGAATATGCTTGAGATTTATATGGATATTATCACCAACATGTGATTGTTAGCCACTTCCAAACTCTTCTGTTTAGGTAACAAAATTTCTTTTTCCCCACTAAACTTCCAGAATTTCTTTTTCTTTCTCCTAAATCTTAGGAAAGAAAAAACAACAGATCATCCTATTCTTTCTATTCACAATCAATAACCTATATGATTTTACCATTCTTGTCTACCTTATTAACATAATTTAAATCAATAACAACCACTCAATCAATCTCAACCAAGTAATCTGCATGCTATTATACTACATCCAAATTCAATTCTAATTATGAAAAAACAGGGAATTAATATGCACATGTGTATGCAATTGTGCATACAAATATGTATATACATATGTTATATATATATATACTAGGGTATGCCCGTGCCTGAAGGCACGGTGAAAATATTATTGGAATGAAAATGTAATTGAATATAAAATTACTACGGTATGTCCGTGCCTGAAGGCACGGTGAAAATATTGTTGGAATGAAAATGTAATTGAATACAAAATTATTTGGTTAAAATGTAATTTATTCAATTTGTTAAAAAAAAATTTGAGGTGAAAATATAAATAGATGATCCGTATGGTTTTAGATTTTCAAATGAATTTTATAATTAGATTTTTGAAAAGAGTTTGTCAAACTTAAAACTTTTGAAAAGAGTTTGTCAAACTTAAAATTTTGTTTGGTTGTATATATTAAAAATAATTTTTACAAATTTAAAATTCAAAAATTACTTAGTTTTGGAGTTTCCAAAAATAGTTTTTAAATTTTTAGTGAACTTTTTAATATTTTAATCAAAATATTTTTCACTTTTAGATCCACTCAATTTAAATATTTTGCAAAATTATAAAATTTAGACACATGTAACTTAATAAAAAAAAATTAGACCCTCCTTGTCTGTAGTGCAAACTTAACGATAAACATATAAAAACTGTCCAATTGAATTTAACAATAAGTTTTGCTATAAGTTTCTATTTTTAAATGGCAAAAAATGGTATGGTCTATAATTAGTAGTGGTGGAGGCAATGTGATGGAAATTGCTACAATTTATTAAGAAAATATGAAAATAGTGATGACACAATTATTACCTTAGCCAAGAAAACGTGAAAAATAGTGATGACACAAATGCAAACAAAGACCAGATCACAAAATATTTACTATTATAGTATTTTTGTTTATTTGACCCACTTGCAATTTGCAACAAAAAATAAGCACTTTATTACCTTGGCCAATAACAGTACCCAAATAAATTTCTATATCCACATTTTTTTAAATAGTGAGCTTTGGTTGAAATAAAGAAGAGAGATCTCATGGCTATAGTTTTGCATCAATTTTAATCTAATGGTTGAAATCTACCAATTTGTATGGTTTGGTGGTCAGTTTACTGTGCAGAAAATTAAATAAATGAAATAGTGAGAAGAAATAGTGAAAATTAAATAAATGAAATGGTAAATAAATCAATTTAAACATAATTTTTGCAAATTTATAGGTAAACGAAATAGTGAAAAGCAAACACATAAATGCTACGTAAAATTCAAGCACGACAAAAGTATAAGATTTTAAACAAACAACAAAATATAAGTCCCACGAACAATACAAATTAGACGAAATACGCTAGCCAATGCTTTGCAATAGAAAAAAAAATAAACAACAAATTAAGCACACCAGTCAGTGCTCTGCAATACAAAGAAAAATGCCAAATAACAAATTAAGCACACCAGCCAATGTTCTGCAATACAAAGAAATGGCCAAACAACAAATACTAGGAAGCAAAAATTAATAATTGCCAGAAAAATTATTGACACATAATTAACAACCTCCTAACATATATTTTAGTTAACAGCCTAATTTAAGAATGGAGAAATTGAACTACTACAGGATAGAAGAAAAATTATAATTTTTTTATGTCTTCAATATACATTAAAAAGGATAGAAGAAAAATTAAATACTCTCATAGAAATCTTCATCATTTTTCTCTATTGGCCAAAATGTAGAACTATTGCAATACATGATTTTGTGGTTAATTCTATATAGTAATTTTGCATTGACAATAGTTAATTCTTATGGACTGTATTGCTCACTTTTCCTACTAACAACTAATGTATACCATAAAAAATATAAAATAAAAAGAGTAAATTATAAAAAAATATAAATTATACTACTTATGAATAAAATTTTAGCAAAACTTCAATATAGAAATTTAATTAATAATTTTGCATTTTAAAATGTGAAAAAAATAAGTAAAAAAAACTACAATAAAAATTTATAAAAGGTCTCACTACACTGTAACTGGATAATTACAAATATTTTTTGCCTTATCTGTATAATTACAAATGCATTTTTCAATACACATCATAAAAAAATTATACTACACAGTAACTTATTTACTCTAAGGAGTAAAAAAAAAGGCAAAAAAACGAAGGAGTAATTTGTTTTCATTTTGATTTTTTGAAAAAGTCCAAAAACAAAATTTAAAAAGCTAAATAAACTGGACTTTTTTAAGAGAGAGAGAGAAGCCTAAACATTTTAAAATAGCAGTTCAATAAAAAACCAAATTAAAAACAGTTCACAAAAAGCAAAAAAAAAAAGAAAAAGAAAAAAAGGGTCATCATATAAAAAGGGTTTTCTTTATAATGTTCCATTTTCCTTTCAATCAACAAATTTCCTTCAAATCCTAAATCCAAAAGCAGCCTAAAAGGGGAAAAAGATAACTATAAGAAGGTAGAATGAGATTTAATAATTGCCAGAAAGAAAAATTAATCGACACATAATTAACAACCTCCTAATATATTTTAGTTAACAACCTACTTTAGGAATGGGGAAATTGAACTCCTACAGGATAGAAGAAAAAATTATAATTTTTTTATGTTTTCAATATACATTAAAAAGGATAGAAGAAAAATTAAATACTCTCATAGAAATCTTCATCATTTTTCCCTATTGGCCAAAATGTAGAACTATTGCAATACATGATTTTGTGGTTGATTCTATATAATAATTTTGCATTGACAATAGTTAATTCTTATGGATTGTATTGCCCACTTTTCCTACTAACAACTAATATATACCATAAAAAATATAAAATAAAAAGAGTAAATTATAAAAAAATATAAATTATACTACTTATGAATAACATTTTAGCAAAACTTCAATATAGAAATTTAATTAATAATTTTGCATTTTAAAATGTAAAAAAAAAAGTAAAAAACTACAACAAAAATTTATAAAAGGTCTCACCACACTGTAACTGGATAATTACAAATATTTTTTGCCTTATCTATATAATTACAAATGCCTTTTTCAATACACATCATAAAAAATTATACTACGCAGTAGCTTATTTACTCCAAGGAGTTAAAAAAAAAAAAAAAAAACACTAAGGAGTAATTTGTTTTTTTGAAAAAGTCCAAAAACAAAATTTAAAAAGCTAAATAAACTGAACTTTTTTAAGAGAGAGAGAGAAGCCTAAACATTTTAAAATAGCAGTTCAATAAAAAACCAAATTAAAAACAGTTCACTAAAAGCAAAAAAGAAAAAAGAAAAAGGGTCATCATATAAAAAGGGTTTACTTTATAATGTTGCATTTTCCTTTCAATCAACAAATTCCCTTCAAATCCTAAATCCAAATGCAGCCTAAGAGGGGGAAAATATAACTGTAAGAAGGTAGACTAAGGTTTAATAATTGCCAGAAAGAAAAATTAATCGACACATAATTAACAACCTCCTAATATATTCTAGTTAACAACTTACTTTAGGAATGGGGAAATTGAACTACTACAGGATAGAAGAAAAATTATAATTTTTTTATGTCTTCAATATACATTAAAAAGGATAGAAGAAAAATTAAATACTCTCATAGAAATCTTCATCATTTTTCTCTATTAGCCAAAATGTAGAACTATTGTAATACATGATTTTGTGGTTGATTTTATATAGTAATTTTGCATTGACAACAGTTAATTCTTATGGATTGAGAAGCAAAATTAAACCTCAACCCTAAAAATACGAATCTATTTTCATGTCTGATGAGTAAGAATATGACCATTGATGATTAATGAAAACCTCAACCCCATTGATTATTAAAGAGAACCTCAATCCAATTAATGTTAACATTAACTCAGAGTTTTTTTGCAACGTCAACCCATTAAGATGAAATAAAAATGATTGTTAACATGAAACCTATTTTCCATTAACCCTCATTTGAAACGTGAAACCCATTTTTCCATACTGAGCAACAGTAATGAAAAATGCAGATAAGAAGAAAACAATTTAGCATCAAAGACACAATCTAAAAGGTTCTCCAAGAGTTTGCTCTAAACCAGTTCGAAATACCTGGCATAACAAATAACTTTTTGAGCTTATGTGAACTTTTTGAACTGAAAAAGCAAATAAGTTTAAAAACTGGAAAGTTTTACCAAATACCTAACTTTTCAAAGTACAACTGCCTAAGCATAAAATTCCAAATTTTAAGCTAAATAAGTTACAAAAACGAAAAAAATGTTGCCAAATTACGTGCAAAGGAATGTGACAATATTTGATAGAAAATATTTTGCAAAGAGACATCTAATGGGAGTTGTTTACTTTTCAAAGAGATTAGTTTAGTGATGATTTACTTTCCTCTAATTTTGCAGTAATACTAAGTAGCCTTCCAACGTTTTAATTTAGACAGTAGCAAACAGTTACAGAAGCTAACCAGCAATAATGATCAACAACTTTAAATAGAAAAATTGCAGTTGCAAAGTAGGATCTTACGGGATGAAAGTTCAATGAGTTGACTGAATATATCTCATTTCCCTCTCCATGACAATTGAAAGTACCGTTTTTACTTTGTTGCAAATCATCAAGATGGTGCACGCCTACCCTTCCCTCAATTGAGCCAACCTGAAGAGAAACAATACTAAATTCAACAATCTTAGAAGAACGATCCACAGTAACTATAATATAACTAAAATAGTTACAAATTTACAATGAAAAAATTATCAGGTTATTTTAATACACATAACAACACAAATTTAGGATGAGAAAACATGTTTAATCCGAAGATTGGAAAGCCAAAGACAGAGCAACATATATAATGAACACGAAAACCTCAAGCAAACCTATGGAAATGATTCCTAGAGGAGAGCTATACCAATGTATCAGAAAAAGACATAACACAGGCCACAAAAATGAATTCATCTGATTTTTTAATAATCCAGGATGCATTGAGTCCAGTGCTGGTGCCAAGAAAAAAGAAAAGAAAAATAAATAAATCATGTATTTTCTAAAGGTATCACCTCCTTCATGTCTAGAGAGTATTATCTCTCATGAGACAACATCATGTAAAATGCTGAGCAACAGTAATGAAAAATGCAGATAAGAAGAAAACAATTTAGCATCAAAGACACAATCTAAAAGGTTCTCCAAGAGTTTGCTCTACACCAGTTGGGAATACCTGGCATAACAAAAAGAAAAGTAGGGTTATCTAATAATTTAGGTTTACAAAATAACAAATCCAAAAGACAAATACATAATATTGCAAATAACCTTCTGCACTAATCAAAAAATTTCGAATGGATCATACCATGAAAGTCTGAGCAGTCCAGGTCTAAATTGGATCCTATTTATAGTTTTGGACCTTAAACAACCTCCAAGCTTCTACGTGACAACATATAAAAACCAATCAAATATAACCAAGAAGCATTTTCATCTGCCCAATTTCTAGATATCATTAAAAATGTTATTATCCAAGACCAAGACTGTTGCAAATTTTTACTTGAATGCCCAAGAAGTGGCATGTGGAATTTAAAAATGTTATTAAATTCCACATTAGTCACAAAATGTATCAAATGCATTCTGAAATCACTCTCGGATGGGTTGGTTTTCTTCAGGAAGATTCATGAGCTTAGTTAGTTTGGTAAACTAAAATAAGCGCATGCCCTCTAACCTATTACCTATAGATTAAAGATCTCAATTATTGGAATCGCTAACTATTGTAAGATGAAACTCCAGTATTGACATGTCAATAATGAACCTTACCAGCTAATAAAAATCAAGGAATAGGAATTAGCATAATCATACAACAAATCACTGAAGGAGCAAAGTTCAGTGAAGAAAGTTCAAAACTTTCAATCTCCTTTTTCTCATATATACCAAACAACAATGCATAAGATTCAAACTTCCTTTTCCTCTCTCTCTCGACAATCAATAGCCAAACTTTAAAAAAAAATAAAAATAAAAAAAAACAGAGAGAGAAAATCCAAAAAAACAGAGATCAAAGTACTAACCAGCCGAGATATAGCAATCTGCAAGTAAGAATAAAATAGAATAAAAAATCAAACAAAAAATTGAAAAAGAACAAAATAAAAATCACAAAAATAAAAAATTATGACGAACCGTCATTTTGTGTCAACCCAATTAATGTTAACATTAATTAAGAGTATACAAATCTATTTCATGTGAATAAAAATATGACCATTGATAATTAAAGAGAGTCTCAACCCATTTTACCAAGATGAAATAAAAATGATTCTTAACATGAAATCCCTGCTTAAGTTTTCAGATATGATCCTCTCTCTCAATATTTTTTTGTTTTGCTAAAACTACCCTTCTAACACATTTGTGCATATTTTCTCAGAAAAAATTGCCAGATATAAATTGCAGTTTTTGACATTTGACATTTGTATATGGGGAAATAATTCCATTTCTTGTACCCTACTATATTATTTGAAAATTGTAGTTGCTTTACCATTTTAATTTGGATGAAGGTATATATTAAACGTTGTATCCAATTATAAAGAGACATATATAGAAATTTACATGGGCTTCTCCAATTCCTTGAAAGTATTTAAACAACTCTTGTAGAAAAATGTGCAGAAAAATGTGCAGAACAATGTGCAGAAAAATGTATTTCTAACCTATCAAATGTGCAGAAAAATATTTCCAACCTATCAAATGTGCAGAACAATTCCAACAATTCCATATATAGATTTTATTTTTTAACATATCAAATGTGCAGAAAAATCTTCTCTTCCCAGAACAGAAAAAAATATGTTCGCAATTAGAAAGGGAGAGATAAAGAAAAGAATAAAGAGGGATTGAAGATTCGAAGCAGAGAGATGATCTTCTCTTGCCAGAACAGAAAAAAATATGTTCGCAATTAGAAAGGGAGAGATAAAGAAGAGGAACAAAGAGGGATTGAAGATTCGAAGCAAAGATGATGATAAACAGAAATGAACCCAAGTGAAGGATTTCAAAGTTAGAATCTTACCTGAAATTTTTCTGCTTTCTTCGCAAGCCGTTGAAGGCAAAATCTGAAACAACAGAAATGAACCCAAGTCAAGGATTTGAAAGTTAGAATCTCACTTGAAATTTTTGAAATTTTTCTGCTTTATTCGCAAGCCTTTGAAGGCAAAATCTGAAACAACAAAAATGAACCCAAGTCAAGGATTTCAAAGTTAGAATCTCACCTGAAATTTTTCTGCCTTTTTCGCAAGCCTTTAAAGGCAAAATCTGAAATCGCAATTCAAAGCAAAGGATTGGAGAGAAGGGAGTGATAAAGAAGAGGAACAAAGAGGGAGATAGAGATAAGAGGAGAAAGGTGCAACAGAAAGGGGGAGAGAGATAAGGATGGAAGGGGGAGGAGACGTGGGAGAGAGAGAGAGAGAGAGAGAGAGAGTAGAGTGTGTTTGGGCGGGAAATATATTACTCTCAACCGTTAGATATTCACTAGGATTGATCTAGACCCTCCATTCAAAATGTATCTCACATATATTTGAAGACATTTTTAAAATTCCTCTTGCCTTATTATATAGATATATATATATATATAGAGAGAGAGAGAGAGAGAGAGAGAGAAATCACCATCCAGGCAGAAGATTGTTGATGTCCCGACGCTGTAGATCTAGACCTGCTGACCCAGCAACATGTACTATATATTCATTTGTATTGATTAATTGAAGAACTTCTATACTACTATTTCTAACATATCTAACTCCACTCATCTGTTATTGCAACTCAAAGAGCAACATTAATTTATAATAAAACTCATTTGAAATCAAGAAAAATTCAAATCCCAAACCCCATTTGAAATCAAGAACATTAAAAGCCATTTGTTTGACCCTTTTTTTAACGTGAAAAAGTTTGACCCAGATGAATTTTGCAATCTTTTCACAGCAAAATAAATAAATAAAAATGCTTGCAGGTATGTGCATATAAAATACTAAAAAGAGAAGACCACATAAACAACAACTCAGAAGAAATTTAAGTAATGGTCTCCAAAATTAGAAATTCATACTAATAAAAATCAAATATTAAATTCAAATTTACCAAAAGGAACCCAATACACAGGGCAAAATATATGAAAGAAATGACTAATTAAGATAAAACAAAATGAAGTACAAAAGAGTGGATAGGGTTTTAGGGATTTCAAGCCATACCTCTTCAATTAGAACTCTTTCGAACAAATAAGCTACTGGAAAAGACAGAGATCTTCAAGAAGCCTTCGAAAGCAAGAGACGAGAGTGAGAGATGATAAAGAGCAAGAGAGCGGATAGAGATACCTTTTATCCAACGGTTATGCTATATAGAATGAATATTCTTACATATTTTTACAAGACACACATAATATTAGTATGTATTTATCCCTTACTTTCCATTTTCAATGATGTCAATTTGTCAAATTTTGTATTCAGTCAACTTTTTGGTTATATCAACAAAATACAGATGTAATTACTCTGGCATGGGTGCAAACTAAACAACAGGTAAAGTGAAGTTTGCTTAACATGAAATGCTAGTGAATGGTTAAATAAAAGTATACTTTCACTTAACATCAATAGAATGGTAAGGCGAATTGTTAAACAAGAGTATATTTTTACTTAATATCAATAGAATGGTAAGACGAACTGTGTTTCACTTAAACATCAATAGAATGATAAGACAACTACATAATAACACATTATGTTTAGATGCACACCAATAAACAAGATTACAAAGAAAATTTGGTACTTCAATGCACACTATGTAAAATTGTTCACTGTTTTGTTCACTGTTTTGTTCTTTTTTTTTCTTTTTTTTTTTTTTTTTTGATCCGACAAATTTCCCTCCAAAATAAGGTGAATAGTATGAACTTTTTTACTTTTTTAGTAACTTTTTGACTTTTTAACTTTTGTAGGTGATGCCAAACATCCCCTAAAGTGTCGTTTGGGAAGGGCTCTTTTGGGCTCTTTTGGCTCTTTGAGCCACAAAAAATAGAATAGGCTATTTGAGCCACAACAGACAAACATCACATCCAACCCATAATCATTACACTCTTCTCTCACAAAAAAAGTCAAAAAAATCAAATAGCCAAAAAGTCATTCTCAAACCAAGCTTTTGAGTCCAGGCTCAAATAGTCAAAAAAGTCAAAAAGTCAAAAAGCCAACCCACTTCCCAAACAGAGGCTAAGTATCATGATTTTTTTTTTTTTGAATAATAGTATAAAAATAAAAATAAAAATAAAAATAAAAATAAAAAAATTCATAGCTTTAAAATAATGGACAAAATCATTTTTATCTCCTGTGATTTAGGCTAGTTGTGCTTTAGTTTCTCTCATTTGGTAATAGTCACTTAGACCATCTCCAACGGTTCATCAAACTTTGTATCAGATTTGAATTTTGGTAAAAAAGTCACTTTTTTGAGCTCCAATGGTTTCACCAAATTGGTATCAAAATGAGAATGGAACAAAAAATTTATCAAAGTGAGAACAAGCTCCAGATTTCACCATTTCACTATGCGTTACCGTTGGGGTGGGCCAACCGGTCAACCAACCAGTTGACCAACCGGTCGACCGGTTCCCTTTCAAATGATAGGTTCAAACCGGTCAAAAAAGGTTTAAAAAAAAAAATTGTCCTTACCAGTCGACCCTTCCCTTTTGATGCATGATTGGAGCAAGTCATATTAAATTGAGAAAATTATCTTTTTTTTTACTCATATTTAGTAAAAATATTGATTCATCGTTGGCCATGCTCTCGCCGCTCTTGTGGTTTGAGACTAAACTACTACTATTACTTATTCCGTTTGATTTGACAGATTCTAACGTGGTGAGAAAATTATGTTTCTCTCCAAAACTATGTAAAAAGACATAAATGACCCTACATAATGAAAATTGTTAAGATGTTAAACAAAATAATATAAAATATTTAACAAATAAAATATAATTAAGAATTAAATTTTAAAATAAAATAAACAATAATTAAGAATTGATTTAAAATGTAATTAAATTTAAAGATTATAGATTAAAAACAATAATTAATATCGACCATTCATTCTTAGGCTTGGTTTGGGATACCCAAAAAAAATCAAAAAGCTAAAAAGTTACTAAAAAAGTTAAAAAGTTACTACAAATTTAAAAAGTTATTACTATTCACCAAAAAAAAATATAAAAAAATTAATTTTACACAAAATTATTTCAAACAACTCTGACGTCCCCACAGACACAGCTGACTTTTTTGATAACACTATCCATTTTTTATACAAAACTGATTTGATCATGTATTTAGCAATATCCGATCAACGTGGTTTTTTTTATAAGCATATAGTACTCAACGAGGTCTACACATTAAACGGTTTCGATTAGCAAAACGGGGCCCGTGGTGGCCTCCCACGAGCCGAACAGCACCATCCAATTCAATGCCCAAAAAGGAGGGAACCATCTCTTCGCCTATACTCTACACACGTTGTCCCTTAATTCATCCCTCTATACAGCCTATTTTATCTCAATCTTCTCCTATACACTAATTTATACAATTTTTTAATACACATTTTTTCGTAAAAAGTCAAAAAATTATCTCAAACAACTATCTTTTTTCCTCAACTTTTTAGTCTAAAAATTCAAAAGTTACACTTATTTAGGATATTCTAAACAACCCCTAAATATATTTATATTTATATATATCTGCTATCTTGTTCGAATATATAGATATAATGTGTATGTCTAGGTGTGTGAATAATTTATTATTAATATGTGATTAAATTAGTAAGTAGGTTAAAATTTTAAAAAGTTAAGTTAAAAATTAAGGGAAAAAATTAAAGTTTGTTAACTGAAAGTATTTAATTTAGATTTTTTTAGCTTGATTTTTTTTACAAACACGATGAGATGTAGAGGAAAAATAGAAAGGGTATAATCATCTTTTTATTAGTAAATTTAACAAAGTTAGTGTTGCAATTTAATTCAAAATCACATGAGGGTTATATGGCTATTTTCAAAAAAGAGGGAGGTAAAATGCAATTAGGCTAAATCACAGGGAGTTAAAATGAAAAACAAACTCTTTTAAAGCACGAAATTCTTAATTGCTTACAAGGACTTTTTTTTTTTCCCAAGAAAAATCATTTATCTCTTCTCTCTATTTGATTGATTGAAAATTGCAATCTCGTTTTCCTTAATTTTATTTTAAAAAATGTAAATTAATGTACCTAAGTAATTTTGTATAATTTGACTATTTTGAATTACTTTATAATATTATTATACATGATATTTCAGTATATTTATAAAAAGAAAAATGAGTTGGACCCCCTCAAGAAAGCACCCCTTTGACCCCCTCTCTCTGATTGGTCAGTTTTTTTTTTTTCTTTTTTTTTTCTTTTTTTATCTTTCTCCTCCAATCACCACCCGCCACATGTGTGTGGGTGGTGATTGGAAGGGGTATCAATCACTTCCCTTATAAAAAATACGTGAAATTTTATTTTTATGAGCGTTCTAGAATTAAAATAGGATGTAATGACATATAACTGATTAAATAACACCACTGAAGAAATTTTTTGACTCGCCACTACCTACACAAAATCTTCACTAGAAGAGGGTTGGAACATTGGAGGGTAATGGAAGATTCCAAATCCTCTCAAAAAATTTGAGAGAATACAAGAATATTGTACATAATCCTATAACTTGTATAGAATATCCTGAAGTATATTATAAATAGTTCTAAAAAGGTTAAAAAGATTGTGGAAAGCTCCAAGAGAATTTCTTCTCTTTTGTTTTTCTTTTAAAAAGTACTCCAAGAGAATTTCACATGCCACACCACATTAATTGAACATTTTAAATTATTTTTAGGAAGGACAAAGTTGCATATATATAAAGGGAAGGTCTTATTTGGCCAAATTAAGAAAAGTCATTTGCCATCGCTCTGCTTTATCCTTGTATCTCCGACCTCGCCGCCCTGCACAGATATTTCTCATATCATAGTGTCTCACACAGACCAACGAAGACATACACATAAGACTTCTTTTAGCCTCATTACAAATCATCAAAACATAGATAAAAGAACAAACATTAAATCTCTCAACTAGAGTATAACAAACCTGTTACACTTGAAGCTTTAAGAACAATCTAAATTTCATCTATGTACCAGTATAGTTCATATATTTATCTCTCTATATATATAGAAAAGTTAAATATAGATAATGATTATAGATTAATTTCCCACAGTTACATAATCAGAGAAATACATGTCATTGCAATATTAAAAAATTGATATTTGTATGGTGTTGTTTGATAATGTGTACCGTTTATACACTAAACATGTTTACAATTATTTTTGCATAAAAACAAAAAACAAAAAAAGGGTAAACACATGTTTTCAAAATAACATGTTTATAATTATTTTTGCGTAAAAACAAAAACAAAAATAAAAAAGTAAACACGTGTTTCCCAAAATCTATTTTGAAAACAAGGAGCCGACTGGAGGAGATCGGAGGTGGAGGTAAACTCTCCAAAGGTGGTAACCAGCAGCTAGGGGTGGCAATCACAGCTCAAGGGGACAAGCCAGAGGATGTGGGGAAGAGGGAGTTACCAGCACCTATTTCTTTTCCTACAAACAGACAGCCTACAAAATTCAATTTTTGTTCTATCACCACAGTTTTTTTGGAAATCTACCTTCAAGCTCAATGACTGTTGCTAAGATAGATTAATCACCTACATTTTTTCTTAAGCAGATGTCTCTGAGAGGGAAAATGTACTCTCCTCCTCTTGAAGCTTTTTCCTCTTTTCAGCTTCAGTCTTAGTTTGGCTGCCAATGGCTTCTGATATAGCCTTTGGTAGCCAAAACCCAGGTCTCTCAAGAAACGACGCCCGGTCAAGGACTAAAGGCTCTCGCAAAGTAACCTCGATACCATCATATATCCACAATGTCAAGGTCGCTTCACCTTTCAGACCCAAAGAAAACCAACCTAAGCCGGCTGCCGCAATATCAATGCTGTTCACATCCCAGCTTGTTCCGGACACCTTGATTTCCCTCTCTTCCCATTTGCCCAATTCAGAAAACCGCTCTATGCCAATGGGAGGCTGAAATAACAATAAACGAAAATGTCTTTTGTGTCAAAATGTTTTAGAGGGTATTTAGAACTATGTAGAAGCTATTAGAAAATCAAACAAAACAAAAGTTTAAGCTTTTAGAAAATGGGTACACAAAGCTCTTATAATATCTAATACCAAACTTATTTGTCACAGTAATATTATACATCCCAAAACAGGGAAAATGAGATTAAGAAGGAAGAGAGAGAAAGGGAATAAAATCAAATTTTCTCTCCAGAATGGTAATAAAATCACATCTTAAACCCTGAAAATGGGAAGTCTATATTATGCATAAAAACAACTTTTCAACTGGTATGACAAGCAAATTTTAGAATTTCAATTTCTTTGAAAATGTTAAATTTGTGAGTGAGCAAAGCAAAGCCAAAGAGTTTCCCTCTTTCAAGCTCAAGACAAACCACAAAACTCCGTTTCAGCTCAACCTAGCTACTAGTCACAATGCTGGCAAGATGTCGTCATCTCATGCACATGCCATTTTCTCATTTGTCAAGCTATTGTTGAATGGTGATTGAAAAAATAGATTTTAAAGTTCAAAATGGGAAAAAGCTGCTAGACATAGCAGCGCTGTGTCAACATGGAAGCCCAAACATATATGCTTCTGATGCGGATGATTATAGATTGGTATTATTCTTACAGGTCCAATTTTTTTCTTTTCTACTTTTCTTCTGTTTTCATTATGGGTGACTAAGTCATAGCCATCATAATTGGTCAAAAAATTAAATAGAATTGCAAATTTAATGCACCTAGTTCACGAGTCTATCAAGCAAGCTTGGTCCTATTTCGGTGGGGTAATAATGCAAGAAGCGCTTGAATCTACTTACTAACTGACTGAAGAAGCTCAAATAAATTGCCGATCCAAAAAAAAAAAAGAAGCTCAAATGAATCAATAAAGAGTTGAGCCTTAGCAATTCGTGCACAGTTTTATTTCATTCACAGCCCTAAAAAGATAGAATTTTAAACTTTACCATCTGTATTATTGAATAGCCCCTGAAACTACAACTTTTCATCACTCGTAAACATATTTTATTTTTAAATGAAATTAAACTAGGCATTATCAATCAAAATGTAATGCATTAATATTTCCAGGATAACAGATAATGATTTAGTAATCGAAAGAGAAAGTTAAAAGTAAAACAATTACGAGGAGCATGGGGGATAGGGGGCTACAAGTGGCTAAGGCTTTTACGAGGTCAGAGCCTCCAACACCTTGCTAGCAGTGGCAGCAGCAGCAACTACAGGAAACCAATCCCCTAATATGCTTTTTGTTTACTTTTCTTGGTTAAGAGCACCCCACCCCCTAACAAAAGCCACCCATTTACATTTATGAAGGAAACGATGCCCAATAAAAATATTAAGAGAAATTAAAAGAGACATGTTTTTCTATTCTCGATAAGCTCCTAAGAAGGTAGAACAAGAAGCCCTTGGCAAATTTGGAGTGGGAAGAATCAGAAAAAGGGTTAAGTTGGACTTGACAACAGAACAGTCTAAATGAATAGGATTCTTCAACCACGAAATAAATGGAGAAAATTTGGTCGCTAGAAGATGACTACTGCATACCAAAGGTCCAAAAGGGAAACCATGGCTTATATGCTGAATATTATAAATTTTGTAAACAGAAAAAACTTCTCTTTTCCTATGACAACTTCTAAAATTTGCAAGAGAAATCGATGAAAGATGAAGAAAAAATGGCATCAATAAGATGGTCCTTTCACATGTAAGTGTGCTATTCTTCTATCTGAACACACAATGAAGTTAATAAAATTTTCCACCTATAACTTTTTCCCTCAGAGAATGCAACTGAAGCCAACCCTGGTGTTAAAGTAGCATCATGTTGCACTTGGAAACCACCAAGTTTATAGCTGCCAGATAAGTGGAAAAGAGAACAAACTATGAAGCACAGACACCTCTCCGGAGATGACGTACAAGTGTCCGACACATGTTGGACATTGACACGCGCTGGACATGCTGGAGACACTCAAAAGGACCATTTTTTTCAAAAAAGATATTTTATTTTAATTTTGTTTACTATAATAGCATTACCTAAGTTGATAAATTTGATAACATTAAATATTTGACATAAAATAAATATTAAATATTTAAAAATATGATACATAATAAATATATAAAATTATATGTTTTGCAAGTGTCTTCAACAAGTCGTGTCTTCAACATGTCGTGTCCTACATTTTTTGAAAATTTGTTTGTCCGCGTGTCCATGTCATGTCCGTGCTTCTTAGAGAACAAACAAATATTAAAGAAAATAACAACTAAAATCCAAAGAATGATTGCACTCTAACTAATATGACTACTTGTTCTTGAATTTATTTTAATAACTGTTTTTGAGTATTAGCAAATTAATATATTGGTTTGAGTATCAACAAATAAATATAAATAAATTCATCTTTGTTGGATAGGACCTAGATAAACCCTTTCGGAGGTTGGGCTCAAGCCATGGAGATTATTGCTAAAAGGTGAATTTACCTTCTAAAAAGGTTTACGGAGTGAATTCCATCCAAATGAGTGCATATTCTTATTCTATTGCCTAATTCCTACTTATTTTGCTACATGTTTATCACTTCCCCTATTGTCATCATGCATTAAAGGCCCCACATATTTAATCAATAAACCAATGAAAACGAGTAGAGGCTGACCTTTTGATCGGGTAAGGTGGGTGTCTCACACCTTTCCACCTTGTACCTTAGTTCCCGAATTCAGTCTCTGGATCCCTTTTGAACAGTACCTATCCTTCGAGTCAAACTTTTAGGTTTTTTGACTCTCAAAAATCATTTTCAAAATACAAAGCAAAAGCCAAAAGGCCATTTTCTGGCACTTGGGCTTACAATAAGGAACCACCGCAATTAGGATTTATTGGAATCACTCCAGGAAAGGTTTTTATTTGGTACACACATCTGCATAATGATTTGCTCTTTAGAGATTGGAAGTGTGAGTTGACCGGGTTACAAGGGTCTCAAGGTCTGAGTTTTATAAGTCAATTTTATGACTAGAAAGGTATCAAGATGATACTTTACTAATGAATACATCGGAAAAAATCAAAACAAAACCCAAACCTAAACCCTAAGAGTACCTATAAAGTCCACAAAAGCAAACAAATCTAGAGATACAACTCCCGACACCCAACTATACAAAATCACCAAAAATCAAGCTTTCATACGAACCATCAACTTGTCCACACCCTGAAAAATAAACTGGTTATGCTCCAACCAAATCATCCACATCAAACACAGAAGTGCCAAAGTCCACACCCTCTTTTGCCTCTTCCCAACCCTACCCCTTCTCCAATTATGAAGTACACCCTCAACACTCCCATGTTGCACCCAAGCCATACCAAACATAGGAAAAATTAGCACCCAAAGCTTATTGTCCTTGAATTTTTTGGGATTAAACGTACAACAGTTATTTTTTCATTCTTTCTTAGTAAAGGTCGGGTATAACAACACCACATGGACGTAAGTGGATTTATAATGAACCATGTATACAATACTATGCTTGTTTCACATTTTTGCTTTGATTAATTTTATTGATTTTTCCTTTTTCATTGCAGTGAATAATTGTTGTGAACACCCAATAGGATCATAAACCTCACCCTTAAGGAACATATTTCCTACATGCTTGTCCAGCAAAAGCAAGCACAGTTTACCATTAGTATGTTTGGCAATTCCTCCAATGACAGCCATAATAATATCAAGGCACTCCCAATACTTTTTTTTGGACAAAACCCAGCAAGAAGACTACATCTGAGAGTGTAGCTAAACCCATGATAATTGATGTGCTAATTGGAAAAAATTGATAATTATGATGCTTTTGCATAACACTGATACATGAATATTTGCATCTAATTTGGACAGGATATTTACCTGCAACCTGACACCAGCATGCTTGCTTAAGAACTCATCAGCATTTTCTATCTTTCCCAAATGAAGAGAGACATTTGGTGATGCCCAAACAGTAACATAGATTGTATCCACAGTAGCATGATTAAGGTCTAATCTCATTAAGGCACCAACATGTACAGCTTGGCCTGCCTGCAAAAAGCAATTTTGCTACATTAGATCCAGCACAAGTTTCACATTCAGCTGATCACAAGCTCAAACTTATATAACAGAGTCTAAGTTCAGGCATTTGCATACGGCAACATTCATTATTCATGGTATTGTTATAGTATAGGAGCCAAAGAATAACAGCAAAAAAGAAAAGGATCCAACCACAGATGAAATACAGTAATAGCTTTTTATGTAGCTTCAAATTTTTAGAGCACCAGCCTAAGATAGAGAGCTAAAGTCCAACCTAGCATTTGAAACATTTGAAACAATGGCAAAACAAATATTATTCAAGAATCCTAGACAATCTAATGAACAGCTAAGAAGCATGGATACGGACACACGACATGTTAATTTTTAAAAAATACATGACACGACACGTGGAGGACACGCATGAAATATATGATTTTATATATTTATTATATATCATATATACGAATATATCATTCAAAGATAATAAAAAATACAATATGACACTAATTTCTATAAATTTATATGATTTTTGTTTTATTATTATATCTTAACTTGTTTTGCTCAAACTTATAATTAGTTTCACTTGTGTCGAATTATGTGTTTAAGCAATATACATATATGTCAAGACAGTGTCCGAGTCTTTAAAAAAAATTAAAAAATATGACACGTTTTGAAAAGTGTCAGACACGTGTCGGGGAAGTATCCAAAGAGTGTCAGTATCTAACACGAACACGAACACGACACGACACGGATACGTCACCTTCTTAGAAGTGTCCGTGCTTCTTAAATGGACAGTCTTCTGTGTGAATGGAGGGGTTAGGTTGGCTGAGACGTGTCCTCTAGGAAGACGGCAGGCATTAATATGGCCAAAGTGCACCAAAGGCAAGAGAGGAGAGAACCAAGGACAACCCCTAGCGGAGGAGAGAGGGTGGTAATGATGCACTGAAAAGTAAGGTCTAGTTGGAGATGGTTGTGATGATCCTTTAGACTTGTACGAAGATCTCCTTTATATAGGCTGGCAAGCCAGATGGGAGATAGCTCAGATGAGTACACATGGCTTGACCCTCTTGGCCAAACAAAATGATGGCAAGCATGGTCAAATCTGCAACCTCTATTGTAGACCTCAAAGGTTGTATCATATGGGGTCAAAGGGTAGGTACAATACATCCCTTTATGGCCTTGTCACGAAGAGCACAAAGATAAGTATGATACAGCTTCCAATGTGTCAGGTCTCGGTTAAAGCCCCTCTCTCTCTAGGATTGGTCCGGCGAGAGCTTAGATGAACCTTGACTTCTAGCCTCTAGTCCAAGAGTCCTATGGTGTTCCAACTGACCATGGAATTATTTTTTCCTCGAGGCGGAGAGATAAGACTTGGTAGAGTTATTGGCGAACCAGGCAACCGAGCCAACTGTTATAAGCTATGATCTGAGGGTACTTGGCTAACTCAGTGGGGTCATCAAGGAGTCAAGCGACCAAACTCTGACCTTGGCAAGCCCGAGAGCCACTCGAAGGGTCCACCTATGGTCCACATGTCCACCAACACGGACACAGACACGGACACGGACACGCAAATTTTCAAAAAATGAGAAATACGACACGCTGGGGACACATTTAATATATATGTATATATAATTTTATTTATTTATTATATATCTAAGATTTTTTTAAAAAAAAAAATCATTGGTTCCTATGAAATAACAATAATAATAAAATTAACAATAATAATAAAATTAATAAACACATTACCTAAATTTTTTAAATAAAATTTGATTTTTTTTCAAATAAAAATAATTTGTTTTATAAATTGTAATAAAAACATTGATATAAACAATAAAACAAAAAAAAAAATAAAGGAAGGAAGGAAAAGAGACACATTAGGGGGGGAAAATAGAGAGGAGAGAAGAAAAGGAAAGGGAGACAGAAAAGGGAGAAGGGAGACAGAAGAGACAGAAAAGGGAGGAGAGATAAAATAAACGAAATCAGAAGAGAAGAGAAGAAGAAAAAGACAGAAGAACAGAGACGAAGACGAAGAGAAGAAAAAGAACAGAGAAAACCAAGTCGAAACAGGTTAGGGTTTGTTCTCTCTTTCCTCGATCTGTCTCTCTCTTTCCCTCGATCTCTTCCCTTAATCTGTCCCACTCTTTCCCTCGATCTGTCTCTCTCTTCCCTCTATCTATCTCCCTCTCTTTCCCCTCGATCTATCTCTGGCTCTCTCTCTTTCTCCTCTCCAACAAGTCTAGGGCTTCTCTGATCCACCTGCGTGTCTGAAACGTGTCATCGCATGTCCACTGCATGTTCGACTAGAAAAATTCCAAAAAAAAAAGGGGGCACGTAAGAGAGAGTGTCGGACACGTGTCCACAGCGTGTCCGATGCATGTCCGTGTCTGACACTCGTACGCAAGCCTTAGGGGCGTGTCCATGCTTCATAGTCCATCATCCTAAGGTGAAATGTGGCACTTGTAGCATTGTCTATACTAGCAGTTATTAGTTTAGTAAAGCAAGAGCTCTCCGATATGTGCCATGTGTCAACATGGGCCCATATACCCACATCTTCCAATTCTTGTCCGTTTGAATCAAGTTCCCAAAATCTGCATCTCAGAGTCACAAGCTACTATAACTCCTGAAAGTCTGAGAAAACTACATGTGCGAAAGAATTTGGTCGTCAACTATTTGGGGATAATTGACAAACAAATAGTGCCTTGACTTGCAAACAAGCATAGCCCACAAACTCATTCTTACATCATAAATTTTGAAACAATTATGACAAGGCATAATAACTCATATGAAAATGGACTTGCAAACAAGCATAGCCCACAAACTCATTCTTACATCATAAATTTTGAAACAATTATGACAAGGCATAATAACTCATATGAAAATGGAAACTTAGATCAAGGGACAGCAAGAAATACAATATTCATGTTTGTTGCTAAGCTCGGGTACACTGCCTTCAAAATCAGTTAAAAAATGGGATGTTTGATCAATCAGTATTTGAAGGTTCGTATGCCTTTATTTAAATTTCTAACTACTAGACAGCAATAATTTTTTGTTCTTTAATCATTGATCAGAAGCTTTAATCAGTTACCTTCTATTGGCACTTATTGGGGGAAAGGAAAAATAAATAAATAAATACAGGCTTTAGAATGTCAACAAAACGACTTGCCTTTATCCTGTAAGTTCGAGGTTGTAGCTCCTTTCTTATTTCAACCATTTTCTGCTCCTCCCTATTTAATCTCATGGACATCAAATATGGATGAAGGAGCCCTAGGGTGTCATACATCTTTGCCTTGGCCGACAATATTCCTCCAATTCTCAATATCCCAAGTGTTGTCCCAGGAACTGCAGCTTCTGTAAGTTTTGTGACTTTTACCCCTTCTTTCTTAGCAAATGCATTAATTAATGTAGACTTACCAGCATTCTGAGCCCCAATAACCCACACATTGCCTCGAGGGCCAGCCAACCCCTTGACAAATGACAACACGTTCCTCACACCCAAATCCTTGCGGGCACTAACCAAATAAACCCCACTCAGCTTAGGTGCTCCTCCAGCCTTCGCACGGTGCCGAACCCATCTATCTAACCTAGTTGGGGAAATTTCAGATGGTAGAAGATCAACCTTTGTAGCCACAAGAACAAGTTTTGGCAGCTTCTTACTGAGCTTTGAACCATCTTTGCTTCCTTCCAATGCCTTGAACAAAGACTTTGCTGCTCGTCTAGGAAATGAGCCATCAAAATCAACACAATCAACAACCATAACCACAACCGTGGCATCAGCATTCCCGGTTGGTTTCATCAACCGGGTAGTGATCAACCGATCAAAATCAAAATCGGGTATCAAATTCTCAACCGTCTCATTCTTGACCTGCCCATAATTCCTCAATGAATGACACCGAGCACAAACTGTGACTTCTTCCTTCTCCTTCTCAGCCTCCCTAGCCAACCTTTTCTTTTCTGCTTTCGACACCCTCTTCTTCTTTGCCTTATTAACAGTCTCTTCAGTAATGTTTCCATAACCAACACCCGCAGGGATAAACCCATCCAATTCCTTCAAATCATTGTCTTCATCTTCAAAATCCGATTCCCATTCCTCCATATCCCAACCAATACCATCTTCAATTTTCAAATTACCTTCTTCCTCATCACTTTCTTCATATTTACCATCGATTTCATCCAGAATATCCTCTTCTTCTTCATCAAACCCTTCAAAACCACCCTCCTCATCCTCTAACAATTGTTTCACTTCAACCTTTCTTTTCTGATAGAACCCAGGACGATTTGGGTCCTTATCTTGCATAAAAACTCCACAGCCAGGGCAAATAAGCCCATGGTTCTCATCCTCATCTCTCCCTTCACTCAAAATCAATTTCCCATCAGTTTTTCTTTGGGCTTTTCCGGGATTCTTGTGCTTTGTTTGGGTTGTTGATTCACTACCCTTTACTGACAAACGTAGAAATGAACATTTCTTGTTATTTTTCTTAGTAGAGCCTGTCAGAAAAAGAGATGAAGTTGGAAAGTGGGTTTCGAGTACAACAGTTGGAAAGTGCGAGAAAGTGAAGGGAAAATTGAACTGACCAGAAAATAGAGCATGTGTAGGTGATGGATTTCCTCCAAAAGCACCGCTGTTAGACATCTTCAGGGTCTGAGTAGTCTTTGTGGAAGGTAGAATTGCTGTGGATAACAGTGCTGCCATGCTTTTTGTGCTCTGTCTGGCTAGCGACTATGCTGCTAAGCCCCGCTCTGTTTGGTTTCTTCTAAAATGGCTAAAAGGATGGGCTGTGCCTGTGTCGTCCGGGCCGAACCAGGATTTCTGTAATGGGGCAACAAAATAAGGTCAGGATTCTTTTCAAGATCGAATTGGAGTGTATTGTTAAATTTATTAAAGTTTATTACGAGTTTTATTTCGATAATCTAAATCGTTTAATATGTAAAGTTTATTGAATATTTTATCTTTGTAAAATTTTACATTGACTGGATATCGATAGCTATTTGATCGGATCAGATTTCTATCAATGATAAATATAATTTTCAAAATAAATTATGGACAAAAATCTAATTCAATCAATGTGACATTTTATAAAAATAAAATATTCGACGAGCTCTACACATTGAACAATTCGAATTATTCAAACAGAACCCGTGATAGACCCTACAGCCTAATAGCACTGTCCAATCTACAAAGTAGACTGAAAACAAACCTAACCCAATAAAAAATATTAAGCAAGTTAGTTTGGAAATTGAATATTTTCTTTTTGATGAAAAAAATAAAAAGAAATTGATTATTCTAATTAATCTTTTAATATTTTATACAAAAATGTGCAAACAGACAAAAGTAATGTAACATCTCATAAGGATTTTTTTAATTAAAAATCATAATTCCCAAAAAGGGTAAATCAAATTTAAACCAATCCAAACCTTGTAATTAGATTGAAATGCCTTAAATAGTTATAAAAATTAATAATTTACTATTTTTATACATGATAATATTTTTTAAATGTATTTCAAGAATTTGAACTTTAATAATTCATCATTGTAGAAATACTATAAATTATAAGTCACACACATTACAATCCCTCACCACACCGATCACCCCTGACCATTTGCTATTTTTGACGATGATCTAACACCAATTATGATAGCCACTTATGGCTAACTCTCACCATTTATAATTCAAGTAGTTGTATCTCTAAATTTCTAGATAAAAGTTTGAGGTTCGAACTTATAGAATAGAAAAGTAGCCAACATCCATTTGTGTTAACCTAATTTTTTAGCTAGCCAATATCCCACTAGTACCAAAATAATAATAATAATGATAATAATAATAACAATGGCTTTGATTGGCATAATTTACAATAACTAAAAACTTAAAAAATTACCGACAAGTTAAAAAAAATAACTTTTTTTATCCTACCTCTTGCATGCTTGCCTTGGAAACTTTTTATATGCAAAATTACCAAATTATCCCTTGTTTAGATTGACATAACACCTCCAAAAGTTGATACGACACCTCAAAGGACAAATAATAACATTTCTATTTGTTTGAGATAATCTAAAATCAAAAAGTAAAAAAATCATACTATTTGAGAGATGCTTGTAAGGGAAACTTAGAAGGTAAAATTATTATTTTATTCTTTGAATTCAACTACTAAAAAGTCAAAAAATTCAAAATTAATAAGGGTAAAATTGTTATTTTAATTTTACTATAATATTTTATTACACATCTTTTCATAAAATGAAAAGTCAAAAAGTTATCCCAAATGTATATCTTTTTTCTATATTTTTGTAACTAAAAAGTTAAAAAAATACACTTATATAACATATCCAAAACGGTTCACTTGGTTTGACATTCCCTAAATAATTTATCTTTTTTTCATCACATCACCTCTTTATTTTTCTTTACATCTTTTCGTAAACAGTCAAAAAAAATACACTTATTTAAATTATCTCAAACTATCACATTTTTTCTTAAAAAGTTAAAAAATTATTTTCAAACATTAGTTTTTTTTCACTATTTTAAAAAAAAAAATTAAAAAGTTATTGAAATAGTATATTCCCAAACAACTCCTAAAGCTTCAAATTTAGAAAATTTTATTTGCACATCATAATTTTTCTTAATTTGCATAATTTTTATCTTATTTTTAATTATGAAGGTATCCCCAAACAAATTAATGTTAAAAGACAAAAAGTACATACCTTCCTTGACATCACACCCCTGTGCTATAGAGAGAGAGATTTGTGGAGAGAAAGATCAGTAGTTGTACGTTTGTAGTAGAAGGAGTGGAACACAACACACCCCATGGGACACTCAAAAAAATATCGGGCCATAACTTTAATTTTAAAACTTTTGGGACAATAGCCTCGATCTCTATTATTTTGATACCAAAAGCATGAAATAATTTAAAAGACTATATATTATCCATTACCTATATATATTTATGGGAAAATATTAAATGAGTGAATTTCAAAAAATAATTATAAATCATCGTATACTTTTATAAATATTAATAATTAAAATCATAAATTTTTCTATGAATTTGTAATCATTCTTTAAAGAGAAAATTGGTGATAAATTCAATCTAAGAATGGTCTAAGGTAGTAAGTACAATGGATTTTTTTGTTGGTGATAAGTCTACCATTTGTGAAATAGTTTGGTAAAAAGTCTTTTTATTGGTTTTGGAACACATTAATTATTTCTAATTTTACCCCTGAATTTAATTGTTAATTTTTTTTTGACTATCTGTACAAATATATATCTATCTGTAGAATTTTTTTCCTATCTGTTTAAAATATATATCTGTATGTTCAAATTTTTTGATTATATATTATTAACTATGCAAAAATAGTTGTGAACTCTATCTTCTTATCTAAAGCAGTACAGGATCAAAACTCAGAACCACCAAAAAAATAAATAAATAAATCTAAGGTTTCGACTTAGATTTGTGCACGCTTAGGGTTTCGACCTAGATGCTCCAATATAAATATGCCACTGGTGGAAGAGAGAGAGAGAGAGAGAGAAGAGAAACCCTAGGGTTTCAACTCAGATCTGTGCACGAACCAAAGGATGAAGAGAGAGAGAGAGATAAGGGAAAGAGAAGAGAGACCATCGAAAATAGAGGCGACCGCATCCGACGGTGACGGTAGGCAGCGACAACACCGGATCACGTGATTAGTCTGATCTGCGTGGCAAAGATGAGTTTGATGTCGGTACCAGATTTGCGTGGTAGAGGAATGGACAGTGGTGGCTGCGCGGCAAATTGGACGTCAGTAGTGGAGGTTGACGGGAGTAGGGTGCTAGCAGTCAACCACGATGATGACGACAGAGGTGAGTAAGGTTGAGGAGGGAGGCAGAAATTCGAGTGAGAAAGGATTTGGGACAGTTGGCAGAAAAGAGAGAGAGAGAGAGAGAAATCTGAGTAAATGAGAGGTTTGAGATCGTGTGGTGTACATATAAGAAAGGTATTTTGGTCATTTCGCTTAGGATTGTCCTTTTGTATAAAGCATTTCAATGCTTGGATCTTTAGATAAAAAAATTAAAAATTTGAATTTTTAAACCGAGTACTTTCTTTGGAAAGGTACACTGATTTGTAATTTCTACTATATTTATCTATATGTTATCCACATATTTCTTCACGCCACCTATATGTTTACCTATTTGCCTATTTCATCTATTTGTCTATGCACTATCCCGTATTTATTCACATGTTACTTATCTATCTACTTAATTTGCTTATTTATTCATATCACCGCCACCGCCAGTCACTGTTGTTAGAAACTTTTAGTAACTTTTCTGACTACTTTTCACGACCAATAAACAATAGTCTAGTAGCATAGTAATGAAAAACATAAAAATGTTCAAAATAATAATGTCATTATTACCAAACAATTTCATTAATTATGTATTTATCACACAAAAAAAGAAGATTAATTATTAAACCTAATGCTATATTTTCATAGAAATAGACTTATCACCAATAAATCTAAAAAGTTACGTAGGGTATTTAGCGGTTCACCAATAAGGGATATTCTTTTTATACGCCGTCAATTCTCTTAGTACATATCATTTTCTTAAATTTTTTTATTACATTTTTTGCCTTTCATCAAATTACATTTTTGTCCCTTATAAAAGCCATTCAATTTATCAATCCATACCACCAACCACCACACTATCCCTAACTCTAGTCACCACTACCTATTGTCAGTTGCCGCTACCTGTTATTCCTTTACCTTCATATTATTTTATTCTCTATTGATTCTTTCCATTCATCTACACATCTACATCAATATCCACCCCTTATCTCCCATTTGGTCACTCTTATCTTCGCGGCCTCTCTGTCGCACATTCTCATTGGAAGCGCTATCGTTGGATTGCAATGAAGTTGTTAGGGGTGGGCAGCACAATTGTCAGATGGTGTAAAGATCGTAACAGTGGGGTTGTGAAGGGTGGGCATTGCAACAATAAGCAACAGAGGTGTGGGAGGAAGGTGACAGTAAGGACTAACGGAATTGAGGGAGATTTGTCGGAAGGAAATGAGGGTTTGAGGGGTCACCGGAGACAATGGGTGGAGAAGGAAGTATCACCGAGTTGCTAATGATGTAGCAGTCAAGGTTAAGATTTGTTGGAGATGGGGAAAAAAGTAATTTGATATAATTTAAAAAAATAGTTGTGTGCATTAAGACAAAATTAAAATTTTCACTTGATGTTAATTGAGTATAGGTGAACATTGTTTGGTTTTTAAGGAAAATAAGATCAAACAACCATATACAGTTCTATAAAATTTAGAACCAAACCGAACCATGAAAATACTATTCAATTCCGTTTGGAACCACAATTTTTATGAATTTTGTGATGATTCACAACATAAACACAACTTGCCAAAAGATCAAGCAATATATATAGCGATTCTGGTTTAGACCCACCCATTGGATGATCTGGATTCGGGTTTTATTGTCTTATATGATTGTTCATGTCTTATTTCTCTTTATTCGTCATTGAGTTTGATTATTGGAGTGTCTTGGTTACGTTTGAAACAGGTCGGGAGTCAGTTTTTTTAAAATGGTTCCCGCCCAAATTTTTGTTTCTTCGCTAGAGCAACACTTCTTGCGCTCGAGCGGTCTTTGAGAACTCTCCTTACTTTTGCAGGCCTGCAGAGATACTAGGAGTTGGCATTATTTGCTTGAGCGATACTCCTTGCACTCAAGCGGTGTTCGCTTGAGCAGTACTCCTTAATCTTGAGCAGTAGTCTTCTATCTGCAAAACTTCTGGGAGTTTGTATTCTTCGCTCGAGCGGTCCCACTTATTACGTTTGGTCATTTGAGTGACACTTCTTGGGCTCAAGTGGTCTGCGCATATATCAGTCCGTAAAGTCACATTTTTGGCTCACTTTTTCATCTCTCTCTCTCTCTGTGTCTAAAAATTTCAAAACCCTAAGTTGAGACTTTCCCTCTCTAAAACTTACATTCTCTTTACAAATACACCTAGACCCATTAGTTTCTCCACTCTAGTCCCTTTCTTAAAAAGGTAGAGCACTCCGAGAGTTTTTTTTTATCGGAACAAAGTTTGGTTTCGGCGTTGTTAAGGTTCCATCACTCTCTCTCTTGCCTTCTAGCTTCAAGGTAGGGACTCTCCACACTTTCTTATGATTTTTAACTTAGTTATTTACTATTTCTAAAACGATATTGAGATTTTGGGATTTTTGGACAAATCTAGGATTTTGGGTTAAAAATTAAAAGAGGAGTTTTCAAATGGATTCTTGAAAATGGTTGTGGGATTGTAAATGAGGATGAGCTGTGATAAAATGATGTGTTATTATCCTCGGGATTGATTCATAAAGAAAAGAGAGTTTTGCCCTAAAGATTTCAAATGTTGATTTTGATAGGATAATGGAATTGATGTTGGAATTGTGAAATTAGGTTGGTATTGATAAAGATGGTGAAATTGGATATGTATTATCACTCATATCTTGAAATTTGAGAAAGTTTATCTTCAAGAAAAATCTATTTATCTGTTTAGAGATATTTGTTTTGGGCTATCGGTGGAGAATAACTATGATTGTTGTAGAAATTGCATGAGAACTAGGAGAATTGAAACTATTTTCTCATCCATTTGCATTAGGCATTGTTGCATATTAATACATTGAAAATGTTTATTGTTTTGAGAAAAAGAGGTGAATACTTGTTGAATCTGGGTAGTGGTGTAGTTACGATATTAAGTTGGCCTATGTGTCCTTGGCGAAAGACCAAAAAATAGGATAGATAGGTGTCGAGCCTTCCAGTTAATACCGATAAAAATGACAAATTGGTAGTACTTATATAGTCTACTTGCAGACCCGTACCTAGAGATTCACAGAGTTGTATTCACAGTCCTTCTTTCTATTGAAAAGGAAACATTTTATGAATTGTGATATAAACTTAGCATTGCATGATTTTGGGAAAGAGATATAAATGTTTGTCACGAATATTGCATATACATTCACCTTATGACTTTGTTAAGATTCATAAACTATGTTGTAGTATCTCTACTGGGTTTTGGCTCACCCTATATAGAAAACCATTTTCAAGTGCTAATGATACATCTCCGCCAAGGCAATAGCTTAAGAGCACTTGGAGCAAGAGCTTCATTTTGTTTAATTGTTGTAATTATTTTTATACATGCCCAAGGTTTTATTTGTATTGAGTGTAAAACTCACTTTTGTTGTAACCAAGTATCGTCTTGGAAAATTGTAGCCATTAGAGCGTTATCTTATTTGTTTATGTTCATCATATTTCCTTATCACGTAACATATACTATAAATTCAGGATTAGACTTGTGAATGTACATCTGTAGCTCGACTTTTTCATGCCCCCTTTCAGAGGTTCGAAATAAGCCCTACAGTTCGGACTTCCTGTGGTTTTGAATCTAATCTCACAAGTATAATGTGAAATTGATAAACACCAAAGAGTCCAAATCCGACAAATCTTTTGGAAAATCGATTTTGAATCAAATTGCCAAAAATGGACTGCTTCGCCAGATGCAGAGTCGCCACCTAAATATTTTATTTTGAAAAAATTTAGGAAACCCACGACTTGTGCCAAATGCCACGTGTCCATCATCACCAAGATTGTCTCGACTTGAGAACTTAGAAACGAAAGGGGAAGGTCATGAATATATTTGAGCACCCCCGTTCGCCTGATCAAAGATCGACCTCTACTAATCATGATATGAATCTTATGTATATTATATGCTCTTATTCCAGTTTATTAGGCTAGCATTACTATGTGATGCGTACACACACAAATATAACTTGCAAGAATTGGAACACTTGATTCATGTTAGTTTTGAAAATTGTTTTTTGAAATATGTACCACTTGAAAAAGTGATGATCGCATATAAACATTACTCAAATTATTCCAATTCAATTAACAAGCCTTCATCCACAGGCATTTAAGCAGTTTATCATTTAAGCAATTAGCCTCATGGCAAGCATGCTAAACATAGCAACAATCACACGCATGCGATATGGTAAAGCAAATAAAGGCTTACCTAGTACTCCAAGCCAAAAAAGATAATAAAGTTAAAATAATACATGATTCCTAACTATACAAGATGACTAATGCAACACATGCAATATGTAATTAATAGGCTCGGCTACTAATATAGCATATGAGTCAATTTAATAGCATGCGGTCTAAGCACGCATTCAAAGAAGTATTAAACTAACAATATAGTTAGAATGATGAACCAAGCCTTAGTGCATGTAATACAAATGGATGCAAACATGAAGTATGCTAAACAAAATGTGATACTCCTAAAGTAACCATCATAAGCTGGTAATATGAGAAAGATGTAGGGTTGGAAGACATACACATTATTACAAAATTGCACTCTCACAAAGGAGAGTCCAAATGAATAAACTAAACTAATTAACTAACTAACTAAAGCTAAAGCTAAAGCTAATTAAGCTAATTATTACAAACCGAAACGAATAAACTAGCTAAGCTTCTTAACTAATTATTACAACAAATGAATTAACTAACTAGCTAGCTAGCTAATTAACTAATTAAATAATTACAACACAAGTGCAATTAAAAGAATTAAGTAATCTAAAAATTAAGCTAACTATTCTGCCTCGAGAAACGAGGGATATTCATGTACATGCTTGGTTTCCACCTGAAAAGACCACCATTTTGCTTTCGGAGAGCCTCTGTTGCGCAATAGAACACATACACTTTTGCTCACTTCCAGAATAACTCTGCTCTGCCAAAGGAACACACTACTGAATTTGCATCAGTGGCCGACCGGCCAGTGATGAGTGTTGCCGGCCACCAGTGATGGCCGACCGGCAGTCAAAGGTGGTCTGCCAGCCACTGCTGCCCAGTTCTCCTTGTATGCAACAGAGGACAAACAGAGCATGTATAGGGTATTTCAAGGGTTTGTTTGCACAACTCACTCCTCATTTTCATGAACAAATCAAAGGAGTAGCAAGTTTGGTTCACAAACCATCAATGGATGCAATTTCATTACATGATGGCTTGTGAAACCAAGTGTGCAAGTTCAAAAAATGCAAAACAAGACACAAAACCTCTCCCTTTCATGAATGATCAAGGGAAGTAGTGACCTTGGAACCTTGAATCATTTCATCACTAATGAGTATGAAATGGTCCAAGTTTCATGTGTTCAATTAACGTCCGATTGAACACAACCAAATAATTATCTTTCACCATTTTAGTCTTAATTTTAATTGCTCCATTTTAGTTACCTTTCCATCCTTTAATTAATTAAGTCCAAAGGGTGAGATTAAGTCCTCTAATGGAAAGAGGATTCAAATCAAAATTTGTCTTAGGCATGAAAGAGATATCATACTGTTGGTAATGAATCCCCTAAAGGATTAAACCATTAAACATGACACCTCAATCTCATGCTCTCAACAAACAAGTAGTTTAAACCACTTTCAAAAAAAAAAAAGCCAAGAAATGAGGAAGGTTGCAGAGATTATTAGTGCTGAAAATAAGTGAGAAAGGCATAAATAAATGCTATCAACTCAAAAGAGAAGGTGTCTAAGGCTTAAAACACCAAACTCATGAGGACTATTACACTACAAGCATGCAAAACAAAGCTCAAATATAACTAACAATCCAAAATAGTGCTAAAACAATCTAAAACAAGTCCTAAAATATGCTGGAATTGAGCTAAAAATAGCTAGATTAATATGCTAAAACATTGCACAAACTAGGCTAGTAAGCAAGACACAAGGAGGGGATGCTAACCCCTTCAAATTTGGACTTCAAAACATAATTTTGGACAGTGAAAAAACTATGAAAATCAGTATTTAAAATCTTGAAAAAAGATAGTAAAATGGTGGGAAACACAAGGGCTAAGGCCTCCAAAACAAGGTACAAAGAATGGTGAACCACCCCTCAACCTTTAATGGCCTTAGGACCGAAGTTTCAGCCCAAAAATACAAAAGTTTGATAGCCCAAAATTAGTTGGAAAACAGCAAGAAAGATAATAGAGAAAGTAAGTAAAGGAACAAAACTTTATACCTCTTAAAGAGAAGTAATTCAAGCAACAAAACCAAGCAAACAACACCCTCTAGAGCTCAAACCAAGCTCAAAGACACCTTAGCTCAAAGATGAAAAGATTTGGTTAAGGGTGTATAGGCAAAGGTTAACGAATTGTAGGCAAAAGTGTGGAGATTTGGTAGAGAGAGAAAGAAGAAAATTTTTGATCTCAAAATTTTCTGACCTTCAAACAAGAGTGAAGGGTCTCCTATATATAGAAAACATAAAATCTCTATAAAGATATCCAGCCCTACACGTGTGGTCAGATGGATGCATCTGTGCAAACAACTGGCACACTGGAATAAAATATCTACAAAATACACTATCAGTGGCCGGTAGCCAAAAAAGTGATGGCCGGCAGCCTCAAAAGGTGGTCGGCAAGCCACCAGAAGTTGCAGGCTTGAAGGACCAAGGCTTGGTCCAAAAATGAGGCAACAAGGGTGTAAGGTTTGAAAGGCTCAAAGCTATGGCGTTCTGCTGAGGACTTCGAGCATTCGGCGAGCATATAAACTCATCATCGGGTATACATGCAATGGTGTCCAAGTCATAAGGGCCGTAAAAAATGGGCTGTCTACAACATCTCTATATGTTACTCTTGTATACAAGTAATTGCAATTAATGGAGAATAATTATTTTATCATGTGTTGTTATTTAATTAACATGATGTATGGTTTATTGTCATTTATTTTGGGGGCGTTACAATATATTAGTATCATTTTACAAAAAAACAATTGTTTAAATGATTGTATATAACTAATTCTATTATTATACAATAAAACACTTAGTAAACAAATGATTAACAACTTATGAATATATAAGATACTTTAATTTTTACCATAAATAACAAATTATATATATTTAAAAGGTTCGATTCGATTTCAAATGGGAACCATAACTATAAAATCATAGACTAAACCGTAAAATACAATTTACCCATTTTAAGAAGCAAGATTTAGGCTCTGTTTGGGAATAGTAGTTTTTAGCAAAAAAATCATTATAAGTTATCACATCACTCTTTCTAGTTTTTGTATGTATTTTTGTAAAAAGTCAAAAAAATCGCACAATACCATTTAAGTTTGACTTAAAAATTTATAAATCGTGTAAGAGTAAAGCTTATTTGATATAGTATCATAGTGATATTTAATATAGGAAAATATTTGAGACTCTCAAAAAGTATTACAATGATGTGGCAAAATATGTGTCAACTTTTGATTTGTTACACCCTTAATAATGGTGGACCCAACTCCTATGTAACATCATTGTAGATGAATTTGTGAGTCTCTAGCTTACTCTTTAATATAATCTTATACTAATCAAGCATCTAACACTTGCTAAAAGTTTTTTTACGAAAAGATACGCAAAAATTATAGACAGTGATGTGACACTTTATAGTGACTTTTTGACTAAAAAGTACTCTTTCCAAACAGAGTCGAAATCATGTATTGAGAAAATTGAACATAATAGTTAAAAACCAATCACCTTGTTTGGTTTTAGAATTTTGAATTCACTTTTCAGAAAATTGAGTTTTTTTATTTTCCGTATTTTATATTTTCACTTAATTTTTTTAATATTTTAAGCAATTTTTTTTTTTAGTTTTCAGATACACTTAACATAAATACACTTAAAATTATAATATTTGTGAAAAAAATCTTTAAAAAATTCACTAAATACCAAAAATATAAATAAAAGAAAAAGAAAAAGAAAATTTAATACATTTGTGTATTCTTGTGTATTTATTAATTTTTTTAAAAAAATTTTTTACAAATAGTTTACTTTTTAGGTATGTGTAGGTTATGAGCAACTAAAAAATAAAAAATTTCCTTAAAATTTTAAAAATATTCACTAAAAATAAAAAATATGAAAAATATATATATATAATTTTCAGAAAATTGAAACCAAATAAAGTGAATACAATTTGATATAAATCAGACCGGATTGTAATGTTTTTACTCAGCCCTAGAATTGAGCAAATAGAAAGGGGATGGTGGTGGGTAAATAGAACACTCCACCGAGAATTCAGAAATTCTACTTACACCACAATTTTACCTCTTTACATCTATTTTCTTATTACATCATTAAGAAATAATTCAAAATTCTTATTACACTCATTATAATACCAAAACTAACCTTAAATTAAACCTTTTTCAAAACCCCTACAGATTTTTCCCATTACACATATTCCTTTTGAATTACTCCGGTGTTATGTTATGTTACCGAACAAATTATATTTGTCCAACTATTTGTTGTTGCACGTTTACAGATTCACAAACATCATTTTTTCCCCTAAATTTATGATGGGCCTATTTGGTTATACATTGCCAAACAATTTGGATTATTCTAGTGTCATGTTGTCGAACAAATAAGATTTGTTCAACCATCTGTTGCTGCATGTTTATAAATTCACTTTCCTTAAAACATCAATCATCCATAAAACACATGAAGTGTACAACATCCTTAAAAATATTCATAAAATTTTTCAATATAAATATCTTCGAATTTGTCAATACAAACATCTATAAAAACATAGTAAGATGTTATCACAATCCATCTATGTTAATAATTTCAGTAGTTACTACATTAGGGCTTACAAACGTATAGAATTAATCAATATGGGTAATATATGCTTTTTCTCATCCATTAGCACAAGAATGATAAAAATGAATCCAATTACTTGTTGTAGCATTTTGAGACCTTTTTCTCTTCGCTCAAGCAAAGTTTTAGTCACTCAAGCGGTCTTTCAGTTCACGCAATACTTTGGTTTGCAGTTCAAGGTTCTATGAGTTCTTAATGTTCGCTCGAACGGTATGTTCTATAGCGATTCTAGTTTTGACCCGACTCTTGTTGTATCCCGGACTTGGGTTTCATGGTTTCATATTATTGTTCACATCTTGTTTTCCTTGTATCTCCTTAAAGTTGGCCATTGGATTGTTGTGGTTGCATTTGGGACAAGTTGGTTGTTTAGTTTCCAAACTCTTGTTGCCCAGAATTTTACTCCTCTACTCGAGCGGCACTTCTTACACTCGAGCGGGCTTTGTGAACTCTCAATACTTTTTCAGGTCTGTAAAACTACTAGGAGTGTGCATTCTATGCTCGAGCGTCACCTCTTGCGCTCGAGCCAAACAACTTATTGTGTCTGACGCTCGAGCGTCACTTCTTGCGCTCGAGCGGAGTATGCGTATATCAGTTCAAACCAGCCTCCTTCTACATCATTTTTTCATCTCTTTCTCTCTTTAAAACATTTCAAAACCCTAGATCTTGAGCTTCTCTCTCTAGAAATCACCTTTTCTCTACATTTTCACCTAGATCCGTTGGTTTCTCTACCCTAGTGTCTTTGGGCAAAAGGTAGAACATCTCAATAGCTCCATTTTGATCCGAACAAAAGTCGATTTCGACATCTTTGAAGTATTCTACTTGCTTTGATCGTCTTCTAACTTTGAGGTAGGGACTTTCTATACTCTCCTATGACTTTTAACTTAGTTATTTGTTGATTGTGTAAACAATGTTGGGTTTTGGAAGATTTTAGACAAACCTAAGGTTTTGGTTTGAAATCAAAAGAGGGGTTTTCAAATGAAGGTATTGAAAATGGCTATAGATGTAGATATGAGGATGTGCTGTGTTAAATTTGTTGATTTTGACACATGGATTGAATTTGGGAGAAAATGAAATTTTGCCCTAAAATGTTTCAAATAATTATTGCATAAATAATGGAATTGGTATGGGAAATGAGAAATTGGATAGATGTTTATATAAAAGGGTGGAGTTAGATACTTGCTATCTCTCATCTATGAAATTTTGGATAATTTGTTTGTCTTGGAGATTATATATCTGTTTAGAAATATTTACTTTGGGCTATCGGTGGAGAATAGCTATGATTGTTGTAGAAATTGCAGGAAGATTAGGTGAATTGAAACTAATCTCTTATTGGTTGTCATTGAACATGACTGTGTTTTAATACATTATATATATATGATGTTTGGAAAGAGAAATGGGATGTACTCTATCTTTGGCAGAAGAAATGGGATGGACTCCAGTGAATTAAGTTGACCCATGTGTCTAGGGAAAGTCTCGAAAACCGCGCGTATACATAGGTGCCGATTCCCGTGGATGAAATTTTCGTAGAATGGCAAATTGGAAGTGTTTGTGTAATGATTGTATTGGTTAGAGGACCACTAAGTTGTAGCCTCGGTTGGGTTGTTTGGATAACAATCGACTTGACTCATGGATTGAGGTGAAATGAATTAAGATAAAATGACTTGAAATATGAAACTTGGCACATTATGATCATGTAAGAATACGAATAATTTGATCATGGGCATTGTATATACATATCATACTTATATCTTTGTTAAGATTCAAATATTGTACTAGATTGTTTCTATTGGACTTTGGCTCACCCTACTTGGGAAAAATATTTTCAGGTGCTAATGATATGCCTCCGTCAAGGACTTAGCTTGAGAGGATTCTGGAGCTAAAGGCTTACTTTTATTTACTGTGTATTTATCTTTTGTACAAGTCTAGGGATTTATTTGTATGGAGCTTATGACTCATTTTGGTGTTGCCAAGCATGGTCTTGGAAAGATGTAAGCCATTAGAGTATATGAATACCTATTTAGCTTCCATTCTTTATTTCGTCTTGTAACACATGCTGTAGATTCAGGATGAACAATTTATTAATGTATATCGCATGTGTCAACTTTTGTACATTAACCCTAATGAATGAAAGTTTCTTATTTTATTTATATCACATTGTAATAGTGTTTAGAATTGGATTCTTGTAATTATTTTGGGGGCGTTACATATTCCTTGTGCAGTTTGAACTTCTAGGAGTTTGGTTTCTTCGCTCAAGCCTTAGTTTTGTCGCTCGAGCGATATGTTGTGCCTAACACTCGAACAGTGTTTTGTTCGTTCAAGCGGTCTATTTGTATAAAACTGCGAAGAAATATATTTTTATTCACTTTTTCTAATTCTCTCTCTTTATTTCCACAATTTTTGTATCCTTTAAGTTTTCAAGCGTAGGTTTCATCTATTTCCACCTATTTTCTACCCCTAGTTCCATATACCTAAATGTAGAGCTTGACAAGGGCTTCCTTTTAATCTGAGTGGTTTTTGTGTGGATTTTTCGGTTTTTCTCCTCATCTCTTCGAAAGGTAGGGATTTCTTTGCTCCGTTATAGATAGACATGTGGTACTTTCTTTATTGCATGAAAACTAAGATTGTGACGAGATGTTTAAAATACATGTGGGCTTTGAGGTAGGGTTATGGATTTTTTGAGGAAATAATATGTTTTTATTGTCAGTTATGAAATTGGGAGGTAATGACACATGTTTAGGTTGATTGAAGATAAAAGTCCTAAATTCTTTTGAATATCCATGGGAATAGAGAAAAGTTAGTGATTACATGATTATTGAGACTACTATGCAATTAGAACATGATTGTGGTAAGCTAAGTAGAAGTCTAATTTTTATTTGCTTAGTTTATAACGTTGGAAATGAGACAAAAAATGAACTTAATATTTGTTGAGTCATTTAATCAACATGAACCCAAATTTATGAAAAATGCAAATGGATGTCGAAAGAAAGAAAAAAGAATTGGTTTTGAAGTTGAAAGGTCATGAAATGGGAACTTTATCGAAATTGTTATAAACTTGAGTAATGGAAATTAATTATAGAAACTATGTAGTGTGTGATTATGATGAAATCTAAATAAAATCGATGGAATTGAAACTGTGAATTTGACCTATACCGTGAATATTGATGATGGGAAATAATGAAATAAATTGTGAAAATTATATTGTATTAATTATGAGATTTGACGTCATGTATTGTCTAGAGGTTTTGTCATTGGTCATCAATGGAGGATGACATTGTTGTTGTTGAGTAGATTACGTGTATGTGTTATATTCGAAGATCATTGACGTAATCTAGAATGTTGTGTTATGAGATTAGGGGTCTGTTTTCTACCGAGTGAAGCCAGTAAAGCATGGTGCCTTGAGAGACAGGTTTCTCTCCCTTTCAGTTTGCACCCGGTAAAGTGTGACTTGCAAGTCGTTCCCGTTTGGGTGAGTTCAGTAAAGCGTGTTATGTTATGTGGGTTGTTTCATTTGCCATCCGTGTTTTAGGCTGATAAAAATGGAAGTATGTGTTGCTTTCCATTATTTACATTTATATAACTGTATGCACATAAATGTATTGTATTGTATTGTTGGAGAGGTTCTTTTGCCCTTGTGCTTAAGGTTAGGGAAGGTAGTGGATGTGTTGATGAGTATGTGTGTGTAGTGAGTTGTGATGTAAGATGGGATTATGACTAGAATGTGTGAACACGTTATCAAAACTGATGGTAGTGTGATTATCGTTTTGGAATGAAGGTGAGAATGAGCGAATGATTGATTGTTTTAAAACGTTTCTCTAAAGTAAAGATAATTAGAAGAATTTCTTTTGAACCATAATTGAGGAATTAAAACGATGGTAAACGAGTTTTCCTTGAAAAGGTGAAATGGATTTTGAGAAGAAATTATAAGTATTTATGTATACCTTATTTTTGATATAAAACTATCACATTACTTATATAGTGTGATGTGATGCATTCATGATTATAGTTATCAATATATTGCTATTATTTAGGATTATTTTGGGATCTCTACTAGATTTTATGTTCATCCTACGTTGCCAATCATTTTTCAAGTACACATTGAAAAGTGGTTCAAGATCGAAGGATCTTTTTTAATTGTTGGCCAATGGACCTTTTATTTGTTGGCGAGAGGCCACTGTTGTAATGCACCACTAGCCTTACTGTAATGAATAGAAGTATAATCCTTCAAAGCAAAAAAAAATAATAATAATAAATAAAAATGTTAGAAAAATGAAATTGGATATGTTTAGTAGTGAGTTACCGGATATGTACTTTTTGTTCGACAGTAAGTTAGTGAACAAGTACTTTTTGTTCTACAGTGGGTTACTAGATATGTATTTTTTGTTCGACAATGTGATTCCGGTTTATTTAATTTTGTTTGGTTCTGATACACTAAACAAAAGTCAAACAGCTTTCTTCAAAAGTGCAATGAAAACATAAAAAAATAAAGAAAAAAAACTCACTATTTCACTTTTTTTCTGGTTCTTTATCACAATTTCTTGTTTATTACTTTCATTTATGATAGATGTATAGTAGAGAAGAAAAATGGAAAAGAAAGAAATGAAGTAGAGATTGAAGTGTAATAGGTGTAAAGAGATAATCAAATCTATTTAATTATCATCTTTTGTCCTTAAAGGTAATTTTATACATAGATAAAATTGAAAAAAAAAAATAAAAATATGAGTGATTCTACTTATACCACTAGTTTATCTCTTTACACCCTCCATATGAGATGTTTTCCCCTCCCAATTGTACCCATGTGTGAAATTACCTTTTAAGGATAAAAATATAAAATTAAATATATTTTATTATTTCCTTACACCCATTGCCCTTCTATCTATACTGTTTTTCTTCTCTTTTTAGTTTTTCTTCTTTAGTATACATCTTTTTTCAAAAAGTGAGAATTATAGCATTTTGATCATAGAAGAAAGTAATAGATGAAAAAATGGTGATGAAGAACTATCAAAAAAGTGAATTTTTTTAATTTGTTTGGCAGGTTTTCATTTCATTTTTTGAAAGAGTTCTTCAACTTTTGTTAGGTGTGCCAAAATCGAACAAAATAAAAGTAGTACAGAATCACATTGTCAAACAAAAAATATATGGTAACCCACTGCCGAATAAAAGATACATTTTTGATAACCCAAGGCCGGACGTTTTAAATTTGTTCGGTTACTCATTATTGAGCATTTCCAGTTTCATTTTTTTAATTATTTTTTTTTATATTTTATATTTTTTTGCTTTGAAAGATTATCTTATACTCATTGCAGCAATGCAAGTACAATCATTCGGCTGCTGAACATTTTGAAGGGCACTCATTTGCTGGTAGATTATCAGAGGAGGAAACATCCATATTAGTTGACATGCCAAAGAGTATGGTAACCAAAAGAGATATTGATTACATTGAAACGAATTGATGCCTTTATTGAGATAACAATGAAGATAATCTACAACGCACGTAAAGCGACATGTGCCTGTACAAAATTATTTTAGTTCGGCAACATGACGCTAGAGTAATCTGTAAACATACAGTGACTGGTGGCTGGACAAATTTATTTTAGTTCAGTAATATGACATTGGAGTAATCTAATTTGTATAGTAATATATCACCGTACATGCATTTCACAAATAAGCTCCAACTAATTTCTAGTAAAGTAAAGTAAAATCATCTAATCCAACGACAACAAATGACTAGAAAAAATGGATGTGTTTAGTAAGGCTTTGTAAAGTTGATTCTACCTCTTGGTTTGAAGGTAATGTTTGGTTAGCACTTTCAAAAATTGATTCCACACTCACTTTTCAAAACACATCTACCCGGCCATTCCCTCGGACGTCCCCCCGAAAGTCCTGCCGGTTGACCAGAATAGTGTTTGGTTTTTTATTTTTTTTATTTTAAATAAATAATATTTTCGAAATTTTTAAAAAAAAATTATGAGCTTTGAATAGAATTTTGGGTTGTGTGTTTGGTTATGAGTTGTAAATTTTTTAATCAAATATCATATGTCACATCATTCATTTCAAACTCAATTCAAAAATTTTTTTCAAAACTCATAACCAAACAAATTTTTCATACTCAAATCATAATTATAAAACTCATAAACTCAAAATATAACTCTATTCTTAAATCATAATTTTAAAAATCTATCAAATGCTACCTTTGTTTGTTTGGTAACATGACACTGAAATAATTCAAATTTTTTAGCATTGTATTATTAAAAACTATCGGTGTAAAGAGACAAAACTGAAAGAGTTTTGAAGAGTTTTGAAGAGTTTTTAGATTAGAATTAGTTTTGATAGTATAATAGGTGTAATGAGAATCACATTTTTTTTTAATAATGTAACTAGCATAATACCCGTGCTATGCACGGGTTAAGATGAATAATTAAAAATTATTTTTAAAATTAAATTATAACAAAAACTTTATTTATAATATATAATAAAATTTATTTAACATTAATTAGTTCCCATATAATAATTATATTTACGATAAAATATAAATATATTTCATCTTGATCACTACAAGAAAATGCATGTTTGGCGACTAAAATTGGCGACCAAACCAATTTTAGTCGCCAAAAACACCACATTCAGCGACAAAAAACATCTTTAGTCGCCATTGATTAAACCTTTTTAGCTACTAAAGTATTTTAGTCGCCATATATTATAATTGGCGACCAAATTTCCATTTAGTCGCTGGTTAATAGAAGTTTAGGCTACTAACATTTAATTTTGTCGCCATATTGTATCATTTGGCGACTAAACACTTTTGTCGCCAAAAAAAGGGCATTTTTGTGATTACTTTTTGCGACCAAATCTGGGTTAGTCGTTGTTTATTCAGTATTACCAACGATTTTTTTAATTTAGTAGCCAAAGAGGCATCTTTAGGTGACCAATTGTTTGTCGCCGTTAAGGTTTTTGGCGACAAATAATCGTTTAGTCGCCAAATGTTCGAAAAAAAATTTAGAGGAAAAATAAGTAATTTCGCGCCCAGTACATATATATTACACAATTTTTTTGTTCTCTTCTGTCTCACACACCGACATCAACATACCAAACCCGTCCCTACCAAACCCGTCACTCACCACCGGCGATCATCACCATCGCAGGCCACCGGCGCTCGCCACGACCACCACTGCAAATCGGGGATCAGCACCACCGGCCATCATTACCATCGCAGGTATGTTTCTGTCGTCTCTTTCCTTCTCTGTCGATCTGGTTCTATCTGGTTCTATCTGTTTGTCGATGTCTCTCACATCCCCTTCTCTCACGATTAATTTTAGGGTTTGACATTTCATTTCCCTTTATTTCGTACACAAATTTTAGGGTTTGTCCTTTCATTTCCCATTTATTTCGTACACAAATTTTCAGGGCTTTTCCTGATTTCGTGAATGGGTGTGGTTGAAATTGCGATTGTCCATTTGGATTTTGGATTGTTGATTTTGGATTCTGTTTGTATCGTTTAAATGTGCCTCTGTTTCTGCGATTTCTATGTTCCAAATGTGCCTCTGCTTTTTCTCCCTTTCAGGTTTTACCATGCTTATAACAACTATATGACTTATGCTTTTCCGGTCAGTTCTAGTTCCCACTATATGAGATATTATTTATATATGATGAATATTATGAAGTTGTGGTCTATTGGTTCTGTAGCATGATGAACTAAAGCCTCTAGCCAAAACATTCACCGACTCCCTTGTCGAGCTAGGAAATTTGAAGGTAATTATTTATTTTTTAAATCTGTTGCAGTGTTCAGCTTTAAATGGATAATTTAAAATACCTACTGTTTCAAATTTTAGCTCGAACATTTGCCACAACAGCATCATGGATCTGCCCTCACACTTGTAGAATCGCTATCCAGGTATGATATACTCTTTCTTAGAGACAAGTTCTTAAAAATCAATGTAGTTGTATTTTTATCTTATATGCCCTTCTTATGCTGTCACCAAATATCTTTTTATTTCATTTTATTTCAATATTATTACTGATTGTGCCACTGAAGTATTTGTAACAGAGTATATGTTAATACTGTTTCTGTTTCTCAACCTTGTTATCATTGGGGAACAACACAGAATTTGAAACGGGCTGTTCTTTGGCTTTCTGAAAATCTAACTTTTGATGTTGATGCGAGGATACATCTTTTTGAGGTATTTTAATTTTTTTAATTTAGGATTTAGTGAAGTTGTTTGAGTCAAAGTTTCATTTAATGTGGCCTCAGTTTGCTAATGAAATAAAGCTTGAGCAATGTCGCTTTTTCTTTTTCTTTTGTTTTATTCTTTAGCAGGGAGTGCTAAATCAAGTTGCATTTGAAGTATCAGATTGTCTTTAATGGTGTTTTCACTATTGTGTAATGCAACATAAGAGTTCTTGGAGGACTTGTTTCTGCTCATATTCTTACAACTGATTCTACAAACAGCTTGGTCCAAAGAAATTATAAGAATCAACTTCTTATCCTGCCATAAGATTTACGGCCGGGCTTTCTACCTGCTTTTGATACCCCCACTGGATTGCCATATGCATGGATTAACTTGAAGGTACTTCTTATATCATGCTTAACTTATAAGACAAATTCCAAATCCCCAATTGTTTACAAATTGTTATGTATCCAAGATGTTTTATTTAACCTGGTAAAGTAGCTTTGAATTTTTTGTATCTCTTCAGAATCATCAATGGTGCTTTGCATTTGCTGTAGTACCATGGTTTCAAATCTTTGCATTGTGTTAGCATTAACGTTTGGGAATTTTGTATACGTATACTATGTGGAACTCATGCCATATTGACTATACGCTGATATTTCCATTGTGTTGGCGTTATTTGTCACATTTAAGTATCTGATCAATATCACTTATATATTCATAAGTTTTTACCCCTCTTCTCTTGCAGACACTTGAGGTTGATTTCTACAGGTGAAAATAATTTCTTTAAAAGTCAGCCTCAGTTGAGAAATCTGTGGCCACCACATAAGAAATTAGGATTACAAAGTCTGATTAACATACCAAACTGTACGAAAAACTTCAGGTTTACACTGTCGTTGATTTCTATAGTTGAAAATAATTTCTTTAAAAGTCAGCCTCAGTTGAGAAATCTGTGGCCACCACATAAGAAATTAGGATTACAAAGTGTGATTAATCAATAGCCTAAATATTGTCACATCTTTCTACTGCAAACCTTTGGAACTCCATAGAAACAATAGAGGATAATCTGCTCAATATGATGATTAAAGAACATGGTCGTCCTTTCACGCATAATTCGTTGAAAACAGATGAAAAAAGGCCTTTGAGGGCCGAAAATTGAGAGCAGCCCCGAACCAGCATTTGATGGGACGGGTAGCTTCCTCGTGTCAAAGACGACCTGTGGGGACAGACGGGACGCAATTACCACGTGTACGTTGCGAGTTGGCGTGAAAAACGCATAAAGCTTATACAAATATATATATCTTCTATAAGCATCTCTATATATGTACAGTTATGAGTAAAATATATATATGTTTACACATTAGACTAAACTTGACTTGGGGTTCACTAGGAAATTTCTTTGCACTTTCAATACAACTTAACGTGTGAAGAAACTATATTGAAATTCCTAAATTCAAACAATATTTACATACAATTGCAATTACAATTGACATGCTTGCAATTTGTGTTTTGTAGATGGCTATAACTTTTTGTTTACAATGGAACTAATGGGTGTAATTTTTGTTGTGTAGATGGCTTTTGACATTGACATGTGGATCTTCTATTTTTTTGCCCGGAAGATAATTCACACTTATGCGAAGTTGGGAAGTTTTTTGTCGTCCTATACTTTTTGTGTGGACTGTGGATGCATGGAACATATAATTTTTGGCGGGGTACAAATTTTTTTTGGAGCTTGTATTAATGGCTCTAGTATTAATTAATATAAATTACCTTTTGTCATGGTACATATTACCATAGTAATTTGTACCTTGTCAAATGGTCATTACAATGCATAGTATATGGTAAAAATGTTGTGTATAGAGGACATTATTTTGGTAACGTATTTGGAATGTATGACATTATTTGTAATTGAAATATATATAGTTGGTTCGTACATAAGTTTATATTATTATTTGTGGTTGGAGTATATATAGCAGGTGTTCATTTTTGTTTCATGGTTCTAAGTGAAACATATATTACGGAATAGGTGATAATATATATAGGTTGTATACGTACAGGTTGCGGTGGATATATAATATAAAATAAAACTCGACAAAATGAAATAAATGACGTTTTTGGTGACAATGAAATTGGTAGTTAAAAAGAAATAAATCTTTTGGCGACTAAATGTTTGGTAGTTAAAACTCAAATGACTTTTGGCGACTAATAATTTAGTAGCCAAAACAACTTCAAAATAGTTATGGCGACTAAATGTGTGGTAGCTAAAAATCAAAAGGCTTTTGGCGACTAAATATTTAGTAGGCAAACAACTCGAAAACATAATAAAATCATTATGGCCGACTAAGGTGTTTAGTAGCTACAATCCAACATCTTTTTAGCGACTAAAGTTTTTCGTCGCCAAAAATATAGTAAGTAACTATGGCGACTAAACATATAGTAGGTGAAAGTTTCACTATTGGCGACTAAACGTTTCGTCGCCGAAGATATTTTACCTTTTTGCGACAAAAATGTTTAGTAGCTAAATATGTGAGTTAGAGGAATTAATCAACTGATTCGGCGACTAACATTTTAGTCGCTAATGTCCCTTATCAGCGACTACGGATCTTTTAGTCGCTAATACCTATTATTTTTGCCTACTAAAAGGTTAGTCGGTATTGTATACTACTTATGGCGACTAAATGTAGTTTAGTCACTAATTCCTTAGGCGACTATGTATCCCCGACGAAGCCAGCGACCAAATTATTTAGTCGGGAATGTGTTTTGGCGACGAAATTTAATACTTTTGGCGACTAAGTTTTTCGTCGCCAAAAGTGTATTTTTTTGTAGTGGATGAATTTCGTAATTTTAGTTTTTCAATTTACCAATTATCTCATATCTATAATGTAAAATAAATTACCTTATCAATAAATCAAAATTGAAGAATAAAAATAAAATAAAATAAAAATAGAGTATTAGTGACCCTAATCTTCAACCCACTCCTCAAATAAGATTTCGATGATTTCGATCCTACATGCTTGTTAGGTATAATCTCTAAAACAGTTTCACTAAATATTAGTTAATTATATTTACTATATTTTAGAGGTTAGACTAATTGAACATTTTGCAAACCTTAAAGCCATTTTCTTAATTTGAACTTCATATAGATCATTTTTAATTTTCAATTTTTAAAATTTTTTAATTGTTTTATATTAAAAAAATTTAGAACTAATATACTAAAGAAATAAATTAAACTGAATATGTATATAAAACAATTTAACTCTAGCCCATGGGCCTAAGTTTTTTTTATTGTGTATTTGATTGAAAATGTGTTAGACCATTTTAATAGCTAGTACCTAAATCTCAATATTTAGTCTGTAGGTAACTTGAGCCAGAATGACTATTTGGCTTATAATTAGCATAGTTCAAATAAAAGGTAATGCATGTACTATATATGAATTTATAATTTTTTTTCCTCATTTGTTAATAACTTTATGCATAATCCACATTTCAAATAAGAATTTTATAAAATTTTAAGAGTTAATCACACACTTTACAAAAAAAATAAAATAGACATGATACATTATAAATATGTATGAAATAACTTTATTAATAAACCATTTTTATTAAAAAAATTCTATACTTAATCAAATAGTTAAGTATTTGAAAATTTAATATTTATGAATAAATTTAATATTTTCAAATACTCCAAGAATTTTTTACATTTAAAATTTATGAATAAATATATGTAATTTAAAAATTTTATACTTTATTAAAACTTTTAGCATTACAAAATCAATAATTAAGTTTGATCACGTATGCTTTAAATCTAATCATCAACTTATTTTTTAAACAAAATTTTCTCATTCAAAATTTTAGCAAATATTTATTTAGTAAAACTATCCATATGGTAGTGCACTATATTCAGGTCATTATTAAGTTTATGTAACTTAGGCCCTAATCTAAATATACTTTGTATTTGTTAAATTTTGTTTAATGTTTGGCATGACCCATAAAATGATTATAAATTATAGGTAAAATTTTAAATTATTAAAAAATAAGTTGTAAATTTATTTGGTACAATGTAACTTTTGATAATCTATATAACATTTTTATTGTGTAAATATACATAATGCCTCAAAAGTTATTACTAAGACAAAGATATGAGACTCTTATATTCATATGTATTTTAGGATTTCAATTAAGTTCTTTTTTTAAAAAAAAAAAAAAAAAAAGAAGTTACAAATTGTAGTTTAAAAAACCTTTATATTTTTAGCCAAATAAGTTATAAAAATATCAAATAAATTATAATTTAAAATTACAACCAAATAAACTTAGTCACACAATATAATATAAAAATATAATAAGTATAACATTATTTAAGAAAAAGTGCATCAACTATAAAATCTGAAAATTAAAAGCAAACCTTATAAAAATTTTGAAATATGAAATCATGGAAATTACAAAACATAAATGCATAAGTAATATTATAACCATATGCATCATCCAAAAGAAGAGGAAACTTACAATGAAAATTTGTTAATAAATATGCACATTTTCTCAATAGCCTCTGTCATCCATATTTATGTACTTGATAAATATAGATTTTAAACTGTTGAACCTCAACCAAAGAGATTGGAGATTTATTTTATAAAATACACTTAGATTAAATAAGCATGCAATAAATTTTTATAAATTAACATAATTGTTAGATGCATAATAGAAATAAGGATGTGGAAGGCTAAAGATTATAAATTGATCTTTATAAAAAACTATAAACTTACAATGAAAAAATTTATTAATTGAATTCTTCACAATTGCTCCATCACTAACAGTTACAATATTTGATGAACACCGACTCTAATTTGACTCAAATCCAATAAGTGCAAGAGATAAGATTTATGGGAGATGTGATATGCTTCTCATAATTTATGATGCACAATTTAAAATTTTTAAAATTGATTTAGTCTTCTTTCTTTTTAAAAGTTATAAATTATTAGAAAATTAGATTTTTTTTTTAATAGTTATGTGGCACACTTTTGAATTTTGCAACGGGTTAATATACTTTCCTTTTAAATTTCATAAATCATTAGATAGTGTTATTTTTATTGTTGGGAAAGTGTTACCCAATAGATTTTTTTAATTTTTTTAATAATAAATAAAAATTAATCAAGAAACTTATGTGAGTTTGGAAATAAATTTAAAAAATGTAATTTTAAAAGCTTACTATATTGAATTTTGAAAGGACCATTACTATAAATTTTGAAAAAGATTTCTATAGTAGTTATAGTATAGATAACGTGACCATTTGAAATGTTTTTATAAATTTTAAATTCTGTTAAATTATTTATCATATTTAACGACATGTAATTTTAAATATTGAAATAAACAATATATATATATATACATATATTTATTTATTTAAAAATCATAAATTATGAAATAATTAGAGTTTTTTTTTATGATTATAATTAGATTTTAGTGAATTGCTTTCATATTATAGCATAGATAACATGACCATTTGAAAAGTTTTTATAAATTTTAGATTCTGTTGAATTGTTTATCATATTTAATGACACATAATTTTAAATCTTGAAATAGAAAATATATATATATATATATATATTTAAAAATCATAAATTATGGAATAATTAGAGTTTTTTTATGATTATAATTAGATTTTAGTGAATTGCTTCCATATTAATGGCACACAAATTTAAATTTTAAAATAATTGAGCATACTTTCCTTTTAGAAGTCATAATTTATGGAATAATTAGAGTTTAATTGTTATGGTTAAATTAGAGTTAACCAATAGACTTTCTTAAAAATAAAAAATAATTAGATTTTAGTGAATTGTTTCCCTATTAGTAGTACACAAATTTAAATTTTGAAATAGTTTAGTATACTTTCCTTTTAAAAATCATAATTTATGGAATAATTAGAATTTTATTGTTATGATTAAATAAGAGTTTAACCAATAGAATGTTTTTTATTATTTAAAAATCAAAAAATTATAAAATTTAGGGGTTGTTTGGGTGCCCTAAATAAGTGCATTTTTTGTCTTTTTGGACTAAAAAGTTGAGGAAAAAAATATGGTTGTTTGGTTAACTTTTTGACTTTTTTATTGAAAAATGTGTATTAAAAAATTATATAAATTAGTGTGTAAGGGAAAATTAGGATTGAGAGTTGTGCAGCCGTAAAACTTTTGGTGAATAGTGATAACTTTTTAACTTTTTGAGTAACTTTTTGGCAACTTCCCAAACTTGGCCTTAGTTTGAGGGTTTAGAGCTCTCACAAGTCTTGTCATTAAAAAGACCATTTTCCTTAGACCATCTCCAACGCTTCACCAAACCTTACATTATATTTGAAATTTGGTGAAAAAGTCATTTTTTGCAACTCCAATGGTTTTATCAAATTGGTATCAAAACGAGAATTCACCAAATTTTTCATCAAAGTGAGAACAGGGGAAAGATTTTACCAATTTACTGTGCGTGACCGTTTGGAGAAACCAACCGGTCAACCAGTCGGTTAACCACCGGTTCCCTTGGAAATAGGTTGGTTCAAACATGTCAAAATGTTCAAAGAGGTAAAAATAAATAAAATACACTAACCGGTCGACCCCTGCTTTGATGACAGCCATTGGAGCAGTTTGTATCAGATTGAGAAAATGGTCTTTTTTTTACTCAGATTTGGTAAAAATTTTGGTGAACCATTAGAGATGCTCTTTTATATATAGATAAGATGAAAGGTAGACCATCTCCAACACTTCACCAAACCTTGCATCATATTTGAAATTTGGTGAAAAAGTCACTTTTTGCAGCTCCAATGGTTTCATCAAATTGGTATCAAAACGAGAATTCACCAAATTTTTTATCAAAGTGAGAATAGGGGGAAGATTTCACCAATTTACTGTGCATGACCGTTGGGGGAAACCAACCGGTCAACCAGCCAGTTGACCAATTGGTCGACCGGTTCCCTTGGGAATAGGTTGGTTCAAACAGGTTAAAAGGTTCAAAGAGGTAAAAAAATAAAAATAAAAATACACTAACCGATCGACCCCTGCTTTGATGACAACCATTGGAGCAGTCTGTATCAGATTGAGAAAATGGTCTTTTTTTTACTCAGATTTGGTGAAAAATTTGGTGAACCGTTGGAGATGCTCTAAAAAGATAAACTAATAGAAACACTCAGGCCTTGTTTGGGAACATGTTTTTTTTTAGTAACTTTTTGGTTTTTTAGCTAAAATATAATGTAAAAAAAAACTAGTATGTTTGTAATGACTTTTTAATTTTTTACGAAACGATGTGCAAAAAATAGAGAGAAAAGGGAATCTTTGATTTTTTTTGTATAGATTATTGATTTTTTTATTTTTTTAGTGACTTTTTGATTTTTTTAGCTAAAATCACTACTTGCCAAATGAGGCCTCAAAAATATATCTCAAATATGTGGGTGTTTGGGAAGTTACTATTTTAGTAAGCTATTTTAGTTTTTGGCTACTTTAAGAGACCAAATTTTTTGTGTTTGGGAAGATAGTTAGATTTTTTTGTAGTTTGATGTAATGTTTGTGAGAGAAAAAATGAAATGATTACGAATTTGATGTGATATTTTGTCTTATTAATTATTTTAACCTATTTTATTTTTTAATAATATTTTAACCAAAAAAGCTATCCCCAAACACCCCCATTGAAAATGTAAAATAGTGGTGTTGGAGACCCCTATCACCCCCACACTTTTTGTGAGGGAGAGGGAGGAGAGAGAGTGAGGGAAAAAAAAAAGAAAATAAATAAATAAATGAGTGGTCACAAATCAATTGGGGATTGTGGGGATCCTAAATTGTGGGTGTCTCAAGTATTATTCAATGGCGCTGTTTGGGAACTGCCTAAAGAGGCTATTATAGCCTAAAAATTTTTTTTAGCCAAAAAGCCACTTTTGCAAGCTTTTTCAAAAAAAAAAAAAAAATAGGACTGCACAGCGGCAGTGTAGGCTATGCCTACACTGTCAGCTACAAAATTTGTTCCATCAATGGTAAATTATGGTTTTATCCCTTGACAACAATTTAAAAAAATATATTTAGGGACAAATTTGTCATTCTAATTTCAAACATCATTTCAACACATTTTTCAATACAACAACTCAAATAAAATTCATCTCAACTTCCCAAACACAAAAACTAAAATAGCCTACTAAAATAGCCAAAAAGCCAAATAGCCTACTAAAATAGCCACTTCCCAAACGAGGCCAATGTAAAAATATAGAGTGGTACTAAATGTACCTACCTTTTTACTTTGGACCCCTCATTTCTTTGAACCCCCACCTATGAAATTCAAATTATTTAAAATTTCTTTGAACCCCCAACTTTATACCAAAATTATCCCCATTGCAATTACCACTACTCCAAAGGCATGCACACCCACTGCCCCCCCCACCCGACTCCACCGACTCCATTATTCCAACCCACCGACGATCTCTTAAACAAGATTAAAGTTTTCCACCCACCAAAGATATATATATATATATATATACTACCACATCTACATTTCGACTAACAACATCATCCCACCGATGAGATTGAAGTTGCGTGGTCCTTCTCACAAGATATGTAAAGATTATTTTCAAATTTTTGGTTTAATTTCGATCATCAACATGTATTTTATGTACTGAAGCTGATAATGTCTATTCGGTAGTCCAGTATCAAACATTGTGACAAAACACAGAACCTTCTTTCCGAACAACAATCATACACCCAGTAGGGTGTTGCCGAACATTATCACCATGATGGGTTTGGTCTTGAAGGAAGTTAATGGATGAAAACACTTGGAAACAACTAATCGAACAAATAAATTTTGTTCGGGATCCTATTGCTGAACAATCTATGTTTGTTTGATAATCCAGAACCGAACACGTCAACTATGCAAAACCTGATTTTTGTTCAAAAAAACTTATCAAGACATGGCAAACCTCGACGACAGTGTTGCTCTCATGCTCCATTGCTCACTTGTTGCTATCTCTTCCCTCCTTCATCGACCAGGTTACTGTCAATATGTGAAGAAGAACTAACACTATGAACAATGATGGATTTAATGAGAATGGATTGTGATTATGGTCAGATGATAAGTTTTTTTGTGGGGGGTGGGTGTTCAATATCAAGGTCTATGTGAGTGTGGTGAGAGTGGGTGTTTTAGGTAGGGGTGGGTGTCCAATTTTAAGTTGTCCTAGAAAGTAATTTTACTTAGACCAAGTTTGGCATCTCTTAAAAAAGCCAAAAAATTACTCAAAAAGTTAAAAAGTTATCATTATTCACAAAAAAAAATATTAAAAAATTAATTTTCCAAGCCAAGTACAACTCAATGATGTTAGCAATCACTGCTCTGTGCTGTGTGTGGCCGAACAAATCTGATCAGATTGGGTGCAATTGAACACACTGCTGTTCGGCCCGTGGGGGCCCATCACGGGTCTTGTTTTGATAATATGAACTGTTGAATGTGTAGAAATCGTCGAGTACTATATGTCTATAAAAAATCACGTTGATCAGATATCGATAATTATATGACCAAATCAGTTTTGTATAAAAAAATGGATGGTGTTATAATTAATGATTGAAAAAAAACAAATCTGATCAGATAGCTATCGATATCCGATCAACGTGATTTTTTGTAGGTATATAGTGCTCGATGAGTTATACATATTGAATGGTTCAGATTATCAAAATGGGACCCGTGATGGCCCCATGGGCCGAACAAAACCGTTCAGTGCATTACTCAGATATTGGCCAATAATTTTTTACCATCAATTCTCAATTGCACAGAATGTACGGCTGCCAAACCACATTTCTAATCTTCTTCTATACACTTCTTTATCTAATATTTTAATACACATTTTTTCATAAAAAATTAAAAAGTTAACTCAAACATCTATATTTTTTTCCTCAACTTTTTAGTCTAAAAAGATAAAAATGTACTTATTTAGGATACCTCTTAGGGTGCGTTTGTTTGGATGGACTGGATAAGGAGGGATTGTAATCCATCGGACTGTTAGTCCTGGGATACATTATCCCTGGACTATTTGGTCGGACTAGATTTGTATCCTATGTTTGTTTAGTTATGGGATTAGAGGTCTGGATTGGACTATTCTATTGAATCCCATGTTTGTTTGGGATATTATGGAGAAGGATAAATATTCAAAAGACTATTTTGCCCTTTTGAATTATTTACTACATAATAAGAATATTAAATCTAAATTATAAATTTTATTTAATTTGTTTACTATAACTTTTAAAATATTAAATAAATAGAATATTAATAAATATTACATAAATTTATTTTAATTTGTAATTGAGATGTTTAATATTTTTTTTTACTTTATTAAGTATAATTAATACCATGAATGCACCAAATATTAAATTTTTTTGACTTCATGCGTAATTCTAGTAGATCAAGACAAGGTAGCAATTGTGATAACAACATGACAAAGTTCTTGACTTCATGCGTCACAGTTTTTATTGACTTCATGCCTAATTCTACCTTGTCATTCCAATTTTTTCAAGTGTTCAACTAAACATCTAGCTAGATTTTTAGTGTAGCTAGATTTTTGTATAAAAAGAATATATATCACAATCCTTGATATAAAAAATCACAATTTTATTATCATAAAAAATCAAATGATAACCTCAAAGCAAAAAAATCTGAAAACACAATTTGTGAACACCCTTACATAAAAAAATCAATCTATATATTGCTTTGTTATGTTATTATCAGAATTTTTTTGTCTGTCATAACCAGAAATCTGGAAACACAATACAAAGCCAACCATAAAAAGGCAATATATACAATTTCAATTAAACACCATAAAATGTATACAATTTCAATTTCAATTAGTCAATTATAAGCACCATAAAGGCAATATATACAATTTCAATTACGGCAATGCTACGTAGCTCAAATTTTGTGGCTCAAAAGTGGCTCAATCAGGCCAAAATGACGTCGTTTTGAGTACAGAACAACATAAAAATGGCCAAAACGACGTCGTTTTGGCCATTTGAGCCACTTTTGAGCCACAAAATTTGAGCTACGAGACATTTTCCTTTCAATTATTCAATTATTCAATCAGGTGGAAATATAAACACCATAAAGGAAAAGAGCTAATAAGGACACTTCACAATTTCTCTGTTTCTATTGCTCTGTTTTTTTCATTTGACAGAACCAGAGTAAAATTTTACTTTTATACAGAGTAAAATTTTACTTTTAGTTTCAGAGTGTAACATTTTACTCTTCTTCAGAGTAAAATTTTACTTTCATACAGAGTAAAATTTTACTTTTAGTTTCAGAATGTAAAATTTTACTTTCATACAGAGTAAAATTTTACTTTTAGTTTCAGAATGTAAAATTTTACTTTTAGTTTCAGAATGTAAAATTTTACTTTTATACAGAGTAAAATTTTACTTTCATACAGAGTAAAATTTTACTTTTAGTTTCAGGATGTAAAATTTTACTTTTATACAGAGTAAAATTTTACTTTCATACAGAGTAAAGTTTTACTTTCATACAGAGTAAAATTTTACTTTGTATGAATCTGCTGCAGTGAAAGCAAAATGGGAAAAGCTAAAAGAAAGATGAGAGGGTCAAAGATGTAATAAAGTTAGCCAATCCCATGGGATACATTAGCCCATAGATTCTGTCCCAGGCCCCCAGGGATACAATAAGCCAGTGAATTCCGGATTAATAGTCCGGAGGGATTATTAATCCGGACCAAAAAATCCATACCAAACAACGGACTATTAATCCTTCCGGATTAATAGTCCAATCCCATGAGTTATCCTTCAAAACAAACGAGGTCATAGTTGCAATTAAGGCCAAGTTTGGGAAGTTGAAAATAATCCATATTTTTATTTTTTTCATCACATTACTTCTCTACTTTTCTGTATATCTTTTCGTAAAAAGATAAAAAATACACTTATTTAGATCATCATAAACAATTCCTAAAAAAAAAATAAATAGGCAGGATGTCCAAAGTAAAAAGGTTGGGGCATTTAGCAGCACTCAAAATATGTTGTGCAAGTATAATTTCCCGAGAATTCTCAAACAAGTTTGAGGAGTTGACGGAAATACGTAATCAAATTTACGAACACACCTGTTTCCCGCCCACATGTATAAATAGCAGTTTGCCTTTGTTCCCTCTCTCTCACACTCTCATTTTCAAAGCTTAAGCTAATACTATGGCGCCAAAAAAGAAGTCTTCAGTTTCCACACCCATATCAATCGGTAAGTAAACCCTAATTTCTCTTAACCCTAAAACATCAATACCACATCACCCCCATTTCTATCCCTACTTTTCTCAGGAAACTGCGAGGTCCTTGTCGATGCCAAGAACTTCACCTCCAAATCGGACCCAAACACCCTCCAAATATGTCTCTCCAAGAACGCACAAATCAAAATCTCAGGTACTTTCATTTCGACAACAATTAAATACTTTTCAAATTGGGAATCTCAAATTTTTGAACCTCAAATGTGTGTATATATATATTCTAAATAAGCCCAGAATACACTTGATTGTAATCTCAGGTTCTCTTATTTTTCCTTGTTTTCTTAGGTGCCAAACAAAGTTTTGGTTGTTTTGTTATTTTTGATTCTTTCATTGTATTCTAAGAATTAAGGATTTTTGGTTTGATTTGTTCAGTTTAACTATTTATTGCAGTGGTAGAGGACAATAATGGAAAGAACCGCGATGATCTTTAGAGTTCTGGAACCAAGGGTAATGGTAAAGCTATTCCAATGATTTGTTAGTTTAATTTGATTTTGGCTGAGTATGGTTCATTAATAATATTTCATGAGATAATTCTTAGAATTTGATAACTTCAATAATTCTTAGAATTTGATAACTTCAACAGAAGATTTCCTCTTCGTGCTCATTAACCCCAAAGATGTAGATGGCCAAACCAAGTCTCTGATTCAGGTAATTCTCTCTCATTCATACATATATGTGTATGTGTGTGTGTGTGTGTGTGTGTGCCGGAATGTCAATTTTGAAGCTTGGAATGTCTTTAGCATGAAAAACTTGAAAAAGTAATTTTTTTTTATAAAAAGCAAATGGAATGGTATTTTAGATCCTTCATAGTGGAAGAAACAATGGTATTTTAGATAACTGTAAGGCTAACATACAGTGGGTAATGGGCATATGCTACAAGGTGTTGTTTGTCAGAAAAGTCTGATTCAGTTATTCTGAAAGTGCTCAGGTATGTGTTAGTGGAGCAAAAACTGTATTAAAGATGATTATCCACAGCATATTATTTGTACTGGTTCTACTAGAGGCTATAGGGCATATTTGCTCCATATAGCATGACCTATTAGAGACTACAGTGCATGTTTTCTGAAGGTTTAAATGATTGTGTGAAGTGTGTTGTTGCACAAGAATCTTCTTATTATTTGGGAAGTTGCTAGTAGCCCTTTTTGGTTTCTTTATTTTGTTATACTTATTTATTATTGTAAATATTTACTGATATGTTTCTCTTTAACAGTTATGCGGGTTTAATATTAAGTGTTTATGGGGCTGCAGGAAGTACTGAACATATACATGAAAGAGCTACCTGCAATGAATTATGCTGCGAATACTGGAAAGCAATCAATGTTCCTTGAAAGATGCGTATCAAACGGGTAAGGATGTCACTCACTCTGATATTATTATTCTTTCTCTTCACTTGTAAACTCTGTAAATCTCACTATAAGTATCATTGCAAATGTCCCCTGAATTCTTAGAAGTTAATATGGTAACATTTACAACAGTACAAGTAAATTCTTCCTTATCAATTGAGCTAGTAATTACGAGAACAGGCTACTAATGGTCATTAAAAGGTTTCTCATAGTTTCTTTACACAGGAAATATTGCACGTTACTTCTGAAGTCCAAGTCTAAGGAAGGTTCTGGAGAGGTATGATTGCTATGGTTGAATGAAGTCTAATTACCGGTCCCTATGCTAGTAGGATATGGGAATAAAAATTTATCTCCAGTTTTGTCTGTGTTTCTATTTTACTTTATAGTCTCTCGGTGCACACAATGTGTGTGTAAGTCCTTAATGTCTTAGAATGTTATATATTTATACATTTCACATATCGGTTATTTTAATGAGCACAAAATCCCTATGTTTTCTGCAATCAACATACATTGGATGTGTGGTGCATTCTAGGAAGCATAGATATGGATACGACACGATACGGATACAGGGATACTACAAAATCTAAAAAAATAGGATACCGGTACGGTTAGGATACGTTTGTGAAAAATATATATTTTAAAATTATTAATAGTGAGTTACGAATAAGCTAAAGAACGTTGAGAAATCACAATGTAATTTTATAATGTAAAGTACTAACCTTTAAGAATTTTGTATTAATTTAAGCTAGTAGCTTGTTTACTTTTTAAATTTTTAATAGGTCTTGCAAATATTTCATTTCAATATCAAGTTTAATATACTTATATTACAATAATAGGGCAATTCACAACTTGTCCCTATGCTTTTTCTTTGACACTAGTGAAAAATATTATATTCAAGTTTATTTGTTTATTTATTTATTGATATATAATTTTATTATTGTTATATTCTCTTGTTAATTCTTACTTCCTATGTAGTTATAGGGGACATGCATGAAATAATTAGGATACATCATTTTGATAAATTCTATTATTTAACTCACTATGCTCTTCTTATTGAAGAACTTAATAAAGTATTAGAAAAATATTCTTATATTTATACTTGCAATTATATTATATTATATTATGTTATTATGCTAGAAATGTTACAATTCTAATTTCATAAAACAAGTAAACATGACTTGGAGTATCCGATACTTTAAAATTAAGACTAAGTTTGGCAACTCTCAAAAAGACAAAAAGTTAAAAAATTACTTTAAAAGTTAAAAAGTTATCACTATTTACAAAAAAAAATATAAAAAAAATTAATATATATAATGTTAAATACAAATCAGCCGACGCACAGCAACCTATGTACATACATCAAAGCATAAGAGTAAAAGGAAAAAAAAAAAATATTACATGTGTATATTCTTAAATTGGATGGTAAAGTTGGGCCCATGGGGGTCCACAACGGGTTGCGTTTTTCTAATCGGAACCGTTCAATATGTAGAACTTGTCGAGTACTATATGTTTGTACAAAATCACATTTATCGGATATCACTAATTACATGATCAAATCAATTTTGTATAAAAAATGGATGGTGTTATAGTTAACATGTGACCAAAAAAATTAACACGATTAGATAGCTATCGATATCCAATGAACGTGATTTTTTTCAAAAATATAGTACTCGACGAGTTCTACACATTGAACGGTTCCGATTAGAAAAACGGAACTCGTGGTGGGCCCCCACGGGCCGAACAACACTGTCCAATCAAAGGCCAAAAAGTAGGCAATCTTTTCCCATATCCTTTTCAACCGACGCACTGCCCAACCGTACAGATTAATTAATTATCTTCTCCTACACACTTAATTATACAATATTTTAATACACATTTTTTCATAAAAAGTCAAAAAGTTAACTCAAACATTCATATTTTTTTCCTCAACATTTTAGGGGTTGTTTGGGATGTCCTAAATAAGTGCACTTTTTGTCTTTTTGGACTAAAAAATTGAGGTTGAAAATATGGATGTTTGAGTTAACTTTTTGACTTTTTATGAAAAAATGTGTAATAAAAAATTGTAAAAATTGATTTGTAGGGAAAAATTCGAATTGGGAGTTGTGCAGCCGTAATTGTTGACTTTTGGTGAATAGTATTAACTTTTTAACTTTTTGAGTAACTTTTTGACTTTTTGGCTTTTTTACAAGTTCCCAAACTTGGTCTTAGTCTAAAAAGACAAAAAGTGCACTTATTTAGGATACCCCAAGCAACCTCTAAGTATTCGATACTCCAAAATTAATGAAAAAATAATTAAGAAGTATCTGATACTTTTAATAAGTATCCGATACGTATTCACGAGTATTCAAGGAGTATCAGTATCCGATACGGATACGTCACCTTATTTGAAGTATCCGTGCTTCATAGGCTGTATTTATGATTGCTCACAGAGAGAGATGCCTTCTCTTCTCTGGATAAGATGCCTTTTCAAAGGGCAAGTTGTTGTCTTTTTTTTTTTTTTTTTTTTGTATATGAGCTCTATTATGTGTTTCATTTTTTCTAACAGTACAACTACTTTACCTAGAAAGAGAAAAAAAGCATGAAATGGAATTCTTCTATTGCTTTAACCGTCTATCTACCAATACATCCAGGCTCCAGCCATCTTTTATTAATGAGCTAGTTATGTTTTCAACACCACAGGTTGTTGCTGCAATTACTTATCAAATAATCCCCGCTGATACACAATATGCTGAGGTTCCCCTTGCTGCTGTTCGTTCAGTCTACCAATGGAAGGTTCTGCAATGTTTCATTTCTTGTTCCATTCAACGTAGTTTCCTGGTCTGTCTTTGTGCATAATGTTAATTGATGTGGTGTGCTATAGTTATATTGATGACTATACCTGTATTCTAAATTCTGATAAATGTTGATACTCATTTTGGCTTCTAATGGCAGAACTTAACATGAGTTGCTATTTAAGGCCAAAATAATTTGTTTTTTGTTTATCAAATAATGGGGAAATTATTGCACATACTTTATAAAGAAATGCTAAATTAGGTAAGATAATTATAGTGTCAAAAGAGGGAACAGTGCGTCTCAGCTTAACTTTGCCATTTGTCAAACTTTTGAAGTCGAATTATTTGAATTATAGCTTACAAAAAGCTGGTGGAAGGTGTTTGACAAAGCTTGTAGCATTCGACTTATATAGCTTAATTGACTTATTTTTAGCAAAACACTAGCTTTTTTTTAAGCTACCCAGGGGGTGCTTTTCCAGCTTACTTTTTTAGCTTTTGGGCATTGGACAAATAGGCCCCTCAGTATTTTAATAATTATGGGTGTGGCCCTTTAAAAAATAGTTAGGGTTAAAAAAATCTATGGCCTTTTTGGACTTCACACTTCAAAATGCTGTTTTTTCGTTAATTGGCAACCGTTTTAACCTTTGCACATGTTATCTAAAAAGTTGCAACAAACACTTCTATAACTTACTCAAATCATTTTAAGTCAATAATCTAAAAAACTATAATCTTGAAAGCCCAAGTTTTGCCAATTGGGGCCATTATTACAGTTTTCTTCATTCTTTGCAAGGTGCAATTGATTTAGATTCTAACTGAATTGTTGAATTTACTACATCAATGTTACTTATTTTTCAAGAGCAAGTAATGATCTGGCTAATATTAGGTTGCGTTTGCAATACCTGTCATTGAACTTTGTTTTTGGCATAATTTCTTGCTATTAACTTTATTTCGCTCATACAGTGGTACCACTATTACAGTCAATTGACATGATTAGTAACTTTCAGGGGATTGGTAGCCTCCTGTACACAGAACTGAGAAAGAGATTACAAAGTGTTGGTATTCACACTATATTTTGTTGGGGGGACAAGGAATCTGAACGATTTTGGCTTAAACAGGTATGTTGTACGTATGGTGATTGTCAAAACATTAGTGCGCAACTAGTTTTTAATTTAATGGATAAGCCCTCTTGCAAGTTACACTTACAAGTACATTATTTTTCATTTTCTTTCAGCTACATTACGCCTTTGCATAAAAACCAACGAGGACAAATTGGTTGAGATAATATATTGACAAAACGTAGCATGTTGTTAGTACAAGTTGGACACCTCTTTGGATTTAGGAACATGATCCTTTTTCATCTAAATAAGTATTTTTTTTTTTTTTTTTGGTTGTTTTTGGTATTTGACATTTTTAAAGTTGGATTTCAAATGCAGGGTTTTGTGTCAATAGGGGAGGTTGACACCAAGGGTAGAGCTCGCAGGCTGCCTATCAAGGCCGGCATTCGTAGAGCATTATGCTTTCCTGGTGGGTCAACCCTCATGGTTTCTCATCTTAACAAAGACAGCTCAGCTAACCCTGAAGAGCCTCCAAAGCTTTGTACTTCATTAAAGCCTCCCGATAAGTCTTTGCCATCTGCTATTGTTCAAAATGGGCTAGAAGGTATTGAAGAGAGTCATGATCCTCTAGATGTGGTAAATCTAATGACGGCCTTGACTGAATACTCTCGTCCTCAATCATTGGTGAACCGTGGATTTCAAATGGATGGTAGGTATAATCTTGTTATTTCTTTTGCTTATATTTTCCCACTGATTTCTTAATATGAAGAATTATGTACAGATCATTTGAGCACCAAAGTGAAGTAAGACACAAAAACAATTAATTTATTTTCTTTGCATTAAAATTGCATGAATCCATTTCTTAAACGAGAATCATTATCAGCCATCACCTAAATAAGTAAATTTGGTCTTAAGTTTTGACATGACCACATTGAGGATATTATCCATGTTCAAGTTGAACCTGCTTCTAATGTGGTCAATTTGAACCATTCTAATGTTTTTTCTGCGTTGTAGCTTTTCTTTACTAAAATATTTTCTTCAAGCATGTCTTGTTGTATTGGTACAGTGCAACTGTTACAATCTTAATTTTATCAGCAGTTTCTTATCATATTTCATTTAAATTCAAGGTGAACAAGGCCTGATTCATTTTGAGAGCATGGACTGCAGCAACATGGCTAATGATTTAGGAGTAACCTTAATTAGAGAGGATGCTGATGCGAAGCGTTGCTCTTGTTCCTCACTTATGCATTGCTCTTGTTCCTCACTTGGTGAAAAGAAGAGGGTCTGGGAAGCCTCATATACCTCACTGAAATCAAAAAAAGTAAAGGGATGTCATCAAGTGGACTGTCAATTGGATTCTAGGGATTTTGTTCCGGAAAGTGATGGAACAAATGATTCTTCTTTTCATGGATGCTCCTCAGGAATTTCCAAAAATAAATCTTTGGTTGATGTAACTCCCAGAGATCCCTTGAGCAGTACTTATTTGGAAAAGACAAATGAAGAATGTCAACCAGTTAATATCATATCAGAAGATCATGACAGCATGGAACTGCTGGCAAAAGGAGAAAGCTTTAGGATCATGCTGATGAATATTGCTGACAATGCTAAAAAATCGAGTCTCACCAAGGTATGTCTGATTCTATGATTGATTTACTGTAGATAAAAAATGGATGTCCCAGCATCTATGGATTGACATTTTCTAGAAGTGTTAGCAAATAGTACAATTTCATGCTGTTGAGATTATGGTTTAAACAAAAAATTTTAAGAACTTGGATGAATCACCCATTGTTGCCTTTACCATCTTATTTCTGGTATATTACATTAAAATAAACTGCAACTTAAAGCATTTTTCAGGATTGGGTTTTTAGATTTTACTTCTTGTAGGATATGGAGGCCTTGGAAGCTACATTCTGTCTATTTCAAAATACTGTTACTAATAAATAAGGAATAGCAACAGTTAGCCATTAACTTTTGTTATGATCTCTTAAAAGATTCAAGTTTGGCAATAGGCTATTCTAGTCAAAAAGTCACTACCCAAAAATCAACTCTTTTCTCCACTTTTCTGCACTTTAAAAAAAAAAAAAAAAGAAGAAGTCAAAAAGCCATAGTTCCCAAAACAACCCTTTAAATTCTGCTCCCATTTTTTAACCTTTTTTGCCGCTTGTTTTGACAAGTGAATTAATGCTAGTGGCTCTAAATTTTCCATTCTTTTAGTAAGCCTTAATCTAATCCAATTAATAAGTTTGTTGATAGGTTCTTCACTTTAACTACTATGCAAAAGGCGGTCATTTCTTTATTAATTGCTAAGTTCTCCCAAGTTGGTTCTGACCTGGTAGGCCTTGTATGACCTCTTTCAGATTATTATGAAATTAAACTTTAATGAAACGTACCCTTACCCATTTTAATTTTATCTTCACTGAGGTCATGCATTCCATGGACAAATTCCCTGGGATCCCACTGTTCTAGGAGAACCTACCACTAGGAAGTCCAATTACTTCCAAGTTTGCTGTTTGAGATACTATAGAGAACCTTCTCATTATGTTTTCACATCCTTCTTCATGATGAAATGAGATCTTCGAGGCCATTCCTTTTTAAATTATCTTAAAACTCCAGATTTAGTTTTTTCTGACACCACTTTTTGTTGTAAGTGGTGACAGCATGCCCAGAAAGGTTTAAATAATGCGTAATCCAAGGTAAGTCTGCAGTGTCTTTTGAGATACATTGTCAAGACCTAGGATACCCAAAGCAGGAGAGCTGAGCACAGAGCTGCTATTTTCCTGAATTCATGTAATCTAGTGTGAAATATGGTTTCCTATAGCCATTTCTCAATTTAAAATTCAAATATTTTAACAATAATGCATACAAACTTCAATGTGGTCCAGTGATTAAATAATGCGTAATCCAAGGTAAGTCTGCAGTGTCTTTTGAGATACATTCTCAAGACCTAGGATACCCAAAGCAGGAGCGCTGAGCACAGAGCTGCTATTTTCCTGAATTCATGTAATCTAGTGTGAAATATGGTTTCCTATATCCATTTCTCAATTTAAAATTCAAATATTTTAACAATAATGCATACAAACTTCAATGTGGTCCAGTGATTATGGCATCTGTGTACATAAGGAATTTGGAATTCACACTGCTTTAATGGCTGGCAGGGCATTTGCAATAGGTGCTATTGCTCTTTGTTTTTTTCTTTATTATTCTTATGCATCATATGGGATTATAGATATTAGTAGTATCCTTATTTTGTTGTTTGCTTACCACCCAGTCATCTATGGTGATTTTATTTCATTTTTCGTATTATGAATTATTCTTTTGATCCTTCTTACTATTGCTTTAATGTTGTGAACATAGATTATTGAAAACCTTGGTGGGGCTGTCACTTCTGTTGGAAGTCTAAGCACACATGTAGTCACTGGAAAAGCCAGGAAAACTTTGAATTTCTGCACTGCTCTTTGTTCAGGGTCAGTATTTTAGATTATTAAAAATTTACGCCACTGCTACGATGTTTTGTATTTTAATGTCTGAAGTCTACTGTTTATTATATATTTTTCTAGCTGAATATTTAATGCACACAGGTTTGAGCTCCAATCTGACTTTATTTAATCTGAATGTTGCTTTTCTTTTCTTTTCCTCTTTTCTTACAATTCTTTTGTCAAAATCACCATCTTTTATTATCATATGACTTTCTCAATATATATGTACACGTATATCTGCATGATGTATTGTAACATCCTTCATACATAATTAATGTAAATAGTTAGTGTTTAAGTTGGACAAATGTATGGCTAGCTCTTGTTTACTCTAGAAACAAATCCATGAATAGCAATAAGTATAAAATTTGGAGTTGATTCTAGATTCTTATGCTCCGTTTGTTTAGGAAAAATGCTTTTTGCATTTTTTTTGCTTCTGGTTCAATGGAAAATGTTTGTCATGGTCAATGGAAAACAAATTTGTTTGGGTGAAAAACATGTTTCACTTCTGGAAGGTGGAAAACATTTTCCAAACTAAAGTCTTATTAATGTCACCGCATTACCATGGCTACTGCCATTGCACCACCATTATTGCCGCACCACCACCGCCGCCACACCACCACCTCGCTACCACCATTCCCACCAGCCCCACTGCCCTATACTGTAAGCCTATGTAGCGATACCTAGGCCCCTCTCACCACAACCACCACTATCCCGTCAACCACCAACCCACCACCTCCACCATGCTGCCACCACCACTGCCACTGCCATCATTACCCCACCACCACCTCCATCCTGCCGCCACAACCAGCACCACTCCACCATCACTAATACAATTACTAGTACATTAGTTTTAAGGATGCAACCAAACATAGGAAAAACATTTTTTGGAAAATATCATTTTTCAGGAACTTACATTTTTTGAGGAAATATCAATTCAATTCAGTGTATGTTTTTTTATTTTTTTTCTTCAGATTAATGGTAAACTTTACAAACATTAATAATTAATGTTTTAAATTTGCTATGAATCTGTAATTATTTCATGAAACTACCACCGAATTGTAATTTCCCGAAAAGTTGTCTGTTGAAAATAGCATTCATTAGGGATAGCACAGTAAATGTTTTGGAGATTCAATTACAGTAATTGTAGGGGAATGTTGGACGGGATATTGTTCATGGAAGAAGTGCATTTGGCATGTTTTGAATGATATTTGGAAACAAAAAGACTTATATGATATCTGATTAAAAAAAAATTATATGATGACTAATCAAAAAAAATTATATGACAGCTTTAAGGTCAGACATGCTTTATGCTTGACTGCTGCATAACTTAGAAACAAATAGGTTATAATATGAACATAGCCAAAAGAGGGGATGCCCAGATGGATGAGTAGTAATGCAAGAAAAGATTGTTAGTTAAAATATGATTCCGAAATCCTATACGATAACTCTTGAAGGGGGAAAAAAAGAACCAAATAATGCGTTTTGGGAAAGAATATCTGTAACAGGCATAATTAAAGTTACTGAAAAAATTCTTTCCACTTATGACTAATCAACTTTTTGCCAGATGGGACTGGTTCCATTGTAGTAGAAGATAAAACTGAGTGATTGAAGAAGTATTGCATAGTTATCACCAACTATTTGGGACTTGAAAATTGGGATATTTTGCAGTGTAGAAGTGAAGCTTTGCTTTAAGGTAGTACTAACACCTTATCTGCTTGTACCGTGGACTTGGGTACTCCTGTAAGTGTGCCTAGATTTTAAATTTTGTAATCATAAATCGTATAAATCTTGAATGCAACTATAATATCAAATCAAATGTTTAGTTTATGAGAAAATATTGTATAACTTGTTAAACATGGGAAGAATGATGCAGAGTATGGAATGCAAATTTGTAATTTACATGAAGCATCCTTTGTGCTTTTAAATAATCATGTTAATTAATGAGCAAGCGAGCGAGCAAGCAAGAGAAGAAAAGTTGATATATGATTATTGCTCCTTAAATTCCCTGATTTGTAATTCTTATCAGACCCTATGCTACTCATGGAGACATGATGTACTTTAAGTGCCTTGGTGAAATTCGCTTAAATATTTACCAAGTCCAGAATAATTTTGAAGTTCCATGCTTCCATGATGTGATAGTTTACTCATTTCTATTCTTAAGATACTTTTACGCTAGGTAGATAGCAAATGAGATCGCAGGGCTACTGGTAAATGAGATTGCTGCTGCAAATTTGGGTATATGTTGCTCTGTACTGTAATGCTCTGTTTGTTTGGGAAGCCAGAAAAAAATAGATTTGAAAAAATATATTAGATAGAAATGAGTGGGAAAAAAAGGAATACTTTTTAAGTGATCCCAATATCTATGATGGAATCAAATGGATTCCCACTTCAAACATTGGATCTCCTGTCTCAATTAAGAGGGTTCAAGGAGAAAACAGGCTCAAAATCACAAACAATTCCTATTTCAAATCCTGTTGCAGCTGCTGGAGCCCTTCAAACATTTTCTTGTCTGCATTTTTTGGCGTTTGGTACAACTATAGACACAAATTTTGAAACATAAAATGTTTCAACACATTTCAAAATTTTATGTTACAAATGTCATTTGTTTAGTTTTTGAACTAAACAATGTTGATTATTTGAATAGCAGGTTCCTATTTCCGATCTATATTCTAGGTCGTTAATTACACATTTTATATAAATGAAACCTTCGATTACTGAAGAACAAAATAAATAGCAAAAGACAATTTAAGAAAAAATAAATATTTTATTGAAATTGTTATGGGTTTTGAACCCTTGAATACAAAGTACAATTCTTGTGTTTGAAACCTTTTACCTATTCATCGCCATTCTGCGTTTGTAGAGTAGGCTTTTGAGTTCTCTGGATTTCTTTTTTTCTTTTTTTGTAACGACTTCTTTAGTTCTTGATTTCTTCTCTCTCTCTCTGATCTTCTTACTTCTGATTTTTCTAATCCCCTCTCTTGTGTGATGGTCCTCATATTTATAGATGGCTATCCAAGTGATAAGAGTGCCTCATCCTCAATTTGAATTTCAAATTGAATGATAGCGCATTTAAATTTTGAATGATAGTGCTATATGATTAATCATATAGCTTATTAACCGGATTGATCTTTGGGGTTTTATCTTGTGTGGTGTCCTTGTTATGGGCTCTACATGTGTCATCTTTTGTAAGCTCCACGTGTCATTTGAGTAATTTAAATAACGTCTTGAGATACGACGTTTTATTTATGCACTTCAACGAGTCATATTGATCTTTTTAGGAAGTAATTACCTACAACATTCCTATCATAGGCTCTATACATGTCATTGACTGATTGACCATATTTGAAATTTTAACATAAATTTGGTTGAAATTTATGTGCCAACAACAACAGAAAATAGAAGTCAATGAAAAACATTTTTCATAGCTAATGGAAAACAGACTTATTTGAGCGGAAAATTTTTTCAACCTGTAAAAGACACAACATTTTCTGGACTAAAGTCCTACTAATGCCACAACTACCAATGTCACCGCTGCCGCCGCCACCGCAAAGGGCAGCTTCTCCACCTCCAGCCTACTGCCACTACCACTAATAAAACCATTACTACATTAGTATCAAGGGTGCAACCAAACAAGAGGAAATTTTTTTTCTCTACAAGACATTTTCTAGAAAATGTTTTCTGCCAAAACAAATGCAGCATAATTGATGGACTTTCAGTCATGTTGCTTTTGTAGTTATTTGATTGAATGTGCTCCAGCTTGTCATTCTGTATGCTTGAAATTGGTTTGACTTGGGACGTTCTATTTGTTTTGTAACACAGAGCTTGGATAATCTCTCCCAATTGGCTAAAAGAAAGCTTCCGGGAAGGCAGATTTGTGGGTGAGTCACAAGCTCCATGCAGCTTTTATTTCTGATGCTTACTTGAGTACTTTAATGTGTTTGTATGACAGTATTGCGGGTTTTCTTCTTTACAGATGAAATGCCTTTTCTTTTGAAAGATGATGACTATGAGTCGAGGTACAGAATTGAGTTAAAGGCTGCAGTTCTGAGAGCAAGAGAAAGTCCCCAAGCTTTGCTTAAAGGTTATAACATATGCTTTGCAGCTCATCTTCAACCCCCAGTTCGTACCCTAGCAGCCATTGTCAAGTCTGGTGGTGGAAAAGTAAGTTCCTAGAACCTGAATGAGTCTTCCTCTACCAAAAGAGCTGCGCCATATAATTCATTTTTTATTCGTTATTTAAATACATTTATAGAAAAGAAGTAGCCAAAATGGAAAATGGTTTGGCATCCTAAAATTTTTTGGGCCATTCAACCTTTGTCTAACTCATAGAAACAACTTGCTGTTGTATAGTCAACATTATTGTTGACAATTGTTACACTTAGTTCAACATCTAAATATTAATTATTGTAACTTCGTACCAAAGAGAAGGGAAGATGGAAATTAAGGTAAGCCATAACCGATGACTGTATGGTAGTTTTATTTTCAACTATTGATGAAAAATAGTCACAAGTTTTCTGCTGCAGTGAGATGCTTTGTTAGATCCTTCTTGCAACTTATCCTGAAACAATACTGAATATAAGCAGGCAAATAGACATACTTAAGCAGACACTTCAATTGGTGGGTAAATTCATGTGAAGTGCAAACAATGTGTGAGCTGCTTAGACCTGTCTGACAAAATTTTCTTTACCACAGCTGTTTCCATATTTTTTTGTTTTCAAATTTTAAAGGACTCTAGCCTTCTTTTGTTTATATCCAGAAAATGTGCTCTATTTGATTTCATCACTAACCATAGCAGTTTTGGGCAGTTTTGAATGGCAGCTCAAGTTTTTATCTTCAATAACATATTGAAGGTCTTGTATCCGTCTAATCCATCTTGAGAGAACCACATGCTTCATGATTTTTTAACTGGCTGTCATAAGATAGTTGTGCTCATATGCACTTTCTCGAACCCAACACTTTTTTTTGTTTGTTGAGGAGTTTTCTTTCTCAAGGTAACGGACGATTGGTTTTTCCTGTCTTGCATGTTCAGGTCATTCTAGGATTGGACAAAGTAAATCACACATCAAAAACTATCTTTTTGGCATGCGAAGATGATATGGAGGAAGCACTATCAGCTGCAAAGAAAGGGATATGGACTTTCAGTAGTGAATGGTTTATGAACTGCATCATGAGGCAAGACCTAGAGCTGGAGGCTCCCCAGTTCGCCGAATCCCTCTAATATACTTCTAAAATTTATGCCTACATGATATGGAGTAAGTTATGTTAATAGTAGTAGGATTATGCTAGGATTTATTTTTGTTTTTCCTTTTTTTATTGTGAACTGAGAATGGCAGCGTAAAACTCATAATTATGCGTCTGTTGATTAGAATTGTTTTGCACTCTAGACAGTTTGTAGATGGACATAATGTCAATATTTTTTTGTTGGGTTGTAAATCTTAGAAAAATGATGTTTTGTTGAAAAATCTTGGGTCTTGGTTTTATTTTTCGTGTAAAAAATATAAATTTTATGTAAAACATTAGTTCTATTAAAGCCTGAACAAGGCAATTTGGGAATTTGGTATCTTGAATTCTCTAATCTCATTTGCATTGGATTTCAATAGAAAATTTGTTTCCTTTTGCTAGACCTGAGACCAAGGCTATGTTTGGCATGGGTTTTTCTAGTTATTTTAGCTACAAAAAAACAAAATAAGGCAAAAAGTTAATAAGATAAAATGTCATATTTAAATCATAATTGTTATTATTTTTTTTTTCACAAAAATCAAAAAATCAAAAAGTTTGTTCTAAACGAAATTTTTTAATTTCAAATTAAAATAGTCAAAAAGTTAATTCACATTTCAAACGATAGCCAAATGATCCATTTTGGTACAAGAGATAATTTAGTGTCCTTTGACAGCCTTTAGCGTTACTTATATTATACAAGTTGTAACGCCCTTTCAACCTTAATAAAAATATAAAATTTACTCTAAAAAAATAAATCAAATTAAAATTTTTACTAGAGCAACAAAGTTTAAATTGTCATGTTGTGTATTTTATTAATTTATAAAGAAATAAACTGTAAATTGTCTTAATGGTGGTATCTAAGGGTGGTAATTTTTAACAACACAATAATTATGAGTGGTTTTACTTGTATCACTACTTTACCTTTTTATACTCTCTATATGAGCTTTTGGGTGATTCTACTTATACCACTATTTTATCTCTTTATACCCTCCATATGAGTTTTTTTTTTTTTTTTTTCATGTGTGAAATTACTTTTAAGAACAAAATACTAAAATTAAATATATTTGATTATCTCCTTACACCTCTTAATCTTCAATCCCTACTCTTTTTCCTTTCTCAACTTTTCTTTTTTCTTACACATCTCTTTTGAAAAAGTGAGAATCATAGTGTTTTGATCATCAAAGAAAGCAATAGATGAAGAAACGGTGGTGAAGAATCATAAAAAAAAGTGAATGGTGAGTTTTTTTATTTGATTGATAGGCTTTTGTTTCGATTTTTTAGGTTGGTTTTTGCCTTTTGTTCAATATTTCGAAATCAAACAAAATAACATAGTCCGGTATCAAACTGCCGAACAAAAAATATAAGTTTGGTATCCAACTGCCGAATAAAAGATACATTTCCGGTAATATAAAGTTAGACTTTTTAAATTTATTTGACTACTCATTGCCATGTATGTTCAGTTTTATTTTTATTTTTTTTGCTTGGAAGGATTATACTTATACTCATTGCAACAACGCAAGCACTGCATTATTAGTGGACTCCAGTCATGAATTCATTATAGACGAGATTTGTTAAGTTTTTTTTTTTTAATGAATACGATTTTTTATTATTTTTAATTTGTATTGAGTTTTATTAATAATTTGATTTATAAATATATTTATTATGTTTAGATTTTTAGTAGTCGTCAAGCATTAATTAAATAGGCTTCTGATGTTGGGAAGCAAACTGAACTTATCCAATTGAAGCAAACTGAAATTATCCAATTGAATGGTAACATAATGTTGGGACTGGCTTTGTTGTGAAGCAAACTGAAATTATCCAATTGAACGGTAACATAATGCTGGGAAAAAAAATTGTATCCGGTAACATGGCACTGGAGTAATTTAAATTGATTAGCATTGTATTGTCGAACAGGCCAAGCACAAATTAAACAAACATTGTTTAGGAGAAAGTGGCTCTGTAAATGTATAGCACCAAAAAGTTGGAGGGATCTACTGTTTCCGGCAACTGAACACCGAAAAAGTATGGGTGTAAAGGGATGGGTTTTGAAGATTTTTTTACCTTAGGGTTTGATTTGGTAATATATTGGGTGTAATGAGAATCTAATATTTTCTTTAGTGGTGCAATGAGATAGAGGGTGTAAAGAGGTAAAAGAGTGGTGTAAGTAGAATCACCCTGAGCTTTTTTTTTTTTTTTCTTTCCAATTTTATCCATGAGTGAAATTACTTTTAAGGACAAAATACTAAAATTAAATATATTTTATTATCTCTTTACACCCCTTGGTCTTCAATCTCTGCTCTTGTTTTTCTTTCTCAATTTTTCTTTTTTCTTACACATCTCTTTTTAAAAAATGAAAATCATAGTGTTTTAATCATTAGAGAAAGCAATCGATGAAGAAATGGTGATGAAGAACCAAAAAAAGTGAAATTGTGAGTTTTTTTTTATTTGTTTGGTAGGTTTTTATTTTGTTTTTCTAGACTGTTCTTCGACTTTTGTTCGGTGTTCCGAAATCGAATAAAATAAAATAGACCGGCATCACATTGTCAAATAAAAAATATAAGTCTGGTAACCAAAGGCTGAATAAAATATACATTTTCGGTAACCTAAGGCCGAATTTTTTAAATTTGTTCGGCTACTCATTACCATGTATTTTCAGTTTCATTTTTTTTTTATATATATATATTTTTTTGCTTGGAAGGATTATACTTATACTCATTGCAACAATGCAAGTATTGCATTATTAGTGGACTTCAGTCATGAATTCATTGCAAACGAGGTTTGTTAAGTGTTTTTATGAATACAATTTTTTTTTTCTTATTTTTAATTTGTATTGAGTTTTATTAATAATTTGACGTATAAATATATTTATTATGTTTAGATTTTTAGTAGTCTATTAGTTGACATGTCAAAGAGTATGGTGTGACCAAAAAAGATATTGATTACATTGAAACAAAGAGATATTAGTTAAATCAAATCGTATCTCTTACTTTAAACAATTTCTGGAGAAGTTGAGACCATATATCCATCACATAAAAGATGTATAAGCATATGGCAATTGTGGTTTCAGGGCAATAGTTGGATTGATTGGTTTAGGTGAATAAGATTGGCAACAAGTTAAGCGAAACTTGTTGATTGAGCTGCATTCGAATGTAGTGCACTATGAGTAACTATTTGGTTCACAAGAAAAGGTTGATGAACTTACCTCTATCTTATCCTACTTCGAACCTGGCCTTGGATTTAATTATTAGATGACTATGCTCGACATGGGCCATTTGATAGCATCATACTACCGAGTCGTTCTTTATCATTTATCGATGCAACAATGCTTGACATTTCTACCACTTAGAGCAGTACCGATTGCAACACCTGATCAAAGAGATATCTGCATAGGATTTGTAAATGAAAACCATTTCGTGTAGGTAACTACCGAGCCTACTTTGATCATTACCATGTCTTATCTTGTAATTCTACTTATTGATTTCTTTGTTGTAGGTTTATTTGCAACCTGGTCATCTAGTACATCCGATAGCAAATAATTGGATTCGTTTTCATCACCCGTGTACTAGTGGATAGGAGAAAGCATCTACTATCCGTATTCATCAATTCCGTACTCTTGTCAGCCCTGATATAGTAACTACCGAAACTATCGATATAGAGGAATTGTGATAACATGTTTGATTAAAAGATGCAAACAATGACAGATTTTATGGATGCTTTTATGGATATTCGTATACTGATTTTTTAATGAATAATTTTACGGATACTTTTTATTTATGATTTTATGGATGCGTGCTTGATTTATGGATGTTTGTTATGGATGTTTGAAGGAAAAAGTAAATCTTTCAATGTACAGCGACAAGTGCCTAGACAAATCTATTATAGTTTGGCAACAAGACACTAGAGTAATCTAATTTGTATAACAATGTATCACTGAATAGGCACTTCACAACTAACCGGAATTAATTTCTTGTTATCATCCAATTGAAAGGCAACATATTGCTGGAAAAAAAAAAAAAAAGTTTGTCTGGTAACATGGTAATAGATGAATTCAAATTCGTTAGCATTGTATTATTGAACAGGTCCAAATTATTGTTTGGAAGAAGTGGCTCTGTAAATGTATAGCAACAAAACACTGGACAAACCTATTTTTCCTAGCAACATAATATCGGAAGAATGTAAATTATCTAGTATCGTGTAACTGAATAGACACTTCACTATGGGCTTTACCGAACCCTTTGTCTTCCCTGTTTTCTCTTTTTCCAATGCTGCTTATCTCTTTTCCCTTAAAAAATTAGTAGTGTAAAGAGATGAAATAGTTAATTTAGGGTTAGTTTTGGTAATATATTAGGGCTGCAATGAGAATTATATTTTTTGGGGGGGATGATTCTACTTACACCCCTATTTTACCTCTTTACACCTGTCACAACCCAAACCTGCCCCTAAGGGTTTAGCATCGTAACCGGCCAGTAATCTGTGATTACCGAAGGCCTGAATAACAGTAATACAATATAAAAGGGGCTGGCAGAAGCCAAATAGTAATAACAAGGTGTCCAATGAGCTGTGAAAACCTGAATGGGAAAAACTTTTATGGACTAATCCACATTCATAACCATAAACATATATACATATCAGATACACATAACATGAAGGTTAGGGATCCAATCCCTTCACCATAACTGTACAACCAAGTCTTAAACATTCGATACATAATAGAGACAAAAGGGTGAATCTGAAACACCCCAAAAACAGCCTTGGCTCGAGCAAACTCGAAACCTCAAAGTGAGGCACAACGGTTGGCTGGACAAAACATGAGCTTAACTCGACGTTTCTAGCTTTGGTCCGGTGCTTGGCCACCTACATATAAATATAAACAGTGAGCTAAAGCCCAGTGAATAACAAACGTGTAAAGGGGTTAAGAATGAATGTCCTTTTAGTAATTAAAACAGTCAATTGCATCTATAGATCAGTTATTCAATCAGTGACTCATAGTTCATGCCATATCAGTCATTTAGAAATCATAGCATTCATACGTGGTACATCCAATAGCAGAACAGTACAGTAGGTCTTAATAGACCGAACAGTCAGTTGATGGCCATCAAAACAGTAAACAGTATTGGTTCCAAACATTGGAATTAACAGAGATCTTTGTAACAGTAGCAGTAACAGTAACAGTAACAGTAGCAATCAATTGCTATGGATGCCACGGGTACAGTTTATAAAATGGGACCAACATTCATTCAGTAAACAATGTCGCTTTAGAAACAGTACAGTCAATTGTTCAGAAAATAATTGTAATTAAAAATAGCTTTACAACATTGTTACTCACAAATTACTGGGCTATAGGCAGGCTAATCAGCGTCCTCGGGTGCCAACCCTACACAGTTGCAGAACGAACACACACTAAATTACACACTCGGGATTAATAACTTAGCCCCTAACTTGATTTAGTGTGGTTCTAGAACATTATCCTCATTATAATGCCTTAAACATGGCCTAAGAATGCCTAGGATGGAATGAGGATGCATAAATGTACTTAAAAACATTTTTCAAAACTTGCTGAAAACAAGGGTCTCGCTCGAGCGTAGACTCCTTCGCTCGAGCGAGCTTACCAAATGAGAGAGGTCGCTCGAGCGTAGACTCCCTCGCTCGAGCGTAGACTCCCTCGCTCGAGCGATCTGCAAAAATGTGAAAAGTATTGCTTGCTAAAATTTTTCGCTCGATGCTCGCTCGAGCATGAGACACAGTTCCTCGCTCGAGTGTAGGTCTCTTCGCTCGAGCGTACATTTGCACACGCAAAAACCTGAGAGCTTGCAATTTACGCTCAAGCCAACATTCTGTCGCTCGAGCGAGAGTCTGAAAACAAAGGTGGTCGCTCGAGCGAGGAAGCCAAATTCTGGGTTTTCCAGATTTGCTCCCAAAGCTCAAACCAAGAATCAAACATTTCAAAACTCATCCTTTTGGGCCAATTTTCTAGAAAACACTTAGAAACTCATAATACAACATGTTTTAAAGATCATTTCATAAAATCAAAGCCCAAAAGTATACCAATTGAACCAAATTTCAATTAAAACTTTATGAACATAACAAGAACATTACATGCATGAGTTCTCATGGACTCTAAAACTCCAAAGCATGATCAAATGCAAGATTGAACTAAAAAACATGATGAATTCATAGCTTACAACTATAATATGAACATGCATGGAAGAATTTCATGCAAAATAACTTCAAAACTCCATGATATGGACATGCATGCATGAATTAACTTAGCTCCCTTGAATTCTAGCACAATTCTTCCATTAAATCACCTATTTGATTCATATACAAGTCCTAGATGGCTCAAAAACAAGATTAAAAGGTTGAGCTCTTACCTAGGCTTCTCAATCAAACTTCACCTAAGCCAAAACGTTGAGCAATGTATACAAGTCTTCAAAATTTTCTAAATTCCAAGCAAAATTTCTTGTTGAATTCAATTTTCCCCAAGTCTCTCCCTCTCTCACGTTTTTGCAATGAGATGGATAAAGAATGATGTGTCAAATATGTGAATTAAGACTAAAACAATAGTTTTGAAGGTGGCCCACTCAATGGCAACCATGTAGATAACTCAAGCTAAAGTAATTTAACATTATTTATTCCAATTTAATCATTCCAAATCGAATTTTAATTAAACCTACCATAAAATCATATAAATCCTAATTAGCATACAATACAAATCAATTTCTAAATCGGTCGTCGATAAGGCTTTCAATTCGCAATTCGAAATTAAAACATGAACAGATCGTTTTGTAACAAACAGATAGAAATACAATTAAAACAACACACTCATGTAATCAATTTAGGATTTCATCTTAATCAATTACTTATCATGCTTAATCACAAATTAACACTAATCAGAGGTGAGGGTTGTCACAACACCCTTCATATGAGTTTTTTTTGCCCTCAATTTTATCCATATGTGAAATTACCTTTAAGGACAAAACACTAAATTAAATATATTTTGTTATCTCCTTACACCCCTTGGTCTTTAATCTTTATTCCTCTTTTTCCTTTCTTAATTTTTCTTTTCTCTTACTCATCTCTTTTCAAAAAGTGAGAATCATGTAGTATTTTGATCAGTAAAGAAAGCAATAGATGAAGAAACGGTGGTGAAAAACCATAAAAAAAGTGAAATGGTGAGTTTATTTATTTATTTATTTGCTAGGTTTTTGTTTCGTTTTTTTTTTCTTCCTAAATTGGTGTTCGACTTTCGTTCAGTGGTTCGAAATCGAGCAAAATAAAATAGTCCGGCATCACATTGTCGAACAAAAAATATAAGTCTGGTAACCAACTACTGAATAAAAGATACATTTTCGATAACCCCAAACCGAATTTTTTAAAATTTGTTCAGCTTCTCATTACTATGGATTTTTAGTTTCATTTTTTGATATTTTTTATTTTTTTATCTAGAAGGATTATACTTATACTCATTGCAACAACGCAAATACTGCAATATTAGTGGACTCTAGTCATGAATTCATTACAGACGAGATTTGTTAAGTTTTTTTTTATGATTTTTTTTCTTATTTTTAATTTGTATTGAGTTTTATTAATAATTTGACGTATAAATGTATTTATTATCTTTAGTTTTGTAGTAGTCGTGAAGTATTAATTAAATGGGCTTCTGACGTTGGGAAAAAGACTGGATTTGTCATTGTCATAAAGACATCAAATGGGGGAGGTAATGGCAGAAAACCAAGACTTACACTTGCTTGTAAAAGAAGTGGTTACTATAGAGACAACAGAAAGATCGAGGGGGAACGATTGAGGTTGAAAGTTTCTACAAAGTGTAGATGTCTATTTCTATTAAAGGGGGAAAATTATCAAGACGAATTGTGATAATGTGTTTGATTGATGGATGCAAACAATGACAGATTTTATGAATACTTTATGGATATTCGTACACTTGATGTTTTTATGAATAATTTTATAGATACTTTTTATGTATGATTTTATGGATGCGTGTTTGATTTATAAATTTTTTATGGATGTTTCAAGGAAAAAGTAAATCTTTAAATGTACAACGACGGGGGCTTAGACAACTCTATTGTAGTTTGGTAACATGACACTAGAATAATCCCATTTGTATAACAATATATCACTGAACATGCACTTTACAAGTGGCCCAAATTAATTTCTTGTAATCATCTCATTGGACAACAACATAATGCTGGGAAAAAAAATATTGTCTGATAACATGGCACTGGAGTAATTTAAATTAATTAACGTTGTATTACCGAATAGGCCCACCACAAATTAAAAAATCATTGTTTGGAATAAAGTGTCTCTGTAAATGTATAGCAACAAAATGCTAGAGAGATCTATTTTTTCCAATAGCATAACACCAGAATAATGTAAATTGTTTAGCACCGTGTTACCAAAATTAGTGGTGTAAAGAGACGAAATAGTTAATTTAGGGTTAGTTTTGGTAATGTATTGGGGGTGTAATGAGAATTACATTTTTTTAGTGGTGTAATGAGATGGAGGGAATAAAGAGGTTAAATAGTGGTGCAAGTAGAATCACCCTTTTTTAGTGGTATAATGAGACGGAAGGTGTAAAGAGATAAAATAGTAGTGTAAGTAGAATCACTCTAACTTTATGTGAATCATATACGAAATTAGTGGGTTAGAATTGATCATTTTTAGACGTGAACATGAATATAACATAACCCAGTAACATGAATATTAAATAGGTCAGGTTAATATCGAATTTGCATAATATGAAAGTGACAGTAATAACTCGTTTAATGAAAAATTAATTATACATTTTAATGTTATTTTAACTAAGAGGTGTCATGACATTTTGAAATTTCTTGGATTTTAAGGTTCATTTTAGTTTTTTTTTAATTGAAGATAATTTTTTTTTAAAACCTATTTTAGAGTTAATCTAGTAGGCAAAAAAATACTAATAGGATAATATTTGGGAAATTACTTACTAGTTGGATAGACAAAAAAAAAAAAAAAAACCCAAACATACTTGCACCCCATCACAAAATCACTTGCATCCTCAATGTTTTTGTAATTTTTTTTTCTGTCCCACTATTAAGTAATTTTCCCTATATATTTTTTTTTTGTAATTAGGTATATTAAATTTTTTTATATTAATTTCATTTAGTAGAGATTTTAACTTTTCCCATTTGGTAGAGAAATTTTTTGTTAAATTTAACTAGTGGTGATATTTTTTAATTTTTCCATAAATTTAACTAGTGGTGATATTTTTTAATTTTTCCACAAACTTGATATTCTTAACTAAAAACAGGTTTGGGATGGGCCAAAATAGTTCATCCCGGGCTAAAATTATAGCGACCCGAGTTAAAACCCAACTTTTTGTATTCTTTGGATCTGGATCTGGTGATCATGGTTGTTGTTTATACTTCTTGTTGTCTTGTTGTAGTGTGGGATTGGTTGTTTGGAGTTGTCGGTTGTGTTTTAAACAGGTTGGGAGTTATTTCTTTTCAATAGAGTTTCTGTCTGTTTCTTTTCAGGATCGCTCGAGCGGTCTTTGACTTAGCTAGTAAATGCTTCATCATCTGCACTGTTTAATGCACATTATTAATCTCTCTCATGTTGGTTGCCCACTCAAATAACTGTTGACCCCTCACTTGACTTTACCACATGTTACACTCCAACTGGTCCACCTGTCGACAAACCCAGCAAAAATGGATGCAAACAAGGCCCTGATTCATGTCAGGCACGTAATATCATAGTAATATAAATTGCTTTGTTTATTGATCAGATAATATCACAACGCGGAAGCAAAAACAAAATATAGATATATAGATCAATATCTCATCGTAAAAGCTCATATATTATCTATTTCCAAGTTGATATCATGGACCAAAAAAAAAAAAAAAAACTTATTTCATGAATCAAGGAAAATAAAATTTTATATTCTTCAATGATTTGACAAGAGGCGCTAATACCACTTGTGGGATTTCTTAATAGAAATCTAAACCCAAAATCTCAAGTCTAATCCATAGAAGAAAATAATAATAATTGCGTACCTGACGGCATTGATAGAGTTAATCTAAACGGTAGACTTCTTAGTAGTTATTGTCTTCTGCTCCAAAACCCTACTCTTGTTGCTCTCACACACAGATGGGAAAATATGAGATGGCGGCTAGGGTTGGAATGGGGATCTTAACCACATATTTATAAAACCCCAATTCCATATTAGCCTATCATAAATAAATGGAATTATTAGTGGGCCTAAACTGGTCTCTACGCATATGGTTTAGCCCATACTCCTTTAGTACACATAGCATGTGTAACAACCTCGACCCGTGATTAGCTTAAAACATATGATTAAGAATGCCTAATGAGTGATTAAGATGAAATTCTGAATTAATCGCACGTGTGTTACATTATTAGCATTTTTATCTGTTTATCGTAGAAATATCTATTTATGTTTCTGTTTTGTTCTGTGAATTGAAAGCCTTATCGACATCCGATCACGAAATTAACTTGGTATATGTGTTAGTTGGAATTTTTAGAACATTATGGTAGGCTTAATTGAAATTCGATTCAGAGAGAAATAATTAGAATAATTAATACTTAGTTGTTAGGGGAATTAAATTAATTCATGCTCATTTGCTTAGTTTAATTAATTACCACTCACCAAGCCTATATAAGGCTCTTATATGAGACACCACTCATCTTTTCTCCTCCTTAATCACACCTTTGAGCCCACACCTATACAACAAACGTGAGAGAGAGGGAGAAAATGAGAAGATTGAGCTCAACTAAGGGATTTACTAGGAAGAAGAAGAATTGAACTTAGAGATACAAGAATTAAGTCTATAGCTCTCATCTTGGGAAGTCTAGGTAATAATTCAACCCTTAGATTTAATTATAAGGATGCTTTAACCATGAATTCAAGAGAAGTGAGAGGATCACATAAAAATTAAGCTAGAATTGGAGAAATGAACTCAAACCATGCATTCATGCATATTTCATAGCATTTTGAAGTTATTTTCCCAAGAATTTCCTCATGCATGTCACTAATTCACCTTAGTTTTGGAAATTCATCAAGTTTCATGTCATTTTGAGTCATTAGATCATGTTTTGGAAGTTTTGAAGTCAAGGCAATACATGCATGTTATGTTTTCTAAGAATTGGGTTTTGTTTTGCACAATTGGCAAGTTTTTGGGCTTTGATTTTGCGAAATGATTTAGAATTCCCAATGTTTTCCAAGTTCACATATGATTCCTCAAGAGTTTGGCCAAAAAGAATGAGTTTTGGAGTATTTGATTTGAGTTTGGAAGCTTAGAGGTGAATCTAGAAATCTCAGAATTTGACCTCTCCACTCGAGTGACATATCTTGCGCTCGAGCGGCCACCTTTGTTTTGCATCACCACTCAAGCAACCAAAAGTTGGCTCGAGTGTAAAATGCATGCTTCTTGTAGTTCATATGTTTTGCAGACCGCTTGAGCGACAGAAGTTGCGCTTGAGCGAGGACCTGAGTTTCACACTTGAGCGACCGTCGAGCGTGAAAATCACACAACCAGTACTTTTACAGATTGCTCGAGCGACCACTCACATTTTCCATGTCTGCTCAAGCGAAGGAGGTTTCGTTTGAGCGGAATCCCTGTTTTCAGCAAGTTTTGTTAAATGTGTTTAAGTGTATTTTAGCATCCTCATTGCATCTTAGGCATTCCTAGGCCAAAATTAAGACACGATAATGTGGATAAGACTTAGAAACACACTAAGAACGAAACACAATGATTGTAATGAATCCTGGGCATATGTTTCAATGTATACATGTTATGTGTTGTTTGTAGGTCACGCGCCGTAAGTTATATGATCTGTCTGTTTCATCTGTTCTGCAATTGGAGCCATCTGTGAGTAATAACTTAGTAAAGTTATGTTCAACTTTATTTATTTTCTGTATGATGAAATAATATTTATTTTCTGAAATGTTATGTTCTGTATAATGAATGATTGTCCAATTTCTGACAATGTATTTGTGGCATCCTTAGTATCATGTGATATTTGTTAACTGTTATCCAGTGTCGGAGGTTCCATTATGGAACTTATTATGTTTGTTTTCTGTTACCCGTACTGGAGGCTCAATTAAGGAGCTCAGCGTATTTGCTATCTGTTACCTGGATCTGGAGGTTTCTTTATGGAACTGGTTACTCATAACCACCATCTGCTCTGCATCTGTTCTGTATTTGCTCTATTAACACTAATGGATGTACCACGTATGATTAAGCATGAACTCTGATTTCTGTATATGATTCGAACAAGAATATGAACATGAATATGATTCTGTTTCTGAATTTGAATTCTGATTTCTGAATTTGGTATGGACATCGTTCATTAAAACCCTTTACACTGTTATTATTCACTGGGCTCCTGCTCACTATTTATATTATGTATGTAGGTGAGCAAGCGATTGACCAGGCCTAAGTTGTTGCCTAGAAAGTTTTGGGGTCAGCCAGCCACCGTAACTCTCGAGGAGGTTCCCGTGTATAGAAGTCGAATTTTGTGGACCATGTCAAGAGTTATTTTGTATAGCATGTTAATAACGTTTATGTTTTGCTTATCTGTATATTGGGCTAAGTCCATTTTGTTGACACTTGCACGGTGTTGCAAGACTTATATGGACATGACATCTTCTGTGTATATTTTATAAGGTTTCAAATTTCTGTCTCATGTATGTCTGCACAGCTCTATGGACTATGTATATTTTGTATATTTGCTTCCGCAGCCCCTAATTATATGTTATTCTATTAAGAGGCCTTTGGTAATCCAAGAATTATTGGCCGGTTACAACGCTAAACTTATAGGGGCAGGTTTGGATCGTGACAGCATTACCAAAAATATGTGCTATTAGAGATGTGTCCATGACTTGGTCATGTTTTTGTTTGGATCATAATTTAATGAGTTTAATCGACACCACTCATACTTCATTTAACAGAATACAATGTATAATTATTTGATCTATATAGGCCTACCTATAGAAAATTTCTTACGATACACCCTTCAAAAACTGTATACCATATGCACCTTATAATTAAAGAAAAAAATAATTAGCTTGTTTGGTTTGAATTTTCAGGCTTCATTTTTCAGAAAATTAAAATTTTATGTTTTTATATTTTTTTTTGTTTTTACTAATTTTTTTTTAATATTCTAAGCAATTTTTTTTTTTTCAATTTTTAGATATACCTAACATAAATACACTTAAGAAGTATAATATTTGTGAAAAAATCTTAAGAAAATTCACTAAATATCAACAAAAAAAAAACGAGAATTTAGTACATTTTTCATATTTTTGTGTATTTATTGATATTTTAAAATATTTTTACAAATATTTTACTTTTTAGATACATTTTTAAAAAATTGCTTAAAATTTTAAAAATATTCATTAAAAAAAATGAAAAATAAAAACTCAATTTTCAGAAAATTAAATCCAGAAAATTGAAACCACGCACACTGTATATAACTTCATATATTTTGAGTCATAACAAAAAAAAAAAGAAAAAAGAAAAGGTCATAACCAAACATTACATGAGGTATAACCAAACATATCAAAATAATGTCATAACTAAAGAAGAAAATTGATCATAACTAAAAAAAATTGACATAACTAAATGTGCAAACGGTAAGGTGTGTATTGTAGAATTCTCTATATAATTTTTTAACTTATTTGTTACTAGCTTATGAAAAAATAAATATAAAATTAGTTTAATAGGCATAATCATACATAAGAATGAGAATTATCATTATATTTGTATGTTTTTCCATATTGACAATCGAATAATGGAATGAGAATGAACATTTTTGTTAGGATTTTTATCCTAAGAAATTAATAATTTGTGTTTTGGCAGTACCTTTCTTGACAAAACTTAATTCAAGTTGTTTTTGTTTTTCGTAATTTGTTTTTTATTTTTTACTTTGATTATTGTGCTTCAAGATTGTCAAGATATTGCTGATTTTGTTCAAGTGTTCTAACATTTTGTTTAGTCAATATTTGTGGTTGATGTTGTCTGGTGAAAAGATGATCAAGCATGTGGATGGCATGCATAAGCAAAGAATAAGAAACATGTGGTGTCTCGAAGAAGAGTTTGAACAAAGATTTGTTGGTTGTTTGTCTCTGTCTTTTGGTAGCAAATCGTGACACAGTTTCACATGGTGTTTGTCATTTTTTACTTGAAATGGGCTAATCTTTGATTTTGTTTGTCAAAAGTATAATCTTGTTGACAAGATTTGGTGGACAAGCATGGGAGGTTGTTGACATTTTCCAACCCAAAAGAAAGCTATCTGTCAGGGATCTAAACTATCAAAAGCATGCAAGAGAGCATGCTTTGAAACCCGGAGCAGAAGTCTGGAAAAGCTGCTAGAGCATGCTTACATCGTGCATGCGTTTCTCTACCTCGCTCCCGCAATGAAGGCCATTGCGCCCGCGACCATAGTGCTTCCAAAAGTGTAGCTCTCAGAAGTTTGTCTGTAACTAGTGAATGCATCTCACTCCTGCGATCAACCCGCAAACTTGTCCTACCCAAGTCTATTTAAAGGCACCCAAGTCTATTTACAGGCCCCCCTAATTGTTTTATTTTGTATCTCTTGCACACATTTTCTAAGTGTTCTCTCATATACTCTTTAGAACACTTCCTATCTTAAGAGAGTCTATTTTGAGAGAGTTATATTTTTGAGAGATCTATTTGTGTGAGAGAGACTTGTTTTGAAAGTGAACTTGTAGTGAGGTTTATTTGTAATCCTCTCAACTGCTTGATGATTCATTAGTCCATAGCAGCTTTAAGATCATCATCAAGCTTTGTCAGTTCGTCACACCTTTCCAGAAGTGAACTTTCTCGGTGGATTTTGAGATTGTAGGCTTCGATGGATTCTAGAGTCATTGTTGTCGTGTGATTCGACAAACCTTCTTGGTGGATTCCAAGATTGTAGATTTCGGTGGATTTTGAAATCATAGCGTCGTGGCGATTCGACAACCATGGTAGATATCCAGTAGAGATTGCAGAGGTACCTGTAGAGTGAGCAAAGACGTGTACTGGTGAGTGACTCGTGTTGCTTGGATTGGCCTTTGTAAGAGATCTCTTGTATTACCTTTCTTTCATAATGGATTATTCGTCTGGCCGAGGGCCCGTGGTTTTTTATCAGAAGTTGGTGGATTCTAATTGCGATTTTTCCACGTAAAAAAATATTTTGTGTCATGGATTGATTTTCTCTTACTCTCTCTTATCTATTTTGATTATGCTTGCATTAATTTTTAATTGGATTGCCTAAATCAATAATCACGTTCAACAGGATGCATTTAGATTTTCTAAAAGTATTTTCCGCACCAAATCTAGATTTTTCAATTGATATCAGAGCGATCACTCATACTTTGTTTTTCAAAGCTATAGAAGTGTGATCTTTTTGTGATTATTGATTATGGATTCAATCCAAAAGAATAATATATTTTTACTCCAAAGGATGATCAAAATTTTGATTTTGAAATGATGGCTTTGTTTACAAAAACGTTTCAACAATTTTCACAAAAGAAAAAGCCGAATTTTAAGAATTTAAATTCAATGAAGAGAGTTGATTGTAAGCAAATTTTTTCTACATCTTAAACACATGAGAAAGATGCAACCCACAATGCCTTTGTTGCAAATCTTGACCCGGCTTCAGAAAATAAAGACATTTCTGATTGTGAAGACGAGAATCCTCAAGAAACACATAAGATGTACCTCTAGTGCTATAAATTGATGAAACAAAAAAAGAAGAACTCATAAACAACTTGGAAAAATGTGTGAATGAGAATAATTGGTTGAAAAATGAACTTTAGAGGCTCAAGCAAAAATTCATGTCCTACAAAATGAAAAGGACACTTTGATCGATAAACTCTCCATTTGAAAAAATGAGAGAGATTTTTTTCTTGGTGCATATGACGAGCTCAAAAAGAAAAATGATCTTCTTAAAGAAGATGCTGAAAATTATGCCAAGACGATCAAAGAACTTAAGGAAAAGTGTGCAAAAAGGAAACTTGAACTGATCAGTGCCAATGCCACACTCAAATAATGAAATACAAGTTCAAAGAACTTAGATGTCGTTCTAAATTCACAACAAATGGTGAGCGACAAGAGTGGAATTGGCTACCACAACAATTACAACTCTAAGCCCGTAGTATCAACTTCTAACGGTTTAAGCACATAAGAGGTAAATAATTTTGTCAAGGTGAACGGTACAATTTCTTCAACTTCAAGTTTTTCCCATGAAAGTATTTTAAAAAAGAAATTTATACCTATTTGTCATCATTGCAGAGATTGTGGTCTTATTAGGCCTCATTGCATAAATTTGTATAAGGCTAACCATGGTATGGGTAGAAGACAAGCTCAAAGGCCTTGATATGTGCTTAAGCAAAACATTCAATAGGGTAAGCCAGCCACAAAATATCCAAAGGATGGAAAACCTGTTTTTTGTTGTGATTTTTGTGGTAAATTAGGCCATCTTCGTTCCTATTGTTATTTGCTTCATGACAACATTCCACATGGAGGCAGCAAATTTTCCAATGCCTCTAAGAATTTTGTACAACCCTTGCTACCCAACAAAAATCTAAATTGTCAAAAAGATTTTCAAAATTTTTTGAACTTTCCTAACAACCGTGTTAAAATGCCTCATGTTAAAAATAGAGTTGTTTGGGTTAGGAAAAATGATTTGAAATGAAGGGTTTCATGTTCTTGTATTGTAAATATTTTTTTGAGTTCTTTGAAAAAAAAAATGTTAAAAAAAAAATGTCTTTGTGTCTTGTTTTGTGAGTTTTTTTGAGTGTTTGTGTGTTGAAGGGAAAAAAAAAAAATTGTTGTTGGTCATGAGAAATCCTGAATAATGTGTTAATTTTCGTACCTTAACTCTTGTGGATTGACCGATACCGAGTACTCAATGTATGATGATGAAAGTTGAGCTGGAAAAATATTTTGTTGTTTTTGTGCTAAGCTCGAGGGAAAGGGCTACATGTAAGAGTGTGTTATAGCCGCCATTTTTCAGAGGATAAAATTCATGATTTATTGGATTCAGCTACTGCTTGTAGTAGTGTGAAAGCCTCCTTTGAATTTTTGTTAGAATGACAAGAAAAAGACATATATATATATATATATATATATATATAAAGGGAGGGGAGGGGGAGGTTATGGAAGTTTGTATGACAGCTCTCTCAAAAATCATGCATATTTTAAAAACTTGAGGTTTGACTTTTGAAAAGAGTGGCTCAATTATTGATACAAAAATGTTTAAAATTTGATCTCTACATGGCATAGTTAAACATGATATTCTCTCATTTAACACAACACACTGCCTTGGTATGAGATTCGCGGGTATCTATTTTCCAATAATTTTCAAGTGAGTGTCATTTTACACCTTGTTGAACATTCTCATCTCTATAAAATTCTGTCTTTCAAAATTTTGAGTATGGAGATAAAAAAAATAAAAAATAAAAAAAATTGAGTCTTGTGATTTGCTTGTTTTGTCCTTTTGTTTTTCCCTTGTCAATTCTGGACAAAAAGGAAGAGAAAAGCTTTTATGAAAAATTGATTTTTATGTTTAGGGGGAGAAATTGTGTGTTCTTAACAAGTTTTTATTTTGTCTTGCATACTAATCTTTTTTTGCAGGGGCGCATTTTGTGTTTTGTCACAGAATTGCCAGAATGAGAGATTGTTAGGATTTTCAATCCTAATTTCATGCATTACAATGCGAGTTGGCAATTCCGTTTCAAAGACAAAATTGTGTTTTTCTATTTATTCATTTCTGTCTTTATTGCTTGAATCTTGTGGAGGAATAATTTATGTAGTTTTGTCCCGTCATTACCAAAGGGGGAGATAGTTAGGATTTTTATCGTAAGAAATTAATAATTTGTGTTTTGGCAATACCTTTCTTGACAAAACTTAATTCAAGTTCTTTTTGTTTTTCGTAATTTTTTTTTTACTTCTTACTTTGATTATTGCGCTTCAAGATTGTCAAGATATCGCTGATTTTGTTCTAGTGTTCTAACATTTTGTTTAGTCAATATTTGTGGTTGATCTTGTTTGGTGGAAAGATGATCAAGCATGTGGATGGTATACAGGAGCAAAAGAAAAAGCAACATTTGGTGGCTCGAAGAAGAGTTTGAACAAAGATTTGTTGGTTGTTTATCTCTGTGTTTTGGTAGCAAATCATGATAGAGTTTCATATGATGTTTGTCATTTTTGACTTGAAATGAGCTCATCTTTGATTTTGTTTGTCAAAAGTATAATCTTGTTGACAAGATTTGGTGGACAAGCATGGGAGGTTGTTGACATTTTCCAGCCCAAAAGAAAACTATCTATTAGGGATCTGAACTATCAAAAGCATGCAAGAGAACATGCCTTGAAACTCGGAGCAGAAGTCTGAAAAAGCTGATGGAGTATGCTTACATCGCGCCTGCGCTTCTCTACCTCGCTCCCGCGATGAAGGCTATCGCGCCCGCAATTATGATCACTGAACCTGCGACCATGGCGCTCTCGAAAGTGTAGCTCTCAGAAGTTTGTTTGTAACCCGTGAAGGCACTTCGCTCCCACGACCATAGGACCGCGCCCGCGACCAGCCCGTGAACTTGTCCTGCCCAAGTCTATTTAAAGGCCCCCATGGCTGTTTTATTTTGCATCTCTTGCACTCATTTTCTAAGTGTTCTCTTATATACTCTTCTGAACACTTCCTATCTTAAGAGAGTCTATTTTGAGAGAGTTATATTTTTGAGAGATCTATTTGTGTAAGAGAGTTTTGTTTTAAGAGTGAACTTGTAGTGAGGTTTATTTGTAATGCTCTCAACTGCTTGATGATTCATTAGTCCATAGGAGCTTTAAGATCATCATCAAGATTTGTAAGTTTGTCATACTTTTCCAAAAGTGAACCTTCTTTGTGGATTCCGAGATTGCAGGCTTCGGTGGATTCCGGAGTCATTGGCATCGTGTGATTTGACAAACCTTCTTGGTGGATTCCAAGATTGTAGATTTTAGTGGGTTCTAAAATCATTGGCGTCGTGGCGATTCGACAATCGTAGCAGATATCCAGTGGAGATTGCGGAGGTACCTGTAGAGTGAGCAAAGACGTGTGCCCGTGAGTGGACTCGTGTTGTTTGTATTGGCCTTTATAAGAGATCTCTTGTACTATATTTCTTTCATAGTAAATTATTCGTCTGGTTGAGTGCCCATGATTTTTTATCACAAGTAAGTGGATTCCAATTGTGATTTTTCCACGTAAAAAATATTTTGTGTCGTGGATTGATTTTCTCTTACTCTCTCTTATCTATTTTGATCATGGTTGCATTAATTTTTAATTGGATTGTCTAAATCAATAATCACGTTAAACGGGACACATCTAGATTTTCTAAAAGTATTTTTCTCACCAAATCTATATTTTTCAATTTTGTTTCACTGTCACTCTCATTTTATTCCTAATTTATTTAATTCTTTTTTTTCAAATAGGGGTGTCCACGAGTCAGTTCGACTCGTGTTTGCCCTTGGCCCGTCAACTGAACCAATCCCTTCAAGTTAGGTAATCAATGAACTGTTACCGACCCAACCATTGTTCAAAATTGACCGAATAAAACAACTCAGTTTGGCGGTTGGTTTGGTCAATTTTGGAGATGTAGTAGAGATTGACGAAAAAAAATTGGAAAATAGAATATATATATATATATACATACCTATACACATATACACGTACATATCTTGTAGATCAAAAAGAGATAATAGAGGAGAAAAAATAGGGGAAAAGCAACCATCAATATCGCAATCACTACGTGAGGTCCTAACTTTTGTAAAACCTATTAAGTCCTTGACTTTTGAATTCTTTCAATAAAGACCCTCAAATCCTTATTCGTCTTCAATTTTAGTTATAGAATCGAACATATGCGCTAACCAAAAACTCGAAAACCCTAAATGAACCCGAAGCTTAGGAATCATGTTCAAAACCTTAATGATAATTAAATTAATTTTCTAATTATATTTTACACACAAAAATCCTAGGTTTTCAGTTCTCAGTATGATTCACCGTTTAATCCGAACCGAATTGAATTTTGAAATCCTAATTAAATTAAATACAATACTACACTTAATTAAAGGTTCAAATTCATAAACTAATATTTTAGCCCTTATATTTTTATTGAATCACATTTTGACCCCAAACTAGTTATACCTATTTGTACCTTAGATACCATTTGTACACAAAAATCAAGGAAAAATCCCCTCAAATCCACCCCACATGGGCTAGCCACCCCCTTGAATATATATACATATATATATATATATATATATATGTACTTTGGAGACAAATTGCTTGATTTTAGGAAGAATATTTGACCAATGTACAAATGCATTATGTATATGTCTTATACTTGTAACCAAGTTAGTTTACTTAAGCCCTAACCCTAACTAGATCATGTTTTGGTACACAATTAGGCTTCATAATCATCCTACATTCCATTGAATTCAAACTAAATCCAAAATTTCCAATCTATTTCCAACCAAGGGGCAATTTGGACATTTCACACCAAGTTTGCTATAAATACACCAATTCTCTCTACACTTTTGAGCACAAAACACACGCACACACTTACATATTCAGTTTAGAGGAAAGAGAGGGTAAGAGCGTGAGCTTGGTGAAGGAAAGGAAAGAAAGAGAAGGTTTTGTTAGCAATTCAACCAAGCCTCAAGTAAGCCACATCACCATCTCTCAATCTATTTTCTTTTTCAAATACATGTTATTAGAAGTTTAAAATCATATTTTCAGATGTGTTGTAATGGTGTTCATATGTTCAGAGTTGATGAGTTGAGTTTTGATCTTTCTTCTACTCATATTTTCTCTTAATAGATGCAAAACTACTTTTTTCTTCTCATATTTCACATTATTTCCAAAGGCACGCTATCTCTCTAAAAATCTGAGTTATTGATACATTATTTAGTATGTTTTTATCACAAAAGAAGTGAATTTTTTTCCTTAGTTGGCCTATTTTCTCACCTATCTTCTTATTTTGAGTACTATGCATGAAAAACCAATTTTTACAGCCAACTTTCAAAAATTCTAAAAAAATGTAGAAACATCTCCTGGACCTTCGTTTTATGTCAAAAACTTCCTTAAAGAGTTATCTTTCAAGAAAAATCGGTTTCATTAAAAAGAGTGAGTGGTTTGTAAGAAAATCCAATTTTGTAATGGTCGATGAATCTAGACAGCACTGGAGTGTTTCTTAAATAACAAAAAATCTAGAAAAACTATTCCATTTTTGAAAAATGTTTTGAAAACTAGATAAAATTCTCTACGAACCATAAGAAGGCCAGGCTTGGGAAAAATCTGAAATGGTCCTTTTGATTTTAATCTTTAAATGGTACTGAATCTGAAAATTTAGTTTTGCATTGGTATCCTCAGCTCTTGTCTTCATGAATATGCTTATCAGTATATTATCATGTCTTGGTATGATATTGCATGTGTTATGGTTATGTTCCATATCTTCTTCATTTGATGATACTCATGCTTATGTGGATATTACTATCTTGTTAAGTTATTCTAACTTTAATTTAAGATATCTAATTCAACGGACACCTTAATTGGGGTGGTATTGGGTTTTCGATCACTTGAATAATGAAGAGATGATAATGTTTTATGTATTGATTGATGGGATGTGCTCCCTAATTAAAGGTAAGTCTTGCTAAAGCAGTTATCACATAAACCCTAGAATGGAATGGACGTATTCAGACTTTTTGCGATGATTTGATTTGGTGAGATAAGGTTGGGTCCAAATAGGATATTTAGGAGGATAAAATTTTTTTGGAAGGATAAGGTTGGATTCAGGATGATAAAATCTTTTTATTTTCGCCGTCCCTTTTGAGGTCCACCGATGGCACTGCGTAGTATGTAACCGTTGCAGGCATCCGTGGTAAGTTTTGTAAAGTAGCAAAATGGGGAGTTCCGAATAGTCGGGTGTCCAATTCTTGTGGTTGGAAGGATGAAATCTCTCTGGAGGATTTCTAAATTACTAACATTTAACCTTGTAATCCTTTGTTATTGATTGATCATCATGCTTCATTACTTGCTTGTTATAATTGTAATGGTGTATTGGATTGGAAAAAAGGGACGGGGTATGTGTGTGTTTACTGGGTATTCAAAGCTCATGGCGTTTCATGTTAGGTATTGAAGACTAGTAGATCGGTCAAAGGCAAAGCTGAAGTATTTGAAGACATATGGCTACCCTACAAGAGTTAAGAACTAATTTTGTAAACACATTTTGAGATTGTAAGTGATTAATCGTTTGTTGTATTTAAGACCTGATTTTGTAATTATTACATATATCATTTGTAACCTATCTTTATACTCTGTCAACTCATGTAGGCCTTGTGTTAATACTTTATCAAGATCTATAAAAAAGGTAACTTTGCTATCTAAGGTGGTTGGACTTAGAAGGGAGGTTATATTGACTCCTTCGACCTTCCTATGATCTTACTTGGTTATTAACCAGAGGACACATTAGTGATGTTTTCTTCTCTTGTAACCATAGATAAACCGTGTATTTATTTGTTAATATATTCCTTGATGTTCTCGATTTTTTGGGGCCTCACACACTAATAGCCTTCGCCGCTCATAAACACCATCAATCATTATAGTCGTAGCCATCACCAATATGCTATCACTTATCGCAGTCGCAACCATTGCTCATTGCTGCAACCATCATTATTAAATGGTCTTCATCTACCATCGTCACCATTATTACGGCAACCCCATTCTGTATTATACTATTAAGTCGTAATTATACTTGTGATTATATGTTTTATGTGATCTTGGATGCTAATCATGTGATTATGTATGCTTTTGAATTCATATTTGTTCATCGTAGGAAAATCTGCTATGTATTCTGTAATAAACTGAAATTGAGGGCCGTAGAGGCGATAGAAACCAAAATTGACTGTACCATTATGATTAGCATAATTTTTAGAGTCTATAGTGAAATTTAATTAAAAACTGATTCGGATCAAATTAATTAGATTAAATTGATTAGAACTAAGTGGAGATGATTGGCCCTAATCAAACTTAATTAAACTAAGTTAAGTACCTTATATATATGTGTGTGTGTGTGCGCGCGCTAATTAGTGTGCTAAACACACTTCAAGCTCATCAAAACCTTGCAAAACTTGCTCAGATAGCATATATATATATAGAGAGAGAGAGGTGAGAATTCAAGGGAGAACGGAGGAAAACTTAAGAATTAGCTCAAGGAAATTGAAGATTTGTGAAGAACAACTCATGCACTTGCTAATTTAGCTATATTGAAGCTCCTAGGTGAGTGCTTGAACCATAATTCATGAATTTGAGCCACTTAATTGTAGATTTCAGGTGAATATGTAATTAAGTGTATGAATTGAGCTAAGATTGTAGGAATTAAGATCAATTTGCACATGTATGCATGAATTTGTTATGAAAGCTCATTGCAGAGCATGAATCATATAATCCATGTGGAATTGAGAATTGTTTGACACATGCATGCATGAATTGTTATGTTTTGAAGTCCAATTTTAAGTTCAAAAGCTTGTAGATGCCAGTATAAAAGATTGATTTTCAAATATAAAGTTCAAAGCTTAAATTTTGTTGAATTCATGAAATTTTGAGTTATAGGTTGAAGTTATCCTTAAATATATGTTTTTGGAGTGGTTATAAACAAATGAACAAGACATGCATGAGTTTGGAACCTTGAATGTGAGTTTGAAGCTCAAAATAGAATTTTGGAAATTCCAGAAATTTAATAGACTGCTCGAGCAACCAAAAGGTGGCTCGAGCGCACAATTCGAGCATCCAGTACTTTTGCGACCACCATTTATTTTTAGTCTTGGCTCGAGCGACCAAGAAGTTGGCTCAAGCATAAAATGAGAGCATCTAGTAATTTTGCGGACTGAGGGGTTCGCTCGAGTGACCAAAATTGCGCTAGAGCAAAGTGCCCTATTTCAGGAAACTTTGAAAAGTTGTTTTATGTTCCAATTTCTATTCTATTTCATTTATGAGCATTCTTAGGCATACATTGAGCATCCTAAATGAACTAAAGAGTTAGAAAGAAGCTTAAGAAAGATAAACAAATTAAAAAACGAATTGAATTGTATTGTGACCCAATTTCTCTATGTGTTACAAATTGTGTAGGGTCAACTCTGAGGACGAATCAGCCAACTGAACACTGTGAGTAATATCTTAGTAAAGATATTTTACTTATACTCTATTTTCTGATTGTTCACATGAGGTAAGCTTTTTTGAACCTATAATTTGATAAGTGTGAATGCGTTACCATCTGTAGCACGTCCGCGAGGGGGGACCCCGCTGCTACAGCTCGGACTCGATTTGTGTCGCGGTCTTTAATCTGAACCAAAGAGTCCAAATCCGGCAAATCGTTTTGAGAAATAGATTTTTAGAAAAGAAGTGCCAAACATGGACTGCTTTGCCAGATACAGAGTCGCCACCTAAATATTTTAAAATAGGGGAATTTAGGAAACCCTGACTCGGTGTCAAAGGCCACGTGTCCGTCATCACCAAAGTTGCCTCGGCTCGGGAGCTTGGGTACGATTGGGGAAGGTCAGCTATGAGCATCCCCTCTTGCCCGGTCCGAAGACCGGCCTCTACTAACCGTGATATCCGATTTTGAAAACGTTATGTGTTCTTATCCCGATTATTAGCCTAGAATTACTACGTTATGCGCACAGCAAACAAGTATAGACTAGATTGCCTAATTTGGAAATAAGCATTGCATATCCGTTTGTCTTGGGAAAATATTTTAGAATTTGCTACCCGCAAGTAGGCTAAAACACGGATTTCAACGAGTGTTTCCAATTCAGGCAATCCAACCTTCACCCACAGGCTTTCAAACAGTTTATCACATAAGCATCTAGCCACATGGTAAACATGCTGTTATGATAGCATTCACACGCATGCGATATGCTAAAACATGAAACTACTTACATCGTACTCCATGCCAAAACAATAAACTCGTTAGTAAACGATGCATGATCCAAGTCCATTTTTGAATGTCTAATGCAACACATACAAGATGCAATTAGAGTAGGCTCGGCTAACCTAAACATGGTATGTGAAATGCAATCAGTTGATGCACGTATTCAATTTGGATTTGAAATACAAATGCAGTTAGCATGATGTACCGAGCCCGGTGCATTCAAGACAAATGTATGGATGCACGCGTGCATAGCATAAGGTATGCTAATTTAAATATGCCCTAGTCTACCATCATAAGCAGGTAAATAAAAGGGAAGAAAGAAGTGGGGATTGGAAGACATGCACACACTCACCCACACTTATTACAAATTTACCCTCGCTCGGAGGGACCGAAAGAATAATACAGATTAAATAACGAATTAACTAACCTAGCTAATTAATTATTACAAATCACCTAATTAGTTAACAAACTAACTAAGCTAGAGAAAATAGTAAACTGCTTCGGGAAGAGAGTTCGATGCACGCGTGCTCGGGTCTTGCTCGGAAGTGCACTGCCATGCATAGGTTGCCTCTGTTTTCCTTGCTATACTCCTCTGGAGACTGCCAAAGTCTCAGGATTGCTTCCCTGGACATTGGGAGACACCACCGGCTGAATAGAATGGCCACCGGCAGTGGCATGTGATCACCGGCTGTGAATACCTCCATCGGCCATGGGAAGATTGCCGGTCGGCACCTAGCACTGCCGGTCGGCAGAAAGTTCCTGTAGGATCTGCAATTGACAGCAACAGAGGGCAAGGCAGAGCATGGCAATGCAATTCAAGCCATATATGCACCAATCATGTCCCTTATCCTGTTAGTGACTCAAAGGGACATGCTCCTTGGTTCTTGGACCATCAATCACGCATTTCCATGCGTGATGGCCCAAGGGACCAAGTGTGCACATTTTGATGTCAAATGCAATGCAAACCAACAAACCAAAGTCCAATTCCTATCACTAGATCAAGGAACAAGACATGCATGCTAGATGCCATGCAACCTAGGCATACAAGCTAAGGATGCAACATGTAAATGCAAGATGTACATGCAAGCATGCAAACAATCATGCAAGGTAAGCATGCAAGCAAGCAAGGGATGGATTTAAACATGATTTGGACAGCTCTAATTAGGCCCAAAACAGTGGCCACAGTGTCCAAAATGGAGGACTAAAACATACACACACATGCATGCAAAGGATGTCCAATACTTCAAGCATTTAAAAGCAATTCTCAAGCACATTTAAGAGGATGCAAACATGGATGAATGACATGCATTAAGCTCTGAAAATTATGCAAGAATATGGTGCTAAACCAAGCAAACAAGATAGGCTAAGCATGCAATAAATGGCCCAAGTACTTGAAGCAAGTCAAAGGGATTTGAACCATGGCTAAGCCAACCAAGCCTCACAAGGCCTAGAGGGCTTAAAACAGGTCCAAGGCAGACCTAGACCATGCAAAGGGGGGGCCCCTAGGTGGCATCTAAGTGGCTCAAATTCAAAGGTATGTACAATGGCCAAAACATGGAGCATATAACACACAAAAGCTTCACAAGGCTAAGCCTAAAACATGCTAGAACAAGGGTTTACAACCTAAGGCATGTTAAGGCAACAAAGTGGCATTACAAGGTAGGTATGCTAAGCATGCATGGTGTACCAAAACCAACAAAAAACAGAGGCATATTATGACATAATAAGCACAAAAAATAGCCAAGGCATGATCAACATGAAGCTTAGCTAGGTGCTCCCTCAAGAGGCCAAAAATAGTCCATTTCAAGGATAACAAGGAGAGGGGGTGGCCCTCTCCTTCTTGGGACTTTAAGGCACCATCCTTACCACTGAAATCCCTCAAGATTTTAGTGGTGAGGAGGCCTAAACACCAAAGTCTCAGAGCTTACACAAAATAGCACAAAAATGGAGCCTTACAAGGCTTAAGAGGGGTCAAACAACCTCAAACAACAAAACACCCTAAACAAACTATTTAGAGGGCCTAAAAACAGAACTTTTTTTGTATTATATGCAAAGCCAAAAAACAGTTGCAAGATAGGTAAAAATAGAATGCAAAAATGGGGTAAAATGGGACTAGTTTCTTACCCTTGTTGACTTTCTTCAAAGATGAAGCTCCAGCAGCTTCTTTGAGCTCAAAACAGCTCAAGAACCTCAAGAACAACCTCTGGCCCTTCAAGAAACCAAGGAAAGGTGTAACACTATGTGTTTGTGTGCAATAGTAAGACACAAACACACTTAAACACACACAAAGGCTAAATGAGAGAGAGGTATAGAGATAGAATATATATCAAACCCTAAACCTAAAACCAGAGCTCTCACAATGTTTTTCTCTCTCAAGTGTCTAACCTAGAGCCAAGAGAGGAGGGCTCCTCTTATAGAGGAGCCAATCTTGTAAAGCTTACAAGGTAAGCTAACAAGGAGTCCATCCCTCCATACACGTGTATGGAGGGGAACAAAATACCATACAGCTGTATTAAAATATCTGCAAAAGCAGATGAACAGTAGTCGGCTGCTCAAAATTGCCATTTTGTCAAAATTGAGTGCCGACCGGCAACAAATAATGCCGACCGGCAATATACATTGCCGATGGCACCAAAACACCAGCCGGTGGCCTCTGGCCATGGCCGGTGATGTATGGGGATGCCTCACAAGGCATTCCCTGCCCTTCCAAGGCAAAATACAAGTATTTGGTGCAAAACCAGATACTAAACAGTCGAGTTCGGAGATCCTGAGGCAAGGCGCGTAGCCGAAACCTCCGGGAACTCCAAACGAACACAAACATGGATAATCACCGGGTGTTCAAACGGTGACGTCCAAGTCTTGAGGACGGTCAAAAATGGGGTGTCTACAGTTGCCCCTCTTTGACAGAACTTGAAAGTCATAACAATGACGGGAGTGAATGTCAAAGCCCAGAGACGACCCATTTTTGACAAGGCCGAAGACTTAGACAAACATGCAAGACAAACAAGGTATGGGCCCGAAGGCAGGGGCAAAATGCAAGACAATGCACGAAGCCAAACATAACTTATGATCATGCAAAGAAAGTTGTAATGAAGCATAACATGCGACAGTTTTAAGCTAGCATACACTAAACTACATTACCATGCAGAAAGGATGTAAGAGAATTATACAATTCTCGATACTTCTCACTCGGAGGATACAATACCTGTGCGGCTCGTCTGGTTGCACCAGCCCCAAATGAACCGTACATACAATATCGTGCCTGAAAAGAAAGCAAACTTAACAGGTACAATATTATTAGCAACATGCATGATAATGTAAAAATGGATGCAAAATGATATGCAATATATATACAAAACAATGTACAAACAATGCAAATAAAGATGCAATGGAATTGAAACAATGCAAACTATATGCAAAGCAATTGAATCATGATCCAATTGTGAGCGGTTCGAAACCATGCCTATGTCAAATAGATTGATGGAGGTAACAAGTCCGTCTACCATAGAACGGTCTACTGAACTATAAGTAATGTAGACGGACACAAGAACAAGTATTGGGGGGGATTGACACAAGTGGGGAAATGACCCGCTGGGGAAAGGACTACGATCCTAATGCTGGATGCAACAATTACACTACAATGTAATATATATACAGATAATGCTGGGGAAATGGCAATGGATATGGCATGCGGGCCAAACCAAATCTTGCCTAGGCAAGGCATGTACGCATACAAGCCATGTCTAACATAGAACGGTCCACTGAACTATGCTTCGACACGAGAAGTATGGGCACATACCAAACCAAGCTCAACATGGAAAGGCGCAAGCCATAGACGGGGGGCGATGCAATGAATGCATGCAAACTACAAGGCAATATCTACAAATATGCAATGGAAATGGATACAATGGGTATGGCCTGCGGGTCAAACCAAATCTTGCCTAGGAAGGGCATGTACACGTACAAGCCGCGTTTAACATAGAACGGTCCACTGAACTATGCTTCGACACGAGAAGTATGGGCACATACCAGACCAAGCTCAACATGGAAAGGCGCGAGCCATAAAGTTACAATGCAATATCTACAAATATGCAATGGAATGGAAATGGATACAATGGATATGGCCTGCGGGCCAAACCAAATCTTGCCTAGGAAGGGCATGTACACGTACAAGCCGCGTCTAACATAGAACGATCCACTGAACTATGTTTCGACGTGAAAAGTATGGGCACATACCAGACCAAGCTCAATCATGGAAAGGCGCGAGCCATAGATGGAAGTGATGCAGTGAATGCATGCAAACTACAATGCAATATGCACTATGTTCTAATGGTGCATGACAATGCATGTGTTTTTTTTTTTTTGTTTTTGAAATGCAAATGATGTATAAAATGCATGTTGCATGGAATGCGCGACAACACGCGGCTTTTGAGATGCATGCACAATGCAACTTATCAAAAGTCGTTCGGGCACGACAAACACCGAAGGACTTGCACCTTCAGAGGATTTAGGGTCTCCTAGACCGTACAATACCTGTGCGGCTCGTCTGGGTGCACCAGCCTTAAATGAACCGTACATACAATATCGTGCCTGCAAAGAAAACAAACTTAACAGGTACAATGTGATTAATAATATGCATATTAATGTACTTAGAAATGCATGACAGCGCAAAGCAAGTGGAAAGCATAACGATGCTGTGAAGGCACAGACATGTAAGTGGAGCACGCGGTCTACGCAGGCAACGAAATTGATCATAAGCATGCGGTCTACGCAAGTAATGAAATTGTACATAAGAATGCGGTCTACGCAAGTCATGGAATTGATTACAAATATGCTGTCTACGCAAGCAGAACATGCGGTCTACGCAGGTAATGAAATTGAACAAACATGCGGTCTACGCAAGCAAAACATGCGGTCTACGCAGGTAACGAAATTGAACAATTATGCGGTCTACGCAAGCAAAACATGCGGTCTACGCAGGTAATGAAATTGAACAATCATGCGGTCTACGTAGGCAAAACATGCGGTCTACGCAAGTAATGAAATTGAACAATCATGCGATCTACGCAAGCAAAACATGCGGTCTACGCAGGTAATGAAATTGAACAATTATGCGGTCTACGCAGGCAAAACATGCGGTCTACGCAGGTAATGAAATTGAACAATCATGCGGTCTACGCAGGTAATGAAATTGAACAATTATGCGGTCTACGCAAGCAAAACATGCGGTCTACGCAGGTAATGAAATTGAACAATCATGCGGTCTACGCAGGCAAAACATGCGGTCTACGCAGGTAATGAAATTGAACAAACATGCGGTCTACGCAAGCAAAACATGCGGTCTACGCAGGTAATGGAATTTGAACAATCATGCGGTCTATGCAAGCAAAACATGCGGTCTACGCAGGTAATGAAATTGAACAATCATGCTGTCTACGCAGGCAAAACATGCGGTCTACGCAGGTAATGAAATTGAACAATCATGCGGTCTACGCAAGCAAAACATGCGGTCTACGCAGGTAATGAAATTGAACAATCATGCGGTCTACGCAAGCAAAACATGCGGTCTGCGCAGGTAATGAAATTGAACAATCATGCGGTCTACGCAAGCAAAACATGCGGTCTACGCAAGTAATGAAATTGAACAATTATGCGGTCTACGCAAGCAAAACATGCGGTCTACGCAGGTAATGAAATTGAACAAACATGCGGTCTACGCAAGCAAAACATGCGGTCTACGCAGGTAATGAAATTGAACAATCATGCGTTCTACGCAAGCAAAACATGCGGTCTACGCGAGTAATGAAATTGAACAATTATGCGGTCTACGCAAGCAAAACATGCGGTCTACGCAGGTAATGAAATTAACATGCATGCAATGAGATGCGCAAGACAACGCGATGCGTTAGACAACGCGAGTGCACAAGACAGTGCAATGGATTTGAAATGCACAAGACAGTGCGATTGATATGTGATGCACAGGGGGACAACTTTTGAGTTTCGTAAAAGTCAAAAGGATACGGAAAGGATACACCTTGCACGAACTCGAGTGCCACACACAGAAGACACGACCCGAGGTCAAAACGGAGGCCGGTTGAGCGTTGGAAGCGCACAGTTTTGCACTGTTTTGAGCAATGAAGGCCCTGAACCCCACGAATAACTCAAAAAAGGGTGTAGGAGGCTCCAAAATCAATGTAGGAGACCACCGGCCATCAGAATGCATCACCGGCCGTCCACCGGCCATCATAAAACTCCATCGGCACAATATATTGCCGACCGGCAAAGAGTGTGGCCGACCGGCAAAGAATTCCTGTATCGGGGCAGTACTGTCATTTTGCTACGGGTCTTTTAAAATAGGGTTTTCAACCCTATTTTTTTCACTCCTCCTTGGTAGAAAATTGCCTCTCTCTCTCTAGAGCATTTTCCTCCATTGATTCTCTCCTTTTCTTGCGTTCTAGCTTCCATTTCGTTGTTCGATTCGCGATCTCCTCCGCGTTTCGGACATTTTCAACTGAACGAAACTTCGTTTCGGTGTTTCTTTCTTGATTTTCGCCACTCAGGGCTTGTTTCCCTCGAGTTTTTCTCGATACCCGTGCCTTTTCCACACTCCAGCTTTTTCGGCCTTTTCCGACCCTCTCGGGGTTTGACTTTTTGTTGACTTTTCACCTTCTCGCCCGATTTTCTGCCTTCCGGCCATTTTCACATTCTCTTCGAGATGGCGGATGATCTTCCACAGGGCGGGGCTCCTCCGGAGCTTGAGGTGGACCCTGAGGCCGAGCCCTTGCCACTCCGTATCCGGCCGTTCGATCCGGAGACCTACAGGCCTGCAGTTCATGAGATGATCCCCGACGGACTATGCCAGTTCCGGAGCTTCGAGAGGCACATGCCACGCGAGCTACTACTGCATGAGCCTACCTCCCACCTATCCTTTGGCGCTTCCGAGGTAACTTTCCTTCTCTGCTTTACTTTCTGCAATGTAGGATGCAAAACTGCCGTAGCTGGTTATGCTCTTTAACTGCTTAATTCTGATATGCTGTATACTGTAGTTGATTGTAAACATACATGCAACTGATATCTGTTTGAGACTGACACATGCACACACACTGCGCTGGCTTCGAATCACTCAAACACACGGCGCACACTGTATTTCACTGCCCACACACTGGTACCCGGTATTGGCTTGAGTCTGAAAATATGCACGCATGCTATACTGTACTGAACTACCCAAACACGCTGACACATCACACGTTGTAGTTCGCTGTAAGCACACCGGCACCCGGTATTTGTTTGAATCTGTTAAAACTTGCACGCATGCTACATCTACCCTGAACCACCCAAACATGCTAACACATCACACGTTGTAGTTCACTGTAAGCACGCCGGCACCCGGTATTTGCTTGAATCTGTTAAAACTTGCACGCATGCTACATCTGCTCTGAACCACCCAAACATGCTGACACATCACACATTATAGTTCATTGTATGCTTCTTAGAATTGCATTTTGAATACTGCCTTGCAATTGTTGTTTTTGATTACAAGGGGATTCCCATACTATCCGCGAGTATGGGAACACCGTTGCTCGGGATTGGTACCTTGAGCTGCCAGATGCGGTTCGCGACATCATCGACGAGGCCGGCTTTGGCATCTTCTGCAGGGGGCTCTCTCGATTGACTACTTGCAGGCCCTTGCTTGCCGCTCTGGCAGAGAGGTGGTGGGATACCACCGACTCCTTCCACTTCTCCGTCGCAGGGGATATGACGATGACCCCTTACGACTTCTCGATGCTTACTGGCATTGGGGTAGGGGGTGATCCGATCCCCTTTGACACGGATATGGACGAGTAGGACGCTACCCAGCTGTACCTGCTTGGTACTCAGCCTCCCTCGCTCGAGCGGGGTTTGTTAGGTACTCGTGGTTTGAGAGCCACTTCCGGATCCAGCCGGCCTTGGCAGAGGAGGCGCAGATGTCCCCGGAGGAGGTGGACCAGTACGCGCGGGCTTCATCATGTTCCTCTTCGGGACGACTCTCTTCGCCGATCGGGCGAACACCGTGCCGTTATGCTTGTTGAGCGCGCTGGTGGACGTCAGGCAGATCCGCCACTATGACTGGGGTGGCGCCGCTCTGGCCACTTTGTACGGTTATATGAGCTCTTCTTCCCGCCTCAGCGGACAGCTCCTTGGTGGCTACTAGCGAGCCTGGGAGGTACGTCTTCTTCCTATTTTACATTCCTGTCTTCTGCTTTCTGTATTCTGTACACTGCACATATACTGTACACTGCCCCACACTGACTGTACACTGCACACCCGGCACACATATACTCTGTTTTACACTGACTGTATACTGCACACACTATACACTCCGCACAGTACACTGTACAACACACGGTTTTGCTATTTCTGCTTTATTCTGTATTCTGCCTTATCCGATAGTCATACTGATATCTGTTTCGCAGTTGTGGGTGTATGCCTACTTTCCTAGGCTTGCCCCAGTACCCGATGAGGAGATCCCACTTGGCGTCCCCTTCTCTCATCGCTTCGATGTGCGATGCGTGCGGAGACCACGGGAGTCTCTTATTTTCTTCTGCCGATACTTCAACACCATCACCGCGGCGGAGGTATGTTCACCCTTAGAGTTTATTTATTTTTTTTGGCTTTGCTTCGCATCGTATATTTTCAATAATGGTAGATAATAAACTGCATATTATTTTCAGATCACCTGGCAGCCCTGGGCTCCGTTGCCGGCTGTGGTGAGAGATCACTATGAGGGCGCGGAGGAGACTGCCCGTTGCCGGATTCTGTTTGAGGGCCCGGTCTGTCAGGCTTGGTACCTGGGCGAGCGTTTCTTGCGTCAGACCCTGAGTTTACCGGAGCAGATAGTTCCGGGTCCACCTCCTACGCATATGAGGTATACAGAGAGGTTCTCTCTCCAGCAGATGAGGGACTACACCGTTGGCTGGGGTACAGAGCATCACAGAGGCGAGGGCGACTACGCAAAGTACGTTCGGACCTATATTATGCGACCCTTGAGCGGTGGTCGCCGAGCTGAGGGGGAGAGGCCAGCGGCGCCGGCAGCTGGAGCGGGAGCTGGGGCTGGAGCGAGCACATCGAGGAGGACCTGAGTACATGGCAGGAGCGGAGCTCAGGGAGGACGGCGGACTGGCTGGCCCGCCTTGCCCACTGTACTGTCATATAGAGGGCAGGATGGGGCGACCTACCAGATCCCCTTTGCTCCTCCCCCGGCTGGTCATGAGTTAGCCGGTATTCCCGACTTGCCTCCGGTATGTATTACTTCATTTTGCATCTTGCATTTGCATTTCGTTTCAGTTTATTTGATATTCCGCAGAATACTGATGTATCTTATACTCTTGCAGGCGTCCTCCGATTACACCCGGCAGTCCGTGGAGTTGAATGCCTCCATGATGGGGATGCTGCAGCGGACCTTTGACCTCCTGGCCCTCTACAGTATTCCGGTATGCCCTTCTGATGACGGTATCAAACCACTCATAAGTTGATTCACGTAATCTGATGCACGACACAACACCTGATACACTGGTCTCACAGTATCTGATACACTACATGCACTGCATTTATACACTGTACTCTGCAATGATAAACTGTCCACGGCATTCACACACTGTGTACTGCATTCTGCACTGATAAACTGCTCACGGTATTCTCACACTGTACCCATATACTGCATTCTGCACTGATACACTGCTCACGGCATTCTCACACTATACACTGCATTCTGCCCTGATAAACTGCTCACATTATTCTGATGTATTTGCCCTTTTATGCTTTTCAGCCTCCCTTCCAGATCCCTCCGGTGGGTGGCGCTCCGGCTGGGCCTTCTATTCCTGCTCGAGGAGGGCGTGAAGACACTGCATGTCCCCGTACCAGGAGAGGGCATACTCATGTAGGGAGTAGTTCTCGGGCGCCGACCCCCGATGATGATGATGATGATGATGATGATGATGATGATGATGATGACGAGTCCGAGGCAGAGGTAGAGTCGGAGGCGAAGTCATCGGAGGAGGAGACCGGAGGCGGTTCTAGCTCGGGCTCTGATGACGATGCTGATGATGCTCCTGGACCTTCGTCCAGGAAGAGGACTAGGACAGACTGATAGCCCTCGGAGCTGCTTGACACGGATACAGATTTTTGTTGTTTTTCTTCTTCCTTGTACTTTTTCCTTTTTGTTGGTAGTTAGGATACTTTGTACTGCCACAGGCAGATTTTTGTTTCCAAAACTTGTGTACTTGAAAAGATGATGAAATGAAACAGGCTTTTTATCTGAAAAAGTGTTTACATCCGTATATCTTTACATTTCATGCTTTGCATTGCATCATACCATATTACACCTCAATGTAAATGAAATTGATTGGTTGTCTGAAGATTGAACACTTGCACTGTAATAATCAGATAACTAAACAACCAACAGCAAAAATAACCCAAGCAACCCACTGCCTGATTCTGGACACACAGCCTTACTCTACTGGGGATTAATCTTTATACAACTCGCAACATAGCATCTGGTTCATTTTGCACACAACAAATCCTAAACAAACAGCCCAATCTGACAAGACGGACTTCGAAGGTGAAACCGACTAGGGTTAAAACATGCTCGGATGCCCCAAATTTTCCCTTCCTTCTTTCGGTTTGCCCAGTTGTAGAGAATGGCACAGCATTCCGAGCACAAACGATTAACTTTCAGAAAAGGGGTTTTCTTGCCCAGGGTGTCGAGCCTACAACTGGATACAGCGGAAAAGGACTCAACAAAGGTACACGACCTAAACACGACGAGACACGCTCGGAAAGGACTCAAAACAAAGGTTGAGGTAAACAAAACAAAAGACACGACATACAGACGCGTTTAACGAAGACGGGGGACCTCAGATCACGAGGAGCCAATTTCTCTGGGTATTGTTTCCCATCCTTTTCTCACTTGTGATTCTCACATCACTCTGGCACTCAAGCTCGGTTTTTCTCTCAAAAACCCTTCGGCTCGCTTTTTCTCTCGACTTACACCTCTCTATTCTTTATTCTCTCATTTTTCGTCCCTCCCCGAGGTGATCAATGAATGAATAGGAAGTTGCGGGTTAATGCCTAATGCCGTTAGCTCACAGCTATTTCTTCTGGTGGGTAGAGTGCCCTCCTAGCAAGTATGTTGGCGACGGGGGAAGGACAGAACGCCTGACTCAACTGCGCCCCTAGTTCATCATTTTGACCATTTTTTCCTTTTGGTTTTCTACTAAAACAGTTTTGACCAAGATGAGAGTCGGATTAACATACTTGTTCGATTTTTGATTTGGAAACCATGCAAGTCAGGCTGTAAGCACTGAAAATTTTCCTTTTTGGGTCCAAGAAAATGGTCCAGTTTTGGAAAATGGAATAGTTTTCGAGAAAATAGTCAACCTCAGTAAAAATTTTCAAAAACTATTTCGCAAACAGTTAGTGCTCACCGAGCATGGGACTTACTCTTTGAGAAGCGCAACCCCGGATCGGAGGCAATGGAAAATTGCCCCTGGCTTGAAAGGGGTGGATGGCAACGGAAAGTTGCCCCTGGTTTGAATGATTGGACCCAAGGTCATTCTGATAAGAGATGACTGGATCCGATTGGTGAGTCCGTTAACTGTTGGACCTGAGGTCATTCTGTACACTATTGGGTCCAAGGCCATTCTGTTGAGTGATGATTGGACTCATCCTATATATTTTGCATCTCTTGGACCTAAGGTTGTTCCGTCACATGTTGGACCTGAGGTCGTTCTGATGTAAAACGCTTACTGATTATATATGCTTATTGATCAGATATGCTTATCTGTTAAAAGGGGCTCATTCACTTAACCCTTTTACTTTGGTATTAGTCACCCAACTTTAGCTCACTCTGTATTTATATGTATGTAGGTAAGCAGCGGGATGTCCAACCCCAGCCTTAGTGATCTTGTGAGAGAGGTCAACTTATGTGGAGTCAACCAAGGTCGCCTCATGCAAGAGGCTTTACTTTTGATTTTCCTTTTATTTTCTTTTGTGGTCATGCATGACCAAGTCTGTATATAACCTTGGTTTTTGTCAAGAGTATTTTTGAATAATCCTAGACTTATGTAAATATATATTCTAAATGATTGTCTGGTGTTGTAGACACCCCATTTTTGACCGACCTTAAGACTCAGACGTCATCGATTGAGCACTCGGTGGTAGTGCATGTTGTGCTCGTTTCGAGTTTCCGGAGTTTCAGCGGAGAGCTTTGCCTCCGAGCCTCTGAACTCTTTGTGCTTTGGCTCGATTTGTGGACCGAACCTTGTTTCTCTTCCCTAGAAGGAGGGAGGGGTCCTGTAAACCCCCTCTTGTGGTCGTAGACCACTTTTTGCGCTTGGAGACTAGTTTCCGATTTTAGGAGTCTTCGGTCGTGCGCCTTGACTCGGGACCGCTTAACGTTCTCTGTTTGGCATGGTTTTTGAACCACATCTTGTTGCCTCTGTCTAGAGGGACACTGTGGTCTGGGAGACCACTTTTGTGGTCATAAACCACTTTTGGTGCCCATAGACTAGTTTTCGAGGCTTCCGGCTGAGCGCCTTGCCTCCTAAACCTTCGTCTTGCATCCAGTTTGGTTTGTTTTTGGTACAAACCTTGTTTTCCTTGTTTGGAAGGTGGTACAAGGGTGAGAGACCAGCTCTTCCCCTTGGAGACCACTTTTCTCTCTGCCAGCCAGTTTTCTGGTCTACCAACTGGTCTCCTTGGTCTTTGGGCCACATTTTCTGGTCGGCCACCACACCACTGCATTGTTTTCATGCTTTAGACCTCTCCTACCCATGGCTGACCACTTTTTGTCTTGGGAGACCACTTTTGGTGGTCGGCCGACCACTTCAAGTAGCTGGCCGACCACTTACTTCAAGTGGTCGGCTGCTTTTGTTCACCTTTTTGGAGATATTTTCTGTCCAGCTGTGCCAGTTGGAAAGCACCAGAACCATCCTCCATACACGTGTATGGTGGGATGGCCTTGAACCCTAAGCTTGTCCAACAAGCTTGAGCTTTGTTCTCTATAAAGGAGAACCTCCTCCCTCATGCGTTAGGTTCAGATTTTTGTGGTTGGAGTGATACATACACCTTTGTCTCTATAATCCTCAATCTCTTTCATTTTTGTGCCTTAAAGTGTCATTTTATCACACTTTTGCACACAAACACACACTCAAACACCATCATTTTGTTGCTGAGGCTTCTTGCGGTTGTTTTTGGTGCTTTTGGACTGGTTTTGATCCAAGAAAGCTGCTGGAGTGGTAGCCTTGAAGAGGTTCTACAAGGGTGAGTCAACTAGCCCTTTTACCCTTTGTTTTGCTTAAGCTTTTAGACCTATTTGCATGCTGATTTAAGCTTAACTCTTAACTACAAAAATTTCTACTTTTGCATGCTAAAAATGTTTGTTTAAGGTCACCTTTTTGTTGGGGGTGGTCTACCCCCTCTTAGGCCTTGTTCGGCCTTGTTTTGAGCCATCCATTTTGGCTCTTGTCTTAGCTTTTGCATGACCTTTCTACCACTGAAATCCAGAGGATTTTCAGTGGTGGAAAGGTGGTTTTGGGGTCCTAAATAGGAGAGGGTCATCCCCTCTCCTTATGTCTTGAATACTTGCTTTATATACCTTATGTTTGAGCATGTTTGTTAAGCTTATGTTGGCCATATCTTAGCATGTATTTGGGGTTATTTTGGGATGGCATGCCACTATTTTTGGTTGCCTTGATCACCTCATGCATGCTTAATACACTTGTAGTGTAAATTTCATAAACTAGTCTTGTATGCTTCATGAAGTAGCATGTCTTTCTAGCTTATGTTGACTCCATTTCAGTAGGTTTTTGGTGTTTTTTTAGCATGCCATGACTCTTTTTTGGGTGAGTTTGATGGCCCCTTGCATGCTCCATGCACTTGTAGTGTAATTCCATAAAGTAGCCTCACGTGTACCATGATTTAGACTATCATTTTAGCATGTTTTTGGCTTAACTCTAAGAAGCTTTTGTCCATATTTTAGCATGCTCTAGCTCTGATTTGTGTTGTTTTGGTCATGCATGCCATGCTTTGTATAGCTATAGTGCATTCTAGCTTGTTAGCTTTGTGTATCAAGTCCACTAGCATGAATTGCTTGCCCATTTTGAATGATTTGGCATCATTTGTTATGAGATTTCAGTGCATGTTTCATGGTCATACACCTGCATTTGTCACCCTTTCCATGCTTTGGAGGGTTTGGCCTTTATGCCTTAAACATGAGTCATTGCGTATGCCTTAATGCCTAAGCTTGCGAGTTATCATTTCAATGTGTTTTTGGGATTATTTTGCCATGATATAACTCTGATTTTTGTTGGCGAAGCCATCCCATGGTTGGTCTTGGTAGGTGTAGTGTAATCCTTCCATATTGCCCTTGCATGATCCATGTTTTGGCCCTTCATGTTAGCTTATTTTGGCTTCCTTCTATACATGTTTTACCATCATTTTGACATGCTCTAGGACTTTTTTGGGTTGTATTTTCCATATGCTTCATGAATTACATAGTTGTAGTGCAATTGGCCTTACTAGCCTTGTGTTTTGATGCCTCATGCATGCTATCTTTGAGTTATTTGGATGGTTTGGCATCATTTCTTATGTTATTTCAGAGCATGTAGCATTGCCATGTTCCCACTTCACTCACTCTTTAAGTGCCTTTGAGTGTTGTGCATTTGTTGCCTAACTTATGGACCAATGTGTATGCCATCTTGGCTAGGTCCTTGAGCCCTCATCTTAGCATGTTTTGGTCTTTGTTTAGACCTAATTAAGCTCTGTCCATGGTTGGTTCATGCATTTGTGCCATGTTTTGCATGCCTCCTATGTGTTGCTCTTTGCTAGCCTTATGCCTTAAGGACTTTAGCATGCCTTGTGCCTATTGTTTAAGTGATTTGGAATCATTTCATACCTTATTTCAGAGCCTTTAGTGTTGCCACACTCCCATGTTTATCACTTCTTGAGCACTCTTGAGAGTTGTGCTCTTAGGCCTAGTTGATGGGCCAACGCATGTGCATGCTTTGTTTTGCATTTCATGCCTTTGTTTTGGTGTTATGGCCACTGATTTGGTCATGACCGAGGTCTGTCCATTTTGGTTTAAGTCCATTAAGCATGTTTGATTGCATGTTGTTTGCATGCTTTTATTACATAGCATTGTGTATGCCATGTTGTCTACATGCTTAGGTCACATTGTATTGAGTATGCCATGATGATGATTGCATTGAGTATGCCATGTTGTTGCATTGTATTGTGTATGCATGCCTTACATTGTGTTTTGCATGCTTGAGTTGCATTACATGTTTGCATTCTTGAGTTGCATTACATATTTGCATGTTGTTGCTTGCATTGTGTTTGGAATAGGTGTTAGTCCAAACACGGGAAACGAGGGGCGTTTCATACTTGAACTGATGAAACGTGCCCCAATTCTCGGTCGTCGATGCTCTTGATCATGCATGATAGAGTTCTAGGCATTTATGTGTTTATGTGTGCATTCATTTAATATTAAATTGTGCAACTTCGCCTCTCGGCCATCATGCATCGAGATGCGTGATTGGTGGCCCGAGGGTCGAGAACCACACTCCCTTGAGCTTATAAAACGATAGGGAGGATGGTTCTGCACACATATCTTGTAAATACATTGCCATGCCCTTTCTTGCTCTCTGTTGCAGCAAACTGGAGAAGTGCAGCAAAAACTGGCCGGCAAGCCAGAAAAACTAGCTGGCCGACCACTTTTTCTGGTCTATAGCAACAAAAAGTGGTCGGCCAGTGGCTGGAAGCATCAACAACTGGTCGGCAGCCCTCCCGCAGGTCCCCAAGGTGAGTTAGAAACTTTCTGGAGCTTGGTGTAAGTTTCTGAAAACAAATGAGAACAGAGGCAAGTTGGGGCATCGCAACGGATTTTCGAACGAGGTGGCCGAGCATGCATACACTCTTCTCCCTTTGAGGCTCCTGTTTTACTGCTTTACTTAGCTAATTTGCTTAGCTAGTTTACGTTTTGGTTTGTACTTAATTAGTTAATGCGTTTAACTATTCGATTTGTGTTGTGATAATTAGTTGTAGCTAGTTATTCAATTTTGTTTTGTAATAATTAGTTTAATTAGCTTAGATTAGCTAGTTAGCTCTTTATTCGGACCCTCCGTTGTAGACACCCCATTTTTGACTGTCCTCAAGACTTGGACGTCATCGTTTGAACACTCGGTGATCATCCATGTTCGTGTTCGTCTTGAGTTCTCAGAGGTTTCGGTCGCGCGCCTTGCCTCAAGACCTCTCGACTTGTTTGTTTTGTGCTTGGTTGTGTACCAAACACTTGTGTTTTTGCTTCTGAGGGCAGAGAATGGCTTGTTGGCTATCTCTACACCTCACCAGCCTTGGCTTGAGGCCACCGGCCCTATTTTCTTGCTACCGGCCAAATATTTTGGTCGATCGGCAATATTTTTGGTCGGTCGGCCATTTGTGTTGGTCAATCGACCATATTTTCTAGCCGACCCCTTTCCATCTATTTTTGACAGATATTTTATGCCAACTGTCACAGCTGGCATCCACATTACACCCCCTCCATACACGTGTATGGAGGGATTTGCTCTTTGCTTGGCTTCTTTTAGAAGCTTTAGAATTTGAACCTCTATAAAGAGGGAGCTCCTCCTCCCTCCTCCAAGGTTCAAAAAAATTAGGGTTAGAGGGTGAGATATAGTTTTGTATCTATACTCCCTTGTTTGATCCTATTTTGTGCCTTAAAGTGAGTTTTTGTCTTACTTTTGCACTTGAACACCTAGCATTACACCATCCTTGGGTTGCTGAGGCATTAGAGGGTTATTGTTAGGGTTCTTGAGTTGATTTTGGTCAAGAAAACCTGCTGGAGCTTTATTCTTGAAGAGTTTCTACAAGGCATTACACCATCCTTGGGTTGCTGAGGCATTAGAGGGTTATTGTTAGGGTTCTTGAGTTGATTTTGATCAAGAAAACCTGTTGGAGCTTTATTCTTGAAGAGTTTCTACAAGGGTGAGTTCCTTGCTTTAAATACCCCATTTTAGCTTAGGCTTTTAGCCCTCCTTTCTTATTGTTTTAAGCTTCGACTATAACTGATAAAAGTTCTGATTTTGTGTGTTTTAGAACTTTGTTTAAGGTCACTTTGAGGTTTGGGGTTGTCTGCCCCCTCCAAGGCCTTGTTTTAGGCCATACCTTTTGGCCATTGTTTTGGTCTTTGCATGACCTCTCTACCACTGAAATCCAGAGGATTTTCAGTGGTGGAAAGGTGGTTTTGAGGTCCTAAATAGGAGAGGGTCATCCCCTCTCCTTGTTGTCTTTAATGCTTGCATAAATGGCTTATGTGGTAGCATGTGTGTTTAGTTTGTTTTAGCTCCATTTCAGCATGTATTAGGCTTTGTTTTGCCATGATACACCTCTGTTTTGAGTTGGTTTAGACATGCCATGTATGCTTCATACACTTGTCTTGTAATCCCATGATTTGGCCTTAACATGCATCATGTTGTAACATGTGTTTTTAGCATGATTTTGGCTGGACTTCAAGAAGCTTTTATCTGTGTTTTGGTATGCTTGAGGTTTGATTTTGGTTGTCTTGATCATCCATGACTTACTTTGTATAGCTACCATGTAATCTAGCTTGTAGGCGTTGAGTATCCAAGTTGCTAGCATGCTCTATTTGGGATCATTTCAGTGGTTTGGCATCACTTAGAATGTTATTTCAGTCCATATTTCATGCCTATAAACTTACACTTATCACTCCTTTAATGTTTTAAAGAGTTTGTGTTTTATGCTTCTTGAACGGATCATTGCGTATGCTTCCATGCTTAGGCCATTTGGATGCTATCTAAGTGTGTTTTTGGCCTTGTCTCGACCTGCATTGGGACTGATTTGAGTCCCTTTGACCCTTTGGGACTTCCCTTGTATGGCCATGGTTTGAGCCCTTTGGTTAGCCTTAGGCCTTGGACCTTCTTGCATGCTTCGCTTGCTTTATTTGGTTGATTTGGCATCATTCCTCACATATTTTCAGAGCTTAATGGATTGTCATTTTCTCACATTTATCACATCTTGCTCATGCTTGAGGATTGTGCATGGTTGCCTAAGTGTTGGACCACTCACTTGTGCATGATTGTTTTGCATTTTCATGCCTCCAATTCTTGACTTTGGCCACTGATTTGGGCCTATTTGAGAGCTGGCCATATTGGTTTAAGTCCATCGTTTGCATGTTGTTGCATTCTTGCCTTGCATGTTGTTACATACTTGGCTTATTAACATGTTGTTGCATGTTTAAGTGGTATTGCATTTGGCATGCACCTCTTGTTAAGTTGCCTAACATGTTGTTACATGTTTGCTTCACATGCTATTACATGCTTGAATGTTGTCACATGCCTTGCATGTTTGCATGCTTGTTTAGGTTGCATTGCATTTGACATGCTGGTTACTATTAGCCTTGCATGGCATTGCCATTAACATGCTCACGTTGCATTAGTTTTGCTTGCATGTTTACATCCCTTGTCTCTTGATCAACCATGATAGAGGTTGGGGGCCCCTTTTGTGTTGTGTGCATTTCATTTGATATTAAATGCACATTCGACACCTTTGGCCATCATGCATCGAAATGCATGATTGGTGGCCCGAGGGTTGAGGACCATACTCTTTTGAGTCTTAAACATGATAAGGAGGGTGGTCGTTGTAGACACCCCATTTTTGACCGTCCTCAAGACTTGGACGTCACCGCTTGAACACTCGATGATCATCCCTGTTTGTGTTCGTCTTGAGTTCCCGGAGGCCTCGGCTACGCGCCTTGCCTCAGGATCTCTCGATTCAACCGTTTTGTGTCTGGTTTTACACCAAACACTTGTGTTTTTGCTTTGGAGGGCAGGGAATGGCTTTTGGGACATCCCTACACTCCACCGGTCGTGGCTTGAGGCCACCGGCTGTGTCTTGTTGCCATCGACCAAATGTGATAGCCGGCCGGCCAATTTGACTGCCGGTCAGCCACTTTGATGGCCGGCCGGCTAAATGTGGTTTTCAACAGATATTTTTGTAGACAGCTGGCATCTGTCATTCTAGGCCATACCCCAGCCCATGCCTGGACGTGGGACTTCTGAGGGGGCTGCAAATTGATATATCTATATCAATCAAACTCTCTCAAAGGAGAGAGATATACAAGAGGAAGAGGAGGAGATATACAACCTAAGGAGCAAAAATCTCCCTCTCTCTCTACATTTTTCTGCCTCTCTCTCTAAGGTTTAGGGCTTGTTTGTGCTCAAAAGTGCATTTTCTTTGCACTTTTACATACAAACACCTAGTTCTCTACTCCCTTTATTGAGCTGAGGTCCTTGAAGGTGATTTTTGGGGTGATTTGAAGCTTTTTCTTGGTCCAAAAGTTGCTAATTTGCTGCTGTGCTTCAAAGGTGAGCTTTTACCCCTTTTAAGCCTTGTTTTCATAGCTTGTTTTTCCATATTTGCAACTGTTTTTGAGCTTAACATATAACATAGAAAAGTCTTGTTTTTGAGTGCTCTAAATAGTTTGTTAAGGGTGTTTTAAGCTTTGGGGTTGTTTGACCCCTCTTAAGGCTTGTTTGGCCTTTGTTTTGTGTCATTTCGGTTGAGCTCCGGGACCATTGTGTTTGGGCCTCCTCACCACTAAAATCTTGAGGGATTTCAGTGATGAGGATGGTGCCTTGAGGTCCTAGGAAGGAGAGGGCCATCCCTTCTCCTTGTTGTCCTTGAAAAAGGCCATTTTTAGCCTCTTGAGGGAGCATATAGTTTGAGTGTGTATTGACCATGCCTTGACTGATTTTCATGTTTATCATGTCATAATATAGCATTGTTGTATGTTGGTTTTGGTACACCATGCTTGCTTAGCATACATGCCTTGTAATGCCTTGTTTTAGCCTTAACATGTCCTATGCTTTGAGCCCTTATTCAAGCATGTTTAGGCCTAGCTTTGTGAAGCTTTTATGTTTGTCTTGCCATGCTTAAGGTCTGTCCTTGGCTGTTTTGGTCGACCAAGACATGCATCGCATAGTTCCTTTGCATTTCGGATTGTTAGCCTCAAGTGTGTGAGTGTGTAGTGTGCATTGCTTGCATCATTTTCAGTGGTTTGGAACCACTTACCATGTTATTTCAGTCCTTATAACATGCTTGTATGCTTGCCTTTGATGGCTCTTTGATGCTTTATGAGGTTGTGCCTTATGCTCCATGTTTGGTCATTGTGCATGCCCTTGAATTTAAGTCATTTAGAGACCATCTAAGTGGTCTTTAGGCTTTGTTTTAATATGTTGAAACTCTGTTTTGATCATTTAATTCATGCCATGTTTGGTTTTGCTAAGGGTAAGTTCAATACCTCCTTAGCTTGCCTTAAGTACTTGGACCATTATTGCATGCTTTGCTTGTTTTGATTAATTGGTTTGGCACCTCTCTTTCATACAATTTCAGAGCTTATGATACATGCCATATGCCCATGTTTGTCTTCCTATTAAGTGTGCTTAAAGGTTGCTTATTTGATGTTCAAGTGTTAGCCCATTTGCATGCATGTGTGTATGTGTATTGGTTATCATTTCCATAGCATTGGCCACTGTTTTAGGCTTGTTTAAGGGCTACCTAATTTAGTTTAAGTCCACCCTTTGGCATGTTGTTGCATGCTTAGCTTATGACATGTTGTTGCATGTTGAAATGATGTTGCATTTGGCACGTATTCTCCTCGTTGTTTTGGTTGCCTAACATACCATATGTTTTGCACGCTTGTGTGTTGACATTGTGCCTTGTATGTTCATTTAACTTGCATGCTTGTTATATGCCTTGCATGCTTCCCATATGCTCATGTTGCATGCCTAGTTAACATACTTAGGTTGCATTGCATTTGCATGCATGCTTCACCTCTCAATCAAGCCATGATAGAGGTTGAAAGCCCCTTTGTTTGTTTATGTGCATTGCATTTCATTTGAAATCAAAATGCACACTTGTTTCTTTGGGCCACCATGCATGGAAATGCGCGATTGGTGGTCCGAGAATCAAGAATCATATCCCTTTGAGTCATGAATATGATAAGGGGTGTGATTGGCGCATACATTGCTTGAAATACATTGTCATGCCAAGTTCTGTCCTCTGCTGCTATCAAAACAGATTCAGCAGGAAGATTTGGCCGGCCGGCAGTGTTTAGTGCCGACCGGCAAATAATGTTTGGCCGAGAGTTCAATTGATGGTCGATGACCACTTCAAAATGGTCGGTGATGATCCCACTCAGCCGGTGGTGTTCTACAAAACTCAGAGAAGCAACCTCGGGAGTTGTGCAATTTTCAGAGAAGCAGAACAGTCAAAACAGAGGCAACAGTGGCATGGCATGGGTTTCCGAGCAAGGCGAGTCAAGCATGCATCATCCACGCATTTCGAGGCAGGGGCTGTGGCTACTTTAATCCTGCATTTAATTTGTTAATTAATTAGAAATTTTTGTAATTAATTATTTAGCTTAAGAGTTAATTAATTAAGTGGTTTATAATATTTATTTGGACCCTCCGAGCGAGGGCAATTGTGTAATAGGTGTACGTGAGTGTGTGTATGTCTTCCAACCCCACGTCTTTCTTCCCTTTTATTTACCCGCTTATGATGGTAGACTAGGGCATATTTAAATTAGCATACCTTATGTTGTGCATGCGTGCATTCATACATTTGTCTTGCATGCACCAAGCTCGGCGCATCATTCTAACTACACTTGTATTTCAATTCTAAATTGAATACGTGTTAGTTGTAGCATTTCACATGTCATTGTAGATTAGCCGAGCCTATCTTAGTTGCATTTTGCATGTGTTGCATTAGCCATCTTAACATAAACTAGGATCATGCATATGATTACTAATTAGTTTTTGTTTTGGCTCGGAGTACTCGGTAAGCATTTATGCTTTAGCATACCGCATGCGTGTGAGTGTTGCCATAACAGCATGATTACCATGAGGCTAGCTGCTTATGTGATATAACTGCTTGAATGCCTGTGAATGGAGGTTGAATTACCTAAATTGGGATAACGCATTAAAACTGTGAGTTTTGAGCCCACTAGATAGTGGCAAAATCATCTTTTCTAAAGCCCACTTGAGGGTGGCAAAACCTGAATTTCAGCCTACTTGCGAGTAGCAAACCATTTTCAAAACAAGCATGAAATGTTTTGTTCCAATTTAGGCGATTTGGTCTATACTTGTTTGCTGTGCGCATAACATAGTAATTCTAGGCTAATAACCGGAATAAGAACACATAACATTTTCAAAAAACGGATATCACGGTTAGTAGAGGCCGATCTTTGGATCGGGCGAGAGGGGGTGCTCATAGCTGACCTTCCCCAATCATACCCAAGCTCCCGAGCTGAGGCAACTTTGGTGATGACGGACACGTGACCTTTGGCACCGAGTCAGGGTTTCCTAAATTCTCTCATAAAAAATATTTAGGTGGCGACTCTATATCTGGCAAAGCAGTCCATGTTTGGCACTTCTTTCAAAAATCTGTTTCTCAAAACGATTTGCCGGATTTGGACTCTTTGGTTCAGATTAAGGATCGTAACACAAATTGAGTCCGAACTGTAGTGAAGCCCACGGGCACGTTTACAGTCGTGCATACATTGCTTTGAAAATGCATTGTCATACTCTATCTGTCCTCTACTGCAGCAAAACAGGATTCTGCAGGAAGAGATGGTCGGTCGACCATCTTCAGTGTCGGCCGGCTATAAATTCTTGGCCGAGAGCCCATTTTTGGCCGATTACTAGTTACCCTTGGCCGGTGACCATTCCTCTTGGTTGGTGGCCTCCCACAGTGCTCAGGGAGTGATTCTGGAGCATCCTTGAGACTTGTGCAGTTTCTAGAGGTGCAAAGCAGTGCAAACAGAGGCAATATGTAGCATGGCGATGGATTTTCCGAGCGAAGCCACCCGAGTATGCATTTATCCCTCTTCCCGAGGCTCTCTTTACTGCTTTACTAGCTTAATTAATTTTCTTAATTAGTTAAGTTTTGTGTAATTAATTAATTAGCTTGTTAGTTGATTTGTACAATTTTTTCAGACCCTCCGTCGAGAGGGCGAATTTGTAATAAGTGTGCGTGCGTGTGTGAATGTCTTCCAACCCCATATCTTTCTCCCTTTTATTTACTAGTTTTTTATGGTTAGTTTAGGACATGTTTCAATTAGCATACTTATGCTCGCATGTTTGCATTATTCATCTATATTGCATGCACTGGGCTCGGCGTATCATGCTAACTGCATTGTATTTCAATTCCAAGTTGAATACATGTATTGAATTGTCGCATCTCATATGCCATTCTTAGGGTAGCCGAGCCTATCTTAGTTGCATTTTGCATGCGTTGCATTAGCCATCTTAACATGAACTAGGATCATGCATGATTACTAACTAGTTTCTTGTTTTGGCTCGGAGTACATTGTAAGTGTTTATGCTTTAGCATCTTGCATGTATGTGAGTGCTAACATGACAGCATGTTTGCCATGAGGCTAATTGCTTATGTGATATAACTGCCTGAATGTCTGTGGGTAAAGGTTGGATTGCTTTAATTGGGACAATTTATTAAAATCCGTATTTTAGCCTACTTACGAGTAGCAATCCTCAAACTGTTTTCAAACAAACGGATATGCGATGTTTTGTTCCAAATGAGGCGATCTAGTTTATACTTGTGTGTTGTGCGCATCACATAGTAAATTCTAGCTAATTAACCAGAATAAAAACACATATGTTTTCAAAACAAAGTATCATGCTTAGTATAGGCCGATCTTCGGATCGGGCGAGCGGGGGTGCTCATAGCTGACCTTCCCTAATCGTACCCAAGTTCCCGAGCCGAGACAACTTTGGTGATGACGGACAGGTGGCCTTAGGCACGAGTCAGGGTTTCCTAAATTCCCCCAAAATAAAATATTTAGGTGGCGACTCTGTATCTGGCAAAGCAGTCTATGTTTGGCACTTCTTTCTTAAAAATCAGCTTTGCAAAACGATTTGCCGGACTTGGACTCTTTGGTGATTTATCAATCTCACATCGCACATTGTGGGATTAGATTAAGAACCGTGACAATATGAGTCCGAACTGTGGTAGCATAAGGCCCTCGGGGTGCGTCTATAGTTTCTGGCGACTCTGCTGGGGAGTAAGAGAACTTGACTCAAACTCATGATATCTTGTTTTGACTACACTCATGTGTTTCTTTGCATTGCATGTGCATTGGTGCGCCTAGGACACCATGTTTGCCATCTGCTATTCCTGAACGGTTTACCGGAGGCTCGCTTTGAGAAGTGTGCCATAAGGATGACCGGTTACGGGCTCTGCCACGATGGGAACACAAACCCCGATTTTTACCGGGGCACCGTTTTTGACCATTCGACCTAATGCATATTCAGAATCCATAGTGACCATTCCAAACTAGGATAGGTTGCTTACTCGATTGTAGGTTGTTTGAAACCGCTGCGTGCGTAGTGAAACCCTAGCTCCTAACAAAATAGGACAGGGAAACCCTACCCTAACATAGGGATGTTTTGGGCTCTCACTTGCTTGCTATGTGCTTTTAGAGTGCGTCTCTACAGGAACGCATGTATCAGTTTGCAAGTCTGAGTATCAGGCCTGAGGGCACTAATATTTGGGAATCGGTTTTACCTGAGGGTATCAGTTTACAGGCAGAATTCAGTAGAGAGCACAGTCATTCAGCTTTGCTCATATCTATTTTGGTGAAATCAGGCTGAGATGCTATCTATTTTCTTCTTTTGCAAGGTAGTCTCGGAACCACAGCTTCAGAAGGCTCCAATACCTCCCTGTACATTGGGCTTGTGCTGATAGACTTTGTCAGGTCAGAGATTCAGTTCAAGGGCAAATCAGTGTTCCTTCGCCAGAGGCAGGGTAAAAAGGCCAGTCAGGCACAGATCATCAGTTCAACAGTCTTCGGATCAGCAGTCATTATCCATCTCACCTTTGTGCAGTTGGGTTAAGATATTTGTTTTTACCACAGAGACAGATATACCGATAGATCAGTTAGATCAGGGCAGTATGGCATGAATAGAGGAGATGATGCGTCAACTCCAAGAAAGTATGAAAACCATGCAGCAGGACGCTGTTCCTCAAGCTGAATTTGCCAAACAATAGGCCGAGGTCATGACTCAACAGGCAGAGTTAATTGTCAGGCTACAACAGCAAACTAGAGCATCTGCTTCACACCAGGTTCCTCCCCTACCAGAAGTCCCAATACCCGGGGAGACGGCAAATGTTCAGAATGTCCAGGAGGATACAGACATCCAAACGGGGCCACCTCCGCCCCCGATTCTACCTCAACTATCCAAGGCACTCACACTTATCAATTTACCGGACTCCCTCTTTAAGTCCAACGTGGACCCCATGGCATTAAAAGTGAGCAAGCTTGAAAAGTTGTTCAAGAAATCTCAAGGTGTGAAGTCCATTCCGGACGTCGAGGATGGGTATACCGATGCGACCGTAACTTTGCCGGACCGGTTTAAGATGCCACATATCGACCGCTTTGACGGATCTGGGGATCCTATGGTGCATTTGCGGCTGTTTTCGGACATACTAAGGCCGATGGGCCTCACCAGATTACAGAAGCTTTCTTTGTTCTGCCGGACTCTGTCAGGTGTAGCGGCCATCTGGTACACAAAACTGGAAGATTCCGTCAAAAGAAGTTGGGAGGAGATGGCTGAGGCCTTCATAGCTCAATACTCCTACAATACACAGATCGAGGTCACGACTCATGATCTCAAGACCACCAGGCAAGAACCAAAGGAGAGCTTCTCCGATTTTGTGACCTGCTGGAGGGCTAAAGCCTCGATGATGACCATCAGGCCCGTTGACAAAGATCATATTCGGATGGTTGTGTGCAACCTCCAGCCCAAGCTCATGCAAAAGATAATTGTTCTCCTCCTCCCCACCTTTGCAGATCTACATGAGATTGGGGTACAAATCGAGGATGCTATGAAGCAGGGCCTTATTGACCAGGAGAAGGAGCAGCCCAGAAGGACGTTTTCCCACAGTTCGAGTGCGACCACCAGTGGTGATGCAGCTGCAAGATCTTCTGAAGTTGGCATGGTCACCACCACTCCGAAAACAGCTACCTCCTTTGTTGGTGCATCCAATCTAAACCCCCGAACTTCAGACTATCTACCCCGAGGCAAGAGGGTTTTCACCACACTTTATATGCCTTTATCAAAAGCTTTAGGGGGCCTACTCAGGAAAGGACATCTGAAATTGTTAGAACAACGGCCTCTACCCGATCCTCTCCCTCCAAAGCATGACCTGGCTAAGTACTGTGCTTTCCATCAACAAACTGGTCATGACACCGACAGTTGCGTCCGTCTTTGCCACGAGATACAAAATTTGATTGACAACAAGGTCATCGTCGTACCGGGTCCTGCAAAGTCTATCGGCACTTGATCCGTAAACTCTTGGGGGATAATGTGATGTGATCGGGGGGGATGAACCACCTGCGGGCAGCGTTCAGTTTATTCCAGATGTGGCGGATGGCCCGCACTGTTTTGAGCATTGTGCAAATGCTAGTTTTTGTGCTTTCTAACTTGGGTATTGAGACTTGGGTATTGAGTCAGTTCTGTTATGTTATACAGAGTCAGTCTTTTCTTACTGAGTCAGTTGGGATTGTCTTGTTGTATCGAGTCAGTCCTGTTTTGTTGGAGTCGGGTGGTTTCGGGGGTGTTACCTCGGACATCACTTGCTTGTTTTGTGTTTGTCTTTTCGTTTTCTTTTGAGTCTATTTCTGCCTTGGAGCCAGTAATGCCAACAGATTTGAATGAACAACAGTGATTTTCACACTCATGTGTTTGCTTCTGCCTTGTGCTAGTTGTGCCAGAAGTTCTGAATGAGATGACAGTATTTGACTAAAAACTGTGTCTTTTCTGTGCCTTTAAGTCATTATATTGACCTGAGTTTTTCAAAACTTTTTGAACATTGTGATGAAAACAAAAAAGAAGGAATTCCTCGGGATTTGCAAAAAAAAATTTTTTGATTAATTGAGAGAAAGAGAGGCATGCTAAGCCCTTAATGATTGAGATCATGTTTGTTAATGTGAGTAATGAGAAGGATCCTGGCCTGATCCAGATTGGTTCTACACTGTCTTTAGCGCGAGCAATTTGTCGCTTTCTTAAAAGATTTCAAAAAATATTTTGCGCGGTCCTGCGAAGACCTGTGTGGAATCGCTCTTGAGATTGTGCAGCTTAGGATCGCTCTCAGCCTCGAGACTCAACCCCTTTGCTTCCAAACCTTGAACCTTAATTCAGAATGTTCAACGGTCAACCACAATGTAAGGCTTGCGTGGCCAGATCAGAAGCAGCCCATGAACTAGGGGCGAGAATATCAGATGTGATCAAAGGAAGCTTGCGAAGCTAGATCAAAAGTAGCCCTTGAACTAGGGGCAAAAATGTCAGATGCGCTCGAAGAGTCAAAGATGAGTCTTTTCTGCAAACCAGGGAAAACTGGCAAGAATGCCAAATCCCAGAAGGGGGAAAGAAGAAAGTATTGCTGAAGGACAACCAAGTTCCTATCCACAACACTAGGGGAAAATTCACCCTCCATTGGATGGACTTCTACATCATCAGCGAACAGCAGCCATTCTCTTGGATTCAGATAGCTCCGAGATCTCAAACCATTCAACATGGACAAAGCTACACTTTTACCCTTGAGAGGCTCGCTGGGCTGAAAACCCGAAAGGGCGACCCAGGCAAAAGTTAGAGCAAGAAAAAAGAAAAAAAAAATGCAAAAACAAAATGATGAAGAAAAAGAAATAAAAAATCTTAAAAAGATTGAAGAAAAGAAAATGAAAAGAAATGAAAAGAAAAGAAAAACAAAGCTCGCAAGGTTGAAAACCCGGAAGGGTAGCCTTGGCAAAAGTTAAAGCGCAAAAGGAGAGGTTAATACTCAAGTGTACCTTAACCACCCGGAACTACGTCAGGCTTGATTCCCATGTTTAGGATGCATAGGCAACTTCATTCTGAGGTCCAGCCATAAACACTTCAAATTCAACTGTCCTGTCCATGAGATTGAACATGTCATCTTTGTCATTTCTGTATCCAAGAGTTCGGTTGCGACCTTCACTATGAGAACTGGTTACAGTGTGCTACGGTGCTATTCAAATAAGGGGCAACTTTCCGTTGCCATACAGCGCGCTGCGGTGCTATTCAAACAAGGGGCAACTTTCCGTTGCCACGCAGTAGCCTTCAGCTAAGGGGCAATTTTCCATTATTTTGGATCTGAGGTTGTGCATCTCAAGATTAAATTCTGCGTTGGTCGAGCAGTGGCCATTTGCAAAAATAGTTTTTGAGAATTTTTAATGAAGTTGACTAATTTTCTCGAAAATTATTCCATTTTTCCAAAACTGGACCATTTCTTGGACCCAAAAAAGGAAAATTTTCAGTGCTCATAACCTAACTTGCATGATTTTAAATCAGAAAATCGAACAAGCATGTTAATCTAACTCTCATGTTGGTCAAAATTGTTTTAACAGAACGTCGAAAACAAAAAATGGTCAAAATAATGAACTAGGGGCACAGTTAAGTCAGGTGTTCTGTCTTTTCCCCATTGTCAACATACTTGCCAGAAAGGGCACCGTATCTGCCAGAAAAGGGCACAACAGAAACTAACAGCAAAATGCCGAAAGTTCTTTCATCCTCCAAGCAGCGAGGTATCAAGCTAAGTGCGAAGCACAAACTGGAATGGAGCAGGATATTCCATTCCCTCATCTGGATAGGTCTAATCACGTCCAAACTCCCCAGTAGAGAATCATCAACCAATGTTAATTGCAGATCTGCTACACATCCAGCCGCATCATAACCCCTCTGTGGGGGAAGTTCACTGTTGTGAGTAGAAGAAAGAGAATCTAGCAGAATGCTAGGGGCAAGAGCTCTCAACTTCTTGTTTATCCATCAACCACCCAGGAGTGGGATAAAAAATGAGAGATTGAAGAATAGAGAGATGTGCGCTGAGAGAAAAAGTGAAGAAAAGGGCTTTTTCAGAAAAAAAAAAAAAAAAAATCGAGCCAGAGGGCCGAGTGATGTGAAGATCACAAATGAGAAAGGGTGGGAAACAATACCCAGAGAAACAGGCTCCCTATGCACGTCTGAGTGTCGTGTCTTTTTGTTTTATCTCAATTCTTGTTTTGAGTCGTTTCGAGTGTTACTCGATGTGTTTAGGTTGTTTACCTTTTGTTTTCCGTTGTTGAGTCGTAGTGCGCTTTGTTCAGTCGTAGGCTCAATACCCCGGTCAAGAACTCATCTCTCAATTTCAAAATAATTTGTCTTGTGCTCAGAGTACGGTGCCATTCTCTACATTTGTGCAAAACAGGATTTGTTCTTTCATAAAAACCGCAGGGTTTAACCCAGGTCATGTGAGAACAGTAAAATCAAGACCTATCTGAAGCTATGTGGGTTCCAGACTGCAAAGCAAAAGAAAAGAGGGAAAATGGGGAGCATCTTAGTGTGTTTTAACTCCAGCAAATTCCGAGACTGCATTCCAGGTGCACCTCCTCAGGCCTCGTCGTTTCTCTAGAGTATGAGTGTATCTCAATCCCAAGTGTAAGCTTGCTTCAAGTCAGAATAACAGTTCAGGCAGCACCTGAGGGTTTCACATACAAATGTTACCTCTCGCCAATATGAATAGGGTATACCTTTTTTAGCTGAGCGTGTTACCAAGTCCTCCGAGAGGTAAATCGGAGGTTGCATTTGAATTGGTCTCGTTAAGGCGTGTATTTCCTTATTCAGTAGTTTACTTCAAACATGCTGTTGATGTTGCACTGAAAATGTATTGTTGTGCACCGTTCTCTTTGCATTGTTATGCACACTCTGCCTACATTACTATGCACCCTTTCAGTTGCATTGTTATGCATACTCCACCTGCATTGTTATGCACATTCTAGTTGCATTGTTATGCACCTTTTTACTTGCATTGTTATGCACTTTTCCCTTGCATTGTTTTGCACGCTCCTTTTCCGAAACACCGGGATATGTCCCTATGTTTCTTCTCATTTTTTTCGAAACACCGGGATACGTCCCTATGTTTCTTCTCCCTTTTTCAAAACACCGGGATACATCCCTATGTTTCTTCTCTTTTTTCCGAAACACCGGGATGTCCCTATGCTTCTTTTCCTTTTTTTGAAACACTGGGATACGTCCCTATGTTTCTTCTCCTTTTTCCGAAACACCGGGATATATTCCTATGTTTCTTCTCCCTTTTCTGAAACACCGGGATACGTCCCTATGTTTCTTCTCCTTTTTCCAAAACACCGGGATACGTCCCTATGTTTCTTCTCCCTTTTCCGAAACACCGGGATATGTCCCTATGTTTCTTCTCCTTTTTCGAAACACCGGGATACGTCCTTATGTTTCTCCTTCCTTTTCCGAAACACCGGGATACGTCCCTATGTTCCTTTCCCTTTTCCGAAACACCGAGATACGTCCCTATGTTTCTCCTTCTTTCCAAAACACCGGGATACGTCCCTGTGTTTCTCCCTTTTTGTTTAAGAGCATTTGGAATACGTTCCAATGCTTATACCTTTCCGAAACACCGGGATAGGTCCCTGTGTTTCTCCCTCTTTGGTTAAGAGCATTTGGAATACGTTCCAATGCTTATACCTTTCCGAAACACCGGGATACGTCCCTGTGTTTCTCCCTCTTTGGTTAAGAGCATTTGGAATACGTTCCAATGCTTATACTTTTCCGAAACACCGGGATACGTCCCTGTGTTTCTCCCTCGTTGGTTAAGAGCATTTCGAATACGTTCCAATGCTTATACCTTTCCGAAACACCGGGATACGTCCCTTTGTTTCTCCCTCTTTGGTTAAGAGCATTTGGAATATATTTCAATGCTTATACCTTTCCGAAACACCGAGATATGTCCTTGTGTTTCTCCCTCTTTGGTTAAGAGCATTTCGAATACGTTCCAATGCTTATACCTTTCCGAAACACCGGGACACGTCCCTGTGTTTCTCCCTCTTTGGTTAAGAGCATTTGAAATACGTTCCAATGCTTATACATTTTCGAAACATCGGGATATGTCCCTGTGTTTCTCCCTCTTTGGTTAAGAGCATTTCGAATACGTTCCAATACTTATACCTTTCCGAAACACCGGGATATGTCCCCGTGTTTCTCCCTCTTTGGTTAAGAGCATTTCGAATACGTTCCAATGCTTATACCTTTTCGAAACACCGGGATATGTCCCTATGTTTCTCCCTCTTTGGTGAAGAGCATTTGGAATACGTTCCAATGTTTGTATCACTCTTTTTCCTTTCGCGTGCAAGCGTCAGGATCTTGTTTGAGACCTCGGGTGTCCCCAACGGTCGCTTTTAGTCTTCTTCGCGTAAGACGCAGTGAGAATTGTATAATTTTCTTACATCCTTTCTACATGAGATGTAGTTTGGTTTGTGTTTACTTGCTTGCATAGCATTCGCTTAAAATGTTGCATTTATTTTGCATAATTGTTTCATTACAGCGCTCTTTGCATACTCACAAGTTATGCTCGGCTTTGTGCATTGTTCTTACATCTTGCCCCTGCCTACGGGCACATATCTTGCTAGCTTGTATGCTTTGTCTAAGTCTTCGGCCTTGTCAAAAATGGGTCGTCTCTGGGCTTTGACACTCACTCCCGTCATTGTTATGACTTTCGAGTTCTGTCAAAGAGGGGCAACTATAGACACCCCATTTTTTACCATCCTCAAGACTTGGACGTCATCGTTTGAACACTCGGTGATCATCCATGTTCGTGTTCGTCTTGAGTTCTCAGAGGTTTCGGTCGCGCGCCTTGCCTCAAGACCTCTCGACTTGTTTGTTTTGTGCTTGGTTGTGTACCAAACACTTGTATTTTTGCTTCTGAGGGTAGGGAATGGCTTGTTGGCCATCTCTACACCTAACCAGCCTTGGCTTGAGGCCACCGGCCCTGTTTTCTTGCTACCGGCCAAATATTTTGGTCGGTCGACAATATTTTTGGTCGGCCGGCCATTTGTGTTGGTCAATTGGCCATATTTTCCAGCCGACCCCTTTTCATCTGCTTTTGGCAGATATTTTATGCCAGCTGTCACAGCTAGCATCCACAATACACCCATTCCATACATGTGTATGGAGGGATTTGCTCTTTGCTTGGCTTCTCTTAGAAGCTTTAGAATTTGAACCTCTATAAAGAGGGAGCTCATCCTCCCTCCTCCAAGGTTCAAAAAAATTAAGGTTAGAGGGTGAGATATAGTTTTGTATCTATATTCCCTCGTTTGATCCTATTTTGTGCCTTAAAGTGAGTTTTTGTCTTACTTTTGCACTTGAACACCTAGCATTACACCATCCTTGGGTTGCTGAGGCATTAGAGGGTTATTGTTAGGGTTCTTGAGTTGATTTTGATCAAGAAAACCTGCTGGAGCTTTATTCTTGAAGAGTTTCTACAAGGCATTACACCATCCTTGGGTTGCTGAGGCATTAGAGGGTTATTGTTATGGTTCTTGAGTTGATTTTGATCAAGAAAACCTGCGGGAGCTTTATTCTTGAAGAGTTTCTACAAGGGTGAGTTCCTTGCTTTAAATACTCGATTTTGGCTTAGGCTTTTAGCCCTCCTTTCTTATTGTTTTAAGCTTCGACTATAACTGATAAATGTTCTGATTTTGTGTGTTTTAGAACTTTGTTTAAGGTCACTTTAAGGTTTGGGGTTGTCTCCCCCCTCCAAGGCCTTGTTTTAGGCCATACCTTTTGGCCATTGTTTTGGTCTTTGCATGACGTCTCTACCACTGAAATCCAGAGGATTTTCAGTGGTGGAGAGGTGGTTTTGAGGTCCTAAATAGGAGAGGGTCATCCCCTCTCCTTGTTGTCTTTAATGCTTGCATAAATGGCTTATGTGGTAGCATGTGTGTTTAGTTTGTTTTAGCTCCATTTCAGCATGTATTAGGCTTTGTTTTGCCATAATACACCTCTGTTTTGAGTTGGTTTAGACATGCCATGTATGCTTCATACACTTGTCTTGTAATCCTATGATTTGGCCTTAACATGCATCATGTTGTAACATGTGTTTTTAGCATGATTTTGGCTGGACTTCAAGAAGCTTTTATCCGTGTTTTGATATGCTTGAGGTCTGATTTTGGTTGTCTTGATCATCCATGACTTGGTTTGTATAGCTACCATTTAATCTAGCTTGTAGGCTTTGAGTATCCAAGTTGCTAGCATGCTCTATTTGGGATCATTTCAGTGGTTTGGAATCACTTAGAATATTATTTCAGTCCATATTTCATGCCTATAAACTTACACTTATCACTCCTTTAATGTTTTAAAGAGTTTGTGTTTTATGCTTCTTGAACGGATCATTGCGTATGCTTCCATGCTTAGGCCATTTGGATGCTATCTAAGTGTGTTTTTGGCCTTGTCTCGACCTGCATTGGGACTGTTTTGAGTCCCTTTGACCCTTTGGGACTTCCCTTGTATGGCCATGGTTTGAGCCCTTTGGTTAGCCTTGGGCCTTGGACCTTCTTGCATGCTTCGCTTGCTTTATTTGGTTGATTTGGCATCATTCCTCACATATTTTCAGAGCTTAATGCATTGTCATTTTCTCACATTTATCACATTTTGTTCATGCTTGAGGATTGTGCATGGTTGCCTAAGTGTTGGACCACTCACTTGTGCATGATTGTTTTGCATTTTCATGCCTCCAATTCTTGACTTTGGCCACTGATTTGGGCCTATTTGAGAGCTGGCCATATTGGTTTAAGTCCATCGTTTGCATGTTGTTGCATGCTTGCCTTGCATGTTGTTACATACTTGGCTTATTAACATGTTGTTGCATGTTTAAGTGGTATTGCATTTGGCATGCACCTCTTGTTAAGTTGCCTAACATGTTGTTACATGTTTGCTTCACATGCTGTTACATGCTTGAATGTTGTCACATGCCTTGCATGTTTGCATGCTTGTTTAGGTTGCATTGCATTTGGCATGCTTGTTACTATTAGCCTTGCATGGCATTGCCATTAACATGCTCACATTGCATTAGTTTTGCTTGCATGTTTACATCCCTTGTCTCTTGATCAACCATGATAGAGGTTGGGGGCCCCTTTTGTGTTGTGTGCATTTCATTTGATATTAAATGCACATTCGACACCTTTGGCCATCATACATCGAAATGCGTGATTGGTGGCTCGAGGGTTGAGGACCATACTCCTTTGAGTCTTAAATATGATAAGGAGGGTGGTCGTGCATACATTGCTTTGAAAATGCATTGCCATACTCTATTTGTCCTCTGCTGCAGCAAAACAGGATCCTGCAGGAAGAGATGGTCGGTCGACCATCTTCAGTGCCGGCCGGCTATAAATTCTTGGCCGAGAGCCCCATTTTTGGCCGATTACTAGTTACCCTTGGCCGGTGACCATTCCTCTTGGTCGGTGGCCTCCCACAGTGCTCAGAGAGTGATTTTGGAGCATCCTTGAGACTTGTGCAGTTTCTAGAGGTGCAGAGCAGTGCAGACAGAGGCAATATGTAGCATGGCGATGGATTTTCCGAGCGAAGCCACCCGAGCATGCATTTATCCCTCTTCCCGAGGCTCTCTTTACATCTTGACTAGCTTAATTAATTTGCCTAATTAGTTAAGTTTTGTGTAATTAATTAATTAGCTTGTTAGTTGATTAGTTAGTTGATTTGTACTATTTTTTCGGACCCTCCGTCGAGAAGGCGAATTTGTAATAAGTGTGCGTGCGTGTGTGGATGTCTTCCAACCTCACATCTTTCTCCATTTTATTTACTAGTTTTTTATGGTTAGTTTAGGGCTTGTTTCAATTAGCATACTTATGCTCGCATGTTTGCATCATTCATCTATATTGCATGCACTGGGCTCGGCGCATCATGCTAACTGCATTGTATTTCAATTCCAAGTTGAATACATGTATTGAATTGTCGCATCTCATATGCCATTCTTAGGGTAGCCGAGCCTATCTTAGTTGCATTTTGCATGCGTTGCATTAGCCATCTTAACATGAACTAGGATCATGCATGATTACTAACTAGTTTCTTGTTTTGGCTTGGAGTACATTGTAAGTGTTTATGCTTTAGCATCTTGCATGTATGTGAGTGCTAACATGACAGCATGTTTGCCATGAGGCTAATTGCTTATATGATATAACTACCTGAATGCCTGTGGGTGAAGGTTGGATTGCTTGAATTGGGACAATTTATTGAAATCCGTATTTTAGCCTACTTACGAGTAGCAAACCTCAAACCGTTTTCAAACAAACTGATATGCGATGTTTTGTTCCAAATTAGACGATCTAGTCTATGCTTGTGTATTGTGCGCATCACAAAGTAAATTTTAACTAATTAACCGGAATAAGAACATATATGTTTTCAAAACAAAGTATCATGCTTAGTACAGGCCGATCTTCGGATCGGGCGAGCGGGGGTGCTCATAGCTGACCTTCCCTAATCGTACCTAAGTTCCCGAGTCGAGGCAACTTTGGTGACGACGGACACGTGGCCTTAGACACGAGTCAGGGTTTCCTAAATTCTCCAAAAATAAAATATTTAGGTGGCGACTCTGTATCTGGCAAAACAGTCCATGTTTGGCACTTCTTTCTTAAAAATTAGTTTTCCAAAACGATTTGCCGGACTTGGACTCTTTGGTGATTTATTAATCTCACATCGCACATTGTGGGATCAGATTAAGAACCGTGACAATTTGAGTCCGAACTGTGGTAGCATAAGGCCCTCGGGGCGCGTCCATATCCGTCGAGAGGGCCAACTGTTGTAATAAGCGTGCGTGTGTGTGATGCATGTCTTCCAACCCCCATTTCTTTCTCCCTTTTACTTAACCGCTTACGATGGTTAGTTTTAGGGCATATTTCGATTAGCATACCTTATGCTTGCATGCATGCATCCATTCATCTGTATTGCATGCACCGGGCTCGGTGCAGCACATTAACTGCATTGTATTTCAAATTCCAATTTGAATACATGTACCAAGATGTCATTTCACATGACATCTTAGAATAGCCGGGCCTATTTGAGTTGCATTTTTGCATGTGTTGCATTAGCCATCTTAACATGAATTAGGATTATACATGATTTCTAACTAGTTCTCTGTTTTGGCTCGGAGTACACCGTGAGTGTTTACGCTTTACCATACTGCATGTGTGTTATTGTTGCCATGAAAGCATGCTTGTCATGAAGCTAACTGCTTAACTGATATAACTGCTTGAATGCCTGTGGGTGAAGGTTGGATTGCTTGAATTAGAACAATTCATCAAAATCCTCGTTTTAGCCTACTTGCGAGTAGCAAACTTCAAACCGTTTTCAAACAATCGAACATGCAATGTTGTTCCAACTTAGGCGATCTAGTCTATACTTGTATGCTGTGCGTATCACGTAGTAAGGTTAGGTTACTAACCGGAATAAGAACACATGTGTTTTCAAAAACAAAATATCATGCTTAGTACGATCTTTGATCGGGCGAGCGGGGGTGCTCATTGCATGACCTTCCCCTCTCGTACCCAAGTTTTCGAGCCGAGACAACTTTGATGATGACGGACACGTGGCCTTAGGCACGAGTCAGGATTTCCTAAATCCTCCCAAAATAAAATATTTAGGTGGCGACTCTGTATCTAGCAAAGCAATCCATGTTTGGCACTTCTTTATAAAATCAGTTTTCCAAAACGATTTGCCGGATTTGGACTCTTTGGTGATTTATCAGTCTTGCATTACACTTTGCAAGATTAGATTCAGAACCATGACATTAAGTCTGAACTGTAGTAGCTAGAGAACAAAACGGGATTCGCGCCCTCGCAAGCATGGAGCTCGGAGAGTTCCCGGGGCACGTCTATAGGTGTGAGTTATTAATATAATATGAAAAGTTTTTCTAATGCCATATATGCACAGCTCATTAGACAAAATTTCTAATTCTACTTCCGCATCTGGTCCCCATTTAATATTAAATATGACTGTTTTCTTTCTGAGGTTGTAGGTAATCTCATGATTACTGAGCGGTCATGATCCTAACCTCTAGGAGTGGGTTCGGGTCATGACAATTATCATCTCTGTCGAAGATGTAGAGGGAAAATAAATACACATGAGAGAGATAGAGAGAGATGAACTTGTCTCTCAAATAAGAAAAGGAAAAGAAAAAAAAAGAATAAAGAGATAAACGAAAGAGAGAGAGAGAGACGAGAGAGAGAAGGCTTTTGGACTTCATACTAAAATTTATAATAAAGATTGATTTGAATAGTTATGGAAAAGTAGGGAAAGTTGGGTAGTACAACAGTGAGGCAGTGCAACAGTTTGTCAATCTTTTGACAAACTTGGATTGTGAGGAATAAGACTTCACGTATAATTCCAAGACAAACATAGTAATGATATATATATATATATATTTAATAATTGTTTGGTCGATTCGAGTTGACTGGTTGTATATCTAAACCAAACCAAACCAAACCAAACCAAATCAAATCAAATCAAGCCTTAAATCCCATCAAATAGGGTTAGCTCTATGAATCCTTCTTCTCTACTTAATTCAATCCAAGACCATTTTTGTTAGTCAAATTAAGGAGATTCATATCTCTATTTACCACACCAGTCCACGTCAATCTAGGTCTACCTCTTCTTCTAACACTACCATCTACTGTCACTGTATCGCATCTCTTCATTACTGCTTCTGTTGGTCTTTGTTGTATATGACCAAACCATCTTTATCTATTATCTCTTAACTTATCTTCTATCGATACTACTCCTACTCATTCTCGAATATACTCATTTCTAACTCTGTCTTTTCTAGTCTTGCCACACATTCACCTTAGCATTTTCATCTCAGCAACACTCATCTTCTCTATATATTGTTTCTTAGTTGTCTAACATTCCGTCACATACAATATCGCTAGTCTAATAGCCGTTCTATAGAACTTTCCTTTTAGTCTAATAGTACTCGTTTATCATATAAGACTCTAGACACACTCCTCTACTTAACCCACCCCGTCTTAATTCTGCGGACCACATCTGCTCTAATCTCCCAGTCATTGTGATAATCGATCCTAAATAACGAAAATGTTCACTCTTAGGTAGTTCTTGGTTCTCAATTTTCATTTCTTATTTGCTTGCATTGTGACTGTTACTAAAACTACACTCTATATACTCTATCTTAGTTTTGCTTATCTTAAATTTAGATTTAAGTGCTTTTCTTCAAATCTCTAACTTAGTGTTAACTTTTCTAGTATCATCCACTAACACGATATCATATGCAAAAAGCATATACCATGGCATATCATCTTAAATATCGTGCATCAACTTATCCATAACTAAAGCAAAAAGATAAGGACTTAAGGTTAATCCTTGGTGTAACCCTACCGAAATTGAAAATTCACTCGTCTCTCTAACGGGCGATCTAATAGTGGTCACCACACCTTCACACATATCCTTAATCACATCAATATAACCTTTTGTCACCCATTTCTCCTCTAACACCCACCAAATTATATCTCGAAGAACTCTATCATATGCTTTTTCAAGATCAATAAAAACCATATGAATGTCTTTTTTCTTTTCTCTATATTTTTCTATTACTCTCCTCGAAAAATAGATCACTTCCATTGTTGACCTACTAGGCATAAACCTAAATTGATTCTCTGACACCTTTGTTATATCTCATAATTGACATTCCATCATTCTCTCCCACACTTTCATTGTGTGACATACTAACTTGATTTCTCTATAGTTGTTACAATTTTGAACACCTCCTTTATTTTTAAATATTAGCACTAAAATACTTTTCCTCCACTCCTCTAATATTTTCCTAGTCAACAAAATCTTACTAAATAACTTGGTCAACCAAATAACCCCCTTCTTACCCAAACATTTCCACGCTTCAATAGGTACATCATCGGGTCCTAAAGCCTTATTCAATTTTATCTTCTTAAGTGCAAACTCTACTTCAAAGTCTCTAATCTTACGATAGAACCTATAGTCCTGATTTTCCTTATTACTACCTACTTCCTCCCTTTTTGACCTACCTCCATATTTCTCATTTAACAACTTCTCAAATTAGTTCTTCCATCTCTTTTTAATCTTTTCACCCTGCACCAATACCTTAGAGTCCTTACCCTTGATGCACTTAACCTAATTAAAATTTATTGTTTTCCCCTCTATTATCTTAGCAAGTTTGTATATCCTTTTCTCTCCCTCCTTATTCTCTAGTCTAGTGTATAAGTCATCATAGGCTTTCAACTTAGTCTCCCTCACTACTTTTTTAACCTTCTTATTGGCTAATCTGTAGCGCTTAAGGGTTTCCTCAGTTCTATCATTCTACTATTTTTTAAAGTTCTATTTTTTCATCTTTATTACTGCTTGGACCTCCTCACTCCACCACTAAGTTTTCTTAAAGTTGGGTCCTTTTCCTTTCGACTTTCCAAGAACTTCCCTTGAGATTTTCCTCACACAATTGGTCATCGAGTTCCACTAGTGTTTGTAGTATTTTCCAAGTCCGAAGTACCTTCTTTAATCATTCTATTATTAAATGTGTCTAGTTTATCCCCTTTTAAGTCCTACCATCTAGTTCTGCGACGCTCACTATCTTTTCGAGTTTGGTATTGCCCTTTATAGTATAAATCTAATACCAAAATCTTATGTTGAAACGTCAAACTCTCCCTAGGAATCACCTTACAATCGCTACATTTTAGACGGTCCTCTTTTCTTACTAGAAAGTAATCTATTTGGCTTCTAATTGACCCACTAATGAAGGTTATCAAATGCTCATCTTTCTTTTTATGCATAGTATTGGCCACCACTAGGTCAGAAGCTAACGCAAAATGTAAAATACTCTCTTTAGCCTCATTTTATCACCAAAATCATACCCACCATGCACCTTCTTATACCCTAGTTTATTTACTCCTACATGGACTTTGAAATCATCATCTATAACTAGGTTCTCTTATATGGATATCTTCTGCAATACCTTATCTATTTGGTCCTAAAAAACTCTATTAGTTTGATCATCTAATCTTATTTGGGGGGCATATGCACTAATAACGTTCACTATATTCTCTCCAATAATTAGTTCAACTAACATAATCCTATCACCTTTCCTAATGACCGCAACTACATTTTCTACAAGACTCTTGGCAACTATTATTCCTACCTCATTCATATGTCTATCCTTGCCACTATAATATAGCTTAAAACCGATATCCTTTATTTCTCGAGCTTTCTCACCCATCCACTTAATTTCTTGTATGCAAGTTATACTACCTCTTTTCCTTATCATGACATCTACCAATTCTATAGTCTTACCAATTAAAGTTCCTATATTCCACGTGGTTATTCTAAACCTATGATCTTGGACTAGCTTTTTTATTCACGTTCGTCCAAAAAAATGCGAAAACCTTTGCCTATTTTTCACCGCACCTAAGCATTGATGCAGTGCCCCTTACTCACTTTTCGAAACACCCGGAGGCAGGTGCAACGCGTCACTTAAGGGGAATGTCCTAGTATTTAATCGATTCAGAATATTAGGTTTCACGTTATAAAAGATCCGAACAAATTTTTTACATGTTGGCTATTAGCTACCTAACACATAACCCTCTTTCTTTATTGGGGGGGCTTGGGACCAACAGAGTTGTTAAGCAACCCCAACGAAATTTTGTATATCTCTTAAATCTATTTTTAACTGCAAATCTACTAAACTCTTAATGCTTTGTTTGGGATAACATACAAAAGTCAAAAAGTCAAAGAATTACTAAAAAAGTTAAAAAGTTCATACTATTTGTGGGAAGTTTGTGGGGGAAGCCTATAGGGCAAAATTATTATTTTGTCCTTTGACCTCAACTACTCAAAAGTCAAAAAGTTAGTAAGGGTAGAATGATTATTTTGATTTTATTACAATATTTTATTACATATCTTTTTGTAAAAAATCAAAAAATTATTTTAAACATTCATTTTTTCTCTACTTTTTTAACTAAAAAATTAAAAAAGTACACTTATATAATACATCCCAAACAACGTAATACCTGGGTCGGTCGGCTAAGCCGATTCTAGGTCTATGTGAACAGCCTATAAAATATAGGAAAAAGTAGTCTAGGGTCTCTCTCCCATTTTTTGTGATGGAAGAGATCCACAATATTATTTTGTGACGTCTGAGGTCCCTTAACCCTACACCCATATATCACAGAGAAAATTCACTCCCTCTTCCTCTTTCGTACGCAACAATTTCTTCTTCCCTCTCTCCGATTCACTAACCTGACCTCTGTGCTTTACTGTTCACCATTACATCAAATGCATAGAGACTGGAATTGTAAGTATATTCAGTGTCTTCTTCACAAAGTAGCTTTGAAATGCAAGATCTGTAACACTACAAATCTGAGATTTCTCTCAGATTAACGAGAAAGAGGCTTGAAAACACTCGATGATGATGATGATTTGCATGTTTAAGTCCGTATTTGATTAGCGGTGATCAAAACCAGAGTTTGGAACGAAGAGAGAAAGAGAGATGTCTGATGATATGCTACAGAGATTTAGAACGCTCCAACACCCAAACAATGCCATTTTGTGGAGCAGAGATCTTTGGTATCACAACAGTCCAAAGTAAGAGTTGAAGATCAGGTCTCTCTCTCTATCTCCCTCTTTTTCGTGTTTCTTCTTCCCCTCTGTGATTTCAATTCCTTCAAGAGCTTAGCGAATAACTATTTAGGGCTCAAGAATCACAAGTTATTTCTACAAGTTGAAGAGACGTTTCAGGACAGAGCGACGCTAAGCGTGGCGGAGATTGGCGAAATCATGATAGCCAACAAGAACTCATCGAGTAGGGCGTTGAGGTCGGTGATCGGAGGAGCATATTTACCTTTCTCCTTAATTGATGTTTCACAACCTTTGATTTTGTGTTTGTTTTGTGTGATTGGTTCTCTGAAATCACTGTGTGCGTGGAATTGAGAGGTCGGTAATTAAGGATTTACTTCAATTTGTTGCGATTAAGATATTGAAATTGATTTGTGTTTTGTTTGATATTGTTTCACATATACGTTTCAAGAGGTTTGTGGGAAGTCCAGGAAAGGCCAGAGAATTTTCAAAATTTCTCTAAAGAGGTAATTTTGTGGGAAGTCTAGGGAAGGTTAGAGAAGGCTGGAGAGAAGGGAAGACCTGATCATGTCAACGGCTCGATAGCACTGGACCATTAGATTCTAACGAAGCCCACAATCTGTGAAAAACTCAAATCACATTCACATCAGCTACCAAATACCCACTACTACTAACTAATCTTAATCTCACCAAAACAACCATGAAATGCATAACATACGTATACTACATCTGTTCTAACTATTCTATTACATAAATGCCTACAACACTTTGTCACAACCTTTACATTTCAAATTCCCCTACAATTGCTTCACTTTTTTATTTCAAATTTCAAATCTTTATAGCTTCTTCACTCAAACCCAGAGAGAATTCAAATTTCTCTAGGTTTATTTTAACCAATTTTCTATGGATTTTCAAATTTCTTTGGATTCATTTTGACCAATTGAAGGCCGGTGAAGTCAGAGAAATTTTCAAATTTCTCTGGAGTGTTGAGTCTAGGAGAAGCAGGGTGGATTCATTTTGACCAATTGAAGGCCGGTGAAGTCAGAGAAATTTTCAAATTTCTCTGGAGTGTTGAGTCTAGGAGAAGCAGGGAGGGCATAGAAATTTAAAATTTCTCAAGAGATGTAATTTTGTGGAAAGACGGAGAAATTTCTTTGGGAGAGTGAGAAATATATGGAAGGTAGAGAAATTTGAAGAAGGGGAGGGCAGAGAAATTTACAGTGTGAAGTTTAGGGAAGGTCAGAGAAATTTCTCTGGACCAATTTTCTTTGTAACGTGAATTTTCTCTGGATTAACTTAAGGGACCTTAGACATTATTAAAATATTGAATGTCCTTTATGCTATAATCTTAATACTAGGGACCTGAAAAAAAAATCTCTAAAATGGGGGTGTTTGGTGGGGCTTTTTTGAACCAACTTATGGCTTCTAGTTTTTAAAAAGTTATTTTGGACTGTTTGGTTAAATTTATTTCAAATAATTTCTTATTCTAACAACTTATTTTAAGTCAAACAAGCTGATTCTGAGAAGCTGCTCACCCCTTGCATCTGATTATCAACTTCTGCTGTGGACATATTAATTTACGGTTATACTCTTAGATTTTTTTATTTTTTTAAAAATAAAAAAAAGACCCAAATGAATTATAAAATATTATTATTATTTTTTATAAAAAATATAGATAAATAGTAAATAATAAAAAATAAAAATTAATTAAAAAATTACTTATTTAATAAATATTTCTTAACAATTTAAATCTATAATTAAATAATTGTACCAAATAAATTAAATTTTTTTAATTAAAATTATAATCTATAATCTGTTAAGTTATAATTTATAATATATTTTAACAACTGTTCCAAACAACACGACCGATGTACGACCGATGTACGACCGATGTACAAGATCCCGGGCCATTTCCATAAATAAGCTAAAATAGTACAGGAATTCCCAAACTAAGCCTAGTTTTGAAAGAATTCCCAGAATAAGCTAACTCGTGGTTTACAATCGCGAGTTCAACAAATTTTTTTCCGTTTCGCATGCAAGTTGGTAAATCTTAAATTCGTGACTACGAAAAGCGATTTTGATTAAGAAATCGCAGTTACAAAACGCGATTTTATCCAAAAAAAAATTTTTCTTTTAAACTCGTGGTTCTAAACCACGATTTTATAAAAAAAAAAATTTCTTGAAACTCGCTATTTCGATCCACGCTTTTTAACCAAAATCTTTTCTTCTAAACTCGTGGTTGTGAACCACGAGTTCGTTTATATCACAAACCACACCACACCACACCACACACTCACAGCCACAGTCACACCACACACTCTCTCTCCCTCTCTGACACATCACTCACACACACATCACACTTACATCAAAATAAAAATAAATAAATTTTAAGAATTAAATAAATATAAATAAATAAATATATTATTGGAAAAATATATTATTTTTTTTCAAATAATTTTTTTTCAATTGTTTTTTTAATTAATTTTTTTCCAATTAAATTTTTTTCTAATTTAATTTAATTGGAAAGAAATTTAATTAAAAAAAATATATTATTGGAAAAAAATTTAATTGGAAAATATATTATTGGAAAAAAAAATTAATTGGAAAAAAATTTAATTGGAAAAATATATTATGGGGAAAATATATTATTGGAAAAAAATTTAATTGGGAAAATATATTATTGGAAAAAAATTTAATTGGAAAAAAATATTATTGGAAAAAAAATTAATTGGAAAAAAATATTATTGGAAAAAAAATTAATTGGAAAAATATATTATTGGAAAAAAATATTATTGGAAAAAAATTTAATTGGGAAAATATATTATTGGAAAAAAATTTAATTGGAAAAATATATTATTGGAAAAAAAATTAATTGGAAAAAAATTTAATTGGAAAAATATATTATGGGGAAAATATATTATTTGAAAAAAATTTAATTGGGAAAATATATTATTGGAAAAAAATTTAATTGGAAAAATATATTATTGGAAAAAAAATTAATTGGAATAATATATTTTCTCAATTAAATTTTTTTCCAATTAAATTTTTTTCCAATAATATATTTTCCAATTAAATTTTTTTCCAATAATATATTTTTTTCCAATAATATATTTTTTCAATTAAATTTTTTTCCAATAATATATTTTCCCAATTAAATTTTTTTCCAATAATATATTTTCCCCATAATATATTTTTCCAATTAAATTTTTTTCCAATTAATTTTTTTTCCAATAATATATTTCCCAATTAAATTTTTTTCCAATAATATATTTTCCCCATAATATATTTTTCCAATTAAATTTTTTTCCAATTAATTTTTTTTCCAATAATATATTTTTCCAATTAAATTTTTTTCCAATAATATATTTTCCGAATTAAATTTTTTTCCAATAATATATTTTCCCCATAATATATTTTTCCAATTAAATTTTTGTCCAATAATATTTTTTTCCAATTAATTTTTTTCCAATAATATATTTTTCCAATTAAATTTTTTTCCAATAATATATTTTCCCCATAATATATTTTTCCAATTAAATTTTTTTCCAATTAATTTTTTGTCCAATAATATATTTTTCCAATTAAATTTTTTTCCAATAATATATTTTCCCAATTAAATTTTTTTCCAATAATATATTTTCCCCATAATATATTTTTCCAATTAAATTTTTTTCCAATTAATTTTTTTTCCAATAATATATTTTCCAATTAAATTTTTTTCCAATAATATATTTTTTCAATTAAATTTTTTTCCAATTAAATTAAATTAGAAAAAAATTTAATTGGAAAAAAATTAATTTAAAAAACAATTCAAAAAAATTTATTTGAAAAAAAATAATATATTTTTCCAATAATATATTTATTTATTTATATTTATTTAATTCTTAAAATTTATTTATTTTTATTTTGATGTAAGTGTGATGTGTGTGGGAGTGATGTGTCAGAGAAGGAGAGAGAGTGTGGTGTGACTGTGGCTGTGAGTGTGTGGTGTGGTGTGGTGTGGTTTGTGATATAAACGAACTCGTGGTTTACAACCACGAGTTCAGAAGAAAAGATTTTGGTTAAAAAGCATAGATCGAAATAGCGAGTTTCAAGAATTTTTTTTTTTTATAAAATCGTGATTTAGAACCACGAGTTTAAAAGAAAAATTTTTTTTTGGATAAAATCGCGTTTTGTAATCGCGATTTCTTAATCAAAATCGTTTTTCGTAATCACGAATTTAAAATTTACCAACTTTCATGCGAAACGGGAAAAAATTTGTTGAACTTACGATTGTGAACCGCGAGTTAGCTTATTTTGAGAAGGAAAATGTTTGGTAGCTCAAATTTTGTGGCTCAAATGGCTCAAATCTGTCAAAACGACGTCGTTTTACACTCAAAATCTGTCAAAACGACGTCGTTTTGACAGATTTGAGCCATTTGAGCCACAAAAATTTGAGCTACCTATCATTGTCGTTTTGAGAATTCTTTCAAAATTAGGCTTAATTTGGAAATTCCTGTACTATTTTAGCTTATTTATGGAAATGGCCCCACGATCCCTTCAGCGGGTCCCACTTTACATCAGCAAATCGAGTCGTGTGCTGAGCTCCTGAACTTGCGATGCGACTCCATTTTCGCGGCTCGTTTCGTTCCCACTCACTCGCCGGGCACTCTCTCTCCACGACCACGGCATGCCACTAAACTGCGCCTCCTCACCCTGCTTAACGTACGCATCCCTCTCTCACTTCACTGCATTCATGACATAGATTTTGAAATTAGGGTTTCACAATGTCGCTAATCTTAGGAGGTACTATATATGTATATATACTATACTGATATAGATATAATAATATTGAAAAAACTCTGGAGCTGCGTTCTTTCTCTTTTTACTTTATTCTGTTTGGTTGCCAAGAAAACAGAGTGGAAATACCAAGACCTCCCTTCATAACTTTCCTTTTCCACTGCGTTTTCTCAGCAACCAAACAAAGTATAGAAAGGGGCTAAAATCGAAATGGATACATACTTTTGCTGCTTGAAATTTGGAGCAAATAACTTAACCTGTTTAATTGACGTGAATATTTAGTTTTGCAGTGATTCAGAGGAATTTGAAACTTCGTGCCTCTGTTTTTGTCGCGGCTAGATCAATTGGGTCTAAGCGACTCCTTTATTATTCATCATCATCAGAGAAACTAAGTGAATCAATGGATACCAAGCCAAGAATTAGGACACCTGTTGTCAAGGTTAATGTTATTTTATTTTTTTACTTAACAATATTCTTGCAATGTTGTTGTTGTATCTGATTTTTATGGTGTTCTAGGTAATGTGGATAAGTTTTTGATTTGAATATTTATAGGAATGTGTGGCAAAAGCTAGAAAAGTTGAAACTGAAGTTACCGAGGATGATCCAGATACAATTGAAAGAATGACAGTTCAAGAACTCAGATCAAAATTAAGGTAATAGTAATACCGAGACTTCAGATATTTTTGTTACCATGAGTATGTGACTTAGGCTTGGTTTGACATCGTCAAAAAAATTAAAAAGTTACTATCTTATTTAAGTCATATCATCTTATTTAAGTCACATCACCTCTCTACTACATCACTTCAAACCCAACCCATATTTCATAAAAAGTCAAAAAGTATAATTATTTAAGACATCCCAAACAACCCCTTAATGTTTACCTGCTGTTTGGTTGATGAGAAAAAGGTTGCAAAAGAAGTAAATTTAAGTTTTTTTTATCACAAAAGGAATGGGAACACTAACCTTTACTAACCCAGATGGTTGTATGAGCCTTAGTTCAGCGGAGATTCCTTTTGCTTTCTTGTGGTCTTCATTCAAACTTGTGTCTTGTTTCTTTTTTGCTGCGCCTTTTGACATTAGTGATGTTTTGTGATTTCCTGCTGGAATATATTGCAATGAGAAGAATGGATTGGAGAAAGATTCATGTGAGGAAGATTTATAATTTACATAAGAGCAATGTATTTATGGGCATCTGCGGTGTATACAATTATCTCATTTTAGAGAACCACATTTTGAATTAGTTCTACCACATATCTATCTGCTTTGAATGATCTGATATAGCAACCATGTGGTCTGAGATGGAGATAAATAATTAAATATGACTTCTGCAGCCGACATTAAGTAGTTGAGTTTATGGATCATTTAGGTTTTTTTTTTTTTTTTTGATGGGATGGATCATTTAGTTTTGTTGTACCAGGTTTGTTAATATGTGAATCAGTCACCCTTTTATTCTTGAATCCCTAACTTCCTTCTGCAAATGTTCGGTTTCAGGACTGTCCTTAAGTTTAGGAAAAAATAAAGTTAATGCATTGTGCTGCTCAATATGTATACTCTTGCAGTATATCTGATGAGTAGGTGTTATAATTTGCAGGAGTGTTGGGGTCCCCGCAAAAGGTTCTAAACGTGATCTTGTGTCTGCTTTGAAGGGTTTCCTAAATAACAAAGTAGACGGTACACGCTTCTAATTTCAAACTTAATCTGTATTCATTTCAGTATTATCAGGTTTGTTTTGATTGCAGAGAATCTGAGCTTTAAATTAAATTCTCGTTGCTTGTCTTCTTCGCTATGAGATGAAGTATTAAAGTTAATGTTCATTGCATTGGTTTAAGTTTTCCTCTATGTGCAGGTGAGGATTCTCTGGTGGTAGAAGATTGGCAATCCTCTGAAACAAAACCAATTTGTACTGAAAAAAATTCATCAAAAAGGAAGGCTAAGAGTTCGTCTGGCGAAGAGCATGTTGTGGAGGTGAACAGTGTTTTGGAGGTTTCTGAACTTCAATGCACTAAAAGAAGAGTAAAACAGGTCCAAGTGGATGACAGCATTGAAGAAGTCAAAACTACAGTAGTCACAACAAAGCAGAAGCTGTCTATCAAAACTGATGAAGTTTCAGGTGCTTCATTTTTAATTTATTTTTTGGCAAAATGTTGTAAAATTGTTATGCTCATACACATTAATATGGATGATTTTAACTAGGTTGGTGGTATTTTACAATGGCTAATGTTTTCTAGGTAAGAAACCCACACAGTTAAAGAGGAAAGCACCAGCAGAAATTGCTTCTAGGCTTGTGGAAGCTTCTGGTGAGGCTAATCTTTCTGTAAACCAAAATGAACCTTGGACGATTCTTGCCCACAAGAAGCCACAAAAAGGGTGGGTTGCATACAATCCCAAGACTATGAGGACTCCTCCTCTTACTGGTGATACAAAATTTATGAAGTTATTGTCATGGAATGTCAATGGGTTGAGAGCTTTACTGAAGCTGAAGGACTTCTCTGCTCTGCAACTTGCTCAAAGAGAAGATTTTGATGTGTTGTGTTTGCAAGAGACCAAACTACAGGCAAGAAGAAATTTACTTGCTCTGAGCTTGTTCAATTTGCCTTAAGGAAAGTGATAATTTGCCCGAAAAGAGCCATAAGAAGAAAAAATGCTAGAGTTGGATGCCGAAATTGTTTTGATATCATACCAGTAATGTTGAGAATTGTGCATTTGTGATACTTCTGCACATAATTATAGCTCCCTATGATTTACTTGTTATTTAAATCTGCAGTTATTTTTTGCTTTATAATTGAATTTCCTGGCAAACTTCTTTGAGTAGTGGAGTCTTGTTCCTGCGTACTCTACTCTATGTTTCTAATTTGTCATTTTTGAAAAACAAATTTTTTTTCTTCTTCAAGTGAGATGTTAAATTATTGTGTCAGCTATTTTCTTTAATTCTTTTAATCATTTATTTTGTTGTGTACAATGGAGGCCCCATTGGCCTAAACTTAAAGAGAGGGAAATATTAACATGTCTTGCTTGAGAAGGCTTTGAGGATCTCCAATTTGTATTCTTTCTTTGGAAATTAATAGTTTTAAACTTTCAGTTCCTGTTGCTGGACATTCTGCTCCACAAAGCATGCTGAAGTTTGGTCACCATTATGAACCTTAATTCTTTATCCTGTTCTCTAAATTTCTGGAAGTTATTACCTTCCTATTTTGGTATTATCTCTTGTACTCTAGCCATAGATTGCTAGAACTTTTCTTCATCTATGAATTAACAAATGAACAAAAATTAGGAAACTTACTTTGTTAATGCCTTGTCTTGATTTACTGGGGTTGGTGGCACAGATTCTTTTGAACTATTCTCTCCACCCTGGGCCCATGATTGATATAGGTAACATTATCAGAATTGAGTACAACACCCCCGGTATTAATTGCAAAGAAATATATAAATGCTAACTTATGCTATTTCCTGTAAAGTCTATGTGATCAACCATCTTTTCGAGTCATATGTTATTTTGGGGCTCCTGCTTTGGCATGTGCTTAATAATGAGGCCGTAGAAATGTAGTCAAGTAATACTTGCAAAGTAACTTGTCACCAAAACAAAAAACAAAAATTATACTTACAAAATTAAATGCTTCAAATTTATAAAAAATATCTAGGCTAAACATATGATAGATTGAGCCTTCATGATGATGCCAACATGCTCTATTTTCCCAGAAAATGGAGACAACAAAAGAACAAATAGAAATGTATACACCCAAAACTTTTTAGTTAATAGTGAACTTAGACCAAGATTGCAAGTTTCATACACAAAATTCCAGAAATTTTAGAAGCCTAAATGAGCCAAGTGAGCTGACACTTGGAGCTTCATTTCTTGTATTGGAACAATGCCTATTATTAGCAAACATTGATTACACTGATTAAAATAAGATGAGTAAAATGAAAGGGAAAGAATTGAATAAATAACTGAAGTACTGTCTAAGATCTCTATGACTACTGTTGGTAATAGTTTTGTTCTTGTCTTAGGTGGCTTGAAGATTTTACCACAGCAATCTCTAGTTTTCCTTTCTTTCTTTCTTTTTTTCTTCTTAAATGATGAAGATTTGTTTTTTTGGTGCTTTGGAAACTAAAGACAAAACATCAACTAGGATGCTCTTTTGAAACTGACTCCCACCATATTGGCAAGGAGCAAAGTTCTGTAATTCCCCAGAAGATTTCATTAAAAAAGAGGAAGGGAGAGTACAAAGTAAGGTGAGACAACCAACATCCTATGTCTAAGGCAATATAGAAACAATACATACCCAGGGAAAACATCCAAAAACCCTATTAAGTCACCACTTATCCCAAGCTTAAGCTATTAGGAAAATGAGCCCAATGTATATCAAGCTATCCAACAACCCCAACACACCCTTCAAGGAAGAGGAGTAATTGTTAACGCACATAATCATGAACCATGTGCATTGGATTAGTACCAGGATAGTCAAATTGGAGATTTTTGGTTCCTGATACACTGCCTTGTTCAAACCACTACCAGAGTACATTGATAATGAGTTTATTCATTTCATTGTTCTAGTGCATGTTTTTTTTTTTTTTTTTTTTTTTTTAAATTCAACTACAATTTGTGATCTTTTTAAGGATTATTTGGTATATTGTATCATTTCTGCCTATTTAGAGGTGATGTAAAATTCTTGAGGCCCATCAATAACACAAATGAAACATATATTTGGACACTCTATGTTCCTAACTAGACTTTTCCACATGCTTCTAAGGTATTAGGAAGCACTCTGCCCCTTGTATTTCTTCATTCATTGCTTGAGGATTGCCATATGCTTCTTAGTGGTTTGGCTTCCGTTGTAGGTTGTTGTGTTGGTTTCCTTGCTTCTACTTAATAAGTCTTGCTGCTGAGCTCCTCTTTTAAGGCTGAAGTTCTTTTTGAAATTCCATGACTGAGACATATTAGAAACGGTTGGTAAGGTAGAAATGGCAATATCTAACAGATGTAGATTGACTTTGAAGCCTTCTTACATACTTTATGGCCATCTTCACTATTTCTACTTCATTGATGCGGAAAGTTGAAAAGATTTGGAGAAACTTTTTGTGGGGAGGGGAGGGGAAAAATTAAAAGGGTTTAAGTACCAATTGGTGAATTGGTTTGGGAGCTAGTTTACTTACAATTGTCAATAGGAAGTTTGCATATTAGGAGACTTGATGGAGACAATTTGCTTGAAATTTGTCAATAGACAGTCTAGAATTTAGGAGACTTCATTTGTTCAATCAAGCTCTTTGGTGGAAATGGATTTGGAGATTTTCTTATGATAGAACTACAACAATTATAGAGGAATCAAGCTAATGTGTCATATAATGAAAATGTGGGAGAGAGTAATGGAACATCGATTGCGAGATATAATAGAGGTGTCAGTGAATCAATTTGGGTTTATGCCTAGTAGGTCAATAATGGAAGTGATCTATCTTTTGAGGAGAGTAATAGAAAAGTATAGATAAAAGAAAAGAGACATTTTTATGGTTTTTATTGATCTTGAGAAAGCATATGATAGATTGCCTCGGGATATAATTTGGTGGGTGTTAGAGAAGAAAGGGGTAACAAAATATTACATTGATGTGATTAGGGATATGTATGAGGGTGTGGTGACCACTATTAGATTGATTGTTAGAGAGACAAGTGAATTTTCAATTATTGTAGGGTTAATCAACTTTAAGTTCTTATCTTTTTGCTTTAGTTATGGATGAGTTAACGAGAAGTATTCAAGATGATGTGCCATGGTGTATGCTTTTCGTAGATGATATCGTGTTAGTGGATGAGACTAGAGAAGGAGTTAATGCTAAGTTAGAGACTTGGAGAGAAACACTTGGATCTAAAGGATTTAGGATAAGTAGAACTAAGACAGAGTAAATGAAGTGTAATTTTAGTAATAGTAACAATGGAAGCAGAGGAGAAGTGAAGATTGAGAATCAAGAACTATCTAAGAGTGAACATTTTCGTTATTTAGGATCGATTATCACAATGGCTGGGGAGATTGGACTGGATGTGGTCCATAGAATTAAGGCAGTGTGGCTTAAATGGAGGAGTGTGTCTGGAGTACTATGCGATAAATGAGTATCCACTAAACTAAAAAGAAATTCTATAGAACGGCTATTAGACCAGTGATGTTGTATGGGACGGAATGTTAGGCAATTAAGAAACAACATGTAGATAAGATGAGTGTGGCTGAGACGAGGATGCTAAGGTGGATGCGTGACAAGACTAGAAACGACAAACTTAGGAATGAGTATATTCGAGAATGGGTAGGAATACTACTGATAGGAGATAAATTGAGAGAGAATAGAGTGAGATGGTTTGGTCATATACAATAGAGACTAACAAAGGCAGTAGTGAAGAGATGCAATACAGTGACCATAAATGGAAGTGTTAGGAGAAGGGGCAGACTTAGATTGACGTGGGCTAGTGTAGTAAATAGATATATGAATCTCCTTAATTTGACTAACGAAATAGCCTTGGATAGAGTCGAGTGAAGAAGAAGGATTCATCTAGCTGACCCCATTTGATGGGACTTAAGGCTTAATTTGGTTTGGTTTGGAGATAGGTAGTGGAGAAGCATTATATTGATTGTATTGGGGTGATTGGACTACTAATGAGGCTTCTAAGTCCTGTGGGGTTGGTGTACGGGAAGGCTTTAAGAAGGGGAGCAATGCAATTTTTTTTTTTTTTTTGATTGGCAAGTGCAATGAAGTTCTTTATGTGTGTTAAATGGGCTGCAAGGGTTTTTGGCAGGACTTATGATGTGTGGAACCTACTTTGAGTATGACCTTTTTGTCATTCTATGATATTGCATTGATTAATACACTTAGATGGCAGTTTGTCGAAGAGTTGAAGGTATAGTTGGAATGCTGTATTTTAAGGTCATTTCATGATTGGGAGGTTGGCGAAGTTGGGAATTTTTTTTAGGCGATGTAATGGATGGAAGGTGTGGATAAAGGAGATGATTGGATTAGGTGGATTGATTCAAAGTCAGGATGTTTTTAGGCAAAGACATTTAATAAGATTTTGGTGCTGCATGTGTATGGGACGAAATGTTGGGCAATTACGAAACAACATATAGATAAGATGAGTATTGTTGTTGAGACGAGGATACTAAGGTGGATTTGTGGTAAGACTAAAAAAGATAGAGTTAAGAATGAATATATTCGTGAATGGGTAGGAGTAACATCAATAGAAGATAAGTTGAGAGTGAATAGATTGAGATGATTTGGTCATGTACAACGGAGACCAACAGAAGTAATAGTGAGGAGATGTGATATAGTTACGGTAGATGGAAAGGCTAGGGGAAGGGGTAGGCCTAGATTAACATGGGATAATATAGTAAATAGAGATATGAACCTCCTTAATTTGACTAACCAAATAACCTTTGATAGAGTCGAATGGAGAAGAAGGATTCATGTAGTCGATCCCATTTGATGGGACTTAAGGCTTGGTTTGGTTTAGTTTGGTTTATTGTTTTAATTATGAAAAAAAGAGAGAACACCAATACATCGTCAATGCAGTGGAACTTAAGGTCATATTGAGGATGACATGGCTATTTAATGCGTACAATTAGTTTTTCTTATGCTGTCGTAATGCTATAAAAATATATTTGAAATCTAGGTATCCAAGTAATTGGTTTTCGATTTCATACGCAGGAGAAGGATGTTGAGGCAATCAAACAAAGTCTCCTAGATGGCTATGAGAATAGCTTTTGGACATGTAGTGCAACCAAACTTGGATATTCTGGTACCGCAATTATCTCACGGGTATGCTTGTTCTTTTATAGATGATGTAAATTTTTGTTATATTGTACCTTTTGAAAATTAGATTCCAATTTACTTTATTAACTTGTTATAGTATGTAAAATTTTCGTTTCTGCTTGCCCTTTTGTTGTAGTTCACAGTACAGAACCAGATATGCAAGTACCTTGATCCCATAAAACATTGATCAATACCCAAAACTTGCAAATTTGATTTCAAGTAGATTTCCACAATTTACTACCAAAAGTTTATTTTTTCTTGTTTGGAAAAGAATAAAGCTCGAATTGAGCAAAGCTATGGGTCTTAAAACAAGTCCTAGGAAGGGAGAAACAGAGAAATAGAAGAGATTCCAAATCTGAATTTTGTTTGCCAAAACCTCCGAAATCTCTAATAAAGCACATATTTATGCTTTATGCTAACTTGGTGATGCGGAATGGAAAGGAGTTGGATAAAAGAGAAATTAAACATTTTGTTATTTTATTTATTTATGAGGTTTAATTTAATTTAGAGTTTTATTAGGTTAGCGTTTTCTTTTTTGTAACCTTAATTAGGTTTTTCTGCTTTGCCTACATATATGGCTTTATGTACTAGTTTTAGGTTAGTTTTAGAATATTGATAGTTGAGTGTAAGGTTGTGGTTATTTTTATTTTTTATTTTTGGTGAGATTAGGGTTTTGACCCATCGTTCTTATTCTCTCTTCCAATTCTTCTTTAAATTTTGATCTTCTCTAAAGGAACAATTCTCTATTTATTCTGGTTTTGAGATCAATCAAATACTAGGAAGCATGAATATGGATGCAGGATACAAATATGGATACTAATACGATACGATATGAATATGGCGATACAGTAAAACTTAAAAAAGTAGGATACGGGGTACAACGAAGATACGTCTATAAAAATATTTTTTTCGTTTTAGTTATGTAGTATGCATAAAAATAAAACAAAAAACAATAGTACATTTGTATAACATATAGTTCTAAATTCTTTAATGTTAAACATTCATTCAATACATGCCACAATCAAACGCTAAAATACAAAACAAAGATTCCAATTAAGCTAAGCATTTTCAATCTCAATTACTTCAACTTGTTTTCCTTCATTTGTGAGTGTCACAGCTTCTATGTCTAGTTCACCAAAAGAAACTTGCAGTTTCAAGTAAGCCAACAACCTCCAATGAGTCAAATGCATCTCCACCAACGTCCAATAACTTGGTATCTCCTTCCATATATTGTCGACTTCTTTTTGATAGGAGACGAAGATTGTTGTGCATAAACACCAAATCTTCAACATGTTGTGGTGTCATTTTGTTTCTCTTCATGGAGTGAATAAAAGAGTAAGTGTTCCGGTTCTTTTCACAACATGACGAGGAACATGGTTAGCCAAGCAATTTCAATGCTAAAGATTGAAGCATTGGTGCAGGAGACCCGTGTGTAAATCACCAAATTAGTGGATCTAATATTCCTCTATTAGTTTTTGAGTCAAAATGGTGTTCCTCCTCATAGGGATGAAGAAATTTCAAGAATGAAAAACAAGTGCTTCAAGAAATACTTTCCAAATCCAAAGGATAGAATGGTTGTCAATGTGGAAATTGCGTTCCTCATAGGAATGAGGAAATTTCAGGTATGAGAAACAAGTACTTCAAGAATTACTTTCCAAATCTAGAGGAGAGAAGGGTTGTCAATGTGGAAATCGCATTCCTCCTCATAGGGATGAGAAAATTTCAAGTATGAGAAACAAGTGCTTCAAGGAATACTTTCCAAATCCAAAGGCAAGAAGGGTTGTCAATGTGGAATATGCTAAGTTTTCAGGAGGTTTGGACATATTTGGAGATTTTGACTCAAAATCTAATAAAGGAATATTGGATCCACTAATTTTGGTGGTTTACACTCCTACACCTATGCTTCAATCTGTAGCATTGAAATTGCTTGGTCAACCATGTTCCTCATCTTGTTGTAAAAGGAATTGGAGCACTTACTTTTTTAATCACTCCATGAAGGAAAACAAAATGACATAACGTGTTGAAGATTTGGTGTTTGTACACAACAATGTTCATCTCTTATCAAGAAGAACTCAATAGTACATTGAAGGAGATACCAAGTTATGGGACATTGGTTGAGATGGATTTGATTTATTGGAGGTTTTTGGCTTACTTGAAATTGCAAGTCTTTCTCTTTATGGACCATATATAGAAGTTGTGATATTCACAAATGAAGGAGAACAAGTTGAAGTTGTTGACATTGAAGATGCTTAGCTTAATTGGAATCTTTGTTTTGTGTTTAAGCATTTGATTGTGGCATTTACTGAATGAATGTTTAACATTGAGGAATTTAGTATTGGATATTTTTTTAATGTACTATTGTTTTTTATTTTATTTTTATGCATACTGCATAAGTAAAAATAATATATATATGTTTTTTTTTATAGATGTATCTTTGCAGTCCCTAGATCCTACATTTTTATTTTTACCGTATCGCCGTTTTCGTATCTGTATCATATCCTAGGTTCAAGCTCAAGCCAGAACCTCATCCTTAACCATGTAAGATTGCATGGATAGATAAGACATTGTTGCTTGTTTCCGAGCGTTGTCTATACCTATTTAGTTGGGTAGTTATTTAGCCAAAATTATGTGTGATGTCTTACCCATGAATGTAGGTCATGTACTTCTCGGTTATCCTTGGATTTATGATGTAGATGCCCAATACTTTGTTAGGGAGAATACCTAAGTTTTTGAGGATGGTCGCCAGAAAATAAAGTTGTTACCAGTTATGCCTACTGCAAGAGATATAAGAACTAAATGCAAACCTGAACTCCAGAACCTAGTGAATGTGAAGCTTCCTCCCAAAAGGACAATGTTAGGTCTTCCTCTCTTATTCTAGATAATCCACATATTTTCCCTTGGAGCCAAAGTGAGTCAATCTTAGGAAGATATGTGGTCATTTTATCCGCTTATCAATATACTAATCTATTTGCAAGTATCATGACTATTTGAGTGATATCCATGTTGATTATGCTTGTTTTCATCACCCAAAAGTGATCATAAGCCTTGGTCCAAATGTCTTCTCTTTTGGAAACTACTTTGCCACAAACAGCTCTCCCAGATATGGCACTCAACAGTCCGACACTAGAGTCTGCTACTCCTGAGTCAACCAATCCTAAGTCTGTGTGTAATGTAGATGGCTTACTTAATTTTGCTAATCATTCCCTTCCTATGTTCGTTGATTCTAAGTCTTTGCATGATTCTCTTTCTACTATCACTAGTTCTCTTGCGAATCTTGTTGATTATTTTCATAGTCAAGGGATCATTGCTTCTCCTGTGTCTCAAGTTCCTTCTCGATCAACACATTGCACATTGAGATTTCATGGAGATGTTCTAGCCCTTCTTGTGTCTGGACTAATTGCATGTTTGACTGACTTACCATTGAATATTAATATTGGTCTAATTTTCAAACTGGATGATATGTTATCTTATTGGGGCACCTTGGAGCCTCTTGCTATGTTTTTTGATACTTCTATAAGAGCAGTCCATGTTCCACCATTAGCACAAGATCTTATATCCATTCCAGCTCAGCCAATTTGTGGAGATCAGTTTGTTGCTCATCAGTACAACTTAATCATAATGCAGACTTCTTGTAATATTATTTGGCTTGAGGAAGTCCTTCATCACTTGGATGCCATCTGGGCTAGGGGAGTCCTTCGCTAGCATGATCTACAACTTCTGGAGTATCTTTCTTATCATTATTCTCTGGGGATAATTTTTTTTCAGCCAACGAGAAATGATGGGTTAACAGAAACGAGTTGGATAAAAGAGAAATTAAACATTTTATAATTTTATTTATTTGTGAGGTTTAATTTAATTTAGAGTTTTATTTGGTTAGTGTTCTATTTTTGGTAACCTTAATTAGGTTTTTCTGCTTTGCCTATATATATGGCTAAATGTAATAGTTTTAGGTTAGCTTTGGAATATTGATAGTTGAGCATAAGGTTGTGGCTGTTTTTTGTGAGATTAGGGTTTCAACTCTTGTGTTTTTCTCTCTTCTTATTCTTCTTTTAACTTTTAATTTTCTCTTTCAGATCAAGTCTCCATTTATTCTGCTTTTGAGATCAATCGAGTAGTTGAACAGATTTCTTAATAGCCGTTCTACGTCACTTGGCCCCTAAGTTTTTATTAGTTCAGCCAAAAGTTTTGAAATAACTTGGACCCCTAAAACAAAATCCCATGCCTTTGGAAAGTAAATGCATGAAATAAAAGCCATTAACCTCATCCAATTATAAACTTAATTAAAAATTCTTAAAATGACTATGGAATAAAGTCAATTTTTTTAAAAAAAATCATTTTTCCTTTATTTATGTACTATTATTTTCTATTTTCTTATCAATGCAATTGATTTCTACGGAACCAAAACACCATCAATTTTATTTGCATTATCGCCCACATGCTGGCAAAAACTTGACCTCGAGCTTTGTAATTATGGTGCACATATTCCCAATCTTCAAATTTATCTTTAGAGTAGGAGTTATAGCTTGTAATTGATGTTGGAGGCAATAGCAGTAATAGAATGTGTCACTTCACTTGCATTTCTGATTTTTCAAGAACTATGGTGCAGTTTTGCAGCTGGAAAGATCATTAATTTTCCCAAACATAGAAGTCAACTGAGTTTGCATCCAGTGTTTGACTTCCTTATTATGGTGTAATGTAAATCATGCTATTTATACTTGCATTAATAAAAAATGGTGTTCCTTTAACATCGCCTTGTTGCTCAAATGACAAATTCACTATAATCTCATCATATTGTTCTTTTTGGAACTCTAGGAAATCATTAATCACACTTTCAATTTTCAATGTACTGCATCTTCTTACCATAATCTTTTGTATAGTTGCATTGCATTATATTTGGTAGGTCACCATGATCTTGGATGTTTGCTTTGATGGTTTCTTGTTATTTGACAGATAAAGCCACTTTCCATCAGATATGGCCTAGGCATATCAGATCACGATAGTGAAGGACGGCTTGTGACTGTGGAGTTTGACACATATTATTTGATAGGTGCATATGTCCCTAATTCTGGAGATGGTCTAAAACGACTGGTAATTGACCCAATACACCTTTCAATATGTTTCCTGGTTTTCCATTCTTCAGAGTGTGGCGCACACACACACTTGCTTTTTCAGATAATTGAGTTTTGAGAGGAAACATTTTTTATTAAAAAATGAATATTAAACTTTGTTGACGTTTCTCTACCTTTGATACTAGTCATACAGGGTAACAGAATGGGATCCATCTCTCAGCAATTACATGAAAGTAAGCCTAATTTTCTTTGTTGCTTCTCTACTAAACTACATTGTTACACACAAAGCAGCTACATGCATTATATTTCTTTCTTCATGGGTTGCTATTTTTTAGCCCATTGTAGAGAATTTTCTTATTTAACTTCTTGTGCTATATAATCGGAATTATTCATTATTCCAACAATTGGATAGTTTACCCAGTATTTTTCAAGAAAATCATCACTAGAACTAAGTGTTGGCATATTTTGCATGAAAATTGGAAATTAAATACTAGAAATTGATTTCTCCAGTTAACATTTATCAACCACACCTGATGTAATGTTTTTTTTCTTGTGAGTGGTTATGGTTGCATTTTCTTTGACCGTTTCTCCTTTATCATGATTCACAAACTTCACTACAATATGTAAAACAAAAGTTACTGCACATTTTTCTATGACCATGGTTGTATTCTTATGCCTGTTATATGAATGATGCAGGAGTTAGAAAAGTCCAAGCCTGTCATTCTGACTGGTGATCTGAACTGTGCTCATGAGGAGATAGATATTTATGACCCTGCTGTAAGTAATCCAGCTATGACTTGTGAGTTATTAATGTATCATCTTAATGTTTATCTAGCTAATAATCAAACAAAGCGGGAAATAGTGAATTTTTTAATATGTGAAGTAATTTTTTTACTTTCTAGATGCATCTAATTTAGATGTACCCAAAAAGTAAAATATTTGTGAAAAAAATATTTAAAAAATTCAATAAATTTAAATACACAAGAATACGGAAATATATTGAATTTTTGTAATTATTTTTGTAATTCTTTTATTTTTTTTTGTATTTGATGAATTTTTAATTTTTTTTTTATTTATAAATATTATACTTTTTAAGTATATCTAGGTTAGGTGCATCTAAAAAATAAAAAACTTCTTAAAATATTTTAAAAAGTTTACTAAAAATAAATGGAAAATAAAAACTCAAATTTATGAAAAGTGGGGATAACCAAACAATTTCATGTTGTCTGCAAAAAAGAAAAGAAATGTTGAGTTGTGATTGGAATATGATTAACTACATTTATCTTATTCATATTATTAACCTTAAGTCTCTATCTTTTTGCTTCAGTTATGAATGAGTTGCCGAGAAATATTCAGGATGACGTGCTATAGTGTATACTTTTTGTAGATGATATCGTCCTAGACTCCTAGTGGATGAGACTAGAGGAGTTAATACAAAGTTGGAGATTTGGAGAAAAGCTCATGAATCTAAAGGATTTCGGATAAACAGAACTAAGACAGAGTATATGGAGTGTAAATTTAGTAACAGTAACAATGAAAGCAGACGAGAAGTGAAGATTGAGAACCAAAAACTGCCTAAGAGTGAAAATTTTTGTTATTTAAGGTCGATTATCACAACAGTAGGGGAGATTGATGTGGATGTGGCCCATAGGATCATGGTTTTAAAAACCGGACCGGACCGGCCGGTTCGACCGGTTGAACCGGTGACCGGATGGGGTTCCGGTCCGGTCAGCCCCCTTAAACCGGCCAATTGTAAAAACCGGCCTATTTTTTGAAAACCGGTGAACCCACCGGTTAAACCGGTGAACCGGTCGACCCGGTCACGGGTTGACCGAACCGGACCGGGGTTTTTTTTATTTTTTATTTTAATTCTTTGTTTGTTTTTTTTATTTTCTTTCTTTTCTTATTTTATATATATATATATATATATATATATATATATATAAAATATAAGAATATAAGAAAATTTTAATTTGAAACTCTTTTTCAAGGGTCTCCTCTTGTGAGGAATCCCATTAAGAGTTTGATGAAATTATTGTGAAAGTCTTCACCTATTTATAAGAAAAAAACTCTTTCAAAAAACCTCAAGAAATCCATGTGGGATTCAATCAAATGTATTGGAGGGAATATTGAAATTTTGATATCCCTCCAAAATTTTTGCTTTCCTTTCAATCAAATTATTTGAATTAAAATCATATGGAGGGAATATTAAATATTTGATTTCATCTTCCAAAATTGAAATTAATAATATTTTAAAATATATTATTATATTTTTCAGTAAAAAAAATATTAGGACAAATATTTAAGATAATTTAATATTTTTAATATTTTTAATTTATAATTTTATTACTTATATTTTTATTTAAATATAATTTTAATATATTTATTACGTCACGGTTCGATTCCGGTTCAACCCACCGGTTGAACCGGTGACCCGTCCACCCGATACCTTTTCCGGTTCGTTCACCGGTCCGGTTTTTAAAACATTGCATAGGATTAAGACGGGATAGTGTAAGTGGAGAAGCGCATCTGGGATATTGTGCGATAAATGAATACCCACTAGACTAATATGTAAGTTCTATAGAACGGCTATTAGACCAGTGATGTTGTATGGGACGGAGTGTTGGGCAATTAAGAAACAACATGTAGATAAGATAAGTGTGGCTGAGATGAGGATGCTAAGGTGGATGTTTGACAAGACTAGACAAGACAGAATTAGGAATGAGTGTATTCGGGAATGGGTAGGAGTAACACCTATAGAACATAAGTTGAGAGAGAATCGATTGAGATGGTTTGGTCATATTCAACGGAGACCAACAGAGGCAGTAGTTTGGTCATATTCAACGGAGACCAACAGAGGCAGTAGTGAAGATATGCGATATAGTGACGGTAAATGGAAGTGTTAGGGGACTGGGTAGGTCTAGATTAACGTTGACTAATGTTGTAAATAGAGATATAGATCTACTTAATTTGACTAATGAAATGGCCTTTGATAGAGCCGCGTAGAGAAGAAGGATTCATGTAGTCGACCCCATTTGATAGGACTTAAGGCTTGGCTTGGCTTGGCTTGGCTTGGTTTCTTCGTGTAGCTATGCACTAAATGGATCATGCTGTTATTTTCTTATATATATACATATATATATATATTACCAAAGATGTTTAATGAAGCTAAATTTGCATGCTCACGAGACACACATAAATGCATCTCTCATATTGAGAGACAACGACTTCTAGTTGCAATATGCTTTCAATACATCTCTATATACTTTTCACATATTTCAATACACTTTTTACTCATATGCCAACATTATTGACTACATAATGGGCGGTGGTTAGCTTTTCCCATTGTAATACACTCGAGTTGCAATTGCCTTCTTTACATTTAACTAGTAATAAAGTCACATAGGGTCAAACAGCTCTGAGAGTCGACTATACCATCCCATGCAAGTTGCAAGTGGGTTGTGTTCAAGTTTGACCTAGCCATCTCCGCAAGGCAAAGTTTTCTTTGTGGCTTCAATATTTTTTTTGGATTTTAGATCTTTTCCATGAGTAGGTTGTATCTTTTATTTGATCTATTTTGGTTTTACATGATTCAAAAATTTCCTCAATCGTTCTTATGCACTCAATCTTATGTTAGGGCGTTAATGTTAAGTTCCCAATTTTCTTAAAAGCCTAAGCTCTTAGGAAATGAGTCCAACAATGTATATCGAGATATCTAATACTCTCCTTCACGAGCAATTTTGTCTTGCAATTAGTTGCACGAAGCGAAAGCGGGAGTGTGGAATCGTGACCCCTAAGAGAGTCGTAGGTTGGGAGCGTTTTTATATATTATATAAAAAATATGTATATATTTTAAATAATATATATAAATATATTGTGAGATATAATTTTTTTTTCTCCAATTAATATTTGAAATATATTATAACTATCATAAATTCTTATAAATTGTTTTTATTTTTTGTTTTTAGATTTTATTTAGAATTAAAATCTATTTATTTTTTAGATATATTTTTTGTATTTGAATTTGTAGAGCAAACAACCTAAAAGCCCATTTTTTTCGATGATTATACAAACCATCTAGTAGCCCAAACACTAAATAAAACAGCCCACAAATCCAAATAATGTTTGTCTGGGTCTAATAAAAAATCCCAAGCTCAAATTATTTAAAAATCCCAATCCCAATCCCAAGCCCATTAGGGTTTAGCATACAAATCAAGTCAGTCAAACTCTCTCTTCTCTTCTCTCCTATTGACTGCAACACAAAACAATGATGGAGACTCGCTCTCTTCTCTTCTTTTTTCTCACAAACGCACATCACAATCGAAAGAGAGAGAGAAGGAGATCGAGACAGAGAGATCGAGAGAGAAGGAAATCAAAACAGAGAAAGAGATAAGGAGATTGAAACAGAGAAGGAGATCGAGATAGAGATTGCGAGAGCGAAGAAGATCAAGAGATAGAGAGATCGAAAGCTCGAGATCACGTTTCTATAGCATTAGAAGCACGATTCTTATGTGATTCTTCCTCAGAAGTGCAAAATCGCGCTTTTTCCTCAGAAACGTGAGTCCCTTCCACAATTCTTGCTACTAAGGTCTTGCACATGGGGAGACAAACAGAGAACCAAACAGAAGGAGAAGCAAACAACCAAATAGAAAGGAAGAAACCAAACGGGGACATAAACGGAGAGACTTGAACCCAAGACCTCTCTAAACCAAAGCTTTGATACCATGTTAAGTTACCAATTTTCTCAAAAGCCCAAGCTTTTAGGAAGTAGGCCAACAATGTATATCAAGTTATCTAACAAATTTTGTGTGTTTCATGGCGAAGAGCTTCGTGGAGCATGCCACTTTTAGCAAATACAGAATAGAGTGTTTAGCCAAAATTTTCCTCAATCCTTCTCATGCAGTCAATCCTATGCTGGGGTGTTAAAAGAGTGTGTTTCATGGAAAAAGAGCTCTTTGGACAATGCCACTCTTAGCAATATATAGAAAGAGTGTTTAGCTATTGACAATTAAGAATTTGATATATTATTGATTGATATTTTGATATTTTACAATGATTCCTATATATAGAAGAGAAGATGTGGGAAGAGAATAGGTGAGTGTGTAGTAGGTATGGAGTAGGTGAGGAGTAGGTGGAGAGTAGGTGAAGTAGGTGAGTGTGTAGTAGGTGGTAGTGGTAGGTGTGTAGTAGGTGAATTTTAACAGCCCCCCGCAAACTCAAGGGGGATAGGAACTAACCAACTTGAGTTTGGAGAGAGTAACAGAACAAGAAAATACAAAAAAAAAATAAAAGAGGATAGGAGACACTGTATGGTCGTTTCAGACCATTGGTGAAGACACTGGATGGTGGGTCATAACGTTGTAGAGGACACTGTATGGGGGTGTCATAACGTTGTAGAGGACACTGTATGGTGGTGTCATAACGGTGTAGAAGACAGTTTATGGGGTCATGTCGGACCGTTGTAGCAGACAATGTTGTGACAGTTGTTGTGACAGTTTACGGAGTCTTGCTGGACCCTTGTAGAAACTAACCGGAATCAATGTCGGGACAGTTTACAGAGTCTTGTCGGACCCATGAAGGAGCTAACCGGAATCAATGTCGGGACAGTTTACAGAGTCTTGTCGGACCCCTAAAAAGTCGCACCCTCAAAAGGTGTGCCCAATCTTTCAAAAGGCGTGCCCAATCCATAAAAAGGCGTGCCCAATCTATAAAAAGGCGTGCCATCAAAAGACGTGCCATCAAAAGGCGCGCCCATGTTGTCGTTGAGCGCTGAGCGGCGCATGATGCGCGTGTTTGCCTCTTCGTCAGGGTCTTTATAAACTGAGGCGGAGGCTGTGCTTGAGGCAGAAGCGAAGACAAAAAAACCTGGGAAAAAAACTTCTGAAAAACTCTTCATTTTCTGAGAGAGATATTCGTTTTCTGAGAGATTGCCTCTAAGAGCTGCAAATCTTGAAACACTCTGTAACCAACCCTTCTCTGACACACTCAGCAACCCAAAAACATGGCCTCTTCTTCCCGTTCAGCTACCCAGAATATGGTCTCTTCGTCCCGTGGTCTGCTCACTCTCTTTCCCGACCTCAACGAGTCAACAAGAGAGATAACTGGTGCGGTGGCCAGTGAACCTCAACCAAGCGCCTCTGGTTTTGCTCCGTTGAACTTTCCGATGCGGTCGGTGGAGCAAAAAATGGCGGTGCAAACTGATATTGAGGCCAATCAGTATACTTTGAAGTCATGTGTGGAAACCATGACGGCGGTCACAAACTTGTCGCACCGGCTGCAGAGTAGGACAAATGAGGTGCAGCAGTTAAACGCCCAACTGGCTCTGCTCCAGCGCATGTATAAGGATGCGCGAGCAGAGATAAGTGTGCTAAAGGCGGAAAACAAGGAGCTGAAGCGGAAGGCCACCGTGATGTTCCGATTTTGAGATCCGGCATATGCTGCAGTGGAGGAGCAGCGGGGAGTGAACGTGCTCGGTGGCGTGGGAAACACAGAGGCAACACCGTCAAGGGCCGCGCAGGACGGAGGCAAGAAGAAGAGACCGGCGGCAGAGTAGAGAAGAAAAATCCCGCCTGTGGATGAGGTTGTTTGTGTATTTTTTTTTTTTGGTGGAAAATGGCGATCGGGGTGAGCCCCGACATGAATAAAATGAGTTTGGTGTGCAGTGCCTCTTTTTTTTTTTTTTTTTTTGTGGAATGAAAATAAAAGAAAATGGATAAAAATCAGAAGTGGTTGGAATGTACAAATATATAGATATAGATAGAAAATAAAAGATAGTTGATGAGAAGGATGGAACCCGGAGTAATAATAATAATAATAAGAATAATAATAATAAAATGGATATCATGGAGGGATGATGCTCACCAACGGAGAGAAATAATAATGAAATTTGTTTTTTTTTTTATTTTTTTATTTTTTTATAATAATAAAAAAAAAATAATAATAAATAAATAAAAAAAATAAAATAAAAGAAAGAAAGTGGAGCAACGTGGGTTGATTAAAAAAAGGATTGTGGATTTGAAAGTGGAAAGATGAGAGAGAGAGAGTGGGGTACATGGGTATGTGATAAAATAAAATATAAATCAGTGGGTTGGTTTAAAAGGAATAAAAAAAAGAAAAGGAAAATGTTTATGTATAATATATATAAAACTCACATGGTTTTGACTTCAATTGACAGCCTGCCCACCATTACAACAAACCAAGCTGACAAAATCCTTAGAAAATCCCGCAGCACGTGATGGACCACAGCCATACCTGCACTAGCCAGCTACCACACATGCCCATAAGCTACTGTCTGCAATTGTAGCTGGAACATCACCCCAAGAAAGCAGAAGGTGGAGGGCAAATATTTAGCCCAAAGCATTCCAAAAAGCACACAGCATCTCTCTCTCTCTCTCTCCACTACTTTCTCTCTCTGAATTCCCCTATTTTTCATTGTTGTATGATCTGGGTTCTACAGTCTTCTAGTTTCACTGATCGGAGCAATACCATGGAAGGGCCGAAAAGAAATTACAAGCCTCATCCCCACTGAAAAAATTGTGCTCCTCTATCTTCACAAACTGTGGCTGATACGCCTTCTGTGCATCCAACAGAATCGCTTTCGAGTCCGAAAATGGATAGCAATTCACACCCGAACTTCAGCATCGCCGCCGCCGCCGCCGACGAGGAGCTCGGAGACACCATGAACTGGTGGTGGTGGTGGTGGTGGTGTATAAGATTGACAAGGTGTTGGAACCCAGTGAGTTGTTTAAGGCAGCGGCGCCGGGGCCGGATGCTCCAGCGGACACAGCGGCGGACCAAACCGCCAGTGATAGTGGGCGTGGGAGTGAAGGTATGTGTAGAAAATTCTAGCGGACTAGGTTGAGGTCCGGCGGGCGGCTAAGGTGAGGTTGCCGCCCGCCGAGGAAGCGAAAATACTATGTTCTAAACCTGCTCTGATACCATGTAAGAATTTGATATATTATTGATTGATATTTTGATATTTTACAATGATTCCTATATATAGAAGAGAGGATGTGGGAAGAGAATAGGTGAGTGTGTAGTAGGTATGGAGTAGGTGAGGAGTAGGTGGAGAGTAGGTGAAGTAGGTGAGTGTGTAGTAGGTGGTAGTGGTAGGTGTGTAGTAGGTGAATTTTAACAGTGGTAACTGTGTATAGGTTTGGTTTGATAAAATCATGTTTTGAATTTTTTCTTAGCAAAGGCAAATAGATGTTATTGAAAGGAGAGAATTTGGCTCAGAGGCCCAGAAATCTGAGTTTGCTGCAAGCACATGAAGTGACAAGGAAATTTTACTTCCAAATCATAAGGGACTGTACATTAAGGGCAAATTTGGGTGAACTCAAGGGCCTTGCCATTAAGTAACCGAAGAATGTTTAAAGAACAAGCATCGAAGTCCTAATTGCAAAATAGAAAAGATTGCAACAGTATTTGAAGTGCCCTTGGCTTCAGTCTTGTGGTGGACAGTTAGAGTTGTCTATGTAGTTTAGTTAATCAACCGCTGTGATATGGAATATTTCCAGATCAGTTTTTTTTTTTTTATTCCTTTCTTTTTTTCAATTTTTTTTTTCTTTCCAAACTTGAATATGTACTTGAAATTTGATAGTTATTTCTCTTGGTTATTTTTCATTGTCATAGTCTAATTGCTTTTTATTATGTAGGGAAACAAAAGAAGTGCTGGTTTTACAAATGAAGAAAGACAATCATTCAAGGAAAATTTCTTATCTAAAGGTTTTGTGGATACCTTTAGAGAGCAGCATCCTGGTGTTGTTGGCTATACATACTGGGGTTACAGGCATGGTGGACGCAAAAACAATAGAGGTATTTTTCAAACTGCACTCCTTGAAATGACATTTTCTGTTTTGGATGAGTATGCATTGATATATATATATATATATATTGTTGTGACAATTTGTATTTTTCTATCTGTGAGTACTTTTTGTAGATGTCATTGTACACTTGCAATATTAGTAAGCCTTGGTCATGTGCCTAACTCTGAATACGAAGCTATTTGTTTGAAATGTAATATATCTGAGTGGGGAAGATGTTATATCTGCAAGGGCATATCTTTTCTTATGATGTCAAAGGGATTCCCTTTAGAAATCCACTACTTGTCCTTTGGAGTGCACTTGAATCATAACTGGATAACTGTGCTCTAAGAGATCTTATAGAGATGGCTCACATGGAGAAATTCCTTTGCTTTCGCCATGGGGATAAGGTGATTTATGTATGTTGAATTATTGGTGGCCCTCTAAATTGAGGAGCACAAAATCTTGTAACTCTCTAATATCTTTATGGAATGCAACTAAGAATGATAAAGTGGGACTTTATTGGGTTGGAGGGGATTGTGGGTACGGTCAGTGGTGGAGCCAGGACTCCATGATTGGGGAGACCAAAGTGATAGAGCCAAATCAAGAAATGGATTTCATTAGAGAGAGAAAATATCTAAACAGAGATACAAGAGCTTGAAAATATAATCTCAAAATATGATAAATTGAATACTAAAAGGACCTTTTTTACACCAGAAATTTATTGAGCAAGTTCAAGCGATTAAATCAGGACAGGTTAAAAAAGCTTAAATAATTATTAAAATCAATAATTACTGGTAGAGATGAATTAATTAATAATGAGAACACTGTAAATGTGTTCCAAGATCTTGAACTTCAATGACTCACCACTAAAAATGCAAATTAAAAGCTGTATCACATAATTCACCTAGTACATAAGTGATAATGAATGACATATTGCATGATGTCCACAGATTTTTTAAGTTGTCTTATACTAATGAGACAGAAATAGTTAAATGAAGGGAAAAATTATAATACTCACTCTTAAAGATGCATATCTTACCTACATAACTACATCACAATTATTTGTGAAAAAACTATAATGGTTCATAAACTTTTCTCACCACAATAGTTTGTAACATTTTAATGTTTATAACACAACCACAATGGTTCGTAACTAAGTCTTTTCTTATGGTGTGTCCCTTCATAACATAACTACTATGATTCATTACAAACACCACAAACAATAAGAACCCTTCTTATGGTAAGGGAGTGTGTAGCATAGGTTTTCCTTAAGTAAAAAAGGAAATGACTAAAGAGAGAAAAAAAAAAGGGAGACAAATCAGAGTAAAAAGAAGAAAAGAGTTGTCTGTCAACTGCATGAGGAAAGATGAAAAGAAAAATAATGAGTTATTTTAGGGGGGAAAAAAAAACACTTTTGAATGGACTTTTTGTGTATTTAAACATAGAAGAAATGTGTGTGTGTGGCGGGGAAGAGAGGGGGGGGGGGGGGGGTGTTTATATACCTAAAACATGGATCCCCTCCTCTTGGCCCCAGAGTATGATGGGATTGAGTGATGAGATTACTAGTATAGTATGATGGTATTAGGCTGAAAATGTGAGATAAATTGCGTTTTTGTTTGTGCACTAATGTGGTGGTATTAGTTGGTTGGGATTAAATTTAAGAAATAATTAAAAGCCCTCATTATATAAAAGGTGGTTTGTTGATTTTGTAAAGTGGGGGACAAAATAGTATTTTCACCTCTAATCCCAAACCCTCCATGAGAATGTTAGTCCCATCATGTGGAGGGATTCATAGTCCCATCCCATGCTATTTTTGCCAACCAAATGTTATTTATGTGGGATCCACTGGATTACTAATCCAATCCCCTCACTCATCTATGGAGCTAAACAAACACGGCCATTTTCTCGTGTTGTGGTTCTTGGAGATTTTTCCCATATCCCTTTTTTAAGGGATTTTTTGTGTTTGAATTTGAATGTTAGTTGTTGTGATCTTAGGTTGCTAATTTAGATGTGAATCCCATGGAAAGGGAAGAAATCTGATTTGAAACTTCTATTTTTGGGCCTTCATAGTCATGCAGTTGGCTTTTCTTATCAGGTTATATATCCTTTTTCATCAGTTTTTCCTTTCCTTTTGAAGGGTCTCATTCTTAAGTTTAATCTGAAACCAAAAAATGGGCCGGGCACAATATTCCTTTCCTATAGCTTGAGTTTCATTTTCAGTTTTAACATATAACATCCTTTAGTTTAAGATGAATTTCAATATTGTCCTTCCGTCTATAGATCCACTAGGAATCCTGATGGGAAATGTGCATGTCATGTGTGCTTTAGGAGGGAAAATTTGTCATTTTTACTAATATGAAGAACTGCTTTCCTATTTCCCACTTCTCCATTCGATAACAACCTAATGGAACCCCGTAACTAGTGAAAGGTAAGCAGTTGGGGATCCAAACAATGTTGGGCTTCTCTTGAGATTAAGATGAGGCAGCAAGCAATTTTGCCCTCTTGCCCGCTGAAGGCATCTAAGAAACACAGATAAAGCATTAGGTATAAAGCAGGGGAGAGAGATGCACTTTCAATAGCAACGCTTGCAACTTGAGAACCACCGTCACTAGCAGTATCACCGACATGAATTCCATGATCTTGCACAAAGTCCAAAATTGCAGCACTTGAGCAAGAATGACATATCACTCTTTAGGCTCCTTATTACCAGGTCCTGAAATCTCTTCGTTGAAAGCACCATTCCCTGATATAAAGAATTACATAAAATTGAATGAAACTAAAGGGATTGCCATATTAAAATTGAGAAATTGGCCTTCCACATTATAGTACCATAAATGTCACTGGTCAGCAATGATACATAGCTTTATGCAGCTTGAGCCTGCTCACTCTGGAACAATCCCCACAAATGTCCTGCGATTTCAAATAGCAAGGGAGGGTAAGCTCTCTCCAATGTGCACAAGCACTCACATGCCACTGCACTGGTTTGCCAGTCATACTTGTGGTTATAGTGAAGCAATTCACCATCAATTCTGAGGGTAATGGAAACAGAGATAATGGAGATCATCACATGCTCTTTCAGACAATATGTCATGGAGACCCTGTCAATCAAAGCTTGGGTTAGGCATGAAGGGTTTTGATGATGTCTGTCAGGATTCATTTGGTGGCTTCAAGTTAAAACTCATGATGACTGTGACTGAGAGTGCATTGGTGAATAAACCTTCAAGGGATGGGGTGGAGAGAGATGCTTCTTACAGAAGCACGGACACGCTGACACGACAAGTTTCAAAAAAAGGACACAACACGTAAGGGACATGCACAAAACATATAAATTTATATATATGAACATATCATTTAAAGATAATAAAAAAATACAATATAATTCTAATTCTTATTTGCATTGTTTTTTCTTTTAGCATTGTATTCTAAGGTTTTTTTTTTTTTTTTTAATTTCATATATGTCTAAGCAATGGACACCCGTGTCCTCCAGGTATCGTCCGAGTCTAAAAAAATTATTAAAAAATAGGACCACTATGGACGAGTGTTGAACACGTGCTGGGAAATGTCCGACAAGTGTTGGTATTTGACACGGACACGTCATCTTCTTTGAAGTGTCTATGCTTCATAGCACGTGCAAGGGTCAGTTAAAGGAATCAATGAAAAATTTTGTGTGATAATACATATGTATTAAATTTTTCTCAAAGTTGATTGGGTTAGTTGATCCCACCGACCACCATGTAGCTTTACCCTTGGTGATGTGGATGTGGTCATTTTCTGTCAAGATTCCTAATGGATCCAAAGGGAGAACACATTGAAACTTGCCTCGTACTATATAGGATTTTATATATTGAAATTGGCAATGTGGAAACCAAAGTAAAATCTCGCTCAAACTATAGTGACTATCAATGTAATTTACCATATTATATGGCATTGCCTTGCATCACTGTTTGGGCAAGTTAGTATGATTTTTCATTGAGTTAGCATTCATAGTGGATTGGTCTTTTGTGGTTTTAAATTTTAACCGGTCTTTTTTGTAATATGTAGCTTCTTTTTTTTCTTTCCTAGAGTGTGTGTGTGTGTGTGTGTGTGTGTTTGTAAGAAGTCTTTACGTGAACAAACTTGTTAGATTATGCCTCGTTTGGGAAGGCTCTATTTTAGCCAAAAAGCCAAAAAGTTACTAAATTAGCCAATTAGCCAATTAGTCATACCAAAAAGTCAACAATTACGGCTTCTCTCTACTTTTTGCACAGCTTTTCGTAATTAGTCAAAAAGTCATCCCAAACATACAAGTTTTTTTTACCTACCTTTTTAGCCAATTAGCCAAAAAGTTACTAAATTAGCCTGTTCCCATATGAAGCAATAAACTTTCATTTATTAGTTTGATTATTTTGGCTATGGCTCTTGTGCCTTCAAAATGATTCAAGATACAAAATAAAATGATCTCATTTCAATGTGAAATCCAAACACCTCTGTAGTAAAGTTTTTCCTTTGAAATCCAAACACCTCGCATTGGAGTATAGTTGGTGCCAATGTGACATATTTTCTCTATGTTTTCTTATATTTGTATGTTAAACATGAAACAGGATGGCGGCTTGACTACTTCCTTGTCTCAAGATCCATAGCAGACAATGTTCATGACTCTTACATTCTTCCAGATGTTACTGGCAGTGATCATAGTCCTATTGGCCTTGTTCTCAAGATCTAACTTTTGCAACATTATTAGAGTTATCCTCTTGAGGAAGGAAATTTTTTTGATGGAGGTGGAGGGAGAATCCTAATGAAGTTCATTTGCAGGTGTTGATCGAGTTACCAGGCACATACTAGCAGAATTCTGATTTAGTTAGCTGTGTTGGTGTTAGTTTTTGCCGAAGTAATATCATCAGAAGACGAGGACCTTGCAATTGGAAATCTAGGTGCCGGCAGAAATTATGATGATGCATTTTGAAATTCAGAATTGCGTTAGAATGTTGCATAGTGGGTTTATTCTGATCTTGATGATGCACTGTTGCTACTACTTATGAACAGGCTAATCGCATTTTGGACACTTAACGTTTTTTGCAGAAAGCTCCTGTGTGGTATCATCCTACACTGTAAGTCCTGTACAAACTGTTTTGATCTCCCAGGAATTCACTCTATTTTGGGCTGTAATGGTATTGATGCATGCATGAAGCATTTAGTGAATAGATTTTCTATGTTGTGAACGCATTTTGTTTGGTTATCGGGAGACTGACATTTTGGACCTAACATTAATGCCCTTTTGTTAGCAGAGACTGCTTCAACTCAAGAGGGCTTGATAGGTAACACAAAACTACTATTGACCCATTTTTGTACAAAAAATTTGTCACTACACTAGGAAGAAGATGGAACAAACAATTGATCTTTGGCTTTTGTGGTTGAGGCTTAATGCGTGGAAAGTGTTTGGAAATATGTAAAAATATGCAAAAAAATATCTTGGTATTTACCAAATTTTAGCATTTCCTTCACCGTAACGATAATCTATTGGCCAGTAATCTATTGGGCAATCATTGGTATGATTTTTTAGTTTTTGAATTTGTTTTATGAAACTTTAGCATCATAACAGCCAGTTTTATATTGTAGCATGACTTCAAGAAATAAAAACCTTTATTTGAAGCATTTTTTATTTATTTATTTTTTCAATCCTTATCTTTACATTTTAATTGTTCCCTTTCTAAAAAACGAAGGTTTACATTTGAGTTGGACCCATAAATTTGAAGGTTTTATACACTTTCTAAAGTCTCAATATGACTTGGAAGTTCTATTGATAAAAGCCTCCAATTAAAAATGAATATTTTTTAGAAATTCCCATTAAAATAAATATTTTTTTTCATATAAAATAAATAAATATGCTTTTTACCAATCTATTCTTTTTCGAAAACATATACTAACATATGAGATGACAATAATATGATGGAGTCCAGCATAATTTGGGTCAAAGGGCTTTTGATCTAGCTTGCCTTGCAAGTGATGATGGCATGATTACAACATCCATTACTAGCTGAAGCGCATGCATGTTTGGATGCACTCCAATGGGTTGTACAGAAAGGAATGAACCATATAAATGTGTACACAGACTGTCAGGATAGCATTACCCAAAATATGAACATATAAACATATAAATGTGTACATAAACATATAAACATATAAATGTATTTTGTGGCAAATGTTACTTATTTTTTTGGTAAGTTGCAACAATTTATGATTCATAAATGAAATTACGCATTTTGTAATAATGTTACACATTTTTATCCAAGCATTTTCTAACCATAAAATGCATAACATTATCATAAAAATACGTAACATTATCACAAAATATGTAACTTTATTTTTGAATCACAAATTATTGTAACTCTACAAAAAAAAAAAAATATATGAAATATTTATTACAAAAAACATGCACCACAAAAATATATAATAAGGATAGCATTACCCAAAATATTACTGGCTTAGTAATTTATTTGACTTTTGTCACATCAGCATATTTATTACAAAAATACGTAATATATATCAAAAAAATACATAATAAGTGTAGAATTGCTCAAAATAATACTGACTTTGTAATTTATTAGGAAATTCTACCTACACCAATTTAACTCCTTACACCCTTAGAATTTAATAATTATTTTTATTTTTTATTTTATAATTTTATAATTTCTTTATTACTGGCATCCCTAACATTTCTCTTTCCCTTTCCTTTACACCCATAACCTAAAAAACCTACCACCATCACCTCCAACCACCATCCTTCTAACCCAAACGGTTAGATCAATCATCATCTTCATTGTTCCCTTCAAATTCGAACTCCAATGACTTCATTCCAACTTTATAAATTCAATATACACACAAAAGTCTTAAAGTTTGCCTGAACTTCGCTTCTAATATTTTCCCTGAAAAACACAAAGGCTCCATCTTAAAGCCCAAACCTTAAATACCCATTAAGAATAGCAGTCCAAGAAACAACATTTCGTTCCGACATTTATCAAACAACTTGCGCACCTCAACTAAATCTCCGATTCTCGCATAGGCACTAATCAAATTGTTATCCACAAATAAGACTGAGCTCCAACACCTTATAACAATTATATGTAACTTTCTAACTTCTTTAATGTTGTAACACAATTGAAGTCGGGAAGCAAGCAAATCAGAATCAACCAATTGATTGATCAAATCATTAGGGAAATTGGGTTGTGGGTATTCTTGGGAGCTTGAAACATTGGACAAATAGGTTGTTTTTTTTTTTTTTTTTTTGATTCAAAAAAATAGATATGTAGATAGGTTACTCCAACATATCCGTCAGGGAGTATTGCCTCTTAGCATCTACAATATATGCAAGAACTCCACCGCACTTACGTCGGGGTCGAAGCTTAGGCCTCTATTAAAAAAAATGGATATGCAGATAGGTTACTCCAACATATCCGCTAGGGAGTATTGCCCCTTAACATCTACAACATATCTGCAGGGAATCCCACCGCACCTATGTCGGGGCCGAAGCTTAGGCCCCGCGTGCTCCAGGCACTAAGGAGTATGTTTAATCCCAATAAGGGGTTATGGAGACTTAAACCCAAGCCTTGAGCGAGTGATTCGAAGGTGTTATCATGGAATCAACCCCCTGTTGGTGACAAATAGGTTGTTACTGGAGGATTTTTGGAAGAAAAAGAAGGAAGATTTTGGAGGTAATCATGGTGAGAACTCTTTGGAACTGTTAATTTAAAGTTTCTTGTGGGGTTTGGTGATTTGGGTGGTTGAATATCAGGAAGGGAAGATGGGTGAAACAGTAATTTGCGATAATACGAAACAGAGTAATTTGGCGTTGGTTCAATTTGAGTGGCTGATTCTTCTTCTCTGCAGCTGTTGGAGATGGGGGTTGGAATGAATGGTGTTGGGTAGGTTGCGGGTTGATTTTTTTTAATTTATCCAGTTTTGAATGAATGGTGGATTTGAGATTTTTTTACCCATAATAGAACTGTCGAATCGCGAGCATTTTTAATGATTTATAAAATTTTGTATTTTCAATTTGTTTAGATATTCTATTTGTATTTTAAATTAATTTTTTTTTAAATATTCTGTTGAATATATTCCATTGAAAAAAGAATTTTCAACTTGAATATTTTTTTGAATTGAAAAAAATAAATACATTATTTATCTATATATATATTTTTAAATCTAACTATAAAAATAATAAATAAAAAAGATGATATATGCTGATTGATTTTTATTTTCAAAAATAAATATAGATGTAACAATACAGAGACATATAATTTCTACTACAGCTATGTTCATGGTTTTGGTGATTTGAATTGTTTTTATATTTTAAGAATCATAAATTGTAATACTTTATGGGGATAAAGCATTTTATGCTTGTAATATGTGGATAAGACATACAATAATTGTAATATTCTAAAGTTTCAAACTTTCTTTCTTTGGATGAGGCATGTAGTGATTATAATATTTTTTTAAGTCATTGACTGTAATATATTTTTTTAAAGGAATTACACAAGTTGAATTATGTTGAAAATTTATAAAATTTTAAACCGTCAAACTGATTCGCATCCATCCGCTAATCCTTCAATCCGCATCTGTTGGATTTACGGACGGATGTGGATTGATTTTCTCTAATCCACAAATTTGACGGACGGATAGCAGGTTTGAGGTTTCGTCGCTGTAATCAATCAATGTTCAATCCTAGTTTTTTTTTTTTTTTTTTCTTTTTTAAAGTTTTGGGTGTGAGGAGGAGTAGGAGAAAGAGAGATTATAAACGGGGACAGTAAAAAAATTATAAAATTATAAAATAAAAAAATTAATTTTTAGAAGTAGAAGTCATTAAATTAGTGATGTAGGTAGAAATTTCTTAATTTATTTGATCTTTTGCTGGTTCGCGCACGGTTGACCAAGTGCATCTTACGTGGATTTAGACCTGATTTAAGAGCATATTATTTAAATAATTTTTTAATATTTTATAAAAAAAATATATTTAAAAAAATAAAGAGAATAATAGGAAAATTTAATAATTTTTAAACGTTGCCGAAGGAGGACCATGTCGCAGAATCATTAGACAGAGAGACAGAGAGGCTTTTCCAAGTGAGTGAGTGTGTGTTTTTTCCCCGAGCTCACAGATTCGAGTTTTTCTGAAGCAAACGAGAGAGAGAGAGAGAGAGAGAGAGAGACGAGACGAGACGTGATGGCAGCTCGGAAGAGAGCCACATCGGAGGCCAGCACCAGCGCCACCGCGAAGCCTCCAACCACCACCGAAACTCAACCCCAAACCACGGAGGCTCCGATCGCTCCGTCGAAGGCTGGACAAATCCTGAAAGTGTCTGTGATCTTCTTCTTGGTTCCATATTTGTACTTGATTTTGTATCACTACAACATGGAAGCAGAGCTGAAGCGATCGATCCTCATCAACGCCCTCCTCAGTTCCGCTGGATTTTTCCTAACCCTAATTATGATCCCCGTCGCCTCCAAATACGTCTTGAGGCGCAATTTGTTTGGTTTCGATATCAACAAGAAGGGCACTCCTCAAGGTTCTGTCAAAGTGTGAGTTCGTTTTTTTTTTTTTTTTTTTTTTTCTTTTTTTGAGGAAAACATTTGAATTTGTCACAGTTCATGAGCTGAGAATGCTTTGGATTTTAATTCGTTTGCAACTTCATCCTTGAGCATTCTATGTGTTGAAATTAATGACTTTGAGATAATTTTAGATTACTAGCTTGAGCACAAAATACCACCCAGTAAACAGAAGAACCGAACCAATCCCATGTTCGGTAGATTCAGTTTTTAACTACATTGGTTCGGCTCTGTTACGGAATCGAGGAGCCCACAAATGCAAAGCAATACACATACCTAGCACCATATCCGCTTAAAAGCTTAAGCTATAAGTGGAGAGCCCATCTAATGTATATTGAGACCTATCTCTTTTATTTTTTTATCTGTGATGTGGGACTCTACCTTCACACATGCTCTAACAGGTTCTAGGTCTTCAAATCATCAGCCCTATAGGATTGGGTTGGTTGGTGATTTAGGCTTTGCCTCAACCGAGAACCAAAATTATATATATTACATAAATTTAATTTATGTTGAACGAAGGAAGTATTGGAAGTTTGAGTTGGATTTTACAATAGCTGATTTTATTTTATTCACTGTGTTACTGGATTTAATTTGCATTGCTTGTGTTTAAGCTTGAGTTGGACTTCCTATTGTGTGAAATAATATTTTGTTCTTCATTTGTGTTATGTTTAAATATTAAAGTTTGTTTATTATTGATTGATTCACATAATTTTAGTATAGTGGAATCGTGGTTCCAACCCAAACAATATTGGGTTGGTTTGGTCCAGGGTTGAAAAACTTGAAACCTATCATAATTGGGTTGGTTCTAAATTTAGTGCCAGCCCAAACAAAACTAACCCATGTGCACTCCTAGTCGTTATTCAATCAAAGTGTGAGAGACTGTTTTGGTATTATTTGTTAGATCATTTATTTGCAACTTGCATGTTCTATCAGAAATGTGGGTTTTTGTAATTTCATGTTGATTTAATGAAGTAAGCGACTTTTAGATTCTTATTTTGTTTATTAATGTTGATGGTGTGAGAATATGTGTTCTCCTAGGATTAGGAATAAGTGTCCTATATCTATTAGACTTCTATATATCTCAGTAATGTATTCATGTAGGATTAGGAATTAGTGGTACTCTATATAAATGATGTATGTATTCTTTGTTCAATCGAATTCAAGACTAATATACAGTTTTATTCAGAAAACTTACATGGTATCAGAGCAGGTTGAGAAACCCTAGCACCGTAGGTCTCTCTCCTTCTCTCAAACCTGATTGTTGATCGAAGCCCTTTGCTTCATCAATCGTCAGTCGTGAATCTTCTCCTTGGCACAGTCTGGAGCCCTTTGCTTCATCAATCGTCAGTCGTGAATCTTCTCCTTGGCACAGTCTGGTTCGCGATTCCTCTCTCTCTCTCTTTGCCCTGGTTGTCGAACGAAGCTTCTTGCTTCGTCGATCATCTGGTTGGGTCTGATTCATCTGATTCCTTGCAACTGTTCGACTCATCTATTCGACTCGCCGTCTTCTCTCTCTCATTCTGGTTCGCATGTGTCGGCTTCAGGTTCTCACTCCTCTAGTTTGGTTCTCTTGGCTCCGTCTGTTAACTGAGTTAGTGACACATCTCAGTTTGGTTCTTCAGTGTTTCCTTTATTATACTTTGACCTAACTATTCTACAACTTTGCTTTATAATGGACCCTAAAATTCAAGTCATTAAATGTAAACTCACTGGTGGCAATTATGCCTATTGGGCCAGTGTTATGAAGAATTTTCTTCTTGGTCAAAAAAAATGGGGCTATGTTTCTGGTTCTGCTCCTGCGTCCATCGGACCCGAAGGTAGAAGGGTATCTGTCTTCCTGTGACATTTGGGATTGTGATAATGCCCAAGTTCTTACCTGGTTTCATAACTCTGTGGATGACCGTATTGGAATGATGTTTTCCAAGTACAGTACTGCCAAGGAAGTGTGGGATTATTTACTCGGTGTTTATCAGCAGTCCAACTTTGCCAAGCGGTATGAGTTGGAAACAACTATTCAGAGTGCTCGTCAGCGGGATCAAACTATTCAGGACTTTTATATTGAGATGACAGGTCTCTGGGATCAGTTGGCTCTTATGGAACCACATAGTCTCAAGATACTAGACGCTTATATTTAGTTTCGGGAACAGGGTCGTTTAGTCCAGTTCTTAACAGCTCTCTCCCCTCAGTATGAGGCTATTCGAGGTGGCATCCTTCACCGATCTCCTCTTCCCTCTGTGGATGCTATTGTTCGTGAACTCCTCTCCGAGGAAACCCGTCTTAAGACGGCCAGTCAGACTTTGCCTCCTTCTGTGTTCTTGGCTCCTGCCAAGCCACCCTTGTTATCGACCCCTCCTCCTCATCAACTTCAGGCTATTGCGAAACCCAAGAGAGGACCATTAGGGCCAGATGAGTGTGCTTTCTGCCATCAGAGGGGTCATTGGAAGAACAATTGTCCCAAAAAGAGATGTCAGCCTGCTCCGTCTTCTCAGACACAGTTCCGCGGTCCTACTTCGAGTACTTTCCGACCTCCTGCTGCTTACACTGTATCTACTCCGGCTCCCGATCCTGACTTGACTTCCTTGAGTGCTCAGGTTGCACAACTTCAGCATATCCTGTCCACCTCTCAGTCATTCCCATCTGCCTCCGTTCTTACCTCTCTTCATTCAGGTTTGCTTGGGTCCTCTTCAGGTATCCCTTCTTCTGTCTGGATTTTTGATTCTGGTGCCCTCATCATATGACTCCTCACCTTTCCTTACTTCAAAATTGTATTCCCCCACCCGTTCCTATTACTATTAATACTGCTAATGGATCTGGTATGTCTGTTTTATCTGTTGGGTCTGTCTCACCCTCTGCCATGTCTGCTGTTACTATTCCTTCTGTTTTTTATGTTCCTCAGTTATCTGTTAGTTTGTTATCTATCAGTCAACTTGATGCGTCTGGTTTTGATGTTATCTTTTCCTCTTCTGTCTGTTGTGTGCAGGATCGGGTGTCCAAGAAGCAGATTGGGACCGGCCGTAGAATTGGAGATCTCTATGTAGTTGAAAGTTTGCATCTCCCCTTATCCACCTCTCCAGCTGCACTTTCCTCGCTTCAATTAGATTCTCAGTCGAGTCAGTTTTACTTATGGCATTCTCGTCTCGGTCATTTGTCTGTTGACCGCTTACGGTCTTTAGCTCAGTCAGGATTGTTGGGTAAAGTTTCTCCTAGTTAAATTGATGAATGTCGAGAGTGTAAACTTGCCAAAATGTCAGCTTTACCTTTTAATAAAAGTACATCTATTTCTGTTTCTCCTTTCTCTCTTGTGCATACTGATGTCTGGGGACCCTCTCCTGTTCTTATTAAAGGGGGTTCAGTATACTATGTGTCTTTTGTTGATGATTGCACCCGTTACACGTGGGTTTATCTTATGACTCATAAGTCTGACTTCTACCAGATATATCGTACTTTCCAGTCCATGGTCACTACACAGTTTGGATCTACTATTAAAATGTTGCGGTCTGACTTGGGTGGGGAATACTTTAAAACTGAATTCTGTGAATATTTGGCCAACTTGGGTACCATTCACCAAACTTCTTGTACTGATACACCTGCCTAAAATGGCCGAGCTGAGCGTAAACACCGTCATCTTCTTGAGACAGCTAGGTCTCTTCTTCTCTCTGCCTCCGTTCCAGCTCCGTTTTGGGGTGAGGCAGTTCTTACTGCTGCTTTTCTTCTCAACCGTATGCCTACCCCCATTCTTTGTGGTCGGTCTCCTTATGAGGCTCTCTTTTCTCAACTTCCTAATTACTCCCTCCTTCGTGTGTTTGGGTCTGCGTGTTTTGTCCTGTTACCCCGTAAAGATAGGACTAAACTTAGTGTCCAGTCTGTCCTATGTGTTTTTTTGGGATATAGTCTCACTCAGAAAGGTTATCGCTGTTATGACCCTGTTTCTCGTCGCCTTTATGTCTCCCGCCATGTTGCCTTTCTCGAACGTCTATCTTACTTTCAGCTTCCTCCTCTCACCGCCCCAGTTTCCAAAGAGGATTTGGTTCATATTGATCCATTTCCTTCTAAGGTCTCATCTGATGAGTACATCTCTACAGTTCCTCCTGAGCTTATTCCATCTTCTCCTCCTGCTTCACCTCTGACTACTTCTCCTTCTTCGCCTTCTCCTCCTTCTTCTCCTCCGTTGTTAGTTTATTCTCGTCGCAAGGTTCCTCCTCTACCAGTTGTCTCTACCCCTGCTGTTGATCCTCCTGCTTCTGACGACTCTGATCCTGCTGCACACCGATATCCTCCTCGAGCGCGTCATCCTCCAAAAAGGTTGGGTTGGTCTAATACTTGTTTTTCGTACCTTTTTGTCTGCTATTCACTCTTTTGCAGAACCTCAGTCTTACAAGGAGGCCTGTCAGGATCCTCATTGGGTTCAAGCTATAGAGGATGAGTTGTTTGCTCTACAGAAAACTAGTACTTGGGAGTTGGTTCCTTTACCTGCTGGTAAGAATCTGGTTGGTTGCAAATGGGTCTACAAAGTCAAGACTCATTCTGATGGTTCTCTTGAGCGCTACAAAGCTTGTCTGGTGGCCAAAGGTTTCTCCAAAGAGTATGGTATTGATTATGAGGAGACATTTGCTCCTGTTGCCAAGATGACTACTGTCCGTACTTTGATTTCTGTCGCTGTTGTTCGTTCTTGGCCTCTTTATCAGATGGATGTTAAGAATGCTTTTCTTAATGGCCATCTCACTGAGGAGGTTTACATGCGTCCTCCCCCTGGTCTTCACCATTCCTCTGGCCAAGTCTGTCGTCTTCGGCGTGCTCTATATGGTCTGAAGCAGTCTCCTCGTGCTTGGTATGATCGCTTTCAGACTGCTGTTACTGAGCTTGGGTTTCATCCTTCTGCTTCCGACTCTGCTTTATTTCTAAGACATACCTCGGTTGGTTTTGTTGCTCTCTTACTATATGTAGATGATATGATCATCACTGGCTCTGACTCTTCTGCTATCTCTGAGGTCAAGCAGCATCTATTCCGCACCTTCGAAATGAAGGATCTGGGACCATTGCGGTATTTTCTTGGCATTGAGGTGGCTTCTTCTCCCAAGGGTTACTTTCTGTCCCAGGCTAAGTATGCTAACGAGGTTATCCATCGTGCCAGACTTACTGACACTAAGCTGTCTGATACCCCCATTGAGCTTAATGTAAAGCTCAACACTACTGATGGGGTTCCTCTAGATGATCCTACGTTATATCGCGAGCTTGTGGGTTGTTTAGTCTATCTGACAGTTACTCGCCCTGATCTTGCCTATGCTGTCCATGTGATTAGTCAGTTTGTTTCTGCCCCTCGCTCTACACATTGGGCTGCTTTGCTTCGGATTCTTCGCTATCTTCGCAGTACTATCTTTCAGGGCTTGCTTATCTCTTCTACTTCTTCCTTGGACTTGGTGGCTTATGCTGATGCTGATTGGGCTGGTGATGTTAATGATCGTAAATCTACTTCTGGTTTCTGTATGTTTCTTGGTGATTCCCTTATTTCTTGGAAAAGCAAGAAACAGACTGTTGTTGCCCGTTCTACTGCCGAAGCTGAGTATCGTGCTCTGGCTCATGCTACTGCTGAAATTGTCTGGCTTCGTAATCTCTTATTTGAGTTGGGCGTCCCTCAATCTTCCCCGACCTCTCTCTATTGTGACAACCGAAGTGCTATTCAAATTGCTCATAACACTGTCTTCCATGAACGGACAAAGCATATTGAGATTGATTGTCACTTCGTCCGTCAGCATCTACAGTCTGGCTTTATCTCGCTTCCTTTTGTCTCTTCGGCTCTGCAACTTGTTGACTTCTTCACTAAGACTCACACCACTGCTCGGTTTCGGTTCTTTCTTGACAAACTCTCAATGTTTTCTGCTAAAACACCTTGAGTTTGAGCGGGGGTGTGAGAATATGTGTTCTCCTAGGATTAGGAATAAGTGTCCTATATCTATTAGACTTCTATATGTCTCAGTAATGTATTCATGTAGGATTAGGAATTAGTGGTACTCTATATAAATGATGTATGTATTCTTTGTTCAATCGAATTCAAGACTAATATACAGTTTTATTCAGAAAACTTACAGAAGGATAGTTTAAGTTCTTAAAATGTTTACCTTTAATCTAGGCCTTGATGTTTGTATTGTCTCAGCATGATTTGGCTAGTGTTTTTGCTAATGATACTTTTTGGTATTATATGTCCTATGGAGATCATAAACTGGATTCCTTAGCTTGGAGGGTTTTGCACTATGTTCTATAAAGAACAATGAAAAACAAACAAACAAACAAACAAAAGGGAGACAAACTTTACCCTGTGCTATGATAAGTTTATAGTTTTCAGATGACTGTGTATCTCATTTTTTACATTCATCTATTTCACTTTGCTTGCTGAAGACTGTCGAACTACTTTGCTTGCCAAACACCATTGGACTCCTTTGCTGGACGACTTCCATCTTTGCCGAAGAGCATTCACTCTGTTTTGTTTTTTTTGTTTTGTTTGTTTTTATATGAAGTTTTTATTTTAATCATGTTTGATCATATAACAAATTGCTTTTGGTGTCTGATTAATGGCTATAAACTTTTGTAGGGAGAGGCTGAGTGTGAGCATTTTGTAATGGTTATAGTCAATGGTAGTTTGGTGTCAGATCTGGAAAAATAGCTTATTAATACTTTTACTATATATATGTTTGGTTAATATGGAAGGTTATTTTGGTGAAATAGAATGAAACCCTTTTTTCCTTTTCTCTTATTTAGTCTGAGAAACCACATTCTTTTATCTTTTATTCATCCAAATAGAATGGTGAGAAACCATAATCAGTTCCTTTCTTTTCCCACCTAGGTGAGAAACTACAATCATTTGTTTTCTTTTCTTTTCTCACCTCGATCCAAATAGAGTTAATGGTGATCCTGTACATATGCTATACAGATTTTGCACTGAAATTTGTGGTTGTGAAATGCTTTAGCTGGTTGAGTAGCCTTTTTATTTCTTACATCATTTTATGTGATTAGATCATATCAAGATAATATCTTGTTCTTCATATACATCTTTTAGTGAACTTCACTTATTGAGGCTATTTTGTGTTTTGCAGGCCTGAGTCATTGGGTATTGCTGTTGGGATTGTTTTTTTAGTGTTGGCAATATTGTTTCAGTATTTCAACTTTACATCAGATTCAAACGTAAGCACTCCAGCTTACTGTTTCTTTAGATTGTTTGGTCAAATTTTCTATTCAATAGCTTTTTTCCTTTTATGATTTCATTTTTGTTGTTACTTATCAAAATAAGGATTTCATCTCTTACTTTTATCATGTGAGTAACTTGTCTTTACTTTCCTTTTTTCTCCTTTCTTATTTTTGGAATGATACGTTGTTGAATATGAATCTATATTATGTTAGTTTCAAGTTGGTGTGGTGTGGTGTGGTGTTCGCCATGTTTATATATTCTATTTATTTTTAGAATCAATGGGTATTTTGATAAATTTTAGAATTGCTGGTCATGGGCTATTAATTGAATTTTGTAGTAAGGCAATAATGTTAAATATGGAGAGATAATAGAGACAGAAAGGATAAAAGAAAGGACACAAAGGTTTAACGTGGTTCGACCAATCTTGGCCTACATCCACACACATAAAGCCTATGAGCTACATCTTTTATTTACTCAACTTGATACTCGTGATTACATGATACACTATATATATATACAGTGTGAGATACAATCAAATCTCTTCAGTTAAGGGATTGAAATAAATCAAAGATACAAAAAAACATGGTAAGCACAAATAATGGGATCTCCATATATTTTGATATCTTCCATATCTTCTGATATTTTTAACAAAATAATCTTATCTCTAACACTATTTTAGGTATTCGGTTCAATTGTCAAATCTTGTTGAGTTGGCTTGGGAAAGCAATAGAAGGGAAGAATTTCTAGAACGCATTGGGTTAGTTAGTAATAGATATAGTTAAAGAAATCTGTTTTGATGTGTCGAGGTGGTGTGGGCATGCACTTCTCAAGGAAGTCTTTCTAGCCTTTTTATTTTTTATTTTTATTTATTAACTTGCTCCGAGTGAGGCATTGGTTGTGGATTGTGCTTTGATTTATTAAGGGAAGGTTGGTGGAACCTTGTTTTAGGAGAGCTCTCCAGTGTTGGGAGTTGGAAGATGTTATGAGCTTTGAGATGTTTTATGGAAATTATGGAGTTTGTTGATGATTCTATCAATACGAAAGCTAGGAAAGGTGGGCAAGTTTGATGTGAAATTGTACAATGGTCTTTTGTTTGGATATGAGATCCCAACCTTTCTTCAAAAAGGTGTTTGGACAAGTGAAAGTTCCATCTGTCGTCTCCTTTTTTGTTTGGACTGCAACTTTGGAGGTTATTTTGACTGTCTTGGGGTGCAAGGGAGGGAACCTACCTCATTTGTGTTGCATGTACACATCAGATAAATCTGTGTATCTTTTTTTTGCTGCCCTATGATGTTGCTAGGGAGTTGTGGAGCATGTTATATTCCATTTACAATATTTGTTGGGTTGTGTCAAAGTCAGTGAAAAAGTTCTGGTTTGTTGGAGTATGGTTGCACATGTAGGAGTAGGAGTGCGGAGTTAACTTGGGGATGCTCCTCTGTGCCTCATTTCCATGCGTGCAGGAGCAGTATAGATGGATTTTTGAGGATATTGCGCTGCCAATCTAGATTGAAAGAATTTTGTCTTTTGTGTGTCTATGTGATAGATACATGTATTCCACGTGTCTAGAGCGTGTCCAATTTTATAATTTTTTTAAAAAATGGCTTGTCATGTATGGACATGTGTATTGCGGGTGTTAATGTCAATACATATGGGACATTGACATAGCACCCTAGGAGCTTTTTTCATGCTTCCAAGGAGGCAGAATTTTCTCTATGCCATGACATATCGTATAAGGTTATTGATATTGTCAAGTACTCCTATCCCAGGCAATATATTTACCACATCTTGGGAGTGTCCATAATTTAGAGTAAACGTTCATATTCTTTACATGTGGATAGTTCTTCTATAGACATTGATAAGACGCATTTTGGAATTGGTGTTCATCGCCGTTGTTAAATTTAGAAGAAATGTGATTAGTGTTTATGTAACAAAGGTTTCAATGGGGGAAAGGTAGAATGAAGAGTGTTTCATGTGCTGCCTATATATGTAGATATATTATTAATATATAACAAGGCTTGGTTTGGTTTGGTTTGGTTTGATTTGAATATATAATCTTATCCTTGCCATATTGTCACGGGCCAATTCCTTTAGAGGCGCAGCGGATCAATTTTTCGCTTGTGTGGCGCTCAAACTCCACCAAGTTTAAGCCCGCCATAGCTCATTGACAAATCGAATGTTGATGATCTCACCCGTTTTGAACATTAGGGCCCAATGCTTTGTCAAGCAAACAACTTCACAAGAAAGCTCCGTTTTCACCTGGATGCCACAAGTAGGCCTAATGCCACAAGTGCACCAAGCACGATATAAGTCGCTTCATAGCTCCAAGCTTCTTTCAAGGTGCTCGCCCAACTTAGGCTCATGTCATCAAGGTGCCTAGCCACACAATAATGTGCTAGCGAAGGCCCTCAACTTAGCTGACAAGCCAACATTGCATGTTGGGTCTTTGATAGCATCTCGAAGTGTCATAGGGTCAAGCATGTCTCAATAGATGCATATTGGATGGCCACTTGGTCATGCGAGGCTCACAAGCCACCGAGGGTCAATTTTTTGCCCACGGCATAGTCCTTGTGCCAACATGTGTGTTAGATTCCGCTTAAGGCCATTGCGCACCTTAGTGTTGCACCAACGTGTAGCATGAGTAAGACAACGTCTCACTCCGTAGCTCGCTTGCAGCATAATGTAGTCCCTCAATGGACTTAGTCAATGCATAGCTTGATGCCTTCATTCGATGGCTCACATATGCGGTGTTGCCTTCCAATTGCTTAGCTTAAGCCACGGGATCCCCTCCTGCAAGGTTGAACCCAAACCAAGCACTTGAGTTGGCACTTTGGTGGTGCCTCGATAGCCCATTCGGTCTAAAACGAGTCTCCAAGATGCCATAACGCGTGGCATAAGGTAGACAACGTGCCAAACCTCTCCCTCGGGAGGCACACGTTGTGCTTACATTATTGCATCGTCCACGGGGCTCCCAAATCCACGTGGAGACTCTAGACACCTCTTCGAATGCCTAAAGCCTGCCCTTGAGTTGCCCCAAGGTTGCTCACTTGAAGCCCAGTTTGGGCGGGGAGGGAAGTAGGTAGGTAGCACATCTTGCCTCCTTATATATGCTTGTTAAGCAATTAGCCATCTGGCAGAAGGAAACATGCCTTTGTCAGAGGAGTCATAATGATTTTTCATAAATTCCACAAGTTGAGAAAAATCACGAAACTTGATTGGGAATACACTTCCCCCAAGGCCTCTTTACAATAAAAATTTCAGCCCGAAACTCCTTCATTTGAATGCCCAAACAACGCGCCAAAACTGTGCACTGTTGGCTGCTGCTGGTTGGCTGCTCTGCTGGGCTGGTGCTGCTGCTGCTGCTGCTGCTGGTTGCTGGCATGCTGCTGCTGGCTGCTGGCATGTTGGCTGCTGGCATGGGCTGCTGCTGGCAGCTAGTGCTGGCTGCTGGCATGGGCTGCGGCCATGCTGTTTGCTGGCTTCTGGTGGCCTACATGCCTTGGGCTGCTTGAATGGTCACACCACCACGAGCAAAATGTCACGGAGTGGCCTTGCAAGGCAACCCGTGACACATAGCCATGTCCAGTCTGCCTTACAGAATTTTTGTTGTCATACTTGTATATGTAGAATGTTCATACATCATAGCTTGTCATATGGAAGAAACTGATCTTAGAATTGCAAAAAATGATGTTTGTTTCTAACCTGCATGGTTAGGATGAGGCTTTTGTGGTGATTAGTTGAGTAGTGACTTGGCTTTATCTTCAGTTATCTAAATACTTGAGGTTATGGTCAATGGACTAAAGAATTGTATCACATTCACATTACTTTCCGCTGTTAAAATATTGAGGAGTATTAGTTAGATGATGAGGAAGTATTTGGTTTTGTTCATTCTTGACTTATTTTAAGTCTAAAGTTATCTGGTAGGAACCAATCATTTCGCCGTACTCTGACTAGTTTACCTAACAAAGTGATATGGATAGGGAGGGTATCAACTTTGTACTGAATTACCTAATTATTGTTTCATTTCGTTTTAGCTTAAGGAACCAAGAAGCAAGGTTGTTAAAATCGAGATTCTACATTGGATCGTTGGAGGTGTTTATAGGAACGGATCGTAGAATCAAATCGAGGATCGTAAGATCCTATCCAAAAAGACAAATTACATAATAATTTAATTTAAATAAATATTTCTTAAAAAGTATACACAAAATGAGCCTATATTCTATTAAAAAGAAATGAAGATATTGTGAAAAATATAATACTCCGTGTAAAATGTACATATAATAGTATACAATAGAAAACTCGATGGTAAAAATTTTGTATTTCATCAAAAAAGAAAGTGAAGAAGAAGAATTCTATAACGAAATACTTTACAATCTACAATAATACATAAAAAGTGAAGAAAAAATATTTAATAAAGTTGGATATGAAAATAGATTAAGAACTCAAAAGAGCAGTTTAACCGAATGATAAAGTTTGTCATTAGCATCCCTGGTAGAGCAGATTCGAGTCACAAAAATAATCTCTCCAAAAATTAGGATAAAGTTGTAATCATCTTACCCTCCTTAGACTCTGCTAAAGTTAAATTTGTTTTTCTGACTAGTTAATTTTATTAAATTACCGCAATATTTGAATATTTGTTTCCTAGTTTGTTTTTCTTAGTCTATTTGATTCAATATTAGTTAATTTTTATTATTTATTTTGACCACATGAATTGGTATTTAGACAACAAACATAAAATTTACTATAAAATATGTCATAAAATGCAAAACAAGGCTTGTAAATTGGATCGGATTTGGATCGGGATTCCACGATCCTATAAGATCCCATTACTAGGATCAAAAGATCCTACCTATAAGGATTTTTTTACACGATCCGGATTGATTGTACTCAAATGGATCGTAAGATTATAGGATCGTAAAATTCGGATCGAGATTCTGATAACCATGCCAAGAAGGTGGCTTAACAGATGAAGATTCCTTCATATCAACGTATCTCGTTGTACCTTTGTTTTTCATCCTTTAGTCTTATCTTTTATTTTTTTGTAATATTGTTGTTTTTCTTTTAAAGGTATCGAAACTCTTTTTCTTTTGCATTATTCAGTAGGACTCTTAAAACATTATTTGCTTCAAGTAGTTTAGATTGAACTTGTGCAGTGGCTTGTTGAGTACAATGCAGCATTGGCATCAGTATGCTTCATGATATTGCTTGGATTTGTAGATGATGTCCTGGATGTCCCTTGGAGAGTGTGAGTATTTTGATCATATCTTGAAGGTTTAGAGACCCATTTGTTTTGGGAGCACTGTTTCCTCTTTGCATTATATTCAGAATTGATTCTAAACTAGATCTTTATGTGATTTTATGTATTTTTGAAGAACAGGAAATTATTATTGCCATCAATTGCTGCTCTTCCTTTGTTGATGGCCTATGCTGGGCATACAACTATTATTATACCAAAGCCTCTCGTTCACTATCTCGGGCTTGAGGTTTTGGATCTGGGTACTCCTTTCTAAAACTGGGATCTTTTGTTTTCTTTCTTCTTTTTAAGTACCACTAGTGTAATTTCTTATTCATATGGTACTTCATTTCCCTGTACGAGCCAAATTTATATCCCTTAAACAATCGTTAACTGAGTGAGCTGAGTCTTTCATAATGAAATTAATACTAGCTACTTGAGTTCTGTCGATAGCTTGATTCATTACTCTAATTTTCTACAATTTCTGATGCATACAGGCTGGATATATAAACTCTATATGTGGCTTTTGGCTATTTTTTGTACAAACTCTATCAATATTCATGCTGGTTTAAATGGCCTGGAAGTTGGGCAGACAGTTGTAATTGCGTCTGCTGTAAGTGCTGAACCTTACACAAACATTAGAATGTAATCTATTATGAAATCTGACACAAAATAGTGGTTTGCAGATTTTGATACACAATGTAATGCAAATTGGAGTATCTTCGGACCCTGAATATAAACAGGCCCATGCATTTTCTATTTATCTTGTGCAACCGTTACTTGCCACTTCCTTAGCTTTACTTTCTTACAACTGGTAATGAGATCATTGTTGTCCTTCCTAGTCGTTCTGCAGATGTTCTTATGGCATAATCATGTGATCTTGAAAATCTCTCTTGGCTTTGTTCTAGGTATCCTTCATCAGTTTTTGTTGGTGATACATACACATACTTTGCTGGAATGACTATGGCTGTTGCTGGCATTCTAGGCCACTTTAGGTGTGTCTTCTAATTGTCCTACTCCCATCTTTCTCTGCTTGATAATATATTTTGTTTCGAACTGAGAATTTAATGAACGATATATGGAAGTTTATTATGCTGTCTTGAGGTATGATTTACCATATAAGCTTAAATGTGTAACACATGTAGTAGCTTTAAAAATTACAACTAGATATTTTACAGCTCAAAACTGTTTGATGGGACATTAAACTTTTTATGAAATTCATTCAAACATATTGAAACAATTTCTTGCTGCTACCGCCACCAAAGGGACATGTTTTATAACATGAAAAAAAATAAAAAATGGAAGCCTGGCAGCATAAGGAAGTTTAATGAACTCCCCTTCCCCTTAATTATATGTCATTTTTGTATGATTAGTATTGGCCTATGAAGCATGGGTATGGGTTCGAGTACTGCTGTTGGTACGATATGGGTACATTGATGCAGTAAAATCCAAAAAAAATAGAGTACGAGTATAGCTTGGTACATATGTAAAAAATATTTATTTTTAATTTGGAGTAATACAAAAATTGATTAAATGGTTTAATTTGTTAACATCCAACTTACAATTAACATTTAATGCCAAAAGTAAAAGTATAAACCAAAATTAAATGTTATTATATTAAATAACATACAAAGGGGGTGTTTGGTGGAGCTTTTTTTAGCCAACTTATGACTTCTGACTTCTGACTTTTAAAAAATTATTTTGGACTGTTTGGTTAAACTTATTTCAAATAGCTTTTGATTCTAACAACTTATTTTAAGTCAAAAAAGCTGATTCTGAAAAGCTGCTCACCCCTTGCTTCTGATTATCAGTTTCTGCTGTGGACATGTTAATTTACAGTTATATTCTTAGATTTTTTTATTTTTTATTTTTTAAAAAATAGAAAAAGACCTAAATGGACTATAGAATATTATTATTATTTTTTATGAGAAATGTAAACAAATAGTGAATAATAAAAAATAAAAGTTAATTGAAAAAGCTAGTTCACAGCTTATTTAACAAACACTACTCAGCAACTTAAATCTATAATCCAACAGCTATACCAAACAGATTAACAGCTTCTGATTAAAGTCATAATCTATAATCTGTTAAGTTATAATCTATAATCTATTTTAACAGCTACACCAAACAGGACCAAACTATAGCTTAACTTTAAAAACATGTTAAACATAAAACAAAAAATAAAAAAGAAGTCTAGTGAAAGGAATTTTATCTCTCGATTGAAGTACGGTATGGTTTGGGTATATATTAGGTACGTTTGGGTACGTCAAAAATTAAGAAAAAAAATTTGGGTACGTGTTTCGTGTACCCGGTACATATGCAGAAGTACCATACGTTGGTAAGTACCCGGTAATGGTACGGCATGTTTGTCGAAGTAACCATGCTTCATAGGTATTGGTTGTATCACGTGTTAATTGGCTTCTTATATTCTGCGAGAATTTTTCTTTCTTTTTTTTTTCTCTTTTTTGTTTTCCCTGATAAGTATACATGATTTCATATTAAGCTGCAAAACATTAAAAGATTTCATCTTTAATTTTGGCTTCTCGTGGCAAGTTTGTCATGTTGAAACTCTTAGTCAATGTCTTCGGAGTTCAAATATTAATTTGTTCTACTGATAGAAAGAGATGAAGGAAATCTGGCTTATTGATAATGGTTTCAGACTGAATGTTCATCCATATAGAAGAGGATATTGTATCAAAAAGACGTAGGCCGTGTCCCTTACACCTCACTAAGCCATTACTTAGTTGTAGACCTCTAATGGAAACTCAAAGTGGAGACCTTATGAAACCTAAACCTGTTGAGAAGCACACCATCCTCAATGGTGATATACAATTGCCAAAAACTGTTCTGACACTAGTATCACACCCTAACACTCTGTATGTTGTGGATGTGACTCAACACTTGTCCTAGTTGTATGTCTTTAAGTTCATTTGGTAGGTGATCATTTCTACTTCATACTCATTAGAATGGCTAACGGCTAAGTTGATGTGATGTAGCACTGCACTGAATTTTGAAAGCATAGGTTATTTGATGGCCTTAACAATGAATAATTTAGGGTTTAAAGGGTTAAATTGAAGGCTAATAGGCAAGGGAAGAGATTAGCGTTGATTTGGGGGTGATTGGATAGGGTTTTGAGGTTAAAAGATGCACATTAGAGGGCTGTGAATAGTAATCCGATAATAGTAAATTGAAAGAGAAAAGAAAAAGAAAGAAGAAGATCAGCCTAGGAATCACTCCTAGAATCCCTTAGGCATCACACCTAGAGTTTGATTGCATCATACAATCCATAAAGAAGCTTCAAGACCTCTTGAAATTCTCTAAAATATTAACTCTATTAAATTGTAAGCATTATATAGTTTTATATAGGATTAGGAGACTTGCTAAACCAATTAGAACTAAAAAAAGAAATTACTAAAATATTTTTGAATTCTAAAACCAATTTAAGACCAAACAAGAAAACGAAAACAAAGACTAATTATATAACTTGACCCACAAGATGACTCATAGGCGACCCACGACCCGGGAGCTTCTATTTGCACATCCCTATTCCCCTCTTTACACACATTTAATAAAAAATATTTTTATTATAATTTTATTTTCAAGTGAAATTACTATTATGGACATTAAATAACCACATTCGGAAGTTGAATGTCGAAAAAATAAAAAAAATTCGGAACTCTACTTCCGAACAAGTTATTTATTTTCGGAATGCTACTTCCGAACCAATTGTTTATTTTCGGAAATCTACTTCCGAACCAATTATTTATTGAAAAAGATGTGTAAAGAGGGGAATGAGTGTGTGCAAATAAAAGCTCCCCCCACGACCCATGTCAGCAAATATAAAATTACCAAAATACCCCTAACCTTAAAAATCTTAGAAAACATAAAAATAATAATAAAATAAGACTCTAATAATACTAGAAACATAATTATAGAAGATTTCTATCAGTTTCTCTATGAAATCATGTCAATGTTCAAGTATCATCACTTCTCTGAATTTTGCCTTCCTTGAGCTTCTTATACTCCGCATCATGACGTCCTTTCAATTGTCCGCATACCTGATGCACCATTATTTATTAAAGTATGTAATTCTTCCCTTTCAAATGCTTGTTATTTGCTTTTAATTCTACCTGTATTCTGTTACGAGGGACATTCTTGTCTTTGTAAACAAAACCTTCCTCCTATTGTGCATTAGCATGACACAGATACATTTATTGGATGTTTTGACACAAGCATCATTGACTTGCAGAGTAACCACTTCTCTGGCAACTTGCAGCTTGATCTTTTTCAGTGATTTGTACAAAAATAGAAGCTCAAGATATGCAGAATTTCTCGTTAGATATTGCTAAAGTCAGCACAAAAAGATATACAGTAGTGAAAGCTAACACTGTTTATAAAATAAAATTAAAAATAAATAGTTTTCACACTTAAAAAAGTTTGGTGTTGGTTCTTTCGGGGAATTCAGTTATTGATATATGAATGTTGATTAGATGGGTGTAAAACTCAACTAAGACTCAACTACCAACATGTGGTGCTTGGCAAAAATTGTCTTTCTATATTTATGTATTTGACTATTCATTTTGTCTATATATCAATTGCTTTTGAGTACTGAACTATTTTGACTAAATCTTGTTACAGTGAAACACTCTTGATATTCTTCCTTCCTCAAGTTTTGAACTTCCTCCTATCACTCCCTCAGGTTTGATCACTGCATTTCTTCTCTACTTACAATATTTCCGTGTTTTGATTTTCGAAGGCTCTAATTTCCTATTTACCTTCTGTTAGCTTTCTGGCTATATCCCATGTCCACGGCATCGGCTGCCCAGGTAAATTCCAACATATCTTCACTCTGGTTGCGTTGCATTTTGTATCGCTACAAACTCTTGTTTAAGATGACGTGAAATTTTTGAACTTTTCAGGTTTGATCCTCGGACAGGGCTGCTGACTGGAACAAACGATGGGACACTTGTGAACTTGTTCCTGAGAAAATTTGGGAGGATGTCAGAAAAGTCACTTTGCATCTATCTACTTGTTTTCCAGGTAATGGAATCATGATTTTCTGATTATGAATCTTCAAGTTGCATATCGTATGTATCAGACACTATTTATCTTACTCTTGGTTACCTAAGAGACTTCAACCCAGTGTTATTAAAGGCGATAGGCACACTGAAGCACCAAGGTTTCCTAGGGCCTAGGCACAAGGCGCAAGGCGAGGCGTGAGCTTCATCGAAGTGATGCTCAGGTTGACAATAAAAAAAAAAAAAAAAAAAAAAAATTAATATAAGCAAACAATTCAAGGTTCAACAAGTAAAATGAAATATTAAATCTTTTCAAACATAAATACCAACAAACTCCAATATTTTATCATAGACAAATAACTCAAGATCTACATAAACACAAACATCTAACTCATAAATCATAAACATTTGAAAATAGCGATGAAACAAGTGTCAAACAAGATAAGCATAGAGAAGGAGATTAAGGAGATGAAGACGAAGAAGATCAACAACTATTAGTTTGGTCGAAGAGAAAGCTCTATCCAACCAACTCCTTTGTATAATTAAGACTAAAAAAAATGTTGGGTTGCAATATATGTTTAGGGGTCTAATCTTTTGTAGCTGCATGTAAACAAAAAACAATCAAATTTAGTGAAATCAAGGATTATAATTATAATAAACAAACATTTAAAAACAAGAGCACAAGTTGTGCACCTTGAGACTAAGCCTAAAGCGCATGCTTCATGTGTCTTTATGGTACCTGTTTTATATCGCCTGGCCTGAGAAGTTCCAAAGCACACTACGTGTGCCTTGATGAGCCTTGGTCCTAGGTGCGCCTTTAATAACATTGCTTCAACCCAATTATTGATGATCCTGCCTAACAAATGATTGTGGATAATTTTGACACTTGCCTCGCTCTTCCCTTCTTCTTTCTTGCTTTGGTTTAAAAATGGTATGATCTATCTTAATTTTTCCAACCCCACCTAGAATAAGTGTGTTTTATTTGTATAGAAAACAAATTCATATGGTTTACTTTTTTCTTTTTCTTTTTATTTTTCTTTTTTGGCAACAAGATCATCACTTCATTGCATAATGATAAGTAGAACACAAGATGTAATACAATGGAGATATGTAGAAAAAGATAAAGTGGACATACTTCATGAGGACGCAGACGACCTAGAAAAATCAAAATCTACATAATTACCTAAGACGCAAGACCAACTAGTTCATACATGAAGGTGAACATGTTATTATCATGTTATTATCATTAGGCTTGTAGTTAACCCCAAGGGGTTGGCTTAGTGGCAAGGCCTTAGGTCTTGGGTGTGTGCTCCCTCGAAGGTTCATGGATCGAAACCTCTTAGATGCTAACAATTCCTTGGGGCAATTGGATTGGGGGATAAACCCTTGAATTAACCATGATGCACTTGTGGGAAACTCTTTGCCGAGGGCCTGTGCACCTCTGGGGATTAGTTGGGCTTTGATCTAGACACCTTGGTGGCAATCAAAAAAAAAAAAAAAAAATCATTAGGCTTGCAGTTCTAACCAACCCCCTACTCACCAGATTCTCAATTCTTTTGTTTTTTTTAATTAATTAGCTTTCTACTTTTATTGCTTTGGTGGGTTTGCTTTGGACTTGACTCCCTTTTTGAGGTCTGGTTTTGGTGACCTTAACCTTGTAATTTATGCAAACCCAACCTCCAATTTGGCAGTGGTACTTTAGACCCTAAACAATCAAGAGATTGATTTCAGAAACGGCTGAATGTAATGCTTGGTCAATAATATAAATATGTCGTGATATTTAATGGGACTACACTAGGTGCAAGATCTGTACTTGCTTGCCCAATTTCTGTGTTTCTAACCCAGGCTTTTTGGTCTTAAAGTGCATATGCTTTGCGTTGGAGCTGCCCTTGCATGGACAAGGAAAGTCTATATTATAAGATCTGTGCTATTTTATTTTATGAATTCATTTATTTATTTGCCACAGGCCATATGCTGCTGCTTCTGTTTCATGCTGAGGTGGTTCCTCACTGGTTGGTACAAATGAGACAGCAAGACCAGAGAACTTGCCTATCAGTAGGTGGTTCCTCTCTGGTTGAGTTCATTAACTTGCGGGACTATCTCACCACATAGGTTTGTTGTATTATTATTATTTTTTTTTTCTCCTGAAAAGACTGACTTGCTAGATTTATCCATCAGTAGGAAACACGAATGTCTTACAGCTGGAGAGGAGTTGATTTAATAATCAAGAAAAACGAAGAGGACAAAGCTGATTTGTGTAAAAATTTTGTATTTTGCTCATTTAAGATGATAGAGTTTTTTCCCCCCACAGATTTAGAAGTTCAAAAGGAGACCATGTTGATGTTTTTCTTGGTTAGTAATATGACGAGGGTAGCTTTATATCACAGGAATATTTGATTAGAATTCTTCACCTCATGTAGTTTTGTGTTACGATGGATTTCATTATTTTTCTATACGATGGGTTCTATATGTACACATATAGGAGCTGAAAATAAACAGTCAAAAACATGTAGTGACAAATACCATTTTCTGATTCAAATATTTTGTTAGATAACTTAATATGATGATGACTTTACCACATTTTCAATACGTACTTGGCCTAACCAAGGATTGTAAACACTGATGCTTCTCTTGTTTAAGATCTATGGCAGTGATGAAGTTTTAACCTTGTTAAGATCTGATTATGCAAAATGTATGCTTGGGTGTGGTGGGTGATTGATTATCTTCGTTTGGTATTTTGGTAAAATGGTAGTGTTGCTGCATTTTCCATCCAATTGAGCCATGTTTGTTTTACGGGATTACATGAGATTAGTAGTTCTGGAATTATAAAATTACATATCTCACATTTAGAATGCTCCTAAATTCAGAGAATGATTAGTAGAATTCAGCTTATTTCATATTTGTTTAGAATCACTAGACATGGACTACATAGTGGAATAATCACAGTTCAAGTGTATTTGAACTTTTTACTCCTTAATTTGGACTCTCTCTAGTCCCCTCATTTTGTATCCCAATCCGCAAGAGACTTGACCTCGTAGGGTGGGTTGTTTTAGTGATTTGTTGAGACTATTTTTGTGTAAAATCTAAAAATGCTTATATGATTGGAAAGTTGAGTGACTTTTTTGCTTTTTTGTGAGTGATCAATGTTGAGTGATTTTTCAACTTTTTAGATAATAAAATTTCAGCTGTTTAGCTTATTTAGTCAAAAAGTTTACTTATTTAGAACATTCCAAACAGTAGGGTGGCGAGGAGAACAACCTGGGAAAATTGTCGACGTAAAAGCCCACTTGTGTATACCTAGTTCAATTTCATGATTTTATCTCCAAACAAAAACATACTTATTATTTTATTTGTTTACTTTCCCCTTAAATGTGTATGAGTCGGCATATTGTGGCAGGTAATTGTAGTTGTGGAGGTAGAATTTTGCAACAAAGAGAAAATACCCTTATAAGTTATAAGCAACTCTCATACGAGCTAGTGGATGAAGAGGAGTGGCCCTCACCGATTGAAGGGCAGACTTACCTGGCCTGATGACCGAGATGTTTGCAGGGGGCTGCTCATTCATGATGTTATCCTGCCCTTCCACTAGTAATTAACCGATCATTTGTCTCATCCATCGTTCACAAAGAATTCCCCCAGTTCTCTGAAGCTGGTCTCTCGTTCCCGATTCCTCAAGCATCTCACTCATCCTCCAGCCTAACCACCAGGGAAAAATTGCCCCATTTTGTGCTCTGCTTACAACTTTTTTTGACAAGATATATTGGAGACAGAAAGATACTGATTACCTTTTTTTTTTTTACCATTCCGTCATATGGGATATTACCATAGAGTGACTATGGTGCCCACCTACCACTACAAAAAATTAAGATTATAGGGAATAAAATTTAGGGTTAAAATTATTTTTTAGAGATCAAATATTTTTGTTGCGAAAAGTGTCATTATATTTTTAGTAACGAAAGTTAGATATTAGTGATGAATTATTATCTTTTTGGGATTAAATTTTGTCTCAAAAAATAAATCATTTTGAGACTAAATTATTTTGTTCCTAAAAGTGTATTTATTAGTGACATTTTTAAAATTTTATCGTTAAAAGTTTTTTTTTTTTACTTTTCGGGATGATTTTTTTGTGATTATCTTCACGATGATAGAAATTGATCCTTAAATGTTTTTTGTAACAAAATTTTTATTTTTAGAGACCATAAAATTTAGTCTCTAAAACTCTTATATGTTGCAGTGTACATTTGATAAGTGGTAAAAAATTTGTTATATAATATTTGATTTCTATAAATAAATAAAAAAAATTCAATAGTTTTTTTGGCCAAAATATTAAGTGCAATTTTCATTTACAATTTGAGGTTTAGCCAAAAAAAAATAAATAAATAAAAAAATTCAAATTATTCAAATGCTGAGGAATGCAGCATGGATTTAGCGTTCATCTTTTGCCAAAAACTAATGCCAAACAACCATTTCTTGCTACATTTTTAATACAATTTTAGATCTACATTTTAGATTTTAATTAAAAAAAATGTATTAAAAATAAATTTGAATGGTAAATATGAATAAAGAAGTAAATTGTGACAATCCCATCACGCATTATACTTATATCTATTTTATTCTGAATGTTAATTATGTGTTTGATGTGTATTTGTATGCATATCTGTTCATTGATGAATTATCTGTTGTGATTTTTGCCTTAAGTCTGAAATTGAAGGTCTTAATGATTTCAAAAATCGAAATTGACAAGTTTAATTAGGATGGCATAATTTTTAGAACCTATATGGAAATTTGATTAAAATTTGACTCACTTCAGAAAAATTAAGTCTTGAATAATTAACTTAAGTTGCAATTAGTTAACCCTTAATTAAGATCCTAAGCTAATCAACTTATATATATATATATATATATATATGTATTAAGTTAGAAGAAGTTAAGCACTTTGAACTCATCTTCATATCAAAAATTTGCTGGAGGAGAGCATTTAGAGAGAGAGAGTGAGGTCATTTTAGAGAGAGAAGAGCTAGAACTTGGAAGATTTGGCTTGAAGGTTGAATAATAGTGAAGAAGAACTCAAGTTCTTGCCAAATTAAGCTTAATTGAACACTTTAGGTATGCGTTTAACTTTTAATTCATGAATCAAAGTCAACAAGTATGTGAAGTCAAGAAGATTATGAGTTTAGACACAAGAATTGAGCTTACGATGTTGATTTGAAGCTCAATTTTATGTTTTGAAAATTATGGAAGAAGAATTTGAGCTAAGTTCATACATGCATGAAGTTTTAAGCTTCAATTTTGTGAAATCATGAAGTTTTTGAGCTATAAGTTTAGAATTGGTTTTATACTCATGTTTTAGAAGTGTTTTCATAGTTTAATATGCATCATGCAAGATGTTGATACCGTTCGTCCCAGTGGATGGATTGGACTGGTCCAAGCTCCCCAAGGTCAAGCCCAGAAGATCGAGCCCACCGGATATCCTGCAAACAAGTTCAACGGGGAATGGGATAGTCCCCCAGCGAACTCTCCAACGAACAAGTTAGGAAGAGAAGCAGAGTATATGGGAAAGGATTTGAGATAGAGAACTTAACCTTTTTCCTTGTCTACAACGTTCGCTTATATCCTTTGGCAATCATTTCGCTATCCCTTCCGACATGCTCTCCTTGCCGAAAGCCTATGCTGTAGCTCGCCTTGCTCAGGGTAAGGGGGTCCTGTTCCGGCGGAGAGGTGTTGTCGTAATAAATGCTGTGATGGGCTGCATTAATGGTGATGTGCAGTGTCAATAACTTTGCAGATCTTTGTCTGCTGATGTGGTTCATCCTTCTCTTGCCGTGTGTCTGAATGTCATTGGTTCTTTGTGTCATGTTGAACTTCAGCTGTCCTGGACCTCGTCAGCTGGGTTATGCACTCTGCTTCAAGTGATGGGCCGTGGGTGGTTCATGGCCTTTATAGGCTTATACACATCAGTAGTCCCCCAGTCCCGAGTGCAGCTTTAGTCCAATGAAGGGATTATGAGTGACATAGATGATTGTGTTAGGGATTGGCAGGATGGAGGTCGACCGGGAAGAAGGGGGGGACTGACCGTGATGAGGGCCGACTGCGATGTAGACCGACCGGGAGGCCGACCGCGAGGAGGGCCGATCGAGGGGAGGGCCGACCGGGGTGTTGGCCGAGCGGGAAGGCTGACCGCGGGGAAGGCCGACCGCGATGTGGACCGACTGGGGGGCCAACCGCGAGGAGGGTCGACCGGAGGGCTGACCGAGGGGAGGGCCGACCGCGGTGTTGGCCGAGCGGGAAGGTTGACCGCGGGGAGGGCCGACCGCGATGTGGATCGACTGGGAGGCCGATCGCGAGGAGGGCCGACCGGAGGGCTGACCGAGTAGAGGGCCGACCGCGGTGTTAGCCGAGCGGGAAGGCTGACCGCGGGGAGGGCCGACCGTGGGGAGGGTGAGGTGGAGGGGCGTGGGGCTCGAGACGCGGCGGGCCACGTGGTGAGTTGAAGTGGAAAAGACAAGGTAAGGGGGGGACAGTGGATCGTGGACGTACACGTGGCCATATCCCGTAGGGGGGAAGATTAGGCGTTGGATCAGAAATGAAACGGTAAGTCATTATGGTTGTTGAAGAGACAGTTTTGGCGGATGATTTTGAAAAGTTTTCAAACTGGCAAAAATTAATTGGGACCCTTGGAATACGGGCAAACCGTGGGCTTTTGGGATTATTCGATTCACCTACCTGTGTACGAAAAATCAAAATATTCCAAGTGTGAATTCCTTTGTTGCTCACAATACACCTTTGCAACACTTTTTCAATTTCCTTGTTCCTGCCGCCGAAGCGATTTGCAGACATACCACAGAAATGGCCGGAGAAGAGAGTGCGATTGTCAGGGTGGACCCGCTTGGAGATGACGATGCTGTGGAGCTAGCGGCGCTGTATAGGACAGAGAGGGTGGGAGAGCCGGTGGTACGATTCCACGGTTCCACCATGATAGCGACTCCAAAACCAATCAGCCAGGCGGAACCAGATCATTGGCACACGAAGGCTGACAAATCCACGATTACTGAGGCCGAGTTGGAGGCTATCCGCAAAAAATACCAGATCCCCGGGGAGGTGGAGTTGTTGTTACCGACAGCAACGGAAAGGCCGTCTGACGCCAGGCCAGGGGAGTTTTCCCTTTATGAGGAAGCTCTGAAGGGTGGACTGAGGTTACCACTGCCGCAAGTGGTGGTGGATGTGCTTAACTGTCTAGAGGTAGCATCGGGGCAGCTAATGCCTAACGCATGGAAGATCCTGCTGGCCTGTGCCAGTGCGTGGCCGAAAGCAAATGGAGGGGAGGCCATGACAATCGACGAATTCTTTGCGTGTTATAAGGCGTCGGGGCAGCAGGAGACGTGGGTCACCCTGCAGGCTGTAGTGGGGAAGGGGTTGGTGGCAGGTCTACCATCATCAATCAAGGGGTGGCGGCCGCGATGGTTTTATGTGTCTGCCAATGGGGGGCTTGGAGCGCGCACCGTGTGGAAAGTGCCCATCAGGTCCGTGGAGTTGAAACTGGGGGCAACAGCGGAGGGGAGGGTGAGGAGGGTGAAGGAGTGGAGGGAGAGAGAAAAGGCCAAATGGGACGAGCTCGTTCAGCCGTCGGCATTGTTTGAGGCGGGGTTGGGGCCAAAGCCAAGTAGTGGGGATCTCGACCGAGCAGAGTTGGAGGCGAGGAGAAGGGTGCAGGAGGCAGAGGATCAGGCCATTCTTGCCAAAGCCCAACAATTCAAAGAGTCCCAGGCCGACCGACCACCCAAACCTGTTGCGAGGGAGCGGATTCGACCTCGCCCCAAACCCTTGGGAAAGAAAAACTTGGGCGATTTTGTGCCGCTGCCGGCCCCAGCAGACCCTTTGAAGGAGAGGTCGTTGAAGGAGATGGAGGCATTGGGCGTGGGAAAGAAAAAGAAGAGAGTGAGTCAGAGTGAGAAAGTGCCTGCCCAGAAGAGAAGGAGGGAGAAGAGTGTGAAAGAGACCAGTGCGGCCGTGGGGTTTGAAGAGGGAGAAGTGGAGGGGGCCCCAGGAAGGGTAGGTGGCCCAGAAGTGGTGGATGTTGCCTCAGAGGTCACAAAGGTCGTCCCCAAAAGGCAAGTGGAGGGTGAGGCTGTTGGCCTTGGGCCAAGGAGGGAGGGACAGCCCTAGGGGGGTCTTGTACCTCAAGAAGGAGGAGTCGGTGGGACCACGGCGATCTACCATGTTCGTGCGGTGGCGGGGCGGTTGGAGGGAGAGGAAGGCCCGGCCAGAGCAGGGGCAGATCGCCTTGTAGGGATTGTAGAAGAGGCAGCCCTGCGCTCGACCTCCAGATTCAACGAGGCTGAGCTGCTAAGGGGGTTATACTCCGCTCAAATGGAGGTAACCACCTTAGCAGGGGTCCTGCTGAGGAAGGCGGGGGCTGCCAAACTCAAGGCAGATGAGGCCAAGGCCCAACTTGCAAAGTTAAAGGAGAAGAGTACAAGTTGGGAGAGTGCCCACACTGAGCTGCAAACGGTTAAGGCGGAGCTGGAGGACACACGCCGCCAGGTTGTGTCGTTCGAGTTCCAGCTTACTGGCGAGCATAAGAAGGTGGAGGAGGCCCAAAGAGCTTGCGTCGTCGCGGTCGAGCGACATGAAGAGGCATGAGTAGTAACGAAGAGCTGGTCAGGCAAAAAAATGAGGCCGATGGCAAGTTGGGCGATCTCTAGAAGGAGCTGGAGGGAGAGCGCGCCAAGACAGTGGAGGAGAAGGAGAGGCTTCAGAAGGAGTTGGAAGTAGAGAGAGTGCAGACGACGGTGGAGAAGGAGAGCCTGCGGAAGGAGTTGGAGGCAGAACGGGCAAAGGCTGCGTCAGAGAGGTCGGCCCTGCAGAAAGAGCTGGACGAAGAAAGGGTAAAGGCAGCCTCTGAAAGGGCGGCTTATCCCGATCTGTGCGTCGCAGCGGTGGAGCAATTCAAAGGGTCGGCCGAATTTTAGACTGCGGTTGATGCCGCGGTTGTGAGTAGCCTGGCTAGGCAAGAATATGGGGGGGCGGGCCCATCGAGGACGACTGCTGGAGGCAGAACTGAAGCAGAAGTTATTGAGAGCTTCCAGCAGTCGGACTTTTATAAGCACGAAATGGCTGAGTACTGGGACAGTGGCTGGAAGATGTTCAAATGTAGAGCTGAAGATCTGTTCCTAGACTTAGACCTTAGTAGTGTAACAATCGGCGAAGACGATGTGGCACAAACCCCCCTGGATGAAGGCATTGAAGAAGAAGACCTCCTCTCCAGTGAGGAGGAGTAACTGGGGCGGCAGGAGAAAAAGATAGTTTGTTGGTTTGTTGTTTTTGTTTGTTTTTATTTTTTTTTTGTAATGAATATTTGTATATGAACTACTGTAATGAACTTTTACACAAAATTGTGAATGAATAAAATTTCGTTTGATTGTCATTTGATTGTTTCTGTTTGTGTGTCTGAGATGAATGGAGCATGGGCGTAGTGTGCATAGAACTCCTGGTTAATAAGAGTGAAATTTAAACTTGTGATAAAGACTGAATGCAGACTAAAGTTGAGAACGCCACAAAGCAAAGTGAGACTTAAAATGATAAGCCTGTGAACTTTTTTTTTTTTAAAAAGTGATAAAAAGATCTTTGAAATTTGACTAAGTAAAGAGTGTTGTGAAGACTTGGACCTGGAATTGTGACTAAGTGTGACTATTAATTCCACACGTGTGAAGTTTTGCAGGGGTGGTTTTGACCGAGCCCAATATGTTAGGCCTGGCCGAGTGCTTCACGCTCAGTCCGGATGGGGTCTTCAGGGCTCGGTCTGGCTAAGTGTGTTAACGGTCGGACTGCCCGAGGCGGCTCTTGCTCAGTCTGGCTGAGGCTTTTAGTGCTCAGTCTGGCTGAGGCTTTTAGTGCTCAGTCTTTTAATGCTGCAAATAAGAATGTTACTGAGACAACATATAGATAGCTGAGATATATAATCAAGAAGTTACATTGCGTGGGGGAATATCAAGAATGTGTGAGTTTCCCGAAAAAAAAATATAGTGACTGAGCAATACAAAAATAGGAACTTTATTGAAAGTAACGTTTAAGGTGTTCGGCGTTCCATGGGTGGGGGAGGTCTTCCATGTCCTGAAGTCGGTAGGTGCCTGGTCGGGGTCGAGCTTTCACAATGTAAGGTCCCTTCCATTTGGCTGCTAATTTACCCTCGGTCGGATTTCTGGTGGCAAGGGTTGCTTCTCTTAGGACAAGATCCCCTACAGTGAACTCCCTTGGTCGGACCTTGCGATTGTAGTGTGTTCTCATTTTCTGTTGGTATGAGGCCAGTCGGACAGCGGTGGTGTCTCTGAGTTCTTCAATTAGGTCCAGGTCTGCCCGACGGAGTTCTTCAGTTAGTGCTGGATCCGAATGTAAAACCCTGGGGGTAGGCAGACCAACTTCGACTGGGATAACCGCCTCAGCGCCATATGTTAAGCGGAAAGGGGTTTCCCCAGTGGGAGTCCAAGCTGTAGTTCGATAAGCCCAGAGTACATTTGGAAGTTCCTCAGCCCAAAGTCCCTTAGCAGCTTCTAGCTTGGTTTTGATGATCTTCAGAAGGGAACGGTTGGTGACCTCAACTTAGCCATTGGCTTGGGGATGACCGGGGGAAGAGAAGCAGGGCTAAATCTACAGGTCTGAATAGAACTTTCTGTATTTGGCATTGTCGAATTGTTTACCGTTGTCGGAGACGATGGCCTGGGGGATGCCAAACCTGCAAACGATTGATTGCCAGATAAACTTGGTCGTGTTCCGTTCGGTAATGGTGGCGAGGGGTTCCGCCTCTACCCACTTGGTGAAGTAATCAATGGCGACGATTGCAAACTTGGTCTGACCTCGGCCGGTGGGAAGTGGACCGACCAAGTCGATTCCCCATTTGGCGAATGGGTAGGGGCTGCAAAGCGTGATCAACTCTGTAGGAGGAGCATGGGGGATGTTGGCAAAGCGTTGACACTTGTCACATTTGAGTACGAAGTCAGCCGCGTCTTGGTTGAGAGTAGGCCAGAAATATCCTGTGCGAAGTATCTTGTAGGCCAGGGACCTGCCGCCCGAATGATTGCCGCAAATACCCTCATGAATTTCTTGCATCACATAAGTTGCTTGAGTCGGATTGAGGCACTGCAGATAGGGGCGTGAGAAACCACGTTTGTACGAGATGCCGTCGACAAGGATGTAATTGGAGGATCGTACCTTGATTTTGGCGGCTTGCTGGTGGTCATCTGGGAGTTCCCCTGCCGTCAGAAATCGAAAGATATTCGATGCCCAAGGGATGGGCTCAATTTGGAGGAATTGTACTTCATGCTGGTCGGGGGAAATGACGGGGTGGGACAGGTATTCGAGGCGGACACCCCTGCTGAGGGCGGACTGGTCTGTGGAAGCCAGCTGGGCCATCTCATCTGCCTTAGAGTTCTCTACCCTAGGAATGTGCTTGATGTGGAAGGTATTGAAGAGGCGAACAAGGGGGAGTGCGAGATCCCTGTAAGTTCGCATCGTGCCCTCCTTGGCGTCTAATTCGCCCGTGATCCGTTCGACGATGAGCTGAGAGTCGCCGAGCACTCGGATGTGGCTGACACCAATGTCCTTGGCTAGGCGAAGGCCTGCTATTGGTGCCTCATATTCGGCCTCATTGTTACTGGCTTCAAACAAGAAGCGGAGCGCACATTTGAAATACCCACCCTCAGGGCTGGTGAGAATGAGGCCAGCCCCACTACCTTGCCTACGGGATGATCCGTCGACGTTGAGAGTCCAAGAGTGAGGGTCTTCTGGCTCGATGGGAGCTGGCAGGGGTGGAGGGGCAGTGGTTGGGATAGGATTAGTGAATTCCAAGATGAAGTCGGCGATAACCTGTCCCTTAATTGCTGTTCGAGGTCGGTAAGAGATGCCAAACTGGCTGAGTTCCACTGACCACTGTATAAGTCTGCCGGAAAGTTCTGGTTGCTACATGACCTTCTTCAAGGGTTGGTCGGTAAGGACCACTATGGAATGGGCTTGGAAGTAAGGACGGAGTCGTCTAGAGGCGGTGACCAAGGCCAAGGATAATTTTTCTAACAGGGGGTAGCTCTGCTCTGCCTCCCTGAGAGCCCGACTGATGTAGAAGACCGGTCGTTGGACAGAGTCGTCTTCCCTGATAAGAGCTGTACTGACTGCGGTGCTTGAGACGGCTAAGTAGAGGAAGAGGGACTCGCCCGTAATTGCTTGTGAAAGGAGAGGTGGATTGGCCATGCACTGCTTTAACTGCTGAAAAGCCTCTTCAGATTCAGTTGTCCATTCAAAAGTTTGCCGAAGAACTTTGAAGAACGGTAGGCACTTATCTGTTGCGCGGGAAATGAAACGGTTGAGGGCTACAACTCGGCTAGTGAGTCTTTGAACCTCCTTGACCGTCCTGGGAGACTGCATCTCAACCAGGGCCTTGATTTTTTCAGGGTTAGCTTCAATGCCCCGCTGGTTGACCATAAAACCCAGAAACTTCCCAGATCCGACGCCGAAGGTGCACTTCTCTGGGTTGAGCTTCATTTGGTACTTGTGTAGCGTGGCAAAGGTCTCCTGCAGGTCTATCAGGTGATCGGTGGAGAGTTTGCTCTTGACTAGCATGTCGTCGACGTATACCTCCATATTCCGACCTATTTGGTGATGGAAGACGGCATTGACCAACCGTTGGTAGGTGGCCCCAGCATTTTTCAATCCGAATGGCATTACTTGGTAATGGTAGGCACCTCGGTCGGTGATGAAGGATGTATGTTCCCGGTCGGACGGGTGCATGAGAATTTGGTTGTAGCCGGAGAAAGCATCCATGAAGCTGAGCATTTGATGACCAGCCGTGGCATCGACCAGCAGATCTATACGGGGCAGAGGATAGCTGTCTTTGGGGCAAGCTCGGTTCAGGTCAGAGTAATCGACACAAAGTCGCCATTTGCCATTGTTCTTGCGGACAAGGACCACGTTTGACAGCCATTTAGGGTAGTCGACATTTTTGATGAATTGGGCCTCAAGGAGTTTGTCGACCTCTGCGGCTATAAGAGTATTGTGCTCCTGATGAAAGATGCGCTGCTTTTGGCGGTAACGTCGGAAATGAGGTTCAGCGCTGAGGCGATGAGTTATAAAAGAAGGGTCTATGCCTGGCATATCTGAATGAGTCCAGGCGAATACATCATTGTGCTCGGTCAGAAGTGCAGTAAGGTCCGCCTTGGCTTGGAGGGATAGCTGGCTACCGATCTTAGCAGTTTTCATTGGGTTGGTGGGATCGATGGGAATCTCAATGAGCTCTTCCACCGGTTCGCCCCTGACCAGTTCATCCTCATCTCGGGCGTCAAGTCCTTCAATGATCATGGCCTCCTTCAACTTGACTTCTTTGAGTGAGGCGACATAACATTCCCTGGCGATGGTCTGCTCTCCCCGTACTGTCCCGACCCCCTGGTCGGTAGGGAACTTTATGGCGAGGTGATAGATTGAAGTGATAGCTTGGAAAGCGTTGAGGGCGGTACAACCGAGGATGATGTTGTAGGCAGAGGGACAGTCGACCACAAGGAAGGTGAGTAACTTGGTAGTCTGCCGTGGGTATTCGCCAATAGTGATGGGGAGGTCAACGGAGCCGATGGAGGCCACCCGGTCGCTAGTGAAACCGACCAAGGGGGTTTGGAGAGGGGACAGGCTTTCCTCCCCAATCTTTAGCTGGCGGAAGCAACTGAGGAATATGATGTCAGACGAACTACCGTTGTCGATGAGAACCCGCCTGACCTTATAGTTGGAGGGAAGGGCAGAAATGACGAGGGGGTCATCATGAGGATAACGGATGCCTGTACGATCGGCGTCCGTGAAGGTGATGGGCTCTGTCCACTTCTTGGGCTGCGTGGAAGGTCGGTCTACCGTGTCCACTGCTTTGTCCGAACCTTGCCTTATTTTCCTGAGCTCTGCTTTCTGAGCGGAGCGGGAAGGTCCGCCGCAAGCAAGGCCACCAGAAATGACTCGGATTTCACCAACTGGTGGAGGGGGGTTACCTGGGGGCCGAGGCTGTTGTGCGAGGTGGTCATGGCCTTGGGCAGGTTGGGCTGGCTGCCGAGGTGGGGTACGTCGGCGGTTGTTTCTGAGGGGCTCGGTTCGTTGCCTCTGTTACGGGCGGGTGTCCGTGAATCGACTGAGACGCCCTTGACGAATGAGGGTCTCGACCTGATCCTTGAGGTTGATGCAATCATCAGTGTTGTGGCCGTGGTCCTGGTGGAAGCGACAGTATTTGGACTGGTCTTTCCGGTTGGAAGGGGTCCGTGAAGGCAGGGACCATTTGAGGGGGTAATTCCGTTGGATTTGGTAGAGAACTTGTTCCATAGGAGAATTGAGGGGTGTGTACCGCTCGAACCGACCGGGGGGTCGTGCTGGTGCCGGCCGGTCAGTGCGAGGAGGTCGGTCGGGATATTGGGGCATTTGGCTGTTATACTGGGTGTTTCTTGGGTTCGAGTCTTTTCTTTTTTCTCTGGGGGGCGGGTTTTTGGATATTGGATCTTGGCGAGCGGCCAGTGAATCTTCGGCATTCATATATTTTTGAGCTTTGGATAATAGGGCTGCCATAGAGGTCGGGGGGTTTTTGGAGAGGGAGAAGAGGAAATCGGACGATCGCAGCCCGGCCATGAAAGCCGTAAGGATGACCTTATCGTCATTCTCCGCTACTTGTAGGGCTTTGGTGTTGAAGCGGGTAACGAAGCTACGTAGTGACTCCCCCTCGGTCTGACGGATGTTGAGGAGTTGGGTTGTAGGACGGCGTTGGCGTTAGGCTCCAATGAAATGGCTGAGGAAAGAGTCAGTGAGATGTTGGAAAGTGGAGACAGAGTCCGTCGGTAACTGACTGAACCACAGTCGGGCTGACCCCTTCAGTGTCACGGGGAAAGCCCGACACATGATCTCGTCGGGGAAGGCATGAAGGATCATGAGTGTACGATAGGTCTCCAGATGGTCGACTGGATCTGTCGTACCATCAAAGGAGTCAATGGTGGGCATCTTGAATTTGGCGGGCAAAGGTTTGTCCCGAATGGAGGCAACAAATAGTGAATTTGCTGTGGTAGAGGGTTTATTCTGATTGTTCTGGATGACTCCTTGGAGTTGGAGCTTCATTGCTCGGAGCTCGGCGTCCCAGAGTGGAACGTGGTCTCCCTAGTCAGTCAGTAGAGGTTGGACGCTGCTGGCCTCCCCTTCAGGGGCTGGTGCTACGACCGACGGGTGTGGGGATGGGGGTGGCGGTGGTGGATTTATGTGTGGGTGGGGAGGTTGCAAACCTTCCAGGTTGGGTAGATGGGGTTGGGGGGCAGTATGGCTCGGGGTTCTTTCTCGGTTGGAGGGAATATCTGGAGGTGGTGGAGGAGGAATCGGAAGGTTCCTTTGAAGTAAGGCATTTATCAAGGCCTGATTTTGTTCGGCCATGCGGTTGATGCTGTTGGTAAGCTCGATAAAGTACTGTGGTGGGTTGTTTGGATTGGGGGGGGTCGTTTTGATGGTCGGTATCATTATTGTGAGAAGCCATGGATCTAGTCGTGACCATGCACTTTGACGGGTAGGAGAGAGAGATTGTTGGAACGGGGCCTCCGGCGACAGTGATCACAACCGGCGTGCGGAGCAAAGCGTTCCCACAGACAGCGCCAACTGTTGATACCATTCGTCCCAGTGAATGGATCAGACTGGTCCAAGCTCCCCAAGGTCAAGCCCAGAAGATCGAGCCCACCGGATATCCTGCAAACAAGTTCAACGGGGAACGGGATAGTCCCCCAGCGAACTCTCCGACGAACAAGTTAGGAAGAGAAGCAGAGTATATGAGAGAGGATTTGAGATAGAGAACTTAACCTTTTTCCTTGTCTACAACGTTCGCTTATATCCTTTGGCAATCATTTCACTGTCCCTTCCGACCTGCTCTCCTTGCCGAAAGCCTATGCTGTAGCTCGCCTTGCTCAGGGTAAGGGGGTCCTGTTCCGGCGGAGAGGTGTTGTCGTAATATATGCTGTGATGGGCTGCATTAATGGTGATGTGCAGTGTCAATAACTTTGCAGATCTTTGTCTGTTGATGTGGTTCATCCTTCTCTTGTCGTGTGTCTGAATGTCATTAGCTCTTTGTGTCATGTTGGACTCCAGCTGTCCTGGACCTCGTCAGCTGGGTTATGCTCTGTGCTTCAAGTGATGGGCTGTGGGTGGTTCATGGCCTTTATGGGCTTATACACATCACAAGACATTACATTTGGAACTCAAGATTTGAAGCTTAAAACCCTATTTTGAAAACCTCAAATTCGACCTCATCGCTTGAGCGATGAAGTCACTGCTCGAGCATACAATGAGAGCTTTCAGTATTTTTACAGAGCATTGCATATGGCTCGAGTGACCAGGTGACTACTCGAGCAACCTCAGTTTATTTTGCACATTGGCTTGAGCGACCATCGAGCCTAGATTCAAACCATCTAGTATTTTTGCAGACCATGTGGTCCGCTTGAGCGACTATTAGTGCACTTGAACGAAATGTCCTATTTCAGCACATTTTGAAAAGTCATATTCTGCTCATATCATCGTTCCCACTCCTTTCTAAGCATTCTTATGCATGAATTAAGCCTCATGAATAAAATAACAAGAAAGAACTTGACATAAGAGAATTGAATAAGTTAAGAATGATTCGATTAAACAACGAGCTTCAATGTGTCTACATATTTATGTGATATGTAAGTTGATCCATGGAGACATGACAACAACTTAAATCGCTGTAAGTAATATCTTAGTAAAGATATTTTATTATACTCTATTTTGTGAATGTTCCAATGTGATAAGCTTTTTTGAATTCATAATTTTGCTTATGAATGAGCCTTTTGTCTATCCGATCAATATTATATTTGTAAATGTGATTGACTTATGAATGCATATGATGGACCCAAGGTTACTTTGTGTAATTGATTTGATGGACCTAAAGTCGTTATGTGTGTTCGATGTGATAGACCCAAGGTCGTTATGATATATATGTTATGTGTTAAGCAAATGGTCATTATACAGTTTTAATGAATTGGACCCAAGATTGTTCTGTCATGTATTGGACCCAAGGTCGTTCCGCTGTGATACAAAATTGATATGAGAATAATTTTATCTAAGTATTAAAACTTATTCATATAACATCTTTACACTAATGTTATTCATTGGATTTTAACTCACTCCATTATATATATGTATGTAGGTGAGCAATGGGATGTCCAGCCCTAGTGAAGCTGTGAAAGATTATTCAAATTTTTATGAAGTCAGTTGTGGAGTGCCTCATACCTTTGTTCCTTTGTTTTCTTTTGTTAGTCATATTTGACCTATACATAAGTTTTTGGGTTTGTATGTCGATGACTTATGAATGATCTTTAGACATGTAATATCTATTTGTATATATATGAATGTAAGTTATTAATGTATAAAATGTTTTGTTTGTGTCATATAATGCACAATTTATTGGACAAAATTTTGTCATTTTGCTTCTGGTTCTAGTCACATATACTTAATTATGATTTGAATTCTATCTGAGATCGTAGATAATCTTGTGATTACTAGCCGGTCATGATCCAAACCTCTAGGAACGGTTTCGGATCATGACATAAACACTCCACAGTTATCATCTTGGCCACTCCAATTCTTCTTTATTGCCTTCCTCCTTTTTCTTCTTCTCATCTCATCTTTTAATCTCTCTTTTTTATTTTATTTTTCTTGTTAATTCTCTATACTCTTCCTTAACTCTCTTCTCCATTCTCTCTTTGCTTTCTTTTTCTTTCTCCATCTCTTGATCTCTTTGCTTTACCTATGAAATAAATAATTTATAAAATAAAATACTTCTTTAAAATTTTTGAAAAAAAAAAAGAGGATTTGGCGGCTTAGGTAAATTGCACCCGATGCTAGGACATGTTACATTCTCTCAATTCAAATAAAATAATCTAACCAGCCTACTCTTGCTTCTGCAAAATACACAACCCAAGCTCAATCCTTTTCAGTCTTTTAAGTTCTATCTGTTGGAAACACACCAACTCTTTTCATCCCATTGAAAAGCGAGTCCTGCAACAGAAAAACAATGTCAACCAATTTGATACAAGTCCTATTCTTTTCATAATTAACTTCGAACTTTGATTTATCAAACCAACATCATTTAAGATACAGCCCAAGTGATCATACAACAGCCTCCACGTCACAAATATTCTATACAATAGAAACAAAAATGGTGTAATACTATATTTCAGAATCTGAAGTACAAGAAAATGATGCATACCTTACCTGCCCAGTTAGCCTCCGTTTGGGAAGTGGGTTGGCTTTTTGGCTTTTTGGCTTTTTTAGCTATTTTAGCCCGGGGCTAAAAAGCCTGGTTTGGGAAGGATTTTTTGGCTTTTTTGATTTTTTGACTTTTTAGTGGGGTGTCTCCATGTTAAAAGACCAAACTGCCCTTCAAGTTGTTTCTCTCTCTCTCTCTCTAATTCCTTGAAAATGCCTCTGCCGACTGCAACATTGCTGCAGCACTCGGCGATTACTTCATCATCCCTCTTCTACGTCTTCTACCCAACTCTCTCCGCAAATTCCAGCATCCTCTCCTTCTGATCCTGCGTGAATTTCGTTTTATGTCTCTTCCGCCCATTTGGGTTACCCGTCCCGGATGAATTTACCGGTCTGTTTTTTGGCGGTACTTGCCCCGATAACCCGGCACTGAGAGCGAGGAGCATGTGGGGTGTTGATGGATAGTAGGCGGAGGAGATCGGCGGCGGAGATGCTGAATTTAGACTGCGTGGTAGCACCGGAGGGTGGTAGCGGTACTGCGATTGGTACTCGATGACGTGTTGGGCGGTGGAGGGTAGTGGTGGGTCTTTCGGCTCACGGCGGTGGAAATTGCGGTGACAGCCACAAGCGGCGCATTTTAGCGAGGTGGGGTTGGTGGAGATGGAGGTGAGGGAGGGCATGAACTCGCCGCAGTCGTCGACAACGTGGTCGCCCAGAGAGGTAGCGTGGTTCTTGAGATATTCCTTGTAAGCAGACACCGCAGGTGGCGGCGGCGGTGGTGGTGGGCCATTCAGGTGGCGATGGTGATGCCGGTGGTTGTGGGGGCGGCTGTGGCAGTGTCCATGGATGAAACATCAACAGAATGTAACAGCTGATTAGAATTAGGGTTAGGGTTTTGCTCAAAACAGTGAGGGTATTTTGGTAAATTTACCCCAATAAGGGTATGAACTTGCCCGTGATTTCTGTTTTGTCTCCATGTGGCTACATTAGCCTTTTTTGTCGGGACATGGCTAATTTAACCTGAAGTTGCCTTCCCAAACACACGCTTAGTCTGTAGAATAGAAACAAAACGCTAACCATTTCTCATGCCTCTAAACAAGCTGCTGCACGTAGGTAATGCATCAAACAAGCATTTCAAAACAAAAATTTGAATACTTTTGAGGTAAATCTGGAGGAAGACCATACTGAATTCCAAGGGAAATTCCTTAGAATTGCATTAGGAGTCATCCAATATCTCTACTTTATGAGACTTGATGGAGTGGCGACGCTGGTAGTGAGCCGGTGGAGGTGGTGGTGATGGGGGAGAACTAGGTTAGGGTTTTTTAGGTTTTGGGTGTAAAGAGAAGGAAAATGAGGAAGGTTAGAGATGAAGGTAATAAAAAAATTGTATAAATTATGAAAATATAAAATAAAATAATAAATAAAATTTGAGAGTATAAGCAGTTAGATTGGTGGTGTAAATAGAATCACTCATCTTAAAATTTTAGGTAAAATAATTTTCTTGAATCATTTTCCTTTTTGTTTCTTTTCTTTCCCTTCCTATTTCAAATCCTATTTCTAAACAAGAAGATTACAAATTCAAAATTATTTACCCAAAATTTTATCCAGAAATAAGAATCAATGGTTCCAATTTACTCATGACCTTAGAGCAATTCTAACCATATTTTTCATTTTTTATTAGCTAAAATATAAAAAAAATAATTATTTATTTTGTCTAATTTCTTTTTTATTTATGTACTCCAACGTTACTCTTTATTTTAGTTATTTATACACAGAACTGTTTAATGAGCCTTCTAAAGCTTTCAAATGTAACTTACTTTGAATTTTTTTGTTAAAATAGCTAATGTAATAACTAGCCTGTTGAAATCACTAAAATATTATAATATTAACTATAATAGTTTATACGAATCAATTTTCTAATTGTAGCACACCCATGTACGTTAACTGTATTGAATTCAAATGTAACTGTGACCGTGGTTAAATTTAAAAGTATAACTTATTTGAAGATTTGTTTTGAATATAGCTTATAATTTGTTTACTTATTATAAAAAGATGTGTAAAAAAATAAAATGATAAACTAAGGAGTTTTCTTAAGTGTGCAAGTGCACACCATGTGCCACTTACACAAAAAGTGTAAGTGTAAGGTGTAAGTATAAGTATAAGGTGCAAGTGTAAGGTGTAAGTGTAAGGTGTAAGGTATAAGTGGGTTGCACATGGTGTGCAACCTCAAAAAAGGTATAAGTGTAAGGTTTAATTTTTTACAAAAGGTGTAAGTGTAAGGTGTAAGTGTAAGGTATAAGGTGTAAGGTGTAAGTTGCACACCATAACCAAACCCATAAACTAATAGACAAATAAATAGACTTTTTCGGTGTACTCAAAATGGCCATTGTTTGAATAAATTACTCAATTCATATTTTAGTCTGAATTCATATTTTCAAGTTTTTCCTCTCAAAATATCAGCACTTCCAAATATTAACAAAATCACCTTTTAAGTCATTTTAAAAAAAATACATTATTTATTATAAATAAAAAATCAAAATTTCTATGATTAAAACTTTTATTTTTTGTAAGAAGTTTAAAAAAATGTATTTTAACAAGATCATGGCATTCTCTCTCTTTGTTTGTTTTTTGTTTTTTTTGCTAGGACATTGTTTTCAACAATTATTTTTTTTTTAGAACAAAAAACTTCAACAATCAATTTGATCAACTAAAATATGACATAAAATCTTGTTAAACAAATAACTGTAATCAAAAGAGAAAATTTCATTTTTAACCCTATATGTCTCGATTTTCAATTATGCTCCCATACTTCGAATAATTTTAATTTTACCCCTAAAGTTTTTGAAATCGTATCATTTTTACTCCTGCCGTCACATTTGAAATGAAAAACATTAAAAAAATTGCAGTTTGACCTCAAATTTTAAAAAATTATGCAAACTCACCATCTCCAATCCAAACTCACCCTCTTTCCTTACCACCACTTCAATCCCTTTTATCTCCTGCGTCATAACTCCATTTCGCCTCATATTTATGTCGTTGGATTTATCTTACGGCCTAGTTTTTGTATCACCTCTCACATGTCTCATTCTTCCTCTTTTTGCATACTGTCGGAGCTCCAAAATTTGATAGAAAAAAAAAAGACTTTTCTCATTTCTGATTTTTCTTTGAGCTATCTTTCAGACATCATATCATTTTCGATTTTTGCCGATTTTACTTCATTATTTTGCCATTCTCTTCACGTCACTTCCTACTGCATTCTATACTACCTTGCTTTCTCACTTTTTCATGTAATGGGCAGTTTCGGCATGCCGAAAGTCATCTGAAAACTAACTTTAAAAATTTTGAAACATTTATCTTTCGTTTGTTTCTCATCCATCTTTCTCTTCCTTCTTCTTCACTTATAACATGATGTGGAGCATGGTTCTAGGTAGTAATGAAACTGGTGATGATGGTTGTGGCGGTGATCTGGCGATGGCGGCAGAGCTCGCGGTAATGGTGGTCATGGAGCTTGATGGTAATGGTGATGGAACTTGGTTGTGAAAGAGGTGGTTTTGGTATTGAAAGGTGGTGGTGATGGTGGTGGTGATTCTCATGGTTGCAGTAATGGAGTTCGGTAGCAGTGAAATTGGTGGTTCGGGTGGTGATGTTAATGAAATTAATGAAGGTGGTGAAGTTGATGAAGAGATGTTATGTATATATACATATATATAAATAATTGATATGGGTTTTAGATAATATTGAGTGAGTGAATTTGGATTTGAGAGAAGTTGATAAAGAGATGATATGTATATATATTGAGTGAGTGAATTTGGGTTTAAGAGAAGTTGGGTTGAAAAATTGAGTGATTACGGTGGTTGTTGGTGGTAGTGGTAGTGGTAGTGCTTGCAAGGGCGGAGGAGAGGGAAAAATTGGAAGAAGATGAGAGATGATGAGTTTGGATAAAAGATGGTGAGTTTATATCTTTCTTTTGAAATTTGAGGCAAAAATATAATTTTTTTAACGTTTTCCATTTCAAATGTGACGGTAGGGGTAAAAATGATACGATTTCAAAAACTTTGAGGGTAAAATTGAAATTATTCAAAATTTGGGAGTGTAATTGAAAATTGAGACAAAGTATAGGGGTAAAAATGAAATTTTCTCTAATAAAAAACAAAAGTTTTTTTTTTAGATAGGAAAGTTATTACAATCATAAGAAATATTTAAATAATCGAACAAACCACTAATACATAATAGTTAGAAAGTCTACCAACCAATGAGAAATCCACCAAATTCAAACCCAACAACTACATAGTATTTAATTGACCCAAGAATAAGAAAATTCTTGTAAAAAGTTCAAGAATATATTTTTAGACAAATATTTATTAAATTAAAAAAAATACACAAGTTAAAATATTTAGGATTCCTAAATACTATTAGGCTCCGTTTGTTTCAATATAAAATATTTTACATAAAAAATATTTTTTTATAAATTAATTTTACACAAAAAATGTTACTGCTTTTGTTTTTGGGCGTTTGGTTAACAAAAATATTTGGACAAATTACAAAAAAAAAAAAAAAAAAAAAACCAAGATTTCGCATGTTTTTCAAATTAAATCTCAAGATTTGAATTGTATTAATTTAAATTCTAAATTTCTTATTTCGTAGCAATGTTAACCATCTATCAATTAACTTGTTTGACCAAAAAAAAAAAAATTAATACACACATGACATATAATCATTTGCTCATTTCTCTTTCTCTTTTACCTACCTACACCATCAGCTCAATTCTTTTCTCTTTCCTTCATCATCCACCATCTCTTTTCACCTTTTAATAATACAGAAGTGATATGTAGCTCGAAAAGAACCCCTCCGAATTGCCCGAATTTGAAAAGAAGAAGAAAGAAGAAGGAAGAAAGAAGAAGAAGAGAAGGAAGAAGAAGAAGAACAAGGACTGGAGGGGCCAACATCAACCGGGCTGGGCAGGGGGCGGAGGCAGAAGGTGGGAAGAAAGAAATAGTGACGGTGGTTGGAAGGGTTAAAAGAGCCATGTGGGTGAGTGGTGGAGCGAGAGAGAATGGCTTGGGAAAGAGTGAGAAATGAAGATAAGGCCATGGCTGGCCTACTTGTCGAGAGAGAAAGTGTAGGTGGTTTAGAGAGAGAGAGAGAGAGAGAGAGAGAGAGAGAAATGATTGGGGGGTTATCGTTGAATCTACTGCCAAAGACTCTTTTGTACCCAGTTGAAAGAGAGAGTTTGGTGTTTGGAGAGAGAGACGAGAAGTCTTTGTGTCTGGTGTGGTTGACCATTAGATCGGAGGAAGATGAGGTTAGGGCCATTTACTAGGGATAGGAAATTAACAACAAGGTGTCATGAAAAGTCTTTCATGAAAATTATTATGAAAGGCTTGTGACCTTTGAATTATATTTAGAATAAAACACCACATACTAATCAAGGTAATCTAAGGATCACAAATTTTTCATGATCATTTTCATAAAAAAAAAAAAATTGATGATCCCTAACATTTTTCGGAAATTAATGCTTTTGATTTTTCTTATGAATATATGATCCGTCACATCCCCTTCTATCTACCATTCCCTGTTGCGCCGATGAAACTGTAGAGGACGACAGGACCTTCGAGCTTGAGAATGGAGCTGAGGGGTTGGCGGAGATTAGAGCATCTCCAACGGTAGTAGGTATTTTACCTATCCAAATATTACTATAAAGTATAAATTTTATTTTGCCTATCAACTGTTTTATGTTTTTACTCAAACCATGCTCTTTATTTTAGCTATTTATCCAAATACTATTAATTTTATAGAATGCCACGTCAACAACAAAGATGGAGGGAAATGATCCTAATGATCGAATACATTTTGCCTAGCGTTGAAGGCTAGCTACATGTAGCTAGTGAATATGAGTTGAGCCAAAATGCCTAATCATATGCCTAGTGCATTGGAATTGAAAAAAGTGAATCACACTAGGCATTTTAACTAACAAGTATTATATGCCTAGTGCATTGGAGATGCTCTTAACAGTGGGAGATGGGGAAGAGGAGGATCCAATGGCTTCCATGCGGGTTTTGAGGGTGTTGACCGGGAACATGGCTAGGTGTTCGACGGAGTTGGCAATCATGCATTGCCAGAATTCGAGGCCTCCCATTAGAGAGGGAGAGAGAGAGTTGATCCCATGCGTTTAATGCCTATAGCTTTGATGATGGGTGGTCTTGATTTGTTTGATGGTTGATAAATCTTGGTCCTAATTTGGTGTTAGCAAAATCAAAGTTCAGATCAAAATAACATTAAAAGAACCAGTAAAGTAGTGCCACGCGTTCTATTGAATTTTGTTATGTTAAACAAGTTAACAGAACTGGATGGAGGATCGGAATTGAAATCTTATGAAAATTTAAGATTCAAATTGATCCAATTCAAATCCTGGGGTTTAATTTGAAAATGCGTGAAATCCAAGGTTTTTTTTTTTGTTTTTGGTAATTTGACCAAAACATTTTATTTGCCTAAAAGAGAAATTTAATTTAATAAAGTGTCATTTATGATTTTTTTAATGAGTTGAGATATTTATTTGAAAGGCTAAATGTGCTAAAAAGATAGTGAGTGAGAACTAATTTTTGTAGAAATTGACTTACAAAATTTTTAAAAGTAAGTTATTTTTGAAAAAATAGTGCAAAATTTTTTTCCTTAAAATATGTTTTACTTAATTTTTGTTTAACCAAACAACAAAAAAATGAGTAAAAAAATTTTACGTCAAAAGAAACAAAACCTTAATGTTGATCACAACAAAGTGGAATTGGATAAATTTTGGTTTGTATAGCAAGTAGCCAATCATCAATTGCCACATTCGTTGAAATGTAGAAGCTCTTACATAACGGGTTGGAGGAAAAACAACCTCATTTTGGAATTTTGAGTCACTGTTGTGCCTGATGCATAGCGGTTGTGCCTGATGCATAGCGGTGGCTGTTTAGCGGCATAGGACTTGTTTTGGATTTTATTTGATGATTTGAACCGTTTAAATTTTAAAGATTATTGAAAAAAATATATATGTAAAAAATTAAATTAATCGGATATCGAAAACTCTTTATGAAATCATAATTATATTCAGTTTGATACATACATATTCATTTTTCTAATACACAAATGTGCTTGAATGAAATGATTATCGATATCTGATTAACTTGTTTTTTCATAAGCATATTATTCTCGATATTTTTTTAAAATCTAAACAGTTCAGATCATTAAAATAAAACTCGAAACAAATTTCATGGGCCGCACAACAGTTACTGCTGTGCATCAAGCATCATGCCCCCATTTAAACGATACACTTTTTAAAGTTATTTTCAAGTTTTTAAAAATTGTTTTTGATAAAAAAAAAAATAATACTTAGGAGCACTAAAAATGGAACACTGCACTAATGAGGTGGCTCTCCCTTTAATGTGATGGTTGCCACTTGTGTTTTTCTTTTTTCTTTTATTTTTTATATTTTCTAACTCATTAGAGCTATTAGTGATAGAATTTTTTAGTAGTCTCTATCATTGCTGAAAAAAAAAATGAAGAGAATATGAAAAAGTAATGAATATTTTCAACCTTTTAATCGTCTTTATTTTCACAAAACATCCAGAAAACAAGATCAATACAATACTTACTACAAAGGAAAAAAAATAAATGTATCACAAACATTTTTTTCAGTACCATACGAACTAAGGTCTCCACTGAGTGAATCCAACACCACAGAGTACACAGATGAGTTTGAATTTATTATACGTACAAACTAGTATGATTCACATATAAAAGAGAAAATAAAAGAAATTTACAACTTGATCTACACATCCTGTACAAGATATGAAAAAATTATTCAATTTTGCAACTGAAAGTTGATCAAATTGTAATACACATCCCCCAATTTCAAGGATAATAATTTATGAGCATAATCCAAAAAAAAAAAAAAAAAAAAAAAAAAAACCATCTCCTAATTTTCAAGGATACTCACTTTTATCAGCTTATTTCAGCTTATTTTTACCAACCACATAAGCTAAATCCCAAAATAAGAAAACCATAAGCAGAGCCCATTTAAGCTGCAGCAAGCAGGAAACAGCAAACAGCAAGAATTAACCAACACGAATAGATTAACCCAGGTTCAAAATCACTGACAATGAAAGAACAAATCTTATTCTTAACCTGCTTGTGCAAATTAATAACTGCATATTGACGTCCAAATTATCATTACATAAGCTCAGGGAGACACCAAAAGCCTATGTGAAAACAAACAAATATATGCCTTATGATACATTCTCCTCCAATTCTGCAAAAACATGTTCAACATCTCAAGAGGAAACTCTTCCGAAAAAAAATAGCACAACTAAACATGATGGATGCTACTTAGGTATTACGTACCATTCTTACAAGATGTACCTTGATATACAATAGAATGAACCAAATAAACTGATTTCTCCCAACTCTACTAATTTCCTTGTTTGGCCAACCAAATAGAGCACACTAATTACTTTTGAATTCAAGAAACTGGTTTCTCCCAACTCCGCTGATTTCCTTATTAGGCCAACCAAATAGCATACTAGTTACTTTTGAATCCAAGAAACTGGTTTCTCCAAACCCCACTGATTTCCCTGTTTGGCTAATCCATGATGGCTGACTGGTCCGCATGTATTCATCAAGTTCCACTGCCTCGGCGTGGTTCTCTTATCCGTAAATGGTCGTTCATAAACAAAATTTACGCTCTTCCTTCCCTTTCCATTCCTCCATTCCCGTTTTGTTAGATGGTCATCACCATGAAACCTTGAGGTTTTGTAGCTTGACATGTACCTACCAGAGCGCTCTTGATTCCTATAATCAGCCTCATAATTATTATTCTCCCACTGATTCCAACCATCTTCCCATCCACTATCTTTCATAATTTGGTTACCTTGATTCCCGCACTCTTTCATGATTTGGTTACCTTGATTCTCGCACCACGAATCATTACAACCATTTTCCCATTCATTCTCTCTAACATTTCCATTAGCCTGATCACAACTGCGCTCCAATGAATTTACCTTAATTTCCGAGGATGAACCATTCTTCTTTAAATCATCTTCGGCATCTCCCCACCCAGTGGAAAAGAATAAGTGGCTTGGGACAAGAGATTCACCAAGAATCACAACCTGCTCCACTTTTTCTTGGTTGGCAGGTACCGTAGATTCACATTCCAAGTCCAATAGCAGCTCAGGATCAACATTGGAATTCCAATCTACCTTATCAATATAAATATCTGGATCGGGTAATGATATGTCACAAGGAAGCCCATTTATCTGTGCCCAGAAACGGTTCTTAGCGTTGATGAAAGCCTCTTCACCTGCACAGTCATTCCATTTTAGCACCTTGTCATATAGGTGTATAAAATTCTTGCTTTCTAAGAGCTTTCGCCATGGAACTGAACCAACCACGGTGCAAAATTTCTTTTCCCATGAGGGCACAGTTGGCTGCCAACAACCTGAAAGATAATGTGAAGTGTAAAATGTGCTGACATGAGATAAACAATAGGCACAAAATTCCTAACAAAAGTAAACTCGAGTTAGTTGCCAAACGAGATAAATGCGTAGAAACAATCTAAAATGGAAATAAGAAACAAGTCCCACATTTTTCAACAACTTAAACAGGGCAGTGGGAAACAACATTTAGAAATGAATGAAAACAATATAAAAAAACTAATGGAAACAAGTCCTAGAAATATTTCTTGATGTAGGACCCAAGGAACTGTGTAGGATATTTATTATTAGTCCAATTGAAAATCACAAGTGGACAGCCATAATGGATGAGAACAGAACATGTAACACATATGAACAACCGATTCCTGACTTGCATGATTTCAATAATGAAAAGGAATCCTTTTGTTTTGTTCTGTTTACCATTTTCACTCACGTGTAGTTGTCGTTTTCCAACCGTTTCCAATTATTTCTAGGTGTCATTTCCACATGCAATCAACAAAACTTGGGTATTCCCAAACTTATACATGTTTCCATAACTGCAGAACCCAGAAATAGAAATATGACAGTTTAACAGCTTCCCAGTATCCATGCAAGGGTTTACAACTCACAGTACATTCTGAAAAACACATTTGAACCCCAAATTTCCGTAATTAGGAAACATCAAAACTAAAATTTAAGATAACAAATGTAAACTAAATAATGTCAAACTTCAGTTTCCAAATTTTCACATATCAATCAACTATAGTACAATATCAAAGCAGAAGATCTCCAGAAGTTAGTGAATGATACAAGAATTAAAACACATCAAAGGACCTTGATGTTGATAAAGGCCTTAAACCCTAGTCACCTGAGCTGAACTAAGTGCAACAGAGAACAATTAACTACAAGCAGTTATAAAATTCTATCATTTCAAGACCTAACATCATAATGCCCAAATCTGTCACATCAAGCTATAACATTCTTTTGGTAAAATCAAAGAAATCTCAATATTGAAAAGAGAAAGCTACAATCACCAAGATAAATATTTCTTAAAATCCAAAGAAACCCCATTTTTTTTTTTTTGGACTTCTACCATTTTACATTATTATTTTTTTAAATTTTTTAAAATTAAATAAGTCATACAAGGACAAACTTTATTCTTAACCTATAATAAAACATGTTTAACCATCATGATTTTATGAACACATAATTGCTAATCATACTATCTAATAACACAATCTTTTAGTAAAAATAGCTGTTAGTAATAATGCTTTTAATAAAAATTAAATATAAAGTTTGTAGGTACATTATTTGTATAATTTTGAAATTAAAAACAGAAAGGTTGTTGAATGACACTATTTATTTATTTACCAAAAACACATTTACAAAACACAATATTTGAAGAAAATAACACATAATAAAGTATCTAATAAATAACGCAAACAAATAAAAATGTTTAATAATAAAAAAGAACAAGAAAAAGAAGAGCCTACATACCAAGAGGTGGTTTTCTGTTATGTGATACTGTTCTTGTAACTTGTTGATTATAATTATCACTCCTTTGTCTTCTCCAATTCCCCATCATCACTATACGAAATAAAAAAAAAAAAAACTACAAGAATTTCATCAAAACAAAAAAGAATCCAGAGAGTTTCAGCAAACAAACGTGGTAGAAACAAGTTCAGCACAATAAATCAACCCTAAAACAAGAAAATCAAAGATGGGTCTTCAAAATTCAACTAAGAAACTCAACCAAAACCGCGAAAAGAACAGTCGGTTGGTTTCGTACCGAAACATGAAACATAGAAGACAGAATAACAGATTTGGCAGAGAAATTGGAAGGTGGGTCTGTGAGATTTTGATTCAGAGAAGAGACCAGTGGGTTCCAAATTGAGTGATCGGAGAAAGATCTTGGAGGAGGGTTTTGAGAGTGATCACAAAAGAGGAAACACCAAAACAAAAAACAAAAAACAACAAAAAAAACAAAGAAACAAAAAAAACGTGTTTACATATGGGGGAAATTCTAATATACCTACTCTTCAAGAAGCCTATCACGTCACGTGCACTCCTTAGTTATTTATTTTAATTTTTTTTTTCTAGTTATAACTAATTTAATTATAATTTATAAATTTTTTAATTATGCCTTATATTATATTTAATTATAAATTTTTTAGTTATAATTTAAAAAATAAAAATTATGTCATTTTTTAGTCATGAATTGCATATGCACACTCTTTAAAATGTGTGTAATATAGAATCTTATTATACAACTTAGGGGATGAGTATTCGAATTAGGGTAAAATCAGAATTAATTTGTTATTTATAGTTCTTGAAAAATTAGAATCAATCCAATTCGTTTAAATAGTAGAACCAATCCATTTAAACACGAATTAGATCGATTTAAGACTACGGATTTACATAATTAAATAAAAAAAATATAGAACATTTAATTTCATAAAAATATAAATACAATAGTAACATGTCTTTCCACAATAGTGACATATTGTTTTAAAATTGAAACAATTGTAGGAAAACTAGTTCCAGTATAAGTATTTAGACCATTATAAATTAAAATTAAAAATCAACAAACAAAAGCAATAAAAAGAAGATATTATGCGTGTTTAAGTTTAAGTTTAGGTTATATATGGAATAAAAAAAGATACTATGCGGGAGGGTATATAATATAAATATAGACTATTTGTATATGGTTCGGATCGGTTTCAATCCGAAACCGTGGGATTCAATCCGGAACCAATCCGTAGACTACGAATTTATTATTTTTCAATCCGGAACCGAACCATAGATTCAAAAAACCAATCCAAACTTACCGGATTGGATTAGATTGGATTAGATTACAGATTTTACGAATTCCTTGCTCAGCCTTAATACACTCTCATATTATATGTGCCTTTAATTATGATTAATTTTTTTTTTATAGTTATAATCAATTTTTTAATTATAATATTATTTTGAGATATTTAGTTATGATTTTTTTATGTTAGGTTATATATATATATATATTAATTATAACTCAAAAAATATGAAGTTATACTATTTTTTTCTATAGTCGGTGCATATGATATACATCATCTTTCATCGTTTGTTAATATAGAACATAAATCAATTTTCTTCTTTAGTTATAATATTATTTTACGGGATTTTTATTGATAAGTCCAATTTAGAAGTGTTTTAACCCAAGAAGTCCATGAAGGAATTTTTTAACCCATTTAGTCCTATGTATGTATAGTTTTATTCCATAAAGTCCATTTTCTTGATTTACACTATTTTCTTGGACACTTATACTCTTATATTTAATTTTGATACCCTTATAAATATTTTTTCAACGATTAGCAATTTAATGATGTGAACATTTATCATTTAAAATTCACATTTGTAGAAATGTAAATTGGCCCTTGGGCGGCCCGAAACCCGCCCGCGAGCCAGGGCGGGCCCGACCCGTTGACAATGTAAATATTCACATTGACATGTTAAAATTCACATTAATAGGAGTGTAAAATTGGCCCCCGTCCCGTGGCGGTGCGAAACCCGCCGGCGGCCCATAGACGGCCCGGGGCGGGCCCGGTTGTAACAACCCCCATACTGTTTGCTGATTAATGACCAATTGATTACCGATAATCACCGATTACTGTTAAACGAAACTGATAATGACTGATAACTGACTGATAATTGAACTGATTAAAGTACTGAACTGACTGACTGAAATTGGAAACCGAATTGATTGAGTATATGTTAGTTAAATTGCATTCTATCTGTTTGCCTGTATGATTATCTGTTCATGCTTATATGTTTAAACTGCTAATTGAAGGCCTTATCGGCGGCCGAATTAGAAACCGATTGATGTTCCGTGACCCTCATAATTAATGTGATTTTATGGTATATTTATCTGAAAACTGATTAGGTATGATTAAATTAGATTAAAATAAGCTAATTAAAGAGTTTGCTATATTTACCATTTTGCCACATGAGTGGCCCACTCAATACACATACTTGAGCCTTGTATGTACACACTTGAAGAACATTCCCAACAGCCATATCTCTTGTTCTAGCCGACCTTGAGGAAGAGAGAGTGAGAGTTTGTGTAGTTCTTGAGATTTGGCTTAAACAACTTGGAGAATTGAAGGTTGATTGTTGCTTTGTGGTCCTACACTTGTAATTGAAGCTCTAGGTAAGAGAACTCAACCTTTATGGATGTGTTTGAGCTAGTTCTTGCATGATTCATGCCTCATTTGTAGAGCTAAGCCATGATTTGGTTCATTAATGGTGGATTGAAGCTCATTTCTTGCATGCATGTTAGTATTGTTGCATTTTGAGGTTGATTTCATGGACATTGGTACATGCATGCTCATATTGTTGTTATAGACCATGTTTTCATCTGGTTTTGAAGAAATGAGCTCATTTGAACAAGCTTTGGAGCTTTAATTTGGTTTAAAACTCTTGCATGACATGTTTGAATGTTATTCTTGAAAATGGGTTTGAATGTGGTTTTAATTGACTCACCTTTGGGGCTTGAATTCATAAATTGAGCTTTGAAACTTGTTATACATTGAATTTAGTTATGTTTTCCAGAATTTGGGCCCAAGAGGTCGAGTTTGGAGTGGTAGAATGCTTGGTTTGAGCTTGGGAAGCAGATCTGGAAATTCCAGATTTGGCTTCCTCGCTCGAGCGAAGGATTCCCCGCTCGAGCGAGCACCTTTGTCCAAGGCTCCGCTCGAGCGACCATCGAGCGACCATCGCGCGTAAAATCTCAGCATCCAGTACTTTTATTGTTTTGCAGACCGCTCGAGCGAAGGATTTCCTCGCTCGAGCGAAGCCTTTGATTTTGGACTTACGCTCGAGCGGAGAAAGTCTCGCTCGAGCGAGGCTCCTATTTTCAGCAACTTTGCAAAATGTTTTCTAAGTGTATTTTTGCATCCTCATCCCATCCTAGGCATTCTTAGGCCTAGTTTAAGACATCTTGATGAGGATATCGATGTAGAACACACCAAGGCAAATTAGGAATTAAGTTATGATATTTCCCAACTGTGTAGCTTAGTGTGTTCAACCTGTGAACTGTGTAGGGTTGGTGACTGGAGAGACACGCTCTAGCATACTGTAGCCCAGAACTCTGTGAGTAACGATTGTGTAAAGATATGTTCATAAATGAATATCTTCTGAACAAATGAACTGTACTATTTTCTGAACTGATTACTGTTAACTGAATGAATGTATGTCCTATATTCTGAACTGTATTGTGGCATCCTTAGCACCTACTGTTTACTGTTACTGTTACTGTCACAGAGATCTCTGTCGGTTCCCTCGTGGAACCACTACTGTTTACTGACTGATGGCCATCATTACTGTTCGGTCTTTTAAGACCTACTGTTACTGTTATGCTAATGGATGTACCACATATGACTGTTTGCTGTACTGAACAACTGAAATACTGATTGAATTGAACTGTTTTCATTACTATAAGGACATTCATTCTAAACCCCTTTACGCTTTATGTTATTCACTGGGCTTTAGCTCACTGTTTATATATATATGTAGGTGCTCAGCCACCAGATCGGAGCTAGGAGCGTGGGTTAGACTCCAGTTTTGTCAAGCCAGCCTTTGTGCCTCACTGCGAGGTTCCGAGCCTATCTGTTAAGGCTTAGGGGTCTTTTACAATTCCCCCTTCTGTACTGTTTTACTGTTCTGTATAGACTGAGTGTTACTGTACTGTTATATAGGGTCGAGTCCCTAGTCTGAATAATTGTAAATATTGTGTATACTGTTCTGTACTGTTTATGTATAAATGTATGATAAGCCTTTTTGCATACAGAATGTCACAGCTCAATGGACACTATTTATTTACTGTATTGGCTTCTGCCAGGCCCTGTACTCTGTTTTACTGTATTACTGTTCTGCAGGCCTTCGGTAATCTCTGATTACTGGCCGGTTACGGTGCTAAACCCATAGGGCCGGGTTTGGGTCGTGACAGAGTGGTATCAGAGCGATACTTACCACGAGTTATACCGCACACACGTGTCCAAATGAGCTATAGGGTGTCCTAGAAAAGTGATTAGGGCATCTCATGAGCATGATAAGTGTGTGGTTATGTTATGACTGAATATCTGCTAATGTGTTAAACTGGTAAACAAATGACTGCTTATGTTTAAAACTGTTATAACTGCTTATAGTGAAATGGACAATGCAAATGAACCTGAGTCCTCATCTACTGAGGCAAGAATGGAAAGAATGGAAAGAATGATGGAACTGATAACTGCTAGACTTGAACAACAACAGAACCAACCGCCCCCACCTCCTCCTCCTCCTTCGGTACAACCGGAACCTAATGTGAATGTGAATGATGGGGATATTATTGCTCTCACCCATAAATTCAGCAAGATGAAACCGCCATCCTTTCAGGGAGGATTGGAACCGCTAAAGGCTGAAGCTTGGGTGCTTGAGACAGAAAAACTATTTGAAGTGTTTCCGTGCTCAGAAGCGAACAAAGTGTTGTTAGCTACCTTCACCCTACAAGAAAAGGCTAGAAGGTGGTGGATGTTGATCCGCGACACAAATACTGTTATGACTTGGGCTCAGTTCAAGGAGTCCTTCTTCGAAAAGTACTTCCCTCAGTGTGTCAGGGATAGAAAAGTGACTGAATTTGAACAGCTGAAGTAGGGCACAATGTCCGTTGCAGAATATAAAACCAAATTTACTGAACTTGCCCGTTATGCACCGCATATGGTGGATACTGAGTATAAGAAGGCCAGGAAATTTGAAGGCGGCCTTAATGTGGCAATACTTGACCGGATAAATGTTTTGAAATTACCGATTTTTGTGGGTGTTCTCGACCGGGCATTGATGGCCGAGTCGAACATTGCAGCGGTGAAGCAATCTGAAACACCAACAACTGAATGGCATGGTAAGAGGCAGGGTTTCAAATTCAAGAAAGGCAAGCACAACCCAGCCAACAAGAAACAGAATACGGGGTTGACAACTAGCCCCAGCCAAGGGAGTGGTTTCATACCACCCTGTCCTGAGTGTGGCAAGAAGCACAAGGGGGTTTGCTACAGAATATCTGGAGCTTGTTACAGGTGTGGCAAGATGGGCCACATGGTTAAAGATTGCCCTTCTGCTCCTCAAGACAATAGCAAAGCTGCAGCCGGCGGCGCAGCATCAAATGCTCCACCAAAGCCTAACCCTAAAGCTACCGGGAAAGAGCCTGTGAGGCAAGGCCGAGTGTTCGCACTAGTACCGGGAGATGTGCAAAATACTGAGACCGTTGTGTCAGGTATCCTCTCTATCTGTACGCAAAATGCATATGTATTGATTGATTCGGGGTCTACGCATTCTTATGTATCGCATGCTTTTTCACGGAAATTGAATAGACCCTTAGAACCTATGAACTATCTGCTGGCCGTATCATCACCCGTAGGGGGATCCATGACATGTGCTTATATGTACCCCGCATGTGAAATCATTGTTGGGGATATGCATCTGTTTATTGATTTACTGCCATTGAACATTGATCATTTTGATGTAATATTGGGGATGAATTGGTTACAAAAATATCATGCCACTATTAACTGTGTGACCAAGCAAGTTGTTTTTCGTCCACCTGGTTTACCTGAATTTGTGTTTAATGGGAGTGGAGTAGTACCTCCTCCGTATCTGATTTCGTCTGTGAAAGCTGTTAAACTGATTAGAAAGGGATGTAAAGGATATCTGTGTTCTGTATTGACTGTATCTACTGATGTTAATGTTAATATAAACTGTATTCCTATAGTCAGGGAATTCCCAGACGTTTTTCCAGAGAATTTGCCAGGGGATTTGATTGATAGGGAGATTGAATTCACCGTGGATGTGATTCCCGGAACACAGCCAGTTTCGAAAGCTCCTTACCGAATGGCTCCAACTGAACTGAAGGAGTTGAAAGTGCAACTACAGGAACTACTGGATAAGAAGTTCATCAGACCTAGCACTTCGCCATGGGGTGCTCCTGTTTTGTTTGTCAAGAAGAAAGATGGCTCACTGAGACTGTGCATTGACTACCGTGAACTGAATAAGGTAACTGTAAAGAATAAATACCCATTACCGCGTATTGATGATTTATTTGATCAGTTACAGGGTGCACAAGTGTTTTCCAAAATCGATCTCCGATCGGGGTATCATCAACTGAAGGTTAAACCAGATGACATTGATAAAACTGCTTTTAGAACGAGGTATGGACATTACGAATTTTTAGTTATGCCTTTTGGAGTCACGAATGCACCAGCTGCTTTCATGGACCTCATGAACAGAATTTTTAAACCATACCTTGATGACTTTATTGTTGTATTTATCGATGACATATTGATTTACTCCAAAAGTATAGAACAGCATGAACATCATCTGAGACTTGCCCTGCAAACCTTAAGAGAACAGAAACTGTATGCTAAACTGCCTAAATGTGAATTTTGGCTTGACCATGTTATGTTTTTGGGGCATGTTGTTAGCAAAAATGGAATTTCTGTTGATCCGCAGAAAATTGAAGCTGTAGTGAACTGGCCTAGACCAACAAATGTGACTGAAGTCCGAAGCTTTTTGGGATTGGCTGGATATTACAGAAGATTTGTCAAAGATTTCTCCAAAATTGCCCTACCACTGACGCAGTTAACACAAAAGGGGACATCATTTGACTGGACTGACCAAAGGGAATCTGCCTTCCAGGAGTTGAAAACTCGATTAGTGACTGCACCTGTTCTTACCTTACCTTCAGGTACGGATGGTTATACTGTATTTAGTGATGCTTCTCATAAGGGTCTGGGGTGTGTTTTAATGCAGAATGGGAGAGTTATTGCTTATGCTTCCCGACAGTTGAGACCACATGAAAAGAACTACCCGACCCATGATCTGGAACTTGCTGCAGTAGTATTTGCACTGAAAATCTGGCGTCACTACCTGTATGGGGTAACATGTGAAGTATATACCGACCACAAGAGTTTGAAATATTTCTTCACACAGAAAGAACTGAACATGAGACAGCGGAGATGGCTAGAACTGATTAAAGATTATGACCTACAGATACTGTACCATCCGGGAAAAGCCAATACCGTTGCCGATGCATTGAGCCGGAAGTCGATTGGAAACTTAGCCTATCTGCTTACAGGACAGAAAGAGTTGCTTTGTGACCTTGAAAAATCTGAAATTGAAATTGTTTTGAGAGAACAAGGTGGAATCTTAGCTGCTATTTCTGCTCAACCGGCGCTGATTGAAGAGATTAAAGAAAAACAGCAACTGGATGATTTCTTGAAGAAGATCATCGAGGAAAGAGAATCAAACCGAGACCGGGATTCAAATTTGAGAATAATGTACTGAAATTTCAAGAAAGACTGTGTGTACCAAATGATACTGAACTGAAAAGAAGAGTTCTGCAAGAAGGCCACAATTCGAAATTGTCTATCCATCCGGGGAATACGAAAATGTACCAAGATCTGAAACAGAATTTCTGGTGGCCGGGAATGAAGAAAGAAATTGCCGATTTTGTATCCAAATGTCTCCATTGCCAACAGGTCAAAGCTGAACATCAACGACCTGCCAGACTATTGCAACCCTTACCCATACCAGAGTGGAAATGGGAGCATATCACCATGGATTTTATCGTTGGGTTACCTCGCTCCAGAAAAGGTATGGATTCAATTTGGGTTATTGTTGATAGACTGACTAAATCTGCTCACTTCTTACCTGTCAAGACGATTTATAATGCGGACAAATTGGCTGTTATCTATATTGATGAAATTGTTAGACTGCATGGAGTGCCTGCGTCTATTGTTTCTGACAGGGATTCGAAGTTTACATCGAGGTTTTGGCAAAGCCTACAGACTGCATTGGGTACTGAATTGAGGCTGAGTGGTGCCTATCATCCTCAGACAGATGGCCAATCAGAAAGGACCATCCAAACTCTAGAGGATTTACTGAGAATGTGTGTCCTTGATTTTCAGGGAGACTGGGAAAGTCATTTACCATTGGCTGAATTCGCCTACAACAACAGCTACCATTCGAGTATTGGTATGGCGCCTTTCGAGGCATTGTATGGCAGAAAATGCAGATCTCCGATTTGTTGGGCAGAAATTGGAGATGGGCCTTTGCTTGGGCCCGAGATTGTGTATGAAACAACTGAAAAAGTGAAACTGATACAGCAAAGATTGAAAACTGCACAGAGTAGACAGAAAAGTTATGCAGATGTCAGAAGACGGGACAGAGAGTATGAAGTGGGTGATCACGTTTTTGTGAAAGTGACACCAATGAAAGGCCAGACTCGTTTTGGAGTCAAAGGCAAGTTAGCACCGAGATACGTCGGACCTTATGAGATTATTGAGAAAATTAATCCGGTGGCATATCAAGTTGCACTCCCTCCTGAAATGGAACACATGCATAATGTTTTCCACATTTCTATGTTAAGAGACTATCTCCGGGATCCCTTCCATATAATAGAGCCTACCCACGTAGTGTTGAGTGATGACTACACATACGAGGAACGGCCTATACAGATTGTAAACAGACGGATCAAGAAACTGAGGAACAAAGAGATCCCGCTGGTGAAAGTTGACTGGCAAAACCACGGTGGCGTGTATGCCACTTGGGAAAGGGAAGATGACATGGCCAAACGATATCCTGAACTGTTTCCACTGAATCCTGTTTTCTTCCAGAATGAACGTAACTCGAGTTTAGAGGACTAAACTCTTTATAAGGAGGGGAGACTGTAACAACCCCCATACTGTTTGCTGATTAATGACCGATTGATTACCGATAATCACCGATTACTGTTAAACGAAACTGATAATGACTGATAACTGACTGATAATTGAACTGATTAAAGTACTGAACTGACTGACTGAAATTGGAAACCGAATTGATTGAGTATATGTTAGTTAAATTGCATTCTATCTGTTTGCCTGTATGATTATCTGTTCATGCTTATATGTTTAAACTGCTAATTGAAGGCCTTATCGGCGGCCGAATTAGAAACCGATTGATGTTCCGTGACCCTCATAATTAATGTGATTTTATGGTATATTTATCTGAAAACTGATTAGGTATGATTAAATTAGATTAAAATAAGCTAATTAAAGAGTTTGCCATATTTACCATTTTGCCACATGAGTGGCCCACTCAATACACATACTTGAGCCTTGTATGTACACACTTGAAGAACATTCCCAACAGCCATATCTCTTGTTCTAGCCGACCTTGAGGAAGAGAGAGTGAGAGTTTGTGTAGTTCTTGAGATTTGGCTTAAACAACTTGGAGAATTGAAGGTTGATTGTTGCTTTGTGGTCCTACACTTGTAATTGAAGCTCTAGGTAAGAGAACTCAACCTTTATGGATGTGTTTGAGCTAGTTCTTGCATGATTCATGCCTCATTTGTAGAGCTAAGCCATGATTTGGTTCATTAATGGTGGATTGAAGCTCATTTCTTGCATGCATGTTAGTATTGTTGCATTTTGAGGTTGATTTCATGGACATTGGTACATGCATGCTCATATTGTTGTTATAGACCATGTTTTCATCTGGTTTTGAAGAAATGAGCTCATTTGAACAAGCTTTGGAGCTTTAATTTGGTTTAAAACTCTTGCATGACATGTTTGAATGTTATTCTTGAAAATGGGTTTGAATGTGGTTTTAATTGACTCACCTTTGGGGCTTGAATTCATAAATTGAGCTTTGAAACTTGTTATACATTGAATTTAGTTATGTTTTCCAGAATTTGGGCCCAAGAGGTCGAGTTTGGAGTGGTAGAATGCTTGGTTTGAGCTTGGGAAGCAGATCTGGAAATTCCAGATTTGGCTTCCTCGCTCGAGCGAAGGATTCCCCGCTCGAGCGAGCACCTTTGTCTAAGGCTCCGCTCGAGCGACCATCGAGCGACCATCGCGCGTAAAATCTCAGCATCCAGTACTTTTACTGTTTTGCAGACCGCTCGAGCGAAGGATTTCCTCGCTCGAGCGAAGCCTTTGATTTTGGACTTACGCTCGAGCGGAGAAAGTCTCGCTCGAGCGAGGCTCCTATTTTCAGCAACTTTGCAAAATGTTTTCTAAGTGTATTTTTGCATCCTCATCCCATCCTAGGCATTCTTAGGCCTAGTTTAAGACATCTTGATGAGGATATCGATGTAGAACACACCAAGGCAAATTAGGAATTAAGTTATGATATTTCCCAACTGTGTAGCTTAGTGTGTTCAACCTGTGAACTGTGTAGGGTTGGCGACTGGAGAGACACGCTCTAGCATACTGTAGCCCAGAACTCTGTGAGTAACGATTGTGTAAAGATATGTTCATAAATGAATATCTTCTGAACAAATGAACTGTACTATTTTCTGAACTGATTACTGTTAACTGAATGAATGTATGTCCTATATTCTGAACTGTATTGTGGCATCCTTAGCACCTACTGTTTACTGTTACTGTTACTGTCACAGAGATCTCTGTCGGTTCCCTCGTGGAACCACTACTGTTTACTGACTGATGGCCATCATTACTGTTCGGTCTTTTAAGACCTACTGTTACTGTTATGCTAATGGATGTACCACATATGACTGTTTGCTGTACTGAACAACTGAAATACTGATTGAATTGAACTGTTTTCATTACTGTAAGGACATTCATTCTAAACCCCTTTACGCTTTATGTTATTCACTGGGCTTTAGCTCACTGTTTATATATATATGTAGGTGCTCAGCCACCAGATCGGAGCTAGGAGCGTGGGTTAGACTCCAGTTTTGTCAAGCCAGCCTTTGTGCCTCACTGCGAGGTTCCGAGCCTATCTGTTAAGGCTTAGGGGTCTTTTACAATTCCCCCTTCTGTACTGTTTTACTGTTCTGTATAGACTGAGTGTTACTGTACTGTTATATAGGGTCGAGTCCCTAGTCTGAATAATTGTAAATATTGTGTATACTGTTCTGTACTGTTTATGTATAAATGTATGATAAGCCTTTTTGCATACAGAATGTCACAGCTCAATGGACACTATTTATTTACTGTATTGGCTTCCGCCAGGCCCTGTACTCTGTTTTACTGTATTACTGTTCTGCAGGCCTTCGGTAATCTCTGATTACTGGCCGGTTACGGTGCTAAACCCATAGGGCCGGGTTTGGGTCGTGACACCGGTCCGTCCCGTTGACAATGTGAATATTCACATTGACATGTTAACATTCACATTGATAAGAGTATAAAATTGGGCCGCGGCCCATGGGCGACCAAAAGCCCGCCCGAAGCCCGGGGCGGGCCCGGCCCGGCCCGTTGACAATGTGAATATTCACATTGACATGTTAACATTCACATTGATAGGAGTGTAAAATTAGCCTGCGCCTCGTAACTGCCCGAAACCCGCACACGGCCCGTGGGCGGGCTTGGCCCGGCCTGTTGACAATGTGAATGTTCACATTGACATGTTAACATTCACATTGATAAGAGTATAAAACTAGACAGCAGCCCAGGGCAGGCCCGACTCGGCCCGGCCCGGCCCGTTGACAATGTGAATATTCACATTGACATGTTAACATTCACATTAATAGGAGTGTAAAATTGGCCCCCGTCCTGTAGCGGCGCGAAACCCGCCCGCGGCCCATGGACGGCCTGGGGCGGGCCCAGTCCGGCCCGTTGACAATGTGAATATTCACATTGACATGTTAACATTCACATTGATAAGAGTATAAAATTGGCCCGCGGCCCATGGACAGCCAAAAGCCTGCCCGCGGCCCGGGGAGGGCCCGACCCGGCCCGTTGACAATGTGAATATTCACATTGACATGTTAACATTTACATTAACAAAAGTGTAAAATTGGCCCGCAGCCCGTGGGCGGCCCGAAGCCCGACCGCAGCCCGAGGCGGGCTTGGCCCGACCCGTGACAATGTGAATATTCACATTGACATGTTAACATGCACATTGATAGGAGTGTAAAATTAGCCCGCCCCCCGTGGCTGCTCGAAACCCGTCCACAGCCCGTGGGCGTCCCGGAGCGGGCCCGGCCTGGCCTGTTGACAATGTGAATATTCACATTGACATGTTAACATTCACATTGATAAGAGTGTACAATTGGCCCGTGACCCATGGGCGACCCGAAGCCTGATCACAGCCCGAGATGGGCTTGGCCCGACACGTGACAATGTGAATATTCACATTGACATGTTAACATTAACATTGATAGGAGTGTAAAACTTGTCCGCTGCCCGAAGCTCGCCCGCGGCCCGAGGTTGGCTCGGACCCAAACCCGGGCCACCCCGGGCCGCCCATGGGACGCGAGTCAATTTTACACTCTTATCAATGTGAATGTTAACATGTCAATGTGAATATTCACATTGTCAACAGGCCGGGCCGGACCCGCCTCGGGCCATCCACGGGCCGTGGGCGTGTTTCGGGCAGCTACGGGGCACGGGCTAATGTTACACTCTTTTCAATGTGAATGTTAACATGTCAATGCGAATATTCACGTTGTCAACGGGCTGGGCCCGCGTCAGCCCGGGGCCGGGTTCGGGCTGCCCACGGGTCACGGGCTAATTTTACACTCTTATCAATGTTAATGTTAATATGTCAATGTGAATATTCACATTGTCAACGAGTCGGGCCGGGCCCGCCCTAGGCAGCGGGCGGGCTTCGGGCGGCCCACGGGCCACGGGCCAATTTTACACTCTTATCAATGTGAATGTTAATATGTCAATGTGAATATTCACATTGTCAACGGGCCGGACCGGGCTTGCCCCGGGCCGTCCATGGGATGCGAGTTAATTTTACACTCTTATCAATGTGAATGTTAATATATCAATGTGAATATTCACATTGTCAACAGGCCGGGTCGGGCCCGCCACGAGCCGTGGGCTAGTTTCGGGCAGCCACGAGGCGCGGGCTAATTTTATACTCTTATCAATGTGAATGTTAACATGTCAATGTGAATATTTGCATTATCAACGGGTCGGGTCGGGCCCGCCCAGGGCAGCCCACGAGCCGCAGGCGGGTTTCGGGCCGGCCACAGGCCGCGGGCTAATTTTACACTCCTATCAATGTGAATGTTAACATGTCAATGTGAATATTCACATTGTCAACGGGCCGGGCCGGGCCTGCCCCGACCCAGGCCCGGGCTTCCGGCTGACCACGAGTCATGGGCTAATTTTACACTCTTGTCAATCTTAATGTTAATGTTAATATGTCAATGTCAATATTCATATTGTGAACGGGCCGGCCCGGGCCCGCCCCGGGCGAAGGGCTGGTTTCGGGTCGCCCACGGGCCGCAGACCAATTTTACACTCCTATCAATGTGAATGTTAACTTGTCAATGTGAATATTCATATTATCAACGAGCCAGGTCGGGCCTATTTTTTTGGCTTGTGGGCCGGCCCGGCCCGACTCGAATTTTTCGGGCACCCACGAGGATCGACATGAGCCGGGCCCCTACACATTGACAAGATAAACATTTATATTAACGGTGTGAACATTCACATTAAGGGTATTTTGGTAATTATGTCACCCATAGGACTTATTGAAACATAAGAAAATAATGTGAACTAAATGGAACATAAGTACATAAAAAGGGTATTTTGGTCTTCTTATCTCAAATTAGACCTAATGGAATGGTCAAAAAGAATATGGGTTGGATGGAATAAAGCTCTTAGAAAATGGATTTATCAAAAAAGCTCCCATTATTTTACTTATACATCATATTGTATTTACTTATGATAATTTTTTTAAATCATACCTCATAAAATAAGAAATTATGACATTTTAATTCTTAATTATAAAGTGCATACGATACAAAAGTTTTTTTTGTTTTATTTTAAATATTCTAAAAAAAAAAATTAGAGAATTGATCCACTTTTCAAATTATTTTTGAAAACTAACATATTTTCTAAAATTTCATTTTGAAAATGTAATTTTAAATTGAAATTACATTTTCAACATGCAATTTCAATTGCATCATAAATTTCAAAAAGTGAAGTCTATGTCATCATAAATTACATTTTTAACATGCAATGAAATTACATGTTAAAAATATAATTTCAATTTTAAAATCGTATTTTTAAAATATGATTTTAAAAAGTAGGTAAACTTCTTAAATAATTTAAAAAGTAAGACGACTCTTTAAATTATTATTATTCTTTTTTAGAATATTAAAAAAAAAAAAACTCTATGGTGCAGGGGTTCCCGCCGATTACGGAACAAGCAGCCCTTACGGTTCTCTTGTTTATTTATAGCTCCTGCTTTTTACCTATAATTACCAACCAATAATGTTTTAGACCATTAGAAGTGGTGTTCTAAAGCACCATTAGTGATGTGGAGCTTGTGTCTTATTTTTTTTTTTTATTTATTTAAAGTACTTATCAACTCATTAATAGTACTTTAAAGTATCACTTTTAGTGGGATGTATCATTACCCAATTACCAACTACATCCAATTCCTTCTCTTATATAGACTAACCTAGGAAGATGTGGTTGCATTTCCACAAAGACAGTCGAGATTTGTTTGCCTGTTTGGTTTAAGAGTTTTTTTTAAAAAAAATTATTAGAAAATTCTTTTTCAAGTATTTGTATCTCAATTAGTTCATAAGATATTCTTCTATTTTAATAAGTCCTATTATTTGGACACTTGATTTACTAAATTTTAATTCTTATATTTAAGGTATTTTATGGACATTTCTACCCTTACATATATTTTTTAAACGGTTATAAATTTGGTGATGTGAACATTCATATTTTATAATGTAAATATTCACATTGATGATGTGAACATTCACATAAATGAATATTCACACTGTAAATTTAAATATTATTAAGGATATTTTGTTAACTATGTTATTAAAATATAAAAAAATAATATGGATTAAATGGAATACAAGTAAGTGAAAAGGGAGTTATGAAAAAGTGTCCTTTTTAAAAATATTTTTTAAATTTTAATTTATATTTTTAGATATATTATAGATATATTTTTTAAGATTTGTTTAAAATGTAAATTACGTCTGTAGTTTTAAAAATTCTATCATATCTTTTGACATTTTAAATTTTATAATAAATAATCTATTTTATTAATAAATTATCAAGTTAATTAACAGTTTTTAATGATATTAGAAATTTATTTCAATCAATAATTTAGGTAATTTTATTAGAAAAAATTAGTCTAAGATCCCTCTCCCATTTTTAATAATGGAAGAGATTCACAATATTATTTTATGATATCTAAGGTCCCTCAATCCCACACCCATATATCACAGAGAAATTTGACTCCCTCAAATCAAATTAATCCGTAAAGAAGGAGCTGCGAGAGAGGATGTGGCGGTGAAGACGGTGATCATACCACACGATCCAAGCCATTCCCAGAGAGTACACTGACCGCAAAGTCTCCGCTACAGACAGATTCCAAGGCTGAATCCCCGTTGTCGTGTTAGCCCAAGACAACGACGGCCACACAACCACTACCACCAGCAGGTCGGCCTTCAGAAAACACCTCGTCACTACTGAGAGGAAGCAGATTCAGGCCATCCTCAACTTCGTTCAACTCCCTTTCTTCTGCTCTACCACTTTCCCTCTCCAGATCTGTGCTGGTTCTGGTTTCTCCACTTTCCTCGAATCTGGCACTGTTCTCCCCATCAAGATTCATAGGGATGAGAAGAGTGGGAAGATTTTGAATTTGGTGTTTGTTTGGGCTGATAAGAGATCGAAGTTGAAGGTTGATGTGCCCGTTGTTTTCAAAGGAGAAGATGTTTGTCCTAGTCCCAAGAAAAGAGGTACTTTAAATAGGATAAGGACCACTTTAAAATATCTATGCCCAATTGAACATATTCCCTTCAAAATTGAGGTGGACGTAAGAAATCTAGACATTGAAGATAAGGTATTTTCTTGGCGAGATTGTCTTTCACTTTTGTGCATAACGATTGCTACTTCTGCTTCGTGTATTGGATTGAAATTCTCTAGTTTGGACCAGAGAAATTCTCTGGTTTGAATTGAATTTTCTCTGGGTTGGTCCAGAGAAATTATTTAGTTTGGACTGAATTTTCTTTGGTTTGAACTAAATTTTCTCTGGGTTGGTCTAAAGAAATTCTCTGGTTTGAACTGAATTTTCTTTGGGTTGATAAAGAGAAATTCTCTAGTTTGAACTGAATTTTCTCTGAGTTGGTCTAGAGAAATTCTCTGGTTTGGACTGAATTTTCTCTGGATTAATTTGAGAGACTTTAGACATTATAAAAATATTGGATGTCGTTTATGCTATAAAATCTTAATACCAAGGACCCTAAAAAAAAAATTCCCATTTTATTATTATATAGAAAAGCAGTTAAAAATTTTAATTTTTTTTATTAATTTTGTTAAATAAAACATTCCAACAAGAGATATTTGTAATTTTTTAAATTACAAGGGATAACTCGTATTTTAAACAAACTTAAGGGTATATTTGTAATTTATTCTATAGTTTTTTTAATTAATTTTTTAAAATTATTTTTATTTTTATTTTTTTGACTTTCTTAATTTAGATATATTTAAAAAGTATAAAATTTGTCAAAACAATCTTTTTTAAAATTCACAAAATACAAATAAATAAATAATTTAAAAATTCAGTATATTTTAGTATTTTTCTATATTTATTAAATTTTTTAAAGATTTTTTTACAAATATTTTAATTTTTAAATATATTTAGATTAGATGTATTTAAGAAATTAAAAAAGAAAAAAAAAAGGAGAGAAATTTACCTGAAAGTCCTGTTTTAGAATCGTGCTCACAAGTGCTTTTTTTGTTTTTTAAACTTTTTTTTTATGATCACATAAGTCCTAATGTTTTCGAAAGGTATTTCATGAGATTCTTTCAGAGTATTTAATATGATATCAAGATTTTTTTACTATTTTTTAAATGTAACACTTTACACTGTGTTTGGTTGAGAGATTTGGAGAGGGATTTGGAAAGGGAAAGGGAAAAGGTGTGTGAAACTAGGTGAAATGTAGGTATGTTTTATTTACATTTCACCTACCTTTTCCATTTCTCTTTCCAAATCCCTTCCCAAATCCCCCAACCAAACACAGTATTAATGTAGTGGATATGATGTGATATTGGAAAAAACTTTTGAGTGTATTTTTTTTTAAATGTAACAGTTCAATATAACATTCTAAAAAAACTCTTTAATATATATATATTTTTTCAAATGTAACACTCTAACAAACAAAAGCTCATTAGTGTACTTTTCTCGAATGTAACATTCTAACAAACAACAACAATTAAAGAAATTATAATGGCAAATGAGATATTGCACTTCCAAAAGGACTAAATTGATCAAAAAAAAAAAAAAAAAAAGAATGAAAGAAAGAAAGAAAAAGAGACTACATAGATTATAAGTTCAAAATATGAGATTTATTAGTCAATCTCAAAGGAAAAAAAAAACGAAGTTAAAATGTGAAAAAAGTTCATTAAACAAAACATGAAAAATAAAAAAATTATTTTTGAAAACTCAAAATCACACTTTCTTATGTTTTAAAATTAGATTTTTAAAATTTTTTTTTGTGTGACTAATCTAGTAAAAAATAAAATAATTCAAATACTCTTTACTATCAAAATCAAATTATCATACTACTATCATTTTCATTTACCCACCACCAAATCACGCTTTCTACACTATTACAATATTCTTTAACTTTCAGCACCAACACATTAAATATTTGTAGACAATAATGATAGTGATACTAATCGAGAGTAGGAGAGAGTGGTGCAATGTTTGGGCAAAGTAGTGTTACTAGTTGAGAAAAAATGAAAAATAAAGATGGTGAAATAAGAAAAAAAAAATTAATTAAAAAATGTGAACTGTTTGTTATGTGACTAAAAATTTGAAGGAATGTGACGTAATTTTTGAAAGGTGAGGGAAAACTTATACTTTTAATAAACTTTAGGGATATATTTATAATTTATCCCAAAAAGAGAGAGAGAGAGAGTGCTTCTAGCAAAATTTTAAGTTAAGATAAATTACACTCAACTCCCTTGATATTTGAAAAAATATAGTTAGCCCCACAAATTCAAAACAATTACATTGATCTTCCTTTTAAAAAGGTTAAATCAATCAAAATTAATACAGATGGTGGATAGATACTAAAATAAATATACATTTAACAAAAGAGAGATGAAAATATTATTTTTTATTTATACGATTAACGAATTATTGATAAAAAAATGACTCTAAAGTGTTATATGAATTAAAATCTCAAGGTAGACTAGTTTATATATGTGAAAAATGTAAGACTAATTATATTTTGTCTAAATTTCATGAGAAATGAGTGTAATTAACCCTTTAAATTATTACACATGAAATATCAAATAAATAATAAATAAAAGGATAATTATGCACAACAGAGAGTTAGTGTCAATTGCCTTCAGTTTCAGAGGCAACTTTTATGATTTCAAACAATAATATATATTTCAGTTTAAAAAAAAAATACAATAATATATATTTGATAGTAAAAAAAATTCAATAATTGTTACAAAATTAAAAGTTACTGAAAATTTCATATTTAATAACTTATTCAATGGTAATTAAAAATTAATATATTAATTTGTTAACTTTTTAGTATAAAATAAATTAGAATGATATTAACTTATTCATTTTTAATATAAAATAAATTAAAATTGATTATACTTTTGATAAGTAACCGTGACGGAAATGGATTGGGAGGAGAGGAGTTGGCAACGAATGGTGGGGAAAGTGGTGTGTGTGATGAGAGAGTTGGTGAAGTGGTGGGGTCACGAAGCAGGTCCGATTGTGGTCTAAAGTCTCGTCGCTTTGAACCCTCTAAAATTGATATAAAAAAAAAAAGAAAAGATTTTTACCTAATATATTAGTGTTTGTATTCTTTTTAGTAAAAATTATTACGTGACAATTTTTTAAAATTATGCTTGGTTAGAATTTTTTAAAAACTCTTTTGAGAAAATTTTACTTTCTTATTTTTCGTATTTTTTTATTTTTACTGAATTTTTTTAATATTTTAATATTTTTTTTTTACTTTTTAGACATACCTAACATAAATATATCTAAAAATTAAAAGATTTGTAAAGGAAACCTTTTAAAAATTCACTAAATATCAAAAATATAAAAAAATACGAGAATTTCGTACATATTTTGTATTTTTATGTATTTATTAATTTTTTAAAATATTTTTTCGTAATTTTTTTTACTTTTTATATACATCTACGTAAGGTGCATCTAAAAAAGTAAAAAAAAAATGTTTAAAATTTAAAAAATATTCACTAAAAACAAAAAAACACGAAAACTAAAAAACTCAATTTTCAAAATACTTAATCCAAAAAATTCAAATCAAACATTTGTGCTACGCAATCATGCTACAGAGCTCGAAAGCCCTGGCTCGAATTTGGCTCGAATTTGAGAGGGAAGAAGGAGGAAGAAGAAGAAGAAGAAGAAGAAGAAGAAGAGAAGGATTAAGAAGAAGAAGAAGGAGAAGGAGAAGCAGAACTGGAGGGGCCATCAAAATCGGGCTAGAGGTGGAGGCGGAGGCGGAGGCGAGGCTGCGATGCGACGATCGGCCGACGAGCGACGAGCTGCGACAACGACGACGAGCTGCGACAAGTTTCTCTCGCCTCTCGCCTCTGTTTCTCTCTCTCGCCTCTGTTTCTCTTCTCCTATGTTCAAAACGAAGAATAAGAAGAAGAAGAAAAGAAAGAAGAAGAAGAAAAGAAAGAAAAAAATTGAAACCCAAAACGATGTCGTTTTGGGTTTCGAGCCGAATTCGAGCCACTGATTTCGAGCCCTCAAACATTTCTCTTGTGCTGCGTGAAGACGGAAGGCAAAGAGATAAATATTTTATAGGACCTACCTACGTTAAGCAGCGCCTAAGCAAAAAGCATCTATTTTATTTTATTTTCAGCACTGATTGTAACAATTCGAAAATTTAAATTGTTCCTTAAACTTTATACTAGTATTATGATTATATGTGATAATATATTATTAAATAAATAATAATAAATACAGAATCTAATTTGGCATTAGATTATTAAATATGAGATTAATTAGGGATTATTATTTAAGGCTAAATTAACAAAAATATGAAATTATAATACTAGTTGGGCCAAATTAAACTTAAAGATAATAATAATAATAATAATAATAATAATAATAATAATAATGGGTGTGGTAATAAAATAAATAATTAATTTTCTGTTGGTATACGATAGAGTGTAATTTAATTATGAATTAATTTATTTATATAGTTATATTAGAAAATTGGATTAAAGTGTAATTATCTTAAATATTTATTAAAGGTAAATATAAATTCATATAATTTATGATCAAATATGTGGGAGGATTCGCGTTGGCCACGTGTTAGCCAGCTAATCTTCTTACCTCCCTAGGTGATCAACTGGGTGGAAAAGTAAAAGAAAAAAGAGGAAGAAAGGAAAAGGTGAAGGAATATCTGTGAGAAGGTAGTAAAAATAAGAAAAAAATAGTAAGGATCAATATTAAGGTGAGTTATATTATATCTTGAGTCACCATAATATATTTTATGTATGTTTTGACTTACCATATTTATTTTATACAAGTTATGTTTTATAAATTATATTAATATTTCAATTACGTGGATTAATTTCTGAACTCTATTTGTTAAAATGGAACCTATGAATATGTTTGTTTATATTTTAAAGAATATTTGACAATGACCTTATAAACAATTTTGTTTTGTAAGTACCACCACGGAAGTCCACGTCTTGGGGGACTTAAATAACCATTGGTCTCTGTTTGGTCACTTTTGTGACCCTCAGTTTGTCATGGATCCATTGACCCTCTGATTTCTAGTGTGGAGCAAAGTGCTGTACGGAGCTAAGGGCTACATTATTGTGGGAGCCACCTCTAGAATTCGTACGAGTCACCTCTTGAGTCCATGCATTTGTTCTGTTCTGTACCGTAGTTATGGTTATTTATTTACATAATCTCATTTTTGCTACTTAAATGATTATTTGTTTAGACTAAGTTATCTTAATATTTTAGTTACATAACTATCCATTGTTATTTTGTGTTCCTTATACTCTTGGCATAATATTTCTCACTCTGCCATGTTCTTATAGCTGTTTACCAATTTTCAGGAAACAGTGCAATTCAGAAATAGCTTTTGGAAAGTCTTAGATGTGGGGCTGCGAAATAGACATACATAGCACTTTTATGATATTTTTTATATGTAAATATCGGCCTTTTGGTCAATAAATTTTGTAATAAAAATAGAAGCTCTGATAATTATTTTGGTACCTTCACTTAAATATTATTTCCGCTCGCGTTTATTAATTTGTTTAAGAATTGGCCGGAGGTAACTTCAGTTACTAGCCATTACGATACTTAACCCTTGGGTACGGGGAGCGGGTCGTGACACTGATTCAGTACTTTAAAATGGTAGCACTAATGTCAGCTCTAATGAGCTGGCAGTGTAAGAAAATAAAAATAAAAATAAAATAAAGGCTAAACTATCACATTAGTGGTGCGATTCACCAAACTATCACATTAGTGGTGCGATTCACATGGTGCCACGTCATTAGTGGTCTGATACATTTTATTTTATTTATTTAATTAACTAGGATAATTGGTTGGTTAATTAATTAAATAGAATGATTAGATTTGATTGATAAGGTAAGCCTTAACCACTCCTAAAAATTAGAACGTTCTGATCCCTTAATTAGATGTCTTATCTCCTATTTTGAAGGCTTATCCCCCTAAATTGAGGTATTATCTCCTATTTTGATACCTTATCTTTTAGATGATTGTTAAGAGATGAGGCTTATATAAGATTTGAAGATCTTCCATATCAACAACAAAGCTACAAAAGAGAGACCATTTTGTTTCCCCAAAATCAAGGTGAGTGGGTTTTTTTTTTTTTTTTGGGATATGTGGTAGCTCGTGAGGGTATGGAAGGTCAACACATTCTACAATTAAGGAATTAATTTTTCAAATAAGGTCAGGTTGGTTTTTTGAATTCCTTGAGGATAGACATACATAACAAAGCGTCAGGATCCTCTAGAGTTTCATCCTAGAGTGATCTCCTACAGTATTCAATCCAACGGCTGAGATGCGCACTATTGGTTAGCAATGAAAAAAAAAAAAAAAAAATTCAAAATTCCCTCCATATACGCAGAGGCGGAGGCGGAAAACAGAGTGAGAAGAAGAGAGAGACGCCGCTCCTCCCTGCCTCCCGACGCCCTGCCATTTCCGCCGTCCTGCGTCCGCTGCCGCCTTGCTGCCGCCGACCCCTTGCTCCATCCGATTGAAGAAAAATACAGGTATTTATCGGAGAGTCGTGAACTGATTGTCGATATTTTTATCTGCAATGATATCCTTGATCCCTAAAACTTAATTGGAGGATTACACACACAAACATATATATGGATATATAAAGTGTACAACCCAGGAAATGAAACTTTGTCACAGCTTTTTTTTTTTCTTTCTGAAAATTGTCAAAATATGGAAAAACAATTTCATGTCCTCAAGTCAATCATGTGATTCAACCATTTCTTTTAATTTATGATTGAACATCTGTACCTTTGAATATGAAGCAAATGATGCAGCACTAATGCCACTAGACAACCTGGACCAAAAATAAATACATCAAATGAGAGTAGTCTCACTTAAGGCTTCTTTCAGTAAGCACCATTGGAATTTCGAGCTAATTTCAATTCATTCTCCAAGTGAATGATAATTTTGATTTACTGTTAGACATGGGTCATTTAAATTGGAGTATGGCGGGCAGGTGTCGGTAGTGGCGTGGAAGCGGCAGCGGCAGCACGTCGGGGGTGGGAAGGCACAGGATTGGGCGGCGATATGGCAGCCTCCTCCTTCTCTCTTTCTCTCAGCCCTTTTCTCTCTCTTTCTCTCTCTAATGCTTCAGGAACAGCACACGATTGTGTTTGAAATCTGAATTTTTTTTTTCCAATTGCTGTCGTTTTGGTTAGTTCGATTCTCAGCCGTTGGATTTGATCACTGTAGGAGATCACTTTAGGATAAAACTCTAGAGGATCCCGACGCCATAACAAAAAGAAAAAAATCCATGCAACAACAAAGGAAATATTTTCCACAAATCAAGCATAATAAATTTAAATTTAAATTCAAATATGGAAGGACACATGGTGGTCTATGGGAGCTCAATGGACCAAGTCAAAGTGATAAAGATAGGTCTTACCTGTTGAAGATCAAAACCGATCCCACTTTTGGAAGGGGTCAAGATTAGCATCAAGGACACATATCACCAGGAATGGCTGGCACATTCTTGATAGTTGAGCAGAAATTGGGGTTTTTCTAATACAACAGAAAGGACTCTAAAAGCAATATTTAAAGAGGTCCCCAACCAAACACTCTACCAAGAGTCTCTCAATACATGTATTTCAATTCATTTTAGCTTTATAACTTATTTATCTTAACTTCATAGCTTGATTATCTTAGTTTAGCTTCATAACTCCTTTATCATTAGTTCCTTTAGTTTCATAACTTAGTCATTTTAGATGATCAATTGTAGCTCATTCTCAAGCAATACAACTCACAATTTTAGTCTAATTATCTTTGGCATCGATAAATTTGTTAAAAATCCTCTTTATTAGGGCAAAATCTGTTGTATAAATTGTGCGATTACATAGAACAAATAAATTCATATTTTATATTTGAATTATAGATTATAACAACATGCTCGAAATTACAAGTAGACGAACAAAAATACATAAATAAAATAGCAACAGAAGGCAAACTGAAGCCCGTACTTGACAGTATCCTTAAAACAGATTTACTGCCTCACTGGCTGGGTACTGGAGGTTGTTCGACGTCTGTCTCCCAAGATATGACGGTTGGACTAGCTATAGCAATGCACCAACCGAGTAGCTTCGGCGGACAGAACTATGACAACACACTCTCACTAGGAAGAATATAAAATGGAAAAAACTTTTGAAGAGAAAAACAAATATTTTAGGTATCAAGAATGAAGAAGAAGGGTCTCCTTTTATATACATGGAGGGAGAGATGAAAAGGCTCCAGAAATTAGAGCCTCTCACAAATGTAAAAATTAATTTTGTATTAATTTGCAAAACTGATGGATTAAATCCATCATGAATAGAGGAGTTACAACCTCTATTATACACATAGGTTTTGTGTATACATTCCTTCAGCCCACACAATTGGCTTGGCCCAAAAAGATTAAGATAGGTGGGACAAGCCCAACCCTCATACTCAATTCATTTCAGCAAGCCCAAGATTCACGATCCATGATCCATGATCCACGGATTACGGACTTGGACCTGGTCCGGTCCAGTCTGGTCCGGTTTAGGGCGTAGGCTGTGTACGCGTGTGGCAATTTTTGCATAACCAACTTGGACCATAGTCTTGGCTCAAGTTCATTCTTGAAGCATCCATAACTCCTTTCCTTCGAAAAATTTGGATGCCCCAAAGGGCTCATACCCTTAAGCAAAAAATGAGATTTAAATACGTATCAATGCTCTCCTCTATAATCAATGTGGGATAGAAGGTTTTATATCTTTCCCAACACCTTTTTCATGAGGCCAACTTAATGAGTCAATTTCTCATTTAAACCTTAATGGTTTTTTGTCATTCTTTTTGTGGTGTAAAGATTTCATTACAAAGAATCTAAACCCACTTTACTCTACCTTAATTGAGGATTGGCACCCACTTTAATATTGCATTAAAGTCACCAAAAAATCATTATTTTTCTAACAATCTCCCACGTGAATAAAAATTGACCAAATAACAACAAACGGACAACGCTTAACAATAAAGACTTGGAGAGAGTGCAACAGAATAACTCTAGCATTGGAAAGGGTAGCTTTTGGTTTTGAACCCCTCCTAGTGAAGTCTATTGGATTTACTCGCTGTCTATTGAACATGAAGTCTTGAACTGTTCTGCCATTTATGTAAACCAAGACAGCAGACCTCACACAGGACTTACTCCAACCATCGTTTTGTTCTCACTGTTGTGTCCGGTTTGGCCCTGGAACACTAGCCTGGTTTAGTGAGTGTTTTTAAAGAATTCAGCCTTACCAATTCTTAAAGAAGCGGCCCCACTTCGCACTTACATAGGTGACCTATATAAGGTATCTCATTATATCACAGTTGATTATTCGTTCCACTTAGATCATTAAAAACATTAGCTTAACCTTCTATCCCCATAGGGTGTCATTGTACAAAGGAATGAACAAGAAGATTTACCTTTTCAATAACTCACTCGTTACACGAAATTAGGTTGTCCCTTCGAACCTAGATCTTGGGATCTCCAATCAACTAGGTTGGGTTTTCCATTTTGGTAACATTACTAAAGGCCTTAACCCCATTCCTCTTGACAACGTTTTACTAACTCTCGAGTTAACCCTTTGGTTAGTGGATCCGCAATGTTGTTTTTAGACTTTACATAGTATAGAGAGACAACTCCATTAGAAAGTAGTTGTCGTATGGAATTATGTCTTCGACGGATATGTCTAGACTTTCCATTATACATATGACTCTGTGCCCGTCTAATTGCCGATTGGCTATCACAGTGAATATAGATAGCAGGCACAGGCTTCGGCCAATGTGGAATATCCTCAATGAATTGGCGAAGCTATTTAGCTTCTTCAGTTACTTTATCAAAAGCAATAAACTTAGATTCCATTGTTGATCTCGATATACACGTTTGCTTGGATGATTTCCAAGACACAGCTGCCTCTCTAAGGGTAAACACATAACCACTAGTGGATTTGGAGTCCTTTATTTCAGATATCTAATTAGTGTCACTATACCCTTTTAGTACGCTGGGTATCTGGTGTAATGCAGCCCATCATCTCGGGTGTAATGTAAATAACCTAACACCCGCATAATGCCCCTCTAATGAGTGGTATTTGGATTACTCATGTATCTACTAAGCTTTCTTACCAAGTAAGCTATATCCAGCCTTGTACAACTCATTAGATATATCAAACTTCCAATGACCCGAGAATATTCTAGCTGAGAGACACTCTCACCATTTTTCTTGGTCAAATATAGACTCACGTCTGCTGGTGTCCTAGACGGACTTGCACCTGATTTGCCAAATTTCTCAAGTATCTTTTCAACATAGTGAGACTGAGAAAGTACAATACCACTAAATGTTCTGGTAGTCTTAATACCCAGAATGACATCTGCAAGGCCTATATCTTTCATGTCAAAGTTAGAGTTTAACAATCTCTTGGTAGTTCGAATCATTTCATCATTACTACAAACAATGAGTATATCATCTACGTATAGACATAAAATGACATAACCTTTGTCAGTGGCTTTAACATTTACGCACTTGTCACACTCATTGATTCTAAATCCATTTGACAACATAGCGTGGTCAAACTTCTCATGCCATTACTTAGGAGCTTGCTTCAAACTATATAATGACTTGACAAGCTTATAGACTTTCTTATTTTCCTTGGAACTAAAAACCCTTCGGGTTGTTCTATGTAGATTTCTTCATCTATTTCTCCATTTAAGAAAGCTGTCTTTATATCCATCTAATGTATCTCCAGATCACGAAAGTGGCTATCGCAATCACCATGCGAAGGGATGTAATCCTTGTCACAGGTGAATACATATCAAAGTAATCTAGGCCTTCTCACTGCCTGTATCCTTTGATAACTAGCCTAGCTTTATACTTATTAATTGACCCTTCCGCTTTCATCTTTCTTCTAAAGATCCACTTACTCCCCAAGGCCTTACTGCCTGGGGTTAGATCAACCAACTCCCAAGTATGGTTCTGAAAGATGGAGTCAATCTCACTTTTAATTGCTTCTTTCCACAAAGGACTTTCATATTAAGTCACAACTTCATGGAAAGTTCAAGGTTCTCTCTCTAACATATAAGTCAAGAAGTCTGGAACAAAGGACTTTACGGTCCTAGCCCTTTTACCCCTTCTTGGCTCATTTACTTCCTCAGCTTGATCATTGACTTGATCAGCTACTTGATCATCTATGTAATCATTGTCACCTTCAACCTCTTTCATGGAACTCGGAACCCCTTCTTAGATATGACAAGGAAATATATTTTCAAAGAAAGATGCATTTCTAGATTCCATAATAGCATTCTTGTGTATATCTGGAATAGTAGACTTAAACACAAGAAATTGATATGTACTGTTATATTGTGCATAACCGTTGAATACAAAGTCAACTGATTTTCAGGCTTATCTTAACCCTCTTGGGTTTAGGTATTACAACCTTTTGCATGAGATCCCCATATTTGTAGAATTTATACAAAGGCTTTTGGCCTTTTCCAAAAATTCATACATGGTCTTTAAACAATTCCTTGTATCACAATGATTATGAAACTCTCAAAATCATATCACAGTTAATACATTCCCAGAATGTCATCAATCGAATTAGGTACCCAAACGTATTAGGTCCAACTTATCACTCTAAAGCCAATAGTCTTACTATTAGGAAACACAAATCCAGTGTTCAATAGTCTACTATTCGAAACTTCATAACATGACCAGCAGTCTTAGTACTAGGAATCACTAATTTCTTAGAATGTGGTCAGTAGACTTTCTGCTATTAGGAATCACAATGTTTTAACTGTGATCAGTAGTACTACTAGGAATCACAACGTCCTGACATAGGATCAATAGACTCTTTCATTACTAGTAATCATCATGTCTTGATATATGATCAGTAGCCTCTCCACTATTAGGAACTATCATGTCTTGACATGTGATCAATAATTTGTTCACTATTAGGAACCACAATCTCATAACTGTGTAGCTAGTGGTCTAACACCTCCTGTGAACTACTAGTTTTCTATCTCTGTGATCAATGATCTTGTACTCACTAGGAGCTACCAATTTAAGAATATATTTGGAATTTAAAAAATTCAAAAATATATTCACCCACCCTACTGGGTTGTCTCATCTTTGCTTTCAAGCAAGGTTATATAGCAATCATATATGCTATAATTGAAACAAGGATAATATACTAATTACCTCTGATTAATTTAGAGATATTATCATGCAATCTTATGATTTTCTTTAATCACACTTGATGTCTCTAGATATTCCTTTAAGAGCCACTCAAGGCTTAAGGTTGTCAGGTGGAACAACATTTCTATTATCACCTCTTGAAGTTATTTCTGAAAAATCACCACAAAATTTCACTATTCTATTTTTCCAGACACTAAACTTAATACTAGAAAATACACAGTTGGAAATTTAATTCAAAATTAGTCTCACCACTTAACCTAGAAGCGAACATGGTCAAGAATGTTTTCAGGAAGACTGGAGGGGTCACATCGGTTCCACTTTAAACCCAGTTAACCTTTTGACAAAACTTTCAAAAGCATGTTGATTCCTAGCCCATGGGAAACAAATTTAAAATTAAGTTCTTCAGGGGATAAACTAGGTTATAACAAACCAATTTCCAAGCAAACAAAATTTGTTACCAGAATTATACTACTCATAAAAGTTAACTGGTACTCCCAGAACTGAACCCATTATTTTTGAATAAAATCAGAAATATTTTAACTAATGCTAAAATTTGGTTTCTTTTCTCAAATCAAAACACTTTGGAAAAAATTAGATTACAACCAAAGTCTTTCTCCAAACTTGGTTTTCCAACACTTTGGAAATAAAATGATTAAACCCAAAGACTTCCTCAAACCCCAAAGGTTTGAAACCAAATTCGTCTTAGTTGTCATTTCTAAACAAATAAGAAATATTCTTTAGCCAAGGCTAAACACTTTGGTTTATATTACAGAAAATCAAACCAAGTTCCAAACTTACAAGCAATTTAAAAATTGCTAACCAAATTACAAGCAATGTAAAAAATTGCTACAACAATGATTAAGCAAATAAAATGCTTCTAACAATACAAATAAATAAAACTTGCTTTTACACAATTGGTAAAAACCAACTAAACCCCAAGCAAAAAAATACTTCAAACATTTAAATATAGAGTCCAGATCCTCTACAGTGTTTTCCTGCAGTGATTCCTGCCGTGGTGCCAAAACGACGTCATTTTGGCATCTTTTTTCATTTTTCATTTTTTTTTTCAGCTTCTCTCTTACACTCCATTCCCAAATCAGAGACCCAAATCAGAGAGACACCACAAGGACGACAGAGAAGAGGAAGGAAGGAAGGAAGAGGAAGGGGAATCACCGGCATCACCAACGAGACCCTTCACCTCCTTACCTCGTCAAAAAACTCTCATCCTACCGTCGCCGCCGTCACAGCCCCCAAAGCCTCTGAAAAAAAAGGGGCTTCATCTTCTTCTCACATTTACGTTTTCGTTTTGATTACGATGTTGTTACTATGATTTCAACCTAGGATTTCTTCGCACAAGGAAGAGAGATAAAGAGTGTAGTGAAGAGGAATAATAAAATGTTTAGTTTAGTTTAAACACTGTAGAGTGTAGTATATGATTATTTTTAGTTTACATAATAAAAAACAATGTTTTGTTTAGTTTAGTATATGTGCGAAGAAAAAATAACCCAATATTACAATGTTTAGTTTCCGAACCCAAACCCAGATTCGATTGAGAGAAAGAATAAAGAGTGTAGTGAAGAGGATGAACAGTGTGATTGTCACAGAGCAAAGAAATCAAAAGTAGAAATCAGATTTTTGCCAATCAAAATCAGATTTGGGTTGTTTTCTTGAGTCAAAACCGAACAGGACTTCTGATCAAAACCACTACTTTGGTTATCTGATTCTCTGATTTGGGTTTGATTTCATTGTTTCATCTAAAAGAACCCAACAATGCCATCTATCTGGTAATAAATCGCAGAATGCCATGGGGTTGTTGTTGTCGCTCTCCGTCACCGGTTTCCATCGACTGCTTTCTCCCTCTCTCTGTTGTCCTTGTGATCTCTCTCGGATTTGGGTCTCAGATTTGGGAATGAAGTGTTAGAGAGAGAAGTTGAAAAAAAAAAAAAAAAAAGGTGCCAAAACGACGTCATTTTGGCACCACAGCAGGAACCACAGCAGGCAAACATTGTAGAGGATTTGGACTCTTTAAATATAATAGCCAATCCATAAGGATTCTATTTAGTCCAAAAGGCTTTCCATGCTTAGGTATTCCTATTCAACACAAAGGTTAGTAGTCCAAATATTTTTGTTTTGTCATCCCAAATACTATTCATTTGGATTTGCATTTTTGTTTCCATTCCCTTTTGGATAGATATTCCTATAAAGAAAATTAGTAGAAAACTACAAGGAAATAATACAAATTAAATAATCTAAAGACAATAAATTATTTTAAACCTCCTAGCAAAGTAATTAATAGCAAAATTAACTAATTAACTAATATGCTAGATGAGTTACAAAAAATTATTACAAAGGTTACAAAACCTTATACTCCCTAAATAATTACAATTCTAGCCATGAGTTACATATCAATTTAATTCACTATAATAAATAAATTAAATTAATATGCAAGAGTTACATATGAATTTATACAAAATAATAATCATGTAATCTTATAACTCCAAATAAATAAATTAAATAAATGTGCAAGAGTTACATATAAAACTAAAACACCAAAAATTAAATTTATACATTAACCATGTATATAAGTATAGACAAGTTACACAATTAAATTTTATAGCTTCACAATTAAATTAAAATATGAATAGGCAAGAGTTACAAAATAAACCTATAACTCTATGCATTGAATTAAAATTTAATAGTCATGAGTTATGTATGAAACTAACCCACAATAAATTTGTAAATAATGCTAGCAATTCACAAATAATTCTAGGAATTAAAAACAAAATAATACGCATGCAAATTACACTAAAAATCAATGGGATTTAGATAATTCACATGTATCTCATATTCGAACCGTAGAATCCAATTAGCATGTCTATTTTAACTAAACATTTAAACACTTCTCAACATGTAAAGTATATTATAAATATATAAAATAAAAATAAAAAACATACAAAGAATGATCGGAAATTATGAACTATACTCATAAAATAAAATCATACTCAAACAATAGTATGCAAATTATGCTAGAGCATTCTAATTAAATTAAAAAAAAAAAAAAAACGCTTTCAGAAAACCAGTGGACCATTCAAGAAATCAAATTTGAAACAGTAGCCACGGATATAGCATGCAACAGTGGAGGTTTATTTTTTATTTTTTTATTTTTTATTTTTATTTTTTTTTCGTTCAAAGAATAAAATAGTAAGCATTAATCTGAGCCAAAGCTCTATGCTACAGGTGGTTTGGTTGTTGGGAATAAAAGAATATATATATATATATATATATATATATATATTATTATTATGCAATAGAGGCTACAAGTCTTAATCAAGGATTTCCATATAGTCTAATCACGAAAGCAAAACAGTGTTTGCACATGAAGCTATTTGTTAATTTGAAGGAAAAATATATAATCTGTTTTAAGTTGTTATATAAATTGTGGGATCATATAGAACAAATAAATTTATATTTTATATTTGAATTATAGATTATAACAACATGCTTGAAAATACAAGTAGACAAACATAAATACATAAACAAAATAGCAATAGAAGGAAAACTGAAGCCTATACTTGACAGTGTTCTTAAAACAGATTCGCTGCCTCACCGGTTGGGTGTTGGAGGTTGTTCGACATCTGTCTCCTAAGATACGATGGTTGGACCAACTACAACAATGCACCGACTGAATAGCTTCGACGAACATAACTCTGACAGCACACTCTCACTAGAAAGAATATAAAATGGGAAAAACTTTTGAAGAGAAGAACAAATATTCTGGGTACTAAGAATGAAGGAGAATGGTCATCTTTTATACATATGAAGGGAAAGAGGAAAAGGCTCCAGCAATTAGAGCCCCTCACAAATGTAAAAATTAATTTTGTATTAATTTGCAAAATTGATGGATTAAATCCATCATAAATAGAGGAGTTACCAACTCTATTATACACATAGGTTTTGTGTATATATCCTGCAGCCCACACAACTTGTTTGGCCCAAAGCCTAACCCTTACACTCAATTCATTCCAACAAGCCCAAGATCCACGATCCACGATTCGTGACCCACAGATCACGGACCCGGTCCGGTCCGGAGGAGCGGGTGGGTGGGTGGGCGGGCGGCGTGCGCATGTGGCAATTTTTGCATAACCAACTTGGACCATAGTCTTGGCTCAAGTCCATCCTTGAAGCATCTATAACTCCATTTTTTCAGAAAATTTGGATGCCCCAAAGGGCTCATACCGTTAAGCAAAAAATAGAATTTAAATATCCATCAATGCTCTCCTCTACAATCAATGTGGCATAGAAGGTTTTACACCTTTTCCAACACCTCTTTCATGAGGCTAACTTAATGAGTCAATTTCTCATTTAAACCTTAATGATTTTTTGTCATTCTTTTTGTGGTGTAAAGATTTCATTACAAAGAATCTAAACCCACTTTACTCCACCTCAATTGAGGATTGACACCCACTTTAATATTGCATTAAAGTCACCAAAAAGCCATTATTTTTCCAACAAAATCCAAACCAATGGCAGTTCCTCTTAGCTACACACAGTCATCTCTTTGTTTTAGAAGTTAGAAATGTTCAATAATTCCTACACCTTGAACTAGGTTCACAAGTTCTGACACGCCCGCATTTTATCTACAAGTTTTTTTTTTTTTTTTGTGTTCACACTCGCAAAACTTCTTGGGTGGCAACAAGAATTTCTGAAGAGTGCAAACAACTAGCCTACAAAAAAAAAAAAAAAAATCCACCTGAATTTGAAGTGCTCCGTCAAAGTTCAGTAAAAATTCAAAACTAATAGATGGTTGACATTTTAAAATTAATATATGTTTGATGTGGTGAATTATTTAAAACTAATGGAAGATTGTTTTTATTAGGAAAAATAAAAAAATTGATTGGTATGATGAATTATTTGAAATTAATGGACAGTTGTTTATCAAATACATGGATAGAATATGATTAATTACACTAATTATAGTTGTTGATGGGTAAAAAAAACTTTTCAAATTTAAGATTGGTTAAAGTTTTCATTCGCTCAACTATGTGACATGCAATATTAAATGAATTAGAACTTTAATCAATTGAAAATGATTTAGTTAATAAATTGAATTATACAAGTTTAATTAGCAATTTTAGAGTTAAAAATACGAAAATAGGGATGTTTAAGTGATATTTTGTTACAGTTTCACCTTCTATCTAATACTTGAGCCTGAATTATTTTGACCTTTTTTTTAATTATAAACTGTTATATATTTAACTAAATTTTAATAGTTATATATAGAAATAACTTTTTCGTATGTTTTGTCAAATATAATATATATATGTATATAATCTTTTAATCATGATTTTTTTTCCTTTAAATATACAAGAGATCTAATATCAATAGTTCGTTTTGAACTTGAAAATGTTAAAAATTTTGGTATTATAAGCTTATTTTGGGCCGATTTTGAACCCAAATTTAAGCGAAATCCACACGTCTTTTGAAGTGGGTCCAAGTGGTGACATGTGTTGGAACAATCTTTTGTGTATATAAAATAACTTGAAATAATTCAAACAAAATAAATAAATAACATACCGAATTTATTTCGTTGTACCGAATAAATAACTTAAGACCAAGTCGAGTGTGTGACACTCTGTCCTTAAGACAGATTCGCCCCGCTACGGTGCTTACGGTTGAATGGCGTCTATCTCCCAGGATATAATGATCTTCACAAATTTATAGAAGCACTTCAAATAAATTTGTTCGGCGAACCAAACCTTGTGTTCTAAACTCTCTTTTACTTTTTCCTAAACTAGAATGAAGATCAAAATGTAAGATAAAATCTGGACAAACAAAAAGGAACAAAAAATCACTAATTTTCGGATCCTAGAACTGCTGGAAAAATTTGTATTTATAGGCAACCAAGAATTGGTCCGAACAGGCACCACTTTAAAAGTGAAAAGGTGCACACCAAACATTAATCAATGCACTCAACAATTGAATGGTGGTTTGACCGTTAGTGCAACTGCTCCAAATTTATTACATAAACTATATGAATATATATATATATATATATATATATATATATATATATATATTAAACCATTTGAATATATATATATAAACAAATTGAATAGTTTAATAAATAAATAAAAATGTACAAATTTTAGAAAACCACTTAGGAATCTAAGAATTAAATTAAATTCTAAAATTACACATTTTAAGAAACCACTTAGGAACTCAAAATTTGAATTTAGAATTAAATTAAATTCCCACAATAATTTTTATTGAAAAAATTCAAAAGAATTTTATCTAAAAAAATTAATGTTAAACCCGAAACGACGTCATCTTCCCATTCACTCATAAATGGTTTTGACGTTCCGTCTTCACCACTTCACCTCTTCGGACCCACCCCAAAAGACGTTTGGGGTCCACCCAAATTGGGTTAAAAAATATGCCTATATAAAATCATTTTTTCCAACAATCCCCCACATGAATGGAAGTTGACGGAGAGAAAAATGCAACAACATGATCTAATCAGAGAGTATAGAAATTGAAAATATTCTGCAAAGGACAGGTAGCTTTTGGCTTTGAACCTTCCCTTGTGAGACACTATCGGATTTACTAGCTAACCAGTGAACATGATGTCTTGAACTGTTCAGCCGTTTGTATAAACCAAGACAATAGAACTCACACAGTATATCTCCAGACACAGTTTAGTTCTCACTATTGTGTTCATTATGAAAAATATCCTGCCATACTCCACTAGGTTTACCTAGATATAAGAATCATTAAAAGTATTACTTAACCTAAATCGCTGCAGACATCACTTATTTCATCATAGAAATGGGTAGGAGGTGGACTCCACAGTGATCCTTCTGAGTCAATCACAACTCGGTTGTCCCTTTGAACCTAGATCTTGGGATCTCCAGTCAACTAGGTTGGGTTGCCGTTGTGGTAACTCTTATTTAATAGGCTTTAGTCCCATTCCCCTCGATGAATTCTCAACTAACTCTCTTGCTAACCCTTTGGTTAGTGGATCCGCTATGTTGTCTTTAGACTTAACATATTCTATGGAAATAATTCCATTAGAGAGTAGTTGTCTTACGGTGTTATGTCGACGACGAATGTGTCGTGACTTACCGTTATACATATGACTCTGTGCTCTACCAATTGCTGATTGACTATCACAATGTATGCATATAGCAGGCACCGGTTTTGGCCATATTGGAATATCTTCAAGGAAGTGGCGAAGCCATTCTGCCTCTTCCCCTGCTTTGTCTAAAGCTATGAATTCAGATTCCATAGTAGACCTAGCAATACAAGTCTGTTTGGAAGATTTCAAAGATACAGCCGCCCCACCAAGAGTAAAGACATACCCACTGGTGGACTTCGAGTCTCTAGTATCCGATATCCAATTTGCATCACAGTATCCTTCAAGTACTGCTGGATATCTTATATAGTTAAGCCCAATGTTACGAGTAAATCGGAGATATCTTAGAACCCTTATAATTGCTTTCCAGTGTTCTACTCCCGGATTACTCGTATATCTACTTAATTTACTTACTGCATAAGCTATATCTGGGCGGGTGCAGTTCATCAAGTACATTAAGCTTCCAATAATTTGGGCATACTCTAATTGAGAAATACTTTCCTGTACATTTTTAGAAAGATACAAATTAACATCTACAGGAGTTCTAGCAAGATGATCATCATCTTTGCTGAATTTGTCAAGTATTTTCTCAATGTAATGAGATTGTGACAAAGCATATCCTTCTGATGTTTTGGTAATTTTCATACCAAGAATTACATCAGCAATGCCCATGTCCTTCATGTCAAAATGTTTATTCAACATTTTCTTGGTAGTTTTAATCATATCATTATTACTACCTATGATGAGCATATCATCTACATAAAGACATACAATGACATAACATTTATCTGTGTTTTTAATATAAACACATTTGTCACACTCATTAATTTTAAATCCATTTGACATCATTGCCTTGTCAAATTTCTCATGCCATTGCTTTGGCGCTTGTTTTAAACCATATAATGATTTAACCAATTTACACACTTTCTTTTCTTTCCCTAGAACAGAAAACCCTTCTGGTTGTTCCATGTAAATTTCTTCATTTAACTCACCATTTAAGAAAGCGGTTTTAACATCCATTTAATGAATTTCTAGATTGTATAGAGATGCAATGACAATTAGCATTCTAATGGATGTTATTCTAGTAACCGGTGAGTATGTGTCAAAGTAATCAAGACCTTCTTTTTGTCTAAATCCTTTGACTACAAGTCTTGCCTTGTATTTGTCAATTGATCCATCCGTTTTCATTTTCCTTTTGAAAATCCACTTATATCCAAGAGGTTTACAACCTGGTGGTAAGTCCACTAATTCCCAAGTGTGATTTTGTAAGATGGATTCAACTTCACTGTTGACAGCTTCTTTCCATAAAGGAGCTTCAGGACTGGACATAGCCTCTTTAAAAGTTAAAGGCTCATTTTCTACCATATATGTTAGAAAATCTGGACCAAATGATTTTGAGGTTCTAGCACGTTTACTACGCCTAGGTTCCTCTTTTTCATTTTGATCTAACTCTTGTTCTTGATCATGTTCTTGATCATTACTAGTAATAGCATCAAAAGATCTTTTCTTATTACTAGTCTCTTGTCCAATCTTATTCGGAAATACATGTTCAAAGAAAGATGCATTCCGAGATTCAATAATAGTATTTACATGCATTTCGGAATGTTCTGATTTATGAATCAAAAACCGATATGCACTACTATTCTTGGCATAACCAATGAAAATGCAATCAATGGTCTTAGGACCTATCTTAGTCTTTTTAGGACTAGGAATAGCCACTTTAGCCAAACACCCTCACACTTTTAAGTATTTGTAGGATGGTACTCTTCCATGCCACAATTCATAAGGTGTTTGATTTATGTTCTTTCGGGGTACTTTATTTAAAATATAATTAGCAGAAAGTATTGCTTCCCCCCACAAGTTCTGAGGTAATCCATAACTTATTAACATGGCATTCATCATTTCTTTTAAAGTCCTATTTTTCCTTTCAGCAATACCATTTTGCTGAGGTGAGTAAGGAGCGGTGGTTTGATGAATTATTCCATGTTCTTTACAAAACTCATCAAAAGGTGATTCATATTCACCACCTCTATCACTTCTAAGTTTCTTGATTTTCTTACCAAGTTGATTTTCAACTTCATTCTTATATTGAATGAAAGTTTCCAAAGCTTCATCCTTGGTTCGAATTAAATAAATATAACTATATCTAGTATAGTCACCTATAAAAGTGATTACATACTTTTTTTCACCTCTGGTTTGAATTGATTTAAAATCACAAATGTCACTATGAATTAATTCAAGTGGTTCCGTACTTCTTTCAATTGAATGAAAAGAAGTTTTAGATAATTTTGCCTCAACGCAAATTTCACATTTATGATTTGAATCAATGTTAAATTTAGGTAAACATTCCATATTAATTAATCTACGCAAAGATCCATAATTAACACGTCCTAGTCTACCGTGCCATAAATTTGAAGACTCAAGCAAGTAAGAAGAAGATGTATTATTAATAACTGAGGGTACAACGGTCATTACATTTAACTTGAAAAGGCCATCAGACATGTAACCTTTTCCTACATACATCCCATTCTTAGTAAGTACAAATTTATCACTCAAACACTAGCCTAAACCCATTCTTACTCAACAAAGATCCGGAAACAAGATTCTTGCGAATGTCCGGTACATGCAGCACATTATTGAGAGTTAGTTCCTTTCCAGATGTCATCTTGAGTACAATCTTTCCTTGTCCTTCAACTTTGGAAGTTGCGGAGTTGCCCATAAAGAGTTGTTCACCATTATCCACTGTAGAATAAGATGTGAACATCTTTTTGTCGGCACAGATATGGCGAGTAGCACCAGTGTCCACCCACCATTCTTTAGGATTTCCGACAAGATTTGCTTCGGAAACAACTGCAGAAAGATTGATGTCATCGACACCATTGGAAATATTGTCCACTTCAGTCATGTGGGCTTGAGCAGGCTTCTTGCTTGTTCTTCTTTTGTATTTGCCTTTGCTACGGCAATCTTTGGCCCGATGTCCCTCTTTATCACAGATGTAACATTTGCCATTAAACTTGTACTTTTTATTTTCCCTCCTTTAGAGCCTTGTGATGAACTTTCTCCAGAAGACTTTCGTTTCTTGGTTTTTGAAGCATGTTCCACCACATTTGCCTTAGACTCCATAGGAAGCTTACCAGCCCGCTTTTCAGAATTGCGGTTATCCTCCTCAATTCTCAAACGCACAATTAACTCGTCTATAGAAATTTCTTTGCGCTTATGTTTGAGGTAGTTCTTGAATTCCTTCCAGCCTTTTGGTAATTTTTCAATTAAGGCTGCAACTTGAAAGGATTCACTGAGAGACATACCTTCTGCGTGAATGTCATGCAGAATGAGTTGGAAATCTTGAGCTTGGCTGATCACAGTTTTTGAATCAACCATTACAAAATCCAAGAATCTGCCAACCACAAATTTCTTTGAGCCGGCATCTTCTGTTTTGTACTTTTTCTCCAACGATTCCCAAAGTTCCTTTGCTGTCTTGATTGGACTATAGACGTTGTATAATGTGTTGTCAAGTCCGTTCAAGACATAATTCCGGCAAAGGAAATCGGCATGTTTCCAAGCATCAACCGCAGCAACCACTTGCCGATCGGTTTCATCCTCTTTCAGGATAGGAGCATCTTCACGGAGGAAACGAGCCAGGTTCAGAGTTGTCAGATAGAACAACATTTTCTGTTGCCATCTTTTAAAGTCAGCTCCTAAGAACTTCTCTGGCTTTTCACTGTGATTTACCGGTACTGTTACAACAGGAGAGGGGGTTGGCGTCATTGCAGCCACCACAGTAGTACTTGTTTGGGCATTTGTTTCAGTAGCCATCAATTCTAATATATAAAACAAAATTATAATTAGAATTTACACTACACAGAAAATTAAACCAAATTCACAGAATTAAATTCTGTAAAAATAAAAGAAACAAGAATGTAACTTTTATTTTCCAATTAATTTGAAAATAAAATAAAATTTTATTTAAACAAATTAATTACACACAGAAAGTAAATTCTGTAAAAATAAAAGAAATAAAAATTATAACTTTTATTTTTCAATTAATTTGGAAATAAAATAAAATTTTATTTAACCACATTAATTCCACACAAGAAATTAAATTCTGTAAAATAAAAGAAATAAAAAGTATAACTTTTATTTTTCAATTAATTTGGAAATAAAATAAAATTTTATTTAACCAAATTAATTCCACACAGAAAATTAATTTCAGTAACACTTTAATAATTAAAATACTGAAACAGAATTTTAATTAAAGAAAACTCAGAAAATAATTTCTAAAAACCAAAATTAGTTTTCTGACAAAATTTCACAAAAATATATTCTGAATTGTTAATGACACCAATATCGTACTACTAGTTGTTGTCAAAGAAAAGAGACAGTATATTACTACTATCTGTCAAATAGCATATAATCACTATTTGTTTTTCCAACCAGAATATTATTTTGTAAATTCACAGAAAATAATTTTTCTTCCGAAATTATTTACGAAGAATGAAAAAGGGAAACAAACGAAAAATTCTATAAACAGAATAATTCGAATCTGTCTTAAGATTGTTGGAACAATCTTCTGTGTATATAAAATAACTTGAAATAATTCAAACAAAATAAATAAATAACATACCGAATTTATTTCGTTGTACCGAATAAATAACTTAAGACCAAGTCGAGTGTGTGACACTTTGTCCTTAAGACAGATTCGCCCCGCTACGGTGCTTACGGTTGAATGGCGTCTATCTCCCAGGATATAATGATCTTCACAAATTTATAGAAGCACTTCAAATAAATTTGTTCGGCGAACCAAACCTTGTGTTCTAAACTCTCTTTTACTTTTTCCTAAACTAGAATGAAGATCAAAATGTAAGATAAAATCTGGACAAACAAAAAGGAACAAAAAATCACTAATTTTCGGATCCTAGAACTGCTGGAAAAATTTGTATTTATAGGCAACCAAGAATTGGTCCGAACAGGCACCACTTTAAAAGTGAAAAGGTGCACACCAAACATTAATCAATGCGCTCAACAATTGAATGGTGGTTTGACCGTTAGTGCAACTGCTCCAAATTTATTACATAAACTATATGAATATATATATATATATATATATATATATATATATATTAAACCATTTGAATATATATATATAAACAAATTGAATAGTTTAATAAATAAATGAAAATGCACAAATTTTAGAAAACCACTTAGGAATCTAAGAATTAAATTAAATTCTAAAATTACACATTTTAAGAAACCACTTAGGAACTCAAAATTTGAATTTAGAATTAAATTAAATTCCCACAATAATTTTTATTGAAAAAATTCAAAAGAATTTTATCTAAAAAAATTAATGTTAAACCCGAAACGACGTCATCTTCCCATTCACTCATAAATGGTTTTGACGTTCCGTCTTCACCACTTCACCTCTTCGGACCCACCCCAAAAGACGTTTGGGGTCCACCCAAATTGGGTTAAAAAATATGCCTATATAAAACCATTTTTTCCAACAACATGTTCCTTGTCGCATGGAAAATTACACGGTGAAGACGGTTCGTCAAAACCAATTATGAGTGAATGGAAAATTGACGTCGTTTTCGATTTCGTGAAATGAGAAGTTGAAGAGACCAATGTGGGTTACCTTATTTTGGTTGTCCCACATAGAAACAATAAGAGAGCTTGTATGAGTATTGTAGACACCCCATTTTTGACCGCCCTTAAGACTTCGGCGCCATTGATTGATCACTCGATGATGAAAGTTATGCTGTGCAAATGTTCGCTTTCATCAACAAGAAGAGCTTCTAAATCCCAACCTTACACTCCATTTTGGACAAAAACTATTTTGACCAAAATTATTTTAGACCTTAAAACCCTCTCTTTCAAAATATTTTTTCAAATGTTTCTACGATGTTCTGAGGCTCGCATTTCGTTAAATATTGCACTTTTCGATAAACCGAGTAAGGACAAAGTGGAAATAAATGAAAGGGAAGTGAAAACTTTGAAAAAAATCTTTAAAACATCTTATTTAAAAGTTTGGAGTTGAAGAAAATAGGAGGGGAGGGAAGAAACCTAGTTGGGGGGGAAGTTAGGCATCAATCTGTTAGAACAAAACTGAGCAACCTTCACTAAAATAGGCATATCTCTTTGCACACTTAGAATTTAGATGTTAGGCCACCATCATTGGAAAGTAGATTTCTGGGGCTTCAATTTAGACTCAAGAATGACCTAAAACCAAGTTCGATAAGGGAGATATGCCCATTTGAAATTGGGCTTGGGAAGTAGATTTTTGTAGCCGGCCACTAATGGTGGTCTGTCGGCCAGTTGTGCAAATTTTGGCTATTCTAAGTGTTTTGGCCTCTCAAGTGTCCCTCACTAATGGCCTGCCGGCCACCAATAGTAGCCTGCCGGCTAGAAGAAGTGGCCTGCTAGCCATTTGTGTCAAAAAGCAATTTTTTTGTAGATATTTGTGCCAGCTGTTCCCACATTGCTCCACCTGTCTCTACAGAAATATTTTCTTCTGAGGCTTATGTATTTCTATATTTAGAGGACCTTCTCTCTTGGTTTCAAGGTTGGAAAAATTTAGGAGTAAGAAAATGTTTTTGAAAAGTAAATTTTGGAAAATTTCTCTCTTTCTACAATTCTTTCTCTCTCTTACAACTTGCATAGCCTTTGCCTAAACACTCAAAACACAACCTAGAGAGCTTCTTGTTGAGGTGATTTGAGCTTGAATTTAAGCTCTTAAGGCACTTGAGAGTGTGAAATTGGTGGTTTGTAACTCAAAGAAGCATTCATTTTCAAGAGGTATACTTTCTAGTGTTTTTGTGCCATCTCTACACCACTTGTTCTCCATATTTTCTTGCTATTTTTGGACTGTTTTGGGACTGTATTTTTGGGCTGAAACTTGTGGTTTAAAGCCATTAAAGGTAGAGGGGTGGATCACCCTTCTTTGAACCTTGTTTCATAGGCTTTTACCCTTGTGTTTCCCACCTTATTATCAACTTTTTTTTGATCTTTTTACCATTGGTTTTCAGAGTTTTCCAGAGGCTAAAAATCATGTTTTGAGGTCCAATAAATGGAGGGGTTAGTCACCCCTCCTTATGCTTGTTTACTAGCTCAATTTCTCCATTATTTTAGCTTACTCTTTTAGCTGTTTTCACTTCAATTCCAGCATTGTTTTTACTCATATTAGGACTGTTTTAGTGTGTTTACTTCATTTATGCTTTGTATAGTATGCTTGTAGTGTAATGGTCCTCATAGGTTTGGTGGTTTAGGCCTTAGCCACCAACCTATTTGAGTTGATAACATTTATTTCTTGCTTTCCATACTTGTGATCACCTTTAATTACCTTTGCAACCTCCCTCCTTTCTTGGCTTTTTCTTTTCTTTGAAAGTTGTTTCAAGCTACTTGTTTGTTTAAGCTTGACATTGAGGTCTTGTGCTTAATGGTTTAATCCCTTTGGGGGTTCATTACTAACAGCATGACACTTCTCTCATGCTTAAAACAACTCTTGGTTTGGTGCCTCTTTCCATTAGAGGACTTAAAGCTCACTCTTGGACTTAATTGATTAAGGAATGGTTGGTAATTAAAATGGAGTAATAAAATTGGGGACTACAAATGATGTAAGATAATAACTTGGTTAGGGTTCAATCGGACGTTAATTGAACCCTTGAGTCTTGAATCGTTTTATACTTGTTAGTGATGTAAACGGTTCAAGAGTCATTGTCAACCACTTCCCTTGATCAATCCATGATAGGGAGTGGGTTTGAGAGTCTTTATTTGTTGCATTTATTGAACTTGCACCCTTTGGTCCATAGGCCATCATGCAATGAATTGCATCCATTGATGGTTTGTGAATCAAATTTTGTCACTTCTTTGAGCTGTTTAATGGTAAGAAGAGGTAAGTTGTGTAAACAACCCTTGAGAATACCTGCATTGTGCACTGTTCGCTCTCTGTTGTAGCAGAAAGAACCAAGCCAGAGTGGCCGGCAAGCCACCTTCTGTGGATGGTAGGCCATCATCTGTGGCTAATAGGCCACCCCTTCTAGCCTGCCGGCCACCCTTTCAAAATCCAGCAGTGACTTGTTAAAACATAACAGAGTTGGTTCTGAGGTAGAAATCAGTGCAAGTGTTCTACTATGCAACAGAGGCATTTGGCAGCAGAGATAGCGACTTTTTTGGGTGAAAAGTCCGCACATGCATGAGCATTCCTCGTTTCCCAAGGAGGAGTAATTAGAGTAGTTAATTTAGTTACTTCATGTTGTAATTAATTAATTAGCTAATTAGAATTTAGTAATTAATTAATTAGTATAATTAATTAGTTAGTTCCAATTTGTAATAATTAGCTAAAATAGTAAATTAATTGTGATGTTGAAAGAACTAGCTTGCATAATTAGTTAATTTGTTTTGTAATAGTTAGTTAATTAGCTTAGCTAGTTAGTTTATTCGGACCCTCCTGCACGAGGGCACAGTTGTAATAATGTGTATGTCTTCCAACCCCATGTCTTTCTCCCTTTTATTTACTAGCTTATGTTGGTTAGTTTAGGGCGTCATGCTTTGTTTAGCAAACTCCATGATTTGCATCCACTTGTTTCACATGCATAGAGACTCGGTTCATCATTCTAACAATGCATTGTCGTTTAAATACTTCGTTGAATACGTGTTTAACCGTATGCTATCAAATTGATTCATATGTCATATTAGTAACCGAGCCTAGTAAATTGCACATTGCATGTGTTGCATTAGTCATATCGCATAGTTAGGATCATGCATTATTTTAACTATGTCATCTTTTTTGGCTTGGAGTAATAGGTAAGCTTTCATTTGTTTTAGCATATTGCATTTATATGTTAGTGTTGCCATGTCAAAGCATCTTTATCATGAGGCTAAGTGCTTAAATGATAAACTGTTTGAATGCCTATGGATGAAGGCTAATTGCTTGACATTGGGATAGTTTGATTAATGTACATTTAAGCCCACTATTCCAAGTGGCATATTCACAAACAATTTTTAAAACCAACATGAAATCAAATGTTCCGATTTTTGCAAATTAGTCTATACTTGTGTGCGCATCACATAGTAATGTTAGTCTAATAAATCGGAACAAGAGCATATAATGTAAATAAGATTCACATCATGATTAGTAGAGGCCGATCTTTGATCGAGTGAACGGGGGTACTCAATTCATAACCTTTCCCTCGTGTACCTAAGTTCCCAAGCCGAGACAATCTTGGTAATGACGGATACGTGGCCTTTGGCACGAGTCATGGTTTCGATTCAAATTTTAGATGCCCGAGAACAAGTGCTGAGGGGCAAGACCATACCCTTGGTGAAGGTGTTGTGGAGGCACCACAAATTGAGTGGACAACTTGGGAACAAAAGGCAGAAGTCTGCTTCAAATACCCATATTTGTTTAGTAGTGTTTAGCTAACTTGAGAAGTATGGTAACTTTTGATGTTGATTTGAGGAAATAGGGCAATATTGTGCTAATTACTTGTTATGAAAATTGTTGTGATTTTAAACATGAAGATTGCTTTGAATAATCAAAATTTTTGATTTAATTTCATGATTATGAATATTGCACCGGTTATTGTTGGGGCCATGATTATGACGCTATTGATAAATGATGACCATTTCAAGATATTATGGATGTTATGGCCTTTGAGTTAAAAATTGACTTGTTGTTATTGTGGGTGTTGTGAAAGATTTGGTATTATTATTGTTATTTGGAAGTTAGTTCTGTGATTGGAAAATGGTTGCGGTTATTGGACTTGAGCATTGTTTCTTGTTGAGAGTAATGGTTTAAATTCAGGGACGAAATTTCCTAAGGAAGGGAGGTTGTGATGTCCCAGGTTCTTTTGAAAACAAATTAAGTATTTCAATCTGGAATTTCCACTTCTTTTGATCATCCTTGCTACTTTAGAGCTTTATGAGTCTTATCTTGTTGTCTGCTCTTTCTTTGGAGTTATTCGAGTACATCCTAGTGTGTTTCAGGGTGTTGTTTGCATTTGTGGGTGTTAGAGTGAGTTCGGGATTAATGAGAGTGCATTAAGGTAATTGATGTCTCTGTTCTGAGTTGGGACTGCTCAAGCGGTACTTTCATCGCTCGAGCGGTAACGTCGTTCTTCTAGTATCTTGTTTTGCAATTTGAACTACTAGGAATATGTATTTTTCACTCGAGCGAAAGTTTCTGCTTAAGTAGTCTTTTGCAAGGATGAGTGAGATTCTGGGAGTTGGTATTCTTCGCTCAAGCGTTCCAAAATTTAAATTAACCACTCGAGCGTAGGATTATTCGCTCGAGTGGCATGTTTGCAGTCTGTTTTGAAAAATGTGTCCAATCATTTAAAAGTTAAACCCTTACAAACTTCTCTTCCACCTTTCACTTCACTCTCTTTTTACATTTTACTCTCTCTCTTTTCTCTCATCTTTGTCGAGAAACCCTCCACCCACCTTATTTATTTTCTTGATCTTTCCATATCCTTTCTTTAATATTGGATAGCTCATCAAGGGTTACATTGTGTGTGGTGGAGATCGGATTTTGACACCAGCAATTTTGAAGCTCTTCTCATCTTCTCTTTCCAAGACTTGAGGTAGAGAGTTTCTTTGAGTTATATATATGGTTTGAACATGTTTCCTTTGTTTTGCCTAGATTTTGTGTAGAGGGTTGGGATTTAAATGTGGGGTTTTGGAAATGTTGAACAAGGACTTTTATTGTAATAAAGTTTAAATAAAAATGGTTTTATGAACTTGTGAATCTTTTGGGAGCTTATAGAGAAAAGTGTTTTGAAAATAAAAGGAAAACTCTCTTTTACTAAAACCCTAGATTTGGAAAAAATCATGGGAAATTAGATTTTTGTGAAATAATTATGAAGATGTTAGAAATTTCTTAGAAAAGAATGATGAAATTTCATTTGTTGCTATTTTGATTGAGATATCCATAGGCTGGACAAACTTTGTGTTGGGAAATTTATATGATAGCATGATTTTGTATATGCTTGGACTACGAACTGAAAGTGAAAATTGATTGTGAATATGAGATGGTATCATATATTACATAGATATGGATTTTGTTATGATTTGAGCAAATGTTGAGAATTGTAGAATGTTACAATGAAACTTTATAATTACATTTCATTTAATTCATTTTGCACAAGTTTTGAATATCATTTATTATGGCTATGCCTTGGGAATTGATTTATTATTTTGAAAAAACAATTGGGAACCTTGATATGTTTTGGGGTAAATACGTTTGGTAAGTCTAGATAGAGGGTATAGATGGTAATATTTAAGTTGGCCTGAGTGTCCAGGGTGAAAACCCAAAAACACGCACGGATGAGGTATTACGTGCCTTCCGGTTAGGAGCGGTAAGTGAGAAATTGATAAGACTTGTTATGCCTACTTGCTGATACCAGCCTAGGGATTTTCTAGTTGTATTTACTACCTCGTATTTTAAATTTTAAAATTTATTGAGATAATAAATTATCTTTAAAAGATCATTGTATATGATTTTCAAAGGAATAAAACTTGTAAATTTTGGAGCATGCCATGGTGTTGTATTTATGTTTATAGGACTGCCTAAACATTTATATTTTGTGTAGATATCTCTACTGGATTTTGTATTCACCCCTAGTGGATTTGTGCAGGACAGGATGTAGTGCTCCCGCCTAACCCTAACTAAGGGCATGAGAAGTCTTTGAAGAGCATAAGGCTCTTTCTTTTGTTAGTTCTTTTGGACAAGCCAATGGCTTAATGTGCATGGTCTGACAACCATTTTTTTGTAACCAGGTTTAAGCCTTGAAAATTTTAGCCTTTGGACATCTACTTTGTTGTTATTTTCTTTTATTTTTATATTGTCATACATGTTATGGATTCATCATTTTAGAAGATTGAATATGTATTGTATGTGGACACTTTTGTATACCTCTCTTTTAAATGAATACTAACTGACAGAATTGATTAGTCAAATTAAGATCGTTTATTGGATGGACTAATCTGGCTTATTTTATGTCAAATTTTTGGGGTGTTACAGCTTAACAGCCCTATGTATGATTAGGAAGGAAGTGAGGCTCATATTATTAAAAGTGTAAGTTAAATTTGATTGATTGTTAAAAAAGTAATATGATATTCAAACATCCAATGATGTTTGGAGACATTTGCTTTTAGTAAAATTTTTAATAAGAATTTTAGTACCTGAAATTATCCACATTATAATTTATAATTGATCTGTGAAATTATCATGTAACCTCTTATAGATATTGATTAATTTTCTCATAATAACCAAAATACTCTCTTGTGGTTTTGATTAGGTAAATAGGTTATGAAAAATGCTTAGGGATCCTAAAATTTCTTCTAATTATTTATATAAGTGTGGGTTCCTATAATGTTGAATATAAAAATCAAAATATTATGTTTGAATATGGCAATTAGAATATGAATTATTTTCCTTATAGGAATCTTACGTTGTGTATATTGTTTCCTTATAGGAAGTTCACCTTGTGCATATTGTTTTCTAAAGTGTATCATGAATATATTATATATACATGGCCTCTAGCATCTGACAGCCTTTTCTAACTTCTTTTCTCCCTCTGATAGCCTCAGCCTAGCTTTAACCCAGTCTTCGCAGCCACTCTCATTCCCCGTCTTCTCCTTGGTAGGCCTTCTTTATCCCTGTTGAGGCTCTGGCTGCTGCCGACCAGACTTGGTTCTGGTATTACGTGCTTCGGATGCCTTTTTAGGTGGTCTGTGGCTTTTTTTTTTCTTCTGTGGCTTTTTTTTTTCTTCTCTTCTCGGGGTGATTGGACTGATGTATTAAGTTCCTTTGTCTGTCATGTTATTCTTTTGGGCTACCGGGTTTATTCAGTAGCATCTATTTAGATAAGCCGTTGAGTTTTTTTTGACTTCTTATTTTTTCTTGGACTGTGTTGCTATCTATGTGTGTTTTTCAGCCACTCTTCTTCCACCATGACTGATCCATCCTTTGCTGATATACCCACCAAGCATGTTCCAGTTAGTTCTAATTTTTCTCTTTCTCTTCACATTCATATTCATCATATTACGAGTGTGGTGTTAAATGGAAATTTTTTGCCACTTGGAGCAGCTTCCTTAAACTCTATTTAGTGGGCAAGGGAAAAACTCATTGGCTTTTATCTTCCACTACCTAGCCTGCTATAATAGATCCTACCCGTGCATAGTGGGATATTGATAACTTTACTATTTTGGGATAGATGTTCAACTCCATGAAAGATCATATTTATCACATGTTTCTCTATTGCGGCACAGTTCTCGGTCTATGGCATGTTTTGTCACAGATGTATGCTCTTGCTACGAAGTCTGGTTCTCGGGTTCTATTGGTCCAGTTATTTGTCATCATTGTGGCATTTTCCGTCATGTTCAAGCTCATTGCTTCAAACTTCATCTTGAGTTGAGGCAATATTCCTCTTACCCTCGTAGTGTTGGCATCCCTCGCACTGCGGCTCTAGTGGATTCCGCTACTCCTGCTCCTAGGTCTCCTCATCTCTTTAATTTATAGGAGTTATAGACTCAGGTTGGTTAGCTTCAGACTTAGCTTGGATCTCTTACTGCCAGTTCTCCTGGCCCATCATCTACCACTACTGCCACCTTTGCAATAGGTACTTCTACTGCTTTCCATGTTCGGTCTGCTAGTCCCGCATAGGTTCTGGATTCTAGGGCTAATGATCATATGACGGGTGAGTTTTCCTTCCTTTCTTCGTTAGTCTCTACTACTATTGCCCAATCTGTGTGTTTTACTAATGGTTCGTTATGCTCTGTTCTTCATAAGGGAGTAGTGTCTTTATCCCCTACCATTACTTTATTATTTTCTTTACATGTTTCAAATTTTGCATATAATCTCTTATCTATTAGTTGTCTTGCCAAACAATTTAATTGTATTATCATCTTTTTACCCTCCTCTTGCCTTTTACAGGACCTGAGTTTGAAGAGGATTTTTGAAAAAGACTATGAGTGTGATGGGCTATACTACTTTGGGGATCCACCGAACGAGCCTTCTTATTATTTCTTAGCTAGTTTTCAGGCCTTTGTTTTGCCTGCTTCCATGTCTTGTTTTTTTATTTTCAAACATTAGAATTATGGCATGCTTGTATGGGTCATGTTAATTTTCAATATTTATGTCAACTTTTTCCTTTATTTAATAAAGCTTGCAAAGACTCTAAGTTTCATTGTGTGCTTTGTGAGTTGTCTAAGCATGCCCGCACTAGGTATATCCCTCATATGACTCGTGTTCCTAGTGCTTGTGATCTTATACATTCTAATGTCTAGGACCCTTCCCCTGTCACTGCTTTTTCTGGTCATAGATATTATGTGACTTTTACTGATGATCACACTAGGTGCACTTGGGTTTATCTAATTCGTCGTAAGTGTGACGTCTTTCCCATTTTTGTCCAATTTTTACAGATGGTTAAAACTCAGTTTGATGCAGTTGTTAGGACTATCCATTCTGATAATGGTGTGGAATATATTTCTAATGCATTTTGTTCTTATCTTAATCAAACCAATATTCTTCAACAACTTACTTGTCCTCGGACCCTTGAACAAAATGGTGTTGCTGAACGCAAAAACCATCATATTATGTCTGTTGTCTGGTGTCTTCTTCGAGGTATGGATGTTCCCAAGTCTTATTGGTATATGGTTGTCCTTACTGCTGTTTACCTTATTAATACGACCCTTAGTCGTGTGTTGCATGGACTTACTCTGTTTTAAACCCTTATGCCCACCACCACTTTGTTTCCACTCTTATATCGTGTCTTTGGGTGTGCCTGCTTTGTCCAAACTCAGAGTCCCACATGCACAAAGTTAGATGACAAATCCATTCGTTGTATTTTCTTAGGATACTCTTCCATGTCCAAAGGGTATAGGTGTTATGACCATATCTCTCATCACTTTCACCACACTTTGGATGTTACGTTTTGTGAGGATCTTCCTTTTTTTGGTACTAACCCTTCTTTACAGGCTTCTCTTCCTATTACTTCCACTGTTCGCCCAGTGACCATTTTGGATGAGGTTGAGAATGAGGTTGTCCTCCTTCCTCCTTCTCAACATTCGCATTCTCCTCCATTACAAGTATACTTCCGTCACCCATACACTTAAACTCTCCTGCCACCTCTTCGATCTCTGGGTCAGGTAACTCTTTTCCTTTAGCATCTCCTCCACTTCCTCGTCATAACCCACATCAGGATCGACATCCTCCAAATTGTTTGACTTATTTGAGTAGTACTTATCATCCTATTTCCCAGTGTCTTTCCTATGATGGGGTTTTCCCTTCTTACCGTTCTTTTCTTGGCATGCTTGAGTCGAAGTCCATTCCTTGTTCTATATCTGAGGCCTTTCACAATCCTAAATCGGTAGCGGCTATGCAGACTGAGATGACGATCTTAGAATAGAATCACACTTGGGATCTTGTACCTTTACCTCATGGGAAAAGCACAATTGATTGCAAATGGGTTTTCACTATAAAGTACCTCGTTGATGGCTCAGTTGATCGTTACAAAGCCTGCTTGGTGACCAAAGGTTTCACATAGATTTATGGCAAGGATTTTGGTGCCACTTTTGCTCCTGTCGCCAAGCTTACTTCTATACGTCTCCTTATTTCCCTTACAGCATCTCATTCTTGGTCTCTTCATCAGCTTGATGTCAAGAATGCATATCTCCATGGAGATCTTTTTGAGAAAATTTATATGGCTCCTTTACTCAGTTTTCGGGCTGAGGGAGAGTATTCGGGAAAAGTGTACCAGTTACGCAGATCCTTGTATGGTCTGAAGCAGTCTCCATGAGCATAGTTTGGTTACTTCAATTCTGTTATTATATCTATGGCCCTTGTTCAGTGCCACTTCGATAACACTTGTTTCATTTGTCGGAATTCTGCAGGTTAGTGTACAGTCTTGTTAGTTTATGTGGATGATATTATTCTTATAGGTGATGACTCTGTCGGCATTGGTCAAGTAAAAAAGGACTTGGGCCAAACTTTTAAAATTAAAGATTTGGGAATTGAGGTGGCTCGCTCAAGGGAGGGGATCTCCTTATCTCAAAAAACGTACACCCTTGACTTGATTTAGGATACTGGTATGTTAGGGTATAAACCTACTTCTACTCCTATGGATCCTAATGTCAAACTCACATCAGAGTTTGGTGAGTTGCTGGATGACCCAGGCATGTATTAGCGTCTTGTTAGACGCCTCATTTATTTGACTAACACTAGACCTGATTTGACATTTGCAGCCAATGTTGTGAGTCAGTTCATGCATGCACCTCGTAAAGGGCACCTTGACACGGTTCATCATATTTTTAGGTATTTAAAAACTTCTCCTGGCTTAGGACTATTCTTTACCACTGGTCTCTAATTTGGGCTCTCCTGTTTCACCGATATAAACTATGCAGGATATAGGACTGATCGGCGTTCCACTTCTGGCTTTTGTAATTTCTATGGTGATCCTCTTATCTTATGGGAAAGTAAGAAGTAAGCAGTGGTTTCTAGGTCTTCTGCAGAGGCTGAGTATCAGGCTATGCCACATAGGACATGTGAAATTCTTTGAATTCGCTCTATTCTGGAAGAGTTGGGTTTTGAGGAGACTGTTCCTTCCTCTTTATTATGTGATAACAAATCTGCAATTATGTTATCCTCTGATTCTAGATTTCATGAGCATACCGAGCATATCGAGGTTGACGTACATTTCATTTGAGAAAAGGTTCGGACTAGCATTGTGTGTCTATCCTCTGTCTTTTATTCTCAACAGTTGGTAGACATGTTCACAAAATCTTTGGGACCAACTTTGCTCCAGTCTTCCATTGATAAGCTACGTTTGTTGAATATCTTCACACCAGCTTGAGCGGGAGTGTTGAATATAGAAATCAAAATATTATGTATGAATATGGAAATTAGAATAGGAATTATTTTCCTTATAGGAATCTTTCCTTGTGTATATTGTTTCTTAAGGTGTATCATGACTATATTATATATACATGGCCTTTACCTCATTGATTGGTAAGTTAAATAATTCTTTTCATTCTTTTTGTAACGTCTCGATATTTTGAGATCAAATTAAAATTCCAATTTCATAATTACTCATTCAATTTCATGAAATAAATAGAACAAAAGAATGGATTAACAAGTGACAGTAATCCAAAGTCATAATACTTCTCTTTCTCATTGAACTACTAGCAAAATATGATAGTTTATCCCCTTTCCAAATTACAATTAATTAGATTATTCATAGTTCAAGAAGTTAAGAGAATTTAGAAGAAATTTCCCTAAAGGCTTACAACTTTCAAGGCAAGTGCCTTGGTTACACAAAAAGTGGATCTCTGTCCCAAAACACATTAGTTCGGTGCTTTAATACAAATATCATCAAAAAGCCTTCATGCTCTAATCAAAATCTCCACCATTTTCTTCATTTGGGTGGAGGCATAGTCTTGAAAAATTGTTAGGGTAAGAATGAATAAAATTGTCCAATAGAAATATATTTAACAGAGTATGTAAACATTTGATAATGATCATGCTATACATATGCTATGACAAATTCCATAATTTATTTTCCTTTTTAAAGAAATGATGCTCAATGCACTTTTGTTGTATCAAACTCAACATCAATAATGGGGTGGTAAATATGCCATAGAATCCCAAGGCATGAGTCAATTACATATATATATATAGATTTTACATCAAAATATCCCCACATTTACCGGCTCACAATACGGTAGGACGATAGGTACCTAAAACAAACATCCTTTCTACATTGCCAGCTCACAGTATGACAAGGCTATTGGACACCCAAAAACATTTTCCACATTCATCCGACTTCAAGCACAAGACAGGACAATTGGGCACTTTGACTCCCTGTGCGGGTGCCAATACCATATACAACTCATTTATAAATCCCGACTCAACTACTCGGATCCCTATGCTATTTACCTCCTTTAAAGGTTCAACATTTCTAAAACGAAAAGCCATTCCCATTTCGAAAATCAATGCTAATGCAGATGCAATGCATGAGTTGCAAAAATTCCAATTTTACCAAAGGTTCGAATTACAATTATAATCAATAAGCAACAAAATTCATAGAAGATGTAAATTTTATTTCATACTTCCAACATTACCAATATCATCCATTGTAAATAAAATTTCAAAAGTTACTCCTCGTCAATTATCATACATATCTCAAATGAATATCCACTCAATTTCATATTACAACTCTTAATTGGACCAAAGCCCGTTTGTAAAATAAAAATCAAAACTAGAGTTTTATGAAATTTGGGGTTTTATTATCAAAGAAACCTCAACAATCAACCATTATTTAACATTGTTATTCAAAATATAGAAAAAAAAAAAACCTTGAACAAAACATCCTCTAGGTACATCAACACTTTTTAAATCAAACTATCCATCTCATATATTCTTATAACTATAAATATACCACATATGTATATCAAAACATAGATATACTGGGTTAAAAATATTCCTACCTTGAAGAAGATAGAGAGTGAGAGAAGACCCAAACTTTGGCCGTGGCGAAAACTTGATCTAATCGTTTCAAAACGTTGATCTCAATGTGCTCTACGTTTTTGCCTTAACTAGGTAGATTTTTAGTAAAAGTAGATGAAATCTAGGCTTCAAGGATTAAGGTTTTCGGAAATGGAGGAAAAAGAGAGAAGAGAGTAAGAAAAAGAGAAAAGTTTGAGGCAAAAAGTTGTCTTTAAGTAACTGATTTAGAACAAACCGCTCAAACTCTCACTTTTGCGCTTGAGCAAAGGATAAGAGCTTCTAGTATATCTGGTGTATGGGGAGCAAACCGCTCAAGCGGTAAAATCTGCGCTCGAGTGTAGAATTTAAACTCTCAGAATCTCAAACTACAGACCACAATATTGGATGGTTCAAAAGATTACTTGAGCACTCACTCTTGCGCTCGAGTGAACCTACAGTCCCACAACTATGCGAGTGTTGATAGAAAATGCGCTAGAATTTTTTTGTTTTTCTTAAACATTGTTCATAGCTCATTCCGTTTTCTACCATTTTGTTTCCTACTAAAATTGCATTCATCTTATCTACAAAAGAAAAAAAATAATAAAATTGCATTCATCTAAACATTTTACACATGATGGTGATGTATCATCCAATTTATTATTTTTATTTGGATAAATTACATTGACCTCCTTTGATGTTAGAAAAAAAAATATAGTCCCATAATTTTGATATAATTACATTGAGTTTTTTGAAATTATTTTTTTATATAATACTTAGCTCCAATTCCATCACTAATTTGTTAGTTATATAGATAAAAAATGATATTGTTATATTTTTTACACAAAATATATTTTAAGTTGTTTATTTTTGTGTTTTCGAACCATCTGATTACTTTCGATCCATTTTACATTATTAAAAGAGATATTAATATAATTATGTCAAAATTGTGAAACTTATTATGTTTTTTCTAAAACTTAAGGGGTAAGTGAAAAATACCCTTCTTACGTGTATTTTATGTGAATACATAAAACAAATGCCACTTGTATATAAACAAACAAGAGTATCCCCAAAAAAAATAAGGACAAGAGTGAAGTCAAGATTTTTGCTTAGGAAGTTTAAAGTCTTATCTAAACTATACACAAACAATTTTCTATTTGATAATGGAGGAAAGTTATGTATATATATATATATATATATATGAATATATATTGACAATCCATAAGAAAGAAATTATAAATATAAAAAATATTACATCAAACTGTTTTTTATAGGAGTTGGCTGTGTGTTATACTTTAAACCTTAAATTTATTTTATTTTAACGTAAAAATATGAAATTACAATATAAATGTTCTATATTCTAACCTGACATGGATTCACAAAAATGCAGTCTAAAAATATAAAACTTTCCAAATCATAATAAAAATGTTTAAAATAAGCCTGCTTATATATAATACATATACACACAAATCAAAAAGAGAAAAATGAAAATTTTGAAGCAGATAAGTAAAATTAGTTGTGAAGGGAAAATTGAAATTTTTAAAAACCATAGTTCTTTTTTTCTTTTCTTTTAGTTTTTTAGTAAATTACATTAGCTTTTATTGAGATTTGGATAAAACTACAACTTTACACTTTTGATATAATTGCATTGACTTTCTTTTTAGGTTAAAGGTGCTAGAATAAATACATCTAGTGTAAAAATATAAAGATAAATAATTAGAAAAAAATACATTTTAATGTAAAAAAATGACAACTTTATTTTTTAATTCATATGACTAATGAATTATTGTGAAAATGAGGCTATTGTTATGTAAATTAAAATTTTAAGAGAACTTAATGTAATTATGCTAATATTATGAGGCTTATTGTATTTTATCCAAATCTACGAAGAAATTAGTGTAATTTTTTTTCTTTCAAAATTTTAGTAGGATATTTTGAAAAACTTAATCTAAAACTAAAGATAAAACAACAATTTATTAAAAGTTATGGGGAAATGGCCCCCATTCGGTCTGGCTGGGTATCGTATAGTGTTATGCCATGTTTAGGATGTGTCATATCAGGTTTGCGGATCAAAGATGTGAACACAAACATAATCTGTTTAATAAACAGGTCATATATCTAAACATTAACACGACCTATTAATAATTATATCAAATCTATGGATAACACGATTAATTCGTGCACCTATTTAACACACCTATTTAACATGTATGACACAACATAGGTTGACCTGACACGAAAAATTTGTTTAACATGCTAAATTGTTGTTTGAAATTTTATTTATACAATCACCATTCAACAATAATAAAAAAAAACATAACCAATTTTAGGGTTTCATCTGTTTACTTTTTATATTATTACATCAATAGTTGAGATTAGTTTTTAAATTGAATGAGTGACTAAGATGATTTTTTATTTTTTTATTTTTATCAAATTATATATCTAATATATGTATACCAGTGCATGTCGTTGGTAGGCCATTATCGGGTTGTAGGTTAGTTTCATGTCAATGGGTAGGTTAGACGTGTCCATTTCGAGTTACACGAGTTCAATCCAAACACAACTTGTTTAATTTACATATCGCAAGTTGTGTCATATACGTATTCTTGTTAGAAAAATGTTTAACCCTAACTTGCTAATTTCTTATACGGTTTGAGTCACGTTGGAAATTTCCACCCCGAGTTGGAATCATCACTACAACAAAAATGAGCTATTAGGCACATTTTATAGGGTAGTTTGTCAAAAGATCTCTTAGCCTCCGTTTGGGAAGTGGGTTGGCTTTTTGGCTTTTTGACTTTTTTGGCTATTTTAGCCTGGGCTAAAAAGTTTGGTTTGGGAAGGGCTTTTTGACTTTTTGACTTTTTTGGCTTTTTTTGTGAGAGAAGAATGTAATGATTATGGGTTGGATGTGATATTTTATTTTTTGTGGCTAAAATAGCCTATTTTATTTTTTGTGGCTAAAATAGCCAAAAAAGTCCCGTTTAGCTCTTGCCAAATGGAGCCTTATAAAAAGATCAATAGGGCAGAAACATTTGAAGTGCAACGATTGATTAGGCTTAATGGGACAATTTGGCTTGCGTATGTCGAATAATATCAAATAGGTGATTTTACTGGTTATTTTAGTTAGTTTTTTAGATTTTTACAGAAAGACGTACAACAATGTAAGGAGAAGAGTTGACTTTTTGATTCTTTTAATTGGTTGCCAAAACAACCTATGTGCCTTAAAGAAAGCTTATATATCAGGATAGTTTGTGATTTTAGAACACAACGGGGTCATAGTTGGCATTACTAATGTTAGCATTTGTGTTCTCAAAAACCAATTTGTTGACTTTATTAACTGATTAAATAAATTGCTTGGCATTTTATTTTGCACTTTGTATATTATTATTCTGGATAATATTATATTTAATGTTACATATGATGTGAACACCTTGGGTAATATTGTAGAAAAACATGCTAATAGTTAATGAACCAAAAGCTGGGAGTTATGATATTTTGATGCTTTGTAGACCCAATTAATGTTCTAGACTATGGGTGTTGATTGGGCGTCGCACTACTATGATCTACACCTGTTTTGCTGCTAGGTGATAGAATGATTAACTCTATGATTGAAATAGTGACCTTAGGCAAATAAGTGGGTGTTATGCAATAAGTACATGCACTGAACATGATTGGTTTTGAGAACACTAATGGAATGATCACTGTCAGTTTAAAAGGTAGTTCTATTACAATGCACTTATTTTCCTTTGACATGAGAGTCTTGTATAAATTAATTAACTATTCATTTAACTTTGATATTATCAATCAGTGATGCCGAACCAAAGGTTATACACAGACATGTTGGGTTATGTGAGTGGTAATTGATTTATATAGGTGCTTAATGTGAAATCCACTATTCACAAAGTGAGAAAGTATATTCAAGCAATTTTTCCTATTAACGTTGGACCAAAAGAAAACCGGCCGCTAAATTTTTCATAAAAATATTTTTATACATGTATAATTACAAAAGTACTATTTTTGAAAAATGCTTTTGGGGTCCAATTAGAAGAAGCAAAAATTTAGAATTCGGGTACATGAGTTAGGGTTTTTTGATAGTGATAAATTTGTCTATACCTAGCAGCTTATGTGGAATATAGTTTGGTGGATGGAAGTTTGTGACTAATTATAAGAAAGGGCCTCACTTGTAATTCTCTACTTTTACGGTTTAATTGTAATGTGTTGATGGACATTATTGCAATTAGTGGAAATTCTATATTATCTATTTAAAAGATAATTAATGAAAAATTGGATAAGTTGTATCCTACATTTTTAAGATAAAAGATACATATTTTATTTTATCTTCACAACTAAAAGATAGAGATTCTTAAGGATCCCACCTACATGTAAACTCTATCATGTGTTGTGTAAATATATATGTATTTGATACAAAATTGGCCATCAGAATTTTTAAGGTCTGTAGAAAAATATACACAAAAATAAATTCAAGAGGGTGCAAAGTAAATCACTTTGGAGGAAAGACACTTGGATCGCTTGGTGAGGTATTATCAACAACACGCTTGAATTAAGGTAATTTAGATTGGGTAATCAGGTGGTGTTTCTCTTGAAAAATGTTTTTCAAATATTTTTTTTTTCTATAAACTTTCACTATTACTATTATTTTTTGGGGGGCGGGGGAAATAGCAAGCAATATAAATTTGCAGTCAAAAGTTTCATACCTAGAAGTATATCTGACCACTGTCCTATATTGTTAATGGAAGATGAGAGGGATTATGGACCAAGGTCATTTAGATTCATAAACGCTTGGTGCTTGCATCCTAAATTTATATCTGAAGTGAGGAAATCTTGGGAAAAGAATCAGATCAGTGGTTGGGCTAGTTTCATGTTAATGAAAAAGCTAGGAAATCTCAGAGTACATCTCAGAAGATGGAATTGTGAAGTGTTTGGTAATATTGATGAGCAATTGAAACAAGCTAAGGTAGAACTCCATGACTGGATATTGAGGCTAAAGGTAGGAACCTGCAAGAACATGAGGTCAAAAGGAGAATGGAGGTTAGAAGGCTAGTTTGGGAGTTGAACAAAAAGAAGGAGTGGTTATGGCATAAAAAATCTAGACTGACATGGGCAGCCAATGGGGATAAAAATACAAGGTTCTTTCATATTTTGGTTACTAGCAGGTAGAGGAAAAATTTAATAGATTCTGTAAATGAGAATGGTGTCATCTTTGATTAACCAGATGTAATTAAACAAGCAGTTGTGAGGTATTTTAGTCAACTATTTTCAGATGACTGGAAGATTAGGCCAAAACTGTCAGGCGCATTTGTCTCAATTACTCCTGCAAAATCTGGTTTGTTAGAGACAGAGTTTTTAGAGGAGAAAATTTGGCAAGTAGTCAACGATTGTGATGGTAACAAAGCTTCGGAGCCTGATGGGTTTAATTTAACTTGCATTCAAAAGTGCTGGAATATAATGAAAAGGGAAGTAGTGCAGGTTATTAATGAATTCCATTCTAATGGTAAGTTGGCTCGAGGAGTGAACAGTTCTTTCATTACTCTAATTCCCAAAAAAGATAATCCCATGGGTCTGAGTGATTATAGGCCTATTAGTTTGGTAAGTTCAGTATACAAAATAGTTGCCAAGGTTTTATCAAGAAGATTGAGAAAGGTGCTTTCAAAGATTATTAGTGAAATGCAAACAGCCTTTTTGAGTGGAATATGTATCTTAGATGGGGTGCTAATTGCCAATAAAGTGATAGATTGGTGGAAGAGATCAAAGAAACAAGGTATCATTCTAAAGTTGAATTTTGATAAGGTAAGGTTACTATCCTTCTATGAAATGGTATATGTGTTTAGACCCTCTCACTGGTAAGGTGCATATCTCCAAACATGTGATGTTTAATGAATCTTGTTTTTCATTTTTCACCCTTTCCTATACCTCTTCTCCACATTCCTCCTCTTTCTTACTCAATTTTTCTAGGGTTCTTCTTCTTCTCTGTGTTCTTCTCTTCTTTAGTCCGCTTCATCTCTATCTGTCCTTGCTTTTCTGTAGCCTTGTTCTTCCTCTTCACATTCTGGTTCTTTAAAACCCGCTCCTCATTCTATTGAGCCTTTCATAGTCAAAGAGGCTCTAGTGTGCACAAGTGTCATAGCTCAGGAAGGATAGTAGCCTAGCATGCATACCTGTAACAATTAGTTAGGAAGTTAGATAAGTTTGTTAGTTTGTTATACAAGTGAGTTAGTTAGAATAGATGTATATTGATTCCAAGATCCAGGATTGTATATAAACATCTATAGAACTACTCATTTGAGTATGAAATAAGAATTTCCTCAGTATTATCTATGTGCTCGTTTATGTTTGTCTTTGATTCAGTTTGCAAAAGATAGAATTGAAGGTGATTCTTGTAATAACATATGTGTTCTTATATATATATATTTGTGGAATCCAAATATCTTTTTATTAAAGGAGTGTTGCAATAATAGAAATTTCATTCTGTTGTCAGGTACTTCTAACCGTTGTTTTGATTGTGTTATTGTAAACATTTATGCTCCAAATGAAGTACTGAAAAGAAGGCACCTATGGGAGTCTTTAGTAAAGCTTAAATCTACTTTTTTTAGTCCTTGGTGTGTAGGTAGGGATTTTAATGAAATTAAAGTGATGAGTGAAAGGAAAGAGTGTTTGAGGAGGGACAGAGGAATGAAGGATTTCAATGATTTTATTGATATTTTGGAATTGCTAGATATTCCAATGATAGGCAGAACCTTTACATGGTGCAATGCTTTGGATGAGGACAGGTGGAGTAGGATTGATAGATTCTTAATAGACCATAAGTGGTTAGAAAAGTTCTCATTTAAGCAGTGAGGGCTACCTAGAAGTATATCTGACCACTGTCCTATATTGTTAATGGAAGATGAGAGGGATTATGGACCAAGGTCATTTAGATTCATAAATGCTTGGTGCTTGCATCCTAAATTTATATCTGAAGTGAGGAAATCTTGGGAAAAGAATCAGATCAGTGGTTGGGCTAGTTTCATGTTAATGAAAAATTTAGGAAATCTTAGAGTACATCTCAGAAGATGGAATTATGAAGTGTTTGGTAATATTGATGAGCAATTGAAACAAGCTAAGGTAAAACTCCATGACTGGGATATTGAGGCTAAGGTAGGAACCTGCAAGAACATGAGGTCAAAAGGAGAATGGAGGTTAGAAGGCTAGTTTGGGAGTTGAACAAAAAGAAGGAGTGGTTATGGCATAAAAAATCCAGACTGAAATGAGCAGCCAATGGGGATAAAAATACAAGGTTCTTTCATATTTTAGTTACTAGCAGGTAGAGGAAAAATTTACTAGATTCTGTAAATGAGAATGGTGTCATCTTTGATCAACCAAATGTAATTAAACAAGCAGTGGTGAGGTATTTTGGTCAACTATTTTTTGATGACTGGAAGATTAGGCCAAAACTGTTAGGCGCATTTGTCTCAATTACTCCTGCAAAATCTGGTTTGTTAGAGACAGAGTTTTTAGAGGAGGAAATTTGGCAAGTAGTCAACGATTGTGATGGTAACAAAGCTCCGGAGCCTGATAGGTTTAATTTAACTTGCATTCAAAAGTGCTGGAATAAAATGAAAAGGGAAGTAGTGTAGCTTATGAATGAATTCCATTCTAATGGTAAGTTGGCTCGAGGAGTGAACAGTTTTTTCATTACTCTAATTCCCAAAAAAGATAATCCCATGGGTCTGAGTGATTATAGGCCTATTAGTTTGGTAAGTTTAGTATACAAAATAGTTGCCAAGGTTTTATCAAGAAGATTGAGAAAGGTGCTTTCAAAGATTATTAGTGAAATGCAAATAGCCTTTTTGAGTGGAATATGTATCTTGGATGGGGTGCTAATTGCCAATAAAGTGGTAGATTGGTGGAAGAGATCAAAGAAACAAGGTATCATTCTAAAGTTGGATTTTGAGAAGGCATATGATTCAGTAAACTGGGAGTATTTGTATTCAATGATGACCAACTTTGGTTTTGGAGAGAAATGGGTAAGGTGGATGAAGACTTGTATCTTTACAGCTAGAGTCTCAGTGTTAGTTAATGTTGTGCCCACATTAGAATTTTCTCCAATGAAAGGCCTTAGGCAAGGTGATCTACTTTCACCTTTCCTTTTTAACATAGCTGCAGAGGGCCTTAACTTATTAATGACAAGGGCTAAAGAAGTGGGTTTGATTAGAGGAGCTTCAATTGGATCAAATGATCTGAGATTATCTCACCTTCAGTTTGCAAATGGTACCATCATATTTTGTGAAGCAGATTGGGAGGAAATTATTGCTATTAAGAGAATTCTAAGATGTTTTGAGGTTATGTATGGACTTAAAATTAATTTTCACAAAAGTCAGGTGTGTGGGATAGGTGTTCAGGATGATTTAGTGAAAGAATTTGCAAATAGGCTTAATTACCATAGCCAAAAGTTGCTTTTGAAGTATCTGGGTATGCCTTTAAGAGCAAATCCAAGGAGATAGACCACCTGGCAGCCAGTGGTGGATAAATTTAAAAAGAAGCTAGCTTTATGGAAGAGAAGATGCTTGTCTTTTGCAGAAAGATTAACCTTGATAAGATCAGTGATGTCAAGTTTGCTAGTCTATTTCTTATCTTTGTTTAAAATGCCAATGGGTATTGAAAAATCACTTGATAAAATTCAGTCTAACTTTCTCTGGGGAGGATCTGAATTGAGGAGAAAAATACATCTAGTTAGTTGGAAAAAGGTATGCTTGAGCAAGATTCAAGGAGGGTTAGGGGTTAGGAATCTGAGGGAGGTAAATGAGTGCCTACTTCTAAAGTAGTGGTGGAGGTATGGTAGGGAGGAGAATGCTTTGTGGAAACAAGTGTTGTGCAGCAAGTATGGAGGGTTTGGTGGCAGATGAAGTTCGTTACTAGTGGGTTCAGGTATGATGTCTATTCTATGGTAGGATGTCTTATCAGTAAATATATCTAATCCTATGTTGAGTGAATTCTTTATAAAAATGTCAAAATAGTTGTGGGTAATGGTAGAAGGATTCAGTTTTGGATTGATAGATGGTTTAGCAATCAGAGTCTTTGTAAAGTCTTTCCCAGATTATTTTCATTGTCAACTGAGAAAGGTGAGTCATTGTTGCATTTTGTCCAAAGGAAAGGAGAGGGTCGTGACTGGAAGCTAGCTTTTAGAAGGCCTCTTTTTGCTTGGAAAGAGGAAGAAGTGTCCAAGTTGAATGATTTGTTGCAAAATGCACCTACTATAAGTGCTTTGGTGGAAGATTCTTGTTCTTGGCTAGTGTGGAAAATAGTGGAATCATCCAATGGTCCTGCAAAATCAGTTACACGGAACATTTGGAGGAATATAGCTCTGCCCAAAGTGCAATTCCTGAGTTGGCTAACTTGGAGAGGTAGGATTAAATCCTTAGCTTTTTGCTTAGAGTAGGAGTGTTGAATCCAAATGCCAACCCATTGTGTGTGTTTTGCAAATTTGAAGTGGAGACCATGAAACATGTGCTTCTACATTGTCATTCGATATGGAGAGTATGGTCTGATATTGTTAACTGGTGGAATTTGAGTTGGATCATCCCTGGTTCAGTGGAGGAACTCTTACAATGGTGGTCAAGTATATGACATAAGATTCAGGTGACAGAAATTTGGAAGGTAGTTCATTTAGCAATGATGTGGTCTGTGTGGAAACTAATGAATGAGTGTTTGTTTACAGAGGCAAATCTAGATTTCAATTAACTGAGTTTGTCATGACCCGAACCTGCCCCCGTGGGTTAAGGACATAACCAGCCAGGAATCAAGAGATTACCTACGGCCTTGAACCAAACCAAACGTATTTTAACAGAGTTAATGGGGGCCAAACGGAAGCAATTTAAAACTTTGTCCATAGAGCTGTGCTTACATTGCACATCATAACAAACCATACGTATGCGTATTAATAACTCACCACAAAATATGTACTACATAAGGTTCTGTACATATAGAATCATATAAGTCTAAGTTAACCCATCACGACTATATACAACAGATGCAAAGCCTTCGCCAACATGATAGAATATAAATACATAACAAAAGGGCGAAGACAGGTCTCGTGCGTGAGACACAAGGGCTGACTCTCCCATAACCTTTGTTGTTCCACCTAGACTTCACTGGGGCTGGGTTTGGACTTTTCTTGGCTCACCTACAAAACACATGAATGAGCGTGAGCGAAAGCCCAGTGAATAATATCAATTAAAGAAGCTATACAGACGATATGTAGAACAACATGCTTCAAACGGCCTTAGGCCCAATTCATATTTCTATTTAACATATATACACAATTTAGGTCAAGTGACTGCAGTTCCAAACAAACTGGCCTTTGGCCCATTCGAACTTTCATTCGTGTCAAAACGGCCTTTGGCCCATTCAGATGACAAAATGGCCTTTGGCCCATTCACTCGTTCATGTCGAAACGGCCTCTGGCCCATTCATTTATGTCAAAACGGCCTCCGGCCCATTCATTCTTGTCAAAACGGCCTCCGGTCCATTCATTCTTGTCAAGGGGCCTTTGGCCCATCCATTCATGTCAAAACGGCCTCTGGCCCATCCATTTATGCCAAAACGGCCTCTGGCCCATTCATTCTATTATTCAGATTAGACTGACCTCTGGCCTACTCATTTGGTATAGCAAACATTGTCCACCAATCGAATCAATGAACTTATAAAACTTACATAGAAGTAAGCAATTGGACAACAACATATTTCAGATATCTCTGTTAAGATATTACTCACAGTGATCGGTCGGTTGGTTTGCCCTGGAGCTTGACCCTACACATTCTATGAACACAAAAGGGTCACAAACAATTCAATCCGTCCCTTAATTCACATATTCCTCTTTAGGCTTCATTCTTATCTCTTTAACTCATTTAGAATGCTCAATGCATGCCTAAGAGTGCTTACAAGTGAAAGAGGACGGAAAACGAAACACAAAACGCATAAACAAGATTTCAGAAAACAGGGTCCCCGCTCGAGCGTGGACTTCCCCGCTCGAGCGGACCCAAGAGGCCTGCAAAAGTACTGGCTATGTCAAATTTACGCTCGAGCGTGCATTCTAGCGCTCGAGCGGAAGGCCTCTCTACATGGCTCCCCGCTTAAGCGTGAACTTCCCCGCTCGAGTGAACATCCAAGTCTGCAAAATACTAGGAGCACGAAATTCAACCTCGAGCGGCGGTTTCCCGGCTCGAGCGGACATCAAATTTTCTGGGTTTTCCAGAACATGTTCTTGAGCTCCAATTCGACAGTCAATGGTTCTAGATGCATGCTTTTGGCTCAAACTTCACATAATCATATACTAACATGGTACCAACACCAAATTATAACACAATGGAGCTCAATTTCACAAATTAATCACATGCATGTCCCAATCTACACCAAATTCACTTTCAACATAACAATTTCATGCACTCAAGCTCATACTTCTTATGAATGGTACATGCATGTGAGATATAACCTCCATTTCAACTCAAATTGTACAAATGGTGGTCACAAGCATGGATTCTAGCCACAATTCTACATGGATCACATTTTTCATGCTCAACTATACAAATTCATGGCTATTATGCACATGCATGCATTCCATGACTTCAAATACAACAAAATCAACTCAATCTCCTTATAATGAAATTAATTCATGTTCTTGACCATCAATCAAACTTGAATTCACAATATTACACATTAAACTCATGAATTCCCTTACCTAGGAGCTCAATCTTCCAAACTATAGCAAATTCTTGAGTTTAATCTTCAAATTCCCCAAACCTTGAGCCAATATTACACAATTCTCTCCCTTTCTCTCTCTATAGCCGGCCCTCTCTCTTTCTAAGGCACAAGACCTGATTTTGAGCTCAAGTGTGTGAATAGAGTGTATAGTGCCTCTCTTTACAAGTCCCACTAACCATAATTATCTAATATTAAATAATTCAAGCACTATGCCATTAATTAAATCAATTTAATCTGATCCAAATCTATTTTCAATCAAATTTCACCATAGGCTCTAAAAATTATGCCAATCGCAATGGCGCGACTAATTTCGGTTTCTGTGGCCGATAAGGCCTTCAATTTAATTTCCAAAGCAGATAATCAAACAGATATTCCTACGGTGAATAGACAGAAATTCAAAACCACATATTTTCACATAATGGCACACAAAATCATATGAAACACATAATCACATTCATGTTAAGGACCAATTAACATATTACAGAACAAGGATATCACAGAGTTGGTAAAGGTTAGAGTTGCTTTATGGGTATAATCAAATTTGAAAGAGTTGCAGTACTCAGTGCATGGCATAGTATCTAATGTGAAGCAGGTATGCTATTGTGTATAGTTGGAAGTCATCCTAGCAGTTGCTGTAGATATGGAGTGTAAAGCTTGGCAACTGCTGATATAGGGCTGCTACTAGATTTGTTTCTTCTAGCCAGAGTTTATTGTTCTGGTCTGTGCTTGCTGCTTTGTCTCTTTGATTGTTTGTCCTGTTATCTGTGTCTATGTATATCAGGTTCACATTAGGGAGTGAGGCTGTATCTTGTGCTTCTGGAATGGTGGTTGAGTTTGTGACTGCATAGTCTTGCTGATTGTTGAAGGGTGTGATGGTTGAACAGATCTGTTGGTTTGCTATGCCTAACTGGCTGCTTTGCTGCTATGTTCAATTATAGTTTTGTAGCTGATAGTCTTGGTGATTTTTGCTGCTATGCTGTGTTGTGGTTTGGAAAGAAGTTGGTTGCAAGCCTTGGTGGTTGTTAAAAGTTGGTTTTGTATGTTGGTGTTTTGCTTTTGCTCTGTATGTTGGTTTCTCACCAACTTGAAGCTTGGAGCTTGGAGCTTGGAACTTGGAGTTTGTGCTAGTAGATGATGCCGGGTTCATCTTGGTGCTAATCTGGTTGGGATCTTGATAGGTCACTGTGATGCTTTTTGCACTTTCCTCTTTATTGATGTACTTTATCATACTTTGTACGGTTTTCATCAATAAAGCTTTCTTTTTGCTAATAAAAAAAATATATCTTTGTATGCATGTGGGTATATACAACCTTTTTTTTGTTATTTTCTTCACATGCAGTTACCCACTTTTTAGGTTCTAAAACAATTTCTATAATGTCAAAGTTGTGAATTTCATTCGTTTTCATGTGATATCTATGATTGATTCCACTTAATCATGTCATATAATCTCTTTGCGTAGTGCAAAGCAGTCCCAAGCAAAATGAGAATTTGGAATGGGTTTAGATGAGACAAATAACCTTTTAGACCACTAATTAATCAAGTGTGCTTATTTGACTTATATGACTTAGAATTTATAGCACTTATGTTATATTCTTCACTTGTTGCAAGTATAGTGATTTATTGTCCCAGACTCCCAGATAATTTTTTTCCCTATTGCCTAATTCTGATTGCCCATGATCTATTAGGCCTTGTTTGGTACCACTTTTGTTTCGCTTTTTTTTTTTCTTCTTCTTTTTCTATTTATTTGAAGAATTGAAAATAAAAACTTATTTGGTGTACTGTTTTCATATTAAAAATGAATAAAATTGATTCCACAATTTTGAAACTAGTTTAGATATATGAAACTTTTGCTATGTTTCCTGACCTCTTCCTATGAAGCACAGGTGCGGGTTTGAGTACGGTGCAGGTGTGGGTACGTCGATACGGTAAAATTCAAAAAAAGTATGATACGAGTATGGTCGCGGTACGCCGATCTTTTTTTTTTTTATAATTATAATTATGATTAAAGGATCCAACCTACAAATTAAAATTAAATATGAAAACTAAAAAAAGAACTACAAAACTAAAAGACAAATCATATTTCAATTCAACAATGCCAACGTTAAAAACTTTAAGCATAAAAAATAATATTTGTAAAAATCTTTTCTAAAATCTTAATTTATTTTTAAAATCTTTTTAAAATCTGTGTCTGTCTATGACCATAATTTATTTTTAAAATTTGTGTCTGTGATAATAATTTATTTTTAAAATTTTTTTCTTGCTCATTAATTTGTTATTTTTATAGGGTGAGACCAAAGAAATAACAGGGGCACAAAAAATTGCTGATCTACAGGGGCGCAAAAAAAAAAAAAGTGAGAGAGAGAGAGAGAGAGAGAGAGAGAGAGAGAGAACACTCACCGGAGGGAAGACGAAGATGATGAAGAACACTTGCCAGTTGTTGATCTGCAAAAAAAAATGAGGAAACGAAGATGAAGACGAGCCGAAGAAGAAGAAGATGAAGAAGAAGAACACTCACCGGAGGGCTTCGTCTCGTTGTGTCACCGTCGGCTTCAAAGTGAAGAGATGTTGTTGTTGCCGAAGAAGAAGACGAAGAAGCCTACGCTAGGGCTTCGCCTCTTTGTTGTTGTTGTTGCTGCTGCTGAAGTGAGTAGATGCAAGAAGGGACAAAACAAAACTTAGGTGTATATATTATATTCTTAACATTATAAAATGACCCTGTATTTTTTGTTTTTTTTTAATAAAAAACATAAATAAATTGCTCCGATAACCCTAATTCTCTTAAAAATTTGATTTTTTGTCCCGGCATACCCGAAACGTACCAATGGCGTACCCATGTCGTACTTGATTGAACCAAACGTACCGGACCCCTTTTTGCTGTACCCGATACGCATGCAGCTGTATCAGTACACATACCCGCACCCGATAAGTGACCGTTACTTATACGACACTATTTTTGAAGTACCGATACTTCATAGACCACTTCTTCTTACTTTTCAATCATAAGTGACCAAATGATATATTTGATTTTTTTGGGGAGCAAGTTAAGTTGGAAATCTAGGCTTGGAACCTTTTTGCGGTTCACCAACTAGTTGTACAAACAGTATAAAAAAGTTGGTCAGTTTTGGCTTTTTTCTTACGAATCATAACATAGGATAAATTCAAGATCCCTCTAGGAAGAAACAACTTGAAATTCTGTTAACAGCTGCTCACTTGATAATAGGGGTCCATTTCTTGTCTATGAAGAGATTTATCTTTATATCCCATTTTTTGTCTCCTTGCTAGTTCATGAGATTTGGTATTGTTATAGCTCAAAGTCCAAAAGACAAGTCTAGAAGCCTATCAAGTATTATGTCGAGAGTGTATGTAGCAAATATGATCAAATACTCGTTGCCTAAATATACCCACAATAATATTAGGGATGACAATTGATAACCTACTTTGTGGAGATGGGTACCCACTAATTTCTCCATATATATATATTTTTAATTTTTTTAAAGGATTCACAACCAAAACTAAATATACATTCAATATTTTTTCTTTTATTTATTTATTTATTCAGGTTCACAACCAACTTTTTTTTTTTAAAAAAAAGATTCACAACCAAAGCTAAATATACATCAAATTTTTTATTTTTTATTATTTTTTTTTTATTTTTAAGGTTCACAACCATTTTTTTTTTTTAATTTTTAAGATTCACAACCAAAGCTAAATATACATTCAATCTTTTTTCTTTTGGTTTTTTTTTTTAATTTTTTAAATTTTTTTTTAAGGTTCACAACTTTTTTTTTTTTTTTAAACGATTCACAACCAAAGCTAAATATACATTCAATCTTATTTTATTTTATTTGGCTCAACAATAAAATCAAATACACATTAATTAACATTGTCACATTATTCTTGTCAAATTTTAGACATATCTAATATTTTTTAAATTTATTTAAAAAAATTAAGGATACTATCTAGTGCAGGTTTCGATTTGCTTTTCTATGTTATTTTATTTTGTTATGTATTGTAATTTTCAGAATGGTTTGCTTATTCTGAAATTTCAATTAACGAGTATGAATCTATTTGTTTTATGTTATCACACAATTTATACAATATATATATATATATATATATATATATATATATGAATGTATTTGAAAATAAGGAATTGTAGAGAATCGAAACAAGCATGAGTCGTGATTGGTGGGAAAGCATGGGTACAAAGATTTATTTGCTGGAAAAACAAAAAGGGAATACAAAGTCTTACTAAATAATTTTTTTAAAAATAAAAGAATTTTTCTTAGTTATGAACAGATTTAACTGAAATCAGCTTGTTTCCCAATGTTATGCTTCATTTATTTAGGTAGAAAATATTTTTTAATGAAAAATATTTTTTATAAAAAAAATTAAAAATATATTTTTTTATATTTGGTGGTGGTGGTGGTGGTGGTGATGGAATGAAGGTGAAAGTAGAGATTGTGACATAGTGGTGGGGTGATGGCGGCAATGATGATGGTAGTGGCTATGGTGATGGGTAGTGTGATAGTGAAGGTGAGAGTAGTGGTGATGGCGTTGTGAAATTAGTAAAAATTTAATTGAACAAATATTTTTTGTTTTTTTAAAAGTAACAAACAACAAAATTCGTAGGGGACTAAAGGAAGAAGATGGAGGATGGATTGAGTGTGGTAAGGCATAGATATCTTAAAATGAGCGGTTCAGATTTGTTAAAAGGTATAATTAGATTTTGGATAAATTAAAATGAATGGTTCAAATTTGCTAAGAGAAAGATGGTTTAATGTAAAATGTCCGTGGCTAAGAGATCAACAAATAATTCCTAGTTTATGCCCGGATGCAATTTAATATGGGTCTTATAACACTTTCTTCAAACAGGTTCTTTCACATTTTATTTCTTCAAACAGGCTCTTATAACATTATAAACAGGTTCATATAACATGTAGGGGAGAGAGTGAGAGTGAGAGTGAGAGTGAGAGAGAGAGAGATGGTTGTAATTTTTTTTTTAATCTTCCACGTTCTTCCACATTTTTTTTTTCAATTACTAAAACTTTATTTGATTGTCTCAAAATTATATATTTGATTATTATAAAACAAACTTTTTAATTAATTAATTAATGTGTATTTGATTTTGTTATTGAAGCAAATAAAATAAAATAAGATTGAATGTATATTTAGCTCTTGTTGTGAACCTTAAAAAAAATAAAAATAAAAATAAAATAAAAAAATAAGTTGTTAACATTAAATATATTAAAAAAGAAAGCAAAAAGATTAAAGGTATATTTAGCTAAAACCTTTAAAAAAAAAATTTGTTAACATTAAATATATTAAAAAAGAAAGTAAAAAGATTGAAGGTATATTTAGCTTTTGTTGTGAACCTTAAAAAAAAAAAAGTTGTTGACATTAAATGTATTAAAAAAAAATAAAAAAGATTGAAGGCATATTTAGCTTTTGTTGTGGACCTTTAAAAAAAAAAAGTGGTTGTTAACATTAAATATAAAAAATAAAAATAAAATAAAAATGGGGATAAAAGTAGGTTGGAGAAAATTCAAACCCATTAAGAAATGGGGAGGGTGGTACCCAGGAGGAATGAGGAATGGGGAATGGAGAAAATTTATTATAAGGAAATAGAGATGATGAATTAATATTCACCCCATTAACTCCCATTGCCATTCCTAAATAATATGTTTGTCTAATGACCGATAACTTTCGAGTTTTGCCTTTTCAAACATCCAATTTATGAGATTATCTATCTCTTCAAAATTTGCTTGTTTCAAACTTCTTGTCAACTATCTAGACTCTCTACTCTTAAGGGGTGAGAAAGAGTTTCTACCTCTCCAAGATGCTATTCTCTTGGAGCTTCTTGTCATCTAACTTGAAGGGAAACTTTCTTGTCATGAGTGGTGCTCCAAGTTCTGTAACCATATACTAATTTCCCATTAATGATTTTCGATTTAATTTTGTTTTTGTTTACTTTCATGCAAATATAGTTTTAACATCTCTTGTAATGTCAAAACAAGTGTTTCTGGTAAAAATTTAGTATAAGGGGTTATGTCATAAATGTTAATATAGGTATTTCTGAAAGAAATATATATATATATATATATATTACTTACATCATATATTTTGTTACTTTGACTTAATGGTCAACGAAGGAAAATGGGTATTTTTGTTATGTGCATAAAAATCTCGAGGGAGTGGAATGTAATTTTTTGAACGTGATGGAGAAATTTATATTTTTAATAAAATTTTAAAGGGTGTATTTACAATGTACTCAACATATTAAACATATTTAGTTTCTTTTTACGGAATATGTTTATTTTTAAGTACTATGTATTGAATCGAGCTATGATACTCTTTATTTTTTTATAATATTTCCTTTTTTTTTTTTGTCTTCCAAAAAATCTCTATCTCTACTACTAGGGGTGAGCATGGTCTGGATTGGACCGGATTGGGATAAAACCAGGACCAATCCATTTTCTACAGTTCTTAAAAAATTAGAACCAACCAATCCATTTAAATCATGGAACCAATCCGAACCAATCCATTTAAATACGGATTGGATCGGTTTAGAATCACGGATTCACATAATTAAATAATAAAAATATATTTATAACACTTTAATTTTATAAAAATATAAACATAGCGCTATATTAGTTCCACAATAGCAACATATTTTTCTATAATAGCGACATACTGTTCTAAAATTTAAATAATCATAAGAAAATTAGTTTCACTATAAGTATTTAAACTATTACAAATTAAAAGTAAAAACCAACAAACAAGAGTAATAAAAGAAGATATTATACGATTTTAGGTTTGAGTTTAGATTTTATATAGAATTAAGAGAAGATATTATGGGGGAGGATGTATAATAAAAATATAGGCTATTTGTATACTGTTCGGATCGGTTCTAATCCGGAACCATGGGGTTCAATCCGGAACCAATCCGTAGACTATGAATTTTTAATTCTTCAATCCGAAACCAAACCGTGAATTTAAAAAACCAATCCAAATCTATCAAATTAGACTGAACTAGATCAGATTACGAATTTCACGGATCGCTTGCTCAGCCACGATAAAAAGAGCGAAGGTTTAACAAGAATTTCTATCATATCTTTTTTTAATCCATAAAAAACAATAAATGGTCATCTCTCCATGAAATAGAAAATCTATAATATAATGGCCCACATATGACTTGATAAGATTGCCATGTGGTTTCAGAAGAAAAATCCAAATAAATAATTCTGGCCATATAGCACAGTTCTTTATTATTTTCTCCACCAAGGATCCTCTAGAGTGAAATTTCCCTAAAGTTTCCTAGAGTGCTATATTGTGTGGTTGAGATTTACTGACAAGTCACATCAGAAAAATTGATGTGACTTGCCAGTAAATCTCAATCATACACTGCAACACTTTAGGAAACTTTAGAGAAAAATTACTCTAGAGGATCCTTGCTCTATTTTCTCAGGGCACTTACAGGCCGATCTTGTTAAGCAAAATTATTTACTTATAAATCCTGTTCATTTTTCACCTATCAATATTCTCAAAACACTCTCTCTCCACATTTTTCATCCCCATTATCAATAATAGCATAACTCTTCTACCGCCTAACTATCACATTTGGTCATCGTCTCCGACTGTCGGCAAATATCTCTAGCCACCATCTCCGATCACTGGAGACCACCTCCAGTCTCCAACAATAGTTTTTTGGTGACATTTTTCAATGTTCTCTAGTCATTTTTTTTAATATAAAAAATAATGTCATCTTCACCACCACGACTTACATTGTCATCAATATTTTCCAGCAGCATTTGTTCGACCATTTTTTTAGCAAAAATAACGTACATCTCCACCACATCACCACTGTCACTACCTCCTTAGATCTGATGTGACAAAAGAATAGAAAAAAAAAAAAAAAAGAGAAAAAGGAGGAGAAGAGAGAGGAAGAGAATGAAGAGAAAATGAAAGACCTTACTAAAAAATATTTATCTTTACTGTCATAGATCAACATAATCATACCTTTGCCAACTGCTTTCTGTTCTCTTTCTAGTGATAAATTTATCACTGATAAATTTCTTAAAAAATTTACAAATGGCATATTTGATTTTAAAGAGGGAGGGGCATCACAACATTCGATCATGAAGCACAATAATCAAACACCAGAATATGGCTACAAAAATTTATATATAGATAAAAAAAATTTAAAAAAAAATGGCACATAATCATATACAAAAATAGTGCCAGATGTGCACTTGATAAAAAAAGACTTCAAGAGAGTTCAAAAGAAATACAAAATAAACATAAAAAAAAGCATAAAGACACAGAAGTTACATATACAGAATTAATAGCAGAGAAGTCACAAATTTACTGATAAATTTATCAATGGTAATCAGTGATAATTAGCGATAAGAGTGATAAATTTGTCACTAATGACTTTATTCAGGCCGGTTCTTTCAATTTTTATACAAAGTAAATCTAGTTCACAGAGAGACTCAACGTTGATAAGGGTTATAATACTAGATCGGCATATTGAAGTAGTAGATCGGTGATGGAAATGACCAGATCTAAAGCCTTCAGTAAAGGTCAGAATTGAAAATATTAGATCCGTAATAGAAGTGGATGGTGGTAGCAACGTCAAATATAGCAGATCAATGATGGGAGAGAAGAATGGTGATAGCGGTGGTGATGGCAACGAGGGAGGAGAACTGGTGTAAGGAGAGCAATGAGGATGGCTGTAGACATCCCATTTTGACCAGTCCTAAGATGTGGGCGCTTTTTTTTGATTACCCAATGATAAAAATAAGAATATATTTCTCGCAGAATTCTCAGTAAGAAATATGAAATTTGTGCTTCATTTCCAATCCTAAGCCTGTTTTGGCCAATTGTTTAATTCTCGTTCAAAGTTCTCTTTCAAAGCCTTCTTTCTGCGCTTTGTTCCGAATATTTTCATAGTGTTCCAAGACTCACTTTTAAACTTCAAAATAAATTTTTTTTTGAGGAAATCAAGCAAAGAAAAATATGGAAATAGGAGGAAAGGATGATAATTCTGTCGAAAAATTCTGTTTTGTGCAAAATAGTCAGCTATGGCCAACATTTTTGGCTAGCCAGCCAACTTTTTTGTTAGTTGGCCGACTGACCAAGGTTTTTTGGCTGGCCGGCTAATTTTCCCAGAAGCAAGGTAATTTCTATAGAATTCTTGTTGAATGCTTGTGGGTCATGCCATTATAGTTGTTTCTTGATAGATTCATGTACGAGATACGCACCCACCCCCCTCCATTGGCCTCCATTGTCAAAAGGGGAATTGTCTTGTTCCTAAAAAAGGACATCGATTTTCAACCACCCTTGTCATCCAATCAACCTTGTCTCCCACCTTGTCTCTCACCTCCTTGATTGAGCTTGCATTCATTATCTATAGAGAGCATCAAAATGGAGGGAAATGGAATTGAAGTGGAGGGAATGAATTAAGAGAAGAGAGATAGAGAGGGAAAAAGAGAACTTGATGCTTTGAACCAGAGCTTTCATTTTCTTCAACATACACTGATATACCACATTTTCATACATCAAAACATCCTATAAATTTTGTTATAGCCAAATTCCAAGGGCCTTGATCAAAAGAGAGTGAGTGCTATTAAAAGAGAGAAAAACAAAGAGTTGTAACTCTCCCCCCCCCCCCCCCCCCCACACACACTGTTAAACCACCCAAAAAACACTATTTGAACTAGAATTTCAAATTTTCAAATTGAGAATTGAGAACACACTTCCTAAACTTGAAAGTAATCAAAAGGAAGTTTAGAAATCAAATCTTTTTGAAAGCTAAATTTTGTAAACTTTTCATTTTCTTTTACTTTCTTGCATTTTCTTTCTTGTATTACTTTTCTTGCTTTGATTTCATGTTATAAACATGTTGAAAGCTAAATAGAAGTGGTTAGTTAAGCCACTTGCATATTTTTTGTTTTTTTCTGGTGTTTGAAGCAAAACAGAGTTTTCGGCCTGGTCTGATTGGCCGGCCGGCCAACTTTTCGGCTGACCAGTTCATCTTTTGGCCGTCCAACCACTTTTTATTGGACATAACCTAGCAGTCTCCTAGTGTTGAGCAGGACAGTCTCCGAGCCCCCCTTGAAGCTTTCTATTTTTCTTTTAATTAGGGAGTGTTTGCGAGGGTATATTTTGTTGTAATATTTTTCCTCTCTCCCTATTCGGATTTGTGATATTCAAAGTGATGTAATAATTCCCTACTCTCACTTCTTTCTATCCCATTGTTTTTTTTGCTTTCCTAACCTGTACATATGTAGTGTATCATGATTGTCATCATATTCATGCTTTGCATTCATGTTTTATGCCTTAAGATCCGGCTACATTTGCATTTGTGAGTTTAATCGATTATTATGTAATTTTGTATGCTACCTCATGTCTTGAGATGATTCATGTCATATTTTAGAAGCCGGATCTTTAGTTGCATTTCATGAGTAAATTGCATTAGGATCTTGTATATAGGATCATGCATGTTTTACTAACTGTTTTTTGTGCCTATTTGTGGAACGTCAGTAAATATGTAAGTTTTTTGTGCTTTAGCATCCCTTCTGTATGTGATTTTCTTACTATGTTTGGCATTTTACCATTTGGCTATTTGCTTATTTGATATAACTCTATGCATGCCAGTGGGTGAAGGTTTGTTACGACCCAAACTCATCTCTATAGGTTTAACGTCGTAACCGGCCAGTAATCTTAGGATTACCAAAGGCCTCTAACCTGAATATCATATAAGTAAAGGGGCTACGGAAGCAAATATACACAATACATTGTCCATAGAGCGGTGCTGACGTATATGGGACAGAAATCTCAAAACTTTATATACAAATTTGTGATGTCAAAAGAAAGTAGTCTTACATTACATACATTACAGATATTGTCAAAAGGGGACTTAGCTTGATATATAGATAAACAGAAAACTTGTTTATATACCAGAAAGAAAGCAAAGTCTCATATGTTTACAAAATATGACTATCTAACATTTGGAACCTCCTCGGAAGGCACGATGGCGGCTAGCAAAACAAAACTCTCCAGGCAGCAGCTTAGGCCTGGTCACGCGTCTGCTCACCTACATACATAATATAAATAGTGAGCGGAAGCCCAGAGAATAATAACATAGTAAATGTTTTAATGAATGATGTCCATATTAGATTCAGAAATCAAAATTCAGATTCAGAAACAGATTCATATTCATATTCATATTCGTGCTCAGAGTTCATACAATTCATATGATAGTACGTGGTACATCCATTAGCGTTATCAAATCCGATGACCCATGAAGGGACGACCGTGAAGGTATTCCGATGACCCATAAAGGGACAACCATAAGGCATTCTGATGACTCATGTGTACAGAGATGTTTCTGATGATCCATAAAGGGATAACATAAGGCATTCCAATGACCCATAAAGGGACGCATATCATATGATTCTAAGGATGCCATGAATACATTTCAGAAACTTGAACAATCAATCATTCAACAAACATAGCATTTCGAAAAACTGATCATTTCGTATCATCAGAAATAATTAAAGTTAAACATAACTTTACAGAGTTATTATTCACAGATGACTCCGATAGTAAAATAGAGAAAGCGGACGATTCAGATAGTCTATGGCGCATGACCTACACAAACACATAGCAGATACATATTGAAACATACACTTGGAATATACTTAACTCATTACGTTTCGTTCTTAGTGTGTTTCTAAGTCTTATCCTCATTATCATATCTTAACTAAGGCTTAAGAATGTCTAGGATGCAATGAGGATGCTAAAATGCACTTGAAAATACTTAGTCAAATATGCGGGAAACAGGGATCTTGCTCGAGTAGACGTCCAAACATGAGAGTGGTCGCTCGAGCGATCTACAAACTTTGCAAAAGTACTAGTTGCTTGATTTTTCCACTCGATGTACGCTCGACGGTCGCTCGAGTGTGAGACTGAAGTCTTCGCTCGAGCACAACTCTTGTCGCTTTGCGGTCTACAAAAATGGTAAACTTCTAGGAGCATGCATTTTAAGCTCGAGTTAACTTGTGATCGCTCGAGCAGAAGTGCCAAAATACGAGTGGTCGCTCAAGTACAGGTTTTGTCGCTCGAGCGGAGAGGCTGAATTTTGGATTTTCCAGATTGCACTCCCTAGTTCAAAACTCAAATTAAGCACTATAAAACTCATCATTTTGGGCCAAAACTCAAGAAAACATTTAGAAACTTGTATAATATCAAGGATTGAAGATCATTTCGCAAAAATCAATGCCCAATAGCATGCCAATTGTGCAAATTCAAGCTTGAAAGATAGAAAACATCACATGCATGTAATTGTTTGTCTTCAAAGCTTTCAAAACACAATCAATGAAGGTAAAATGAGATGAAACTTGATGACTTACCAAACCTAAGGTGAACTAAGGACATACATAAGTAAATTACTTAAAATATAATTAAAAAAATGTGATGAAAGTGCATGCATGCATGGTAGGACTCAATTTCACCAATTCTAGCTCAATTCTTGCATTACACAGCTTAATTCTCTTGAATTCATGGCTTAGGCTACAAAATTGTACAATCTAAGGGTTGAATTCTTACCTAGACTTTCCAAGGTGAGAGCTAGACGCTTAATTCTTGAGTCTCTAAGTCTAATTCTTTTTCTTCCTAGCAAATCCTTTAGCTTGAGCTCAAGTCTTCTCCTTTCTCTTCCTCTCTCATGTTTGTTGTGTGTGTGTGGGCTCAAAGGTGTGATTAAGGAAAATAGATGAGTGGTGGTACATATAGGAGCCTTATATAGGCTTGATTAGTAGTGATTAATTAAAGCTAATCAAATAGATATTGACTATTTTAATTTAATTGTTCCGAATTGGATTTTAATTAAACCTACCATAAAATTCTAGAAATTCTGAATAACATAGAAACCAAGTCAATTTTGGAATTGGATGCCGATAAGGCCTTCAAATCGCAGAACAAAACAGAAATATAAAAAGATATTCCTATAGCAGACAGATATAAATACAAATAATGCAACTCACACACAATTAATTCAGAATTTCACCTTAATTACATCTTAAGCATATTTAATCATGGATCAAGGGTTAGTCATAGGTCGGAGTTGTTACAAGGTTGTGTTATTTAATTTGGAATAAAATTGATTTTCATGGTTGCACTATTCAAAACACTTTCAAAGATACATGAAATCGAATTCCTCCAAATTGAATGACACAGTCTATATATGTTTGCTTCGTGTAGAAATTTTTAGGATTTACTACTAATTGGAACATGAACACATAAAGTTAATAAAACTTATATCATGGTTTAGTAGAGGCCGATCTTTGATCGGGTGAGCCGGAGTGCTCAATTAATGACATTCTCTCTCATACCTAAGGTTCCAAGCCAAGTATCCTTGGTTATGATGAATAGTGACCTTGACACGAGTCACGGGTTTCCTAATTTTTCTAAAATATTAAGTGGCGACTCTGAGATTTGATGACGCAATCTATTTTTGGCAAAGATTAAATAAAATGAATTTTCTATAAAAGTTGCCAAATTTGGACACTCACCTACGTTTCACATTCCACTCATGAAACTAGATCGAAGAAATCGAGAGTCTGAACTGTTAACGTGCGCAGATACTCCTTGGGAATGTTACAATGGCGGAGGGGGGGAAATGACCATGACGGCGGTAGTTAAGGTGAATGGCATTGAAGGCGACGAAAGACGACGATAGTTGAAGCAAGCGACGCTAAAGGAAACAAAGGAGGACAATGGTTGAGGTGAGCGGAGCGACGTTAACAGAAACAATGGTATGTACCAACTGGAGAAATAGTTGGAGGAAGAGAGAGAAAAAGAGAGAGAGAGAACAACGAACATTATTTAGGGCAAAACAAAGAGAAGGCAGACAATAAAACACTGAAGAGTAGAAAAGGTAAAACAATGAATATGACGTGACTAATCCGTGCATAAGTATATTCTTCAAGACTAACAAAGTAATAAGTCCCAAAAGGGGGACCAAACCGTAATAAACCCTAATTTCTTTTCCTCAGCCATTTGAAACACACTAAACAATTTCTTCGGAGCTGTTCTTTCTCATCCCTTACTATCTATGTTTATGAATTTTTTCTTAGTTTGTTTCTCTCACAATTCAGGTTTAGAATGTTTCCCCCCCCTTTTTTTTGACCCCCCCCTCTCTCTCTTTCTCTTTCGCTGTCTTGATTTCACAATAGAAATTTTGTATCGCAATCGATGACATGTGAAAAATCTCAAACTCTCAATTTTTAGAGTCTAATACCATAAAGTCTAAGGCGAAAAATATAAACAAGTAAAGAGAATGTTAGTCTAGCAATACAATTAACAATATATTAAGCATGGATATTATAATAACAATAACAACAAATAATAATATATATATATATATATATATGTAGACAAAAACAGGAGTAGAGAAAAATAGTTGTGAAATTATGAGAGTTGTGCTGTTACTGTCCTAAAACTGCTTTTACTTCCCTCATGAAGGTACAACCAGAGCGAAACAGTTCTAAGATAAAATTTAAGTTGCTCAAAACGTCCCTCATCTAGTGTTCATAACCATGAAGAGGTTTGAATCATTCTACGAATCAGAGTTACCCAAAATAATATATAAAACATATATGAATGTATATAACAATATAAAGAATTCTCCCTCAAGATCTTTCATATTTTTATCATTTTTATTTTTTTTTTCTCCCACAAAGAATATATGGTTTCTTAAGCGTGGGGGAAACAACACAATTTTGATAAATAACACCAGAAGGACTCAATAATAATTGGCAATACAAAATAACCTTGTTGATAATTATATTGGTTGCTAAAATGGTCTCTCTCTAATAAGGTGTGGCAAACAATTAATATAGCAAGTATGGCAACATTGCAAGCAGTTGAATTATCATCAAAAGTTGACAAAGAAATGGTTACTACCAGATGTGTTCACATAGAAGGATCTTATAATTGATTGCAGACGTACATCGCACGTCCACTTTTACTACTAAAATAAAAATTTATGTGCATGTCCAAAACAAAATTCAAACCAATAAACAAATATAAAGCATGCATAGCAAGTTAAAAACAGCAAACAAAAAAAACACTTGACACCAGTCTTGTGTCTTTAAGGTATGTTTCTCTGATTTTCCGAAAGACAATGGCAAGATATCTGAGGTGCTGGAGCAGGACGATCATGTCCGTCACTTTTCTCTTCTTCATCTTGGCCGTCGGATGGACCGTAGCTCTACCAACCATGCCTGAAAAGCATCTACATGTAGGGCCTGGAGGAGTGTTCAAGATCGCCCTGTTTGCAGACTTGCACTTCGGGGAGGGGGAGGAGGTGGATTGGGGTCCTCAACAAGATGTTAATTCTTCCAAGGTCATGTCCACTCTACTCCATATTGAAATCCCAGGTTTGCATTTGAATTTGAATTTGAATATTATTATTATTTATTTATTTATTTATTTTTTAGGATAGATTACACTGATTTTATGTGAGATTTAGAAAAAAAATACAATAATTCTTATAATTTTGATATAATTGTACAGACATTTCTTTTAGTAAGGTTAATTAAATAGAAATTAATGTAGTTGTTGCGAAAATACAAAAATAAATTACATAAAGTATACATTATCGTATAAAAGAGATAATAATATTATTTTTTTTCATTCATATAGCTAACGAATTATTAATGAAAATGAAGTTAAATGTTATATAAAATAAAATTAAAAAGAAACTCTCAATATACTTATATCAAAATTAGAGATTTATTATATATATTTTTTTCTAAATTTCAAGTATAATTTAATTTAATTTATTTTTTATTTTAATCAACATCTGTATTAGCTTGAGTGCTTGTTTGCCAAAACTCAAATACTTCGAAGTGGGGCTGCCGTACATCAACAGCTTGAGCTCGCCTTGTTTAAAACTCTTTGGAGTTCGGTTTATTTATTAAATTAACGAGTTTAAATTCGTTTTTTAGATTCATTTATTAATCAGGTCAAGTTTGACTAGTCTCAAACTCAGCTTGATAAACATAAAAATAAATAAATAAATATTTAATTTTAATAATATATTAAAATAAATTGTTAATAATTGATTTAATTTTTCTATTTGTGTTTAGTATTTGTGTAAATTTACTTATTTGATTGACGAAGTTTATTATTAATATAAGTATTTTTGTATATTTTGCTCACAAATTTTTTATTTTAATAAGTAAATTAATTAATTTTTTTTTTAAATATCTGTGGGTCGAATTTGAACTCGATTATTTAAATTTAATTGAATTTAATTAATTTTTTTTGTAAATAAGTCAAAATATTAAAAAATTCAATTTGACTCGGTACACTTATGCTGTGTTTGGTTGAGGGATTTGAGGAGAGATTTGAAAAAGAAAATGAAAATATAGATAAAATGTAAAAAAAATATACTTACATTTCACATAGTTTCACACATCTTTTTCTTTTTCCTTTCTCTTTCTAAACCCCTCTTAAAATTCCTAAATCAAACACAGCATTACAGTCTTATCTTGAAGGAATTGTTTGTTTGGTTGTCGTTTTCCGAAAAAGTATATTTCTTGGCATCATGCTTTGATGCCTTAGGGAAGGTGCCGTGGTGTGTTGAATGCTAGTTGTGTGGTTAATTCGCTCAAGGAATGGGTGCACTCATCACTTCTTAAACTGATAAAAATTTAATAAATAAAATATTTTTTTTAATAAAAAGAAATGGGTAATGCTTTGATGGTATGTACCATATGTAAGTTATATTATTTGTAAATTTAATTATCACAAATAACATAACTCAATATTATAAGAGCATAATTATAAAAAAAAAGAAGTTATAACCAAATATCACATGAAATATAATCAAATAACTTTTTAAATTATAATAAAAATAATATCATAATTAATATCAAAATGTGTTATAATTAATAATACAGTAAGTTATAACAAAAAATTCAAAAATCGTAATCAAAATCGCATATGGTACACACCCGAAAGAGGGCGTGTACCATAAAATTTTCCAAAGAAAAAAAAGAACTTATAACAAAATGGGTTAGGTTTCTCCCATGTTGAGATCTTAACATAGTAGAATTTGAGGGGCCTATAAAGCTCACCACATGTTCCATTTCGATGATTTGAAGTATTTATTTTGCAAGGACCTATAAGGTATAGTATTCATGAAAAAAATTAATTCGATTCGATAATCATAACATTACCATTTTATTGCATTTATGTCCAAAAAAACGAATGACAAACATACTTTTAAAATTGACCATCAAGAGACAAATGAGATAAAATAAAAATGTTATGATTATTGAATTATTCTAAATCTTTTTACGGATAATATACATTACAGATCTTACAAAATAAACAATTTAAATTATCATAACAAGACTTGTGTTGAGTCTTACATATCCCCAATTTTATTATTGAAAAGTGACTTTAACAATCCTCATTAACTTCTCTCCTAGCCAATTTTATTATTGAAAAGTTGAGTTGAAATTTTGAAACTTTTTTTTTTTTTTTTTTTTTTTGTCTTCACAACTGTTAACTAACTTTTTAAAACAAGTCAAAATATTTACAAATTCAAAAATTAACTTAAATTTAATGATCCAATAATTAATTAACATCTCGTACGTAACACCTTTTCATATATCCTCCATCACCAATCAATTACATTACATAATCTAAAAAATTAGTGTAAAACGTGGGTGGTACATAATTTTTCGTAGTAATAAAACCATAAATAATAAAATAAAACCAGTTAAAAACAGCAAAAACCCCAGTCCTCTTGTCGTTAGCATTCCTCTGCTCGACAATGGCGTGGTGTTGGACGAACCTGTCCGTCACTTATCTCTCTCTCCTCTTCCGCTTCATTGTGGCCGTCGGGTGGACCGTGGATCTACGAACCACGCCGGAAGGCTACCTCCAGGTACTTCCGGGTGCAGCGTTCAAGATCTCTCTGTTTGCTGACCTGCACTTCGGCGAGAACGCTTGGAACGATTGGGGTCCTCAACAAGATGTCAATTCTCTGAAAGTCATGTCCACTGTACTTGATTTAGAAAACCCAGGTTTGATTTTATCAAAATCTATGAGCTTAATAAGCCTTGTTTGTTAAAACCCAAACACTTTCAAAAAAATCTATGAGCTTAAGGCATTGTTTGGATGTTGTTTTTCAAAATGCATTTCTGGGTTTTCTTGTTTGATGCTTTAGGCAGTAGTTCTGGTTAACTTGCTTTACCAATAAATAGGATAAGAGCCTTCATTACTTTCTTATTTAATGGTTATTTCTATATAGAATATTGACAAAACATTAGTGAGACTAGCATCTTCAATCCTTCATATTTTTTTCATCAAATTTAAATTTGATGAAGAAGGGAAATTTTTAAAAATGATTTTGATGAAAATATTGGAGTAGTTCATGTCAAATCAAATTTTTTACTCAAATTTAGAATCAAATTAGTTGAAAAAATTGGTGAAGGGTTGGAGATAATCTTATAGCTAGAGACAGAGACAGATGCATGATGCTAATCACGGCTGAGCTCAACATATATGTAACCAAAAGAAATTTCTAACAAATATGTGAAATACAATATGAATTTCTATTGAAATAAAACGGGATCAATACTACAAAAATATATCATTAGGTGTTTCTATTCAATTTCAACCTATATAGCTACAAAAATATGAATTTATTTATTTATTTATTTATTTTTTCTCATTATAGTTTTGTTAATATTAGAGTCATGCCAGGAACCCACAAACAAGGTGTTGGCTTTGAGGAGGGAGTTTTCAATCCACAGCCTTCACTTAGAAGGCCTACTCTTGATCAATTGATTCCTTGGGACCGGCCTAAGCTATAGTTAGACAGAGCATTGTAGGGCTTTCTTTGGGATATAGACACTAAGGCCAAGTTTGGCTAACAAAAAAAAGTGCAATTATTTCATCTTTTTATCTTTTTTGGGTCACATCAATTAACATCTTCTCTCTACTTTTTCTACACATAATATAAAAAAAGTCAAAAAGTTCACTTATTTAGTCTTCCCAAACTTGACCTAAAGATGATTATTGATATGCTTAAGGTTCTTTGGGTATTTGAGATGAGTGTGGTGGATCTTTTTTTTGCTTGGATAGGAGGAAGGGTCGGTAAGAGATTGAAGAACACTGGCGGTTAAGAATCACGGACATAGACCCGTGACACAACACGGACACGCGGACATGTAAATTTTCAAAAAATATTAGACACGATATGTTGGGAATATGTGCAAAACATATAATTTTATATATTTATTATATGCCATATTTTTAACTATTTAATATGTATTTTATGTCAAATATTTAATTTTATCAAATTTATTAACATTAGGCATGCTATTTTAGTAAAAAAAAAAAATTATTATTTAATTTTTTTTTTTGGAAAAAATAGCCCTCAATGTATCCTTAACATGTCCTAGCTTGTCCAAATGTGTTTGTAGAGTGTCCCATGTATCCCAGCATGTTTGACTCTTTCCAATGTGTTAGGTTTTATTCTTGGCAATCCCGTTTGACAAAACTCCTTTCAGTTGTATTTATTTTCGCACTTTTATTTCAGTGAGGCTATGAGTGTTTAGATGTGAATCCAACCCGAATTGTGCTTTTCAGAGAAGTTTGTGATGCTAATACTTTCAAGATTGCCACTTCGCTGATTATGACGGGGATCGAGCTGCCCGGTCAGCTCGCGGGGGTCCAGGGGGCAGCGCCCTTTGGCGGGTCCGGGGCAGCGCCACGGCGGGGTCGAGGGGCAGCCCCCCGAAGCAAAATGCAAAAATGCATTCAAAATTGCCTGTCCGCTCGAGCGGACATACCCGCGCTCGAGCAGAGAATCCCTGGTTCCAGCAGTTTTGGTCGCCTGCAAAAATACTGAGATATGTGATTTTGCGCTCGAGCGGGCTTTCTGGCGCTCGAGCGGACCTCTGTTATATCACGCGCATATTTTGCTGAAGCCGCTCGAGCGGGCTGTTTGGCGCTCGAGCGGAGATCGCGGGACAGATTCTATAAATTCGCGTGTTGGGTCAGATTTTAGTATGACTACTCCAGATCTTCTTTTTGGTTTCTAGGGTTTATATCTGGGGATACTTTGTGAGTTTTCTTTGATGTTTTATTGAGTATTCAACTCATGGTTTAAAGAGAGTACATCAAATGTTGTGTTTTGTTTGCTATACAAAAGAGAGTGTTGTTCTTCGGTGGATTCTGAAGAATTCGAGCCTGAAGCTTTGGTGGATTCCGGGGTAGCTCATCGTACAGACAATTCCGAGGTGAAGACGGGTTGGAAGAGGCACATAGAGGTTGGTTTAATTAGGCGTGGATTCGCTAGGTAATTGAGAGTATACCTGTGTAATTCCTTTAAATCTTCTTAGTGGATTGTTTTGTGGCTGTTGCCCGTGGTTTTTTATCACAGTTGGAGGTGTCCAATTGTGGTTTTTTTCCCGTAAAATCGTTGTGTTTCTTTGTCTTGATTGTTTGATTGGGATTGTTATATTCTGCTTAAAATTGATACATAATCACAAATCAACATCTAGGGGATTTCTAGATTTTTCACAATGTGTCCGACACGTGTCTAAAGCATGTCTGGCACGTGTCTGTGTCCGTGTCCATGCCCGTGTCCAACACATGTTGGACACCTGTACGTGCCCGCCGGAGAGATGTCCGTGCATAGACTGGTGGAGCTATAGCATAGGGAGTGTTGTCAAGTGACACCATTCAACTTTGAAATGTTGTTAAACTAAATTTGAAAGTTACCTAAAATGTTGAGATTTTACTAACTAAACCCAGTAAATTAGAAAAACACAAGAGAATTGTTGTTTCTATTTCACTTTATTATAAATACACTCTAAAATTTATCTTTAGTTTTAAAAATTACACGTGTTAATGCACATTATAACATAAATTTTGGAGAAAATTTGTAAATAACGGTAATGAAAATAACAACTATAATTGTTATGGTCATTAATTCTTCCAATTACAATTACAATTACAATTATGAAAAAAATCTTTTGTTTCGATGTAATTAATAAAGAACCCAATAAGAGAGTTTTTAATTTATTTAGAGTAATGATTGAATCAATGATTATTTGGCCACATACATTAAAGAAAAGAAGAAGAAGAAGAAGAAGAAGAAGAAGAAGAAGAAGAAGAAGTATTTAATAGCATAAATAATAAGGTTATCATATAACTATTTAAAAAAATGGAAACTTGTTGTCAATAATTGTGTAAGTGTAGATCTTTGCTTAATTTTTGTTGAAATATTAATATCACAACTTTTGTTCTGTATGTAATTTAACAAATTTGAATTCTTTTATCGATGCGATTGGAAATATATAAAATTATAGCATAAAAATTAATTTTGATATAGGTTGTGTAGAACGTACACATGCATAATGATATTGATGATACTTGTTAAATGACCCCACTAAACTAAAATCCTAGCTACGCCACTCTTGAAGAAGGTTTGGGTTTTTGCATTCCATGTTTGATCTGGCTAGTCTGGAGAGAGCATAATTAGAGGACCTTTGAGGGGTTGGATCAACCTCTTTTAGGCTAATTTGTGGGGATTGTTAATCCATCCCTAGACCAATTTAAAAAAATTTGTAGAGACTAATGAGGTTTGAGATATTATATAGGATCTTTGGGTTGTTTTTGCTTCTTTGTTGTATATGGGGGCACCTGGTTGGTACCTTGTTAATAATACCTTTACTTGTCGGAAAAAAAGACAAAAGATCATACAAACTTGAGCTATGATTTCAGCACAAATACGGACACGAACAAAGGACACATGAATTTCAGGAAAAAAAAAAAAAGATTATGGAACGGCAACAATATGACAAAAAGAAAAGAATATTTTATTTGCTATGTATATAAATATTACATCTATAAACACCAAAATTAATGAAAACTAATATTAATATAACATAAAACATACCTTATCCAAGACTAGATTTGTGTTGCATTAGGGCTTCAAGCATTGTTAGAAGCCAATCTCTCAACTTCACAACCGCAGTTAGATCTTTGTTGCATTGTCAATGATTTGGTATGAGGCTTCTTTTTATTTTTTTTTATTTAACACTCATGTTTCCAAATATTATAATGTGATCTTAGAAAATTAGTTTTGAAAAAATAAAATAAAACCTTGATGTGTCCCCAAGTGTGTCATGTAATGTCCTCATTGTGTTCAACAAAAAAATAAATTGTTAAAAAATAGACATGCCACTTGGCGAGTCGAACACGTATCCCTGCCATGTCTGCGTCCAATATGTCTATGGCATCTGTTTTGACATGTTGATGCTTCATAGGACTTGAGCATTCAACTGAAACTCTTGAGAGATAGGTTGAGTGTTTAAAGTTGAGAGCATTGCAAAACACCACAATTATGTGACTTTCTTTCTTTGTTCTTCTTCATTTTTTGGTGTTAGAACCCTCGTGTTCCTCAGTATTTTCTACTCTTACCACCCACCATCTTTCTTCTAACGTCATGTCTCTTATGTGTCTCAACTCTTGACCTAGTTAACTGTTTATGGAGCCCTAGGATCCAATTTCCTCATTGAATAATAATATAATTCCTTGTAGCCCAAGAAATACACTCAAGAATATTATATATATACATTGTTGGGTTCTATGTTTGTCTTTTCACGTGCAAGACAGGGTTGCACGTGAGAGAGAGTATTAGATAGCTTGATATACATTGTTGGGCTCTATGTTTGTCTTTCCATGTGTAAGACAAGGTTGCCCGTGAGGGAGGGTATTGGATAGCTTGATATATATTGTTGGGCCCAATTTCCTAACAGCTTAAACTTTTGGGATGATTGGTGACTTAGCTTGACATACATACTTCGGCCCATTTCCTAATAGCTTAAGCTTTGGGACGATTGGTGACTTAACAATAAGTTGTTGTATGATATATTTAAATCATGATATGGCTGCTACTTAATTTCTGTAATTAGCCTCAATTGCATGGCAGATTTTGTAATTTATCTTGGGGATGTCATCACGGCTAATAACATGGCAATTGCAAATGCAACCTTGTATTGGGATCAAGCAATCTCTCCAACAAAAGCCAGAGGCATACCATGGTCAAGTCTGTTTGGAAACCATGATGATGCACCATTTGAGTGGCCAATGGAGTGGTTTTCGGCCAGTGGGATTCCTCAACTTCAGTGCCCTGCATCAAGGTCTTCTTACTCAGGTGAGTCCAAAGTTGAAAAATTAATGACAAAGCTGTGGAGAAAGAAAAAGAATCCCTAATTTGTAAATATGAAAACCATCCTCTCTCATCCCTTGATTTCATCAGGTTTGGTGTTTTGCATAACAATAATCAAAATTTACATAGATTAGCATCAAAGAGCCTGCCTGTCCAATTTGTAAATTGACATCATCATGCGCCTTTTAGACGGTATTTGATTTTGCGAATATAGGTACTGTAGTTACCTGAATTTAAACTAATTATAGCATTTATATGTTTTGTCATCTAATGAGGTACATCAGCTAAGTAAATTGAAATCAAGTGGCAGATTTTTGGTACATTAGCCGATTATATTGAATTTTTAGTTTAATAAATTCATTGTTTAAGCACTTTCTGGACAAGATCTCCTTTTGACCGAGCTTGAATTTCAATGATTTTTTTGGTTTCTTTTACGGTTAGAACTTATGTGGTTTTGACCAACATGCAGAGTTCTTGATGTGGATTCTTTTTCTGCCACTACTGTCTTAGATATTGCAGAAAAGAAACAATTTAGAATTTCTCACTTGAAACAATTGCTCCAAAAGTATTTCATATTGCATTCCCTCAAGCAAAGTCAAACTACAATGTCAGGTGAACGACATTGTAGCTTCAGAGGCACACGACGTTTAGAGCTGATGAGAAATGAGATTGCGCACAACACATTATCATACTCTAGAGCTGGTCCTAAGGAGCTTTGGCCAAGCATATCCAACTATGTTCTTCAACTCTCATCATCAAATGATTCCAAATCACCAGTGGCATTCCTGTACTTTATTGATTCCGGTGGTGGTACCTATCCAGAAGTTGTATCAAGAAGTCAAGCAGACTGGTTCCAGAGAAAATCCCATGAGCTTAACCCTGATTCAAGGTAGGGGAAAGAAATAAGAATCCTCATGCCCTCCTAATTTTTCTCTAATGATTACATCTTATTACTTTGTTCTATAATAATGTGTTTTTATTCTAAATGATCTTTCATTTATGCTATTGGTTGCCTAGAAAATGGAGGAATAGAAAATTTAGAATCTTATATCTGCCTTTGTCTGGTACAAAAGAAATTGAAAAATGACTCGGTTGACATTGAGTACTTATTTTAAAGGTCCATTGAATTGAGTTTTTGGTTTCTACACAAAACAAACAATGGCAAATGTGAAGATTCTGGATTTTCTTTTATCCACTTTCTTAGCAACCAAAAGGAGCAGTATTGTGTAGGGTGCCCGAGATAATCTTCTGGCATATACCAAGTAAAGCCTATGAGAAGGTGGCTCCAATGCTTCTGTTTATGTCGTCATGTGTGGGTTCCATTAACAAAGAGAGAATTGCTCCTCAACAAGCTGAAATGGGCATTATGAAACTTCTTGAAGGCAGGCCGTCTGTCAAGGTGAGAACACAGAATTATATACAATCATTCATATGAAATGATGGACTGTCAAGTCATGCTTCCCAAATTCTATTCTCATGTGCCAAACTCGTATTTTGTGTTTGTAGTAGCAAACGGGCTAAAATATTGAATTTGAAATCCTAGAAAGGCCTATGTTTGCAATGTGAAGATTCAATTTTGAGCTTGCACATTTTATACTAATGATGAAAACATTTTTGGGAGCAGAAAATGTTTCCAAGCTGTACACTGTGTTTGGTTAGTTTCTTGAAAAATGGGGTCCAATGGTTGTGCTTTGATGGGTAGAGTCTAATGTGTTTGTTGTATTCTTTTGCATGGTGGCAGGCAGTGTTTGCAGGTCACAACCATGGATTAGACTGGTGCTGCCCTTACAAGAAACTATGGCTGTGTTATGCTAGGCACACCGGGTACGGTGGATATGGAAACTGGCCTAGGGGAGCTAGAATTTTGGAGATCACTTCGCAGCCCTTCTCCCTCAAATCATGGATAAGGATGGAAGATGGTAATTCGCATAGTGAAGTTATCTTGAGCTCTTAAAGTGTTTCCTTTGTATTTATTTAATTTTCTTCCAAGGGAACAGTAAATACTTGAAGAAAAAAGAAAAAGAAAAAAAGAGATATGCATGTACGTATCATGTAATTATTGTTGGATGGCAAGAAATAAGCCGAAAACAACTTTAGATTTGTGTATATATTGTGTAATTGGCTACTTAAAACATGTTTGGTATTAATAAAAATTTGATATTTGTGATGGAGATTTAGGGGAATATTATTATTATTTTTAGTTGATGGGATTTGAACTGTTCCCTCTGCTTCTCAATAGCTTCCACGCTATTGTTGGGAAGATTAATTTTGTACTTCCAAATAACTGGGCATAAGATAGAGAATATGCAGTAGTAGTAGTACTAGTCATTGAACACCTCGGTTGTGAGGGATGATTATATTTGATTAACCCTCATAAATTATATAAATGAGTCTAGGCCTTAACTTTCTGCATTTTTCAATCACTGTTAGAAGAAAGGGCTTTTTGCTTCTAACATTTTTTGCGTCGATTTCTTGCCGACACAAATATGTATATATGTTTTCTATATTTGCAACGGTTAGACAAAAAAGTATTATATGCAATGGCAGGTGAGTCCATGTAAAAAATTGGTAGCAGAAAGTAATATTTGTGACGGCTAATGATCTGACACAAAAATCTGATCATAAAATATTGGCCAATGAAATGAAATGTATGGTGTAATATCAAACAAATTGTGATAGAATTGAAGAAATAATGTAACTTTGTCTATCACAATTGTTAATTTTCAGGATGTACCTAGCCTTTGTTTGGGTGTTGCCATCAACCCTTATTCAGAATATCATTTTACTTAGGAAAAATGCTCTTATTGCCTTACTACACTTAATTTGTGATTTCCTAATTGAAACTAATTGGGTATTTAGGCTGTTTGTTTGGAAGGAAAAGACCCCAATGTTTCTCAACTTCTGGGTTCTTTTGACACTCATCAAACATGGCAAACACATAAGTTTCTATGGGGCTTCCAGGCCTTTTTGGTGTTCCTCGCTTTACATGTTCAACCAACTTGGTGTTGTAAGTTCTCGCATTATCAATGGTAGTGGCAGTTCCACCACCAGCTGAAGGCCATCCACTCTCTGACACAACGATCTCCAAAGAAGCACCACTCGCCTTTTCAAGTGCTGAGTAAACAGCATCCACGATAGCATCAAACAGATTTTGATACCCAGATGGAGCATCTGGGGCTACAACTCCTGGAGCTGTGAAAAGAGCATAATCAAGACTAATTTGCGCGTTGTTAGAATTTACCATAATATATCATCACCTACCACCTCCACTCAACTCACCTACCACACACACTCACCTACTCCCCAATCCTCTCCTATATAATTAGTACCTCACCATCTGTAATTTACACCACAATCAATTGTAATATATCTACATCAATCAATAATACATACATAAATTACATAAATTCTTACATGGTATAAGAGCAAGGTTGAGAAGCTAATAATTCTGCTTCACCGGCGGGCGGCAGCCTCGCCTTGGCCGCCCGCCGGACCTCTACCCATACCTTCACTCCGCTGCTCTCTCTCTCTCTCAAAATTTCAAAACTTCAATTGATGAGTTCTGCTCCGATGCTCAGATCCGAATTGACGACGTCGTCTCGTTCCGGCGACGGAGATGTTAGATCAGCGCCGTCGGGTTCCCTGCGATTCCGCCACTGTCGTCTTGCTTCCTCATCTCTCTCTCTCGTTTCCGACGCCGCCTCAACTCTTTATACTCATCTGTTGGTGGCTCCGCTAGATCTAAGAAGATCTGACCACCGTAGGCCCACACACATCCGTCGCAATCCTCGATCTAATGTTTGTCCTCCACAATGGACGACAACCCCATGCCATCTCTCGCTCTTCTTCCCTCAACTCTCGCGCCCACATCGAGGAAGAACTCCAGCAAGTCTTCAACAAATTCGCCGTCAATGGTGACGGCAACCATTAATTTTCTTCTATCTTGAGTATTCCTTTTGGTTTCATAACCATGAAAAGGATGGACCTTTTCTGTGCATCTCCAGCCTCGGCTACTCCGCCACCGATGACGAACTCCAGACCATGATCCGTGAGGTCGATTCTGATGGCGATGGAGTCATCGATTTGGACGAGTTCATCGAGCTCAACACCAAGGACATCACTCAGAATGTGCTGAGTAGCATCACTCCAGAAAAGTGGAGACCCAAACACCACTCAAGAAAATCAACTTCTCTGTGGACCTCTCGGCATCAACCTCTCTCTCTATCCCTCTTTTTCTTATGACCCAAACATTTTTATGTTTTTATAAATATTTGCAAAGCTTTACCGGAAACCCTTTTTCTTTTATTTATTTAACCCCACACACACCCCACTTCTTCTCTCTCTCCTCTGTTTCAAACCCACAAATTTCTTTTGACAAAAGTGGGGCAGTGACCAGACAAAAAAAAAAAAAAAAGACAAAAAAAAAAAAAGTGGGCTCTTAGATGCTTTGCTTCACGAGGCGCACACACATTTCATCATTACATTTCAAATTTTGCACACCAACCTGTTCCCCCATTGATTTTATGATTTCATTTATTTTATCACATATCTATTTAAACATTCATAAAAAAAAAAAAAAAAAAAAATAACCAAATCATAAACCAAAACACACCACACATCGTTTTATTCATGACCAGGTATTAACCCCCATCACATTTCTACAAAAAAAAAAAAAAAAAAAAAAAAAAAACCACATCCACAGGTGGGATTTTTCTTCTCTACTCTGCCGCCGGTCTCTTCTTTTTGCCTCCGTCCTGGGCGGCCCTTGACGGTACTGCCTCCGTGCTTCCTCGACCACCAAGCCAGTTGCCTCCTCTCTGCTCCTCCACTCCCGCATCTGGTGGCCCTCCAAATCGGAACATCACGGTGGCCTTCCGCTTCAGCTCCTTGTTTTCTGCCCTTAGCACGCTTATCTCTGCTCGCGCATCCTTATACATGCGTTGGAGCAGAGCCAGCTGGGAGTTTAAATGCTGCACCTCATTTGTCCTACTCTGCAGCCGGTTCGACAAATTTGTGACCGCCGTCATGCTTTCCACACATGCCTTCAAAGTATACTGATTGGCCTCCACATCCGACTGCACCGCCATTTTTTGCTCCACCGACCGCATCGGAAAGTTCAACGGAGCAAACACCGAGGTGTTTGGTTGAGGTTCACTGGTCTCCGCCCCAGTTCTCTCTCTTGTTGACTCGTTCAGTTCGGGAAAGAGAGTAAGCAGACCACGGGAAGCAGAGGAAGAAGAGGCCATTGTCTGGGCAACTGAGTGTTACAGACTCTCTCTCTCAGCACAACGAAGAGTTTTTCAGACTCTCTCTCTCAGCCAAACGAAGAATTTTTCAGAGGTTTCTCTCAGTTTTTCTGTCTCAGCTTCTGCCTCAGCCTCAGCCTTCGTCTTATAGCCGAGGTAGCCACGCGCATCGCGCGCCTCTTGCCACCAGCCGACAAACGGGCACGCAAGCCAAGGCGCCCACGTGCCTCGCCATCATGTCCGGCACACCTTTTGATGAATTGGGCACGCCTTTTGATGGCACGCCTTTTGATAAAATTGGGCACGCCTTTTGAGGGTGCAACTTTTCCATCGGTCCGACATGACCCTATAAACTGTCCCGACATTTGATTCCGGTTAGCATCTTCAACGGTCCGACATGACCCTATAAACTGTCCCGACATTGATTCCGGTTAGCATACAGTGTCCTCTACAACGTTATGACACCCCCTTCTGTGTCCTCTACACCGTTATGACACCACCATACAGTGTCCTCTACACCGTTATGACACCCCCTTCAGTGTCCTCTACAACGTTATGACACCACCATCCAGTGTCCTCTACACCGTTATGGCACACCCATCCAGTGTCCTCTACTACGTTATGGCACCACCTTTCAGTGTCTTCACCAACGGTCTGACACGACCATACAGTGTCTCCTATCTTTGTTTTTATTTTATTTTTATTTTTATGTATTTTCTTGTTTTGTTCCTCTCTCCAAACTCAAGTTGGTTAGTTCCTATCCTCCTTGAGTTTGCGGGAGGCTGTTAGAATTTACCATAATATATCATCACCTACCACCTCCACTCAACTCACCTACCACACACACTCACCTACTCCCCAATCCTCTCCTATATAATTAGTACCTCACCATCTGTAATTTACACCACAATCAATTGTAATATATCTACATCAATCAATAATACATACATAAATTACATAAATTCTTACACGCGTTGCCTATGTAACTAAAATAAGGGTACACATTAACAAGTAAAGGAGCCTTGTTGTTTACTAAGAAGCCGATGATGGGATCAAGAAATGATCGAATCTCAGACTTGAATGAGCCCTTCGATGGAGGGGAGGACTCTCCAAGGACTCCTGTCTCTATGGCAGTGGAAACACGTATTTGGTTTCCAAGGCCGGCCATGGATACTGCATTGTACACGTTTTGCATTGCTAGGAGAAGGTATGGTGCGTACTGAGCAGTGTCACCCTTCAATGGACTAACTTCATTCCCAACCGCGATGTATCTAAATTTGACATTGCCATAGTTTTTTACATTGTTTTGGACCCATGTATTGGCATTGGCTTGGCTAGAAGCAAGACTCTGAAGGTCAGTGTTGGGAACACCTAACATGAGCTCAATGTTGGTGCCTCTGAGGGCTTCAAGAGCAACTTGGTTTGGATCGTAGAGTCGCATTCTTCGAATGCCTTGTTGGTTGTAGAGAGCTACAACTTCTTGTTGGGGAGGTAAATTGCCATGCATTCCATAACAAACTCCTACTTGTGCACCTGCAATTGCATTGGATTTAAGATGAACTTAATTTACGGTTTTTGATATACAAATAGGAGCCTAGATCCAGACCTAGAGGGCTAGCCTGCCCATGACGATTAGTGTCAGGCCTAGTTGAACTTGATTGGCCCATGAGACACCCACATTTACCTGATCAAGACGTCTATTGGATATAGAGATCAATTCTGTATGAAGTGTCTAGGAAATCTAACCTGACTAGGAGGCCAATTCTGTATGAACATAAGGTGGTCCCTTCCACCAACTACTGTCAGTAGTTAGTAGAGAACTTGTCTCATAGCTTAGGCACGTCTCATCATGGTGATATTCCACTATTGGCCAAGAGGCTAACAAAATTATTCCCTCACGTGAGATGTCAACTGTGAGAAATAAGCTCTATATGCATACACATTCATACTGTGTTTGGTTGAGAGATTTGAGAAGGAATTTAGAAAGGAAAAAGAAAAAAGTATGTAAAATTACATGAAATATAGGTATATTTTATTTACATTTCACCTACTTTTTCTCTTTTTCTTTTCCTTTTCAAATCCCTTCCCAAATCTCCGAACCAAACACAGCCTTATACAGTGTTTGGTCGGAGATTTTGGGAGGGATTTAGAAATGGAAAGGAAAAAAGTAGGTGATACATAGAAATTGAAAGGGAAAAAGTGGGTGAAACATGAATAAAATATATCTATATTTTACCTAATTTTACATACATTTTCTCTTTCCTTTTCGCCATGCTTTTATATACTTTCACTCTACGGTTATCTTCTTTCACGATCATATCTAACTTGACCGTTAGAGGGCCTTTGAGGTGGGTTCTCAAGGATATGTTGCAGGTCTTACGAGGAGGAAGCTTACCCAGGCCCATCTGAAGCCCAACATCCATATTTGGTCTAGTCCATAGGCTGTCTAATTACTGATATCATTAGTTGTGATCTACCTGAAATTTCCAGTATGTACATGTTGCCATAGGGATTAAACAAAAAAATTAGGGAGATATTACATATGCTAATCACCCCAGAGGCTGTGAAAAAAAAAATTTGACATAGTCTCACAACCTTCCCCTTCAGCAAAGTTAAAAGCAAGCAACAATTGCAAGTAGTGTGGATAGGGTATAGTATATATTTTAGAGTAAAAGTGACGATATGTATCACTATTTTTTCTTTCATAAATAACTAAGAAATTAGTGATAGAATAAGTGTAAAGCGTTATGTGAATTAAATTTTACAGGATTGTAGTTATTATTATGATGTTTAAGTATATTTTTTCCAAACCTTATGGAAAAAGCAGTGTAATTTATTCAAAAATAATGTCAAATTGTATTAAAAGAAGAATAACCCTTTATCTATTATTATCAGAGAGAGAGAGAGAGAATAAACCCTCATCTTCTATCTACTATTAACACAGAGAGAGAGAGAGAGAGAGAGAGAGAGAGAGAGAGAGAGAGAGAGAGAGAGAGAGAGAGACCTGTTAAGTCTAGGCTAGCCATTAGCACCACAAGTAGTAGCATAGTAGCAATGAGGGAAGGTATTTTAAGAGCCATGGAAAGAAAAAAGGAAGAATAAGCTATGGTGGTGTGACAATAACCATACAAAGCTACCATCATATATATATATATATATAGAGAGAGAGAGAGAGAGAGAGAGGCCTCCATGGCTCCACAGCCAGGTCAATCACGCCATAAACATATTGACAAGGACCGATCTAAATCATTCAATTTCAAAGCACACCTGTGAGCTTATTTGTGGATACATGCTCTATTGTTGGAAAAGTCCTTAGATTTTTTTTCTTTTTTCAAAGTCCCTTGTGGAATGACTTACAAGTTACAATCAATTATACTCACTTAGCAGCCTATGTTTGACATTTATTATACCACATACTGTTGTCCATAATATGCACAATGGATACTGCCTATATGTAGAGAACCGGTGGATTTAGGTGGGTCAAAATGGGTAATATATTTAAAATAATTCAATTTGAATATTTTAATAGAGAATTTGGTTAAAATCTTCTAATTATAAAATTTTAATACATCAAGGATCAGTAAAAAAATGTTTTTCTTGAAAAGTCTAACATGAATATCTCTAAATGCACCCCAAAAATTAGATTGGGCAATGGATATACTTAAAATAATTCAATTTGAATAGTTTAATGGAGAATTTGGTAATAGCCTTCTCCTAATAAAACTTTATTGCTTTAAGGACAAATAAAAAAAAAAATTTCTTAAAAGGCCCAGCACGAATAGCTCTAAATGCACCCCAAAAGTCAAGTTGGGCATCCCATTACTTGGAACACCCCAATTGAAAATTAAAATATTTATTTTTTTATTTGGACCCCCAAATAATACCTACTATAATCTTAAAAATAAAAATAAAAATAAAAAATCCTAAAAATTCCACTTTGTACACCTCAAGACTAATAGCTTTTCCATTAGACACTGTGCCAAACAAATTATATATGTCCGCAAACTTAAATCCGAACATATGAAATTTCTTCGAATACTAAGTGATGATGACGAACAAATTAAATATGTTCAGATACCCAGTTCTGAACACTAGAAAATTGGTTGCAGCATTTTCATCTAGATACTCAGTGTTGAACAAATTATATATGTCTGGATACTTAAAAACTGAATCTATGAAAACTCTTCAAATACTCAGTTTCGAACAATAGAAAATTGGTTGCAGCATTTTTACCTGGATACTCAGTGCCAAACAAATTATATATGTTCGACTACTTAATTTCGAACCTATATGAAGTTTCTTCAGATACTTAGTGTCGAACAAATGAAGTATGTTTGAATACTTAGTTTCGAACAATAGAAAATCGGTTGCAACTTTTTCATCTAGATACTCAGTGCCCAACAAACGAAATATGTCTGGATACTTAAATTCAAACAAATGAGACATGTGTGGATACTTAGTTTCGAACAACAGAAAATTGTTTTAAGCTTTCCTATCGAGATAGTCAATTCTAAAAATATTAAATTGCCTCAGTTCCAAACAATAACTTTTGATACTTAAAATACTAAATGCTTACAATTCGTATCATTTATAGTATTTAATGTTATAAACACATTGAAAGCGCTTAAAACCATATATATCATATTCAAGCATTTCATTAGAAGTACCTAAAACAATAAAGAAGATATAACTTCAAGTCTATTATCTCTTTCGTTGAAACATCAACATTAACAATCTTTTTGAAAACTTTTATACGAGTATTGTAAACAGTGTCCCATCCTGTAGCACATGGGTGAAGATATGTTTACCAATTTATTGTTATTGGTGGAACAGAATGATCCAACGTCAATTACAAAATCATTGCCACCCGTATCAGCTCTCTTTGTAACAATTACAAACCATTCTTCCTTCCTATGTCACAAACCTACCAAATTAATACTTCTCGACTCTTGAATATCTATATACAAAAAATAAAATAAAATAATACTAGTATTCATAGTGATAATACACATTACAATTACTAATTTTATGTACTTAGCATACCTCAGGAGTGACAAATTCACTAACAAAATTCTTTCCATATTTTGTTGAAGCCTATAGCTAGTTTTTCGTACTCCTCGAAGGGGTTTAGTCTCCTCAGATACTATAGCCTTACAGTTTGGACCCCCATGGTTCTGAATCTGGTTTCACAATGCAATGTAAAATAGAAAAACGCAAATGAGAGTCCAAAGCTGGCAAATCCTTGAAAAATCGATTTACAATCAGAAATGCAAAAAATGGACTGCATTGCTAGATTTCAGAGTCGTCACCTAAATATTTTTGAGAAATTCAAGAAACCCGTGACTCATGCTATAGGTTGCTTGTCCGTCATAACCAAAGTATCTCAACTTAGGAACTTAGGTATGAGAGGGGAAGGTCATGAATTAAGCATCCCACTCACCCGATCAAAGATGTGCATCTACTAATCATGATGTGATTTTTATGTACATTATATGCTCTTGTTTCAATTATTATTCTAATTTACTATGTGAAGCACGCAAGTATAGACTAAGTCACCCACTTTGGAATGCTTTGATTTCATGTTTGTTTGAAAAGAGTTTTGAATATGTGCTACTTGAAAAAGCAAGCTCATATGTACACTTTATCAAAATCATCCCAACTTAAGCAAATCAGCCTTTATCCACAGGCATTCAAAGAGATATATCAAATAAGCACTTAGCCTCATGGTAATTTGCTTGATATGGAAACACAAATATAGATGCAATATGTTAAAGTAAAAATGCTCACCTAGTACTCAATCGAGGCAAGCCAAAGGAAAGGAAATAGTTAGAAAAATGCATGCTCTAATGCAAAGTGACTAATGCAATACATACAAAATGAAACTACTAGGTTTGGTTTTTAACATGTCATATGGATCAACTCAAAGCATGTGGTAGCGCACGTATTGAACTAAGTAGGAAATGACAACAATGTTAGAATGATGAATTGAACCGTATGCATGCAAAAATAGATACAACACATGGAAATGATATGAAACAAAAAATATGATGCTACCATGATAAGCATATAAATAAAAGGGAGAAAGAAATGGGGGATGAAAGACATACACAATATTACAAGTGTTACAAATTTGCCCTCGCACAAGAGGGTCCGAATGAATGTCATAATTAACTAATTATTACAATACAAAATAAAAGAATTAACTACATTAACTAGCTATTACAAATTCGAATAAGTTAACTAATTAATTACAACATACTAATATTAAAATGCTAAGTTAATAGACTAGAATGGAAGGTGAGGAACCGCGCGCACACAACTGAGAACATCCTCCCGAAAACATCTCTGTTTACTGCTAGAATCTCCTCTATATACAGTCAGAAATTTATTCTATTTTGGCCTCAGGTTCTACTCTGTTTTGCCACAAAAATACAATTGCCTGTACAAAATAGGTGGCTAATCGGCCTTGGAAAGTGGTCGGTCGGACAGAAAGGTGGCCGGTTGGCCACCGCTTTTTGGGAAATGTCTTGCTGCTACATAGTTGAAACAGAGCAAAAATAGAGTGTTTCCAGGAGATGTTTATCCTCTCTGCCCTTCCTTATTATGAAGATGATCAAGGGAGGAGTAGATTCGGTTCACAAATCATCAATTATTGCAAGTTTGTTGGGTGATAACTTAGAACCGATGGGACAAAAGCTCAATAAAAGTAAATGAAAGGCCAACAACACTTCTTTCCTATCATGGCGTTACCTCAAGGAAAGGAGTAGACATTGCTTCTTGAATCATTGAACATCACTAAAGAGTATGTAATGAGTCAAGACACAATAGGTTCAATATAATGTCCGATTGAACCCAACTCAGTTTTATTACCTTTTTACCCTTTTTTATTCGAAATTTATTAGCCTCTTTTAACGTTACCTTTCCATTTCTTATCTTTTCTTCCTTTTTTGTTCAAAAGTGATAATTACGTCCACTAAGTCCAAAAGCAATAAAGAGTATCAAGTATTGACTTAACCCAAGAAATGAGCTTTTCAACCCTTTTCTATGGGGGAAATTATAAAGGAGGAATCAAACTCATTTATGAGCAATAATGAATTCAGAGTCAAACTCGAAAGGGGTGATAATGACCCCAAATCCAAACCCGATAACAAGTTATAATGAAACCTTCCTTTATGATTTCTAAGGGTCTAAACTAGGAAGTTAGTCCCTTAGAAATAAATGCACTGGCGATAAAAAGAAGTGTCAAACCAGAGGTTGTACTTAGCATGAGAGAGATGTAATGCCTTGGTAATGAAGCTCCGAAAAGATTAAACCATTAAGCATGAAAAATCTCTTTCTTATGCTTTGAGCAATAATCTAGTGTTGGATACAACTCTTTAATCAAAATAAACAAAGAATGGAGGGAGGTTGCAGAGATGATTATGCGAAGGTGATTACAATGGTGTAAGTATGTATAAAAGCTATAAAAAAGTGCAAGAAAGGACTATCAACTCAAATGGATTGAAAGTTATATCCACGAGGACTTACAACAACACATCTACAATATTCAAAGCATATTTTAACACACAAAACAGCATTGAAACAACACAAAAACAGTGCTGAAAATTGAGTTTTTGAGGTGGAAAAAGTGAGGAAAATAGGCTAAATCCAAGAGGTTTCAAACAACCAACGAGCCTAAGGAATGGCGTCTAACCCCTCATCTTTTTTTGTGACTTAAAATCACATTTTTGAGCTTAAAAAACTCTGAAAAACAATATGAAAAAGCAAAGAAAAGAGATACAAAAAATGGTATATAAGCTCAAAGTATACCTCTTTCAAAAAGAGGATGCTCTTTAGTTCACAAACCACAAGTTGAACACTCTCAAGAGCTGAGATTTGAGTTAAAGAATCTCAACAAGAGGGCTCAAGCTTAGGCTTAGGAAGTGTATGTATAGTGTATGTATAATGCAAAAGAGAGAGGTAGTGTGTTGGACAAGTTTTGGTTCTTGGAGAAATTTTCTAACCCCAAACCATGAGGGGAGGTCATGTATTTATAGAAAAATAGGTCCTCACGTCAAAAATATCTGTAATGAGCCAGCTGGTGCAAGATATGCACATGGGGACAGCTGGCAGCTGAAAATATCTATTTGTCGGGAAACATAGCTGATCGGCCGTGAAGGGGGACGACCGACCAACCAACCAAAAATGGTCTGCTGGCCACTTGTTGGCCAGCGGGTCTCTGAATGGTCAAGTTAGAAAAAAAAATTAGATTTTGGTCCAAAGGGGGTGCAATGTTTAGGTTCTTAAGCTAAAAAATCGAAGCCTTTTATTGAAGAAATTGAACGATTTGCACAGCATAACAATTCATCATGAGTGTTCAAAGTGAGGCGCCCAAGTCTTAATGACGGTCAAAATGAGGTATCTACAGTTGCCCCTCATTGACAGGATATGGAGTCATGAAATGGCATGAGTGAATGTCAAAGTCCAAAGACGACCCATTTAACAAGGCCGGAAGACTTGGGCAAGTAATCAAAATGTAAATGCAATTGGTTGAACTTGAAAGATGCCTACGTATCCCTCTGCAAGGAATCAAACCAGCGTAGTTCAAGGGCAAGATGCAAATGGTATGAACAAGAATACACTTGAAAGCTGGACTTACACGTTTCGCGAAGCTAATTATTTTGAAAATCCATGATCATGCAAGACAATGCAATGAGCAATAACAAGATGACAGCATATGAATGAAACAAGCCTTAAGCTTAAATCAAAACAAATCTAATCACGCCTCACACGGAAAGGAGTAAGCAAACAACAACTCCAAACATGTTTCACGTGAAAGGAGGGAAAACGATGCAACCAACAAGCGTATCTCTCTGTATTTCATATAAAGAGAGGGAAGGTTGTAACCAGGGAAAACAACATCTTGACGCATTTCATGTGAAGGGACGAGAGGGTGGTATAACTAACAGATGCATCTCACTGTATTTCATACGGAGAGAGGGAAGGTTTTAAATAGGAAAAGAGTAACCTAATGCATTTCATGCGAAAGAGGTACAGAGGTAGCGTAACCAACAGGCGTATCTCACCATATTTCATACAGAGAGGGAGAAGGTTTAACCAGGAAAAACAACGACTTAACGCATTTCACGCGAAAGGACGGAAGGGTGGTGTAACCATCAGATGCAACTCACCATATTTCATATGAAGAGAGTGAATGTTTTAATTGGGTGAAAGAAATATGGTATAACCAATAGGCGTATCTCACCGTATTTCATACGGAGAGAGGAAATATTTTAACTGAGAAAAATGTGAGCAAAACTACGTTTCACGCAGAGAGGAGGCGAGACAAAAGGTACAAGCCAAACTACGCTTCACGCAGAAAAGGAAAAAGGTACAAGCCAAGTCACACTCGTGCAACAAGGGTGAACACAATAAAATGAAAATCATGATGCACAAATGGATGCGACATAATTGCTATAATTGATGCAAAATATGATGCGATGCATGTTCTATGCAACATAACATATAACAAAATTGAAAAGATAAACAGAAAACGGTGTTTCGAAAACATCTCATAAAGATCTCTGACTTACAGCTCGGATGTCTTCAAATGCTCAGAAAAGGATACAACTTGCTCAAGCTTGAGATCGGGGCACTTTCCCACTTCGGAGAAATGATGGGACTTGAAATGGCGCATCTGGAATAGCATTTTAGAACTGTCGGAAGCCGAAACAAACCCAAATTCTTCAATTTTCCACTTTAGGATGAATACATGACTCTCCATGCACAGAATAAGCAAGGCCTCAGCAAAAATCAACTCTGAACTACTTGAGGAGTCAGCTGGCCACAAAAAGGGGACGGTCGGCCAAAAGGTGGATGACTGGCTACCCGTATTGAAATCGGGGGCAATTTTGGGTTTTCAACTCGTGGTTTACTTAAAACATGTTTTAACTCACTTTTGTCACACACACATCATCAAAAAACACTCCCCCCTCTCTCTTTAGGTGTTCTCTTTCTTTACATTTTCACCCTACACTTGTTATCTAACGAACCACACTACTTTTTTTTCGTAAAACCCTCTTGGCCTTCTTCACTTTGAATCGATTGGATTTTGTTTTGGTATTTGTGCACTGTCACGGGTTTTTCTTGGTATTTGTGAACTATCTCAAGTTTTGACTTTTTTCTCTCTTTTTCTCCCTCCTAGGGTTTGACTTTGGGATTTTTCACCTATTTCTCTCATTTTTCCTCATTTTCTCTCACCACCCACTATTTTCTCCATGGTGGATGAGATTCCACATGGTGGTGCCCTTCTCGAGGTGCCCGTGCTTCCATCCATTGCGGGTGTTGGGGGGCTTATCATAGATGAGGCTGGCGGAGCGGCAGAGGACATCGATGCCGACATCGTTGAGGAGAAGATCTACCCTCCAGGGTTTCAGCCCAAGTTGCCACCACTGAAGGTGAGGCCATTCGACCCTGCTACCTATCACTCACACACGCATGTGATGGCTCCCGGAGGCATGTTAAGTTTCGAGGACTTCGTCCAGGGCACGCCCGAGAACTTTTTTTTAAGCGAGCGTGCCTCTCATCTCTCCCACGATACTGCTGAGGTAAGAAACTTTACTCCTTTTATGCACTTTGCTTGCTTTGATATTTCATTACAATATTTCATTATGCCTTGTACTTTACAAATTCCTCTTTCAACATAAGGTGATGCTCTCACTTAGAGGGGCTCTAGAGCCATGACTGCTAGAGATCGGTACCAGGAGCTCCCCCATTGAGTCGAGAGCTAGTGGACGAGGCAGGCTTTAGCCTATTCTGCTCAGGGCTCATACGACTATAGGCTAGTTGAACCTTACTTAGTGCCTTGGTGGAGAGGTGGTGGGACACCACCAACTCCTTTCACTTCTCCTCTGTCGGGGAGATGACGATGACCCCATATGACTTCTCCATGATCACGGAGTTGAGAGTAGAGGGTGAACCGATTCCCTTCGACACTACCATGGGCTAGTGGGAGGCAGCCTGGATACATCTGCTTGTAGCATGCCCTCCCCTGGACAGGTCGGCCATGGTGTGTTACAGCTGGTTTTACAACCATTTCCACGGGAGCCAGCAAGAGACTTAAGCGGAGATCGAGCAGTACACTCGTGGATTTCTGATCTATCTCCTCGGTACCACCTTGTTTGTGAACAGGTAGAATATTGTGGGTCTATATCTGCTGAGTGCCTTGGTGGTGTTGCTGCAGGTACGATTCTATGATTGGAGTGGTACTGGCCTCACCACCACGTATGGCTATATGAGCTCTGGTTCTCACAAGAAGGGGGAACAAGGTTGGAGGCTACTACAGAGCCTGAGAGGTACATACTGCACTTTCTTTTCATTTCTGTTTATACATTATGCTTTCTGTTTTGCACTTTCTGTCTTTATTTTTGTTTCTACTTGTTGACTCACAAACTGATATTTTCTTATAGCTCTGGGTTTATGCATATTTTCCCACCTTGTCACTGTCCCGAGAGACGAGGTGGAGGCTGTTGTGCCCTACTCCAGGCGGTACAACGACAAATGCCACCCTTGGCGTTGTGGTGTTACTGTCTTCACTGATTACTGCCATTTCTTCGATACGGTGACAGCACAAGAGGTAGTCTAAAACTCATACTCACTTCCACTCCATTCCTATTGCTTTGGCCTATTTCATTTTTTGACAACTAACAACAGCCGATAACTGTGAATTCTCTATTTGCAAGTGACCTGGCAGCCGTGGGTGATGATGCCAACAGGGACGAGGGATGAGTATACCGGCTCTTGGGACACCACTAGGCTGCAGATCTTGCTAGAGGGTCCTTTTTGCAGGATTTGGTATATGGGGAGAGGTTTATACGCCAGACCTTAGGCCTATCTGTCCCTGTTGTTCCTACTCATCTCCCTGCATCGATGAGGATAGTTGATGGTCTACCTGTCAAGGTCATCGTTCAGTTCATAGTAGGGCAAGACGCCGATCTCTTTCGCGAGGCTGGGGATTACATTAAGTTCTTCCGGGCCCACTTTATGCCGCTCCTGACCAAAACTCATGCGAGAAGGGCTGCAGATGCACCCGCTACTGGAGGCACCATTCATGCGGCTGAGCCTTATGCTAAAGGGGTTGCCCGTGTTATACATGTTGTGAGTCTTCCTGCGATTCTGACTGCGATCACATATTGGCGACCGAGTGGGACGGCCTACCATATTTCGATTGAGCACCCAAAAGAGGAGCATGAGTACATTAGGGACCCTGATGTACATTAGGTATGCACTTTGTCTCGTAATTTACATTTCATATTTCCTTTTTTGTATACTGATGTTCAAACTCATTTGCAGGTGTCGATAGGCTACGTAGACGGCCTCCTTCAGTTGGTCGGCTCTTTGATCCACATGGTGCGGAGGAGGGAGGCATTACTTACTCTCCATGGTTATCAGGTATTCCGCTTTTGTTATGTATCTAACACGTACTGATTCATACTCATACTAATTTTGTATTTGTTCTGATTTACCATACTCATATCGATCATGTACTGATACTGTTCTGACACTTTATTTCTTGCTTTCAGCTTCTGTCTACACCTGCGGCATCAACGACACCTCCTCCAGCTACGGGGAGGAGAGGTAGATAGGCTCACGTACATGGCAGGGGCGAGGGTAGAGGTCAGGGCAGAGGTAGGGGTGTCCTGAGTCAGAGTGGAGAGTCCTAGGCGCATGAAGCTTCCTTATCTTCGGAGCTGATTTTGAGTGGAGATGAGGTCGAGACCAGTGGCACTGAGGAGACAGTGAATAGGCGCTCTGAGTCTGGGAGCGAGGAGAATGATGCTAGTTCTGGGTCAGGGAGCAAAGAGAATGATACCGACTCTGAGTCCCATTCCTCTGATGACAGCGGTGCTGATGGTAGCAGTGCTCCTGAGTTCCCTCATTAGAAGAGGACGAAGATGGCCTCTCAATGTACTTGATGCAACTGATACCGATTTTTGCACTCTTTTTTGCTCTTTTCTTTTGCTTTGGTAGTTTAGAACTTTGTATAGCTTCTAATAGGTCTTTACTTTTTAAACACTTGTATTTTCTCTTTTGTAAAAACTATGATTGGGGTCAAACCCTGCAGTTTTATAAAAGGAGCTTTATTTTTGTATAGCATCTTGAGAATGGCACCACACTTGCATAAAATTGGCACTGAGTTCGAAACTGAAAATGCTTATATTAGAATGATATTCGTAACCAGATATTGAGCCTTTAAAACAACCTAAACACAACTATTTACACTTGCCAAAAACAAAAGACTCAAAAGCAAAACGGACCACACAAAACACTGTTGCCCAGTTGTCTGGCCAGCTTACTTGGTTGGCTGGCCACTAGAATGGATGGCCGATTGGGAAAGGTAGTCAACCGGCCAAGATCTGTGGCTGGACAACTAGCAACAATTGTCATCCACCCACACAACCTTATCTTCTATAAAGGTCTTCTCTTGCCATTTCTTTGACAGAACTTTATCTTGTTTGCTATTTTCTCTAAAAATGGAGATTTTTCTTGCTAAGAGGTTCAGGGATTAGACGGCTACATTGGAAGGCATGAAAAAGGTAAATTTTTGGCATAAATGCTTTTTCCTTGTTCAGTCGAATGCTGTTTTGTTTTCCATTCCTTCATGCCGCTGTCCGATATTGAAACCCGGATACTCATATGTTTCGCTTCGAAGCACAAGAGATGTGTCCTACTCTCGAAGAGTTTCAAGCATTAATGGAGTCCTAGCATAATGAAAAGATTATGCCTCAACCCTATTTTGTCCATGCATGGGCTTTTGAACGGATGTGTGGGATTACTATATACGAGGCTCGGTCCTTGGCTCATGATGAGGAGTTGGATATACCCGGCTTGATTCATCGATTTTTCGGCATTGGAGATAGAGGTGACCTTCTCTGGCGAGGTTATCGTCAACATGCCCTCTGCTTATGTATACTTGCATACTTCCTACTTGCCCCTCATTGCAGCGGAGCTAGCATTAGGTTGATTGAAGTGGCCCAATGTCTCAAGGAAGGCCGGAGTTGCATGGGTTTGGCATTGGCCGAAACTTTGATGGGTTTAGATGCTTTCTGTCGGCGAGAGACTTCTTGGTTTGCGAGGAGTCCACTGTTTCTCCAGGTATTGTTTTCCACCCTCTCTTATTTATGATTTCTCACATCACTTTGGCACTTACTCTCTATTTTCCTCTCAAAGCCCTTTCCTTGCTTTTCCTCTCAACGTACATCTCTCTATTCTTTAATCTCTCTTATTTTTTTATCCCTTCCCATGTGTGGTTGATGGATAATTTGAAGGTCGTGGACCCTTGTCTCGAGTATTCGGCCAGATCCTACTTTGTTCGTCTGCGGCTAGTGGACTTTCCCACAGAGGGACTGTGGTGCGATTGGGTGTGTAGCAGATCCGAAACTGACATTGCTTGGCGATGCCCTTAGCTTAACCTGATTGAGATGAGCTATAACATGTCCCGCCAGTCGGGTATACAGTTGATCGGCTTCATACACCGTGTCTTTTACTTCCCATTCCAGTTCAGATGCCAGTTTGAATGTGATCAGCCCCATCCAGATGCGGGGTAGAATACCTTGCTCCCTTTCCAGTTCGTGCTTCGCACTTGGATCGATACCGCACTGCTTATAGGACGAGAGAGCTTCTAACCCTTGCTGCTAGCTTCAGTTATGTCCTCTCTGGCAAGTGCTTGGCTTGGCTAGAGGATGAGACATAGGTTGGGCCATCCTTGGCTGCAGAGACTTTCGAGAGTGCGAGTAGGAAGTAGAGGACGATCATTTGACTTATCTGTGCCCCTAGTTTATTGATTTGACTTTTCTTTTCAAGTTTTTATGATGTAAAAGCAATTTTGATTTAATCAGAGAGATGGAGGATGCACTTGTGTTGAAACCATGCAATTGAAGCTGTAAGCACTGAAAATTTTCCTTTTTGGTCTAAAGAATGGTCTGTGTTGTAATAGGTAAAATTTTTAGAAAATCGGCTTCATTAAAACTTTCCAAAAAATAACTTTTACAAACGATCATTACTTGACACACATGGAATCAATCCTCAAGATGTACAGCCTCAAATCAAAAAGATCATAATTGCCCACAATTGCATTCACCATCACCGCTTTGTCTTGTAACTAGCCCTTCTGCCGAATGGAGGTAACACAACCAAGCTAACAGATGACGGAAAAAGACGAACCGATCAAACAAATGGACAAGACAGTTGAGTTGGAGATGGTTATGGTCGAATTTCGGGATGAAGTTGTTTACATATCCCAATGATGGAAATCAGGTCTTACGTAGTTTGGTTCAGGTTCACTCAAGTATTAACTCTCTCTTTTTGCGCCTTAACTTTTGCTAAAGCAACCCTTTCGGATTTTTAACCTCACGAGCTCTATTTTTCTTTATTTTCAATTTTTCATGCTCTAATTTTTGCCTAGGTTGCCCTTTCAGGATTTCGGCCTAGCGAGCCTCTCAGGGATAGTATTTATTCAACTTGTCCATGTTGATCGGTTGCGAGAAATCCAAGCCATTTAAATCCATGAGAATAATCGCTCATTCCGACCAAATAGCTTTAATGATGTAAGGACCAGTTCAATTAGGTCTGAACTTGCCCTTAGGGTCATGGATGGGAGCTCGGTTGTCCTTAAGCGCCATGTCTCCTTCTTTAAGGTTTTTGGATTTGACTTGCTTGTTGAAGGCCATGGCAATTCTGCACTGGTATCCGTGCATATGATATATAGCGATTTCGATTTTGATCCGACTCTTGTTGTATTCTAGATATGGGTTTCATGGTTCCGTACTGTTGATTATACCTTGCTTCTCTTGTTTTTCCCTTAATTTTGGCTATTGGATTGTTGTAGTTGTGTTTGGGATAGGTTGGTTGCACTATTTTCCAATTCTTGTTGCCCAAAATTTTGTTCTTCCGCTTAAGCGGCACTGCTTAAGCTTGAGCGGGCTTTGCAAACTCTCAGTACTTTTGCAGGTTTGCAAGACTACTAGGAGAATGTATTCTACGCTCGAGCAGGCTCAGCTTGAGCACCTATTTCTTACACTTAAGCGTTGGTCTGTTCTCTACAAAACTACTGGGAATGGGTATTTTGCACTCGAGCGTCACTTCTTGCGCTCGAGCAGAACAACTTATTGTGTTTGATGCTCAAGCGTCACTTTTTGCGCTCGAGCGGACTATGCATATATCAGTTCGTAAAAATGTCATTTTACATCACTTTTTCAGATCTATTTCTCTTCAAACCCTAAAGTTGAGAACCCCCATCTCTAAAACCTACATTCTCTCTACTTTTTCATCTAGATCTAGTGATTTCTCTACCCTTGTTCCTTTGTTAAAAAGGTAGAGCATCTCGAGAGCTACGTTTTGATCCAAATCAATCTTGGTTTTGGCATCTTTGGAGTTTCTCCACTTCTCCATCGGTCTTCTAAACATGAGGTAGAGACTTTCTACACTCTCCTATGATTTTTATCTTAGTTATTGGTTATTGTGTAAACAAATGGTGGGATTTGGAGGAGTTTAGACAAACCTAAGGTTTTAGTTTAAAATCAAAAGTGGGGTTTTCAAATGAAAGTATTGAAAATGATTGTGGTTGTAGATGTGAGGATGTGTTGTATGAAAAATTGTTGATTTTAACACATGGATTGAATTTTGGGAGAAAATGGAGTTTTGCCCTAAATTGTTAAATTAATTATTTGGTATAAATAATAGAATTAGTATTGAGAATGTGAAATCGGATACATGTTTACATAAATGGTGGCGTTAGATATGTATTACCTCTCACCAATGGAAATTTAGAGAATTTATCTGTCTTGGAGATTGTATATCTGTTTAGAAATATCTGTTTTGGGCTATCGGTGAAGGATAGCTATGATTATTGTAGACATTGCATAAGGATTAAGTGAATTAAAACTAATCTTTTATTGATTGTCATTGAATATGATTGTGTTTTAATACATTGTATATGTATGATTTTTGGGAGGAGAAATGAGATGTACTCCATGTTTGGGAGAAGAAAGGAGATGGATTCCAATAAATTTTGTTGGCCTGTGTGTCTAGGGTGAAAGTTCTGAAAACCATTTGTTTACATGGGTGCCGATCTCGTGGACGAAATTTTCGTAAAATGGCAAATGATTGAGCTTGTATGACAATTACATTAATTTGAGACCCAATAGGTTGTATCCTCAGTATTGGTTGATTGAATGATATGAATAGTGAAATGAGATGTAAAACTTGGCATAGTATGATCTTGTAAATTATGAAAGATTTTATCACAGACGTTGTATATGCACATCATGCTTATATCATTGTTAAGATTCATATATTGTGTTAGATTGTTTCTACTGGACTTTAGCTCACCCTACTTGGGATGGTGATATGCCTCTGCCAAGGACTTAGCTTGGGAGGACTGTGGGGCTGAAGACTCCTTCTGTTTATTTTGCGTTTAACTTTTGTACAAGCCTAGGGCTTTAATTGTATTGAGCTTCTGACTGATTTTGTTGTAACCAAGCCCAATCTTGGAAAGATGTAAGCCTTTAGGGCATTTGGATATTTATTTAGCTTTCATTTCTTATTACTAATTGTAACACACACTGTAGATTCAGGATGAACCATTTATGAATGTATAATGCATGTGTCACCTTTTGTATACCAACTTTGATTAATGAAAGTATCTTGTTTCAATTTTATTTCCTTTTATGAGATGGGTTTATCCTTTTTTTTTGGGTGTTACATGATATAACGCCTTCAATCTCCTCTCATCAAACAACATCAATTTTTCGAATATGTTCTACTGCTAATTCGCCTCTGTTATCTAACACTCGGCCATAATTCTCAGCGACGGTACTTCGATCTCAATCAGCAAAACAACTTCCATCCCATATACCAGAGAGTAAGGGGTGGCCCCTGTAGATGTTCGAATTGACGTTCTATAACCCCCAAAATGCAAATGGCAGCTTATCTAGCCAGTCTTTATAGGTTTCAACCATCTTTCGCAGGATGTTCTTGACATTCTTGTTTACGACCTCAACGACTCCATTGGTCTGTGGTCTGTACGTTGATGACTTATGAAAAACCACATTGTATTTCTCGAGCAAATCTACCACCTCTTTCTTGAAGTGTGAACCGTTGTTTGATATGATCTCATTCAGCACCCCGTACTTGTAGATGATGTTGTTCCTGATCAACTTGGCCACATGTGATGCTTTCAACGCCGAATATGACTACGCTTCCACCTACTGGGTAAAATAGTTGATTGGCACCAAGATGAACTCATGTCCATTTAAGCGTTTTGGCAAGACTACCCCGATGATGTCAATTCCCCAAACTAAGAAAGGCCATGGTGAAGTCATGTTGTAAAGCTTTGACGGCAGGATATTCATGCGATTAGCATGGATTTGACATTTGTGGCATCGCCAAACAAAGTTGATACAATCCTCCTCCAAATTTGACCAATAACAGCCCTGCTTGAGGATCTTCCTGGCCAGCATCACACCATTTATGTGTTCTCCACACTCTCCTCTGTAGATGGCCTCCATAAGACATTTTGACTTCCCTTCTTCAAGGCAGAGCTTATGCATTCCCAGATGCCCTCTCTTGTACAACTTATTTCCGCAAATGATGAGTTGGACGGCCAGACGCCGTATTCCCCATTTATCCTTGGCATTTTCCCTTGGTGCATACCCTTCATTCTCCAGAAAATTCCAAACGTCATAATACCAGGGGTTCTTGTCTTGAACTTCATCTATTGCGGCTATTATCTCATAAGCCGGTGTATACTTTTGTTTAATGATGATCGAACGCATCTTCACCCCAAGAGGTATGTCTACCATGGAGGATAGAGTTGCTAGCGCATCAGCAAACCAGGTGTTCTCTTTTAACAGATGTGTGAATGCCAATTTTTCAAATCTCGAAATCAGAATGTCCTGGGTCTGATGATAAACTTTTATTTTCTCTTTCTTGACCTTCCAGTCTCCATTGGCTTGAGAAACAACCAGATTTGAGTCTTTGATGACGTCTAACCTTATTGCCCCCAGTTATAGGGTAGCTTCCAATCCAGCGACACACGCCTCATATTCTGCTTCATTGTTCGATACTTTGAATCGGAGTTTGAAGGCTAGGGATATATGGGAATCATCGAGTGCTATAAGCAACACGCATATCTTGTAACCGTATTGATTAGCCGCTCTGTCGAAGTGCATTGTCCATGTCTTTTCTTCGATCTGTAGAATCTCCTCATATGGAAATAGGTACTCTACTACTTCATCTCCTTCCACGGGGTGGTCTGCCAAAAATTTCGCTACTGTTTTCCCTTTGACAAACTTGCAAGTGACGTACTTGAGGTCAAACTCAGAGAGAAAAAGAAACCAATGAGCTAGCATATCCGTAAGTGCTGGTTTCTCAAAGAGATATTTGATAGGATCTAATCTCAAAACCAAAATTTCGGAGTGAGCTAAAAAGTAGTGTCTCAACTTCCTAATGGCCCAAACCAAAGCTAAGAAAGCTTTCTCCAGAGGAGTGTAGCGGGTCTCATAATCCAGCATCTTCTTGCTCAGGTAGTAAATGGTCGTTTCCACCTTAGCTCCTGATTCTTGTGCTAGCATGTACCCCATGGTTGACTTTGTCACTGACAGATACATGATCAGCGGCTTCCCCTGTTCTGGTGGCGACAATACAGATGGATTCTGAAGGTACTAGTTGAGCTGTTCGAAGGCGAACTAACATCGATCATCCCATCGGAACTTCTTCCCCTTTTTCAAAAGACCAAATAGTGGTTCATAAGTCAAGATTAATTTTGAGATAAATTGTCTTATGAATTGCACCTTGCCTAGAAAGTCGCATACCTCCTTTTTAGTCCTTGGTGCGGCATTTCTAAGATGGCCTTGATCTTGGATGGATCTATTTCAATTCCCCTTTGCGTAATCAGAAATCCCAGCATTTTCCCTGTAGTCACCCCAAAAGTGCACTTTTGCAGATTCAACCTTAGTCTGTACTCCCTGATCCGTTCGAAGAAGTTTTCCAGCGCGGTGTAGTGGCCTTCTTGGTCTTTGGATTTTATAATCATCTCATCTACGTACACCTCAACTTCCTTATGGATCATGTCGTGCATAATTGTGGTTGTAGCTCTCTGATACGTAGCCCCGGCATTCTTCAACTCGAATGGCATAACATTGTAGTAGTAGGTACCTCAAGGCATGGTGAATGCAGTCTTCTCTCTATCCTCAGGCACCATCAAGATTTGGTTATACCTGGAAAACCCATCCATGAACGATAGTAACACATGTCCGGTAGTGAAGTCTACTAATTCGTCAATGTGCGACAGTGGAAAATCATCTTTCTGACTAGCCTTATTCAAATCCCGAAAGTCAACGCAAACCCTGATTTTGCCGTCCTTCTTCGAAACCGGGACAATGTTAGCTAACCAAGTTGAATATTCAGATACCATCAAAAATTCAGTGTCAATCTGCTTGGTGACTTTTTCTTTAATCTTTAGTGCCCAATTGAAACGAATCCTGCGGAGTCTGCTTGATAGGTCGGGCCTTAGGGTCAATAGGGATCCAGTGCTGTACAATCTCAGGATCGATTCCAGGTATGTCTTCGTAGGACCATGAGAAAACATCTTTGAAATCTTTTAATAAAGTGATTAAACGCTAGCGTTCCTCCAACGACAACTTGGACCTGATCTAGACTAAGCGGGGATCCTTCCCAGCACCATCTCATCTGTGCAGGGCTTAGAACGCCTCTCCTCCTCTTGGTCAATCAAGTTTTTCAAAGCTCGAGGAATTTCTTTCTCTTCGTTTTAATAAAATTTTAAAAATCTTGGTCAATGCAATAAATTAACGGCATAGAGAAGTAAACAGAATCTGCAGCATTCTTATTCAGAAGTTCTGGCTCCTCGGTTATAACAGACTCAAAAGAAAATGCAAAAGAGGACCTAGACAGGAACTAGGCACCTGGGTTACCACCCCCAGAAGTGCCAGACTCAGACTCCTTAGATGGACTCGAATCTGATTCAGACTCAACAGACTCGGTGGAATCAGATTCAGGCTCATCATCCGATTCAGAACTGGAAATAAAGCCTTTCTCCAACTACCAAGTGAGATGTGGCGCCCTCAACGTAACTAGTGGAGTCTACAATCGGTTCATCTCCAATCATAAAAATAGTAAAGGTATCCCCCAAGTCCTCCGTATTGGTCTCGGGACCTATCAAGAGATCAGCCAATGCTGCCCCTACTCCAACTTCACTGTTGTCTGAATCTTCCTTTTTGCTATGGCCAGCTTTGATACTTAGATCAGTCATCTCTTCATCACTATCTTGGAGCTGGTGGTCAAAGAAGATTTCAAAACCCGGGAAATGCTTTTTCGTTGAAGAATCCACCCAAGGCTCAGGAAAGTCGCAGAAGGGGAAATCCTCTCATTCTCTGATAAAGCAACCATTCAACATTCCTTAGATTGCCTGTGGACCAGCTCGTAATGTTTCCCGACTCTTTTAGCCTTGGCCTTTTCTCTTATTTCTTCTCTCTTCCTTCTCCAGTCCTCTTTCGTACGCACATAGCCCAACCCAAAGGCATAAGGATTATGTGGCACCTCAGCTAGCACCATAATACCTTTCCTCCCGCTCGTTCCAAGCCCTATTCCTCGAATATGCTGCAATTTGTTCATGATGTAAATGGACTAAGCACTGACATACATGCCTTAGTCTTCGACTAAGATTATTTGTACCACCTGGGTTTTTGCTAAAGTGAAGCTTGAAAGAAATACATCATCATCACCATGATTGATTTTCAGCAATGGTGTAGTTACCTCTGGCGATGGATGAATAGATGAATTCCTAAAAACGGTTGTCACTCTTCCCTCATGAGGGTATTTCAACATTTGGTGCAGGGTGGACAAAACCTTCATATAATGCAACTAGCGCCTTCTTAGAAGTGGGTTAAAGGTAAATGGCACATCAAGTAGATGGAACTCAATTTCATGCTTGGAAGGGCCTACTTGGACCTGTACTTTTACCGTCTCCATAACTTCTTTGCTTGTATTGTCGTATTGCTTGGGTTGTGAGGACGAAATATGTCGGCTTTAGGCCTATTGCATAGGTGGTGCAAGAAGGACAAACATTGATAGCAGAGTCAGTGTCCACTAAAACCACTGGAACCCACCTCCCTTTGCACTCAACAAATATGTACAGTGCCTTGTTGTGAGCTGCTCCTTTCGATGACAACTCTTTATCGAAGAAGGTGAGCATATGCTTAGTGTTATTTGGAAATATTAGGCCAACGAGCTACTCTAACGTAGTATCAATGGATAACTTAGCCTTATCGATTACCGATAAACCCACCTGTCGGTGTACTTGTAAAGCCATGAGGAGGCCCCAAATGGAAATATCAGCATGGATCTTTTTGAGCTGTTTCAAGACCAGCTCATCCTCCAGCTTTTTCTCATTTTCCTTCTCAACCTCCCGGTCTTTACCTGAGGGTTCGGCCAGATCCAAATGTGAAGGTTTTGCAATACCGTTTACTCCTAGTGAGGTGGTCTATTTCCTCTACATACCATGTACTGTCTGGGATATGATCGTCCCAGTCTTCATTTGTATGGGCAAGATGCAAATCGCTATCTTCCCACCACTCACCTTCAGCCGCTGACAAATAATTGTCCGGTTCAACTTGGATCACTCCCACAGGACAAGTGTCCCCCTCGGGGTGACAAGATGTTGCGGTCTTCTGGCTATCTTTGATCCTCTCTCGTTCAAACTGCCCCAGTACAGCTTCCCGTTCAGTTTATGCAGTTTTCACAACACCCAAATCTTGGGTTTGTTTTTTTGTACTATTGCTCTCAGGCACTTTCCCATTTTATTTGGCTTCTTCGACTTTGGTTTCTCCAACTACCACAGCTGCCTCGACTTTCTTTTCCTTTGATTTAACTCTGGTTTCTTCTTCTTTGTCAGATTCATCACTCAGCCAGCCTCTGTTGTCAGTCGACAGGCTCAAATCAAACCAACTGATCTGCACATTGCCTTGGTCTTGTTCTTCGAAGAATTATAGGTTGTCCAAATCTTCTTCAAGATCAGCAAGATCATCCAACCCTTGGCTTGGGTCGTCTTCCCTAACCACATTAATGTCCACTGAGGTTGGCAATACTACCTCAAGCTTGGTTTGAGTAACAGGAACAATGTAGTGGCTTGGGTCATACTCCCCCTCAGATAATTCCCTAGGCATTTCCAGCGATAGACCGATACCTCCTTCCGAGGTGAAAACCTCATCTTCTTCAGGCGTTGTCACCACAGATTTGTGAGGCTCAGGTTGTGGGTTGGATGTATTCATCATGCATAAGTCTATGACTTCAGGAACGAACAACACCGGCTTTGGTAGGTAGGAGGTGTGATATAGACGCTCGGGTCAAAGGTGGTTGGTAGTGTATGGATGAGGTGGATATTTCTGGGTAGGGGGACTTGGTTGTGGATAGAGAGTGGATTGGTGGTCACATTTGGCTTTTAGGGTGGAGCTATGACTTTGTTGTCAATGAGATCTTGAATCTCATGATGTAAGCGGAAGCACCGATTCGTTTCGTGGTCATGCTGTTGATGGAAATCACATTATTTGGTGGGATCGTGCTTGGGTGGAAGAGGGTCTAGAAGTGGTCGGGGTTCTAGGGGTTTCAGATGCCTTTTTTTGATTAACACCCTCATGGCTCGAGATAGAGTCATGTAGAGCTGGTTGAAAGTTCTACCAGGAGGTCGGGCAAGGATAGAAGTTTGTGGGCTCATGTTGGCAAAGGGGTCGGCGGTTTTGGTTGTGGTGACAACACTCACCTCTGACGGCCTCGCAGCTGTGTTACCCCCGATAACATTGGAACTATGAATAAAAGGCCTCTTGGCCGGCTCTTTGTCATCGATGATGATGCCCTGTTTCATAGCATCTTCGATTTGAACCCCCATTTCATAAAGTTCCTTAAAGGTAAATAAAGAGAGAACAATAATTTTCTGCAGCAGCTTGCCATGAAGATTCCGGACAACCATTCGGATTTGGTCTTTCTCTGAGGGTCAAGTGGTCATCATTAATGCCTTGGCCCTCCACCTAGTGATAAACTCGGAGAAACCCTCCTTTGGCTCTTGACGCGTTACTTTAAGATCACGAGTTGTGATCTCGATTTGCATATTATAGGAGTATTGAGCAATAAAGGATTCAGCCAATTTCTCCTAATTCTACTTCACAGAGTCCTCCAATTTAGCATATCAGATAACAACTATACCCGACATGGTTTGGTCGAAGAGCGACAACTTTTGCAATCTAGTCAAACCCATTGGTCACAAGATATTAGAAAACAGACATAGATGTACCATTGGGTCCCCAACGCTATTGAAGCGGTCAATATACGACATTTTGAACTGCTCCGGTAAAGTAACTAAAGATTCAGTATACCCATTCTCTATATCTAGAATGGAGTTAACCCCCTGTACCTTCTTGAACAGTTTTTCCAGTTTGTTTACTTTGAGCATGGTTGGGTCAACCTCGAATTCAAAAGGTGCCTCAGTTTGGTAAATTGGGGCTCTAGACATCTGTGCTGGAGTTGGGTCTGCCTAGACTAGAAAAGCTGGAACACCCTCGGCTTGTGGATCCTGAACGGTAGCAGCATTGGCGGTGGTACCGGGTATGGGGATAGCCACATTAGGTGTGTGCAAAGCAGAAGCTGCAACTAGCTGCTGTTGTTGTTGTTGCAACCTAGTTGTGACCTGGGCTTGGCCGGCCATGTCGTGCTGGAGTGAGTCGACTGACTGCTATAGACGGATTAGTAGGTCTTCTAAATGTGATAAGGGATATTGAGCCATTCTAGGAGTAGGTGGCTTTGCTTGAGGTGGACTGAGTGTAGGTGAGCTGAGGGGTGATTGATGAAATAACTGAACTGGCGAACTTTGCCTGACCCTTCTTCATCTTGCAACTAGTGACAGTGAGGCAAGCACTGGCTATCCCTGAACAAGATCTCCATCCTTACAAAATCTTTCGACAAGGGTCCAAAGTACTTTGGGGATATCAGAACTTTCTGAAGCTAAGGTTTTAGACTACTTAGCAAAAGAAATAAAGAAAAAGTAACAATCAAAAATCGGACAACACCTCAACTAGGATTCCATCAGAACAGATATGATCAAAGCTGTAGGACTGTACTCCCTACTGAATTCTATCCTACAAACTGATACCAACTGTACCACTGATATGAACCACTCCTGTACAGCTTCACTGCAAAACACATACTAGGTAAAGAGAACCAAAACACCCCTATGAGGGGGTAGGGTTACCCTGTCCTATGCTTTGGTATAGTCTAGGGTTTCACTACTTCAAGCAAGTAGTTTCACAAAATCCTGCATACGGGTGAGCATCCTGCCCTATGTTGAAATAGTCACTATGGCTTTACTATATGCAATAGGCTGATTGGTCGAAGGGGTACCTAGGCAAGATTACCTAATATACCTCTCACACCTAACACCGAGAAGTGAAAAGAGGATCAAGCGGTATGACGGTAATCTAGATCCAAGAGTTGAGTTTCTAACATGGCAAAGCTCACCACCGGCCAGCATTTTGGCAAGCTTTCTAGGAATAGCAGATGGAAAACACAGTGACTTTAAGAGCACCAATGCAAATGCAATGCAAAGAACATATATGTGTAGATAAAATTTCACATCATGAAGTTTAAGTCAAGTTCTCTAAATCCCAAGTGGAGTCGCCAGAAACTGTAGCTGGTCTTTCGTGATCCTCGGAGGGGTTTAGTCTCCTTGGATACGATAGCCCTACAGTTCGGACTCACTTGGTTCTGAATCTAGTTTCACAAGTGCAATGTAAAATAAAAAAACACAAACAGAGTCCAAATCTAGCAAATATTTGAAAACTCGATTTACAATAAAAAATGAACTACATTGCCAGGTTTCAGAGTCGCCACTTAAATATTTTTAGAAAATTCAGGAAACCTGTGACTCAAGCCAAATGCCACTTTTCCGTCACAACCAAAGTATCTCGACTCGAGAACTTAGGTATGAGAGGGGAAGGCCATGAATTGAGCACCTCACTCACCCAATCAAAGATCGGCCTCTACTAATCATGATGTGATTTTTATGTACGTTATATGCTCTTGTTTCAATTATTATGCTAATTTACTATGTGAAGCACACAAGTATAGACTAAGTCACCCACTTTGGAATGCTTCGATTTCATGTTTGTTTGAAAAGAGCTTTGAATATGTGCTACTTGAAAAAGCAAGCTCATATGCACGCTTTATCAAAATCATCCCAACTTAAGCAAATTAGCCTGCATCCACAGGCATTCAAAGAGATATATCAAATAAGCACCTAGCCTCATGGTAATTTGCTTAACATGGCAACACAAACATACATGCAATATGTTAAAGCAAAAACGCTCACCTAGTACTCAATCGAGGCAAGCCAAAGGAAAGGAAATAGTTAGAAAAATGCATGCTCTAATATGCAAAGTAACTAATGCAATACATGCAAAATGCAACTACTAGGTTCAATTTTTAATATGTCATATGGATCAACTCAAAGCATATAGTAGCGCATGTATTGAAGTAAGTAGGAAATGACAACAATGTTAGAATGATGAATCGAACCCTATGCATGCAAAAATGGATACAACACATGGTAATGATATGAAATGAAAAATATGATGCTACCACGATAAGCATATAAATAAAAGGGAGAAAGAAATGTGGAAATTCTATTTCCACACACTACTTCATCTCTTTCCACATCTTTTCTCAATACACACACTAAATAAATTTAAATTATCAACTGTCACTCAATAAACATCCTACCATACCAAAAATACCCTTACCATCTTCATCCTCCAAACCCTAACCCTAATAAGCCACCGCCGTTGTTGCCATCGCCGCCGCCAACACCTCTCCCCCTCCGTTTCACTTCCAATCGTTACCCCCACCCCTCCTTCCACCCGCCGGCGCCACTTTCGCAACCTCCATGATAGCTTTTGGAAATGAAATACTAGCAAATTACAGAATTATGGGGTGTGACGTATCACCATACAGGACTGGAAACCCAAGCTTCCTAGATACCTGTCGCAATTATAGCACAAAACTTTAATATCATCAATTACATAATCTTTTTCGGGTATAGAAAACAGAAAGAAATATTATGTAATTAGAAGATTTGGTTCTACTAATGATTGTGCAGAGGGGATAGTTAGTTAAGAAAAAAAGTTCACAATTTACTGTCCTTTCTACTCATGCCAAGCAACAATGAAACTGTAACAAGAAGATATAGCAACATCTGAGAGCACATAATGAATTTTACACTTCCTTTTGGTAATTGATTCCACCATTCCTCTAACACAAGGAAATGATAAGTGAAGTAACACCCTACAGAGGGTACATATCATGGTCTACACAAAAGGCTATTAAACCTCACTTTGATATAATGTTATTCTCAGTGGTTTCAAATACAGTTTTTATATTCTTAGGCAAAAGAAGGTCGCAGTGATAGGAACGAGGCGACGAGAAGAGTAGAGGAGGAGAGAGGCGACAGTCATGGATGGTGATGGTGAAAATTGATGGTTTGGGAGAGTTAGAGTTAGGGCGTTGGGAAAGGGATATTTTGGTAATTTAATTTTAGGATAAAAATATAATAAAAAAAAATTCATTAAGTATGTGGAAAAAGAGAAAGTAGTGTGTGGAAATAGAATTTCCTAAAGAAATGGGGGATGAAAGACATACACAATATTACAAGTGTTACAAATTTGCCCTCACACAAGAGGGTCCGAATGAATGTCATAATTAACTAACTATTACAACATCAAATAAATGAATTAACTACATTAACTAGCTATTACAAATTCGAATAAGTTAACTAATTGTAGACGTCCCCGAACGTCCTGGGAAAAATCCCGTTTTGTTCGTTGGGCTCACTACAGTTCGGACTTAAAAGTCACGGTCTTGTATCTAATCTCGCAGAGTGCAATGCAAGACCAATGAATCATCAAAGAGTCCAAATCGGGCAAATCATTTTGGAAAATAGATTTTTAGAAAGAAGTGCCAAACATGGACTGCTTTGCCAAATACAGAGTCGCCACCTAAATATTTTATTTTGGGAGAATTTAGGAAACCCTAACTCGTGCCGAAGGCCATGTGTCCGTCATCACCAAAGTTGCCTCGGCTCGGGAACTTGGGTACGATTGGGGAAGGTCACTTCGTGAGCACCCCCGCTTGCCCGATCAAAGATCGGCCTCTACTAACCATGATATCGAGTTTTGAAAACATTATGCATTCTTATTTCGGTTATTAGCCTAGATTTACTACGTGATGCGCACAGCATACAAGTATAGATTGGATCGCCTGAATTGGAACAAAACATTTCATGTTTGTTTTTGAAAGCGATTTGCTACTCGCAAGTAGGCTTAAAATGCAGATTTTGTCACCCTCGGGTGGGCTTAGAAAACATGGTTTTGCCACTATCTAGTGGGCTTAAAACTCGCAATCAATGAATTATTCCAATCCAAGTAATCCAACCTTCACCCACAGGCATTCAGGCAGGTATATCACATAAGCACATAGCCTCATGGTAAGCATGCTATCATGGCAGTCACTCACACGCATGCAATGATGCTAAAGCATAAATACTTATCGAGTACTCCAAGCCAAAGAAAGAAACTAATTAGAAATCATGCATGAATCCTAACTATGCTGGAATGCCTAATGCAACACATGCAAAAATGCAACTATAATGGGCTCGGCTATTCTAAAATGACATGTGAAATGCTACAGCTAACAAATATTCAACTTGGAATTGAAATATAATGCAGTTAGTATGATGCGCCGAGCCCGGTGCATGCAATACAGATGAATGATGCAAACATGCAAGCATAAGTATGCTAATTGAAACATGCCGTAATCTGACCATCATAAGTTGGTAAATAAAAGGGAGAAAGACGTGGGGTTTGGAAGACATACATCACACACATGCACACTTATTACAATTGTGCCCTCGCTCGGAGGGTCCGAATAAATAATACAGTCTGAATAAATAATTACAGTCCGAATGAATGATTAAATATTACAAAACCCTAATTAATTAACAAATTAACTAGGAAAGCAAATAAACTAGCATGCAAATTCATGAACCGCCTCAGCTCTGTTCCGAATGATGAAAGATGCATGCTCGAGTTGCCTTGCGCGGAAATCCTTTGCGATGCCCCGATTTGCCTCTGTTTGTAATTAATCTCGGAATGCTGTGCAAGGCTTTAGAAAGTTGCTGATTTCTGATTTGCTGCAACAGAGAGCAAGAAAGGGGCATGGCAAAGTATTTTTACATATGTATGCACACCTCGATCCTCGTGCCACCAATCATGCATCTCGATGCACGATGGCTGAGGAGTCGAATTGCACGACTCGATGTGAAATGAATGCACATATAAACACAACAAGGCCTAGACTCCATCATGGTTAATCCGGAGTGTCGGCGACCGGGAATTGAGACACGTTCCGTCACTTGGAGTACGAAACGTCCCTCGTTTCCTGTGCTCGGACTAACTCCTATCCCAAACACAATGCAAATGAGATGGCATACATAATGCGACTAACATGTAACCTAGCATACGCAATGCTATGGACTAAAATGGCATACACGATGCACATGATGTAACATGGCATACACAATGCTCTAACATGCAACCTAGCATACGCAATGCTATGAACTAAAATGGCATACACGATGCACGATGGACTTACACCAACATGAGTGGACCTCAGCCACACTCACATCAGTGGCCATATGATGGAAATGACACAACCGAAACATATGCAAACATGCACGATGCAAGGGATCGATCCTAAGGCATCAAATGCCATTGTACCAAAGCATGGAAAAGGATGCAATATGGCATACAAACACACAAATTCCAGCTCTGAAACATGATATAAAATGGTCCCGAAACATGCAAACATGGCACACAATGCAAGCTAGGGGGCCCGGGTACCGAAACTAGTGAAGTGCGTTACTCTAGAGGTACCCAAAACAATGCACTAATGGAAAAATCAACCCCAAACAGACCCTAGGCAGGTCTGAAACAGTGGGGAAATGGCCTAAAATGATAGCTCGGAATGCAGCGAAATGAAGCTCATTCAATGGTCGGTAAATGATGCATACAAGCCCGACTCTCAAACGCATTTAAAGAGTATAAAACATGACAATATGACATTCAAACAAGCTCTGAAATATGATGTATAATGGGTCCGAAACATGAACACACCTCAATATATGCATGGAATGAGCCTCAAAACTCAAAGTTAAGCATGGGTATTGAACTACAAGCATACAAAACAAACATCATTCGACCATGAGACCCAAAAACAGAGCTAAGGTAGTCCAAAATATGCACAACATCAGTTTAAGACATGGCCAAAAGGTGCTAAAATCAAGGGTCAATAAAGCATGCAAAGAAAGCTAGTGAATCATGATTTACACTATAGCTATATGAAGCACATGAGGGCTTACCAAACCAGCCAAAAACAGAAGTATTCCATGCCAAAATATGCCCAAATAACCACTGAAACTTAGTCAATGCATGTTAGAATGAGGTGCTCCTTTGAGAGGCCAATAAGAGGGTTGTTCAACATATGTATGATGGACACATAAAATGGCAAAATGGACTCTAGATAGAGGTTATGAGCTTCCTAAAACCCACCAAAAAGACCCTGAAATTAGTCTAGGAAGTATGCAAATGAAAGCCCATTTGAAAGACCTTGGATGTGATTGCTCTACACATGCAAAATAGACACTTCTTATGGCAAAATGGGCTCTGGACAGAGCCAAGGAAGACCTTAAAACTCACCAAATAGGGCCTAAAATGTGACTTCACAACATGAAAGTAGGAGCCCCTTTGGAAGGCCAAAAGGGCCAACAAACAAGACAAGGAGAGAGGGGGTCACCCCTTTCTGATTTTGGCTGGATTTCAGTGGTTAGAAGGCCAAACAAAGCATGAAACAAAGACCTAGATGCAAGACTCAAAACAAGATGCAAACAAGCATACAAGGAGGTAGATGACCCCCAATAGAAAAATTCCCTTAATCAAACTTCAAGAGGGGCTTAAAATAAGACTCTTTTCAGTTTATGACAAATCTCGAAAATGCTTGCAAGCAAGGCTAAGATAGGAAGCAAAATAAGCCTACAAAGAGGGATGGAGCATACAAGGAGGTAGATGACCTCAAACAGAAAAGTGTCCTTAATCAAACTTCAAGAGAAGATCAAAATAAGATACTTTTTAGTTTAAGACGAAACCCATAAATGCTTGCAAATAAGGCTAAAGAATGAAGCAAAACAATGCCAAAATGGGAGAAATAGAGACTTACCCTTGTAGAGAAGACCTCTAGCAACTTCTGGACCAAGATGGTGAGCCTTCAACCTCTTCAAATCAGTTCCAAGATGCTTGGATGGATGGTGGAGGTGTTGTGCTAAGGGTTGGTGTGCAAATGGCCAAGAATGATGGAGTTTAGAGCTTGGGATGAAGAGATATGGAGAGTTGTATGCAAAGCGTCTTAACTAAATTCTTCAAACCTTGCAAATGGAGAGGAAAGCCTCTCTTATAGAAGACAAAGGGCCAAGGCTTCTTGGAGAAGCCTCAGGTAAAGGGTGTAAGCTTCTAAAAGAAGCTAACCAAAAGGGTCAAGCTTCCTCAAGAAAGTTGACAAAAGGTCAAGCTTCTCCTAGAAGCTAAGCAAAAAGGGCCAAAGCTTCCTTAAAAAGACAAACAAGAGGGTCAAAATCTCAGAGGATGGGTCAAATGCTTCACAGCTGGCACAGCTGTGTTGCACTCAAGAAGGCCAAAAAACAGAAGGTAGGCCGACCAGTTCAAGTGGTTGGCCGACCACTTGCCCTGGTCGGTCGACCAGGGTTCAAAAGGTTCAATGTGAAATGCTAGTCGGCCATACCAGAAAGGTGGCCTCCCAGATGAGTACAACATAGTTGTATGGTGGGAGACCAGAAATTGTGGCCTAGGAGAGAGAAAAACCAGCTTTCTAGCAAGGTTCAAAAGGGTCAGGAAGAAAAGCTGGTCAGCCTACCCATATTGGTGGCCTCCCAGATGAATACAACACAATGGTGGTATGGGAGACCAGAAATTATGGCCCAAAAGTGAGGAAAACCAGCTTTCTGTCAAGAAAATCGGTTGGAGGAGAGAGAAAATGGTCTCCAAAAAAATTGCTGGTCTCCCACTATAGTACCACCTTCCTAACAATGAAAATAGGGTCCATGCCAAAAATGAACCCTAACCGATGCAAAACGAGGGTTCGGGGGTCAAAATGCACGGCCGGGGCCCCCGAAAACTGACTGTTAAGCGCCGGAAGTGGTGTGCGACCTCGAAGGTGGTCTCCTGGGCCACAGTGTCCCTCTAAGGAGAGGAATTAAGGTGTGTGCCAAAAACCGGAGCAAACGGAGGTAGTTAAGCGGTCCCGAACCGAGGCGCGCGGCCGACGACTTCGAAAAATTAAAAACTGGTCTCCAAACGGAAAAAATGGCCTACGACCACGAAACGTAGCCTATGGCCACTGAGAGATGGTCTACGAGACCTCTCCCTCATTTCGGGAAGAGAAAACGGAGAAAACAGGACCTGGTTCGCAAACCGAGGTAAAGCACAAAAGAGCCCCGAAGTCCGGAGGTAAGGCTCACAGCCGAGACTCTGAAACTTTAGAACGAGCACAATATGCATCATCACTGAGCGCTCAATCGGTGATATCTGAGTCTTAAGGTCGGTCAAAAATGGGGTGTCTACACTAATTAATTACAACATACTAATATTAAAATGCTAACTTAATGGACTAGAATGGAAGGCGAGGAGTCGCGCACACGCAACCGAGAATATCCTCTCGGAAACCTCTCTGTTTGTTGCCAGAATCTGCTCTGTTTGCAGTTTGAAATTTATTCTGTTTTGGCCTCAGGTTCAGCTATGTTCTGCCACAAAAATACCACTACCTATACAAAATAGGTGGCTGGCTGGCCTTGGAAAGTGGTCGATTAGACAGAAAGGTGGCCGACTGGCCACTGATTTTTTGGAAATGTCCTTGTGCTATAGAGTTGAAATAGAGCAAAAACAGAGTGTTTACAGGAGATGTTTATCCTCTCTACCCTTCCCTATCATGAAGATGATCAAGAGAGAAATAGATTCGGTTCACAAATCATTAATTGTTGTAAGTTTGTTACGTGATGATCTAAGAACCAATAGGACAAAAGCTCAATAAAAGTAAATGAAAGGCCATCAACACCTCTTCCCTATCATGGAGTTACCTCAAGGAAAGGAGTAGACATTGCTTCTTGAATCATTGAACATCACTAAAGAGTATGTAATGAGTCAAGACACAATAGGTTCAATATAATGTCCGATTGAACCCAACTCAGTTTTATTACCTTTTTACCCTTTTTTATTCTAAATTTATTAGCCTCTTTTAATGTTACCTTTCCATTTCTGATCTTTTCTTCCTTTTTTTGTCCAAAAGTGATAATTACGTCCACTAAGTCCAAAAGCAATAAAGAGTATCAAGTATTGACTTAACCCAAGAAATGAGCTTTTCAAGCCCTTTTCTATGGAGGAAATTATAAAGGAGGAATCAAACTCATTTATGAGCAATAATGAATTCAAAGTCAAACTCGAAAGGGGCGATAATGACCCCAAATCCAAACCCGATAACAAGTTATAATGAAACCTTCTTTTATGATTTCTAAGGGTCTAAACTAGGAAGTTAGTCCATTAGAAGTAAATACACCGGCGATAAAAAGAAATGTCAAACAAGAGGTTGTACTTAGCATGAGAGAGATGTAATGCCTTGGTGATGAAGCTCTAAAAAAATTAAACCATTAAGTATGAAAAGTCTCTTTCTTATGGTTTGAGCAACAATCTGGGGTTGGATACAACTTTTTAATCAAAATAAACAAAGAATGGAGGGAGGTTGTAGAGATAATTATGCGAAGGTGATTACAATGGTGTAAGTATGTATGAAAGCTATAACAAAGTGCAAGAAAGGACTATCAACTCAAATAGATTGAATGCTATATCCATGAGGACTTACAACAACACATCTACAATGTTCAAAGCATATCTTAACACACAAAACAACACTGAAATAGTACAAAAATAGTGTTGAAAATTGAGTTTTTAAGGTGAAAAAAGTGAGGAAAAATAGGCTAAATCCAAGAGGTTTCAAACAACCAACAAGCCTAAGGAATGCTGGCTAACCCCTCTTTTTTTTCTGAGTTAAAATCACATTTTTGATCTAAAATAAACTCTGAAAACAGTTTGAAAAGGCAAACAAAAGAGATAGAAAAGATGGTTTAAAAGCTCAAAGTATACCTCTTTCAAAAAGAGGATGCTCTTTAGTTAACAAACCACAAGTTAAACACTCTCAAGAGCTGAAATTTGAGTTCAAGAATCTCAGCAAGAGACCTCAAGTTTAGGCTTAGGAAGTGTATATATAATGTATGTATATTGCAAGAGAGAGAGGTAGTGTGCTGGACAGGTTTTGGTTCTTAGAGAAATTTTCTAATCCCAAACCATGAGGGGAGGTCATGTATTTATAGAAAAATAGGTCCTCACGTCAGAAATATCTGTAATGAGCCAGCTGGTGCAAGACATGCATGTGGGGACAACTGGCAGCTGAAAATATCTATTTGTTAAGAAACATGGCCGGCTGGCCATGAAAGGGGACGGCCGGCCGACCATGAATGGCCTACCGGCCACTTGTTGGCCAGCGGGTCTTTGAATGGTCAAGCTAGAAAAATAATTATGTTTTGGTCCAAAATGGGTGCAAGGTTTAGGTTCTAAAAGTAAAAACCGAAGCCTTTTGCTGAAGAAATTGAATGATTTGTACAGTGTAACAATTCATTATCGAGTGTTCAAAGTAAGGCGCCTAAGTCTTAAGGGCGGTCAAAATGGGGTGTCTACAAAGCCTTATTACATTGTGTAGAAACATCACCCTAAAGCATAGTATGAGAAGATAGAAAATTTAAAAGTATGGAAACACAAAGTTTAATAGTTTAATATTTTAATTTTCATTGGAGACTCAATTCAATTTGTTCGGAAACAAGCTTCCAAACATACGTAATTTGGTTGGAGATATAATACCAGATAGTTTTTCTTTTTATTTTTTCCCTTCTTTTTTTTTTTTGGAGTGTAAAGAAGTTCAAAAATTAAATATTCAAAAAAAATGAACTAAACATATACAATTTGTTCAGATATTAAATATTGAACAATGGCCATTATTTCGGAAACACACTACTGAACATATGAATTTTGTTTGGAAACAAGTTTTGAATAAATGTAATTTGTTTGGTATTGAATTTCAGAATCAATTCCGTAAACAAAACAACGAAAAATGATAAACATCAAATGAAAATTTACTGACCCATAGAAAACTTATTGTAAACATCTTTTTTATTGTCCACTGTTGATTCAATATGAAATAAAATGCAAAAATGATGAATTCAAGTAAATAGGGTTAGGTATGAATATGCAAAGTGAAGAGAGTAAGAATATAAGAGAGAGAAAATAAATATTAGGGTTGATGATGAATGGGGCGTCCAAAGCACTTTGATTTACATTTTTCGCAATGTTAAGTATTTTTGGTCATTTTAAATAAAGACTTAATGGCAATAAAAAAGTTTCATTAAAGAGTGCTTCAATTAACAACTACCTTTATTCTTTGGACCTCCAATTTTAACTTTTTTATTTTATTACAATTATAACCTGAAGTAAAATTACAATAAAGGACGAACACCCACCCACCAAATGAAGACAATTAGAATCACACTTTACAACATTGTACACCCATATCCACCCTTATCCCCACCAAACCATTCAACAGAAGCATGGGCAATTGCAATCCTAATCGGTATTCATGTTTTCATTACCACTCTAAACCCTAATCAGAAATCATTGTCACTGTGGATTGAAGTCGTTGGTTCAAATCATTGCCACCATTCGTTGATCTAAGAAATCAATAGTTTAAATGAGTCAAGCAATGGAAGATGATGACAACAACTCAAACGAGGTTGGCATTGTATTTGTAAGTTTATCTATCTTTTCAATTCTTGCATTAATGATTCTTTGTCATTTTCAATTATTGCTTTATTGTTTGAGGTTGTTCGATACTTGTGATAACCCTAGCCTGTATTATACTTTAATTCCTTAATTATACATGTGATTATGTGTTTGATGTGAAATTGCATGTCCAATTGTGTGATTTATATGATTTTGAATTTATATCTGTTGCTCATAGGAAAACCAGTTACAATTACAACTTTGAACTGAAAATTGAAAGCTTTAGAGGCGCCAGAAACCAAAACTGATTAATTATTTGTGATCAGCATAATTTTTAGAGCCTATTGAGAGGTTTGGTAAAAATTTGATTCAGAATAAATTAATAATTTAATTGAATTAGACCTTTAGTTACTTAAGTTAATACTTGAATTAATGAGCTTAAACACTAAACTAATTACTTTGATTAAGGTGGCATATATATATATATATATATATATATATTAAGCTTAGTTCTAGAAGCCTTAAGAACTCAACAAAATTGTGGCAAGAAAAGAGAAGCAGGGAGAGAGAGAGAGAGAGAGAGAGAGAGAGAGAGAGAGAGAAGAACTCAACTTTTGAAGAAGAAAGGCTAGGAGACTTGGAAGACTTAAGGGGAAAACCCCAGAATTAAGCACAAGGTGAGTAATTTAACTAGAACTTGGTAGATAACTCATTAATTGTTAGAATTCAATGTTTAATTTGAAGATTTAACATCTAATTGAGCCAGGGTTTTGAGATGTAATAGAGTTAGGGCTTTGAGATGTAAGCTCCAGAATTTAAGCTTTGATTTTGCTTGATTTGAGTTCAAATTTGGAGATAGAACAAGATCTGAACTCTAGGGTTTACATGTAAAAGGATTATGAGTAGAATTCATCCATACAAGAGATGTACATATATGATTTGGAAGAATACTTTATGAAATCTTTGAATTCATGGAAGTTAAAACTTTAATTTTGGCATTAAAGTCAGATTTGATTCAATTGAGATTCAATTACACTTAAATAATGTTAGAATATCATGTTTTGAAGAGATTTTGTATGACGTTTGGGTTTGAAACTGAGTTTGGAAGCTTGAACTTTGAACCAATTTCAGACTGCCTGAATTTACCCAGAACCGCATGTGTGGCTGTGAGCCCAGCATTTGTGGAACATAGGACAAAACAGACGCTCGCACATTGTGTTAATTCCATGTGTGGCACCTTCTGCAACTGCGGTGAGGGGCTTCCACACGTACGGAAAACATTAGGAAATTCTGTTGAATTTTGTTGACTTTTCTGACCCTCTGAGCGTGTTTTTGACCTTGTTTAGACCCTCTGGAAAATAAAAAGATAAATAGAAACCTATTGACAAATAAAGCCATTAAATAAAAAGAAAGTATATGAATTACATGAATTGTTTATCGGATTTGTATGTGTGATATGTTGTGTAGGTTGATTGCATGAGGGATCATCGTGAGACCTAAATCCCTATGAGTAATAAGTTAGTAAATATATGGTCTTAATTATTTTGGCATAATGTGAATGCTACACATATATATTTTTGAAACTGTATTATGTTATAATATGAATGACCATTGATAAATGCTTTACGAACATTATAGAATGCTCTACGAATGTTATAGAATGCTTTATGAATATTATTGAATGAGTAATATGTGGGCCTGAGGTTGTTCTAAATATGTGGGCCCGAAGCCGCTCTGTAATATGTGGGCCTGAGACTGTTCCGTAATATGTGGGCTCGAGGCCGTTTTGTTATATATGTTAGGCCTGAGGCTGCTTCGTAATATGTGAGCCCGAGGCTGTTTCGTAAACGTGATAATGGTTAATGTTATGAATGTTGCAATTTGGGAAAGTATTGTGTTCAGTTAATATGTGTAACATGCCCAGGGGGTACCCATGCGTGTTAAATAGTTCGGACACCCGATTTCTTTGATCTAGTTTCATGAGTGCAATGTGAAACATAAATGAGAGTCCAGATTTGGCAATTTTATAAAAAAATCCATTTTATGACAAAATTATTGCCACAAGTGGACTGCATCATCAGATCTAAGAGTCACCACCTAATATTTATTTTGGAAAAATTAGGAACCCCGTGACTCGTGCCAAGGCCACTGTTCGTCGTAACTAAGAATGCTTGGCTCGGAACCTTAGGTATGAAGGGAGAAGGTCATAAATTGAGCACCCCCGCTCACTGGATCAAAAGATCGACCTTTACTAAACTATGATATGATTTTTACTTTCTTTATATGTTCATATTCCGATTTATTTAATAAATTCTAAAAATTTACTATGTGAAGTATACAAGTATAGACTATGCCATTCATTTTGGAACAATTTGATTTCATGTTTTTTGAAAGAGTTTTGAAGGTGTTCAACCCAAATAAATTGAGTTTACAAACATGAAAAATCAACATCATTCTAAATTAAGCGACACAACCTCCATCTACTGGCATTTATGCAGTTATATCAAGTAAGCAAGTAGCCGCATGGTAGGATGTTCAAACATAATAAGAAAAACGCACACAAACAAGATGCTAAAGCATAACAACTTACATATTTACTGACGTCCCGTGAACAGCTACAAAACAAAATTAGTAAAATATGCATGATCCTATATACAAAATCCTAATGCAATACTTACACAATAATGCTTCTAAAGATCCGGTTTCTAAAACACGACATGTGAAACATTGCAAAATATGCGATAGTGCATAAAATCATGTAATAAGTAATTAAAGCACAAATATGCAAATTTAGCCGGATTTAGGCATGAATCATGTATGTAAAATGCATGGCATGCAAGATATATACATATGTACAATTAGGGAAAACGATCAAAGAATGGAATAGATAAGAAGTGGGGATGGGGAATTATTACAGCATTTTAAATATTATAAATCTGAGGGAGATGAATAAATATTACAACACAATATAAAATTCCTCACAAACACTCAAAATAAAATAATTATAAGAAAATAGCAGCTTCAAGTGCCTCAAAGACCATCAGAGGTTGATCTTCTCAATGTCAGAAGGCTACCCGGTTTTGCCTAGAGGTCGCGGGCACGGTCATGAAGGTCGCGAGCGCGATGGTGTACTTTTAGGTAACTATTCGACCAACTAACGAACCGAGTAGCCCGGTAGGCTCGACCAAACTCTATTTTCTTAGATTTTCACAACAAAAACAGAACTAAAACAATATATATGGGAGTCTCAACTCACCACTTTCAATTAGATTACAACTATATATAATATAACAAGAAATCAAAGCAAAAGAGCAAAATAAGTAAGAAATGTAAGAAAATGAAAAGTTTGTGAAATTCACCTTCCAAGGAAATGATGAACTCCTTAGTTCACAAACTCCCTCTTGATCACCCTCAAGTGTAGGAAGTGTGTTCTCAAATCCTCAATTCGAAATTATGGAGTTTATGGTATAAAAAGTGGCTAACTCTCTAGTTTTTCTCACTTTCAATTACTAAACACTCTTCCTTATGATCAAGGCAATTGATCTTTGGCTATATCAGAATTTTTGGAATGGTTTTGGTGTATGGAAATGAGAAATTTCATTAGCTATGGAAGCTTGGAAGTGTTTTGGCTCAAGGTTGCACTTTAGACAATTTTTCCTCTTTTGCTCTCTTTTCTCTCTAACTCTCTCGAATGATTTTTTTTATCTCGTTCTGTCCTCCTCCGCTTCAATATACAATCTGAATATATAAGCCATGAAGGAATATAAAAAATAAAAGAATGGGGGACAAGGTGGAAGGCAAAGGTGATGGGGATGACAAGGATGATAATGGGGCTTATGAAGCACTAATGGAGCTAATGGGAGACAAATGTGGAGCCTTATCTCTAATGGATGAAGCACTAGATAATGGAGGCTGAGTGTATATGCATTTGGTGATGAATATATCAGAAAATGGGTCAACGAGGTGTCCCAACCGAACCAAAACCAAAGAAAAAACGGGTCTGATACTGTTTCGGGTCGGGTCAACAAAATCTGCTCTTAAGCCCAACTTCAAATGGGCATATCTCTCTTATCTGAGCTTGGTTTTAGGTGATTCTTGGGTCTCAATTGAAGCCCCAAAAGTCTAATTTCCAATGGTGGTGGCCTCACATCTAAATTCCAAGCGTACAAAGAGATATGCCTAAAGGCTGTTCATTTCCCTTAGGCCAGGTCAACAAAATCTGCTCTTAAACCCAACTTCAAACGGGCATATCTCCCTTATCCGGACTCATTTTTTTGGTGATTCTTAGATCTAAATTGAAGCCCCAGAAGTATACTTTCCAATGGTGGTGGCCTTACATCTAAATTCTAAGTGTACAAAGAGATATGACTAATTTAGTGAAATCTGTTCATTTCCTTCTTAACGATTTGATGCTCATCCTTTTCCTAAACTAGTTTTCTTCCATCCCCTCCTATTTATTTCAACTCTAAACCCATAAAGAATATTTTTTTTAAAATATTTTTCAAAGAGTTCACCTCCTTTCCATTTATTTCCACTATGTCCTTACTCGATTTACTGAAAAGTGCAATATTTTAATTGAAATGGGAGCCTCGGAACATCGTAGAAACATTTGAAAAAATATTTTGAAAAGATGGTTTTAAGGTCTAAAATAGTTTAGCCAAAAATGTATGAATGTTGGGATTAAAGCTCAAATTCCATCTCTCTTCTAAGAATTCTGTGAGAAACACATTCTGATTGCCATCATCAGGTAATCAACAGAAAGCGCCCAAGTCTTAGGACCGGTCAAAATGGGGTGTCTACAATATGCTTTCTTTAAACTCAAGCTTATTAATCTAAATCTCTTTACCTATTATTACTCATTGAGCTTCGTTCACTCCCTATCTTATATGTGTATAGGTGATCAGCAGGGAGGTCAACCTTATAGTCAGTCTCAGGAATTGCCTACGTGGACCTGTCATGTCAAGCCTCCAAGATGGAGCTTTTGTCTATTTGTTGTTATATTTTATGTTAAGTCTTCTATTTGGTTTTTGTTAAGATGGGTTTATGATTTATATGTAAACTTAATGTTGATGACTCCTATGTATATAAGTTATGTTTGGAAATCATGATATGTATATGAGAGTTTATCCTGATCATTTAAGCACTGCTCAATAGATGATATTTATAATAGTTACTTCCGCTTAAGGCTTCATAATAGTAAATATTTTTGTTTCTGTATGAGGTCGTAGGTAATCGTGTGATTATTGGCCAGTTATAAACCAAACTTTTAGGGGCAAGTTTGGGTCATGACAGAGCGGTATCAGAGCACGAGTTAATATCTTACACACGTGTCCGTCAAGCATTAAAATGTCTAGAACGGATTTAAGTTACATGCATGTAGAAAGTAAATGATATGTTCTTTATCCAGAACAATGTATATACAGTTATTTAGTAGGTTAAGTATTGAGGCTAAGAATTAAAGGTTATTATGGAATTTCAACAATTAAAGGAAATCGGGATGTGTTTGTTTAACAAGTTTCATATTAAGGCCAAGTTTGGCATGCGGCCAAAAAGTCAAAAAGTCAAAAAGCCAAAAAGTTATTCAAAAAGTTATCACTATTCATCAAAAGTCAAAAATTACGGTTGCACAACTCCCAATCCTAATTTTTCTCTACACACTAATTTATACAATTTTTTAATACACATTTTTGCATAAAAAGTCAAAAAGTTAATCCAAACAACCATATTTTTTTCCTCAACTTTCTAGTCCAAATAGTCAAAAAGTGCACTTATTTAGGACATTCCAAACAACCCCTAAGACGAAAAGCTAAAACTATTATGGAATTTTGATGTTATAAGGGAATTGGAATTTTGACTAGAACACTAGTGATTTAATTATATTGATTTGTAGAAATATAGTATTGCAAGGAATTAAAAACCTTGATGAACTCCATGGAAATCATATGATTTATATGTACACTTAGGGAAGCCATATGATTTATATGTAAACTTAGATTAAGGGACTATTTGGGAGAATTAAGGTATTTGATGGTCAAGGAAGTGTGTGGAATTATGGCGATTGTATGGAATTATGGAACTATGGTGTTCAATATATAAAAGGGTATGTTGATATGGTGAAGATAGTGTGTGAAATCTTGAACTAAAGAGTTTAGATGATTATGTATGATGTTATGTTATAAGCCAACTTTTGTTCTGTGTCTTTAGGAAATGATGGTGAAAAGTAAGAATGAAGTGGAGATTGGATCTCTATCAAAACGATTAGACAAAGTAGAAAAAGTTTTAGAGAATACGGTGAAGGCGATGCAATGCTATGATAATGTGCAAAATGAAAAGAAAAAGTTAAGCGAGAAGTCAAAAGGAGAACCAAAGAGTAAAGTTAAGAGCTTTGCGGTTGGAGAGACAAGTAGTTCCAAGCAAGAATGTAGAAGGAGTAAATATGTCTCAATATATCCAAGATGTCTCAAGCCTCATAGGAAATTATGCCATCGACTTACGAGAGCGTACTTCAAATGTAGAAAAATAGGGCATCAAGTGAAAGATTGTCCAAAACCAAAAGAATGTCCCAAGTTACTCAATCAGATAGAAGGTTGGTCCTTAATGGAAAGATCGGTGAGAATATGTTCAGTACATGCAAGAAGTCTTAAGTCAGAATTTGATATAACTGCATTTGTCTTAGTGAATATTGAGAAATTAGAAGTCATTTGCTTAGACAACTGAGCTCTGACCCAAAGTTGTTAGAATTGAAGAACATGGGCAAGACGTAAACAATTGCTAGATATGGAACGATAATTGGAGTTTTGTTTTTCTTTCTGTTTTGTTAAGATTGTTCAGGTTGATTAAGTCATATGCTTTTATGAACATGTGTGAATAGGAGGAGAGTTGCACTCCACTTTAGTTGACTACCATATACTGTCATTAGCCTTCTTCAAGAACCTCGGAAGGGAAACATTTTTATTTGCTCAAGCTATAAACCTAAATGGATTGGCCTCTCAGGAAACATAGTAACTTCCACCTATGAAAATGATTAAATTGGGAGTATGTAACATTCTACTCTGATTTGTTTAATGTTATTTGGGTGTAACCCAACACCTGTTATTTTCAAAAATGATCAATGAAGTTGTAGAAGACATGATTCTGTTAAGACTCTGATATGCTTCCGTCCTGGATTTGATGTCTCTATTTTGGGATTACCTTTATTATTTGTGGATAAGATGTCTATATAAAACTGAAGCCATTATTAAGTGATAATTTTTTATTTTATTTTTTTCGTCCAGAAATTTCTGTCATAAATTGACATATGAAACTTTATATGGGGATATTACATTAGTACCTTTGGACATGCACTAATATGATGAAATTTGAGAGAAACGAATGAACTTTAATATATTGTGTAAACCTTATTGATATAACTAAGTGAAAAGATTTTGACCTCCGGAGTTAATGACCTTTCTTTGGAAATAACAGACTAGTTTTTCCAACTTATATAAGGATGTTAATAAATGCTTATGAATTTCATAGGAACGAATGTTAAAATTATTATTAGTGTTACATTGAATAACTAATTTAAGCTGAAGATCTCATATAAGATATCAATAGCAGTAATAGTTTGATTTATTTAAAAAATAGGGAGGATCATGAACATCAAGTTGGAATATTAACCTATAAATGATTGAGATAAGTTAACATAGATATCTATTTATATATGCCCTAGAGAATTTGAAATGAGTACAAAAATAATGAATTGTATATTGACAATGCCAATGTAGTGCTAGCCAACAAGGAATCAAAGAATGTATTTAGGAATTTTGTGGTAGGAAAGATCAACAGGAATATGTTTAATAAATGCAAGAAGTATTGAGTTGGAAGTAGTATTCTTACATATGACTAATTAACTATGGGAGAATTTAGAATTCATTTGTATGGATAGTTGAAACAAAATCTGGGGTTGTTAAAGATAATTAGAATGAAAACATTTCAATTTACCAAGACCGCTATTTCGAGTACCTAAACTATTTGTGAGAGAAATGTCTATATCTTAATGGGTTTAGAACCCAATTCGTTCACTATTGTGTAATAAGTGTTTCTTCGTTGGTCAGAGGATTTATATCATTTGGGAATGCAATACTATGATTACAATTTAGTGCCTTAGACATGGATCACTAGGATATGTTGTGTATGAGTAGATTTTCAACCTGCCAAGCAAACATTAATTATATGTCGAAGCAAGTTGTGTTCATCTCCAAGATTAAAAAGTTTTTCTTGTAGAACCAATGGAGTAAATCCGCACCCTATTTAATTTGTTATTGACGGCTTATGACTCGTGTGAAAACGAATGTCTGGATTATTGTTTTAAAGGAATTGGTGGACTGAGAAGTTGAATATGTTATTACTGTTGTATCAGTGTTGTATCAACACTAATTTATTTTAAAGGCTTTATATGGGATGTCAATAAAGGAGTACTTTGATTTATTTGAAGTTGAGTAGGGTCATGAATATCATTTGCGATCAATCCTCGACTACTTGGAGACATGTGGGTTATTTGGAAATATATGAATTATTAGAATATATGTGGTTAGCTAAATAAGGTACCTAAGTTATGTGATGGATGCGAGTAGTATGCTGTGCTTACTATGCATTGTGGCTTAATGTTATGAGGTTGACTTCGAGATGTACTATGTAATACTGAATGGCTTTTGATAACAATATGAACTAGGATGAATCACAATTTGGATTATTAACCATTCGATGGAAATGAGTTGAACTCTTATGATGAGAACATCGAAGGGTAATGAAGTTACTTGAGAAAAGAGAAATGCAACGTGACAAAGATGTATGATTTGTTTTCTATACGAGTAATACAAGTTTGGATGAACAAATTTCCTAAAGAGGGGAAGACTATGATAACCCTACCCCGTATTATACTTTAATTCCTTAATTATACATGTGATTATGTGTTTGATGTGAAATTGCATGTCTAATTGTGTGATTTATATGATTTTGAATTTATATCTGTTGTTCGTAAGAAAACCTGTTATAATTACAACTTTGAACTGAAAATTGAAAGCCTTAGAGGTGCCAGAAACCAAAACTGATTAATTATTTGTGGTCAGCATAATTTTTAGAGCCTATTGAGAGGTCTGGTAAAAATTTGATTCAGAATGAATTAATAATTTAATTGAATTAAACCTTTAGTTACTCAAGTTAATACTTGAATTAATTAGCCTAAACACTAAACTAAGTACTTTGATTAAGGTGGCACATATATATATATATATATATATATATTAAGCTTAGTTCTAGAAGCCTTAAAAACTCAACAAAATTGTGGCAGGAAAAGAGAAGCAAAGAGAGAAAGAGAGCGAGAGAGAGGGGGGGAGAGAGAGAGAGAGAAAGAGAGAGAAGAACTCAGCTTTTGAAGAAGAAAGGCTAGGAGACTTGGAAGAGGAAAAACCCCAGAATTAAGCAAAAGGTGAGTAATTTAACTAGAACTTGGTAGATGACTCATTAATTGTTAGAATTCAAGGTTTAATTTGAAGATTTAACACCTAATAGAGTTAGGGTTTTGAGATGTAAGTTTACTTGAGCTAAACTCAAGAACTTGAGCTTTAATTCTTTGATTTTGCTTGATTTGAGTTCAAATTTGGAGATAAAACAAGATTTGAACTCTAGGGTTTACATGTAAAAAGATTATGAGTGGAATTAATCCATACAAGAGATGTCTATATATGATTTGGAAGAATACTCTATAAAATCTTTGAATTCATGGAAGTTAAAACTTTGATTTTGGCATTAAAGTAAGATTTGATTCAATGGAGCTTGAATTACACTTGAATAATGTTAGTATATCATGTTTTGAAGAGATTTTGTATGACATTTGGGTTTGAAAGTGAGTTTGGAAGCTTGAACTTTGAACCAATTTCAGACTGCATGAATTTACCTAGAACTGCACGTGTAGCTGTGAGCCCCGTACGTGTGGAACACAGGACAGAATAGAGGCTCACACACTGTGTTAATTGCATGTGTGGCCCGCACGTGTGGCAGCTTCTGCAAGTGCGGTGAGGGGCTTCTGCACATATGGAAAACATGAGGAAATTCTGTTGATTTCTGTTGACTTCTCTGACCCTCTGAGCGTGTTTTTGACCTTGTTTAGACCCTCTGGAAAATTAAAAGATAAATAGAAACCTATTGACGAATAAAGTGATTAAATAAAAAGAAAAGTGTACGAATTAAATGAATTGTTTTTCGGATTTGTATGTGTAATATGTTGTGCAGGTTGCTTGCACGAGAGATTATCGCGAGACCTAAATCACTGTGAGTAATAAGTTAGTAAAGATATGGTCTTAATTATTTTGGCATAATGTGAATGCTATACATATACATTTTTGAAACTGTATTATGTTATAATATAAATGACCTTTGATAAAACAAACGTTATAGAATGCTTTACGAATGTTATAGAATGCTCTAAGAATGTTATAGAATGCTTTACGAATATTATTGAATGCGTAATATGTGGGCCCGAGGCCATTCTGAATATGTGTTCCCGAGGTCATTTTGTAATATGTGAGCCCAAGGCCATTCTTTAATATGTGGGCATGAGGCCATTCTGTAATATGTGGGCCCGATGCCGTTTTGTTATATATATTAAGCCTGGGGCCGTTCCGTAAATGTAATAACGGATAATATTATAAATGTTGCGATTTGGAAAAGTATTGTGTTCAGTTAATATGCTTTCTTTAAACTCAAGTTCATTCATTTAAATCTCTTTACCTTATTATTACTCATGGAGCTTCACTCACTCCCTTATTTTATATGTATGTAGGTGATCAGCAGGGAGGTCAACCTTAAAGTCAGTCTCAGGAATTGCCTACGTGGACGTGTCATATCAAGCCTCCAAGATGGAGCTTTTGTCTATTTGGTGTTATGTTTTATGTTAAGTCTTATGTTTGGTTTTTGTTAAAATGGGTTTATGATTTATATGTAAACTTAATGTTGATGACTCCTATGTATATAAGTTATGTTTGGAAATCATGATATGCGTATGATAGTTTATCCTAATCATTTAAGCATTGCTTAATGGACGATATTTATAGTAGTTACTTCCGCTCAAAGCCCCATGATAATAAATATTTTGTTTCTGTATGAGGTCGTAGGTAATCATGTAATTACTGGCCGGTTATGAACCAAACTTTTAGGGGCGGGTTTGGGTCATGACAATACTAGTTTGCTGACTGTTAAGGTTTTGTTCAATAACACTGCGCTAAACAAAAGCATTTAGTTTGGAATGTGGGTTCTGAACAATAATGTAGTCGATCAGTGGGTGTGTTTCGAACAAAATCATTATTTTCGGCACTATTCAACCAAATAGAGTTGTTTCAATTTTTAAATTCCATTTACATGTGTTTTCAGGGTGATGCTTTGGTTAGAGGTAGTAAGGTTGATCTAGCGACTCTTTCAGTCAACTTTGAAGAATAAATGCAATGGTGTTCTCGGTTTCAGACGAGTTGGAGGAGTATAAACTTCATTCAATTTCTATCAAAACGGAGAAGTATGAATTGGGGTTTAGGATTTCGAATTGATTAAGAAATGGAGAGGGACCGTCGTTCTTCAATTTGTTTGAGAGGGAGAGGGACCGTTTCATTGTTAATAGAGAGGGTGTGCAAATGAGGTGGGTGTGCATAACTTGAGTGATGATATTATGAATAGGGGTAAATTTGGTATTAAGTGGTGTGTTAAAAGAAATATTATAAAAATTTAAGGTTTAGGGTGGGGTTTCAAAGAAGTGGGGGGTCCAAAAAATAAAAGTAGGTGCTAATAGCAACACTTTTCATTAAATTGGGGTGTCCAACTTAATTTTTTGGGGGCAAATAGAGCCACCCGTCTAGCACACACTACTATTACCAAAATATCCTTATAACTAATTTAATATTTTAACTTTGAAATGATATAACTTTTGGCCTAAATATTAATTTTTAATAAAATTAGTATTTTTAGAATCCTCTCATCAAGATCCATCAAAACAAGAGTGAGGTTGACTATGAAATTTTAAAAAATAAAAAAAATAAAAAATTGATGTACATATCTTCACTACGAGTTCACTAAAAAATCATACAAGGACATACTACTAGAGTAAACTTTTACGATAAAAAAAGAGAGTATATCTTATAATGATCAACCACAAGAAGAATAATTGAAATTTTACTTTTGTATTTACAAACTAGTAAACAAATACCATTACAAATCACAAACAACAAAACAAATCGAAGAAAAAAAAATCAATTAAACATTCCCTAGGTGACCATTACACAAAGAACCATTACGCCCATTCAATAGGAAGTAAACCTTCTATCACTGCCTCTATGAAAAAGCAACTAAATAAACTCTAATAAGTATTTTGAAAAGAATTCTTAACCTGTGTAGTACTTTCAAGTCTCTAATGTACATCAATCATGAAATGCAACACTTTTAAAGGAATCCTTGTCTACTGAGGAAAACAAAAATAAATTTTCATTATTTGAAATACCTCTTCGTCACTTCTCGCAAGTCTTTCCTAGTCTGGGAGTTTCACGTAAGCAATTACATACAAGTATGGGAATGTAAAAATGGCCTGCAGCTCGGGGTGGGCCAGGCCCGTTTAGGCCCGTGCCCGAGCCCAGGCCCTAACCCTGGCTTGGGCCTGGGCCTAGGTTATCATTTTGAAGCCCCGACCCATCGGTCCGCTTAAGGCTCGGCTTGCCCGAGGCCCAGTTTTTTTTAGTGAAAAATAATAAAATTTTGGTAGAAAAAAAAAACAAAAAAAATGTTCAGGCCTGCCCAAGCCCGAGCCCACCGGCCCACACAAGGCCTGAATATCTTCTAAGCCTGGGTATAATTTTCTGGCCCGTGGACCGGCCCGGCCAAGCCTGAATTTTGGCCAGGGCCCGCGAGGCCCGACATGGGCATGTCAGGCCGGGCCAGGCCAAATTTACATCCCTATACAAGTATATAAGTAATTGCTAATTAAAATAAGGGTAAATTTGTTCATAAAATTATTGTGATATTCCTGTTCCGTAATATGTTAATTGGTCCTTAATATGAGTATGATTATGTGTTTAATATGATTTTGTGTGCCATTATGTGAAAATATGTAGTTTTGAATTTCTATCTGTTCACCGTAGGAATATCTGTTTGATTATCTGCTTTGAAAATTAAATTGAAGGCCTTATCGGCTACAGAACCCGAAATTGATTGCGCCATTATGATTAGCATAATTTTTAGAGCCTACGGTGAAATTTAATTGGAAATTGATTCGGATCAGATTAAATTGGTTAAATTAGTAAATTGGTGCTCAATTATTTTTTTTATATTAAGAATTTTGATTAAAAGAGCTTTTAGTGGGCCATTTTCACCCAAACTCCCTTTTTAGTTTATTTTGGCTGATTTTTGACTCTAAGAGTAGAGAGAGGGTCGGCTAGAGAGGATGAGAGAAGAATAATTGTGTTTGGCTCAAGTTTATGAAGAATTGGAGGATTAAACTCAGGATTTTGCTATAGATTGGGAGAATTAAACTCCTAGGTGAGTATTTCATGGATTCTAGTTGTAATTTTGTGTATTCAAGCTAGTTGGGTTAGTTTTGTTGAATTGAAGGTCAATGTATGCATGCATGTGTGTAATTGCTTTGGATTTGCATGTTTGACCACAAAATGTATGATCCATGTAAGATTTTGGTTAGAATTCATGCTTGTGATCACCATTTGCACCACTTGAGTTGATAAGGAGAGTTATATCTCACATGCATGTACAATTTATAAGAATATGAGCTTGAATGCATGAAATTGTTATGTTGGAGGTGAATTTGGTGTAGATTGGGACATGCATGTGATTAATTGGTGAGATTGAGCTTCATTGGGTTGTAATTTGGGGTTTATCCCATGTTAGTACAAGTGTATTTGAAGTTTGAGCTATTGCATGCAAGAAATGTTGGTTAGAATGTCGAATTGAAGCTTAAGAACATGTTTTGGATTTTCTAGAATTTTGATGTCCGCTCGAGCGGGGAAACCGTCGCTTGAGTGTGAATTTCGTGCTTCCAGCACTTTTTGTAGACATGGTGTCCACTTGAGCGGGGTAATTTCATGCTCGAGCAGGGAGCCATGTAGTGAGGCCTTCCGCTCGAGCGATAGACTTCAAGCTCGAGCGTAAATTTGATGCATCCAGCACTTTTGCAGGCCTCGTGGGTCTGCTCGAGCGAGAAATTCCACGCTCGAGCGGGGACCCTGCTTTCTGAAATTTTGAGAAGACATCTGGTGTTTCGTTTTCTGTTCTCTTTCACTTCTAAGTACTGTTAGGCATGCATTGAGCATTGTAATTGAGTTAAAGAGATAAGAATGAAGCCTAAAGAGGAATATGTGGATTTAGAACGGATCGAATTGTTTGTAACCCTTTTGTGTTCATGGAATGTGTAGGGTCGAGCTCCAGGGCAAACCAACCAACCGATCACTATGAGTAATATTGATATTTTGAAGTCGTCATTTGTCCAATTGCTTATTTCCTTATAAGCCTTATAAGTTTGCTAGTTTGAATTACGGACAAATGTTTGATATGAATAAACGAATGGGCCAGAGGCCAGTTTGACATGGATGAATGGGCCAGAGGCCAAATTGACATGAATGAATGGGCCAGAGGCCAGTTTGACATGAATGAAAGTTAAATGGGCCAAAGGCCAGTTTGACATGAAAATCTGAATGGGCCAAAGGCCAGTTTGACAAATGGAAGATAAATGGGCCAAAGGCGAATATGTTTGGAACTACAGTCACTTGACTTAAATTGTGTATATATATATGTTAAATAGAAATATGAATTGGGCCCAAGGCCATTTGAAGCATGTTGTTCTACGTACCGTTTGTATAACTCCTTTATTTGATATTATTCACTGGGCTATCGTTCACGCTCATTCATGTGTTTGTAGGTGAGCCAAGAGAAGTCCAAACCCAGGCCCAATGAAGTATGTGTGGAATAACAAAGGTTTTGAAGAGTCAGCCCTTGCGTCTCACGCACAAGACTCGTCTTCGCCTTTTTGTCATTTTGTTTTATGTTGTCATGTTGGCGAAGCCTTTGAACATGTCTGTATATAGTTTTCATGGGTTGACTTAGTTTTGGATGATCCTGTCTGTACAGAACTTTATGGTACTGTACTTCTGTTGTGAGTTATTAATGTACATATGTATGGTTTGTTATGATGTGCCATGTAAGCACACCTCTATGGACAAAGTTTTAAATTGCTTCCGTTTGGCCCCCGTTAACTCTGTTAAAATACGTTTGGTTTGGTTTGTGGCCGTAGGTAGTCTCATGATTACTGGCCGGTTATGTCCTTAACCCACGGGGGCGAGTTCGGGTCATGACATTTATACTCTCATTTGAATATGGACTTTATGCGTTAGAAACATTGTGCTGAAGGACATATCATACTAAAATCTTTTAAGTTTGACTTTTTAAAGGATGCAAGTTGTTTGATGGGGTTTTGGCCAAATTTCTCAATTAGCAAACGAGTTTAAGTGGGTTGGATTGAATTGGATACAAATAAACTTGATCAACTTATTTACTTTATGAATCTTTTCCCCCAATTGATGGGGAAGGTTGTGGTGGTAGTGGCAGAGATGTTAGTCGTGGTGCTGTTGATGAGAGTGGTAGTTGTGATGGTGATGGCGGCAGCGATGGAGGTGATGGTGGATTGGCACTAGCAGTGGTGGTGTTCAATTGCTTTGTATTTTATTTATTTGTCTTACTTTTTGATTTGTAGGTTTGGCTTTTTAACATGAGACTATACCATTTGGTGGAATTTTGAAAGTTTTAATAGTGTTGTCAAATTTTTATATAAACAATTACATACCAAAATTTTTATTTTTATTTTATTACAACCAAATGATATGTTAACAATGCATTGGTATATATAAAAGATGACATGTATTACATCAATGCAGTAATGATACATTATTTATTTATTTTATCAGTAATGACGCATCATTTGTCATGCAACTTTTAGTACAAAAATATGATCCTCATAACATTAAAATTAAATATTTAAGAATAAAAATGTAAGTTTATGATAATATGTATATGATCAAAAGTTAGGCATGTAGCAAGTCCACTTGCTTGGGTAGGGGTGGACAAGCATCGATCTGGTTCAAGTTCGAACCTGCCCAACACTATATAGTAAGAATATCTGTGTCATCCCAAGACTGACTCGGCCCAATATCAGGCCTAACCTAGTCATTACAAGCCCAATCTTGAAAGGATGTCTAAATCACAAGCCTGTCACATAACCCAATAGATATGAAATATAAATATATATATATATATATATATGGATCTTGATATGCTATTAAATTATTTAATTTGAATTTAAAATATTAATAAAATTCAATTATAAAATAAATATAATCCTTTAAGAAGTGCTTTAGGTTAAGCCATAAAAAAGAAGTATATATATATATACGTATTTTTCTTTATCTTTTAATATTTTTCTAATTTATTTTGTAACTAAATAATATAGAAATTAAAAAATATATTTTTTAGATGGGTGGGCCGGACTGGATTGGATTAAAACTCTTTATCCCAAACCTAATCCGAAAATTAAATGGACTCAAAATTTTTATCCTACCCAGCTCTTTAGGCTAAATATTTTTTTTTTTTCAAACCCTAAAGATATCAATGGCCATCCCTACCCTCCGGCCCTTATTTATTTTTATGATGTACCCCTGCCAGAGAAAGAAGTCTTTAACAACAATTAAATTTGAGTCCATATGCTAAAATTGAATAAGTTTTGGCCACTTCAGTTTTGAAAATGCTTGATATGGTTGACTTTGAGTCTGTTAACAATTTATGAATAATAACGTTCAAAATAGTTATATAATTATATTAATAAATATATTATCTAGATACAATGTTAAGTTGGTCTTATATCAGGTGGATCCCACATGCATGTTTTGCATCTTAGTCTTTCCCTCAATGTAGAGGCCTCATGAGCATGGTTATTAAAATCGTGATCTACTATCCTAAATCACTAAAGTGATCCAAATTATTGTAAAATTGGTGTTATAATAGGATCGTAAGTATGATCACTATTTTTATGATTTTTTATCTTATTTTTAATATATATCATCTTGATTTTTATTTTTACCTTACATTTAATAGAAAATAGAATCTTACGATCATCTATTTGATCATATGATCCGATCCACAAATCCTTCTTACTGATCTTATTTAAGATCCCAATTTTAACGACATTGCTTGTGAGTTCCCTAGGTACTCTCCATATTATGAGTACTGATAGATATTAAGTCTGCTCATTATGTTAAAGCACTCGATCAATTCCTAATTGATCTATCGACCCTAAGATTGTGCGTGAATTTGCCTTCCGAGTTCCTTCAACAAAGAGCCAATTGGTCACTCGCCCGTTGCAAGTTGCGAGTTGTTTCTTCTCTTCCCATCACTAGGTTGATCTGTGAAATTATAATGTTTGACGATTCTATTAGTCTGGTACTAGTATCCTTCAAGAGCAAATAATTCGAGTAAAACTGATTCCAATGTTACTATTTATTTTTCGCTAGCTTAAGTACCAAAAAAGTTTCACTTTTTTATTTTACCTAACTTTTTTTATATCTATGTACTCTCAATTGTATTCTTTATTTTTTCTATCTATTTACACAAACTATTTAAAGAGTCTCCAAAATTTCATCAAATGTAAGTAGTTTATAAGAATTTTGTTAAAATAGCTTAGTCTAATGAAGGATGTAAAATAGGATAATACTAATTACAATAGTCAATATATTTCTTTTAAAGAACCAGTTGGATATGTTATTAGCATATAGTACACTAGCTAGGGGGTGTTTGGCATTTAACTTAATAAATTATATTTTTTAAATTTATTTGTCTTTAGTTATCTTTTTTTTTTTTCCTTATTATTATAAAAATCATGTTAAAATTTTTACTTTTTTAGTCTGTATTGTGTAGAATCTAAAAGTAAATAAATTAAAATAAAGAAATCCAAAAAAAAAAAAAATACTTTTACTTTGCTTTTTTTTTTTTTTTTTTTTTTTTTTTTTGAGATTTGGTGAGGACACATCTTTTACAGAATTATATTGTAAGTAGGACAGCTTACTTTTTTCTTGCAGGAAGGAAAATGATACGGAAGGAGTGTGAGAGCATATAATTTGTTGACTAAACTACCCTTTAATTGCTTTTTAAAATTTTAAATTTAATAATTTTTAATATAATACTTGTTTTTTATAAAGTTGATATTTTTAAAATTCATTCATCAATATCTATCAAATAAGATTCATATTGAATATGAAATTCTAAAAGAAAAAACACAACTACATTTGTTGTTCAAATAATTTTACTACTCAAAATTAACATTAAACACTAAAATTCAGCCACCACACCCACCATCAACATTATCATCACAAATTGAAATGTCATCAAAAGAGAAATTTATCAAAATAATTAATCATTTAAAATTCTTCAATTCAATAATACAGAGTAAAATTTTACGGTCTGATCAATAACTATGAAACTTCATTGCTTGAGTCCAGTAGTTAAATATTGAATTCCCACCACCAACATCACCAATAAAAATATTAAAAGAGAAATATATTAAAACAGTTAATTGGTTGAAATTTTTTTTCTTAATAAATACAGAGTAAAATTTTACTATCCCAGCAAAAGTAGTGAAGCTTTAGTACTTGAAATTCTTATGATCAATAAATACAGGGTAAAATTTTACTATCAAGTTATTGATTGGTTTACTCCACATGATATTTTGGAGTAATAAGATGTCCAATCATTAAAATATAATGTTATGGATTACTCCATATTAGTTATTGATTAGTTTAAAAACCTTTGCCTAAAAATAAACCTCCCAAGACTTAAACCCTTTGCACTTCATTAGAGATAGATTTAGAATTCCCTGACATTTCTCATATTAAAAATTGTTCTTAAATCATAAAAAATGAAAAATTCGGCCGAAACTCATTCATTCTTCAGTTCTATTGGCAACAGGAGACTTGTACTTTCTGGGCTCATGAGGATTTTCTAATCCCAACTAATTTTGAATTTCTTTTTCCGAAGTCATTTTGTTTGTAAAATTGTATTTGAAAACACGACTCCAAATGGTTTTAATTATTTGAAGCCGTGTTTTAAAAATATAATTTTAAAGATGGTCTTATTATGAATTTACAATTTCAAAAATTACCTGTGTTTCACAAAGAGTTTGATTTCTCTCAAGTTGTCATCTCAACTTAAGAGAATATTTGGGCTTGGTATACTCATTTTAAAATCGATTTTGATTATCCAAACCGTTTATTTTTTTGAACTCATTAAGTATAATATTCATATAAAAAATAAGGTGATTGGACATTAATAGCTATATGTTTGAATCTATTTGTTTTAAAAAAACTAGTCCACAAATATTAAATTTAGGTAAACTACCAATAGATCCTAATAGTTAGACTTAATTCCCAACAAGTGTTATTGAAAACAAGTCTTGGTAAAATTGTTACTAAAAATAATTTTTTTGTAACAATTTTTTATATATGTCGCTAAAAATTGACAATTAGTAACTTTTTTTGTCATGATTTTTATAAATTGTCGCTAAAACTTCCAATTAGTGACTTTTTTATGACAAATTTTTACCATAGGACCTATTAGATAATAATTTCACTTATTATGACCTACACGTAAATACCCCATATAATTTCAAGAATAATCATCAATTTTTTGTAATAATACAAATATGATTCAAACATATAGCTATTGATATCTGATCATCTTAATTTTTGTATAAATATTCTACTAAACAAGTCCTAAAAAGTGAATGGTTTGGATCATCAAAATGATACCTGTGGCGGGCTCCATAGCTCTCTCAAGTTCTCTCATGTTAAGATATGAACATGAGAGAAACCTAACCCTTCATAAATATGTTGAAAAACACTGTTAAATAAATAAAGTCATAGGTAATCCTTGGCTAGGTCCACTGGTGGAGCTAGTGTATAGTGAGTGGTGTCACTTCACACCACTCTCAACATTGAATTTTTTTAAAAATAAATATAAAATTTATCCAAAATATTTGAGATGTTACAAATTGAACCTAGAGAAAAAAGGGAGAATTGTTGTTCCTTTTTAACTTTTTTACAAATACATTGTAAAATTTTGTTTTTAGTGTTTAAAACTACACATATATGATTCTTAATTCATATTAGAATATAATTTTTTGAGAAAATTTATAAATAATTATAGTGAAAATAACAACTATAATTGTCATGATCATCAATTCTACCAGTTACAACTACAATTGCGAAAAGATCTTTTAGCCATATATATTGGGGAAAAATATATTTGATAGTGACATAGACAGGCCCACAAAGGCCATGAACCACTATAAATAACCAGAGCCCATCATTCGGGGCCCAATGCATAACCCTGCCGATGGAGTCCGGAACAGCTGGAATCCAATATGGCACCAAGAACCAACAACATTCAGGCATGCGGCGGGTGGAGGACGAGCCATATCAGCAGACAAAGATCTGCAAAGTTATTGCCACTACACATCACCATTAATGCAGTCCATCACAACATTTATTACGACAACACCTCTCCGTCGGAACAGGACCCCCTTACCCTGAGCAAGGTAAGCTACAGCATAGGCTTTCGGCAAGGAGAGCAGGTCGGAAGGGACAACGAAATGATGACAAAAGGATATAAGCAAATGTTGTAGACAAGAAAAAGGTTAAGTTCTCTATCTCGAATCCTCTCCCATATACTCTGCTTCTCTTCCTAACTTGCTCGTCGGAGAGTTCGCTGAGGGACTACTCCGTTCCCCGTTGAACTTGCCTGCAGGTTATCTGGTGGGCTTGATCATTTGGACACGGGCTGGAGGAGCTTAGACCTGTCTGATCCATTCACTAGGACGAACAGCATCAACAGTTGGCGCTGTCTGTGGGAACGCTTTGCTCCACGCGCCAGTTGTGATCACTGTTGCCGGAGGCCCCGTTCTAACAACCTCTCTCTCATACCCGTCAAAGTGCATGGTCACGACTAGATCCATGACTTCTCACAATAATGTTACCGACCATCAAAACGACCCCCCTAATCCAAACAACCCACCACAGTACTTTATCGAGCTTACCAACAGCATTAACCGCATGGCCGAACAAAACCAGGCCTTGATAAATGCCTTACTCCAAAGGAACCTTTCGATTCCTCCTTCACCACCTCCAGATATTCCCTCCAACCGAGAAAGAACCCCGAGCCATACTGCCCCCAGCCCCATCCACCAAACCTGGAAGGTTTACAACCTCTCCACCCACACATAAATCCGCCGCCACCACCCCCACACCCGTTGGTTGCAGCACCAGCCCCTGAAGGGGAGGCCAGCAGCGTCCAACCTCTACTGACTGACCAGGGGGACCACGTTCCACTCTGGGACGCCGAGCTCCGAGCAATGAAGCTCCAACTCCAAGGAGTCATACAGAACATTCAGAATAAACCCTCTACCACGGCAAATTCACCATTTGTTGCCTTCATTCAGGACAAACCTTTGCCCGCCAAATTCAAGATGCCCACCATTGACTCCTTTGATGGTATGACAGATCCAGTCGACCATCTGGAGACCTATCGTACACTCATGATCCTTCATGCCTTCCCCGACGAGATCATGTGTCGGGCTTTCCCCGTGACACTAAAGGGGTCAGCCCGATTGTGGTTCAGTCAGTTACCGGCGGACTCTGTCTCCACTTTCCAGTATCTCAGCGACTCCTTCCTCAGCCATTTCATTGGAGCCCAACGCCAACGCCGTCCTGCAACCCAACTCCTCAACATCCGTCAGACCGAGGGGGAGTCACTACGTAGCTTCGTTACCCGCTTCAACACCGAAGCCCTACAAGTAGCGGAGAATGACGATAAGGTCATCCTTACGGCTTTCATGGCCGGGCTGCGATCGTCCGATTTCCTTTTCTCCCTCTCCAAAAACCCCCCGACCTCTATGGCAGCCCTATTATCCAAAGCTCAGAAATATATAAATGCCGAAGATTCACTGGCCGCTTGCCAAGATCCAATATCCAAAAACCTGTCCCCTAAAGAAAAGAGAAAAGACCCGGAACCAAGAAACACCCAGTATAACAGCTTAACGCCCCAATATCCCGACCGACCTCCTCGCACTGACCGGTCGGCACCAGCACGACCCCCCGGTCGGTTTGAGCGGTACACACCCCTCAATTCTCCTATGGAATAAGTTCTCCACCAAATCCAACGGGATTACCCCCTTAAATGGCCCCTACCTTCACGGACCCCTTCCAACCGGAAAGACCAGTCCAAATACTGTCGCTTCCACCAGGACCACGGCCACAACACTGATGATTGCATCAACCTCAAGGATCAGGTCGAGACCCTCATTCGTCAAGGGCGTCTCAGCCGATTCACGGACACCCGCCCGCAACAGAGGCAACGAACCGAGCCCCTCAGAAACAACCGCCGACGTACCCCACCTCGGCAGCCAGCCCAACCTGCCCAAGGCCATGACCGCCTCCCACAACAGCCTCGGCCCCCAGGTAACCCCCCTCCCCCCAGTTTGTGAAATCCGAGTCATTTCTGGTGGCCTTGCTTGCGGCGGACCATCCCGCTCCACTCAGAAAGCAGAGCTCAGGAAAATAAGGCAAGGTTCGGACAAAGCAGTGGACATGGTAGACCGACCTTCTAAGCAGCCCAAGAAGTGGACAGAGCCCATCACCTTCACGGACGCCGATTGTACAGGCATCCGTTATCCTCATGATGACCCCCTCGTCATTTCTGCCCTTCTCTCCAACTATAAGGTCAGGCGGGTTCTCATCGACAACGGTAGTTCGTCTGACATCATATTCCTCAGTTGCTTCCGCCAGCTCAAAATTGGGGAAGAAAGCCTGTCCCCTCTCCAAACCCCCTTGGTCGGTTTCACTAGCGACCGGGTGACCTCCATCGGCTCCGTTGACCTCCCCATCACTATTGGCGAATACCCACGGCAAACTACCAAGTTACTCACATTCCTTGTGGTCGACTGTCCCTCTGCCTACAACATCATCCTCAGTCGTACCGCCCTCAATGCTTTCCAAGCTATCACTTCAACCTATCACCTCGCCATAAAGTTTCCTACCGACCAGGGGGTCGAGACAGTACGGGGAGAGCAGACCATCGCCAGGGAATGTTAGCCGCAGAGGTCGACAAACTCCTTGAGGCCCAATTCATTAAAAATGTCGACTACCCTAAATGGCTGTCAATGTGGTCCTCGTCCACAAGAACAATGGCAAATGGCGACTGTTAGAATTTCCCATCTTTACCTTCACCTACTCCACTACACACTCCACTTCACCTACCTCCACTTCACCACACACTCCACTTCACCTAACCCACTATCACCTCCACTACACCTACTACCACATTTTCTTCTATATATAGATTGTATAGGAATTGTAATTAATCAATCTTGTAATCAACATCAAGATATCAATCAATAATACAGTTTTTTTTTTTTTAACATGGTATCAGAGCTTTGTTAAGAACCTCATATTTTCGCTTCACCGGCGGGCGGCAGCCTCGCCTTGGCCGCCCGCCGGACCTCTCATCATCCAACTAATACAACTCCTCCTCTCTTTTTTTTTTTTTACAACTCCTCCTCTCTTTTTTTTTTTCTCTCGGTGTGCAGGAGAGGGAGAACAACCCCACAACACACAAGCTTCCTCTCTCTTACTGGTTTTATGTTCAACAGACCCAACACACCATGCTCATCATAAGTAATAACCAACAGTGTCTCATTCCACTGAGGACTAGCTCTCAGTGTCTCATAAACCTCCTTCACTAGCTTCTGCCCATTAGCAACATCATGTGATGGATGATCATCATTTGCAGGCAGTCCCTTTATGTCAAAGTATCTCGGCTCGATCACCGACAAGTTAGTTTCAGTGAGGTTCTGAGACATGGAAAGAGCTTGTTCTACAAAGCCAGTCATTGAAGGGATGGGACCAGACCCAAATACCTGTTGTTCAACAGCTTCAAATGAGTGACCCGGATCCGGATCCACAAACTCAGCATCATCTTTGAAACAGATGGATTGAGTTTGAGGTTGGTCTTGGTCTTTGGTTGAAACTGGGTTGCATTCTTTACCTGTGACACCATTGATTGATGGGTTGATAGAGTTCTTCATCCAACCAATCATGTGATCAAAAGATCTGTTCTCCAAAACCAACACAACAATGCTCTCGGCGTATGATTCATCGCCTTCCACAACGAGCAGTCCGCCGGTTACGCCGCCTCCGCCTACGGCTTCCTCACTGGCCGTCCCGGCATCCTCCTCACCGTCTCTGGCCTCGTCTTCCAGCCTGAACTCGTCGTCCAGCCGGAACATCGATTGCTGGAGCAAATCGTCGGCACGATGGAGACAGGTGGCGACGGGTTTATCTCCGGCCATGGGGGTCCATTCTCGGATGGCCGACACCAACTTGTCAAGAGCCTTGAGATTCTGTTCCAGAGATCTTGGTTCTTCATCACTCAACTTCTCTTGATCTGAGTTATTAAAAAAAAAAAAAAAAAAAAAAAAAAACACAGAGCTACCTCTTCTCTCTCTTTCAACTCTCAACTTTTGTAGCTACAGCTACAGACCACGGGTATTTTGATCTTTAAGCAAAATCGAGAATCCGAAGTAAACAGAGATATAAAGTCACTTTTTTGCGAACCAAACTACCTTTTACTAAAGAATACCGTGTGCTCCACTCACATTATTTTTTTATTTTTATTTTTTCTTTACATCACTTTACATCCACTCTCTCTCCTCACTTTGCATCTACCGCCCAAACTTTTTTTTTATACAGCTTATTGGTGCACTCCTTGTTCCCCACTTTCGTTATTTTATATATATATATATATATATCTTTTTATTATATTATATTAAAAAAAAAAAAAAAAATCATCATCTCTCCTCCGTCTACTTTCCAACTCCATTATTTTTATTTATTTTCTCCAAACCACTTTTCTTATTTTCCCATCTTTCATTTTTTATTTCAATTATATTTTTATTATTTCTTTCTTTATTTTTTTTTCACATTATTTTTAATCTTTTTCCACTTCCATTCATACCATATAGCTTTGCACACCAAACCATATTTTATTCATCTCAGGGATCCACCCCGATCACCATTTTACACCAAAAACCATTTTACACCAAAAAAAAAAAAAAAAAAAAAAACAAACAAACAAACAAAACAAACACAAATCGGAACAGTGGGATTTTTCTTCTCTACTCTGCCGCCGGTCTCTTCTTCTTGCCTCCGTCTTGGACGGCCCTTGCCGGTGTTACCTCCATGTTTCCTTGTCCACCGAGCACGTTCACTCCCCCATACTCCTCCACTGCAGCATATGGAGGACCTCCAAATTGGAACATCACGGTGGCCTTCCGCTTCAGCTCCTTGTTTTCTGCTCTTAGCACGCTTATCTCTGCTCGCGCATCCTTATACATGCGTTGGAGCAGAGCCAGCTGGGAGTTTAAATGCTGCACCTCATTTGTCCTACTCTGCAGCCGGTTCGACAGGTTTGTGACCGCCGTCATGTTTTCCACACATGCCTTCAAAGTATACTGATTGGCCTCCACATCCGACTGCCCTGCCATTCTTTGCTCCACCGACCGCATCGGAAAGTTCAACGGAGCAAACTCCGGGGCGCTTGGTTGAGGTTCCAGTGCCACCGCACCAGTTCTCTCTCTCGTTGACTCGTTGAGGTCGGGAAAGAGAGTGAGCAGACTCCGGGAAGATGAAGCCATTTTCTGGGCCACAGAGTATTACAGAGTATCTCTCTCAGAAATCTCTCTCAGACAACAGAGTGTTACGGACTATCTCTCTCAGCAAAACGAAGAAGAGTTTTTGTTTTTTCAGAGTTTTTTCGCAGCTTTTCTCTGCCTCAGCCTCAGCCTCTGTCTTATAGCCGAGGCAGCCACGCGCATCGCGCGCCTCTTGCCACCAGCCGACAAACGGGCACGCAAGCCAAGGCGCCCACGTGCCTCGCCATCATGTCCGGCACACCTTTTGATGAATTGGGCACGCCTTTTGATGGCACGCTTTTTTTTTATGGATTGGGCACGCCTTTTGATGGCACGCCTTTTGAAAAATTGAGCGCACCTTTTGAGGATGCGATTTTTTATGGGTCCGACAAGACTCTGTAAACTGTCCCGACATTGATTCCGGTTAGCTCCTTTATGGGTCCGACAAGACTCTGTAAACTGTCCCGACATTGATTCCGGTTAGCTCCTTTATGGGTCCGACAAGACTCTGTAAACTGTCCCGACATAGATTCCGGTTAGTTTCTACAAGGGTCTGACAAGACTCTGTAAACTGTCCCGACATTGATTCCGGTTAGTTTCTACAAGGGTCCAGCAAGACTCCGTAAACTGTCACAACATTGTCTTCTACAACGGTCCGACATGACCCCATAAACTGTCTTCTACAACGGTCCGACATGACCCCATAAACTGTCTTCTACATCGGTCTGACACCATCATACAGTGTCCTCTACCACGTTATGACACCCCCATACAGTGTCCTCTACAACGTTATGACACCACCATACAGTGTCTTCACCAACGGTCTGACACGACCATACAGTGTCTCCTATCCTTTTTTATTTTTATGTATTTTCTTGTTTTGTCACTCTCTCCAAACTCAAGTTGGTTAGTTTCTCTCCTCCTTGAGTTTGCGGGGGGCTGTTAGAATTTCCCATCTTTACCTTCACCTACTCCACTACACACTCCACTTCACCTACCTCCACTTCACCACACACTCCACTTCACCTAACCCACTATCACCTCCACTACACCTACTACCACATTTTCTTCTATATATAGATTGTATAGGAATTGTAATTAATCAATCTTATAATCAACATCAAGATATCAATCAATAATACAGTTTTTTTTTTTTTAACAGCGACTTTGTGTCGATTACTCTGACCTGAACCGAGCTTGCCCCAAAGACAGCTATCCTCTACCCTGCATAGATCTGCTGGCCGATGCCACGGCCGGTCATCAAATGCTCAGCTTCATGGATGCTTTCTCCGGCTACAACCAAATTCTCATGCACCCGTCCGATCGGGAACATACATCCTTCATCACCGACCGAGGTACCTACCATTACCAAGTAATGCCATTCGGATTGAAGAACGCTGGGGCCACCTACCAACGGTTGGTCAATGCCGTCTTCCATCACCAAATAGGTCGGAATATGGAAGTATACGTCGACGACATGCTAGTTAAGAGCAAACTCTCCACTGATCACCTGACCGACCTGCGGGAGACCTTCGCCACGCTACGCAAGTACCAAATGAAACTCAACCTAGAGAAATGCGTCTTCGGCGTAGGATCTAGGAAGTTCCTGGGTTTTATGGTCAGTCAACGGGGCATTGAAGCTAACCCTGAAAAGATCAAGGCCTTGATTGAGATGCAGTCTCCTAGGACGGTCAAGGAGGTCCAAAGACTCACTGGCCGAGTTGCAGCCCTCAACCGTTTCATTTCTCACGCGACAGATAAGTGCCTACCGTTCTTCAAGGTTCTTCGGCAAACTTTTGAATGGACAACTGAATTTGAAGAGGCTTTCCAGCAGTTAAAGCAGTGCATGGCCAATCCACCCCTTCTTTCACAAGCGATCACGGGCGAGTCCCTCTTCCTCTATTTGGCCGTCTCAAGCACCGCAGTCAGTGCAACTCTTATTAGGGAAGACGACTCTGTCCAATGACCGGTCTACTACATCAGTTGGGCTCTTAGGGGAGCAGAGCAGAATTACCCCCTGTTAGAAAAATTATCCTTAGCCTTGGTCACCGCCTCTAGACGACTCCGTCCTTACTTCTAAGCCCATTCCATAGTGGTCCTCACCGACCAACCCTTGAAGAAGGTCATGCAGCAACCAGAACTTTCTGGCAGACTTATGCAGTGGCCTGTGGAACTCAGCCAGTTTGACATCTCTTACCGCCCTCGAACAGCAATTAAGAGACAGGCTATCGCCGACTTCATCTTGGAATTCACTAATCCTACCCCAATCACTGCCCCTCTACCCCTGCCAGCTCCCATCGAGCCAGAAGACCCTCACTCTTGGACTCTCAACGTCGACGGATCATCTCGCAGGCAAGGTAGCGAGGCTGGCCTTATTCTCACCAGCCCTGAGGGAGGTTATTTCAAATGTGCTCTCCGTTTCTTGTTTGAGGCCAGTAACAACGAGGCTGAATATGAGGCACTGATAGCAGGCCTTCGCCTAGCCAGGGACATTGGTGTCAGCCACATCCGAGTGCTCAGCGACTCTCAGCTCATCGTCGGCCAGATCACGGGTGAATTCGACGCCAAGGAAGGCACAATGCGGACTTACAGGGATCTTGCACTTCCCTTGGTTCGCCTTTTCAACACCTTCCAGATCAGGCAAATGAGATGAGATGGCCCAGCTGGCTTCTGCAGACCAGTCCGCCCTCAGCAGTGGCGTCCGTCTCGAGTACCTATCCCACCCTGCCATTTTCCCCGACCAGCATGAAGTACAATTCCTCCAAAATGAGCCCATCCCTTGGGCGTCGGACATCCTTCAATTTCTGACAGCGGGGGAACTTCCGGATGACCACCAGCACGTCGCCAAAGTCAGGGCACGATCGTCCAATTACATCCTCGTCGACGGCATCTTATACAAACGTGGTTTCTCATGCCCCTATCTGCGGTGCCTCAATCCGACTCAAGCAACTTATGTGATGCAAGAAATTCATGAGGGCATCTGCGGCAATCACTCAAGCGGTAAGTCTCTAGCCCACAAGATACTTCGTACCGGTTATTTCTGGCCCACGCTTAATCGAGATGCGACCGATTTCGTACTCAAATATGATAAGTGTCAGCGACCACTCCCTACTGAGTTGATCACACTCTGCAGCCCTTATCCGTTCGCTAAATAGGGGATCGACTTGGTCGGACCACTCCCTACTGGCCGAGGCCAGACCAAGTTCGCGATCGTCGCCATTGATTACTTCACCAAGTGGGTAGAGGCAGAACCCGCCACCATTACCGAGCGGAACACAACCAAGTTCATTTGGCAGTCGATCGTTTGCAGATTCGGCATTCCTCAGGCCATCATCTCCGAAAACGGTAAACAATTTGACAACGCCAAGTACAGGAAGTTCTGCGCCGACCTCCAGATTCAACCTTGTTTCTCATCCCCTGGTCATCCCCAGGCCAATGGCCAAGTCGAGGTCACCAACCGCTCTCTTCTGAAGATAATCAAAACTAAGCTAGAAGCTGCTAAGGGACTTTGGGCTGAGGAGCTACCGAATGTACTCTGGGCTTATCGCACTACAGCTCGGACGCCCACTGGGGAGACCCATTTCCGCTTAACATACGGCGCTGAGGCGGTTATCCCAGTAGAAGTCGGTTTGCCTACTCCCAGGGTTTCACATCCGGATCCAGCACTAACCGAAGAACTCCGTCGGTCTGACCTCGACCTAATTGAAGAACTTAGAGAGACCACCGCTGTCCGCTTGGCCTCATACAAACAGAAAATGAGAACACACTACAACCGCAAGGTCCGACCAAGGGAGTTCGCTGTAGGGGATCTTGTCTTGAGAGAAGCAACTCTCGCTACCAAAAATCCGGATGAGGGTAAATTGGCAGCCAAGTGGGAGGAACCCTACATTGTGAAAGCCCGACCCTGACGAGGCACTTACCGATTTCAGGACATGGAAGGTCGAGACCTCCCCCACCCATGGAATGTCGAACACCTTAAACGCTACTTTCAATAAGCTCCTATTTTTGTATTGCTCAGTTATTGCATTTTATTTTCGGGAAATTCACACATTCTTGATATTCCCCCACACAATGTAACTTCTTGATTATATATCTCAATTATCCATATGTTGTCTCGGTAACATTCTTATTTGCAGTATTAAAAGCCCCTGCCAGACAGAGCACTAAAAGCCTCAGCCAAACTGAGCACTAAAAGCCTCTGCCAGACTGAACACTTAAAGCCTCAGCCAGACTGAGCACTTAAAGCCTCTGCCAGGCAGAGCACTAAAAGCCTCAACCAGACAGAGCACTTAAAGCCTCTGCCAGACAGAGCACTAAAAGTCTCAGCCAGACCGAGCACTAAAAGCCTCTGCCAGACAGAGCACTTAAAGCCTCTGCCAGACAGAGCACTAAAACCCTCAGCCAGACCGAGCACTAAAAGCCTCAGCCAGACTGAGCACTAAAAGCCTCAGCCAGACTGAGCACTTAAAGCCTTAGCCAGACTGAGCATGAGCCTCCTTGGGCAGTCCGACCGTTCACACCCCCTGCCGGACCGCACGCTAGATGCTCCATCCAGACTGAGCGTGAAACACTCGTCCAGACTTAACATATAGGGCTGGGTCCAAACCACCCATGCAAAACTTCATACCTGTGGAATTCACTAACACACTTAGTCACAATTCCAGGTCCCCGTCTTCACACCACTCTTTGCTTAGTCCAAATTCCATAGACGTTCTTATCATTTTATTACATTTAACTTTCTCAGGCCTATCATTTTATTAAACTTTAAATTCCACTCTGCATTGCGCAGTTTTTAAATTCCACCATCATTTTATTATATTTAACTTTCTCAGGCCTATCATTTTATTAAACTTTAAATTCCACTCTGCATTGCGTAGTTTTTAAATTCCACCATCATTTTATTACATACCTTTCTCAAGCCTATCATTTTATTAAACTTTAAATTTCACTCTGCATTGAATCCTTATTTCAAGCTTCAATTTCGCTCTTATTAACGAGGAGTTCTGCAAACACTTTGCCCAGGCCTCATTTATCTAAGATCCACAAGCAGAAATATTCAAATAACAAACACAACTGAAATTTTATTCGTTCACAACTTTGCACAAAAGTTCATTACAACAATTCATGTACAAAAGTTCATTACAGCAATTAAAAAAAAAAAAAAAACAAACAAACAAACAAAAACAACAAACCAACAAACTATCTTTTTCTCCTTCCGCCCCAGTTACTCCTCTTCACTGGAGAGGAGGTCTTCTTTTTCAATGCCTTCATCCAGGGGGGTTTGTGCCACATCGTCTTCGCCAATTGTTACACTACTAAGGTCTAAGTCTGGGAACAGATCTTCAGCTCTACGTTTGAACATCTTCCAGCCACTGTCCCAGTACTCAGCCATTTCGTGCTTATAAAAGTCCGACTGCTGGAAGCTCTCAATAACATCTGCTTCAGTTCTGCCTCCAGCAGTCGTCCTCGATAGGCCCGCCCCCCAGATTCCTGCCTAGCCAAGCTACTCACGACCGCGGCGTCAACCGCCGTCTGGAATTCGGCAGACCCTTTGAATTGCTTCACTGCTGCGACGCACAGATCGGGATAAGCCGCCCTTTCAGAAGCTGCCTTTACCCTCTCTTCGTCCAGCTCTTTCTGCAGGGCCGCCCTTTCTGATGCCGCCTTCACCTTTTCCGCCTCCAACTCCTTCTTCAGGCTCTCCTTCTCCGCCGCCACCTGCACTCTCTCTGCCTCTAACTCCCTCTGGAGCCTCCCTTTCTCCTCCCCTACCTTGGCGCGCTCGCCCTCCAGTTCCCTCTGGAGATCGCCCACTCTGCTATCTGCCTCGTCCTTTTGCCTGACCAGCTCTTCATTATTGCTCATAGCCTCTTCATGTCGCTCGACCGCGACGGCGCAGGCTCTTTGGGCCTCGTCCAACTTCTTCTGCTCGCCAGCAAGTTGAAACTCGAGCGACACAACCTGGCGGCGTGTGTCCTCCAGCTCTGCCTTAACCGTTTGCAGCTCAGTGTGGGCACTCTCCCAACTTGCACTCTTCTCCTTTAACTTTGCAAGCTGGGCCTTGGTCTCATCCGCCTTGAGTTTGGCAGCCCCCGCCTTCCTCAGCAGGGCCCCTACTAAGGTGGTTACCTCCATTTGAGCGGAGTATAACCCCCTTAGCAGCTCAGCCTCGTTGAATCTGGAGGCCGAGCGCAGGGCTGCCTCTTCTACAATCCCTACAAGGCGATCTGCCCCTGCTCTGGCTGGACCTTCTTCTCCCTCCAGCCGCCCCACCACCGCACGAGCATGGTAGATCGCCGTGGTCCCACCGACTCCTCCTTCTTGAGGTACAAGATCCCCCTGAGGCTGTCCCTCCCTCCTTGGCCTAGGGCCAACAGCCTCATCCTCTACTTGCCTTTCGGGGACGACCTTTGCGACCCCTGCGGCGATCGCCGCCACCACTGGCACCACCTCCATGACCTCTGAGGCAACATCCACCACTTCTGGGCCACCTACCCTTCCTAGGGCCCCCTTCACTTCTTCCCCTTCAGACCCCACGACCGCACTGGTTTCTTTCACACGCATCTCCCTCCTCCTCTTCTGGGCAGGCACTTCCTCACTCTGACTCACTCTCTTCTTCTTCTTTCCCACGCCCAATGCCTCCATCTCCTTCAACGACCTCTCCTTCAAAGGGTCTGCTGGGGGTGGCCGCGGCACAAAATCGCCCAAGTTTTTCTCTCCCAAGAGTTTGGGGCGAGGTCGAATCCGCTCCCTCGCAACAGGTTTTGGTGGCCGGTCGGCCTGGGACTCTTTGAATTGTTGGGCTTTGGCAAGAATGGCCTGATCCTTTGCCTCCTGCACCCTTCTCCTCGCCTCCAACTCCACTCGGTCGAGATCCCCACTACTTGGCTTTGGCCCCAACCCCGCCTCAAACAATGCCGACGGCTGAACGAGCTCGTCCCATTTGGCCTTTTCTCTCTCCCTCCACTCCTTCACCCTCCTCACCTTCCCCTCCGTAGTTGCCCCCAGTTTCAGCTCCACAGACCTGATGGGCACTTTCCACACGGTGCGCGCTCCAAGCCCCCCATTGGCAGACACATAGAACCATCACGGCCGCCACCCCTTGATTGACGATGGCAGACCCGCCACCAACCCCTTCCCCACTGCAGCCTGCAGGGTGACCCACGTCTCCTGCTGCGCCGACGCCTTATAACACGCAAAGAATTCGTCTACTATCATGGCCTCCCCTCCATTTGGCTTCAGCCACGCACTGGCACAGGCCAGCAGGATCTTCCATGCGTTAGGCATTAGCTGCCCCGGTGCTACCTCCAGACGGTTAAGCACATCCACCACCACTTACGGCAGTGGTAACCTCAGTCCACCCTTCAAAGCTTCCTCATAAAGGGAAAACTCCCCTAGCCTGGCGTCAGATGGCCTTTCCGTTGCTGTCGGTAGCAACAACTCTATATCCCCAGGGATCTAGTATTTTTCGCGGATAGCCTCCAACTCCGCCTCAGTAATCATGGATTTGTCAGCCTTCGTGTGCCAATGATCTGGTTCCGCCTAGCTGATTGGCTTTGGAGTTGCTATCATGGTGGAACCGTGGGATCGTACCACCGGCTCCCCCACCCTCTCTGTCCTATACTGCGCCGCTAGCTCCACAGCATCGTCATCTCCAAGCGGGTCCACCCTAACAATCACACTCCCTTCTTCGGCCATTTCTGTGGTATGTCTGCGAATCGCTTCGGCGGCAGGAACAAGGAAATTGAAAAAGTGTTGCAGAGGTGTATTGTGAGCAACAAAGGAATTCACACTTGGAATATTTTGATTTTTCGTACACAGGTAGGTGAATCGAATAATGCCAAAAGCCCACGGTTTGCCCGTATTCCAAGGGTCCCAATTAATTTTCGCCAGTTTGAAAACTTTTCAAAATCATCCGCCAAAACCGTCTCTTCAACACCCACAATGACCTAACGTTTCGTTTCTGATCCAACGCCTAATCTTCCCCCCTTTTGCGGGATGTGGCCATGTGTACAGCCACGATGCACTGTCCATCCCCTTTACCCTGTCTTTTCTACTTCCAATCATCACTTTCCACGCTGCCCCTTGAGCCCCGCACCAATCCACCCGTCCTTCACACGATCAGCCCTCCCCACGGTCGGCCTGCCCTTAACGATCGGCCTTCTCGCGCGGTCAGCTTGTCCTCACGGTCGGCCCCTTGGGTCGGCCTGCCCTCACGGTCGACCCCTTAGGTCGGTCTGCCCTCACGGTCGGCCTGCCCTCAACGGTCGCCCTTCTCGCACGGTCAGCTTGTCCTCACGATCGGCCCCTTGGGTCGGCCTGCTCTCACGGTCGGACCCTTGGGTCGGTCTGTCCTCACGGTCGGCCTTCTCGCGCGATCGGCCTGTCCTCACAGTCGGCCCCCTTGAGTCGGCCTGTTCTTAACGGTCAGCCTGTCCTCACGGTCGGCCCCCTGGGTCGGCCTGCCCTCAACGGTCGGCCTTCTCGCACGATCGCCCCTCTTTACGGTCGGCCCTTTAGCTCGGCCGGCAGGCCCTCCGCTTGGCCTTTGCGCGATCAACCCTCCCCACGGTCGGACAATCCTACGCTCGCCTCACCAACTCAGCCGCCCATCCTGGTTGGACCCATCTTCCTCATACATATTCCCTTCGCTGGTTTGAAGCTGCACTCGGGAATGGGGGACTACTGACATAGACAGGCCCACAAAGGCCATGAACCACTATAAATAACCAGAGCCCATCATTCGGGGCCCAATTCATAACCGTGCCGATAGAGTCCGGAACAGCTGGAATCCAATATGGCACCAAGAACCAACAGCATTCAGACACGCGGCGGGTGCAGGACGAGCCACATCAGCAGACAAAGATCTGCAAAGTTATTGCCACTGCACATCACCATTAATGCAGTCCATCATAGCATTTATTACGACAACACATCTCCGTCGGAATAGGACCCCCTTACCCTGAGCAAGGTAAGCTACAGCATAGGCTTTCGGCAAAGAAAACAGGTCGGAAGGGACAACGAAATGATGACAAAAGGATATAAGCAAATGTTGTAGACAAGAAAAAGGTTAAGTTCTCTATCTCGAACCCTCTCCCATATACTCTGCTTCTCTTCCTAACTTGCTCGTCGGAGAGTTCGCTGGGGGACTACTCCGTTCCCCGTTGAACTTGCCTGCAGGTTATCTGGTGGGCTTGATCATTTGGACACGGGCTGGAGGAGCTTAGACCTGTCTGATCCATTCACTGGGACGAACAGCATCAACAGATAGCATAAGTAATAAGGTTATTATATAGCAATTTTAAAAAAATGAAAACTTGTGAACAATTATGTTAATGTAGATCTTTACTTGATTTTGTTGAAGTATTAATTTCTCAACTTTTGTTTTATATGTAATTTATTAAATTTGAATTATTTTGTCGATATGATTGAATCTATATAAAATTATAGAATAAAATTTGATTTTGATATAGGTTGTGTAGTAGATATATTGAGATAATGATACTGATGATAGTTGTTAATGATACCACTGACCTAAAATCCTAGTTACGCCACTGGCTAGGTGCCAAATCACTTTTGTAATCCTTGCAAAGGAATAAAAGATGTTTAACATCTTGAAAAGAAGCTGTACTGGACAAATGCAACAAATGAAAAAACTTGTTCAGAAAAAGCCATGTATAGCATTTCTGTCCTTTTTGCATGAAGACTCTTTTTAAATGGACTTTAAAAATTTTAAATTATTGAAATGCCTTTTTTCATTAACAAATTATAGTGAGGAAGTTTCGATCAAATTTCTCATTTTTTTTTTCCTTTCTAAACTTTTTTTTTTTCAATAACTTTTTCGGTCTATATAGTTTACTAGAATTTAGAAGTACAAAATTTTTAAATTTTTTTAAAAAATAACTATAAAAAAAATCTCAACCAAAAAATTATGAAAAATGTTAATCTCGAACACAAAGGGAGTTGAATATAAATTGTGGTGGGTAAGAATTGAACCACCAACCTACAGCGGTGCTCCGACGGCTGTTGAACTCTTTTGAACCTACAAACACTCACAAAAGGTAAAGGGTCTGGTTGGAGTGTAGCCTGGGGACATTCCAATACCTAAGTTAGTAAACAACTAGACAAAGGAGCAGAATATATGAGAATGAGTGCAGGTAGAATTGATTGTGTACCTTAACCTTGGAAGTTATTTGTATTTATACTCTGCTCCCACTAACCGTTGTAGGTTGTTGGCTCTCCTCCCACTTCTCACATTAATCCCTTTTCTCTAGAGATCGCGTCCAACCAGGCGCAGAATACTAGGAGTTAGTTGGGCCGAGAACTTAAGAACATGCTTTGACTGAGTTTGTTCCTCAAGGACACGATTCCTAGTACTCTGGTCCTGGTCCCTCATATCTAGACATGGACCCCATTCCTTGGTCCTAGATTTTTGGTCTTGAACCTTCATCTCTGATCCTGGTCTTCTGGACCTAAATCCCTGATTCTTAGACCTCTAGGCCATGTTTGATTCACAATACTAATAGTGAGGTATTAATAATCCTATCAAATTAGTGTGGTATTAACTATCTCACCCCTACCCCATTACTAATTATCCTACAAATTTGTTGGATTAATTATCCATTGGATTAATAGTCCTAAACCAAATGTCAAAACAAACATAGGATGGTTGGGCCCACGGATTAATAATCCTAATCCCATACTTTAATCCTTCCAATCAAACATGCCCCTAGTTTCTTGGACATGTTGTCAAGTTATTCTGGTCCTAAACTTCTGGTCCTACTTTGTTGTAGCTCATTTTTGCCTCCCATATATATATATATATATATATAGGATTAATTACACCAAGAATCCCTCAAATATTAGTGTGGTGGATCTCCGACGATTGTTGAACTCTTTTGAACCTACAAACACTCGCAAAAGGTGAAGGGTATGGCTAGAGAGCAACCAAGGGACACTCTCATACCTAAGTTAGTAAACAAGTAGACAAGGAAGCTAAATGTATGAATATGAGTACAGGTCGAATTGACTTTGTACCTTAACTATGGAAGTTACTTGTATTTATATTGTGCTCCCACTAGCCATTGTGGACCGTTAGTTCTCCATTTACCCCTCACGTCAATCCCATTTCTTTAAGGATTATGTTGCACTAGGTGCGAATTTCTAAGAGTTAGTTAAGCCAAGAATTTAGGAACACGCCTTGACTGAGTTTGCTCCTCAAGGACACACTTCCTGGTGCTCTGGTCCTGGTCCTTCATATCTAAACCTAGACCTTGTTCCCTGGTCCTGAACTTTTGGTCTTTGGGACTTGGATCCTTGATCCTGGACATCTAGTCTTATGGACTTCTTCTCATGCCATTATGGACCTATACTTCTGGTCCTATTCTTCTGTAGCTCATTTTTGTCTCCCATAATTAGTGAATATCGCTTTACCTCCTCATCTAACGGCATGTACATATTAACTTATTTAACTATGAAAATTGTACAAATATATTTCTTTTGGATGAGATTTAAAGGGGGTGAAAATAACACAATTTTATAATTGAGGGAATCAAAATATACAAATTGATAAATGAGAGATAAAATGATACTCAATAATATATATATATATATATATATATATATATCAAGCATTGAAATATAATATTCCAAAATAAATTCATTCACGTGCCAAAAATAAGAAGAAAAAAAGGAATGAAAATTTTCTATTCCTCCCCATTTTTTAAGTTTATATATTGATTTTTCTAAATGACTCTAGAATATTTGCATCACCTTCACTTGCTCAAGTCATTGCATGACTTGTGCCTTGACACCACTTCAAGAATTCTTCCAAGTTTGAGTCTCATAAAACAAATTTAGGAAAATATTTGAGAGTCGTAAAAATGCTCTCTCAAATTTATTAATAATGATATGGTTATCATAAATATTAATTTTTAATTTGTTATATATTCAACAATGTAGAGTTCACCTCCCTTACCATATCATTGTAGGGGTCTCTAATATTTCTCAACAATTTAATATGTAACTGTGGATGTTATGAATCGTCAACATTTTTTTTAAATTAATCAGTAGAAGAATAATTACAAATATAAAAAGTATTACGTCAAACTGACTACTACCACTAGTTTAATAATAACTAGAAAGTCAATAATCATTAAACCCAATAATGCCCAAACTTAGAAAGAAATCACCAAGTCCAATAACTACTACAAACCCAGACTTGAGAAAAAATTATCAACTACTACATACAATCTTATAATAAGAATGAAATAAACACAACTATAAATATTAATAAGTTTCTCTCGATAAAAATTGAATACAGAACCTTACCATAAAGTAATGCTACACATTCACTAAACTGAATGCCCTACTCATAAATTGCTAACTTGACTACCATTTTTCTACACAACATTTATGTCAATATCAGAACAATTCAAGTTTTGACTCCCAAAACAGGTAGCAAATACACTCCCACTGGGACCAAAAAAATGGCCTTAGTTTATAAGGAGATTGTTATCTTATTTGGTGCTTTGCCTTGTGAATGTTTGCTTTTCTAAAGTCAATTGTGGACGATGGAAATTGTTGGTACTAATAGGGACGGAACCAGAATTTCATTATCGGAGGAGTCAAAAGAAGAATAATTTTTTTCACCATATACACAAAACACACATGTATGTATAATATGATATATATAAATTATATATACATAAAAAAAAAATTAAATACCATTGAAGCAATTTCTAATAAGATGAAGAAACTTTTTTGGTGTAAAATAGAAAGAAAATTCAAGATGGAAGAAGAATGACATATATATTTTTTTATATTGAGGGGCCATTTTATATATAAAATGATATATATATTCTTAAAATTCTATGGTAAACAATAACTTTTACAAAAAAAACAAGAGATTATGACCCCCTATAATCTTCTCCTAGTTTCGTCCGGGGTACAAATAACCTAAAGTTTCCCTTAGACATCATCCTTCTAGATGCACGAGGCATAGTTTGAAGGGGAAATTACCTTTAATGATGGTTTTTAAAAATTATTATCTATTAGTAAAAAAAAATTATGATTTTTAATTATTAATATTTATAATATATTTTATTTTTTTTATAAATAATTTTTATGACTATCGCTGATGAGTAATTCTCCATACTTTAAAAGTAATGCTTTTTTATATTTAAATGTTAATTATAATTTTTAAATATTTATGTGGGTATTATATTTACACTCAAAAAATGTTTAAGTGAATCCAATTTTTCAATACATCATATTAAATTATTTAGGGTACGCAAAAATAAAATAAATTAAAAATTTTAAATTACTTTAAAGAAAAGAAAACCTTTCTTTTAAGTTCACGAACATATATGGAATATGATTATGAAATCTAGCATCGACTTTGCTAATACCGACGAAGGAGGACGGCAAAGGAGAAGGAGAGCGGCGAAGGAGGAAGACAAATATTCAACCTGTTTTTTGTAATTATTGTTTGCACTTTCAAAACCAAACAAAGTGAACTTGTTCGGTTCTAAAAGTCCTAACAATAATCACGAAAAATAGGCTGAATATTCGTTTTTATGTATAAAAAAAAAAAATCAATAATTGTACTTCAATATTTATGTGAATACTTGCATCTTCTTTGATGGATTGTTTCAAAAAATTATTTTGATTATTACTCTCACCTATTGTTTGATTTTGTTCAAACGTTCTTTTATTTGCAAGTAATAATATAATAAAAATAATGATCTTAATGATAGTGGTGAGTTTTGGCGGGGTGAATTAGAATTTTGGAATGAGGAAGAAAAAGAAGACAAGATAATTTAAACTTGAGAAAGAATACGAAGATATTTGAATAAGAAGAATACGTACAATTGATTATGATGTACCAAGAGAAAAAAATAATATTCTATTTTAATGTTTAATATGTGTTGTCTTTATTAATAAATTCGCATTAAAATATAATAAGAATTAAAAATTTTAAACTTAAATTGAACGTACTTAAATAATTTTTTAATTTAAATAGAATGGCCCTATTTTGTGGAATAATTGATGAGAGGTCCTAAAATTGAAACTCGAGTAAGGTAGGTTCTCGTGGACTGATCCAATTAGTTCGGCCCATGAGCATCTCATTCTAACGATATATTTTGTTTATCTTTTTATATTTGTGTGTAGATTTATGAAATAAATTACACTATTGACTCTATAATTATTGTCACATAATTTTAATATATTTCATAAATTAAATTACAAATATATTATTTAAGATTTACTTAAAATACAAATTATCTCTTATGAATTTAGAAATTATAATATGCCACTTCAAGTTTCTAATTACATAACAAATGACATATTTTATTAATAAATATCATCAAATCAATTAATAAATTTTAATGATGTCAAAAATATATTTCAAATAATAATTCAGGTAATTTTATAATTGTATAGGAGAATAGTTAGATTTCACTTTTTCTGTTAATTTCTTTAAATAAAAAATTCTGACAAGAGGATATTTTTAATTTTTAAAATCACATGGTGCAATTTATATATTAAGCAAACCTCAGACGATATATTTATAATTTATCAAAAAAATAAAATCATGTATTTATAATTTATTAAAAGTCATCAACTTTATAAGTTTTTTTTTAAAATAAAAGTTTGTGACTTTATCACTAATTAAATTATATAAAAACTTTGTGACGAAAAGACTTGGGATTATAAACACATTTTTTTTTAATGCATTTTTTATATAAATGTCATCGTAAAAATTTGTGACTTTATCACTAGTTAAATTATATAAAACTTGGTGACAAAAAGGCTTAGGATTATAAACATAGTTTTTTTAATGCAATTTTTATAGAATGATTTAGCCTTTTGTAATTATTTCATTTCAAATTCAAATAGGTCATAATTTCAATTTACTATTACCACGTCATTTTAAATGAGGGTTTTATATAAAAGTTCAATTTACTTGTGTACCGATTTTCTTTACTTAAATTAGTCATTTTCTTCTCTTTTGAATGTAATGCACCAAACCAATTAGGTGCCTCAAAGGCACACGTTCTTGCTAAAAAAAAAAAAAAAGAAAAAGAAAACACATAAATGTGCAAGCGTGCTTCTTTTTTTTTTTTTTCTAAAAAAATATTTCATTTAATAAGTTTTAGAAAAAGATGACTGCAATATGAAAGCAGTTTCCTTAAATAAAAAATTAAAAAACTCAAAAGAAAAGCAAACAATATGTAATTTTGCGGAAAATTTTGTAAGAGGTTGGTGGGCAGCATAAACATTCAGCCAAAGCAATTAAGACCACAGACAAGTGGGTTTTTTTTTTTTGGCAACTAAAATTCATAAAAAGACAAAATAAGTTAACATAATTAATAAAATAAAATGTCATATCAAATCTATAATCATTTATCTTACAAACATTACATCCGACTATAAAAAAAATTCAACTATCTTTTCAAATATAAAAATTTAAACCTAATAAAATGACAAAAAATTATAAAATAGCCTACTTTTCAAACGAGGCCAATGACCACTTATCCCACAACTGTAGCAAAAGACCCCCCCCCCCCCCAATCCAAAGAGTTGACAAAACGGTAAAAATTTGATAATAAAATCCAAAATCTCAAGTTTAAATTTTTCAAAAGACCCCAAGAAGTTTGCACTGTCAACTTTAAAACCTCTAGATATTAGTTCTTAACTGTCCAAATATAAGTTAACTCGAGTCCAATTGAGCTAGTTGGGTGGGAGATACCCTAGATTTAAATAAATAAACAAATAAATAAAAAATAATAATTTAATAATCAGCAGCCAAGTGCATTTGTGACAACTATCCCTGTTCCCATAAGCCGCCCATAAGCCCTACCATACTGCACATCACAACATAGAACAAAGAAAATAAGCAAAAGGAAAAAACATCATCAGTCATAAAATCATCAATTCCATAGCTCTAATTTGGGGTAGCTTTAGTCTGCCTGGCAATGGGGTTTACAGTGTGTTGTTACATCATAATACATAGAAAATAACATTTTTACAATGATGAGGCATTTTAGCAGAGATCAATACATTTCCTTTTCTGGGTGAGATTAATCCAGAGACTCCAGATTAATTTGTAAGAAGAGTAAACCAGAGATGCAATAACACAAGCAGAGACGTACCTCCTTTGCAATTCATTGACATCAAACACCATTTGGAGTTCGGCGATGGAGGAGCAGATGACTGAGCAACTAACAAACTTCAAATATTGAAGTCCACTGCACAAATTCTCATGCACTGATCAAGGGTCAGTTCACATACTTAGTGCTGGAATAAGTGCAGCTTTCATTTGCCAAGATTTGCAAACAATTTTTGGTACGATCTTCCATGATTATGCTCCTTCCCCAAATAACTGACTTCTTACAGAATTCACTATCTTGTCCAGAACCCCATCGTTTTCGGCCAGATAGCGTTCAGCTTCCTGTTTATTTTTCAAAACTTCCCCTTCTATGAAGAAGTTGTTTCCTTCTTTCATAATGATTCCATGATCACACGCCAATTCCAAGACCTCGGACTCGCAGCAAATGCCTCTCCCGAACTTTATCCCCAGTTCAGCCTTTTTCATTGGAGGTGCTAGTTTGTTTTTCATCACGTGCACACAAATCCCGAGGCCAGTGACCTACACAACAGACAAAACGAAGACTTCAATAGCTGAACAAAAATGGAAGCACAATGAACTTCTGTTCTACAAAAATTTAATCACGTCAAATTTAGGATTAACTCTTATGATATCAAGCCATCTCTGGTTGAACTTTGATGCCATCTCTACCATAATTAGAAAGTTTTCCTCTTAAGAACTTGCTTCAAAATCATTCTCTTTTAGCAGCTTCTTCTTCTTTTTTTTTTTACTTTTTTTTCTCTTTTAGCAGTTATGTTTTCCTTTAATCAGTTTTTTTGCGCCATGAAGGACTATACAGTTAGGCAAAATTCCATGAATGTCGTATTTTTCCTTTGATTAGGGAGCGGTAAATTATGAACCAAAAAGAGACTAACAAAAACAGGACAAATATTTTCAAGGAACAAGCCAAAACCTGATAGCAAAGATGCAACTGATCAAAGGAAACTACTATTTTCCCTCCCCACTCTTTGAGAGAGAGGGGGAAAAAAAAAAAGAACAGGAACAGAGACTGTTGGTTTGTCTTCCATAGAATAATCTATTGCAAAAAACTGGAACTGAATTGGTTGATAGAGAAACTTAACAGAACCAAGCATTAAGAGAGGTTAGATTCATCACTAGAACCTTGGGAACTTGTTCATGCACATAAATGCAATATTTGTAAAAGTTTTACCTTATCTTCAGTCTTGAGCAATCCTTTTCTCTGAATTTTCATCCGTATAGCTGCATAGAATTGCAAGGCATTTCCACCACAAGTTACCTCATCCGCATGTCCAAAGCCCTTCACCGATCTTACTTTTGATCTCACCTAGATGTGAGCAATGAGCCAATAACCCAAAATTAAATATCAGCAGCTCTACAATCTGATTTATAATCATTAAAAGGATCAATGACTTCCGGTAACTAAGTTCAACCTGATTAACAAATACAATTAGAGTCTGAGACTGGCATAATGAATAATGAATTTTTCGTAATGCTTGGGTCATTATTTGTGATTGTACATCCCTGTAAGTGCCACCCACAAGAACATCAAGTTCACACTGGGGAACAAGAGCAGCCACCTGCAACGCAAAATTAACACGTGGTAAACAGGATGAAAAGCACGAAAACAATGACTCTTGGAGGAAGGAAAATAAGTCATGGTGAACAAGACGTAAATTGTTCACTTTTTTAGTGATTATGGTGTCAATTCATTAATTAAAAGCAAGACAGGCTGTAATATCATTTATAAAGAATACAATGCCAAGTCAATAAGAATCGATAAGATTCAAATCCTATCAAAACGATGGAGTTACCAACAAGAAAAGATGGGGGTGCTTGAGGAATAGAGTTGAAATACATCAAAATGCACAAACCTTAAAAGCTGCATAACAAACCACATGGTGAAAGCATTTCCCATCTAGAAGAACTATAAATCTTACAAAATCATCATTAAATTCAAAATTACGGAAGCATTATAACATTATGTTAGTCAACAGTCCATCACACTGAAGCATATGAGATTGGCTGGAGATATTCTAAAATTAAAAATATATATATATATATATTCCTTTTCTGAAGCAAGTTACGGATAATATAATATGAAGGAAAAAATCATTTCTCAGACATCATCTATACTTCAATTATATGATTTCTTTCCGTATGAAAAGGTAGCTTGTTTATACACAAACTAAGTTTGCAACTCTCTTCTTTTGCCAAGTGGAAAAATAGATATCTGGATTTGTTAAAGTTGAAGATCTCAACTTCACGGTGAAGTTGATCCATTATAGGACTAACTTAGACTCTCTTTGGTAATCTAAACTGTTCATCTTATACAGCTAACAGAGAAAATTATCTATCTAAAAAACCAAGTTGATCCAATATCGATTGTCATACTATTAGATCATTTTTATCTATACAGTTTACATGTTTTTAAGAATAAACCGTTCATTTGTTATAATATATATGTTATTTGATCATATTATTACCCATATTTGATCAACCCAATTTTTGGCATGCTTATTCTTTTTAGCTTGTCATATGAGACAAATAGTTTAGATCATTGACATAAATACAGATTAATCTCACAACGTGCCAACTTCGCCTATGAAGTTGAGATCTTCAACTTCAGCAAATCCGAACTCGAAAAATAGAGGCATGTTATCTTGTCGAACATCCAATTGGCATTGATAATTTGTCACAGTTTGTTCAGATATGAGTTCACACTTCACATCATTGTCAAAATAGAAAAGTTTATAGTAGTATGATCAATACATTGGTTGCAACATGGTTTACTATCATACAGAAAGTTTGCAAACTTTTGAAATGAGACTGTCAAGAATCAGGGTTTGCCCCACCGTCAAAGACCAGAAGTATATAGCAGGGTAAAATGCCAGTGGATGAAGTTTTTAAAGGCGAACGTGTAATGTGATGCATTTCCCCTCATGAGGCAAGGCGTAAGGCTTAACGCATCAAGGCGTAAGCATTTCAAATTTCAAATTTTTATATTTAGTAAATAAATTAAATATTTTTTAAAGTACTAAAAAATATTAAATATAAGGTGTCTTTGATGATTTTGCATAACACCAAAGAGAGTGGCGTAGAACCTCTCTGTATTATTATTCAGCAAAAACTCCCTTTAGTCGAAAGGCTCACAATTATATTTATTAATAAGAGAAAGATCTAATCCTAATAACCCTAGGAATGATTAAAAGAAAAATAAAATATTAACAAATAAAACTAATCCTAAATTGACTAAACTTTTGGCTTGACAGTAGCATTTAGTATTGTTGAAATCAAGTAATATAGGAAAATAACCAAAAATATGAAAATTTTCCTAAAACATACACCACAAATCATGGCTGCATTAGATAAGCATCAAAAGTTGTTCAAGGATAAGATGGCAAGAATAATATAGAGACATATTTGTGTGCTGGAGTAAAAAGTTCAAAAACACATAAAATGGAAGAGAGAGAGAGAGAGAGAGCTCACACTATCAACCACAATTACATCTATTGATCCACTTTTGGTCAGTGTATCAACCATGCACAACAAATTTTCAGCAGAATCTGGTTGAGAAATAAGGAGGTTTTCTGTGTTTACACCTATTGCTTCTGCAAGGGAAGGGTCCATCGCATTCTCCACGTCAAGATATGCACAATAACCTACAAGAAAGACAATTCCGTGTTCACATATGACAATTAAGCTACCTGAAATGATAGGCATACACTCCAAGAAAGACAAAAAAAACACTTGAAACTCAAGGAATATTTCATATGACAAGACATGGTTGGTTCTCACAACACGTATTTTCAGCACTGCATCTCTGGAATCGAACTTACTTACATCACAATCAAGATTACATATGTCCAAAACTGACTACTTTTATTAGGAACTTTCCAACAAAAAATTAGTTCTAATTACAGCATTAATGAAATAATTATAGAAATGTTTCAGAGTCAAATTCAAACAGATAAAATGAACTTGAAACTCCTTTTTTTGTTGCCTCTTTCAGTAGAGAAAAAGTCCATTCAAGACAACCAGAATCTGACATCCATCATCTACTTCTAAGTTCGGAAAAATCTAATTCTTAGACTTTTATTTATTTATTTATCAACAACAAATTTTTTTTTATTAAAGAAGAAAAGAAGTACGAAGTGAAAACAAGGAGTCCTCATCAAACAAAACTAGACAGCTCTAATCAATACAAAGAAAGTAAACTTATACATCACAGATAGCTCTCCAATCTCTAGAAATCGAAAAAAGAGGGGTCCATCTAAATGAAGTCGAAGCAGAGGGCCCCAACACTATCCCACAAAGATGCTATATTATCAAATTTGTCTTCAAAGATCCTCGCGTTCCTTTACATCCATATATAACCCAAAACAGTGCGGAAACGACACAACACCACAACACTTAACACCCCCCCCCCCCCCCCAAAAAAAAAAAAAAAAAAAAAAAAAAAAAAAAAAAAAACTCGAATCGTGCTCACACACATGCCCGGTACCACCTAAGGGATATCAATCATGCAAGACAGACGATGCCAAAAATCTGAAGTCACTTGAAAGTATGTTGTGAATTTTCCAAACAAAAGCTGGAAGCTGGAATCAAAAGAAGCAGTAATGTATCCTCACACCTTACGGGATGTTTGATATGATTTTTGTGGGATGGGGAAAAGATGCAGTACTGCATCCTCACACCTTAGGGATGGGAATTGATAATACCATGGGATGACGGGATTCATAATAAATAAAATATTGGATGAGATTATATAAACCATGGGAGTACTTGTACTATGTTTAATTAGGGTGGGACATAGCATGCAATACGAATAATGTATGTCTTTTACCATTAGATGGAGCGATGTAATTAATATCATGACATGGGACTACCAATACCTCGGGGAGTGTGGTACTGGTAAACCCACCATTTTGTGGGATTAGCAATTCCATTGGATCATCAATCCCAATCAAAGGCCAAAACAAAAAATTGGATTAAGAAACACGAAAAAACATGTGGCTCCCCCAGTATATGTAATCCCCCAATCCTCTGTTCCTGTCAATCAAGCAGGCCCTGTATTCTTTGGGTATCTTAATATTTTGTACTTTTATACATGCTGATATTTGGCTATTTTAGAGTACTATCGGTAACATTCATAATTTTCCTATTATTTGTTAAAATATATTATCACCTACCACCTCCACTCAACTCACCTACCACACACACTCACCTACTTCCCAATCCTCTCCTATATAATGAGTACCTCACCATCTGTAATTTACACATCAATACATCAATCAATAATACATCAGTTTTTTTACATGGTATCAGAGCAAGGTTAAGCACTTACTATTTTTCGCTTCACCGGCGGGCGGCAACCTCGCCTTGGTCGCCCGCCGGACCTCAATCTATTTCGCCGGATCTCTACACATACGGCTGCCACATTTACCAGTGAGTAGCCCGCAGCTTTCTTTCCCTCTCCTCATGGACCGCCTCTCTCTCTCTCTCTCTCTAAAACTTGTTCACACCGAGAGGAAAGAAGAACCAGGCGAGGGTTTCTCTCTGCTGAATCAAGGGCTTGTTCCTCTAAATTTAGAGGTTGTTATTGCATTGTCCGAACACGCCATGGCAGAGAATCTCCAGCCGGAGCCGCCGCCAGATCTCGCCGCTCCGGACGGTCGCCGGAGTGAGTTGACTCGGACCAACTTGGAGTCTTCCTCTGTAACCGTCGATCATTCCAAGGATTTCATTCACCGGAATACAAATGTGGCACCGTGCACGGCATGGACGGATGAGAAGCACAATTCATATCTTGATGCTTTGGAAGCATCATTCATTAAGCAGTTACACCAATCCCTGGGTTTGCCATTCTGGCATTCAGAACAGATCACAATTGATTCTAATCCATCCCAACAACTGCCTGTCAATGCTGGTTATTCTTCTGACCAGTTCACATTTCTACGTGATGGCCCTTGGAAGAAGATCAAATTTGAGAGGAACCAGCCTTTACTACATGGCAGACCTATGCACATGGGCATTTTATCTCTCTCTCTCTGCAGCCACTTTCTTTTATTTTAATACATGCTTATTATACTATATTAACTACAGCACCCACAGACTCCACCCACCAAAGCCATCATGCTGTTCAATGCGCCATATTATTCTTATTATTATTATTATTATTATTTTTATTAAAAAAAAAAACAAAAAACAAAAAAAAAAAAAAAAAAAAACAAAAAACACACCGACGGGAATTGCCTCTTCCCCATTACTACATTTTTCTTATTATTATTCTTTCCAAACAACAACAAAAAAAAAAAAAAAAAAACACAAACCAATTTCCAACTTTGCACAACAGCCCATCTTTTATTCACGCCGGGGATCCACCCCGATCACCATTTTACACAAAACATAAAAAAAAAAAAACAAAAAAAAAACAACCAACAAACAAACCACCCACATCCACAGGTGGAATTTTTCTTCTCTACTCTGCCGCCGGTCTCTTCTTCTTGCCTCCGTCCTGGGCGGCCCTTGCCGGTGTTGCCTCCGTGTTTCCCACTCCACTGGACATGATCACTCCCCCATACTCCTCCACTGCAGCATATGGAGGACCTCCAAATCGGAACATCACGGTGGCCTTCTGCTTCAGCTCCTTGTTTTCTGCCCTTAGCACGCTTATCTCTGCTCGCGCATCCTTATACATGCGTTGGAGCAGAGCCAGCTGGGAGTTTAAATGCTGCACCTCATTTGTCCTACTCTGCAGCCGGTTCGACAAGTTTGTGACCGCCGTCATGCTTTCCACACATGCCTTCAGAGTATACTGATTGGCCTCCACATCCGACTGCACTGCCATTCTTTGCTCCACCGACCGCATCGGAAAGTTCAACGGAGCAAACTCCGGGGCGCTTGGTTGAGTTTCCAGTGCCACCGCACCAGTTCTCTCTCTCGTTGACTCGTTGAGGTCGGGAAAGAGGGTGAGCAGCCCGCGGGAAGACGATGAAGCCATTTTCTAGGCAACAGAGTGTCACACAGTATATCTCTCAGAACTCTCTCTCAGAAAACAGAGTGTTACAAAATCTCTCTCAGAAATCTCTCTCAGACTATCGCTCGCAGGTTTTTTTTTGCCTCAGCCTCAGCCTCCGTCTTATAGCCGAGGCAGCCACGCGCATCGCGTGCCTCTTCCCACCAGCCGACAAATGGGCGCGCCAACCAAGGCACTCACGTGCCTCGCCATGATGAATCCGGCACACCTTTTGATAAATTGGGCACGCCTTTTGATGGCACGCCTTTTTAAAAAATTGAGCGCACCTTTTGAGGATGCGATTTTTTAAGGGTCCGACAAGACTCTGTAAACTGTCCCGACATTGATTCCGGTTAGCTCCTTTATGGGTCCGACAAGACTCTGTAAACTGTCCCGACATTGATTCCGGTTAGTTTCTACAAGGGTCCAGCAAGACTCTGTAAACTGTCACAACAACTGTCAGAACATTGTCTGCTACAACGGTCCGACATGACCCCATAAACTGTCTTCTACATCGGTCTGACACCACCATCCAGTGTCCTCTACACCGTTATGACACCACCATCCAGTGTCCTCTACCACGTTATGACACCACCATTCAGTGTCTTCACCAACGGTCTGACACGACCATACAGTATCTCCTATCTTTTTTTATTTTTATGTATTTTCTTGTTTTGCTCCTCTCTCCAAACTCAAGTTGGTTAGTTTCTATCCTCCTTGAGTTTGCGGGGGGCTGTTAAAATATATTATCACCTACCACCTCCACTCAACTCACCTACCACACACACTCACCTACTTCCCAATCCTCTCCTATATAATGAGTACCTCACCATCTGTAATTTACACATCAATACATCAATCAATAATACATCAGTTTTTTTACATTGTACAATTTCCAATTTTTCACACTATATCAATGCAACTGAATGAAACTTGTAGTTCAAAACTCAAATGTATATGATCTACTTTAATGTTTTGAAGCAGAAAATAATAATATCCAATTTGTTGTGTAAAGGAATTCATTTGCGTGTGTATATTATATATATATATTCACCAAAAGAAACCTGGAAAAATTTGATTGATAACATCAAGGGGCCAAATACAATCATGAATAACAGTGTGCCTATGCCAATCAAGCAGCCTTTTCTGTCCATACTCCAGTCTTGTGAAGCAAGGTCTTGTTTGGCCGACAAGCGGCCCACCTATACAATGCCTTCAGGTAAAAAGGAACTTCCTAAGTTCAGCCTCCACTAAGTTCAGACAGTCATGTTTGGGAACAACCACCCTTTTCATCTTTCCCAAATACTGTACATAATACAAAAAATTATACAAATGCATACTCAAAGCCACAACAACACTGAAAGAAAAGCCAAATGAATTTTCATATCAAAAACAAAAAAGCCTAACAAACCAATAAAAGAAAACTAACATAAGTACTTAAAAGATACTTTTATTGTTTCCAATTGGATGCATGCATTCTGAAGCAGAGACACGTCTGCTTTTGGTATTTTTTCACTTTGCCTACACTGTTGAATGAATTCAAACATTTTCCCCTTAGTCTTTTGTCAAACCAAACTTGCACAGCACACGTTAGCCATGGAAAATTATGCTATGAGTTATTTACAAGATTCTCAAAAGCAGGCTTCACATAACTTACATGAATTCATGATGAAGAAAGCAAAAAGAAAAATTTCATCAGCATGCACTATTAAAGACATCCACAACAAATGTAGGACAAATGGGTTAAACAAGAAATTAATCAGAGCATCACCAGAGGCATGCCACTCAAAAGCATAAAAATTGCCTGGAACAGTCACCATGAGTTCACTACGCAAAACCAAAACCACACATTTCAAAGTGCAAAGTAGAAGCCAAATATGATGATTTAAAAACAAAAATAATTTCAAGCCATGTCAAAGTACCATGACAAAATCGATAAACCACCCAATAGAAGAAAAGGGCATAGCTCTTTGTTGTGATGATATAACTCCAACACTAAATTTGACATGGTACTATTTAAGTATATTCATATTTAAACCTTGATTAATGTTGACATATAATCAAGTACTAGGATATTTTAGTTATTGTAGAAAAATTTAATGTATAAAGAGAAATAGAGAATTGTATAGATATTGATTGTATTATTGATTGTTGTTTGTAATTGTTAAATTATTGAATGCTACAATGATTCCTATATATAGAAGAGTAGGTGGTAGATGGAGTAGGTAAAGTGGAGGTGGTAGGTGGAGTAGGTGAAATGGAGGTGGTAGTGGTGTAGTGGGTTTAGTGGAGTAGGTGAGGTGGTAGTGGTGTAGTGGGTTAGGTTTAGTGGAGTAGGTGAGGTGGTAGTGGTGTAGTGGGTTAGGTTTAGTGGGTGAAGTAGGTGAGGTGGTAGTGGTGTAGTGGGTTAGGTTTAGTGGGTGAAGTAGGTGATAGGTTTTAACAGTCCCCCGCAAACTCAAGGGGGATAGGAACTAACCAACTTGAGTTTGGAGAGAGTAACAAAACAAGAAAATACATAAAAAATAAAAGAGGATAGGAGACACTGTATGGTCGTGTCAGACCGTTGTAGAAGACCGATGTAGAAGACCGATGTAGAAGACACTGGCTCGTGTCGGACCGATGTAGAAGACAGTTTATGGGGTCATGTCGGACCGTTGTAGAAGACAGTTTACGGAGTCTTGCTGGACCCTTGTAGAAACTAACCGGAATCTATGTCGGGACAGTTTACAGAGTCTTGTCGGACCCATAAAGGAGCTAACCGGAATCAATGTCGGGACAGTTTATAGGGTCATGTCGGACCGTTGTAGAAGACACTGTATGAGTGTGTATATAGGCTGCCCAAAAGATATACATGTAGATATATATATCGAGCCCGCAAAAGTCGCGCCCTCAAAAGGCGCGCCCACTTTATCAAAAGATGTGCCCGACAGAAATCATCGAGCGGCGAGCCATCAAAAGGCGCGCCAGACACGCGGCGATGCACGTGACCGACAGAACGCGTGTCGGCCTCTTCGTCAGGGTCTTTATAAACCGAAGCGGAGGCTGAGGCTTGGAAGCATAACAAACCAGTTGAAACCTCTGCATTCTCAGAGAGCTTGTCTCGAAGAGCTGCAAATCTTGAAACACTCTGTAACCAACCTTGTCTGACAGTACCAATCGGTAATCGCTGCTTCTCTGAAACACTTAGCAACCCAAAAACATGGCCTCTTCTTCCCGTCCAGCTACCCAGAACATGGCCTCTTCTTCCCGTGGTCTGCTTACTCTCTTTCCCGACCTCAACGAGTCCACAAGAGAGATAACCGGTGCGGTTGCCCTTGAACCTCAACCAAACGCCCCTGAGTTTGCTCCGTTGACCTTTCCTATGCGGTCTGTGGAGCAAAGAATGGCAGCGCAATCAGATATTGAGGCGAATCAGTATACTTTGAAGTCATGTGTGGAAACCATGACTGCGGTCACAAACTTGTCGCACCGGCTGCAGAGTAGGACAAATGAGGTGCAGCAGTTAAACGCCCAACTGGCTCTGCTCCAACGCATGTATAAGGATGCGCGAGCAGAGATAAGTGTGCTAAAGGCGGAAAATAAGGAACTGAAGCGGAAGGCCACCGTTATGTTCCGATTTGGAGGTCCGCCATATGCTGCAGTGGAGGAGCAGGGAGTAGTGATCGTGCCCAGTGGAGTGGGTGCGGGAAACACAGAGGCAGCACCGGCAAGGGCCGCCCAGGACGGAGGCAAGAAAAAGCGACCCGCAGCAGAGTAGAGAAGCAAAATCCCGCCTGTGGATGTGGTTGTTTTGTGTGTGTGTGTGTGTGTTTTTTTTTTTTTTTGGTGTAAAATGCTGATCGGGGTTGATCCCCAGCATGAAGAAATGACAAGTTTGTAAAATGTTTTTTTTTTTTTTTTTTTTTTTTTGGGAGTGTTGTGTTGAAAAAATAAAAATAAAATGAAAGAAAACAAGGGAGAAAGAAAATAGATAAAAAAAAATATGTATAGATGGATTATATGAAAAATATCAGGGTGATTGTTTCAAAAATAAAGTGGGGGTATGTAAAAAGGAGGAAAAGTGATTTGGAAAAAATAAATAAAAAATAAGTGATTTTAAAATCAAATGGAGGAGAGTTTGAGTAATAGAATATAATAAAAAGAGATATATATATATATAAAGTAAAGAAGGTGGGGAACAACATGATAAGGGTGTATTTTAAAATGATAAATAAAAGAAAGTTGAAGACAACATGATACCGGTGTGTATGGATGTGATAATGAGAGTGAAACAAACTTTGTGAGTGTGATTAAATAAATAAAAGAAGAATGGGTGTGCTTTCCTTAGTGCTCCTCTCTCTGCCTTCAAAGTCGAGATTGGTCTCTCCAAACGAAGGCTCAACATTCAAATCATTGTAGTCCTCTGAAAAGGTTCTAACCATGTGCCACAAAATTGGCCCCACCATTATTTGCCTGATAGATAGATGGCTGGAAGCCCTTGACAACACCAGCACCACATATGGACAAATGCATACACACACAATCACAGCGCTGGCACCACCGATGAGTATGGTGGATAGCCTCCTGTGGGCCATCTCTAACACCTCATCATCTCTATAACCAGATACTGATATTAAACAGAATGTTAATATAAATATCAGCAGCCCATAATCGTATCTTGCTTTCATTCTTGGAAAAAATCTTATGAATGTCACTACTGCAGCTAGTATGAAGACGAAAAAGCCCAAGTAGTATGGGCTCACATATTTCTCCAGAAAAACTAGCAATTCGATGAGCTCCAACGCCAAGAGTACTAGCAAGCAGTGTTGCAAAACCCCTATTTACACCCCTTCCAAGTGTTGCACCCACAGAGAAGTCAAAGACAACAACAATAGTAAGAACAGCCCACATTGCAGAGACACCAAAACCATCATAGAGAGGGTCACAGTAGTAGAACTTAAAAGGTTGAGAAGGTGGTTGATCTTTGTATGTAGAGAAGTCGCCTCTGGTGGCGGCGAACTGGAAGCTATATGTATTGATAGAGATGACAGCGGAATAGGTTGAGGTCCGGCGGGCGGCTAAGGTGAGGTTGCCGCCCGCCGGGGAAGCGAAAATACTAGGTTCTAAACCTGCTCTGATACCATGTAGAAAAATTTAATGTATAAAGAGAAATAGAGAATTGTATAGATATTGATTGTATTATTGATTGTTGTTTGTAATTGTTAAATTATTGAATGCTGCAATGATTCCTATATATAGAAGAGTAGGTGGTAGATGGAGTAGGTAAAGTGGAGGTGGTAGGTGGAGTAGGTGAAATGGAGGTGGTAGTGGTGTAGTGGGTTTAGTGGAGTAGGTGAGGTGGTAGTGGTGTAGTGGGTTAGGTTTAGTGGAGTAGGTGAGGTGGTAGTGGTGTAGTGGGTTAGGTTTAGTGGGTGAAGTAGGTGAGGTGGTAGTGGTGTAGTGGGTTAGGTTTAGTGGGTGAAGTAGGTGATAGGTTTTAACAGTTATTGTTGGGAGAGTTTCTAGAAAGTTGGAGATCTTGCTACAAAGAAGTCGGAAAGGAAGTTTTGGCAGACTACGGCAATGTGTCTTCTTTGGACTATTTGGCAATAATGTAACAAGAGAACTTCTGCAGATGTTCTACTTCCCTCGTGTAGTCTGAAAGAATCTCATCCTTTCTCTACTTTTTTTGGCTAAAAGAGGACAGTCATTTCTTTGTTTCTTCTTTTGTGCAGATTACGGATATCTAGCTTTTTATTTGCAACATTTTGACTCTAGATTATACATTAGCATCCCTACAAAATACTCACAAAATTTCATGCAAAATTTACATAATTTAATATAAATATTAGATATTTATTTCAAACAATACAACTGACATATAATTTCAATACAGAAAAAAATGTATCCATATTTTTGGATTGCCAATGTATCTTATCAATGTTTTTTCTCACTCACAACCAGACATCTTAGTTGCTACGCTAAAGTTGAACACCATGGTGAAATTGGCTTGCATGATAAGCAGAAAACATTTTCAGACTCGTGAGACACTCCTCTGGATCTATGTTTATAAGATTATTTTGATAATGATATAAGTAACCACAGTCCCCAGAATTTGAAAAGAGTGCCTTCCTAGGATCAATGGATCACAAAAGCTAAAATTGTCTTTGGCAGCAAAAATTCATGATAGTTTACCACCATCTATTCAAAAATTCATGGTAGTTTACCATCATCTATTCCTTTGATATTGGCAACATTCAATGTTCAACCTAAAATCTTTCTATTACCCTCAGTCAAAAACATTGTTCTGCCCAGAATATTTGAAAGGTGCTCTAGAAGACCTAAAAACATGCCCCTTGCATGAAGGGATAGGCACAATGCTTAACTGCATTTTTCTACATCTGCCATTCCATTTTAGCCCATGCATATATATTTGAGAGCAATTTAGGCATGACACCACAAAAAGACAATACTCCAAATACAAATCGTAATCGGCAAATTCTAATCCTTGATGCTATAAGCTTAGGGCTTCCTATTTCCAAGAACAAAGTTTTCTCACACATGCAAATGGCAGCATATGTTCTTTAGGGTTCATTAGTATGTAAGTAATCAAAAAACTGTAGGTCCCAGCCCTCAAGAAAATGATATGAAATTGTTCAAGTATAATAATTAAATAAGTTTAGAATAACAGTTATGTGGAGTAGCTAACCATGGTTTTGATAATCATAATTTTTATTTATTTTTTTAATAAATAAGGTTTTGACAATCATGAATTAAATAGTAGCCTCCTTTTCCAGATAACTCACAACAAAGGTCTCCAAAATATTCTAATTTCAAATAGATCAAAAACTAAGAGTAATATGCAATGCACCTCGAAACTTTTGAGCTTCCTTGATGATATGAAGGGCAAGTGTTGTCTTGCCTGATGCTTCTTGCCCATAAATTTCTACTATCCTTCCCTGCATATTGAGGACAAATTATTTATTTCTTTGCATTTGAAACTTACTTGAATGCATGCAGATATAAAACTAGCAATGATAACAAAAAGAGGACATGAATTCAACTTAACAATCACAAAGAAGCAACCAGAACATAAATGATATTCTCAGAAGCTCTAATTGCTTTCTACAATATATAGCATTAAACTTTTTTGTCTAATACTACTCGTAAAAAAATATAAAATAAATAAATAAATAAATAAAACTTTTAGGCTGAAATTGCAAAAAGAGTCAAGATGAGCAATGGTTAAATTAAAGGCCAATATGTAGGGGAAGAGGTTAGGGTCGATTTGTGTGTGATTGGGTATGGTTTTAGAGCTAAAAAGTGCACTTTTGGGGACTATAAACTGTAATCTCAGAAGAGTATTGGATACTTTGCACAAGAAATCAGAAAAAGAAGGAAGAGGATGAGAAGAGGGAAAAATTATTTTTCACTCTCGCAAGGTTTAGGTAGACTCATACAAACACAATATCAAATTCTCAACCCCCGATTGAAGAGCAAGATTACATGTGTTTCAAAGCTACCTACAATGAATTTGACTCACAAGTAAGAAACAAATAAATTTGTACAAATTTTCATAAATCAACTCTCTACTGAAGAGAAAGATTACATATGTACCTCTAGGCTACACAACTTCTCCTACCCTAAAATGAATTTGACCCACAAATAAGAATCTAAAATTTTTTCACTAATTAGAACTGAAAACCCTCATGCAACTTCTATAGCCCATGCCCAGCAAATTGTAAAATTGCTAAAAATACTCCCAACCACTCAAACTCAAAATACTTGCCAACTTCTGAAGATGCAGACGGCCTTTTTTTTTTTTTTTTTTTTGGGGTGATAAGTAAAAGATATAGACAACTATTAAAATTAACAAATCACATAAACAAAATCACAAATTTCATGAGATTAGAGAGTAGCATCCACAAAATCCTATCATCACATATTTAGATTGAATCTATCGTCCCAATAAACCAATTTTCGGTGAATCAGAGTAGAATATCAAGAAATTAATAATGCACTATGGCATTAGGAAACCACAAATTGAATATTGAAGATGACATTACAGCACACAAAACCTTAAAACTAGTAGCTATATAAAACTAGTAAAGTAACGTTAAAGCTATATTAGTAGCTCTATAGAACTAGTTGAATAAGGTCAAAACTATATTCAGTAACACAAAACGGAAATACTGTAAACCATCCAGAAACAAACAAGATGTAATTCATAGCAGGACTGGCTGCTAAATGTGCGTATACATAAATAATAGTGCAGAATGGATAGCTTTATAATAACTAAACAATTAGACTGCTAGTATCTAATTCTACAAAATTGGCTGAAAGTATCTATCCAATTCCAATGGCCAAACAATCCATACCAACAGCTACAGGTCGATGACCTAATGATTTTATTATCAACATGGACCGCAACAAGAAGATGCACTAATTTACTTCAAATGAGCAGACCCTAATTTTTTTACCAAGTCATTCTACATTCTTCTGCATGGAAATTTTTCCTTTATTATGCCTTTACTACCACTCCATATTTGCAGTATATTGGCATTGACATACAGAAAATGTGGCAGAAGTATCTCTTTTTCAGGAAGTCACCTTTGGTAATCCTCCAATCCCAAGAGCTAGATCAAGCTTCAATGAGCCTGTAGATATCACAGGTAAATGTCTTGAACGAAAGAAACGCTTCAAAGACAACATAGACTCTCTGCCAAAATCACTTGCAAGCCTTGAGAGAGCCAGACGTAGTGCAGCATCTTTTTCAATTCCTCCAACATCATCATGAAGTTCATCACTTTCAAATTCTGAAACCTCAGCTGGAAACAATACAGCAATTAAATTGGTGAATTAAATCAAATCACCATTAAAGTTTGTTTATTTATCAAATAAATAAATAAATAAATAAAAGACCAAGGATGAACCCAGTTGACCAAAGTCTTGCAGAGTGTTATTAACAAATATAACATTTGATATGAGTAAAACTTGTATCACAGATCTCTAAATCTTACACCAGAATCTGCTTGTATCACTTTACCTAAGAGATATACTAAACTGTATATGAGAAAAAATCATTATTATATTAACATAACATTTGCTTCTCCTTCATGCATTTCAGCTTTCAAACACTAATCATTCATCATGAGAATAATTCTCTACTTTCTCCCTTACAGTTCTTACTTCCATCACCAACCTTTTGGCACGAGTTACACGTATGAACAAATGAAACATTAAAAGGATGATTGATAATAATCATGCAATGGCTTGATGGTCCACTACTTCAATAATTAACAGATCATACAACTACAAATCTATCTTAATATAAAAGATATCAAGCAAGCTTTCCAAATGGGGAGGACTTAAAAAATTAGGGCAAATTACATTTTACCCCCTCCACTATGGGATGTTGTTGTCACCTTACCACTTTCAACTACAAATTGCTACATTTTGCCCCTAATCTTCTAATTTGTTACAATCTCAACCTTCAATTAACATTTTGCTATGAAGAAATAGTGAAAACGTGGCAATGAGTTGTGTGTGCTAATTTTATGACAAAAATGTTCATTCAATGGAGGTTTATAAACATATATGTGAGAGATCTCCCATCTGGTCATAAATTGGCATGTGCATATATTTTCTTTCACATATTTCTTCATAGGAGAGGGGGATCCAATCTAGTCCTAAAGTTGGCATGTGCATATATTTTCTCTCACATATTTCTTCATATGTTAGGGCAAGATATATACGTATCTCTCACATATATGTAAATAAATTAGCTTTTGAATTAGTACTTTTGTCATAAAATTGATATGGGCAGCTCACATGTCATTTTTTCGTCCTCTTTCGTAAAAGAATGTTAACAAAAAGGTTGAGATTCAAACAAATGAGAAGATCAAGAGGTAAAATGTAACAATGTTTAGTTGATAACAACTTATAGTGGAGGGGGTAAAGTATAATTTGGCCAAAAAGTTAAGAGAAATTCTATTTTCAAACCATACAAACTCTCAATAAAACCACAAATGGTGTTCGGATATAAACTTCCGAACAAAAGTCAAATGTTCAGATTTAAAGTTGTGAACAAAAAAAAATTGTTCAAATATACATTCCTTTCAATTGTTTATATCGGAACAACTGCTTTATGTTCATAAATTTATATCCGAACACTATTTGTGGTGTTTAGTGAGAGTTTGTATGGTGAGCAAATAGAATTACCCAAAAATTAATCCCATTTCAACAAGTTGAAAGGATTCAAATCAGTAAACAACTAATGAAAGAACCATGCCCCTCAGAAGGGATTAAACAATAATGTACAAATCTGCTCAATTCCCAAACATTTACAATTCCTAGTCCATGAATGGTGTAAAAGACATATATATATATATATATATACTTTTTTATTACCTGCAGATGAAACAAAACGGCTTTGAGTTCCAACCCAATTAATTGCAGCTTTTCTTCCACTCTAGCAAAGCAACAATACTATCAGCCGATGAAAATTAAACTAAAATACTCACAATACTAACACAGGTCAAAACCATACCCATAAAAAATTAAAGAGAGAAAGCAGAGAGAGAGAGAGAGAGAGAGAGAGTAACCTGGTGTTCGGAAGAGGCGATGAGAGGTCTTGTGAAGGCATTGAAGCGAAGGGACTGAACGAATAGAGTTCTGAAAGAGACCATTATTGGGCTGTTGTTTGGTTCGTAAGAGGTGGTGTCCTAGTTTTTCGAGTGAAAGAAAGCGGTGTCCCCGTATAGGAGTTCGTCAATTGCAAAATGTAATTTTTTAATTTTTAGTGTTTTTTTGAGAATTTATATTAAAAAAAAATAAAATTTGACCTTCTTAATAAAATAAATTTTAAAATTTTAATTTTATCAATTAAACTTTTAATTTTTTTAAAGTAAAATTAACAGAAAAATAATATTTTAATTATTAAACTCTATCAAAATGTTATTTTAGAGATTTTATGTGGGTGGCTCTAAACGCACCTCATTAATTTGGTTGAACACTTCATTTCTTTAAGCATCTCAATTTAAAATTTAAATTTTTATCTTTTATGTTGAACACCTCAATTAATTTCATATTTATCCCATCTTACTTACTTGCCGTTAGGCCCATTTCTACCACTGAAGCCATCTCTAGTGCCCCCTCTCTACCACTTGTAATCTCTCTCTTTTTTTTTTTCCTATCGCCCCTCTCCGCCACCACCTCTGCAACCCCGTTGGCCTCTCTCCATTGCTTCTTTCACAATCTCGTCGCTCTTTCTCCATCCGCCACCTATCTCTTTTTCTTCTTCTTCTTATTTGTAGCAGAACCCTTCCCTTTCTGTGAAACCCTAACCCATCACGAATCTCATTTCTTCATCATGAATCCCATAACAAAGCTCCTTCCCTTGTCATAAAACCCTAGATTTGAAAAATCGATCTAGACCAAAAACCACCCCTCCATGTCGTAAAATCCTAGATTAAATTTAATGACTAAAATATCACTTTTACATCAGTTTTACCTAACGCAAATAAGCTTATGGTTTAGATTAAAAATTAAACAAAAGATTAGACTATAAATTGACAAATTAAAAACTCAAGATTTATTTTGTTATAAGGGTCAAACTTTAAGATTTATTTTATTTTATTTTATTTTTTGTAATTTCTCTCTTATTTTTCTTCTCCTTCTTCTTTTCAATAGCTAAACTTATGCCATTTTAAAATAATTTTCTTAAACTCAAAACAGTGTTAAGTATAACCAATGGAGTTAGCCTGATTGGCTAGAATTTCTACACCACACTAGGAGGTCAGTAGTTCAAATCTCCTCACTTGTGCATGGGTCTTATTCTCATGTATTAATTGGAACTTTCTCTCCCACTTTGGGAATTTCTTTGTAAAAAAATTGTGTTGTATTTGATCTTTATTACTATGATTGTAATTCATTGGGTTTCATTGTAATATCTTATATGAATCAAATATAATAAATAAATAATAAAAAAAGTGTTAAGGATAACAGTGGAGAACCCATTGGGAAATTTTATAATATACATTTTAAAAAAAAGTGTGTATCATATGTGATGCCCCGACATTTTTAGGATATCATTAAGTTTTAAGTCACTAGTAATGTAAGGTTAAAGATAATCCATAAAATAATATCATCTCAAAATTAACCTTGATATAAAAGGAAGTCTTCGAACATAAATAAACCTTAATCATTTGAAATTAAATTAATATACCATTGACTCAAAATCTAAAAATTGAAGTTAAACTTCCAGATCAGCCGGTTACATAAAAAAACTAAGTTAACTAGTACAACAATTATGCATGCTAAATTCAAAAAAAAAAAAAAAAAGAAAGTAAAAAGTAAATAAAGCTAAGGGAAAAACTAGCTATTAACAACTTTAAGTCAACCACGGCTCATAGGGCTGGTCATCGCTTGTGTAATCCTCACCAATTCCTTCTTCATTTCCTATACCTAACATAAAACACCATGAGCTGCGAAATCCAACAGGAACAATCTATCCAACACTACCCATCCCGATATAATACAAGTACACATAGAGACAAGCAATATAACCATACAAATGATGACAAATAAAAGTAAACAAGAACACACAATGGAAGGTAAACAATCTAAAGACATAAGTAAGTTTCAATCTCTCTAGTATTTAGTTAACTAAGTTAGCTCTAGGCAACTTCTCGTGGAGTGCAATTCTTACCCAACCATTAACACTGGTCATAAGCTCTTTGGATTCTCTTGGTAACATTAAAAAAACAATCGTAGTAAATACCAAGGATGCCTACGTCTTGAGTTACATACTCGAGCCGCAACATCGTTGATCTACCCTAAGGGAATGATATTCCAAGGATACTCTCCATGTGTGAGAACTTTACTGCCGTCCTTATTCCATAACCAAAATTCGTTAAGAAACCAGAATATCTGCCATGCCAAGTTAAGGTTCATACATGCTCACACAAATACCATAACTAGGGCACACCATGAACCATCTGGCCATTCTAACCACTTTCAATACTTGTTTTCCGGAGAAAAAAAAAAAAAAACTAAAATCCCCGAGATATGAATTTGTGATTATGTTTCAATTTTAAACAATGAATAACAATACCAATCAAACAATCAAAGACAAATCGACATACTAATTTAACGTGGAAAAAACCACAATTGGAGCGCCGCTAATTGTGATAAAAAAAATCATGGGCCAAAGCCACAACACAATCCATCAAGAAGACAAAAAGGAATTACACAAGTGTACTCTCAATTACCTAGAAAATCCATGCCCAAATTGAACTGATCCCGATGTACCTTTTCCACCACCATCTTCACCTCGGAATTGTCTTTCCCAATGGTCAATCCACAACGCCGATGTCAAATCCACGATGATGAGCCACTCCGAAATCCACCAAATCTTCAGGCTAAAGTTTCTTGGAATCTACCGAAGAACACCTCTCTCTTTTGTGAACGAAATAATAAGAACAAACCTTGATGTTTGACAATTTATAGTTTGTTGATCAATTGATCACCTTCTATACACCAAGAAAACTTATATAAAACAGCCTCCAATAGAAAACACTTTTCTATCTCTCTAAGATTGTAGACGGTTTAAACCCTAAAAGTAGCAAACTGCGCACTTTATAGTAAACTAAATTGTAAAGACTGCTAGAGCACACACTTCACCACTCGGGCGATGTGAGTAAAGGCGGTGCAAAACATATAGGCTGACTGCTCGAGTCCAATATTCACCGCTCGAGTGGTAAAACTGTCTTCATAAAAGTTCAATTTACAGACAAAGATATTGGATGCTCCTCTTCTCTGCTCGAACATACAAATGACTGGTCAAGCGATCAAAGCACATTGGCTTCGGGGGCACTTGCCCTCCACCCCGCCTAGGTGTTGTTCCTTAGACCCCCACGAGCTGATCGGGCAACTCGATCCCCATACATAGTCAGCGAAGTGGAAATCAAGAGCACAATTCAGGTTAGATTCGCATCTAAACACTCATAGCCTCACTAAAACAAAAGATCGAATAAAATTATAACTGAAAGGAGTTTGTCAAACGGGATTGCCAATTACAAAAACCTAATAATCTCCCCATTTGGCAATTATGTGACAAAACACACCTAACAAATAAAATCCTAATCACCCCAACCCATTACAACCAATTAAGATAGCTTTCTCAAGGTCAAAATCTGCAAAACAGCTATTAGTGCCATGATCTGCAAAACTCGCAGCATGTTTGGTCTCAAGCGAATCAAAACAATGATGTCTAATTTGACCTTTAACCTCATTACGACTAATGAAATGTCTCCTACCCCACGAGGTATTAGAATCTCTTCTACTACTATGAGACACTCTTCCACACAACTTATAACAATAAGGGCAAATATGACCATACATACCATCATGATGACAAATAAAAGTACCGTTTTTTCTTTGACTTTACCAATTCTAGGAAGATTGAGAAGTCCATCCTCATGTTGAATCATTTGCTCTTTCTTTCCTTGAGTTCTTGTATCATGAGATGTAGATGCACTCTATTTTTGCTCTTTGAGCCAATGCCACTCTTGTCATAACACATTTGTTGAGATCCAATGATATTGTCCAAAGTCTTTGATTCTTTGTTCCAAAAAAAACCAATGGTAGCCATAGCACGCTTGAGCTCTTCCTCTTTCTTGATAACTAGCTCTTCTAAGGCAACTGAGACATCTTGAGAGTTTCAATCTTTTCTTCATATGTTACATAGATTTGTTGTAACTCATTCCTCTTTGTTTCATAAGTCAAGAGTTTTGCACAAAGAGCTTGTCGATCACTGGAGATCTTGATGGCATCATTATCCTAGGAAATCTCCTCCTTTAGTTTGACATTCTCATTTTCACAAGCTTTGAGTTTCGTAGTGAGTTTGTCATTCAATTTAGATAAGTGAAGAGATTCCTTGTACAACTTTTCATAAGCTTGTTGAAGCTCTTCACCATCTACATCATCATTACTCCCCGAGGATTCATCATTAGGGACATTCTCAACAGGCCTCTTGGAATACTCCATTCGTCCTTCAGCTCCAAAAACCTCAATGAAAGCAAAAAATTGTTCATTCCCCTCTTGTTCTTGAGCCTCGTTGTCACTTTCATCCTTATCAGACTCTGATTCATCATCCCAAGTGATTGCGAAGGCTTTCTTCTTCCTAAATCGATTAGGAAATTCTTGGAAAAAGTGGCAAAATCCTTGGCACTCATAGTATTAGACTCTTTGAGAGTTCCCTTGCATTTTTCATTTCTTTTTCTTGTTTGTAAAATCAATTTTGAGCTTATCTTTGTCTTTGGATTTATGAGTTGATTCTAAAAGATTAGGCTTATTTTTCAGAAAAAGACTTTTTAAATTGTTTTACAAAAACATCCGTAATCTTGGAATCAACTTCACAATCCTCATCGGAATCTTTTCCAATTTTATAAACACTACTAAAAGCAATATCATTTTTTTTTAAATTTCTTTTTGAAATTCAAGCGTGCCTCATAGATTTGAAGATTTCCAACCAAAAGATCTAGCTTGAGGTTGTCAACATCTTGAGCCTCCTCAATAGCCATAACTTTTGGTTGAAAATGATCGGGTAAGGACCTCAAATTTTTTTCCACAATCTTGGATTCCGGTATTTTTTCACCTAAATTGAAGTTGGAATTTACAATATCACTCAACTTCGCATAAAGTTCATCAAACGTCTCACTATTTTTCATTGAAAGGTTTTCGAAACTAAAAGTGAGCTTTTGAAGTTATGAGCGTTTAACTAAATGAGTGCCCTCATGAATAGTTTGTAAGATATCCTAAGCCTCTTTTGCGACTTCACAATTACAAATACGACTAAACTCTTCTAGTGTGATGGCGCAAAAGAGAGAATTGATAGCTTTACTATTCCAGCTACTATTTTGGTAATTAGTGTTGTGTCCAATTTATCAATTGGTTTGGGGAATGTTACTCCATCATTGGTAATCGTTGGTTCGGTCCACCCACACATGACAGATTGCCAAACTTTTTCATCAATAGATTTTAAAAATGTTCTCATCTGAGCTTTCCAAAAAAAATAATTGGATCCGTCAAGTAAGGGTTGTCAAACTGTAGAATTTCCCTCATAAATTGAATCTATTATCACAAATCAAACAAGATCTCACTCCTATAGTTTTGTAAAACAAAGATTGAGTGACCTACTCTGATATTAATTGAAAAAAAAAACTAAAATCCCCGCGATATTAATTTATGATTATCTTTCAATTTTAAACAATGAATAACAATCCCAATCAAACAATCAAAGACAAATCGACACAATGATTTAACATGGAAAAAACCACAATTGGATCGCCTCTAATTATGATTAAAAAAAAAAGTACGGGCTAAAGACACAAAACAATTCACTAAGAAGACAAAAACAAATTACACAGGTGTACCCTCAATTACCTAGTGAATCATGCCCGAATTGAATCGAACTCGATGTGCCTCTTCTACTACCGTCTTCACCTCGGAATTATCTTGCCCAACGTTGAATCCACAATACTGATGTCAAATCCATGACGATAAGCCATTACAAAATCCACCAAAGCTTTAGGCCCAACTTCTCCAGAATCCACCAAAGAACACCTCTCTCTTTTGTGAATGAAACAATAAGACTAACCCTTGATGTTTGATAATCTGTAGTTCATTGATCAATTGATCACCTTCTATATACCAAGGAAATTTATATAAAACTGCCTCGAATAGAAAACACTTTGTCTTTTCTTTCTCTCTAAGATTTTGGACGACTTAAACCCTAAAAACAACAAATTGCGCACTTTATAGTTGTCATGACCCGAACCTACCCCTATAAATTAGGCTCATAACTGGCTAGTAATCATGAGATTACCTATGGCCTCAGACAGAAATGAAATCATGAATTTTGGAAGCAAAATGTAGATCATTGTCCAATGAGCTGTGCATATATGGCAAAATAAAAATCTTCATATATATGTATATAAACTCACACATCACATACATAATCAAATTATACATGTCCAAGGTCATTCAGAAACTGTCGTATCATAAACCAAGGATCATTTATAGATATTAGTCCAAGGGACCAAGAGAGAAAACAAAAGTTCAAAAACAAAAGCCTCATACATGAGGCAACCTTGGCTGACTTTAAAATCTCGGTACTCTTTCAATATTTCACTAGGGCTAGGGCTGGACATTTCACTGCTCACCTACATACATATAGATAAAGAGTGAGCTAACGCCCAGTGAATAATACCAGAGTAAAGAGGCTATATGAATGAGACTCTTAAATAGGTAAATCATACTCATCAGTAACACATATTGATCATTATCAAAACAAAATGGCCTCAGGTCCATTCCATATGCTCAAGGCATATCAAAGGGGCAAAACAGCCTTAGGTTCAAACATTTTTCATAACTGATCATAACATATATACTAAATGACCTCGGGTCCAACATTTTCATATTCTTGTTCATGCGCATATTCAAATTCAAGATCATGTTCACATTTAATGGATCCACACACAAATGACCATCCGGTCGTATCACATCACATGTACAAAACGACCCTAGGTCCATTATTTCCAAATTCATATTCAAGCGTGCGTTTACAATTATGATCATGTTCACATTCGTATTCACATTCAAAACGACATTTGGTCCAATCAATTTCTTGTTCAAAGTGACCATTAGTCCATAGTCATGATCATATTCACATTCATATTCAAATTCAAAACGACCTTTGGTCCAATCAATTCCTTATTAAAAATGGCCTTTGGTCCGTTTAACAAATATACAAAATGACCTTCTGTCCAATTCATATATAAGATGACCTTTGGTCTATCTTGTCAAGCATTCTAAACAGCCTTAGGCCCATTCCGTGTCCTTGTCAAATATACCAAATGGCCTTGGGTCCATTTCATATCCACGAGCCTTTTACTAATTAGACAAGTAGAATACTCATTCATGATATAAATTCATGAGTTCAGGAAGCTTACAACATAGGTAGTATTTAGAAAATAACATACAGGAAAATATCTTTACTAAAAAATTACTCACAGTGTTCAATTGGCTGATTCGTCCTCAAAGTTGACCCTACACAATTCGTAACAAATACTAAACTTGGGACACAATACAATTCAATCCATTCTCAAATTTGTTTATCTTTCTTAGGCTTCTTTCTAACTCTTTAGTTCATTTATGATGCTCAATGTATGCCTAAGAATGCTTAGAAATGAAAAGGAACGAAAATCAGAACATAAAACAAAATTTCAAAGTTTCCTGAAACAAGACACTTCGCTCGAGCGCATACTTGGTAGCCCGAGCCATCTGTAAAGATTGTAAAAGCACTGGATGCTCGATTTTTACGCTCGATAGTTACACGATAGTCGGTCGAGCTAAGTGCTGAACCAAAGTGGGTTCGCTTGAGCGCACACTTGGTCGCTCGAGCCAACGACCAAATGTCTGTAAAAGTACTGGGAGCTTGAAATGCGCGGTGGACAATTCCATCGCTCAAGCAAATTGCTCGAATTTTAGAATTTCCAGAATTATGTTTGAAGTTCAAACTTGCAATTCAAAGGTTCAAACCTTGCATGATTGATATAAAATCATGGAAAAACATTGTATAGCATGAAAACATTGTCACTTTGAAACCAATTACTCAAAATTTCATGAATTTGACAAAATGAAACTCTTTACTTTCATGCACGTGTGAATCTAGCTTGAACTCTTGTTCAATCATCTTCAAAACATGGAATTGAGTTTCATAACCTTATGATTCATGAATGCATGTATCAAATAACTCCCAATTCAAAATGATTATCATGGTTTATGCTAAAAAATGAGAAATCATAAGAAATTATACATGCATGCACATTTTGATCACATTCTCAACATATTTAACTCAATTCTTGCATTTACCTACGTACTCTTCTTGAATTTACGACTTAAACTCATGAATTAAGGATCAATCAATCACTTGGAGCCTTTAATTCTTCAAACTCTAGCAAGTTCTTGAGTCTAGCTTCACTATTCTTCAACCTCTTAAGCAAAATCTTCAAGTTCTACTCTTCTCTTCCTTGAATTCTCAACTTTCTCTCTATTTTGTATATAAACTCAGCAAGTTTGAAGGGAAGAGCTCAATCATATGAGCCTGAACACTAGTTAGTCATATATATAGTAGGTGATTAGCTTAGGTTAATTAAGTTTGATTTAGGCTAATCAATTCTACTTAATTCTAATCAATTTTATCTAATTATTTTGATCCAAATCAATTTTTAATTAAATTTCGTCATAAGCTCCAAAAATAATGCTAATCACATTGGTACAGTCAATTTTGGTTTCTGTCGTCTCTACGATCCTCAATTTCAAATTAGAACAGAATATAAGATAGATATCTCTACAATGGACAAATATGAATTCAAAAGTGCATATAATCACACGCTTAGCATCCAAAATCATATTAAGCATATAATCACAAGTATAATTAAAAATTAGTGACATAACATAGAGTAGGGTTGTGAAAATCGTTCTCTCTTTAGGAAGTTTAGTCCTTCAAACTTATGTTACTTTCCGTTGGAAACAAATGTGGGTAGCGTTGTCACATCTCATCTTTTTTTTCCCACGTGGCTTCCCTTCCATAATGCTTTTTCCATTCCACATTCACCATTGGAATGGATTTGTTTCTCAGTTGTTTCACTTGTTGGTCAATGATCTGTTCTGGCCATTCTTTGTACTCCATATTATCATCAAGAGCTATCTGGTGGTAGTCTATAACATGAAACAGATCTTGGAGATAGCCCCTCAACATTAACACGTGGAATACGTTGTGCATTTGTTCCATTCTGGCGGTAAAGAAACTCTATAAGCAACTGGACCGAGTATTTCTAGAATTGGAAACGACCTAATGTAACAGGGTGACAACTTACCCTTCTTACCAAATCTCAATTGGTTTTTCATTGGAATTACACGAATGAACACATGATCACCAATCTCATATTCAAGAGGCCTTCTTCTAATATTTGCATAACTCTTTTGTCGGCTCTAAGGTGTCTTGAGTCTTTGTTGAATAACTTTAATCAATGGTAGTTTGCACAATTTTAGGCCTAAGCAAAACTCTACCCCAATGTATGGCTCAAAACGAGATGAAATAAAGCATTCAAGGGGGTAGATGACCCCCAACATAAAAATGGTCTTAAACAAACATGTTAAGGACTTCAAAACAAGATTTTTTTCAGTTTATGACAAAACCCAAATATGCTTGCAAGTATGGCTAAGAGATGAAGCAAAACAAAGACCAAAAGAGGAAAGTAAGTGTTACCCTTGAAGCTTAGCAACTCCAGCAGCTTTGAGGCCAAACCTCTCAAGACCTTCCAAGAAGCTTAGGTTGGTGTTGGGGGTGTTGGGCTAAGAGGTGTAGTGTAAATGTGCAATAACCATGGACTTTTGAGACCAAAATAGAGAGATATAGAGAGGGAGGTGTATATGCCTTAGACAAATTTTCTAAACCTTTGCAAATGAGGGAGAGGGTCTCACTTATAGAGGAACAAAGGTCCAAGCTTCTTCAAGAAGCTGGTGCAAAGGTCCAAGCTTCTTAAGGAAGCTATAACAAAAAGGGTCAAGCTTCTTGAGGAAGCTAGAGCCAAAGGGTTAAGCTTCTTCAAGAAGCTAAAAAAAAGGTTCAAGCTTCTCTTAGAAGCTTAGAGCAAAGGGCCAAGCTTCTTTAAGAATCCAAAACAAGGTTGCCAATGTATGGAGGATGCAGTCTGTGCCCTCCAGCTGGCACACACTCACAGACACAGAAAATGGGGAAGTAGGCCGACCAGTTCAAGTGGTTGGCCGACCACCTGACCAGGGCCAAAAGGTTCAAGCTTCAAAAGCTAGTAGGCAGCCTCTAGGGGTGGCTCCCAACTCAATGCAAGCTAGTGGTATGGTGGGAGACCAGTAATTGTGGCTCAAAAGTCAGGGAGACCAGCTACCTAACAAGAAAAAACCGGCCGGCGGGGAAAAATGGTCTCTAAGAAGAAAAGGTGGTCTCCCACCCTTGTACCACCTTCCAAACAATGAAAATAGGGTCCATGCCAAAAATGAACCAAGACGGATGCAAAACGAGGGTTTGGGGGCCAAAACACGCAGCTGGGTGCCCCGAAAACTGACTGTTAAGCATCGAAAGTGGCGTGCGACCACGAAGGTGGTCTTCCGGGCCACAGTGTCCCTCTAGAGAGAGGAAACAAGGTGTGTGCCAAAAATCAGAGCAAACGGAGAAAGTTAAGCTGTCCCGAACCGAGGCACACGACCGACGACTCCGAAAATCGAAAACTAGTCTCCAAACGGGAACAGTGGTCTACGACCACGAAAAGTAGCCTACGGCCACTGAGAGATGGTCTAAGAGACCTCTCCCTCCCTTCGGGAAGAGAAAACAGAACCTGGGTCGCAAACCGAGGCAAAGCACAAAAGAGTCCCGAAGTCCGGAGGCAAGGCTCTCGGCCGAGACTCCGTAACCTCAGAATGAGCACAACATACGCAATCACCGAGCGCTCAATTGATGACGTATGAGTCTTAAGGTCGGTCAAAAATGGGGTGTCTACAGTTGTCCCTCTTTGACAAAACTCGGAAGTCATAAGTGACGGGAGTGAATGTCAAAGCCCAGAGACGACCCATTTTTGACAAGGCCGAAGACTTAGACAAACAGGCGAGATAAACAAGAGATGGGCTCGCAGGCGTGCCAGCAGGCAGGGGCAAAATGCAACCGACATGCACAAAGCCGAACATAACTCATGATCATGCAAAGCAGCAAACTGTAACAAAGCAAATATTCACAATAAATGCAACAGTTTTAAGTAAGAATGCAAAGCAAAACTACATTTCATGTAGTAAGGATATAAGAGAATTACAATTCTCGCTACATCTCACACGGAGAAGATACAATACCTGCCTAGTTCGTCTGGTTGCACTAGCTTCAAATGAACCGTACATACAATATCGTGCCTGCAAAAGAGAGAAACTTAACGGGCACAACATAGTTAGCAACATATGTTCAACGCTATATCGAACGCAAACAAACATGGTTCCGATGAAGAAGTGCATCGCAATGCAAGAAGAAACGTGCGCAACAACGCAAATTAAGCATGGAGGGCACGCCAATGCCAATGAAACGTGCATAACAATGTAAGTGACGTGAATAACAATGTAGGATAAGTGCGACTTTAAAAGCATATTTGAAACAAAACATCGAGCAAAGAAATGTAAGCCTCAACGAGGGGAACTTAAACGCGACCTCCGGTTTACCTCTCGGAGGGGTCGCAACGTACTCAAAAAGGATACACTTTGCTTTTGGCGAGCAACAACAAGCCGCGCATCGAAGATTGGATTTGAAGTTCTCGCGGAGGGATTTCGCGCCGAAAAGTGCACTTTCCTTGTACTTTCTCGAGAGCCGGGGACTCCAATCACCACCAAAATTTGCAGGGAGTTCAGAGAGACATTGGAGATCACCTAGGAAGGATGGCCGACCACCCTAGAGTGCCACCGACCAGAGCTTGGTCAAGGGGTGGTCGGCCTACCAGAAAAGGTGGTCGACCGACCACTTTGCTAAAGCAGGGACAGTTTGGTCCTTTTACATTCGGATCTTTAAATACACTTGGCCAAAACACTTTTGCTCACAACCTCAAGTCCGAAATTAGTCCCTCTTGCTTTCTAGACCATTTGCTCTCTCAGAACTACGCTTTATACGCGTTTTCCAATGCCCCACGCAAAGTTGTTTCGCGAAATCTTTTAGTTTTCTTCATTTTGGACCGATTAAAATTTGATTTCGGAGCTTCTTTCTCCACTTTCACCACTTGAGGTAAGTTTGTCTCGATATTTGGAACATTTTCTCGGGAGTTGACTTTTGTTGACTTTTTCATTTCCCGAGAGTTGACTTTTGTTGACTTTTTCCAATTTTGGCTAATTTTGCTCATTTTTGCTCCTTTTTGCAGATTTCTTGAAATGACGGGTCATTTCCCTCATGGTGGAGGTCCTCCAGGCACCGAGGGTGAGCCGGACATCATGTCATTGCCCACGAGAGTTCGACCCTTTGATCCCGAGAGGTACGACCCTCCGGAGCACATCCTTCTCTCGAGTACTTTCTACCACTTTACTGATTTTGATCGACGAGCGCCCGCGGATCTACTACTACGGGAGCCGGAGTCTCACACCTCTCACCAGGCACGAGAGGTACGTACTTCATTTTTACATTCTCTGTAATGTAATCTGCATTTTTTTTTTTGCGCATTTCCTGTTTTCGCCATGTATGCTTATCCGCTCGTTCTGAACACATTTGCGCATCATACTTCTGCTTATTTTAGCACACATCTCACAGCACAGAATTCTGTTAAGTTGGCACACAGCTTGTTCTAAACACTTAGTCCATAACATAGCATTTTGTTTGCATTTTGAACACACAGCTCAATCACTCAAACTTGTGAACACGCAGCTCATACTTTTATCGTAAACACGCAGCCCACAGTTTTTGAAAGTTGAACACGCAGCCCAAACTCTTGATGATGAACATGCAGCCCACAGTTTTTGAGAGTTGAACACACAACCCAAACTCTTGAGGTGAACACACAGTCCACAGTTTTTGAAAGTTGAACACACAGCCCAAACTCTTAAGGTGAACACACAGCCCACAGTTTTTGCAAGTCGAACACACAGCCCAAACTCTTGAGGTGAACACATAGCCCACGGTTTTTGAAAGTTGAACACACAGCCCAAACTCTTGAGGTGAATACACAGCCCACAGTTTTCTGAAATCTGAACACGCAGCCCAAACTCTTGAGGTGAACACATAGCCCACAGTTTTTGAAAGTCGAACACACAGCCCAAACTCTTGATGGTGAACACACAGCCCAACGTTTTTGAAAGTCGAACACACAACCCAAACTTTTGAGGTGAACACACAGCCCACGATTTTTGAAAGTTGAACACACAGCCCAAACTCTTGACGTGAACACACAGCCCACAGTTTTTGAAAGTCGAACGCACAACCCAAACTTTTGATGATGAACACACAGCCCACACATTTCACTTGCACGCGGCTCATATACTTTATGTTGAACACGCAGCTTACACACTTCAATTCTGAACACACAGCTCATTCCTTGTGTTTGCACGCAGCTGATACATTTTCACTGGTGAACACACAGCTCACTCATTGCATTTGCACGCAGCTCATACTGAACACGTAATCCACAACATTGTATCTGATTTGATTTGCACACAGCTCGTACTTTCATTTTGAAACTGAATACATCTGTTCATTCTGAATGCAGGTATCTTCCCGTGTTACACGGGGCTATGGCTCGATCATCGCTAGGGAGTGGTACGCAAAGCTCCCAGAGACCGTTCGTGATCTGGTTGATGAGGCAGGGTTCGGACTCTTCTGCGCGGGGATATCTCGCTACCTTGCGAGCAGGACACTGATGGGGGCACTCGTGAAGAGATAGTGGAACACCACCAACTCTTTCCACTTTTCGGCTACCAGGGATATGACGATGACCCCGTTTGACTTTGCCCTGTTGACTGGTCTTGACGTGGTCTGCCGACCGGTTCCCTACGACGCAGACATGGGCGAGTGGGAGGCGGCTTGGATTTATCTGTTAGGAGCCTGTCCGCCGATTGACAGATCATCAGGCAGAGTCAGGTACACTTGGTTTTCCACACATTTCAGAGAGACTGTGCCCGAGACTCTCGAGGAGATAGAGTAGTACGCTCAAGGGTTTTTGATGTTCCGCCTCGGGACCACTTTGTTCTCCGATAGGGGGAACACCGTTGGCCTGTATCTGCTGAGTGCTCTAGTAGACCTATCACAGGTCAGCTAGTATGATTGGGGTGGCGTTGGGCTTGCTACCCTCTACTGCTATATGAGCGCGACCTCCCGCGGGCGGGGGAACATAGTTGGCGGCTACTGGAGAGCCTGGGAGGTACTTTCTGCCCTCTTGATTTACACTTCTACTTTTCATTACTTGTACACTGCACACGGCACACTTTACATTCTGTATTCTACATTCTGCACTCAGCATTCTATATTTCTGTATATTCTGCATTCTGATGGCTATTGCCCTGTTTTCCACAGCTATGGGTTTTCGCATACTTTCCGACGCTAGCCCCGGAGCTCGAGGTGGAGGTGCCTCTTGTGATTCTTTACTCGCTCGTATTTGAGGGCCAGTACTGACCGAGGGCTCGGAGTCTTTGCCCTACCTGCTGCAGTTTTTTGATATAGTGCGGACGACCGAGGTAATTCAGAACTCTGAGTTCTCCATGTTTTCATCTTTGATTTATCTTGCACATTTGTGATTTCTAATCGGCTCATGCACTTGATTATCCACAGATCACCTGGCAGCCCTGGGCGCCCTTGGGTGGAGATACTCGATTTCAATTTCCTGGGGAATGGGCCACTTCTCGGTACAGGATCCTATTTGAGGGGCCAGTTGGCAGGGCCTGGTTTCTGGGGGACCGTTTTCTGTGTCAGACGATGGGCTACCCCGAGTAGAGTATTCCCGCAGCACCTCCGGACGATATGCGGTCCACTAAGGGACTCACTCCCCAGGAGGTTGATTTGGCTATGCTGGGCACTGATGCAGCTCTACATTTGGAGGAGGGGGAGTACGCGACCTACCGTCATACATACTTGATGCCCCTATTGACAGGTGTCTGCACTCCCACTCGGAGGGCTACTGGCATGCCATCGTCGAGTTAAGCCCGGGCTGCAGATATCCCTTCGACTAGTAGGGCTGGCACATCGAGAGGTGGGGCTGGACTGGTTCCCTCGATTCCCCCGACTTATCAGCACGCCGGGTGGCCAGGTCTTCCGACCGAGTTGACTGGATGGCGATACGGGTCATCTTACCCGATTCCGATAGAGCCTCCTATGCCCGATCACTGATATGTCAGTGATCCTGACTCACCACCGGTATGTTCCACTACTTTTCATTTACCACTCAAATACTTAGGCATTCATTTATTCATTGATGACTTGAGCTTGTATCTGCAGCCTCCCAGGGAGTATATTAAGGGGTTACTCGGGTTGGTAGCCTCACTCGAGGGCATGGTCCTGCGGAGAGAGACGTAGCTGTTCATCGCTGGTGTTTCGGTACTTTTCAGTTTTCCTGCATTTATCATACTTTTGATGACATGTTGTATTTAACCATTTCACTGCGTTGATTGATTGTATGTGTAGGGCACATTTGACACACACCATATTCATACATTGTATTTGCATACACCCATTCCATGTAGCTTTCTTGTCTCTGCATCTGATATATATTGGCTAATGTATTCAAATTGCACTCTCCCTTTTCAAATGCCGCCGCTACAGGCTGGGCCATCTAGGCCTTCTCGGGGAGCTGGGAGAGGGGGTTTGACCTGCAGCCGAGGCGGACGCAGAGCGCTTGTCATAGAGGAAGAGTCCAGTGAGGAGGAGGAGTCTGGACATCCACAGTCAGAGACATCCGCTGAAAGAGAGGGTGACTCTGGTTCCGGTTCTGATAGTGGAGATGATGCCGAGGAGGATTTCGAGAGTGGTGGCTCCAATTCAGATGATTATGATAGTGCAGAGGTTGTTCCTCAGAAGAGGATGAAGAAGGCCTCTTATTCCTGCGCTTGATAGCACTGATGTAGTTGCTCCTGCTTTATTTGCCTTTTTTACTAGTAGTTGTAGTACATTGTACATTATTAGGCAGTTTTATTTTCTGTAAAACTTGTACCCTTGTTGTAAAATGTTGTAACAAAGGAAGCATGATGGAATGAAACAACTTTTTTTGAAAAAGTGTTGTATTTTATGTTCTTAGCATCGTATCACATCATTTTGCACAAAAATGAAATTGAATGAAAATTGAGCAATGTGTGTCACCAAGTCAGGTAGTGAACCGACGCAACAAACTAAACAACTTAACCCACTAAGAAACAACAACACCTTAGCAAGTTTACAACTCGATAAGCAAATCCCGGAAATGTTGATAAACAAACAACAATTCAACGGACAAAACTCGTCAACTCGACAAAAACTAACGACTTGATAAACAAAACAACTCGATAAGCAAAACTACAACTCAATAAGTAAAACAATAACTCGATAAACAAGACTTAACAACAACTAGATAAACAAATGCAATTCAGACAAGGCGAGTGATGGAATGCATCCGAAACAGAGGGAAACATGGACCTTCAATACTCCCAACACACGGGAATGCTAGGAGCTCCATTCTAGAGATTAGGAAAAGGCCGAAGACCAACTTTCCTCCATGGCCGACCACCAGAGGAAGCTGGCCGACCAACTATTTTCCTTGGAGACCAAAGGGGTGGTCAGCCTACCAAAAAAAGTGGTCGACTGACCACCAGATTTTTGACAAGTGTCCCCGAACAGTGCCTTATCCTCTATAAAAGTTCCAGTTTCGTGGTTCTTTTATTTCATCTCAGTTTTGCATAAAAATGGAGGCATTCCTCATCGAAAATCTCACAGCTTGGATTGCTACTTTAGATGGCTCGAAAAAGTTGAACTTTCGGGGCTTTGGCTTGAATGCACTATTCACGTTGAGCCGCACTCCGCTGCATCTTCCCTTTCTCCATGCCGCGGCGAGGTTTTGGAATCTGGTAACACATGTCTTTAGCTTTGGCGGGCAAGAGGTGTGTCCTACCTTCGAAGATGTCCAAACTTTGATGGAATCCGAGCGCAACGAAGAGATCTTGCCCCAACTCCGCTTCGGCTATGCTCAAGCCTTAGGACGAATGTGTGGGCTTACTACGCATAACGCTCGGTCTCTTATCTGCAACGGAGAATTGGATATCCTCAGCTTGATTCAACGTTTTTCTGATCCCGGTGACCGCGGCGACCACCGTTGGCAAGGCTTTCGGCGACATGCCCTTTGCTTGTGCATGTTATCTCATTTTTTGCTTGCCCCGGGCTTCAGCGAGTCTAGCGTTCGTCTGATTGAAGTTGCCCAAGGCTTGAAGGAGGGTAAGAGCTGCATTGCCATGACATTAGCCGAGACGCTGATGGGCTTGGATGCTTTCCATTGTCGGGAAACAACCAGATTTGCGGGGAGTCCACTACTGCTGCAGGTAATGTTTCCCACCCTATCTCACATATATATTGCTCACATCACTCGGCCCTTAGGCTCGGTTTTTCTCACAAAACCCTTTTCTCACTTTTCTCTCAACGTACACCTCTCTATTCTTTAATCTCTCATTTTTCATCCCTCTCCAGGTGTGGTTGATGGACAAGTTGCAGGTTGTGGACTCTTGCCCAGCATACTCAGCTCGTGGCTACTTCTTCCGACGACGCCTAGTCGATGCCCTTGATGAGGGATGGTGGTTCGACTGGATGTGCCATTTGTCTGCAGACCGCATTGCTTGGCGTTGTCCTTGGCTCAATCTACTGGCAATGAGCTACAGCATGTCCCGGCAGACTGGGATTCAGTTGATTGGTTTGACGCACAGCGTGTTTTACTTTCCTTTCCGGTTCCAGCGCCAGTTAGGCCATGATCAAACTTGCCCGCCAGAGGGGATAGAGTACCCTGCTGCATTCCCAGTCTGAGGTGCACAGCTTGCTCGGTATGCCACAGCGTGGAGGACGAGAGAACTCCTGGCCCCCGCTCCCACTTTCAGTTGCACTTTGTCTGATGAGTGCATAGATTGGCTCAATGAAGAGGCACAGATTGGGCCCACTTTGGCGTCAGAGGCTTCGACCAGCTCTGGGAGGGGGCACAAGAACACCTGACTTAGCTATGCCCCGGATTTATTGCTTTACTAGTACTTTCAAGTTTTCTTTATGAATGAAACCAAAAACAACTTCAATTTGTATGCAAGAGCAGGAGGACTCTGTATTGAAATCAATAAAATTGAAGGTTGTGGGTACTGAAAATTTTCCGCTTTGGTCTAAAAATGGTCTAAGTTGTAAAAAGATTAATTTGAACAAAATCAACTTTTATTAAAACTTTTCAAAACCATTTTCGACATGGATCAGAACTGGACATGCCTGAGATCTGTCACTGAGATGCACAACCCCGGATTCCAGCAACTGGAAAGTTGCCCCTAGTCTGAGTAGCATTGCACCAGAGATCACAACTGAACTCTTGAATGCTGAATAGACAAAGATGACAGAGATGATCAAATGGACAAAGTTAATCGGGGAAAATTTTATGGCTGAACTTCAGGATGAAGTTGCCTACGTATCCCAAAGATGGGAATCAAGCCTTACGTAGTTCAGGCTCGGGTTCACTCGAGTATTTTCACTCTCCTTTTACGCTCTAACTTTTGCCAAGGCTGCCCTTTGCGGGTTTTCAATCTTGCGAGCTCAATTTTTATAATTTCGAATTTTCTGTGCTCTAACTTTTGCCTAGGTCGCCCTTTCGGGTTTTCGGCCTAGCGAGCCTCTCAGGGGTAATATTTCTTCAACTTGTCCATGTTGATCGGCTGTGAGAACTCTAGGCCATCTAGGTCCATCAGAACGACAGCTCCACCCGATCAAATAGACTTAATGATGTAGGGACTAGTTCAATTGGGTCTGAACTTGCCCCTAGGGTCATGGATGGGAGCTCGATTGTCTTTGAGCACCAAATCTCCTTCTTTCAAATCCCAGGACTTAACCTTCTTGTTGAAAGCCCTGGCAATTCTGCGCTGATAACCTTGAACATGGTACAGTGCTTTCAGTCTTCTTTCATCACAGAGCATGAGTTCTTCAAATCTGCTCTGCTGCCAATCTGCCTCGGCTATTTGACACTCGGCCAATACTCGTAATGACGAAACCTCAATTTCGATAGGTAGAACGGCCTCCATCCCATAAACCAATGAATATGGAGTCGCTCCAGTAGATGTTCTAATTGAAGTCTGGTAGCCCCACAGAGCAAATGGCAGCTTATCTGGCCAATCCCGGTAGGTTTCCACCATCTTCTGCAAGATGTGTTTGATGTTCTTGTTGGTGGCCTCAACTGCTCCATTGGTCTGAGGCCGGTATGTGGACGACTTATGAAAAGCCACGTTGTATTTTTCTAACAAGTCAATCACTTCCTTCTTGAAGTGGGAACCGTTATCTGAAACAATCTCGTTTGGGACCTTGTAGCGACAGATGATGTTGTTCCGGATGAATTTTGCAACATGCGAAGCCTTCAACACCGCATAAGATTGGGCCTCGACCCACTTCGTGAAATAATCTATCGTGACCAGAATGAACTCATGCCCATTAGACCCCTTCGGAGTGACGGCCTCGATCACATCGATTCCCCAAACTGAAAATGGCCATGGCGAAGTCATATTGTACAGTTTCGACGGCGGGATGTTCATGCGGTTTGCATGGATCTGACATTTGTGGCATCGCCGAACAAAGCCGATACAATCCTCCTCCATGGTGGACCAGTAGTAACCCTGTCTAAGGATCTTCCGTGCTAGCATCACCCCATTCATATGTGCTCTGCACTCTCCTCCATGGATGGCCTCCATTAAGCACTTCGATTCTTCGGCGCCAACACACAGCTTATGCATTCCCAGATGACCTCTCTTGTACAATTTACCCCCGCAGATGATGAACTGAACGACCATTCTTCTAATTTCCCTTTTATCCTTGGCATTTGCCCCTGGTGGATACGCTTCTTTTTCCAAAAAGTTTCAGACATCGTAGTACCAGGGGTTCTCATCTTGAACCTCATCTATGGTAGCAATCGACTCATAGGCTGGAGAAAATTTCTGGTCAATGATAATCGGACGCATCCGGACTTCGAAAGGGATGTCTATCATGGAAGATAGAGTTGCTAGTGAATCTGCGAACCTGTTGTTCTCTCTTAACAGATGAGCAAAGTTTAGTTTCTAAAACCAAGGAATTAACAAGTCCAAGGTCTGGTGATACATTATCATCTTTTCTTCTTTGACTTTCCAATCTCCTTTCGCTTGAGATACAACAAGGTTCGAGTCCCCGATGACGTCCAACTGTTTTGTCCCTAGTTCCAGGGCTGCTTCTAAACTAGCAATGCATGCTTCGTATTCTGCTTTGCTATTCGAGACTATGAACCGGAGTTTGAAGGCTAGAGGGATACAGGAATTGTCGGGTGCTATTAGCAACACTCCTACCCCATACCCGTATTGGTTTGACGCTCCGTCAAAGTACATCGTCTAAGTTTCTTCTTCGATATGCAAAATGGCCTCATCTGGAAATAAGTACTCAACTGCTTCACCTCCTTCCACTGGATGATCGACTAAGAACTCCGCTACTGCTCTTCCCTTGACTGACTTGCGTGTCACGTATTTCAGGTCGAATTCGGAAAGCAAAAGCAACCAACGAGCTAGCCTACCCGTAAGTGCCGATTTCTCGAAGAGATATTTGATGGGATCTAATCTTGAAACCAACATTACAGAGTGAGCTAACAGGTAGTGCCGTAGCTTACTGGTAGCCCATACCAAGGCTAAGCAAGCCTTTTCCAACGGTGTGTAGCAGGTTTCATACTCCAGCATCTTCTTGCTCAGATAGTATATAGCTCTCTCCACCTTGTCCTCAGACTCTTGCGCAAGCATGCAGCCCATTGTAGTCTCAGTTACTGAAAGATACAAAATCAACGGTTTCCCTGAATCTGGCGGTGACAACACGGGTGGGTTCTGTAAGTATTCTTTGATCTGTTCAAAAGCAGCTTGGCATCGGCCGTCCCATTGGAACTTCTTTCATTTCTTCAAGAGACCAAAAAGTGGTTCACAAGTCAAGGTTAATTTTGAGATAAACCGTCTTATGAATTGCACTTTACCCAGAAAGCCTCGCACCTCCTTTTCAGTCCTTGGTGGTGGCATTTCTAAGGTGGCCTTGATTTTAGAAGGGTCGACTTCAATACCTCTCTATGTAATCAAAAACCCCAGCATTTTCCCTGCTATAACACCGAACGTACACTTATGAGGATTCAGCCGCAACCGAAATTCTCTGATCCTTTGGAAGAACTTTTGCAAGGCGGTGTAGTGGCCCTCTCTTTCTTTGGACTTGACAATCATGTCGTCCACATACACCTCAACCTCTTTGTGGATCATGTCGTGCAATATTATGGTCGCGGTACGTTGATATGTAGCTCCAGCGTTCTTCAACCCAAATGGCATCACCCTGTAACAGTAAGTTCCCCACGGGGTGGTGAAAACAGTCTTCTCCCGGTCTTCAGGTGCCATTACTATCTGATTATAGCCCGAGAATCCATCCATGAACGAAAGCAAAGCATGCCCCGTTGTGAAGTCCACTAGCTCATCAATATGCGGTAAGGGAAAGCCGTCCTTCGGACTGGCTCTGTTCAAATCCCTGAATCCATGCATACTTGGATCCTGTCATCCTTCTTCGGCACCGGAAAAATGTTGGCCAACCAAGTTGGGTATTCGGATACCAGCAGGAACCCTGCGTCAATTTGCTTGGTGACCTCTTCTTTAATCTTGAGGGCCCAGTCCGGGCGGATCCTTCTGAGTTTCTGTTTAACGGGTCGGGCCTCTGGGTCAAGAGGGATTCGGTGCTGTACAATCTCAGGATCGATTCCAGGCATGTCTTCGTAGGACCACGCGAAAACATCTTTGAAATCTTTTAATAAAGCGACTAAGCGCTCGCGTTCCTTCGAAGACAACGTGGACCCGATCTGGACCAACCGCGGGTCTTCTTCAGTACCAACATTAACAGTAGTGATTTCATCAACTAAAGGTTTAACAAATCTTTCTTGCTCTTGATCAATTAAACGTTGCAAAACTAGAGGACTTTCTTCCTTGTCGTTTTCATCAAAATTTTGAAAGTCTTAATTAATACAATAAATCAAGGGCACAGAAAAGTACTCAGAAACCACATCGATTCCATTCTCATTAAGCATTTCCAAATTGTCCGATTCTTCTGTTACAACAGACTCAAAAGAGAAAGAAAAAGACGACCTAGACAGGACTGTGGCATATGGGTTATCACCGCCAGGAATATCGGACTCAGACTCAGACGAGCTGGAACCTGATTCCGACTGCACAGACTCGGTGGAATCAGATTTCGGGTCACTACCTGACCCGGTGCTGCTTGACAAAAATCCCTCCTCGTACTGCCAGGTGAGAGAGGGTGCGGTGGATACATCCAAAATACTTGCAGGTATGCTCGCAGCCATTTCATTCCCAATCATGGACACCGAGAAGTTATCCCTCAAGCATTTCTGTACGATCGGAGGATTTGAAAGTAGACAAGCTAGTGCTACCCCCATTTCAATTTAGCGCTCTCGGAATCCACATTTTTACTCTGCTCAACCTCAGCTGATGGGTCTGTCTGCTCCTCGGCAACATCATCCTCGGATAACTGCAGGTCGAAGAAGATCTCAAAACCTGGCATGCGCTTCCTCTCCTCATTCAACCATGGCTCTGGGAAGCCGCAGAATGGAAAATCCTCCCCCTCCCGGACGAAGCGTCCGTTTAGGGTACCCTGAATGGGTCGGTGCATTAACTCATATGGCTTCCCCGCCTTCTTCGCTCTGGCCCTCCCAGCCATCTCCTTACCTTTCCTTACCCAATCCTCTTTGGTGGGCAGATAACCCAAGCCAAAGGTATGTGGGTTGTGCGGCACTTCGGCCGATACTGGAATGCCCTTTCGGCCACTCTTCCCTAATCCCATCTCGGGGATGTGTTGAAGCTTGTTCATGAGGTATATTGATTGTGCGCTGACATACACCCCCTCATCAACAGCCAAGATGTTCTGCACGACTCGAGCCTCAGCCAGAGTAAACCCCGATAAGAACACATCCTCCGTGCCGTGCTCAATTTCTAAGACTGGTGTAGACACCTCCGGCGGTGGATTGATTGATGAATTTCCAAAAACTATAGCTACTCCCTTTCCGTGAGGGTATTTCAACATCTGGTGCAAGGTGAAAGAAACTGCCTTTACCTGGTGCAACCACGGTCGCCCTAAAAGTAGGTTAAACGTTGCGGGAATGTCCAAGACATGAAAATCGATCTCGTGTTGTCCTGGACCAACTTGGGTCTGAATTTTGACAGTCCCCATCACCTCCCTGCTTGTGTTATCATACGCCCGAATCACCTGGGCAGTTGGCACGAAGTCTGCGGGCTTCAACCCAATTGCATATGCCGTCCTCGACGGGCACACATTAATGGCGAATCCCGTGTCGACAAGAACCACCGGTACCCACTTGCCCCTACATTCCACAGAGATGTAGAGAGGTTTGTTGTGATTTGCGCCCTCAGGCGGTAGTTCTTTGTCAGAAAAGGTCAACGTCAGGGAACCTCCTCTCGGAAAAACCAATCCAACTAGCTGCTTCGGCGTGGTGTCTATCGAGAGTTTGGCCTTGTCCATGGCTGAAAGGACGACCTGTCTATGTACTCGAGAAGCCATAAGCAGTCCCCAGATGGAGATATCTACTTGTATCTTTTTCAACTGTTTCAACACAGCCTCTTCTTCGAGTTGCTTCTCTTTCTATTTCTCTGCCTCCTTGTCCTTCCCGGACGCCTCTGGCTGATCTAGGTGTGGGGGCTTGAAATATCGCCTGCTCCTAGTCATATGGTCAACTTCACCAATGTACCAGGTATCATCCGGTTGATTGCTTCCCCAGTCATCATCCGTGTGGGCAAGACATAGATCATCATCCTCCCACCACATTCCATCGGAAACCAACAGACACCTGTCCGGCTCCGTTACCACTGTCCTTGTACTCATGGTACCTTTTGTCTATGTGTTCGCAGCACCCTCTGTTCTTGTGCACACAGTACTCTTAGTCCCCACAGGGGCCTTGGCTTTTCTGGCTTTTTCAGAGTCTTCAATTCCTTCTCGTTCTAGCTGCGTCAATGCAATCTGTTGTTTAACATCTCTTATATTCAAAATGCCCAGATCCCGAGCGAAATTCTTGGCATCGGCACTCTCCGTCGATGTATTCTGATCCCTGGCCCTTCCGACCACAATTGATATCCTTACCCCTAACGGGCCTTTTTCCAGCTGAGATTCTTCAACAATATCTGGTTGGTCGTCAAGCCATCCTGTGACCTCTGCTGACTCCTCAAAATCAAACCAGTTGACTGTTGTGTCCCCCGGATCTTGTTCGTTAAAAATCTGAAGGTCAGCCATGTCCCCTTCCAGAACTGCCAAGTCATCTATTCTCTGATCAAGTCCATCCCCCCGTAGTACACAAATTGCTGCCCGCACTGGCAATTCCACATTTGGTCTAAGCTGACTTACTGACGGAATGTAGCCACTCGGATTGTATCCCTCCTCAACAAAGCTTCCCAGTTCCTCAGTCCCCGAATCCACTATACCACTTTCCTCCGAAATCATCCCTATTCTGTCTTCGACAGTCACCACCATTGGTTCAGGTTGGGTTCGGGAGATGTCCACCATGCACAAGTCAGTGCTGTCGGGAATGAACACCTCCGGTTTAGGTAGGTGAGAAGGAGTGATATAGATGCTAGGATCGTAAGACACGACCCCAGTCTGGATAAAGTTGATGCGTTTGGGAGGTCGGGCTTGGTTGTGTGGTGGGAGAGGGTTGGTTGTGACGTTGGGTTTTTCTGGAGGTATAATCACCCTGTTATCAACGAGATCCTGAATCTCGTGACGCAATCTAAAACATTGGTCGGTGTCGTGACCATGTTGTTGGTGATATGCGCAGTACTTGGCTGGGTTATGGGAGGGAGGAAGTGGATTTGGCAACGGCCTCGGCTCTAGGGGCTTCAAGTGCCCTTTCCTGATTAGTATCCCCAGAGCTTTGGACAGGGGCATATATAATGGGGTGAAGGTTCTTTGGCCTCGAGGTTGGTATTTGGTTGTTTGTATGTTACTTCCGGACGCACCGGAGAATGGTGTAGCTGCCGGGGTTCTTGGAGGGGTGGTGGTGACCATGCTTACTTCCGAAGCTCTAGCAGTTGCAGCACTGCTTGTGCCTGCATTGTTGTTTCGGATGAAAGTTCTCCTGGGTTGCTCTTTGTCTTGGTCAATCAGACCCTGTTTCATAGCATCTTCAATTTGTACCCCCATCTCATGTAAATCTGAAAGGTGGGGAAGGGGAGTATGATCATTTTTTACATGAGCTTAGGCTGGAGAGTGCGCACAATCATCTGTATTTGATCTTTGTCAGTTGGCCTAAGGGTCATCATCCAGGCCTTGGCCCTCCAACGGGTTACGAATTCAGAGAAACTCTCCTTAGGCTCCTATCTAGTCGTCTCGAGATCACAGGTTGTAATCTCGATTTGCGTGTTATAGGAGTACTGTGCAATGAAAGCCTCGGCCATCTCATCCCAGTTCCGCTTGACTTCGTCTTCCAATTTTCGTACCAGATGGCTGCCACACCCGACAGGGTCCGGCCAAACAATGAAAGCTTCTGTAGTCTGGTGAGGCCCATCGGCCTTAGTATGTCTGAAAACAAATGTAGATGCACCATGGGATCCCCGGACCCGTTAAAGCGGTCGATTTGTGGCATCTTTAATTGATCTGGTCGCGTCACAGCCGCGTCGGTATACCCGTCCTCAATGTCTGGGATGGACTTTACCCCTTGGGATTTCTTGAATAACTTTTCAAGCTTGCTCAACTTCAACGCTGTAGGGTCCACCTCGAACTCAAAGGGAGAGTCCGATTGATTGATAGGCGTAGGTGCCTTGGATAGTTAAGGTAGAATCGGGAGTGGAGCCGGCCCTGTCAGAATGTCCGTCTCTCCCTGGACATTTGGTGCCTCCCCGGGTGTCGAAACTCCTGGTGGGGGAGGAGCTTGGTGTGAAGCAGATGCTCCGGTTTGCTGCTGTAGCCGGGTAATTAGCTCTGCCTGTTGGGCCATGACAACGGCCTGCTGTTTGGCAAATTCGGCTTGACGAACAGCGTCCTCCTGCATGGCTTTCATGCTCTCCTGGAGCTGACGCACCATGTCTTCCATCCCTGACATACTGCCCCCTGACATACTGCCCTGATTTATCTGAACTACCGGTGTATCTACCTCTGTAGTAGACTCGGAAATCCCAACCTGGCTGTTCAAAGACCACTGATCTGGCAATCTTGGTACCGATACACTGTGCCTCACTGACCTTCGTCTAGCAACCGGGGGTAAAGAGTAGAACACTGGTTGTCTGTCTACCAGATCCTTAGATCGATGGAGTCGACGACCTCTAGTCCAGAGTGCTTGGGGAATATCTGCTTGGTCGGAAGAAATTGTGCTAAACTACCTAGCAAAAAGATAAATAAAGCGTAATAAGGAAATAAATAACCAGACAAACGGATAGCATAACAGCGTAAATAAACACACAACACACAGTTGGGCATTAAAACACACAGTTGATAAGCTGAATAGACTGTTCTCAAACACTGATCATTGTTCCCAAATCACTGGCCCCAAAACTAAATCTGATACCCGACTGAATCTGATACCCGCAAATAACTGATTCCCAAAATACTAAACTGGTGCCCGCAGGCCTGATACCCAAACTTGTAAACTGATACATGCATTCCTGTAGAGACGCATTCTAAAAGCACATAGCAAACAAGTGAGAGCCAAAACACCCCTATATTGGGGTAAGGTTTCCCTGTCCTATTTGTCAGGAGCTAGGGTTTCACTACGCACGCAGCGGTTTCAAACAGCCTCTAATTGGTTAAGCAACCTGTCCTAGTTTGGGATGGTCACTATGGATTCCAAATATGCACTAGGTCGAATGGTCAAAAAGGGTGCCCGGTAAAAATCGGGGTTTGTGTTCCCATCGTGGCAGAGCCCGTAACCGGTTAGCCTTGTGGCACGCTTCTCAAAGCGAGCCTCCGGCAAACCGTTCAGGAATAGCAGATGGCAAACACGGTGTCCTAGGTGCACCAATGCAAATGCAATGCAAAGAAACACATAAGTGTAATCAAAACAAGATATCATGAGTTTGAGTCAAGTTTTCTAACTCCCCAGCAGAGTCGCCAGAAACTGTAGACGTCCCTGAACGTCCCGGGAGGGAATCCCGTTTTGTTCATTTGGGCTCACTACAGCTCGGGACTCAATGTCACGGTCCTGTATCTAATCTCGCGGAGTGCAATGCAAGACCGATGAATCATCAAAGAGTCCAAATCCGGCAAATTGTTTTGAAAAACTGATTTTTAGAAAGAAGTGCCAAACATGGACTGCTTTGCCAGATACTGAGTCACCACCTAAATATTTTATTTTGGGGGAATTTAGGAAACCCTGACTCGTTCCTAAGGCCACGTGTCCATCATCACCAAAGTTACCTCGGCTTGGGAACTTGGGTACGATTGGGGAAGGTCACTTCGTGAGCACCCCCGCTCGCCCGATCAAAGATCGGCCTCTACTAACCATGTTATCAAGTTTTTGAAAACACATGTGCTCTTATTCTGGTTTATTAGCCTAGAATTACTATGTGATGCGCACAGCAAAACAAGTATAGGCTGGATTGCCTAAGTTGGAACAAAGCATCGCACATCCTTTTGTTTTGAAAATGGATTGAAGTTTGCTACTCGCAAGTAGGCTAAAACACGGGTTTCGACGAATTATTCCAACTCAAGCAACCCAACCTTCACCCACAGGCATTCAGGCAGGTATATCACATAAGCACATAGCCTCATGGTAAGCATGCTATCATGACAGTCACTCACACACATGCAAGGATGCTAAAGCATAAACACTTACCGAGTACTCCGAGCCAAAGAAAGAAGCTAATTAGAAATCATGCATGAATCCTAACTATACTAAGAATGCCTAATGCAACACATGCAAAAATGCAACTACGATAGGCTCGGATATTCTAAGATGGCATATGAGATGCAACAATCAATACATGTATTCAACTTGGAATTGAAATACAATGCAGTTAGCATGGTGCGCCGAGCTCGGTGCATGCAAAACAGATGAATGGATGCAAATATACGAGCATAAGGATGCTAATTTAAACGTGCCCTAAAACTAACCATCATAAGTTGGTAAATAAAAGGGAGAAAGACGTGGGGTTGGAAGACATACATCACACACACGCACACTTATTACAACATTGTCCTCCTCGGAGGATCCGAATAATACAAAAACCAGATGAATAATGAACTACAGCTAATTATTACATGACATTAACTAATTAACAAACTAGTTAAGTAAGCATGTAAACTAAATGAATGTGACTGCCTCGGCTCTATTTTGGATGACAATGGATGCATGCATGCTCGAGTCGCCTCGTCGGGAAATCCATCGCGATGCCTCGTCTCGCCTTTGTGTGCAATTGATTTCAGAAACTTGCAAGAAGCTCCAAGAGGTTGAAACTCCACTCTGGGAAGTTGTGGGAGCGCTGCCGAACAGCCAATGGCATTGGAGACCACCTGCCGACCACCCTTTGTGGTGGAGACCAAAAAAGGTGGTCGGCCTGCCAGAAAACCTGGTCGGCCAACCACTTTCTGTCCCTGGATTCTGGTTTTCTGCAACACAAAGCAATAGGGAGGCATGGCAAGGTATTTTCAACAAATGTGTACTCGACCACTCTCCCCGTCATAGCATAGGCTCTAGGGAGTGTAACCCTCGATCCTCAGACAACCAATCACGTATCTCAATGCATGATGGCCGAGGAATCGGATTGCACGACTTAATGTGACATGAATGCACAAAAAAGCATCTAAAGCCAACAACTCTATCATGGATAGTCAAGAGTGTCGGCGACCGGGAATCGAGGCACGTTTCATCACTTGGAGTATGAAACGCTCATCGTTTCCCATGTTTGGGCTAACTCCTATCCCAAACATAATGAAACAAGAATGGCATGCTCAATGCAACTTCTAGCATGCAATCCTAATGTAATGCAACTAAATGATACAAAGATGAAAGGAATGACATGCAAGCATGAAAATGGCATACACAATGCTATGAACTACACATGACATACTCAATGCACATGGACTAAACAATGGCATACACAATGCACATGTGAAGACTAACAAACACAATGAGATGAATAAGGCATGCTCAATGCAATGATCAACTCATGCGACAACATGGACTATGTGGCATACACAATGCAAGATGGACTTAAAGCAAAGTGAATAGGCCTCGGCCACACCTAAATTAGTGGCCAAACATGATGAAATCAAAGCAACAAGACACACATAAGCATGCACAATGCAAAGGCTCGAACCTAAGACATCAAATGCCACTCTACCAAAGCATGGCAAGGGATGAAATATAGTATACAATCATACATTTTCTAGCTCTGGAATGATATGCAAGATGGTCCCGAATCATGCAACTATGTCACACAATGTATGCTAGATGGCCCGAATACCGAAACTAGTGAAATGCGTTACACTAGAGGTATACAAAAAAATGCACAAATGGAAAAACCAGCCCCGAATAGACCCTAGGCAGGTCCAAGACAGTGGGAAAATGGCCTAAGATGATGGCTCAAAATGCATAGAAATGAAGCTCATGCTAAGGCTAAAAAATAAGGCATACAAGCACAACTCTCAAACATATTGAAGGAGTGATGAACATGCGAATATGGCAACCTTATATGCTCTGAAATATCATGCTTGATGATGCCAAGACACGTCAAGGGTCCAAACAACGCATGCTAGTGGACCCGATATGCAAAGATAGTGAGCTTAAATTGAACTATGGCCATATACAAAAATGCATGCATGACCCAAAACACTTCAAACAGAGCTAAGGAAGCCCAAAATATGAATAAAATTAGTTTGGATCATGGCCAAAATATGCTAGGAAAGAGGGCCAAGACGTCATGCAATACAAGCTAGTGAACCATGATTTACACTACAACTATATGAAGCACATGAGAGGCCACCAAACTAGTCAAAAACAGAATCATGGAATGTCAAATGAAGCCCAAAAACCAACTGAAACTTGACCAATGCATGCAAGAATGACATGCCCCTTTGATAGGCTATAAAGAGGGTTGTTTTACACATGCAAGATGGACACCCAAAATGGAAAAAAAGGGCTCTGAACAAAGCCTATGCAGGTCCTAAAACCCATCAAAAATGGCCTGAAACATGGCTTGGAAACATGCAAATAAGGGCTCCTTTATTAGGTCGAATATGCTAGTAAACAAGACAAGGGGTGAGAGGGTCACCCCTCTCTGATTTTGGTGCTCAAAACAGCATAATAACCACTGAAAATCTGCTGGATTTCAGTGGTCAAAAGGGCCAACAAAGCTCAACACAAAGACCCTAATGCATGGCTCAAAACAAGATGAAATGAAGCATGCAAGGGGGTAGATGACCCCCAACAGAAAATGGTCTTAAAAAAACATGTTAAGGACTTCAAAACAATATTTTTTTTTAGTTTATGACAAAATCCAAATATGCTTGCAAGTATGGCTAAGAGATGAAGCAAAATAAAGACCAAAAGAGGGAAAGAAATGTTACCCTTGAAGCTCAGCAACTCCAGCAACTTTGAGGCCAAAAACTCAGACCTTAGGACCTCTCAAGACCTTCCAAGAAGCTTAGGTTGGTGTTGGGGGTGTTGGGCTAAGAGGTGTAGTGTAAATGTGCAAGAACCATGGACTTTTGAGACCAAAATAGAGAGACATAGAGAGGGAGGTGTATATGCCTTAGACAAATTTTCTAAACCTTTGCAAATGAGGGAGAGGGTCTCACTTATAGAGGAACAAAGGTCCAAGCTTTTTCAAGAAGCTTGTGCAAAGGTCCAAGCTTCTTGAGGAAGCTATAACAAAAAGGGTCAAGCTTCTTGAGAAAGCTAGAGCCAAAGGGTCAAGCTTCTTCAAGAAGCTAAAAAAAGGTTCAAGCTTCTCTTAGAAGCTTAGAGCAAAGGGCCAAGCTTCTTTAAGAAACCAAAACAAGGTTGCCAATCCTCCATACACGTGTATGGAGGATGCAGTCTGTGCCCTCCAGCTGGCACAGTTGGCACACACTCATAGAGACAGAAAAGGGGAAAGTAGGCCGACCAGTTCAAGTAGTCGGCCGACCACCTGCCCTGGTCGGCCGACCAGGGCCAAAAGGTTCAAGCTTCAAAAGCTGGTTAGCAGCCTCTAGGGGTGGTCTCCCAACTCAATGCAAGCTAGTGGTATGGTGGGAGACCAGTAAATGTGGCTCAAAAGTCAGGGAGACCAGCTACCTGACAAGAAAAAATTGACCGGCGGGGAAAAGTGGTCTCCAAGAAGAAAAGGTGGTCTCCCACCCTTGTACCACCTTCCAAACAATGAAAATAGTGTCCATGCCAAAAATGAACCAAGATGGATGCAAAACGAGGGTTCGGGGGCCAAAACGCGCAGCCGGGTGCCCCGAAAACTGACTGTTAAGCATCGAAAGTGGCGTGCGACCACACAAGTGTTCTCCCGGCCACAGTTTCCCTCTAGAGAGAGGAAACAAGGTGTGTGCCATATGTCAGAGCAAACGGAGAAAGTTAAGCGGTCCCGAACTGAGGCGCAAGGCCGACGGCTCTGAAAACTGAAAACTGGTAACTGGTCTCCAAACGGGAACAGTGGTCTACGACCACGAAAAGTAGCCTACGGTCATTGAGAGATGGTCTACGACACCTCTCCCTCCCTTCAGGAAGAGAAAATAGAACCTGATTCGTAAACCGAGGCAAAACACAAAAGAGTCCCGAAGTCCAGAGACAAGGCTCTCAATCGAGACTCCGTAACCTCAGAACGAGCACAACATGCGCAATCACCGAGTGCTCAATCGATGACGTCTGAGTCTTAAGGTTGGTCAAAAATGGGGTGTCTACACAGGATGATGTGGAGCTATTTAGGCCTTCTACCATTGACATGATCAATTTTAGCAGTGATGAGGGGGATGTTGCTGTGATTTCTGACTCTGGAGAGAGTTTTGACAGGAAGTGATACCAATATCGATGAGGATACATCGGGAGGGTTTAAATGCCTCCTGAAATATTGTCCTCTTGCTCCTGCAACTTAGTCTTGACCGATTTGAAGGCAACATCAACTTTTAATGCATTTCCCGTTATTTTGCTTCAAGAGGTAAAATGAACTTGTATAACCTTAGGATTGTATCAGGGTATTGTACAAAGAAGCACTTTGTAGAATGTGATATAGGTCAATCTGGTTTGTTCAGAGGATCTTGTAAAATATAGCTTGCGGTAACCGGGCGCAACTCCCTTTTGTAAACCCTTTGTAATCACTCTCTTGTTTATATACTATAACCCTTATATATGACTTGCGATTCTTCTTTTTGAATGCTTTACTGAATCTTCGAGGCTGTAATGAACTTGAATACACCATTTCTCCCCTTTTTAGGTAAGATCAGAAGTCATTTAGGCAGAATAGAAACTTACCCATCTTAAAAAGACTTTGCCGGCTACTTTATTCTTCTGCTGTACAAAAATTTATCTGACCGACCAAGAATGTATCCTGCTGGATTTATTGTTCAATGTCAGGACAATTTTGACTTTTCCCCTCTCGAAACTTGTAAAACACATTTTTGGCTCATTTCTTCAACACATACTCATCTGAAACCCACTCTCCCACTCTCTCAACTTCCTCTCTCTCTCTCTAGATTCTCTCTCTCTCCCTTGGATTTTCAACACTCCCCTGCTTGTTTTTCTACAAAACCACCATCCCCCTCTACATTTTGAATCGAATAACTTTTGAAATGGTTGGGTTTTGATTTTCCCTCGAGTTTTAAGTGTTGCTCACGGTTCTTCTAGAGTTTTCCCTCCCCCCCTCTGATTCCTCACTTTTCTATCTTTTTTTTGGCTTTTTCGAGTAACCTAAACCAGGTCTTTGGTTTTCTTTCACTTCTTTTCACTCTCCACTACCCATACCCACATATTCTTCCATGGCTGTTGACATTTGTCATAACAATGATGTTCTGATCATTCTAGAGGGTGACGTGCTTTCTCCAGTCCCTAGAGTTGAGATTTACGAGCCTGCTGTAGACATAAACGTTCAGGTAGACGATATGAACCTTTCACTAGAGGATATTATCCCTCCTGAGCTAGAGCCCAAGCTACTACCTTTGTATTTGAGGCTATTCGATTCGACCATTTACCACCCACTCACCCACTAACTAATTCGCTAGAGTATGTTAACATTTGACAAGTTTATATATGGAGTTGCCACAAATGTGCTACTTTGGGATGCGAAGTGCACTTGTCTCACAGTACCTAATTGGTAAGAGCCTCACTCCACCTTGCTTATTCATCTGAATTCCGTTCTTGCCTTATTATTGTATTGGCTAACCACTGTCTCTTGTAACTAGATAATGACTAGAAGATGAAGGGTTATGGGACCATGATCCACCCTCGATGCTATTACAGAGTCCTTTCTGATGGGGCCCGAGCCATTGTAGACACAGCTGGTTTCGGCACATTCTGTTTTGGGATCACACAACTCCAGGCCACTTTGCCCGCATTTGCTACTTTGGTGGAGAGATGGTAGGATTCCACCAACTCCTTCCACTTCTCATTCAAAGGGGATATGACGATAACCCACTATGACTTTTTCATAATCACTAGACTAAGAGTAGGGGGTGATCCCATCCCAATTGATCCAGACATGAATGAATGGTGTGCAACCCAAATTCATCTACTCGGGGCTGTTCCCCTTATTGCCAGTCCAAGGATGATTTGGTACAGCTGAATCTACCAGTGCTTTCATGGCACATAGCCTCAGACCCCGAGGCAATAGCACAATATGCTTGTGGATTCATCTTCTATGTTCTCAGTACTACCCTATTTGCGAACAGAGAGAATACCATTAGATTGTTCTTGCTGAGCACACTGGTAGATCTCCCATGAGTAGGGGATTATGACTGGGATGGTAGTAGTCTCGCCACCCTTTATGGATACACGAACTCAATGGCCCGCTAGAAGACGGATCTTCTTGGACGCTATTGAAGGGCTTGGGAGGTACACACTTCTTTCATCTATCATTTCTACCTATAGTCCATGCTTTCTTCTTTGATATTCTACTATATTTTTTTATACTAATCTTGCTCACAAATTTGCCCCATTCCTGTGTAATTGTAGGTTTCCTCATACTTTTTTGACCTTGCCTCTATTCTGGTGGAGGAGATTGAGTGGGTCGTGCCTCGATGTCTGTATTTCGATGGTCCATTATGTTCCCGGGACCGCTGCACACTCGGCTTCACTTACTACCAGCGTTTCTTCGACATAGTGACCGCCGCTCAAGTAAGGAAAACCTACTTTGATCTTTGTTCCTTCCTTACTACTTTATCTCTATATCTCAGCATCTAACATCACCTATGTACCATCTTCTTGTAGATTGATTAGCATATGTAAGCAGCTGTAGACACTCCATTTTTGACTGACCTTAAGACTCAGACGTCATCGATTGAGCGCTCGGTGATAGTGCATGTCGTGCTCGTTTCGAGTCACCGGAGTTTTGGCCGAGTGCCTTGCCCCCGGGCCTCTTAACTCTTTGTGCTTCGGCTCGGTTTGCAGACCAGGCCTTGTTTCTCTTCCCTGAGGGAGGGAGAGGTCTTTTAAACCATCTCTTTGTGGTCGTAGACCACTTTCATGGTCATAGAACACTTTTCCCGTTTGGAGACTAGTTTCCGGTTTTCGGAGCCTTCGGTCGCGTGCCTTGTCTCGGGACCGCTTAACGTTCTCCGTTCGGCATGGTTTTTGAACCACACCTTGTTTCCTTGGCCTAGAGGGCCACTGTGGTTTGGGAGACCACTTTTGTGGTCATAAACCACTTTTGGTGCTTGTTAGCTAGTTTTCGAGGCTCCCGGCTGTGCGCTTTGCCTTCCAAACTTTCGTCTTGCATCCGTTTTGGTTTGTTTTTGGTACAAACCTTGTTTTCCTTGTTTGGAAGGTGGTACAAGGGTGGGAGACCAGTTTTTTTCCTTGGAGACCACTTTTCTTCCCGTCAGCCAGTTTTCTGATCTGACAACTGGTCTCCTAGGTCTTTGAGCCATCTTTTCTGGTCAACCACCCCCACCCCTGGCTTGTTTTTAGTGTGCTGATCATCTCCCACCATGGCCGACCACTTGTTGTCTTAGGAGACCACTTGAAGTAGCTGGCCACCTTTTTGGAGATATTTTCCTTTAGCTGTAGCTGGGGGGCACTGAAGCTATCCTCCATACACATGTATGAAGGGATTGCCTTTAACATTAGCTGCTCTAAGAAGCTTTGCTTTTGGTTCTCTATAAGAGAGAACCATCTCCTCCCTCCTCTGGGTTCAGAAAAAAGGGCTGGAGTGATACATATAGTTTTGTATCTATACTTCTTCATATTGCTCTTGTTTTGTGTTCAAAAGGGTCATTTTGTCTTACTTTAACACACAAACACACACTCAAACACCATCATTTTGCTACTGAGGTGCTTAGGAGCTGGTTTTGGTGTTCTTGGGTTGGTTTGAGCTTGAAAAACCTGTTGGAGTTGCAGCCTTGAAGAAGTTCATCAAGAGTGAGTCTTTAACCCTTAAAACCCCCATTTTTGCTTAAGCTTTTGACCCCTTTTGCATGCTGTTTTGAGCCTAACTTCCTACTGAAAAAAGTTCTATATTTTGGTTCTTAAGAAGTTTGTTTAAGGTCACTTTTGTGTTTGGGGTTGTTTACCTCCTCTTAGGCCTTGTTCGGCCTTGCTTTTGTGCTTTCTTTGTGAGCCTTTGGGACCACCTTGTTTTGGCCTTCTCACCACTGAAACTCATAGGAATTTTAGTGGTGGGGAGGGTGTTTTGAGGTCCCAAATAGGAGTATTTTCAATACTTACCATATATGCCTCATGTTTGAGCATGTGTTTTAAGCTTGTGTTGGCCATATCGTAGCTTGTATTTGTGGTTATTTTTCTGAGGCTCACCACTATTTTTGCTTGGTTTGGTCATCCCTTGCATGCATAATACACTTGTAGTGTAAATCACACACACTAGCTTTGTATGCTTCATGAAGTAGCATATCATTTTAGCATGTGTTGAGTCCATTTCAGCATGTTTTTGGTGATGTTTTTCCATGTCATACCTCTGTTAGGGTTTGGTTTGGTTAGCCTTTGCATGCTCCATGCACTTGTAGTGTATTTCCATGAAATAGCCTAACATGCATCATGTTGTAACATGTCATCCTAGCATGCTTTTGGCTTAACTTCATGAAGCTTTTGTCCATGTTTTAACATGCTTTAGCTCTGATTTTTGGTTGTTTTGATCATGCATGACTTGCTTTGTATAGCCATGGTTCAATCTAGCTTGTTAGCTTTGTGTATCAAGTCCACTAGCATGCTTTACTTGGACTATTTGAATGATTTGGCATAATTTATTATGTGATTTAAGTCCATGTTTCATGCTCATGCACTTCCATTTATCTCTCATTCAATGCATTGAAGGGTTTGCCCCTTTATGCCTTAACATGAACCATTGCGTTTGCCTTCATGCCTTGGCTTGCGAGTCATCATTTCAGTGCTTATTTATGGTTATTTTTCCATGATATAACTCTGATTTTTGTTGATTAAGTCATCCCATGCTTGGTCTTAATAGGTGTAGTGTAATCCACCTTATTTGCCTTGTATGCATCATGACTTATGCCCTTCATGCTAGCTTATTTTGACTTCCTTCCATGCATGTTTTAGACTTATTTTAACATGTTCTAGGACTGTTTTGAGTTGCCTTTGCCATATCCTTCATGCTTTGTATAACTGCAGTGCAATTGCCCTTGCTAGCTTTGTGTTTTGTTGACTCATGCATGCTATCTTTAAGCTATTTAGATGATTTGGCATCATTTAATACTTCATTTCAGAGCTTCTAGCATGCTTATATTCCCACTTCTTTCATGCTTTGAATGCCTTTAAGTGTTGTGCATTGTTGCCTTACTTGAAGCCTAGCATGCATGCCATCTTACCTAGGCCTTTGAGCCTCCATCTTAACATGTTTTGGTCATTATTTTGACCTAGTTCAGCTCTGTCCATTCTTAGTTCATGCATTTTTTTACATGTATTGCATGCCTCCTTTGTAGTCCTCTTTATTAGCTTTCATGCTTTAGGACCCTAGCATGCTTTACTTGCATTGTTTAAGTGATTTGGCATCATTTCTTACCTCATTTCAGTGCACTTAGTGTTGTTACACTTGCACATTTGTCACTCTTTGAGCACTCTTGAGAGTTGTGCTCTTAGGCCTCTTTGATGGGCCATTGCATGTGCATGCTTGTATATGCTTCATGTGCCTTAATTTTATCACCAATGGCCACTGGTTTGGGCAAGACTGAGGTCTACCCCTTTTTGGTTTAAGTCCATTCAGCATGCTTGTTTATATGTTGTTCGCATGCTTATTGTTCATTGCATTAAGTATGCCATCTTACATTGCATTGTGCATGCCATGTAGTTCTATGCATTGTGTATGCAAAGTAGTCCTTTGCATTGAGTATGCATGTCCCTAGCACTGATAAATTGCCCTTGTTGCATTACATAGTGCATGCATTCATTATATTGTATTTAAAATCTAAAGTTGCTTTGCATTGAGCATGCATGCCATCGAGCATTGAGTATGCTATGTTATGTTGCCTTGCATGTTTGCATGCTTGTCCCTTGCATATTGTTTATATGCTTGTTTCATTGCATTGCATGTTTGCATGCTCTAGTTGCATTGCATGTTTGCATGCTCGAGTCGCATTGTGTATGCCATGTTATGTGTTGCATTGTGTTTGGAATAGGTGTTAGTCCAAACACGGGAAAAGAGGGACGTTTCATACTTAAAGTGATGAATCGTGCCTTAATTCCCGCTCGCCGACGCTCTTGATCATACATGATAGAGTTCTAGGCCTTATGTGTTTACTTGTGCATTCATTTTCATATTGAATTGTGCAACTTCGCCTCTCGGCCATCATGCATTGAAATGCACGATTGGTGGCCCGAGGGTCGAGAACTACACTCCCTTGAGTTCATGACATGATAGGGAGGGTGGTTGTGCACATATATCTTACAAATACATTGCCATGCCCTTTCTTGCTCTTTGTTGTAGCAAATTGTAGTTCAGCAGCAACAACTGGTCGGCCAGCCAGAAAAACTAGCTGGCCGACCACTTTTTCTAGCTTTCAACAAAAATAGGTGGTCGGCCATGGCTGCAGACACCAACGACTGGTCGGCCACCCTCCCACAGGTCCCCAAGGTGGAGTTTCAGCTTTCTGGAGCCTTGTGCAAGGTTCTGGAAACAATTGCAAACAGAGGCAAGTTGAGGCATCGCATTGGATTTTCGAACGAGGCAACCGAGCATGCATCCAGTCTTCTCCCTTTGAGAACCTCCTGTTTTACTACTTTCCTTAGTTGCCATGCTTAGATAGCTAGTTTACACTTTGGTTTGTACCTTTAATAGTTAATGCGTTAGCTATTTCAATTTGCTTTGTAATAATTAGTTAACTAGGATTAGTTAATTAATTTGTGTTGTAATAATTAGTTTAATTAGCGTAGATTAGCTAGTTAGATTCTTATTCGGTCTCTCCCTCGAGAGGGCCAATTGTTGTAATAAGCGTGCGTATGTGTGATGCATGTCTTCCAACCCCCCATTTCTTTCTCCCTTTTACTTAACCGCTTATGATGGCTAATTTTAGGGCATGTTTCATTTAGAATACCGTATGCTTCGCATGCGTGCATCATTCATCTGTCTTGCATGCACCGGGCTCGGCGCATCATACTAACTGCATTGTCTTTTCAATACATTTATTTGAATACATGTACCAAGTTGCATTTCACATGACATTCTAGATAGCTGAGTCTATTTTAGTTGCATTGTTGCATGCGTTGCATTAGTCATCTTAACATGAACTAGGAGCATACATGATTTCCAACTAGTTCTTTGTTTTGGCTCGGAGTACACTGTGAGTGTTTACGCTTTAGCATACTGCATGTGTGTTATCGATTACCATGAAAGCATGCTTGCCATGAGGCTAACTGTTTATTTGATATAACTGCCTGAATGCCTGTGGGTGATGGTTGGATTACTTGAATTGGAACAATTCATCAAAATTCGCTTTTTTAGCCTACTTGCGAGTAGCAAACTTCAAACCATATCCAAACAAACGGATATGCAATATTTTGTTCCAAATTAGGCGATCTAGTCTATACTTGTATGTTGTGCGCATCACATAGTAATTCTAGCTAATTAACCGGAATAAGAACGCATGTGTTTTCAAAAACAAAATATCATGTTTAGTACAGGCCGATCTTTGATTGGGCGAACGGGGTGCTCATTACTTGACCTTCCCCAATCGTACCCAAGTTTCTGAGCTAAGACAACTTTGGGGTGATGACGGATACATGGCCTTCGGCACGAGTCAGGGTTTCTTAAATTCCCCCAAAATAAAATATTTAGGTGGCGACTCTGTATCTGGCAAAGCAGTCCATGTTTGGCACTTCTTTATAAAAATCAGTTTTCCAAAACGATTTGCCGGATTTGGACTCTTTGGTGATTTATCGGTCTTACATCGCACATTGTAAGATTATATTCAAAACCATGACATTTGAGTCCGAACTGTAGTAGCTCAGAGAACAAAGCGAGATCCGCCCTCATCGCGGGCGCGCGCAGATGTCGGGGAGTTCCTGAGAGCGCGTATACAGTTTCTGGCGACTCTGCTGGGGAGTTTAGAGAACTTGACTCGAACTCATGATATCTTGTTTTGTTTACACTTATGTGTCTCTTTGCATTGCATTTGCATTGGTGCGCCTAGGACACCGTGTTCACCGTCTGCTATTCTTGAATAGTTAGCCTGAGGCTATGTGCCATAAGGTTAACCGGTTACGGGCTCTGCCACGATGGGAACACAAACCTCGGTTGTTACCGAGGCACCCTTTTTGACCATTCGACCTAGTGCATATCAGAATCCATAGTGACTATTCCAAACTAGGACAGGTTGCTTACCCGGTCGTAGGTTGTTTGAAACCGCTGTGTACGTAGTGAAACCCTAGCTCCTGACAAAACAGGACAGGGAAACCCTACCCCAACATAGGGGTGTTTTGGCTCTCATTTACTTGTTATGTGCTTTTAGAGTGTGCCTCTAAAGGGAATGCACGTATCAGTTTGCAAGTCCAGGTATCAGGCCTGAGGGCATCAGTGTTTGGGAATCAGTTTTATCTGAGGATATCAGATTTGGGGCAGCCATTTGGGCACAGTAAACAACATTTGAGAACAATGTGTTTACGAATACCGACTGCGTGTTGTCTGGCCAACTGTGTGTTGTCATTAATTTATCTAGTTCATAACATAGCACACTGCACGTTCGGGTTGTTTGTTTATTTATTTTTCTTTATTTATCTTTTTCAAGGTAGTTTAGCACAATTGCATCCGACCAAGTAGATATTCCCTGAGCACTCTGGGTTAGAGGTCGAAGACTTAATCGATCCAGGGATCTGATAGATGGACAAGCGGTGTTTCTTTCTTTACCCTCGGTTGCTAGGCGGAGGTTAAGAAGGCGTAATGTATTAGTACAGAGGTTGTTAGATCAGCGGTCCTTGAACAGTTAGGCTGAGGTCTCAGTTTCTACTACAGAGTCAGATATACCGGTTGTTCAGTTAGATCAAGACAATATGGCAGGCTTCAAAGAAATGATGCGTCAACTCCAGGAAAGTATGAAAACCATGCAGCAGGATGCCGCCCACTAGGCAGAAGTGGCTACGCGTCAAGAAGAAGTAGTAACCCAACAGGCAGAGTTAATTGCAAGACTATAGCGGCAAACCGGAGCATCTGCTTTGCACACATCTCCTCCCCCACCAAGAGTTCCAATACTCGGGGAGACGCCAAATGTCTAGGAAAATACAGACTTTCCAACGGGGCCAGCTCCGCCCCCAATCTTATCCCAGCTATCTAAAGCGCCTACCAACTTAGTGGATTCACCGTTTGAGTTCGAAGTGGATCTGACGACATTAAAAGTAAGCAAGCTAGAAAAGCTTTTCAAGAAGTCTCAAGGTGTGAAATCTATTCCGGATATAGAGGATGGATATACCGACTTGGCTGTGACGTTGCCAGATCGGTTTAAGATGCCACACATCGACCGCTTTGATGGGTCTGGAGATCCTACGGTGCACCTACGACTGTTTTCAGATATCCTAAGGCCGATGGGCCTTTCCAGACTACAGAAGCTCTCCTTGTCTGGCCGAACCCTGTCGGGTGTAGCGGCCATTTGGTATGCCAAATTAGAGGACTCCGTTAAGAAAAGTTGGGAGGAGATGGCTGAGGCCTTCATAACTCAATATTCCTACAATACACAGATCAAGGTCATAACTCGTGATCTCGAGACCACTAGGCAAGAACCGAAGGAGAGCTTCTTCGATTTCGTGACCCGTTGGAGGGCTAAAGCCTCGATGATGACCATCAGGCCCGTTGACAAAGATCAGATTCGAATGGTTGTGCGCAACCTGCAGCCCAAGCTCATGCAAAAGATGATTGTTCTCCCCCTGCCCACCTTTGCAGACCTACATAAGATTGGTGTGCAGATCGAGGACGCAATGAAACAAGGTCTGATTGACTATGAAAAAGAGCAGCCCAGGAGGGCATTCAACTGCAGTACGAATGCTGGCACAAGCAGTGCAGCAGCTGCTAGATCTTCAGATGTGGAAATGGTCACCACCACCCCTCCCAAAACCCTTGCAGCTACACCTTTTACTAGTATGTCCGGAAGTAGTTCGCAAGCAACCAGATATGCGCCCAGAGGCCAAAGAACCTTCACTCCACTATACATGCCCTTGTCCAAGGCTTTGCGGGTTTTGATCAAGAAGGGGCACTTGAAGCCCCTAGAGCAGCGGCCCTTACCAAAAAAACTTCCCCCTTCCCATAACCCGGCAAAGTACTGCGCCTATTACCAATAGCATGGTCACGAAACTGACCAGTGCTTTCGATTACGTCATGAGATTCAGGATCTCATAGACAATAGGATGATTATGCCGCCGGAGAAGCCAAACGTCACAACCAACCCTCTCCCACCACATAACCAAGCTCCACCACCCAAACGCATCAACCTCATCCAAACCTCGACCATCCCATATGACCCGAGCATATATATTACCCTTTCCCATCTACCCAAGCTGGAGGTATTCATTCCTAACAGCACTGACTTGTGCATGTTGGACATCTCCCAAACCCAACCAAAATCGGTGGTGGTGACTACCGAAGACAGAGTGTAGACACCCAATTTTTGACCAACCTTAAGACTCAGACGTCATCGATTGAGCACTCGGTGATAGTGCATGTTGTGCTTGTTTCGAGGTTTCGGAGTTTTGGCTGAGAGCCTTGCCTCCAGGCTCTTTGTGCTTCGGCTCGGTTTACGGACCAAGCCTTGTTTTCCTTTCCTGAGGGAAGGAGAGGTCTTGTAGACTGTCTCTTTGTGGTCATAGACCACTTTTTGTGGCCGTAGGCCACTTTTCCTGTTTGGAGACAAGTTTTCAATTCTCGGAGCCTTCGGCCGCGTGCCTTGTCTCGGGACCGCTTAACGTTCGCCGTTTGGCGTGGTTTTTGGACCACACCTTGTTTCCTTGGCCTAGAGGGCCACTGTGGTTTGGGAGACCACTTTTGTGGTCGCATACCACTTTTGATGCCCGGAGACTAGTTTTTGAGGCTTTCAGCCGTGTGCTTTGCCTCCCGATCTCTCGTCTTGAATCCGTTTTGGTTTGTTTTTGGTACAAACCTTGTTTTCCTTGTTTGGAAGGTGGTACAAGGATGGGAGACCACTTTTCCTTCTGCCAGCCAGTTTTCTGGTCGGATAACTGGCTTGCTTAGTCTTTGGGCCACATTTTCTGGTCGGCCACCACACCACTAGCTTTGTTTCATGCCCTGAACTCTCTCCCACCATGGCCAACCAGTTTGTGTCTTGGAAGACCACTTGAAGTGGTCGGCTGATTTTTGGCACATTTTTGGAGATATTTTCCTCCAGCCAACTGGAGGGCATTTGGGTTATCTTCCATACACGTGTATGGAGGTATTTGTTTGAGGTTTAGCTTCTCCAAGGAGCTTTGCCTTTTAGTTTCTATAAGAGGGAGGCTCCTCCTCCCTCCTCTAGGTTCAGAAATTTGAGGGTTGAGAGTTAGATATAGTCTTGTATCTATACTTCCTTCTTTGCTTCATTTTTGTGCCTTAAAATGTTGTTTTGTCTTAGTTTAACACACAAACGCACACTCAAACACCTTCCTTTGGTTGCTGAGGCTTCTTGAAGTTGTTTTTGGTGTTCTTGTGTTGGTTTGAGCTTGAAAAACTTGCTGGAGTTGCAGTTATAAAGGAGGTCTTCAAGGGTGAGTCTTTAGCCCTTAAATCCCCCATTCTTGCTTAAGCTTTTAGCCTTTCTTGCATCTGTTTTTAAGCTTAACTCTTAATTAGAAAAAGTTCTGTTTTTGCATGCTTAAAATAGTTGTTTGGGGTCACTTTTTCGTTTGGGGTGATTTACCCTCTCTTAGGCCTTGTTAGGCCTTGTTTTGAGTCATCCCTTTAGGCTTTTGTTGAAGCCTTTGCATGACCTTTCTACCATTGAAATTCAGAGGATTTTCAGTGGTGGAAAGGTGGTTTTGGTGTCCTAAATAGGAGAGGGTCATCCCCTCTCCTTGTATTGTGTTTACTAGCTTCATATGCCTCATGTTTGAGCACCTTTGTTAAGCTTGTGTTAGCTTGTTCTTAGCTAGTATTTGTGGTTATTTTGCTGAGGCTTACCACTATTTTTACATGCTTTGGTCACTCCATGCATGGTTAATACACTTGTAGTGTAAATCTCTTAAACTAGCTTTGTATGCTTCATGAAGTAGCATGTCATTATAGCTTGGTTTGAGTCCATTTCAGCATGTATTTGGTGTTGTTTTACCATGTCATACCTCTGTTAGGATTTGGTTTGGTTAGCCTTTGCATGCTCCATGCACTTGTAGTGCATTTCCAAGAAATAGCCTAACATGCATCATGCTTTGACATGTCATTTTAGCATGCTTTTGGCTTAGCTCTCAGAAGACTTTGTTCATCTTTTAGCATGTTTAAGGTCTGATTCATGTTGTCTTGGTCATGCATGACTTGCTTTGTATAGTTATGGTTCAATCTAGCTTGTTAGCTTTGTGCATCAAGTCTACTAGCATGTTTTACTTGGACTATTTGAATGACTTGGCATCATTTATAGTGTGGTTTCAGTCCATGTTTCATGCTCATGCACTTGCATTTTTTGCTATTTCAGTGCGTTGGAGGGTTTGCCCCTTTATGCCTTAACATTAACCATTGCGTATGCCTTCATGCCTTAGCTTGCGAGCCATCATTTCAATGTATTTTTGGGGTTATTATGCCATGATATAACTCTGATTTTGTTGCTTAAGTCATCCCATGCTTGGTCTCAATAGGTGTAGTGGAATCCACCTTATTTACCTTGTATGCATCATGCCTTATGCCCCTTCATGCTAGCCTATTTTGGCTTCCTTCCATGCATGTTTTAGACTTATTTTAACATGTTCTAGGACTTTTTTAGGTCGTCTTGGTCAGATGCTTCATGTTTTGTATAGTTGTAGTACAAGTGCCTTTGCTTGCTTCAAGCTTTGAGCACCATTGCATGCTTCATTTGTGTCGTGTACATGATTTGACATTACTTAACATGACATTTCAGAGCATATAGACTTGCCATGTTCTCACTTCGTTCACCCTTTGAGTGCCTCTAAGGGTTGTGCATTTGTTGCCTAGTTTATGGCTTAGCTTGTATGCTTGCATGCCTAGGTATTTGAGCCCTCATCTCAGCATGTTTAGGCCCTTGTTTTGACCTAATTAAGCTTTGTCCATGGCAGGTTCATGCTTTTGTGCCATGTATTGCATGCCTCCTTGGTAGTCCTCCTTGTGAGCTTTCATGCTTTAGGACCATTGCATGCTTTACTTGCTTTGTTTGAATGATTTGACATCATTTCTTACCTCATTCCAGTGTACTTAGTGTTGTCACACTTGTACATTTATCACTCTTTGAGCACTCTCGAGAATTGTGCTCTTGGGCCTAGTTAAATGGCCAATGCATTGTACATGCATACCATGCCTTTTGTGCCTTAATTTCATCATCAATGGCCACTAATTTGGGCATGACTGAGGTCTACCCCTATTGGTTTAAGTCCATTGATTATGCCATGTATATTGCATTGAGTATGCCATATTGTTTCATTGCATTAAGTATGCCATCTTACATTGCATTGTGCATGCCATGTGATCTTTTGCATTATGCATGCCTAGTTGTTCCTTGCATTGAGTATGCATGTCCCTAACATTCCTAAGTTGCCCTTGTAGCATTGCATTATGCATGCATGTGTTAGCATTGTTTGCATGCCATTTGCATTGGTAGTTTGATCATGTTGTATTGCATGTTGTTGCATGCTTGTCCCTTGCATTGTGTATGCCATGTAGTAGCATTGTGCATCCCATGCTATGTGTTGCATTGTGTTTGGAATAGGTGTTAGCCCAAACACGAGAAAAGATGGACGTTTCATACTTAAAATGATGAAATGTGCCTTAATTCCCGGTCGCCGACGCTCTTGATCACACATGATAGAGTTCTAGGCCTTATGTGTTTACTTGTGCATTTATTTCATATTGCATTGTGTAACTTCGCCTCTCGGCCATCATGCATTGAAATGCGCGATTGGTGGCTCGAGGGTCGAGAACCTACACTCCCTTGAGTTCATGACATGATAGGGAGGGTGGTTGTGCACACATATCTTGCAAATACATTGCCATGCCCTTTCTTGCTCTCTGTTGTAGCAAATTGCAGTTCAGCAGCAACAACTGGTCGGCCAGCCAGAAAAACTAGCTGGGCGACCACTTTTCTAGTTTTTCAACAACCAAAAGCGGTCGACAGGTGTCTAGAGACACCAAAAGTGGTCGGTCACCTTCCCACTGGACTCCCAAGGTGAATTTTAAGCTTTCTGGAGCTTGGTGCAAGTTTCTGAGAGCAGTTGCAAACAAAGGCAAATTGGGGCATCGCATTAGATTTCCAAACAAGGCGACCGAGCATGCATCCAGTCTTCTCCCTCCGAGAACCTCCTAATTTACTGCTTTCCTTAGTTGCCATGCTTAGATAGCTTGTTTTTGCTTTGGTTTAATTAGTTAACTAGGATTAGTTAATTAATTTGTTGTAATAATTAGTTTAATTAGCTTAGATAGGCTAGTTAGCTTTTTATTTGGTCCCTCTTTCGAGAGGGTGTATTGTTGTAATAAGCGTGCGTGTGTGTGACGCATGTCTTCCAATCCCCATTTCTTTCTCCCTTTTACTTAACCACTTATGATGGTTAGTTTTAGGGCTTATTTCAATTAGCATCCTTATGCTTGCATACATTCATCTGTTTTGCATGCACCGGGCTCGACGCATCACACTAACTGCATTGTATTTTCAATATCTATTTGAATACATGTACCAAGTTGTATTTCACATGGCATTCTAGATAGCCTAGCCTATTTTAGTTGCATTGTTGCATGTGTTGCATTAGCCATTTTAACATGAACTAGGATCATGCATGATTTCTAACTAGTTCTTTGTTTTGGCTCGGAGTACACTGTAAGTGTTTACGCTTTAGCATACTGCATGTGTGTTAATGTTGCCATGAAAGCATGCTTGCCATGAGGCTAACTGCTTATTTGATATAATTGCCTGAATGCCTGTGGGTGAAGGTTGGATTGCTTGAATTGGAACAATTCATTGAAATCCTCGATTTAGCCTACTTGCGAGTAGCAAACTTTAAACCATTTTCAAACAAACGGATATGTAATACTTTGTTCCAACTTAAGTGATCTAGTCTATACTTGTTTGCTGTGTGCATAACATAGTAATTCTAGGTTAAATAACCGAAATAAGAGCACATGTGTTTTCAAAAACAAAATATCATGTTTAGTACAGGCCGATCTTTGATCGGGGGAACGGGGGTGCTCATTACATGACCTTCCCCAATCGTACCCAAGTTCCCGAGCCGAGGCAACTTTGGTGATGACGGACACGTGGCCTTAGGCATGAGTCAGGGTTTCCTAAATTCTCCCAAAATAAAATATTTAGGTGGCGACTCTCTATCTGGCAAAGCAGTCAATGTTTGGCATTTCTTTATAAAAATCTGTTTTCCAAAATGATTTCCTAGATTTGGACTCTTTGGTGATTTATCGGTTTCACATCGCACATTGTGAGATTAGATTCAGAACCGTGACATTTGAGTCCAAACTGTAGTAGCTCGGAACAAAACGAGATTCGCGCCTCTCATTCAGGCGTGCGGATATTCGGAGAGTTCCCGGGAGCGCGTCTACAATTTCTGGCGACTCTACTGGGGATTTAGAGAACTTGACTCGAACTCATGATATCTTGTTTTGACTACACTTATGTGTTTCTTTGCATTGCATTTGCATTGGTGTGCCTAGGACACCATGTTCGCCGTCTGCTATTCCTAAACTGTTAGCCTGAGGCTGTATGTCATAAGGTTGACCGGTTACGGGCTCTGCCATGATGGGAACACAAACCCCGGTTGTTACCGGGGCGCCCTTCTGACCATTTGACCTAGTGCATATCGGAATCTGTAGTGACTATTCAAAACTAGGACAGGTTGCTTACCCGATCATAGGTTATTTGAAACCGTTGTGTGCGTAGTGAGACCCTAGTTCCTGACAAAATAGGATAGGGAAACCCTACCCCAACATAGGGGTGTTTTGGCTCGCATTTGCTTGTTATGTGCTTTTAGAGTGTGCCTCTACAGGGAATGCATGTATCAGTTTGCAAGTCTGGGTGTCAGGCCTGAGGGCATCAGTGTTTGGGAATCAGTTTTATCTGAGGATATCAGTTTTGGCATAGCAATTTGGGCAACAACGATTAGTGTTTGAGAAACAGTGTGTTGAGCTTACAAATACCGACTGTGTGTCGTCTGGCCAATTGTGTGTTGTCTTTAATTTATCTAGTTCATAACATAGCACACTGCACTTTCGGGTTGTTTATTTGCTTATTATGCTTTATTTATCTTTTTGCAAGGTAGTTTAGCACAATTGCATCTGACCAGGCAGATGTTCCCCGAGCAATCTGGTTTAGAGGTCGAAGACTTAATCGATCCGGGGATCTAATAGACGGACAAGCAGTGTTTCTTTCTTTACCCTTGGTTACTAGGCGGAGGTCAAAAAGGCGCAGTGTATCAGTACAGAGGTCGCTGGATCAGTGGTCCTTGAATAGTCAAGCTGAGGTCTCAGTTTCTACTGCAGATGCAGATATACCGGTTGTTCAGTTAGATCAAGACAATATGGCAAGTCTGGAAGAGATGATGCGTCAGCTCTAGAAAAGTATAAAGGCCATGCAGCAGGACCGTTAGAAACTGGTTCGATTTGGAAAGGTCAGCGGAAGCTACCGGATGGCTCAGCGACAAGCCGAACATTTTTGAGGTATATCAGTAAGAGCAAGGACCGTTAGAAATGGGGACATCAACAGTGGCCGGAATGGACCACCGGAGAGCACCAGTGACAAGAATTTTGCTCAGGATCAGAACGGTTTGATTACAGAAGATGCTGAGCAGCAGGCTACACTGAAACAGCTTGAGTAGGAAAAGATCGAAGATCTGGAGAGGGCTAGAAAGGCCAAAGCCCCTGTGGGGACAGAATGTGCTGTGGGCACGAGAATGGAATGTGCTGTGCGCACAGGAACAGTTGTGACAAAACTGGATAGCTGCTTGTCAATGGTCGATGACATGTGGTGGGAAGATGATAACCTATGTCTTGCCCACACAGACGAAGATTGGGGGAATAACAAACCGGATGATACCTGGTATATTGGAGAGGTAGACCACATGACCAGGAGTGGGCGGTATTTCAAGTCCCCACACCTGGATCAACCAGAGGCGTCCGGAAAGGACACAGATGCGGAGAAGCAAAAAGAAAAGTTACTCGAAGAGGAGGCTGTGTTGAAACAGCTTATGAAGATACAAGCAGACATCTTCATCTGGGGACTGCTTATGGCTTCAAGAGTACACAGACAGGCTGTCCTCTCTGCAATGGACAGGGCTAAACTTTCGATCGATACCACGCCTGAGCAGCTGGTAGGATTGATTTTTTTGGGAGGAGCTTCCCCGACATTGACCTTTACTGATAAGGAGTTGCCGCCTGAGGGCTCAAACCATAACAAACCACTCTACATCTCTGTGGAGTGTAGGGACAAATGGATACCAGTAGTTCTTGTCGATACGGGATCCGCCATCAACGTATGTCAGTCAAGGACGACATATGCAATCGGGTTGAAGCTCGTGGACTTCGTACCCACTGGGCCAGTGATTCAGGCATATGACAATACTAGCAGAGAAGTGATGGGGACTATGCAGATTCAGACTAGGGTCGGTCCAGGACAACACGATATTGACTTTTATGTCTTGGATGTTCCCGTGACCTTCAATCTACTCCTGGGGCGGCCGTGGCTACACCAGGTAAAGGCGGTCTCTTCCACCCTGCATCAGATGTTGAAGTACACCCATGGGAAGGGAGTGGCTATGGTTTTTGGGAATTCGTCAATCCATCCGCCGCCAGAGGTGTCTACGTCGGTTCTGGAGATCGAACATGGCGCGGAGGATTTGTTCTTATGAGGATTTACCCTAGCCGAGGCTCAGGCTATACAGAACATATTGGCTATTGATGAGGGGTTATATGTCAGTGCACACAGTCTGCGTAGCTCATGAACAAACTCCAGCACATCCCTGGGATGGGATTAGGGAAAGTGGTAGGAAAGGCGTTGCAGCATCGGCCGAAGTGCCGCATAACCTGCATACCTTTGGTTTAGGTTATCTGCCTACCAAAAAGGGCTGGTTGAGGAAAGGCAAGGAGATGGCCGGAAAGGCCAAAGAAAAGCGAGCCGGGAAGCCTTATGAGTTGGTGCACCGGCCTATCCAAGGTACCCTAAACGGATGCTCTGTCTGAGAGGGGGAGGACTTTTCGTTGTGCAGCTTCTTGGAGCTATGGTTAAACAAAGAGAAGAGGCGTTTGCCGGGGTTTGAGATTTTCTTTGACTTGCAATTATCTCGGGATGATGTTGCTGAGGAACAGACAGACCCACCAGCTGAGGTTGAGCAATGCAGGGAGAAGGATTCCGAGAACGCAGAGTTTGAAATGGGGGTAGCACTGTCTTGTCTACTTTCAGATCCTTCGATCGTACATGAGTGCTTGGGGGATAACTTCTCGGTGTCCATGATCGGGAATGAAACGGCTGCGAGCCCATCTTCAAACATTCTGGATGCATCCATCGCACCCTCCCTCGTCTGGCAATACGAGGAAGGATTCTTATCAAGCAGCACCGGGTCAGGTAGTGAGCCGGAATCTGATTCCACTAAGTCCGTAGAGTGGGAATCAGGTTCCAGCTCGTCTGAGTCTGAGTCCGGTATTCTTGGGGGTGACAACCCAGATGTCACAGTTCTGTCTAGGTCGTCTTTTTCTTTCTCCTTTGAGTCTGTTGTAATAGAGGAACCAGGCGACTTGGAAGTACTTAATGAGAATTGTGCGGCTGTGGCCTTCGAATACTTTTCTGTGCCCTTAATTTATTGCATTAATCAGGATTTTCAAAATTTTGATGAAAACGACGAGGAAGAAATTCCTCCGGTTTTGCAATATTTGCTTGATTAAGAGCAGGAGAGGTTTGTAAAACCCTTGGTTGATGAAATCACCCAAATTAATGTTGGTACTGAGAAGGACCCGCAACTGGTCCAGATTGGGTCCACGTTGTCTTCGGAGGAGCGTGAGCGCTTAGTCGCTTTGTTAAAAGATTTCAAAGATGTTTTCGCGTGGTCGTACGAAGACATGCCTGGAATCGATCCTGAGATTGTACAGCACCGGATCCCTCTTGACCAAGAGGCCCGACCTGTTAAGCAAAAGCTTAGAAGGATCCACCCGGATTGGGCTCTCAAGATTAAAGAAGAGGTCACCAAGAAAATTGACGCAGGGTTCCTGCTGGTATCCGAATACCCAACTTGGTGGGCCAATATAGTTCTGGTGCCGAAGAAGGACGACAGAATTCGGGTATGTGTGGACTACAGGGATTTGAATAAAGCCAGTCTGAAGGACGACTTTCCTTTGCCGCATATCGATGAGTTAGTGGACTTCACTGCGGGTCATGCGTTGCTCTCATTCACGGACGGGTTTTCAGGCTACAATCAGATATTGAAGGCACCCAAAGACCGGGAGAAGACCGCTTTCACCACCCCATGGGGAACCTATTTTTATAGGGTAATGCCGTTTGAGTTGAAGAATGCTGGGGCTACGTATCAACGGGTTGCGACCATAATATTGCATGACATGATCCATAAAGAGGTGGAGGTGTACGTGGACGACATGATTGTCAAGTCCAAAGAAAGAGAGGGCCACTACACCACCTTGTAGAAATTCTTCCAACGGATCAGGGAATATCGGCTGGGGTTGAATCCTCAGAAATTCACGTTCAGTTTTACAGCAGGAAAAATGCTGGGGTTCTTGATCACACAAAGGGGCATCAAAGTCGACCCTTCCAAAATCAAGGCCATCTTAGAAATACCACCACCGAGGACTGAAAAAGAGGTGCGAGGCTTTCTGGGTAAAGTGCAATTCATAAGACAGTTTATTTCTAAATTGACCTTGACTTGTGAACCACTCTTTGGTCTCCTGAAGAAAGGAACGAAGTTCCAATGGGACGGCCAATGCCAAGCTGCTTTCGATCAGATCAAGCAATATCTACAAAACCCACCTGTGTTGTCACCACCTGAGCCGAGGAAACCGTTGATTCTGTATCTTTCAGTGACTGAAACTACGATGGGCTGCATGCTTGCACAAGAGTCTGAGGACAAGGTGGAGAAGGCTATCTACTACCTGAGCAAGAAAATGCTGGAGTACGAGACCCGCTACACTCCGCTGGAGAAGGCTTGTTTGGCCTTGGTATGGGCTACTAGGAAGCTACGGCACTATCTGTTAGCTCACTCCGTAACACTGGTTTCAAGATTAGATCCCATCAAATATCTCTTCGAGAAACCAGCACTTGCGGGTAGGCTAGCTCGTTGGTTGCTTCTGCTTTCCGAATTCGATCTGAAGTACGTGACGCGTAAGTTAGTAAAAGGGAGAGCAGTAGCAAAGTTCTTAGCCAATCACCCAGTTGAAGGGGATGAAGCAGTTGAGTACCTATTCCCAGATGAGGCCATTTTGCATGTCGAGGACGAAACTTGGACGATGTACTTTGACGGAGCGTCAAACCAATACGGGTACGGGATAGGAGTGTTGCTGATAGCACCCGAAAATTCCCGCATACCTCTAGCATTCGAACTCCAGGTCAAAGTATCAAACAATGATGCAGAATATGAGGCATGTATTGCTGGTTTAGAAGCCGCCCTAGAACTAGGGGCAAAACGGTTGGACGCCATCAGGGACTCGAACCTTGTTGTATCTCAAGGTAAAGGAGATTGGAAAGTCAAAGAGGAAAAGATGAGAATTTATCACCAGACCTTGGACATGTTAATTCCTTGGTTTGAGAAGTTGAACTTCGCTCATCTATTAAGAGAAAACAATAGGTTCGCAGATTCACTAGCAACTCTATCTTCCATGATAGACATCCCTTTCGGAGTCCGGATGCGTCCGATCATCATCGAACAGAAATTTGTGCCGGCCTACGAGTTGCTTGCCACCATAGATGAAGTACAAGATGAGAATCCCTGGTATTACGACGTCTGGAACTTCTTGGAGAAGGGAGTGTATCCACCAGGGGTAAATGCCAAAGATAAGAGAGCAATTCGAAGAATGGCTGCTCAGTTCATCGTCTGTGGAGGTAAACTGTACAAGAGAGGTTATCTCGGGATGCATAAGCTGTGTGTTGATGCTGAAGAATCCAACCGCCTGATGGAGGCCATCCATGGAAAAGAGTGCGGAGCGCACATGAACAGGGTGATGCTAGCCCGAAAAATCCTTAGACAGAGTTATTACTGGTCCATCATGGAAGAGGATTGTATTAGCTTTGTCCAGCGATGCCACAAATGTCAAATCCATGCAAACCGCATGAACATTCCGCCATCAAAGCTGTACAACATGACTTCATCATGGCCGTTTTCAGTCTAGGGGATTGTTGTGGTTGGAGCTGTCACCCTGAAGGAGTCCATTGGGCATGAGTACATTTTGGTAGCGATAGACTACTTCACAAAGTGGGTTGAGGGCCAGTCTTACACAGTGTTGAAGGCATCACATGTTGCTAAGTTCATCAGAAACAACATCATCTGCCGCTATGGAGTCTCGAATGAGATCATTTCAGATAACGGCTCTCACTTCAAGAAAGAAGTGATCGACTTGCTGGAGAAGTATAACGTGGCTTTTCATAAGTCATCCACATATCGACCGCAAACCAACGGAGCAGTTGAGGCCGCCAACAAGAATGTCAAGCATATACTGTAGAAGATGGTGGAAACCTACCAGGACTGGCAGATAAGTTGCCTTTTGTTCTGTGGGGCTACCGGAGGTCAATTCGAACTTCTACTGGAGCGACTCTGTATTCCATGATTTATGGGATGGAGGCTGTTTTTCCAATCGAAGTTGAGGTCCTGTCATTGTGGGTATTGGCAGAGTGTCAGATAGCTGAGGCAGATTGGCAACAAAGTAAGTTCGAAGAAATCATGTTGTTTGACGAAAGAAGGCTGAAAGCACTATATCATGTTCAGGGTTATCAATGACGAATTGCCAGGGCTTTCAACAAGAAGGTTAAGTCCAGGAATTTGAAAGAAGGAGATTTGGTGCTCAAAGACAACCGAGCTCCCATCCACGACCCTAGGGGCAAGTTCAGACCCAATTAGACTGGCCCTTACATCATCAAGTCTATCTGGTCGGGTGGAGCAGTCGTTCTGATGGATCTAGATGGCCTAGAGTTCTCCTAACCAATCAACATGGACAAGCTGAAAAAATATTATCCCTGAGTGGCTCGCTAGGCCGAAAATCCAAAAGAGCGACCTAGGCAAAAGTTAGAGCACAAAAAATTTGAAATAATAAAAACTGAGATCGCAAGGTTGAAAACCCAGAAAGGGCGGCCTTGGCAAAAGTTAGAGCGCAAAAGGAGAGAGTTAATACACGAGTGAACCCAAGCCGAACTATGTAAGGCTTGATTCTCATCTTTAGGATACGTAGGCAACTTCATCCTAAAGTCTAGCCATAAACACTTCCCCGATCAGCTTTGTCCATATGATCATGTTTGGTCATCTTTGTCTTTTCTGTATTCAGGAGCTCGGTTATGATCTCCAGTACAGTGCTATTCAGACTAGGGGCAACTTTCTAGTTGTTGGGATCCGGGGTTGTGCATCTCAGTGACAGATCTCAGGCGTGTCCAGTTCTGATCCATATCGAAAATGGTTTTGAAAAGTTTTAATAAAAGTTGATTTTGTTCAAATTAATCTTTTTACAACTTAGACCATTTTTGGACCAAACAGAAAATTTTCAGTACCCACAACCTTCAATTTCATTGATTTCAATACAGAGTTCTCCTACTCTTGAATACAAATTGAAGTTGCTTTTTATTACATTCATAAAGAAAACTTGAAATTACTAATAAAGCAATAAATTCGGGGCATAGATAAGTCAGGTGTTCCTGCGCCCCCTCCCAGAGCTGGTCGAAGCCTCTGATATCAAAGTGGGCCCAACTTGTGCCTCCTCGTCAAGCCAAGTTGTGCACTCATCAGAAAGGGTGTAACTGAAAGTGGGAGCGGGGGCCAGAAGCTCTCTAGTCCTCCATGCCGTGGCATACCGAGCTAGCTGTGCGCCTCGGACCGGAAATGTGGCAGGATACTCAATCCCCTCTGTCAGACAAGTCTGATCATGTTCGAATTGACGCCGGAATCGGAAAGGAAAGTAGAACACGCAGTGTGTCAGGCCAATCAACTGAATCTCGGTCTGCCGGGACATGCTGTAACTCATTGCCGGTAGATTGAGCCAATGACAGCGCCAAGCAATGCCGTCTGCGGACAAACTGCACATCTAGTCGTACCACCAACCCTCATCAAGGGCATTGACTAGACGTCGACAGAAGAAATAGTCGTGATCTGAGTATGCTGGGCATGAGTCCACAACCTTCAATTTGTCCATCAACCATATCTGGAGAGGGATAAAAAATGAGAGATTAAAGAATAGAGAGGTGTACGTGGAGAGAAAAGTAAGAAAAGGGTTTTGAGAGAAAAATCGAGCCTGAGGGCCGAGTGATGTGAGGAATATACGTGAGACGGGGTGGGAAACATTACCTGCAATAGTAGTGGACTCCCCGCAAATCTGGTCGTCTCTCGGAGATGAAAAGCATCTAAACCCATCAATGTCTCAGCCAGTGTCATGGTGATGCAGCTCTTGCCCTCTCTCAAGCCCTCGGTAATCTCGATCAAACGGATGCTAGACCCTCTGGAGCCTGAGGCAAACAAGAAATGAGATAGCATGCACAAGCAAAGCGCATGTTGCCGAAAACCCTGCCAATGATGATCTTCGCGATCATCGGCATCAGAAAACTGATAAACTAAGCTGGGGATGTCCAATGCTCCATCACGGATCAAAGACCGAGCGTCATGCATAGTAAGCCCGCACATCCGTCCTAAGGCTTGGGTGTAGCCAAAGCGAAATTGCGGCAAAATTTCTTCATCGCGCTCAGATTCCATTAAAGCTTGGAAGTCTTCCAATGTGGGACATACCTCTTGTCCGCCGAAGCTAAAGACGTGTGTTACCGGATTCCAAAACCTTGCAGCGGCATGAAGAAACAAAAAACACAGCGGGGTGCGACTTAGCATAAATAGTGCATTTATGCCGAAGCTTCGAAAATTCACCTTTTCCGAGCCATCCAAGGAAGCAATCCAATTTGTGAGATTTTGGATGAAGAATGCCTCCATTTTGGTGCAAAATTGGGTTAGAATGAGGGAACCACGAAGCTAGAACCTTTATAAAGGATAAGACACTGTTTGGAGGACAAGTGTCACAAAACTGGAGGTCCCTGGGCCAACTGGTCGGCCGACCACTTTTCCTGGTCGACCAGCTAGTTTTCCTAGTCGACCAGCCACTTTTTGGCCTACAGTAAAAGAAAGTGGTCGGCTAGCTCCTATGGTGGTCGGCCATGTGCAAAAAGCTGGTCTCCAGCTGTTTCTTGTCTCCAAAAGAGAGTCTCTAGCTTTCCTGTGTGCTGAGAGTGCTGAAGGTTCGAGTTTACCTCTATTTCGGGTACGTTCTGTCGCCCTGTTTGTCTAAAATTGCGTTTGCTTATCAAGTTGTTAAGTTCTGCTTGTCGAGCTGTTGCTCTTTGATTATCGAGTTGTTGCTTTTTTTGATTATCGAGTTGTTACTCATTGTTTATTGAGTTGTAAACTTGCTAAGGTTTTGTTGTTTCTTAGTAAGATAAGTTGTTTAGTTTGATGTGTCAGTTCATTACCTGACTTGGTAATACACTATGTTCAAATTTTATTTAATTCCTTTTTTTGGCGCAAAATGGTGCGACGCGATGCTTAGAATGTAAAGTACAACACTTTTGAACAAAAAGTCATTTTCATTCCAATCATAGCTTCTTTTTACAACATTCTACAAAAGAGGACAAGTTTTGAGGAAAGAAAATAAAACTGTCTAAGCCGTACAATGTGCTACAACTACATGTAAAAAGAATAATAAAGCAGGGAGCATCTGCATCGGTGCTACCAAGCTCAAGACCGAGAAGCCCTCTTTGTCCTCTTCGGCTAAACAGCCTCTGCGCCGCCACCGTCTGAATCGGAGTCACCGTTCTCGGAATCCTCCTCGGCGTCACCTCCGTCCTCGGAACCGGAACTAGAATCATCATCCCTGCCCGCAAATGTCTCTGACTTGGGATGTGTTGACTCCTCATCCTCGCTGGACTCCTCGTCATACCTGACAGGTGCTCTGCGCCTCCCTCGGCCGCGAGTCTAGCCTCCTCTCCCAGCTGCTCGGGTAGGCCTAGGCGGCCCGGGCCGTGACAGTGGAACTTGAAAATGGCAATTTGAATACATCAGCCAGAGTATGTATAGGTATATTAGATGCAATTATGATGCGTGAAGTATGTGCATACATATATAGTATATGGATGAGATGTGTCAGATGTGCTCTACACGTACAGTGAATCAATATTGTGAAATGTACAGTTTCAATATGTCATCGGAAGTATGATGAATACAAGGAAATTGAAAATACCGAAATGCCGGCAGCATACAACATTGTCTCCCTCCGCAAGACCATGCTCTCAAGTGAGGCCACCACTCTGAGTAACCCCTCAGTATAATCTCTGGGAGGCTGCAGATACAAGTTCAAGTCATTAGTGAATGAATGAATGTCTAAATATCTGAGTGATAAATGAAAACTATAAAACATATCGGTGGCGAATCAAGGTCACTGACATATCGATGGTCGGGCATCGGAGGCTCCAGTGGAATCGGGTAAGAAGTCCCGTACTGCCAACTTGTCAGCTCGGTCGAAAGATCTGGCCACCCAGCATAATGACAAGTCGAGGGCATCCCATTAGCCATACCCCTCGATGTACCGGCCCTGCTAGTGGAAGGGACATCTGCAGCTCAAGCGCGACTCGATGATGGCATATCAGTAGCCCTCCTCGTAGGGGTACGGACGTCTATCAATGGAGGCATCAGGTATGTATGGCAGTATGTCGCGTAATCCCCCTCCTCCAGGAACAGAACTACGTCAACACCCAACATAAGGTCCTCGACCTCCCGGGGAGTGAGTTTCTCCGTGGACCGCATATCCAATAGAGGCGCTGAGGGGACCTCCTGATCGGCATTTCCCATCGTCTGACGCATGAAGCGATCCCCAAGAAACCAGGCTCTGCCGACCGGTCCCTCAAACAGAACCCTATATCGGAAGGAGGCCTATGCCCCAGGGAACTGAAATCGTGGAGACCCGGGCATCGCTATCCAAGGCTGCCAAGTAATCTGCGGAAAACAGGTGCATAAACTGATTAGATGTCATAAATATGCAAGATGAATCAAAGCTGAAAACATGAAGAACCGAGAGTTCTGGTTTACCTCGGACGCCTACACAGTGTCAAAGTACTGTCGGAGATATGACAGAGTCTCCCAGGGCCTGGACCGGCACTGACCCTCAAATCTGCGTGAGTAAAGGATCTCAAGAGGTGCCTCGACCTCGATCTTGGGAGCGAGTGTGGAGAAGTATGCGTAAACCCATAGCTGTGAAAAGCAAGGCGATGGCTGTCAGAATACAGAATTTATAGAAAATGCAAAAAGTTGAGTACAGAATGTTGTGTGCAGTGTACAGATAATGAAAATCAGAAAATGCTGAATGTAGAATGCTGAGTGCAGTATACAGATTTTGAAAAAGCAGAAATGTAAATCAAAGAGGGCAGAATGTACCTCCCAAGCTTGCCAGTAGCCTCCAACTATGGTCCCCCGCTCGCGGGAGGTCACGCTCATGTAGCAATAAAAAGTAGCGTGGGCAGCGCCACCCCAATCATACTGACTGACCTGTGATAGGTCTAGCACTGAGCAGATAAAGCCCAACTGTGTTCCCCCTGTCGGAGAACAGAGTGGTCCCGAGCAGGAACATCAAAAATTCTCGGGCGTACTGCTGTATGGCCTCAAAGGTCTCTGGCATAGACCCTCTGTAATGCTCAACAAACAGGTGTACCTGACCCTACCTGATGATCTATCGATCAGTGGACGAGCTCTGAGCAGATAAGCCCAAGCTGCCTCTCACTCACCCATATCTGCATCGTATGGAATCGATCGGCCCTCCACGTCGAGGCCCGTTAGCATGGAGAAGTCGTACAGGGTCATCGTCATGTCCCCGGTAGCTGAGAAATGAAAGGAGTTGGTGGTGTCCCACCATCTCTCTACCAATGCGCCCATAAGGGTCCTACTCGCTGGATGGCGCGACAACCCCATACAGAATCGGCCAAATCCCGCCTCATCCACAATGTGGCGAACAACATCTGGGAGCTCCATGTACTACTCCCTCGTAATAATAGATCCGTAACCCCGTGTGAAACGGGAGGATACTTGTATTCAAAATGAAAAGTGTGAGCTGTGTGTTCAGAATGAAAAGTATGAGCTCTGTGTTCAGAATTGAAAGGGCGAGCTGTGTGTTCAGAATGAAAAGAATGACCAGTGTGTTCAGAATAAAAGTATGAGCTGTGTGTTCAAATTGAAAAGTGTGAGCTGTGTGTTCAGAATGAAAAGTGTGAGCTGCGTGTTCAGAATGAAAAGTATGAGCTGTGTGTTCAAATTGAAAAGTATGAGCTGTGTGTTCAGAATAAAAGTATGAGTTGTGTGTTCAAATTGAAAAGTGTGAGCCTTGTCTCCAAAATGAAGAAATATGAGCTGCGTGCCAATGAAAAAGTGTACTGCGTTATGGACTGCGTGTTCAGATTGAGCAGTGTGCTATAAAAGTGTACCGTGTTATGAACTGCGTGTTCAGATTGAGCGGTGTGCTATATTATGAAAAAGTGTACTGCATTATGGACTGCGTGTTCAGATTGAGCAGTGTGCTACAAAAGTGTACCGTGTTATGAACTGCGTGTTCAGATTGAGCGGTGTGCTATGTTATGAAAAAGTGTACTGCGTTATGGACTGCGTGTTCAGATTGAGCAGTGTGCTATTAAAGTGTACCATGTTATGAACTGCGTGTTCAGATTGAGCGGTGTGCTATGTTATAAAAAAGTGTACTGCGTTATGGACTGCGTGTTTAGATTGAGCAGTGTGCTACAAAAGTGTACCGTGTTATGAACTGCGTGTTCAGATTGAGCGGTGTGCTATGTTATGAAAAAGTGTACTGCGTTATGGACTGCGTGTTCAGATTGAGCAGTGTGCTAGAAAAGTGTACCGTGTTATGAACTGCGTGTTCAGATTGAGCAGTGTACTACAAAAGTGTACCGTGTTATGAACTGCGTGTTCAGATTGAGCGGTGTGCTATGTTATGAAAAAGTGTACTACGTTATGGACTGCGTGTTCAGATTGAGCAGTGTGCTATAAAAGTGTACCGTGTTATGAACTGCATGTTCAGATTGAGTAGTGTGCTATGTTATGAAAAAGTGTACTGCGTTATGGACTGCGTGTTCAAATTGAGCAGTGTGCTACAAAAGTGTACCGTGTTATGAACTGCGTGTTCAGATTGAGCGGTGTGCTATGTTATGAAAAAGTGTACTGCGTTATGGACTGCGTGTTCAGATTGAGCAGTGTGCTACAAAAGTGTATCGTGCTATGAACTACGTGTTCAGATTGAGCGGTGTGCTATGTTATGAAAAAGTGTACTGCGTTATGGACTGCATGTTCAGATTGAGCGGTGTGCTAAGTCAATAAATCGAATACCGTGTTATGAACTGTGTGTTCAGATTGAGCGGTGTGTTATATTATAAATCGAATGTTGTGTTATGAACTGTGTGTTCAGATTGAGCAGTGTTATGAGTCGTGTACAAACTAAACAGAATGCCGCGTTATGAACTGTGTGTTCAGATTGAGCAGTGTTATGAGCTGTGTGCCAACTAAACAGAATGTTGCGTTATGAACTGTGTGTTCAGATTGAGCAGTGTTATGAGCCGTGTGCCAACTAAACAGAATGTTGTGTTATGAACTGTGTGTTCAGATTGAGCAGTGTTGTGTGTGTGTGCAGACTAAACAAAATGTTGTATTATGAACTGTGTGTTCAGATTGAGCAGTGTTATGAGCCATGTGCCGACTAAACAGGATGTTGTGTTATGAACTGTGTGTTCAGATTGAGAAGTGTAATGTGTTGTGTGCCCAAGTGAGCTGTGTGTTCAGACTAAACAGAATATTGTGTTATGAACTGCGTGTTCAGATTGAGTAATATAATGTGCCATGTGCCCAAATAAGCTGTGTGCCAAATGAATGGAATACTATATCAAGAGCTGCGTGCTAGATGAGCGAAGTGTTATGTTGAAAGCTGCGTGCCAAGTGGACAAAATATTGTGTGCAAGTTGTGTTCAAGTATGAGCAGAAGCATTATGTATGCAAATATGTTCAGAACAAGTCGATCAAACACTTCGCAGAAAATGTAAAAGTGAAGTATGAACCTCTCACGCATGATGCGATAGATGAGACTCAGGCTCTCGTAGCAGCAAGTCTGCAGGCACCCATCGCGCGAAGTCGGTGAAATGGTGAAAAGTACTCGGAGGGAGGATATGCTCCTGCGGGTGGTACTCATCCGGATCGAATGGCCGTATCCTCGGAGGCAACGGCATAATGTTCGGCTCGTCCTCTACTCCTGGGAAGCCTTTGCCATATGGAATATGATCAGCCATCTGAAAAAAGATGCAAAAATGAGTGAAATGAGCAAAAATTACAAAAAGTCAACAAAAGTCAACTCTCGAAAAGAGAAAAAGTCTACAAAAGTCAACGCACGGGAAAATGTGCCAAACTTTGAGACAAACATACCTCAAGTGGTGAAAATGGAGAAAGAAGCTCCGAAAACAAATTCTAATCGGTTCAAAACGAAGAGAATCGAAAGTTTTCGCGAAATAACTTTGCGTGGGGCATTGGAAAACGCGTATAAAGTGCAGATCTGAGAGGAAAAAGGGTCTAGGGATAGAGAGAAACTGATTTCGGCCTTGGAGGTGTGAGCAAAACTGATTTGGAGTGGTGTACTTAAAGAACCGAGAATGAAAAGACAAAACTGCCCCAGATTTTGTAAACTGGTCGGCTAGCCAGTTTTTTTGGTTAGCCAACCACTTTTCTAGGAAACAACTGGTCGGCCACCCTCCTGGTTGATCCTCAGAGCTCTATTGTTCTCCCTGTGTGTTTTGGTGGTGATTGGAGCTCTTTTCTTTTGGGAAAATACAAGAAAAGTACACTTTTCGACGTGAAATGTCCCCGCGAGAACTTCAAACTCAAGTCTTCGATGCGTGGCTCATCGTTACTCGTCAAGAGCAAGATGTATCCTTTTTGAGTACGTAATGAGCCCTCCGAGAGGTAACTCAGAGGTTCCAATTAAATTGCTCGCATTAAGGCTTGTATTTCCTTATTCGGCGTTTTGTTTCGAACATATTATTGAAGTTACACTTCTCTCGCATTGTCATGCACATTTTCCTCTCTTGCATTCGTTATGCACACCACTTGTTGCTTTGTTATGCACTCACTACTCGCGTTGACACGCTCATTTTTGCTTGCATTGTTATGCATCCCTTCCGCATTGTTATGCGTCACACTTAGGTTACATTATTTTGCATCCCTTTCCGCATTGTTATGCGTCATACTTAGGTTGCATTGTTTTGCATCCCTTCCTCGTTGTTATGCGTCACACTTAGGTTGCATTGTTTTGCATCCCTTTCTGCATTGTTATGCGTCACACTTAGGTTGCATTGCTTTGCATCCTTTTCCGCATTATTATGCATCACACTTAGGTTGCATTGTCATGCACCCCTCTGCATTGTTATGCGTCACACATAGGCTGCATTGTTATGCACCCCTTCACCAACGTTGTCACGCACTTTTCACTTGCATTACTATGCATGTTTCTAATGATATTGTACCTATTGAGTCTCTTTCTTTTGCAGGCACGATATTGTATGTGCGATTCATTTGAGGCTGGCGCGACCAGACGATATTGTATGTACGGTTCATTTGAAGCTGGCGCGACCAGACGAACTGGACGGTATTGTATTCTCCGTGTGAGACGTAGCGAGAATTGTATAATTCTCTTACATCCTTTCTGCATGTAATGTAGTTTGATTTGTATTCGCTTGCATAAACTGTTGCATTTATCATGTATAACTGCTTGATTACAACTTTCTTTGCATGATCATAAGTTATGATTCGGCATCTTGCATGTCCTTTGCAGTTGTCCCTGCCAGCGGGCACATCTCTTTATTATCTTGCTTGTTTGTCTAAGTCTTCGGCCTTGTCAAAAATGGGTCGTCTCTGGGCTTTGACATTCACTCCCTTCACTTATGACTTTCGAGTTCTGTCAAAGAGGGGCAACTGTAGACACCCCATTTTTGACCGACCTTAAAACTCAGACGTTATCGATTGAGCGCTCGGTGATAGTGCATGTCGTGCTCGTTTCGAGTTTCCAGAGTTTTGACCGAGTGCCTTGCCCCCGGGCCTCTTAACTCTTTGTGCTTCGGCTCGATTGCGGACCAGGCCTTGTTTCTCTTCCCTGAGGGAGGGAGAGGTCTTGTAGACCATCTCTTTGTGGTCGTAGACCACTTTTGGAGACTAGTTTCTGGTTTTCGGAGCCTTCGGCCGCATGACTTGTCTTGGGACAGCTTAACGTTCTCCGTTTGGCGTGATTTTTGAACCACACCTTGTTTCCTTGGCCTAGAGGGCCACTGTGGTTTGAGAGACCACTTTTGTGATCGTAAACCACTTTTGGTGCTTGTCAGATAGTTTTCGAGGCTCCTGGCTGTGCACTTTGCCTCCCGAACTTTCGTCTTGCATCCATTTTGGTTTGTTTTTGGTACAAACCTTGTTTTCCTTGTTTGGAAGGTGGTACAAGGGTGGGAGACCAGTTTTTTTTCCTTGGAGACCACTTTTCTTCCCGCCAGCCAGTTTTCTGAACTGACAACTGGTCTTCTAGGTCTTTGAGCCATCTTTTCTGGTCGACCACCCCACCCCTGGCTTGTTTTCAGTGTGCTAATCATCTCCCACCATGGCCGACCACTTGTTGTCTTGGGAGACCACTTGTGGTTGTCGGCCGACCACTTGAAGTAGCTGGCTGCTTTTTGCCACCTTTTTGGAGATATTTTCCTCCAGCTGGCACAGCTGGAGGGCACTGAAGCTATCCTCCATACACGTGTATGGAGGGATTGCCTTGAACCTTAGCTTCTCCAAGAAGCTTTGCTTTTGGTTCTCTATAAGAGAGAACCATCTCCTCCTTCCTCTAGGTTCAGAAAAAAAGGGCTGGAGTGATACATATAGTTTTGTATCTATACTTCTTCATTTTGCTCTTGTTTTGTGTTCAAAAGGGTCATTTTGTCTTACTTTAACACACAAACACACACTCAAACAACATCCTTTTGCTACTGAGGTTTTTAGGAGCTGGTTTTGGTGTTCTTGGGTTGGTTTGAGCTTGAAAAACCTGCTAGAGTTGCAGCCTTGAAGAAGTTCATCAAGGGTGAGTCTTTAACCCTTAAAACCCCCATTTTTGCTTAAGCTTTTGAGCCCTTTTGCATGCTGTTTTGAGCCTAACTTTGTACTGAAAAAATTTCTGTATTTTGGTGCTTAAGAAGTTTGTTTAAGGTCACTTTTGTGTTTGGGGTTGTTTACCCCCTCTTAGGCTTTGTTTGGCCTTGCTTTTGTGCCTTCTTTGTGAGCCTTTGGGACCACCTTGTTTTGGCCTTCTCACCACTGAAACTCAGAGGAATTTCAGTGGTGGGGAGGGTGTTTTGAGGTTCCAAATAGGAGAGGGTCATCCTCTCTCATTGTATTTTCAATACTTGCCATATATGCCTCATGTTTGAGCATGTGTTTTAAGCTTGTGTTGGCCATATCTTAGCTTGTGTTGGCCAAAATGGGGAAACAAAAGGTTAGTTGCTCACCCTTGAAGAACACCTTCAAGAACAGAACTCCAGCTACTCCCTTGGATCAAGACCAGCCCAAGAATTTTGAAACCAACTTCCTAGTGCCTCAGCAACCAAGGGAAGGTGTTCTACTAGGTGCTATAGTGCAAAAGTATGAACAAAATACACTTTTAAGGCACCAACACACACACAAATATATATATATAGAGAGAGAGAGAGGGGGATATATGAACTCTATATCTATTTTTTGTTGAACCTCTGGAAAGGGAGGGGAGGCTCCCCTCTTATAGGAAATCAAATTCAAAGCTTCTTAGAGAAGCTAAGCTTTGGATCAAATCTCTCCATACATGTGTATGGAGGGGAGGGTCTGTGCTCACCATCTGGCTCAGCTGGCTTGCACAATGCCTGAAAAAGGAAAAGAAAAGGTCTCGACCAGAAAATATGGCCGATCGACCAAAATAAGTGTCGACCGACCAACAAAAGTGCCGACCGGCCAACATTTATGGCCGATGGCAAGGAAACAAGGCCAATGGCATCATGCCATAGCCGATGAGGTGTGGGGATGGCCAACAAGCCACCCTCTTCCCTCAGAAGCAAAACCACAAGTCCTTGGTCCACAACCAAGCACAAAACAGATAAGTTGAGAGATCCTAGAGCAAGGCACGCAGCCGAGACTTTCGGGAACTCAAAACGAACACGAACATGGATGATCGTCGAGTGTTCAAATGATGACGTCCAAGTCTTGAGGACGGTCAAAAATGGGGTGTCTACAACTTATATTCCCACTTCTTTCATGCTTTGAATGCCTTTAAGTGTTGTGCATTGTTGCCTTACTTGAAGCCTAGCATGTATGCCATCTTACCTAGGCCTTTGAGCCTCCATCTTAGCATGTTTTGGTCATTGTTTTGACCTAGTTCAGCTCTGTCCATGCTTAGTTCATGCATTTTTTCCATGTATTGCATGCCTCATTTGTAGTCCTCTTTATTAGCTTTCATGCTTTAGGACCCTAGCATGTTTTACTTGCATTGTTAAGTGATTTGGCATCATTTCTTACCTCATTTCAGTGCACTTAGTGTTGTTACACTTGCACATTTGTCACTCTTTGAGCACTCTTGAGAGTTGTGCTCTTAGGCCTCTTTGATGAGCCATTGCATGTGCGTGCTTGTATATGCTTCATGTGCCTTAATTTTATCGCCAATGGCCACTGGTTTGGGCATGACTGAGGTCTACCCCCTTTTGGTTTAAGTCCATTCAGAATGCTTGTTTATATGTTGTTCGCATGCTTATTGTTCATTGCATTAGGTATGCCATCTTACATTACATTGTGCATGCCATGTAGTTCTATGCATTGTGTATGCAAAGTAGTCCCTTGCATTGAGTATGCATGTCCCTAGCATTGATAAGTTGCCCTTGTTGAATTACATTGTGCATGCATGCATTACATTGTATTTAAAATCTAAAGTTGCTTTACATTGAGCATGCATGACATCGAGCATTGAGTGTGCTATGTTATGTTGCCTTGCATGTTTGCGTGCTTGTCCCTTGCATATTGTTCATATGCTTGTTTCATTGCATTGCATGTTTGCATGCTCGAGTCGCATTGTGTATGCCATGTTATGTGTTGCATTGTGTTTGGAATAGGTGTTAGTCCAAACACGGGAAAAGAGGGACGTTTCATACTTAAAGTGATAAATCGTGCCTTAATTCTCGGTCGTTGACGCTCTTGATCATACATGATAGAGTTCTAGGCCTTATGTGTTTACTTGTGCATTCATTTTCATATTGAATTGTGCAACTTCGCCTCTCGACCATCATGCATTGAAATGCACGATTTGTGGCCCGAGGGTCGAAAACTACACTCCCTTGAGTTCACGACATGATAGGGAGGGTGGTTGTGCACACATATCTTGCAAATACATTACCATGCCCTTTCTTGCTCTCTGTTGCAACAAATTGCTGTTCAACAGCAACAACTGGTCGGCCAGCCAGAAAAACTAGCTGGCCGACCACTTTTTCTAGCTTTCAACAAAGATAGGTGGTCGGCCATGGCTGCAGACACCAACAACTGATCGGCCACCCTCCCACAGGGCCTCAAGGTGGAGTTTCAGCTTTCTGGAGCCTTGTGCAAGGTTCTGGAAACAATTGCAAACAGAGGTAAGTTGAGGCATCGCATTGGATTTCCGAACGAGGCAACCGAGCATGCATCCAGTCTTCTCCCTCTGAGAACCTACTGTTTTACTGCTTTCCTTAGCTGTCATGCTTAGATAGCTAGTTTACGCTTTGGTTTGTACCTTTAATAGTTAATGCGTTAGCTATTTCACTTTGTTTTGTAATAATTAGTTAACTAGGATTAGTTAATTAATTTGTGTTGTAATAATTAGTTTAATTAGCTTAGATTAGCTAGTTAGCTTCTTATTCGGTCTCTCCCTCGAGAGGGCCAATTGTTGTAATAAGCGTGCGTGGGTGTGATGCATATCTTCCAACCCCCCATTTCTTTCTCCCTTTTACTTAACTGCTTACGATGGTTAGTTTTAGGGCATGTTTCATTTAGCATACCATATGCTTCGCATGTGTGCATCATTCATCTGTCTTGCATGCACCGGACTCGGCGCATCATACTAACTGCATTGTATTTTCAATACATTTATTTGAATACATGTACCAAGTTGCATTTCACATGACATTCTAGATAGTCGAGCCTGTTTTAGTTGCATTGTTGCATGCGTTGCATTAGCCATCTTAACATGAACTAGGATCATACATGATTTCTAACTAGTTCTTTGTTTTGGCTCGGAGTACACTGTGAGTGTTTACGCTTTAGCATACTGCATGTGTGTTATCGATTACCATGAAAGCATGCTTGCCATGAGGCTAACTGCTTATTTGATATAACTGCCTGAATGCTTGTGGGTGAAGGTTGGATTACTTGAATTGGAACAATTCATCAAAATCCGCTTTTTAGCCTACTTGCGAGTAGCAAACTTCAAACCATTTCCAAACAAATGGATATGCAATGTTTTGTTCCAAATTAGGTGATCTAGTCTATACTTGTATATTGTGCGCATCACATAGTAGTTCTAGCTAATTAATCGGAATAAGAACGCATGTGTTTTCCAAAACAAAACATCATGTTTAGTACATGCCGATCTTTGATTGGGCGAGCGGGGGTGCTCATTACATGACCTTCCCCAATCGTACCCAAGTTCCTGAGTCGAGACAATTTTGGTGATGATGGACACGTGGCCTTCGGCACGAGTCAGGGTTTCCTAAATTCTCCCAAAATAAAATATTTAGGTGGCGACTTTGTATCTGGCAAAACAATCCATGTTTGGCACTTCTTTATAAAAATCAGTTTTTCAAAACGATTTGTCGGATTTGGACTCTTTGGTGATTTATCGGTCTTACATCGACATTGTAAGATTAGATTCAGAACCGTGACATTTGAATCCGAACTATAGTAGCTCAGAGAACAAAGCGAGATTCGCCCCCATTGCGGGCGCGCGTGGATGTCGGGGAGTTCCCGGGAGCGCGTCTACAGCAGCCATGCCCCACAATGTGAGGAAGCGCTATGCTATATCATGGGCAGTCTCCCGGATGAGGATTCATCTAGAGGGTCCATTCTGCAGAGCTTGGTATCTAAGGGAGCATTTTCTTCACCAAGTAACAGGCTAGGTGGTTCCTAATATCCCTTTTCCACCTCCCCTATGTATGAGGATTGGCAATGATGTTAGTGATGTGGCGAAGAATAACGCCATAATGGCCGGACAGGATGTTGACCTGTTTCACTATACTGGAGACTACACTACTTTTCTGCAAACTCACATCATGCCTCCTCTCACTCTGGGTACTGCTTATGTCATCGAGGCTAGCGTTACCGCGGTTACTCTTGTTCCTTCTCCTGCTATTGTTCTTGGAGCTCTTGTTTCTCTAGTTTATCCTACTAGTGGCCTTCCTGTGCTTCCAACATCGATTTAATACTTGCAACCAAGCAAAGCATTTGATGAGATCCGTCTCAAGCTTCCTGAGAGGTGTGTGCTCACATTTGCCCAGCAAGTACATACTTTTTATCCTGCTTTGCTCATCACTTCTCATTGCTTTACTCTATTACTGATGACTAGTGGCCTACACTAAGCAATGTCTCCAGCCGGTCAAGACTTTGATTCACATGGTGTGGCGGAGAGAGCATGCTCTTGTCTCTGCCGAGGTTTAGGTATCCCACTTTCTGACTAGATATGTGCTTTTTATATTGTTCATCTACTTTGATTTGCTCTTGATGAACTATTTTCACCCTGTACTATCTGCTTTGACATTTTGTTTTTTGCCAACTCATATTCCATCTTGATGCAGCTCTAGTAGTGCCTCCTTCTACCATAAGGAGAAAATGGGGATGACCCCTAGTGTGAGGAAGAGGCATTGACAAAGGATGAGATAGAGATGCCCATGGTTGAGGCAGAAGGACAGCACCTCAGGTGATAGAGAGCTTTTCCTCCTCCGATAGGACACCTATCAATCTTCTTGACGAGGAGGTCGCCTTAGCAGAGGACTCTAAGGATAGCAGTGTTAGTGGAGATGCGAGTATCGACATTGAGCACTCCAAGAACAGTAGTGCAGATGGTAGCGATGATGAAGGTAACAGTGGTAGTAGCGATGGAAACGACACTAGTGGCAGTGATAGTGATGATGACACTGGTGATGATGATTTCATTTTCTTTTATTTTATCTTTCTTTTTGCTTAGTAGTTACCACACCATGTGTAGCTTCAAATAGGTTTTTGCTTTTGAAAACTCTCTTTTGTAACACTTAACCGTGGTATGTCCCTACAGTAATGAAAAGAAAGAATTTTGTTTTTGACCCACCTTGGTATGAATGGCACTGTACTTGAGCACACAACATTTTATTTGAATTTGAAATTGAGAATGGTTGTATTTAAAATAAGTTCTAAATTGGATGTTGAGCTCACAACTGACTAAAATGCAAAATACAACTCAGTAAAAGCGAAACAAAGTGAAAATGACCTAAATACACATATTTACAGTTTCTAGAATGAATAAGAATCAAAAAAAGACTTGAAACAAAATTACAAGACAAAACCATTGGGCCAAACTGTTTTTGCACTGTTTAAAGTCGGCTGGACCATATTTTGTCCAGCTGAATAGAAAACATCCGGCTGTATCAAAGTTCCTTCTGGAAAGCTGGAGACAGTTGTCATGTACTCAAACATCTTTATTCCTTAAAAAGGTGTTCTTCTACTGCTTTTGCGACGAAAAGTGAGAAAACTTGGAATTTTTCTCTAAAAATGACGACCATCGTTAGGCTCACATACTAGATCACTTTAGATTGCGCCGACAAGGCGAATTTCACCGAATTTGGCTTGAATGCCCTTTTTGACTTAAGGCATACTCCACTCGATTTTCCCTTTTTTCAATTAGTTGTCCGTTATTGGGATCCAATCACTCATGTATTTTGCTTTAGGATGCAAGAAATGTGCCCAACTATTAAGGAATTTTGGGCATTGATGGAGGTTCCTCGAGATAGGAAAATTATGCCCTAGATTACTTTTCACCATGCACAAGCCCTTGCATAGATGTATGGTCTAACTATGAGCGAGGCTTGGTCCTTAGCTCATAGTGAGGAGTTGGATGTATTTAGCTTGATCCATTAATTTTTCTTTGTTGAAGATCAGACTGATCCTATTTGGCGTGAGCATCACCAACATTTCCTTTGCATGTGTCTCCTTACTGACTACTTGTTTGCCCCTAGTGGTCATAGGGCTAGCATCAGTCTGGTTGAAGTAACCCAGTGCCTCCAGGAAGGTCAGAGCTGTATCGACTTAGTGTTAGCTAAAACTTTGATGGGTTTGGATGCCTTCCGCCAGTACGAGACCTCCTGATTTACGGGGAGCCCACTACTTTTTCGGGTACTATTTTCCTTCCTTACTCATTTTATAATTCTTATATCACTCTCACACTCAACACTCAATTTCCTCTCTTTAATTCCCTAGTATTCTCACTTTTTCCACTAAACATACATCTCTATATTTTTTAATCTCTTTTTTTCTACATCCTCCCCGGGTGTGGTTGATGGATAAGCTAAAGTAGTGGCTCCATATGCCTGGTACACGGCTAGGAATTACTTCTTTCGCTCCCAGTTAATAAGTTTCCTTTCAACGGGCTATGGTGTGACTAGATGTGCAACAAATTTGCAGCTGACATTTCTTGGAGATGCCCCTAGCTTGACTTGTCTTCAATGATGTATAACATGTTCCACCAACTAGATGTGTACCTGATTGGCTAGATACATTGCGTCTCCTATTTTTCCTTCAGATTTAGGTGACAGTTCGAGCATGACCAGACTTGTTCTACTAGTGGGATTAAGTATCAGACGTCATTTTTGTTCTGGGCGAGACATTTCTCTCTGTACACGACTGCTTTGAGAATGAAAGAACTCCTAGCTTCTGTTGACGGCTTCAGTGATGCCTTTTCTGGTGAGTGCTTGCTTTGGCTTGAGAAAGAGGCACAAGTGGATACGACCCTAGTAGCAGAGCTTTTTGATGTAGTAGGGAGGAGACAGAGGACTTGACTCAACTATGCCCCAAGTTTATTACTTTGACCTTTTTTATAAAAAAAAAAATTATTCCAATGTAAAAACTCTTAATCAACATGGAAATTAGAGTAGCATGTAATTAAAGATGTGGGTATTGAAAAGCTTCTTTTTGGGTCCAAGTGAAAGGTCGGGTTTGCAAAATGTTTGACAAAATCAATCAATTTTATTAAAACGACAAAACAAGTTTTCGCAAACAGTCACTATCTAACATACCTGAAATCAACCCTCAAGATGTTCTAACATAAGTCGAAACCTCAAGAACAAGACACATTACATTTATCTTCACCACTGCATCACCACTTGATCTGCCTTGCAACTGAAACCATCCCAGACCATCACAGAGAAGACGGTAGAACAAACTGACTTGGGCTAAGATGGACCAATCAAACATGAATTGGACAACCGAGTTGAAAAGGTTGGGGCCGAACTTCAGAATGTAATTGCCTACGTATCCCAAAGATGGGAATCAAGCCTTACGTAGTTAACAGTTAGGGTTCACTCAGGAGTTTACTCTCTCTTTTTCCAAAGCCTCTTATTTCACTTTTTTCCTTTTTGCAAGTTCTTGCTTTTGCCTAGGTTGGCCTTCGTGTTTTTGGCCCAGTGAGTCTCTCAAGGATAGTATTTCTTCAATTTGTACATGTTGATTGGTTAACAAAATTCCAAGCCATCCAAGTCCATCAACATAACTGTTCCTCCTGCCAGATCGACTTGATGATGTAAGGATTGGTCCAATTGGATTTGAACTTGCCCTAAGGTCATGGATAGGAACTTTGTTGTCCTTCAACACTAAATCTCCTTTTCTCAGGTTCCTAGATTTGACCTTTTTGTTAAAAGCATGGAGAATCTTGCGCTAATACCCTTAATCATGGTATAACACTTTTAACCTCCTCTCATCAAATAACATTAGTTCTTCAAATCTACTCTATTGCCAATCAGCCTCTGCTATTTGACATTCTGCCATAATTGTCAACTAGGGTACCTCTATTTCAATTGGTAGTACAACCTTCATCCTATACACCAAAGAGTAAGGGGTTGCGCCTGTAGATGTTCGAATCGATGTCCTATATCCCCAAAGTGCAAAAGGTAGCTTTTCTGGCCAATCCTTGTAGGTTTTCACCATTTCGCATGGGATATTCTTGACATTCTTATTTGCAGCTTCAACAGCTCAATTTTGTGGCCTGTATTTTGATGATTTGAAAAAGACCACATTGTACTTCTTGAGCAGATCAATCAACTCCCCTTCGAAATGTTTGCTGTTGTCTAAAATAATTTCATTGAGCACCCCATACCTGCAGATGATGTTAGTCTTGATGAACTTGGTGACATGTGATGCCTTCAACACTGAATATAACTGCACCTCTACCCATTTGGTAAAGTAGTCGATTGCTACCAGGATGAACGTATGTCTGTTCGACCCCTTTGGTATAACTGCTCCTATAACTTCTATTCCCCAGACTGAGAAAGGCCATGGTGAGGTCATGTTGTAGAGTTTTGATGGTGGAATGTTGATGCGATTAGCATAAATCTGACATTTGTGCACCGTCGATCAAAATGAATATAATCTCTTTCCATGGTTGACTAGTACTACCCTTGTTTGAGAATCTTCCTTGCTAGCATTATACCCTTCATATGGGCTCCACACTCTCTTTCATAAATGGCCTCAATAATGTGTCTCACCTCCTCCTCTTTTACACACAACTTGTGCATCCCCAGATGTCCCATCTTGTACAGTTTATCACCGCAGACGATGAACTAGGCAGCCAAAAGCCGTATCCCCCTTTTGCCTTTGGCATTTTCTCCTTGCAGGTATGTATCATTTTCCAGAAAATTCCAAATGTCAAAGTACCAAGGGTTTCCATCTTATACTTCTTCTATTGCGGCTATCATCTTGTATGCAAGCGCATACCTCTGCTTTATAAGGATTAGATACATCTTGACCCCGATTGGTATGTTCACCATCGAAGCTAGGGTTACCAAAGCATCGACAAAATAATCGTTCTCTCTCACCTTCTCATAAATGTCAGTGTTTCAAACCTTGGGATCAACATGTCCAATGATGGTAGATTTTCATTTTATCTTCCTTGACCTTTCAATCTCCATTGGCTTGAAAGACAACTAAATTTGAATCCCCGACCACATCCAACCTTATTACCCCTAGTTCTAGGGCTTCTTCTAATCTGACAATACACGTCTTATACTCTGCCTGGTTATTGGTTACCTTAAATTAAAGCTTGAATGATAAGGGTACATGAAAATCATCAGGTGCTATCAACAACACACCTACCTCATAACTAGATTGGTTAGCCGCTCTATCGAAGTATAAACTCCATATATCCTCTTTTAGTTGTAAGATCTCGTCATCTGGGAATACATACTCCACATCTTCTTTTCCTTCAATTGAGTGGTTAGCCAAAAACTCCACTACAGCCCTTCCCTTGACAGCCTTGCGAGTGACATATCTAATGTCAAACTCGGAAAGTAAAAGCATCCAACGAGCTAGCCTACTCGTAAACACTAGTTTCTCAAAGAGATATGTGATGGGATTTAATCTTGAAACCAAACGTACCGAGTGTGCTAACAAGTAGTGCCTCAACGTCTTGGTGGTCCAAACCAAAGTAGGGCAAGCTTTTTCTACAAGGGTGTAGCATGTCTCATATTTTAACATCTTCTTACTCAGGTGGTAGATGGTCTTTTCCAACCTTTCCTCTGTCTCTTGCGCAAGCATACAACTGTAGCTCGACTTTTTTTCGCGCCCCCTTTCGGGAACTCGAAAGAAGCCTTACAGTTTAGACTCCCGCAGTTCTGAATCTAATCTTAAAAGTGCAATGTGAAACTGATAAACACCAAAGAATCCAAAACTGGCAAATCGTTTTGGAAAATTGATTTTAAGTCAAAAGTGCCAAAATTGGATTGCTTTGCCAGATACAGAGTTGCCACCTAAATATTTTATTTTGGGAAAATTTAGGAAACTCATGACTCGTGCCAAAGGCCACATGTCTGTCATCACCAAAGTTGCCTCGACTCAGGAACTTAGGTACGAGAGGGGAAGGTCATGAAATGAGCACCCTCGCTCGCCCGATCAAAGATCGGCCTTTACTAATCATGATATGATTTTTTTTATGTACATTATGTGTTCTTGTTCTGGTTATTGGACTAGTATTACTATGTGATGTACGCAAGCAAGTATAGACTAGTTTGCTCAATTTGGAATAATTCAACTCATGTTTCTTTACAAAAATGGTTTGAATTTGCCACCTCAAGTGGGCTTAAAGTTTGCGGATTTGCCACCAAACATAGTGGGCTTAAAACATTATTTGCCACTCAACAAAGTGGGCTTAAAACTTCCATTCGTTGAATCGTTCTGATTCAAACAATAAGCCTTCATCCACAGGCATTCAAGCAGTTTAGCATTTAAGCACATAGCCTCATGGCAAGCATGCTAATCATGGCAACATTCACATTCATGCAAGTATACTAAAGCGTAAAAACTCACCTAGTACTCCAAGCTAAAACAGAAACTAGTTAGAAAGATGCATGATCCTAACTATACAAGATGTCTAATGAAACGCATGCGAAGAATGCAATTAATAGTTTCGGCTACTAATATGGCATATGGATCGATTTGAACAACATGCGATTAAACACGTATTCAAATAAGATATTGAAATGGCAATGCAGTTTGAATGATGCGCCGAGCCTCGGTGCATGCAATACAAATAAATGGATGCAAGCATAAGGTATGCTAATTGAAACATGCCCCTAATCTAACCATCAAAAGCAATTAAATAAAAGGGAGAAAGACGTGGGGTTGGAAAATATACATACACGCACGCAGACTTATTACAACATTACACCATCGCGAAGGAGGGTCCGAATGAATAAAAGCTAACCAACTAGCTACGCTAATTAAGCTAACTAATTATTATAAAACTCGAATTAATTAACTATTCTAGTTAACTAATTACAAAACGAAATCGAATAACTAGTTAAACTAGCTAATTAATTACAACTCTTAATTAGCTACAACTAATTAATTACAACACATATTTGATCTATTGCTAATTAAACTAATTAGCTAATCCCGGGAAGCGAAGGAGGCCCATGCATGCTTGGTTTTGACCCGAAAAGCCACTGTCTTACTGCTGAATGCCTCTGTTTGCACATTGAACACCAACAATTTTGTCCACTTCCAGAACACCTCTGCTCCACCTTACCAACACACTGTGCAAATTTCATTGATGGCTGACAAGGGGCCATTCGGCTACCAATGGTCGGCTACCACTGGTGGCTGGTCGGCTATTGGTGGTGGCTGTCGACCACTGATAACCTGGACTTCCTTGCTGCAACAGAGAGCAAATAGAGCAAAACAGTGTATTTCTCAAGGGTTGTTTGCACACTTTGCCTCTCCTTTTCATGGGGAAATCAAATGAGGGACAAAGTTTGATTCATAAACCATCAATCAAGCAAATTCATTGCATGATGGCTTGTCAAACCAATTGTGCAAGTTTAATAAGTGCAAAAAAAAGACTCAAATGACCATCACCCTATCATGCATGATCAAGGGCAATGGAGACCTAGGAAAATGGCACATTTCATCACTTTTGAGTATGAAATGTTCCATTTTTCTTGTGTTCAAATTAACGTCCGATTTGAACACAAGCAATGCAACACAAAGAATGCTTATCTTCCCTCTTTTACTTGCCAATTTTGTTTACACATTTTAGTTACCAAACCATTCATTAATCAATTTGTCCATTGGTGAGTGTCTTCTAAGATGAAAGAAGTGTCAACCGAGGGATAGTTTAAGGCATGAGAGAAGCTTCATGCCGTTGGTAATGAACCCTCAAAGGAGGAGTAAACCATTAAGCATGAGCCTCAATCTCAAGCTTAAACAACCTTGAGGTTGAAACAAAATGAAAAAGTGAAGAAGTGAGGGAGATTGTAGATATTATAAGTGTTGAAATTAGGTGAGAAAAACCACTGAAACATGCAATCAACTCAAACCAATGGTAGTTAAATCCTTAAAACACCAAGCTAGTGAAAGGACTTACATTACAATAATGCAATACAAGACTCAAAAGGTAACAAACAGCCAAAACAGTGCCAAAACAGTGGCAAAACAGCTCAAAACATGTTGGACTTGAGCCACAAAAAGCTAAAACATTAAGCTAATACATGGGGCTAACTAGGCATGCAAACAAGACACAAGGAGGGGGAGGCTAACCCCTCCAATTTTGGACTTCAAAATGAGTTTTTTACCATTCAAAAACCTCTAAAATTCAGTTGTTAAAAGGCCCAAAAAAGTTGGTTTGAAAGTGGTGAACAAAGGTACAAAAACTTTACAAACTAAGAAGTAAGAAGGGTGAACCACCCCTTAATTGAAAATGGCCTCAAACCAACACTTTTAGGTCACAAAACAGAGTTTTGACAGTTCAAAACCAGCCCCAAAACAGTTAAAAAAGGTGGCAAAGCAAGTGTGCAAAACAAGTATAAAAGGAGAGTGTTATACCTCTTGAAGCCAAGACACAATTTGGCTAAGAATCCAATCCAAAACCTCCTCCTAGAGCTTAAAGCAAAGCCCAAGCTACCTCAGCCCAAAGCTAGCAACTCTTGTTAAGGATTAATAGACAAAAGTGAAGTGTATCCAAGCAACTATGCACAAAATTTCTAGAGAGAGAGAGACAGAGAGAGAGAGAGAAGTGTAGAGAGTGAGAGAATTTTGTTCCAAAATTGGTAACCCTCAAAAATGGGAGAGGAACGCCCCTATATATAGAAAACAAGCCTTGAGCTTAGGAACATCCTATCATACACGTGTAGGGAGATGTAGCTCAATGTGCTAACAGCTGGCATAGCTGTCAACAAATATCTAAAAAAAGACACTGGTGGCCGACTGGCCACACCAATGGCCGACAACCATGAGCCATGGCCGACAGCCTATGGTGGTGGCCGACAGGTCACCACAAGTTCCAGGTTTGAAACAACAGGGTTCTGGTCCAAAACAAAGCACAAAATGGACAAGCTTAAAAGGTTCAAAGACAAGGCATTCCACCAAGGACTTCGAGCACTCAAAGTAAACAAATGCAATCGTAATCATCGAGTGCACAAACGATGACGTCTAAGTCTTGAGGTCAGTCAAAAATGGAGTGTCTACAATTGCCCCTCTTTGACAGGACTCGGAAGTCATGAAATGACGGGAGTGAATATCAAAGCCCAGAGACAACCCATTTTTGACAAGGCTGAAGACTCAGACAAACAAACAAAGATAGAAAACAAACGGTCGCGCCTGCAGGTTGCCTACATATACCTTTGCAAGGAATCAAACCAGCATAGTTCAGGGGCAGAATGCAAAATGATACACAATTGTAATGAAGTCATGCAAATGATATACAATGTGACAAAAATCATTAAACCACAAGCAGTGCAAAACACACAAATGTCATAAAGGATTGGCGATGCAAGTCAAACTACATTTTAGATAGAAAAGGTACCGGAGCACTCTAACCACAATTCTTGCGGAATAGGTACATGCACATGCAGAACTATGTTTTTCATAGAAAGAGAAAGAGTACAAGTAATTGGATAGTATGATATAAGTGAGGAATGATCTGTTAGGGAAAAATAACGATCCTAAATGCTGAATGTAACAAGACAAAATACGATGCAATGGATGCAGTGAATAAGGTGTAAGCCGAACCACATTTTACCTAGAAAAGGTATAGACACAAAACAAACCACGTCTAACATAGAAAAGGTATCAAAACCTTCAGACCACAATTCTTGCAGAATAGACGCGTACACATGCAGAGCTATGTTTTAACGTGAAAAGGTATGGGCACATGCCAAACCAAGCTTAACATGGAAAGGATACAGACAATAGAATGGTATGATGCAATAGATGTATGCAATAAATTCTATATGCAATAGAAGTGATAGATGTGATGCAATAGATAATAAATACAGTGTAGCAGCTAGGAAGTGAAAGTACCTTACAGTGGCAATTGGTGATGACTCACCTTATGCTGTTGGGGATCTTCCACTTTCTTTCTTTTTTTTGGTTAAACCACATGTACTACTTTTCTCCCTAGCTATGTTCACAACTTTCCCTATTCTCCAACAGGGTGACAGACTAGGTTGGTTCACTATCCAGAATTGAGGCGCATACAAGCTACCTCAACCTATGGGGCTGCCATACAGATTTCAAGCTGAGGATACACCCCTGGATATTTAAACCAGACTTTAATCTCAAAAATTCCGAACCTTTGTGTTCTAGGCCTTGGCCATTCGAACTCTAGTTTCCACCGTCTCAGTTAATCTCCTAGGAACTCATCGCAAATACAGTCAGGTGGCTATACCAGACCATTGGAAGTCGTTCGGACACAACAAACACCAAAAGAATTGCACCTTTAGAGGATTTAAGGTCTCCTAGACTAGGGAGTGCACAAGACTATGCGAATAAGGTGCACAAGACAGTGTGATGCGCAAGACAGTGCGAGTGATACAAAAATACAATGTGCCCAAGACAGTGCGAGTGAGGGTGAATAAATTCACAAAATAGTGCGACGTAAGATGAAATGCACAAGATAGTGCGATGAAATGCATAAGATAGTGCTATACAATGCACAAGATAGTGCGATGTAAGATGAAATGCACAAGATAGTGCGATGCAAGGCACAAGATAGTGCGATGTAAGATGAATGCACAAGATAATGCGATGCAATGCACAAGATAGTGCGATGTAGGATGAAATGCACAAGATAGTGCTATACAATGCATAAAATAGTGGGATGTAAGATGAAATGCACAAGATAGTGCAAGCGATACAAAGTAAAATGCACAAGATAGTGCGATGCATAAGAAAGTGCGAGTGATTTGAAATGCACAAGATAATGTAGTGCAAGGCACAAGATAGTGCGATATAATGAAATGCACAAGATAGTGCGATGAAATGTGAAATGCACAAGATAGTGCGATGCAAGGCACAAGATAGTGCGATGTAATGAAATGCACAAGATAGTGCGATACGCAAGAAAGCACGAGTGAATTGAAATGCACAAGAAAGTGCGATGCGTAAGAAAGCGCGAGTGATTTGAAATGCACAAAAAAGTACGATGTGCAAGAAAGTGCGAGTTATTTGAAATTGTGCAGTATGCACGCAATGATTTGTACGATGATGCATAGAATGATTGATTGTGCGATCGATGCATGAAGTGAGATTATTGTGCGATAGATGCACAGAAGCGAGATTATTGTGCGGTGGATGCACAGAATGGTTGGTTTACAAAGCAATACATTGACAATGCATGTTCCATGCAAGATAAACAACTGATGCATGATGTTAATTGAAAGCATGTTCTATGCAAGAGACAAGAGCATATTCTATGTAACACTGAAAGCATGTTCTATGCATGAGACAAGAGCATATTCTATGCAACATTAAAAGCATGTTCTATGCATGAATGAAAGCATATTCTATGCAACATTGAAAGCATGTTCTACGCATGAAACAAGAGCATATTCTATGCAACATTGAAAGCATATTCTATGCATGAATCATAAGCGATGCAAGGCACGCGTGCAACATAAGTACATGTAAAAATGCACATTCTATGCAACAAAAGAGAATAAATATGTAATTTGACAGAACGATAGATCGAACAAAAGGTGTTGTTCGGTGACAACCTCTGATTTACCCCTCGGAGACTTTGCAACATGCTCAAAAAAAGATACATCCTATTCATATTGGCAAGGGGTAACATCTGCATGCAAGCTTGAACTCGAGGTCAAAGGACACTCATACTCCAGAGAAATGGTGAGGCCTGAGAAGGTGTACCTGGAATGCAGTCTCAGAATTTGTTGAAGTTGAAACAAACTCAAATACTCTGATTTTCCCTCTTTTCTTTTTCTTTGTAGTCCGGAACCTATATAGCTTCAGATAGGTCCTTGTTCGGTTGCTCCCTCTTGATCGAGGTTGAACCCTGCAGTTTATAAAAGAAAGAATTTTGTTTTGCAAATCGAGTTGGGAATGGCACGGCACTCTGAGCACAAAACAATTTATTTTGGAAATTTGTTAACCGGGTCTTGAGCCTACGACTGATCACAGTCAAAACGACTCAACAAAGGAACAACAACCTAAACACATCTATTTACACCCAAAAATGACTCAAAACAAGAATCAAGGCAAACAAAAACAACAAACACAACACTCGGATATGTTCCAATGGCAAGAGACCTCTCGGTTCATGGGGGAGCCTATTTCTCCGGTTATTGTTTCCCACCCTTTCTCATCTGTGATTCTCACATCACTCTGGCACTCAATCTCTTTTTCTCTGAAAAGCCATTTCCTCGCTTTTTCTCTCAGCGCATCTCTCTATTTTTTTATCCCTCTCCTGGATGGTTGATGGATAAGTAGGAAGTTGTGGGCTCTTGCCCCTAGTATTCTAAAAGATTCTTATTCTTTCGCTTACAACTAGTGAGCTTTCCCACAAAGGGCTTGTGATGCGACTGGATGTGCAGCAGATCTGCAATTGACATCGGTTGACGATGCCCTTGGCTTAGCTTGACCGAGATGAATTACAGCATGTCCCACCGGCTAGGCATACAATTGATTGGTCTCACACATTATGTTTTCTACGTCCCCATTCCGGGTCAGATGCCAATTTGGGTGTGATCAAACCCGTCTAGATGAGGGGGTCGAATATCTAGCTCCATTTCTAGTTCGTGTTTCGCACTTGGCTTGATACCTCGCTACTTGGAGGATGAGAGACTTTCTGCCCTTGCCGTTAACTTCAGTTGTGTCCTTTCTAGCGAGTACATTGATAATAGGGAAAAGACAGAAAACTGACTCAATTGTGCCCCTGGTTCATCACTTTGACCATTTTTTGTTTTTTGGCTTTCTACTAAAACAATTTGGACTAACATGAGAGTTAGATTAACATGCTTGTTTGACTTTCTTATTTGAAATCATGTAAGCCAAGTTGTGAGCACTGAAAATTTTTCTTTTTTGGGTCCAAGAAATGGTCCAGTTTTGGAAAAATAGAATAATTTTCAGGAAAACTAGTCAACCTCACTAAAAACCTTCAAAACTATTTTTGCAAATGGCCATTGGTCAACCAACACGGAATCCACTCTCGAGATGCACAATCTCAGATCTGAACTTGATTTGTCTTGTAGCTGAATCTTGTAACAGAATAGGACAACTGAATTTGAACGAAGACGAGCCAATTTGCACATGGATAAGATAGCCGAGTTGAATAAGGATTAGGCAATCAACATGGATGAGACCAGGAAGCTGAAAATGGTTAGGGTATAACTTCAAGATGAAGTTGTCTACGTATCCCAAAGATGGAAATCAAGCCGTACGTAGTTCCAAATTGAGGTTCACTCGGGTGTTAACACTCTCCTTTTGTGCTCTAACTTTTGCCAAGGTCACCCTTTCGGGTTTTTAACCTTGCAAGCTATTTTTCTTTGTTCTTCTCTTTTCTCTTTTCTCTTTTCCTTTTCTTTTTTGCTTTGTTTTCATTTTTTCATTTTTGTTCTTTTTCTCTTTTCCTTGCCCTAAGTTTTGCATGGGTCGCCCTTCCGAGTTTTCGGCCCAGCGAGCCTCTCAAGGATAGAAAAGTTTAACTTGTCCATGTTGATCGATCGTAGGATCTCTAAGCCATCCGAATCTAGGAGAATGGCTATTGTTTGCTGATGATGTAGTCTTGATGATATAAGAGCCCATCCAATTGGGTCTGAATTTGCCCCTAGTGTTGTGGATAGGAACTCAATTGTCCTTCAGTAAAACTTTTCTGCTCTCAGATTTTGGGATTTGGCTTTCTTGTCGATCTTCATTGGCTTGAGAAATGACCCAGTTTTGAATCTTCGAGCACATCTGACATTTTTGCCCCTAGTTCAAGGGCTACTTCTGATCTGACTTTGCAAGCTTCCTGTGATCACATCTGACCTTATTGCCCCTAGTTCAAGAGCTGCTTCCAATCCGGCCATACAAGCCTTGTATTGTGATTGATCATTGAACATTCTGAGTCTAGGTTTAAGGTTTGAAAGCAAAAGGGGTCGAGTCTTGAGGCCGAGAGTGATCCTATGTTGTACAATCCCGAGAGCGATTCCACGCATGTCTTCGTAGGACCACGCAAAACATTTTTTGAAATCTTTTAATAAAGCGACTAGTCGCTCAAGCTCCTCTGAAGACAATATAGAACCAATCTAGATCAAGCTAGGATCATTCTCAGTACTCACATTAACAAACATGATCTCACTTATTAAGGGCTTAGCATGCCTCTCTTTCTCTTAATTGATCAACTTTTTGCAAATCCCGAGGAATTCCTCCCTCTTTGTTTTCGTCATAGTGTTAGAAAAGTTTTGAAAAACTTAGGCCAATGCAATGATTTCAAGACATTGAAAAGTAAGTGAAAATCTTTGTCGTTTCATTCAGATCTTCTGGCACAACTGGCTCTATGATGGAAACAGACTTAACAGAAAGAGCGAAAAGACAAACAAAACAAACAGGGAAGTGATGTCCGAGTTAACACCCCTGAAATCACCAACCTCCGACACAACAAGACAGACTCGACTAACTCAGTACAAAAAGACTGACTCAATTCAACACAACAAGACTGACCCAATACCTAAGTCAGAAAGTAAAATAAACAGCATTCGCAAATTGCTCAAAACACTACGTGTCATCCGCCATATCTGGAATAAAATGAGCGTCATCGGCAGGTGGTTTGTCCCCGATCACATAGTCACATTATCCCCCCCAGTTCATTGATCCAGTGCCGATAAACTTTGCAGGACCTGGTGCGACGATGACCTTGTTGTCAATCAGATCTTGAACTTCATGGCGAAGACAATAACAACCGTCAGTGTCTTGACCGGTTTGTTGATGGAAGGCACAGTACTTGGCAACATTATGCCTGGTTGGAAAGGAATCCGGGAGAGGCCGAGGCTCAAGGGGTTTGAGATGGCCTTGTCTTATAAGGATTTGAAGAGCTTTGGACAAGGTCATGTAGAGGGGATTAAAGGTGCGGTTACTAGTTCTGACAGGCTTGACAAAGGGCTTGGCAGGTGTTGACTGGGTTTGATGATCTCTTATGGGTGTAGGACTGGAGCTAAAAGGAGCATTTCTGGCACGATATCCCTTTTCCCGGCTTGCCTCCTGATTCAGAATGCTCTCATCCTGAGTGGGAAAAGTGTCATCTATAGTCTTTGCAACAACTGCAAGCACTTGCTGTTTATTCAATCCTTTGGCTTTCAAATCCTCAACAGCCCACTGAAGATATTCATAGGGACCAATGCCTGCCCCTACCTTGTTCTCGCCATTTGCCTCCACTTTGCCAAGGGATTGGGTCGCTATATCAGAGCGGAGCCCAGTTGTTGTCGACATGTCATTGCCCAGACCTGAGATAGCTTTAGGTTGGCCATTTTCAATTGTAGCTCGCCCCAAGATTGGGGAACTTTTTGGCACGAAATTTCTGGCATGTGATGTGGTCGATGATGGAGCCAAAACCCCAAAGGCTAAATCTGCCAATGTTCTCTAAAGATCTTCAATCATGCTCATCAGCTCAGAAGTAGTGGGTTCATGGGTTTGAGATGATTAGGGTTCAAGTGCATCCATCATGCACAAGTCCGTGCTTTCTGAAATGAACACCTCAGGCTTGGGTAAATGGGCTGGGGTGATGTATATGCTGGGATTATAGGCGGATGGTAGTGTATGGATTAGGTTGAGGTAAGGAGGAGATACTTGGTCACGAATGGAAAGTGGGTTAGTGGTACTAGGGTGTTAAGGTGGAGCTATCATCTGATTGTTGATGAGGTTCTAAACCTCATGACGAAGGCGATAGCAACGATCGACGCCATGACTGTGCTGCTGATGATACATGTAATATTTGGTGGAGTTATATCTGACAGGGAGTGGGTCAGGAAGAGGTTGCGGATCAAGGGCTCTGAGATACCCTTTTTCCATCAAGACTTTTAGTGCGTTGGTTAGGCTCATATAGAGGGGGGTGAAAGTTCTACCTTGAGCTCAAGTTAAGTCGATTGTTTGTAGGTTGGTATTGGCAAAAGGGTTGGCAATTTTGGGACTAGTGGTGACAGTATTGACTTCTGAGCATTTCGCAGTTGTGCTACCATTGGAACTGCGAACAACATTCCTCCTCGTAGGTTCAATACCCTCCACAATGATCCCTTGCCTGATGGCATCCTCGATTTGAACCCCAATTTCATGGAGGTCCTTAAAGTTGAATAGCGGGAGGACTATCATTTTTTGTAATAGCCTTTCATGCAGATTTCTAACAATGATACAGACTTGCTCTTTCTTTGGAGGCCTTCTTGCCATCATAGCTGCCTTTGCCCTCCATCAAATAACAAACTCTGAAAAGCCCTCCTTCAGTTCCTGACGTGTTGCATCAAGATCACGGGTTGTGACCTCGATCTGCGTGTTGTAGGAATATTGGGCAACAAAGGATTCGGCCAACTCCTGCCAGCTTTATTTCACCGAGTCCTCCAATTTAGCAAACCAGATGGCAGCTATTCCAGATATGGTTCGGTTGAATAGTGACAACTTTTGTACACGGGTCAAACCCATCGGTCGTAGGATATTAGAAAACAGATGCAAATGCACCATCGGATCACCAGAGCCATCGAAGCAGTCAATATGCGGCATCTTGAACCGCTCCGGTAAGGTAACCGTCAATTCAGTGTGCCCATTCTCTATGTCTAGAATAGAGTTGACCCCCTGTGCCTTTTTGAACAGCTTTTCCAACTTGTTGACTTCGAGCGCAATTTGATCAACATCAAATTCAAACGGTGCCTCAGTTTGATACACCGAGGCTCTGGAAGTTTGTGCTGGGATGGTTCTGCTTGAACTGGGAGAACCATAACACCCTCAGTTTGTGGATTTTGAGCAGTGGTAGCATTAGCTGTGGTACCAGGCACAGGGGTAGCCACGATGGGTATATGTGATGTAGAGACTGCTGTTAGTTGTGGTTGCTGTTGCTGTAGGCTAGTTATAACCTCAGCCTGATAGGTCACGTCATACTGGAGGGAGTAAACTATTTATTACAGATGGAGAAATAATTCCTCCGAATTTGTCGGAGGCTAAGCCAGGATAGGGGTAAATGCTCGGGATGAGCTGAACGAAGGTAATCTAACTAGTGAATGTTGGACCAATGGAACTGGTGAACCCTATCTAGCCCTCCTTCGTCTCACCACCAGCGAAAGTGAAGCAAATACTGGCTGCCTCTGAACTAGGTCCCCAACCTTACAAAGTCTATCGACACGAGTACAGAGTACTCGGGAGATATCGGAGCCTTCTGAAGCTATGGTTCTAAGACTACCTTGCAAAAGAGAAAACAGTCAGCACCTCAGCCCAATTTCACTAGAACGGATATGACCGTAGCTGAATGACTATACTTTCTATACTGAATTATGCCCCTAAAATGGATACCAACTTGACAACTGATATGCACATCGCTTTACAGTTTCATTGTAAAGCACATACTAGTTAAGTGAGAGCCAAAACACCCCTATGAGGGGATAAGGTTACCCTGTCCTAGTTTCGTCAGGAGCTAGGGTTCACTATTCAAAACAAGCAGTTTCACACAATTCCTGCATTCGGGTAAGCATCCTGTCCTAGTTTGGAACAATCTCTATGGCTTTACTATATGCAACTAGGCTGATTGGTAAAATGGGGTACCTCAGCAAGACTACCTAATATACCTCTCACACCTGACACCGAGAAGTGAAAGAAGGATCAAACGGTACAACGGTAGTCCAGATCCAAGGGTTGTGTTCCCATCGTAGCAGAGCTCCTAACCGGTCAGTCTTTTGGCAAGTTTTTCCAAGCGAGTCTCCGACAAACCGTTCAAGAATAGCATATGGCAAACACTGTGACTTAGACGCACCAATGCGAATACAAATGTAAAGAAACACATAAGTGTAAATAAAATGTCAAATCATGAGTTCGAGTCAAGTTCTCTAAATTCCCAACAGAGTCGCCAGAAACTGTAGCTTGACTTTTTTTCGCGCCCCCTTTCGAAAACTCGAAAGGAGCCTTACAGTTCAAACTCCCGCGGTTCTGAATCTAATCTCACAAGTGCAAAGTGAAACTAATAAACACCAAAGAGTCCAAATTTGACAAATCGTTTTAGAAAATTGATTTTAGGTCAAAAGTGTCAAAATTGGACTGCTTTGCCAGATACAGAGTCGCCACCTAAATATTTTATTTTGAAAAAATTTAGGAAACTCATGACTCGTGCCAAAGGCCAGGTGTCCATCATCACCAAAGTTGCCTCGGCTCGGGAACTTAGGTACGAGAGGGGAAGGTCATGAATTGAGCACCCCACCCGCCCAATCAAAGATCAGCATCTACTAATCATGATATTATTTTTTTATGTACATTACATGTTCTTATTCTAGTTATTGGACTAGTATTACTATGTGATGAGCACAAGCAAACTATAGACTAGTTTGCTCAATTTGGAACAATTTAACTCATGTTTGTTTACGAAAATGGTTTGAATTTGCCACCTCAAGTGGGCTTAAAGTTTGTGGATTTGCCACCAAACACAGTGGGCTTAAAACATGATTTGCCACTCAACAAAGTGGGCTTAAAACTTCCATTCGTTGAATCGTTCCAATTCAAACAACAAGCCTTCATCCACAGGCATTCAAGCAGTTTAGCATTTAAGCACATAGCCGCATGGCAACATTCACATTCATGCAAGTATGCTAAACGTAAAAACTCACCTAGTACTCTAAGCTAAAACAAAAACTAGTTTGAAAGATGCATGATCCTAACTATACAAGATGTCTAATGCAACGCATGTGAAAAATGCAATTAATAGGCTCGGATACTAATATGGCATATGGATCGATTTGAACAACATGTGATTAAACACGTATTCAAATAAGATATTGAAATGGCAATGCAGTTTGAATGATGCGCCAAGCCTCGGTGCATGCAATACAAATGAATGGATACAAGCATAAGGTATGCTAATCCAAACATGCCCCTAATCTAACCATCAAAAGCGATTAAATAAAAGGGAGAAAGACGTGCGGTTGGAAAACATACACACATGCACGCACACTTATTATAACATTATGCCCTCATGAAGGAGGGTCCGAATGAATAAAAGCTAACCAACTAGCTATGCTAATTAAGCTAACTAATTATTACAAAACTCGAATTAATTAACTATTCTAGTTAACTAATTACAAAATGAAATCGAATAACTAGTTAAACTAGCTAATTAATTACAACTCTTAATTAACTACAACTAATTAATTACAACACATATTTGATCTATTGCTAATTAAACTAATTAGCTAATCCCGGGAAGCGAGGGAGGTCCATGCATGCTCGGTTTCCACCCGAAAAGCCACTGTCTTGCTGCTGAATGCCTCTATTTGCACATTGAACACCAACAATTTTGTCCACTTCCAGAACACCTCTACTCCACCTTACTAACACACTGTACAAATTTCACTGATGGCTGACAAGGGGCCGATTGGCTACCAATGGTGGCCGGTTGACTACTAGTGGTGGTTGTCGACCACTGATAACCTAGACTTTCTTGCTGCAACAGAGAGCAAACAGAGCAAAACAGTGTATTTCTCAAGGGTTGTTTGCACACTTTGCCTCTCCTTTTCATGGGGAAATCAAAGGAGGGACAAAATTTGGTCCATAAACCATCAATCAAGCAAATTCATTGCATGATGGCTTGTCAAACCAATTGTGCAAGTTTAATAAATGCAAAAACAAGACTCAAATGACCATCACCCTATCGTGCATGATCTAGGACAATGGAGACCTAGGAAAGTGGCACATTCATCACTTTTGAGTATGAAATGTCCCATTTTCCTTGTGTTCAGATTAATATCTGATTTGAACACAAGCAATGCAACACAAAGAATGCTTATCTTGCCTCTTTTACTTGCCAATTTTGTTTACACATTTTAGTTACCAAACCATTCATTAATCAATTTGTCTATTGGTGAGTGTCTTCTAAATTGAAAGAAGTGTCAACTAAGGGATAGTTTAAGGCATGAGAGAAGCTTCATGCCGTTGGTAATAAACCCTCAAAGGAGGATTAAACCATTAAGCATGAGCCTCAATCTCAAGCTTAAACAACCCTAAGGTTGAAACAACCCCCAAAGAAAATGAAAAAGTGAAGAAATGAGGGAGATTTGAGAGATTATAAGTGCTGAAATTAGGTGAGAAAAAGTACTGAAACATGCAATCAACTCAAACCAATGGTGGTTAAAGCCTTAAAACACCAAGTTAGTGAAAGGACTTACACTACAACTATGCAATACAAGACTCAAAAGGTACCAAACAGCCAAAGTAGTGGCAAAACAGCTCAAAACATGCTAGACTTGAGCCACAAAAAGCTAATACATGGGGCTAACTAGGCATGCAAACAAGACACAAGGAGGGGAGGTTAATCCCTCCAATTTTGGACTTTAAAATGGGTTTTTTACCACTGAAAAACCTCTTCAGTGGTTAAAAGGCCCAAAAAAGTTGGTTTGAAAGTGGTGAACAAAGGTACAAAAGCTTTACAAACTAAGAAGTGAGAAAGGTGAACCACCCCTTAATTGAAAATGGCCTCAAACCAACACTTTTAGGTCACAAAAACAGAGTTTTGACAGTTCAAAAAAGCCCCAAAACAGTTAAAAAAGGTGGCAAAGCAAGTGTGCAAAACAAATATAAAAGGAGAGTGCTATACCTCTTGAAGCCAAGACGCAATTTGGCTAGCAATCCAAGCCAAAACCTCCTCCTAAAGCTTAAAACAAATCCCAAGCTACCTCAGCTCAAAGACTAGTGACTCTTGTTAAGGATTGATAGACAAAAGTGAAATGTATCCAAGCAACTATGCACAAAATTGCTAGAGAGAGAGAAGTGTAGAGAGAGAATTTTGTTTCAAAATTGCTAACCCTCAAAAATAGGGGAGGAACCCCCCTTATATATAGAAAAACAAGCCTTGAGCTTAGGAACGTCCTACCATACACATGTAGGGATATGCAGCTCAGTGTGCTAACAGCTGGCACAGCTGTCAACAAATATCTGGAAAAAGACACTGGTGGCCATTGGCCACCACTGGTAGTCGATCGGCGACAGGTCACCACAAGTTCCAGGCTTGAAACAACAGGGTTTTGGTCCAAAACAAAGCATAAAATGGACAAGCTTAATAGGCTCAAAGCCGCCTTTCCACCGAGGACTTCGGGCACTCCAAGTGAACAAATGCAATCGTAGTCATTGAGTACACAAACGATGACGTCTAAGTCTTGAGGTCGGTCAAAAATGGGGTGTCCACAACAACCCATCGTTGACTTGATCATTGATAAGTATAGGATCAATGGTTTCTCCAGCTCAAGTGGTGATAACACCGGCAGATTCTAGAGATATTGTTTAACTTGTTTGAATGCGAAATGCCATCGATCATCCCATCAAAACTTCTTTCCTTTCGTCAACAAGCCAAACAATGGTTTACAAGTCAAGGTTAGTTTTGCAATAAATGTTCTTATGAATTGTACTTTTCCAAGAAAGCTCTGCACCACATTTTCAGTCTTTGGTGGCGGCATTTCTATGATGGCCTTGATCTTTAATTCCTTGTTGCAGGATTAGAAACCCCAGTATTTTGAATACAGTCATCCTAAAGGTACACTTTTATGGATCCAACCTCAGCTTGTACTTCTTGATCCTCTCAAAGAACCTCTTCAATCCAACATAGTGACCTTTTTGTTCTTTGGACTTGACGATCATGTCATCCACATATGCCTCAACCTCCTCGTGGATCATATTATGCAATATTGTGGTTGTTGCTCTCGGATATGTGGCCCTAGCATCCTTTAACCCAAACGGCATAACCCGGTAGCAGTAGGTCCCCCACGGGATGGTGAATGCGGTTTTTTCTCTAGAAAATCTGGTTGTAGTTGAAGAAACCATCCATAAATGATAGTAACGCGTGCCCTGCTGTGAAGTCCACCAACTCGTCGAAGTGTGGCAGAGGAAAGTCATGTTTAGGGCTGGCTTTGATCAAATCCCAAAAATCAACGCAGACCTTGATTCTACTATCTTTCTTTGGAATTGGTACAATGTTGGCTAACCTTGTAGGATATTCTAATACCATAAAAAACCTAGCATCAATTTGCTTGGGGACCTTCTCTCTGATCTTTAATGCCAAGTCTGGACAGATTCTACGGAGCTTTTATTTGACGGGTCGAGCCTCGAGGTTAAGAGGGTTCCTGTATTGTACAATCTTGGGATCGATTCCAAGCATGTCTTCATAGGACCACGCGAAAACATCTTTAAATTTTTTTGATAAAATAACTAATCATTCACTCTCCTCCAAAGACAACATGGAACCAATCTGGACCAAGCAATAATCCTTTTCGGTACCCACATTAATTGAAAGAATTTTGTCCAACAAGGGCTTAGCATACCTCTTTTCCTCTCAGTTAATCAAGTTTTTCAAAACTCAATAAATTTTTTCCTCTTCATTTTCATCAAACCTTTGGAAATCCTAGTCAACGTAATGAACTAACAACACAGAGAAGTTAGCAAAATTCATACCATTCTTATTCGGCAAGTCTAGTTCAGTTGTTATAGTGAACTCAAAAAAAAAAAAAAAAAAAAAAAAGACTACCCAGACAAGATAGTGGCATCTGGGTTACTACCCCTAGAATCGCCAGACTTTGACCCACTGGACTCACTCGAGTCTAATTCTGACTCCACAAACTCAATGGAATAAGACCTGAACTTATCATTTGACTAAACTTGCAATACAACCCTTCTCAAGCTGCCAAGTTAGGTGTGGCATATTAGTTACATGCAAAATGAGGTCACTGCAATCTACTAGCAGTCCATCCACGATCATAGAAATAATTACGCTATCCCCTAAATTTTCTAACTCTACGTTGGCTTCAAAATTTTCCTGAAGGTCAACCAGTGTTAGCTCTAAGGTTTCCTCTCTACTATCATTTGAATTACTACTTGTGTCCTTACTAGACCCATTGTTAGGATCCACCCATTCTTTATAACTTTCATAGAGCTGTTGGCTGAAGAAAATTTCATATTCAGGAAGGTGCTTTTTCATCTCATGATCAAACCATGGCTCGGGAAAACCACAGAAAGGGAAATCATCTCCCTGATTGATAAACGCCTATTTAAAGTCCCCCAAATTAGTTTGTGGACTAGCTCATATTGCCTTCCAGCCCTTTTTTCTTTAACTCTCTCTCTCTCTCTCTCTCTCTCTCTCTCTCTCTCTCTCTTGCTTCATCTCCTTTCTTCCTCAAATCTTCTTTCATAGGTTCATACCCTAATCCGAATGCATGCGGAATGTGAGTCACTTCACTCATTAAAGTAATACCTTTCCTGCCACTCCTTCTCAGTCCCATTCTAGAGATGTGCCCTAGCTTGCTCATGAAGTAAATGGGCTGGGCACTCATATACATCCCTTCTTCCTCAACCATCATTGTCTGCACTAATTGAGCTTCTGCCAAAGTGAGCCAAGAAAGAAAAACATCTTTTTCCCGTGATTAATCTCAAGCATGAGTGTTGTGATCTCTAGTGGAGGATGAATAGATGAATTCCCAAAAAAGGTGGCAACACCTCCATCATATGGGTATTTCACTACTTGGTGTACCGTCGATGACATTGCCCTCATTTGATGTAACTATGGCCTCCCCAACAGCAAGTTAAACTTTGTTGGGATGTCCATTATATGAAATTCGACCTCATGCTCAGATAGGCCTACTATGATATGCACTTTAATGGTCCCCATGACTTCCCAGTTAGTGTTTTCAAATGTTAAATCAACTAACTGGTGGATGCAAAGTCTCCTGGCTTTAGCCCTATCATGTAAGCAGTGCGTGAAAGGCATACATTTATAAATGACTCGGTGTCAATCAGGAAAACCGGAACCCACTTTTTTCTACACTCAAGAGACATATACAAAGGTTTGTTGTGCTCTCTTTTGGTGGCAATTCTTTATCTAAAAAAGATAGAGCTAGTACGAGGTCTGTTGGCATGATCAATGATACCAATTGGTCTACCATGGTATCGATTGACAACTTTGACTTTCTCAAAGCCATGAGCATTGCCTGGCGATGTTCTCGCGAAGCCATGAGCAACCCCCAAATTAAGATATTAGCTTGGATTTTCTTCAGCTATTTTAGGACCAGATCCTCTTCTTCTTCCTTTTCCTTCTCTTTCTTTCCCTCAGCCTCCTTGCCTTTGCTCGAAGGCTCTCCTTAGTCTAGGTGTGAGGGCTTAAAGTAACGCTTGCTCCAAGTTAAATGACCTATCTCCTCTAAGTACCATGTATCATTGAGGGCATTGTCCCCCACATCCTTCATCAGTATGAGCGAGATAGAGATCATTATCGTCTTATCATTCACCTTCGTTAATCGATAGACTGTTATCCTGTTCAATACAAATCATTCCAACACTATAGTCATCATCCTTTAGTTGATAAGGCAATGTTGATCGAATTTCTGTGAAAATTTCCCTTCTTCTCAAGTACGCCCAAGCTAGGTTAGCCCTTTATGTCTTTCTCTCTCTCCTGTTGGTACTGTTCTATCCACTCTATCCACTCTCACCCATTTTCATCTTCCCTTTGGCTTTTTGAGCATTCTTCTTTATCTCTTCATCATCCTTCTTTATTTTAGACTCTACTCTCCTTCGCTGCTTATCCAAGTATGGCTGGTCTCCAAATTGTTTGGATCTCACCATCTAATTTGTATGCTTCCCAAATCATGCTCTTCGAAGAAATGAACATTCTTCAACTCCTCTTCTAGGTCTACCAAGTCATCCAACCCTTGTCTGGGCCTATCCTCCATGATAACATTGATATTGAAAGAGTCTGGTAATAACACCTCTGACTTTGGTTAACCATAGGCACGATGTATTTACTTAGATCATACCCTTCCTCTAGTAATCTCCCTTTCTCTATTACGGGAACATCAGCCTCCTCTGTCTTCAACTTTTCTTATTCCATGATCACTTTCTCTCCTTTCTTCATCATTGTCTCTCTCTTCTTAGACGGTAGCACCATCACCACCACAGGACTCTTAGTTTGTAGTTGGGGTTCAGGTGTATCCATCATGGATAGGTCAGTGCTTTCTGGAATGATCACCTCGGGTTTAGGTAGATCAGATGGTGTGATGTAGGGCTGCACATGGATCAGATCAGCTCAGGTTGACCCATCAATCAGCAGCCGACCGAACAGGCTTAGGTGGAAACATCTCATAACTGATTTTGACCGGATAATGGTTTGAAACTGTCCATCTAGATCAGTCAGGTTAGCGGTCAGACATAGTTAGTTTCACAAGTTGGACTGTAACACTAAATTTAGTTAGGCCATTACAAATATGGGCCTTCAATATTAATAATTTTTATTAAAAAAACAAACATTTTTCATATGATTTTTATTACCCAATTAAAATTTTAATAATTCTAAAAATAACACATTTTATAGTTAAAACTTGAAAGCAAACTCACCAATAATTATTAAATTTATAAATTAACAATTCTAAAATCTATTATTATAAATAAAAAAAAATGTTAACCAAACAAACTATAAATTTCAAATAAACAATAAAATCAAGAAAAAAAATTATTTAACTATTAAATTTTAGATACAACTTGTTTTAAATCTATTTACACAAAAATAAAATAAACAATAAACTTCAAATTAAGATAAAGAGCACTGGTTTGAGCCTTAGCACACAAACAATCAAGAAAATTTCAAATTCAAGATCAATTGTGCAAGCAGCAACCTCCAATTGATAAATAAAAATAGCTAACTCATGATCAACTATCAAGTTTTTTGATTCGCAAAGCATCAATATCACCTATCATGTTCACAGTCAAAGCACACAAAAAAATATAGCTACACTTAGTTGTTGCCAAAAGAAAAATCACTACTTCCACTTGCCCCAGTTGCCAACCAAGAAACTTCAAAAAACAAAACAACCAAAGTACTGTAATTCTGTAACTATTTTTAATTACATTCATCCATCTATAAAAACTAAAGAAAGATAATAATAGAAAGGATCGACAGAAAATAGACAAAAAAGACTATGATCAACAGTCTGCCATAACAAAAAAAATGTGGTATTATCAACAGGTATCAATAACCTGCAAACATAAACAGTTTGATAAATAAGTGAAAATAAACAACAATTAAAGCAAGCAACATAGTATAAATTAACAAAGAATATAGCATATTTACCAAGTTATGCTCCATCTCCATGTTAGACAGTTATTGGACTTGAATTTAAGTTTGAGAATGAACTTGACTCTGGAAAAGCTACAAAATAAAACAAAGTCTTTAACAAAATTGAATAATTAAATCAAACGTTACAAACAAAATTACAAACTACATATTATAATAGAAATTACCTACGACATGCTGCTCAAAATTTCAAACATCATTCATTGCTTTGCAAAGGGAGATTGGCACAGTGCTTTGAAACCAATTTTGAGTACAAATAAGTACCTCAACCATCATTGGAGAAAGTGAACCACAAAAGAGATCGAGAATGCGACCTCCAGTACTGAATGCAGACTCTGAAGCCACTGTTGAAACCGTCATTGCTAATACATTATGAGCAACTTAGGAAACAGTCGATACTTCGATGAATTAGACTTCCACCACACCAAAATGTCAAATTTCTCATCTCTCCCTCCTTCACAACATTCATCCAAATACTTATCCACTTCAGACTAACACATAACGAAATATTCAACATCCAAATAGGTATTCATTTGAGTTTTTATCAATAAATGAGGATCATCACAATCATCTTCAATCACCATTCTAGATGCTTCACTTGTGTGGGACACTTCCACAAAATTTGAATCGTTTGCAAGGTAATGCTCATATAAACGAGTCAAACAAACTTTCACCTGACCGGTCATTGGATTCACCACACTTTCTCCAAACAATTGATTAAAGCAAAACTGAACATGCCTCAATTTTTTGGGGGGATCAAGCACCACAACAACATAAATTAACAAATTTATTTTATCTCCATTACTCCAATATTTGTCAAATTTAGCTTTCATTCCCTTAGCCATTAAAGACAACAATTCATCTTCCTTCCCATCTTTTTTACTCAATTGCACAATCTTTGTAAGAATAACAAACATCTCATCAAAAAAATAATTGGAAGTTACATAAAGACTGCTTGAAAACCTCTTAGTAGCATTATAGAAATGCCTTAAGAATTTTAAAAACAGTCTACTACTATTCCAATTACTCTCGGTTGGAGCTCCCCATGACTTCTTTTTTTATCACTTGCATCATCTCCATTACCCTCCGAAAAGTAAGATCGATAACTTGAGTCCTCATCCTCTAATTGCTCAAATGCTTTCTCAAAATTTTCAGCACTTTTCAACATCAAGTCGCATTCCACCTAGGAGGTACATCAAGGCATAAAAGAGACTTGGATTCAATTTGACACATCTCCACACATTTCTTAAATGTTTCATACCTATTTGGAGACGACCTCACATATCTAACAGCATCACATACACAAGAAATAGAAGTATCCAATTCCTTCAAGCCCTCACCAACAATAAATTCAAAATATGCGCACAACAATGCAAATGTAAGAACTCATGACCTAAAACAGTGCCTTTCCAATCTTTTGTGTTTTTTTTTCCCCCCAAAAATTTTATGGTTGTGCTGTTAGAACTTGCATTATCAAAAGTCATAGTAAAAACACTACCAAGGTTCCATTCAAGCAAACACAACTTGATCCTCTTACCAATAGTTTCACCTTTATGATCCTCAACTTGACAGAAATTTAAAATTCTTTTTTGCAATTTCCAAGCATCATCAATAAAATAAGGCGTAAGACACATATAATTCAAATTTTGTATGGATATCCATGTGTCAGTTGTAAGACAAACCCTAAAACCATTCAAAAAATTTCTCAACTTAGTACTATCGGTGTTAAAAATCCCAGGAACATCTTTAGCAATTGTGGTACGCGATGGAATCATGGTGAACTTAGGTTGTAAGGCATTGCAAAACCTGCGAAAACCAACTCCCTCAACAAATCTAAATGGCAATTCATCAAGTATGATCATTTCAGCTAGAGCTTTTCTAGCACCTTCTACTGTAAAGGGTGTAGACACAAAACTAACCCCCTTTCCATCTTTCTTTTTTTGGAAAGACAATGTATTTTGACCCTTTTCTTGTTCTCTGTAAGGATATTTTAAGCAATTAGCTACATGACTCAATAAAGTACTAGTCCCATGACCCATAGAGTCAACCATCTATTCTTTTTTTACAAATCTTACACACAGCCCATGTTTTCCCATCTTTCTCACTTTTAAATTTATCAAAGTGATCCCATGCTCTTGATGGTTTCCTACCACTACCTTTTTCCCGCACCTTACCCTTCTCCTTGGGTGGTAATGGAGGCTTATTAGAAGGGAGAGGCCCAATAGTTTGACCTTCATTAGGAACAGTAGTAACAGTGGTTGTTTCATTATGAGAATGATGATCCATTATCTAAAAACAAAATACAACAAATAAATCTACTGCACAATATACATGAAAAAAAAAAAAACAAAGAGAAATATACATTCTAATGCAAAACAAATACAAAAACAAACATTCAAAAAACTAATTTTTTAGAATTCTTTGGAGCATAAAAAATTATGGAGCATTCATAATTAAAAACACATAGAAATAGAGAACATAACTAAAAACGAAGAGCATCTTACATTCTAATATTAAAAAATTATCAAAGCATTCAAAAAAAAGAAATGACTACACGCATATTTAATCAATTACAAATACAAATATGAAGCTTCTAATAAACAATAACAAACAAACATATATAAGCATTCTTTTTTTTTTCTCCCTTTTTTTCATATTAGCTTCTTTTAACAAAAACAATTGACTTAAAGATCCATTTTACATGTAGGGATTTTGTTATTTGAAAAAAAAAAAAAAAACTAACAAAATAAATCTAAGGTTTCTGTTAATCTAGAAAAAAGAAATACTGGAAAAAAAAGCATACTGGAATAGATAGCATTCTAATATTTGAACAAATTAGAGCATTAAAAAACATGAATGATTCATTATCTACTAGACAATATTATCAACAAATCAAAGATGCTAGTAATTTCCCATTTTGTAAACAGTTGACACAATGATTTATTATAAAACTAATACATTCAAAAAAAAAATTGCATTCTAATATAGAACAAATACAAGAACAAACAGAAAAACGTGAAAGAAAGGATGCTTATTGAGTTTATTTAAGCAAAAACAAACAAAGACTTCAAACTTCTAATTTTTACTATAAAGCACATAGATATGAGCATTCAGATAGATATATTTCATTTAGCTTCTTTTAAATAAACATAATGATTTAAAACTTATAATTTTTAACAAAAAAAACACACAAATATGAGGATTCATATTTTAAATTTTTTCATAGCTTTTTTTAAACAAAAACAATGACTTAAAACTTCTTTTGACATTTAGGGGTTTTGTTAATCGAAAAAAAAAAGAACAAAAAACAAAATCCATCTAGGGTTTATGTTAATCTATGAAAATTTCAAAAATATATAAAACACATCTAGGGTTTTTGTTAATTAGAAAAATTTAAACAAAAATCCAAAATCCATGTAGGTTTCAATTAATCGAAAATTAAACAAAAAACCCAACAAATAAATTCATGCATAGGGTTTCCGTTAGTAAGCGAACACCACCACTAGCATCGATGCCTCCGATTTCAATAATGGATGTAACACCACGCTTGTTGACCACATATAAAGAGGGGTTTTAGAGGTCCGACTCGAATCGAATGAAATACAAACAGATTGAGGTATTTGAACACCTCTAGGTGAGACAAATTAGGGGAAAAGGTGGGAAAAACATGTTGTTTATAGAGGAAGGGACTTGCAGAGTAAGAAGAGATATAAGAGTTGTTTAGAGAGAGAGAGTAGTGATATAGGGAGTTGAGAGATATAGGGAAGACAAAAGTATACGGAAGATGAAAAGAACAAAACGTGTGATGATGAAGAGAGTTATAGAGCAAGTCAGTCTCTAAGAGAGAGAGAGAGAGAGAGACTTTTAGTTTCTCGCTGCTTCCATCTTGGAAATTGAAATGTGATGATTATGTGAGAGAGACTTGATGATGCTTCTTGGGTAAGCTTTGCACAACAACCAAGGCCTAATGTTTAATAGGCTAAATAATACTGGTGTTATATATATATATATATCAGGTCGGATCAGTTTCGACGGGTACGTTGTATTAGGAACTGCTATCCGAATCAAGAACTGCAAATTTTATTAATTTAGAATCGTTGTCGACCATATAGGACTTCAAAACAGCCTGTATCACTTTCGAGCCGATTCGGGCGGTTGGGTGGTACTCGGTCATGGGACGGTAGTAGGTTGGTGGTAACATTGGGCCTTTGGAGTGGAGCTATGATTGTGTAGTCAATGAGATCCTGGATCTCATGATGAAACAGCATGCAATGTTCAGTTCTATGATCATGTTGTTGATGGAAGGCACAATATTTAGAGGAGTCATGCCTAGGTAAAAGATGATCAAGAAGAGTCGAGGGTCGAGGAGCTTAATATGTCATTTCTCTAGAAAAACCTTCATGGCTTGGGATGGGGCCATGTTGAAAGGATGCAAGCTTCGAGTTTGTGGTCAGACTAAATTAGGTGCTTGTGGAATGATGTTAGTGAATAGGTCGGCAGTTTTTGTGGTGATGGTAACAGTGTTGACTTCTAGGACCTTCACAACTGTGCTACTACTGGTGGTAGCATTGGAAATGTGAACAAAGGTCTTTCTCATAAGCTCTTTCTTGTCTACTATGATTCCTTGCTTAATGGCATCCTCAATCTAAGCTCCCATTTTATGCAATTCTTTGAAGGTGAAGAGTGAAAGGACTATCATCTTCTGCAACATCTTTCCATGCAGATTTCTTACTAATAGGGGTGTGTGCGGTGCAGGTCAATGCAATTTAGAAGAAAATGAGAAACCGCACAGTGGGTGACAGATTGATAAAAGTGTTATTAGAAATTGTCATTTTTCTTATAAAAAATTGGTGGTTCGATTGGCAAATACTGGCGGTTTTGACTGGGCGGTTCGGGGTGGATTGGTGGTTTATAAAAAAAACATAGTTCACATTACAAAACTTGAATCGAAGAATAAAAAAATCTAATTTATAAATTAACTAAAATAGTCAAAATTAAAATATTCATCTAATCTAACATTAAACATTAACAAACTAGTAAACTAAAAATCCAACAATCCAAAGAAATTATACAATAACAATTTAACAAGGCAATAAATACTAAACAAAATAACATCATCTAACATCCAACATAGTTCTAAAAAAATTCTTAAAAGTTAATCAAATCATCAAAGTCCATAAATAATCCAAAAGTTTAAAAGTAAATCTAATCATCAAACTCCACAACAACTTCAATCCTTCACAATTGCTTCAACCAAACTCCAAAACTTCATTACTCTGTAGACGTAAGCAAAGAAAACATAAATAAATAACAAAAAACTATCATCAAAATCATTATAAAAAATAAAAAAAGCCAATACAAAAAAATAATATTCAAGAGTAAGAATTAAGTTTAACCTCAAGAACTTCAAAACCAAACTAACTTGGAGACAAATTAGTCCTCAACAATAGTTGATTCTTGTGTAGCAGATGATGCAAAAAATTCTAAAAAATAAAAAAATATTTTTAATTTTATTTAAAATTACATAAAAACTAAAATCAATATTGAATAATTAATTTAAAATAAATACAAATATAAAAAGTTACCTGACTCAATTTCTTATATTGTTCAACATCATCCATACATTCTCTAAGGTTGATTGGAATTGATGAAAACCATAACCAATTTTGTCCACAAATTAGAGCCTCCACCATCTTCGGAGTCAAAGAACTCCTAAATGAACCAAGCACACGTCCAGTGGTACTAAAAACTAACTCAGAGGCCACTGTAGAAACTGGGACAACTAACACATCTCTTGCTATTAGAGAGAGAACCTTATACTTATTGGCATTAACCTTCCACCAATTCAAAATATCAAAGTTTGGAACTCTTGGGTCCTCACAATCATCAAACAAAATGCTTTTCCAACTCTGACATGTTCTCCACACTTTTTTCCGACTCCAAATGGTTAATATATTGAGAGGCAAAGAGTGTCAAGGGATATTCCTCTTCATCAACTTCCATTACTTGAGGATCTTTACTTGCATTTGAAGGTGCAATATTAGCAAGATTATTCTTTTCAACATAATGATCAAACAAATGCTCTAATGTTGCCTTCACCCTTTTTACTAAAATTTCTACATTGTCATTTTCATACACTTTATTTAACGAAAACTTAAGATATGTCAACTTGTAGCAAGGGTCTAACACAACAGCAACATATAACAAGAAATTGATATTATCAAGATTCTACCAATATTTGTCATATTTCAATTTCATGTTATCAACCATATTACTCAACACTACATCTCCACTTTTACTCAATTGAAGCAATTTAGATTACACCGAGACAAGTTGATAAAAAAAATATAAAAAATATAAAATAAATTTTAAAAAAAAATAGATTTCACATACAAAGACCATGAAAGTTACAAAGTCACATTATAAAAAGTCTTAAAAATTTCACAAAGACTCTAGCTAACTCCCAATCTTCTTCTTTAGGATATAAAATGAATCTTTTTCCTTTCCTTTTGCCTCTTCCACCATCATTCTCAGTTGCATTCTCATCTTCATCATCATGCTCCATGAAAAATAACTTGAATCATGGGTCATCCACTTCTAAACACCCAAAAGCTTTTTGAAATTTCTCTGCTACCTCCAACATCAAATAAGTGGAATTCCACCTTGTTGGAACATCAAGGCATAGCAAACTTTTACAAGTAATCTTTTGATGCTCCACACAATTTTAAAAATTTTGTAGCCTAGCGGGAGATGACTTAACATATTTAACAACTTTTCTAATTTTGGCAATTGAGTGATTTTGTTCTTTTAAACCATCGCAAATAATTAAATTCACAATGTGTGCACAACATCTCATATGCAAAAACTCATTTGCCAAGATAGTGGAATGCCAATCTTTGGTTCTCCTCTTCAAAAATGCAATAGCACCGTCATTACAGCTTGCATTATCAGCTGTAATAGTGAAAATCTTATCAATCCCCCAGTCTTGCAAGCATTTGTCTAATTGTTTGCCAATTGTCACACCCTACTACTTTGAGCGATCCAATGCTTCGACCATCATGTTCCTTCCCCTCTCTTTTTTTAACAAAAGAGAGAGATTTTTTGGTTTTTTGTCCATTTCCGTAATAGGAGACTTTATACATTGATTCTTAAGGTGGTTCCGCATATTACTAGTCCTATCTTGTTTTCCACAAGCACCATAATCCTTACCACAATAATTACAAGCAGCCCTAGGTTTATCAAGCTCACAATCATCAAGCAATGTGAAGCCTAAATCTCAAATTTCTTTCTATCTAAATTAATAATAAGGCATGCATGGACAAGTTATACCAGAATTTTTGGCAAGCATTGTGGTAGTAGTAGAACTAGCAACAGTAGTTGATTCTACAGTTGGGACTTAGACTGGTACAGGAGGGTTTCCACCATCAAAGCAACCATCACTTGTATTTCCCTTGTCCATTAGTTATTAGAAAATAAAAAATTTACAATGATGATAAGTAGAAATATTTAAAACTTAGAAAGCAATATCATATTAATTTTTAGCAATATTATGCACTCAGGAAAAAAAATTCCAAAATTAAAATATATGGATTGTGCTTTTAATTTGCCCATTTAAATAATAATAAATGGGCAAACTATGAACAGCAAGATTGTGTTTTCATTTGCACAACAATTTTCAGCAATATTGTGTTTTCATTGTGCACAGTTCATGTGTTGCTGTTCCTCGAAGTTTTTTTTTCCTTCTACACTACATGCATGAACTTAATCCAATATAAAATAAATAAAGCACTTTGATTAAAGTAAAATTTCTCTTAAATTACAAGTATAAATATAGTCTATCTTTTTTTTTTTTTTTTTAGGCAAGCATAACAACTCCTTTTATCCTAAATGATACAATGATTTTCTTGCTTCTTTAATACCAAAATGGAAAAATGTTAAACATTAATAAAAGACAAATAATGAGAGTATATAAGAGGACTGATAAATTATAAGAGGACTGATAAATTATAAGAGTAGCTTGGATTGTTCATGTGCTCACCAGATAGTATTATGAGAGCATCATTAAGAATTTATGTTTTATACAACTAGAAAAACTTTGATAGGACAAATGGAATGGAACAAGTAATAAACACCTGCCTATTTTTCCACTTCGGCAAGAGATACATTGAGGAATGGAAAGAGAGCAGAGAGAGTGGGGGGAAAGAGTCACATACCAAGAAACTTGGCAAGTAGAGAGTAGCAACAGTGAGGAGAGAGTAGAAGCGGTGAGAGGAGAGCAGTGACGGCAAGCAGACAGCAGTGGTGAAAAGGCTAATGGAGGTGATAGCAAGGTTAAGGCATTGTCAATCGACAAGGTAAGGAAAAAGAATGAGCAAGAGCAAAAAGCAGCAGCAATGAAAGAATGAGATGAGATGTTTAGGTGTCAATTAGGTTTAATTGAGAATTTATTGTATATGTGTGAGTATATGTACATTTGGTATGATAAATGTAATCTAATGGTTGGAAATGTAACCTAGATGTGTATACAGTGGCAGGGGGAATTTTTAGCAAAGTGGTGGGTCGGTTCGGTTTATTCAGCGGCTTGGCATTTTCAAACCGCCACCCGCGCCGACCTGTCATTCCTGGAACCCCAACCCACCCAACCTGTCTACTATAATTGAAAAAATAAGCGGTTTAGTGCGATTCGGTGAAATTTTGGTAATTTTGGTAGTATTGTGCACAACCCTACTTACTACCATCTGAATCTAGTCCTTCTTAAGAGGCCTAATGGCTATCATGGCCGCCTTGGCTCTTCACCTGATTATGAACTCTACGAAACTCTACTTGGGTTCCTAGAGGGTAGCCTCTAATTCTCGTGTAGTTACTTCAATTTGCATGTTGTATGAGTATTGAGCGATAAATGCTTTAGCTAACTCCTCCCAACTTAGCTTTATAGAATCCTCTAGCTTAGCATACCAAGTGACAGCTACACCTGACATAGTTCTTCTAAACAGAGACATCTTCTGGGCATGAGTCAGACCCATAGGTTTTAAAATATCCAAGAAAAGACGGATATGGATCATGGGGTCCCTGGATCTATCGAACTTGTCTACATATGCCATCTCTTCGGCAATCTCATAGTAGCTTCTATATATTCGTCCTCAATGTCCATAATAGAATTGATACCCTGTGATTTCTTAACAACTTCTCCAGTTTGGCTATCTTTAGCATAATCAAACTTAGTAAGGTCAAAAATGAAGAGTCCCTCAATAGACTGTGCTGAAGCTCTGGCAATCTGGGTATGGCCTGGTCCTTCTTGCAGATTGAGACCCTGGAAGTCTTCTGCCAGTGAAGGAGCATCCAGAATTAGGTGACTGGTTGGGGGTGGATGAGTAGTTGATGCCCCAAATGGTTGCTGTAACCTGGCAATAGTATCAGCATATGCGGCAACTATATGGTTGAGAGTGTCCACAGTCCTCTGAAGAGTGGTGAGCATATTTACTAAATCTGTTAGGTTTTGTGCCATCACAAAAGTTAGCGAGCTAGTAATTGGGGAGCTGAATAGGGGTAATCTAAGAGGTGATTGATGCGTGTTAGGTTTTTATTCTTGGCAATCCCGTTTGACAAAACTCCTTTCAATTGTAATTTTATTTGTTCTGTTATTTCAGTGAGGCTATGAGTTTTAGATACGAATCCAACCTGAATTGTGCCTTGCAGAGAAGTTTGTAGTGTTAATAATTTCATGTTTGCCACTTCGCTGACTATGTCTGGGATCGCGACCTTTCAGAATTTTCACTCGCCTGCAAAAGTACTGGAAGTTTTTTTTCTGCTCGAGCGGCCATTCCTACACTCGAGCGTACTGCTCGAGTGGCCATTCTTGCGCTTGACCGAAGATCGCAGATCAGTTTTCTATAAATATGTGGTTTTATCCGATTTTAGGGTATGGCTTACAGATCTTCTTCTTGGGTATTAGTGTTTTCATCTGGGGCTTCTTTGGTTATTTCCTTTGATATCTATGAGAGTTTAATCATGAATTGAGTGAATTATATCAAAGGGTTTGTTTAGTTTGGTTTATTAAAAAAAAAAAAGAGTTGTTCTTCAGTGGATTCCGTGGAATTTGGGCCTGAAGCTTTGGTGAATTCTGGAGTGGGTCATCATCGTGGATTCGACATCAACGTTGTGGATTCAACGTTGGCCAAGACAATTCTGAGGTGAAGATCGTGGTGGAAGAGGCATATAGGGGCCGGGTCAATTCGGGCGTGGATTCACTGGGTAATTGAGAGTACACGTGTGCAATTCCTTTTGTCTTCTTAGTGAATTTTTTTGTGGCTTTGGCCCGTGATTTTTTATCAAAATTGGAGGTGCTCCAATTGTGGTTTTTCCATGTTAAAATCATTGTGTCGATTTGTCTTGGTTGTTTGATTGGGATTGTTATTTACTGCTTAAAATTGATACATAATCACAAATCAATATCTAGGAGATTTCTAGATTTTTCAATGCGGATCTTGAATAGGTTGTATTTCTCTAACTCGCCTTCTTCTGATCACTGATGGGAGCGATACAAACATCAACTAACCTTGAACCAGATCTGAAGTCTTGCAGAGTCTACCAATGCGAGTCCACAGAATTTGAGAGATGTTAGAACTTTTTGAAGCTATGATGTAACAACTACCTATGAAAAAAAAATCACCATCAGAAAAAAATCCCAGTAGAATTTCTGCTAAACTCAATCAACTATACAACTGGCTACTGTAAAAATCACTGTATGCCCTGTTGATAGACTGAACTCTACCTCACAAAATATGCTTGAACCACTGATCTGAATCTGAGAACTCCTTTATGGATCCAACACATAGCATATAACAAGTAAAGCAAATAAACACCCAATGGGGGGTTAGGGTTACCCTGTCCTAGAGTTGGAATGATTTAGAGCTTCACTATTCACACAAGTGGTATAATCACATCTTAGACACGAGAGAGTATTCTATCCTAAGTTGGGAAGGTGCTACAGCTCTATATATGTACTAGGTCGGTTTTAGTCAAAGGAGTTTCCTAGCAAGACATCTATATACCTACCCTTCCCAACACCTATAATTGAAGGGAGGATCAAGGGGTACATCAGTGATCCACATCTTAAACACAAGAGCTTCAATATTCCCATCATGACAGAGCCTATGTCTGGCAAGCCGTTCAAGATATCAATGAACATATAAAGAAAATAAAATCACACATCATGAAGTTCAAGTCAAGTTCTCTTAGTTTCCCCAACAGAATCGCCAAAAACTATGGGATGCCTTTCGGGGTTACTGAGTGCGCCCAATAGTTTGGACTCCCGATCTCCTAATCTAGTCTCACAAGTGCAATGTGAAACATAAATGAGAGTCTGGATCCAAAATTTGTACAACAAATCCACTTTATTGCAAAAACCTTTGCAAAAAAATGGACTATATCACCATATCTCAAAGTTGCCACCTAATCTTTTAGGAAAACTAGGAAACCAGTGACTTATGCCAAAGGTCACTATCTATCATAACCAAAGTGTCTTGGCTCAAGAACTTAGGTATGAAAGGGGGAGGTCATGAATTGAGCACCCTCACTCATTCGATCAAAAGATCAGCCTTTATTAAGTCATGATGTGAGTTTTATGGTCTCTATATGTTATATTCCGGTTTTAATAATTTTAACATTACTATCTAAGGCAAACAAGTATAGATTGTGTCACTGGTTCTGGTTATGCTATGATTTCATGCATTTTGAAAAATCTTTTTGCACACTTCCCAATAACAAAGAGTTCACAAGCATAAGAACCAACTGCATTCCAACAAAAGCAACACAACTTTCATCCATTTGCATCCACACAGATATTTCACTTAAGCACATAACTGCATGGTATAATGCCGGATATAGTAATTAGCATGTACATGCAGGATGCTAAAACAAAAGGAATTCTCACCTAGTACTCCTCAGTGGTAAGTCCAAGAATGTGTTTAACGTATATGCATGATCCTATATACCAAATAGCTAATGCAATACACCCACAAGATGCAACTGACAATTCAACCACTAACATATTGTATGTGTATCATCTCAAGGCATGAGATAGCGCATATAATCACTTTGGAAATGATAAATTCTACAAATGCTAATGAACTGAATCCATATGCATGAAAGATGGACGCAAATCATGAATATGATAAGTAAGACGTGATGCTTTACAACATATATGGAAAGCATTGAAATAATAGGGATAGAAAGACATGGGGATGGAAGTTATTACAACAATCAATTGAAAGATATGGGATTGGAGATTATTACAAAAAATTAATTGAATAAGATGTGGGGTTGGAAGTTATTACAACAATGGATTGATTTAGCCAGATTAAGCTGAATCCAACTAATCATATTAAAATTAAAAGCAAACTACAAATAGAAACCCAAAATGGCCAGGAGAGCACTTCCTAGAAATTGCCTGCTCTGCTCTGCTCTATCTAGGGACAAGGTTTTATGGGCCGTACACAAAATCATCCGGCCGAATAGCAATATGTTCGACCCGTCCTAACCTTCAGGATGAACATTGTTTTGTGCAAAAACAATAAAGCGGAACCAAAACACACCTTCTGAGGGTGCTTATCCTCTATACCTTTCTCTTTCACAAGTAAACTCAAGAAAGAGGTGGAGAAACCTTAACCTATAATTAGCAACACAAAAAACTATATATATCATGATATTTGACAACAATCAATCAAATAGAAAGAATTAGAGGTTGGAAGAAATTCAAGCCTAAGAAATTAATGAGAACCTACAAATCATCTCTTTATGAATAAGGGAAGGTTAATACCCAATTTATGCTATTCATTGGAGAGAGAAGATTAATTCTCACTATTTCTTGGCGGAAGCTTTGCCTTTAAAGTAAGAGATTCATCAAAGGCTATTGAAAACTCCTCTCCTATTCATGGAACAAGGATGTTTCCATCCCTTTCCATGTTCACAAATGATTGAGAAGAGAGTTTTCAATATCTTTGACCTAAAACCTCTTATTTTACTTCCAAGGAAAAATCAATAAAAATAACAAAATCAACAACCTTCTCAACATCAAATTTAAAGGATCATCCAAATGGCTCCATGCAACAACCATATCAACTCATCAAGTTTGAGTGGAGATTGAAGCACATGAGCTGATAGGCTTGAATGAGTAGATAAGTGATTAGAAAATGCAAGAATATGAAAGAAACTATACTATATAATATAACTTGTGGATGACTGGCTACTTTCCACTTCCCAACCCATCCAGAAGGTTCCAATCAACATGCTTACATACAACAACAATGAACTATACTTCTAAAAGCAAGAAAAAAGTGCCATCATGTAGAAAAGGAAAGAAACAATCAACTCAATAGATGAGTGGCTACTCTCTACTTCCCAACCCATCCATGAGGATTTATTACATGATTATAACATGCCAACAACAAAATTCAGAGCTTAAAGATGAAGAAAAAGAGAGGAAAAGTGAGAAGAGTTCAAAAGTTTTACCTTTTTGAAGAGGGTGAGCTTCTTTGTTGTCAAACTCCTCTGTAGCACCCTCAAGGCTCTTTAGATAAGGCTTATAGTTCCTACTATCTTCAGCAAGAAGCTTGAAATTAAGCTTTTAATGGAGTTTGATTAGATAATGTATGAAAAATGGAAGTTGGAGGAGAGATAGAACGATTAGTTCCCAAGAACAAGCCTTCTAACCTTTGAAAATTTGTAACACCCAACACTGATGATGGGTCATGCTTATATAGACTTTTGGGGTCAAAATATTTACAATATTTGTGAAAAAGTCGCAGAAAAAACCAAAATTCTCGAAAATGATCCATATCCGGACATTTCAGCCGACCGTACCCTTAGTTATCCAGCCGATTACCTTTTTCATCCAGCAATGAATTGTTGTACAACTAGATAAAAAATATACCGTTGGATCAATAGGGTAAAACTAGCATAATCTAAAAGGAAAAACAAGTATTTAAGAGAATTTCACCATTTCCATTTTCCCACTATATCCTATGCTCGATCCACTGAAAAATACAATGTTTGGAGTTTTCAAAAGGTGAGCCTTGGGACATTGTAGAAATGTTTGGAACTATACAACTGGACATATTTTGAAAAAGGGTTCTTAATTTGATCTAACATATTTTGGCCAAAACGGGGGTAAGGTTTGAATTAAAGCCTGAGTTCAGACTTCGTGCTGAAGAATTCATAAGATTAGCACATCTCAATTTTCATCATCAGGTGTTTGGAAAAGAGCTCCCAAGTTCGGTCAAAATAGGATATTTACAGTTACCACCGAGGGGTCCTTTGAGTACAACGACGTCGGCGGAGATCCGAGCATCGACATTAAGCACTCCAAGAGCATCAGTTCAGATGGCGATGGCGAAGATGATGGCAAGGAAAGTGGTAGTGGAGATGGTGATGATGTTAGTCGCAGTGACGATGACGCCTGTGATGATGACGTCGGGTCCCCTCCACAAAAAAGGACCAATAGGACAAGCCGGCCTTGATTTTATTTTTCTTTTATTTCACTTTTCTTTTGCTTATGTATAGCTTTTGATAAGTTTTTGTTTTTGAAAACTCTCTTTTGTAACACTTCTGATCGGGGAATGACCCTACAGTAATGAAAAGAAAGAATTTTTGGTTTTTTGCACCTCTTAGCATGAATGACACCGCACTTGAGCACAAGACACTTCATTTTGAATTTTGAAATTGAGAATGGTTGTTTTTAAAATGAGTTCTAAATTGGACACTGAGCCTACAACTAACCAAAATGTAAAATACAACTCAATAAAAGCAAAACATAGTAAAAGCAACCTAACTACACCTATTTGCACTTGCTGGAATGAATAAGACTCAAAACAAGACCTAAAAAAAGATTACATGACAAAACCACTAAGCCAAACTGTTTCTGCACTATTGATCGGGCCATATTTTTTCCAACCAAATAGAAAACATCTGGCTAGATCAAGGCTCCAGCTGGATAACTAGAAACAGTTGTCATACGTCCAAACATCCATATCTCTTTAAAAATGTGTTCTCGCATTGCTTTCGCAACAAAAAGTAGAAAAACTTAAAGTTTTGCTCTAAAAATAGAGATTTCAACCATTGCTAGGCTCAAGAACTGGATGGTTACTTTGGATGGTGCTGACAAGGTAAACTTTACAAGATTTGGCTTGAAATCCCTTTTCACTCAAAGCCGTAGTCCATTCCACATTCTTTTTCTTCAGGTAGTTATCCATTGTTAGGATCCAATTACCCACATATTCTGCTTCAGGATGCATGAATTGTGCGCAACCATTGAAGAATTTCGGGCATTGATGGAGTTTCCTCGAGATGAGGAGATTATACCCCCGCCTATTTTTGGCCATGCCCATGCCCTTGCACATATGTGTGGTTTGACTTTGATTGAGGCCTGGTCCTTATTTCATGGTGAGGAGTTGGATGTATGTAGCTTGATTCATCACTTTTCTAACATCGAGGATAGGCGTGATCCTATTAGGCAGGGGCGTCACTAACACGCCCTTTGCATATGTCTCCTTGCACACTACTTGCTTGCCCCTAGTGGTCATAGGGCTAATATCTGGCTTATTGAGGTGACCCAGTGCCTTTAGGAAAACTAGAGTTGTATCGGTCTAGTGCTGGACAAGACCTTGATAGGCTTGGATGCATTTCGCTGGCAAGAGACCTCCTGATTTGCAGGGAACCCACCATTTCTTCAACTACTATTTTCCATTCCCCTTTTCCCATTTGTAATTATTACATCACTCTGGCACTCAACACTCTATTTTCTCTCTTTAAAATCATTTTTCCTCACTTTTGCCACTTAATACATATCTCTCTATTCTTTAATCTCTCTCATTTTTTATCCCTTCCTAGGTGTGGTTGATGGATAAGCTAAACGTAGTGGCTCCATGGTGCGTGGTATTCGACTAGGAACTATTTCTTTCACTCCCAGTTACTGAGCTTTCCATCGAAGGGCCTATGGTGTGATTGGATGTACAACAGATCTACAACTGACATTGCTTGGAGATACCCCTGGCTTGACTTGCCTCCGATGACGTATAGCACGTTCTACCAACTGGGTGTGCAATTGATGGGCCTAACACACTGCATTTTCTATTTTTTCTTCAGATTTAAGCGACAATTTGGGCATGACCAAACTCATCATGTTGATGGGATCAGGTATCATACGCCATTTCCATTCCAGACTAGACATTTCTCCCGATATACGACTACCTAGAGGATGAGGGAGCTTCTAGCTCCTGTTGGTAGCTTTAGTCATGCCACTTTTGGCGAGTGCTTGTTTTAGCTTGAAGAGGAGGCACAGGTTGGGGCGACCCTAGTAGCGGAGTCTTCTATTGTGGCAGGGAGGAGACAGAGGACTTGACTCCACTATGCCCCCTAGTTCATTGCTTTGACTTTTTATTTTTTAGTTTTCTGATGTAAAAAACTTTTAATCGACACGGAAGTTTGAACTTAGCATGCTTGTTCCACTTATGTTTGAAATCATGTAATTAAATATGTGAGTATGGAACAACTTCCTCTTAGGTCCAAATGAAAGGTTCAATTTGCAAAATGTTTGAGAAAATCAGTCAATTTTATTAAAACATTAAAATAGATTTTCGCAAACAATCATTACCTAACACACATGAAATCAACTCTCAAGATGCACTACCTTGAATCAAAGACCCCTGAATAAGATACAATGCATTCATCTTCACTACTGTATTACTACTGGATCTACCTTACAACTGAAACCATCATAGAGAAGACGGTAGAATAGACAAACTCAGGCAAAGATAAATCACTCGAACATGGGCTAGACAAATCGAGTTAAAAAGGTTGGGACCGAACTTCAGGATGAAGTTGCCTACGTATCCCAATGATAGGAATCAGCCCTTACGTAGTTCACAGTTAGGGTTCACTAGAGCGTTTATGATTTCCCTTTATGCTCTAACTTTTGCAAAGCCACCCTTTGGGATTTTCAACCTTACAAGCTTTCTTTTTACCTTTTTTTCTATTTTACACGCTCTTACTTTTTCCTGGTTGCCCTTTTAGGTTTTCAGCCTAGCAAGCCTCTCAAGGATAGTATTTCTTTAGTTTGTCTATGTTGATTAGTTGTTACCCTTTCAAGTTTTTGGCCTAGCAAGCCTCTTAAGGATAGTATTTCTTCCATTTGTCCATGTTGATTGGTTAAGAAAATTCCAAGCATCCAAGTTCATCAAAATAACTGCTCCACCTGACCAAATTGACTTGATGATATAAGGACCAGCCCAATTGGGTTTGAACTTGACCCTAGAGTCATCGATAGGAGCTATGTTGTCCTTTAACACTAGATCTCCTTCTCTCAAGTTCCTGAATTTGACTTTTTTGTTGAACGCATAGCCAGTCCTGTGCTGATACCCCTAAACATGGTATAATGCTTTCAATCTCCTCTCATCAAATAGACCAACTCTCCAAATTTTCCTTATTATCAATCAACCTCTGCTATCTGACATTCAACCACGATTATCTATGAGGGTACCTTTATCTTAATTGGCAGCGTGGCCTCCATCCCATATACCAAAGACTAAAGGGTTGCCCTTGTAGATGTTTGAATCGATGTCCTATATCCTTAGAGCGCAAAAGGCAGTTTTTTTGGCCAATCCTTGTAGCTTCCCACCATTTTGCATGGGATATTCTTGACATTCTTATTTGCAGCTTCAACGGCTCCATTGGTCTGTGGCATGTATGTTGATGACTTGTGAAAGGTCATATTGTACTTCTCAAGCAAATCAATTACCTCCCATTTGAAATGAGAGCCATTGTTTGAAATAATTTCATTGGGCACCCCATTCCCGCAGATGATGTTGTTCTTGATGAACTTGGCTACATACGATGCCTTCAGCACCTAGTAAGACTGGGCCTCTACCCATTTGGTGAAGTAGTCAATTGACACTAAGATGAACTCATGTCTATTTGAACCTTTTTGGTGTAACCACTCTAATAACGTCTATTCCTAGACCGAGAAAGGCCATAGTAAGGTCATGTTGTAGAGTTTTGACAGTGGAATATTCATACGATTAGCATTAATCTAGCAATTGTGACATCGCCAAACAAAATAGATACAATCACCCTCTATGGTTGACCAATAATACTCCTGTCTAACGATCTTTCTTGCCAACATTATACCCATTCATATGGGCTCCACGCTCTCCTCCATGAATGGCCTCCATAATGCGCTTCGTCTCGTCTTCTTCTACACACAATTGTGCATCTCCAAATGTCCCCTCTTGTATAGTTTTCTGCACGGATGATGAACTAAGTGGCCAAATGTCGTATTGCCCTTTTGTCTTTGGCATTTGCCTCTTGCAGGTATATATCACTTTCTAAAAAAATCCTGATGTCAAAGTACCGAGGGTCTTCATCTCGCACTTCTTCTATTGCGACTATCATCTTGTATGCAGGTGCATACCTCTACTCTATACGGATTGGACGCATCTTCACCCCGATTAGTATGTCTACCATGAAGCCAAGGTTACCAAAACATCAACAAATTAGTTGTTCTCTCTCACTTGGTGTGTAAATGTCAGTCTTTCAAACCTCGGGATCAGCATATCCAAGGTCTAATGGTAAACTTTGATTTTCTCTTCCTTGACCTTCCAGTCCCCGTTGTCTTGAGAGACGACTAAGTTTGAATCCCCGATCACATCTAACTTTATTGCCCTTAGTTCTAAGGCTGCTTCTAATCTAGCAATGCACGCCTTATATTTTGTTTGGTTGTTAGACACCTTAAATTATAGCTTCAAAGATAGGGGTACATGGGAATCATCCAGCACTATTAGCAACACACCTATCCCATAACCAAATTTCTTAGCTGCTCCATCAAATACAACCTCCAGGTATCCTCATCTAGTTGTAAGATCTCTTCATCCAGGAACACATACTCCCCATCCTCTTCTTCTTTAACTAGGTGGTCAGCCAAAAATTTTACTACAGCCCTTCTCTTGACAGATTTGTAAGTAACATACCTGATGTCGGACTCAGAAAGCAAAAGCAGCCAACGAGCTAGCATACTAGGAAGCACTGGTTTCTTAAAGAGATATTTGATGGGATCTAATCTTGAAACTAGAGTTACCAAGTGTGCTAACAAGTAGTGCCTCAACTTCCTAATGGCCCTAACTAAAGCTAGGAAAACTTTTTCGAAAGGGCTTTCTACCACCATTTCCTCTGTCTTTTGCATAAGCATACAACCCATTGTCGACTTAGTCACTAGTAAATACAAGATCAGTGGTTTCTCTAACTCAGACAATGATAACACGGGTAGATTCTAGAGATACTGCTTAACTTGCTCGAATGCAAACTTCCATCGATCATCCCATCGGAACTTCTTGCTTTTTTTCAACAAGCCAAACAGTGGTTCACAAGTCAATGTTAGTTTTGAGATAAACCTCCTTATGAATTGCACTTTTCCCAGAAAGCCCCGCACTTCCTTTTCAGTCTTTAGTGGCAGCATTTCTAAGATGGCCTTGATCTTTGATGGATCGACTTCAATTCCTCGTTGTGTGATCAGAAACCCCAGCATCTTGCCTGCAATCATCCCAAAAGTACACTTTTTTGGATTCAACCTCAGCCTGTAATCCTTGATCCTTTCGAAAAGCCTCTTTAATGCAGTATAGTGACCTTCTCATTCTTTAGACTTGACAATCATGTCATCCACATACACCTCAACCTCCTTTTTGATGTAGCCCCAACATGTAGTATTGGGGTTGCTGCCCTCTGACATGTAGCCCCAACATTCTTTAACCCAAACAGCATAATCTGATAGCATAGGTCCCCTAGGGGGTGGTCAATGCAGTTTTCTCCCTGTTCTCAAGTGCTATGAAGATCTAGTTGTACCTAAAGAAACCATCTATAAATGACAGCAAGGCATGCCTGTTGTGAAGTCCACCAGCTCGTCAATGTGTGATAATGGAAAGTCATCCTTAGGGCTGGCCTTATTAAAATTTTAGAAATTGACACAAACCCCAATTCTGCTATCTTTTTTCAGAACTGGTACAATGTTAGCCAACTACGTAGGATACTCTTATACCATCAAAAACCCTGCCTCAATCTATTCGGTGACCTCCTCTTTGATCTTTAATGCCTAGTCTGGATGGATTCTACGAAGCTTCTATTTGACGGGTAGGGCCTTGGGGTCACGAGGGATCCTACGCTGTACGCTCTCGAGATTGATTCCAAGCAAGTCTTCGTAGGACCACGCAAAAGCATCTTTAAAATCTTTTAATAAAGGGACTAATCACTTGCTCTCCTCCAAAGAAAGCGTGGAACCAATCTGGACAAAGTGAGCACCCATATTAATCACAACAATTTCATCTAGCAAGGGCTTAGCACACCTCTCCTCCTCCCCATTAATCAAAATTTTCAAAACCTGAGAAATTTTTTCCTCTTCATTTTCATCAAAGTTTTGGAAATCTTGATTAACAATGAACCAACAGCATAAATAAGTAAAATTTACAAAATTCTCATTCAACAAGTCTAGCTTAGCTATTACAATGGACTCAAAAAAACAAAAAAATTGACGATCTGGACAAGACAGTAGCATCCAGGTTACTACCCCCAGAAGCGCCAGACTATGACCCACTAGACTCTCTCGAGTCTAATTCTGACTCCACAAACTCAATGGAATCAGACCCAAACTCATCATCTGGCTTAGAACTCGCAATACAACCCTTTTCAAGCTTCCACGTTAGGTGCTGCGTATCAGCTCTGTCCAAAATGAGGTTACTACAATCTACTAGCGACCCATCCCTAATCACAGAAATAGTAATGTTATCTCCTAAATTATCTAAATCGATGCTAGCTTCAAAATCTTCCAAAAGGTCAACCATTGTGAGCTCTGAAGCCTCCTCCCTACTATCATCATTCTGTTGTTTTCACCCTGGCTAGTCTCATTGTTAGGATCCACCCATTCTTCATCACTTTTATAGAGTTGGTGGTTAAAGAAAATTTCAAATCCGAGAAGGCGCTCTTTCATATCATGATCAATCCATGGCTCAGGAAAGCCACAAAAAGGGAAGTCATCTCCCTTTCTAACAAAACACCCATTTAAGTCCCCCGGATTGGTTTGTAGACTGACTCATACAACCTTCCAACCCTCTTTGCTTTAACTCTTTCTCTCTCTCACTTCATATCCTTTCCTCCTCCAGTCTTCTCTCATAGGTTCATACCCTAATCCGAATGCATGAGGATTATGGGTCACTTCACTTGCTATAGTAATGCGCTTTCTGCCACTTCTTTCCAATCCCATTCCAAGGATGTGCCCTAGATTGCTCATGAAGTAAATGAACTGGGCACTAACGTACTTCACTTCCTCTTCGGCCATGATTGCCTACACTAATTGAGCTTCTGCCAGAGTGAACCCAGAAAGAAAAACATTTTCTTTCCCGTGGTTAATGTCAACCACGGGTGTTGTGACCATTGGCGGAAGGTGAATAGATGAATTTCCAAAAATGATAGCAGTATCTCCGTCATGCGAGTACTTCACCAATTGGTGTACTATGGATGACATTGCCTTCATCTGATGTAACCATGGCATTCCCAACAACAAGGTAAACGTTTCTAAGACAACCATGATATGAAATTCAACTACATGTTTAGATGGGCCTACCACGATCTTCACTTTAATGGTCTTCATTACCTCCTGACTAGTGTTGTCATATGCTCGGATCAACTGACTAGTGGGTACAAAGTCTACTGGCTTTAGTCCTATCGCGTAAGCAGTGCGTGAAAGATATACATTTAAGCCAATTCGGTGTCAATCAGGACAACAAGAACCCACTTTTTCATACATTCAAGAGACGCATACAAAGGTTTGTTGTGTTCTGATCCCTCGGGTGGCAATTCTTTATTTGAAAAAGTCAGGGCTGGGACTAGATCTGTTGGCATGATCAATGATACCAATTGATCTAGCGTGGTATCGATTAACAGATTTGATTTGCTCAGAGCTGTGAGCATTGCCTGGCGATGTTCTCGTGAAGCCATGAGCAACCCCTAAATCAAGATATTGCCATGGATCTTCTTAAGTTGTTTTAGAACCAGATCATCTTCTGCTTCTTTCTCTTTCTCTTTTCCTTTCTCTATATCTTTATCTTTGCCCGAAGGCTCACCTTAGTTTAGGTGTGAGAGCTTAAAGTAACACTCATTCCTAGTTAAATATCCTATCTTTTCCGAATACCATGTATCATCAGGGGCATTGTTCCTCCTCCCTTAGTCATTATAAGCGAGATGGAGATCATTGTTATCCTACCATTCACCTTCATTGATCGATAGGCAATTATCCAATTCAACCAGAATCATTCCAATGCTATTGTTATCACCTTGTGGTTAATAAGGTAATGTTGACCGGATCTCGAAAGAAATCCCCCCTTCAAATTTGCTCCCATCTCAGCTTGATATTTGCAGTTCGTCTTCTCTTTCATGTTGGTACTGCTATACTACCTTCTCCTTTTTGATCTTTTCCTCTTCAGATTCCTCTTTTTTATTACTCTCTTCGGTTTTATTACTCTCACCCATATTTATCCTTCCTTTGGCTTTCCATGCTTTGCCTTTATCTTTTCCTCATCCTTTTCTATTTTGGATTCCACTTCACTACTTGTCCATCCATGGCTAGTCTCCGAACTATTTGGATCCCACCATCCAATCTATACACTTCCCAAATCATGCTCCTCAAAGAAATGGAGATTGTTCAAGTCCTCTTCTAGGTCTACCAAGTCATTCAACCTTGTTCAGGCCTGTCCTCTATAATAACATTGATACTAAAATAATTGGGCAACAACACCTTCGATTTTGGTAGACCGATAGGCACAATGTACTTACTCGGATCATACCCTTCCTCTAGTAATCTTTCTTTGTCTATCACAAGAACATTAACCTCTTCTAGTTTCAACTTTTCTTCTTCCATGATCACTTCCTCTCCTTTCTCCATCACTATCTCTCCTTCCTCAGAAGGTAACACCACTGCCACCATAGGACTTTTGAGTTGTAATTGGGGTTCGAGTGTATCCATCATGCATAAATTAGTGCCTTCTAGAATAATCACCTCGGGTTTAGTTAGATGGGATGGTGTGATATATATACTAGGGTTGAAGGTGGATGGTAGTGTATAGATTAAGCTGAGGTGGGGAGATGACGATACTCGGTTATAAGACGGCAGTGAGTTGGTGGTAACATTGGGCCTTTGTGATGGAGCTATGATTTTGTGGTCAATGAGATCATGAATCTCATGACGAAGGCAGATGCAGCGATCAATTTTGTAACTGTGCTATTAATAAAAGGCACATTACTTGAAGGAGTCATGTCTAGGTGGAAAATGATCAGGAAGAGGACGAGGGTTAAGGAGTTTAAGATATCCTTTCTCTAGAAGAACCTTCATGGCTTGGGAAGGGGCCACAGAAAGAGGGTGGAAACTTCAGGTTTGAGATCGGACTAAATTAGGTGTTTGTGGAATAGTGTTGGCAAATGGCTCAGTGGTTTTTGTGGTAGTCATAACAGTGTTGACTTCTAGGACCTTCCCAGATGTGTTACCACTTGTGGTAGCACTGGAACTGCGAACAAAGGTCTTTCTCACAAGCTCTTTCTCGTCTACGATGATTCCTTGCTTAATGGCACCCTCAATCATTTCGTACAGTTCTTTGAAAGTGAAGAGTGGAAGGACTATTATCTTCTACAACATCTTCTAATGCAGGTTTCTTACTACCATGCAAATCTGGTCCTTCTCACAAGGCATATTGGTCATCATGGCTGCCTTGGCTCTCCATCTGGTTATGAACACCACGAAACTCTCCTTGGGCTCCTGGCAAATGGCCTCCAACTCTCGGGTGGTTACCTCAATTTGCTTGTTATGAGAGTACTAGGCAATAAATACCTTAACTAACTCCTCCCAACTCAGTTTTATGGAATCCTCTGGCTTAGCATGCCAAGTGGCAACTACACCCAACAGTGTTCTTCCAAACAGAGACATCTTCTAGGCACGAGTCAAGCCGATAGGTTTAAGGTATCGAAGAAGAGACGGATATGAACCATGGGGTCTCTAGACCCATCGAACCTGTCTATATACGGCATCTTAAATCTCTCCGACAATCTCTGTAGATGCGCCCGAACATCCCGGGAGAATCCCGTTTTGTTCATTGGGCTCACTACAGTTCGGACTCGATGTCACGGTTCTGAATCTAATCTCTCAAAGTGCAATGCAAGATCGATAAATCACCAAAGAGTCCAAATTCGGCAAATTGTTTTGAAAAACTGATTTTAGAAAGAAGTGCCAAACATGGACTGCTTTTCCAGATATAGAGTCGCCACCTAAATATTTTATGTTGGGAGAATTTAGGAAACCCTGACTCATGCCTAAGGCCACGTGTCCGTCATCACCAAAGTTACCTCGACTCGGGAACTTGGGTACGATTGGAGAAGGTCATTTCATGAGCACCCCCGCTCGCCCGATCAAAGATCGGCCACTACTAAGCATGACATCTTGTTTTTGAAAACACATGTGCTCTTATTCCGGTTATTAACCTAGAATTACTATGTGATGAGTACAGCATACAAATATAGACTAGATTGCCTAAGTTGGAACAAAGCATCGCATATCCGTTTGTTTTGAAAATGGATTGAAATTTGCTACTCGCAAATAGGCTAAAACACGGGTTTCGACGAATTATTCCAATTCAAGCAACCCAACCTTCACCCACAGGCATTCAGGCAGTTATATCACATAAGCACATAGCCTTATGGTAAGCATGCTATCATAGCAGTCACTCACACGGATGCAAGGATGCTAAAGCATAAACACTTACCGAGTACTCCTAGACAAAGAAAGAAGCTAATTAGAAAACATGCATGAATCCTAACTATGCTGAGATGCCTAATGCAACGCATGCAAGAATGCAACTAAGATAGGCTCGCCTATTCTAAGATGGCATATGAGATGCTATAGGTAACATGTATTCAACTTGGAATTGAAATACGATGCAGCTAGCATGATACGCCGAGCCTGGTGCATGCAATACAGATGAATGAATGCAAGCATACGAACATATAGATGCTAATTGAAACATGCCCTAAAACTAACCATCAAAAAGCTGGTAAATAAAAGGGAGAAAGACGTGGGGTTGGAAGACATGCATCACACACACGCACACTTATTACAAAGTTCGCCCTCTCACGGAGGGTCCAAATAAATAATACAGAACCAACTAGCTAATCTAAGCTAATTAAACTAGTTATTACACAACCGAAATGAATAACGAATTACAGCTAAATATTACACAACATTAATTAATTAACAAATTAACTAAGTAAGCAATTAAACTAGCATGTAAACTACATGAATGTGGACTGCCTCAGCTCTGCCTTGAATGATAACGGGTGTATGCATGCTCGAGTCGCCTTGTCGGGGAATCCATCGCGATGCCCCAACTTGCCTTTGTTTGCAATTGATCTCAGAAACTTGCACAAAGCTCCAGAAGGCTGAAACTCTACCCTGGGAATCTGTGGGAAGGCTGCCGACCAGCTTATGGGCATGGGAGACCACCTACCGACCACCTTCTATGGGAGAAACCAAAAGGGGTGGTCGGCCTGCCAAAAAAGCTGGTCGGCCGACCAGTTTCTGCCTCTGGTTTCTGGATTTTCTGCAAAAAGGCAAGAGAGAGAGAAAGCAAGGTATTTGCAACACATGTGTGCACGACCACTCTCCCCATCATTGCATAAGCTCTAGGGAGTGTAATCCTCAATCCTCGGGCCACCAATCACACATCCCGATGCATGATGGCCGATGAGTTGAATTGCACGACTCAATGTGAAATGAATGCACATGTAAACACCTAAAGCCGACAACTCTATCATGGATAGTCAAGAGTGTCGGTGGCCAAGAATCGAGGCACGTTCCGTCACTTTGAGTACGAAACGTCCCTCGTTTCCCGTGTTTGGACTAAACCCTACTCCAAACACAATGCAACAAACAATGTATAGACAAATGCAACTCTAGCATGCGATCTAAATGCAATGCAACTAAGTGATGCGAAGGTGCACGGAATGACATGCAAGCATGCAAATGGCATACACAATGCTATGGACTAATCAAGAGCATACTCAATGCACGTGGATTATATGGCATGCATACACGATGCACTAACATACGCAATGTTATGAACGAGGCATACGCAATGCAATGATCGAACATGCAATAACATGGATTATATGGCATACACAATGCAAGATGGACTTAAACCAAAATGGATGGACCTCAGCTGCACCCAAATCAGTGGCCAAACATGATGAAAACAAGGCAATGACACACACACAAGCATGGACAATGCAAGGGATCAAAGCCTAAGGAACAAAGTGCAACTCTACCAAAGCATGACAAGGATGAAATATGGCATACAATGGCACAAGTTCCAGCTCTGAAATGACATACAAGATGGTCCCGAATCATGCAAACAACTCACTCGATGCATGTTGGATGGCATAATTACCGAAATTAGTGAAGTGCATTACACTAGAGGTATGCAAAGCGATGCCCAAATGACCAAACCAACCCCAAAAATTCACTATGCAGACCCAAAATAGTGGCAAAATGGACTGAAATGATGTCTTGCAATGCACAAAAATGAAGCTCATGCAATAACCCAAAAATGAGGCATACAAGCACAACTCTCAAATGCATTTAAAGAGTGGAAAACATGGGAATATGGCACAAGTATAAGCTCCGAAATAACATGCTCAATGATGCCAAAACATGATAACAATTCAAGTTAAGCATGCAAGAGGCTTCAAAACTCGAAGCTAAGCAAGGGTATTACACTACAAGCATGCATGGAAAGCATCATTCGACCATGGGATCTCAAAAAAGAGCTAAGGAAGCCCAAATCATGAATAAAATCAGTTTAGAACATGGCCAAAATATACTAGAATCAAGGGCCAAAACAACATGCAATGTGAGCTAGTGAACATTGATTACACTACAAGCATATGAAGCATTCAAGAGGCCACTAAACCAGCAAAAGTCAGAGACATGAAATGCTAAATAAAGCCCAAAAACCCACTGAAACATGATCAATGCATCCGAGAATGACATGCTCCTTTGATAGGCTATAAGAGGGGTTATTCTACACATGTAAGAGATACACCCAAGGTGACAAAACCAACTCTAGACAGAGCCTAAACAGGCCCTAAAAGTCACTGAAAAGGGCCTGAAACAAGGCTTGGAGGTGTGCAAATGAAGGCTCCTTTGTAAGGCCAAAAATGCTAGTGAACAAGACAAGGAGGGAGAGGGTCACCCCTCTCTGATTTTGGCTCTCAAAAACACATGTTAACCATTGAAAATCCACTGAATTTCAGTGGTTAAAAGGCCAAGCAAAGGTCAACACAAAGGCCTTAGGGCATGGCTCAAAACAAGGCAAAATGAAGCATGCAAGGGGGTAGATGACCCCCAACAATAAAATTACCTTAAACAAACATCGAAAAGACCTCAAGACAAGACTTTTCTTAGTTGACAACAAAGATCAAATATGCATGCAAATAAGGCTAAGAGATGGATCAAAATAAAACTTAAAAGAGGGAAAAAGTGTGTTACCCTTGAAGCTCAGTAAGACAGCAACTTCTAGACCCAAAACCCAACTCCTTAACCTCTGAAAATGGCCTCCAAGAAGCTTAGATCAATGATGGAGGTGTATGGCTATGAGCTGTGATGCAATAGGCCAAGAACAATGCAACTTTGAGCCAAAATATAGAGAGATATAGAAGGAGATATATGTTTTACCTTAGACCAATTTCAGAACCTGTGCCAAGAGAGAGGAGGGCCTCTCTTATAGAGATACAAGGCTAAAGCTTCTTCAAGAAGCTAAAAACCAAGGCTCAAGATCCTCCATACACGTATATGGAGGATACAAACTGTGCCTTCCAACTAGCATAGCTGGCACACACTCACACAGACAAAACAGGAGGGAGCAGGCCGACCAGTTCAGGTGGTCGGCCGACCACTTCCCCTGGTCGGCTGACCAGTTCAAAAGGTTCAACCTAAAGAAAGGTGGTCGACAGCCCCATTTGATGGTCTCCACATTGAATGCAAGCTAATGGTATAGTGGGAGACCAACAAATGTGGCTCAAAGACCAAAGAGACCAGCTTCCTGACAAGAAAACTGGCTGGCAGGAGAAAAGTGGTCTCCAAGGAGAAAAGGTGGTCTCCCACCCTTGTACCACCTCTCAAACAATGAAAACAAGGCCCATGCCAAAAATGAACCAAGACGGATGCAAAACGAGGGTTCGGGGGTCAAAACGCGCAGCCGGGTGCCCTGAAAACAGGCTGTTAAGCATCGAAAGTGGCGTGCAACCACAAAGGTTGTCTCCCGGGCCACAATGTCCCTCCAGAGAGAGGAAGCAAGGTGTGTGCCAAAAACCGTGCCAAACGGAGAAAGTTAAGCGGTCCCGAACCGAGGCGCACAGCCGACGGCTCTGAAAATCGAAAACTGGTCTCCAAACGAGAACAGTGGCCTACGACCACGAAAAGTAGCCTACGACCACTAAGAGATGGTCTACAAGACCTCTCCCTCCCTCTAGGAAGAGAAAGCAAGACCTGATCTACAAACTGAGGAAAAGCATAAAAGGGTCCCGAGGTCCGGGGGTAAGGATCTCAGCCGAAACTCTGAAACCTCAGAACGAGTACAACATGCGCAATCACCGAGCGCTCAATCGATGACGTCTGAGTCTTAAGGTCGGTCAAAAATGGGGTGTCTACAATCTCATAATAGTTTCTATGTATCCATTCTCAATGTCCATAATAGAGTTGATCTCTTGTGGCTTCTTGAATAGTTTCTCCAATTTGGCTATCTTTAGCATAGCCGGGTCAAACTCAATGAGGTCGAGTGGGAAAAGCCCCTCAATGGGTTGTGCTAGAGGTCTAGTAGTGTGGTCTGGCCCTTCTTGTAAATTGAGACCCTAGAAGTCGTTTGCAGGTGGAGGTGGATCTGAAATCAGATAACTAGTTAGAGATGGATGAGTAGTTGATGCCCCGGACGGTGGCTCTAACCCGACAATGGTATCAGCCTGGCCAGCAACTATATGGTTGAAAGCATCCACAGTCCGCTGAAGAGTGGTGAGCATATCTACCAAGTGTTGGGTTCTGTACCATCATGGAAGTTGGTGAGCTGGTGACTAGGGAGCTGAATAGGGGTGATCTGAAATGAGATTGATGTAGATCTTGAATGGGTTGTACTTGTCTGTCCCTTCTTTTTCTTACTATTGATGGGAGCGACACAAACACTGGTTGAACTTGGACCAGATCTAAAGTCTTGCAGAGTCTACCAGCACGAGTCCACAAAATTTTAAGGATGTCAGAACTTTCTGAAGCTATGATGAAACAACTACCTAGAAAAGAAACGAAAACAAAGAAAAATAACACAATCATGCACAGAAAAACAACAACATTTCGGCCCAACTCAGCAATTTTACAACTAGTTACTGCATAAGCCACTATATGCCCCACTAATAAACTGAACTCTGCCCAACAAAATATTCCGAAACCACTTATTTGAATTTGAGAACCCCTAAATGGATCCAACACATAGCACATAGTAGGTAAAGCGAACAAACACCCCTATGGGGGTTAGGATTACCCTGTCCTAGAGTTGGAACGATCTAGAGCTTCACTATTCAACTAAATGATAGCACTATTCAACTAAATGATATCATCACATCTTAGACACGGGAGAGCATCCTGCCCTAACTTGGAAAAGTGCTGCAGCTTAGTATATGTACTAGGTCAGTTTTTTTTTTTTTTAATTAAAAATAAGGGTACCCCAGCAAGACACCTATATACCTACCCTTCGCAACACCTATAAGTGAAGAAAGGATCAAATGGTACGTTGGTGATCCAAATCTGAGGCTTGTATTCCCACTATGACAGAGTCCATATCTAGCAAGCCGTCTAGGATATCAGGTGGCAAATACAGTGACTTACACGCACCATGCATGCAAATGCAATAACCATATAAAGAAAATAAAAATCGCATCATGAAGTTCAAGTCAAGTTCTCTTAGTGTCCCTAGTAAAGTCGCCAAAAACTGTAGGATGCTTTTCGAGGTTATCAAACACGCCCAACAGTTTGGAATCTCGATCTCTTAATCTAGTCTCATAAGTGCAATGTGAAATATAAATGATAGTCCAAATCTGGCAATTTGTACAAAAAATCCATTTTATTGAAAAACCTTTGCCAGAAAATAGACTACATTACCGGATCTTAGAGTTGTCACCTTATCTTTTGAAAAAACTAGGAAACCTGTGACTCGTGCCAAAATGCCACAGTCTATCACAACCAAAGTGTCTCAGTTTGGGAACTAGGTATGAAAGGGGAAGGTCATGAATTAAGTAGCCCTACTCACTCAATCAAAGGATCAGCCTCTACCAAGTCATGATGTGAGCTTTTATAGTCTCCATATGTTCATGTTCTGGTTTTAACAATGTCAATCATTACTATCAGAGGAAGACTAAGTATAGATTGTGTCACTTGTTCTGGTTTTGCTTTGATTGCATGCATTTGGAAAATCTTTTTTAACAACTCAATGAATAATAGGAATTCAGAAGCATAAGAATCAACCGCATTCCAACACAAGCAACACAACTTCCATCCATTGGCATTCATATAGATATTCTACTTAAGCATATAGCCACATGGAATAATGATGGATATAGTAAGTAACATGAATATGTAGGATGCTAAAACTAAAAATGCTCACCTAATACTCCTCCGGGGCAAGCAAAAAGAATGTGTTAGAAGTCTATGCATGATCCTATATACAAATAGCTAATGCAATACACTCACAAAATGCAGTTAAAGATTCGGCTTTTAACATATGACATGTGCATGATCCCAAGGCATGAGATAACGCATATAATCACTTTGGAAATGATAAATTCCATGAATGCAAATGAATCAAATCCATATGCATAAAAAATAGATGCAGGTCATGAATATGATAAATAAAACATGATATTTCATGACATATATGGAAAGCATATAAATGAAAGGAATAAAAAGATGTGGGGTTGCAAGTTATTACAACAATTGAATGAATTTAATAGACGTAGGATTGGAATTTATTACAACAACTGAATTGATTCAGCCAAATTAAGCCGAATTTAACAAATCATGAGATAAAGGCAAATGAACTACATAGGAGATCACCCTCCACAAGCTACAGTGTTCTGCTTTGTTTTGCTTGGGGAAAAGATGGTCGGTCGAATGGAAATTTCTTTGGCCAAATGATTCTTAGCTGGTCGGATGGAAGGCGAGGGAAATTCCATTATGTGTAGCTAAGCCAAAATAGGCCTGCAACACCTTCAAAAATGCGGTTCATCCTTCCTACCTCTTCCCTTCACATGAACACTCAAGAGAGATGTAGGGGGCCTTGACTCACAATTAGCAACACCAAAATCCACTAATAACATAACACTTACAACAATTTACCAGATGAAGTAGAAATTGAGATCGGAAAAATTCAAGCCCAAGAAATTAGTGAGAACCTACAATCACCTCTTTGTGAATAAGGGCAGGTTAATACCCAAATTCATGCTATTAAATAGAGAGAGTGTATTAATGCCCACTATTTCTTGGTGGACACTTTGCCCTTAAAGTAAGAGATTCATCAAAGGCTATTCATGGAACAAAGGATGTTTCCATCATTTTCCATGTTCACAAAAGATTGAGGAAAGAGTTGTCAACATTTTTATCTAAAATCTCTTACTTCACTTCCAAGAAAAGAAAAGAAAAACCCTCAATCAACATCAAATTTAAAAGATCATTCAAATATCTCCATGTAACAACCACATCAACTCGTCAAGATTGAGTAGAGATTGAAGCACATGAATCAACATTCTTGAATAATTCGATAAGTGATGAGAAAGTGCAAGAATATGAAATAAATTACACTATATAATCAAACTTGTGGATGAGTGACTATTTTCTAACTCTCAACCCATCCACAAGGTTCCAATCAACACAATTACATACAATAACAATGAATTATACCTCTAGAAAGTAGGGTTGGGCATAGGGTTATCCGAACCGCACAACCCGCCCAAACTGAACCGATCCGGATACAAATGGGCAATTTTGCAAACACAATGCGGGCAAATGCGATTTGGAATATGGCATGATTGCAGGTTGCAGGTTTAACTCGCACCCGCAAGAACTCACCCGCACTTAGACTCTCTTTTTTTTTTTTTTAACCTAAACCGTTGTTATTTTATTATTGCATTATGGATGAATGTAAAAGCTAATGAAGAATTACTTTTAGGTAAGATTAGGATTTTGAATGATTTTGCTTTAATTGTATTGTTAGGTAGTAGATAGTGAATGAGATTGATGATCAAGTTTAGGATTTTGAAAGATGTGCTTGTGTTAGTTTATGATTTGGTTTAAAAATTTAGGATTTTGAATGATTTGTTTGTGTTATGAATTGATTTTGTTGTGTTTTTAATTTTATAACTTTTAATTCATTAATTATTAATGTTGGAGTATTTTAGAAAATGGAGGGAAAATGGTCCAAAATAAATATTTTCAAAATGAGAAAACAAAAGGCTCCAAAATAAATTTTTGAAGAAAAAAGTCCGATCCGCAAACCGCCCGCACATTCGCAAACCCTATCAGCAAAAAACAGCAACCCGCACTGCGGGCGGTTGCGGGTTGAATTTTTTCTGAATCGTATATATGCGGGCGGGTCCAAACCGATCCGCAAACCGTCTAAAATCGAACCACGACTACCCCTACTAGAAAGCCAAAAAAAAAATGAAAGAAATAATCCACTCAATAAATGGGTGGCTGCTCTCTACTTTCCTCCACATCCATGAGGATTCCTCACATGGTTACAACAAGCTAACCATGAAATTAAGAGCTCAAAGATGAAGAAAGAGATATAAAAGGGGGGAAATTTAGTAAAAAGTTCAAAATTTTCACCTCTAAAAGGAAGTTAAACTTCTTGGTTGTCAAACTCCTTAGCACCCTCAAGGTTCTTTAGATATGGCTTATAGCTCTTATTATCCTCAACAAGAAGTTTGAAATTAAGCTTTAATGGAGTTTGGGTGGTTGGTGTTTGAAAAATGGAAGTTGGAGGAGAGATAGAGTGAAGCTCTCAAGAACAAGTCTCTTGACCTTGGAAAATTTTGTAACCCTCAAAACTGAAGTTAGGTCGTCTTTTGGTAGACTTTAGGGGTCAAAATATCTAAGATATTTGTGAAAAAGTGCACAAAAGGACAAAATTCTTAAAAATGCTCTGTCCTTGGACATTTTAGCCAGTTGTGCCCTCAATCATCCAATCGACTACATTTTCCATCCAACCATGAATTATTGTACAGCCAGATGAAAAATACATCGTTAGATCAATAGGGTAAAGTTAGCATGATTTGAAAGGAGAAACAAGGATTTTAGAGGATTTCACCATTTCCATTTATTCTTACTATATCCTTCACTTGGTCCACTAGAAAAGACAACGTTTGAAGTTTGAAAAGGCGAGCCTCGGGACATCGTAGAAATGTTTGGAACTGCATAGCCAGGCGTAATTTTTAAAAAGGGTTTTAATTTGGTCTAAAATGTTTTGGCCAAAATGGGTGTAAGGTTGGGGTTAAAGTTTGAGTTCAAACTTCTTACTAAAGAATTCAAAACATTAACACATCTCGACTTTCATTATTGGGTGTTCAGAAAAGAGCACCCAAGTGTCAAGGCCGATTAAAATAGGATGTCTACAATGAGCAAGAATGGACGAATCAAATTTGTCGTTTGTATTTTTTTTTTTTATATCGGCCAGTGATAAATTTATCGCTAAATGTATTTTGGATAAACTTATTATACCAATCTCTGTTACATCCTCTATGTCTTTGTCAATGTGTGGTTGTATTTCTGTGAGTGAATAAATAATTAAGTGACAGTGAGTAAGTGTGTGAATGTAAATGTGAGTGTGAGAGAATGAGTGATTGAGTGGTGGCAGTAATGACATGATGGTGATAAATGTTATTTTTGTTGAAAAATAGCCAGAGAAATGTCGCTAGAAATTATCGCCGATAGTCAATGGTAGCAGTTGGAGTTGGTCACTAGTGGGGGATGAGGGAGTCATAATGGTGTTTCTAATGGGGATAAGGAAGATATTATCGTGGATGGTCGACGATAACAGTTGGAGTTGGTCACTAGCGCGGGATGAAGGAGTCATAATAGTGTTTCTAATAAGGATAAAGAAGATGAATGAATGGTACTTTAATAATATTGATAGGTGAAAAAAATTATAAATAAATAAGTTCAGTCAATAAGACCACCCGTAAATATCTACTACTATTATAAAAGTATGAAGAGTCTATCATATTTTCAACTTTTTCTTAAATTCCAATTTTACCCTCTCAAGTCTACTATAAAAGTCATGAAGAGTGCTATATAAATCAACTATCTCTTTATTTTTGGAGTTGAATATCTGCTTCCAAGAGTCCTATATAAATATAAACAAACCGTCTCCATTTTTATCTACCAAAAAAAAAAAAAAAAAGAGAGAGAGAGAGAAAGAGAAAGAGAAAAAAGTCATCTTCTTATTTTTTATATTGATGATGATTAAAGAACAAAAAATAATTACTTTCTTATTTCTTGTGTCTACTTCTACATTGATATACATAATATTTACAATTATCCATCATGGATCAAATCACTATGAATAATTTTAATTAAATTTTAAAGTTTTATGCATTTGTTCGAATCTAGATATAGGAAAGCACATGTATTTTTAAAATAAAAATTTGTGTTGCATCTCGAAAATTCACAGATTATCTTCATACATTTTTTTTTGTTGTTGAAATTATATTTTCTGATCTGTAATATTTTACATGGTACTTTAATAACCAAGGTATTATGTCAAAATTCTAAACAAGAATTATTTTCGTTAGTTTTATTTTTAAATTTGCTTTTCAGTTTTTGATTTTTCATATTTTCTCAGTTTTGGTTATTAAAGATACTGAAAATTTTTCATATTTTAAATTTAAATTATATTTTTAACTGAAAATGTAATATTTAATAATCTAAATAGAATTAAAAAGCAAAATATTAGTAAAAAAAATTATAAATTCAAACATTTACTGATTTTTTTATTATTATATTTTTTTTTGTTATTATTATTATTTAATATTAATGATTTTTTCCAAAAAAGAATACACAACAAATTTCTAAGTGTATTTATATTAAATCTAAATCTAAAAGTAGAATTAAAAAAATAAAAAAAAAAGTATTAAATTAATTGAATTTAAAAAGAAAATAAATGGGTTATTAAAAAAAACAGTGTCAAAGACAAAAATATATATATATATATATATGAAAATCAAAAAATTTTAAACAAAGTTTGAAAAAGCAAACCAAACCAAACAATATAAATTTCTCCTTTTTTTAAATCTTTTTCACCGGTCTCTAATTTTACGCAAATTATTCATAAATTTCTTTCAATTTTTATATAAATTTAATAATCTAATTAAAAAATGGTGCATACACACAAAAATATAACACTAAATATCTACATTATGACCAACTATTTAATTATGAACAATTAACTTCTCATTGTTAAATATATTATATTATTGCAAAAGATTTCACATATTAATTTTGTAATGTCTTATATATGTCAATGTGTACATATATAAATATATATATATATATATATATAAAAAATATATAAATATAAATTTATATATATTACTGTATTCATACATTGTCTATTTGAAATACAATATTACCATCGGATACTTTAATTTTCTAACATATATCGCTTTAATAATATGTTATATTTGTTAGGAAAAGACTGCGAAATTGTATATTATTCTTCTACCAACTTATGTTTAATACATGTATACAAAAATGTCATACAAACAAGTTTCCACAATAAACACTTTTATTAACAAACCAAGATTTTACAAAACACCTCTCTCACGACAATAATTGTATTTTTTTTCCCACACAAAAAATAAAATAAAATTTCACACTATTGAGGAAAAATGAATTTTGAAATTCATAACAATATGATATCGCCACAAATTCTCATTCATCAAAATATTTCTATTACAATGAGTCATAATAGTAAGCAAAAAGAACAACAAGAAGATGGTGAAACAAAAATTACAGAAGATCTATTACAATATGCTCTCCAAGCAAAATTTGACGAGTTAAAGTAGGAATTGTCTTATCTACTGCGAAATTCAAGAAAAAAAATGTACCTCATACACATATTTTAGTCAAATTACAAGAAAAAAAATCAAATGATGCTCCAACATTATCGCAGCAACTCAATGATCGATGCAGAAAGTAAGAACATCAAATAAAAAATTTAGATCAATTTTTGCCATATACTGATACTTACAGATGACATAATAAATTATGTAACTTGATAGTTTTATGAAAGTGACTCTACAAACACTTATAAGCATAGATCTATAAATATCGTGAAAACAATTATAAAATTCCTATATCGATCGAAATATTAAATTACAATATTATTTCATTTTCTTAAAAAAATTATTACACATTTTTTACATAAATAAAAATATACTAATGACTAATATTATATTTTTCATCATGCAAGATATTCGTGCCATCGAAAATGAGACTTAACAACTCTTTATGTATAAAAACATATTACATATTGATATTAAAAACATATTACATATTGATATTAATACATTTCATTTTGCAAGATATTCCAACCACTAATACTATAATAAAGTCCCATTTGTCAACTACACATTTTAGTTAAAAAATCAAATCCTTTTTATTTTTCTACATATCTTTTCATAAAAAATTAAAAAATTATTAAAATAACATATTGCCAAACCCTAAGCATAAGATAAATCTCTAGAAAAAGGCCTATAGCGGGTTCACTTTTGGCCTCTTGAGACAAGTTTCTGCTCATCTGATCCATTTCATTTTCACTCACCTCCTTTGGAGTTGGCCCAACATATATATACACTTTGGTTTGGGCCAAATTAATGGACATGTTCTTCCAGTGCAAGACTAACCAACCAAGACAGGACATGTTCTTCGAATGTCAATTCTGATACATATTGTATTTTTATTTTATTATTTTGATGCATATAACTGGCCATGGTACTCAATGGTTTAAGGTCCTTGTTTTCTTCAATAGCTTATGGGATTACAAATTCTATGGCCTTACAAGAAACATGTTTATTTGAAAAAAAATATTATAGGATTAACAGTCTCATGTGATTATGAATGTCATCTAATGAGAGGATTAACAATTCTATGAAAAATGTGACATTCAAGTCTAATTGCATGCATTTATTTCTGATGTACCCAAAGAAAAAAGAAATCTAATTGCATGGGATTGGAGGTGAAATAACAATTTTGGCCATCATTTTACAAAATCAACAAAGTTACATTCTACATAATAAGAATTTTTACATAATTTCATATATTTACCATTAAGGCGGAGGCGGTCTTGACATTATAATAAATCAATATTTTAGAGTAAAATTTAGAGATAAAATTACTTTTTAATATGTTTAGTTGCCCAAAAGTACATGAAAGTAATTCATGATAGTAATTCATTTTAGAATCAAGATTTTAGTTTTAAAAAAAAAAAATAGCACGAAATTATTTTTTCTCTAAAAGTACATTTATTGGAACAATTTCAATTTTTTTTTTTTTGACATTTCGAGACAACTTTTTATTGACGACTAAAATTAGTCTCTAATTTATTTGCAAGAATTTTTTTATTTTTGGGAGAAAAATTTTGTTCCCTAAACCCTTATATGTTGTAGCGTAAGATTACCTGCAACAATACTAGAGACACCAAATTTTTTAGGAAATGTTTTCCAAAACTCCTCTATTAGACCCTTGTTTGATGAAAATAACAATTCAAATTATTTTGCTTCATAAATCTCTTGAGAGGAGCCGCATAATTGAGTAAAAACAGAATAAAATTTCTTTTTAATTTTTAGACAATATTGCCTATGCATATATCTATATATATCATAAAACTCTTTTGACAAGGAATATTTTTATTGTATTTTATATAAGTTTTAAAATGTTGTGTACATGTATTTTTGGCTGATTAATGTAGTATGTACTCTATTTTTTATAACAATACAATGTTATTGTGAATTAGAGTAGCATGTTACTGTCAAACAGAATAACATGTTATTGTTCATGTCAGTTTTAACAGTATTTTTTTTTATTTATTTATTTTTAAGAATTTCATAGTCAACATAGATCATGTTTTATTATTTTAAAGTTTAAAATATTAAATTACTCACTAAATATATTTTGATAATAGTGATATTTGTTAGATATTTTAAGAAAAACTTTTTATACTTATCCTTAATGCATTGAAACTTTATTATAAAGAAGTTTTGACTAAATCCTTCAATTTTTTATCAAAGAATCTATCAAACATTTATGTGTGGGTCAAACATTCGTATGGGTGTGGATCCCATATAAGTATGGGTCAAACACCCATAATAACATCTTATCCTTCTTGAAATCTGTGACTAGCAGGCGGGTGTAAGTATTTTTTATTTTAACCACCCCCCCCCCCCCCCCCCTTTTTTTTTGGCTTACTCTTCCCTTCCATAAATCTCTTCACAAAATGTAAAATTCAAACACAAAATAAATGAACAAAACTCAAAGTTGATATGCATATAACTCTTCCAGGTATCTCAAACTGAGACTTGAACTAACTTTAAACACAAAAAGGTCTTGTGTTTGACAATTACTAGTACCTTTGACTTGCAAGTAATGGTAAGTATTCAAAATTTAGGCTTTGTTTGGAAAGTTAGGTTCACTTTTTGATTGTCTTGGCTAAAAAGTTTGTTTGGGTTATTGTTTTTGGCTTTCTTTGATTTTTTGTGGAAAAAAAAAAATAAAATGATTATAATTTGAACGTGACATTTTATCATATTAACTTTTTAATCTATCAAAAATGCTTTATACCCCCACTGAGGGTCGACCCCCAGTGAGGTGGAGGCCCGTGATTGGGTGAAAAAAACTATTTATTTATTTTTTTTTGGTTGTCAGCCAATGGGAGAGTGCCACCTCACTGGGGGTGCGACCCCTACTGGGGGTATTTAGCAGGGCTCTTAATCTATTTTATCTTTTTTTTTGACTAATTTAACCAAAAAAAAAACAACCCAACCCACATCTCAAACCCACACCTTATTATATTGGGATGAGTTGAATATGATCCTAACTTAAAAGGGTTTCTTTTTAAATAAATAAAAAACATATTTAAATAAACAAAACAAAACATTGATAATGTCATTAGGCTAAATGAAAATCTTGGGATACAAGCCCAGAGTGGGATAGGCCTAAATGGCAATTAATTTGGTTAAACTTTCCTAACAATTTTTGGGAAATCAATTCACTTTGCGCTAGGGGGGGACCAAAAAAAGGCCCATAAAAATAAAGACATGAGTCCTCCATCCACCAACTTTGAAAAGCATTTTTGAGTAATTTATGAGTCATTAAGGGGTCACAACAACTTCCGTGAAAGTATGATTTTCATAGAGTCATTGATAGAACACAACACTACTCTCTTTTTTTTTTTTTTTTTTTTTTTTTTTTTTTTTTTAGGATAAGATAGTTGTCTATCCAAATCTAAGCTTTGTACAACCGACCCATCCATGTGGGTTTGACCCTACATAATTTCCACGTGGCAAACGTGTCAATAGTGGGTTGGAGTCCCCCAACCAACTTGCTTCTTTGTGGTGACACCTATGCCCTAAGGTTGTGAATACATAACTAACAACTCAATTGCAGGGCAGAGTGAGGAATCAACTAACTTCAACCTCCTTTTTTAGTCCTGTCACCTTTTGGGATGTCCTTTCATGTTGTGAAAAATCTTCTTGCAATGGATTTGCAATAGGAAAAATATTTAAGATATCTAATTTACAATGTCCTTTTTATGTGTTTGATAAGTGTCAAACTTAAAATTTGACACTTACCTTCTTCTTTTTTTTCTTTTTTTTTTTTTCTTTTTTTTAATAAATCTAAAAAAAAAAATAAGTGTTAAATTTTAATTTATTAAACATTTTATTACTTAGAAATTTAATCTCAATATCACATTATTAAAAATTATTTGGAGATAATAAATTAAGAGATATAACATTATTGTTACAATATATATAGGTGTTTGGCACCTACTAAAAAATTACACTTTTTTTTATATGCATACACTTATTTAGATCACATCAATCAACATCTATTAATATTTATCAATATCTCCTATTTACTTTTCTACCCACTTTCTCTACTGTTATGCACATTTTTTTATTATAAAAAATCAAAAAATATACTTATTTAAAACATCATAAACCACCCCTTATTATATGGTTAGTGTCAATGGTGGATAGAGCAAGATCCCAGGAGGGGCACACATGCCCCTTCTCAACTTTTTAAAATTTATGTTTAGTTATAGGTTAATAAATTATTTCTCACTTTGTCCCTTCTAAATTTGAATAAATACTCGTATTTTTTTTTCTTTATTTTTTAAATAGTTCTATAATTTGTACAATTCAAATGTTTATTTTATGACAAAATGACTTTTATAATATTATAAAGTCTACCATTAAATGTTTATTTTCTATTATTTTTTATAATGTTTGTTAATTTATTCTTATTGATATTTTTTTTTTCTTTTTTTGGAATGAATAGATGTACAAATATATAAAAAAAAATTACTTGTTTGATGAAATTTTAATTTCTTAATAAAATACTTATTTTTTTTAGAGACGATCATCAGAATCTAATGTCTTGATTAGAAATGAAAGTTAAGTTTATTAGGATTAAAATAAGACAGAGTGAAAATACTATGATAAATATATTATTTTATTATTATTCCTTCTGGACTAAAATCTTATCTCCGCTATTGATTAGTGTCAGTCACAATCAGGCCCAAATGTCTTGTGAACCCCAGAGTTGGATATTTCTGTTTTTGCTTTTAGCAAGTCATGTCATGTTTCCACTAATGTGTATACATCTTCAGGTAACTTCTCTGCCCATTTTATGGTTGTATTTGAATGCTAAATTAATCAAGTGATTTATGGAACCACATATAAAACAAAAACAAAAACAAAAATAAAACAAAATAAGTAATTTAAACAAGATAATGTTTTTTTTTCTTCTTCTCTTTTCTTTTCATTTCATAAATTTCTCTATAAATTTAAAATCCAAACACAACTAACTTTATTCTCTTATTTGGTAATAAGGACAATATTTTGATAATAGACCTTTGTCTTTTCATTCTCAAAATGTGGTATATGATACAACTTCAATATCAAAGTCACTTTTAATTTCAATTTCAAATACGTACTAAGAGGTAAAATGAACAGCTAAACTTGTCCCATGGTGTTTTCGTAAGTCATTCAAATTTGATTTAAATACTTTAGATATTATTTATGGCCAATTAATTTTGAGTTTGATACTTTAATATGATATTAAAGTTGAGTCTTAGGTGATCTCTAAGTAGATGAGCCCTCCCCCCACATCTAATCTTCAACTTCGATTTAAAATTTAAAATGAAATATATATATATATATATATATATATATTGCTTTACATTTTTTTTCGCCTTCACATACTATTCGGACTAAATGCGAGAGAGTGTCAAATTTATCACACATTACCTTCATGATGCTGTGATTGCTGAGGGAAGAGAGTCATCACCTCAGCAAAAGAAAACACCATATAGAGTCATTACATACTATAAACCAGGGATCAATAATTTACATTTCTCCTACATACAAAAGATATTAATTTAAATAATTGATCTTGATATATCCACAAGAGTTAGACTTTTCTCAAAAGCTAAAATTTGAATTTGAAAAAGTTGTTCAAAGCTTGAGATTCACTATACATTTGGTTTTGATAATTTAAACTGATTATCTCGTAAGCTTCTCTATATATATCACATATAAAAAAATAAAAAAAAATTAAATCGATCTAATGATCATAACTTTTATATTTTATCTTGTTCGTCTTTAAAAATAAATGGTTTATTTTTAAAAATACACTTGTCATATATTTTTTTTGGAAATAAACATGATAATGATCTTGTAGCTGTCCTATCAAATTTTTAAGTGGAGAATGATGCTTTATTGAAAAGAAGTTCTGTATTCTCTAAGAAGTGAAAAGAGAAAACCTAGTTGAGTGTTTCATAAAAATTTATAAAACAAATTAAACTTGGTTGAGTATTGATTGAACTTGATCTTCAAATCAGAAATCTTCAGAAATTGGTCGAATGATATTAGATGAGCCTTAAGACAACTCATTAGCAAGAGATCAAGGGGTTTCAAAGTTTGAGGCATGAGATTGATTGCTTGCTAACATTTGTTTGAAGATTTAATTTTGGATTCAACCTTGTAATTGGGTCTAAAATGGTGAGAAATTATTGAGTACTCTTGGAAGGATGTTTCATTTTATTTATTAATTGACACATTACATATTATTTCTTGAAATTTCAACACTACTGTAACAGATCTAATTATAAATTAAACCAATAACTAGTAATTTGAAGTATCACTTGACTTGTCCCAAAAACACTGAACAATTTCTCCAAATGTATTGCACATAATTGTGTGCTTTTAATAGCTTATTTTGCTATGCTACACTAATGCTTCATTAATGAGGCAAAGTTTTATGTTGCCCTTTCTCTTGTCCATCATCATTTTTTCAACATCATTATGTTTTTAAAAATGTTATATAAATTAATGAAATTTACAATATTTTTAGTAACAAATGTGACATACAATAATGAATTTTGAAATTAAAAACAGCCATTTAGGTAATATGATAGATACAATTCATGTGGGATAAAAACAAAATGTCAAATTTATTGATTTCGCATTATTCTATCTTTTTTGGGAACTAAATTTTTACGAGAATTTCTTTTTCAAGTGTGTAAGGCATGTTAGAACCAAGTGGTCCTCAATGTACTGTGTGTAAATTGATATATAAATAAATTAAATAACAAGTAAATAATTCAGAAAATAATTATGGAAATTAAATTCTAAATTTAATGCTTATAGCGCTTTAAGATTGCAGAACTTTAAGTCAAGACTTGTGTTAAACACATTCTCCTTAAAGTAAATTTCGCCTCATTCCAGTGCATCAAGTTGTACCAATGTCTACTTCCCAGATTGCAACGACTAAATCTTGGAAATGCAATACTACAATTCCAAGTCTGGCTAACCAAACCAATGTTGTAACTCTCTCTTTCTCACAGACTCTTCCTAAAACTATTTGCAAAAAATATCTAGAAACAAAGGAGGACGAAGAACCAAAAAAAAAAAAAAAAGAAATGAGTATGAATGAAATTTGAGATTCAATCAATCAAGATTTGAGGAAATGGTGAAGGCTATTTATAGAAGTATTTGTGGCCATTCAGAAGGGTCATGACTCTTGCGTCATACCCTTTCATATGAAAAGACACTATGAAGGGTTGCATTTTTTCATTCGAATGGAGAAGGGTCATGACTTTTAAGTCATACCTTTTCATATGAGTAGACACCATTGAGTCACACCCTTTCATTTGAAGAGCGCAAATCGAGTCAATTCTCATTCACTTCTAAATTTTTTCAGTAATCCTCCACATTAATAGAATTCACGATAATAGACATGCAACAAAATACAAACAGATAAAGAGTACACTAAGAAGATACACCGCATTGAGATAGGTAGTTTTTGGTTTTGAACCTCCTCAAGTGAAAACCTATCGAACTTATTGGTTAACCAGTGGATGCGATACCTTGAACTGTTCAGCTATTTGTATAAGCCACGACAATAAACTACACACAATGTATCCCCAGACACAGTTTGGTTCTCATGGTTGTGTTCATTTTAGTCCTGAACAATACCTAGTGCTCTAGAGAATTTAGCCTTATCAATTATCAGAGAACCGGCCCAACTCACACTCATATAGATAACTTCTTATTAAGAGTATCCTGCCATACTCCACTTGGATGTCTAAGGTATAAGAATCATTAAAAGTAAAGCTTAACCTACTAACGCTGAAGGTATCACTCTTTTTATCATAGAAATTGGTAGAAGTAAATCTCCTTAGTGATACGTGAAGTCATCCATAATTCGATTGTTCCTTTGAACTTAGTGTCTCATGCCCGGGGGGTACCGGAGCGCGCTAAACAATTCGAACCCTCGATTTCTTTGATCTAATTTCACGAGTGCAATGTGAAACATAAATGAGAGTCTAAATCTGACAACTTTTATAAAAAATCCATTTTAGTGCAAAATCATTGCCAAAAATAGACTGCATCACCAGATCTCAGTACCACCTAATATTTTAGAAAAATTAAGAAACCCATAACTCATGCTAAGGCCATTGTTTGTGGTAACCAAATATGTCTTGGTTCAGAACCTTAGGTATGAAGGAGGAAGCTCATTAATTGAGCGCTCCCACTCACTCGATCAAAAGACCGGCATCTACTAAACCATGATATGAATTTTATTGACTTTATACGTTCATGTTTTGATTATTAATAATCTTAAAAATTACTATGTGAAGCAAACAAGTATAAACCGTGTCATATATTTTGGAGCAGTTTGATTTCATGTATTTTTGAAAATGTTTTGAATAATGCACAACTCAAAATAAATTGAGTTTACAAATATAAAAATCAGCATTATTCCGAATTAAGCGACACAACTTTCATCCACTGACAATCATAGAGTTTTATCAACTAAGCAAATAGTCGCATGGTAAGATGCTAGGCATATAAGAAAAACACACAAAAGTGGGATGCTAAAGTATAAACACTTGCATGATATTTTCTGACATCCTGCGGAAAGCTGTAAAATAAATTTTAGAAAATATACATGATCCTAGATGCAAAATTCTAATGCAATACGTACATAAAAATGCGACTAAAGATTCGGCCACTAATGTATGACATGTAAATCATCTCAAGACTTGAGGTAGCGCAAAAAATCACATAAGAATTAATTGAACCCATTGATGCAAATGAGCCAAATCTAAATGCGTGAAAAATGGATGCAAAGTATGGATATGATAAAATATATATATATATATATATGATGTTATTTACAAAAATGGAAAACAAGTAAATGAAAGGGATAGAAAGAAGCGGAGGTAGAGAATTATTACAATACTGAATAATTACAATACCAAATAAAAGACGTGGGGTTTAGGAATTATTATAACAAACAACTATCTAACTCAAACATAAGTTGAATCTAACAAATCAAATATAATAATAATAATAATATAATATAAACAAACATAATAACAATTATAATATACTAACAAATATATAAAAATATTTATTATTATATTATTATTAAAATAAAGAAACTACATATTTAAAATTGTAAAGAAAACGCAAGAAAATAAATGAGAACGTTGCAAAAACTCACATTTGGAGAAAATGATAAATTTTCTGATTACCAAACTTTCTTCATAATACCCTTACGGTTATGAAGTATGTTTTGCGATCTCAGCAAAAAGTTGCGAGCTTAAGCTTTAATGAATTTTTTTGGGTGGTATATTTCAATGAATAGAAATGTTGATCGGAAACTTTTAGTTATAAAAAAATAAATAAATAAACAAAAACTTTGTTACTCTCAAAATAGCTCAAAGTTTTTTGAAAATCAATATCTCTCCCTAAAATTTTTTTGAAACAAAAATTCTCTTAACAAAAATTTTCTTTCTCAAGACTTTTGAAACAAAATTTTCTATCTTTTTTTTTTTCTTTTTTTTTTAAAAAAAAAAATTCTCTCTTTTTTTATCCTCTCAAAACAACAAAATGGGGGAGTATTTATAGAATTAGAAATCACCTAAAACACATGTTAGCCATGTGATATTTCCAAAACACACGGCTTGCCATTTTGTGTCTCAAAACCATGTGGCTTGCCATGTGATATGAGAGCTAATTTTCCAAAACTGTTAAATTTTTTGGAAAAGAAAAAATTCAAAAAAAATATTTTTGAATAGGTCTAAAATAATTTGGCCAAAACGAGTATAAGGTTGAAATTAAAACTTAAACTTGACTTTTCTGTTGAGAAATTCATAATATAGCACATTCTAATTTTCATCATCAGGTGTTCAGCAGAAAGAGCCCAAGTCTTAAGGCCAGTCAAAATAAGGTATCTATACCTAGATCTTGGGATCTCCAGTCAGCTAGATTGGGTTGTCATTATGGTGACTTTTAAGTAATAGGTTTTAATGTCATTCCCATCGATAAATCGTACACTTGCTCTGTGGCTAGCCATTTGGTCAACAGATCTACAATGTTCTCTCTCGACCTTACATACTATATAGAAATTATTCCATATGAGAGCAAATGCTGAACGGTATTATGTCTTCGACGGGTGTGTCGTGATTTACTGTTATACACATTACATTGTGCCCATTCTATTGTTGTTTCACTGTCATAGTGAATGCATATAGTTGGCACAGGTTTAGGCTACATTGGAATGTCTTCTAGGAAACTATGAAGCCACTCTACTTCTTTTCCTGTTTTATCTAACGCAATAAACTCATATTTCATTATAGACCTTACTATACATGTCTTCTTGGAGGATTTCCATCAGACTGCAGCACTTCTTAAGGTAAGGACATATCCACTCGTGAATTTTGAGTATTTACTATCTGGTATCCAGTTAGCATCGTTGTATCCCTCTAGTACTGCTGGATATCTGCCATAATATAAGTCATAATTTCGGGTATACCCTAGATATCTAAGTACCCTAATTATTGCTTTCCAGTGATTTGTCTCTGGATTACTTGTGTACCTACTCAACTTGCTTACAACATAGGCTATATCTGGCCTAGTACAATTCATTAAGTATATCAAGCTTCCGATTATCCGAGAGTACTCTAATTATGATATGCATACACTTGTATTCTTTGACAAATTAACACTAATGTTAAGAAGTGTTTTTGTAGGACATTCATCATGCTTCCAAAATTTCTTCGGAATCTTCTCAACATAGTAAGACTGAGATAAAACATATCATTCAATGTTCTTGTGATTTTCGTCCCTAAAATCACATTTTTTACTTCCAAGTCTTTTATGTCATATCTCTTGTTTAACATTTTCTTTGTGGATTTAATCATGTCATTATTACTTCCAATAACATGCCATGCACATAAAGACAAACTCTGGCATAGTCTCTGTCTATGTGTTTTACATAGACACACTTGTCACATTCGTTTATCTTAAAACCATCTGAAATCATAATATGATCAAACTTTTCATGCCATTGTTTTCGGAGCTTGTTTTACTCCATAAAGAGATTGACAAGTTTATAAACCTTTTTCTTTTAGCCTAGAACTTTAAACCCTTCTTGTTGTTCCATATAGATTTCCTTATCTAGCTCACCATTCAAAAAGGTTGTTTTAACATCCATTTGATGTGTCTCTAAATTATACAATATTGCAATCGCTATTAGTATGCGAATGGATGTTATTCTTGTCACCGGTGAGTAAGTGTCAAAACAATCAAGGCATTCTTTCTGCTTGTATCCCTTAACAACAAGCCTTGCCTTGTATTTATTTATTGAACCATTTGCTTTTATCTTTCTCTTAAATATCCACTTATATCCAAGAGGCTTGCAAGCTAGTGGAAGATCCACCAGTTCCTAAGTATGATTCTACAAAATGGATTCAATTTCACTATTCACTATTCACAACCTCTTTCCATAATAGAGCTTCAAGACCTGACATTGCTTCATTGAATCATTGAGGCTCATTTTCTAACTGGTATGTTAGAAAACTTGGACCAAATGATTTAGATGTTCTAACCCTTTTACTACGTCCAGGTTCATCTTCTTCAATATCATTTTGGTCATCCATAGCAATGTCAAGAGCTCTTTTATTTGAACTCGTCTCTTTAGCTTCAAGAGTTTTAAACTCTTCAGCTTTCTTGCAAGGAAAAATGTGTTCGAAAAACGATACATTCATAATAATAGTATTCACGTAAGATTTTTAGATTTATGAACTAAGAATCTATATTCACTACTATTAACCGATGAACACATAGTTAACGGTTTTTTATCCTATCTTAGTCATTTTAGAACTACAGACTACCACCTTAGCCAAACATCCCCACACTTAAGATAATTGTAAGTAGTTCGCCAACCTTTTCATAATTCATAAGGTGTTTGATTGGTTTTCTTGTGAGGTATCCTATTAAGGATAAAGTTGGCAGATAAAAGCGCCTTACCCCACAAATTCTGATGTAACCCTAAACTAATTAATATGGAAATCATCATCTTTTTAAGAGTTTGATTCTTTCTCTTAGCAACTCCATTTGACTGAGTAGAATAGGGTGCAGTGGTTTGGTAAATAGCACCATGTTGAGAACGAAACTCCACAAATGGTGCATCATACTCATCTCCTCTGTCACTCCTTACTACTTTAATAGTCTTGCCAAGTTGATTTTCAACCTAAAGCTTATATTGCTTAAAAGCTTCCAAAGCTTCATCTTTACTTCTCAATAAGTAAACATAACTATATCGAGTGCAATCATCAATAAAAGTAATAAAGTACCTTTTACCTCCTTTAGTTTGAACAAATTTCAAATCACAAATATCTGTGTGAATTAAATTTAGAGGTTTAGTACTTCTTTCTACTTTATTGAATGATGCCTTAGTGAGTTTTACCTCAACACAAATCTCACACTTATTACTAGGATCAAATTCTAAGTTAGGTAAACATTGCAAAGAAACAAGTTTACGCAAAGAATTAAAATTAACATGTCATAATCTATCATGTCATAAACAAGAAAACTCAACAATATAAATAGAAAACGTGTTCATATTATTAATAGCCAAATTTGGTACAACAGTTAATACATTAAGTTTAAAAAGCCCATCATTCATATACTCTAGCCCACATATATCCCACTCTTAGTGAGTATAACTTTGTCAGATTTAAAGACTGATTTAAACCCATTCTTGATCAGTAATGACTCGGAAATCAAATTCTTGCAAATATCCGACACAAAGAGTACATTGTTGAGAGTGAATTCTTTTTCCGAAGTCATCTTGAGCACAACCTTTCCTTGTCCTTCGACTGTAAAGGTTGAAGAGTTTTCCATAAAGAGTCGTTCTCTATTCTCTATGACTTTTAGGTCATGAACATTTTCTTATAAGCGCAAATATGACGAGTAGCTCTAGTGTCCACCTATCAATCCTTAGTGTTGCCCACTAAGTTCGCTTCAGAAACCACAGTAGATAGACTAATGTTTCCCACTTCATCAGAGATGTAGTCGACTTTGGTCATGTGTGCTTGTGTTGGCTTCCTGCTCGAGCTTTCGTTTTCCTTGTGAATATGACAATCCTTAGCACAATGCTCGTCTTTGCCGCACACAAAGCACTTGCCTTTGAACTTCTTGTTGTCCCCGCTTTGGAACCCTTGTTTGTAACCTTTTCCATCATGCTTCATCTTTTTGTTGTTAGAAAGAGATCATTATCCTTGTTCCACAACATTAGCTTTTGCTTACATAATGTGACCATCAAATTTTTTCTCAGATCCATGGTTGTCTTCCTCAATACGGAGCCACACAATTAGTTCCTTCAAATTCATCTCCTTGCATTTGTGCTTTAGGTAGTTCTTGAAATCTTTTCATGTTCGCGATAATTTTTCAATCATCGCTCTAATTTGGAAGGATTCACTAAGAACTGTTCCTTTTCCATGAATGTTATATAGGATCAGTTCGAGATCTTGAACTTGACTTATTACAATCTTGGAGTCCATTTTAAAGTCAAGAAAACAACTGACAACAAATTTCTTTGTGCCGGCGTCTTCTGTCTTGTACTTTAATTCCAAGAATTCCCATAGTTCTTTTGCGGTCTTTTTAACACTATACAAATTGTACAGTGTATTATCTAATCCATTGAGGATGTAGTTCCGACACAGGAAATCCCCATGTCTCCATACTTCCACGGCAGCAACAACTTGCCGATCGGTTTCTCTCACATTTAGTACTAGAGCAATTTCATGGGTGAAGTGAGCCAAGTTCAATGTGGTTAAGTAAAATACCATCTTCTGTAGCCACCTTTTAAACTTAGTTCCTTTGAACTTTCTCGGCTTCTCCCCATGATTTACTGGTACTGATGAAGTTACCCCTGATAATACCAGCATCATGAATGTGGTGACCGAGTTTACAATTACAGTAGGAATAGTCTCAGCACTATCCTTTTTGGTTGCCATTATTTTTGATAAAATAAAAATGCAACACTCACAAATTAAAATTTATACAAATAAATTATACACACAAACATAATTCAATTCAGTAACAAAATCTCAATGATAAACAGTATATTAGTACTATTTATCAAATAAAGAGTTAAACAATATATTACTACTATTTAATCAAAGAAAGAATCAAATAGTATATTATTACTATTTAATTTTTCAGAAACCGAATATTACTTTTGTATAAAAAAAATAAAAATAAATAAAAATAAACTACTTTAAGATTGTTAGAACCCAATGGCCTTTTGTGTAGCGCATGTGCAAGTTTATGTATAAATAAATTAAATAACAAGTAAATAATTCAAAAAATAATTTTGGAAATTAAATTATGAATTTAATGCTTATAGCGCATTAAGATTGCAGTACTTCAAATTGAGACTTGTGTTGAACACAATTTTCTTAAAATAGATTTCGCCCTCGCTCCACTGATTTGAGTTATATTGGCGTCTACTTCTCAAGATACAATGATTACATCTTGGAAATGCAGCACTACAATTCCAAGCCTGGCGAACCAAACTAGTATTGTAACTCTCTCTTTCTCACAGACTCTTCCTAAAACTATTTGTAAAAAAATATGCAAAAACAACGGAGAACGAAGGATACAAAATTAAGAAATGAGTATGAAAGAAATCTGAGATCCAATCAATCAAGATTTGAGGAAATAGTGAAGGCTATTTATAGAAGTATTCGTGACCATTCAAAAAGGTCATATTTTTTAGTCATACGTTTTTATTCCCTTCGTTCCAAAATAATGGTTCCTTTTAGGAAATTTAATTTTTTTTGGTAGTACAATTATTGCACTTTAAAAAATTTGATTTTTTAAAATTACCCTTTGATAGTATATTTTTTGGAGAATATCAATGTCATAATTATGTTTTTTATGTTGTTAATGAATTTAAAAGAAGGGCAAAATAAGAAATTTATATTATTTTTGTATTTGATTTTTGAAAAGAGATTAATATTTTGAGATAATAAAAAATAGAATAAGAAACTAATATTTTGAGACAGAGAGAGTATATAAAAAGACAACAAAAAGAGTTGCACTTTTTCATTTAAATAAAGAATGATCTTGATTCTTGAGTTATACTCTTTCACATGAAAAAATACTACTCAATCGCACCCTTTCATGTAAAGAATCAACATGAAAAGTTGCACTCATTCATTTCTAAAAAATTTCAATAAGGATCGGAAATACTTTGAAGTTTTCAATTTTTGGGAACAATGAGAGATCTTCTATTTCCTTTAAAATAGGAAAACCCTCCAACTTTAGTATTAGCAAGTGATTGATGAATGTGCGGAACTTTGTAACATTAATGACTTTGAGAGATTTTAGGCTGACATGCATAGAGAGGCATCTCGTGAGTGAGAAGAGCGTGGTACTGTTCTTTTAGATGTACAGGCCATGTTAGGTACACTTGACTTTTAACATACTCATACCGACATTCCTTAAGATTTATTTTGTTTTATTATTTTTTTGGTTTAATATAAATTTTCTTTTCACGTTTAAAAAATTATGACTCTGTTCGGTAGAGTTGTCAAAACTTAATTCTACTCTTACATTTAAGTGTGATATTTGATTTATATTTTTAAAAATTAATTCTACACTCACATTTGAAAAGACGTTTACTTGGCTACTAATTTAGATGTCCAAGCCATGTTAGGTACACTTGACTTTTAACATCCCCATTACTTTTCGGATAAATTACACCGACATCCTTTTAGATTTTTGTTTAATATAATTTTTTTTTTATGTTTGAAAAATTATATTTTTCTCTTCAAAATTTATAATCTCATTACAAATTATTTCACAAATTGTTAATGTCATGTCTTAATATTTTTGAAATGACCATTTTACCTTTTTCTTACTATTTCGTCTCCCTGTTATCATGACTACATTCTAAAAATTTTCATCATTAAATTTTACATAAACATATTCTTATTGAGTGATGATATACAAATATAAATTTTATATAAAATTTTCAAATATAATGATATAGCTTAATGGTGACATTTCACTTCAAAACAAAATACTCATAAACGTGATTTATATTTACAATAATATCATTATCACAATATTTTTATGATTTTTTTTTAAATATAAATTTTTATATATGGATAGAATTTTTCATTTTATTTCCACCATTATTTTTTTTCTTGTTTATTCACCCACATTTATTACAGTATTACCAAACACCATCATTCACATTTATTACAGTATTACTAGATTTTTATATTTTTTTATTTGGTGAATTTAAAAAAAAAATTACAAAATATTATACTTCTTAAGTATATATAGATTAGATGCATCTAAAAAACAAAAATAAAAAAATTGCTTAAAATATTAAAAAATAAAAAAATATGAAAAATAAAAATAAAAATAAAATTATTTTTTTGTGTGAGTTAGACCAAGGAATATGATTATTATTTCTTTTGAATTGACATAAACAAAATATCAGCATTATTATTTTATATGTATAAAGATTAATGGACAAATATGTCATTTTAATCTGACAATGAGGGTAAGTGTAATTTTTCAAACTTGACGGGAAAATCTGTATTAAATAGAACTTTAGGGGGTGTCAGTGTACTTAACCCTTACTTTTAAAGACTTTTGTTTAAATAGACGTAATTTAGAGGAGGTAGGGTGGCATAACAGTCACGGTTGTGTGGTTATATGAGCCTATTTCAGGGTTCATTTCAATAATTTGAACTATTAATCTTTTAAAGTATATCAAATTAAACATACTTATAAAAAAAACAAATTGATCGTATATCGTTAATCCTTTCATCGAATTAGATTTATATTTACAAAAATAATTGACAAATGTGATTTAGAGTGTAAAACTGAATACAAATGTGATTGGATGAAAGAATTAACGATATCCGATCAATTTGATTTTTTGTAGGTATGTTTTATTCAATATACTCTAAAAATTAAACAGTTTGAATTATCAAAACAGATTCTAAAATAGGCCTATATAGCCACACAATAGTGATTGTTGTGCCCCACACACACAGTAACCAACCCATCTCCTAATTTAGATAGTGATTTTTAAATTAATTTGAATCTTGATTTTGTAAAAAGATAATAATAAAAAGTAAAAAGTGAAAAAATAAATTTATTTACCTTCTATTTCATTATTTTTATTTATTTTTTTTTTATGTAAATTTAAAATTCAAACATAAGAATTATCACCCTAACCCAAGGGGGGTTGATTAGGGTTGCCAAACTTGCTATGAACATAAATGAGACATTTTGAGAGCCTAGCTAGCTGGGCTCATGGCTGGTCAACTCAATAATTCTATATATATATATATATATAGCCTTCATTTGACATGTGAGTTAATTTTTTAAATTTTTATCTTTTTATTAATTTTAGTTTGAGATAAAAAAGTTTCGTTTGAGATAAATTTTTTGACTTTTTTAACTTTTATGAGAGAAAAAATAAAATGATTATAACTTGAATGTGATGTTTTGTGATAATTTTATTTCTACACATCATTTACTTTCTGTGCACACACTTAATGAATTAAATTTTTATTACAATTTTACCATTAAACAAAATGACCATTATAGACATCAATACACAATAAATCTTAAAACTAAATTTTCTCTCTACACATCTTTGGGAACAAAAATTCTCAATGCACATCTTTTGGGGGAGAAAAAAAATCACGTTAACACTTACATTGTTTTTTTTTATTGTTTTTCACTCACACCATTGTTGCACTCTATTTTATCCCGTCATTCTTATTTTTGTGATAAACGATTTACAAAATCATAGAAGTTTAAATTTAGAGAAGAATATGACTTTACAACCAATGTAACGATGAAAAGGTTATCTTTTATGTGTGGAATTGTTTTTTCTTGGAAGCTAAAGAACTGCTATTATTTTGTAAATCCAACTTCCATAGGATTGCGAAAAAAAAAAAAAAAAAATCAATGATAAAAACTTTTCATATGATTTGTTTTAAGATTTTTTTGATCGCGGGAAAAACTTACTATTATCGTTGATCGCGAATCAAAAAAAAAAAAAAAAAAAAAACTTTTCATCAACTTTTATCAATCTTTTCATCATTTCATCTCTAATTAACTCTAAAGAACTGCTAAAGATGTGTTGGTGGATTGTTATATATATCGGAATTACTGTTATGATGTGTATAAATGTGTTTTGTGTGGTGTGTTTAAATTATGAGCTAGGGATATGTTTAGAACATTTGATGTGTGGAATGAGAAAAATATAATGTAATTAAATTAATAAGTGTGTGAACTAAGAAATGATGTATACAGAGTGTAAATGGTGTGTGGAAATAGAATTATCCGATGTTTTGTCTTATTGAGGTAAAAAACTTATTTATTTTCTTGTGATTATTTTAGCCCAAATCCTATGGCCTTGTTTAGGAACAAGCTGTTTTAGTAATTTTTTTTATTATTTTTTTACGAAAAAATGTGCAGAAAAATAAAAAAAAAATATAATAACTTATAGTAATTTTTGACTTTTTGATTAAAAGATTGCCAAACGAGGCCTATATGCCAAACGAAGTCTAAATACAAAGTTAAATGTAGAAATTGTTTATTCAAATGATCAGTCAAATGATTAATCAGATAATTAGATGATCGATCGAATTAAAAGATGATACTCATGAGCAATAAACTCTAGTCGATTGAGCACCCGATCATCTGACCGATTGTCTAAATGAACAATTTCAATGTTTAATTCAATATTTGATCTTCTAAATAGTCCTTTATACTGCTGATCAACTTGGCGGTTAGATTTTGATTAATGGTATTTAGGAGTCTTTTGAGACTTCACAGAATAAGAGTATTGTTAAGATTATAAATGAATGGTGAAATATCTCACATAGATATAAGGTTTAAAAAATATAAACTCTATACTTATGTGAAATATTTGGTCAAAAATTTGAGAAATATAAAACATTTTTTTCACGGAATAGTATTGAGGTAGAGGGGAATCTAGGGTGGTCTGGGTCTAGCTTAGACCATAGTAGTTTGGCCAATGTTGTTAGATATTGGACCATTTTTTGTCCCATCGCCTTGTCATTTCATGATGCAGAAGCATGCAGCTAAAGCTGTACTTTCTTCCAACCAAAGGGATGAAATGAAATAAAATAAAATAAAATACAACCATTTTATTTGGTTTAATTTTTCAAAATTTATTTATTTTTTTAAAATAATTTTTTTATTTTTTATTTTTACTCAATTTTTGAAATATTTTTAATAATTTTTAAAATTTTTACATATATTTAATATAAATACACTTAAAAAGTATAATATTTATAAAAATAACTTCATTATTAATTTTTTAAAATATTTTTTTATAAATATTTTACTTTTTAGATACATTTAAGTAAGATACATTTTAAAAAGTAAAAAAAATACTTAAAATTTCAACAATATTTACTAAAAATAAAAAAATACAAAAATTTAATTTTCAAAAAATTGAATCGAGAAAATTAAAACTAAATACAGTGAATAATTTTAAAAATTATTGTTAATATTGAAAAATATATATAAAAATTGTATAAAATATGTTAAAGTGCTTTAAAATGTGAAACATGTTTTAAAATGTCTAACAGGTATTAAAATTATAAATATTTTGATATTATGTGATTCATATTAAAAGTTTTAGAACTGGCATTAGTAAGGTTTAAAAGAAAAATCAAACGCATGATACACAGTAATTTGGGATAAGTTTGACAATAATGAATTTCAAATAGGATAAAAAAAAAAAATACTTTATTGTATTTTATATAGGGTTGATCATGGATCGGCCAACCTGCCAAAATTGTCAAACCCGTCCCGCCTTGATTTAATCCGACTAATTTTTGGCGAATGCGTGTCTTTTTTATGAATGAATACGGATAAAATATTTTAAAATTTATGAATATAATTTGAATAGCAGATCAGCTATCTCGTACCCTCATGAATCCGATCTGTCTGTAGATAAAGTTAAAAAAGAAAAAAGAAAAGAAGAAACTATTAACAAGTAACAAGATAGAGTAAAAATAATAGAATACTATATATTTTTGATAAAGTAAAAAACAATACCTTAAAAACATGCATGCATGAAGCCATTTGGATTTGGTGTGTTTTTCATAATTATTTGTACAGTTAAATTTGGAGCAAATAATATTTTAACATGATTTAGGCAAAATTTAATTACGACTGTAATAAAGAATATCATCAACATTAATTATGAAAATAATAAAACTATTAATATAATTTGTTGACAGTTTATCAATTTATAATGAGTGTGAAACACATTTTTTTTTAATGATGTGTTTCAACGATTTTAGATATTTCCTACCGTGATTAGCACGAGTTTTCACTAGTTAATTATATGATAAATATACTTTTATAGCATAATAGAACTAAAGTTATCAAAATACATGAAACAAAATTAAAATTTTCATATATAAATATTCAAGTAATACTTTTATAAAACGATATGACTAAAATTATCCAAATAAATAATTAAAATCACACTTTAATTTTAAATTAAAATTAATATTATTCTTTTGTAACACATATATTGTAACATAAAATATTATTTTGAAATAAAATTAACCCATGCTTCGCTCTGGTCAACTACTAGTACATTTAAATTTAAATTGAAATAATTCAGTTTGGTTTTGAGCTTTCAAATACATTTTTCGAGTTTTTTTTCTTTTTCATTTGTTGCTGTCTTTAATAATTTTTTTTTCTCATAGTTTAGTTAATTTTTAATTTTTTTAAATGCATTTAAAAAGTAAAATATTTGTAGAAAAATCTTTAAAAAATCAATAATACAAAAAATATATGAAAATATACTAAATTTTTAATTTTTTTTTATATTTACTGAATATTTTTAAGATTTCTTCACCAGTATATACTTTTTAAATACATTTAAGTTAGGCGCATCTAAATATAAAAATTCACTAAAGATACACGAATACACAAAATAAAAGGCTTAAAAAACTTTATTTGAAAACTCAAAGACCAAATAGAGTGAGTGCATTTATTGCACGTCCCCTTCAAATGTTGAAATCTCCATGAACATATAAAATGGAGTAGAGGAAATATAAAAATATGAAAAGTATAGCATTATTCATAAAAAAAAATAAGTCCATATAGATAAATTTTACCTCCAGCCAGACATACATGACCATTTTTTTTTTTTATTCTAATTAACTATCCAAAGTAAAATATTTTAAAGGAATGATAAAATAAAAGTTTATTAGCCACTTTTTACATTTTGAAAATAATATGAAAGAGTAGTTTGGATGAAGTGTAAGTTCGGTAGAAATCAACCAAATAATAATATATGTATAAAGGAGTTTTCTTAAGTGTGCAAGTGCACACCATGTGCCACTTACACAAAAAGTGTAAGTGTAAGGTGTAAGTATAAGTATAAAGTGTAAGTGTAAGGTGTAAGGTGTAAGTGGGTTGCACATGGTGTGCAACCTCAAAAAAGGTGTAAGTGTAAGGTTTAATTTTTTACAAAAGGTGTAAATGTAAGGTGTAAGTGTAAGGTATAAGGTGTAAGGTGTAGGTTGCACACCATAACCAAACCCATGTATAAAATGCTTATTAAGCACAAAGTTGTCCACTAATTGGAGTGCGACTCATAACTGCATAAAGAAATGCAATTATATATATATATATATATATATAACAGAGATTTAAAATATGAGGGGTATGTTTGGTTTGGCTTCGTAGAGTGATTTTGGAAATTTTTTTCTAAAAAACTTGTTTGGTTTGTAATTTTTTCAGAACAATTTTCAAAAGCACTTTCTATCTCTTACATATTAATTAATCATTTTTTCTCTCACACACATCTACTCAAAACCAAACCAAACATACCTGAGATCTTTTGTATCTTTTCTAAGAGATGTTTTATATATGTTGTGTGGTCAAAGACAAATTGAACGGGTAATATATAGTTTTTGACAAAATAAAGGAGAGAGAGAGAGAGAGAGAGAGAGAGAGAGAGAGAGAGAGAGAGAGAGAGAGAGAGAGAGAGAGAGAGAGAGAGAGAGAGAGAGATTGGAATAATAAATTTTTGTGTATTTTAGTATTTTGGGGAATAATCAAGCTCAACATCATATCAAAATATTTCAAAAACTAGCTAAAATACAAACATATTTGGCTGCATAATTGAAGAACTTGAAAGGAACTCTTTTTTTCTTTTTTTTTTTCAATACATCAATCTTATACTCATCATTCTCTTTTCCCATTCGTTTCCCTTTTTCCATTTGAACTGTAATCTCTCTCTTACATACACGCATGTATAAAATAAATATTCATTGTGTAATGTTATACATACCAATATTAATATTTTTCTTTACTCACGTTAGCTTTTTCTATCAAATTATTTTAGTGCATTATGATTTAAATTCTAAAGAGTGATCCTATTAGTATTCTATCAATTTTTTTAGATTTTTTATTTTTTAGTTTTTTATTTTATTTTTTTTTTACGATAATAACTTCAAATAAAATTACTAAAAAATACATCAATAATTTTTTTTTTTTTTTTTTTGATCGGCAAAAGAAAAGCTTTATTGATGAAAAACAAAACAAGAGTGATAAGAATACATCAATAAAGAAGAGGGTGCAAAAAGCATCACAGTGAAACATTTGGATCCCAACTAGGTTGGCACCAAAACGCACACCCAATCATCTGCTAGCACACACTCGAGGCTCCAAGATGGTGAGAAACCAACAAACAGAGCAGAACAAAACAAAACAAGACAAAAACAAGAAGACAACAGCCAAACACTAGCAGATCATCCCCAGCCACTGGACATCCATACAAACCCAGATTTCAACACAAAGCAGCTCGGAATAGTTAAGAACATCCTCTGATTTGGCGCCAATTGAGAGTTAAATCATCAACGGAATAAGGAAGATCTTTAATAGATGCTTTCAGCCAAAGTACAGCTCTAATTTTGATATTTTCACTCAATCCAGAGAGACTAGGTTGAGCCTCTGCAAAGACACATTCATTCCTAAGATTCCAAAGCGACCAAAGAACGATAAGGGGGATAGCTCTCCAAATTAACCTATCAAAATTTTTGAGCTTGACATTTATCCACCATTGGAGAAGATCATCCACTGATCCTTGAATGCACCAGGAGAACCCCCACTCATTAATTATAGATGACCAAATCAACCAAGAAAATGGGCAATGAAGCAAGATATGGACAGCAGTTTCAGGTTGAGAACGACAAAATGGGCAGATGAGAGAAGCAGAGGCATCTAAGATGCCAATTCTGTGCATAAACACTGCTGTCTTGATTTTGTTTTTCCAGGCCAGCCAAGTAAAGAATGAAACCTTAGGAGGGACAGCCCCATTCCAAATATGCTTGCAAATGATAGAATGAGGCCCTAGGATAGAGTTAGAGGCAGAGTAAAGAGAGGACACGGAAAATACACCAGGACTAGTAGATGCTGAAGCCCAGATAAGACGATCAGCCCTGTCAATTGACAGAGATGGTGCTGAAGATAGTAGACCAAGTAAATTAGCTTCTTCTACCAATTCCCAACTGAAAAGCACTCTCCTATTAGGAAAATTCCAATTGTTTGGGCTAGACTTTCTTGCCATGAACTGTTGTAGAGAACCTTCTTTATCTGTAGAAAGATTAAAGAGAAGGGGAAAAGAAGACTTGAGACTAGAGCTGCCACACCATCTGTCATGCCAAAATTTAATCCTACTCCCATCCCCCACTTGGATTTGGCAGTTATCTATGTAGAAATTGTAAACATTTGTGCTATGAAACCCAATAGATAATATGTCCTTCCATACTCTGGAATGTTTGTAGGAGGACTTTATAGGCGGATGCCAACTAGCCTCATCAATATTGTATTTGCTACAGATAGCTCTCCTCCAAAGAAAGTTTACTTGAGTACCAAATTTCCACCACCATTTGAGCAATAGACAAGCATTCATATCTCTTATTCTTCTGATACCCAGGCCCCCTTGGTTCAAGCTTTTGGTTACCTCCCCCCATTTCACTAAATGCACTTTCCTTTTAAGATCATTACTGCCCCATAAAAAAGCTGCCTCAATCTTTTCGAATTCTTTTGCCACACCTTCTGGCATCTTAAACAAAGAAAGAAAGTACACTGGTAAACTAGATAGAGTAGACTTGATTAGGGTTAATCTACCTGCAAAGGATAGCAGTTTCCTCTTCCACCCTGAGAGTTTAGATCTGATCTTGTCAATCACAGGCTTCCAGGTAGATTTTTTACCAGGATTGGCACCAAGAGGCAGACCCAGAAATTTCAAAGGAAGGCTATGTACTTTACAGTTAAGGAGATGAGCAAAAGAGAGCAATAAAGAATCAGACACACCGACGCCACACACCACGCTTTTGTGATAATTAATTCTAAGCCCAGATAGGATTTCAAAGCACCTAAGGATTCTTTTGATAAGTACCATTTGATCCCAATCTGCCTCAGAAAAAAGAATTGAGTCATCTGCAAATTGTAGGTGAGACAAGAGGACATCTTTGGAACCGACATGAACACCTCTAAGAATGCCAAGATTAATTGCTCTGACCAAAAGAATGTTTAACCCCTCAGCCACAATATTGAATAAGAAAGGTGATAACGGATCGCCCTGCCTAAGCCCTCTTTGTGGTGAGAATTCCTTAGTTGGAGCACCATTCACAAGAATGGAAATCCTTACTGTAGACACACAAGTTTTCATCCAAGAGATCCATTTGTTACCAAACCCAAAACTAGATAGCAGAGAGAACAAGAATTCCCAGTTAACCGAATCAAAAGCCTTTTCAAAATCTAGCTTTAGGATCAAACCATTCTTGTTGGTCTTCTTCCAACCATCTACTACTTCATTGGCAATGAACACCCCATCAAGGATGTTTCTTCCACCGATGAAAGCAGTTTGAGTTTCACCAATAATTGAGGATAGAGCTGGCTTCAGTCTATGTGTTAACACCTTTGCCAAAATTTTGTACAAGGAGCTTACAAGACTAATGGGTCTGTAATCAGAAAGGCCGGAGGGATTTTCCAACTTAGGAATTAAACTAATGAAGGTACTATTAATCCCATAAGTCAGTTTGCTATTTGCGTGGAAGTCTGCAAAGAATTGCATGATCTCAGGCTTCATAGTCTTCCAAAATTTCTGATAACACAACAGATTGAAACCATCGGGGCCAGGGGCTTTGTTAGTATTACAATCCTTAATTGCAGCCAACACCTCAGCTTCACTGAACTCTGCAACAAGATGGTGAGAAACATAGTCTGCCTCAATGGTGTTGAATGGCCCTCCCAAGACGGGTCTGTTGGCCCAATCCTCAGTAAACAACTTCTTGAAGTGTTGGTAGACCTCTAATTGAACCCTGCTAGGATCCTCATAAGACACGTCGTTAACTACTATAGAGCTGATCATGTTTCTACTCTGTCTGGTATTAGCAAAAACATGGAAGAATCTAGTATTCTTATCCCCATTTAGAGTCCAGTTCAATCTGGATTTTTGATGCCAAATCCACTCCACCATTCTGAGCAAATGCCACATTTCACCTCTGACCACTCTTCTTCTTGACCGCCCAGAATCATCTAGTAGTCCATCCTCTGCTAAGATGTCTAATGTATGCAATTCCGCCTCTAGAGCCTTGAGTTTGGATGTGACATGACCAAACACTTCAACATTCCATTTTTTTAACTCTGTCTTTAGCTGCTTTAATTTTTGAACAATTCTGAATCCGGCCCACCCTGTAACAGTAGTGCTGCTCCAAATGTTTACAAAGAACTTAGAGAAACTGGGATGGAGAGTCCAGGCATTGAGAAACTTGAAAGGCTTGGGACCCCAGTCTCTTTCATCTTCCATCAGCAGCAGAGGACAGTGATCAGAAACTAGTCGAGGCAGGCCCCATAACTTCAATCTGAAGCTAATCAACCATTCTGGGCTGAGGAGTACTCTGTCTATGCGGCTCCATTTCTCAGCTTCCTGGGCATTACACCAGGTGTATTTCCTACCATGAAGAGGTAAGTCATAGAGCTCACATTTCTCAATAAACTCATTAAAATGCTTCATCCCCATGTCTCTCCTGGAGCAGCCAATCCTCTCACCTATATGTCTAATTTCATTGAAGTCTCCACCCATACACCAAGGTGCAGGAAAGTGATCCTTAAGCTTGACTATACTCGCCCAAAAAGATGTTCTAGCAGAGGGGTTATTTGGTGCATATATGTTTATCAAAACACAATCAAAGGAATTATACAAAGAGCCAGAAAGTAGTATATACCTCCTATTGCAGCAGCAGCCAGATAATTGGAACACTGAAGGGTCCCAAATGCAGAGAAGTCCACCAGCAGAGCCTACAGGATCCACAGACATGAACTCCATACTTCTGCAACCCCAAAGCTTTCTAGCCACATTTTCGGAGTCCACAGCTTGCTTGGTTTCTTGGAAAAAAACAATGTCAACATGCTTGTCCTTTAGCAATCTTTTAATTCTTCCCTTCTTCTCAGGTTTACCTAAACCCCTAATGTTCCAAGATAAGAGCTTCATAGATAAACAAAATGACAGGCTCAAGGCTCCCAAGAGCAGAAGCTTATTTTTGATTCTGCCCCTTATCAGAAATTCTGTCCTTGTCTTTAAGCTCTAAATCAATTATCTTGCTCAACACAGTGTCATCTTTCCCATTGTATTTGATGCCTAAGCATTTCCCCAAGTGTAAAGTGGCTTTGGCCTCCTCCAATAGATCATTGTTCGAAGATGAGCTACCATCAGATAGATCAGATTGAGCAAAAGCAGAAGCTGCTGGACTGAAGATAACTGACTTAGAAGAGTGCTTGTGGGCTGCTGCTGCAGTTCTATAGCCGTGTAATCTAGCAAAGCTAGTAAAGCCCTCTACATGAGTCTTCTTCTTCCCTTTTTTCTTTTCAGGCTGCAGAGACTTTGTATTGAGGATGGGGGTTTTAGCTTTGACCGAATGAATGAGGTTCATGGGTAATAACCCAGCAGGTCTTGGCTTGGAAAGGGGAGTAACAGAGTGTACATGGGCTGCTATGCCGTTACTTAGAGGATTAAAATTGACAGAGTCAATGGGCTGTGGTGGAATTTCGGAGCCACTAGGAGAGTGGGCCAAGAAGACTTCCAAATTAATGCCAGGCCCTATGCTAGGCCTAAGACTAGTAAGAGGTTCAATAGCCAAGTTTTCGTCCAAATAGTTATCAGGACCAATACCATTATTAAAATCATACCTGCTAATATGATCAGAAGAGAAAGCTTGCTGAGCACACCTCAACTTGCCATCATTACTTTTTGAATTTAGCTCTGACCCATCCATCGAAAATCCCTCAACGCATGCTGCTTTGTCTCTGCTAGAACCACCTTTGCAGGGGGTCTCCTCGACAACAGTTCCCACTTCATCAGCTATGTGACTGTCAGGAAGCTCCTTCCTCGGCACGACCTCATTTGTGCAAGCCAGGTCAGCACCAATCAAGGCTCTCCTTTCTGCCACCTCATCACCATCAATCTTCTCCCCAGCCGCTGCTGCTGGAAGGATCCTGTCCTCATCACTGAAACAGGTTTCTGTGGGGGTGGAGTCATTCAAGCCGAAGGGCTTCAATCTACTAGAGTCGGCTAGATGGTCTTCACAAACAAGTATGGGATGAGGATAGCCCTTACACTCTACAGTAATAGTTTTGTTAATGAGCTCCATGCATACAGTAGCCACTCTAATCGTAGCATAAGCGAAGGATTTTGGGTGACAAACGTTACCGTCTATGTTGAGTATAGTGCCCCAGATATTGCCAATGCTGTTAAGAGTAGCCCTACTCCAAAGATGCAAGGGAATACCATAGCATCTCAACCACACACACCGCTCTTGTTGCAGATGATAATCTGGCCTCCATTCCATCACAGATTGGCTCCCATCCTTGAACCACTCTTTGAGCTTGCCAATGTTTGATTGCAAATCACTTGTAGATTTAAAGGAGATAATTACATCTCTACCTCCTCCTTTTCTGACTTCTATCTGCTCCATCCCTTTCTCCTCCAGGACTTTGAGGATGTTGTGAGTAGACTGTTCATTGTTGAATCTAACAATAGCACTTTCGTACAGCCAACCATTGCCCTCTGCTTTGGCTTTTATGGTTATGTTTGTGTTTGTGTTACCTTCCACTGCAGAGGTGTCACCCTTTAAGACTTCAGCAAAAGATCTGTGCCCAACCAGTGCGTCTTTACCCTTGAAGTTGATCATATCCGAGAATCTTCTGAGAGGCTGAAGCTTGTCCTTACTCTGTTCACTTCTACTATTTCTGTCGTAAGCAGCCAGTTTGACCTCTAGCATAGAGTCATCCACCAAGAGCCCATTTCCTTTTTGGATTGCGACAGATGCTGCAACGCTACAATTATACCGCACAAACCCGAATCTTGAATTGGTCACTTTCCTTCTTTTGAAAGGAATGTAAGTATCCTTCACAATCCCGAATTTGATGAAGAGTTTGTACAGAGCTTTGGCGTCCATAGTTGACGGGATGTTGTCCACAAAGACAGTGATAAGACCATGCTGTGCTTCCTTATTTTGTGCTCCACCTCCATTCCTTTGCCTCACTACCGGAATCCAGCCACCATCTCTTCCTCTGTTCACCATTCCTTTGCCCAATTAGGATAGTTATTATAATATTACCTGGTACGTCTTATCAGCCCACAATTGACACAAATATAGCCACACCTCTTTTTCGATATCTTCATGAAACCTTTATAGAAGTCCTATCATTATCTCTTTCTTAATAAAGGAGATTGTTTAAGTGCTAAACTCTGATTCCCTCCACTATCTTTTCATACAAGAGTGTGAGAGACAACCAGAGCCCCCAATTGAACCAAAATGTCTTTCTCCAATGTTCGTCTCTCAGATGTCTGTCTGTATTGTCATTTAATCAGAATAATCAAGTTAAATGCAATATGCAGAAGCCCTAGCTACTAGGCAATAGCACCCATTCCCAATTTATTATTTGAGACAGACAAATAAAGAAAGCCAAAGAGAGAATTGTACATAATTGTAATAATTTTGAGACACATCATCTTACAATTAAGTCCACACGTCCACTACATCACGAATTAGGGTTTATGAGAGCACTCACCTCCATCACCACCCATCAATCTTCTCCAAATTCCATCATCAAAGCCTACCCACTCTCAAAATCTTAAAAATTCTTTGGCGGCAATATTTCAACAGTAATGGTGACAACCATTTAATTATTTACACTTTTCCGACAATGACAATGAGCGAAAGTTTTTCCAACAACCACAACTCCATGAGACGAGAGCAGTACAATAATAAAAACTTAGAAGAGACTCATAATTTTGATGGTGTTCTTAATTCAGAGGAGATTAGCCTTGTGAGAGTAAGTTTCTTGAAAAAACTAGCAAAAATAATAAAAACTATTCATCATTTTTTCGAGACTGAACTTCCGAATATATGACTGAAATTCGAGAATTTAGGCCCAAACATTGTTTACTTGTTCAGGAACATGTAACCAAACATTTCTTATTTGTTCCAGAACAGATAATTAACTATGACAATGGTCAAACTGAAGAAAAGAATGAGGCAGCAGAGATGACAACCCAAGCCAGTCTTGTCAAGGTAATTGACAGTATTCACACTTGGCTCTTTTTCTTATTTTTCAAGTACAAAAATCCAATGCTAATTTCTTGCTGATATATTCTAAGGATTGAAGATTAAAAAGCCTATATTTATTTTCTCACTGTAAGGTCATGAACAAGTATGTGGGGATTAAATAGTAATCACCTTCGTAGGGTTCGTTAGGATTTTTGGTAGAGAGATTTTTTAGGTTGTAGGGGTGTGCATTCAATTGAAAATATAAAATGTTTTCACAAGAATAATTTTGGTATTATTTGAAAGGAGAAAATAAATTTTAAAGATTTTAAAATATATAAATGGGGGTTCAAAGAAATTGAGGATTCAAAATAATTGATGGAATGATAATAACAACACTCATTGTAAAATACAATATTATTGCATGTCACATCTGTAATTAAGAATTTTTTTTTATAGATTTTGTTAATTTATATAACAGTGTCTTGGATTATGATGTAATGAAGAGATTCCATTACATGATCCAATGGTAACCGTAATGATCCTTTTTTAATTTAAAATAATTATAAATTTGTATTTCTATTTTATAGTCATTAAAATTTGTAATAGAAATCATCCTATACATACATAGATCGGAGAGGATCAAAGTTCTAGTTTTGTTATTCATTTGTGGACAAATTATCCACAAGTTCTTTTTGAAAAGTGTGGATTTTATTTTTTTTTAAAAAAATAAGATTTTTTGGTAATAATTAAAAATATATAAGATTAATTGGTTCAAGTGTTTTGTTTTGAAACTAGATGGATTTTGAGTTTTGTGTATGGGACTCAGTAAGTTTCCCTTCATTTATTAACCAAATAGAATATAGTAAAGTTTGGAGAATTCTATTATACACACCCTTGTACTATATGCACCTTTAATTACGTTATTTTTTTTTTCTTTAGTTATGATATTATTTTAAAGTATTTAATTATAACTTTTTTGTGCTTGGTTATGACTTTTTTTTTTTTTATTTTTTATTTTTTAAATTATGATTCAGAAAGTATGAAATTATTTCTTTTTTTTTTTTTTTTTTTTTCTGTAGTTGTAAGGGACATAGCCTTTCCCAGTAAGTTTTCGAGGTGTGTACGATTGAAAAATAATTCAAAAGAATGAATTTAGATACCGTTTGGCAAGGAGGTTTGGGGCTATTTTAGTCACAATAAACAAAACATCACATCCAATCCATAATCATTACACTCTTCTCTCACAAAAAAAAGTCAAAAAGCCAAAAAGCTAAATAGTCCTTCTCAAACCAAACTTTTAGCCTAGGCTAAAATAGCCCAAAAAAAACCAAAAAACTAAAAAGTCAATGCACTTCTCAAACGAAGGCTACCCTTTAATTTTTGTAAGTTAACTTCTTATTAAAAAATTTAATTCAAAATTAATTGATTTTACATTACACTAATCAAGTTTGAATGGCTTAAAGTGAATGAAGTTGTAAATATAAGGGACCTTTGGCCCCGTTTGGTGTAGCTGTTAAAACAGCTTATAGATTATACCTTAACAGATTATAGATTATGACTTTAATCAGTAGTTGTTAATCTGTTTAGTGTAGCTGTTGGATTATAGATTTAAGTTGCTGAGTAGTGTTTGTTAAATAAGCTGTGAAATAGCTTTTTCAATTAATTTTTATTTTTTATTTGTCTACATTTCTCATAAAAAATAATAATAATAATAATCTATAGTCCATTTGAGTCTTTTTCTATTTTTAAAAAAAATAAAAAATAAAAAAATTTAAGAGTATAACCATAAATTAACATGTCCACAGCAGAAGCTGATAATCAGAAGTAAGGGGTGAGCAGCTTCTCAGAATCAGCTTTTTTGAGTTAAAATAAACTGTTAGAATCAGAAACTGTTTGAAATAAGTTTAACCAAACAGTCCAAAATAACTTTTTCAAATCTAAAAGCCATAAGTTGGCTCTGAAAAGCTGAAACAAACACCCCATTTATACGGTAAGAAAGAAATCATAAACTAGAAAAGTGGTTGTTTGGTAATCATTTTATTTTCAGTTTTTAGTTTATGTTTATAAAAATTTTAAAAATTATTATAAAAACTTATTTAATAATTTTTTTGGTTTATAAATGGTTGCCTTAGTTTATAAATTTGAGAAAAAAAATATAAACTCAAAAAATGAGTTTACGTTAGTTTTTAAACATAAATTTAAAAATTTAACTAACAAATTTTTTTTTTCAATTAATTTTTTCGTAAATAATTTTTTCCCAATTAATTTTTTTAATTATTTTTTTTCCAACTATATTGTGTATGATCCTATTGTCATAAATAATAAAAAATAAATATAAAAATTTTAGGCCTGAATAAATATATTTTTTAGTTTATATTTTTTAAAATTTTAAAACATTTTGTTCAAACCAAACGCTATTGTAATTTATGTTTTTTTTCTAAAAATAAATAAAAACCAATTTATAAATTTTTTGTAAACATAAACTAAAAATGTAAACATTACCAACGCTACCTATGATCCTCAACTAGAAATAAATAATATATATATATATATATATCACATATACATTCATAATTTAAAATAAAATTTTTAAGTATATCATATTTGAAAATTCTACCTGGGGTGTGTATGATATACCTTCCAATTATGAGGTTTGTGGTACTTAGTTATAACTTATTATAGTATTAGTTATAACTTAAAATATATTATAGTGTTAATTATAATTTATTATAATATTGATTATGACATTATTTTGATTATAATTTAAAAAGTCTTTAATTATACTTTATACTCCCTCCGTCCCAAAATATTAGTCCCTTATTTCATTTTTCATTGTCCCAAAATATTAGTCCCTCTTTATAAATCAAGTACAAAAATAATGTAAATTTTCTATTTTGCCCTTCTTTTAAACTAATAAATAATTTAAAAAGTACAATTATGACATTGATATTCCCAAAAAATGTACTATCAAAAGGGTAATTTTGGAAAACTAACTTTTTTCAAATGCAATAAGTGTACTACCAAAAAAAGTTGGATTCCCCAAAAGGGACCAATATTTTGGGACGGAGGGAGTATGATATTTAATTATGACTCAATTATTTATTTATTTATTAATTCTAACCCTAAAAAATTTAGATATAATATTTATATTGATCAATTTTATAAATATTGTAACTTATACAGCACACATCCTTTCAAAGCATAATTACTATAATCGATTATTTTGTGAAGATGTTTAAAAGTTAATTTTTTTATTTTTTTAAAAAAATATAAAAAATATGAAAAATAATATAATTTAAAATATGTTAAAAATTAAAAATGATTTTTAATTACCTTCGCAAAATAAGTAAATATAACTTAATAAAAGCAAAATATTTAATAACTTAAATTTGTGTAACCTGAATTATTTAAATGTATCAAAATATCATTATATTTTTAAAATAATATTATTTTAAGACATTTAAATCATTCTGATCACACAAATTTAAGCTATTAAAGATTGGTGGTAATAAAAAGTGAAGGCATAACTTACACAAAGTCATTTCACAAGTGCATAAAGGGAAATGGAGTTGATAGAAATGTTGCTTTCTAGCTTCATAATTGTCATGAGAAAGACCAAACACGAAGATGAAAGATATTGTTGTATATTTAGTAGGGGCCTAGTATCGTAGGCTTCCTAGTATTTTTGACTTTGAAGAATGGTACAATTAAGCTATCTAGAAGCACATGGGTCAGGGCCCTTTATACAAGCATTCAAATGGCATCACACATCATCAACCTTTTGGCAGCACAAAGATAGCTAGTGCCATGCCAACCTAAGTGCAGTTTCAGTTTGTCAAGTTAAAAGACTTGTTAAAGTTAAAAAAATAAAAAAAATAAAAAATAAAATAAAATAAATTGGTTAGATCTTCAAATTTTTTCAATAATGATAAGCTGGGATCATTATTATGCGTGTTAAATTTTGAGTGCATAATTAAATTCGAAAATATTATCACTTCTAAAATATTTAAAAATGTTATCAATAATTAAGAGACGAATGTTTCGAAATCTATATCTATAAAATTGAGAAACGGTACTCTGATACACTTTCTTTAGAAACTAAAGAATACTCAGCACAAATATGAAAAATTGTAATTAACGGTTAGAGCATGTATATCTTAACCCATAAGAGTGTAATAAAAATGTACTGCCTCCTCCTAAATTTCCTTGTTTATCGAGGCCTGTAGTTGCCTAACAAGTATTCGTTATCTAGAATTCTCCTTCGTGATTAGGAGGCACATTCCTATTGAAATTCCACTACCTAAGGTTTCGTTTGAGAAGTCTAACTTGGAGCTTTTTGGATTATTTTAGTCATAAAAAATAAAATAGGCTTTTTAACTCAATAAGACAAAACATCACATCCAATCCATAATCACTACATTCTTTCTCTCACAAAAAAGTCAAAAAAGTCAAAAATTCTTCTCAAACCAAACTTTTTAGCCCTAGGCTAAAATAAGCAAAAAAGTTAAAAAATCAAAAAGTCAACCCACTTCCCAAACGAACCTTAAGAGTCAAACTCTAGTTGAGGTTTGAAAAATATTATAACCTCAACTAGAGTTATGCTGTCATATGATACTACAATCTAAGGTCATGCCACATAAACGAGATCTTGCACTCATGTGATCCTACTTAAAAATACATCCCCACAATTGTTACAAAAATAAAATTTAACTTAAAATTTGATAAAACCATTTTTAGATATCAATTTTTTAATTTATATTTCCTACCTAAGTTCACATCTTCTTGAAACCGAAACTCGTAAAGAAAAAATTTAGAACTATAGAAAATTGGGTTAATTATAATAACCTCACACTGAAATTAATTAATTATTTTTTTTACAATAAACCTTATGATTTTGATGTAATTACAATAACTTCCTCTCTAGTACTGGAGAGTACAACAAATCTAACAAAATTTTTAAATTATATGTTTACGCACCTTCAATATTAAAAGATGAAACAACCCCCAACAATGTTAACCCTAACCCAACGCTCTTTGCATGTTTGTCTCTCCCAGTATCCTAATCTAACCCCTCATATCTCTCTCTCTCTCTCTCTCTAAGCCTCACTACAACAAAATAAAATTTTAGAGACAAAAATTTATAAGCAAAATCATTATTCAAGACAAAATATTTTAGTTGTTAAAAATTGTCACTAAAAGTAATTTTTAACTTTTCAACATGACATTTTAGCAATAATAAGAATTAAGATCACTAAAAGCAGCTCTAATGAGGTGGCATGCCTAAAAAAAAATTAAAATAAAAAAAAAAGAGGAAAAGGACAAGACACAAAGAGGAAAAAGATAATTTAATACTCCTTTAGTGTTCTTCTTTTAGTGCTCTAAATCATTTTTCTCATTTGAGACGATACCCCTCATATTATTTCATCTCTAGTCTTTAATGTTCATATACGTATTTGAACTAGTATCTCGTACACTTGATGGAGGAGTAAGTGTGCGCCTCTAACAAAGATTGATGTGAATACACTTTGCGAAAAACATAGGGTTAATCTAAATGAGGAGTGGAATGTACAATTGGCGCTCCCTTATTTTGCCTTAGCAATGGAGCTGTCTGCTGTAGTGCTGTCTGATGGTTTTGGATGCTGCTATTTTTGTGTGGTGCTGGTGTTGTGTGCTATCCTCTGCTGCTGCTGTTTTGCTGTTTGGTCTGGGGGCTTTTTGCAGCAAGTCTTATTTTGTTAAGGTGCTAGTTAATGGTAGGTTATGCTTAGGTGCTAGTAAATGGCAGGACTGCTGATTAACTGTGTTGGGGTATGGTGTGGGTTGGTCTGTCCTAGATGAATGGCTGAATGTCTGTTGGTTGGTCTCTCACTAATTCTGGGGTGTTAGCAAATGATATGATGGGCTTTTGGTGCCAACTTAGTTGGGATGATTTAGTTTATTGTGATACTTTTGCACTCCTCTTTTCTTTTTTTGATGTAATTTGCTTTATACTTTGTATTTATTTATTCCATTAATAAAGTTTCTTTTTTGCATATCAAAAAATAAATAAATAGTTGATTTCTTTCCTTTTTTTTATTTATTTGAAGATGGAATTGAGAGGTACCTACACAAGGGTTGTGTAGGGGAGGATAGTTGTGAGGAGAACTTGTGGGAGACAACCATGGTACAAGTTGTCAAGCTGGAAAAGGGTGGGGAAAGAGGAGAGGGGGCAATGGTGGATGGTAGTCAGGTTAGGGTTTGAAAGAGTCTCTGGTAAATAGAAAAAGAAAGGGAATATGTGGTTGTAGGCTTGGTTCTAATTTTGGGCTATTTGGATGTAAGGTTGTGTGTACACAAAGGGTAAAATAGACATTGTCTTCCACCATTGTAATGTCAAAGGGGTAAAATGCTTTGCAAATTTAAATGTAAGGGCGGTTAGTATTATTATATTAAAATAGTTAGATTTATTATATTTTCCCTTAACCTGGGTGATGGTCAGTGTAATATATCCTAGAAAATTCTGCAAATTACAAAAATTGATAGATACTACAAATTATAATTACAAAAAAGAATCATAATTTATTCTTCCTCAAAAATTAAGGGAAAAAAAAAAAGACAAAACAAAACAAAAAACTTGATACTCGTTTAGGTTACTAAGAAAGAAAGGTTTGATTGATCTAAAGTGGAATACGCAGAAATTTCGATTGATCTAAAGTGGAGCACGTGGAAATTTGTTTGATAATGGGAATGTGAAATTTGATAGAGTTATAATGAGAAATCTCAATTGGAGTAGTATATTTGCCTATTTGTGATGTAAAGCATAATGAATTCTTTAAAAGAGGTTTGTTGGTTATCGTAACTAGTTTCATCATATTTTACTCTCTCCAACAAGTTAGCTACTACGATAATTATTTTAACCAAAAAAATAAAAATAAAAATAAAAATTATAAGCTAATTACATTTGAAGAGTCTTGGGAAACTTTTAAATAATTTATGTAGATAGATAAAAAAAATAAAAAGTAATGTTGGAACGCATAAATAAAAAAATATTTAGCTAAAATAAAGGGTATTTATTTTTTATATTTTAATTAGTAAAAAATAAAGAATAATGTTGGACTTATGCTAACAAATTAAAAAATAACTTCGACAGCAATTAAAATTGCTCTGAGAACCAAGAAGGGAAGTAAATTTTCAGATTTTATTTTCCCCATTTGATTCAGCTCATAATGATCAGCAATGAAAACCATAAAATTGGAAATGATGGCTTTATGAAGTTTAGTACATACGATTATGATTGGAGATAAAAACACAATTTTCCTATTTATGGCTTGGGTGCCATGCTTCTTCCTTATTATGGGGTGAATCAAAATCCATTTTTTTTAGTGGGTCCTGCCAAGTTGAAAACGTTTTTTTTTTTTTTAAATAATTTTTTATTTTTAATTTCTATGGATACGAAGTTGTAGATGTTGATGTTAGACACCAACTTGACTAAATTCAACAAATAATAATAGTTAATGGCTTTGGTCTTGGAGTGCTGATTGCATTTGTCAATGAGGCATTTATGCATTATCGCCCCATTACTCATTTTGCTATTAGTTGAAAATCAATGAAGGCAATCTTACCAAGCATCCCTCTCCACGAAAAATAAAAAGCTCAAGTTTCTTTTTAATTTTAAATCAGGTTAGAGTGTATTGTTAGGTTTGTGTGTCCATCATAGAGTTCCTATCAATTATTTCAACCATTCATTGTTTAAGTCTTATAGAGTATTTCATCTTTACAAAAAAATTACGTTGATCGGATCAATAGTCACTTGATCAGATTAAATTTGTGCCAAGGATTACTATGATTTTAAAAATAAATTATTGACACAAATGTGATTGATTAAGTAACTATTGATATTCAATTAACGCGTTTTTTTACCGGTATGAAATATTTGACAAGTACTATATATTGAATAGTTTAGATTATTAATGTAAATTTCGTGGTAAATCTACTCAACAAGACACTGGAGAGAAGCTGATTCCAAAATAAAATCATATAGATTATTGTCCTCAAAAATTTATTCCTCTATACCCCTATGTGAGATGTATGGGAACCATAATTCTTATAGGTACATATTATTTATTTTTCCTATTACGGTAGCTCCTTATTGTATTGATTTTATTTTTATTATTTATTATTTATTTATTTTATTTATTTATTTTTCTCAATTTGAGCTCTTTTTTGTGTTAGTTATTGGGTTTCTAAATAACTATTGTTATCCAATTTTATATTGATCTTCTCATATTCGTAAATGATTTTCTACTGATTGAAAATTTGAAAACTTATTTCATAATTCTATAGCACTACCATGACGTATATGTGGAGGTCACGACCGATACTGTTGTGCAAATGGAGATGGATGTACGGATTTCGTCTTCTATATGATTCAGGATCTCTTTCTTACATTTTTTACTTACAGGATCATTGGACTTATTTTTAAGTTCAATTTTGATAATTCAAACCGTTTATATTTTAAGATTTGTTCAGTATATCATACCCGTAAAAAATCAAGTTGATCGGATATCACAAAGCATCTGTTCGGAAAACTCGAACTAAAAACTATTTTTTTAAAGAATTTAATAAATAGTTTTCCGAACACATGCTTTCTGATATCCGATCAACTTGATTTTTTACAGGTATGATATACTGAACAAATCTTAAAATATGAATCGTTCGGATTATCAAAATTGGGCCTAAAAGTTGGCCCAATGACCCTGCAAGTAGGAAATGCAAGGAGGAAATGTAAGGAGGGGATCTTGATTCCTTTTATACAACCAAGTTGGTTAGGCTAATTCCATTCATCCCATAATTATTGCATTTATTAGTCTAGAAGCATCATATCATTATGCTAAGTTCGTGCTCCAGGTGTACAAACTAATTACCGTGATCCTCTCACATGAATATAGATATTGTGCTAGGTAAAAATTGAACCACCTAATTGCGGCGACACTCCAACGTGCGTAGGACTGAACCTCATCTGAAAACAATTAAAGAAGATAAGAGCCTGGCTGGTGGGTAGCCAGAAAACTCTCTAATGCTAAAGTCAGTAGGCGAAATAGCAACAGAGTAAGAAGTTAAGAGCAAGAGCTGCTGAAAGTTGTTGTGTATTTTAAACCTAGTGTGACTCCTAGTATGACCTACTGTAACAACTCCCATACTGTTTACTGATTAATGACTGACTGATTACCGATAATCACCGACTACTGTTAAACGAAACGGATAATGACTGATAACTGACTGATAATTGAACTGATTAAAAGTACTGAACTGACTGACTGAAATTGGAAACCGAATTGATTGAGTATATATTAGTTAAATTGCATTCTATCTGTTTGACTGTATGATTATCTGTTCATGCTTATATGTTTAAACTGCTAATTGAAGGCCTTATCGACGGCCGAATCCGGAATTGATTAGTGTTTTATGATCCTCATTATTAATGTGATTTTATGGCATAATTATTCGAAAACTGATTAGGTATGATTAAATTAGATTAAAATAAGCTAATTAAAGAGTTTGGTTTATTTACCATATTGCTACCCTTAGTGGCCCACTACCTAGTGATGCTAGAACCTTGCATACTTGACTCAAAACATTTCCATCAGCCATTTCTCTTGAGCTTAGCCGACCATGAGAGGGAGAGAGTGAGAGAACTTGTCTTCCATCTTGAGTTGCTTGCTAATTGAAGAAATTGTTAAGGAGATTGCATATTTGAGCTCCCTTCTTGAACTACAAGACTAAAGGTAGCTCCATTGTCTTCTTGTTCATGTTTTGAGTTGATTGTTGCATGGTCCAGGTTAGATTGTAGAACTAAGTCATGAATTGGTTCATTGTTGTTGAATTGAAGCTTAATTGTTGCATGCATGTACATATATTGAAGTTTTGAGGTTGTAAGTCCATGTTTCCTCACATGCATGTCCATCTTTTGGTCATACTCCATGAATTCATCATGTTCTTGAAGAAATGAGTCCATTTGAACAAGCTTTGAAGGTTGAATTTGGTTTGAATCCATGCATGTTTGCATGTTCTTCATATTCTTGAAAATGGGTTTGAATATGGTTTTAATTGACTCACCTTTGGGGCTTGAATTCACAAATTGAGCTTTGAAACTTGTTATACATTGAATTTAGTTATGTTTTCCAGAATTTGGGCCCAAGAGGTCGAGTTTAGAGTGGTTGAATGCTTGGTTTGAGCTTGGGAGGCAAATCTGGAAATTCCAGATTTGGCTTCCTCGCTCGAGCGAAGGATTCCCCGTTCGAGCGAGCACCTTTGTCCAGGGCTCCGCTCGAGCGACCATCGCGCGTAAAATCACAGCATCCAGTATTTTTACTGTTTCGACAGACCGCTCGAGCGAAGGATTCCTCGCTCGAGCGAAGTCTTTGATTTTGGAAGCCCGCTCGAGCGAAGGAAGTCTCGCTCGAGCGAGGCTCCTATTTTCAGCAAACTTTGCAAAATGTTTTCTAAGTGTATTTTTGCATCCTCATCCCATCCTAGGCATTCTTAGGCCTAGTTTAAGGCATTTTAATGAGGATATAGATGTAGAACACACCAAGGCAAATTAGGGATTAAGTTATGATATTTCCCAACTGTGTAGCTTAGTGTGTGTTCAACCTGTGAACTGTGTAGGGTTGGCGACTGGGGAGACACGCTCTAGCATACCGTAGCCCAAACTCTGTGAGTAACGATTTTGTAAAGATATGTTCACAAATGATTATCTTCTGAACGACTGAATTGTACTGTTTTCTAAACTGATTTACTGTTAACTGAATGAATGTATGTCCTATATTCTGAACTGTATTGTGGCATCCTTAGCACCTACTGTTTACTGTTACTGTGACAGAATTCTCTGTCGGTTCCCTCGTGGAACCACTACTGTTTACTGATTGATGGCCATCGTTACTGCTCGGTCTTTAAGACCTACTGTTTACTGCTATGCTAATGGATGTACCACATATGACTGAATAACTGTTCTGACTTGAAAGACTGAAGTATTGTTTAATGAACTGCTTTCATTACTGTAAGGACATTTCATTCTTAACCTCTTTACGCATTATGTTATTCACTGGGCTTTAGCTCACTGTTTATATATATATGTAGGTGCTCAGCCACCAAATCGGAGCTAGGAGCGTGGGTTAGATTCCAGTTTTGTCAAGCCAGCCTTTGTGCCTCACTGCGAGGTTCCGAGTTGCCATGCTATGGCTTTGGGGTGTTTTGTTTGTTTTCCCCCGTCTGCCTCCATACTGTTTGGATTACTGTATAGACTGTTAGTTACTAACTGTACTGTTATCAAGGGATTAGGTCCCTGTACTGTGTGACTGTAAATTTTGTATAGACTGTACTGTTTGTATATGCATGAAAAATCTTTTTGGCATACAGACTGTCACAGCTCATTGGACATTGTTTAATTACTGTATTGGCTTCCGCCAGGCCCTGTACTCTGTTTTACTGTATTACTGTTAAGCAGGCCTTCGGTAATCTCGGATTACTGGTCGGTTACGGTACTAAACCCATAGGGCCGGGTTTGGGTCGTGACACCTACCACTCCTCACGCCAACCCCACTTCTTATGGGATCGTGTTTCACTAGCGAGAATTTTTAGGAGTGGATGCCTAACTAAATAGGACCATGCATTGACCAAGTTTGGCTTCTTGGACTTGTGTCCTCGCCCTGTTACATATCGGTCTGTGATTCTGCTCAGTCAGACGGGGTCCTACTCGGACTGCTCTGACCAGTCCAGCCACTGCTCAGTTTATGCAACTACTTTCCTCCTAGTGTGACCTACTACTCCTCACGTTAACCCCACTTCTTGTGGGATCATGTTTCACCAATACGGATTTTTAGGAGTGCATGCCTTACTAAATAGGACTATGCATTGACCAAGTTTGGCTTCCTAGACTTGTGTCCTTGCCCTGTTACTTACTCGGCCTATGATTCTGCTTAGTCAGACGGGATACTACTTGGACTGCTCTGACCAGTCCAGCCACTACTCAGTTTATGCAACTGCTTTCTAGTCCTACTTAGACTTTGAGCAACTATTGCTTGGTTGTAGCTCGATTTTTACCTCCCACGGATATGTCATCAATTTTTTTTGTTTCCATTTGGTATTATTAACTATGTGCATACTCTAGAGTTGGAAAACCAAAGCCCTTTTGCTAAGGAATTCGAACAATTGTACAGTGTAATATTTCATCATCGAGTAATCAACCTGAAGTGCCCAAGTATTAAGGGCGGTCAAAAATGGGATGTCTACAAGCGTATAAGTCATCCCTATCTAACATTTTAGGACTTGGTGATGTGCCTCCGACCCAATGATCAAGAGGTAGATTTTGTGAATAAAGCACGAAGGCTCGTGGATGTGATATTGTGAAAGCTCCAAGCTTATCCATTTTGGGACCAACTGTCCATTTTTATTGCACCAAGGCCCTTGCCTTGATATTTGTAAGCCCTTAGGGAATTTGTTTGAAATCTCTATCTTCTTCGACTATAATGACATCGCTCTAATTGTAATTCAAATTTAAATTGTAATATTTTGATTATAATTCAATGAGAAAGTGAGCTTTTTGTACTAAAGTTATTGGTGGATTTCATAGAAATAATAAGCGAAGCATTTTATTGATTCAGGATAGTGAAGTTAAACGTAAATGGGTAATTATTATTGCGTTAGATATTTTGGAGCGTTACAACTTGGTATCAGAGCTAACTAGGTTTGATACCTTGAGCTCATGGGATATGACTTGTGTTACAATGGATTTATCATGCTAGGAAGGGAAGTTAGTTCACCTTGTATGCCTTATGTGTTTATGTGACTATGTGGATATGGGGTTAAATTTTTAGGATACAACTCAAGCCTCTTGCATTCATCGAAATCCTTTTAGAAAAAAATTGATATGGTCGTTTGCACACCAAAATATTTTATTTAAAATAAAGTAAAAACAACTACTCTGTAGAATAATGGTTAAGATCAGGTATCGATCCACAAGGACTAATGATGAATAATTTAATTTAGAAATTTAGATTTATTTGTGAATATTTGGAATGAAAATTAAACTAATTAATTAAACAAAATAAAATAATAAAAATGAAATAAATATCTTAGAATTTTGAATCCACCACTAACCTCATAATTGGGAGTAATTGGTATTTAGAAAATCATTGATCTGGATACTGTGATGTAAGTTGATCAGAAATATATCGTCTAGAGGATTTATATATTAAAACCAGAAAGCCATGAATCATCTTCGCTTAGCACGGACCGTCACCACTAAACTACAGTTTGATGCAAGACCCATCTTACTAGGTATGACTCGTCTAACAATTTTAATACACAGTAGTGAAAATCATTGTATAACATGATTTGAATAAAATAGTTATTTTACAAAAAGATCTAAGAGTTATACAACTATATACAAATCAAATCAAAACTAAAAATACTAAAAACAGCCCAATTATTTGGTCAGGGCTTCATCTCTATCCTAAGACAAGAAAAGTATTTCCTAACACTCATTCTAATATTTACAAAATACATATTCCCACTCTTAGCCCTTACCTGGAACTAGAGCTCTCCCGCAAGCTCTGCTTCTTTTTCTTGTTCTTCTCTTTTTCTATTTATTGATAAAATATCCTACAAAAGAAAATAAACATAGTAATATAAATAATACACTAAGATAATATTTTATTATATATAATTAAGAGAGAGGCATGTGAGGCATGCTCTCTCTTTTATCTTTTTCTAAATTTTATTTATTTTATAATATATATAATATAATATTTAAAATATTAAAAAGTATTATTTATACTAATTTATGTAGAAATACCTAAAATATATACAAACACACAAAATCACACAAAATTGTAAAATAATACAAATTAATAGACTAATAAATCAGGACTTGATCAATGCTTTTTCCACCTAGAGATTTTTAGGCACAATAGGACGTGTCGATATCTTACGGGGGTGATCCCTATGTGCTTTATGTGACTATGTGTTTATGTGGCTTGTTTTATGTGAATTAAATGCATGTATAGTCTTATGTTAGTGTGTGTGATGTGTAAGGCAACGTGTGGGTATGTGAACCACGAATTTAATTAGGATGTCTAGAAGTGGAAGAGGCCATGGTAGACCTCGCCGAGGTGGTCGGTATATTCCAGCCCAACAAGAGATTCCCTCATCAAGAAAAGGGGTGGGTCAAAATAATGTGGTTGTTCTACTGGCCCAAGATGCAATGGGGGGTTAGCCCGAGAGATGACTGAAGCTCTTAGAGAGTCCATGGACATACTTAGAGTCGAGCAAGCAGCTAGGATCTTAGAGGGTGAAACTAGAGTCACGTTCTTGAAAAAAGAGTTAATTCATTCCATTCCGGCTGAGTTCAGTAATGGACCTAATCCAGTGAAAGCTGATGAATGGCTAGAACAGATTATCAAGTCCTCTAAGATTCTAGACATCCATGAGGGTGAGCTTTGCATGGCATTGGTGGCCTATCAATTGAAGGGAGAGGCAGGGCAGTGGTGGAAGTATGCCAAGAACCGCATCGATCACACTTGGGAGGCATTCACTTACGCCTTCTACAAGAAATTCCTCTCTCCCATTGCTAGGGAATGATTGAGGAGACAGTTTAAGGTGTTATTGCAGCTTGACACACTCGTGGCTGAGTTTGAGGCCACATTCATTAGTCAATCCCGCTTTGTACTCGAGCTTGTGGCGACTGATGAACATCAATGATTGGAGTTTGAGAAGAGGTTGAGGCCTAAAATATTGATGGAGGTGGTGGGCAACATGATTAGGGATTATGACCAGCTAGTAGAGGTTGCAGAACATGTAGAAATTATGATAGAGGCAGAGGAAGCGAGGCAGAAACTTAAGAGGTCAAGGTACTCAGAGTCCCGAGGTGATTCAGGGTCTTCCAAAAGATTTAGGGTTCTTCATTTTTTTTCAGTTGCTAGGGCAGCAGGTAAAGTCTTTTGGTTCTGTTATAGTGAGGAGTTTAGGGAGCATGGGTCAAAGCCATAATGCTTGTTATCGATGTGGCAAACAGGGTTACAAGGCTTCAGAGTGTGGCCAAAGATCAGGGCCATAGACACGGTCAGCTCATCCTCAGAGCCAGTCTCAAGGTAGGGGTCAGGTGCCTATATGTTATTAGTGTGGTCAGCCAGAGCATTTGAAGAAGTTTTGCCTACAGAGGTCATGGTTAGCCAGCATTTCAGGGTTTCGCTAGTCGAAAGGCTTTCAGATGAGTCAAGGTTAGAGGTAGTCTCACTAGTTGGCTCAGTTAGGCCAGACACCTAAAGCAGTACATGGGGCCACATTCACACAATCTGTGCAACAGGCCTATACCTCGAGAAATGACCAAGGGGAGTAGAGACCATAAGGATGGGTGTATGTCGTCACTGCATCTGAGCAGTCATCGTGACCATCCATTGTGAGAGATAATTATATTGTCTTAAATAATTGGGCCAATGTGTTGATAGATATTAGGGTGTCTCATTCATTCATATCATCTACATTCACATTTGTTTTGGGGTTAGAGGTGGACCAATTAGCATCTTCACTTCTGGTAGATTCACCAGTTAGGGGTCGAGTTGCATTGAGCAAAATATGTTGTAGTTGTGAGATTAAAGTTGTTGGATGTCAACTCTTGTTTGATTTCATCGTGCTGATATGTTAGGTTTTGACGTTATCCTAGGCATAGATCGGTTGTCCTTGTATCATGCCGCCATAGATTGTCATCATAGGAGAGTCACCGTTTATGCACTGGAGGGGGATTGCTTATATTTCTTAGGGTATCGGTGTGATATATCCGTACCACCATTATATGACCTATAGGGTTGAGGCGATCTTAATTTTCTTTTTGAAAAAACCTTTGCTGAAAAAGGTGGTATGGTTCGAGATACACTTCCAAGGGTGGTTTGTGAGTACCTAGATGTTTTTTAGGATGATCTTACCAAATTATTTCCTTATTATGAGGTCGAGTTTTCCATAGACTTAGTGCCGAGTACGGGACCCATCTCTATGTTCTCGCATAGGTTCGCATTGGTTGAGTTGGTTGTTTTAAAGGAGCAACTGCAAGAATTATTAGACATGGGCTTTATATGCCCTAGCATTTCACCGTGGGGAGCTATGGCTCTCTTTACTAAGAAGAATGATGATTTGTTGCAATTTTGCATCAATTACCGCAAATTGAATAAGGTAAGTGTTAAGAATAAGAACCTGTTGCTTAGGATATATGATCTTTTTGTCAAACTTAAGGGCTCCTGTTGCTTTTCAAAGATTGATTTAAGGTCAGGTTATCACCAATTGCGAGTTAGGGATGAGGATATCCCGAAGACGACCTTTCATACTAGATATGGCCATTATAAGTTTTTTGTTATGCCGTTTGGCCTGACCAATGCTCCCGCTATATTCATGGACTTAATGAACCGAATCTTCTAGAATTATCTTGGCAAATTTGTTGTCATTTTTGTAGACGACATTCTAATATATTCACATTGTGAGGAGGAGCATGAGGGGCATCTCTATATTGTCTTACAACTGCTCAGGGAACACCGTCTATATGCTATGTTTGAAAAGTGTGAATTCTAGCTCTCGTGTGGTTTTCAGAGATGAGGTCATCGTAGATTTCTCCAAGATTGAGGCAGTGCAAAAGTGGGGTCTACCTAAAAATGCTTTTGAAATTCACAGTTTCTTAGGTTACTATTGTTGTTTTGTGAAGAACTTCTCCACTTTAGTATCACCATTGACTAGATTGACCCCCAAAGGTGTGAAATTTGTTTGGAACAAGGCTTGTGAGAAGTCCTTTCAAGAGCAAAGCTTAGATTAACCACCACGCCTATTTTAATCATTCCAGAGTGAGGTTTGGGTTATATGGTGTATTACAATGCTTCTAGGAAAGGTTTAGGGTGTGTCTTAATTCAAGGGGAAAAGGTAGTGGCGTATGGTTCATGCTAATTAAAAACTCATGCAAGAAATTACCCAACTCACGACCTAGAGTTAGGCAGTGCTATTTTTTCTTTGAAACTTTAGAGGCACTACTTATATAGCTAGAAGTTCAAAGTATTCTCTGATCACAAGAGCCTCAAGTATTTGTTCTCCCAAAAGGATCTGAATTTCTGTTAACAGAGGTGGATGGAATTCATGAAGGATTACGATTTTGAGTTGCACTGTTATCCCAAGAAAGCTAATGTAGTGGCCGACACCTTGAGTAGGAAGTCCATGAGTACCATGGCTAGTCTTGCAAATAAGGAGTGAGAGATGATGGGCGACATCAGTGAATTTGACTTGCAGTTTGGCGAGTTTGCAAAACAGGCCACCTTATTCACAGTAATTGCATAACTTACACTTGTTACTTGAGCGAAGGAAGCACAACGTGGTGATCCATAAGTGGAGACTATCTGAGAGAAAATCTCTAACATGAAGGAAGAAAATGGTTTGAGTGTTTATGCCAATTTGAGCATTCGTTATCTTGATAGTTTGTTTGTCCCTGAGCCTATTAGAGACGAAGTTATTTGGGAATTCCATTATTCTCTCCTTGTGCTACATCCGGGACGTACAAAAATGTATCATGATCTTAGTCACCAATTTTGGTGAAGGGGTATGAGGAGGGATGTAGCCTCATTTGTCTTTAAGTATCTAACCTACCAACAAGTCAACGCCAAACACCAAAAATCCGCTAGATTATTGCAACCTTTACCAATTGTCGAGTGAAAGTAGGAGCATATCACTATGGATCTCATCTCGGGTCTTCTTAGAACACAAAGGGGTAATGATGCAATTTGGGTGATTGTGGACGAGCTAACTAAGTCATCCCACTTCCTTTCCATGTTTAGAAGGGATTCTGTTGAGTACTTGGCTGAGCTTTATATTTGAGAGATTATTTGACGCCACGGAGTTCCAATAAGTATAGTTTCGGATAAAGATCCTCGTTTCACCGCCTGATTGTGGCAGAGTCTCCAAAATGCTATGGGAACTCAATCGAACTTCATCATCGCTTATCACCCTTAGATTGATAGACAGTCTAAATGCACCATTTAGATTCTAGAAGATATGGTAAGGGCTTGTGTGTTGGACTTCAAGGGTTCTTGGGAGAGACATCTACTGTTAATTGAATTTGCTTATAACAACAGCTATCAAGCTAGCATTAGGATGTCACCTTTCAAAACCCTTTATGGGCGCCCTGTAGATTATCGATATGTTGGGCCGAGGTAGAGGACTCACCTATACTTGGACTGGAGTTGGTTCATGAGACCACCGAGAAAGTGACTCTCATTCGGAAGAGGTTAGTCATGGCTTATAGCAGTTAGAAGAGTTATACTGACCCAAGGTGGAGGCCATTATCCTTTGAGATTAGAGATCATGTGTTTCTAAAAATCTCTCCTAAGAGAAGTTTGATGAGGTTTGATCGGAGCAGAAAATTATCTCCACATTTTATCGGTCCTTTTGACATCATAGAATGGATATGAGAGGTTGCGTACCGTCTCGTTTTACCACCACAACTCTTCGAGGTACACGATGTATTCCATGTCTTTATGCTTTGTAAGTATGAGCCTAACCTTTCGCATGTGTTAAATTAGATGGACATTAAGGTAGATGAGGATGCGTCTTATGAGGAAAGACTACTAAAAATCTTAGAAGTCCAGAACAAGTATTGAAGGGTAAAACCATTCGGGTAATTAAAGTGTTATGGCGTTGCCATGGGGTTGAGGAAGCAACCTGGGAGCATGAGACCGGGCCCCATGAGAAATACCTGGATTTATTTCATGATATGTAACTTCTTTTCTTTCTTTATCCACTTCTTGTTGATGTAAGATTGATGCAAATGAATATAGCACACCACATGTAACGTTCTATTTCTTTCATATGTTCTATGTATCTTTTCACAAAAGTTATTTGTCTGCCATTTTGCATTGATAGTGATCTTGTGGGGATTGTATTATTGTGATGGTTGTTATTGCGTTGTGAGTTTAGTGCTATTCCGGGACAGAATTCCTTATGGGGAGAAGGTTGTGACAATCTATTTCTAGGGGACTGCTCTAGCGGTTATTTGATTGCTCAAGCGGTGATAGAGGACTCCCATTATGTCGTTCGGCAGACTGGGTGGAGAAGGGGAGCATTCGAGCGATTAAGTTATCGGTCGAGCATAGAGGGAGGTATCCAGTATCTTGTATTGCAAGCTAAAATGTTTAGAATTTAAGATCGCTCAAGCGATCTGCATGATATTAGATCCTTAAAAGTTGCTTTTTAGATCATTTCTTTCACCTTTTCTTTCTCTTTTCCTCTCATCTCTCCTAAACTCCAAAAACCCTTATTTTCACCCTCTAAATATCTCACTTTTTAGCTAATATTTTTGAGACTACAAACCATACAAAACACGAAGCTTATGTGGCAATCTTGATTCTCACCAACTGGATTTTGATTTCTTGAAGAGTTCTTCTAGAAAATAGCTCCATTACTCCCATTCTTGAGGTAGAGTTACTTTTAATTTCGTATCTCTTAGTTTTGAGAAGATTATGTGGTATTAGTTTGATTATGATGCTCTATGAGATGATTTTGTTGACAAAATGAGTTTTAGGTCTTAAAAAGGGGTTTTATCCAAATTTTCCAAAATTTTCAAATAAACCCTTGTTGATTATAGATATTGATGTTGAGAATTAACTCCTAAAGTAAAAGAATGGAAAAGCCCCAAATTTTTCAAAACCCTAGATTTTATTTTGATAGAATAATGATGATTTGGTTAAATTGATCCTTGAAGCTTGCAATTGGATGGATGGTAGATATAAATATGTAGAGATATAAGATTTGAGATTATTTTGATAATGTGTATTGAGAATTGCCATTACATACATCATGTGCATTACCAATTCTATCTTATGAACTCTATAATCTTTTGGAAGCTTGGAAATGTTGAAAGGAGGGGTAAATAGCGTGTGAGTCCAGGTAGTGAGTTAATTTTGGAAATGTTTTGTTGGCATTGGTACCTACGCAAGGAGTCTAGGTGCCCAAATGCCATGTCCTGAGCTTATCGCCGAACGAATGTGGAAAACGTTTTTGGGTGTCCAGTGGTCCTGCCGTATTAATAATTGGTAAAAGTAGAAAATTGGATCATTTTGGGTGCCCATCGCTTTGCTGTATTAATAGTCGACAAATGTGGAAATATTTTTAGTTATAAATCTAAGTATGTATATCATCGGGACTCCTACAGGGGATTTCATGGTGTATTTACCACCCGGTGTTGATGATTGGTTTAAGTTGAATAATGGTGCATTTATTATTATTTCATATAAACATGTTAATTAAAGTTTTTTCTTGGTTGGTAGTGCCATATGGGTATTTCAAATTAGATACTCTGTTAAATGTATCTCTATTGGATGTATAGGTCACTCCATCTAACATTTCAGGACTTGGTGATATGCCTTCAACCTAATGGTCAAGAGGTGGTTTTGTGAATGAAGCACGAAGGCTCATCGATGGAGCACAAAGACTCGTGGATGTGATATTGTGAAAGCTCTGAGTTTATTTGTTTTGAGACTGAGTGTCTATTTTTGTTGCACCAAGGCCCCTTGCCTTGATATTTGTAAATCCTTAGGGCATTTGTTTGAAATCTCTAGCTTCTTGAACTATAATGACATCACTTTAATTGTAATTGAAATTTAAATTGTAATATTTTGATTATAGTTTAATGAGAAAAGAGCTTTTTATACTAAAGTTGTCGGCGGATTTCACAGAAATACTAAGCGAAGCATTTTATTAATTCAAGATGGTGAAATTAAACATAAATGAATAATTATTATTGCGTTAGATATTTTGGGCCGTCACAGTTTATAATATCATATATATTGACCAACTTTGCTGCTTTTGGGTGTTTATATACAACACCAATGACTCAATGGTTATAATCATTTTTGAATGGGGGTTTATGTGAAGGTCTTAGTAGGTAAATTTATTATCTAGTAAGTCTTATGATAATTAATAATATTTTTTTATTAAATACTATTAAAAAAAATTATTAATTGTTAATTTTCAATAACAGTTTGAAAATTATCACAAAATTTTTTTAAGTTTTAGCGACAATTTAAAAAAAATAGTTACCAAAAGTCACTAATTTTTAATTTTTAGTAATAATTTGAAAATTTTATCATAGAAAAATATCACTAATTGTAAATTTTAGTAACAACTATTGAAAATCGTTATAAAAAAATCATTAATTGTCAATTTTTAGCGACATATGTAAAAAATCGTCACAAAAATTATTTTTAACGACAATTTCATTAGATTTATTTTCAATAAAACTTAATTGAAATTAAATCCAACTATTAAGATCCATTGATAAGTAATTCTTCTTTGGAAAAAGATTTGGTAACAATTAGTTATGACCTTAGTGGTAAAAGAAATTATTAGATGTTACATTCTTGTTTGGGTTTAAATGATATATATTGTTATTATTAATCAAATTTCATGTTTTATCGCCTCTACTACTTTCTAAAAAATGACTTGGATAACACTAATTTGTCGATATTCTTAAGATATGCTGAAATTATTCCGGAAAGTTTATATGTTTATGTAATCAACCAATTATATTTTGTTATTTTTTCATATTGTACTTATTTTTTTAAGGCAATGTAAATACACAACTCATTATTATTAAATGAGCACAATGCAATATTAAAATTCTTGAAAGAATTACAGCGTGGTTGGCTTAGTGGGTGACGATTGGAGCCTAGAGGTTTATTCCTTTCCAGATTTCAAGTTCGAATTCCCTAACTAGTAAATACATACCTTAAGGTTATGAACAGCAGGACATAAGCCCTGTTTTAGAAAGTTTATTCAGGCAGTAGGAATTTAGTCTAAAAAAATTCTTCAAAGATTAGATAATAACTCATGAAATGCGCCACTTAATCAGCAGAAACTACCAAAAACATGCGTGACTTGAAGTTGTTATAAAGTCAATTCAAGATTTAAGGTTGGATTTGGCACCTTTTAACAGTCTTTTGTTGATTTTCCTTTTTTCGTGAACTTTTTAAACAACTTCAAAGAAAACTTTTTATTTTAAAGTACAACTACTAGATTAGATGAACCTAAAAAAGTATATATTCGGTGAATTTTTTTGGATTTTGTCAAAAAAAAAAAAAAAAAAAAATTTGGATCCTTTTAGACTAGATGAGCTTAGAAAGCAAAAACATATTACAAATTTTTTATTTTTTATTTTTTTAAATCACTAAAGATACTAACGAATTAATTAATTAATTAATTTTTTTAAATATGACTTTTTTTTAACTATTGCCAAAAGTGAAAGTAAACAATGAAGAATATTCCAAGATAAAACAGTACTCCTGTAGTTATCTTTTTTTTTTTTTTTTCAAATGAAATTTTGTCATTAATAAGACATAAATGAAAAAAATTGAATCATGCAACATTGACTCAAACTTTAATGTCATATAATGTCATATCTAATAAAGAGCGTCTCATCCATCAATAAAACCATGCCTCCACTAAACTTTTGCTGTGGAAAATTTCCTTGCGTGTGGGTGGAGGAAGGGCTGTAAGTGATTTTTATTTGGGCAATTCACTTTACTTATATGGTATACGTCATTTGCAAATAATCTGTGTCGTTTAGAAATAACTAATTAATCTCGTGTAGTTTGTGGACAAAAATGTTTTACCACATTTCTCATCTAAATGACAGGATTATAAGGGATAAAGTGAAAAGTTTAGTGCAAAAGAGATGAAAATGATGAAGGCATTTAAGTCAAGTTGCAAGTTCCACTAAGACCATCTCCAACGGTGAATCAAAGTTGGTATCAGATTCAAATTTTGATGAAAAAGACACTTTTTTATGCTCCAACCGTTGCACCAGATTGATATCAAAATGAGATTTCAGCAAAAAAAGCATCAAACTGAGAACGAGACACAGATTTTACCAAATCACTGTTACTGACCGTTGAAAGAGGTACACCGGTCAACCTGCCGGTTGCCCGGCCGGTTGACCAACCGGTCAACCAGTAAAAGATTCAAACAGTTCAGGAAAAAGGTTCAAATCGTAAAAAAAAAAAAAAAAAAAAAAAATTTGCCTAACCGGTCGACCACCCGGTCGTCCCGAAAAAAGTTCAGAAAGTTCAAAAAAAAGTTCAGACAATTCGCGAAAAAAAAAAAAAAAAATTTTTTTTGCCTAACCGGTCAACCGGCCGGTCGACCACCCGGTTGTCCCGGGATAGATTTGGTAAAAGGTGAACCGTTGGAGTGAGTGGTATCAAATTGAGTGAAATGGGTCATTTTTGACTCAAATTTGGTGAAAAATTTGAGTCACCGTTGGAGATGCTCTAAGGATAATTTGTGGTGTATTTTAATCTACGATATTATAAGGTGTTGATTATTTCTAAATGACAAGAAAATTCTGTGCAAATGGAGTTGTGGAGGTCCTCTAAAAAGGGGGTCTCACTCATTTTTCAATTATCATAAGGCATAACTCCCCTTCACACCTCATTTCTTTATATTCTTTCATACTAGGGCGCAACTCCACTTCATACCTCATCTCTCTATATTCCTTCATACCTCTCTTGTGGGGTTTACTCCGAGTACACATATGATCTGAACAGCCTATTTTATAGGTTTGGTAATAAAGGTAATTTATAGAAAAAATTAGCTTGATTGGACAAATATAAAAACATGAACAATGATTTAAGTTTACAATACATGGATAGTCATTTTATAAAAAAAGTACGATTTGTTTATGTTTTTATAGTTATTTGGTGAAACTGATGTTTTGTATGATTAACTTTTATTGCGAGGTCTATTAGATAGATGGTTCAGATCATTTGTGTGTTAGGACCCACAAGAAAGGTATAGAGAGATGAGGTATGGAGGGGAGCTTGTTCCATTATGATATGCTATGGTCTATATGGTTTTATTTATAGGGTTAATTGGTGAAAAGTCCAATCTAAAGATAGTGTGGGGCATTAGATCCAAGGAAAATTTTTTTTGGGTGATAAGGACATTTGTTGATCAAAAGTACATTACCACCTATCTGTTTAAATCTTTTTTTTATTTGTTCAATTTTTTGAACCTATGTGTTCTAATTTGTATCTTTATGTTGAAATTCATCAAGCATATTTTCATTATTTGTTGAAATTCACCAAGCTTATTTTTCCTATCTATTGAAATTCACCAAGCCTATTTCTTTTATCTATCTAATTTGAATCTACCTGTCCTTTTTTTGTCTGTTTAAATTGAATCTATTTATCCAAAATAATTTGGACAGATAGGTGATTCTCAAAGTGAAAAAAATAGACACATATAACCACAAAAATAGGTGACTCTCAGAGAACACACAGATAACCACCTCACCAAACAGAGCTTCAAAGATTAGAGATGAAGCCATCGTTAATCTATACTCATTATTAACAATTTTACACAAAAATTGATATACTCCCTCCGTCCCAAAATATTGTTCCCTTTTGGGGAATCCAACTTTTTTTGGTAGTACACTTATTGCATTTGAAAAAAGTTAGTTTTCCAAAATTACCCTTTTGATAGTACATTTTTTGGGAATATCAATGTCATAATTGTATTTTTTAAATTGTTTATTAGTTTAAAAGAAGGGTAAAATAGGAAATTTACATTATTTTTGTACTTGATTTATAAAGAGGGACTAATATTTTGGGACAATGAAAAATGGAATAAGGGACTAATATTTTGGGACGGAGGGAGTAATAATCATCATCATTCCCTGCTCCAACGATCGCTATTCATATTTGGAATTGAGAAAAGCCAAAACTACACAACAAACACAAAGAAGAAGAACTAGTGCTTGTGGGAAGAGCTAATTGTTTCGTTGTCATTCGCAAATGCGCAAGAGCAGGGGAATACAAAAACATCAATAAAATTCATTCACCACCACTCGTTGGGATCGAAGGAATTGCTTTTGTGACGTCCCAAAATTTAAGATCCATCTTAAAATTACTGATCATTTATTATCTTCTAATTTCATTACATGGTGTCAAAATAAATAAAATAATGTACAACAATCTCATAAATTGCAACATCCCCAATTTTATTTACTTGAATCCATTACCAAATCCTTCATTTAAATCCATTTTCCATAGAATAATTGCAGAAGCAATAATAATTAATAAATAATAATATTCTCTTTTGTATACAATGATGAAATGTTCAAATACAATAAGTACAACAAACGCCCTTAGGCTAACATTGAGAATTTCAAAATAAAATAACTATAATGAAAAGAATAATAACACATTGGCATTTCACCTATGAGTAACCAATCTCAAATCATCAACAACCTAACTTCTTGAATTCTCAAACGAGGCAACAAACTCCACATCTGAAAAATGGTTTAACGATTGGGATAAACACAAAGGTCTAATAGGGATTTAAAATGATTCAAAATAATAAGATCAATAGATATATGTGATCATGAATGCTTTCGAATGCTAATTAGATAAAGAATGTGTCCTTTTATACCCCAAAATATTGTACATAAATATATAATTTTTTCCAAAAATCCGATTGTAACATTTTAAGAAAACTCCTTTCTTATCTTTTCATCTTATCATTAATTTGAAAGAATTATTCTAATCTGTTTTACTTTAGGAAAAGTATTTTTACCAATCAATTACACCTACCCATTCTATCATTTAGCCATAACAATTGTTGCATAATTGAATGTCTACTTACTATATATTCCATATACATCAATTACACACACTGACATATATTATATCATCTAACCACTAAAATAGTCCAGTTCTTTATAAGACAATTCCAAATATAGATAACACTAATTCATTGACACACATTCCCTATCTATCTTAGTATCATCAAAGAAACTTGATTTAAACTAGTATCATAATAGTATTACATTTCTTACATTTACTTGCTCACACTACGGAATGGTGAAGGGCACCTAAAAGACAAATTTCTCCACATTTGTCGGCTCGATACGGCAGGACCGGTGGACACCCAAAATCATTTCCTACATTTGTTGGACATCAAGCTCAAGACAGGGAAATTGGGCACCTTTTTAATTCCAAAACAATGCTGACTTTAATGAAAAATCAATTCCACAACACGATTTACCAGGTGCTAATTGGAAGGTATCATAACCTATGTTAACGCACCACATTTTACCGATGGCTAGCTGAAAGGAAAGTGGAACCTCCATATAGCCCCAATAGTTTACACGCTTTACCGGGTGCAAGCTGGAAGGTAAGTGAACCCTATCTCAAAGCACCACACTTTATCGATCGTTATCCAGAAGGGATGCAGAACCTCCAACCACACTTTACTGGGCGCCAACTGGAAAGAAGTGGAGCCTACCTTAATGCGCCACGCTTTACCAGTCACAAACCAAAAGGAAATGGACCCTTCGTATCGTTGAATAATTTCCACAACATTCAGAATTAAGTAATTACTCAACAACACGTAACACACCTATTCTACAGCAATCAATGTCATCCTCCACTGACGACTAAAGACAAAACCTCTAAACACTTAATAATATGAGTTCTTATACATTGAACAATGTGAGTTTTCATAACATTCCCACACTTCAATATCATCACTCTTTTTTGAGAATTAGATTAATAACCATAATATCACATACTTCTCATAAGTTACTTTACTAATATCAAATAATCAATTTTCACATACTTCTCATAAGTTACTTTACTAATATCAAATAATCAATTTTCACAAAAATTAATATAACTCTATAATCATGAACTCATAAACTTATTTCATTTCTCAATATTATTAAACAAATAGAAAATACGGCTTTTTATAAATTGTATAAAGATGTTCCAATAGCTTAAAATTTCCATAATCCACAATAAATCACAAATCCAACTTCTTTATTTCAAAACCCTAACTTTCTCTTGCCTGTAATTTCAAAAATCTCTTTCAAACTTACGTTTTTATGCAATAGAAAATTCCACACATCTATCTGTTTGAAAATATGGAAGAGAAACAAGGAAAGAAAATGGTTGAGAAAAGACCCACAAAGTGATATTGAGGAAAACACGATCTAATCTATTCAAAATATTGATCTTGCCCTGCTCTACGTTTTTGCCTCAAGAACTAGGGGTAGATTTTTAGTGAAAATAGATGAAATCTAAGTTGGAAAAACTTAGAGGGTCGAAAATGGAGGAAAGAGAGAGAAGGCCACAAAGAGACTTTTAAATTGCTGACTTCGAACAGACCGCTTGAGCGGTGAAACATCCGCTCGAGCGTGAGAGACATAAGACCGTTCGTGTGAAGAAAACGAACTCCTAGTATTATAGACTGCAGAACAAAATACTAGATGACCCAAAAGACCGCTCAAGTGCTCAAACCTGCACTCGAGCAAACTAAAATTTTTCTCATTCAAATGCCTACAACAATATTTCTAAATGTCTTACCTAGATGCATAATTTGAAGTGAAAAGAAAAAATAACAAAAGTGCCCTAAGGGCTTACATCTTTCAAGGCTAAGGCCTTGATTACAAAAAAAAATATAATTCTATCTCGAGCAAGTAAGTTCAATAGCTGTAAACAAAAATAAAAAAGTCAAAATGAGCTTTCGTGTTCCATCTAGATCTCCACTTGCTCCTCAACGGGGTGGGGACACATCATCATAACATGGAAATTTGAATATCCAATCCATAAAATGAAGTGATCTTTGGCGTACAATAAGAATAATCTTAACACAATATATAAATGTTCATTATGATTATGATCATGCAATGCAATTCTATGCACAAGACTCGTGACTTTTTTTGAAAACCAATGTCGATGTATAATTTCAAACCCATGTTTGACTCAAACACTTGGAACATTATTATACCTTAGAAATCCTTTTTGTGATAAAAATTCATAATGTGTGTCTCAAAATGTTCCCACATTACTGAGCACCAAAGGACAATTGGGCACCTATCATATTTTTTTCAAAACCATTTCCACTTTTATCGACATCAAGCACGGAGGGGCAATTGGACACCCATTACATTTTGAAAACATTTCCGCATTTATCGGCCACTGAGCACGAAGGGGCAATTGGACATCCAACAATATATTCAACAATATCCCCCACATTTATCGACATCAAGCATGGAAGGGAAATTGGGCACCTCAACACACACAATGTGTTTTCAAAATCACACACACTTTTAAATAACTTGACACTTGATCCAAAACCATGAGAATGCAATGCATGAGTTTACAAATGTTATGATTTGCCTAGGGTTCAATTTCCATCTTACAATAAATCACATGATAACCTTCATTGATAGTCAAAGGATTAACTTCTATCAAGACATTAAATAACTAACAACATTGTCATCATCATTATCATCACCTACATCTCATTATTTTCAAACATATCTCTATTTATCAACATCCTCCTAAGTTATTCATCTTGGTTTCATGTCATCATCATTTCCATCATCTTTTATTTATAGAAATTCATCTTTCATTGACAATATTGTATGTAAACAAAATTATTGTATTTCCATAACACAACAATTTCCACCATTATCAACAATTTAAACTAAATCAAATCTCTATGTGATTCCAACATTCCCAAGTTCTTTTAACATAAAATCAATCTTAATTTCACTATGAAACCTTAATTAGTTTGCAAATTCTCTTTTAAACAAATCTCAAACCTAGAGTTTTAGAGAAGTTGGGGGTTTTCCTCTTTTTCTACATCATCTATTCTAAAATGAACAATTTAACACAACACACTCAAGATCTATACAAAACATTTCAAAGGGTTGAGCTAAAACCCCTTTTTATACATTAACACATTTATATCCAAAAATCTCTAACTCATACAAACTCATTACTACAAAAATATTACATAATCATACCAAATCATAGATATATAGAATTAAGAGAACACTTACCTCAACGATGAGAGTGAATGGGTGAAGATCCAAACTTTGACGGTGATGAAAATGTGATCTACTTGGCTCAAAATGTAGCCCTTGGCAATCCACGCGTTTAGTTCTTAAGAACTAGGGTGAGATTTTGAATAAAAAGAGAAGAAATCAAGGTTTAAATGACCTTATGGCCTAACAATGGTGGAATAAGAGAAGAGAGAGAGAGAGAGAGAGTGTGTGTGTGCGCGCGCGCGTTTGTGTGTGTGTGTGAAAAAGTGAGGAAAAAGAGAGAAAAAAGGGCCTTTGTACTCATAGATTTTTAGAAAGATCGCTCGAGCACTCATTCTTACACTAGAGTGGTGAAGACAAATTGAACTGATTGCTCGAGCATTCATTCTTGAGCTCGAGTGGTGAATTCGAGCTCCCAGTATCGCAAGCTTGTAAAAGACTGCTCGAGCGTTCATTCTTGCGCTTGATCGAAATTTGAAATTCAGCTCAGGTGCTAATTTTTCAAACAGACATAGCTATCTTGTTTGAACTCTTTTTTGGGTTATTCTTGTGTCTAAATCGAAGCCTCAAAAATAAGGTTTCCAATGGTTCTAGTCTTATATCAAGAATCAAATTGTGAAAAGAGAGAAAATGATAAAAGAGTGATGACTACTCAAATGACAATTATTCGAATCAATATTTTTGGTTCAATCCTACTTTACCATCACGATACCACATCGATCAATACTCTAATGTCACTCAAGGAGTCTCTAATTACAATAATAAGAGAGTCAAAAGCAATCCCACTAGTCTAAGGAATATGAAGTGTTACAACTGCAATCACCACTACCATGGTGGTGGTTATTATTGTCGGGGTTATAGTATAGTGGCGGGGAGAAAGGAGGAGATAAAGAAAGATTTGGGTTTATGAGGAATGAAGAGGTAAATGATATGTCTTTATGGACTCATTTACCATTTTGGAAATAGTGTATCGAATGATTTGCCATCATTTGGCGGCAAATCACTCTTGCAATGGCCTTCGTCTTCTGATCCGTTCTTTGATATAAAGGAAATTGAGGCCGCATGTGAGAAGACTATGGAGGCAACTTTAAGGAAGTTTCGTTGATGGATTTAGGTGGGTGGTGGAAAGAAAGGAGGGGTAGAGGCAATCAATGGCATTAGGGCTTGAAGAGGAAAAAGAGAGAGAGTGTGGGTTTGGGGAAATAGGATTAAATAGATAGTTATTTTTGTAAGGGACTATCCTTGTGGACTTAAAAATGTTTTTTTTTTTTATTACAAATAATAGGATACTAGTGGGTTAGTAAGTTAGATTACAATGAAGGGCCATAGTCCATTTGTCTGCTCAAACTTTGAACCTTTTACATTCTCATTGTCCCAAGGGACAGTTACATAGACCATTGGGCCAACTATCATGTCTACAAATAATTGCATATTGAATACTTATCAAATGAATGCATATGAATGCAATCCTCAATTTTGTTCTACAAACTCTGAATGCTCAAATGGACACGTGTGTGAGACATTAACTTGTGGTCTTATACCACTTTGTCATGATCCGAACCCACCCCTAAACGTTTGGATCATGATCGGCCAGTAAGCATGAGAACATCTACGGTATCAGACAGAAGTTCAAAATAATAATTAAATATAAGGGGCCTGAAGCATAACATAAAATTTGCATGTGCTAATGTAACAATCCTGTTACGTAAAATACTTTTAATTCTTTAATTTTGCATGTGCTAAAGTGCTTAGTGTGAATTTGAATGCTAATTAAGTGATTAATGTGTTTTCTGGATGCATATTTGTCAATCGTAGGAATATCTGTTGTGATTGCTATTATGATCCGAAATTAAAGGCTTTAATGACGTCAGAAATCGAAATTGAGTAGTTTATTGTGATTAGCATAATTTTTAAAGCATAATGAGAGGTTTGATAAAATTTAATTCAGTTTAAATTAATTAGATTAAATTGATTAGAATTAAGTGGGATTAATTAACCTTAAGCATACTTAATTAGTCTAAGTTAATTAAGTATATATATATATGATGAGAAGGTGATTAGGCTCATATTTACACTCAAAAAAATTATGAAACTTCATTCTAGAGAGAGTGAGAGCAAGTTAGAGAGAGAGAGAAGCAAGAAAACTTAGAGAATTGTTTGAAGAATTCAGGGTTTGTAAAGAGGAGTTCAAGATTTTGCTAGGATTAGTACAATTGAAGGCTCTAGGATCATTCGCAAGGACGTGTTAGCAACTGAATCACTGTGAGTAATATCTTAGTAAAGATATTTTGTTATATGGTATTTTCTTAAATGCTTTTATGGTAAGTCTAGGAACTTATGATTTTTAAATATGAATGAGACTTCGAATGCTTCAAATGTTACTTTTGAATTTGTTTTGATAAATATTTAAGCATGATGGTGTAGACACACCATTTTTCACCGCCCATACGACTTGGACACCATTGCATGCACACTCGATGATGAGGTTATATGCTCGCCAAGTGCTCGAAGTCCTCAGCGGAGTGCCACAGCTTTGAGCCTTTCAAACCCTACACCCTTGTTGCCTAATTCTTGGACTAAGCCTTGGTCCTTTAAGCCTACAACTTCTGGTGGCCTGCCAGCCACCTTTTGGGGCTGTCAGCCATCACTTTTGGGCTGCTGGCCACTGATGTGGCTTGCCGGCCACCACTGATGGCCGGCTGGCCACCAGTTTCTTTTGCAGATATTTTGTGACAGCTGTGCTACCTGTTTGCACAGATGCATGCATCTTCACTCACATGTAGGGCTGGATATCCTTGAGGAGAATTCATGTTTTCTATATATATGAGACCCCTCTCTCATGTTTTAAGGTTAGAAAATTTTGAGATCAAAGTTTTTCCTCTCTCTCTAGCAAATCTCTACACTTTTGCCTACAAATCCTTAGCCTTTGCCTACACACCCTCAACCAAATCTTCTCATCTTTGAGCTGAGGCATTTTTGAGCTTGGTTTGAGCTCTTGAAGAGTATGTTGCCTTGGTTTTGTTGCTTGAATTGCTTCTTCTCTTCAAGAGGTATAAGGCTTTGTCCCTTTACTTGCTTTTTCTACTACTGTGCTTGCTATTTTCCAACTGATTTTGGGCTATAAAACTTCTGTATTTTTGGGCTAAAACTTGGGTTTTAAGGCCATTAAATGTTGAGGGGTGTTCTACCCTTCTTTGTACCTTGTTTTGGAGGCCTTTGCTCTTGTGTTTCCCACCCTTGTACTATATTTTTCTAAGCTTTTAAACATTGATTTTCAGAGTTATTTTAGTGGCTAAAATCATGTTTTGAAGTCCAAATTTAGAGGGGTTAGCCTCCCCTCCTTGTGTCTTGCTTACTAGCCTAGTTTGTGCCATGTTTTAGCATATTAATCTAGACTTTTTTTTAGCTCAATTTCAGCATGTTTTAGGACTTATTTTAGACTATTTTAGCACTATTTTGGGCTGTTAGTTGCATTTGAGCTTTGTTTTGCATGCTTGTAGTGTAATAGTCCTCATGAGTTTGGTGTTATAGGCCTTAGACACCATCTCATTTGAGTTGATAGCATTTATTTATGTTTTTCTCACTCATTTTCAGCACTAATAATCTCTGTAACCTCCCTCTTTTCTTGGTCTTTTGTTTTTCTTTGAAAGTGGTTCAAACTATTTGTTTGTTTAAAGCATGAGATTGGGGTATCATGCTTAATGGTTTAATCCATTTTGGAGTCCATTACCAACGGTATAATGTCTCTTTCATGCCTAAAACAACTCTTGGTTTGAGCCCTCTTTCCATTAGAGGACTTAAACTCACCATTGGACTCAATTGATTAAAGAATCGTTGGTACTCTAAACTTGAGTAATTAAAACTTGGAACTAAAGTGGTGAAGGATAATAATTTGGCTGTGTTCAATCAGACGTTAATTGAACACATGGAAGCTTGAACCATTTCATACTCATTAGTGATGAAATGATTCAAGGTTCCAAGGTTACTACTTCATGATAGGGGGTGGTTTTGAGAGTCTCGTTTCATTGCATTTATTGAACTTGCATACTTGGTTTCATATGCCATCATGCAATGAAATTGCTTGAGTTGATGGTTTATGAACCAAGCTCACTACTCCTTGGATTTGTTCATGAAAATGAGGGGTGAGTTGTGTAGACAACCCTTGAAAATACCCTGTATATGCTCTGTTTGTCCTTTGTTGCAGCAAGGAGAACTAGGTAGCAGTGGCTAGCAAGCCACTTTCCATGGCCGGTAGGTGGCCAGCAGATCACCTTTGATGGCCAGCCGGCCATCACTGGTGGTCGGCAGGCCTCATCATTAGCCGGTCGGCCAGCTACTGATGCAAATTTCAGCAGCATGTTTGTAAGGCCGAGCAAAGTTATTCTGGAAGTGGGCAACAATATATGTGTTCTATTGCGCTATAGAGGCTCTCCGGAAGCAAAACAGTGGTCTTTTCGGAAGGAAACCGAGCATCCGCATGAACATCCCACGCATCCCAAGGCAGAGTAGTTAGCTTAATATTTAGATTGTTTAGCTTGCTTACTTCTTTTAATTACACTTGCATTGTAATTATTTAATTAGTTAGTTAACTAGTTAGTTAATTCAATTGTTGTAATAATTAGTTAAGTAGTTTAACTAATTTCATTTTGTTCTTTAATAATTAGCTTTAATAAGTTAATTTATTCATTCGGACTCTCCTTCGTGAGAGTGCAATGTAATAAAGTGTATGTCTTCCAACCCCATGTCTTTCTCCCTTTTATTTACTAGCTTATGATGGTTAGTTTAGGGACATCACGTTTTGTTTAGCATTCTCATGCTTACATCCATTTGTATTGCATGCATCGAGGCTCGATTCATCATTCTAACTGCATTGTTAGTTTAATACTCCTTTGAATACGTGCTTAGACTACATGCTATTTAATTGATTCATATGTCATATTAGTAGTCGAGCCTATTTAGTTGCATATTGTATGTGTTGCATTAGTCATCTCGTATAGTTAGGATCATGCATTTTTCTAACTCATTTCTCTTGTGGCTTGGAGTACTAGGTGAGCCTTTACTCGCTTTAGCATATCACATGAGTGTGAGTGTTTCCATGTTAGCATGCTTGCCATGAGGCTAATTGCTTAAGTAATAAATTGTTTGAATGCCTATGGATGAAGGCTAGTTGCTTGAATTGGAATAATTTGAGCAATGCTCATATACAATCACTTTTTTAAGTGGTACATATTTCGAAATAATTTTCAAAACAAACATGACTCAAGTGTTCCAATTCTTGCAAAGTTAGTCTGTACTTGTGTGTGCGCATCACATAGTAATGCTAGCTTAAAAACCGAAACAAGAGCATATAATGTTGATAAAAATCATATCATGATTAGTAGAGACCGATCTTTGATCGGGCGAGCGGGGCTGCTCAAATGCATTCACGACCTTCCCCCCTTGTATCTAAGTTTCCGAGCTGAGACAATCTTGGTGATGATGGACACGTGGCCTTTGGCACGAGTCAAAATTAAACCAAAACAAAAAATATTTAGGTGGCAACTCTGTATCTGGCAAAGCAATCCAATTTTGGCATTTTTTTATTCAAAATCGATTTTCCAAAAGATTTGCTAGATTTGGACTCTTTGGTGTTTATCAATTTCACATTGCACTTGTGAGATTAGATTTAGAACCGTGAGAGTCCGAGCTGTAGGACTTATTTCGAACTTCCGAAAGGGGGGCGCGAAAAAGTCGAGCTACAGATTGACCCAAGGTCGTTTTGCAAATAATGGACCCGAGGTCATTTTGTAAATGATGGACCCAAGGTCATTTTGCTAATAATGAATCCAAGGTCATTTTGTATATGATGGACCTAATGTCGTTTTGCATATGATAGACCCAAGGTCATTTTTTGCAAATAATGGACCTAAGCTCGTTTTGTAAATACCCAAGGTTGTTTTGCAAATCATGGACCCAATGTTGTTTTGTATATGATGGACCCAAGGTTGTTTTGCATATGAGTTGGACCTGAGGTCATTTTGTATATTTGTCTCAATGGACCTAAGGTTGTTTGTATATGGATATATTGGACCTAAAGTCATTTTGTATGTGAATATGTTGGACTTAAGGTCGTTTTGTTCCTTTGATATGCTTTATGCACGATGGATTGGACCTGAGGTCGTTTTGATTCGTTATGATTTCGTAAGTCTGTTATGAATGGCAATAACATTCCACATGTGTTAAATATAAGTATGATTCATTTATATACGAATCTCATTCATTAACCTCTTTACTTTGATGATATTCACTGGGTTTTCGCTCACTCTTTATATATATATATATATATTGTATGTGGGTGAGCAACCGGTTTCCCAGCCTTAGAGTCTGCTCAGGAGAAGCTTGTGGTTTTGAGATGTCAACCTTGGAGTGCCTCTTCTTAGAGGCTTTTGTTTTTTTGGTTTTGATCTTTTACTTTCTTTTGTTGGTCATGTTTGACCATGTCTGTATATGAGTTTTGGTTTTGTATGGTTATGATAAATGTATGATCTTGGATATGTGAGATCTTTTTATATATGTATGGGTGTGAGTTATTGTTATTGTTATTATTATTATTATTATTATTATTATTATTATTATTATTATTATTATTATTATTGTTATTATTATATATTTATAAGATGTTTTTGTTCATGCCATTATGCACAAGCTCATTGGACAAATTTTATATTTGTGCTTCCGCTTCTGGCCCCATCTAATTAAATATGATTGGATTTATGTCTGAGACCGTAGGTAATCTCATGATTACTGGCCGGTTATGATCCAAACCTTTAGAGGCGGGTTCGGTTCGTGACAAAGTAGTGTTAGAACATGAGTCGATAACTCACACACTTGTCCAAATAAACAATAAGGTGTCTAGAAAAGACTTAAGGTGTATTCATCTGATAAGAACATGCTTGTGTGCATTGAGAATATGTGAATATATGAGATATGAATTGTTGTGCCTATGTGTACGAGCAAATTTTTGTTTTTGTTATAAAGCAAGTTTATATAGATAATGGTGAGAACAAGAGTTGACGAGCTAGAAGTGTCCTCCACTGCTCAATTAGACAGAATGGAGAGAATGATGCAATACATGACAGAAAGTCTGAGACAGCAACAACAACTACCGTTACGGTAAGAACCTTCGCCACCACCGGTGTAGGAGCATCAAGTGAATGTTTTGAAAGTAATAAAATATGTTGAGGTGTTAGATCGAGCGCTAATATCTGAAGCTAACATGAATTGATCTTCTGAATGGAAAAAAAAAAGAGACAAATCTCTGATGTGAACAAGGAATTCTAAACGAATAAGAAATCAAAGTCAAAAACATCTAGGCAAGATGAACTCGCTCAAAGAAATAGTTCAACACCGATTTGTTCAGAATTTGGGAAAAAGCACTGAGGGATTTGTTCCTGAATTTTTAGGACTTGTTATAGATATGGTAAAATGGGTCATACGGCAAGGAACTGTCCCCGGACTGAACAAAATAATAATTGGAACAAGAGCATATAATGTAAATAAGAATCACGTCATGATTAGCAGAGGCCAATCTGTGATCGGACGAGTGGAGTGTTTAATTCATGACCTTCCCTTCTCGCACTTAAGTTCCTAAGCTCCAGACACTTTGGTAATGACGGACACGTGGCCTTTGGCACGAGTCATGGGTTTACTAAATTTTTCAAAAATATTTAGCTGGCGACTCTAAAATCTGGCAAAGCAGTTCATTTTTTGCATATTTGATTCAAAATCGATTTTCCAAAATAATTACCGGATTTGGACTCATTTGTGTTTATCTATTTCACATTGCACTTGTGAAATCAGATTCAAAACCACGGGAGTCCGAACTGTAGGGTTAGTCGCATCCGAAAGGAGCACGAAAAGCAAGTTACAAGTGTGAGTTTGAATGCTAATTAAGTGATTAATGTGTTTTTGGATGCATATTTGTCAATTCGTAGGAATATTTGTTGTGATTTCTGTTATGATCCGAAATTGAAGGCTTTAATGGCGTTAGAAATCGAAATTGAGCAGTTTATTGCGATTAGCATAAATTTTAGAGCCTAATGAGAAGTTTGATTAAAATTTAATTCAGTTTAAATTAATTAGAATTAAGTGAGATTAATTAACCTTAAGTATGCTTTATTAGTCTAAGTTAATTAAGTATATATATATATGATGAGAAGGTGATTAGACTCATATTTACACACAAAAAAATTCTGAAACTTCATTCTAGAAAGAGAGTGAGAGAAAGTTAGAGAGAGTGAAGCAAGAAAACTTGGAGAATTGTTTGAAGAATTGAGGTTTTGTGAAGAAGAGTGCAAGATTTTGCTAGGATCGGTACAATTGAAGGCTCTAAGATCACTCACAAGGATGTGTCAACAATCGAATCACAGTGAGTAATATCTTAGTAAAGATATTTTGTTATATAGTATTTTCTTAAATGCTTTTATAGTAAGTCTCGGAACTTATGATTTTTAAATATGAATGAGACTTCGAATGTTTCAAATGTGACTTTTGAATTTGTTTTGTTAAAGATTTAAGCATGATGGACCCAAGGTCATTTTGTAAATGATTGGCCCAAGGTTGTTTTGCAAATAATGGACCCAAGGTCATTTTGTATATAATGGTCCCAAAGTCGTTTTGCATATGAGTTGGGCCCAAGGTCGTTTTGTATGTGAATATGTTGGACCTAAGGTCGTTTTGTTCCTTTGATATGCTTTATGCATGATAGATTGGACCCGAGGTCGTTTTGCTTTGTTATGATCTCCCTAAGTCTGTTAAGAATCAGAATAGCTTCCGCATGTATTAAATATAAGTATGATTTATTTATATGTGAATTTCATTCATTAACCTCTTTACTTTGATGATATTCACTGGGCTTTCGTTGACTCTTTATATATACATATATATATGTATGTAGGTGAGCAATCGGTTGCCCAGCCTTAGAGTCTGCCCAGGAGAAGCTTTGTGGTTTTGAGATGTCAAACTTGAAGTGTTTTTTCGTAGAGGCTTTTGTTTCTTTTGTTTTGATCTTTTACTTTCATTTGTTTGTCATGTTTGACCATGTCTGTATATGAGTTGTAACGCCCCAAAATAAATGCCGTAAATCCATTCAAGACCAGATGTAAATAACAATATGAATCAGAGTATAATGTTCGTTCATTTCATGAGAGTTAATACTACAAAAGAGTTTAGCTAAATAAATGCCCTATAGGCTTACATCTTTCCAAGGCCTTGCTTGGTTACAATAAAAACGGATAAAAATCCAATACATGTAAAGCCCTTGGCATGGTTCAAAACAATAACATAAAACACAAAAGAGAAGCCTTTGCTCCAAATCCCTCCAAGCTAAGTCCTTGGTGGGGGCATATCATCAGCACCTGAAAATGATTTTCCCAAGTAGAGTGAGCCAAAGCCTAGTAGAAACAATCTAACACATTATATGAATCTTAACAAATATATAAGTATGATATGCATATCCCATGCCCGTGATAAAATCGTTTATAACTCTTTTACAAAACCATGCCATGCCAAACTTTATAACTTAATTCATTTTGTTCTCATTTCGTAAGTCATTCACCATTCCATTCAAACAACGAAACTGAGGGTACAACTCAGTGGGTCTCTAACCAACACAACCATTATACAAATACTTCCATTTTGCCATTTTACAGATATGTTGTCCGCAGAAATCGGCACCTATGTATATGCGTGGTTTTCGGAACTTTCACCCTGGACACACATGCCAACTTAATTCAATGGAGTCCATCTCCTTTCTTCTCCCAAATATCATACATTTACAATGTATTAAAGACAATCATATTCAATGACAACGAATAAGTGATTAGTTTCAATTTGTCTAATCCTCATGCAATTTCTACAACAATCATACATATCCTCCACCAATAACCCAAAACAGATATTTCTGAACAGATATATAATCTTCAAGACAAATAAATTATCCAAATTTTCATAGGTGAAAGGTAATACATATATAACTCCACCATTTATCTAAACATCCATCCAATTTCATAATCCCAATACCAATTTCATTTATTTATACAAAATAACCATTTGAGATACTTTAGAGCAAAACTCTCTTTTCTTTCAAAATCCATCATGATTATCAAAATCAACAAATTTATTACAGCATAACCTCTCATCTACTCCCATAACCATTTTTAACACATACATTTGAAAACTCTTCTTTTGATTTTAAACCAAAACCCTAGGTTTATTCAAAATCATCATAAACTCTAATATTCCTTACACATCAAAAAATAACTAAGTTAGAACTCATAGAAGTGTATGGAAAGTCCCTACCTCAAAGCTAAAGATCAAGGCGAAAGTAGAGAAACCGCAAATGAACCGAAACCCACTTTTGTTTGGATGAAAAGAGAGCCCACGGCGTGCTCTACCTTTTTAACAAAGGCACACAGATGGAGAAACCACTAGATCTAGATGAAATGTAGAGAGAATGTTGGTTTTAGAGAGAAAGGGTCTCAACTTTAGTGTTTGAAAAAGTGATGTAAAAAGTTATTTTCATGAACTGATATACGCACAGTTCGCTCGTGCGCAAGAAATGACGCTCGAGCGTCAAACATAATAAGTTGTTCCGTTCGAGTGCAAGAAGTGACACTTGAGCGCAGAATGCACACTCCCAGTAGTTTTGCAGACAACAGACCAACGCTTGAGCACAAGAAGAGCCGCTCGAGCTGATCCCACTTGAGCGTATAAAGAACCGCTCGAGCATAAAATACACTCTCCCAGTAGTTTTGTAGACCTGCAAAAGTATTAAGAGTTCACAAAGCCCGCTCAAGTGCAAGAAGTGTCGCTCGAGCGAAGGAGTAAAATTCTGGGCAACAAAAGGTTAAAAATTAAGCAACCAACCTATTTCAAACAACCACTATAACCCAAAAGCCAAACTCAAGGAGGGAAAAGAGAAATAAGGCAAGAGCAACTATACAGAATCATTAAACCCGAGTCTAGAATACAAAAAATGTCGGGTTAAAACCGGAATCACTATATGAGTCTTGGTTTTGTATGGTTGTGATATATGTATGATCTTGGACATGTGAGATCTTTTTATATATGTATGGGTGTGAGTTATTATTATTATTATTATTATTATTATTATTATTATTATTATTATTATATATAAGATGTTTTTGTTCATGCCATTATGCACAAGCACATTGGACAAATTTTATATGTCTGCTTCTGCTTCTGCTTCTGCTTTTGCTTCTGCTTCTGGCCCCATATAATTAAATATGATTTGATTTATTTCTGAGGCTGTAGGTTATCTCATGATTACTGGCCGATTATGATCCAAGCCTCCAGGGGCGGGTTCGGGTCATGATAGCTTATATGACATGATCAGAGATAAACATCATATTTCATAACATACATATAAGAATTACCAACATTCATCTGAATATACAAAACCCAAGAACACGAATATGTCTTAACAAAACTTAACAAAACTAAGCTCAACAAAGCTTGACCAAAAGCAATAGCAAAAGCCTCAATGTGGAGGCACATCTCGGGTGGTTTTTCAAAAGGGTTGACTCCAAAGTAGTCCTTAATGCTGAACTTCTTGATACTCACCTATATATATATATATATATATAACAGAGTGAGCTGGAAGCCCAATGAGTAATCTCTAAGTAAACGGGTTAAATGAATGAACTCCATAACTTATCAAGACAATGTAACGTTCTTAACATAATTAAAGCATATTCCAAAAACATATAATAGCAAATATGGTTCATCAAACCTTCATAGTTTAACACATTTCGTGGTACATCTCCAAAAGCGTTATTAACACATGATAGATTACCATATAGAACGTTCTTGATGGAACAAAGCATTTAGAACACCCTCTTTGGGCGGCTTCATACGAAACGCCACATTGGACGACAACTTATGGAATGCCTATATTGGATGACTTCACACAGAACACCCATATTGGAATGTCCACATTGGATGACTTATGTGGAACGCCCACTTTGGACTACTTATGCAAAACGCCCAATTCAGACGACTTTATACAGAATGTCTACATTGGACGAGTTCATGTAGAACACTCACTTTGGAGAGTTTATTTGGAACTTCTCTAACAAGTAGATATCACACAAAACTATTACAATCGGAGTCATGCAGAATGATTGTTAAGGATTGACATCATATAAAATGACAACAGATCAATAGCTTATACATAATGTCCAGGACGAGTCATAGACAAAACAAAAGTTACCGGAGATCAAAGTACATTTTCAAAGTTGATATAATAATTGATCAAAATGAAACTCATTCATTCTTAGCCAAATCTCTTTTTCGGAAAGCTTATTATATCGTTTTTGTTTAGGAATTTCATAGCATAACTTAGCGTCTCAAAAGTACTTATTTAGAAAACCTGTCATATCATGAACAATCGGAGATTTGTAACATATCTTATTGTAGACGTCCCCGAATGTCCCGGGAGGGAATCCCGTTTTGTCTATTGGGCTCACTACAGTTCAGGACTCAATGTCACGGTCCTGTATCTAATCTCGCAGAGTGCAATGCAAGACCGATGAATCGTCAAAGAGTCCAAATCCGGCAAATCATTTTTGAAAACAGATTTTTTTGAAAGAAGTGCTAAACATGGACTACTTTGCCAGATACAGAGTCGCCACCTAAATATTTTATTCTTGGGGAATTTAGGAAACCCTGACTCGTGCCTAAGGCCACGTGTCCGTCATCACCAAAGTTGCCTCGGCTCGGGAATTTGGGTAAGATTGGGGAAGGTCACTTCGTGAGCACCCCCGCTCGCCCGATCAAAGATCGGCCTCTACTAACCATAATATCTAGTTTTGAAAACATTATGCGTTCTTATTCCGGTTATTAGCCTAGATTTACTATGTGATGCACACAGCATACAAGTATAGACTGAGTCGGCTGAATTGGAACAAAACATTTCAAGTTTGTTTACTTTGAAAACGGTTTGATGGTGCTACTCGCGAGTAGACTAAGATGTGGATTTGCCACCCTCGGGTGGGCTTAGAAAATATGATTTTGCCACTCTCAAGTGGGCTTAAAACTCGCAATCGATGAATTGTTCCAATCCAAATAACCCAACCTTCACCCACAGGCATTCAGGCAGTTATATCACATAAACAGTTAGCCTCATGGTAAGCATGTTATCATGGCAGTCACTCACACACATGCAAGGATGCTAAAACATAAACACTTACCGAGTACTCCAAGCCAAAACAGAAGCTGATTAGAAATCCATGCATGGCCCTAACTATACAAAAATGCTTAATGCAACACATGCAAAATGCAACTATAGTAGGCTCGGCTATTCTAAGGACGGCATGTGAAATGCTACAACTAACAAGTATTCAACTTGGAATTGAAATACAAATGCAGTTAGTATGATGCGCCGTGCCAGGTGCATGCAAGACAAATGAATGAATGCAAACATACTATCATACTGTATGCTAATTGAAACATGCCCTAATCTAACCATCATAAGCGGGTAAATAAAAAGGAGAAAGACGTGGGGTTGGAAGATATGCATCACACGCACGCACACTTATTACAATTGTGCCCTCGCTCGGAGGGTCCGAATAAATAATACAGTCCGAATAAATAATTACAGTCCGAATGAATAATTAAATATTACAAAACCCTAATTAATTAACAAATTAACTAGGAAAGCAAATAAACTAGTATGCAAATTCGTGGACCGCCTCAGCTCTATTCCGAATGATGAAAGATGTATGCTCGAGTTGCCTTGCGCGGAAATCCATTGCGATGCCCCGATTCGCCTCTGTTTACACTTAATCTCGGAATACTGTGCGAAGCTCCAGAAGGCTGTTGATTTCTGATTTGCTGCAACAGAGAGCAAGAAAGGGGCATGGCAAAGTATTTTCACATATGTACGCATGACTACTCTTCAGGGAGTGTAGTCCTCGATCCTCGTGCCACCAATCACGCATCTCGATGCATGATGGCTGATGAGTCGAATTGCACGACTCAATGTAAAATGAATGCACATGGAAACACAACAAGGCCTAAACTCCATCATGGGTAATCCGGGGTGTTGGCGACCGGGAATTGAGACACGTTCCGTCACTCGGAGTACGAAACGTCCCTCGTTTCCCGTGCTTAGGCTAACTCCTATCCCAAACACAATGCAAATGAGATGGCATACACAATGCGACTAACATACAACCTAGCATACGCAATGCTATGAAATGGTATACACAATGCTCGATGTAACATGACATACACAATGCTCTAACATGCAACCTAGCGTACACAATGCTATGAAATGGCATACACAATGCACGATGGACTTACACCAACATGAGTGGACCTCAGCCACGCTCACATCAGTGGCTATTAGATGAAAATGAGACAACCGAAATGTGTGCACACATGCATGAATACCAAGGACCGAACCTAAGGTATGGAATGCCACTCTACCAAAGCATGGCAAGGATGGAACATGACATGGAATAGCATAAATTACAGCTCTAAAACAGCATGAAATATGGTCCCGAAACATGCAAATATGGCACACAATGCAAGCTAGGGGGCCCGGGTACCGAAACTAGTGAAGTGCGTTACACTAGAGGTACCCAAAGCAATGCACCAAAGGCAAAACCAACCCCGAACAGACCCTAGGCAGGTCTGAAACAGTGGGGAAATGGCCTAAAATGGTGGCTCAACATGCAAGAAAATGGAGCTCATTCAATGGTCCGAAAACAAGACATTCAAGCCCGACTCTCAAGTACACTTAAAGAGATGAAAACATGGCAATATGGCATTCATATAGGCTTTGAAATGTGATGTAAAATGGCCTCAAAACATGAACACACCTCAGCACATGCATGCAATGGACCTCAAATCTCAAAGTTAAGCATGGGTATTGAACTACAAGCATGCAAAACAAACATCATTCAATCATGAGACCCAAAAACAGAGCTAGGGCAGTCCAAAATAAGCACAATATCAGTTTATGACATGGCCAAAAAGTGCTAAAATCAAGGGCCCTCAAAGCATGCAAAGAAAGCTAGTGAACCATGAGTTGTTCTACAACTATATGAAGCATATGAAAGCTCATTAAACCAGCCAAAAACAGATGTATTCCATGCCAAAATATGCCCAAATAACCACTGAAACTCAGTCAATGCATGCAAAAATGATGAGCTCCTTTGGAAGGCCATGCAAGGGGTTACTCTACACCTATATGATGAACACATAAAAGGTCAAAACCGCCTCTGGAAATGAGTTATGACAACCTTAAAACTCACCAAATAGGCCCTGGAATTGGTCTAGGAAGCATGCAATGAAAGGTCCCTTTGAAAGGCCTTGAATAGGATTGCTCTACACATGCATCATAGACATAAAATATGGGAAAATGGGCTCCGGACAGAGCTAATGCAGACCATAAAACTCACAAAATAAGTCCTGGAATGTGACTTCACAACATGCAAAATGGAGCTCCTTTGGAAGGCCAACAAAGCTAGTAAAGAGAATGAGGGGTGAGAGGGTCACCCCTCTATGATTTTGGAGCTCAAAGCCACTGAAAATCCACTGGATTTCAGTGGCTAAGATGCCAAAACAAGGCCAATGCAAATGCTCAAATGCATGACTCAAAGCATGAGGAAATGAAGCATGCAAGGAAAAAGATGACTCCAAACAGAAAAGTGACCTCAATCAAACTTAAAGAGGAGGTCAAAACAAGACTTTTTTCAGTTTAGGTCGAAGTCCAAAAATGCTTGCAAATAGGGCTAAACTATGGAGAAAAACAATGTCAAAATGGGAGAAATGGAGACATACCCTTGAAGAGAAGAAGGCCAGTAGCTTCTGAACCAAAATAGTGAGTCTTCAACCTCTGAAAATTAGCTCCAAGGTGCTTGAATGGATGGTGGAGGTGGTAGGCTATGAGGTGTAGTGTAAATGGCCAAGAATAAAGGTCTATGGAGCTTGGAATGTAAAGATATGGAGAGGTGTATGCAAATGCTCCAGCCAAATGTTTTTCTAACCCTTGCAAATGGAGAGGAGGGTTCGTTTTTATAGAGGAAGAGAGCCAAGGCTTCTTGGAGAAGCCTCAAGAAAGGGTCAAAGCTTCTCAAAGAAGCTTAAGTAAAAGGGTCAAAGCTTCTCAAAGAAGCTTAAGCAAAAGGGTCAAGCTTCTTGGAGAAGCTAGAGCAAAATGTTCAAGCTTCCTCAAGAAGCTAAAACAAAAGGTTCAAGCTTCCTCAAGAAGCTAAAACAAAGGGTTCAAGCTTCCTCAAGAAGCTAAAACAAAGGTTCAAAAGAAAATAGATGTGGTCAGAAGAAAATAGAAACGAAGATATGAACATAGATCATTTTTTCAAAATTGTGCTGAAATAAGCTTGACCGCTCAAGCGGACTGTCTAGTCTGCAAAAATGCTGGATGGTCCTCAAGTGCGTTCAAGCGGAATGATGACCACTCGAGAGGCCTATGAAGGCTACAAAAGTGCTAGAAGTTCACCATATGTGCTCAAGCAGTATATCCACCGCTCGAGCGGTCAACTAAATTTATGGGTATTCAAAATTGAAAGTTTGAGCTTTCAAACACCAATTCAACACTTAGGGTCATGCATGGCTTGGTCCAAACATAGAAATACTTTAAAAATCTCAAATACATGACCCATTTAAAAAATTGTTTGCTCAAAAGTCATCAATTTACAAAAATTGAGCTCAAAAGCTCCATGCATGTGCAATTTAGTTTCAACTCTTTTTCGAAACATAAATTAAAGGTCAAAACATGATGAATCAAAGATGCATGTGCATATTAACTTTCAAACTCAACAAAGATGGTATAAATCAAACTCAAAATGGTAAAACTTAACATATTCATGAATGCATGTGTAGCTACTTTCCACTTTCACCATAGCCAAATTCTTTTCAATTACTCATAAACAAACACAATCTCTTTTTAATTACATGAGTTAGATGAATCATCTTCAAGAATCAAGGTTACAATTCTCACCTAGAGCCTTCAATTACACTTATTCTTGCACAATTTTTGTTCTTCTAGCAAAAATCTTCAAGTTTTTATTCAATCTCTAACTTTCTCTCTCGAGAATGAGAGTTCACTCTCTCTCTAAAATATTTTCTCAGAACAAGGAATGAAAGATGAGCTTAAGAATGAGCTTAAGGCTCTCATAAAACATGCATATATAGCTAGAATTAGTTTAATACACAAATTAAATTATTAATCTAACTAATCGAGGTAAAGGCTAATTAACAAAGCTTAATATTACCAAACTGAATCAATTTTCAACCAAACTCCTCGTAATGTTCTAAATATTCCCATTAGTCTATTCAACTTGTTAATTTTGGTTTTCGAAATCATTTAAGCCTTCAATTTCAAATTATAATCAGAAATCATAGCAGATAATTTTCAAATCAAACAGATATACACAAATTAATCACATGGCACATATCACAACTTAAAATTCACACACAATTAAATAAATATAATTATGATATGCATGTTAGGGTCGTTACATATAATCAATTACTAGAACATATGTGTCTCAACTCATGGAGGTGTACTCTTTATATAGGAGTGCCTCACATTTTCCTACTATTCCTTTCTCATCCATAAATATGTTTTCTTAACAAGTAGTCCTTATCTAGAATTTCACTCCTTAATTGGTTTAGGTTTGACTTCCTAAAAAAAATCTCATTCTTACCTAACTTAGGAGTCACATCCGTATTAGGATTCCAATACCTATGATTTATACTCTAACTGGGATTTGACCAATACCACAACCTTGGCTAGTACTATCCCTCCACATAGCACCTCAGCCTAAGGTCATGGCACGTAGTCAAGATCTTGGACCAATGTGGTCTCACTCAAAAATATGTCCCCACAGCATTCATGACCATAATATTTAAACTCAATTTTGGACAATCAAATAAGCATGCTAATATTTAGCAACACTCTCTTAAATTTTGAATTAGACTAATTTATAGTGATAATATTCACAATTTTATAACATAGTATTATTTGTATTTTCAAAATTGAACCCGTATTCTAAAGTTAAGACAAAGGCATTAAGGTACCACAAAGGCGAGGTAAAGTGTGTAAAACCTTCTCTGCACATAATAGTCATATGTTGAGTTAGTAAACTCATACAGGGATTAGTGTATCCCACGAAGTTTAGATTAATTCTGAGAAAAATAGGTTAGGGTACCCTAACATACCCGATTCATGTTAAGTGGCTACTCCTTTATTTCCATATAGTATTCTGCAACTAGCCAATCCAATCCCAACTTCAAAGCAAGTGATAATGTTTACCCAGTCACATCAAGTAAAATATTTGAACACTTAGGCTACACCGCAATTTTTGCATGCCACCCAACATAACTCAAAAAGCAAGAAATGCAGACCAAGCCCAACTGCCCTAACATACCCGATTCATGTTAAGTGGCTACTCCTTTTATTTCCATATAGTATTCTGCAACTAGCCAATCCAATCCCAACTTCAAAGCAAGTGATAATGTTTACCCAGTCACATCAAGTAAAATATTTGAACACTTAGGCTGCACTACAATTTTTGCATGCCACCCAACATAACTTGAAAAGCAAGAAATGCAGACCAAGCCCAACTGCCACAAGAGATGCGTGGGATAAGAAGGGTCCTAATCCCAAGCGCAATACTTTTCACAACATTTCTCAAACTGTTGTCTATGTACTCCCATTGATTGTCAAATTTGAACCTGTCTCATTCTCAACTAAGACTTTTCACTTTTTGAAGTTGTTAAACACATCAGATCTATTTTTCATAAAGTATAGACATAGTTTATGAGTAATGACGGGCATGACCCACATGGCCTAGGACAACCCAACCCGCAACTGTCTTGGGTGGCCCAAACGATCATTTAGTTATGGCCCAGTAGGTGAAACTTAACAGCAGGCCCACCAAAGAACTCGCACTGGTCTAGGCCTTGTGGCATTTAGACACCCGTTAGATAAGGAGTTAGCCATGTGGCAGACAAAGATCCTGCAGAGTTATTGAGCCCAGGCATCAAGCATTAAATGAGGCTATCATGGCATTAAATGTAACAAGACCTCTCATCCCTTGGTATGGTAAAACTGCCATGATCGACGACGAGTAGACCATAGACTTTTGGTCAATTAGACAACTTGAATGGATAAGGAAATGATTGTAAAGGATATAAGGAAGCTTCCGAAGTACGTTTGGTAACAAGTAATACTCTCTGTCTTCTTCCTCTTTCTCTCAACTCTCAACTTTCTCTACCCACCCTTCTTCTGATCACCTCTTATACTTAACCGTCGGAGAGCTCATAGGGAGGAACCACTCCAGTTTTGGTACCTTCTCATTGGGCCTTTTTGCAAGAGTGCTCCAAGGAGACGAAGTCCAATAGGATAGTGGAGCATGTGGATCAGTCCGACCCATCCTCAGTTGACCGTATTGCATTATCAGTTGACGCCATCTGTGGGAATTTCCTGGTTGACAGTTGTGTTCATTGTCACCGGAGGAAGTTCCACTATCACCCATATTCTACATCAAAGTGGATGGTTATGACGAGATCCATGGCCTCACAACACAATGCTGGTAACCCTTAAGCTGAGTCCTCCAACCCAAACAATCAACCTCCGTATTTCGCAGAACTCACTAACAACATCAACCGACTAGCCAAACAAAATCAAACCCTAATTAACGCTTTGTTCCAGCGCGACTTACCTATCCCTCCTCCTCCACCACCACAAGAAATTCCCCCAAACTCGGAACAAGCCCACAATCATCATCCCTTCTAACAACATGTGTCCCAAGGGTCATTCCCACCTTTCGCTCCACAAGCTCAACCGTCAAATCTTGAAAGATTGCACGCCCCTCCTCTGGGCTCACAGTTTAACCAGGAGGAACCTTCACTCTTCTGCAATCACCCTCCACAACATTGCGCTGCAATCCATGAGGGAGAATCTTGTAGCGTTCAACCTCCACTTTATGCTAGAGGGGACAATGCTTCCATTTGGGACGAACAACTACGAGCCATTAAGCTCAAACTCTGAGGGGTCATGCAAAATATGTAAAGAAAACCTTCTTCCACCATTAACTACTCCTTTACTACTTCTATCAGGGACAAACCTCTACCTTATAAGTTCAAAATGACGTCGATTGACACCTTCGATGGTACAACCAATTCGGTCGACCTCGTGGAAGCATATAGGACACTCATTTCTAGACGAAATCATGTGCCACGTTTTTCCCGTCATGCTGAAGGGGTCAATAGGACTCTAGTTTAGTTAGCTTCAACCAGACTCAGTCACTTCCATTCACCAGCTCAGCAAATCTTTCTTAATCCTTTTGATTGGTGCTCAACGGCAGCGGCATCCGGCGACTTAATTGCTAAATATTCGATAGATGGAAAGGGAATCACTGCGTAGTTTTGTCACCTGTTTCAATACGGAGGCCCTACATGTTGAAGAGAACAATGAAAAGGTCATTCTAATAGCCTTCATGGCCGGTTTGTGCCCGTCAAATTTCCTTTTTTCCCTTTCCAAAAATCCTCTGACCACCATGGCCATCCTTCTCGCCAAAGCCCAAAAATATATGAACGCCGAAGACTCTTTGGCGGCACGGCAAGATTCCACATCTAAGCCCCAACAATCCAAAGAAAAGAGAAAAGAACCTGAACCCAGGCATTTACAATACACTCACAGACCTTCTCAATATACGGACCGACCCCCACTCTCCGATCGACCAACTCTTACCCATCCACCTAGTCAGTTTAAATGATACACCCCTCACAACTCACTTATGGAACAAGTCCTAAACCAAATTCAACGTGACTATAACCTAAAATGGCCTCAACCATCAAGATCTCCTTCCATCCAGCGCGACCAATCCACGTATTGTCGTTTCCATCGTGAGCATGGCCATAACACTAAAGAGTGCATCAATCGTAAGGACCAAGTTAAGGAACTTATCCGTCAGGGCCGCCTAAACCGATTCACCACAACCCGTCCTCACCAAAAAAGCTAGGACCGACCCCTTAAGGAAAAACGATAGACGCACTCCCCCTAGGCAGCCCGAACGACCTAGACGGAATGATGACAGGCCCAACAACAACCCTGAGCCCAAGGAGGGCCTGCACCCCCATGGGAAGAGATTAGGGTCATTGCGGGAGGACTCGCGTGTGGCGGACCATCTCGGTCGGCACAGCGAGCCGAGCTCAAATAGATCATGCAAGGTTTTGATAAAGAAGTTGCGATGGTAGACCGGCCCCATAAATAACCTAAACAATGGTCGGAGCCAATCACCTTCATAGATGTGGCCTGCACAGGAATCCGCTACCCTCATGACGACCCTCTGGTCATTTCTGCTCTGCTATCAAACTACAAAGTCAAACGTGTACTTGTCAATAATGGCAGTTTGTCAAATATTATCTTCCTTAATGCCTTTAGACAACTCAAAGTCGGGAAAGAAAAGTTGTTGCCCCTACAAACCCCTTTGGTTGGCTTCACTGGGGATCAGGTGACCTCCATAGGCTCCATTGACCTTCCAATCACCATCGTAGAGTATCTATGGTAGTCTACCAAACTTCTCACCTTCCTCGTTGTCGACTATCCTTCTGCTTACAATATTATACTTGGACGCACTGTTATCAACGCCCTCCAAGCTGTGACGTCCACGTATTATTTGGCCATGAAGTTTCCAACTGACCAAGGGGTCGGCACTATGAGAGGCAAACAGACGGTAGCCAGAGAATGTTACGTAGCCTCATTAAAAGAGGTCAAGATGAGGGAGGCTATGATCATTGAGGGCCTCGACGCCAAAGACGAAGAGAAGCTAATTAGGGGGGAACCAGTAGAGGAGTTAATTGAAGTACCCATTTCCTCCTTAGACCCAACGAAGACAGCTAAAATCGGCAGCTAGCTAAGCCCTCAAGCCAAAGCTAACCTTATAGCTCTCCTCATTGAACACAAGGATGTCTTTGCTTGGACCCATGCAGACATGCCTAGCATTAACCCCTCTACTATCACTCACCGCCTCAGCGTCGTCCACGTAGACCTCAGAACGACCGATGAAGATGCCCAACCGACTTACCTTATAGTCAGTCGACCGTCCTTAACACCAAATGCATAACAACAAGAAGGGTCCACTCCTTTGATTTAGGCCCCTGTTTACAAGTTTCTACCTTTCTTCTCAAACGCAATCTTCACTAGTTACAACATTGTTTCTTTCATTAAAATTTGTCTAATTCACCATTTCACCTTTAGTTTATGGACAAGTCCAGTTTTTGTACAATCACATGGTTGGCGGTCATTCTAACAACCCTTTTAGTTTTACTTAACATTTGAAACCTCACGTTTAGCCTTACATTTTACATTTTTCAAACTCCAGTTTATTCTTTTTTTTTTTTTTTTTTTTTTTTTTTTTTTTTTTTTGAGCAGCCTCCAGTTTATTCTTCATTTCAACTAATGTAAAATGCACAGGGCCAGTTCATCACACAATAGTGAAAAATGCAAAATGAACAACTGTTTATTACTCCACAACTTGCAAAACCAGTTTTGTACGATAACACAAGTCTATTACAAACTATAATTTTTTTTTGTATTTTTTATATTTTTATTTTATTTTTATTTTTTTAAAAGGGCAGATCAAAACAAAACAAACAACAAAATATAAATACGCTATGCTCCCAACAGTTGAACTCGCCCCCCATCTCCTTTCTCCTCACTGGACACCAGATCTTCTTCTTCAACACCCTTGTCCAACGAGGTTTGGGCGATGTCTCCCTCTCCTGGCTTTATGAGGGTGAAGTCAATGTTTAGGAAGGCCTCTCCTGCCTTTTTCTAAAAGCTTACCCACCCACTATCCTAATAGATGCTTAGTTGATGCTTGAAGTAGTCAGATTGTTAAAAGTTTTCTATTATTTTCGCCATGGTCACCGTTTGGCTGCCACCACATTTTGAGGGCCCAGCCCCACCTCCTTCCCCTCTGGCCAGACTTGTGGCTATAGCAGCATCTATGGCTATTTGGAATTATGTTAACTATTTATACTGCTCCACAGCTGCACCATAAAGGTTAGGGTAGGCCGCTCTCTTTGATGTCAAGGTCTTGGCCAGCTTTGGCGATTTACTCATCTCCTCCTCCAAGGCTTTCTTCTCCACATCCAGTGCCCTCTCAAATTCTGCGATTTGTGTCTCTTGCTCCTCATTCTCCTTTAGAGATGCATCGTGTAATTTCTCATTATTGCTCAAGGCCTCCTCCAGTCGATCCCTGGCAGTCTGGTAAGCTTGCTCAACCTCTACAGTCTTTTTTTTACTCTGTCCCCACTTCAAACTCCAAAACAATTATTCTGCGACGAGCGGTCTCTAGGTCCTTAGAGGTCCTATTTGCTAGTGTCTTGACAATTGCCAATTTGGCTTCGGCCTCCACTGTCTCTAACTTAGCATGCTCAACTACATGACTCTGCACTAGGGCTAGCACTTTCAGATTTTTACAATTAAGAGCGTGCAACATCCCCTTTGCACAGGCACTCCGAGCCATTTTGCGCACACTCTTAGCTTCAGCCTTGGCCATTTGCACTCCCACAGCTACTTTCTCCGACCGGGCTAAAAATTTTCGCAGTTTCATCTGCGCCATTACCTATTTTCTGAGCAAAGCAATAGTCAGGGTCAAGGACTCCATCTGCGCAGCACCTATCGCTCTCATCAAGTCTGTCTTCCCAAATCGCGAGACTTCTCTCACCACCTTATCATCAATTGTTCCTAACTTCCATTCATATGTTGCCTTGGTGTCACCCAACAGGTTAAAGACTTCGACAGTGTCAGTCAATGTTGCACCAACCACCGCACTCAGATGCCAAGCGGTGGTATTCACTTTTTCCACCGTCACACTCATCCCAGCTGCGCTTAAATGTGCTCCCAACGGGTGCTTAGTCTCCTTCGCTCCCTTTATTTTAGACCTCCCTCCTTCCGCCACCTCCGTCTATACCTCTAATGAAGGGAGGTCAGCGGTCTGTTCCTTACTTTGTTCTTCTTCCATCCCCGCCAAGTCCACCATCTCCGCAATTGAGGGATCAGACTCATCTCCTTCCACGAGCATCCCAGGCCTGGTTTCCTCTACTTCAGTTACCACTAAGGGAGCCTCAACTGTTTTTCCTGACCCCACTAGTGCCTCATTTTCTTTCTTCGCCACAGACCCTTCTTCGCTACCCTAACTTACCACCTTTATTTTTTTTTTCAACACCGTTCTAGCTCCACTCTGCTTCTCTCATTCAACGGGTCAACTGGGGCCTTCAAGGGCACGAAAGTTCTTAAGTCCCTCTCTCCCAGGGGTTTGGTTCGTAGACGGGCAGATCTTTTCGAAGCTGGCTTAAGAGCTGGGCCCAACTCCTTCTCTTTGTATTTTTTTGCCTTTGTGAAGACCCGTCGATCTTCCGCTTCTTGTGTTTTTCTCCCCAACTCTACTTCCTTAAGGATGGGATCTCCTCTGTGGGCTCAGGACCCAATTTCAACGCATATAGCGCTGACGGCATCACAAGATCGTCCCACCTTAGCCCCTCTTTCTCCCTCAATTATTTTACTTGCCTTACTATTTTTTCGGCCGCTGTGCTCAATTTGGGCTCAATTAACTTGGTCCGGACCTTCCAAATAGTCCACACTCCCCTTCTCCCCCTAACGGACAAATAAAACCACTTCGTGTGTCATCCCTTGATCGACGAGGGTAGTCTCGCCACCACCGACAACTCTTCCCTGTCGGTCGCCCACAGCCAAGAGATCATACGTGCGAAAAATCTTCCACGCATTAGGCATTAATTACCCTGGCACCGCCTCCAAACGATTTCGCACATCGATCAAAAGTTGGGGCAATGGCAACCTTAGGCCCCTCGAAATGCCTCATCATATAGTGTGATCTCTGTCAGCTTGGCGTCTGACGCCCTCTCCTCCGCAGTTAGTCACCTCGATTCCACGTTTCCTGAAATTTGGTACTTTCTTCAAATCTCCTCCAAGTCCTCCATTGTCAAAAATGACTTGTTGGCCTTGGTGTGCCAGTGGTTCAGGGTTTCTTGACTAATCGGTTGGGTGGCCGAAATCATTGTCGGGGGGATACGGCGTGGTGGCCTGTTCACCATTCTTTCCATCAATCTCTCCACCTGGTATTTCTTCACCAAGGCCACTCCATATTTCTTCTGCGCCATTCTTCTTACATTTCTCTAAATAGCTTCGGTGGTGGAGGCAAGAAAGTTTTCAATATGCAGCAGAGGAGAATCGGATGAGATGAATAAGGTCAAGTCTAGAATATGTTGGTTTTTGGTAATAAGGTAGGAAAATCTCACAAGCCCGAAAGCCCAAGGTTTACCTTTGTTCCAAGGGTCACAGTTAAAATTTGCCAATTTGAAAACAATTTCGCCAAGTGTGGAGGGAACCAAAAAGATAGATAACAAAAGTTGCTTGAAATAACCAGCCTTTTCGCCTCCAACAAACTGTTCAAACTCCCCATTAACAGCCTAGACTGCACCACGTGGACAGCCACGATCACTCCGTCCACCACTAACTTTCTCTCTTCCATCCCGTTTGTCCCCCATCATATCATCACGTGCACCTACGCACCTCGAGCCCTGTGCACCATCAAAGCCGTCAAGTCGACTTGTCCTTCCCCCTAGTCGACCACCTCGCTCGGTTGGCCACCTCAACGGTCGATCACCTTGACGGTTAGCCGCCTCAACGATCAGCTACCTTGATGATCGGCCACCCTTTACCCTACCCAACCTAGCTCAGTCGGGCACCCCAACGATCATCCACCTTCATGATCGACCATCTTAACAATTAGTTTTCAAGACGACCATTCACCCTAGCCCCTCCTTACCTGCCCATCCTCTTACTCGCTTGGTCCCATCTTCGGTGACTTTGGGGACTGCCTTTACCTCTCTTATTCCCTTCGCTAGACTAAAGCTACGCTTGAGAATAGGGAACTATTGGTGGGCATGACCCACATGTCCCAGGACAACCCAACCCACAACTATCTTGGATGGCCCAAACCATCATTTAGTTATGGCCCAGTAGGTGAAACTCAACAGCAGGCCCACCGAAGAACCTGCACTAGTCCAGGCCCTATGGCATTTAGACACTCGTTAGATAAGGAGTTAGTTATGTGGCAGACAAAGATCCTGCAGAGTTATTGAGCCCAGGAATCAAGCATTAAATAAGGCTGTCATGGCATTAAATGCAACAAGACCTCTCGTCCCCTAGTATGGTTAAACTGCCATGACCGACGGCAAGTAGACCATGCACTTTCGGTCAATTAGACAACTTGAATGGACAAGGAAATCATTGGTAAGGGATATAAGGAAGCTTCTGAAGTACGTTTGGTAACAAGTAATACTCTCTCTATCTTCTTTCTCTTTCTCTCGACTCTCAACTTTCTTTGCTCACCCTTCTTTCGATCACCTCCCATCTAACTTAATCATCGAAGAGGTCACAAGAAGGAACCACTCCAGTTTTGGTACCATCCCATTGGGCCTTTTTGCAAGGGTGCTCCAAGAAGACGAAGTCCAGCAAGACAGTGGAGCACATGGATCAGTCCGACCCATCCTCAGTTAACCGTATTGCATTATCAAGTAGCATCATCAATAACAATAACAAAATAACTAAAGCCACTATGAGATGTTACCAGAGATGATCCTCATATGTTTGTATATATTGGCTCCAACCTTTTTAACTTCTATAATCTCAGTACCCTAGTGAAATTGGCTCTTTTTTTTCCTATCTAAAGTCATAATCTTTATGTAAATTTCAATCCCAGGACTTCAAACTCAATGGTTCCATTTGACATCAAAACCATCACCCATTTTTTGCTCATGTGTCTGAGCCTTAGATACCACATACTTGCTATGATTTTTGATGTTGTTATCATGATTATACTACATGTTCCCAATGTCATGTAAAGAACACTTTCCTTTTTACCACAAACTACAACCATGGCATTCTTTATCATCTTCCAAGTATCACCAACAAAAGTTATCACAATATCAGAATCTATGAGTTGGCCGACAAAAATAAAATTCTTCCTCAAAATATGACATGTTTGACATTGATTCTTATAATCATTCCATTGATCTAGTTAACCTAAACTACACCCTTATTAATCATGTCGTAGGTCTCATCATTTCTAAGGTGTACCTTACCAAAAACGTTTTCAACATAATTATGGAGGAACTCTTTATGAGAAATAGTGTGAAACGACGTAACCAAATCAATCACGCAATGCATCATAACATCTTCATCTGAAACATTCATAAATTCTTTATGAATTTGGTTATTATTGTGTTGTTTCCATGTTTTGCAATCTGACCTTGTGTGACTAGTTGTCCTGCAACTCTATCACTTCTAAATTTTAGTCGAGATTACGATTGACTAGTCCTTGATTTTCTTCTATTTTTATTTATTTTTTATTTTTTTTGTTGCCACCAATGTTGGGCTTCCTACCTCTGTCATTTGCCACCATTGCTAAACCCAAGGTATCATTGCCACCTCCCCGCAAGTTTCTTCACTTAGAACAAAACTCATTGCATAATCTATGTTAACTTTGTTGAATCGGTAGAATTTCTCACTACTAGAAAAAATGAATTCCAACTCTCAAAAAGACTTGAAAGCAATGCCAAAGCCTCGACTTCGTCATCAAATGAAACAGCACATAACTATTGAGTGATTTAATATCGTTGATTTGCTCATTTGCATCCCCTTATTCAAATATCTTCAAATTGATTTTTTTTTTTAATTATATGGAATTTGTTTGTGTCAGAGAGCATCTCATACATCCATGACAAAGAATCTATCAAGCTTTTGTTTTCTCCTCATTGCAAAGATTGAATACAACTAATAACGCAAGGGTTAGCTTTATCGTACCTAAGGTTTTCTAGTCGAGTAACTACCACTCAATATTCTTCATCCCTTTCGACTTCATTGATGCTCCTCCAAGAGAAAGATTAAGATCCTTGTGGTAGAGATAATCTTCAATTTGCATCTTCCACAATCCAAAGTTTAAATTGTTAAACTTTTAGATCTTGATCTCATCTTCATTTGTCATCGTTCTTGCTACAGAAACTAACATTCTGATATCACTTGTTGAGGTATAAAAAATACCAGACCTAAGCAAAAAATCATGTACATAATGAATCTATAATGGATCAAACATAAACAACACAAAAGATTTGTGTGCTTCACTCCAAAAGCAAAGGGCTACATCTATAGAGCCGTAGTTTTACTAAAATTTGAATTACAAAGTCTTTCACATTCAATCTCACAAAATAGTACTTCTATAAATTAAAAAAAAAAAATTACCTATCACCAAGACTTGTATAAACAATCACGCACAAAACGAATCTTGAATGAATCAAATATAAACAACACAAAAGATTTGTATGGTTCACTCCAAAAGCAGAAAGCTACATGTATGGAGTCACTGTAATTTTACTAAGATCTATATTACAAAAATCTCTCACATTCAATCTCGCAAAATAATATTTCTACAAAATAAAGTTAAGAACACAACAAACCATAGAAGGCTCACTCGCATACTTGCTGATGGAGCCTACAATAAGTGTAAGAGTATTTAGTGGTTTATTCGTGTTGCTTCCATAACTCAACATTAAAACTCATCGTAGTTAAACTTTTTAAACCATTTGATTTATTTGTATGTTTCATTCTCATTTGATGTGTTAAATGTAAGAACAAGGTCTCTCCTCTAATCTTTTCTTTTCTCACAAGGTATCCCCCTATTCTTGATTATGGCTCCTTTTATAATGTTCCCCAGGGGCTTTCCAGGGGGCCACTTCCTCCTGTTGGGCCTCGTCCTCGTCCTCGTCCTTGAGTCCCCACACAACCCACAAGTTATATGGCTCTAATGGCCATCTAACTTGGTTTTACTCGGCTATGGCTTTTACTGGACCTGGCATAGGTCGACTTGTATTCGGCCATCCGTTGCAACAGTTATGGTTCACGCATGAGCTGGACCGTTTTATGGCCGATTTATGCACGCCCCTCTCCTAATATGGTCAGCTTACGAGTTTCCTACATTCTCATTTATTCGGCCACCACAATATATTAATAGTTATTTTTTTTAATACAAAAGCAACTTTTTAAACAAATTTTAAATCTAGAAAAACATTTCTAACTCAATCACTTCCTTTTAAATGATGATTTCAAAGTTTTTTTTAACTACTATACTATATTGCTTTGGCACATAAAGAAATATAAATAATTTACTTACAAGTATTTTTTTTGTCAATCTATAGAGACCCTAATTTTTGTAATTACCGTTAAATCCCTAATCTTGAGTTTATTTCAATAAAGCCTTTGAATTTTTGCTTAACTGCGTTTTAAACCCTAGAATCTGGAAGCATTGCGGATTAATTCGAGTAAACCCTAATCGATCCTGCAGATTAATAATCACCTTTAAAACCCTATTATTAATTATTAGACCCTATAATTATAGATTAATCACTTTAAAATCTTAATTCTCGGTAATGCTGTTTTTGCTCGGTTTCTCGCCTTTGTTTGCGCTTTAATTTAACGGGACCCAAATTTATTATTCTAACTATTTTCTAATGTTAGTATATTGTGTACTAAATATCAAGGTTTCATAAATTTAGGCTTGGTCCCTATATACTTCTATTTTATTTCATTCCAAACCTTAATTGTAATATTTTCTTAATTAATTTACTTATGCCTATTATTTTATATTTATAAATACAAATATCTTATATACATATATATATATTTCTTGGAGCCCAAGTAGTTGGCCATGTGATGGATGAAAGGGCCTTGATGGACAAATTGCACTTATAGAACTTGGCCTCTAAGAAACCTCTCAATCCTTCTTTATATATATATGCACACTTCTCCCCCCCTCATTTTACACATTTTTCAGCCATGCACTAGAGGAGAGAGAGAGAGAGAGAGAGAGAGAGAGAGAGAGAGAGAGAGAAGAAAAAGAAGATTTGTGTTAAGTCTTGTACAATAAAGGTAAACCTACATCACCTCTTCTCTCAAGTTCTTTTACTACTTGTTTTTCCCTTCCTAATACATGCTGTTTATATATATATATATATATATGTTGTAGTCTAGGCCTACACTCTTGTATAAATGTGTATTAATCAAGAAATGGTATTCTTCTCTTTCTTTCTTAAATTTCCAGCAGCAAATCGTTTCCCTCTCTTGAATTTATTTTCCTATCAAAACTCCATAAACTCAAAATCTGTTTTTATGGTGTAATATTTGGTATGTCTAGAGTATGTGATAATTTTGGTAGGATGTAAGGATGCATTTTTATAACCTAAACAATTTTTCTAATTTGGTTACTCACATAATCAAAAAAACAGTCAACTTTTTCTATTTTTATAAAATTCCAGAAAAATAATCTTGAGTCCACTTTTATGTCAAAATCTTAATCTTGGTGTTATATTTTAACTAAAATTTGTTTGAACTCAAGAGAGTGAGGGGGTCAAGAGAAACACCGATTTGCGTAACGGTCAACGAATCTGGACAGATCTTGGTAATTCTGAATTATCTTAAAATCTAAAATACCGATCCTACTTTCGTAAATTTGAGTTTGAAACTAGACTTTTTAATCTACAAACTCACACGAGGCCAGGTACTTAGGGCAGATAAAAGTATTTTTTTCATAATTATTTTCAAACTAGTTCAAATCTGAAAATCTGGAAATTTGTGTTAATGTGCACTTATTTGGTTTGCAACTGTTGTATTCTATGTTTCTTGAATGTTTAAGTCTTGATATATAAACTATGACAAATTGTGAATTTGTTTTACCATGCATAAATTACTTTATGTTTAGTTTGGATTCGTAATTATATTGACCATGCTTTGCTATAACTGGGAACATAATGCACTTAATAAAGGAGAAATCAAATGGGATGGTAATGTGTTGCCATCATTGTATTGAATTTTATGAGATAATGAATGATGGATTCAAGAGTATGATATAGTGGAATGTGTTTCATTTTTTGCGAAGTCTTGCGCAAGTGTGTTTTCAAACCCTAACATGGCACGGGAGGTATTGTGGCTGCTTAACAGAAATGGGAGGCATAAGGGTGGCAGTGGGGGTCTCACACAGGGAGAGTATCCCTAGAAGCCTGTTCCCTTGGGGCAGACCGTGATGTCACCACTCGGGTATGTTACCTAGGTGCGTGGGCATCATTGGTAATTGTGCGGTAAGCGACACATTGGTATTGTATTAACCAAGGGGGAGTCAGAATTGCCCGTGGCCAGTGTTAGTGGTTGGTTAATAACTGCATTCTGCGGGAAGTTGCCTAGAACTAACTAAAATTGACTATTATTCTTGAGAACTAAAATTTAATTATAATCTTTGCTTAATTATTTCTTTCGTTTTATGTTATAATCGTGCCGTTATGTTACTTGTGTATTTGGAATGGGAAAAGGGTTGGGGTGTGTGTGTTTACTGGGCATTCCAAGCTCATGGCGTTTTATGCTAGGTGAAGGCAAGTTTTACACTGAGAACGGAATCCCTAAAAGCTTTGCGGAACCATAGCTGCCTTAGAGATTAGATTGTATATTTCTTGTATTTGGGATAATCTTTTTGTATCAAGGCTTGAAGAATTTTATCTGTAACTATTATTAATATTTTCTTTTGGTATAATTATTTGTATTTTGTTCTTAAAAATGATGTGTATCCGCTAGTTAAACCCTAGTATATCGTTGTATTATATTATCAAAATTTGGGACGTCACAACTTGGTATCAGAGCTTAGGTTCAACCCTCACCCATGCGTTTCGACTTGCAATTAGAAACAACCTTGCCACCGACTATATTACATTATGATAACACTACTTAGTCTAGAGACTAGAAGATGTCGAAAATTAAAATTTTCTCGACCAACCCTAGGACGTTTCTTCAAATTTTGGGCATGGCAATGTCGATTCGTGAAAGTATATAGTCATGAGCCGACGATTCTAGTATTGGTACCAGGTGCTAAAGAAAGCCTTTTAGATAAGGGCAATGGAACTAGAATTTCATAATAAAGAAAGGAAAGGTTAGGTTCAATCAATGAACCGAAACATGCAGTTGCCCCAGAGTGAACGAGAGTGGTGATGGAGTCGATGGTTGAGTAAGACTAGCTTAGGTGCTTATTAGGTGTTACTTGGATTGTGTTTCGAGTAGAGCATTTCACTTTATTAATTTCCTTGACTAACCACATTAACAAAACCCAAACCTACACTCAGCTGCGCGTTTGGCAGATGGTGAACCATACAAGAGCAAACAAATACGTAGGCAACAACAATGCCCCCAACAACAACAACGATGATGCCAATATAAATAGGAATGGGGCACTTGAGGTCAACAATCATGATCACGCCGCTACATCCGCTGCCGACTTACCCGGGAATGTTGAAAATCAAATTTTGGAAGAATTAGAAAGGCTAAGGAGAACACGTCAAAATGAGAGGACACATTTATTCTCCGAGTTTCGCAAACAGAGACCGCCGATCTTCACTGGCGAACCCGATCCTAAAATTGTTGAAAACTGGATCCAATAAATTGAAAAGATGTTCAACATGATGAGAATAACTGAACACATTGATAGGATTGCTCTAGCAGTTTACCAACTAGAAGGGGAAGTAGATCGTTCGTGGGCCCTGATTCGGGAATCCAGGGACATCACCGCAATGACATGGGTGCAGTTTAAGGAGTTATTTTTGAGGAAGTACTTTCCGAACATAGTCAAACAATAAAGAATTTGTGAATTTTTGAACATAGAACAAGGCACGATGACGGTGATCCAATACGTGGCAAAGTTCGAGGAGTTGGCGCGTTATGCAACTCGATACATAGAAAACGATGAAGACAAAGCACGAAAATTTGAATGGGGTCTAGACCCTACAATTCAAGGGAGAGTTTTTCCCATGCGACTTCCCACTTTTGCAGATGTGGTTGACCCGGCACTTGATTCAGAACGGGAGGTAGCAGATTCCAAGAGGATTTGGAGTTTGAAGAAAGAAAACAATCAATCCAATCTAGGACCAGAAAGAAATAGTCAAAGGCATGCAGCACAAAATCTGTATTCTAGGGAACCCCAATAACCCCAACAATCGTAGCAGCAAAATCTGAAGGACAGTTTTCAGACAAGACCCATCGGGTTGATCAAGTGCTATCATTGTCAACAGATGGGACATAGGAGGTTTGAATGCCCCCAACTGGCCGAAAATCGAGGAGAGTGCTCGGGAGCAAATACGCATGCTATTGGCGGGCAGCAACCATAGGTAACTAAGTCGAGAGCTACTAGGCAACAAAATTACAAGGCGGAGAGCAATCAGAAATCTGGTCCGGTTAACAATCAGAGGCCAACAGCCAGAATATTTGCACTTCAAGGAGAAGAAAATGAACATCTCACTAAGTAGTAGCTGGAGGAAGAGCAGTACACCACATATGAACCCAAGGAACTGTAGTACTAGGAAAAATATAACTAGGATATTAGTTATAACTCTTTTGGATGACCTTTTGTAAAATGAATATAGACGACGTAAATTTCCTTTTGTTAATATAGTTTTAGAACTCTTGAGTACATGCTTTATTCATCATATTCTTTCGTATCTGCTGTGTGGATGCAAACCGTTAAGAATTGTTTGTGCGTTTGATTTTCAATCTCCAAGGCATGAATAGGCCCAACTCTAAAATCATCTTGGACACAGATTGATCGTCTGTATACCAATCGTGATCAGTGGTAACCTGAAGAATGAGACGAGTTACACATTCATTGGGACGTTTTTATTGTTTAAGGGGGATAGACCAACTTCCCTGATTACCACCAATCAACGAACGTAATGACACCCAAAACCTAAAGAACGATCATTAAGATACATTCATAGTGAGTACGTGGACTACCACATCAGAAATTGGCAATAGGGGTTTTCAAGCAACGACATCATTACCTATACAACAACTAGTTTATAATTTTTGCGAAAAAAAAAAGATGATTAAAATACGTTGACAGAATCTACCTAGAAGCACAATAAGGCAATGCGGGTAAATTATCCACAACTTTTTGACAACTTAAAATTTCGAGGATGAAATTTGTTTAAGGGGGATAGGTTGTAGAGACCCTAATTTTTGTAATTACCGTTAAATCCCTAACCTTGAGTTTATTTCAATAAAGTCCTTGAATTTTCGCTTAACAGCGTTTTAAACCCTAGAATCAGTAAGCATTGCGGATTAATTCGAGTAAACCCTAATCGATCCCATAGATTAATAATCACCTTTAAAACTATATTATTAATTATTAGACCCTATAATTATAAGATTAATCACTTTAAAATCTTAATTCCCGGTAATGTCGTTTTTGCTCAGTTTCTCGCCTTTGTTTGCGCTTTAATTTAACGGGACCCAAATTTATTATTCTAACTATTTTCTAATGTTAGTATATTGTATACTAAATATCAAGGGCTCATAAATTTGGACTTGGTCCCTACATACTTCTATTTTATTTCATTCCAAACCTTAATTGTAATATTTTCTTAATTAACTTACTTATGCCTATTATTTTATATTTATAAATACAAATATCTTATATATATATATATATATATATATATATTTCTTAGAGCCCAAGTAGTTGGCCATGTGATGGATGAAAGGGCCTTGATGGCAACTTTGACAAATTGCACTTATAGAACTTGGCCCCTAAGAAACCTCCCAATCCTTCTCTATATATATATGCACATTTCTCCCCCCTCATTTTACACATTTTTCAACCATGCACCAGAGGAGTGAGAGAGAGAGAGAGAGAGAGAGAGAGGAGAAGAAGAAAAAGAAGATTTGTGTTGAGTCTTGTACAATAAAGGTAAACATACATCACCTCTTCTCTCAAGTTCCTTTACCACTTGTTTTTCCCCTCCTAATACATGCTCTTTATATATATATATATATATATATATATGTTGTAGTCTAGGCCTACACTCTTGTATAAATGTGTATTAATCAAGAAATGGTATGCTTCTCTTTTTTTCTTAAATTTCCAGCTGCAAATCTTTTCTCTCTCTTGAATTTATTTTCCCATCAAAACTCCATAAACTCAAAATCTGTTTTTATGGTGTAATATTTGGTATGTCTAGAGTATGTGATAATTTTGGTAGGACCTAAGGATGCATTTTTATAACCTAAACAATTTTTCTAATTTGGTTACGTAGAACCAGAAAAATAGTCAAATTTCTCTATTTTTATAAAATTCCAGAAAAATAATCTTGAGTCCACTTTTATGTCCAAATCTTAATCTTGGTGTTATATTTTAACTAAAATTTGTTTGAACTCAAGAGAGTGAGGGGTTCAAGAGAAACACCGATTTGTGTAACGGTCAACGAATCTGGACAGATCTTGGTAATTCTGAATTATCTTAAAATCTAAAATACCTATCCCACTTTCGTAAATTGAGTTTGAAACTAGACTTCTTCATCTACAAACTCACACGAGACCCAGTACTCAGGGCCAATAAAAGTATTTTTTTCATAATTATTTTCAAACTAGTTCAAATCTAAAAATCTGGAAATTTGTGTTAATGTGCACTTATTTGGTTTGTAACTCTTGTATTCTATGTTTCTTGAATGTTTAAGTCTTGATATGTAAACTATGATAAATTGTGAATTTGTTTTACCATGCATAAATTACTTTATGTTTAGTTTGGCTTTGTAATTATATTGACCATGCTTTGCTATAACTGAGAACATAATGAACTTAATAAAGGACAAATCAAATGAGATGGTAATAGGTTGCGATCATTGTATTAAATTTTATGAGATAATGAACGATGGATTCAAGAGTATGATATAGTAGAATGTGTTCCATTTTTGTGAAGTCTTGCGCAAGTGTTTTTTCGAACCCTAACATGGCACTAGAGGTATTCTGGCTGCTTAACAGAAATGAGAGGCATAAGGGTGGCAGTGGGGGTCTCACACAGGGAGAGTATCCCTGGAAGCCCGTTCACTTGGGGTATACCGTGATGTCACCACTCGGGTATGTAATCTAGATGCGTAAGCATCATTGGTAATAGTGCGGTAAGGGACACATTGGTATTGTATTAACCAATGGGGAGTCAGAATTGCCCGTGGATAGCGTTAGTGGTTGGGTAAGAACGGCATTCCACGGGGAGTTGCCTAGAACTAACTAAAATTAACTATTATTCATGAGAACTAAAATTTAATTATAAGCTCTGCTTAATTATTGCTTTCGCTGTATGTTATGATCGTGCCGTTATGTTCCTTGTGTATTTAGAATGGGAAAAGGGTTGGGGTGTGTGTGTTTACTGGGCATTCCAAGCTCATGGCGTTTTATGACAAGTGAAGGCAAGTTTGACACTAAGAACGGAATTCCTAAAAGCTTTGCAAAACCATGGCTGCCTTAGAGATTAGATTGTATATTTCCTGTATTTGGGATAATCTTTTTGTATCAAGGAACTAATCTGTATTTAAAGACTTGAAGAATTTTATCTATAACTATTATTAATATTTTCCTTTAGTATAATTATTTTTATTTTGTGCTTAGAAATGATGTGTATTTGCTAGTTAAACCCCTGTGTATCGTTGTATTATATTATCAAAATTTGGGACATCACACAATCTATCGAAAATTATATATATTTATAAGGGTAAATTGCACTTTGCACAATAGCATTTTGTACCAAATTTTATTTTGTTCCCTACACATGAAATCATGGCAGTTAACCCGTTCGACTTTTGGTCAAATCTCACTTTGGTCCCTACACATGAAATCGTGACAATCCGCCCCTTAGATTTTTGGTCAAATCTCACTTTGGTCCCCTACACAAATGTCAATGTCCCCCTTCTGTTACACTACTATTTAAATTCTTTAATAGTACATCTGGTATAATAGAATGTGATGGAATGGAATGTTCATTCTAACTTTGCATTGTATGCCTTAGCTAAGTAGGAATAGTCATTCTATTAGAATGGCTATTCCAACAAAATATAGAAATGCATATTCCTTTCTCCAATCTATGGAATGACCATTCCATTTCATCATCAAATCACCATAAATTCTATTATTATTATTTTTTGTTGGCATTTAAAAAAATGTTATCATATAGCTACCACCACTATTCCCTTCTCCTACCATTTATTCCATCACCCTACAACCGCCACTGCCATTCTATTGCCACTATAACCACAACCACAACCACCACCACCACAATTACTGCACACCAATGTCGTCATTACTACCACCATCGTCGCCGCCATAACTACTACCACCACGTGTACGACCATAAAACCACCACTATCACCATAGTTATCACCATAGTTAGAACCATTACCCTACTACCACCACACACACTACCACCATTGCCTCTACAGCCACAACCACTACCTTACCACCACTACTACCACCTTCATAAACATTACACCACTACCATCACCATCTCGAGAACCACTACTCTACTACCGTTGGTCGTCACCACCACCATCGTAACCGCAACACCACCTTACCACCCCCACTAACCCCACAACAACCTACCACTACCATTCTACTATCATTTCTATCACCATCACCGATGTTGTCACCACTGTAGATACCCTATTTTGACTGAAGCTAAGACTTTGGGCGTTTGTAAGCCTCGCAACGATGAAATGGTAATTATTTCATCTTTAAAATATTTGAGGTTGTTTAGAGTTACTGTATAAACCTATTTTGGCCAAAAATTAACTGTGCAAAAATGACCATTTTACCCCTGAACTCGTTTTTAGCCAAAAACCAACTTTTTTTTAACTGAGAAAGAGATAGGGAGAGAGAAGAGATAGAGAGGGAGGGAAGCCCAGTTGTGCCTTGATTGATTACATTTTCCTAAATCAGTAGCTGATTTTATCAAAAACATTGATCGAGAGGCAATTCGGGCTTACTTGGGCCACAAGCAAGCCAAGGACATAAGACCTCGCAGTTATGCATGGAAAGAAGCCACATGCACTAAGACAGGTTGTGCGCATGCATATGAGTTGTGCACATGCACATGAGTCTGCGCACGCACATACTCTGTATAGACGCACATCCTATCATGGTAGAGGCAGTTTTGGAAACTCAATCTTGGTGCATTTCTAAAGGGAGGCAACAAGAGAAAGAAATGGGCTTGCCCTAAGGTGCTCCCTAAACTTCCCCCTTGCCAATCATAAAAGCAAACCTTCTCCTCCCCCCCCCCCTCCTCCCATTTCAAAGGTTAGAAAAATGGGGCAAAAGTATGAGTTTTTTCATAAGCTTTTACCCTCTTCTCCTCCCTTTTAGCCTTAGCTCCGAAAGTAGACACACACACACACAACAACAACAACAACAATAACAACAACAACAACAACTACAACAACTTTAATCAACTAAAATCATCTCAAGCTTGAAGAACTTGGACCTAATCAGATACCTTTGTTTGAGGGAGGCTTGAAAGCAAGAAAACTTGAGTTTTCTTGCACATTTCTTGGCATGCCTTCTGTTTATTCAAACAAGCAGGTAAAACACTCTCTTTTATTAATTTTAGTACTCTTTTGGGTCTTTATTTCAGTGTTCAATCATAGTTACAACATTAATTCTTCATCTCATCATGCAATTTGTTAGTTTTATTCACTTTTTCGCTTTTTTCACATGTTTTCCTTATTTGTATCAAAACAACATATTTAGACTTGCTTAATCATGTAGAAATCATGCATTAAGTCTAGTTTGAATCATCATATAGTTAGTTTGTAGTTTTCTCATTTTATTTGTTATTTGCCTTTATTGCATAAGCATCATTCTATTAGCCTCAAACTAGGCTTAGGAACATTATTTGTATGATTATATCCATATTAGGTCATATGTAATTTATGTATTGCATGAAAGTTACTTGAGTGGGCAGCCGGGTAAGTCTTCTATTTCCTTCCATAGCATGTGTTTGTTCTATGCATTGTTATTTAAAAAAATCTATGTTAAATGCTTTTTTTTGTGCAAAATTATTTGTTTTGGATGCTTTTATGAATATTATTTATTTTTGACTAAGTTTATGGTCATGGATCATTAAAAATCTACTATTTATTGAAAAAATAATTGTTTTAGAAAAATATGACTTTATTCTCTTAATCTAAAATAAATGATGTTTATTTTATTCAAATAAATTAGTTTAGGATAGTAAAGGTTTTAGGCTTAAAATTGAATGTATGAAATAATTAATCACTAAAATCATAAAATAGAATATTAGTAGAGGCAAATCTCTAGATTGGGCAAAAAAGGGTGTGTAGACGCGCTCCCGGAGAACTCCTCGACATCCGCACGCCTACAATGGGGGGCGGGGATCTCGTTTTGTTCTAAGCTACTACAGTTCAGACTCAATGTGATGGTTCTAAATCTAATCTTACAATGTGCGATGTAAGACCGATAAATCACCAAAGAGTCCAAATCCGGCAAATTAGTTTGGAAAACTGATTTTTATAAAGAAGTGCCAAACATGGACTGCTTTGCCAGATACAGAGTCGCCAGCTAAATATTTTATTCTGGGGGAATTTAGGAAACCCTGACTCGTGCCTAAGGCCACATGTCCGTCATCACCAAAGTTGCCTCGGCTCGGGAACTTGGGTACAAGAGGAGAAGGTCATGCAATGAGCACCCCCGCTCGCCCGATCAAAGATCAGCCTGTACTAAGCATGATATTTTGTTTTTGAAAACACATGTGCTCTTATTCCGGTTTAATTAGCTAATATTTACTACGTGGTACGTATAACAAACAAGTATAGACTAGATCGCCTAATTTGGAACAACACATTGCATGTTTGTTTGTGAAAATGATTTTGAAGTTTGCTACTCGCAAGTAGGCTAAATCGAGAATTTGATGAATTGTTCCAATTCAAGTAATCCAACCTTCACCTACAGGCATTCAGACAGTTAATCAACTAAGCAGTTAGCCTCATGGCAAGCATGCTTTCATGGCAACATCAACACATATGCAGTATGTTAAACCGTAAACACTCAGAGTGTACTCCAAGCCAAAACAGAGAACTAGCTAGAAAACATGCGTGATCCTAGTTCATGTTAAGATGGCTAATGCAACACATGCAAAAATGCAATTAAAATAGGCTCGGCTATTCTAATCATATCATGTGAAATGCAACTTGATACATGTATTCAAATAGGTATTAAAATACAATGCAGTTAGTATGATGCGCCGAGCCCCGTCCATGCAATACAGATGAATGGATGCACGCATGCGAGCATAAGGTATGCTAAACAAAACATGCCCTAAAACTAACCATCATAAGCGGTTAAGTAAAAGGGAGAAAGAAATGGGGGTTGGAAGACATGCATATCACATACGCACGCATATTACAACAGTACGCCCTCTCGCAGGGGGGACCGAATAAGAAGCTAACTAGCTAATCCAAGCTAATTAAACTAATTATTACAAAACAAATTAATTAACTAATCCTAGTTAACTAATTATTACAAAACAAATTGAAATAGCTAAACACATTAACTATTAAAGTACAAAATAAAGCAAAAGCTAGCTATCTAAGCATGGCAGCTAAGGAAAGCAGTAAATTAGGAGCCTCAGAAGGAGAGGAATGTATGCAAGCCCGGTCGCCTCGTTTGGAAATCCAATGCGATGCCCCAATTTGCCTCTGTTTTCAATTGTTCTCAGAAACTTGCACCAAGCTCCAGAAAGCTGAAACTTCACCTTGGGAGTCCTATGGGAGGGTGGCCGACCACTTTTGGTCTCTACAGCCACCTGCCGACCACTTTCTTTGTCAAAGGCTAGAAAAAGTGGTTGGCCAGCTAGTTTTTCTGGTTGGCCGACCAGTTGTTATTGCTAAACTGCAATTGCTGCAATAGAGAGCAAGAGAGGACATGGCAATGTATTTGCATGATATGTGTGCAAAACCACCCTCCCTATCATGTCATGAACTCAAGGGAGTGCGGTTCTCGACCCTCGGGCCACCAATCACGCATTTCAATGCATGATGGCCGAGAGGCGAAGTTGCATAATTCAATATGAGAATGAATGCACAAGTAAACACATAAAGCCTAAAACTCTATCATGTATGATCAAGAGCGTCAGCGACCAAGAATCGAGGCACGTTTCATCACTTTAAGTATGAAACGTTCCTCTTTTCCCGTGTTTAGACTAACACCTATTCCAAACACAATGCAACACAAGCATGGCATACACAATGCGACTCAAGCATGCAACTCAATGCAAAACAACTTAAACATGCAAACATGCAATTAACATACTAACATACACAATGCTATGAACATGGAACACTCAACGCGATGGACCTCATGGCATACACAATGCTCAATGGACTTAAACCAAAATGGACAGACCTCAGTCATGTCCAAAATAGAGGCCATAATGCTAGAAAAAAAGCACAAAAGGGCAAGGCATGCATACACAATGCATTGGCCATTCAACCAGGCCTAAGAGCACAACTCTCAAGAGTGCTCAAGGAGTGATAAACATGTAAGTGTGGCAACACTGAATGCACTGAAATGAGGTAAGAAATGGTGTCAAACCATTCAAACTATGCAAGTATAGCATGCAAAGGTCCTAAAGCATTAAGGCTAATAAAGAAGACTACAAAGGAGGCATGCAATACATGGAAAATATGCATGAACCAACCATGGAGAGAGCTGAAATAAGTCAAAACAATGACCAAAACATGCTAAGATGGAGGCTCAAAGACCTAGGCAAGATGGTATGCATGCTAGGCCATAAGAGAGGCAACAATGCACAACACTTAAAGACATTCAAAGCATGAAACAAGTGGGAACATGGCAATGCTATAAGCTCTGAAATGAAGTATTAAATGATGCCAAATCATCTAAATAGCTCAAAGATAGCATGCATGAGTCAACAAAACGCAAAGCTAGCAAGGCCAATTGCACTACAGCTATACAAAGCATGAAGCATATGGCAAAGACAACCCAAAATAGTCCTAGAACATGTTAAAATGATACTAAAACATGCATGGAAGGAAGCCAAAACAAGCTAGCATGAGGGGCATGAGGGGCATAAGGCATGATGCATACAAGGCAAATAAGGTGGATTACACTACACATATTAAGAACAAGCATGGGATGACTTAACCAACAAAAATCAGAGTTATATCATGGAAAAATAACCCCAAATAAGCACTGAAATGATGGCTCGCAAGCTAAGGCATGAAGGCATACACAATGACTCATGTTAAGGCATAAAGGGGGAAACCCTCCAACGCATTGAATGAGTGATAAATGCAAGTGCATGAGCATGAAACATGGACTGAAATCACATAACAAATGATGCCAAATCATTCAAATAGTCCAAGTAAAGCATGCTAATGGACTTGGTGCACAAAGCTAATAGACATGCTCACATATGAGGCATTCAAGACAAGTATTGAAAATACAAGGAGAGGAGATGACCCTCTCCTATTTAGGACTCCAAAATCACCTTTTCACCACTGAAAATCCTTTGGATTTCAGTGGTAGAAAGGTCATGTAAAGGCTACAACAAGAGCCTAAAGGGATGGCTCAAAACAAGGCCAAACAAGGCCTAAGAGGGGGTAGATCACCCCCAACGAAAAAGTGACCTTAAACAAACGTTTTAAGCATGCAAAAATAGAAATTTTTCCAGTTAAGAGCTAAGCTTAAAATAGTATGCAAATAAGGCTAAAAGCTTAAGCAAGAATGGGGGATTTAAGGGTTAAAGACTCACATTTGAAGACCTTTTTTACTACTGCAACTCCAGCAGCCTCTTTGAGCTCAAACCAGCCCAAGAACACCAAAAACAACTTCAAGAAGCCTCAGCAACACAAGCAAGGTGTTTGAGTGTGTGTTTGTGTACAAAAGTGAGACAAAACTACACTTTTAAGGCACAAAACAAGAACAAAAGAGAGATATAGATACAAGGCTATATGTATATCTCAAGGGAGATCTTTCTGAACCTAGAGGAGGGAGGAGGAGCCTCCCTCTTATAGTGAACAAAAGGCAAATCTTCTCCAAGAAGCTAAGGCTCAAACCAATCCCTCCACAGTGCCCTCCAGTTGTGCCAGCTGGAGGGCACAACTACTTAATGTGCCAAAAAGCGGCCAACCACTTAAAGTGGTCGGCCGACCATTTTAAGTGGTCTCCCAGAACAACAACTGGTCGGCCATGGTGGGAGAGAGTCCAGAGGATGAAAACAAGCAAATGGTGTGGTGGCCGACCACTTTTGTGGTCTAAAGATCAGGGAGACCAGTTATCAGACCAAAAAACTGGCTGGTAGGAGGAAAAGTGGTCTCCAAGGGGAAATACTGGTCTCCCACCCTTGTACCACCTTCCAAACAAGGAAACCAAGGTTTGTACCAAAAAAAACCAAAACGGATGCAAGACGAAAGTTCGGGAGGCAAAGCGCGCAGCCGAGAGCCTCGAAAACTAGCTGACAAGCACCAAAAGTGGTTTACAACCACAAAAGTGGTCTCCCAAACCACAGTGGCCTTCTAGGCCAAGGAAACAAGGTGTGGTTCAAAAACCACGCCAAACGGAGAACGTTAAGCAGTCCCGAGACAAAGCACGCGGCCGAAGGCTCCAAAAATCAGAAACCGGTCTCCAAACGGGAAAAGTGGTCTACAAGACCTCTCCTTCCCTCAGGCAAGGAAAACCAGAGTTGGTCCACAAACCAAGCAAAAGCACAAAGAGTTCAGATGCCCGGAGGCAAGGCTCTCAGCCAAAACTCCAAAACCTCGAAACGAGCACAACATGCACTATCACCGAGCGCTCAATCGATGACGTCTGAGTCTTAAGGTCGGTCAAAAAATGGGGTGTCTACAGGGTGCATCATTCCATGACCTTCCTTTTTTGTACCCTAGCTCCCGAATCGATAATCCCTGGTTATGACAGATCAGGTCCTTAACTTATTTCATTGTTAAAGGTTTTTTAGTTTCCCATAAAATTAAGTGGTGACTCTTTCAATATGGGATAAGCAAGTCGGCACAACACATGGGGGGAAACATGCATCATAACCAAAAAGGTACAACATCCACAATCACCACCACCACTATCACAATTCACACCATCACTTTCACAACTATCACCATTATCATGATCTATATTAAAATTTAATTTACGTATTACTCGCTTGTTAAAAAAATAAATAATAAGAACTTATTACATTCCATTAGCTTAATTGGCATAACCAAATATGAAAATGAGAATTATTATCTTATTCCTATGTCATTCCATGTTGGCAATCAAACAATGGAATGGGAATGGACATTCCATTCCATTCAACCTTGTATTTCATTCTCACTTTCATTCCATTCCCACTTTATTTCATGCTATCGTACCAAGTATGCTCCAACAGAATTCAGTCATCTAACAAGAATGTGACTATAAAATGAGAATAAAAGAGGAAAATCATCCATATTACCTACCAATACACTACGTGATAAGCACATGAGAGTTATATAATACAATCTATCTATACTATATATATTGTTGTTGCATACATGCACTTGTGTTATTTTAATATTAAAAAATATATACATATAGTGGTGCATTAATTCATGTGCATACATGCATCATGTCATAAAGTGTAGTTAATGATTACATAATAATATAATATGGTGAATTGAAGGGTTTGAGTGTGAGTTTATTATTCTCAATTAATTATGCATGCATTACAGTGAGTTACAACTATAGTTCATGTGAAAGGGTACGAGTTACTTGAGTCATTATTGTATTAAATATAAGGAATTTTTATTTGTTTATGGGTGCATATAAATTGGAGCTTGTGCATCCATATTTTATGTGGAAAATTATAAGTATATCTATATGTATTTTATATTGTGTTTATATAGAAATAATTAGGTAACCTGTAAAGGTGTTTTTGTGGTGGAGCTTTGGACTCGCTTATTCAAGGTTGGTTGAGTCAACACGACTAAAAGTCAGCTGTTATATCTTAGGAGAGACATGCTAATATGTGATATTCTGCTACATCGGAGAGTGGTAGTTTTACCAATCGTGAAAGGCTTGAATCTCCTTAAAGAGATCAAGATTACCGCGCTTCAATCCGATTTATTGTATTTTCATTTATCTGGAGAGATGACATGTAATACATATTTAACATAGTGGACGAGGGGTAATATCCATGGATGTAGGCAAATTTGCCGAACCACGTAAATCTAGTGCCTTTTCATAGTGATAATTCTTGCTCATATTTTTGTTTTTACTCTATAATTCTTGATTTATTTTGGTAAATACACACACACACACACACACATATATATATATATATATAAACAAATGTAGTTGTTATGTCAGAAGGCTCCAAAACTTCATTCCAAAAATTTCATAATTTTGAGAGGAAAAAAAAAATGAGGTGGCATCTGCCTTTATCATCCTTTTCCACTTTTAAAGACTTTTCACTCCATCTCCCAATACCAAATAAAATAATTAAAAAATTATCCATATCCATCACCCACAATTCACTCAACAAACCCACAAATATCATATATCACATCTCTCACTCTCAATTAAACCCATAACTTAAATAAATTAAAACAAATCCCACTCTCAATTAAATAAATTAATATCACAAAAATTTAAATCCACAAATATATAAGAAAATGTAGTTGTTATGTCAGAAGGCTCCAAAACTTCATTCCTAAATTCTCATAATTTTGAGAGAAAACAAAAATGAGGTGGCACCTCTCTTCATCATCCATTTCCACTCTGCACATCTTCTCACTCCATCTCCCTATACAAAATAAAAAAAATAAAATAAAATAATGAAAAATTCATCTATACCCATCACCCACAATTCATTCAGCAAACTCACAAATATCACATATCACGTCTCCTACTCTTAATTAAATACAAACCCACAAATATCTATAACTTAAATAAATAGAAATAAATCTCACTCTTAATTAAATAAATTATCTATTCAAAAAATCTATCTGTTAAAATTCTCATTACAACATATAACCTTTTTAGAAACCAATATTTTTTTTTAATCTCTAAAAGTATAAATTTTGTTGCAAAAAATATTTAGGGACTAATTTCAGTTGTCGCAAGGACGGTCGCTAAAAAGTCATCCCGAAAAATAAAAAAAGGAGATTTTAGGGACAAAATTTTAAAAATATCGCTAATAAATGCACTTTTAGGGACAAAATAATTTGGTCCCAGTGAAGTTTTTTGGAACAAAACTTTTGGTCCCGAAAGGTTAGTAATTCATCACTAAATGTCCAATCTTGTCGCCAAAAATAAAATAATAACAGTTTTGGCAACAAACATATTTTGTCCCTAAAAAGTGATTTTGTTCCTAAATTTTTGTCTCTAAAATCTTAATATATTGTAGTGTCTATCCGTTGAAATTTACCAAACTTATTTTTTCTTATCTGATGAAATTTACCAAGCATATTTCCATGATCTGTTGAAATTTTCTCTCCCCTTACACAGTTCACAAAGGATGTGGAGAAATCTCTAATCAAGAAATTTCAATCTATTCGATTTCATCTCTCAACAGCTCTCTCTCTCTCTCTCTCTCTCTCTCTTATTATTTCTATATGCGCATGCACATTCAAACTATTCGCGAGACTCATTTTCTCACAGTATGAGCTTCAAGATTTATGCACTATGATGTTTCATGTCTTTTAAAAACCAATTTAGTAATGTTAATTCTGGTTTGACTACTCTATTTTAGAACTACTATTGTTACTACGACCCTGAGAATCAAGCATTGTTATCTACTCGTTGTTTCTGAATTTTTTTTTCTTTCTAAATCATATTTCCAAGATGACAATTTGAGTCTTTGGTTGTTAGAGTGAACCAGGGAAGGATGGGAATACCCTAAGCTTCATTTTGGCCTAAATTAAAACCCGAGTCCACTTAAGCGGTTCTTTCGTCGCTCAAGCGGTCATTAAATCCATCCAATTATGTGTTTTGAAGTCTAAGATACTAGGAGTTCGGTTTCACTGCTCAAGCACAGGTTTTACCTGTCACACCCCGAACTTGCCCCTAAAAGTTCGGGCATGACCCATTCAAAAACAGACATATAACCTGGTATATATAGCATATGGGGCCTTGACGGAAGCACAAAATATTAGAAGAATACAAAGCCAACAAACTCCATTGAGCTTTTTCTAACATGCCAGGATCTTACACATTACATGCACCATAAAAGGTTGATAGAGTCCAAAAATGTTCCTTAGCAGGACTTATATACAAGCACATATACAGACCCAGCCCTATAGTCGGGCGTATAACAAAAACACTGTTGAAGTTATATACATTCAACCTTGGAAAGATAGTCAAGAAGTGAGCTAATTATCTTAATAAACTTCACAAAATAAGTGGCCTCGTGAGTGCTTGGATGCATGAAGGCTGACAAAAGAAACATGGCGTCATGGGTTAGGATTGACCTCCTGGTTGGTTGCCTACAGAAACAGACATAACAGAAAGTGAGCCGGGCTCAGTGAATAGTAATACATAAATGAAACAATGCTCAACTTGAAACATGACATATATCAACACATATGGAAATGTAGAGATTACAAAGTTAGCCTGATTCTGTATTCATCTTACAACGGCCTTAGGCCCAGTCTTGCACATAACAGCTTGATATAATACATTCTTAAGTCATAATGGCTTAAAGCCCTTGAACGTGGTGGCGCAAGGCCCTTAAACATGATGGCACAAGGCCCTTAAACAGAGTGGCACAAGGCCCTTAAACAAAGTGGCGTTACACCCTTGGATAATTTGGTACTAAGCCCTTGAATATACTTATGCGAATTCAAGAGGTGTCTCACACGGATTCTAGAGGTGGCTCACTTCGTAGCACTTAGTTCCGTGTAGCACTTTGTTTCGCATCATAACAACTTACATTGAATGGCCGTAGGCCCAGAGTCTTATAGAAGGAAGGTATTTTATCTTTCCCATTTCTTTCTTTACATACTTGGAATATACTTGAATATTAACATACATACTTGAAATATGAGCATAGTTGCATACTTGAAACATTAACATAGTTGCGAACACGAACTGCTAATGAAAATCATTAGCCATATGTAAAGCGGATAATGATATTACTACTCACAGTGTTGTGATGATGAACTTGATCCTCCCGGAGTGTGCCCTGCACACATTCAACCTTTAGAGTTTAGTTTCATTTTCATATTAGATTACTTTCTGTTTCGTTTTACTTTGAAGAAATTTATACATATTAAAAAGGCATCAAATACATATTCCGACAACATTAGAGGGTTCTACACGCAAAACGGAGCGATCCACATTTTTCAGCATGGGCCGCACGTGCGGCTGTGAGCCCCGCACGTGCTGCGAGCTCTCCCGCACGTGCGGCAAAATGCCCCGCACGTGCCTTTTAGACAGCGGCCAAGCCCCTGTTTTTCACCATTTCCCGCACGTGCGGCCATGACTCCCTCACGTGCGGCAGCACCTCCCACACGTGCAGCCATGACCCCCGCACGTGCGGCGATTCTGCCCAAAAATGTCCGAAAATTCTTGCAAAATCTCACCTTTTGGAAAACATGAACAAGGCTCTAAAATGGATCTTTTCATTACTCAATCATGGTTCAAAAAGCATGAAATTCAAGGTACAATATACAACACTCTAGCTTGAATTAAATCCATGCACACAACTCAATTCAATGGACCAAAAGTTGGAATTCATAAACACATTTCCATGTCTTGAGGTTCTTAGCTTTTCATGCACATAACATAACATAGATACACAAAATCATGCTCATAATAATGAATACCAACTTGATAGTAAAGGAAACTCATGATGATAGGATTAACATACCAAAATTTCAACACACACACACACACACACACACACACACACAAGACCTCCATCACAATTTAGATCATTATATATCAAAACTTCCTATTTCACTTTGGGGAAAAGGATTGGACTAGGGAAAGTTGAACTTACCTTAGCTTCAATCCCTCTCAAGGCTTCCTTGTTCTTCCTCTCAACACTTTGCTCCCAGAGACATTTTATGAGGTAGGTCTTAAGTCTTATGCTCTAGGAGAAGCTTATAGATATATATATAGATACATTGATTGAATAAGGACAAAAAGTAATCGTTTACATATCCGAAATTGAAATTTCCTAAACATGCTTAATATTACCTAAAAATTACGCTGATTACATATATAAAATCAATTTCAGATAATTAAGCCTCTAGGGCTTCCAATTTCTGATTTAACAGATACTTTTCTTGTTGAACAGATAGGCATCCTTAATCATATGGTTTAAACATGGAGTTCACTTTCTTATCCCTAATTTCTCATAGAATTCCACAGTAAGCATCCAAAATCACAAAAGAGGATCCGAAAATATAACAAAGAACATGCACGAGGGTCGGGTTATTACATTCTCCCCCCCTTAAATAAGTTTGGTCCTCCAAACTTGTTTTACCTTAGGGTAGAAACAAATGTGGATACTGATGTTGCATTTCCTCTTCTCTTTCCCAAGTTGCGTCGGTTCCGTAATGTTCTTGCCATTCCACTTGTACCATTGGAATTTCTCGGTTTCGTAATTGTTTCACCTGCCGATCCAAAATGCGGATTGGTTTTTCCTCATAAGTTAACTTATCATCTAGTTCAATCTGGTGATAATCAATAACATGAGACGGATCCGCAAGATACCCCCGAAGCATAGAGACATGAAACACATTATGTACTTGACTCATATGTGGCGGAAGGGCAACCCGGTAAGCTACCGGACCGACTCTTTCCAAAATTTGAAAGGGACCAACATAACGGGGTGTTAACTTACCCCTTTTCCCGAACCTTGGATGGCCTTTCATCGGAGTAACTTTTATAAAAACGTGACTGTCCACTTCAAATTCCAAATCTCTCCGTCGGTTATCCGCATAACTTTTTTGTCTACTTTGAGCCGCTTTTAATCTTTCCCGAATAATTTTAACTTTCTCAGTTGTCAACTGAACAATTTCAGACCCTAGCAAGGATTTGTCTCCAACTTCAGCCCAACATACGGGAGAACGACACGGTCTTCCATACAAAGCTTCATAGGGTGCCATTGCAATACTTGAGTGATAACTATTGTTGTATGCGAACTCTACCAGCGGTAAATGGGTTTCCCAACTTTCTTGAAACTCTAGCACACACATCCGGAGCATATCTTCCAGAGTTTGTATCGTTCTCTCGGATTGACCGTCAGTCTGAGGATGGAAAGCTGTGCTGAATTTTAATTCTGTACCCATGGCTTCTTGTAAACTTTGCCAGAATATGGAAACGAACTTCGGATCCCTATCCGACACAATTGAGACCGGTACACCATGCAGTCTTACAATTTCATTCACATAAATGACCGCCAGTTTATCTGCGTTGTACTGAGTCTTCACTGGTAGAAAGTGGGCGGACTTAGTCAATCGGTCGATAATGACCCATATAGAATTCATACCCCGAGGTGTCCGTGGTAACCCCACAACAAAATCTATGGTTAGATGTTCCCACTTCCATTCCGGGATTGGAAGGGGTTGTAATAATCCTGCTGGCCTTTGATGCTCCGCTTTCACTTGCTGACACTGCAAACACTTAGAGACGAATTCTGCAATTTCCTTTTTCATGTTTGGCCACCAAAAATTTTGTTTCAAATCCCGGTACATTTTAGTACTTCCCGGATGCATGGAAAATCTTGAGGCGTGTGCTTCTTCCATCAATTTCCGTTTAAGTTCCAACACATTGGGAACACATATTCGATTTTGGAATTTGAGTACCAAATCCACTAAACTGAACCCCGATTTTGGTTTTGTCTCTAACTCATCACATACCTTCTTTAAAATGTCATCCTCCATTTGATGTAACTTGATTTCCTCAAGTAAAGTCGGTTGAGCCGTTACTGCTGCTAGGACTGTCTCCTGTCCATGCATCTTGAATTCCACTCTCATCTTATCCAACTCATTTACCAATTCCCTTTGCTCCGTAACCAGGTTGGCCAAATCTCCCATATTTTTCCGACTAAGAGCATCTGCAACCGTGTTGGCCTTACCAGGATGATAATGGATCTGTAAATCATAGTCTTTAATTAACTCTAACCACCGACGCTGCCGCATGTTCAATTCCTTCTGGGTAAAAAGGTACTTAAGGCTTTTGTGGTCGGTGTAAACTTCGCAGGTAGTACCATACAAATAGTGCCGCCATATCTTTAAAGCAAAAACCACTGCCGCGAGCTCAAGATCATGCGTGGGATAATTCTTTTCATGGGGTTTAAGCTGTCGTGAAGCATAGGCAATAACCTTCCCACCTTGCATAAGCACACACCCTAATCCTTTATGGGACGCATCACTATAAATTACAAACCCTTCGGTACCAGACGGTAAAGCCAAAACTGGAGCTGTGGTTAATTTCATCTTCAATTCTTGGAAAGCAGATTCCCGCTCTTTTGACCATTCAAATGCAACTCCCCTTCGAGTCAATTGTGTGAGTGGCATAGCAATTTTGGAAAAATCTTGAACAAATCTCCTGTAGTAGCCAGCTAACCCCATAAAGCTACGCACTTCGGTCACATTGGTAGGAGTCGGCCATTTCACAATCGCCTCAACTTTGTGTGGATCAACAGAAACTCCTTCCTTTGTGATAATATGCCCCAGAAATGCCACCTCGAGTAGCCAAAATTCACATTTCTTTAGCTTTGCATACAATTTCTTTTCCCGGAGGGTTTGAAGAATTAAACGAAGATGGGTCTCATGAGCTTCCGCATTCTTTGAATAGATGAGGATATCATCAATAAAGACCACCACAAATTCATCCAAATAGGACTTAAAGACACGGTTCATCAAATCCATAAAAGCTGCTGGGGCGTTAGTAACTCCAAAGGGCATAACCAAAAATTCATAGTGACCGTACCGGGTTCGAAAGGCTGTCTTCTCAACATCATCAGCCTTGACTTTTAATTGGTGGTATCCAGACCGTAGATCAATCTTAGAAAAGACCTGCGCCCCTTGAAGCTGATCAAATAGGTCATCGATTCTTGGCAATGGATACTTATTCTTGATTGTGACTTTGTTAAGCTCTCTGTAATCAATACAAAGCCGGAGTGTTCCATCCTTCTTCTTTACAAACAAAACCGGTGCACCCCACGGAGATACACTCGGACGAATAAATCCTTTGTCCAATAAATCTTGTAACTGCATCTTCAATTCTTTCATCTCAACTGGCGACATTCTATACGGAGTCTTAGAAATGGGTTGAGTTCCCGATGCTATTTCAATTGTAAACTCAATTTCACGGTCTATTAATTGCCCCGGTAATTCTTCTGGAAAGACATCTGGAAATTCACAGACAACTGGGATCATGTCGGTATTCTCATTCACCACTTGCCCCTCTAGAACACTGCATAAGTACCCCTGACACCCTTTTTGAATTAATTTACAAGCCCTTGCTGCGGAAATTAAATAAGGTGGGGAAGTCACTCCATGTCCCTGAAAGGTAGACTCTGATTGTCCCGGAGGGTGGAAACTGATTTGTTTAGTCGAGCAATCTATGGTTGCACCATATTCACCCAACCAATCCATTCCCAGAATAATATCAAAATAGGCCATGTCAAGAGGTAACAGATCGGCATATACCCGGATATCCCCAAGTTGAAGTTCACAAGCAGCATATACAGAAGTACAAATCATAGGGCCTCCCAAAGGTGAAGACACACACAACATATAAGACAGTTTTTCTTCAGTTTTATCTAAATTAGGAGCAAATAGTTTCGACACAAAAGAGTGGGTAGAGCCAGAATCAAATAATACATGAGCGAAATGACCGTGAACGATAAATGTACCTGACACCACCGTTGCCGCGTTTTGCACATCTCCCGGAACCAATGCGAACACCCTGCCTTGTCTCGCAGTGTCTTTATTATTAGTAGATTTAACAGTTGTCTTGGTGTTGGAAATTGGTGCAGATCCTGCTGAACTTGTAGTGGTTCTATTATTGCTTTGCTGATTTCTTTGAGGGCAATCCTTGATCAAATGACCCGTCTTACCACACTGAAAACAGGCTCCAGACTTCCGATAGCACGTTCCACGATGCTTCTTCCCACATTCCGGACAAGTCGGTATTGAATCCTGACTAAGGGTAGAAGTATTTGAATTCCCTAAAGTCTGCTTCTTGTTTAGTGGAGTAGGTGATCCCTTCGACCATTGAGTATTTTGCCTCTTCCCTTTCCATTCCGAAATTCGACTCTGAGTAGCGAGATTTCCTTCCGCTATAACGGCTCTCTCCAACACATCAACGTAAGTAGGTAGCTTCAACATGTTGACCTTATCCAGGATAGCGCTCCATAATCCCCCTTCAAATTTGCGCGCCTTCTTATAATCCGTGTCCACCATATGAGGTGCAAACCGAGCTAATTCTGCAAATTGGGCTTCGTATTCGACGACGGTTTTGTTCCCTTGCCTGAGAGTTTCGAATTCTGTTACCTTCTTATCCCGCATGCTTTGAGGGAAGTACTTGTCATAAAACAATTCCAAGAATCTGTCCCATGTCAATCCTTGATGTACAGTTCTCGTAAGCATCCACCATCTGCGTGCCTCATCCTCAAGAGTAAAGGCAGCCAGTTGCACCTTTTGAGCTTCTGTGCAGGGAAAGACTTCGAATAACTTCTCTATTCCCAACACCCACGCCTCAGCTTTCATTGGTTCTATTCCTCCTTTGAAGGATGGCGGTTTCATCTTTTTAAACTCCTTAGTAAGAGTGATAGTCCGGTCTTCAGCATGGAAATCTTGTACTGCCGGTGGAGGTACCGGTGGTGGGGGTGGTTGTTGTGGCTGTTGTTGTTGTTGCCGTAGGGTCTCCGCCATTTCCATAATCATTCTCTCCATTCTATCCAGCCGTGCAGAAGTAGCATCTTCCGTCTCTTCTGTCCTCGTCCTCACCATTGCCTACACAATAAGCATTATACATAATAAACATAGTTCAAAAGTGTTAGCATTATCAGAGTAGACTTAACGTTGCCATCGCTTTTTCGCATACTTTTAGGATGTCATGCAAGATGCCTAAAGCTTTTCTAGACACCCTAAAGCTCAATGGATCCGTGTGTGAGATAGCAACTCGTGCTCTGATACCACTTGTCACACCCCGAACTTGCCCCTAAAAGTTCGGGCATGACCCATTCAAAAACAGACATATAACCTGGTATATATAGCATATGGGGCCTTGACGGAAGCACAAAATATTAGAAGAATACAAAGCCAACAAACTCCATTGAGCTTTTTCTAACATGGCAGGATCTCACACATTACATGCACCATAAAAGGTTGATAGAGTCCAAAAATGTTCCTTAGCAAGACTTATATATAAGCACATATACAGACCCAGCCCTATAGTCGGGCGTATAACAAAAACACTGTTGAAGTTATATACGTTCAACCTTGGAAAGATAGTCAAGAAGTGAGCTAATTATCTTAATAAACTTCACAAAATAAGTGGCCTCGTGAGTGCTTGGATGCATGAAGGCTGACAAAAGAAACAGGGCGTCATGGGTTAGGATTGACCTCCTGGTTGGTTGCCTACAGAAACAGACATAACAGAAAGTGAGTCGGGCTCAGTGAATAGTAATACATAAATGAAACAATGCTCAACTTGAAACATGACATATATCAACACATATGGAAATGTAGAGATTACAAAGTTAGCCTGATTCTGTATTCATCTTACAACGGCCTTAGGCCCAGTCTTGCACATAACAGCTTGATATAATACATTCTTAAGTCATAATGGCTTAAAGCCCTTGAACGTGGTGGCGCAAGGCCCTTAAACATGATGGCACAAGGCCCTTAAACAGAGTGGCACAAGGCCCTTAAACAAAGTGGCGTTACGCCCTTGGATAATTTGGCACTAAGCCCTTGAATATACTTATGCGAATTCAAGAGGTGTCTCACACGGATTCTAAAGGTAGCTCACTTCGTAGCACTTAGTTCCGTGTAGCACTTTGTTTCGCATCATAACAACTTACATTGAATGGCCGTAGGCCCAGAGTCTTATAGAAGGAAGGTATTTTATCTTTCCCATTTCTTTCTTTACATACTTGGAACATACTTGAATATTAACATACATACTTGAAATATGAGCATAGTTGCATACTTGAAACATTAACATAGTTGCGAAAACGAACTGCTAATGAAAATCATTTGCCATATGTAAAGCGGATAATGATATTACTACTCACAGTGTTGTGATGATGAACTTGTTCCTCCCGGAGTGTGCCCTGCACACATTCAACCTTTAGAGTTTAGTTTCATTTTCATATCAGATTACTTTCTGTTTCATTTTACTTTGAAGAAATTTATACATATTAAAAAGGCATCAAATATATATTCCGACAACATTAGAGGGTTCTACACGCAAAACGGAGCGATCCACGTTTTTCAGCATGGGCCGCACGTGCGGCTGTGAGCCCCGCACGTGCTGCGAGCTCTCCCGCACGTGCGGCAAAATGCCCCGCACGTGCCTTTTAGACAGCGGCCAAGCCCCTGTTTTTCACCATTTCCCGCACGTGCGGCCATGACTCCCTCACGTGCGGCAGCACCTCCCACACGTGCAGCCATGACCCCCGCACGTGCGGCGATTCTGCCCAAAAATGTCCGAAAATTCTTGCAAAATCTCACCTTTTGGAAAACATGAACAAGGCTCTAAAATGGATCTTTTCATTACTCAATCATGGTTCAAAAAGCATGAAATTCAAGGTACAATATACAACACTCTAGCTTGAATTAAATCCATGCACACAACTCAATTCAATGGACCAAAAGTTGGAATTCATAAACACATTTCCATGTCTTGAGGTTCTTAGCTTTTCATGAACATAACATAACATAGATACACAAAATCATGCTCATAATAATGACTACCAACTTGATAGTAAAGGAAACTCATGATGATAGGATTAACATACTAAAATTTCAACACACACACACACAAACACACACAAGACCTCCATCACAATTTAGATCATTATATATCAAAACTTCCTATTTCACTTTGGGGAAGAGGATTGGACTAGGAAAAGTTGAACTTACCTTAGCTTCAATCCCTCTCAAGGCTTCCTTGTTCTTCCTCTCAACACTTTGCTCCCAGAGACATTTTATGAGGTAGGTCTTAAGTCTTATGCTCTAGGAGAAGCTTATAGATATATATATAGATACATTGATTGAATAAGGACAAAAAGTAATCGTTTACACATCCGAAATTGAAATTTCCTAAACATGCTTAATATTACCTAAAAATTACGCTGATTACATATATAAAATCAATTTCAGATAATTAAGCCTCTAGGGCTTCCAATTTCTGATTTAACAGATACTTTTCTTGTTGAACAGATAGGCATCCTTAATCATATGGTTTAAACATGGAGTTCACTTTCTTATCCCTAATTTCTCATAGAATTCCACAGTAAGCATCCAAAATCACAAAAGAGGATCCGAAAATATAACAAAGAACATGCACGAGGGTCGGGTTATTATATTACCACTCGAACAGCACGTCCAATAAAGGGGAGAGATTCAAGGAGTTTGAATTCTCCACGTAGACACCCTATTTTGACCGGTCCTTAGACTTGGGTGATTTCTTCTAAACATCCAATGATGAAAATTATAATGTGCTATTTTATGAATTTCTCAGCAAAAAAATCAGATTTAAGCTTTAATCCCAACTTTACACCCGTTTTGGCCAAATTAGTTTAGACCTATTCAAAAATCTTGTTTTTGCATTTTTCTTGTCTAGAAAATTTAGCAGTTTGAAAAAATTGGCTCTTCAAAACAAATGAATGGGTTTTGACTATTCACAATTGACTTTTTAAACAAATGAATGGGTTTTGACTATTGACAATTAGCCTTTCAAAATTGGCCCTTCAAAGCATGAAACGGTCTTGGTTTTTGGCCTATATATAGAAAAAATCATTAGAGCTATGAGGGGTAGTCAAAAATTTTTATTAGAGAAAGGACTAAACTTTGATCAAAGAAAGAGTTTACCATCATTTTCCCACATTTCACTACTATCCACTGATATATACCACCTAAAACTTCACCAAAGCTAAAACTTGAACTTTCTTACTGAGATTTCAACAACATACTCCACAACCTTTAGGGTAATCACAAGAAAGTTTATAAATCAAAAAAATTCATCATTTCCCCGAAAGGTGAATTTTCACAAACTTTCATTTAATTTAAAATATGATATAACTTGTTTAAATACTTCCTTTAAATCTTTTTATAACTGTTTTATTGTTTTAACGGGAAGACTGCACCACCTGCATATCTATTGTAATTTACTATTGGATATAAACTGTTATAATTTATTGTTTTAAATAAAATGTTGTAATTTACTACTTAAATATAAATTGTTGTAATTTTACCACTTTAAATGGTCCGTCGAACCACCTAATTTGTTAAAGATGTGACCCCACCGGATGAATAATGATTGGCGGTGAATAGTAATCTCCGGCGGTGAATAATAACCCTGATGCTGAATAGTGCCTTCGACAATGAATAGTAACTATGGATGAAAAATGCCTGGTAAGATGAATAACAACCAAGAAGGATGAATAGTAATTGTTGTGGTGAATAATACTGTCGGCGGTAAATAGTGTCCAGGGATGAATAGTGCTCCCACAAAATAAGTTTTCCCAGACAGAACAGAGCAGTCTTCCTACGCTAAGCAGAACAACTTTCGATGGTCTCCAATGCACATGAAGCTTTTGTTTTCTTTTTTAGTTTGAGAGAGTTGTGAGGTTGTTATTTTGTTGTAATATTTTCCTTCCTCTCATCCCTTATTCGGATATGTAATTATTCAAAGTGTTGTAATAATTCCCCCATCCCCGCTTCTTACTATCTCATTTTTTTACATGCTTTCTATATTTGTGAACATGTATGATATTTTATCATGTCATCATACTCATGCTTTGCATCCACGTCTTATGCTATGAGATCTGGCTAGATTTATGTCTATGGATTTAATTGTCTATTATTTGATTTTGTGCACAGTTCCATGCCTTGAGATGATTCATATGTTATATTTTAGAAACTGGATCTTTAGTTGCATGTCATGAGTGAATTGCACTAGAATCTTGTAAATAAGATCATGCATATTTTTCTAACTTTGTTTTGTAACTTGTTCACGGGACGTCAAACATATAAGTTTTTACCCTTTAGCATCCCCGTTTGTGTGTGTTTTTCTTACTATGTTTAACATTCTACCATGAGACTATTTGCTTATGTGATATAACTCTATGAATGCCAGTAGATAGAGGTTATGTCGCTTAATTTGGAATGATGTTGGTTTTCATGATTATAGACTCAATTTCTTTGAATTGTACATCTTCAAAACTCTTTTTCAAAATACACGAAATCAAATTGTTACAAAATGAATGACATAGTCTATATTTGCATGCTTCACATAGTAATTTTTAGTATTTATTAAATAATCGGAATATGAACATATAAGGTAAATAAAACTCATATCATGGTTTAATAGAGACCGATCTTTGATCGAGAGAGTGGAGATGCTCATTACTGACTTCCCCTCTCATACCTAAGGTTCCGAGTTAAGCATCTTTGGTTATGATGAACAGTGGCCTTGAAACGAGTCATAGGTTTCCTAATTTTTCCAAAATATTAGGTGTGACTTTGAGATCTGATGACGCAGTCTATTTCTGGCAAGGGTTTTGCAATAAAATGGATTTTCTAAAAGTTGTCAAATCTGGACTCTCATCTATATTTCACATTGCACTAGTGAGACTAGATTAAAAAAATCAAGGGTCTGAACTGTTTAATGTGCATGGGTACCCCCAGGCATGTTACACTCCACTCGAATGCAAGATCCACCGCTCGAGCGGTCAATTCAGGCAAACCCATATTTCCTTCAATTTTTCATTTCCTCTCTCTCTCTCTCTCTCTACTTCACTTTCCTCTTTTCTCTCATCTTTCTCTAGAAAAAATTCTCAACTATCCTCATAAATCCCTCCATCCACCAAAATCCATTGATTTCTTAACCCTAGTCCTTGAGGCTATTTTGGAGAGCTTCTCGAGATGATTGTTTTGTGCAGTGGGGATCGAATTTCGGCTCCAAATTTGGGGCTCTTCTAAGCTTGAGGTAGGAATTTTCTAACTTTAGCACATGTGTTTTAGTTTTGTTATGTGTTATTTTGGTAACACATCACTTGGAAGAATTTGGGTTTCTATTAAAAATGTATTGTACCTATATAAGGGGATGATTCTCAACTTTTCTTGAAAAAATTTAGTAGTTGATCACATTTTTGTGAAGCACATAGGTTTTGATGTATCTACATCTTCAAACATGAGAAATCCCCAAATTGTTATAAAATGCTAGGAATTAAGATGTTGGAATCAAAGCCTTGATTAAGTTCATGGAAAACCTTGAGAAAATGTTATTTTGAAAGTCATCTTTAAAAAAATGAGATTTATGAAAATGTGATTGATGGGAATGTTGGACAATCCTCTCGTGGAAATTATTTAATATAAAAAATATTGAACTCTTGAGAAGAGATGAGGAATGGTTATCATGTTGATGTAGTTCATTATGCTCTTATTATAAATTGCCCATTTTGGAATATATTGAATATAGATAATTGTTTTAGCAACCGGTGGAGGGTTGTGTTGATTGTTGTAGAAATTGCATGCAGATTAGGTAAATTGAGATATTTACAAAATTCATGCATAGCATTGAACATTGCATAATCTATTTTATTTAAGTCTTCGCATTTAATTTGAGAATTTGATTTCTAAATTGATTCCTTCAGAATATTTGAAATGTTGAAAATGTGTTGAGTTGATGGGGTAAATACCTTGATGAATCCGGTTAAAGGTTGTAGAGCTAAAGACCAAGTTCGTTTGAGGTCCATGGTAAAAGATCAAAAACATACACAGAGTAGGTACCAAATTCCTTTTGGTTAGGAGCCGGTAAAGTGGTTTTAATAGTACTTTGAGAGCCTACTTGCAGACACCAAGCTAGAGATTATGAGTGTTGTATTTACCACCCCTTGTTTTATCAAATAGATGATTGAATTGGTTATGTTTTGGAACAAGTACATGGAATGAGGATTTCAAAATGAGAAAATGTATATCTTGGGCATTGGCATATCATTTGCATTGCACCTCATGATATTGTTAAACTGCATGCACTTTGTTTAGATTATCTCTTATGGGCTTTATACTCATCCCTTACGCTGTGTTTGGTTGGAGGATTTGGAAAGAGATTTGGAAAGGGAAAGGGAAAAGGTGTGTGATACTATGTGAAATGTAGGTATATTTTATTCACATTTCACCTACCTTTTCCATTTCCCTTTATAAATCTCTCCTCAAATCTCCTAACTAAACATAGCATTAGTGGAAAACATTTCCATCTGATTGTGGTGTGCCTCTATTGAAGTGAAGGCAATGAGGATCTTTGCACAAAGCTCTGTTTTATTTGTTTTGTTTTTTTAAGCTAAGGGCTATTCGTGTTTTGGTGTGAACACTACTTCTGTGTAATTGAGCGAGGCCTTGGAACTTGTAGCCAATAGGGCATTATTTTGTACTTAGCTTACTTTAAATTTTTATTATCACATGCTATAGATTCATTTCTAGAAATGGTGAATGCATGAATACACACTAGAAAAGTCATGAATAAATTAGAGAAGGAATTTTGTGCTTACATCAATGAATAGAATATGTATTCTCTCTCTCTCTCTCTCTCTCTCTCTCTCCCCTATTAATGATGGAATAAATGAGAATTAGATCATGTTATGATTTAAATTGGGTTATCAGATGTATATTTTTTGGGAAGTTATTACATGCACAGTTGTTTCGATCCTCAGTTCAAACCCTAGAATTCAGAGATACATACATATATATACACACATACACAGATATACAGAGAGAGAAAGAGGGAGAGAAATTGAAAGAAAAAAAAATTCTCGAGAAGCCCTAGATATTTGATCTTATCTGTTGCAATTTTGTATATTTTAGTATCTAGCTGTTGTTACCTCCATCACCACTACAACCCCATATACCCTGACTTTCTTTTGTCTGTAATTCCTTCCAACCTTGAACTCCCACTTGCCCCTTGCAATCGTTCCGCAAACCTCGAATCATACTTTGACAACAGTGGCGGTGGAAACATAGGGTTCAGATTCACATTCGAATAGTAATACAAAATGTACGCTAGATCAGACCTTTCAAATAGACCATTGAAATCGACACCACCACCGTCACCGCCGCTACCAACGAACAAGCCTCCGATGATGTTCAATGATCCTTTAATGGTGAAAGGAGCTGAACCACTACTATACATACTCATCTTTCACTGAGAATAAAAGAGAACAATATGCAAGTGACATGTCTCTTTCTTTTGTTTTGAGTGGGTTTAAAGAGAGAGACAGATGGAGAGAGACAGAGAGAGAGTGATGGTGTTGACCAAAAGACAAAGGTGTATACGATATATATACATGGTAGTTTGGTCATTTCGTAGAAGTATGTCCTTATCGGCTTAATAGTTTAGAGTGTGATTTTTTGGGTAAAAGAAATTCAAATTTGGAATTATGGGCTAAGCACACTGAAAAATATATAGAAACCTACAACAACCTCTTGCTCACATAATAACTTAAATAAATTAAAAATAAAAATAAAATCCTTATTTAAAAAATAAAAAAAGAAAAAAGAAAAAAAATTCACAACTCTCATTCTTACAATTCACTCATACATATCATCACCCATAATTTACTCAACCAGATGTCTATAACTTAGATATATATATATATATATATATATTAAAAATATATATATAAACCCTTAACAATCTCTCCCTCACATAATAACTTAAATAAATTATAAATAAATAAATAAAAACCCACAAATAGATAGATAGATATAGATATAGACATAGATATAGATTAAAAAAACAACTCCATAACTTAAATAAAAAATAGAAAGAAAGAAAAAAAAAAAAAAAAAGAAGCCCAACAATTCTCATTCCCACAATGCATATATTTAAGACATTTATTTGAAAGAACAAACTATTTTTATTTTTTATTTTATTCTCACATTAACAGTGTATATTTTTCCCCATAAACGTATCTTTTTCCGCCTAATCATTCACAGCATAATCATAACATAACCACAATAGTTTGCAACTTTCAACCCCAAGAGGTTTGGTTTAGTAGGACAAGGAGAAGGCAACTAAAGGACTTATCACCTAAGAGGTCGCAGGTTCGAATCTCATGAATGCCAAACATTCCAAATCTTGGGGCCACTAGAGGTTTGTCCAGCCATTAATTTCTCAAGATTAGTTGAAGCACGCATAAGCCAGTCCGAATACTCAGTTATCCCCCCCCCCCTAAAAAAAAACCCCTAAAAAAAGAAAAAAAAAAATAGTTTCCCACTTTCAGTTTAAGTTGTATACCATAGATTCAAAATAACAATAAAACCTAACCCAAAATATAATCCTCTTTTTCCTTTGTTTATTTTTATTTTTATGTAGAACAATAATTTGATTACGTTATCTTTGCTTACTTTAAAATTATTGTGTTATAATTTTCTTCACAAAAATTTACATTAAGATGCAAGTTGTATAATAGGTTATTTATTTATTTATTTATTTGTATACCTAAAAAACAATAGTTGTGAAGACAATAAAGTGAAGCAACAATACAAAAATGAGAACAATTAAATTAACACTCCTCATAAGGTAATATATCTATTTTTTTTTTTAAGTTTGTTTGTATGTGTAGACGCGCCCGCGTGGGGCCTCGTGCTACAGTTCGGACTCGATTTTGTTACACGGTTCTTAATCTGAACCAAAGAGTCCAAATCCGGCAAATCGTTTTGAGAAATAGATTTTTTGAAAAGAAGTGCCAAACATGGACTGCTTTGCCAGATACAGAGTCGCCACCTAAATATTTTTTAATGGGGAAATTTAGGAAACCCTGACTCGGTGCCGAAGGCCACATGTCCGTCATCACCGGAGTTGTCTCGGCTCGGGAGCTTGGGTACGATCGGGGAAGGTCAGCTATGAGCACCCCCTTTCGCCCGGTCCGAAGACCGGCCTCTACTAACCGTGATATCCGTTTTTGAAAACGTTATGTGTTCTTATTCCATTTATTAGCCTAGAATTACTACATTATGCGCACAGCAAACAAGTATAGACTAGATTGCCTAATTTAGAAACAAGCGTTGCATATCCGTTTGTTTTGAAAAGTGTTTTGGAATTTGCTACTCGCAAGTAGGCTAAAATACGGATTTCAACGAGTTTTTCCAACTCAAACAATCCAACCTTCACCCACAGGCATTCAAGCAATTTAACTCACATAAGCATCTAGCCACATGGTAGGTATGCTGTCATGATAGCATTCACTCGTATGCGATATGCTAAAGCAGGAAAATACTTACATCGTACTCCGTGCCAAAACAAAGAACCCGTTAGCAATCAATGCATGATCCAAGTCCATGTTTAAATGTCTAATGCAACACATACATGATGCATTTAGGATAGGCTCGGCTAACCTAGACATGGCATGTGAAATGCAGTCAATTGATGCACGTATTCAAATTGGAATTGAAGTATAAGTGCAGTTAGCATGATGTACCGAGCCCGGTGCATGCAAGACAAATGTATGGATGCACGCATGCATAGCGTAAGGTATGCTAATTTTAAATGTGCCCTAATACTAACCATCAAAGCAGGTAAATAAAAGGGAAGAAAGAAGTGGGGATTGGAAGACATACACACCACTCACGCACACTTATTACAGATTGCCCTCGCCCGAAAGGACCAAATAAATAATACAAATTAATTAACTACGCAAGCTAATTAAATATTACAAATTGCCTAATCAGTTAACAAACTAACTAAGCTAGGAAAAGCAGATAAACCGCCTCGGGAGGAGAGCTCGATGCACCGCATGCTCGGGTCCTGCTCAGAAGTGCACCGCCATGCCTAGTCTGCCTCTGTTTTCCCTGCTCTGCCTCTCTGAAGACTGTCAAAGTCTCAAGGATGCCTCTCTGGATACTGGAAATCACCACCGGCTGAGTAGAATCACCACCGGCAGTGTCATGTGGTCGCCGGCACAAAATTAATCCATTGGCTGGTGATTCACTGCCGGTCGGCAATTTATACTGCCGGTCGGCAAAGAATGCCTGCAAAACCTGCAACTCACAGCAGCAGAGGACAGAACTTGCATAGCAATATAATTCAAGCATATATGCACCAATCATGTCCCTTATCATGGTAATGACTCAAAAGGGCATGTGTCTCGATTCTCGGGCCATCAATCACGCATTTCCATGCATGATGGCCCAAAGAATCAAGTGTGCAACTTTCATGTTAAATGCAATACAAACCAGTCAAACAAACCAAGGCCCAATTCCTATCACCAAGTCAAGGAACAAGGCATGCATGTAAGATGCAATGCAACCTAGGCATACAAGCTAAGGATGCAACATGACATGGCAAGACACTTATGCAAGCATACAAGCAAACATGAGGCAATGCAAACGGATGAAAAGATGGACATATACATGATTTAGGCAACTCTAAATAGGCCTAAAACAGTGGCCAAAATGACCAAAATAAAGTACCAAATACACATACACGCATGCACATGTTAAAGGGCCAATTCTTAGGCACAAAAGAGGGACTCTCAAGCACACTTGAAAGAGGCATATCAAGGGCAATTAGCATGCAACATAAGCTCTGAAAATCATGCTAAGATGGTGTCAAACCAAGCAAACAAAATAGACCAAGCATGCAATGAATGGCCCAAGTACTTGAAGCGAGTCAAAGGGACTTGAACCATGGCTAAGCCAACCAAGCCTCACAAGGCTAAGAGGACTTAAAATAGGTTCAAGACAGACCTAGACCATGCAAAGGAGATTCTTAGATGGCATCTAAGTGGCTCAAATTTAAAGGCATGCATAAATGCCAAAACATGGAGCATGCTACACAAGCTTTCAAAGCATGAAAGATGCGTCCGAGGCAAACATATAGGCATGCAAAGGGGACTGAAATGACATGATGGATGGTTCCAAATCACCAAATCAATGCAAAAATGTCATGCTATACATTCATATACTTAAGGCCAACAAGCCGGAATGCAAAGGGGCTATACTAAGCATGCCAAATCCGACCGAAACAACTATAGACAGACCTAAAACATGGCAAAATATGCTCAAAACCTTCACAAGACTAAGCCTAAAACATGCTTGAACAAAGGCTAACAACCTAAGGCATATTAAGGCAATAACATGGCATTACATGGTAGGTATGCTAAGCATGCATGGTGTACCAAAACCAACAACAAATAGAGGCATATTATGATATAATAGGCACAAAAAACAGCCAAGGCATGGTCAACATGAAGCTTAGCTAGATGCTCCCTCAAGAGGCCAAAACTGGTCCGTTTCAAGGACAACAAGGGGAGGTGGTGGCCCTCCCCTTTTGGGGACTTCAAGGAACCATCCTCACCTCTGAAATCCCTCAAGATTTCAGTGGTGAGGAGGCCCAAACACCAAAGTCCCAGAGCTCACTCAAAATAGCACAAAATGAGGGCCTTTCAAGGCCTAAGAGGGGTCAAACACCTCCAAACCACAAAACACTCTAAACAAACAATCAAGAGGGCTAAAAAGCAGAAATTTTTTGTATTATACACTAAGCACAAAAACAGCTCTAAGATAGGTAGAAAAGCAATGCAAAAATGGGGAATAAAAGGGAAGTTTCTCACCCTTGTAGACCACCTTCACAAATGGTGCTCCAATAGCCCTCCTTGGCTTGAATCCAACACCAAAACACCAAAATCAGTCCCTTAGAACCTCAGGAGCCAAAGGAAGGTGAAACACTAGGTGTTTGTGTGCAATAGTATGGACTAAAACACCTAGAACACAAAGAGAGAAAAAGAGAGATAGGAGATATGTATGAACCCTAACCCTAAAACCAGAGCTTCTCTCTGTGTTTCTCTCCCTAAAAATGTCTAAAGTCTCTCAAGTGTCTAACCCTAAACAAGGGAGAGAAGGGCTCCTCTTATAGAGCTCCTTGTCTTGTAAAGCTTACAAGACAAGCTTCTAAAGAGGGAGATCCCTCCATACACGTGTATGGAGGGGAGCCAAATGCAAGACAGCTGTGATAAAATATCTGCAAAAGCAGATGCACAGAAGTCGGCCGGCCAAAGATGCCATTTTGGCAAAATAGAGTGCCGACCGGCACTAAAAAGTGCCGACCGGCAATATACATTGCCGGTGGCAGCAAAAACCAGCCGGTGGTGTGTGGGGATGCCTTGCAAGGCATTCCCTGCCCTTCCAAGGCAAAATGCAAGTGTTTGGTGCAAAACCAGACACTAAACGGTCGAATTCGGAGATCCTGAGGCAAGGTGCGTAGCCGAGACCTCCGGGAACTCCAAATGAACACAAACATGGATGATCACCGAGTGTTCAAACGGTGATGTCCAAGTCTTGAGGACGGTCAAAAATGGGGTGTCTACAGTATGTAAAAAATGATAAGAAAAAAATATTAACACTTTTTTTTCTTTTTTATTTTGTAATAGGCACCTTTTGGGATATTTGCACTTGATGGGCTATATCTATTGAGTTTTAATTTATCAAATATAGATAGACATTAGGTTCATTAAGAAACATCTTATTAATTGTTAGTATTAGTATTATTTGATTAGATAGAAATCAAGTTTAGTATTTTAAGAAAAATAGATCAGTTGGATGATTAGAACATTTTGTGAATATTTGCTTTGAAGTATTATTGTCATTACTTATAAAATTTGAGAAGATAATCTCTATGCGTTGTAATTATAATTTTATGAATTAACTTAGAACTTAAAGCATAATTAAAAAAAAATTACACATTATTAAACTAGTCTTGTGCATAGCACAAGTTTACCTTCGTATGCTGAAAATTGGGACGAATAAATAAGACAATAGAGCTTTTGAAATAATAATAAATAAATAAATAAAAGTAGTAGAGAAATCGAAGAGAAAGGAAAAAAGAATAGACAGAGGATTGTGTTACTGTAGAAAATAGAGTTTTCTGAATCCAATTTATGCAAAACCCTAGTTTATCTTCTTTATCGTTCATAATCTACATTTTGTTTTAGCCTAGTACAGTCATAATTTGATGTAAATTTTGGCACAAAGTGTGTATTAGTGAAAAATGGGAATGATTTTCCTTTTTTACCCTCATTTTGTCATATTCTTGTTACACAACTAGATCCTATTAAAGATTTAAACAATAGAGTAACAGAAGGAGGACTTGACACTTGTGTAGTGACCAAAGTAGGATTTAACCAAAAGAGCAGGGGTTGACTGTAATGATTTCATAAGTTCAGTCCAAAGTGAGATTTGGTGTAAAGTGTAGGGATGCAAAGTGTAATTTAGCCTATTTATAATATTTACGAAATTATATCAAATTAGACAATCAATTAAATAAGTAATAACTTAGTAAATATGTGGTATCTCCTCAGAGGATATTCAAGCTTGCCCAACAGTTCAAAACGCTATCTGGTTCACTAGCGTGTAATGTAAAACAAATGAGAGTCCAAATCTAGTAAATCCATAGAGAATCTAGTAATTATAAGAAATACCAAATATGAACTGCATCACCAGACTCAGACTCACTACTTAATTTTTTGGGAAAACTAGGAATTCCTAACTCATGTTGAAAACCACTTTGTTCGTCACAACCAAAGTGTATCGATTCAGGAGTAGGTATGAGAGGGAAAGGTCAAAAATTGAGTACCCCCACTCACCCGATCAAAGATTGACCAATATGATCATATAACCCACTTATAAATGCTATCTTTATTATGGGGAGCAAGCAAATATAGATTAGATCACCTACTTTAGAGTGTTCTAATCTCTCATCATTTGCAAAGTGTTTTAAAGTAGAAATCTCATGAAAATAAGATAACTAATGCGTGAAGAGATCAGAATCATCCCAACTTAGGCAATAAAACCTCCATTCAATAAGCAATCATAGAGGTATGTGGGAGCCGAATTTCATTGGATCAATAGGGACGAATGTACGAGTCCAGTCTGGGACATAACCTTTATTCGGCATTGATCCTAGTCAATCGAAGAGCCAAATAAAATAATCGGCATTCTAACCAGTAGAACCAATGCGGAGCAGAAGCACATGTAAAGGATCGAGGATGGGCCTAACTCTAAGGCCCAAAGAGAATAATATAAATACAGGATCATCAGTCAGAGAAAGGTATGTGAGAACCATTACGCTTAACTTAAAATACAAGTAATCCAGAGGGTAAAGACTGACTTGCCCATCGGAGTGCTAATTCCGGCACCCTAACCGGAGTGTTCATTCCTTTTCAGGTGACTAGCTGAGGATCGCGAGCGTCCCCCAAGATCAGAAGAGTATTTCCAAACCCCTTCTCCACAATTGGCGCCGTCTGTGGGAAAACTCAAATACATCCATGGCGGGCATAACGGAAGACCCTCCGATAGTTACTGACGAAACCACACAGAGAGACGACCTCACTCCAACAAACATGCTTGGACCAGAGACTATCGCCGCAAGACACGCCTTGAACTATCCCACACCCTCGACTTCAGCGCATGAGACAATGGAAGCGATCATGGAACAAGCAAAGCAAAATGAACAAAGGTTGGAGAACATGATCGCTGAGAACGAACGTCTCCGTCAGGATTTGGCCTTGGAAGTGGCGAAATCCAAACAAGCTGTATGCCAAGATCCGGAACGACCTCTGAGGGCAGGTGGTCGATGACCTCGAGCCTGACAACAAGACACCGATAGCGACTCCGACTCATTATCCCCGGAGCACAAGAAGAAGGGACGACCCGAAACTACCAGTTCCTCTGAAGAAAGTCCACGTATAAGGCATAAACGAAGAAGAAACAGTTCAGACGAAGAAGACCAGCATGATCCCTTTGTAAGACGAATTGCAAGGACAATGCTACCCAAGAAATTCAAAGCACCGTCATTCACCTTGTACGATGGTAAATCAGACCCCACCGATCATATCCGCCATTACAAACAAGCCATGACGCTGTATGCAGACGACGAGGCTCTCATGTACAGAATATTTCCGAGCAGTTTGGGACCACTGGCTGTCAGGTGGTATTATAAACTGGAGCCGGCTTCGATCAAGAGCTTCCACCAACTCCAAAAATCCTTTAGGGCAAGGTTTATCACTAATGAGGTTCAGCCAAAGCAAGCCGATTCCCTCTGGGCAATGCAGATTCAACCGGGGAAAACCCTTCGTGCATATTCGGCGCGGTATTGGGAGTGTTTTAATCTGGTAGATGATGCTTGCAATGACTCCATGGCCATTACCGCCTTCAAGATGGGGCTACATCCCGACAGCACCCTCCGCAGCTCTTTGACCAGACGGCCTCCCAAAACAGTCTGGTCATTGATGAAGAAAGTTGAGGAATACTGTAAAGTGGAAGATGACGCCTTGCGGGTTAAAGCCGGAAATGTGGCCAACAAGACGGCTCCTTCTGAACTTGCTCAACCGTTAAATTTTGTACCACCACAGAGCCCTAAACCACGGCATCGGGCTAAACGAGACAAGAGACGGAATTCTCACCGATCAAGCGACCAATGCTCCCACCGAGCAAATGAACAACTGCAAGTCAATAACAGGCGTACGAGGCGCGTCCACAAGAAATATACGAAGTTGTCAGAGCCGATCAACGCGGTTATGTCCAAAACCCAACACCTTCCGTTCTTCAAATAGCTGTCGAAAATGGTGAGACCTCCTGACACGCGAAGACGGGATAGGCGGTGTGAGTATCACAAGGATCATGGTCATGATACTGAGAGTTGTTATACATTGAAGGACCACCTGGAGGAATTGGTACAAGATGGTCGACTACAACAGTACGTCCGAAAAGGCAACTCAACCAAAGTAATAGCCATAAGACAGGATTCACCCCCACTCGGCGTGATCCACATGATATACAGCCTGCCAATGTCATCCGCGGTGCATATGATTCAGTCGAATCCCGACCCTCAAAATCAACTCACTCCGGCTAAACAGCCCCATGAAGCTATGAGCATTGCTTTTAATGATTCAGATTTGGCCGGAGTGACACTTCCCACATTGATCCCTTGGTAATCGAGTTACGCGTAAACCAATTCACCGTTGAGCGCATACTCATTGACCCAGGGAGCACATCAGAAGTTATGTATTACAAGACATTCACCAAACTCGGCTTCTCCGAATCGGATCTTTCTCCAACTCCTTATCCACTATTCGGCTTCAACGCCAATCCAGAATACCCGTTGGGGAAAATCACACGACTCGTTCGAGCAGGCTCCCGACCAATGGATGTGGACTTTTTGATCATCAAGCTGTCATCGCCGTATAATCTTATCATGGGGCGATCTTGGTTGCATACTATACAGGCCGTGCCAAGCACCTATCATCAGCTGCTACGCTTCCCGATAGAATGCGGCATTGAGCAAATATGTGGCTCCCAGAAATCGGCACAAGCATGTTATCTCCTTGCTGAAAAGACTCCAAAGGAATTGCAAATGAACTCTATTGAGGTGACGGATCAGGAGAGCCTTGATGATGTTGGGCAGCTCCCAAGTGAAAAGGCCACGGAAGCCCTAAATCAAGTTGAAATCAACAGAAACCCAGACAGGTTCTTCATGGTCGGCGCCTCCCTGAATCAAGCCGACAGACAGCAACTAATTTCCTTCCTGCTCGGCAACCTTGATGTATTTGCATGGACTCCATATGAGATGTCGGGTGTAGATCCGCCCGTTTCGCAGCACCGTTTAAATGTTGACCCCAAATACAAGCCAATCATTCAGAAAAGCTGGCGGTCAGCCGCAGAGCACACTGCCACCGTTGTTGAAGAGGTTGACCAGTTGCTTGACGCTGAGGCAATCGGGGAGGTGATCTACCCTACATGGCTTGCTAATACTGTGGTTGTAAAGAAGAAAAATGGGACTTGGCGAGTGTGCGTTGATTTCACAGACCTAAACAAAGCCTGCCCCAAGGATTGTTTTCCCCTCCCCAAAATAGACCAACTTATAGATGCAACGGCACGCCATCAACGCATGAGCTTCCTCGATGCTTACAGAGGCTACCATCAAATTACCATGCATCCAGAGGACCAAGACAAAACTGCATTCCTCACCTCAAGAGAAACATATTCCTATAAGGTTATACCTTTTGGGCTGAAGAATGCAGGGGCAACTTACCAAAGACTGGTCACTGCCATGTTCAAGGAGCAACTTGGCCACACTATGGAGGTATACATTGATGATATGGTGGTCAAGTCCAAAGAAGAGCAAACTCATTTAGCCAATCTAGAAGAGACATTCGGCATTTTACGTAAATACAAAATGAAGCTGAACGCTTCCAAATGTGCGTTTGGGATCGGCTCTAGCAAATTCTTGGGTTACATTGTCAACCATCGAGGAATCGAAGCCAACCCATGGCAAATCACAGCAATCTTGGAGCTCGACTCCCCTCGTTCAGTGAAAGAGGTTCAAAAGTTGATGGGGATGGCCGCCGCACTCAACAGGTTCATCAGTCGGTCCACAGATTGCTACCGATAATTCTTTCATACACTACAGTAGGGCAAGGCTTTTGAATGGTCCGCCGAGTGCAAAGCCGCTTTCAACGACCATAAGACCTCCCTCCGATCAGTTCCACTCTTGACAACACCTTCGGCAGGTGACCCGCTCATTTTGTATCTGGCAGTTTTCGACCGGGCCGTCAGCGCCATACTGATAAAGGAAGAGATGTGGGAGCAGCGGCCAGTGTATTATGTGAGCAAGGCAATGGTTGACGCCGAAACACGCTACCTTCCATTGGAAAAACTCATTTTGGCCCTTGTCATGGCAGCGAGAAAGTTGATGCATTATTTTCAGGGGCATACCATCGGGGTATTAACGAACCACCCCCTCCGGTCGGTTCCGTAGTGCAGAAGCATCAGGGCGCGTTTCAAAGTGGGCACTTGAACTCAGCTAGTACGATATTCAGTTTCTGCCTAGAACCTCAATCAAGGGACAGGTGCTTGCCGATTTTGTGGCCGAATTCACTAAGGGTCTTGCCGACTTCAAGTCTAATGAAATTCAACCTAAGCCAAACTGGAGAATCTATGTTGGAGACATTTGGCAGTTGTACTGTGATGGATCATCCAATCAATGGGGAAGTGGAGCCAGAGTAGTAATCATGGCCCCCGACGGCGCAATAATTGAGCAGGCCGTCAAACTCGGCTTCGAAACATCAAATAACGAGGCCGAATATGAAGCCCTTCTAGCTGGTTTGTGGAATGCACATCTTCTGGGTGCTTGGCGTTTGCTTGTATTTTGCGACTCAAAACTGGTGATCAATCAGCGAAAAGGGGAGTACGTGGCCAAAAATGACTGTATGGCCGTTTACATGAAAATGGCTAACTCATTGCTGGCAAAATTTGACCATCATGAATTGAATCAAATAACATGAGATCAGAACACACATACAGATGCCCTGGCTTGCCTAGCCTCCGCCATTAACTCAGAGATTAAACGGACCATCGAAGTAGGTTTCATTCCGAAGCCAAGCATTGGCCCTTCGGAGGAAGTCCAGGTCAATGTCATAGAGTCAGGACCGAGTTGGATGGACCCCATTGTTGCATTCCTGTCTTTCGAACAACTCCCAGCGGACAAGAAAGAAGCGCACAAGCTGTGAAACAAAGCCCTGCGATACTACTTGGATTCGCAAGGAAAGCTTTATAAAAAATCCCTTTCTGGTCCATACCTGGAATGCGTACATCCGGAGAAAGTCGAAGAGCTTCTGACTGAAATACATGAAGGCAGTTGTGGCGCCCATTCTGGCAGGCATTCTTTGGCCCATCGAGCTATAACACAAGGGTATTATTGGCCAACAATGAGAACTGATGCCGAATGTTATGTGAAAAAATGTGAACAGTGCCAGACGTTCTCCCCATTAACCCATGTGCCTGCTAAAGAGTTAAGCTCTATCACCAGTCCCTGGCCATTCGCCCAGTGGGGACTTGATATCGTCGGACCATTGCCGAGGGCCCCAGGGAACAAGCGATACTTGATCGTCACGACAGATTACTTCACAAAATGGGTCGAAGCGGAGGCATTAACGTACATCCGAGATGATGATGTTAAGCGCTTTGTATGGAGAAATATCATAACACGATTCGACATTCCAAGAGCACTTATCTCAGACAACGGCACCCAGTTTGATTGTGGCGTCTACTGAGAACTGTGCAGCAAGTATGGTATCCGGCCTTACTTTTCGACGCCGGCTTACCCACAAAGCAATGGTCAAGTCGAAGCCTCTAACAAATCCATCTTGGATGGCATCAAGAAGAAGCTGGAGAAAGCTAAAGGCAAATGGGTCAAAGAATTGCCGAGCGTATTGTGGGCTCATCGAACTACACCGAGGCGATCCATTGGGGAAACGCCATTTGCTTTATGCTTTGGAACCCAAGCGATCATACCCCTGGAGATCGGCCACCCAACCCTAAAATCACAAGTTTTTGATATGGGCCAAAATGACATGATGCTGGCTTTGGATTTGATTCTGATCAAAGAACGAAGAGACCGTGCCCTGGCGTCCATGGCACGATACCAGCAACAGCTTGCTAAGTCGTACAATCAACGTGTTTAGCTGCGCCGCTACACACCAGGAGAGTTGGTCCTGAAGAAAGTACTTACAGCTGCCAGGAAACCGGCTGATGGAAAATTGGGTCCTAACTGGGACGACCCCTATCAGGTCGATTTGATCGCAAGAGTAGGGGCATATTGGCTCAAAGACATGTCTGGAAGAAGTCTGTCACGGCCTTGGAATTCAACGCACTTGCATAAATTCTATCATTAAACCTTACCTGTGGGGAATGATTCTAGTTTTGAATGGTTCACTATGTACACATTTCACTTTTGTAATGCAAAGATTCCTGTTTACTCACTGAGAAATTCAGTTCAAAAGTGTTATGATAAAAGCCTCCGGATTCGGAGCGCCCTTCATGGATATCACGGTTGGCCAAATAAAGTCTCCGGATTCGGAGCCCTATCGGCGCGTGACGCTTTTGGGCCGATTAAGCCTCCAAATTCGGAGCGCCCTTCGTGGATATCACGATTGGCCAAATAAAGTTTCCAGATTCTGAGCCCCATCGACAAGTGACGCTTTTGGGCCGATTAAGCCTCCGGATTCGAAGCGCCCTTCATGGATATCACGATTGGCCAAATAAAGTCTCCGGATTCGAAGCCCCATCGGCACGTGACGCTTTTGGGCCGATTAAGCCTCCGGATTCGAAGCGCCCTTCATTCATGACAGTTATAGGCCGAATAAGACTCCGAATTCGAAGCGCCCTTCACAACGAAGGTTAAAGCATACAAATATTCAAAATGGAATGCACCGTTAAGTTGAGCCGGCAAAAACCTTTTACACATGAAAGCATATAAACATTCAAAATGAAATGCTTAGTTAACTTGGGTCGGCGCAACCGCATAAACAAATCAAAACATGCAAACATTCGAAATGAGATGCCTAATTAAACGTGTAAAAATTCAAAATGAAACACAAACATTTGAAATAAAACATTTTATTCTGTTAATCATATTATTTAATTTTGATGATGTCTAAAATATTATTTGTAACAATTTGGATTTTTTTAATATACATATTATTTGACACAAAATATTATCTTTTTAAAAATATATATATTTGTTAAATATTATAATAAAAATATTTTTGAAAACTTTACTATTCACTTTTTGAAAATTTAGGTTGATCACTATTCACTTTTTGACAAAATTAAAATAAAAATATTTTTGAAAACTTTACTATTCACTTTTTGAAAATTTAGGGTGATCACTATTCACTTTTTGACAAAATTAAAATTGATTAAAAATTTTGATTAATTATATTATTTTGACAAATTTAATATTGATGGGTTGTCTTGTGTTGACAAAATTAATATGGAGTGGTAGAATATATTTAGTTTAAAATCCCTACAACTTATACAATATTTTAAAGAAGGCATATATTTTCAGATCCATCATAAATATTATTAAAGAGTTTTTTTTTATGCAAATATTTGATTAGAACATTATATATATGTTGCATATAATATGAATAGAATACATCACGTGCGCTATTAAATTTTTTACATTACATTGATTATATCATATTATAATCAAACAAGAAGAAAAAGATGGAGTTATATATATATGTGTATATATATATATATATTATAAACTAGATGGAGAAAATTATTTGTTTGTTTGAAAGTTGTGAACTTTGTATTAAATTGTCTACAAAAATGGTGGCTCCATGTTTGAAAAAACAAAAAGAAAAAATCAGTCTTATTTTTTATATTTTGCTGACTATTCAAAATCAAGGAGTGTGCTTATGTAAGCGATGACATCAAGAGTGTGCTTATGTAAGCCATGACATCAGGAGCGTGCTTATGTAAGCCATGACATCAGGAGCGTGCTTATGTAAGCCATGACGTCAGCAAGGAGCGTCCAACGGGTATATTTTTGTGTATAAATAGAAGTGTTGTGTGTGGAGAAAAAAATCAAGAACTTGAAGAGAAAATTTTCTGTGAGCTCCAAATTGTATTCTTCTCTTTCACTTTCAGATCTAAGTCTAGCTTTTGTTCTTACACTTTCATATCTACTCTTTGTGAGAGAATTATTGTAAAAGTGGGTTCAATTACCACTTATTCTTATTCCTTATTTTTGTGAAAGATTTTGTAAGGGAAAGGCATTTATTGTTGAGTGAGGCTCAATAGATAAGAGTAAGTCCTGTGCCAAATCCACAAGCTTGGTGGTGTATTTATTCAATTGATAGTAAAGAAATTCTCAAGGAAGTTCCTTGGGGAGTGGACGTAGGCCTGGCGTGCCGAACCACTATAAATCGCAGTGTTTGATTTTCTCTCTCTATCTCTTCTACTTTTATATTGATAATTATTATTCTGTTTTTTTTATTTATTAAAATTCTGAATATTGTGTTATTTTTAATATTGTGAAATTTTTAATAACCCAATTCACCGCCCCTCTTGGGTTGCCTATCTGGGATAACAATTGGTATCAGAGCCTAGACTCTAGTTTTTGTGACTTAACAGTCTTAGAGTAGATCATGACAACCCCTAGTTATTCCTTACCCGAGGGACAAGCATCTAATAGGCCACCTCTATTTAGCGGCACAAATTTTAGCTATTAGAAAACTGGGATGACCATACATATTCAATCTAATGATTATGAATGTTGGAAAATTATTTGTAATGGTCCAAAAATTCCTACCAAAACTATAGATGGACTTAGGGTACCAAAACCTGAAGATGAGTGGGATGAATCAGATACTAGAATGACCGAAATTAATGTCAAAGCTACAAACATGTTGTACTGCGCTTTAGATGCCAACGAGTTCAATAGAATTTCCACATGTAAAACCGCTAAAGAAATTTGGGACAAGCTTATAGTGACTCATGAGGGAACCGAACAAGTTAAAGAATCTAGAGTCAGTTTGCTAGTCCATAATTATGAACTTTTTAAAATGAAGCCTGATGAAACTATTCCTCAAATGTTTACTCGTTTTACTGATATTATTAATGGTTTAACTTCTCTTGGCAAAATATATACTAATGCTGAAATTGTAAGAAAAGTGCTTAGGTCATTGCCAAAAATTTGGGAGACAAAAGTCATTGCCATTACCGAAGCCAAAGATTTATCAAAGCTAAGTCTAGATGAGTTAAGGGGATCTCTCTTAACTCATGAGCTCATAATGCAAGAAGGAAAGGAAGAGGAGGACAACAACAAGAAGAAAGGAATAGCTTTCAAATCCACCTCGAAACATCAAGAGGATAAGGAAGATGATTCAGATGAGGATGAGGAAATGGCATTCATCACTAGAAAGTTCCAAAGGTTTGTGAGAAAGAAACAAGGTGTACGAAATTTTTTCAGAAAAGACTTCAACAACAGGGATTTTCAAAGAGGAGAAAATCACAAAAAATCTGAAGTAACCTGCTATGAATGCAACAAACCTGGACACTACAAATCAGAATGTCCAGAACTTAAGAAAAAATTCAAGAAGGACAAAAAGAAAGCTATGATTGCAGCATGGGGAGAAGATAGTGATGAAAGCGACACAGAAACCGAAGTTTGCAAAAACGAGGTTGCTAACCTATGTTTAATGGCACTTGGAAATGAAAATGAGGTAAATGACGAATCCTTTACATTTGATGAATTACAATTAGCTTTTGATGAATTACATGCAGAATTTAAGAAACTTAGTTTGAAAAATAATTGTCAAAAGAAAGTAATTTCAAGTTTATTAAAAGAAAATGAATCATTGACTTCCAAGATAAATGTTTTAGAAAATGAAGCCATGAAAATGAAAAAGGAAAATGAGATTTTAACTCAAAAAGAGTCTTCAATTTCTGAAAAACATTTAGTTGTATTGCAAAAAGAAAACGAGTCTTTAAAAAATGAGCAAATTATTTTGAAAGAAAATATTGAAGACTTGAAAACTACTCTTTCAAAATTCACTCAAGGTAGAGAGACTTTAGATAAAATTCTTAAAAATCAAAACCGTACTTTTGGTAGAACCGGAATTGGATATAAACCTTTTTCAAAAGTAAAAACTGCCAAAAATGGTTTTGTATATGCATCTTCGAATCACTCTCATCTCACATGTCATTTTTGTGGAACAAAAGGTCATATTTCACCTTCATGTCCTATTAAAAGAAATCATTTTGCTAAAATAAAAAAGATGTGGGTTCCTAAGGATATCTCAAGGGCGTCAAATTCTAACTTTTATGGACCCAAGAAAAAATGGGTACCAATAGAGAAATCAAATTTTTGTAGGTATGTTTCAAGGCAAAATCCAGTAACGATAGATGGTATCTCGACAGTGCATGTTCGAGGCACATGACTGGAAATAAAGCTATGTTCGCCACACTCCAACCAAAGGATGGCGGATATGTGACTTTTGGCGACAATAGCAAGGGTAAAATCATTGGTGTAGGAAGTATTGGTAAAAATCTCTCTCCTATTATTGAAAATGTTTTATTTGTTGAAGGTTTAAAACATAACTTGCTTAGTATTAGTCAATTATGTGATAAAGGTTATAGAGTTATTTTTGAGAAAACTCATTGCACTATTGAAAATACTTTAGAAAACAAAACTTTATTTGTAGGTTATAGACATGAGAATGTATATGTGTTTGATTTACATGATTTATCTTCTCATTTTAACATTAAATGTTTATCTGCTATAAATGATAATGGTTGGCTTTGGCATAGAAGATTAGGACATGCTCATTTTGATTTAATTTCCAAGCTTTCAAAAAATGAGTTAGTCATAGGTTTACCAAAAATTGTTTTTGAAAAAGATAAACTTTGTGATGCATGTCAATTTGGAAAACAAACTAGAATTTCTTTTAAATCCAAAAATATCGTTTCAACTACTAGACCGCTTCAACTCTTGCATATTGATCTATTCGGACCATCTAGAACATTAAGTTTAGGAGGAAAATCTTATGCCCTTGTTTGTGTTGATGATTACACTAGATATACATGGGTATTATTTTTAGCACACAAAAATGAAGCTTTTTATAATTTCTCAAAACTTTGTAAAAGAATTCAAAATGAGAAAAATCTTAATATTTGTAGTATTAGAAGTGACCATGGTAGAGAATTTGAAAATGATGATTTTATTAAGTTTTGTGATGACTTAGGAATAGATCATAATTTCTCAGCCCCTAGGACTCCTCAACAAAACGGTGTGGTTGAGAGAAAAAATAGAACTCTTGAAGAAATGGCTCGTACTATGCTTTGTGAAAATAATTTGCCTAAATATTTTTGGGCGGAAGCTGTAAACACTGCATGCTATGTTATAAACCGTGCCATGATTAGACCTATTCTTAAGAAAACTCCTTTCAAACTTTGGAAAGGTAGAAAACCTAATATTAGTCACTTGCGTGCTTTTGGTTGTAAATGCTTTGTATTAAATAACAATAAAGATAATTTAGGAAAATTTGATGCTAAATCGGATGAAGCTATATTTCTTGGTTATTCTATGTCTAGTAAAGCTTATAGAGTATTTAATAAAAGAACTCTACTTGTTGAAGAATCTGTGCATGTTGTTTTTGATGAATCTAACGATATTATTTCCAAGAATCTTTTAAGTAATGATATTGTAGAAAATCAACCAAGCATGGAGAGCATTTATAAAAAGGAAAATGAAGAAAATCCATTACGCGAACATGACGAAGAAATGACAATGGAGAAACTTCAAGAAATATATGCTCTTCCAGAAAATGACTCAAATCTACCAAAAGAATGGAAGTATACTCATGGCCACCCCAAAGACCTTATCATAGGTGATGCGGCGGAAGGTATAAAAACTCGTTCCTCTGTTAGAAATATTTGTGGTAACTTGGCATTTGTTTCACAAATTGAACCAAAATCATTTTTAGAAGCTGAAAATGATGAAAACTGGATTTTAGCAATGCAAGAAGAATTAAATCAATTTGAAAGAAATGAAGTTTGGTTTTTGACCCCTCGACCTAAGGATCATCCCGTTATTGGTACAAAATGGGTTTTTCGAAATAAAATGGACGAATCTGGAGTTGTTACTAGAAATAAAGCTAGATTAGTAGCTCAAGGCTATAATCAAGAAGAGGGAATTGATTTTGATGAAACTTTTGCACCAGTTGCTAGACTTGAAGCTATTAGAATGTTACTTGCTTTTGCGTGTTTTAAAGATTTTAAATTATATCAAATGGATGTTAAAAGTGCTTTTTTAAATGGGTACATTTCGGAGGAAGTCTATGTTGAACAACCTCCCGGTTTTGAAAATCATAAATACCCGGATCATGTTTTCAAACTTTCAAAAGCCTTATATGGCTTGAAACAAGCTCCTAGAGCATGGTATGAAAGATTGAGTAATTTTCTACTTGACAAAGGTTTTTGTAGAGGAAAAATTGATACAACACTTTTTATAAAAATAAAAAAGGAAGATATGCTAATCGTTCAAATTTATGTTGATGATATCATTTTTGGTGCTACTAATGAAAATTTGTGCAAAGAGTTTGCTAAAGACATGCAGGGTGAGTTTGAAATGAGTATGATGGGGGAATTAAATTACTTCCTTGGTCTACAAATTAAACAAACTAATGATGGAATCCATTTAAATCAAACGAAATATATCAAAGATCTACTCAAAAGGTTTGAAATGGAATCATCAAAGCCTGCAGCAACTCCAATGAGCACATCGATAAAAATCAACAAAGATGAGCAAGGTAAACCCGTAGATGAAAAGAAATATCGAGGTATGATTGGTTCTTTACTTTATCTTACTGCAAGTAGGCCCGACATAATGTTTAGTGTTTGTATGTGTGCACGTTTTCAATCCGCACCGAAAGAGTCACACATCACCGCAGTCAAACGCATTTTCAGATATCTTGTTGGCACTCAAAATTTGGAATTATGGTATCCTAAGGGAACCACCTTTGAACTTTTTGGTTACTCAGATGCCGACTTTGCGGGATGTAGACTTGACCGAAAAAGCACTAGTGGCACTTGTCATTTTCTTGGACATTCACTCACCTCTTGGTTTTGCAAAAAACAAAACTCAGTGGCTCTGTCAACTGCTGAAGCAGAATACATTGCCGCCGCTGGGTGTTGTGCACAATTGCTTTGGATGAAACAACAACTTCAAGATTTTGGACTTCACTATGATCATATTCCTATAAAATGTGACAACACAAGTGCTATTAACCTTTCAAAAAATCCTATTCAGCACTCACGCACTAAACACATTGAAATAAGGCATCATTTTCTGAGAGATCATGTACTCAAAGGTGACATTGAACTCGAATTTGTGCCTACAAATTGTCAATTAGCTGACATATTTACCAAGCCTCTAAATGAAGAACAATTTTGTTATATTAGAACAGAACTTGGTATGATGAATACTCCAATATAATGTTTATATTAAAAAATGATTTTTTAATAATAAAATAAAATAAATATTGTAATAATTATTATTATTATAAAAAATAATAACCATAATAATATACATATATTTATATATATAATTTCTCTCTCTCTCTCTCTCCCGTTCCGTCTCTATCTCTCACCCACTCTCTCCCTTACTCTCTCTTTTTCTCCTTCTCTTGCTATCTCGCTCTCCCCTTCTTCCTCTACCCTTAGCCGACTCCATCTCCACCCTCACCATAGCCTACAACCAACTCCACCATCCACAAAATCATCCATCACTTTCATCACTATCACCATCCATCCAAATCCCTCACCAATCTTCCAAACTCCATCACTTCTCCACCCAAAATCTGCATCACCATCTTCACCGATTCATCAAGTTCCATCACCGATCCATCAAGATCCGTGACTGATCCATCAAGATCCATTGCCGATCTACACAAATTCGTCACCGATCTATCCAATCGTCTCAATTTCTTCCGTTCATCAAGGTTATCACCGATCAACATGTTAAAATTCTTGTTGCACTGTGTTATATTTTTTTACTTGTTGTATGTGCTCCAAATTCTCTTGGATTTAATAATGGTTGCCTCTACCTTGTCTGAAGAAATTGTTTTTATTTTTATTTTCTCCTTTTATGCTAGTGCACTTTGTGTAATTGTTTATGGCCGGATCTTAATGGCCCTTGATATTATAGATTGGTAATTTGTCTCTTCAAATTTATGTAATTTTTAGTGCATTAATTCAGGGGGAGACTCATATATTTTCTTTATAAAACTATAAAAAAAAAAAATGGGCATGTGTAGATTCTGTGCATAATTTTAGGGGGAGTATATATACATATTTTTTTTACTCCTTATCTGCCATACTCCTTATCTGCACCAACAAACAAATTTTTTTTGTGCAACGACAGCATTAAAAAAATAATAATAATAAATAAAAATAAATAAATAAAAATTACATAAATAAATAAATAAAGGAAGAAATGCTCACACTTTTATTTCAGAAAAAGAAAATATTACTCGATTACATGTAAATTTTCAGAAGGCTTCACAGATTTTTTCTTTTTCACTTCTCTCAACAATTTTTCATGAGCCTCTTTTACATGCCTTCTCTATTTTCGATTTCTGTGAGTCTTGGCATTATCACCGTTGCATAATAATGCACTGCATTCTCCAACTGTGCATTTTTCCTTTTTAACTCTTTCTTCTCCTTACACATATTCACTACTTGTTGTTTTAACAAGCACACCTCATCTCACCATTGCTGATTTTCTTGTACTCTTGCTTGTAATCGTCGCGCCATATTGGAAACTGCAGTCATAGCCTGTGTACTAAGAGCCATAGTGTTATTAATAGCATCGAAATCATTTCGATTACCAATAACACTAGAACCCTCATTTACAGGCATAGCATATGCCTGCGTCACTGGTACTCTCTCATTTGCCTGCATTACAGGCACCTCATGCAGGTCCGACTCATTGATAGCCAAGGTAAGGAATGACATGATTACAAAAGAAGCTAAAACAATTCTTTTTCTCAAACACTTGATGATTTTATATCTGATCTGTGTCACTTTTTATACACTCCATTAATCCATTACTCGATGCATATCTGCTATATCTGCTCAAATCTTTTATTTGTCAATATTTCCTGCGCTCGAGATGCTCCAAAATCCCCACAATGATTCCGACAAGACAGACGGCCCCTTATTTTATTTTTGGCCATTCAGATTAATGTATCAAATGTGCTTGTTTCTTATCTTCATCTTTATTTTGATGATGTCAAAGGGGGAGAAAAAATATGATTTTGAAAATTATATGTGATTTTGAAAATTATATGTTGCAGGGTTATCAAATATTTTGTCAATTTTATTTTGTATCAAATCCATACAAATATTGCCATCATAAAAAAGGGGGAGATTGTTAATCATATTATTTAATTTTGATGATGTCTAAAATATTATTTGTAACAATTTGAATTTTTTTAATATACATATTATTTGACACAAAATATTATCTTTTTAAAAATATATATATTTGTTAAATATTATAATAAAAATATTTTTGAAAACTTTACTATTCACTTTTTGAAAATTTAGGTTGATCACTATTCACTTTTTGACAAAATTAAAATAAAAATATTTTTGAAAACTTTACTATTCACTTTTTGAAAATTTAGGGTGATCACTATTCACTTTTTGACAAAATTAAAATTGATTAAAAATTTTGATTAATTATATTATTTTGACAAATTTAATATTGATGGGTTGTCTTGTGTTGACAAAATTAATATGGAGTGGTAGAATATATTTAGTTTAAAATCTCTACAACTTATATAATATTTTAAAGAAGGCATATATTTTCAGATCCATCATAAATATTATTAAAGAGATTTTTTTTTATGCAAATATTTGATTAGAACATTATATATATATTGCACATAATATGAATAGAATACATCACGTGCGCTATTAAATTTTTTACATTACATTGATTATATCATATTATAATCAAACAAGAAGAAAAAGATGGAGTTATATATATATATATTATAAACTAGATGGAGAAAATTATTTGTTTGTTTGAAAGTTGTGAACTTTGTATTAAATTGTCTACAAAAATGGTGGCTCCATGTTTGAAAAAACAAAAAGAAAAAATCAGTCTTATTTTTTATCTTTTGCTGACTATTCAAAATCAAGGAGTGTGCTTATGTAAGCGATGACATCAAGAGTGTGCTTATGTAAGCCATGACATCAGGAGCGTGCTTATGTAAGCCATGACGTCAGCAAGGAGCGTCCAACGGGTATATTTTTGTGTATAAATAGAAGTGTTGTGTGTGGAGAAAAAAATCAAGAACTTGAAGAGAAAATTTTCTGTGAGCTCCAAATTGTATTCTTCTCTTTCACTTTCAGATCTAAGTCTAGCTTTTGTTCTTACACTTTCATATCTACTCTTTGTGAGAGAATTATTGTAAAAGTGGGTTCAATTACCACTTATTCTTATTCCTTATTTTTGTGAGAGATTTTGTAAGGGAAAGGCATTTATTGTTGAGTGAGGCTCAATAGATAAGAGTAAGTCCTGTGCCAAATCCACAAGCTTGGTGGTGTATTTATTCAATTGATAGTAAAGAAATTCTCAAGGAAGTTCCTTGGGGAGTGGACGAAGGCCTGGCGTGCCGAACCACTATAAATCGCAGTGTTTGATTTTCTCTCTCTATCTCTTCTACTTTTATATTGATAATTATTATTCTGTTTTTTTTATTTATTAAAATTCTGAATATTGTGTTATTTTTAATATTGTGAAATTTTTAATAACCCAATTCACCCCCCTCTTGGGTTGCCTATCTGGGATAACATATTCAATTAGCCAATAAATTACATAATTTTGCACGCAATCTGCGTTTGAGCATTACAATGTCTATTTTTATCCGGTGTCTCCCTCGTCGTCACTCTTCACGACTTCGAAGGCAGAAAAGGGAAAGTGTTCATGTTGGTATAGCGGAAACGCCAAATCAATGCCCGCTGCTCGAAGAGCCTCTGCGGCTTGAAATGCCTTGATCCAACCATGCTTAAATCCACGATTTTCACATCGGCAAACTTCCTCGGCGAGCTTTTCCCTGGTTTTCTCTATCCCTACTTTCCAGCCTTCATGGAAGCCTTTTTCATAAGCCCTCCCCTTCGCGGACTCTATCGCAAACATGTTGGCCGTATCACGATCGGCAATTGCACTACTGATAAGCCGCTGGGTCACTCTTTCGTCCACAACTGGGTTAGCTTGTTCGGCTGGTTGTGTCTGAGCGGCCTTGACCTTCCTTAGCTTGCGCTCAGCCGCTTCCGCGCGAGCTTCCAAGTTTCGAATTCGTTCATCCTTCTTCTCTATTTCTCGTCACGCAGCACGAAGGCGCATGCCGATTTCATAGGCGGTGTACAGCCCTTTCACCGCCCCATGAACGCCCTCTCGAAACACCTCAAAGTCAGGTCAACCAGCCATCAACTGCTAGACTTCTGGCGGAAAAATCTGTCGTGCAAACTCGACCGCCACGTTCGGGTCCCGGATGATGGAATCTGCCTCTGTCATCGGTTTGTTCCCAACGAAAACAGAAAAGCTCAATGGGCGTGGTGGTCCACTCGCCTTACTTCGCAAACGAGGAGATCTCCCCCGCTGGCACTTCTCCTTCCTTGGTGACCTGCTTTGTCGACGCGGAGAGTGGCGCCTCTCGTGTTCTGCAAATGCCCTACCTCCCGTACGGGGAGGCTAGCCACCTCAATTCATTGATGAGTCCAGCTTCGCCAGCGTCCTGCCATCTCCCTTACTATTAAAGAAAAGTCTGGTTGACATTCACACTTTTTCAGCGGAATCGAGTCGAGTCGTTTTATGAAAATCAAATGGAATCTCTCACCCTCTCGTGTTGCACCCCCTTTTTAATCACTTAGGAGTGCACCCAACTACCGAGGCGACCTTATCAATGTGGGCACTCCTGCAACCACCAATATTCGGCATTGTTGATTCATTTCGATATTCAGCATTGCAGATTCATTCCGAACTGGGGCAAGGGCAGGTTCGTGAATTTCAATGGCCAAAAAGGCTGGCCGAAAAGATCACGCGCCTATCATCCCATGAACTAATGATATTATTCATTCCGAACTGGGGCAAGGGCAGGTTCATGAATTTCAACGACCAAAAAGGCTGGCCAAAAAAATCACGCGCCTGTCATCCCATGAACTAATGATATTCGGCTTTCGAGTTCATACATTGGCTGGGGCAAGGGCAAATTTATTAATCTGATCGGCCAAATACCTAAGCCTGATGCCGATCGATTTATGCCGCAGCCACTCCATGAACCAATAATATTCGGCAAGATCACATTTATTAACCCTTAGATATCTAATTGGCAAGTATACACGAACGTTTATCTACTGCGCAACAGGCAGCGCTAGTTTTACCTAAAACGGCAAAAACAAAACAGTAACCTTCATTGATAACAACAATTAAATACAGGAAATAATGCAAGGCAAGGGAAATTTTCATTCATAAAGTGAATACAGATAGTCATCATTTTATACATGAAGATTACCCCAAGTAAATATATGTCTACTAAGGAAACAAAACATGTTTACAAGAACATACATTGAAAATACCTAACAAAACTAAAGTGACTCCCAAATCAATCCTCGGGATCAGACTCAAGCGGCTCAACGTCCACTTGCTCGTATGGAATTGGCATGGCCAATGTCACTCCAGCGGTAGCAAGGGCTTTGAGCCAGCCGTGTTTGAATCCCCGATTCTCGAATTTGGGGACTTCTTCTACATTGTTTTCAAGAGCGGCGCTCTTCCTAGCCTCGAACGCTCCGGAGGCCTCGGAGTCAGTTTTTTCCTTCGCTGCCTTTAACTCTTCCAGTTCGGCCTCCAGCTTGGCAAGCACCTCCTTGGCCAACTTGAGCGGTTCCTCGCTCGCGTTTACCCTCTCCTCAGCTTACGATCTGAGCTGGTCAGCAGTCTGCGCCCTTTCCTTCTCAGCTTCGGCCCGTGCACTTTCCATTGTCGCTCTCGTTGCCTCGAACTCGGCCCTGCTCCTCTCACCCTCGACTTCCGACTTCAAACGGCCAATTCTTTCAATGGCGTCATGCTGGCAGCAGCCCATTTCGGCTATCCTTCCGACTGCCTGCAAAATAAGGAGTTGGGATCGTCACATACCAAGAATTACCGTCTGCAAACCAAACCAAAATAAGGAATTAGAATCAAGTCACATACCAGAATGGCCGACTAGGCGGCTAATGCTATTGCTACCAAATCAGGCTCTGCCCGAAAGGTTGCCTTGTCAGCCGGCAATGAGACCGAGGCAGCCAAGCTCAACGCCACAGCTAGATCTTTTAAGGCCTACGCTTCAGAGGAGATCGGCATGTTTTTTATCTTTGTTGGACAACAAAAGGAGCAACCACATCTGACTCCTCTAAGCGTGGCCGTTTATCAACGGGGTTCTCCTAAAAGCAGGCCTCGCTCTCGGCGGTACGTTTCTCTCCCCGATCTTCTGGAATCGGTCGTTCTTCTAGAATCAGCCGTTCGACTTCCTTCTCCGTCTCGGCCACATCAATTTGAGCCATTTTTACTACAATAATAGGTTCAAAAGATTCAGTCGGGGCAGGTCCAAAACAGACGGCCTCGGCTTTCCGACGGGCGACCATTCGTTCGGCGTTTTTCTTTTGTGCCAATTGCGTGAGACTTTCCCCAGCCATACCTTCAGAATAAGCACCGGGAAGGTCTCCCAAGTTTGTAAAAATATCTTCGAAGGAGACGTCCCCTCGGCCTGATATGGACGGAGGGTCGAACGAGTTGAGTCTGGCTTCTTCAAAGGCCGAGTTAAGAGCTTCATCAACCTCCGCTGCCAACTGGCTCGGGTCCTCGGCGATTGGTTCGGCCCCTTGTTCTTCTACGTGTTCCGAATCGGATGTTTCTAAACCAATCTGTCTTAAGTTTTTGAAGTTGGAAAAGATAAGGGCTGTAAGATTGTTGTCGTCTCTCAGGATTGGAATGTTGTCTGCCGCCGAAAATGTTGTGTAAGTCGGCTCGTACCGCAGGAGAATGTGGGCCGCCCTCCCTTGTTTTTGAAGGTTTGGACGGCCAACGAACTGTAACGCGGTTTTAATTTCTACAAGCACAGCGTTGTTGTTTGAAACCAACACTCTCTTCAAGTCGCTGCCTGCATAAAACAAAGTGATTAGATGTGTATAGGGCGGAATACGGATATGATAATAACAGAAATAAAAGTGATCTAATCGGCCACCTGGTTCGCCTTTTCGCCTTGGCACGGGGTCTAGGCGATCTTCACCCTCGTCGAATTCCCAATTGCCTCAGACAATAACCATCACGTTATCGACACGCTTGCCAGAGCTGGCAAGCATAGTCACTAAGTGATAATCGGTATCCTTGGTTCTAAGAAAGTAGCGTCCTAGTCGGCCAATAGATTTGGCTAGAACATAACAATGCCGAACGGCGGGTATACCTAAGTTAATCCTAAGACTCCGGTTTAGCTCTACAATCCCCATTATGATGCGAAAAAAATACACGTTGGGCTGGGAAGGGATTAGACCCCAGTATCGAAGAACGGCCCTCAAAAATGGGTGAAGGGGAAAGCGGACTCCGCCCTCAGCAATTGACAGGAGAGGAAAGACGATTGTGCTAAGGATTGTGCTCTCACCATCCCTCTCCATGTCAGTGGTACTGTCTACCAAAAGTGACAGATGGACGTCATCGAGGATGGAAAAATGGCGTTGAAAGCCGGAGATTCGACCCGCTGAAAGGAGCTCCTTCAGATGTTTTGCCATTCTGGCTAGCCCAAGGATTATAGAAAACTAAAAGAAAACAAGGAAGTGGGATCGGAAATGAAGGAGAAGAAAACTTACAGGAGACGGAGGGGTAAACGAGAAACAAGGAGTTGCAGAAGCTGCGAAGTGAAGGAGTTGCACTAGAAGGTGAACCAAATATTTTTCAGTATTCAAAACATACATTCGAAGAGACAATTTTAAATCACATTAAATGGAGGCAGTGTACGAAGGGGCGGGAAATCGTTATAATGACCAAAAAGTGTGTGCGCGTTCTGATACGCATTGGGAAGAGGATTAACCGCCGAATTTTTCACTTTCCAGGCTCGAAACCAAACACCCCGACTAACTGATGCTAGTGGGGTGTTTGGGGGGCAATTGTGGGAGCCGAATTTCATTAGATCAATAGAGACGAATAGACGAGCCCAATCTGGGACATAACCTTTATTCAGCATTGATCCTAGTCAATCGAAGAGCCAAATAAAATAATCGGCATTTCAACCAGTAGAACAAATGCCGAGTAGAAGCACATGTAAAGGATCAAGGATGGGCCTGGTCCTAAGGCCTAAAGAGAATAATATAAATACAGGATCATCAGTCAGAGAAAGGTATGTGAGAACCATTATGCTTAACTTCAAATACAAGTAATCCAGAGAGTAGAGACTGACTTGCCCGTTGGAGTGCTAATTCCGGCACCCCCGACCGAAGTGTTCATTCCTTTTTAAGTGACTAGCTGAGGATCACGAGCGTCCCCAAGGATCATAAAAGTATTTCCAAACCCCTTCTCCACAAGGTATAACACATAAACATGTAGTCTCATGGTAGCATGCTATACATAATAAGAAGCAAACACATATAGGATGAAAGAGAAAAGAGAGAGGCTCACCAAGTACTCCTTTGCACCATGCTATGAGTGTAAAGGGTTAGAAATCAATGCATGATCTTAGATGCGAGAAAAATGATATGCAAAGAAAAATGAAAAGGATACTCACTGAGTACACCAACCAAGAGCAACAAAAGACAACTAATTAGAAATATGCAACTAAGGTACCAACAACAACAATAATGACCTCAAAATCTCAAGAAAACTCCAACAATAAAGAAAAGGAGATAAAAGATGGAATAAGCTCAAGAATGGAAGTAGGGATTAACTCTAAGCTGGTAGAGATAGGGCCCAAACTAATCATAAACTCCAATCCAAGCTCCCTCTAGCCTATAGAGATCTCTAACTCCAAGTCTCCAAGTAAAGGAATGAAGAAGATAGTCCAGGAGTAATGAATATCAATCTCCAAATCTCATCAATTCTCACTCAAATTAATTAACTAACTTACATGACCTAATTAACTAATTAAATTAGAGATGGAAATAGGGATTGGGGAACTTGAAAATCATAAATATCAATTTTTGGGAACCAACCCCCCATTCTTCAAAGATAGGGGTTTAAATAGGTTTAGGGGGCTTAGAATATGCCATTTGATCCTCTAAGATCCGGATGGCATATTCCAAGATACTAGGGGACATCTCATGAGAAACCTATTTGGCTAACGTGAAATAGTATTTGTTGGATAACACTTGTCCAACTGGGCAATAGTTGTCCTACGTGTTTCCTTCAAAATCTATTTGGCTAGACAAAAACGATCCAGGCATGCTCACCTGGACAGCACCTATCCAGACATGCTTGCCCTTCTCCAAGTTGTCTATTGCTTTACTCAAAAGTTGTATGGCCTCTCAAGTGTTGTCTGGCCAATTTTTTCATAACGTTTTCCCCATTTTCTCATTCATTTGGGCTTTCCAAGCTCTCTTTTCTGACAAATAGATCAATCATTTTGGAAAACAGAACGCCAAGAACGGCCAAAATGAACAAGAAGGTACCACTTGCCTTTAAAAACATTTTTGAAAATAGATTTTGAAGCTCCAGAAAACTCTTTGGCCAAAACGGGTATAGAAAGGTTTGTCTCTCTTCATTAGGGATGGCAATGGGAGTTAATGGGGTAGATATTAATTCCTCATCCCTATTCCCCTATAATTATTTTTCCCCATTCCCCATTTCCTATGGGTGCTACCCTCCCCATCTCCAAATGGGTTTGGATTTTCCTCAACCAAACTTGAATTTTTTTTTTTTTTTTTAAATTCACCACCAAAGCTAAATATACATTCAATGTTATTTTATTTTATTTGACTCAACAACAAAATCAAATACACATTAATTAACATTGTCACATTATTCTTATCAAATTTTATGTATAATTAGAATTTTTTTTTAAAATTTATTTAGAAAAATTTTATTCCTACAAAAAAATCCCATCTTCTTTTTTAATTTTTTTTTAATTTTATGTATCTCCTTCTCCTCTCCATTAATTGATCTTTGATAATCTGAAAGTGAGTTGTTGCTCTCATTTCCATCTTCTTTTTCTTTCTTTCTTTCTTTTTTTTTTTTGAAGTTTTATTTGCATTTATAGAATGAATTTTCTTATTTCAATATCTCCCACAATTGTTTTATTGGATTTCTCTTTGATTTGATGGTAACCTTAGATTGAATTTCCCAATTTTCATCTTAATTAGTGATCACCTTAATTAAAATTTTGTACACTTTTATCTTCAATTTTCATGTTTTGATTATGACTAATCGAGCGTTTTTTATCAATGGTCACAATCTTGTCACTGCTAGATTGTCAACATCGCAAATTGTCGTTCTACAGTGAGAGGATGAGAGAGTGTGAGAATTAGAGCTCTAGTTGTAAACAGAATAGTGAAAACATATGGAAAAATTATTTTTCGATGTACCTAATATAAAATTTAAAAAAAAAAAAATACACATGGAGAAATTAGTGGGTACCCACCTCCGGTGGAGATTTAAAGAACATCACTTATTACCCGACCCGACGGACAAGAAAAAAGGGAAAAATCCATGTATTTGGGTTGGGTCTCCATGGATACTCACTGGGTAGGTTATCCATTGTCATCCCTACTCTTCATCCTTGACTGGTTGCTTGGAACGATATTTGTTTTTATCATCAGGAGCTCTTCATGGAGCGCCCAAATCTTAACGCCAGTCAAAAATAAGGTGTCTACAGAATGTTAATAACAAGTTAAATTCAATGAGTTAGTTTTTGGACATACATCCAAGGAATCATCAACAAACCATTTATTGTCCAACCATTACCATTGTTGAGTTGGTGCATTCAATTCCAAAATGTAATTGCACTCTAATAATATTATCACCAATATTAATATTTTTTTTTGTCTTCCGTTAACCCTTGAATTCCCTTATGCTGTGTTTGGTTGGAGGATTTAGGGAGGGATTTGGAAAGGGAAAGGGAAAAGGTGTGTGAAACTAGGTGAAATTTAGGCATGTTTTCTTTACATTTCACCTACCTTTTCCATTTCCCTTTCCAAATCCCTCCTCAAATCCCCCAACCAAATATCATCTCAATAGTTGCAGTGTTGGCCCCCTTCTCCCATCTCCTCTCTCTCTCTTGACATGTTGAAGGCATCCACAAAAAATCATCAAATTTGAAGAGCATGCAGGTGAAGTGCCTTTTTCATTATACATTCGCATTAGTTTTTTTTTTTTTAATTTTTATTTGTGCATGTTACTCAGATGTCATATTGTGGTTTGATATATATATTTTTTTTATCGATCAAAAAATTTTTATTGATGAACAAAGAAATATGAACCTTTTTTTGAGGGATATATATTGTGGTTTGATATATGACCTTAAAATTTTAGAGATTGCATTTTGTACCATGATCTGTTGCATTCGAGACCGAGATGTAAAATTGGATTATTGTGGATTTGAAGAAAAACAATGTTAGATATATAATTGCCCCTTTTTCCTCAATTGATTCTTGTAAAAAATAGAATAATAATATATATATATATATATGGGTTCAACTCTTCATCCCCACCTCTATGTGCGTCTTTCCCTTTTATTTGGGGGATCTTTCTTTGGTGATTTTAGATTGTTGAATTTGTGCTATGCTTGTGTAAATGTATTATTAAACTTTCTTTTATAACTGAATGTATGATGTAAGTCTAATGATATTTATAAATTAATCCTACCATTGAAAGTTAAATAAATAAATAACTATTAGCCCTTGGATCTATTTTGAGAAAGTAACATTTAGCTTCTTTGGTTTGAGTTTTCTGAATTTACTTTTCAAAAAATTGAAACTTTTTATTTTCCGTTTTTTTGTTTTTACTTATTTTTTTAATATTTTAAGCATTTTTTTTAATTTTTAGATACACCTAACATAAATATACTTAAAAAATATAATATTTGTGAAAAAATCTATAAAAAAAATTCACTAAATACCAAAAATATAAATATATATATATATATATATATGAAAATTCAGTACATTTTTTGTCTTCTAATGTATTTATTAATTTTTAAATTATTTTTTTACAAATATTTTACGTGTTCGATATATTTAAAAAAGATGCATCTAAAAAAGTAAAAAATTGCTTAAAATTTTAAAAATATTTACTAATAACAAAAAAATACGAAAAATAAAAAACTCAATTTTAAAAAAATTGAATCAAGAAAAACGAAACCAAACATTGATTTTTTTATTCCATTTATCATGGTTTTCATAAGGGTAAATTTCAATAAATCCCTCTCAACTATTACTTGTTTGGTTTGTTTTTGGGAGAGTTGTTTTTGAAAAAAATTTAGGAGAGTTGTTTTAGAAATTTTTTTGGTTTGTTTGGTTGTATATTTTGAAAGGGTATGGCTTCTGTCCAGTACGGGATCGGACTGGACCGTGCTGTTGGGCCGTGGGGGCCCACCACGGGTCCCGTTTTGATAATCTGAACCGTTGAATGTATAGAACTCGTCGAGTACTATATGCCTGTAAAAAATCACGTTGATCGAATATCGATAGCTATATGATCAAATCAGTTTCGTATTAAAAAAATTGGACGGTGAACAAATTAACGGTTGACAAAAAACTGTTTTGATCACATAGCTATCGATATCCGATCAATGTGATTTTTTACAGCCATATAGTACTCGACGATTTGTACATATTGAACGGTTCAGATTATCAAAACAAGACCCGTGGTGGGCCTCCACGAGCCCAACAGCACGGTCCAGTCCATTTTGAAAGTAGTTTTGGAGTTTGGGAGTTTGGGATGATTTGATATTTTGTTGTAATTGAGTAGATATGTGTAAGAGAAAAAGTGATTGAGAAGGAGAGAGGAGAGAGAGGAGAGAGAAAAAGTGATTTTAGAAATTTTTTGAGAAAAATTTCAAACCAAACAATTTTTTAAAAATTTTTTTCTAAAACACATCTCTAAAACTCAAACCAAACATACACATTTCTTCACTTTATCCCTTGAAGTTTAACACTCAACACTCAACTTGTATGTATGTGTGGTTAACATTGTTAAGTTAACAAAACAAAAAAGAAATTAATTTACTCTTTTGTTTTTCCCTCAATAATTATGTACCCTTCCATTGTCCAATCTCTCTTTTTATGATACGCGTCATCTACCTTACTAAAAAGTTATTTGGAATTTGTTTATTTTGTATACTTTTAACTATTTACAAAATATATATACATATATATATATAAAGAAATAATATAACCAAAATAAATAGAGATTTTTATTGATAAATCCCATCTAGAAGTGTTTTAACTCAAGAAGTCCATAAAGGAATTTTTTAACCCATTTAGTCCCATGTATGTATAGTTTTATTCCATTAAGTCATTTTTCTTGATTTACACTATTTTCTTGGACACTTATGCCCTTATATTTAATTTTGATACTCTTATAAATATTTTTTGAACGGTTAGCAATTTTATGATGTGAACATTCATATTTTAAAATTCACATTGGTAGGAATGTAAAATTGGCTCGTGGGCGGCCCGAAACCCGCCCGCGAGCTGGGACGGGCTCGGCTCGTTGACAATGTGAATATTCACATTGACATGTTAACATTCACATTAATAGGAGTGTAAAATTGGTCCGCGTCCCGTGGCGGCGCGAAACCCGCCCGTGGCCCATGGGCAGCCCGGGGCGGGCCCGGTCCGGCCCGTTGACAATGTGAATATTCACATTGACATGTTAACATTCACATTGATAAGAGTATAAAATTGACCCACGGCCCATGGGCGCCCAAAAGCCCGTCCGCCGCCCGGGGCGGGCCCGGCCCGTTGACAATGTGAATATTCACATTGACATGTTAACATTCACATTGATAGGAGTGTAAAATTAGCCCACGCCTCGTGGCTGCCCGAAACCCGCCCAAGACCCATGGGCGGCCCGGGACGGGCCCGGCCCAGCCTATTGACAATGTGAATATTCACATTGACATGTCAACATTCACATTGATAACAGTATAAAATTGGCCAGAGGCCTAGAGCGGGCCCGACCCGGCCCGTTGACAATGTGAATATTCACATTGACATGTTAACATTCATATTGATAACAGTGTAAAATTGGCCCGCAGCCCGTGGGTGGCCCGAAGCCCGAGGCGGGCTTGGCCCAACCCGTGACAATATGAATATTCACGTTGACATGTTAACATCAACATTGATAGAAGTGTAAAATTTGCATGCTACTCGAAGCTTGCCCGGCCTGGCCTGTTGACAATGTGAATATTTACATTGACATGTTAAAATGCACATTGATAGGAATGTAGAATTGGCCCGCAGGCCGTGGGCTGCCCGAAGCCTGCCCACGGCCCGGGACAGGCTCGTTTCGGTTCTGGCCCGAGCATGTCCGAGACGCTAGGTTAGGGCCTAGGTCATCATTTTGAAGCCCGGCCTGGCCCATCGGCCCGCTTAAGGCCCATTCAAGGCTCGGTCCGAGCCCCAGCCCGCCCGAGATGCAATGTATTTTTTTGTGAAAAATAATAAAATTTTGGTAGAAAAAATTAAAAAGAATTTAAAAAAATGGCCAGGCCTGCCCAAGCCCGACCTAAGCTCGAGGCTAAGTCAAAGCCCACCGGCCCGACCCGAGGCTCGATCCATCGGCCCGTCCAAAGCCCGAATACCCTTGTGCCTGGGCTAGGGCCTGGGCCTAATTTTTTGGCCTGTGGTCCGGCCCGACCCAGCCCGGGAAAGGCTCGTTTGGGCCCAGGCTCGAGCCTGGTCCGAGACCCTAGGCTAGGGCTTGGGCCATCACTTTGAAGCCCGGCCCGGTTAAGGCCCATTCAAGGCTCGATTCGAGGCCCGGCCCGCGCCGAGGCCTAGTGTCTTTTTTTGTGAAAAATAATAAAATTTTGGTAGAAAAAATTAAAAGGAATTAAAAAAAATGGCCAGGCCCGCCGCAGGCCGCCCACAGGCCGTGGGCGGGTTTCGGGCAGCCACGAGGCACGAGCTAATTTTACACTCCTATCAATGTGAATATTAACATGTCAATGTGAATATTCACATTGTCAACGGGTCGGGCCGGGCCGGGCCCACCCTAGGCCGCTGGCCAATTTTGTACTCTTATCAATGTGAACGTTAGCATGTCAATGTGAATATTCACATTGTCAACAGGCCGGGCCGGGCCCGTCCCAGGCCGTGGATGGGCTTTTGGCCGCCCATGGGCCGCGGGTCAATTTTATACTCTTATCAATGTGAATGTTAACATGTCAATGTGAACATTCACATTGTCAATGGGCCGGACCGGGCTCGCCCCAGGCCGCCCATGGGCCGCGGACGGGTTTCGTGCCGACACGGGATGCGGGCCAATTTTACACTCCTATTAATATGAATGTTAACATGTCAATGTGAATATTCACATTGTCAATGGGCCGGGCCCGTCCCGGCCCGACTCGAATTTTTCGGGCACCCACGAGGATCGACATGGGCCGGGCCCCTACACATTGGCGATATGAACATTCACATTGACAGTGTGAACATTCACATTAGGAGTATTTTGGTAATTATGTCACCCATAGGACTCATTGAAACATAAGAAAATAATGTGAACTAAATGGAACATAAGTAGATGAAAAGGGTATTTTGGTCTTCTTATCTCAAATAGGACCTAATGGAATAGTAAAAAAAAATATGAATTGAATGGAATAAAACTCTTAGAAAATGAATTTATCAAAAAAGCTCCCAAATAAATATATCAAATAAAGGAACTTGCTTAGTTGATTCCCAAATAACCCCCAACATGTACACTGTCAAACCCACCATTAACTAGCACTCACAATAATTTGAATAATCTTCAACACAACTCCCATAACCCCACCGTCACGATTGAACTTGAACAACCACTGCAAACCATGATCAGCGAATGACCACCACCTTGACCAAACAACCACCACAAGAGTTCTCCGGAATCAGACTTTTGCCCCTTTTTTCCTTCAATTTTTTACTCAATTTTTTTGTTTGTTGTTGTTTCTAAATGGAAAGAATTGAGGTGCGCTGTGGTCAGGAAAAATATGAAGGGTAAAAAGTACTTTACCTTGGTAGTTGATGCTGAAATACTTATCGTTATAGTTTACATAAATATAGATTTTTTTTTTTATTTTGGACTAATGTACGATAAATGTTAAAAAGACTAATTTATCTTAACATAAAAAAGTTATTATCTTACTCTTCCCTAATTATTGAGTTTCTTTGAATTCAATATTTTTCATTATATCAGATTTAGAACTTACATTGATTTATATATTGTAAACATAAACTGCCTAACTAACTCATAACAGATTATATACTAGAAACCTAAACTGCCTAACTAACTAATAACAGATTTGCTAACTAATAACAGATTTGCTAACCATTACAACTAATGCTCCTAGAATTACAGAGCTGTGATGATGCAACTGTAACAAACACTGACAGCTGTCCATGAGCTTTATAAGCTGGTAAATGCTGGTGGTAAATGCTGAGCAGAGGAGGATGAGGATGATGAGGATGATACTTCTTCAGTCCCCCTCAAGCTGATAGGGGAGGAAACCACTAACAGCTTGTCACGAAGATAATGAAATCTGGAAGGAGGAAGAGGCTTTGTGAAAATATCAGCTACTTGATCCATGGTTGGAATATACTTAAGCTCAATCTGGTTTGCAACCACTTTTTCGCGAATAAAATGACAATCGATTTCTATATGTTTGGACCTTGAATGAAAAACAGGATTGGATGCTAAGGCCATGGCAGATAAACTATCACACCATAGGACAGGAACAGGAGAAGAAGAAACACAAAAGTCTTTAAGCAATTGTTGAATCCAAGTGAGCTCGGCTGTTGCATGAGCTAAGGCGCGATACTCAGCTTCAGTGGATGATCTAGAAACAGTGGCCTGCTTTTTAGCAGACCATGAAATTAAGTTTGAGCCAAGATATACACAGTAGCCTGATGTTGATCTTCGATCAAGGCTATCATTGGCCCAGTTAGAATCAGAGAAGGCAGAAAGAGCAAAAGAACTGGGAGTAAAAAAGAGACCATGATGGAGAGTCCCTTTGACATATCTAAGGAGTCTCTTAACAGCATGAAAATGAGCATTGGTAGGGAGATGCATAAACTGACATGCTTGATTAACAGCAAAGGAGAGATCAGGTCTGGTGATGGTCAAATATTGCAGTCCACCAACCAAACTTCTATATAGTGATGGCTGAGCAAATGGCAGAGAATCTGTTGTAGAACACACAGCTTTAACTATCATAGGAGAGGAGCATGGTTTGCAGTTAGTCATTCCAGCTTTATTCAATAATGCAGCAGCATATTTAGCTTGAGATAAAAAGGAACCATGCTCATCAGACATAACTGAAATGCCCAGAAAATAAGACAAAGGACCAAGATCTTTCATGGAAAATGATGTGTGCATGTGCTGAAGAAGCAGATTAATGAAAGCAGGATCATCACCAGTTAGTAAGATGTCATCAACATAGACCAAGAGCAGAGTGAGGTTTGTAGAAGTTTTTCTGATAAAAAGAGAGGCATCAGACAGACTGTTGGTGAATCCTTGAGAAAGCAAGAAAGTTGAGAAGGTGGAGTACCAAGCCCGAGGGGCTTGCTTGAGACCATACAAGGCCTTCTTGAGTTTACAAACATGTGTAGAAGATTGTTCAAACCCTGGAGGCTGCAGTATATAGACTTCCTCTTGAAGTGTACCATGAAGAAATGCATTGGAAATGTCAAGCTGTTTAATGGACCATTGAGCTTGAAGAGCAATACTCAAAAAGATGCGAATGGTGGGTTGTTTAGCCACAGGACTAAAGGTCTCATGGAAATCAATTCCTTCTGTTTGCAAAAAGCCCTTGGCCACCAATCTAGCTGTATAACGAGCAATGGTACCATTTGAATCTCTTTTAATGCGAAAAACCCATTTACACCCAATGGCAATTTTATGAGAAGGAAGAGGAACAAGGTCCCAAGTGCCTTGCTGTTGAAGAGCTTGATATTCTTCTTGCATGGCTTGAAACCACACAGGAGAGTGAAGAGCATCATGAACAGATGTAGGTTCAGTTTCAAGAAGAGAACTTTTAGCAGAAAAACAGTGGGAAGACCTATGTTTAGATCGAGTAATCATGGGATGGATGTTAGACACAGAGGAAGAAAGAGAAGGAGGAGGTAAATCAATAGTAATAGAGGAAATAGGAATAGGTTGAAGTAGAGGAAGAGTAGACTCAGATCTGGAAGAGGGCTCAGAAGCAACAGGAGAAGCAGGAGAGGAAATATGAATAGGCTGAGAAAGGGAAGGAGTAGGCTCAGATCTGGAAGAATGCTCAGCAGGAGATGAAACAGATGAAGAAGGAAACTGAGTTGGAATGGCAGCTGAAGAATTAAGTGCAGCAGGCCAGAAAAATGATGTAAGGGTAGATAAATCTGAAGTAGATGTAGAAGAGGACACTGTGGACTGTTGAGAAAAAGGAAAACATGACTCATTAAAAATAACATGCCTAGAAATGTAGATTTTTCCAGAAAGAGGCTCAAGACATCTATATCCCTTAATAGTAGGATGGTATCCTAAGAAAACACAAGACATGGATTTTGGTGCTAGCTTGTGTGAAACATAAGGTTTTAACCAAGGGAAACACTGACAGCCAAATACTTTGAAAAGAGAGAAATCAGGTATGGTATGAAATAACATCTCAAAAGGTGTCTTGTGATGTAAAATACTAGAAGGCATTCTGTTAATGAGGAATGTGGATGTGGCAACAGCATCAAACCAAAACTTAATGGGAACAGATGAGTGATGAAGCAATGTGATAGTAGTTTCAATAATGTGTCTGTGTTTGCGTTCAGCTATGCCATTTTGGGCCTGAGTATAAGGACAACTCCTTTGATGAACAATGCCATGAGAAGATAGCAAAGTATCAATTCTTTTATTGACAAATTCAGTGCCACAGTCAGTCCTAAGTATTTTAAGAGAAGTCTGAAATTGATTGTCAATATATGCTTTGAATATAAGCAATTTATCATACACCTCACTCTTGTAGTTCAAAGGATAAACCCAAGTAAATCTACTATAGTCATCCACAAACAAAACATAGAAACGAAATGGAGCATCATCTACTGTAAAGGGACCCCATACATCACTATGAACTAAGGCAAAAGGACAATTGACAAAAGTATTAGACAATGTGAAAGGAAGTCTATGAGATTTAGACATATTACAATCAAGGCAAGAGAAGGCCTTATTTAAAGACAATTTATTTGGTAAAACATCAGCCACATGCTGAAGCTTTAAAGAAGATGGATGGCCTAATCTTTGATGCCACAGCAAATCAGACACAGATGCTGAATTGCTGGACTGAAACAGAGTTGTTGGAGTGCTATCAGACAGAGGAGCAGTAGTGCTAGATTGAAAAACTTGAGGAGAAGAGCATGGTTCAGATGAAGGAATGAACTGGTAAAGACCATTGATGTTAACACCTCTATGCAGAATCTTGTTCGTGCATTTGTCCTGAATGACAAAAGTATTAGCATCAAAAATAACAAGGCAGTTGAGGTCTTTGGTGAGTTGATGCACAGATAAAAGATTTGAGGAAATAGCTGGAACATGAAGAAGATTGGAAAGAGGAAAAGAATAATGTGGAGTTGGCAAAATACCTTTACCTATATGACTGATTTGTAAGGAAGAGCCATTACCAACTTGAACATGATCCTGACCTTGATAAGGCTGAAATTGTTGCAGATTAGTCAAGTCATTGGTCAGATGATTTGTGGCAGCAGAGTCAACATACCAAGGAGGTATGGAAGGATCAGAAGAGGACTGTGGAACTGAAGCAGCATATGACTGAGGAACTGAAGCAGCAGAATAAGCTTTTGACTGAGAGGAACTGCTGCCAGAGAAAGGCTGAAATGTAGGATCCAGTCGATGCCAGCAATCAAAAGCAGTATGATTCCAACCTCCACAAATCTGGCAGCCAGAGTTAGATCCAGAGTTGAAGGAAAAGGCTCCTCTGGATCTGTTATTATTATGATTGTTATTGTTGTATCTGTTATTGAATCTGCCACCACGAGAAATATTATATCTGCCTCTGAAGCCACGAGAGGAACCTCTGCCCCTTGCAGAGTGAAAACCTCTATTAACAGAATTTGAAGAATCATGACCTGATGAAGATGATCCTTGTGAGACAGAATAGGCAACATGAAGATCAGTGCCAGGAGACTGTTTAAGTTTCTGTGCAATATGAATGGATTCGGAGCATAATAATGAACACAAATTGTCCATTTTGATAGGCTCAGATCGAGTACGAATAGAAGTTTTGAAAGCATCATATTCCTCTGGTAGACCATTCAAAGTGAAGAAAACCAGATCTTCATCATCAATATTTGCAGAAGCTAAAGCCAGCTGTGCTGCAAGATCTTTAATTTGAGAGAGATAGACCTCCATTGAAGATGATTTCTTACGCAGAGTTTGAAGTTTGGTTTTTAGTTGATGGATATGAGAGCGTGAAACTGAAGTAAACTGCTTCTCTAAGAATTGCCATACCTGATCACTTTGAGTCAGATGAAGAACAGATGAATAAATGGATGAAGATAGAGTTGCAGTTAGACAAGTAAGCAAATGTGCATCAACCAATTGCCATTGCACATAACTTGGATTTGAAACAGGTTTTCCAGATTCATCAATGAGGTCTGGAGATGGACATGGATGAGATCCATTAACATGATCAAGAAATCCAGATGCTCTAAGCATATTTGTCATCTGAGACTTCCATATGAGAAAATTGTTGGATTCGAGTTTCACTGTAATGAGAGAGTTGAAATTTGAAAGTAGTGAACTAAGATTTGATGGCAGGGAAGAATCAGCCATTGGAGACCTGTGGATCTTGCTCACGAGAGCTTCAATGCTCTGATACCATATTGAGTTTCTTTGAATTCAATATTTTTCATTATATCAGATTTAGAACATACATTGATTTATATATTGTAAACATAAACTGCCTAACTAACTCATAACAGATTATATACTAGAAACCTAAACTGCCTAACTAACTAATAACAGATTTGCTAACTAATAACAGATTTGCTAACCATTACAACTAATGCTCCTAGAATTACAGAGCTGTGATGATGCAACTGTAACAAACACTGACAGCTGTCCATGAGCTTTATAAGCTGGTAAATGCTGGTGGTAAATGCTGAGCAGAGGAGGATGAGGATGATGAGGATGATACTTCTTCACTAATGCATATAATTTTCTATATTAATCACATATTTAACAAATTAAATCATAAATTAACTTAAACACCCTAATCTATTATCATAGAATTACCTTAATTAATTTTTAACTTAATTTCCTATGTAATAACATTTTAAGGCATATATACAAATATATATATAATTAAACTATAAATTAATCTAAACAAATATATATATATATATATATAATTAAACTATAAATTAATCTAAATAAATGAATCTATATATACATAAATTATGTTCAATAAAAAAATAATTAACTATATATATATACTTTTATATTAATACGGGTTTATGTACTATATAAAAAATATATGTTGCATATATAATCATATGGATAGAGTGTGTTGCATAAGGTTTATAGTGTAGGAGGTTGATGGTTTGAACCTCCACAAGAGCGGATGAGAAGCTAGTTAGTGTAATTTTTTTTTTTCACGAATGAGCTTTTGGCGACTAAAAGGTTTGGTCACCGATTCCTTGAGTATTGGCGACTAAAACATTAGTCGGTAAATGTATAATTTAAAAAAAATATAATTGACTATTGGCGACTAAAATATTGGTCGGTAAATGTATAATTTAAAAAATATAATTGACTATTGGCGACCAAAGTTTTGGTTGCTAAAGACTTGATTTTTGGCGACTAAAAATTTTTTAGTCGCCAATACCTTTCCCAACCGTTTTCTGACGACCAAACCGGTGACTAAAAAATTTAGTCAGGGAATCTAAAAAACTGACTTTTTGCGACTAAAAATTGACTTTTGGCGACTAAAAATTTAGTCGCCAAATGTATTTTTTCTTGTAGTGACATTTATTACCATAAAATCAAATCATAAAACTACCTTAATCTATTTTTAAATTTTTAACCCACTTTGTTTATTTAATAACATTTTAAATATATAACAAATTAAATCATAAATTAAACTAACCACCGTAATTTATTATCATAAAATTACCTTAATTAATTATTAATTTTTAACTCCATTTCTTATTTAATAACATTTTAAATTATATATATACAAACACCTATCATTTTTTTATTTTTATTTTATTTTTTATTGATTTATTTAATTTTATTTCTACTCTATTATATAATTTGTTAGGAACATTGCAATATCTATTACTGGTTACCTCTTTTATGGTAATAAATGTGTTTAGATTAATTTATTTTTTAATTATATATTTGTATATATAATTTAAGTTTTAATTTTGAATTTTATGATTTGATTTTATGGTAATAAAGGTGTTTAGATTAATTTATGGTTTAATTATATATTTGTATGAGCTGGGCTTCTCTGGACTAGAGAGGTATTGTTCAACCTAATGGGTCTATTTTTGGGTCTCGTTTCGATAATCCAAATCATTTATATTTCAATGTTCATTGAGTACATCATTTCCACAAAAAAATCAAGTCGATCGGATAACAACAATCACGTGGTCGGATCAATTTTATATGAACTATTTATTTTCTCACTATTCATTTTTTTTTAAATAGAAAACTAATTCGAACACGTGGTTGCCGTCATCCGATTGATTTGATTTTTTGCAAGGATGATGTACTCGACGAACTCTAAAATATAAATGGTTCGAATCATCAAAACATGGCCCAAATTTGGGCCCAACGGGCCGAATGACATCTCTTTAGTCCAATTGTGGACTTGAGAGAAGTTCATCTCTATTTGTATATATAATAATAATTTATATAAGAGCATCCATATCAAACTAGCTAAAATCATTTTTTAGTTAAATTAGTGATACTGTTCATCAAAAATGGATTGCATCAGTCTCGCTACTATTTATCGCTAATATACGAGTGCTACAATACCTCGTTACAACAAACGAGGTACTGTTCATCGCTATAATAGGCGGAGTTGTGTAATACCGGACGTCCGCCTGGAAGTCCTGCCAGACGTCCGGCCGGTCAATCGGTCAACGGCAAATTTTTATTTTTATTTTATTTATACATTTCCTCAAGTTTTACCTTTTGTAAAACATAAGAATTGTTTGATTCATAACTCATCAATTTAATTATAAAAAAAAAATAGCAAATATTTTAATATGATTGAGTTAAAATAGAGAGCTTAATGCAGTAGGGGTGATTAGCTAAAATAGAAAAATGGTTTTTTAAGTTATAATTTAACTAAAATTTTGAAGAGTCTGATACTGATGCTCTAACTAGTGGCAAATGAGTCATTTTATCTCATACAAGGCTTAACAGGTTATAAGAATTTTCATAGAACTAAATGGGGCAAAGTTGTCTAAAAAAAAAATTCTAATAAATGCCCCAAGAAATTTAGTGAAAAGTCCGGTTTGAGAAACTTGTTTACTAAAAAATCCTAGGCAATTTCTTATAGCAATAGAAGTCCTATTTATGTATGAAGTCATTCTATAAGATCCTATTTTTGAAAATCTGTGATTTTCGTTAACTTTTATACCCTTTTTCCTTTTTATTACATGGCATATAATTATATTGTTTCCTTATATATGTTTTTCTACATATTTATTTATTTTGGTGGCTTACATATTTTTTTGGAAAGGTCAAATATCTAACTTGTTTTTTGCATTTTTCTATTGCAGTTTGTCCATTCAAATTTGTGGGTTCTCAAATGTGAAGGTAGTCGGACCACGGAAGGCCGTTCATTGTTCATTGTTTATGTATGATCATTCTTAGCAGTCTCTACCGTCATTTTGGTGTTTTGGCTATTCAAAAAATTCACCATTGGAGGTATGTTCTCAATTGTGTGTTGATTATTTTTTGGTTTTTAAAATACCCATTTCGTTACTAGCAGTTCGATGATTCGTTTGAGTTTTATTTTATTTTTTTGGATTCAGATTGTGTTGGGATTCTGTTTTAGATTAATCTCACTGTGACATTTCACATATTTAAGTATGAATGCTTACATTTACAATTTTACGAAAAATGTGAATTTTTATATTCTTGATTAAATGTTTTAAAGATGTAATAGCGTTTAAAAATGTGAAGTTTATTCTTACAATTTGTGTCTCATATTTAAGTATGAATATCTACACTTACAACTTTACATTTTAAAACATTTAGGGTGAAACATTAATAAATCTCAAATGGTGATCATATAAATTATTGAAATTTTTCATTTTTTCTTATAGACCTAAAAGTCTCATTTTAGTGTGAATTAGATAAAAGACTAAGCATAAACACATGTGAGTTATGTGTTAAGAGACAAATATAAATTTTCTCATAATATTAAAATTATTAAACGTAACATTTCAAAAAAAAAAAAAAAAACTCCTTAGTATACTTTTCTTAAACGTAACAACGTAATATTTTCAAAAAATTCTTTTGTATATTTTTCTCAAATGTAACAATCCAATCAGTGTAACACAAAAACAAAACTCTTTAGTGTATTTTTTCCAAATGTAACACTCTAATATAATACTTCAATGTAACACTAGAAAACCAACTAACATAAATATAAATTTCCACATTCAACAACTAACACTTCAGCCACCAATCCCCCAAAAAAATCTTTCACACCTCACATTTTTATTCTCATCCAAAAAATAAATCGCAAAAGAGCATTCACTTAAATGATATCAAATCAAAACAAAACAAAAAAGACTAATTGATTCATAAAAAAAATTCTTAGAACTAAATGTATTAGCATTCCCCCATATGAAATTTATGAGTAAAATTTTCAAATATTTATATTTTTTATTTATGAAAAGGGCGATATTCATATCAGTGATTCAATTAGTTCTCAATTGTCATGGGTTAACCCAAAAAAAAAAATACATCTTTCTCTAATTAATAATGAAAAATTTACCCATAAATCTCATCTTGAGGAATGATAATCCATTTAGTCCCAATGATTTTCTTATAGACCAATTAGTTCCATTGATTTTGGAAATGTGGATTTAACATATTCTTTGAAAATTGGGTTTACGATTATACCCTTATTTCTATTATGTTCCTTTTCGTTTCGTCTTTTTCTTTGGTGCGGAAAAGGTAAGATACACAATGTGATAGGGAAATCATTTTGATTTGGAATGTTTGAAATATAGGATTCTTCAAACATTTCAAAAGGAATACAAAAATTTCTTAGTAAGTTTTGGGCAAATGTATGATTCAAAACTATGGGATTTTGAATTGGAATAACTTGAAATGTGAAAATTTTCAAACATAGCAAAATGATATTGGCTTCTTTTTAAAAAAAAAAATTAATTAATTGTACTTGCTATCCAATAATTTACAAGTAAAGTAGGTGAATAGTAATAAATAATAATTAATCAAACATATTAATCTTATTAAATATAAAAGGTTTTGAAGAAGAATCAATCGAAAAGATTGCAATTTGTCAACAAAAATAAAAATGAGTAAAGATTAATTCGGAAAGGATATTTTTGCAAAGTTTTAAATAAAGCGAGGTGACTTTGAGACATGAATTTGACATAAAATGAGAGTTTTTATTTTATTTTTTTTTATTTAAGATTTGATATTGTAAGAGATTGGGTAGTCACTATTTTTAAAAAGAGTAAATTACAATCAACTCTCTTTAATTACCCTAAAATTTAGAACTTGACACTTAACTCTCTTAATCTTAATTTATGTAACATGAAACCCCTTCTGTTACTCAATTGTTAGGTTTTTGTAACATGAGTTTTTAGGTGTAATAAATACATATGTATCTATCTTCCCTAACTCTCCAATATTTTATCTCCAACCCTCCAAGAATAGTTGTTTTATATTTTGCAAGTCCAAGGAGCAATGTGCCAACAACTATATTATATCTTTCTTTACCAAACCCACAAATGTTTGATCATTAGTTTGTGGCTAATGATGGGCATGAGGTTTCAAGATTGGGTTGAGTTCTATTACTCGGAGTAGTAGTTGATGAGATACGAGGAGTCTACTTTCAATTGGCCAATGTAGTGGTAGCTAGTATGGAAGTGTTTTAGGTTTCAAATTTACATGTTCTCCCTCCTCATTTCCATTACTACTTCCATCCTAAACTCTTACCTTACTCTATAATCTTACCATAATTTCTAGAAATTTGGCAAAGAAATGAAAATTGAGAAGAAAAGAAAAAAAAAAAAAAAACACCAACTCTGCTCAAACTCATTCATTTTTGGGTAAAAAGCACTTTACCTCCCTGTGGTTTTAAGCTATTGCACATTACCCCCTGTGGTTTGAATATATGTTGACACCTCCCTTGTGGTTTTGGATTGATATGCATCTGTTATATTTTCCATCCAAACAAATGGGAGGTATGATACACGTGCCCAATGCGCATGTATAACTCCGTTTAATACTTTTCCCTCTAAAAATAATTTGCCCAAAAGACCAAATAGACCATAGCCTTCACTATACAAGAAAATGATATCGAATGGCTTGTTATTACTCACCAAAATTGTCCCAGTGAAATGAAAAACATCCTACTACCTTTCTCTTTATTTTTATTTTTTTTAATTTTACTTTTTCCATTTGTTTAATTTTCTTTCTATTCTAAAGTGTGCTAATTGCATCTCTTATTTATATATTTTATAAAGAAAATGTGATTAATTTCGTTCAATATTGTTTACAGAGAGATATAGAACATTATATAGACATGTGATACAATTGCTTAACCATAACTACAAACTACTTAACCCAACCATAACTACTTCCATCTAACTATAGTTCTAACAAACTAACAACTTGCTCTGAGAAGGGTCAACTAAGGCTACAAGTTGCAACTCGTATTGCAGCCTTGACATGTATGGCTTGGGCCGCAGCTGAGCATGATCCATCTGATCTATCTGTGTCTTTGGTTGTGGCTGAGGCTGCAACCTTAACTATGATTGTGGTTGAGACTGCCATGTATCTATGCTCAACTTATCATCTTCATTAGTTATCTTATCATTCCCCCTCAAACTTTGGGGACATGGACTTGAAGTTTGCCTTGAAGATATTGAAACCTGGAGAGTGAGAGAGATTTTGTGAGAATATCTGCAATTTGATCAATAGAAGTAATATGACAAATGACAAGCTTCTTGGCAGCCACCCTCCCTCTAACATAATGACAGTCTACCTCAATGTGCTTAGTCATGGCATGAAAAACTGGATTGTGAGCCAAAGCTGTGGTAGACAAATTATCACGCCAGAGAGTGGGAATAGATACAGACACATGGAGTTCAACAAGAAGCATGCCAAGCCAGCTCAACTCTGCAGAAACTTGAGCTAAAGCACTGTATTCTACCCCTAAGGATGATCTTGAAACTGTGGGCTTCTTCTTAGCACACCAAGAAACTAGATTTGGACAAAGAAATACACAATACCCTGTAGTAGATCTTCTATTAATAATATTGCCAGCCCAATCTGAATTTGACAAAGCATTAAAAACAAAAGGACCACTAGTAAAATAAAGGCCATGACTCAATGTTCCCTTGAGATAGCTGAGTAGTCTCCTAAATACTGCAAAATGACTTTGCATAGGGTTTTTTAGAAACTAACAAATGTGATTGACAATAAAACTAAGATCTGGCCTAGTGATGGTGAGATACTGAAGAGCTCCCACTAAACTTCTGTAAAGATTGGAATGAGAGAAACGAGGATTAACAACTGAGCTAGCAACCTTAGTAGCCATGGGAGAAGCATAGGACTTACAATCACTCATACCAACCTTATTAAAGATTTCTGAAGCATATTTTTGCTGGGACAAAACATATCCTGAAGAAGAAGAAGTGATAGAAATGCCCAGAAAATAATTGAGAAAGCCACTCTTTCATAAAGAAAGCAGAATGCATTTGGTGAATAAGAGTGGAGATATAAAGAGGATCACTGTCAGTGAGAAGAATATCATCAATATAGACAAGAATAGTGGTAATAGAAGTAAAGGTTTTCCTAACAAACAAAGAAGAGTCAGTGACTAGGAATAAAGTCATGAGATAGAAGAAAATAGGAGAATATAGAGAGCTTTTTGAAGTTTACAAACAAGAGATGGATAAACAGCATCAATGAAGCCCTAGGGTTGTTGCATATAGACTACCTCCTCAAGGATGCCATGAAAAAAGGCATTAGAGATGTCAAGTTGTTTAATGGTCCAATGATAATGAAGAGCTAAATATAAGAGAACCCTAGTTGTTTAGCCACAGGATTGAAAGTTTCATGATAGTCCACCTATTCAGTTTGAAGAAAGCCTTTAGCAATAAGTCTAGCTTTATGCCTAGTAATAGTACCATCTGAGTTTTTCTTGAGCTTAAAAACCCATTTGCAGCCAATAGCCTGTTTGTTAATGGAAAAGGAACCAAAGTCCAAGTACCCCGTCTCTGAAGAGCTTGGTATTCATCTAGCATAACAGCTTTCCAAGTTAGGAATTTAGCAGTTTCTTGATAAGTCTAAGGTTCACTCTGATTTGCAGAAACAAGCAAACAAATAGAAAAAAGAGGATACAATAGGACATTTACTTTAGACCTAGTAACGATGGAATGAGTATTAGAATGAGGTAATAAAGGGAGATCAATGTACATAGAGAAATTAGGAATCTGTGTGGAAAACATACAAGAACCTGAGTTGGAAAAGAAATAGAAATGTCTAAGGGAAAAGAGACTAAATGAGAAGAAGAAATAGGAGCAGTAGCAACAGACAGAAAAACAGAAGAAGAATGGAGGACTGTAGAAGTAGGTGCAACAGGAGTAGAAATATGAGAAGAAGATAAAGACTTAGAAGAAGAAAAGAATGACGACTTAGGATAAGAAGACTAGAAAAAAAAATTAATTAAGTTATTAGGAAGAGCAATGGATGGAGAAAAAGAGATGGATGATGCCATTTGAAAAGGAAACATAGACTCGTCAAAGACAACATGTCTAGAGACCTAGACTTTATGAGTGATAGGGTCAAGGCACCTACATCCTTTGGTAGATCGTTGATAGCCTATAAACACACGAGGAATATATTTAGGTTGAAGTTTATGGGAAGTATAGGGCTTAAGCCAGGGATAGGACCTACAACCAAAGGATCTTAAGAATTGATAATCTGGTTTTTGGTGAAACAAGACTTTAAATGGAGAATGATTTTGCAGCTTGAGAATAGGTAGTTTATTGACCAAAAATACTGTAGTGGCAAAAGCATCAAACTAGCAAATCAAGGGCATAGAAGAGTAATGCATAAGAGTGATAATAGTTTCAATTAAATGTTTGTGTTTGTTTTCTGCTACTCCATTTTGAGCAAGAGTGTAAGGACAAGTCAAACTGATATGTAATGTCTTTTTGTTTTAGAAAATTCTGAAATGGAATGCTGAGATATTCACCCTTATTATCACTCCTCAAGATTTGAAGTTTAGTAGTAAATTGAGTTTCAACAAAAGTTTTGAATTCCAGAAATTTGGTAAAGACCTCACTTTTATAATGGAGGGGAAAAATCCAAGTAAACTTACTGAAATCATCAATGAACAAAACAAAGTATTTATATCCTGAACAAGATGCTAGAAAGAGGCCTCAAACATCAATGTGAATGAGGGCTAAAGGTTTGTTTACAGTAAAATTAGACAAGCTAAAAGGTAATCTATGGCTTTTGGACACACAACAATGTTCACACAAACCAGGACTATTATTACTATGTACAAAAGACTTAGCCACTAACTGATCATCAGCCTTGATATGAAGGAACTTCTTTGAGGAAGGATAGCCAAGTTGAAAATACCAATTTGGAGCAGATCTGGTTGTACAGAAGAAGCAAGCTAAAGATGAAGGTGTTACAGAAAAAGATGATGATGATGGAAGAGGATAGAGACCATTAGAATATGAGCCTTTACACAACACTTTCTAAGTAGTCTTGTCCTGGATAAGAAAGGAATGTGCATCAAAGGTAACAGAACAATTATTGTTTACTGCTAATTGATGAACTAAAATCAAGTTGGATGAAATAGAAGAAACATGAAGCATGTTAGTGAGATGGAAAGGAAATGTAGGTGCTAGAAAGAGGCCATTACCAGTGTGAGTGATAGGTAGAGTGTAACATCGCCCGAGGGGTACCCACGCGCATTAAACAGTTTGGACCCTCGATTACTTCGATCTAGTCTCACAAGTGCAATATGAAATGTAGATGGGAGTTCAGATTTGGTAACTTTTATGGAAAATCCATTTTATTGCAAAAACCTTTGCCAAAAATGGACTACATCATTAGATCTTAGAGTCGCCACTTAATGTTTTGGGAAAATTAGGAAACCCATGACTCGTGTCAAGGCCACTGTTCGTCACAACCAAGGATGCTTGGCTCAGAACCTTAGGTATGAAGAGGGAAGGTCATTAATTGAGCACCCCCCTCATCCGATCAAAAGATCAGCCTCTAATAAGCCATGATATGAATTTTATTTCCTTTATATGTTCGTATTCTGATTATTTAATAAATACTAAAATTACTATGTAAAGCAATCAAGTATAGACCGTGTCATTTATTTTGGAATGATTTGATTTTATGCATTTTGAAAGGGGTTTTGAGATTTGTATAGCTCACAATTAAATTGAGTCCACAAATATAAAAAATCAATACCATCCCAAATTGAGAGACACAACCTTCATCCACCGGCAATCATAGAGTTATATTAATTAAGCAAATAGCCACATGGTAAGATGCTAGACATAATAATAAAAACACACAAAAGCGAGATGCTAAACCATAAAAACTCACATATTTACTGGCGTTCCGCAAACAGCTACAAAACAAAATTAGCAAAATATGCATGATCTTATATACAAAATCCTAATGCAATACACACGAAATGCGACAAGAGATTCGGCTACTAAAACATTACATGTGAATTATCTCCAGACATGAGATAGCGCACAAAATCACATAGGAATTGATTAAGCCCAAAATGTAAATTTAGCCGAACATTAAGGCATGAAATATGGATGCAAACATGGATATGATTAAAAAATTAAATATGATGCTATGTACAGATATGGAAGGCGAGTAAATAAAAGCAATAGAAAGAAATGAGATTAGAAGATATACATAAAAAGGGATAGAAAGAAGTGGCGGTTGGGAATTATTACAACACTAAATAATTACAAAATCGAATAAAAAAAACATGGGATTAGAAGATTATTGCAACACAAACCGAATCTAACAAATCATACGAATAAGATAAATAAATAAATAAAAAGATTAAAAAATTATTATTCATTCGTCGGTTAATATTCATTCGGCAGAACATTATTCATCCGTCGAAAATTATTCTATTTATTGTTGAGTGACTGCTTTGTTTCGCTCGACAAAACTTATTTTGCGGAGCACTATTCATCCGGTGGAGTAATATTCATTGTCGGCAGTACTATTCACAGCAATAAGTATTATTCACCCTCCTTGGTCATTATCCGTCTTACCGAGCATTTTTCATATGTGGCTACTATTCATCGCCGGAGGTACTATTTATCGTCGGGGTTACTATTCACCGCCGAAGGTTACTATTTATGCCAGAGGTAACTATTCACCGCCGGTTACTATTCATCCGGCGAGGTCACATATTTAACAAATAAGGTGGTTTCGACCAACCATTTAAAGCAGTAAATTACAACAGTTTATTTACAAATAAATTACAATAGTAAACTACAACAAATATGTGGGTAGTACATCCTTCCCTTTATAGTGATAAAACAGTTATGAAAAACAGTAAATGAAGTATTTAAATAAGTTATATCACATTTTAAAATGAATGAAAGTTTGCGAAAATTCACCCTTCGAGGAAATGATGAATTTTCTAATTTTCAAACTTTCTTCTAATCACCCTCAAAGTTATGGAATGTGTTCTCTATTCTCTGTCCAAAATTCAAATTTTCAACTTTAATGGTATTTTGGAGTATTGGTAAAAAGGCAACAAAGATAATGGAAGCAATATTTGGTTCAAAATAAAATATTTAAGACTTCTTTTTTTCCCCACTTGAAAAATTAATTTTTCTTTTCTCTCTCTCTTCTTCTCTTTCTTTTCTTATTTTTCTCCTTTACATTTTTCTTCCTCTTTCTGATCTACTTCCAATTTTTTTCTTTACTTTTCTGATTTCTTTTATTATTTTTCTCCTCTCAGAAATAAATCTCCCAGCTCTCTTTTGTTTTTCTGCTTTTGATCTTCCCTATCCCTCTTTTATAAGCAAAAGAGAGGAGGAAAAAAACAAACAAAAATTCGGTGGATGGGAGAATTTTTTCAAATGGTGCATAGTAAAAACACTGTGCACCATTGTGCAAAGATGAAATTTTGAAACGGTGTGATGATTTTCAAAAGGTGCACAATGAAAACACTATACACTTTATAATATAATAATATATAAAAGATATTATTTGCATAAATATATGTACAAATGCCCAAAAAAAATACAAAAACATGTAAAATTTTAAAATAACAAAATAAATGAACTAATAAAATATATTTTAGTAGACTAAATATGTAACATAATTTGGCCAAAGTGGGTCTAAAACAAAAGAAAACAAAAAAACAAACAACGGGGGTGAGAGTTGATTTTCAAAGGGTAAATAGCATCTTTATAATATAATAATATATAAAATATCTAAAATACATTAATTATACTAATATATGTGCAGATAGTCAAAATCAAAATATTATAAAAATACACCAAAACATGTAAAATTATAAAATTATATAAAGAAATGGACTAATAAAATATATTTTAATGGGCTAAATATGTAACATAATTTGGCCAAAAACGGGTCTAAAACAATTTGGCCAAAATGAGTGAAGGTTGAGATTAAAGTTTAAATTCCATTTTTCCACTGAGAATTTTGTGAGATAGCATATTTTTATTTTCATCATTGGGTAATCAAAAGAAAACTCTCAAGTCTTAGGGCCGGTTAAAATGGGATGTCTACAGTTGTCCCTCTTTGACAGAACTCGAAGTCATTTCATAACGTGAGTGAATGTCAAAGCCCGAAGACGACCATTTTGACAAGGCCGTAAGACTGGAGCAAACAAATAAGATACAGATGCAATTGGTTGAACCCGATGGCTACCTACATATCCCTTTGCAAGGAATCAAACTAGCGTAGTTCAAGGGTGGAATGCAAATGGCATGCTTGAAATACAAGTGAAAGTTGGACTTATATTCTTCCATAGCCAGTTGATAGTTGGACTTACGCGCTTCCGCACAACTGGTTGAAAGTTGGACTTACGCACCTCCACATAACCGATTGAAAATTGGACTTACGCGCTTTTCGTGCAACCAATTAAAAATTGGACTTCAGTGCTTCCGCACAACTAATTGAAAGTTAGATTTACGCGCTTTCGCATAACCGATTGAATGTTAGACTTACACGCTTCCGCACAGTCGATTGGAAGTTGGACTTACGTGTTTCCACACTGCCAGTTGAAAGTTGGACTTACGTGTTTTCACACAGCCGATTGAAAGTTGGACTTACGCGTTTCCATACAGCCGGTTAAAAGTACATGCCTTACGTGAGAGGAAGAAATGTGAACTTGCGATACAAACGCGTCTCAAGCGAGAGGAGAAATAGTGAACCAGAAATCCAAACGCGTTTCGTAAGAGAAGAAATAGCAAACTCGAAATCTAAACGCGTTTCACGCGAGAAAAAGAGTAGGTGGTATGACCAACAATTGTACCTAACCGTATTTCATACAGAGAGGAGGAAGGTTTAAACTAGGTAAACTTCAAATCCTTATGCTTTTCACGCGAAATGAGGAAAAATGGTGTCACCAACAGGTGTACCTAACCGTATTTCATACAGAGAGAATGAAGGTTTAAACTAGGTAAACTACAAATCCTAACACGTTTCACCCGAAAATAAAGAAAGGTGGTGTAAACAACAGGCGTACCTAATTGTGTTTCATATAGAGATGGGGAAGGTTTAAACCAAGTAAACTTCAAATCATAATGTATTTCATGCAAAAGAAAGAAAGGTGGTGTAACCAACAGATGTACCTAACCGTATTTCATACGGAGAAGGGGATGGTTTAAACGAAGTAAACTTCAAATCCTAACGCGCTTCATGAGAAAGAATGAAATGTGGTGTAACCAGCCAGCATACCTAACTGTATTTCATACGGAGAAGGGAAAGGTTTAAACCAAGTAAAGGAGAAAGGGGTCCTAACTAACAAACGAGACCTAGAGCGTACCTCAATACGAAATAGGGGGTGCTTTTCAACCAGGTAAAGGAGAAAGGGGTCTTAACTAACAAACAAGATCTAACCATACCTCAATACAAAATAGGAGATGGTTTTCAACCGAGGAAAGAAGAAAAGTTGTAGCAAAAAATTAGAACAATTAAAGTGATGTGAATAGATTGTTACCATGCATGATAAATGTAATAGACAATGTAAGTGTGACGGTGAATGCAAAAACACGAATGGGCAATGTGAGACACACAATATGCAATGTGATGAATACACAACAATAAGATAATAGGTGCACAACAGATAACTTCACAAAATGATTTTTTCTTTCAAAATTTTCTTTTTTCTTGATTGTTTTTTATTTTTTTGTTTTTCCTGAACATTTCTACTTTTCTTTTCTTTTCTTTTCTTTTTTTGAAAATTTCTTGTTGAATTTTTTTTTTTGTTTTTTTTTTTTTTAAACTTTCTTTTTGAAAATTTATATACATACCATATACACATATACGAATACAAATAATATACAAAATGTGTACTACGTACAGATACAAAATATATACATTCAAACTATATACATACGGATACATATACAATATACACAGACATACGGATACGGATATACAAAATATATACATATATGGTATATATATACATAATATATACAAATATACACTCCTTCCCTATTCTGTCTCTCTCTCTCTCTCTCTCTCTCTCTCTCTCTCTTCGTTGAGACACCCCATTTTTTACCACATGTAAAACTTAGACACTTGGTCCAACGCACTCGATGATGAAAACTGTATTGTGTGATTCGAGTTCTCGGCAAGGGAGTTCAAAGTCGAGCCCCGAAATAATCCCAAAACTTTCTTACTTGTCTCATTCTTACCTCAGAGGTTCATTTTTGACCATTATGCCACCCTATACTAGGTTTGAAACAGGGGAGTGGGGCAGCACATTAGGGCCCGGCCGTACCCCATTGGGAGCCGGTCGTGGCTATTTGGTCCTGGCCGTACCATGATGGCAATACACACTGTTCTGGGCGAGAACCCGCCAGCTGTATTTTTTTGAAGATATTTTCGACTTGTTTTGCTCAAATTCTATAAAAACGAGGTTATATCTCTGTTTTGAGGGCTGAAAATTTTCAAAAGAACATATACATACAAGACAGAGCTCTTTCTTCCTATACAAGTCATCCTTGAGCCAACCTATCTCTCTTAATCAATATCCATGCACCATACATCACCTTAGATCATAACCTTAGAACCTTGGTTGAGACTTGAGCATCACAATTCAAGCTTGAGAGAGTGCTTGAACTAAATTTGTGTTACAAACAAGAGCTTGCTTCTTTGAGAGATATAAGCTTACCACTTTCTCTTTTACTTCTTGTTCTATCTCTTGCTATCTACTTCTTATGTTTTTGTGCTATTTTGAATCCATTTCAAGTGTTTAAACTTGGGTTTGGATAGCTACCAAAGGGTAAAGAATGATAACACCTTCTCTTGCACCTTATTTCATAGCTCAAGCCCTTGTTTTTACACTCTTTTCTTTGCCTTTTAAACTGATTTTCAGAGCTTGGACAAGGCTAAAAAATATGGTTTGAAGTCTTAAAAATGGAAAGGTTAGCCAAAGATTGCCTCGACAATCCCTCTTCTCTTGGCTTTTTTTTCTTCTCCATTCTCTTCTTAAACCGAGCCCTACGAGAAAGCAGAGCAGAGAGCTGCAAAACGCTCCCTGCCATCACTTTAAAAATTTCCTTTTGGAGGCATTACATTCCCTTGTCATAGCTTCTTCTCGCCGTTCTCTCACTCTCTTTCCTAACCTTAACACTTCCCCAATTGAAAATTCTAACACCGGTTCCTCTAAGCCTCGACAGAGTGCCCCTGCCCCTACCTCATTTCTCAGTTTTCCTATGTTATCAGTCAATTAACTGATGGCAGCGCAGTCTGACATTGATGCCAATCACTACATTTTGAAGTCCTATGCGGAGACCATGACCTTAGTCTCCAATTTGTCCTATCAACTGCAGAACAGGACAAGTGAAGTACACCAATTAAACGCCCAATTCTCTCTACTCTAGAGTATGTATAACGATGCTCAAGCAGATATTGGTGAATTGAAAAAGCAGAATAAAGAGCTAAAACGCCAGGCCACCTCCGTGGCCCGATTTGGAGTTCTTTCGTACTCTGCATTTGATGGCCGGCGGGGAGTAGTTTCTTTTGGAAGCTCTGCCAATGCCGAGGCAGATGCCTGTAAATGAAATTGGTTTGTAACCTTCACCGCCAGGCTACTGCCGGAATTTGAGAAAAGAGTCACTCTCTATTTTTTTGTATTTTTAATTTTTTCTTTTTGTTCTTTTCCTCTCTCGTGTTCTTCCTTCTTCTTCTTTTTTTCTTTTTTTTTTTATGCTTAGGAATGAGCAGCAATTTTTCAGAATAACACCATTTTTATTTTTTTTTCAAATATCCTTTCTCTTTTTTGAAATTTTTTCTTTTTTCTTTTTTTTTTTTTTGGCACATCATAGCCTAAATGGCACAGTACTTGAGCTTGAAAATATTTTTCTTGAACTTCAATCTGAAAATGGTTGAATCTTAATAAGTTCTGAATTGGATATTGAGCCCTAAACTGACCAGAAATCAAAGAACAACTCAATGAAAGAAAAAGCAATCCAAACACACCTATTTACATTTGTTGGAATGAAAGACACTCAAAAAAAATTCTAAAAGACAAACCATCGAGCCTGCACAAATTCTACAGTTTTTCATTTTAGATATCAAAAATTGGCCGGCTGGTTAAATGATTGACCGACCAGCTGATTTGTTGTCCAACCAGCTGAAAATTGGCAGGCCAGCTAATTCATTAACCGGCTAGCTAAATGACCTGATGAACTTGCTGAAAAATTGGTCGGCCGCCTAAACAAGTGGCCGGCCAGCTGAAACAAACAAAGAGCACCTGGAGTCAACTAACAACTTGGACGGCCAACTGAATTCTTAGCCGGCCGGCTGAAACATGAACACGAGACTCGAGAGTGCAGGGAGAAGATAGAATTCCTGACTCGACTATGCCCCTAGTTCATTGCTTTGACTTTTCTTTTTTATTTTCTAGTAAAAAGAGTTTGATCAACTCGAGAGTTATGTTAACATGCTTATTCCACTATTTGTTTTGAAATCATGTAAGTCAGGTTGTGAGCATTAAAATTTTTTCATTGAAATTTGTTTTGAAACTTGTTTTCGCAAATGGCCACTACCAGACCAACATGGAATCAACCCTTTAAGATGAGCAATCTCAAATCCGGACTTGATTTGTCTTGCAGCTGAATCTGCCATAAAAAAGAGATAGGACAACTGAATTGAACGGAGATAAGCCAATTGAACATGGGCAAGACAGCCGAGTCAAATAAAAATATACCAATCAAACATGGACGGGACGAGAGAGTTGAAAATGGTTGGGGCCGAACTTCAAGATGAAGCTGCTTACGTATCCCAAAGATAGGAATTAGACCTTATGTAGTTCATGGGGTAAGGTTCACTTGCATATTAACACTCTCATTTTGTACTCTAACTTTTGTCAAAGCCGCCCTTCCGAGTTTTCGACCTTGTGAGCTTTTTCCATTTTTTCATTTTTCATTTTATTCATTTTTTATTTTTTTCATTTTCTATATATATATTTTTTCTACTCCAACTTTTACCTGGGTTGCCCTTTTGGGTTTTTGGCTCAGCGAGCCTCTCAAGGATAATACCTTTGTAGCTTGTCTATGTTGATTGGTTGTGAGATCTCTAGGCCATCTAAATTCATGAGAATGATTGTTCTTCTTGACCAAATAAACGTGATTAGGGTTGTGCAAAATACCACTCAATCCGCTAAAACTACACCAATCCGCATCAATCTGCACCCCGCTTTAACCGCTAACCGCGGATTAAACTTTAAAATTTATAATCCGCCAACCGAACCGCTCCGCTATAGTTAATACATATATATTTTTTAACCTCCAATGAAATATCAATGTAAAAATGAGTATGAAAGAGATTTAAGATATGAAATTTATTACAAAATAGTAGTTATATATATAAAACATATTATGTAAACTTACTTTGTGTTATATATTTAAAAAATATTATACAAATTAGTGTTATATATTATGCAAATGTATAATAATTAGTTAAAATATTCTTCAATCCGCCAATCCATCAAAAATCCCAAACCGCAATTTGTCAATCCGCTAATCCGCCAACCTGCCATTCGGTTTGTAATTTTATTCTCAAACCCCTAAACGTGATGATGTAGAGACCTAGCTAATTTGGTCTGAATTTACCCTAGGGTCATGGATAAAAACCTGATTGTCCTTCAGCAATAAATCTTCTTCTCTCAAATTCCAGGATTTGACTTTCTTGCCGGTCTCCATTAGCTTGAGAAATGACGCAATTTGAATCTTCGATCACATCTGACCTTTTTGCCCCTAGTTCAAGAGCTGCTTCTAATCCGGCTATACAAGCCTTCTTCGATCACATCTGACCTTATTGCCCCTAGTTCAAGGGTTGCTCCCAATCTAACTATGCAAGCCTCATACTTTGGTTAATCATTGAACATTCTAAAGCAAGGTTTGATAACTAAACGATCGAGTCTCAAGGTCGAGAGTGATCCTATGTTGTACAATCTCAAGATCAATTCCAAGCATGCCTTTGCAAGACCATACAAAAATATTTTTTGAAATCTTTTAATAAAGCAACTAGTCGCTCATGCTCCTCTGAAGACAATGTAGAATCAATCTGGACCAAACCAAGATCCTTTCAATACCCACATCAACAGAAATAATCTTATCTATTAAGGGCTTACCACGCCTCTTCCTCTCACTCAATCAAATTTTACAAATCCTGAAAAATTCCTTCATCTTCATTTTTATCAAAGTTTTGGGAAAAAATTCGAAAATATTTGGTCAATGCAATGATTTAAAGACACAGAGAAGTATGCGAAAATTACTGCATTTTAATTCAAAACTTTTAGCTCAATGATTAAAACAGACTCACAAGAAAGTGAAAAGACAACATACACAAACAGGACAATGATGCCCGAGTTATCACCCCTAAAAGTCACTAGACTCTGACTCACAAGACTAACTCGATCCCGATTCCAACTCCACAGACTTGGCAGAATCAAATTCAGACTCAACACCCAATTTAGAAAGTAAAATGAAAGCATTCCCAAATTGCTAATATCAGTACATGCCATCCATCACGTCTGGAATGAAATTTGTGCAATTAGCAGGTGGTCCATCCCCTATCACAAAAATGGTCACAATATCCTCCAAAGTTACTTGTTCTGCACTAGTTTCAAAATTCATTATAGATTCAGCCAGTGTCAGACCCAAAACTTCTTCAGTGCTTTTTTGCTTCTTGATCAATCCATGGCTCAAGAAAACCATAAAGAGGGAAGTGCATGCCCATGAGACTATCTGTCATAATGCCCAATTATGGCTCCAAATCATCTACCACTATAAGGTGTTAGGGTTTTGGGTGGAATCAAGGTGCATATATCATGAATAAACTAACACTCTCTGGAATAAACACCTTGGGTTTGGGTAGATGGGAATGTGTGATATATATATATATATATATATGTTGGGGTTGAAGGTGGGTGGTAGTGTATGGATGAGGTTGAGATGAGAAGGCGGTGGGAATTAATCATGGGGTGGAAATGGGTTGGAGGTAAGCTTGGCTCTTTTGAGGTGGAGCTATTGTTTGGTTATCAATGAGATCTTGAATCTCATGACGTAAGCAAAAACAACGATCAGTCTCATGACCATTTTATTGGTGAAATGTGCAGTACTTATTGGGGTCATGGCTGCATGGAAGTGGATTAGAGAGGGGTTAGAGATCAAGAAGCTTAAGGTGTCCCTTTTTCACCAGACTTTTCATGGCATAGGTTAGAGACACGTGGACAGAGTGAAATCTTTGGTTTCGAGGTTGGGTTGAAATGGTTAGTTGTGGGTCAATATCAGTAAAAAGGTTGGCCATTTTGGTGAAGGTGGTGACAGTGTTGATCTCTAAGGGTATGACATTGGCAACTGTGCTATTATTGGGAGTAGCATTGGGAGTGAATAACTTTCTCATGGGCTCATTTCCTTCTATGATGATCCCATGTCTGATAGCATTCTCAATTTGAACCCCAATCTCATGAAGGTCCTTGAAGTTGAAGAGTGAAAGAACTATCATGTTCTGCAGTAGCCATCCATCCAGATTTCTGACAACCATATAGACTTGATCCTTCTCCAGAGGCCTATTTGTCATCATTGCTGCCTTGGCCCTCTATCTGGTAATGAAGGCTACAAAACTTTCATTCGGCTCTTGGCGGGTCGCCTCTAGGTCCTGGGTGGATACCTCAATTTGGGTGTTATAAGAATACTGGGTGATAAAAGCCTCAGCTAACTCCTCCCAACTCTATTTTACTGAGTCTTCTAATTTAGCATACCAGATGGCAACTACACCAGATAAAGTTCTCCCAAACAAGGAAAGTTTTTGAGGCTGAGTTAGGCCCATGGATTCTAGGACATCCAAGAAGAGGCGAATGTGGACCATAGGGTCACTAGCTCTATCAAACTTGTCAGTGTGTAACATTTTAAACCGTTCTGGCAACCTCATAGTTGTTTCTGTAAGCCCATCCTCAATGTCTAGAACGGAGTTGATCCCTTGCGATTTTTCGAACACTTTTTCTAATTTGGATATTCTTAGCATAGTTGGGTCAATTTCATCAATATCCGTAGGGAAAAGTCCTTTCATTGGCTATGTAGGAACCCTAACATCTTCTTGCAGATTAGGTTCATGAGGTCCCTCAACTGGTGGAGATGGGTCCAAAACCGAATAAACCACTGGAGGTGGATGAGATGTGGACGCCCCATATGGGCATGGCAATTCGGCGAGAGCCTCTTTGTTGGTGGCAACCCTGTTAGTAATAGCATTCATTCTTCGTTGAAGGGCCAAAAGCATGTTTGCTATATTTGCCGGAGGTTGGTCCGTCATTACTGGAAGTGAGTCCATCATTACTGGAGGTGGATCCATCACCACCAAAGGTTTGTCCATCACCACTGAAGGTGGATCCATTATAGATCCTAGAAATTCCAACTAACAAGGTTCTAAACAATGAGGTTTTAACCTTTCTCCTTATAGTTGGTGGCAGAGAAACTAACACTGGTTGTCCTTGAACCAAATCTGCAATTCTACTAAGTCTACCAGCGCGAGTCCACAAAACTTGGGAGATATCAGACCATTCTGAAGCTATGGTGCTATAACTACCTGGCAAAAACAAAACGAAACTCCCAATCAGAATTTCTGCAGCATTTTGGCTCAATTGATCATTATGCACACTAAACTCAATCCCTCAAAATGATATGCTTGATCCACTGATCAGATTTGAGAACCCAAGATCTCATACATTGTACATAGCAGGAAAGAAAACAAACACTCCCATAGTGGGTAGGGTTATCTTATCCTAACTTTAAAATGATCTAAGGTTTCACTATTCACAAGTGGACATCCTAGCATGGGGTAGCATCATGCCCTAATTTTGGTAGTTGCTAGAGTTTAATATGTGCACTAGGTCAGTCTTTGGTCAAAAGAGGTACCTCAGCAAGATACTGATGTACTTGCCCAATCCAACAGATCAAGTGGTAGGTGGTGATCCCGATTCCAAGGCTTGTCCCACCATATTAGAGCCCATGTTCGTCTATCCACCCAAAGCCAAATAGCCATCCAAGATAACAGGTGACGAGCACAGGACTTAGGTGCACCAATGCATGAAATGAAATGAACATATAATTGAAAATAAAAATCATATCATGGAGTTCGAGCCAAGGTTTCTTAATAAATCCCCAACAGAGTCACCAGAAACTGTAACATCGCCCAAGGGGTACCTGCGTGCATTAAATAGTTCGAACCCTCGATTTCTTCAATATAGTCTTACGAGTGTAATGTGAAACGTAGATGAGAGTCTAGATTTAGAAACTTTTATAGAAAATCCATTTTATTACAAAAATCTTTGCCATAAATGGATTGCGTCATCAGATCTCAGAGTCGCTGCCTAATGTTTTGGAAAAATTAGAAAACTCGTGACTCGTACCAAGGTCATTGTTCGTCGTAACCAAGGATGTTTGGCTCGAAACCTTAGGTATGAAGGGGAAAGGTCATTAACTGAGCACATTCGCTCACCCGATCAAAAGATCAGCCTCTACTAAGCCATGATATGAATTTTATTTTCTTTATATGTTGATATTCCGGTTATTTAATAAATGCTAAAATTACTATATAAAGCAATCAAGTATAAACTATGTCATTCATTTTGGAACGATTTGATTTTATGCATTTTGAAAGAGTTTTTGAGATTTGTATAGCTCACAATTAAAGTGAGCCAACAAATATGAAAATTCAATACCGTCCCAAATTGAGCGACACAACCTTCATTCACTGGCAATCATAGAGTTATATCAATTAAGCAAATAGTTGCATAGTAAGATGCTAGACATAATAAGAAAAACACACAAAAGCGGGATGCAAAAGCATAAAAACTCACATATTTTACTAGCATCCCATGAACAGCTACAAAACAAAATTAACAAAATATGCATGATCTTATATACAAAATCCTAATGCAATACACATAAAATGCGACTAGAAATTCGACTACTAAAACATGACATCATCTCAAGACATGAGGTAGCTCGCAAAATCACATGGGAATTTATTAAACCCACAAATGTAAATTTAGTCAAATCTTAAGACATGAAATGTGGATGCAAACATGGATATGATTAAAACATAAAATATGATACTGTGTACAGATATGGAAAGTGAGTAAATAAAAGGGATAGAAAGAAATGGGATTAGAAAACATACATAGAAAGGGGTAGAAAGAAGCGGGGGTTGAGAATTATTACAACACTGAATAATTACAAAATCAAATAAAAAAGATATGAGATTGGAAGATTATTACAACATAAACAAATCTAACAAATCATACGAAGAAGATAAAAAAAATAAAAAATAAAAAAACGTTACTATTCATTCACCGGTTACTATTCATCCAATAGAGCACTATTCATCCGCCGAAAATTATTCTATCTGTTGTTGAGTGACTGCTCTATTTTTGGCCGGGAAAACTTATTTTGTGGAGCACTATTCATCCGGTGGAGTACTATTTATCGCCGGCAATACTATTCACAGCGACAAGTACTATTCACCCTCCTTGGTCATTATCCATCATGTCGAGCATTTTTTGTCGATGTTACTATTCATCGTCGGAGGTACTATTCATCGTTGGCGTTACTATTCACCGCTGAAGGTTACTATTTATGCCATAGGTTACTATTCACAGCTGATCACTATTCATCCGGCGAGGTCATATCTTTAACAAATTAGATGGTTTCGACCAACCATTTAAAGTAGTAAATTACAACAGTTTATGTACAATAATAAATTGCAACAAATATGTGGGTGGTGCAACCTTCTCTTTAAAGAGATAAAAAAAAAAAATTATGAAAAGCAGTAAATGAAGTATTTAAATAAGCCATATCACATTTTAAATTAAATGAAAGTTTGCGAAAATTCACCTTTCGGGGAAATGATAAATTTTTTGATTTCCAAACTTTTTTCTGATCAGCTTTATGATTGTGGAATGTGTTCTCTGTTCTCAGTTCAAAATTTAAAATTTCAACTTTAATGGTATTTTGGTGTATTGGTAAAAAGGCAATAAAGAGAATGGAAAGGAAGATTTGGAAGTGCCCAAGTCTTAGGGCCAGTCAAAATGGGATGTCAGAATAGAGTAATGCCATCTCCAATGGCAACTTGATCATTTCCTTGATAAGGTTGATAGTAGGAGAGATTGTGCAGATCATTAGTCATATGACTAGTTGCAGCTAAGTCAATGATGATGATGATGCTATAGATGGAGCTGGGGATAAAGTACTATAGGCCTTAGGATTGATTGGATGTGTTGATGTAGGAGATCTATAAGTGGAAGATGAGTTGTGCTACCTATTCTAAAAAGAAAAGTCCATTCTAAACCAGCACCCTAGAGCAGTGTGGTTCACTTTTCCACAAATCTGACAAACGACAGAATTGGAGTTTGGTCTACCTCTTTGATATTGACCTCCTCGATCCTCTATGATATTGACTACTCTGTGAACCTCCTTGAAATCTACCACTCTCTCTACCTCTTGAAGAACTTGAGGACATCTTCCTCGAAAAGAACCTCTGTAGCCTCCTCTATAGTTGCTTCTAGTTACAAAGTAGGCAAAGGGAATCTCTGAGGCATGTGTTTGCTCAAGTAAAGACAAAACATGAATGCATCCAAAACATAGTAAGGAAAACAAATCTTCCATAGAAATATGATCAAATCGAGCTCTACTAAGGAAAACAAATCTTTCATAGAAATATGATCAAATGGAGCTCTATTGGAAATTTTGAAAGGATTATACTCATCTGGTAAACCATTTAGAACTAACAGAACTAAATCCTCATCATCTACTGGTGATGATGCCAAAGCAAGTTGATCTGAGATAGCTTTGAATTGTTTCAAATAATCGTCCATTGTTAAGCCTTTTTTAACAATTCGATTAAGTTTATTCTTCAATTGATGAATATAAGATCTGGAAAGAGAAGCAAATCGTTTGGCAAGAACAGTCCAAACCTCATGACTTGTTTGACAATGAATTACAAAAGTGTAGACTGATGGAGATAATGTTACAATTATACAGCTTAAGAGATGAGAATCGATGGTGATCCACTATGTATAATATGGATTCAGAATTTCATGATTGCTAGAGTCAAGGATAACAGATGATGGACATACCTCTGAGCCATCAATATATCCAAGAAGTTTTGTAGCTTTCAAAATGTTGTGCAATTGACTCTTCCATACAATGTAATTACTTTGCTTGAATCAAGCTTTGTAGTTACAAAAGCACTCAGATTTGAAATCAACAATGTAAGATTTGCCAGAAGAAAGAAAAAAGAAAAATTTGAAGTACTCGAAGAATTTGGAGGTATAATCATAGAGGTTGTTGCAAGTATAGGGTTTGGAGTAGCCATTAAAGGATCGCTAAGAATCTTTGCTCGTAGGAGCTTAGAGCTCTGATACCATAAAGAAAATGAGATTCATTTCATTTAATACTGTTTATAGAGAGATCTAGAACATTATATAGACATGCGATACAATTGCTTAACCATAACTACTATCTACTTAACCTAACCATAACTACTTGTATCTAACTATAATTCTAACAAACTAACAACTTACTCTGAGGAGGGTCAACTGAGGCTACAGGCTACAACTCATATTGCAACCTTGACATGTATGGCTTGAGCTGCAGCTAAGCATGATCCACTTGATCTATCTGTGCCTTTAGTTGTGGCTGAGTCTGAGGCTGCACCCTTGGCTACGATTGCGACTGCAACCTTGACTATGACTGTGACTGTGACTGTGACTGTGACTGTGGCTGAGGCTGCCTTGTGTCTATGCTCAACTTGTCATCTTCGTCAGTTATCTTATCATTTTATTCTTTTAATTTGTTTAATTTTTTTCTACTCTATTGTGCTAGATGATTGTCTCTTTTTTTTCTCTTTTTTCTTTTTTCTTTTTTTGTTTAAATCATAAAATTACCTTATTCTAATTTTTAATTTTTAACCCACTTTCTTATATAATAATATTTTTTCAAAAACATACATATAACAAATTAAATCATAAAAATTTATTGCCATAAAATTACCTTATTTAATAATATTTTAAATTAAGCATACATATATTTATATGTATAACAAATTAATTTATTATCATAAAATTACCTTAATTAATTGTAAATTTTTATTGAATAACATTCTAAATTAGGGCATTTATGGATAAAAAAAACTCTTAAGACTAAATGGATTAACATTTTCTCATATGAAATTTATGGGTAAATATTTGTAAATTTATATCCAAATTTATAATTCAAATATAATTTTAAAAAACTAAGTTGAACTAGTGGTTTTTTTTTTTTTTTATCAACGGAAAAAAGAATATACATTAATGAAACCAAAGGATATACATCAATAAAAAAAATAAAATAATAAAAAAATTAAAAAAAACGTGCAAAGATGCATAACGCGGAAGAAACCCTACATTTCAAATTAAGGTTGGATTTCATATATATTTTTTTATTTATTTTTCCTATGCTCCCAACTGTTTCAGTTTTCATTGATAATTCACATATGGAGATTGAGATTATGTTTTTTTTTCCATGATGCAATTATTACACATTCTTTTAATGTTCATATGGAGACCCATGTGATGTTTTCTTCCCATGACCCATGCAATTGCCATACATTGTTCATGCCTACCATTTTTTTTTCTTCTCCTCTTTTTCTGTCTCACTATTTTAATTTATTTAGGTTCAAAATTTTCACAGTATTTTCTCTTTTAATGCTCTTTATATGAGATAGTGAAGGAACAATGGATTAAACTATATACACATATCCAAAGCCATGAGTTCTCTTTCACTCATCAAAATCTAATTATACATGTTTTCCCCATCTTGTTTTATTTTTTCATTTCCAGATTTGGTTGAGGTCTCATCAACCTTTGTATCGGCCTTGGCTTGCATATGATTGGGCTCAATTATAGGTGTCAACCTAGTTGGGATGTATTTTTGAGTTATGATGCAATTCAGTCAAGTCCTTCTTTTCTATCTATTTATCAATAATATTCTTTCTTTGCTGATCAAAAAAAAAAATGTTTTCCCCATCTTGTGAAAAGAAGATGTCTCAATTTAACATTTTCGGGAGAATTTCAAAAAAATGACAAAAGAAAAAATATATATATATATATATATATATTGTAAATTAATAGAGTGCGTGAGACATATGCTCAGTGCAAATAAGAATTGTATTTTGCAGTCCAATGATTTGTAATTATCTGATATGTTTCTTAATTTTATTTTATTTTTTAATATTCTACCAACACTTTAACTTGTTATGGTTCATTTGATATAAAATACTTAAAATACTAGTAGTCCATCCACCCATGCAATGCTCACGACAAATAGACATATAGTCCCCAAAAAATGATTCTTAACAATATATGATTACAAAATAGTTTCATGTATGTAACTGATAAACAAGAAAAGAAAGAGAATAAATAAATAAATAAATAAAAACCTATTCTAAATAAAATATTAAATCAAATCATCATATATTGGGAAATAAAATATTTGGTTTGGGAAATTTTTATTAACTTCATTTGGCTAAATGGAGAGAGAGAGAGAGAGAGAGAGAGAGAGAGAGAGAGAGAGAGAGAGAGAGAGAGATCTTGTCTTATTTATATTTCCTATTCTTGTATGAAGCAATCACGCTGTCACATTCTTAATAATACACCCATTCCTTTGGTAAAGTCCTGTTATAAATTCCTTACAGAGTAACACTACACAAAAGATGTATAACAAATATTGTACACATTGAAATTTATTTATGGGTTTCTCATCCATTTCTTCATTTTCTTGCTTCTGAGAGTGTCATGAATGTTGCAGGCATTAATGGAGTCATCACCAAAAGAGATCATGCCAGGTAAGAAGAGAAATATAACATGTTCTATCATTGCAATACAAATTTTCTTGCATTTATTCGACACCATGCAATAGGAAACTTTAAAATTAAAATAAATAAATAGTTGAAGAATTCTAACTATGCACATTGATGTCAATGTCATTTATCATGATTTCTGGTGATACTGTCGATATTTTAGGTCACTTTTTTTAAATTTACATTGCTCACTTATTGCTGAAAATTCAAAACCTAGTAACACGTGCTTGAGTTTGTGTTCCACTCCTAGTGAGCATTATACCTATCCCTCATTTCAAAAGTCAAGGCTCTTTCGATGATGAGTGTTCGGATTTGAAAATACTGACTTAGTCTTAAACCAGTCTATTCAATGCTAAGCATAATTAGCAGAAGGACTTCAAAAGGACCTATTTTCATCCTATGAACTTTAAGGGGCTTCCTTTGGAAAGAAGGGTTGGGTTAGATTGGGTTTGGGGTTATTTTAATTACAAAAAGACAAAATAGACTTTTTAGTATAATAAAACAAAATATCACATGCAACCCATAATCATTATATTATTTCTCTTAACAAAAGTCAAAAAAACCATTCCTAAACGAGGCTTTTTAGCCCCAGGCTAAAATAGCTAAAAAATTAAAAAGTTAACTCACTTCCCAAACCAACCCAAAGTTTCATATTTAATTTCTAGAAGGTGAGATAGACACATTATTCTCTGGGCTTGAGCCAAAATTATGTTGAGATAACCTTTTCTTAAACACTTTGGTAGTACTCTTGAGGTTAAAATTATTTTGTGCATTGCACTGCCTTGTTTTTTGATTTAGGCCTATATGCTTAATAGCTTGGAAAAATTGTTTAGTGCACGCATGTGCACAAGAGAATATTACATTTTCAAAAGCCATTAATGTCCCTTTGAGCATAAAGCATCCTCTTTAGCGTACCCCATTGTCGCTCATCTCCTTTCCTTATGAAGTCCCATTGTACTTACTTTATGAAGTCCCATTGTCATCCCAGACCAAACCCTTGAGTGGCAAGAGCCTCTTGCACTAAGTCTGCTCATTTTAAATTTTCAAAATAATTGCACAAACCCTAACAAACTCAAGCCTTCTAAGGAGCTACTTCACCAACTTTTTAATTAAAATTAACCGGGAAGAATAGAAAAATAAGCAGGAAAGCCTTCTCCCTTGTTTATAGGCAAACTATCAAATAAACAACTATTCATGAACATCAAGCAAAAGCAAACAATTTAAAGTAAAAAAGAAGATTAAATGAAAGTGTTTTGATGTTCTGTATCACATAGAGAGTACGAGTGATGGGGAAAAATTATTGAAGACTTTGATGGCTCTCTTTAGTTTTATTAGTACTTTGTAAGATCAATATTTTAAGCAAGGGAAGGACTGAAATGTTGACAAAAAAATAGGCAAACAAGCACTACAAAAAAGTTGAAAACAAGAATATAAGGAGAGTAAGGAGGGGGGGGTCCTTATAAAAGTAGGCAGGGACAAAAACAGACATGATTAGAGCGGAATGTAAGTGTGCTGGGGAACATGATAAGAATAATTGGACTAAATAAATAGTCTCTTAGGTTTTCAGAATCCTTAGGTCACCTTTGTACCCTATCAAGATTTCTGCTCCAAATATGCGGCACGATGAGAAGGATTCCGACAGCCATGGCCTCCACACACATCATCTTCGTCTCTACCGTATTTATCACTCTTTAGACCTAAGCAACTTATATGCACTACATGAGATTCCAAGCTTGTTATGAATGAGTTAAATACTCGTTAGCTGTTAATTACTTCTTAATCATGTCACATCTTTTTTCTGATCAGCAAAAGAAGCTTTATTGATAAAGAAAAATATACATTTCATATGAGATTACTAATCATATCACGTCTTACATACATTCTATACCTGAAAACTTAGATTGGAGTTTCTAAAACTGTAGCTAACAAGTTTACTGGATTCATTGTCAAAGCAATCACAAAGGAAAAGAGAAAAAATATATGTATTAAAAAAAATTATCCCTACAACCGAGCGAATTTACACAACATGGCAGCTACAAATTTGCCACCTCTCTAACTCCAACACCAATGAAAAGATACTAAATATGCTTTCTGATAGGGTCCTTTGTGGTGGTATAATATAATCATGCTTGACCTAACTTAGCCATTGTTTTCCAGTGATTGGTCTCCTTCTAGAGGACAAAAAGAAATTTAAGGCAATATATTACTACTAGTGTTGGATTGATCGGTTCATATTTTATTTGCTGAAATAGTTTGTTTGAGTGGAACATTTAGGCTAAATCATGTGTCCATAGAAAAACTCAAAACATTTTCCCCACCTTTGGTAAGCAAGAAAGTTTTCATTATTTGGATCTGTCTAGAATGTGTATTGGATATTGCATTCATATTGACCTTCTAGGTGGAATCAAACATAAAGACATACATTAAAGTATTAGATTACTAGAGAAAAATTCAGCTAATGCATTAAGTGTATAAAGGCAGTCTTGGCACAACGGTAAAGTTAATCCCATTGCAATCTATGAGTTCAAACCATAGAAACAGCCTTTATGTAGGTGTTGAGACACCAATTGTCCCGAAAACTTAAATTGTTAGATGATTGGCTAACAAGTTATATCAAGCTATTCAACACCCTCCCTCGTATGCAAATCCCGTCTTGCACAAAAAGATGCAAACATTCATACATGTTGGAGATGAGAGACACCAACTGGAACCAAATGCCAATAGAGACACTTGAACCAAGACATCTCCCAACTTGAGCTCTAATACTATATTAAGCCACCAATTATCCAAAAAGCTTAACCTATTAGGAGATGGATCCAACAAAATATATCAAGTTATTTGAAAGTGTTCAAATCTTTTGGGTGGAATCAAACATAAACACATACATTAAAGTAGTGGGTCATTAAAGAAAAAGTTTAGCTAATGCATCAAGTGTATATGAGGTGAAACCATAGAAACAGCCTTTACATACACAGATCATGTGGATGGCATCAAGCATAAACACATACATTAAAATAGTGGATTATTAAAGAAAAAGTCTAGCTAATGTATCGTATGTATGATGAGGGCGGTTTTGGCACAACGGTAAAGTTGTTCCATAGCAACCATGGGTTCAAACCATAGAAACAACCTCTACGTACTCAAATCGTTTGGGTGGAATCAAATATAAACACATACATTAAGGCCAAGTTTGGGAAGACTAAATAAGTGCACTTTTTGTCTTTTTAGACTAAAAAATTGAGGTTGAAAATATGGATGTTTGGGTTAACTTTTTGACTTTTTATTGGAAAATGTGTAATAAAAAATTGTAAAAATTGATTTGTAGGGAAAAATTTGAATTGGGAGTTGTGCAGCCGTAATTGTTGACTTTTGGTGAACAGTGTTAACTTTTTAACTTTTTGAGTAACTTTTTGGCTTTTTGGCTTTTTTGGAACATCCCAAACTTGGCCTAAAGTAGTGGATTACTAGAGAAGAATTTAACTAATGCATCATGGTGGCTCGATAGTAAAATTGCTCCATTGCGATAAATGAGTTCAAACCATGAAAATAGCAATCTACATGCAAAAATGATATTTTAGGTAGAATCAAATGAACATATACATTAAATTACTAGATAAAAATATAGCTAATGCATCATGGTGTATGATGAGGGCGGGCCTTGTCGCAACAGTAAAATTGTTCTATCTTAATCTTCTCCACACACGGGGATTAAACTACATATCCAACTATCCCTAAGCCCAGGCTAAGTTATGCATTCTGACCGGATCCAAAGACTCACGCACTGGGACTATCCATCATTTTTTTTTTTTATCAGCAAAAAGAATTTTTATTGATGAAATCATAAAATAGAAGAGTACATCGATAAAAAGGAGCTCGGAGCTACATTAAGCTCGGAGTTCCAATTGGAGAAAATCCAACACAGAGAGAGAATACTGGGACTGTCCATCATGATGTATACTATGATGTCCTACACCTCTTTAGGCAATATTGATGAACTACCACAAATTTTGAAATTTGTAACAAATTAGGGGTAGCATTATTAGCTATTAATGAATTAAAAAAAAAATTCTTCAAATGTTTTCATTTCTTGTGACAGATAATGAGAGCAGTGAAGTGCTGTAAAATTGTGTGAAGTAAGATGATTATAATGAGGTGCAAACTTTCTGTTTGAAAACCAATGAGCTGAAAGGGCTCAAAATTGGAAGAAAAGATAAACACAACAACATTAGACACAGTAAAAGTACTGCTTAATTATAATTATAAACAAAGATTTGATTTTTTTTTAAAAGATACTCTTGTCGCCACTACGCAGTAATGAACAATTATATTGATAAAATTACAATAAAAACATCATGAAGAAAGCAAGACCATCAAAAAATTAAATAAATAAATAAAGGTGCTAGTATAAAGCATAAGTGGTATAGGTTTAGGCTTACAAGATTCTTTTTTTTTTTGTACACTGTAACTCTTTTGTTACATCAGCAAAATTTTGGTGGTAAAAACAAATAAATAAATATAGAAAAAGTAAATATCACAATTTTCCAGCATAGTTACAGTACATTATGGCCTTATCTTTTCTTTTCTTTTTTTTCTTTTTTGATCGATAAATATTAATTGTTAGTTGTTAGATTAGCACCTATAAAAAAAAAATCTCTCCATCTAAGTATTTGCACTCACTTAATTCAACCCTTAAAGGAAATTGAACCCATGACCTCTTCAGATCTAAACCCTAAAAAAAACATGGTAACCAACTAGGCTAGGCCTAGTTGGTTTACATTATGGCCTTACCTTATTGAATTATTTTTGGTTGTACTACTTGTCTTTTACATCAATAAGTGCTTGTTTGGCCTATGTTAAAAATAACTAATGTTATTTTAGCATATTATTTTATTTGGATCACAATCGTCGTATTTGGGTCACATCACCTTTCTACCACGTCATTCTAAATCCAACTCATTTTTCATAATTTTTCATAAAAATTCAAAAAGTATACTAATCTAGCACTTCCCAAACAACTCTTAAATATATTTTCAATAATATATATATATATATATATTATCGCAAAGTAATAGAAATGTTAATATAATTTTGGGCAAAATTCATTTTACCCTTTATAGTATGATCCAATAACAGTTTATCTCCCTTTTAAAAATAGTTACATACCACTCATGTGGTTTTGGACTAAAATGTTACAATTACGTTTTCCATCCAAACTAACGGAGAATGTGTCTCACATGCTTATTTTGAGAGTGGAAAAGGAAAAAAAAAAAAAAATAGTCAAAGTTAAATTTTGATGTATGAAGACGAAACTAGCCTTATTTTACCTTTTTTAGTCTAAATTTCTTATTTAATAACATTTTAAATTAAAACATACATATTATATATATATATATATATATATATATATATATAATTTAATTAACCTAAATACCTTAATTTATTATTAGAAAAATTAATCATCATGTTTAATTTAATAACTTAATTTATTACCATGAAATTACCTTATGTAATAACATTTTAAATTAAACATATACATAATACATATATGTAACAAATTAAATCATAAATTAACTTCAATAATTTAATTTATTACCATCAAATTAAATTATAAAAATACTCTAATTTTTAATTTTTAACACAATTTATTATTTAATAACATTTTAAATTAAACATATACATATATATTTAACAAATTAAATCATAAATTAATTAAAATTAAAAATTAAGTTTATTATAAAAAAAAAAAAAGAAAACTCTAGTTTCTTAGATTAGTTGTGTTATGTTTTTAATTTTTTTTGCTTAGTCATGGAGGTAAATTTATTTATTTACAAGAGAGTAAAAAATAGAAGAATAAGACATAAACGGTATTTTTTTTTTTATTGTTAATATTATTGGTGTTAAGGTTGCATTTTAATCCAAAATCACATGAGAGATATATGGCTATTTTTAAAAGATATCAAGTCATACCACAGGGAGATAAAATGGATGTGCTCTATAATTTTCCCTGCTTCCTTGCAAGGTTTTGAAACCCGGACCGGACCGGCCGGTTCATTGAACCGGTGACCGGATGGGGTTCCGGTCCGGTTAGCCCTCTTAAACCGGCCAATTGCAAAAACCGGACTATTTATTGAAAATCGATGAACCCACCAGTGAACCGGTTGACCCGGTCACGAGTTGATCGAATCGGTCCGGCTCCTTTTTTTTTTTAGTTTTTCTTTTTTTTTTTCTTTCTTTTCTTTCTTTCTTATTTTATATATATATATTATATATATAAAATATAAGAATATAAGAAAATTTTAATTTGAAACTCTTTTTTAAGGGTCTCCTCTTGTGATGAATCCCATTAAGAGTTTTGATGAAATTATTGTGAAAGTCTTCACCTATTTATAAAAAAAAATTCTTTCAAAAAGACTCAAGAAATCCATGTGGGATTCAATCAAATGTATTGGAGGGAATATTAAAATTTTGATATCCCTCCAAAATTTTTGCTCTCCTTTCAATCAAATTATTTGAATTAAAATCATATGAAGGGAATATTAAATATTTGATTTCATCTTCCAAAATTAAAATTAATAATATTTCAAAATATATTATTATATTTTTCAGTAAAAAAAATATTAAGACAAATATTTAAGATAATTTAATATTTTTAATTTATAATTTTATTACTTATATTTTTATTTAAATGTAATTTTAATATATTTATTACGTCACGGTTCAATTCTGGTTCAACCTTCGACCCGCCCACCCGATCCTTTTTCTGGTTCGTTCACCGGTCCGGTTTTTAAAACATTGCTCTCTTGGATAAACTAATCAAGCTTGTGTTTTTTGCAGCCTCATGAATTTATAGATTCCTAATATTTAGATAGAAAAGCCATGGAGAAATCTGTATATGCTCATCATTTTTCATGTTTGAAGTTTCTTTTCCCATTGTGCTAGCAAGTTCACAGTCATGTTTACTCTTTAAGGGAAGGATAATGGTCTAAGTAATACCGTGGACCCGATTTTTTTTCATACCATGGGATGTTGGATAGATTTATATATTATGAAATTACAGTACCATGTTTAGTAAGAGTTGGGATGGGGGAAAGTTAATCCAACGAGTGCGAAATTAATTATGCCAAGGCACTGAGAAATTTAACGCATGGTTTTGAGGGAGTATTAATCTGTCCGCACAACTAATCCCCTTATTGGTGAATCAAATGTGAGACATTACAAAATTAGGAGACAAATCCTAAACATATGGGGTCTTATGTTTTTTAGTTTAATACCCTAATCCTGACACAATCATGTCGAAAAGAGTCGAATATGTATATGTTTATCTTTCATCTTCAATGTTGATATGTACAAGATGCTTTGAAGCTTTAAGTTTTCAGCCCTTGAACTACTTATCAAGTTTTTATATTGTTCATCCTATAATCGCTAAGAAAGGCTTGCAAATTGTTTTCTAAATTTGCAAAGAAATTTTTTCGTAGGAAAAAAAAAATGAAAACATTATAAAAGAAATGAGAATTTTCAAACTTCAAAAACAACAAAATAAAAAGGGTAAATTACGCATGTAGTTCCTGTAATTTGCTCTCCGTAGTTTTAATTGACTTGATTTTAACCCTAAATTTTGAATTGTGCCATTTTGGTCCAACTAAAAATAGAGGTTAAGAAACATTAGACGGAATATTAGCATGTCATGTGATTGATTTTCAAGGGCAAAATAGAAATTTTATTCTCCCCTTTCATCTCCTTCCTCACTCACAAACAGAGCCACCAACCCACCACCATCACTGCCATCAGGAGCCGGCAACCAAACAACAATCCCAACATCCATTTTATTATGTAGCTCTCTTTTGGATCCCAGAAAAAGGTTGGGTTATGTGTCTCATTAAGAGCTTTGGGAAGACAATTGTAGCAAGATTTAATATATATATTATGAGCCATTACTTTACATCTCATTTGGGACATCTAGACAAGATATATAGTTATTATTTATTTTGCCTCATACATAAGAGTTCAACTTAGTCCATTTTGTCATGCTTTGAACCAGATTTGACATATTTATTTATTTGTATTTTTCATAGCCATTCATAATCTCGTGCTCTTGATTGGTTTTTTTTATTTTTATTTAATGTGTCGATCTTCATTTCTTAGTTCAAAAAAAATGATACGAAACATGATACCTTTATCTTCCGATGTACCTAAAAAAAAAAACATGATACCAGCAAATTAAGTGTAATAAAGATAAAACACTATATGCATATTACCTATTTACCTCTTCTAAACTCTCTCTATTGTGAGTGGGAGTTTTGTACACTTGCAAAGTAATTAGCATATAAGTTTTTCGGCTGTGAAGCTGTGACTTTTAGGAAATGATTGCATGGGTAAAAAAATAATAATAATAATAATAATAATATATAAAAGAAAGAAAGGAAAGAGAAACTATTAGCCAACACCAATAATTGGGACGGACACTAAATAAATAGTTGAGATGAAAAATCAACATATGAAGCATTAAAGTAATTAGTAAAAAAACAATTTTAATGATGTAATTTTCAAAATTAGCTGCTGATTTCAAATGGGTGCTCATCAAGTGCTCGAAAAACAAAAGCAAATGGGGTAATGATTTCCACAATAGTAGGTTGTTTGGCACAAAAAAGTTATCTCATATTAAAAAATATTACACACAAAGAGAGAGAGAGAGAGAGAGAGAGAGAGAGAGAGAGAGAGAGAGAGCATCATTTAGGGTTGTCCCAGTGCTGGGATCTAAGACTCCAAAGGCAATCTAGTTGATAGGTTAGACTTTTTTTTTTTTAGTGTTTCCCCCATTCAAACTGTCATCTCTATGTCCACTTCCCTATCCTTCCTCTGAGCCTCTTTCCCACACAGAACCTAACCCTCCCAGGCCCCTACAGACCCCAATACCATTGCCAACAGAAGATACTGTCAAAAAATCATAATACTTAAAGTCACCAGAAGATGCATGGAAGTTCCAAGCTTCCTTGCTTATTACATACACTAATCTTTCCTATAATATGCTGCGCAGGTTACCTCAACCCAGATTCGATTTATCACTGGATAAATTTTATTCTTTTTTTTTTTTTTTTGCCTCTCACAACAAACACCATGTACACACTATATTCACAAAAATATATGCTGATGATCACCCAGTGATTAGTATTAGTCTTGATATATGTGCTAAATGTGTATAAATATATGTAAAAAGTGTTTAGTATTCTAACTATTTAGTATTAGTCTTGATATACATGCTAAATGTGTATAAAAATATGTAAAAAGTGCTTAGTATTCTAACTATTTTGGTATTATCTCCCCCTTAAAGACAGACTGTAGGTTATCATTAGCATGATCCTTTGTAAAATAACAGTGGATCTTATTATTTTCTAGATATGATAGGTCCTATATTTATACATATGGTTCGTACGTAGGAGGTAAAAAGAAAGGGGGGTAAATATTGATGTATCATTTTCTTAGTCATCAAACCAAGACATACTCTCTGAGGATGAACTGTCTAGTACAAAATCTGACTCCATTTTCATTTGGCAGACTTGCTCTAACAGCATTACACTCTGGTAGGGGCCTCCCCATCAACCATAACTCATTTGTACCAAATTTGCAGTCATGTGTGAAGAAATTGTTTCTTTAGTCGATTATAAACGTACCTAATTGCCTTAAAATAGCAAGAACATCAAGTACCCAAGACAAAAAATAGAAACTTGGTTGCAAGTCGGTAGGGGCCGCCCCATCGATCACTCTCGGTGAAGAAAGACTATTGATTAGTTATATACCGAAACACAGAAAAAAAATCTAGACCACACATTAATTTTTCTTTATCACTCTCGGTGAAGAAAGACTATTGACTAGTTATATATCAAAACACAGAAAAAATCTAAACCACACATTAATTTTTCTTAATCACTCTCGATGAAGAAAGACTATTGACTAATTATATACCAAAACACAGAAAAAAATCTAGACCACACATTAATTTTTCTTTACACTTTTCCGTGCAGATAAGTTTCCCATCTACTAAATATGATATACTATTGCATGAATACAAAATTTATCTTGAATAAAAACTAAGGCAAAATTGTAGCACATCCTAGTACATTGATACATCTGCTAAAATTAGCAAAAATAAAAGGCCACAAGGAGGATTGAGAACAAATAGTAATGTGATTGTAACTGTGTGGAAAAAAAGTACCAAGGTAAGTGGAATCTTTCTATATTTTATGACTTCCTTTGGAGCACAAAAGGGAGAAAGAATTATTCCCAAATATATTCAAACAATAAACAGTCTTCATACTAGTTTCACCACTGGTATATGTTTGACTGTGCTGAATGGATCACAACCTTCCCTTTAAATTCTCCTTCCATCCTTCATTTCCTGGGCCATTCTAAAAACTCCTCTCCTCTTACCTCTATTCAAATAGGAACTCTCTCTCTCTCTCTCTCTCTCTCTCTCTCTCTCTCTCTCTCTCAACATATTATCTAGCAGCAAAATGGTGTTACCAACTTATGGTACACTCGGGAAAAACACCTATACTGTCCTCAAGTTTCTCATAGTCATGTTCTTGAGCAACATTATAAACAGAAACAACCTTTGTTGTAACCAGCCTTTTGTCTCCTCAACAGTTTCTCCTCATTCAGGTTCCTCAGCTATCCCTTCTTCACTGAAAACACTAAGATATGACGGGTATCTAAGCTCCGAGAACATTGACCAAGCAGCCAATGACTTTGGCAATATATACCATAACCTACCATCAGCGGTTCTACATCCTAAATCGGTTTCTGATATTTCCTCTACCATAAAGCATATTTTCGAAATGGGCACCACGTCAGAGCTGACAGTCGCCGCTAGAGGCCATGGTCATTCCCTTGAAGGTCAAGCACAAGCCTATCAAGGTGTGGTTATCAACATGGAATCACTACGACAGCAAGAAGAAATGCATTTCCACACTGGGGAGTTCCCTTATGTGGATGTTTCAGCTGGGGAGTTATGGATAAATATCCTACATGAGAGTCTCAAACATGGGATTGCACCAAAATCTTGGACGGATTATCTTTATCTCACTGTTGGGGGAACTTTATCTAATGCTGGAATCAGTGGACAGGCATTCCGGCATGGACCCCAGATAGATAATGTTCATCAGCTCGAGGTTGTCACAGGTATGTTTGCGCAAATCATTTTTATTATGCATTAGTTTGGTTTAAATTCATAACGCATCATATATAGCAGTGCATGTATGCAAGTGACATCATTTCACAGAAAGGCGGGAATGTGATTTACCCGATTTTCTGCAAAATGATGATTATACAGCTCTATGCCCAGTTATGTTGTGAACTAAATCATAAAATTCAATAATGTATATTTTTAACTGAAACTTCTTTAACTGAGTGCAGGAAGGGGAGAGGTGATTATCTGTTCAGAGAAAGAGAACACTGACCTCTTTTATGGTGTTCTTGGAGGACTAGGACAGTTCGGTATCATCACCCGGGCAAGAATTGCTCTTGAACCAGCACCCAGGATGGTAAAACTACGTATCTTCTTCCCACCAGTAATATACAAAAAAAGATTTTATCACAAGAAATACTAATCTCTATCGTTAATCTACCTTTTTTCGCAGGTAAAATGGATTAGAGTGCTTTATTCGGATTTTTCCGTTTTCACAAAGGACCAAGAGCATCTAATATCATCAGAGGATTCTTTTGATTACATAGAAGGATTCGTCATAATAAACAGAACAGGTCTCCTTAATAACTGGAGATCCTCCTTCAATCCCAAAGACCCTATTCAAGCAAGTCAGTTCAACTCAGATGGGAAAACTCTCTTCTGCCTAGAAATAGCCAAATACTTCAATCCAGATGAAACTAATACAGTGAACCAGGTGAGACTAGTTAAAACTTCTTATCCTACCTTGCAGAATTCAACTAAAACAGTCCTCATCGTCAACCTCTGTTTACTAATGCAGAAAATCGATAGATTGCTATCAGAATTGAGTTATATTCAGTCCACACTCTTCCTTTCAGAAGTCTCTTACGTAGAATTCCTGGATAGAGTGCACATATCAGAGTTGAAACTACGGGCAACGGGATTGTGGGATATCCCCCATCCATGGCTAAATCTTCTCATTCCAAAAAGCAGAATTCACTACTTCGCTGAAGAAGTATTTGGGAACATTCTTAAAGAGACCAGCAATGGTCCTATACTCATTTATCCAGCCAACAAATCCAAGTACTAATTCGTTAACAAAATCAAATCTCTTTTAATAATTGAAATGTTTAGGGCTCTTAAACTTGACTCGGCTCGTTTCTATATTGCAGGTGGAACAACAAAACATCTATGGTTACCCCAGAGGAAGATGTTTTCTACCTAGTGGCTTTCCTAACCTCCGCAATGCCATATTCGACAGGAACAGATGGCTTAGCACACATTTTAAGCCAAAACAAAAGAATCCTAGACTTCTGCGAAACAGCTCGTCTTGGGATGAAACAGTATCTTCCCCATTACAGCACTTACGAGGCGTGGCGAACTCACTTCGGCCCTCAGTGGAATGTTTTTGTTAGGAGGAAATCCACCTACGACCCTTCAGCAATCTTAGCTCCTGGCCAGCAAATCTTCCGAAAAGCAATAGCCTTTTCATGACAATGTAGTAAGCCTCGCAGACCACAAAGAGCCCTCAAGGCACATAAAGCAAAAGCCATAATGCTTGAAACTGTGCATACTTTTGTCCTTGAAAAAAAAAAAAAAAAAAAAAAAAAGGGGACAAATTGAAGTCACAATTTTGGTGCTTCCATGGGTTTCCTGACAACAGCAAGTAATAAGACTGTTATGTTATTTTTTGACATTTTTCTTCAGATCTCAGATAAATTTCAGTCATCTCATCACAATACAAAGTTGTACAAAGGGCCTGCAATAGGATGGCCTTAAAATATGTCTTAATATTGCGATGCCCGATCCAAATAGCTACAGTAAATTTGAAAATAGTGATACCATCTCTTCCATTAAGATACCAAATAACTGCTAACAGAGAGACGAAATTTTTCAAATTGAAATAAATCTGAACCACACATTATTAACATGACACAGAATCTGAGAAGCCAGCACATGCTACAGCTACAAGAGTGAATCACAAGAACTCCATGGGGTATTAAAAACAAAATTAATCTTACTTTGTAGCTTTTGTAAATCCAAGACCTGGTCTGCATATTTCTTCCTGTGGATCCTCATAGTCTCGAGCATCACGAAGAGAAGCTTCAAAGTCAGTGGAGTCACTTGCAACTGGAAGAAAACTACCAATGTCATCTCTAGCTCCAAATCCACCAGCCCGTATAACGTCATCAGATGATATGGAAGCCTCCATGTTTACCTCACCAGAAGCATTTATGTCTGCCTGAACTGCATCCTGTGAGACATTTGCCACACCTTTGCAATCACCAATGTTAGTTTTTGCTGTGGTTTCTAGAGAACCTCGGTGTTGTTTGGGGTCATCCTTCAGTTTAGCCTCAGTTTGAGCAGATTCAACAACTTCATTTCGTGTGCTGGTCTCATTCATATCTGGTGCATTCAAAGTTCAAACAAATTCAATGCTAGGAAGAAATTACAGCATGAGAAAACATTAAAAACAGCCTTATATAACAATATATAAGTTATAACTGATCTTTCCCTTGAATCCTCTTGAATCTAATAAGACTTGGAATTACTAAAAATTTGGACACAGATGTGGCTTTGAAATCTGGCAGCAGGATCAAGTTCACATATTTATTACAGTGGGGTTGATTCTCTATGAATTTGAAGGGGGGGGGGAAAAAAAAAACTAACATGTGAATTAACAAGGGGAACTTCACAAAAATTTTGAAACTGCAGAGAACTAGGTGCTGGGCATCTTCATGAGCTAATGATTGATTATATGTACTTGAAACATTAACCAACTCATGCTATCTGCCTATTATTCAATTGAAAAGGTAGAGATCCTTCTCTCCGTTTGCATTCGTTCCTTATTTGCATTATGCTTCTCTCTATGTATGTCTATTTGCACCTCAATGCTCAAGATGGGGTTGCACGTAAGGAAGGGTTTTTGATAGCTTGATACACATTGTTGGACCGATTGTGTGACAGCTTAAGCTTTTGAGATAACTGGTGATCTAACATGGGCTACAACACTACCACTTCTCAACCCTTCTCACTCAACGATCAGACACAATGGAACATGTCATCAGCAAGCTTTACCTTGTATAAAAGGTTTGGAGTCAGTTAAATGACCTCCAATCACAAAAATTCAACATTTTCGTGAGTCTTGAATCGACTTAAAAGGGCATTTGTAGCAAGGTATAGATTGCTCTTATTGACACTCAGTTCGCTGGCCATAGCAATATTGCATAACAGTGAAAGCCAAAAAAAGAAGCAGAGATTGCTTGAAGCATATCATAAGTCCTCTATGAACCATAATCATCAATCAAATGAAATTTTAAACATGCCCTCTTAGGTTGTTTTCTTTATGCAGTTTTGTATATTCACATATCGCATAGAAACTGAGACCTAGTAAGCAACTGCAACCGAAGGAAGGAACAAAAAAAAAAAAAAGAAGAAAGAAAGAACAGAAAAGAGAATAGTTTTATTGAATAAACAAACAAAACACTAGGATAAGCTAAAAACAATAAATGGAACTTTAGAAAATCAATATCATCAGAGATCCAACCGTACTCTATGATAGATTTGAAGTTTCACAAAAGAGTGATTCTATTTACACACCACTTACTAAGTGCACACCACACAATTTTAATTTTATGTTTTTTACTCATTGCACACAATCTAAACCAAACCAAACCAAACCAAATCAAGCCAAGCCTTAAGTCCCATCAAATGGGGTTGGCTACATGAATCCTCCTCCTCCATGTGGCTTTATCAAAGGTCATTTCGTTAGTCAAATTAAGTAGATCCATATCTCTATTTACAACGCTAGCCAACGTTAATCAATGCACACGATTTATTTTCAAATATTCCTAAAATATCCATATCTTCCCCAATTCCAACCCTAACCCTAACCGTAACTTCACCCACCACCGTCGTTGTCACGCCATCAACCACTGCCGTCACCAGAAATCGCCACCGCTGCAATTCCCCTCCCAGCCATTCTCCTCCCTTTCCACTCTCAGCCCCCACTTTTTTCTTCTTCTCTTCAAATACCACCATCACGAACTACCACCAACGTCTGCCATTACCAAAAATCGACGCCACCACCGCCCTACCATCGCCATCACCAGAAATAGCCACCGCTGCCACCATACCATCGCCATTACCAAAAATCGTAGCCGTCCGCCACACCAAAAATCGCGATCACCATCGCCGCCACCGCTGCTGCGCTGCCCATGACTATCGCAGCTAGCGTTGCTTGCTAGAAGAGGGTAGCGTTGCTTGGAAAAACCCAAATCTCTCTCTCTCTCTCTCTCTCTCTCTCTCTCTCACTCTCACTCTCACTCTCTCTCTCTCTTCGTGGTGTGCTATGGAAAGAAAGGGACTGCAGGAGTGAGGTTTACGATTGTTGGTGGGTCGCAATGGTGTGGCGGTGGTGGCTTCTGGTGATGGCAGCAGCCAACGGAGGTGGCGAAGGCTAGTGGCTGTGATAGCGTGGCTCGAGATAATGGTGGAGTGGTTTATACAAAAAGGTAATTTTATTAAAGATCAAAATTGAAATTTAAAAAATTATAGAAATGGTGTGTATTGAGATATTTGGTGGTGTGTAAATAGAATTACCCTTCACAAAACTGTGACAATACACTTGTCCTTGTACATTTTTGGACAAATTACAAATACACCCCCTAAGGTTTGCTTAAAATATGGATTGCCCCTATAGTTTGGAAAATTACAATTACCCGCTTGCCATAATATTTTATTTAACAAAATTAACTAAAAAAATAAAATTCCTAACTGCTCTCTTATACAATAATAAAATTACCTGAATTATTAATTGAAATATATTTTTGACATCATTGAAAGTTGTTAATTGATTTGATGATTTATTAATAAAAGGGGTTATTTGTTATGTGTTAAAATAGTTGTGTTATTATTTATATAATGAGGGGTATTAGAGTCATAATGTAAGACTTGAGTTAAATATATATAAAGTGTTGAGGTGAAGGGTTGATTTAATTTTTATCAAACCCTATTACTACCGATAGTCTACTCTCTCTCTCTCTCTCTCTCTCTCTCTCTCTCTCTCTTTGTCTCTCTCATCTTAAATCTTAATCTCTACACACTTTAATCTTCAACTTGGTATCAAAGCATAAGATTCTACTTAAACAATCCTTCTATAAACTCGTGAGATCTTTGCAAGGTAAAGATGGCGTGCTGATATCAAGTCCGTACAGACATCGTGCTTCAGGACTCTCTGGTCTGGTTTGAAATTTTCTCTTGGTAATTATGGTTATTTTTACAAAATTAATGGGAGGCATTGATGTGAGTTTATGATTTTTGAATGTTTTTCGGTAATATAGTGGCCTGTTTTCTGATCTGTGACTCCAGCAATTGTGGGCTGTTTTTGGTTGTTGAAACCTAATCTATAGGTGCCAACTAAGCCTTCTCAGGCCTTCTTTGGTGTTTATTTGTTGTCTTGGTGCATTAGGTGGTGATTTCGTCGGGATTCAACCTATTGGTTCATCCCATCTATTCGTTGCTTCTATTCATCATGACTCATTGAGTTTTTTTATTCATCTAACTTGTTCGACCCATCTGAGTTCATTCATTCGACCCATCTAGTTGGGTTGTCTGGTTCAGTTGGTTTGAGAGACCCATCTGGTTGCTTCGTCTCCTCTGTTCGTGGGCTTCTCCTCCATCGCATTTGATTACTGATTCATCATCTCCTCTGGCTCACAACCCATTCGCGAAAACCCTAGATGGTTGTTCATGATTTCTCTCAATGCTCTGAGTCCCAATCTCTCTGGTTTCAAAATCGCAACATCAGGCTGTCGCTGGACATGTGAAGTTGGGTCGTCGTCATCTCTCGACTCGCGAGGTTGGGTCATCGTGACGTCAAGCTGCCTTGTCTCTCTCTGCTTCGACGTCTAGTTCTCTGGCTAGTTCTTCTTCATTCTCTTTGCATGTCTGCTCGTGAAGATTGGTTGTGAAGTTGGTTCATCGAGGCACCTGGTTTTCGGGTCATTGGATCTCTAGTTTGGCTGTTTTTGGTCTATTTTGAGTTTATTACACTTGAACCCCTTAAATTTTTGGTTATTACTCTTCGACCCTTGGTTTGGTTCTTTTGGTTCTATTTTAGATTTACTCTACTTAAACCGCTTAAATTTCTGGTTATTATGATGTCTCTCGCTTCTTATGAGTATGCTTTCTGTCATCAGAAGGGCCATTAGAAGTATCACTGTCCCAAGAAGCCTACCACGTCTTCTCAGCAGTCTCAAGCCCAGTCCCGAGCTTCTCATCTGAGTACTTTTCGTCCTTCCGTTAGTTCACTGCATCTGCTCCAACTCCTAATCCTGACTTCGATTCCTCGAGTGCTCAGATTAGTTAACTTCAGTATATACTGTCTACCTCCCAACCCTCCGCGTCTGCTTCAATTGTTTCCTCTCTTCATTCAAGTTTGCTTGGGTCTTTGTCAGGTATCTCTTCATCTGTCTAGATTTTTGACTCTGGTGCTTCTCATCATATGACTCTTCATCTCTCCTTACTTCAAAATTGTATTCCCCCTCCCTTTCCTATTACTGTTAACACTACTAATGGGTCTAGTATGTCTGTAATATATGTTGGGTCTGTTCTACCGTCTTCTATATTTGCTATCTCTATTTCATCTGTCCTTTATGTTTCTCAATTATCTATCAGTCAGCTTGATGCCTCCACTTTTGATGTTATCTTTTCTTCTTTTCTTTGCTCTGTGCAGGATCGAATGTCCAAGCAACAGATTGGGACCGACCGTAGAATTGGAGACCTCTATGGGATGGAGAGCTTGCATTTGCGTATGACAACTTCTCCAACTACCTTTTCCTCTTTTCAATTAAATTCTCTGTCCAATCCTTTCTACCTGTGACATTCTAGATTAGGACATTTGTCTGCTGACCGCTTGCAATATTTAACTCAGTCAGGTATATTAGATAAAGTTTCTCCTAGTGAACTTACTGAGTGTCAAGGGTGAAACCTTGCCAAAATGACAGCCTTACCTTTTCATAAAAGTACTTTCTATATCTGATACACCATTTTCTTTAGTCCATACTAATTTTTGAGGCCCTTCTCCTGTTCTCACTAAAAGGGTTTCTGCATACTATGTTTCATTTGTTGATGACTACACCCATTACACTTAAGTTATCTTATGACTCATAAGTCTGACTTCTACCAAATATACCGTACTTTTCAGTCTATGATTACTACACAATTTAGGCCTACTATTAAATTATTGCGGTCCGACTTGGGCGGGGAATACTTTAAAACTAAGTTCTGCGAATATTTGGCCAATTTGGGTACCATTCACCAAACTTCCTGTACTGATACACCTGTCCAAAATGGTCGAACTGCACGTAAACACCGTCATCTTTTTGAGACAGCTTGGTTTTTGTCTGTTATTCGTTCTTTTTGAGAACCTCAGTCTTACAAGGAGGCCTATCAGGATCCTCATTGGATTCAAGTTATGGAGGATGGGTTGTCTGCTTGTAGAAAACTAGTACTTGGGGGTTGGTTCCTTTGCTTGCTGGTAAGAATCTGGTTGGTTGCAAATGGGTCCACAAAGTCAACACTCATTCTGATGGTTCTCTTGAGTGCTACAAGGCTCGCCTAGTTGCCAAGGGTTTTTCACAGGAGTATGATATTGATCATGATGAGACATTTGCCCCTGTTACCAAGATAACTACTGTCGGTACTTTAATATTTGTCGCTGCTGCTCGACATTGGCCTCTTTATCAGATGGATGTTAAGAATACTTTTCTTAATGGTCATCTCGCTGAGGAGGTTTACATGTGTCCTCCCCTTGGCCTTCACCATTCCTCTGGACAGGTTTGTCATCTTCGGCGTGCTCTATAAGGTCTGAAGCAATCTCCTCGTGCTTGATATGATCGCTTTCAGACTGCTATTACTGAGCTTTCGTTTCATCCTTCTACCCAGGACTCTGTTTTGTTTCTCCTCCACACCTCTGCTGGTTTTGTTGCCTTATTACTGTATGTGGATGATATGATTATTACTGGCTCTGATTCTTCTGCTATCTCTGAGGTCAAGCAGCATCTCTTCCGTACCTTCGAAATGAAGGATTTGGGCCCATTACGGTACTTTCTTGGTATTGAGGTGGCTTTTCTCCCAAGAGCTACTTTCTATCTCAAGCCAAGTATGCTAATGAAGTTATTCACTGTGCTAGTCTTACTGACACTAAGATTGTTGATACCCCAATTGAGCTTAATGTGAAACTTAACAATACTGATAGTGTTTCTCTTCCTTATCCTACTTTATATCAAGAGCTTGTGGGTTGCTTAGTCTATCTGACGGTCACTCGCCCTGATCTTGCCTATGTTGTTCATGTAGTTAGTCAGTTCGTTTTTACTTCTCATTCTACACATTAGGCTGCTTTGGTTCAGATTCTTTGCTATCTTCGGAGTACTATATTTTAAGGTTTACTATTGTCCTCTACTTCTTCCTTGGCTTTAGTAGCCTATACTGATGTTGATTGGGCTGGTGATGTTACAGATCGTAAGTCCACTTCTAGTTTCTGTATGTTTCTTGGCGATTCCTTGATTTCTTGGAAAAACAAGAAACAAACTGTTGTTGCCTATTCTATTGCCAAAACCGAGTACCGTGCTATGGCTCATGCTACTGCTAAAGTTGTCTGGTTTCGTTATCTTCCGTCTGACTTGGGCGTCCCTCAGTCTTCCCTGGCCTCCCTCTATTGTGATAACCGTACGTAGTGCTATTCAGATTGCCCATAACACTGTCTTCCATGAGCGAACAAAGCACATTGAGATTGATTGTCACTCGGTCCGTCAGAATCTGCAACCTGGCTCTATCTCGCTTCCTTTCATCTCTTTGGCTCTACAACTTGCTGACTTCTTTACCAAGACTCACACCACTACTCGGTTTCAGTTTCTTCTTGGCAAACTCTTAGTGTTTTCTACTAAAACACCTTGAGTTTGAGCAGGGATGTGAGAATATTAGGTTAGGTTTATATATATGGTAGTGTACATTGTGTATATATATGGCAGTGTTTCCTTTTCCTATATGGTAGTGTTTCCTTTTCCTTTTTAGTCTTAGGGTTAGGATTACTATATAATCAGATGTATTCTTTGTATTATGGCACAATTGAATATACAGATTCTTCAAAAAACTTACACTTAAACCTCAATCTCTACACACTTTAATCTTCAACTTTATGAAATTAGAAACTTTAAGGGACAAAATGTAATTTCTAGAACCACCCGCGCGGGGGGGGGGGGGGGGGGGGATTTGTATTTTAAGCAAACCCAGGGGGTGTATTTGTAATTTACCCTAAAATTTTCTACTAGAAGAAAGAGGAACGTTCTGCAACTCTTCTAAGAAAATTGAACAATAATTGATGTAAGATTTTGTGTGTGCATAATTAATTTCAAAATAACAAATGGAACTAAAACTTGGAGCCTAGATAAATAAAACATCCAAGCAAGAAGCACCAAAGTTCACAAAACAAAAAGCATAGCCTAAACATTAATGGTTTAGGAAGAACAGGACACTGCTATCACACTAATTACAAGCAATAATGGGCAATGAGAAGCATTAAGCCTTTGAGAATATTAACGATCAGAACTTATTCTCCTTTTCTCAGGCCCTCTGATGAATTAAGCATACTGAAATCTTCAACTGTTCAATCCAAAACAAAATGGTGCCTGAATATAAGACCGGAATGTAATGGACAAGGAAACAGTTTACTATTCAATTCAAAGACCAGAATGGTATCAGTGACTCGATTAAAAAGTCAGACTTGTGGTTTTATTTACAAATTAGTAGATAAGATTGACCTTGAGGTTGTGTTGGTTGGTTAGCAGTGTCATGTCCGACTCCCAGATTACTTTGTAGGAGGATAGCAAATTCTAGATGCTAACCTTGTGGCAAAAGAAGTCGTTTTCTTTAGCAGATCCGTTAGTGGCACTCCTAATGTGATTTGCAAAACGGATATTGAAAAGTAGTTGATCAGACACAAAAGGAATCAGATGAAGATTTTTATTATAGTTTCTTACTTAGTATTTCAAAGATTTTATAATTTCATTTAGCATTTAATTAGGAAGCTTTTATTTTATTTAGTATTTAATTAGGAAGCTTTTAGTTTGGAAACTCTTAATTAGAGTTTTTTGGGTGCCTACAAATAGGCCATTTGTAGGAGGATTATTCAGCTTTCAATGAATTGAAATTGAGGATTTTTGTTTTGAGAATTTAGGGGTTTTTTTATTTTTGGTGTGGTTTATTCTTTCTTCATTAATACTGATTTTGCCAGCCGGCCTGCACCAGGTATATGTTTCTTTAATTGGGTCTTTTGTACATGTCAGTTGGAACAAATGATCTTTGGGAACCAGTGGTGGAAATGGATATGCTTTTGCATTTGTACTATGAAGTTTTCAGTATTAGAGAATGGCTGTCCCATGGGTTTCTTTTCTAGCTCAAAATGGTCGTGGCAAGATGATCCACTGTCTCCTTTTAATTCATCACATTGGAGACATTGAGTAGGATGATAGTGTAGGGAGGTATAACTAGATGGTTTGAGGTTTGCAAGGTAGGGGCATAATTTGTCAGTTTTTCATCTTCTCTTCGCAGACGAATAGTAGTTAAGACATCTAGAGTGCATTTCTCATCTGCTTCAAGTCAGTTTCAAGTTTACGATTGAATGTAAGGAAAAGCGAGCTCATCCCAATATGGGAGGTAAGGAATGGTCAAGAATTGGTGACCATATGGTGTTAGATTAACATTAGTCCTAGAAGCTTAACCTATTAAAAAATAGGTCCAACAATATATATCAAATTATCCAAAACCCTCCCTCACATGCAACTATGCCTTGCACATGGAGATGTAAAGAGACTACATAGAGAGAAGCAAAAATGCTATCGGGGAACAAATGCAAACAGAGACATTTGAACCCAAAACCTCCCCCAACCTCAGCTCTAACACCATTTTAGATCACCACTAGTCCCAAAAGCTGAAGTTGTTAGGAAATGGGCTCAATTATGTATATGAAGCTATCCAACAACGGGATTCAGTGAGTTCTTTTCCAACTGCTTATTCATTGCTTCCTCTTCTTTTAAAGCCACCTCAATTTAGAATTGTATTATTAAATATTTTGATTAGGATTCTGTGTACTCTCTTTTAAAAGAGGGAGGTTAAGGCATCAGGCAATTTAGACTGTTTAATCAAGCACCTTTAGGCAAGTGGTGGTGAAGATATGTCGTGATGAAGATGGTTTATGGAGAAGACATGAAAGATATTATTTAAATTTTGATATATAAATATGGCTACAAGACTAGTGGTTAGACCTCCAAGGAGGCTAGGGAATTTTATGAGGTAGATGATTATGAGAGGATGGTAGGAGTTCTTCAAGTTTGTTATGCTTGTTTTTCTTTTTCTTTTTTCCCATTAGCAATGGAAGGAGAGGTAGATTCTAAAAGATGTGTAGTATAATAAGGGCACCATTTTCAAAGGTGATTTTGGATTTGCATTCTATTGCGAATAAAAATGCCATGGTAGCAAAGGAAATCAAGGATTGCTTAGGAGCCTCAATAATTAAGCCAATTAAAGACAGGGAGCTGGACACAGTTGATACGTTTTTTGTTGATTTGTAAAAGGCAGAGATTTCATAGAGGGAGGGGGATAGGATGCTCTAGAAAGGAAAGAAAAGAAAATTTTCTATTAAATCTTTCCATTATGCCTTAGAGGTAGACCAGGTGGTACAAGTAGACATTTCCATGAAAGATTATTTGGAAGGGGGCCCACCACTAAGATGGCTTTCTCTGTATAGATTGTAGCCTTGGATTGTGCATCCTAAACATTAAATGGGGAAGAGCGCTAAGGAATGTTTTGATCACCTTCTCTTGCATTGCAATGTAGATAGGAAGCTATGGAATTTTGTTCGTTATTTTTGGCATTAGTTGGGTCATCCTGGACAGTGCTTATTTGGAGGATGCCAAATGAAAAGATTGAAGAAGAAAATAACAGTGATTTGCTTATATGGTTGATGCAATGCATTTGGTGGGAGCTAGAGGCAGAACCATGTTTGCACCAAGGGGGTGCAATGACACCCCACTTTGAAAGAAATCTATATATACTTAACTAATACCTATGGTTTGAAAGTTGATGATGCCTTTCCTATGCCACCCCCCAAAAAAACTCAATTTTGTATAGTGGGCTTACCATAGCATTTGAAATGGTGCACATAACAACATATTCTACATTCAAGCTCCAAAAATGACATTCTTCAATCATTCCGCCAAATAAATTTAAAAATAGAAAAACAAACTATCATTTTTTTTTTAAAACCGAGACCCTCCAAAATACAGAATTTATTTTTGATAATGTGAATTGGGTTTTTTTTTCGATAAATAAAAGACCATATTATTGAGAAAATGAGCATCAAGGTGATGTACAAGAATACAAAGAATGAGCCCCCGAAGGGGAAGAAGCAACCTAACCAATCAAATCATCCAAAAAAACAAGAAAATAAAACATATCCAGCTCTACCTTTCCCATTACCCAACTAAAACACCGCTTGCACCCCCCAATATAAAATTCTAGTTCCACCCCTAGATGGAGAAAATATATTTGAGGAAGTTTTTTGAAATCATTCTTTACTCCTTGTGGTTCATTCCTTTAACACTTTACCTCCTGACCTATTTTAAAAGGAAACACCGCTTGGAACCCCCCAATATAAAATTCTAGTTCCGCCCCTAGAGGGAGAAAATATATTTGAGGAAGTTTTTATAACCATACATGTATTGAAATCATCTTTACTCGTTGTGGTTCACTCCTTTAGCAATTTACCTCCTAGACCATTAAAATAGTGTTAAGAGCCATGTGGTTTTGGACTAACATGCAACCCTAACCCACTTACGTTAGCTACAAAAAGAAATTTGTATTGAGCCATGTGGGTCTTTTTTTTTTCTTTTTTTTTTTAACAAATAAAGTTTATTGCTCACAACATCTAGATGACGCTACCCCCTGGAAAGGGGAAAGACTACCTAACCAATCAAATCGTCCAAGAAATCCAAAAAAACAAACAAATTCGGATCCACCCTCCCTGTAACCCAACTATACAAAACTACAAAAAAAACCTATTCTCAAACCACGAGACAGACTAAGTTAACCCCCTAAAAAATATGGCAATTCCATTCTAACCAAACCAGCCACATTAAGCACAAAGGGGCCATGGCCCAAGCCTTTTGCCGCCTCCCAACGCCAAAAGTAGAGAAGATAAGCTCCCACAAACGATAAGCCACAGGACAATGGAGAAGCAAGTGATCCACAGACTCCGGATTACCATAGCACATATAACACTAGTTTACCAGAATATGACAATGGCAAACCAAATTATCAATAGGTAGAATCCAATCAAAAGTTGTTGTCCACACAAAAAACGCCACCTTAACAGGACGCGAAGGAAACTCCCCCTCCACACCACCAAACAAAGCCTGCTAGAAAGTAGAAACCAAGAAAACACCTTTCGCATTTGAACCCACAACCCCCCCCCCCCTCTCCCGACACCCCGAACAAGAAATTCAATAAATCCACCAGTTGCCTAACCTCTGAATCTTGAACATGCTAGTGTAATGTAATATCCCAAGTCACCGCATCTTCAACCCCACCCAGATAAGACGGCACCACAACGTCCTGATCAACAGTAATACAGAAAATCAACAAAAAACGAAACTACAAAGAAACCTCACCACACCACTGATCCCGCTAAAACCACACCCTTTCCCCTGACCCCTCTTAAAATAAAACCTTCTCCCAAAACTCCCCCCTACCTAGCCATATCCCTTTCCACAAACCACAACCATGAGTACCTCCCACATCGCCTATACTCCACTCCCCCTAGCCCACCCGATACTTAATAACCACCACCTGACGCCACAGTCGCTCCCCTTTTCCCACGCAAACCTCTAAAGCCACTTCTCCAACAAAGCCAAATCAAAAGTCAACAACCTCCATACCCCTAAGCCCCCCACCTCCTTTGACCGACAAATCCGATCGCAATTCACCAAATGATGCTTGAACTCCCCCCCTCCCCCTCCCCCTCCCCCCAGTCTCTCTCCATAAAAAATCATGTTGCAACTTTTCCAACTAGTATGCCACTGATACTAGCATCACATGCACTGATATGAAATAAGTCGGAATACTCCCCAAAACACTCTTGATCAAAATCATGCTCCCTCCCTTAGATAAATATTGTCATTTCCACCCTGTCAACCACTGCTTAACCCTTTCCACCACACCATCCCACACTCCTTTTGCCAGGGATTTTTATTGATAAATCCCATTTGGAAGTATTCTAACCCAAGAAATCCATGAAGGAATTTTTTAACCCACTTAGTCCCACGTATTTATACTTTTATTCCATAAAGTCTTTTTTCTTGATTTGCACTATTTTTTAACCCACTTACCCTTATATTTAATATTGATATTTAATGTTGATATTTAATATTTATTATATAATGTGAATATATTTTTAATTGACAACACATCAAAAATAATGTGAATATTCTCTCTCATCTGATGTGAATGTTCACAACACATTTCCGAAAAATTCTCTCTCATCTAATGTAGTGATATAAACGTTCACAACATGTGAACCTTCTTATTTTTAATTGACAACACATTAAAAATAATGTAAACATTCACTTTCATCTGATGTGAATGCTCACAACACTTTTTCAAAAATTCTCTCTCATCTAATGTAGTGATGTGAACGTTCACAACATGTTATATTTTTAATTGACAACGTATTCTTATTCACAACATGTAGTGATGTGAACGTTCACATTCGTATGTTTTAGTATGAATATCCACATCATGTAGTTGACAACACAATGAGAAAATTTCATTTCAAATTAATGTGAATATAATGATGTGAATATTCATTTCAATTACATGATGTGAATATTCACATCATGTAATTGACAACATAATGACAAAAATTCATTTCAAATTAATATGAATATATTGATAGTCAACATCTTGGGAACTATCAAAATATAATGACAATAAATATCAACATTAATAAGGGTAGGAGAGATTGGGGGTGTTTCGGTCTTCTTGCCTCAAATAGGATCTAATGAAATAGTCAAAAAGAATATGGGTTGGATGGAATAAAACTCTTAGAAAGATGACTTATCAAAAAAACTCCCTTAAAAGGGGCACCCAAGGGCAAACCCAAATAAAACACTGGTAAAGCCTTGCACCCCAAAATAGTTGCCAAAGTAGGAAGCCGCTTCACATCCCCTAACGAAATCAATTCTGACTTTGCCAAGTTTACCCTAAGCCCCAAGACTACCTCAAAACATAACAAAACACATCTCAAATGGCTCAACTACTCTAAATTAGCCCCACAGAAAATAAGAGCATCATCAGCATACAAGAGGTAGAAGATAACAAACGGTTCCGTAGTCCCAGATCCCATTGCAAAACCTTCCAACAAACAACCTTGCATGGCTCGAGACAACCTATGCAATACCTCCATCACCAAAATAAAAAGCAAAGGAGGCAACGGGTCACCTTGACACAAACCTCGAAAAGTCTGGAAGAAACCAGCATGTGATGACCTCGACACATATTATTTTTACGTATTATTTTATTGAGCATAATTGCATGATTATGTGTTAATTTTGTGCTTATCTGTTTGTTCATGGGATATCTGTTTAATTGCTTACTTTGAATTCGAAATTGAAAGCCTAAACAGATTCAGAAACCAAAATTGACTAGTTCAATAGGTTAGTTGGAATATTTAGGCCCCGTTTGGGAACAGGTTAATTTAGTAACTTTTTGGTTATTTGGCTAAAATATGAGTTAAAAAAAACTAGTATGTTTGGGATGACTTTTTGGCTTTTTACGAAAAGATTTGCAAAAAGTAGAGAGAAAAGAGAATCTTTGACTTTTTGGTATGGGTTATTGGCTTTTTGGCTAATTTAATAACTTTTTGACTAAAAAATTCGGTTGCCAAACGAGGCCTTAAAACCATATGGCAAGTTTGATTAAAATTTGATTTGGATCAAAATAATTAAATTAAATCAATTACACTTGATTAGAATTAATTAGAATTAAGGTTAATTAATTAGCCGTAATCTCATTTGATTAACTTAACTTAATCCAACCATATATATATGTTAGAAACATGTTTAAGAGCTCATTCCTCATCAAAAATAGGCTGAAAATTAGAAAGAGAGGGAAAGCAACATTTGTAGAGAGAGAGAGAAAGAGAATTGTGGAGAATTGAAGAAGTATTGAAGAATTAAGCAAATCTATACCTAAATTTAAGCTCTAGGTAAGAATCTCACCTATAATCCTTGTAGATAATCCTTGTAGAAGTTGAATTCATGAGGTTGTAGGATCATTTGCATAAAATTGTTAAAGAAATGCTAGGATTACTTTGAATTTAGTAAACAAGAGCTAAATTAGGACATGCATGCATAATTCATCATCTTTAAGTTTGATTTCCACCAAAATCTTTTGTTAAAATCCACCTACTCTCCACCTACTTCACCCACTTAAACCTACTCCACTAAACCTAACCCACTACACCACTACCACCTCACCTACTCCACTAAACCTAACCCACTACACCACTACCACCTCCACTTCACCTACTCCTTACCTACTACACACTCACCCTCTTCTATATATAGGAATCATGAATCATTGTAATATAGATCAATACAACAATCAATAATACAGCAATTTTAACATGGTATCAGAGCAAGGTTAAAGATCTTGGTGTTCTTCGCCTTCCGGCGGGCGGCAACCTTGCCTTGACTGCCCGCCGGAGCTCAACCAATTCAAACCTCCACAACTGCCTATGTCATTCACTGAATCACTATCCTTACCTCCACTTTCTTCTTTACTACCAGCTACAAGGTCTTCTAGTGTGTTGACACCAATATCACCACTTAATGTGTCTGATCTTCCCCCTATGGATTTTCCAACGTTGCTGCCTGAGCCACTGGTCAGGTTGCCACTATCTAGATCAAGTTCACCCCAGATCCTAACATTCACACCTCTAATGTGTGACCCTATTGTTCATATTCCAGTCATTGATGTTTGTTCCTCCGGCCAAGGCTACCTTGTGAGTGCAGGTCCTGCTATCTCGACCAGCATTCCACCGTTACACCCAAAACTTGTGAATCCATTGATTCCAGAATCTGATTCTGTTGTTGAAAAGGGTGCAAGAGAAACTCTGCGTCTGCTCATCAGTTCTAGCCAGACCAACCCTCAGCTGATGGATGTATTTCCGTCTGTTATGACCAGTACAGAGGAGAAGAAACACAGCATTGTTGCTACTGGGAGCCGGGGTCTTTACATTGGTGCCAGTGATGGTGGTGCTGTTGCAAGCAGCATTGCTGCCATGGGAGGATTGGTTTCGCTATCGGAGAAATCGATAGGAGGTAGTGTGATGAAGAGATGCATCATCAGCACCGATAGTTTGCTTTTGGACAGAATGTATATTATTTCTTGTGTCCTTAGTGGGTTTGTCATGGTCCTTCGATCTAGTAGAGTACTTGGGTCTCTGCACCTTTCTTACTTTTGTAATTAATTCCTTATCATCTTCCCTCTCACCTCTCCACTCGTCATCATCATTGCCTTCAGATTTTTTCCTTTTTCTCCTTACACCTTTATTCCCTTTGCTGTCGGAAACTTCATCCTCTAAGCCGATCTACTTTTTCTTTTATTTATTTACTTTACTTTTTCTGGTCTTTATCCCATATCCTCTTGTTCCTCACCCTCTATTTTATTTTTTCTCTTTGTTCCCACTATGTCTCACCCATACCCCTTTTTTATTTTTTTTAAACCAATCTTCATCTCTGCACCCACTCATCCAAAACTCTATAATATATTCCACCGCCTGCACATCCTCCCCCCAAAAATATTCTCTGTTTTCTTTCTCTATTTTATGTTATTCTTATTATTATTTTTAAACAAAACAAAACAAAACACAAAAAAAAAAAAAAAAAAAAAGACGCAGAAGAAGAAGAACTGCACACCACACTCATTTTATTCATGTTGGGGCTCACCCCGATCACCATTTTACAACAACACACACAAAAAAAAAAAAAAAAAAAACAAACAAACAAACAAACAAACCAAAACAAAACACCCACACCCACAGTGGGATTTTTCTTCTCTACTCTGCTGCAGGTCTCTTCTTCTTGCCTCCGTCTTGGACAGTCCTTGACGGTGCTGCCTCCGTGCTTCCTCGTCCACCGAGCACGTTCACTCCCCCCTGCTCCTCCACTGCAGCATATGGCGGACCTCCAAATCGGAACATCACGGTGGCCTTCCGCTTCAGCTCCTTATTTTCCGCCTTCAGCACACTTATCTCTGCTCGCGCATCCTTATACATGCACTGGAGCAGAGCCAGTTGGCCGTTTAAATGCTGCACCTCATTTGTCCTACTCTGCAGCCGGTGCGACAAGTTTGTGACTGCCGTCATCGTCTCCACACAGGACTTCAAAGTATACTGATTGGCTTCAATGTCAGTTTGCACTGCCATTTTTTGCTCCACAGACCGCATAGGAAAGTTCAACGGAGCAAACCCTGGGGCGCTTGGTTGAGGTTCACTGGCCCCCGCACCAGTTATCTCTCTTGTTGACTCGTTAAGGTCTGGAAAGAGAGTGAGCAGACCACGGGAAGACGAAGCCATTTTCTGGACAATAGAGTGTTACAGAGTGTCTCTCTCAGAAATCTCTCTCAGAAAACAGAGTGTTACCGAGTATCTCTCTCAGAAATCTCTCTCAGAAAACGAAGAGTTTTTTCAGAGTTTTTCTAGCAGGTTTTTGTCTCTGCTTCCAAGCCTCAGCCTCCGCTTCGGTTTATAAAGACCATGACAAAGAGGCCGACACGCGTTCTGTCGATCACGTGCATCGCCGCGTGTCTGGCGCACCTTTTGATGGCACGCCTTTTGAAAACATGGGCACGCCTTTTGATGGCACGCCTTTTTATGGATTGGGCACGCCTTTTGATGGCACGCCTTTTGAAAGATTGGGCACACCTTTTAAGGGTGCGACTTTTTAAGGGTCCGACAAGACTCTATAAACTGTCCCGACATTGATTCCGGTTAGCTCATTTATGGGTCCGACAAGACTCTGTAAACTGTCCCGACATTAATTCCGGTTAGCTCCTTCATGGGTCCGACAAGACTCTGTAAACTGTCCCGACATTGATTCCGGTTAGCTCCTTTATGGGTCCGACAAGACTCTGTAAACTGTCCCGACATTGATTCCGGTTAGTTTCTACAAGGGTCCAGCAAGACTCCGTAAACTGTCACCACAACTGTCACAACATTGTCTGCTACAACGGTCCAACATGACCCCATAAACTGTCTTCTACATCGGTCTGACACCGCCATCCAGTGTCTTCACCAATGGTCTGACACGACCATACAGTGTCTCTTATCCTCTTTTATTTTTATGTATTTTCTTGTTTTGTTACTCTCTCCAAACTCAAGTTGGTTAGTTCCTATCCCCCTTGAGTTTGCGGGGGGCTGTTAAAATCCACCTACTCTCCACCTACTTCACCCACTTAAACCTACTCCACTAAACCTAACCCACTACACCACTACCACCTCACCTACTCCACTAAACCTAACCCACTACACCACTACCACCTCCACTTCACCTACTCCTTACCTACTACACACTCACCCTCTTCTATATATAGGAATCATGAATCATTGTAATATAGATCAATACAACAATCAATAATACAGCAATTTTAACATCTTTACATGCATGAAGCTATACTTGCTATTTTTGAGAATTTCTTCATTATTTTACACTTCTCATCTCATTTGATCATGTTTTGAAGGGAAAAATGTTGAATTTATTACATGCATGGCAAAACTATGAAGTTTTGGGTTTTGTTTTGGAAAATTTGAAAGAGATTTTGAATTATAGTTTGTAATTATCAAATATTCATGTTTTATAAAGTGTTCCTTCATGTTTTCTTTACCCATGCAAGCTTTGGACTTGAAACTCATGCTTTTGAACTTCAAATGCAATTCTAGAAAACCTAAAATTCGCCCAATTAGCTCGAGCGACAAAATCTTCGCTCAAGTGCACTTTGCATGAAACCTGTACTTTTACAGAACATTACATAATGGCTCGAGCAACCAAAAATTGGCTCGAGCCTAGATTTCAAGCATCCAAAAGTTTTGTAGAGTTTTACAGATAGCTCGAGCAACAAAGGGTTCACTCAAGCGACCCCAGTTCATTTTGCATAATTAGCTCGAGCAACCATCGAGCCTAGATATCGACCATCCAGTACTTTTGCAGACAAGCCACACCGCTCAAGCGACCAAAGGTGCACTCGAGCGAACTATCCTGTTTTTAGCATTTTTGAAATACACTCCCGTATGCATGCTTTCATCCTCATGCTCTTATAGACATCCTTAGACATTGTTTAGGCATTCTTCATAAGGAAATGAATTAGAAACACATTAAAAGAGGATTAGATTAAGTAGAACATTTGCTTGAAACATGTGTTTTAATGTGTGCTTTGTTATGCGTATTGTGTAGGTGGACTCCCGAGCCTTAATATCGATACAACCCACTGTGAGTAATATCTTTATAAAGCTATGTTCGAAAAGTATTTTGAACTGGTTAAGAATGATATTTTGAATCTTATTTTGTTATCTATGAATGAATGTCCTTTTTGAAATTGTAATCGTGGCATCCTTTAGTGAGGCCCTCGCCTGGGGGAAACAATACCATGGCCTCTCGCCTAGGGAAAACCATACCATGACTCATTAAATTAATTGAAACACAGAGATCTCTGATGTTAGACCTAATGGTCCATATTGAATTATGGATTATTGATTGACCCTAGTGGTCTTATGTGCTTCGGCATATTGTTACATTGTTACTCTATTGGATGTACCACATATAACGATTAAATTATTATTGTTATCGTATGGTATTGTTATAATTGGACATACGATTGTCAATCAAAATGTTTTGATTTTTGAAATGGATTGTTTTGGGAAAATGAAAGATATTTTTCGAATCAAGTTGGACTTCATTCATATAAAACCTTTATATTGATATTACTCACTGGGCTCCAGCTCACCCCTCTTCCTTATATATATATATATGTGTGAGCAAGTGGAACGTCAAGTCTAAGCGTTGGAGTCTACTCCTGTAAAGCCATTTTTGAAATGCCTCCGTGATGTGGCGTGCTTGGACTCGAGAGGAGTCAAACTTTGTCAACCCTTTCTTTTGTTTTGTTTACTTTTGTTATTTTGGAACTTGTTATGGATAAATGTTGTATAAGAAGTCTATCTTTGGTGTAATGTATGTAAGCATGTATAAAGTTTAAAGTTTTAAATATTTATGAATTTGGCATGTATGCACTGCCCAATAGACTTAGTTATATTTCATTATTACTTCCGCTAAGCCCCGTTATTATATTATGATTGATTTTGTCATTGAGGCCGAAGGTAATCCGAGATTACTGGCCGGTCATGACCTAGACCTCTAGAGGCGGGTTCAGGTCGTAACACAGCATGTCTCATTCACCAAAACCGACATCTACACAATAAAAATGCAAAAAAGAATCCATCGCCTCCACATCAGCCCAAAACCTATCCTCTCCATAACAGACAGCAAGAACTTCCAACTAACATTGTCATGTGCCTTCTCAATATCTAACTTGCAAATGACACCCGGTCACCCTTGCCGAATATGAGAATCAACATACTCATTAGCCACCAAAACCGCATCCAAAATCAAACGACCTCCCACAAACACATTTTGAGACACTAACACCACAAACCTTAGAACCAGTCGAAGCCTACTAGCCAAAACTTTAGCTAAAAGCCTGTACATGCTCCCCTACAAACTAATAGGCCTGAACTTCCTAATGTCCTTCGCTCTCCCTTTTTTTGGAATCAAAGCAATAAAAGTCGCATTAAAGCTCTTCTCAAATTGTCCAGAACAGAAAATCTACTCCATCGTATCCATCACATCCACCTACACCACTTCCCAACAGTGCTAGAAAAAAGCCAATGTAAAACCATAGGGCCCAAGAGCCATCTCGCTACTGATCCTCTTTAGAGCACCCACTACCTCCTCTTCAGAAAATGCCTACTCTAACGTCAGGCAGTCAAGATTTGAAATGACATCAACGTCCATCCCATCTAAACCCGGACGCCACTCCTCCTACCTTCCGGAATAACCTCTAATAAAAGCCCACAGTCCCCGCCCACATCTCCTCATCCAAAGGAAATTCCACCCCATCCACCGGAATCCTCCCTATTTGTTTTACCGCCCTATGTACATTAGTCATCCAATGAAAAATTTTAGTGTTGTGATCCCCTTCCTTTAACCACATAAACCTAGACTTCTGCAAGCAACTAGTTTCTTCCATCCGAGCAATATAAACAAAATCACCCCTCACCTTTTCTTTCCACACAACATCCTCACTAGACAACCCCACCTCAGTTTCTTTGATATCAAAGTCGTGCAACTCTACCAACACTCCCGCATTCTGACCCTCCAACTGATCAAACACCTCCTTATTCCACTATTTTAAATCTGCCTTAAGCAATTTTAACTTTTGCACCAACTTACAACTAAGATACCCCAAGACAGCATAACTCCAACACCACTCACCTACCCTGTTCACAAAACCTTCAAACTACAACCACATATTCTCAAAAACGGCGAAGGACCACTCTGAATTCCCCTACTAACAAGAAGAATAGGCCAATGATCTGACACTGGTCGTAGAGGCAAATCTGGACTACCCTCGAAAAATGTTCCTCCCAACCTCTTGTCACCAAAAAACGATCAATGCGAGACAAAGCCTAGCCCCCAAACCACTATAATTGCCTGCCTGCAACGGCAAATCAATCTAATGCAACTCATCAATGAAAGAGGAAAAGGCCCTCATAGAACCCATCACACAACTACTACCTATTCTCTCCAACGGCCATCAAACCACATTAAAGTCACCCCCCATACACCACAATCCTCCCATCAAAATGCAACTCTCCAACTCCTTCCTAAACAAATACCGCTCCAAACCCCTCACAAGGCCATATACACCCCTATGTAAACCCAACGAAAATCATCTTCCACACACCAAAACAAGCACGATACTGAGAAACCACTCACCGCCTCCTCCATCTCAATTTATCCATGTGGTTTTGGTTCTCTCTCTCTCTCTCCATACTAAATCACATAACTATTGACGTTTTTTTTATTAAACTAAAAATAGAAACTTCAAGTTACAACATAACATAAGTTCTATTTCTCTGTGAATGAAAAAATAGGGCTTCCATGGTGCAAAAGATTATGATATCCAATGAGTTTATCCACCTTTCAATTTACATGTGGGGCAGTTTTGCCTTAGGCAATATCTCTCAATATTCGAGTTGATTGTAGGTTGACCTTCAAACATTCAGTTTTATCAACATAACTTGTGGACACAAAACGGGAAACCTTTAGTCTCTACAACATCATAGTCTTAATTTCCCGTTGAGAGATAAACGCTATATGTGTTCTACTATAAGTATCATTTTTGCTCTAAATTGTTTTCACAAACAAACAATTCTACGAGACATGTCTTTGTTTTCCAAAGCTCGTGATCCTCATAACAAATAGTCAATCGTAGATATTTTCATAAAAAACAATTTACAGAATTGTGGCAACCTTCAATTCAACAAGGGGACTGTTTCCTTGTGGGACTTTCTAGCCTAATAAACCTAGTTAATGACATTCCATTCGCAGATGGAAGTTGGGAACCTTCTACTGCTTTAGGTGATTAAGCACCCCACTAGCACTCGCCCAGCATCATCAAAAATGAGAAAGAAAGCTCAAGTTCATGCATCAAAATATAAAAAATAAAAAGTAAAAAGCTCAAATTTGCAAGTGCAAGCTCGTCAAGAGTAGGAGAGCAATAAATGCAGCGGCCATGTTTCCAAGGAAAAAAGAGGAGCCTAAAAGAATATAGGGGATGAAAGAAAAAGAAGTTAGTAGCAAATATGAAGACAAACAAATGCTTCATGGTGGCAAGCTAAGAAGCATGAACATGAACAGATGATACGACATGGACATAACATAGACACACAAACACGTAAATTTTCAAAAAATGGCAAGTCACATTGGGGACATTTGCAAAACATATAAATTTATATATTTATTATACGTCATATTTTTAAATATTTTATACTTGTTTTATGTCAAATATTTGATTTCATCACATTCATCTGCCATAGTATGTTATCTTAGTAAAAAAAAATTGTCTTCAAGATGTCCTTAGCGTATCCCAAGTGTACCAGCATGTCCAACTCTCTCCAGCATTTCCAACACATGTTTGGAGTATGTTTGTGTCAAACAAATGTATGTGACCTCCAGAGAGGTGTTTGTGCTTCGTAGTTGGCAAGTGATGGGAGGTAAAAAAGATGGTGGAGGGGGTGTTGGCATATTATGTGATCAATGGATATCAACAAAATTGAGGAAAAAGGTTTATAAAGTTACTATAAGGTCAACGATCTTTCACAGGATAGAATGTTGGGCAACTAAAATGATAATGTAAATTGTTTAGAAATATATTTGAAATTAAATATAATTTAGGAAAAATATGGAATTTCTATCTCTCATCCATGCAAGAGGCAATAAAAAATTATTTACTAGCAAATGTGAGCTTCTCTTTCTTCAAACATCATATAAAGATAGAAGATTATCAAGTGACGGACAAGTATCCGACACCCTTACCCTTGTCATATATGGTAGACATGAATGTTATGAAAGAAATGAAAGAATCTATGTAATACTAGATGAGAGATAACAAACTAAGATGGTTTAGTCATTTACAACAAAGACTTGTAAAGCAATGGTAAAGAGAAGTGATATGATCACCAAAAATAAAAATGTTGGGAGAGGGGAAAAACTAAAATTTACATGGGATGTGAATCATGATAGTAAAAAAATTATGTGAATTTATTTAATTTAATCAAGCATATAGCCCTTGACAAAGCAGAATGACGAAAAAGTAATCAAATCCCACCTGATTGGGTCACAAGGCTTGGTTTGATTTGTTTTCTGTACAAATCAATAATAATTGTAATACCAAATTTTCCACATATCCTGCCAACTATATATACCAGAATTATATTTCAATCTGTACAAGATCTCCTCAACTCCTTCAAAAACAATTCTTGTTGCACCTAATACTCCACATCAAGCAAGGAAGCACAACATCCAATGCCTTCTTTCTCCTATTATTGATTTTGTACCATCTCCAATGCTTCTCAAGGGATACACCAAAATCAATCCAAAACAAAATCAACACTATATGTCACATCTCCCCTAGCCACTCTTAAAGAGGTACTTGAAGGTATCCATCACTACAGCACACATCTACCTACCACCAATTTGGAACAAACATTTTTCCCCTTTTCAAGTTATCAATATGTGCTATTTATTGGACGATAAAGAGAGAGAGATTCTCTATAGCTACGAAGTTTTGCTATTGGCCACATGCTGCATTGCAGAGAGAGAGCATAAAAACCTAAGACACCTCAAGGAAAAACCTATATCGTATTGCATAGGTCGGAAAGAGAGAAACTTCAAAGGTATCTTTGGATGTTGTTACCCTGTGCATTTCAGAACTAGTACCTCGTTCTAAGCTGTCCTTTGGTAAAGCAGAGATACAAGAAATGGCACAAGGTGTCCTTGTGCATTCTTGTACTAACATCTAAGTTGTCGTTGTGCATTTCAAAAGAAGTAAGTATCTCGTTCCAGTACTTGAACCTCAATGGTCCAGTTCACAAAAATTGTGCAACATTGCCAGTTTAAACAAACTGGCTACCTCAGTTGACAACTGATTTTAAAATGACCTACCAAGAAATCAAACAAAAAGATTCAAAAGTCCAAATCAACCCAATTAAATTATGTCTCCAATATCTCATTTCTCTTCAATAAGCCCCAGATCCAACAATCAAAGCTCTAGCAATAGAAAAATTCTCTATGCAATTACACATATTATAAACTGCCATGACCAATCGACACGATTCTCGACTCTTAACTGTCATCAACATCAGTAAAACCAAAAGCTTATAGACCAATTTCGCATCCTCACCAGATAAAAGAACTAAATAAATACATAATATCACTTATAAAACTCATCACAAGAGTACTCTGTAGTTATGCATACCCAATACTGATGTTAAACATCATTACACCTATCAAATTCCGCCATACATCCTTCCTTTGTATTGAAAAATAAAAATTAATAATAATAAAAAATAAAAATAAAAATTTCTAAACATGAAAGGGTTCAGTTCATGAAGATTTCAAGAAATCAATCAATGTGACCAAGTTCTCTACAATAATACACCATTTTCTTGATTAAAAAAAGATGTTATTGCCAGAATCAAATGAGTCAAAGTTGAAGAGCTAGCACAAACATTCAAAAATGACAAAAACACAATCGTATAAAAACATATACATACATAGATATGCGTGACTGCGTTCACAGGTTGGAGAAAAGAAAATAAATAGGTATTAGGGTTTTATTTTGAGGAATTTCAGAGTCACCTGAGAGAAGGAGATGATGATGACGATGATGATGGTGGTGGTATTGTATTGTATTGTCGGTCTCTGTTTCTTCACTGTTGCTTCACCAACCTGAATGCAATGTCAAATGTGTAAATATATTTTGAATCTCATGAAACAGAGTTGAGTTTTGGCGTGTATAAGTAGGGAAATGCTCCGGTGTGATCGTAATACCAAAAAATTATGTAAATTTTTAGGAATTTGTTTAGGATAAATTACAAAGGGTTTGCTTAAAATATAGATTATTCTTTGTGGTTTGAAAAATTACAAATACTTTCTTATTAGAATTTTTTATTTAACAGAATTAACTAAAAAAATGAAATTCATAATTGTTCTTCTATACAATAATAAAATTATCTAAATTATTGATTGAAACATATATTTAACATTATTAAAAATTATTAATTGACTTGATGATTTATTAATAAAAATGACAATTTGTTATGAAATTAGAAGCCTTAAGGGATGAAATGTAATTTTCAAAATCACATGGGCGATTTGTATTTTAATCAAATTTCCAGAGATGTATTTGTAATTTACACATTTATTTAACACTATGTTTGGATGAGTGAGAAAAGAAATACTGTGATTTCTCACTTAAGTGAGAAAATAAAAATAAAAATAAAAAATTGATTATAGTTTTTCATCATTATATTTGAAAAAAAATTGTTTGGATAAAATAAATAAGAGAAAAGAAAAATATATATATTATATTTGATTTATTAAAATATTTTTTTGTAAGAATAATTTTGATATTTTAAAAAACTTTCATTAAAACTAATTTCTTTTCCATCAAATATTACCACATTTGGTAAGAAACAAAACATAAATTTGATGATAATCCTTTTTTTTTTACCATCACTCATTTTTTCTCACATTCTTTATTCTTTCATCTCTCACAAAATCCCTACATTTGAACAAAATGTAAGTATTTTTGCAAAAATAAATAACTAAAAAAAAAACTCGCTTAATAAATAAATTTTTACCAATTTAAGAGTTTGTTTGAGAAGTGGGTTGGTTTTTAATTTTTTGACTTTTTGATTATTTTAGTCTAAGGCTAAAAAGTCTCGTTTGGGAAGGACTTTTGATTTTTTTAATTTTTTTATGAGAAAAAAATATAATAATTATAGATTGAATGTGATATTTTATCTTATTAAATTAAAAATTTATTTTATTTTTGTGATTATTTTAATTAAGAAAGCCTAACTTTTTTTTTTTCAAACGAGGCCTAAATAAATTTATGTTTAACTTATAAAGAAGGATTATGGGTCACTGCTGTGGTAAATACACAGTAATGACTGTTGTGGTTCATTTTGTGATGCATTATGGGCTTATTTTTATGATCTGAACCGTTCATTTTGTAGGATTTGTTAAGTACTTCAAACCTACCAAAAATCATATTAATCGGATATCAACAACTATATGATCGAATTGCATATTTTTATACTATTTTTTAAAAGAAAAACTTCTTGTTTATTTTTTTGGTTATCAATCATATAGTTATTGGTATCCGATTAATATGATTTTTGGTAGGCTTGAAGTACTCAACAAACCTTACAAAATGAACAGTTCAAATCATAAAAATAATCCCATAATACACTACAAAATGAACCACAACAGTCACTGCTGTGTATTTACCACAGCAGTGACCCCAAATCCTATAAAGGATAACTTGAAAATTAAACTAATTTTGTAGTGAATTGCGCACCGATAATTTTCGGTATATGAATGTGTGAGTCATGTATGAGTCATCAGAGTTTAAGGTGGTGCATAAAGATTTGTGTCGGACACGTGTTCGGCGTTACTGCTCTCTACAACGCCACGTATCATGGGGCCTCCTCTAAAATAATGCTGGTCTCCTAACCCACAAACAAACCCCCCAATAAACTTAAAGATTTCATTAGGTATGTAATCATCAAATTTGATTTTCTTTTTTATTTAATTTTGTACAATTTTAATTATCAATATTTTAATGCCTTTTATGGTGGTTAATTTATTTCTTCCGGGGGGTTATCCATGATTAGTGGTAGTTATTGTTGGGCTTGCCTTGGTTGATTAGTTATTAGACTTTGTTCACTTTCTACCTATTATAAACAAATTATATGTTTGATGATGTAAATATAAATATTTCTTATAATATAATTATTTACCTATCTATTGACAAAATATATATATATATATAACTTATTTTAATTTGATCTTACTATTTAAATTGTGTCATTCTAATCCCTAATATATAAAAAGTATTTCAATTTAATTTTACAACAAAATTTTGTCAATGAACATCATACAGATAAAAATGTTCTAGAAACTAAAATTGTAATTTTTTTTAAAGTATATAAAAGTTCTAGATCATAAATTGTTGGGCGAACTACATTAACCGTCCCTATAATTTGGGATTTGTGTCATTTTGATCCATAGCATTTCAATTGTGATACATTTGATCATGAATTTTGAATCTCGTTCCAAATTGAAGATATTGGCTTTTGTGTTGGTTAACATATATGTTGTTTGAAATATAATGGCTTTTTTTTTTAATAAATAATGTTGGAACTTGTTTTGTTATAAAGTTTTATTTGGTTTAGTTTTCAGAATCTATTTTTTTTTTAAAAAAAAATTCTAAGAAACTAAAAATTAAATTGATGAAAAAAAAATAAAACACACCATTCTTATATAATTTTATCTTTCGGGAGGGTAAAAATAAATTTTTAAAATAATTTTTTTTTATGTTTATTTTCATTACATTAGTTTTTATTTTTTTTAAAGTCAAACATGACGACACTTTTGATATTATTATTAAACTAATCCATTAAATCAAAAAATTCAAAACTAAAAACATTTTATATATTAAACATATCGATTATACATTAAAAGCGTAATAACTATCCATTACATGATAACCATCCAAAAATATTTGTTAACAACAAATATAATCATCTATTATATGATAACCATCTAAAAATATCAATAAAAAAATCACGCATTACATGTTCATCATCCAAACACATACTAAAAATTAATTTTGGTAAAAAAAATTTAAATAAATAAAAATATAAAAGATTTATTATTTTATATAACTTTATCTTTGGTGAGTAAAAATAATTTTTAAAAATTTAAAAATAATTTTTTGACATTTATTTTTATCAAACTAGTTTTTATTTTATCAAATTAACGATTTTGCTTTTGAAATTGAGCAACAATGTGTTCAATTGTCCTTATTTGAAACGTAATTCAAAATTCAAAGTCAAATGTATCACAATTAAAAGGTCAAGGACCAAAGTAACACAAATCTTAAACTACAGAGATCATTAATATAATTCACCCTAAATTGTTTTTAATAATTCAATTTCTTTTTTAGAAATATAAAAATAATAATAATTTTCACACAAAGCTTTTTGAAAATTGAGTTTTTTGTTTTTCGTGTTTTTTTGTTTTTAGTGAATATTTTTTAAATTTTTAGTAATTTTTTTACTTTTTTAAATATACCTTACTTAGATGTATCTAAATAGTAAATTATTTGTGAAAAAATATTTTAAAAAATTAATAAATATACAAAAATATGAAAAATGTACTGAATTTTCGTATTTTTTATATTTTTCGTATTTAGTAAATTTTTTAAAGATTTTTTTCACAAATATTATACTTTCTAAGTGTATTTTATATCAGGTGTGTCTAAAAATTAAAAAAAAATGTTTAAAATATTAAAAAATTCAGTGAGAATTAAAAAAATACAGAAAAAGAACAAGTAAAATTTTTCTGAAAAGTGAATTCTGAAAACTAGAAACAAACAGAGTAATAGTTGATTTAGAATTTTTTTTTTTTTAATTAAGCACCCATGAAAATATTTTGTATTAATTTAAGGACAACTGAAATACATTTGTTGGGGTGATTCTATTTACATATCACATAAAGGACTCAGTACACACCACATATATTTTGAATTTTTTTACTTTTCCTCAATGCACCCCATTAATTTTTGTATAATACCAAAATAACCTTATCATCTTCCCAAACTTTTAAACCCTATCCCTAACCATCATTGGCCACCACCGCCTCTCACCGACACCGTTCCCTCTCCAACCACTCTCAACCTTCCACTATTGTCGACTGTCCCCAATCTCTTCTCCCTCTCGCTACTGCTTCCTCCTCTCTAACCTTTATTATCTTGCTTCACAACCCCCTTCCGTCGTCAATGCCTCTTTTTGCCATTGCCGTCGCAGCCCTCTCTTTTTCAGTTGCAATCACTAGATCGCGATCTCTCTCCCATCTTTGATTTATCTCTCTCTCTTTCTCTCTCTCCCTATTTCCATCTCTTTCAATTGCCATCGTGATCTCCTCCTATCGCAACTCACTCTTCAACCCTCGTCTTCTTTCTTCCAATTTCACTAGACATTGAAACCCTAAACAAAAGAGAAAGCGGCTGGGAAGGGGTACAGTAAAAGAGAATAAGGAGGGAAGGCAATTGTTACGGGAAAAAGGGATGTAGGACAAGATTTTCAGGACAAGATTTTAAGAATTTATATATTTTTTAGTTTTAATATTTTTGATATATTATTAGGATTCTTGTAATTTAGAATAAATATTTTAGAATTATTAGGTTTCTTAATTTTATTATTTTGGTATTAGATTTTGACTAGGATTTTAAATAGTTTAGAATTCTAGTTTCCTATTCTCTTAGGTTTCCTAATTTGTATTGATTTAAGTTTCCTAACTTATTTTAGAATTACTTTTCCTACAAGTATTAGGTTTGGTTTATTATAAATAGCTATGTAAGTCTCATGGCAAAGACAATTTTTTCATTCAATATTAAGATATTTTCTTTTTCTTGTGGATTCAAGGTTCTATTTTTCTCGTGGATTCGAGAGCCCCTTTCATCTACTAGAACGATATCTAGTCCCCGTGTATTCCGCTGTGTCAAGTGGTATCAGAGCAAAGATGGTGAAATTGATGGCATACAAACTAAAAGATGAGGTAATGAAGTTGACATGTGCACCAAAAAAGTTGATTGAGGATGTTGCAATTAATATTCCAAGATTGATAATTGAATATCCAACTGATTCTAAGACAGAGCAGAGTCCAAAAAGTATCCAACATCAACATAAAATACACTTCGTTGATTTTCTTGATGTGGAGCAATTTAATTTGATTTTCAATGCTTGTCTAATTGATCTTGTCAACCAGTTGAAGCATATAGAGAACAACTTTCAGAAAGTAAACTTCTCTGCATATAATGTTCAGTAGAGGGACAAACAACTGAAGTATTCCAAGTATCTTTTTATTTGGGATGGACGATGGCAGATCTCTAATATGAACTCGATGACGAGTTCTTTCAAAGAAGAGGAGTCTGATGTAGGACAAGATTTCCAAGACAAGATTTTAAGAATTTTTATATTTTTTAATTTTAATATTTTTGATATATTATTAGGATTCTTGTAATTTAGTATAAATATTTTAGAATTATTAGGTTTCTTAATTTTATTATTTTGGAATTAGATTTTGACTAGGATTTTAAATAGTTTAGAATTCTAGTTTCCTATTCTCTTAGGTTTCCTAATTTGTATTGATTTAAGTTTCCTAGTTTATTTTAGAATTACTTTTCCTACAAGTATTAGGTTTGATTTATTATAAATAGCTATGTAAGCCTCATGGCAAAGACAATTTTTTCATTCAATATTAAGATATTTTCTTTTTTTTGTGGATTCAAGGTTCTATTTTTCTCGTGGATTCGAGAGTCCCTTTCGTCTACTAGAACAATATCTAGTCCCCGTATATTCCGCTGCGTCAAAAAGGTTAAGTTAGGGTGGTGTCGGCGCCAACACGGCACTGGTGTTAGGTTGTGGCTTGCATGTACATTGAGAGATGGTGGTTGCTATGTAGAGTTTGTCCAATAAAGCAATTTAATTAAGAGATAAATTTGTAAATAAAAAAAATAGAAAATAGTGCGGACTGAGAGATTGAGTGGTGTATAAATAATATTTTCCTATTTGCCAATTTAAGGATACTAATTTTTTTGAGACAAAACTACCTTTAGTCTATTTTCATTATTCCACTACTTCTAACAAACACACCACTGCCACTTATAGCCGCCATCTCCGGTTACTAGCGGCAACTTTCCAATGACGGCCACCAATCCATTTTTCAACTACTCTCCACTGAAGTGAAATTTCGGTAACTTAGACCTCGTTTGGAGACAGGTTTTTTTAGTAATTTTTTGATTTTTTAGTTAAAATGTGATGTAAAAAAAATTAGTATGTTTGGGATGACTTTTTGATTTTTTACGAAAAAATGTGCAAAAAGTAGAGAAAAATTGAATTTTTTGACTTTTTTGTATAAGTTGTTGGCTTTTTAATTTTTTTAGTAACTTTTTGACTTTTTGACTAAAATAGCTACTTACCAAACGAGGCCTTAGCACAGTAAAATTCTCCAGCAACTCTTTGACAAGGTAAAATTTTGCTTTGCTAAGTTCATGAAATTTTATTATTTTCAAAGCTTCAAAAATTTTCATTTAACAGCCAAAAGTATAGTGTAATTTCATTTCCTAAAAGATGTAACAAAATTAGCAAAATGGTAAAATTTTAATCAAATAAACTCTTGTAGTAAAATTTATGTAAATGAAATTCCATTCTGCATTGTTAATGTGTAATTTCACTATCATGATGAAATTTCATTGGGTGACAACGAAATTGAACTGTTTTGAATAAAAAGATAGTAGAAGAATAGAAAGAAAGAGGAAGAGATAGGAAGAACATAAATTAAATTATGCAAAAATTTACTGTGATTGTGAATGATGACTCAGTTTAGATCTAGACTGTAGTTGCGAACAGCGGTGACTCATTTTAGTCTAAAGGATTGTTGTGAATGACGCTAATGGTTGATCGGAACCTAAATGTTATACATTTGGCCCGCTAAAATATATTTTATTAGTCTATAAATTTGTATTATTTTGTAATGAGAGAGATGAGTGTGAGACATGAGGTTGAGTCACGTCATCGAGGGTGGAATTGAAGGGACAAAGTTAGGAGATGCCACTCAGAAAATATAGTTACATTTCACATATTTTTCATTTCTTTTTTTAAATTCATGAATCAAACACAACTTTAATTCTACACTTTCCATTACTTCACTTTTAACCATCCAAAAAAAAGTGAGTCTCTTCAACAACACAATTCGCCTAGGTATATTTCAAAATTTTTCCTTTCCAACCGAGCTTGATCCTGGTACATCCTTGCATTCTCAAGTGGGAATTAGTTTCCTTTCATATCTTGTTTCTCCATGATTATCCATGCATTTATTGTGGACAGGCATGATTTTGGAGTCAACCCCACAAAACAACCGCTTTAGGCCACAAAAAAAAAGGCTAAAAAATTATTTTAGCTCTTGTACCTATCCACAAGGAAAAAGGCCCACTTGAATTTTAAGGGCCTAAAGTTATATTTTTATAAAGGGCGCAATCTGAATTAGAAATCCATAAAGAAAAAGCCCACTTGAACTTTAAAGGTCCAAAGTGGATAGGGATGACCACGGGCCGAGTTTGAGATAGGTCCATCCCCGCTTCCGCCCCTGCTCCTGCTTTCAAACCGCACTTCCGCCCCAACCTCGCTACTGGTGAAATTTTGTAATCCCATCAGAGAATACTCGACCACACTTTAAATAGTTAAAAAAAATTGAGAACCATTTAAATTTTGGCACACTAAATAATTTCTCTTGTTTCCATATATATAAACAGTGAGACTTTTAATATTATTATTTATTTATATTTAAATAGAATTACAGTTTTTTAGTATTGTTTTCTTATATCTAATTATATTATATATATATATATATATTATTAATAAATCGGGTTTGGATCGAAGGAGAGATACCATCCCCCTGCCACACCCCACCCCCATTGCGGGTGACCAAAATATAATCTACTCCAACCCACCAAAATATAATCTACTCCAACCCTACATAAGTGTCATGTTGGGTAAAATCTACCAATTCAGGCAAGTATGGGCAGACTCTCGCGGATCGAACTAAAATGTCATCCCTAAAAAAAAGATCCTACTTGCACCAAAAAAATGGTCAATTTTTCAATACACTCTATTAAAATAGTTATAATTTACTTTAATCCTATATTTTTTCACAAATTATCCTTCAAAGTATACCCAAATAATAAACAAATCAAAAATACTAAATTACACCGCTTTGAAACTGTTGGCTACATATTTTGTAAAAGCCAGTTACAATTCGACACGTGGCAGGGTAAGGGTAATAAAGGAAGGTTATTCAAGCCTTTAATCCTGATCGTACACGTGGCAATAAATATTGGTCCTCACATGATCTGGGTAACATTAGATCAATAACGGAATGCAAGATGACATATCTTCAACGGTTACTCATATTCAAATTCAAGTACAAGAGGGAAGCTCAACTGCCAGTAATGGCGTAATGGAGCTACTTGTAAGGAAGCATGATCAGCGATCATGGAGGAGCAGTTCGACGGTTCGAAGTGCAGTTCGAAGGTCATCACTGACGAGTATAAATAGCAGGGCAGCCCCTAGAAAAAAAGGAGGGACTCAGATCATACAAATCAGTCATTTACTTCATATATTTTCTTTTCCAGTCTTTTACATTTCCAGTCTTTAAATACCTGTTCTTTAAATACCTGCACTTTAAATACCCGCACTGCACTTCGATTCATAGGAGTAGCTTCAAGTAGATTCAAGTAAATTGCTGTTGTAAACCTCTCTGAGGCTGAGTTCGGACCATTGTAAGTGTTCATTTTTATGAAATACTTCAATTGTTCTTCATATTACTGTTATTTCTATTAACTTCTCCTAAGTCAAGCCACCAGTAAAAGTCCTCTTCATTGAGGCTGAAAAGAACTAAAACACAATCGTCTGATAATTGGTTGGCAATCACAATTTCTGTAAGGACTGATTGATCCTTGCTGGCACGCTCACATTCACAAAAATACCCTTCGAAAAGCCAAAAAGCCAACATATATTTTTGGCACGCCCAGTGGGACATAATTAAAAATGGCTAGAAGAAGATGACAAGGAGAAAATGAACGCTTGGAAGAAGGCGTGGAAGGAGAGGTAGAAATACCAAATCCAGAGGATAATGTGGTAACACATCCTGTGGAAACTCCTATATTGTCAGAACCTATGGTCGAACAGACCAGTACTTCTGGACAAGAACCATATGTTCATATTACTGGACGAAACCAAGGAATTGGACCATCCACTGTGCCATTTACTCAACCAGCAAATCCATGGGATGGTTTAGTAGATGCCATGGGACAACAATTAATGCACACAATGGAAAGGTGGGCAACATCCTTTTTGGATCAAATGAATAACCACCAACCAACAAACACAAGACACACGGAGGAAGTTGTAAATGTCCCCCAACAAAGATTGGCTAGAGAAAAACAGCCTATGCAAGTTATGGACATTCTAATGGTCAAACTAGTACCCAAAACTTTGAAAGACCATCACCTCAGTCTTGGTATGAACCCATTTCAAGGCCTATAGCAGGCCAAAATGCCTCAGTACTTAATAATGAAGCCACACAGGTTGGTGGATCTAGCCAAGTACAAGAAACTGGCATAAGAATGGTTACAAATCCCATGTTCGAAGCCATACCTGGCACAAGGGGGTACACTAATCCCTTATTCGAATTTACACCCGGGGGGTTGGAGGGTTTTCCTACAAATGGCAGAGACACAACACCTGTTCCAGCACCTTTTGCAGGTCCTTTCGCAGGTCAGGCTCAAAGGGGTTACCCACACCCCCAACAGCAACCTGCACCGCAAGGACAACCAGCCCCAAATTTACCACCTTATGGACCAAGAGGACCACAAGCACAAGTTTGTCCACCAAATCCTGTGTTTGTCCCTCCAGTAGTGGTTCAGCAAGCACAAAATTTGGTTCCTAGAGACCAGATTGCTGATATTGTTAGGGAGATATGTGGACCAATGGCTCGGGGGGTCCAGACTCCTATATACAGAAAACCATACCCAGAATGGGTAGATAGGGTACATGAATACCCAAGAGGATTCAGAATACCAGATTTTACTCTATTTTATGGAACTGGAAATCAGTCAACTGTAGAGCATATTGCTAGATTTGCTGCTCAATGCGGTGAATTCACTAACCATGATTATATGAAACTGAGATTATTTCCAAATTCTCTGACTGGAGGAGCATTCGTATGGTATATCAACCTTACACCTGGGTTCATTCAAAATTGGCAACAGATGGAAGAGGCATTCCATGCCCAATTCTTCCAATCAGAGCCAGAAGTTTCCATGGCAGACTTGGCTAGATTGAGTCAAAGGCCTGAGGAAAAGGCTACTCAGTTTATTGCCAGATTTAAAAGGGCTCGAAATAAATGTAGAGTCATCCTGCCAGAGCCAGAATTCGTCAGATTGGCTCAAAATGGTTTAGAATTCAGGCTTCGAAAGAAGTTTGATTCAACTGAATTCAGAGATTTGGTCGAACTGACCTATAAGGTGTCTCGATATGAAGCATTATTAGAAGAGGAACAAGATCGAAATAATGCATCATATAAGACATATTATAGAGATCCTAATTATGAAATAGATGCAGCAGAGATTGTAGGCAAAGAACCTGTAATCTGTGAAGCATTAATTCATAAGGATACAACTATAGACCAGCAGTTTAAAAAGAAAGACTTTCACAGAAAATACTCTTTCGATTTAACAAAAGCAGATGACATCTTTGATCATTTGCTCGCGGCTAATTTCCTTAAGTTACCTAAAGGAGTAAAACTACCATCTCCAGATGAACTAAAAGGAAAAGTATACTGTAAATGGCATAATTCTTGGTCTCACTCGACTAAAAACTACATTGTTTTTCGAGACAGGATCCAAGAACAGATTCGAAAAGGAAGTTTGAAGTTCTCAGCTAAAACAGAAAAAGCCATGGGAATTGACAGGGATCCCTTTCCAGAAGTTGGAGAGGCAGCAGCCAATGTCATTACATCAGACTTCCAGAACTTGTCCTTGACAGAATTGGAGGAAGTCAATGTGCAGATGCACGTTGCTAATCAAACCAACATCAAGAAGAATACTAGAAGCCCACCAGTTATTGAACAAGGTTTCTCGCACCAGAGGGAACACTCTGATGAAGAATCACTGGATGATGATTCTTTAGAAGCAGCGGTGATGCAGAGAATGTGCCCCAGGTGCAGACTCAGTTACAAGTGGTTGAAGGATGGGAAGCAATACTACAGGGATGTTCAGAGACGTCCTAAGTCAACCAATGCTTACAACAAAAGGCCGTATCCGGCTAGTGATAGGCAGAGACCACCAGTGGTTGAGCCTGTAGTGAACAGAATGCATGACAAAGGCAAGAAGCTCTTGCATGAATCCAGGCCACATAACTATTATAGAATGGAGAGTAGCCATTCTGAAAGAAAACTGGAGAGAGGTTCAGTTCATGGAATCAAAGCCAGAGATTGGCCCCCTAGACCAGTTTCACGCAGGACAGAAAATGGTCACCCTTATCGAAGGTCTGAATCAGATTCAAAACATGAGGACAAAACCAAGCACTTACCTTCACGGCCAGTTTCGAAGATGGCTTCGAAGGTGGAAAAGGGCAGATCAGCGTCTGAATCAGCAAGTTCATGGGTACCTGGAGTCCCAGACTGGTTTGTAATGCAAAACAAACCTAGAGAATTGCCTATTCGAGGAGATGTTGTAAACCAAGGCAGGATGATCAGGCCTCCTATGGTGGCTCCGAATAACTGGGTGCTGCTTAAACACCCAAAGACAAGGGAACCAGACATGGTCCCAGTCATCTCAAGATCACAGAGAAGAAAAATTCAGCGCAGGTACACCCAGTATCAGAAAGATCTGAAGGAAAGTGGAGAAAATTCTTCACCAGTCAAAACGGAAGGAAGGAAGAACCCAAAGTCAGACTATGCTCCAAAGCCAGTTCCACAGAGCAAAGTGGTCTGCAGCCGAGAACAGTTGGCCAAGGTTCATTCTGAACTGAAAACCAGAGAGAAGGCTAGTTTGGTAGGGTTGGAGAAAGCTCTGATGGAGACAGATAGCGAGACCGAAGAAGAGATTAGCATAAGCCAGAAGAAAGAGGTCGTGGAGGAAGAGATGTTCGAAGCCTTCATGGCTGAGCAAACGTTTCTGACTGAAGAGCCAGTTGAGAAAGATCCTTCGAAGGGATCAGTTAGCAATGAAATACCAGAATGCATCATGCAGGATGTTTCTGAGGGAGTCAACCAAAGTCACCAAGAGGGGGAACAAGTACAGCCAGCCATCCAGTTTGGCTCGTTTCCCCCAGTATCAGTGAACATGGTACACATACTACCACAGGAATTCCAAGCTGGAGATGAAAATCAAGAGGGGCGGGAAGCTGATCCAGTTCAGATCTCTAGTGAAGACTCGCAAGCAAGTATGGTGCAAGATAATTTCGAAATGGTTACCCCGATGGAAGATGAATATGAAAGTGAGGAAGTGGTAAGCATCAATCTATCGTATCCATTTGAGTACCCCTCGGATTCAATGACGCAGCACGTCAGGCCTTTGTACATCAAGGCTTTCTTTGATGAGATACAGCTGAACCGAGTCCTGATAGACAATGGGGCAGCAGTAAACCTACTCCCGAAATCTTCTTTGAAGAAACTAGGAAAAAAGAATCCCAGGTTGATACCAACCAGCACAACCATTGCTGGTTTTGCTGGAGATAAGCAAATGGCTCAGGGGATTCTACCCATTAATTTAAGTGTGGGAACCAGGGATTGTATGACAGCATTCTTCGTAATCGACAGTAATGCTAAATACAATGCTTTGCTTGGAAGGGATTGGATCCACACTAACAAATGTGTGCCTTCTTCTTTACATCAGAAAATCATGATGGCTTTAGGCAATGGAGAGACAGAGGAAATCGATGCAGATCCTCAACCCTTCATAGCCTGTGCAGACTTTGCGGAGGCTAAATTGTATATTGAGGGAGTGACACCGCTCAGTATACTGATGAAAGATGACAGTTCAGCCGAAGTGACGGCTGATGAGGAGGTGACACACCTGAAGCACTTAGTCCAAGAAAGTGCTGATGAAGAGGTTGTCCTTAGAGATGACAATGATGCCTGGTTATAGGCAAAGAGAGGAACCACAAGAAGCCAAGTCCTTGGCTTTGATTAAATTTTCAGCATTGGATATAAAAGCAATAGTCCAGAAAGTTCAGGAGCAAGAGAGAGAGGCCATGATAATTGGCTGCAAACAGCATAAGTAACAGGCTAGAGTCTTGACTCTTGGTAAGTACTGTGTCTTGGACATTGAAACAAAAGTCCAGGAGATACAGGAAGAGGAAGCCTTGTGGACAGATTTTGTCTATGAAGAGGAGGGCAGAGATATTGAATTGAAGAACCTGGGGGCAGAACCAAGCTTGAAGATCACTTCAAAGGTAGAAGAAACCAGAGGGAGTTCTCATGCACAAGACCCTTTAGAAGAAGTAAATCTAGGGGAAGGTTCTGTACAACAGCCCACTTATATAAGTGCTTGTTTGAATGCTCTAGACAGAAACCAGCTATTGGTTGTTCTGAAGAAATACAAAGATTGCTTTGCATGGTCTTATAATGAACTACCAGGATTAGATAGGTCATTAGTGGAACATAGGCTCCCCATGAAGCCTAATTTCAAGCCTTACAAGCAGAAACCAAGGAGGATGAGTCCAGAAGTAATTCAGAAGGTTAAGGAAGAGATCCTTAGACTCCTCAAGGCAGGTTTTATTAGAACAGCCAGGTATGTCGAGTGGCTATCTAATATTGTGCCTGTAGTCAAGAAGAATGGCAAAATGAGGGTATGTATCGATTTCAGAAACTTAAATCTGGCGACTCCCAAAGATGAGTACCCTATGCCTATAGTGGACTTGCTGGTAGACAGTTCGGCAGGTCACCAAGTCTTGTCAATGATGGATGGGCATTCCGGCTATAACCAAATCTGCATTGCAGAGGAAGATATCCACAAGACAGCATTCAGATGTCCTGGGAATATTGGCACCTTTGAATGGGTTAAAATGCCATTTGGTCTAAAGAATGCTGGAGCTACATATCAAAGAGCCATGAACACTATCTTTCATGACCTCATTGGAGGGTATTTAGAATGCTATATTGATGACATTGTGGTTAAATCCCAATCCATGGAAGAGCACCTGTTTCACTTAGAAGCAGCCTTTGAAAGAATGAGAAGGTTCAAATTAAAGCTCAACCCTCTTAAATGTGCCTTTGGCGTATCATCTGGAAACTTCTTCGGTTATGTGGTACACAAGAAAGGAATACAGATTGACCAGAACAAAGCCAAAGCCATCATTGCAGCCAGGCCTCCATCAAGTAAGAAAGAATTGCAGAAGTTCCTTGGACAGGTTAACTTTCTTCGAAGGTTTATTTCTAACACTGCAGGGAAAACTAAAGTATTTTCTTCCTTGTTAAGGCTGAAAGCTGAAGAAGAATTCGTGTGGTCAGCAGAGCATCAAATTGCTTTCGAAGGTATCAAAGCCTACTTGGCTAACCCTCCAGTGTTGATGCCACCAAAGGGGAACAAGCCCTTAAAGTTGTACATAGCTGCAGCAGAGAATTCATTGGGAGCTTTCTTAGCCCAAGACAATGAAGAAGGCAAGGAGCAAGCTATTTATTACCTTAGTAGGTTTTTAAATTCTTGTGAATGTAAATATTCAGCTGTTGAAAAGCTGTGTCTTGCTTTATACTTTGCTGCAATAAAATTAAGATATTATCTTTTGCCTACAACTGTCTTGGTAATTGCAACCACAGATTTGGTTAAATATATGTTATCTAGACCAATGTTGAGGGGAAGAATTGGCAAGTGGATACTTGCCTTATCAGAATTTCATCTAGAATATGTCCCTCAAAGGGCAGTAAAAGGGCAGGTTTTAGCCAATTTCTTGGCAGATCATCCATCTCAAACAGAGAGCCAGGAGATAATGGAGCTTGGTATGGCTAATGTTGAGCCATGGCAGATGTGGTTTGATGGGTCGAAAGCCAATGGTTTAATTGGAATTGGTGTTGTAATAAGATCTCCACAAGGGGTAGAAACCACGCATGGTTTCAGAGTAGATGAAGCCACTTGTTCTAATAATCAGGCTGAGTATGAAGCTTTAATAGTAGGATTAGAAATCCTTATTGGGCTACAAGTACATGCAGTTGACATATTTGGAGACTTTCAATTTGTGGTTAATCAAGTGAAAGGGATTTTCAAGTGTCAAAGCATAAGTATTTTGCCATATTATGTTGCTGCATTACATTTGCTTTCTCAGTTTCAAATAGCAAATGTAACCCATGTTCCAAGATTCTTGAACATTAGAGCTAATGATGTGGCTCAGAAAGTTTCGAACTTCAAGAGAAAGGATAATTTTCAAAGGGACATAAGTCAAACAACATACCAGAAATTAATACAACCTTTGAATAAAAGGAATATGGTCTTGGAAGCCAACCATAATGACTTACAAGAACAAGATTGGAGGCATCTAATAATGCAATATTTAGCTGGTCCATCTTCGAAGGCCAGCAGGAAGGTCAAATTGCAGTCCATGCAATACATGATATATGGTAATGCTCTTTACAAAAGATGGGGAGATGGCTTATTGCTGGAGTGTTTGGGCCCAAAAGAAGCATTAACAGCCATGGCTGAGGTTCATGAAGGCATCTGTGGCGCTCATCAACCTGGTGTAAAGATGAGATGGTTGCTTCGAAGGCATTCCTATTATTGGCCAACCATTCTTAAGGACTGCATCGAATATGCAAAAGGTTGCCAGGCATGCCAAAAACATGGCGCAATAAGGCATGTGCCCATAACTGACTTACATGCAGTAGTGAAGCCTTGGCCATTCAGAGGATGGGCCATGGATATGATTGGCAAAATACACCCACCTTCTTCGAAACATCATTGTTTCATTCTGGTGGCCACTGATTACTTCACTAAGTGGGTTGAAGCCAAGCCATATAAGGCTGTAGATCAAACAGAGGTCATTGGGTTCATTAAAGACTTGATCCATAGATTTGGCATCCCACAAACCATAATTATAGACAATGGGACTGTGTTTGATGGGAAGATGGTGAGATCTTTTGTGGCAGAATTTGGAATTAGTCTTGTTAATTCCACACCTTATTATGCACAAGCCAATGGTCAAGCTGAATCATCCAATAAATCCTTGAAAAAATGTATACAAAAGGTTGTGAAAGATAATCCTAAGGATTGGCACAACCTTCTGTTGGATGTTTTGTGGGCTTACAGAACTTCCCCAAGGTCAAGCACAGGAATTACTCCTTATGCCTTAGTATATGGGCATGATGCAGTGTTACCTGTGGAAATTAATATTAAATCTTTGAGGGTAAAATGCCAAGATCAGTTAGATCCCGAGCAATACCATCAAAGTATGTGCCTGGAGTTAGAAGGCATAGATGAAGCCAGAATCCTGGCTTTGAATAGCATTCTTTTCCAAAAAAAGAAAGCAACCAAGAATTATAATAAGAAAATTAAAGACATTGGCTTTGATGAAGGTGATTTGGTATGGAAGACAATACTCCCAATTGGGATTAAAAGCCATAAGTTTAGCAAATGGTCACCTAACTGGGAAGGACCATATCAAATTCATAGGGTTCTGCCTTTTGGAGCATACCATTTAAGAAATTTGAATGGTTATGTACATCCCAAAAGGATTAATGGCAGATATTTAAAACCTTATTTTCCAACCATTTGGGAAACACAAGGGATAGAGTGAACACCATATGCAAAAACACAAGCTTGCTCAAATGATATACAAAATATTGTGCTTTCATAAAGAATCAAGTACATTGTGCCACAAATTGGCCCAAAAATCATTACAATGCTTTAATTGTTTTTGTACAATAGCTTTCCTATTGCTAAGGGAAGGAAATAATTGAATAGCTACAGCCATGTCTTCTTTTCGATTAGCCAGCCCTTGATTGGTGATATGCAGTTTCTTATCAGTTCGAACCAAGGCTTGGTTTACTGCGGCTAACTCCTCTTCAAGCTGACCTTTCTTCTCCAGAAGTTGGACTCGAAAGTGGGAGGCAAAAGAGTGTTGTTCTTTCAGAGTTGATACTTCAGTATGCACTTGAGAAACAAAACTCTGGTCCTTAGCCAGCTTCTCATCCGCAGTCTTAGCAGCATGGCAAATGTTGAGATAAAAATCAATAGTAGCTGCAGCCTGAGATAGATGACTTGAGACACTCATGGCAGACTGCTCAGCAATGTTACAGCATTGAAGGAACCCATTCCTGATGATAGGCCTTTGTAGAGCCTCGAAGGGGATCCTTGAAAAAGAAGTCAACAGTTGCAAGCATGTGTCCAAATCTACTGAAGGTGCAAAAGGCTTGTTGCTGGAGGAAGGAGAACTCTTGAAAATTTCCAGTAGGGAGTCAGCCAAGGCTAATGGCTCAGCTTCAGCAGTAGAGGTGGGAGAGGTAGAAGGTATGTCAAAGAGACTAGCTAGTCTTCCTTCAAAGATGTCTACCTCGTCCCTTGACATGAAGGGCATAGAGAGTGTTGTGGTGGAAGACACAAAGGGCTGCATAGGGATGGGAGAAACGGATGGAGCATCTTTGGTAGCCTCTATGGTCTTGGCCACCAGCAAATCAAGTGAAGAGGGGCTGGAAGTGGGCATTGGTGATGAGCCATGAATTGAAGAGCTACCAATGTCCTCTGTGGAAGAATCAACTGCCCCTGGGAATGGAGCAGCAGTTGGAGTTTCTATAAAGGACGGAAAAAGAGCAAGGCTCGAAGGAAAAGTAGACTGAGGTAGGTCACGAGCCAAAAAAGGGAGGTATGGCTTTAATCCAAGAAAAGGAGATGCAGGAATACTGGGACTTATGGAAGGTACGTCAAATATAGGCTTTGGAAGTGGAAGTGCGATTCGAACAACCCTGACTTTCTGCATTTGATCAACCTCAACCGAAATTGAGGAAGGCCTTATTGGAAAGGTGAGTGCAGTAGTTGTCGCTGCAAAAGGAAGAAATGCAGAACAATGTTAAACTTCAATACCACAAGCTGACAAAGTAAAAAACAACAGAGGTATGAAAGAAATTACTTGTTCCAGAGGCACTGGTACTGATGGGAGAACTGCGGAGAGAATAGTGTCCAGCAGTCCGTTGTTTTCTGGCTAGTTCCCTTTGCAATGCATAAGCAGCAGCAGCTCTCTCTCTTAAAATTTGTTGTTGCCGTCTTTTCTCAGCCTTTTCAAAGACGACTATGGCTTTGGAATGTTTTTGTTCCACGACCTTGGCGGCTACCTCACGGAGAGGATCTTCAATCAAGGCAGTAGTTGAAGTAGTCATTTTCCTTCTCTTTCCTATTGCTTGGGCAATTGTCTCAGAATCAGAATCCTCATCAAAGTTGAAAGGGGAGATATTAAACTCAGAAGAAGAGACAGTAATCTTTCTTCTCTTTTTTCTTTGAATTAGCATTGTCTGCTCCTCAACTGTTTTCTCAGCTCCTTCAGCCTGAGGTTCGGATTCCTTAAAAATAACCTCCTCCTCTACTTCCCTAGTGGTTGTCTCTTCTTGGGACAAATCAATCACCCTTTTTCTCCTCATCAAGGGTGACTCATGCTCTTGATCTTTTGCATCTTCTTTTTCTTCTTCTTGCACCTTAATTGTTTTCTTCTCAGGCTCAACCAGTCTCCGCTTCTTTTGTTTCTGATCACCTTCAACTAAATAAACTTCCATATTACTCACCCACCAACTCTGATATCTCTTCAAAAAGGTGCCTTGAGGTATGAAAGGGATGTACTCAAAAGTGGCCAAATCATCCATAAACTTGAAGGTTGCCTCTTCTAGCCTTGACTTTCGAACCTTCAAATCTCTCTTGGTCAGAGTTAGGTTGGTGTTGCTGCAGAGAGGTATTGGAACTCCTTGTGTGAGGCCAAATTGTCTAGCAAATTGAGCAGGACAATAAGGCTCAGCTATGCATTTATAGGCTCTGGGGTTGGTGGTCCCAATAAACAGTTCTCTGGGGATCAGTAGGGAAGCCCACATGTCTTTATGAATAGGCAAGGCACAGAGCCTGTCACTGAGGAAGTGATTCAACCAGGCTGGACCTATGCTAGCTTCGAAGGGACGGAAACGGTGATCAGGAAGAGCAGCTGGTAGTTGATGAAAGAAGGAGAAATAAAAGGCAAAAGTAGCTGGATAAAGTGAAGCATTGGCTAGTTTTATGCCATGAGTAAGAGAGTGTAGCCCAGAAAATTTAAGGCATTTGGATTGTAGTTCAGTAAAATAGGCAAAGAGCCAAAGCTGAAGGATCCAAAATGGTCCCCCTTGACTAGCATCTAAGGGTTTCTCACAAAAGAGGGAACAAACTCTATATACATGACCCAGAATGTATGGGGCTAAGGCTACTCTTTTCTGCAAAACCAAGGCTTTGGCAAGAGGGGCAAATTCAGGCATGATTCTTTGGGAGGAGGTGCAGAAAAGAAATTTGCAAAGCCAATATAATAAAAAGGAAAAGAATTCCCTATCAGTTACTGGACCCACTCTTTTGTTCTCGGCTCTAACAAAATCACTGTAAGATGAATTAAGAGAGGGGAGGGAGAAAGGGACTGCTAAGTCAGGAAAATCTGGTGTGATGGGGGTACCAATGGGGGATACTCCTAATAGATGGCAAATATCAAGAACAGTGGGGGCCATCATCCCACATCTGAATTGAAAGAAATTGAAGACGGGGTTCCAAAAGCACAAAGCAGTAGGAACTAGGAAAGGGTCCTCTGAGATAGTTACCCTAGATAGTCGAAGGGCATCGAGGAGGCAGAGCTCTTGGAGATCCAGTGTCTTAGCAGGAATGATCCGATCATACCATTCTTGCCATTCCGGTCTTATCGTGGGCCAGCATCGATGAGGACGATTGCTTTTCCAGTTCTTCCAGTCAAGGCCACCTTCATAAAGGAGACGTTGGTCCACCAGACGCGGATAAAAGGTTGGAAGCTCAGTAAGGACTTCCTTGAAAATTGGTCCGAGCACGTAGTTCTGCTGCTCATGATGACGAGGGACGAAGATACGCCCATCGATAGCACTTTTCTCTCCAGCCTTGTACTTCTCACATTCTGCGTCAATAAGCCTCTTCAAAGCTAAAGATGAGCCTACGCGCTCTGGGGCTGGCACTTTTTGTGAAGAAGAAGCCATTGATGATACACTTTTCAGAAGATGAAGACCGAAGCAAAGAGGAACCAGTAGAGAGGAGGGTTTGTAAAAGGCAAGAGATTTCGGAACACGAAGCGAGAGGGTTTTAAAATCTGTGTGTCCGAAATTATACCCCGTGAGTCGTTAAGTATTAAAAGTACGAATGCGAGGAATCTCTTCCAATATTGATAGTTTTGGAGGGAAGAGCTTATTCCGGGATTGGGGCCAGCTTCGAAATGAAATATTTGGCTTCGAAGACAAGATGTTGGCGCCAAAAAATCAAATAACAACGGTTTCGAAATACATAAGCCGGCTTCGAAGCCCATTATATGTGTAAAGGTGCTAAATTGCTTGATTATTGGTCTATTTCAAAGGGTTTAAAGACCTGTTTAGGGATTATGAATCAAAGTAACGACCTTCGGAGCAAACCCTAGTATTCTTTGAGTATGAGAAACACTGTTTAAAGCATCAAAACCAATTGTTGGTTTTTTATACATATTACTCTTCGGAAAAAAAAAATGGTCAATTTGAAATTGATTGATTATATTAACCATGACCATATGTTGGTCGTAATTGGCTTTGAGGGGTAATATTGTTAAAATTTAAAGCATTAATTCCAGACGATATCGGCCAGAATTGTCAATTTTACTCCACAAATTGGAATAAGACATGTTGGTTCTTTTAGTATTTCATTAAACAATTGACTCGAAGGATGAGATTGTTCAATTCGAAGTTATGAGTTAGCTTTTAGAGATGAAAGGAAACAGAGTCAAACAGTGTTAAGTACAGAAAAACTTTGTTTATATTAAAGCCAAGATGATTACATTAAGTAACCCTATCTGGGTACAAATTCAAGCTCATAAAAATAAGGAATAGAATAAATAACAAGGTCATGAAATTTTGTCCAGCAATGGTCAATAAATTTCTGTTCTTTCTTTATTATTTCTTCTATCTCTTCTAAAGTTGGTTGCATAAGCTGATGAGCCCTCACTTCATAATAGAGTGCTTCAGCCTTTGTTTCGAAAGCCTCTTCCCTCGATTTTTGTTCCAATTCATCTATAACCAAATCATCTCAGTACGCAGAATCTTTATTCCTGAAGTCATCGAACTCTTCGATAAAATTCTCTGCTTCATACTGGGCATGAATTCGGAGAGATAAAAGTTGATCCAGATTTTGGATGGTGATCTTAGAATTCCGATGCCAGTAGAGGAGCACTGGGAGTTGGTCCAAAAACAAATGAAGCTCTGCTTGGGCAAGAGGGTTGAGGACATGACCCCTAGTCAGGACATCACAAGCCCATTGAAAGTTCTTAAGAGGAATGTCATCCTCAAGAACATTGAAGGGCAGGTGGGAGAAAGCCGCGAGCAAAAGTTGAGCTTGCTTTCGCTCGGCTGGAGAAGGGGGTGACGGAGGTTGGTAAGGTGGAAAAACTTTGTCCATTGGAAGGGCAAGTCTTAGTTTCTCTGTCCAGGAAAGAATGGGAGAAGGAGAAGGAGAAGATGATCCTGCTTCGGAAGATGGGAAGAGAGTAGATGGCTCTGCTTCAGAAGAAAAAGGGGAGGGAGTAGATGTTTTTATCTCAGAAGATGCAGAAGAGGGTGTGGATGCCTCTATCATGGGAGATGGCACGGGAGCAGAAGGAACAAAGGCATTAATGTAATCAAGCCAATCAGAAGAACAAATCTTCGCCTTCTTGGCTAAGAATGAAGGGGTGTACCCTTGTGCTTCTTCTGGATGCCGGGCAGGGTGCATTATCTTTGTAGGCATGGAAGAAGTATACCAAGCCACAAGCAGAGTCTCTTCCAAGCTACGTCGAAGGTCAATGGGCACGTAAGGGTAGACTACTGAGCTTCGAGCGTAGGAGGGAAACTCCAAGGGGTTAGTGAACTCAACAAAATGGTGATTGATTCGCTCCCTTAAATCATAAGTCTCAGGAGTTGACCAGCTTGTCCAGCCAGAAGCCCCAGAGGGTGAAGAGGTTACAGTTTCATCCCATGCAGAGGTCTGTGAAGAAGAGTTTCCTAAGTCCATATTTGCAACTTGTCGAAGCAAAGGCTTGAGAGTAGTTCGGTCAAAATACAAAGGGAGCTTAGGGGAAGAACTCTTTGTATCTGTAAGTTTGTAAACCAAGGGATTAAAGGCAATGTGTTCGTAGTCCAAAGGTTTATAATCTGCAAAAGCCTCCATTACCTGAATAGAGAAGGGCGGGTAAAGGTGGCTAATGAATGCGTGGAGGTTCTTTCGAGGGGGAATAACATCACTCAAAGGCTCTTCATATGCTTGATCAGTAGTAAGGGAAGTTGATGCAGCCATAGCCTGTTCGAATACTAAGGTATTGGGATGTTCGACGAGTTAATGCAAATGATCACCAAATGGATGACGGTTGTGTTTCCAGAATTTGGACTCCATACACGTTCTAGAGGCGCGGGAAAACTGTAATCCACTAATATCACCAAGTATTGGGTATATTAGTGCGGGGGGTAATGTTGGCTACATATTTTGTAAAAGCCAGTTACAGTTCGACACGTGGCAGAGTAAGGGTAATAAAGGAAGGTTATTCAAGCCTTTAATCCTGATCGTACACGTGGCAATAAATATTGGTCCTCACATGATCTGGGTAACATTAGATCAATAACGGGATGCAAGATGACATATCTTCAACGGTTACTCATATTCAAATTCAAGTACAAGAGGGAAGCTCAACTGCCAGTAATGGCGTAATGGAGCTACTTGTAAGGAAGCATGATCAGCGATCATGGAGGAGCAGTTCGACGGTTCGAAGTGCAGTTCGAAGGTCATCACTGACGAGTATAAATAGCAGGGCAGCCCCCAGAAAAAAAGGAGGGACTCAGATCATACAAATCAGTCATTTATTTCATATATTTTCTTTTCCAGTCTTTTACATTTCCAGTCTTTAAATACCTGTTCTTTAAATACCTGCACTTTAAATACCCGCACTGCACTTCGATTCATAGGAGTAGCTTCAAGTAGATTCAAGTAAATTGCTGTTGTAAACCTCTCTGAGGCTGAGTTCGGACCATTGTAAGTGTTCATTTTTATGAAATACTTCAATTGTTCTTCATATTACTGTTATTTCTATTAACTTCTCCTAAGTCAAGCCACCAGTAAAAGTCCTCTTCATTGAGGCTGAAAAGAACTAAAACACAATCGTCTGATAATTGGTTGGCAATCACAATTTCTGTAAGGACTGATTGATCCTTGCTGGCACGCTCACATTCACAAAAATACCCTTCGAAAAGCCAAAAAGCCAACAGAAACCCTTTTAAAAACATCATTTTACACCCATCAAATTCCGCCATACATCCTTCCTTTTTATTGAAAAAAATAATAATAATAATAAATAAAAATTTCTAAACATGAAAGGGTTCAGTTCATGAAGATTTCAAGAAATCAATCAATGTGACCAAGTTCTCTACCATAATACACCATTTTCTTGATTTAAAAAAATGTAATTGACAGAATCAAATGAGTCAAAGTTGAAGAACTAGCACAAACATTCAAAAATGACAAAAACACAATCGTATAAAAACATATACATACATAGATATGTGTGACTGCGTTCGCAGGTTGGAGAAAAGAAAATAAATAGGTATTAGGGTTTTATTTTGAGGAATTTCAGAGTCACCTGAGAGAAGGAGACGATGATGATGATGGTATTGTATTGTCGTCGGTCTGTGTTTCTTCACTGTCGCTTCACCAACCTGAATGCGATGTCAAATGTATATTATATTTTGAATGTCCATGAAACAGAGTTGAGTTTTGGTTTGTATAAGTAGGGAAATGCTCTGGTGTGATCGTAGAGAAAAGTTAGGGATCATGAAATTTTTTTTATGTAAATAATCATAAAATATTTATGATCCTTGGATTATCTTGATCAGTGTGTGGTGCTTTATTCTAAGTGTAATCCAAGGGTCACAAAACTTTCATGATTATTTTTATGAAACATTTTTCATAATACCTAGCATTGCTGGTGATCGTAATACCATAAAATTATGTACTGTAAATTTTTTCGAATTTATTTAACACTCTGTTTGGATGAGCGAAAAAAGAAATGCTGTGGTTTCTCACTTAAGTCAGAAAATAAAATAAAAAAATTTGATTATAGTTTTTCATTATTATATTTGGAGGAAATTGTTTGGATAAAATAAATAAGACAAAAGAAAAAAATATATATTTTATTTTATTTTATCAAAATAATTTTTCATATTAATAAGTTATATTTTTTTGCATAAGGATAATTTTGGTATTTTAGAAAACTTTCATTAAAACTAAGGAAAATGCTATAGCCCCAAATTTTCTACCAAACAAATGACTAAATATCTCATATGAATGTGAGATCTACAATTTATTTAGTAAAAAATTTAGTATCCTTAGCATTACCCTAAAACTAATTTCTTTTTCAGCAAATATTATTATTTTTGGTGAGGAACAAAACATAAATTTGGTGAGAATTTTTTTACTATCACTCATTATTTCTCACATACTTAACCATCTAAACAAATAAATAAATTTTTTACTCTTAACATTTCTTTCTTTTCTCACAAAACCCCTTCATTAACAAAATGTAAGTACTTTTACAAAAATAAATAAGTAAAAAACAAGTGCGCCTAATCCTATAAATTTTTTGGTAAATTACAAACACATCTCCTGAGATCTACTTAAATTACAAATTATCCTTTGTGGTTCTAGAAATTACATTATATCCTATAAAGTTTCTAATTTCAAAACAAATAGGTCTTTTTATTAATAAATCATCAAATTAAGTAACAATTTTTAATAATGTTAAAATTTTATTTTCATTAATTATTCAAATAATTTTATTATTGTATAGGTGAACAGTTAGAAATCTCATTTTTTTAATTAATTCTATTAAATAAAAAATTATGACATAAAGATATTTGTAATTTTTCAAATTATAGAAATAATTCGTATTTTAAACAAACCTTGAGAGATATATTTGTAATTTACCTAAAAAAAATTTCAACTAAAAAACATTTATGTTTAATAACTTGAAAATTAAACTAATTTTGTAGTGAATTGCGTACCGATAATTTTCGGTAGGGAAATGATAGAGAGCTCTAAATATAGAGCTCTAATTTGAGCTCTAATGATGTGTCAAAGTAAAAAAAAAAAAATAAATAAACAAACAAAACAAGGCACAAACATCACATCAAAGTGGGACCCACCTTCCCGTTAGAGCTATTAGAGCTCTTATATTAGAGCTCTAAAGCATTTTTGTTTTCGGTATATGAATGTATGAGTCATCAGAGTTTAAGGTGGTGCATAAAGATTTGTGTCGGACACGTGTTCGGCGTTACTGCTCTACAACGCCACGTATCATGGGGCCTCCTCTAGAATAATCTTGGTCTCCTAACCCACAAACAAATCCCCCAATAAACTTAAAGATTTCATTAGGTATGTAATCATCAATTTTGATTTTCTTTTTTATTTAATTTTGTACAATTTTAATTATCAATATTTAAATTACATTAATTTAGTGGTCCTGTAGCACTGTGAGATTTTAAATTTGATTTTTAAGAGTTTAATATTTTTTTATAGTGGTTGATTTATTTCTTTTCTATTATGAAAGTCGTATATGATTAGCTGTAGTTATTGTTGGGCTCAACTTCGTTGATTAGTTCTTAGATTTTGTTGATTTTCTAATTATTGTAAATTTGTGAAAACTCACGTTATGCACAATATGTGAAAAAATTAATAAAATATGTTTACGTGAAATAATATAAATAGTTAGATTTTTGTATGTAAATTAAAAATATATACATATATTATAACTTACAATTTAAGTTTTACAATTTTATCACAATTTATGTATTAATTTTTAATTTGTCACAATTTCAATACTGTAACTTTAACCTCTTGTTAAAGTTATAAATTTGGGTGAGTTGAACCCAAACAACTCGAGTTAAGCCTGTAAATTTGTAAAGATTGTGCAACATAATTTTTAATTTGGTAAGAACCTATGTAAAATTCAAAAATTCGAATAAATTTAAATGGACTTAGATAGAAATACCAAATAACCTAACCAAGCGAAACAAAATTGTATATATAAATATATAAAATTATTTGCTAATTTATTTTTTTCATAATAAATAATACTAACTAAAATTTTAATATTAATGAACAAAAGTAAATACACTTTTTAAAAAGGGATCATCGAATAAGTTGATATTAAAAAAATTATATTTTATAATGGCATAAAATAATTTAAATATGATTTTTCAAAAATTATTTTTAATTTAAAAATAATATTAAATATTTAAATATAATAAAATTAAATTTCTACAAAACAAAAGTATATGTATAAAAAATAAAAAATAAAAAGTAGAAAATTTGGAATGGTATTCTCATTTGATTTGAAAATAATTATAGATGGCCAATAAATTATCACCTATAATCTTTATTTTTTAAAATAAAAAATGATATTTCACAAACCATCACTTTTATTAGGAAAATAACATTTATTTCAATTTGTTTTAGCAAAACTCACTTTTTAGCAATTTGAGCCAAAAAAATTTCATTTTTTATTTTAGTTTGTTTAATTGACAGCTAAGATTTAAAAAAAAAAAAAATTTTAACAGGATCTACCATTTTTCTCAAGTGCTAAAAAAGTTTAAATGAATAATAAGAAAAAAATTTGAGACCCACAAAAAAATATCCACAATTGTATCCACAATGATGTGGTATCATATGTGTCAACTCTTGATTTGTTATATACTCAATGACATGGGGCTCAACTCCCTTATCATATCATTGTGGGTGAAAATGTGGGGCTATAACATTGTAGAAACAATTAATTGTCACATGTAACTCTTTTCTTTTCCTTTTTTTTATTATACAAAAAAAATAAGTTTCACAAGCTATCATTTTTAATAGAAAAAAAAATGTTTATTTCTATTTGATTTTAGCAAAAGTCACTTCTTAACTATTTAAGCCAAAAAAATTATTTTTTTATTTTAATTTATTTAATTGACAATTAAGATAAAAAATAATAATAGAATCCATTATGTTTGACAATTGTTAAAAAGGTCATTCATTTTCTTAATGTTTTTGTATTTTGTCAAAAAGAATATATACATTAAAAAAAAAATTATTGTTTGAAGTCCTTATAATTTAGAAGGATATAAATTTTTTTTATAAAATTTAAAGGGCAAACTTCACTTTCCCCCTATAGTTTGGGCCATGTGCGGATTACCCCCCTAACATTCGAATATCACCACAGAACCCCCTTGTGGTTGGTGGATTAAAACGCACCGTTTACTTTTCTATCCAAGTTAATGGGCAATGTAATTCAAACGCCCATACAGAGAGTAAGTTACATTTTAAGACCAAAATACCCCTAGAACATCTTTAAATTTGCAAAGGCATGCCATGGGTCTTCCTCATTCTCTCTCTAAAATTACAACCCAAAACAAAAATCTAAATTAATTTAAACAACATAATTTCTATCAAAAATTAATGTGTATATATATATATATATGTATATATATAATCTGTAGCTATATATGTATATATTCAAAGTACGCACATAAGCAACAAAAATCAACAACGATTTCAAGTCCACACTTTCTGCACATAACCCAAATCAACAAACCTCCACAATCAAATTCACAAGGCTACATCTAATTCAACATAAACAAACTAAGGCCCGTTTGGTTTTAATTTTCGAAGCTAGCATCAATTACATCATTAGATTTGCAGTTTTTTTTTTTTTTTTTTCTTGAGCTGATTCTTAAATTGAAGATCAAACCTCATAAATATATAACAATGAATATATACATATATATACTTCATAAAAACTATATATTTTTTTTATATTTCTTTTCATATAGTTTTATCTTAAGCGTCTTAACAGATTTTAGGAATATATATACCTATATATATAGATTATATATATGCAATTTGCAGGTTTATATATATATGTGTGTGTTTGTGTGTGTGTGTGTGTTAGAGTTGGTAGCATGAAGCTAAATCAAGTGTTTTATTGCATGGAAGTGGAAATTTGTTGAATGGGTATGGAGGAAGAAGAAGAAGAGAGAGAGAGAGAGAAGGGTATAACTGTCAATTTACAACTTTTGTTAACAAAAGTTAATGTGCGTTTTAGTCCACCAACCACAAGGGAGTTATGTGGTGATATTCGAATGTCAAGAGATAATCCGTACATGGCCCAAACTATAGGTGGTAAAGTGAAGTTTGCCTAAATTTAAAACCAAAAATGACAAAAACTAAAAATATAAACTTTTAATAGTGATTAATAATTTGAATACATGTATTTAATAACATATTAGATGTAATAACCCCAAAATGCGTATAAGGAATTATCTTTGTTTACCTATGGGTTAATGTGCTTCAATTTAATTATATCTGTTCGAATTGAAGAATTATCTGTTGAGTTACGACTTTAAAACTGAAATTGACGACCTTTATAGGTTCAGAAATCAGAATTGAGTATATAGATATGTTAATGGGAATTTTTAGAGCTATTTGGGAAAATTAATTAGAAATTTATTTCGTCAGATTCGTTAAGGTATGTTTACGTGGTTAACTTTGCACTGCAAATTGAAGGCCTTAGAGGCTTCAGAAACCAGAACAGAGTACATATTTATGATGAGCATAATTTTTAGAGTCATTTGGGAAGTTTAATTGAAATTTAATTTTGTACGATTCGTAAGGGTGCGTTTGGCTATTCCTATGCATGATAAGTATATATATATATATATATATGAGTGAACTCAACATTTGAGCCAAAAATATCTAAGGGAGAGGGAAAGAAAAATCTGGAGAGAGCAAGAGAGAAGCAAGAGAAGAAGAGAAAACTTGAGAATGAAGAAGAAAGATGGGAAAATTGATGAAATTAAAGTAGAATTTAAGAGATTGGCTCAAGGTATGTGTAATCAACTTAACCTCTTGAGATTGACCTATTATTTGTTTAAATTTATGATCTAAGATGAAGAGTAAACACCTAATTGAGTTGGGGTTGAGAAATATAAGTTTAAATGGGATCTCTTCATGGAATTGAACTTTGATTCTATAAATTTGCTTGATTTAAGAGTCAATTTCCTTACATTTGCTTATCTTGAAGTTGATTATGAGATGTTGAACCTTAATCTTGAGGGTTTGTATGGTTAATCATATATGAGATGAAAATCTACATGAGTTTAGAAGAGGAAGTTTTGGGAAAAGTTTGATAAAGAACTAAATAAATACTTTGATCTTTCTTGCTTAAAGATTCATGGTATTTTTGGTATTTTGATTTGGAAAACAACCATAATCTCATGTTTTCTATTAATTTTACATGTTTTTCAATGATTTAAGTTGAAACCTAGCATAGAAAATGAGAGAACAAGTGGTAGAACCAACTGGTGTTTTCGGACAGCAATTTTTGCCTAGAGCCGCACGTGCGGTGGGGCTTCCCGCATGTGCGGGAGCCTTCTTCCAGCAACATTTTTTATTCTGAAATAAAAGCACGTGCCCCCGCACGTGTCTTGGATTTCCCACACGTGCAGATTTGGTCCCACACCTGCGACACTTCTCCGTTTTAGCTCAACTTCAAATAAGCATATCTCTCACCCAGACTCCGTTTTAAGTGATTCTTGAGCCTAAATCCAAACCCCGAAAGTCTAGTTTCCATTGGTGGTGGTATCACTCCCAAATTCTAAGTACACAAATAGATATGTCCAAATTAGTGACGATTGTTCACTTTTTGTCTACCGGTTTTATACCATTTCTTCTTCTAAACCATTTTCCTTTCGATTCCTCCTAGTTTCTTAGACACGGATTATGACCTATTGAGGACTAATGAGTTTAGAACCACAAAGACTAATTGATTAAAGAACAAAAAGGAGATTGGCTATATTCTCATATTATGTTATGTGCATTGTGTTTGTAGGTCAACGAGGACATCGTCCCATTGTTACTAAAAGCCCAGCACTATGAGTAATAATATAGTAAAGATATGTCATTCATTATCTATTTTGTTAATGTGTGACATGATTCTCTAAATGTCGTATTTTGTTAAAATACACAAGTTTCCAAAAAAAGTAAAATGAGTCATGAATAAGAACTGTGAATTGTTTATAATATAAAATGGTGGGCCCAAGGCCATTCTGTTTATCTGTTCCGCTTATGCTATGGCATGGTATGAATTGTTCGGTCTTTAAGACCTAAACATTTTGGTATGGAACAAAGTGTTGTACAGAACTAAGTGCTACAGTGTGAGTCACCTCTAGAGTCCGTACGAGACACCTCTTGCGTCCATACATGCATGAATTGGGCCCAAGGGGAGGTGGAGACATGTTGATATTCCATCTACTCCATGATCAGAAACGATGATACGATATGATACGTTTAGACTGAAGGTCGTTTTGACATATGATTGGGCCCGAGGCCGTTTTGTTATACATGGACCCGAGGTCATTCAGAACATATGATATGAATACAAAGGTTTTGACATCGTTATATCACTCATGTTATGATGTGTTATTTTATCTGCATGAATGGATGTCTTATTTTAAAATGTGTTTCTAATCTTTGGTCTAAGTGGGCGTACCACGTACCACGTAAAATGTTTTGTAATAGTTCCATTATGTGTTCCACTTGAAAGGGTATGGTTTATGATACGATAAATGGCTGTTTTGAAAAGATTTATGATACGTTTCTAAATTGTGGAATATGTAATTCTAATGTTAAGGACATCATTCATTAACCTCTTTACTTTAGTATTACTCACTGGGCGTTAGCTCACCCCTTTTATTTTATATATGTAGGTGAGCCATCGGGGATCAACACTAAGTTGTATCGAGGTCCGCCTCTTTGTCAAACCAACCAGGTTTCGCCTCTGCGTTGAGGCCTTAACTTTTGTATTGGGAATTATGTAATTTATTGAGTCTTATGTGAGTGTGTGTGTGAGATCGGTATAATTCTGTGATTATTGTATATATGGAAGCGTATTTAATTGCTTAAGTTAATCTAAATCTTCATGTATGCACAAGCTCAATGGGCATTTTATTTATGTTGGTATTTGCTTCCGCTTAAGGCTCCGTATTTGAATACATATTATTATGAATTTTGTTTGAGGCCTAATCACAGGCTTGTCACAGACCAAACTTTTAGAGGCGGGTTTGGGTCGTGACATTATATTTACACTAATAATATTATGAAACATTATTATGACACATATGAATATTTATCTCATTCTAATTGTAGTAACATAATTTTAAAAAGAATTTAAATTTAAAATTTTATTTTATAGTTTAATAAAAGTTGCATAAATTAAGGAATAAATATTGATCTTATTTTGGTAACATAATTTAAGGAAGAATCTAAATTTAAAATTAATTTATAAACTAATCATATTATGACACATATTAACAAAAATAAAAAAAAATCAAAAATAAAAAATAAAAAAAATAAAAGAATTGCAACTTTAAGCTTTAATAAGATGACAATGTTTTTCAATTATAATAACATGTAGTTTTTGTATGAAATTTTGAAACTCTCATAATATCTCTTCTTAAAAACATTTTTTTTTGTAAAATATATAAATAATCTCAACGTCACTATTATTATTCCTAAATACAAAAATTATGAGCTAATTATGATAATTTTAAATTTGTATTTAAAACTTATAAATCATGAGATAGATCATTATAATTTTAAATTTATATTGTGCCAATTTTAAATTTAAATTAATAGATTGTTTTTCATATTTAATGACCTTTAAATTTGAATTTTGAAATGGATTAGTATACTTTTCATTTTTTTTAGATTTATATTCTTTCCATTTGAAAGTTATAAATTAAGGGATATTAATTTTTATTTATTTATTTATTTTAGCTTGAATAAGAGTTAGTCAATAGAAGATTTTTTAATTTTTAAAATCAAAAAATTATGAAATTTAAATTGGGAATTTGGAACTCCCGCAAGGTTTGTGGGTTAGAAATCTCATTTTCCTTACATAATATATAGATAGATAGACTAGTGATATGTTTGATGATAAAAATATAAGTATTTCTCATAATATAATTATTTTCCTATCTATTGACATATATATATATATATAACTTATTTTAATTTGATCTCAATATTTAAATTATATCACTTTGATCCCCAATATATAAAAAGTATTTCAATTTGATTACAACCAAATTTTGTCGATGAACATTATACAGATAAAAATGTTCTAGAAACTAAAGTTGTAATTTTTTTTTAAGTATATAAAAGTTCTAGATCATAAATTGTTGGGTGAATTACATTAACCGTGCCTATAATTTAAGACTTGTGTAACTTTGATCAATGACCTTTCAATTGTGATATATTTGATCATGAATTTTGAATCTCGTTCCAAATAAAGGCAATTGAAGGCATTGTTACTCCATTTGAAGGCAAAGTCGCCATACAACTTATTTTGTATTGGTTAACATATATGTTGTTTGAAATATAATGCTTTTTTTTTTTTTTGATGAATAATTTTGGAACTTGTTTTGTTATAAAGTTCTGTTTGGTTTGGTTTTCAGAATCTATTTTCAGAAAAAATTTCTAAGAAACTAAAAATTAAATTGGTGAAAAAAAATTTAAAACACATCATTTTTATCTTTTTGGAGGTAGAAATAATTTTTTTAAATAATTTTTTTATATTTATTTTCATTACATTAGTTTTTATTTTTTTTTTAAAGTTAAACATGTCTACAACTTTGATATTATTATTAAACCAATCCATTAAATCAAAAAATTCCAAATTAAAAACATTTTATATATTAAACATATCGATTATACATTAAAAGCTTAATAACTATCCAAAAATATCTATTAATAACAAATACGAACATATATTACGTGATAACCATTTAAAAATATCAATAAAAAAATAACCCATTATATGATTATCATCCAAACACATACTAAAAATTAATTTTGGTAAAAACAAATAAAATAAATAAAAATGTAAAAGATTTATCATTTTTATATAATTTTATATTTGGTGAGTAGAAATAATTTTTTTAAATTTAAAAATAATTTTTTGACATTTATTTTTATCAAACTAACGACTTGGGCAAATTTCATTTTACCCCCTATGGTTTGAACCATGTGCGGATTATCCCTCTAACGTTCGAATATCACTACATAACCCCCCTGTGATTAATAGAGTAATGTGTACAATTAGCTATTCCCTCCATTCTAACAGGCCGTACATGACACACGCCTAATAAGCAAATGAGCATAAAAGTATGATTTTTCTTCCGAATTGAATGACTAAAATGCCCTCATCTTCATCATCAATTTCTAAAACCTACCATCATCTTTATCATCAATATCCAGATATTTATTTTTCAAAACACGACACATCTCTCTCTCAATTTCACATCTTCTTCCTCCAAATCAAGACCAAGAACAATGAATAAAAATTATAGTACTTTGGAAAATAAAAACCCCCCAAAAACCCAAAACAAAAACCTAAATTAATTTAAACAATATAATTTCTATCAAAAATTAATATATATATATATATATGTATACATATAATCTGTAGCTATATGTATGTATATATATAATCTTCATCATTTTACATGTATATATATTGTAGCTACATATATGTATATATATAATCTTCTTTGACTTTGTCTTAGACGTTTATTGTGCTTCGTTAATGATGATGCACACCAAAAGCATCATCAGCCCAATACAATTTAACATTTTAGCCAATCTGAGCACAAACCTACCTAGAAAAAAAAAAAGAAAAAAAACAAAAAGCAAACTTTTTTTTTAAAAACCCAAATCAAAAGAGAATCAAAAACCCATTTTCACAAATTCCAAGACTCCATTCTCTGAATGAATATCATTAAAAATCACAAATCAGAAAATAAATTTCTCAGCCAAATCCACCGGGAACAGTAAGAGAGAGAATAAGAAAAAAAAACTTCTTAGATCTACAGGTTTTTTTTTCTTGAGCCCATTCTTTCTGGTATGAACTGAATGAATATGTTCGCCATTGATTCTGATGTCAACCAGTGATCCTTCTCTCTCTTGCTCTTCTCAAATGCACACTTGGTGAATGATAAATGTTAAACAAAAGTTATATATAAGGGCAAAATAGTCTTTTTACTTGATGTTAACGGTGTTAACTGTGAACATTACTCCATTAACCCAGGGGGGTTATGCGGTGATATTCAAACGTCAGGAGGGTAATCCACAAATGGCCCAAACCATAGGGGGATAAAGTGAAGTTTGCCCTAACGCCTTTACCCTTGAAATAGAGCAACAATGCTTTCAGTTGTCCTTATTTGAAACGTAATTCAAAATTCAATGTCAAATGTATCACAATTGAAAGAAGGACTAAAGTGATACAAGTCCTAAACTACAAGGATTGTTAGTATAATTCACCTTAAATTGTTTTTAGTAATTCAATTACTTTTTTAGAAATATAAAAAAAAAAAAATTCACACAAAATAAAAACAATAGTTGTTTTAGAATTTTGGAATTTTTTTTTTAATTTTATTAAGCACCCATGAAAATATTTTGTATTAATTTAAGGACAACTAAAATATATTTATTAGGGTGATTCTATTTACATATCACGTAAAGACTCAGTACACACCACATATATTTTGAATTTTTTGACTTTTCCTCAATACACCCCATTAATTCTTGTATAATACCAAAATAACCCTGTCATCTTCCCAAACTTTTAAACCCTAACCCTAACCATCGTCGACCACCATTGCCGCTCCTCCCCAGTTTCTTCCCCTTCTCGTCGCTGCTTCCTCCTCTCTAACCTCCATTATCTTGCTTCACAACCCCTTTTCGTCTTCAATGCCTCTTACCACCACTGCCGATGCAACCCCTTCCTCTTCAATTGTGATCATTAGATCGCGATCTCTTTCCCATCTTTGATCTCTCTCTCTTTCTCCCCTCTCCATCTCTCTCAATTGCGATCATGATCTCCTCCCATCGCTGCTCACTCTTCAACCTTCGTCTTCTTCCTTTCAATTTCACTAGACATTAAAACCCTAGAAAAAAGAGAAGAAGGCTGGGCAAGGGGTGTGGTAGAAGAGAAGGAGGATGGAAGACAATTATTAAAGGAAAAAGGGTAGGTTGGGGTGGCGCCGGTGCCGGTGCCGATGCCAATGTCGATATGGCACTGGTATTGGATTATGGCTGGTGTATGTATTGAGAGATGGTGGTTGCTGTGTAGAGTTTGTCCAAAAGAGTAATTTAATTAAGGGATAAATTTGTAAATAAAAAAAATAGAAAATTATGTGGACTGATAGATGGGAAATTATATTTCCATACACCAAGTTTCCTTGCTCCACACACTTAATGAATTTTTTCAGAATCACAATTTTTTCTTTTAACAAAATTACCATCTCACCCATCACCATCTCACCCACACATCTCACAATTTCTCAATACACATCTCACCCACCACCATCTCACCAGCCACTTCACCGTCGGCCATCGCCTCCCATGCCCAAACCTCATCCTCAGAGTTGTGACCATACATCTAAATATTTAAATTGATCCTCTGTACATATGTTTCTAAATATTCAAATTCTCAATGTTTATGAATTTGTAAATGCACATTTCCATATTTTTCTAGAATGATCACGATCTGTATACCACTGCAATTTATCTAATTCTGCATTCTAGATGGACTATATAAACACTTCACATCCAAAATTTATTGGTGGAAGTAAAGCTGTCGAAGAAGCATTGCATCAGATCAAGTCCAGCAGGGTAGCTGCACCTATTCCTAGGCCAAAAGTCTGTGTATAAGGTGTTGTTGATAACTGTAAGTTTTGTAAATACTGCACTTGCACCTGCTGTTTGAATTGCGTCATCTTCTTCCTACTACAAATTTAAATTGGGTGCATTTTGTCTGTTAGAATGTGGATCTGGAAAAGGCACCAACATCTGAATGTTCATATGTTCTATTGGCTGAGAGGCTTGGAAGGGGTAGTGGTTGATGTCGTCGTTGCTGCTGTTGCCGGTAGCTGGTGTAGTTAGGGTTAAGGTTTTTGGCGTGAAAAATGATGGAATGAGAGGATGTGCATAGAGAATGTGAGGGTATGTTTGGAATATGAAGTGTGTAGACTGAGATAAAGAAGTAAAAATCAAATTACTAAATGTGTGAATTGAGAAAAGATGTACATATAAACAATTTGGTGTGTGGATATAGAATTTCCCCTGATAAATTGAGTGGTGTATAAATAGTATTTCCCTATTTGCCAATTTAAGGATACTAATTTTTTTGAGACAAAACTACCCTTAGTCTATTTTCATTATTCCACTACTTCTAACAGACACACCACTGCCACTTCTGGCTGCCTTCTCCGGTTACTAGCGACAACTTTCTAATAACTACCACCAATCCATTTTTCAACTACTTTCCAATGAAGTGAAATTTCGGTAACTTAGCATAGTAAAATTCTCTAGCAACTCTTTGACAAGATAAAATTTTGCTTTTCTAAGTTTATGAAATTTTATTATTTTCAAAGCTTCAAAAATTTTCATTTAACAGCAAAAAATATAGTGTAATTTCATTTCCTAAAAGATGTAACAAAATTAGCAGTGTGTTGAAATTTTAATCAAATAAACTCTTGCAGTAAAATTTCTGTAAATGAAATTCCATTATGCACTGTTAATGTGTAATTTCACTATCATGATGAAATTTCATTGGGCGACAACGAAATCGAACTATTTTGAACAAAAAGATAAATAGAACAAGAATAGAAAGAAATAGAGAGGAAGATATAGGGAGAACAAAAATTAAATGATGCAACAAAATTTACTGTGATTGTGAATGATGAGTTGGTTTAGATCTGGACTGTAGTTGCGAATAACGGTGACTCATTTTAGTCTAGAGGGTTGTTGTGAATGACGCTAATGGTTGATCGGAGCCTAAATGTTGTACATTTGGCTCACTAAAATACATTTTATTAGTCCATAAATTTGTATTATTTTGTAATGAGAGAGAGAGAGAGAGAGAGAGAGAGAGAGAGAAGTGTGAGACAATTTCACATGGTGTTAAGCCACATTATTAAGGGTGGAATTGAGGGGACAAAGTTCAGGGATATAGCACCACTCATAAAATAAGTAGTTGCATTTTACACACATTTTTCATTTCTTTTTCCAAAATTTTAATCAAACACAACCTTAGATTCTACACTTTCCATTACATCACTTTTAACCATACAAAAAAAAAAGTGAGCATTATTTTTATCTTCAACAACACAATTCGCCTAGGTATATTTCACAATAGCCACATTATGAAATTTTTGTAAATATTTCAATAGCCACATTTTCCTTTTACAATAGCCACATTTTAAAAAAAAAAGGCCTTTTTAAAATTTTTGTAAATATAAATTTAAAAATGATGTAATAACCACATTATTTTTCGCCACAAGGGCCTTTTTTTAAGCTATTGTAACAAATTGTAATAAATTGTAATAAATAATTATTCGCCTAGGGTGAAATAATTTTTTTATTACAATTCACTTTTAATAATTACAATTCGCCTAGGTATATTTATCGTACAATTGTACTAGAGCTAAAATAATTTATCCAACTTGTAATGCCCCAAAATAAATAACAATAACCCACATCATGATATTTAATGGAAAAGCAAAAACTTACATAATATTAACTTTTCATTGATTCTCTTTTATTGTAGAAAAGATGGCATATGCATGTATACATTCTTAAATCCTAGATTCTGAATTTATAGCATATGACATGTAATAATCACATGAAGCAAAAGAGAGTACAAATAAGTTAATTCCTTAATGACTACATCTTTCCAAATCGATGCCTGGGAACAATAAAATGAGTTAAACTCCATACATATAAAGCCCAAGGCTTATACAACAAGTATTTACACAAAAGAACAAAAAGAAACTCTCGGCTCCAAAGTCCAGCAAGCTACTTCCTTGGTAGAGGCATATCATTAGCACTTAAAATTTATTTTCCACATAGGGTGAGCTAAAACCCAGTAGAGATACTTGAACACAATGTATAAAACTTAACAAAGTCATATGATGAATGCATATGCATGCCATTTACCAAAACATTATGCTATCTCTTTCAAAACAATGCAATGCTTTAGTGATATATCAATTCATAAAACATTACTTTTTAAATAAGAAAACAGGGTGAGGATACAAAACACTGGGAATCTTTAGGTATGTGTTTGCTAGTAGGCTATACAGGCACTACCAAAGTCATTTTACCGGTACTAACCAGAAGGATCGGCACCTAATTATGCGGTTTCTAGACTTTTACCAAGGACACACAGGCCAACATAATAAAACCACAACTACACCCCTTAGCTAGATTCACTATGGTATTCACCATTTTTTTCTTAAAAATAATACATTTTCAACGTAAGGATCTGAAATAGATGTTCAATGAAAAATGTATGAGTAAATGATTTTCATTTAACCTATTCCTTGTGTAATTTCTACAACAATCAAAGCTATCCTCCATCGATAGCCCAAAATATATATCTCTATACAATAGATAAATTTCTAAAAACAATTCTAATTTCATAATCTCAAAATGAGAGTGATAATACACATCCAACTCCACTCTTATCATCAACAGATACATTTATTTTATCTTTTCAAAACTAGCATCTTTCCCGTTTATACATAGGTCAAACGTTAATAATTTCCAATAAAACTTCTTTTACTTTCAAAAACCTATTTTTAGGAGAAACTCTCAATATTTCAACACAACTCAACAATATACTCATTTTTACAACCTTCTTAAGAACCCATTTGAAAACCTCTCTTTTACACTTCAAAAACCAAACCCTTAACTCTCAAATCACAATACTTTACAAGAAGCACATAACGAAACTAAGAATCAAACAAAAAGGTTAAAGAAATCCCTACCTCAAGAGTAGAAGAAGAAGAAAGCAAGACCCAACTCTAGACAAAGTCAAAAATGGAAGTTTCATCGATTAAAATGTTCACCTTTACGAGCTCTTCACTTTACTCCAAAGTACTAGGGCAGCAAGATTAACAGTTTTGGGTGTATTTGAGTATTTAGGTAAGAACTAGAGAGAGAAAGAGTGAAGAAATTAGGTTTTGGGGTGTTTTAGAGAGAGAGAAAAAGTACAAAGTGACAGAAAAGACTTTTTCTCGATCTAATATACGCACAGACCGCTAGAGTGACCAAACCATCACTCGAGCATTAGACACAAGAAAGTGATGCTGCTCGAGCGACTAAAACATGGCTCAAGCGCACAATGACCCCTTTCTAGAAGTTTTACAGACTGTAGAATATTGCTCGAGCGAACATGAAGAAAAACATACATGAACTTCTTTGAAAAATGAACTAATAACATGTTTATAACACAACCAACAACTCCAAACAGCCAAACTCAACAACAACAAGACAAGAAGGAGTATAGACATCGATAAAGAGTATCGGATAACGGATCCAAGAACATGAAATGGTTGGGTCTAATCCAAGCCGTTATAATCTTTCACCCTTAAGAAATTTCGTCCCCGAAATTTAAATCAAAATAATAATCACCGTAATCTAATCCCAATGACGGTCTATACTAGTAGCAATGATAAAACAATGTCATCCAACACAAAGTATTACAATTCGAATCTCCAAAACACTTATAATGTTTACATATTACAACATAATGAAATTTTAATACAAAACTCAAATACCAACAAACAGGTCTGGATACTTTTCACGGACTTCAACCTCATGTTTCCAAGTCACCTTCTCGACTCCATGGTGTCGCTATAACACCTTAACCAATGGGATATTCTTGCCCCTCAAGACTTGATCTCGAGTATCTAACACCTGAACTAAGCTCTCTTCATATGAGGCATCCTCATCTACTTCTAACTCGGTCCAAGCCAACACGTGTGAAGGATTAGGCTCGTATTTCCAAAGCATACAAATATAAAACTCATCATAAATCCCGAAAGTTGGGGTGGCAAGGCCAAACTGTAAGCTACGTCCCCAATCTGCTTTAGAATTTCAAAGGGCCCAATGAACTTAGGAGACAACTTCTCACTCTTCCCAAATCTCATCAAACCCCTCCTCGATGAGATCTTAAGAAACACATAATTCCCTACCTCAAAAGACAAGGGTCTCCTCATTCGGTCGGCATAGCTCTTCTAACAACTCTGAGCCAAAACCAACCTCTTACGGATAAGTGCAACCTTCTATGTCGTTTCCTGGACTAATTCAAGACCTAACATTGGTGCGTCACCCACCTCCACCCAACACACAGAAGATTTACACGATTGCCATATAGAGCCTCAAAAGGTGCCATACTGATACTTGTCTAAAAACTATTATTATAGGCAAATTCTACCAAAGGAAAATGCCTCTCACACGACCCCTTAAAATCAAGAATATAAGCCCGAAGATTGTCTTCAAAAATCTGAATAGTGCGCTCGGACTGTCCGTTAGTCTGAGGATGATAAGCAGTACTAAAAGTCAACTTAGTGCCTAAGGCACCCTGTAGGCTATGCCACAATCGAGCCATAAAACACAAATCCCTATCTGAGGCGATTGTCATTGTAGACACTCCATTTTTGACCGTCCTCAAGACTTGGTTGTGCTTGCAAGTACATTCAACAACTAGTTTGATTGCTCGTCGAGTACTCGACTTTCACGGCGGAACGTCACAGGTTTGAGCTTTCCAAACCCTGTATCCTTTCTGCCTTTTTTTTAGACCATGTATTGGCCCTTCCATCTTGTTTTTCTTAGTGCATTGCTGGCCCCATTTTGGCCCTGCCGGCCATGCCTTTGTTACTGCCGGCCATTGATGAAGCCTGCCGGCCATCAATGAGCCACTGCCGGCCACCACTAATGGCCGGCAGAACCCTTGTCTCAGTAGGTTTCACGCCAGATCTTTTGAGCCAGCTGGTTTTCACTCATCTCTCCTCCATACACGTGTATGGAGGGATGAGCCCCTTTCCAAGCTTGTTTAACAAGCTTTGCATTGTTTTTCTTCTATATAAGGAGAGGCTCTCCCTCCTTACCAGAGGTCAGCCATTTTTTAGAGAAGTTGTATCTCTCTCTCTCTCTCTCTCTCTCTATATTTCTCATTCTCTCTCTCTATATTGCATAGAGTAGTGCTCTAAAGTCCATTTTTCTTGCACTTTTGCACTACAACACATAGAGGTACACCACCATCTTTGAGCTGAGGTTCTTGGGAGTGTTACTTGAGCTCTGAAACTTGGTTTTTAGCCTCAGAGTTTGCAGTTTTCGAAGTTAAACTTCAAGGGTGAGTATATTCCCCTTTTTAGCATTTATTTGTACCTCACTTTGGCCATCCTGTAGATGCGCCCGAACGTCCCGGGAAAATCCTGTTTTGTTCATTGGGCTCACTACAGCTCGGACTCAAATGTCACGGTTCTTAATCTGATCTCGCAAAGTGCAATGCGAGATTGATAAATCACCAAAGTGTCCAAATCTGGCAAATCGTTTTGAAAAATTGATTTTTAGAAAGAAGTGCCAAACATGGACTGCTTTGCCAGATACAGAGTCGCCACCTAAATATTTTATTTTGGGAGAATTTAGGAAACCCTGACTCGTACCTAAGGCCACGTGTCCGTCATCACCAAAGTTGCGTCGGTTCGGGAACTTGGGTACGATTGGAGAAGGTCATGCAATGAGCACCTCCGCTCGCCCGATCAAAGATCGGCCTTTACTAAACATAATATCTTATTTTTGAAAACACATGCGTTCTTATTCTGGTTTATTAGCCTAGAATTACTACGTGATGTGCACAGAAAAACAAGTATAGACTAGATCGCCTAATTTGGAACAAAGCATTGCATATCCGCTTGTTTGGAAAATGATTTGAAGTTTGCTACTCGCAAGTAGGCTAAAATACAGATTTCAATGAATTGTCCCAATTCAAGTAATCTAACCTTCACCCATAGGCATTCAGGCAGTTATATCACATAAGCAGTTAGCCTTATGGCAAGTATGCTATCATGGCAGTCACTCACACACATGCAAGGATGCTAAAGCATAAACACTCACCGAGTACTCTAAGCCAAAACAGAAACTAGTTAGTAATCAATGCATGATCCTAGTTTATGTTAAGATGGCTAATGCAACACATGCGAAATACAACTAAGATAGGCTCGGCTATTCTAAGATGGCATATGAGATGCTACAGATAACATGTATTCAACTCAGAATTGAAATACAATGCAGTTAGTATGATGCGCCGAGCCCGGTGCATGCAAGACAAATGAATGAATGCAAACATGCGAAGCATAAGGATGCTAATTGAAACATGCCCTAAAACTAACCATCGTAAGCTGGTAAATAAAAGGGAGAAAGACGTGGGGTTAGAAGACATGCATCACACACACGCACACTTATTACAAAATTCGCCCTCTCGACGGAGGGTCCGAATAAATAATACAACACCAACTAGCTAATCTAAGCTAATCTAATTAAGCTAGTTATTACACAACCAAAATGAATAATAAATTACAGCTAATTATTACACAACTCTAATTAATTAACAAACTAACTAAGTAAGCAACCAAACTAGCATGCAAACTATATGAATGTGGACTACCTCAGCTCTGCCTTGAATGATAAAGGATGCATGCGTACTCGAGTCGCCTTGTCGGGAAATCCATCGCGATGCCCCAATTTGCCTTTGTTTGCAATTGATCTCAGAAACTTCCACAAAGCTCCAGAAGGCTGAAACTCTACCCTGGGAATCTGTAGAAAGGCTGCCGACTAGCTTATGGGCATGGGAGACCACCTTCCGACCACCTTTTGTGGGAGAAACCAAAAGGGGTGGTCGGCTTGCCAGAAAAGCTGGTCGGCGGACCAGTTTCCGCCTCTGGTTTCTGGTTTTCTGCAACAAGAAGCAAGAGAGAGGCATGGCAAGGTATTTTCAACATATGTGTGCACGACCACTCTCCCCATCATTGTACAAGCTCAAGGGAGTATACATCTTGATCCTCGGGCCACCAATCACGCATCTCGATGCATGATAGCCGAGGAGCCAAATTGCACAACTTAATATAGAATGAATGCACATACAAGCACCTAAAGCCAAAAACTCCGTCATGGATAGTCAAGAGTGTCGGCGACCGGGAATCGAGGCACGTTTCGTCACTTTGAGTATGAAACATCCCTCGTTTCCTGTGTTCGGACTAACTCCTATTCCGAACATAATGCAACAAACAATGGCATGCACAATGCGACTTTAAGCATGCAACCTAAATGCTATGCAACTAAGTGATGCAAACATGCAAAGGATGACATGCAAACATGCAACTAGCATACGCAATGCTATGAACTAACAATGGCATACTCAATGCATGTGGTACTTAACATAAGCAATGCACCTAAGAACTAACATGCACAATGAGATGAACAAGGCATGTGCAATGCAATGATCAATCATGCGACAATGTGGCATACTCAATGCTATGGAATACAATGGCATAGTCAACGCAAAAATGGACTTAAACCAAAATGAGTGGGCCTCAGCCACACCCAAATTAGTGGTCAACATGATGAAAACAAGACTCCAAAACCCATGCTAGCATACACAATGCAAGGACCTAAGTCCAAGGGCATAAAATGCAACTCTACAAATGCATTGAAAGGATGAAATATGGCATACAATGACACATGTTCCAACTCTGAAATGACATACAAAATGGCTCCGAATCATGCAAACAACTCACACAATGCATGTTGGATGACTCAAACATCGAAACTAGTGAAGTGTATTACACTGTAGGCATGCAAGGCAATGCTCAAATGGCCAAACCAATTCCAAACAGTCCCTATGCAGGCCAAAATAGGAGCAAAAGTGAACTAAGATGATGGCTCGAAAGGCACAAAAATGAAGCTCATGCAATGGCTCACAAATAGGGCATACAAGCACAACTCTCAAACACATTGAAGGAGTGATGAACATGAGAATATGGAAACCTTATATGCTCTGAAATATCATGTTCAATGATGCTAAAACATGCAAACACCTCGAGTTAAGCATGCAAGGGGATTCAAAACTCAAGGCTAAGCAAGGCTATTACATTACAACCATACATGGCAAACATCATTCGACCAAGGGACCTCAAAACAGAGCTAAGGCAGCCCAAAATATGAACAAAATCAGTTTGGAGCAAGGCCAAAATATGCTAGCATAGAGGGTCAAAACAACATGCATTATAAGCCAATGAACCATGATTTACACTACAAGCATGTGAAGCATATGAGAGGCTACCAAACCAGCCAAAAACAGAATCATGGCATGCCAAATGATGGCCAAAAACCCACTGAAACATAACCAATACATGCAAAAATGAGGTGCTACTTTGATAGGCTATGCAAGGGATTGTTCTACACATGCAAGAGGCAAAAAAAAAGGTGACCAAACCAGCCATAGACAGAGTCTAGGGAGGTCCTAAAAGTCACTAAAAAGGGCCTAAACCAAGGCTAGGAAGTGTGGAAATATGGGCTCCTTTGAAAGGCCAAAAATGCCAACAAACAAGGCCAAAAGAGAGAGGGTCTCCCCTCTCTGATTTAGGCCCTCAAAACTACATGCCAACCACTGAAAATCCGCTGGATTTCAGTGGCTGAAAGGCCAAGAAAAGATCAATAGAAAGGCCTCACGGTATGGCACAAAACAAGGCTAAATAGAGCATGCAAGAGGGTGAATGACCCCCAACACCAAAAGAGCCTTAAACAAACATGAAAATCACTTAAATATGAACCTTTTTTTAGTTGACAACAAATCTCAAATAAGCATGTAAATGAAGCTAAGAGAAGGATCAAAATTATGCTTAAAAGAGGGAAAAGTGATTACCCTTGAAGCTCAGTAAAACCAGCCAACTTTGGGACCAAAACCCAGCTCCTTAACCTCTAGAAACAACCTCCAAGAACCTCAAATCAATGGTGGAAGTGTATGGCTATGAGGTGTAGTGTAAAAGGGTCAAGAACAATACACTTTTGGAGCCAAAATGTAGAGATATAGAGAGAGATATATATTTTTGCCTTAGAGAGAAATCTGAACCTGTGCAAAGGAAGAGAAGGGCCTCTCTTATAGAGATACAAGGCCAAAGCTTCTTCAAGAAGCTAAAAAACAAGGCTCAAGATCCTCCATACACGTGTATGAAGGATACAGTCTGTGCCTTCCAGCTGGCATAGTTGGCACACACTCAAACAGACAAAACAGGAGGGAGCTGGCCGACCAGAAAGGGTGGTCGGCCGACCACTTCCCTTGGTCGGCCGACCAGGGCAAGTGGTCTCCCAAAACAAAGGGTGGTCGGTGGCCCCATTTGGTGGTCTCCACTTTGAGAGCAAGCTAGTGGTGTGATGGGAGACCAGTAATTATAGCCCAAAGATCAGGGAGACTAGTTTCCCACCAAGAAAACCGGCTGGTGGGGGAAAAGTGGTCTCCAAGGATAAAAGGTGGTCTCCTACCCTTGTACCACTTTCCAAATAAGGAAAACAAGGTCCATGCCAAAAATGAACCAAGACGGATGCGAAACGAGAGTTCGGGGGGCAAAACACGCCGCTGGGTGCCTCAAAAACTGGCTGTTGAGCACCGAAAGTGGCGTACGGCCACAAAAGTGGTCTCCCAGACCACAGTGCCCCTCTAGATAGAGGAAACAAAGTGTGTTCCAAAAACCGTGCCAAACGGAGAATGTTAAGCGGTCCCGAACCGAGGCGCGCGGCCGACGGCTCCAAAAATCGGAAACTAGTCTCCAAACGGGAACAGTGGCCTACGACCACGAAAAGTAGTCTATGACCACTGAGAGATGGTCTACAAGACCTCTCTCTCCCTTTGGGAAGAGAAAACAAGACTAAGTCCGCAGACCGAGTCAAAGCACAAAGGGTCCCGAGATCCGGAGATGAGGCTCTCGGCCAAGAACTTCGAAACCTCGAAGCGAGCACAACATGTAGCATCACCGAGCGCTCAATCGATGGCGTCTGAGTCTTAAGGTCGGTCAAAAATGGGGTGTCTACACATCCTTGCAAATTTTTTTAGACCTTACTTTCAACCAAAAAAAGTTCTGTTTTTGCATGCTTTAGACCTTTATTTAAGGTCACTTTTTTGTTGGGGGTGGTTTAACCCCTCTTAGGCCTTGTTAGGCCTTGTTTTGAGCCATCCCTTTAGGCTCTTGTTGAAGCCTTTGCATGACCTTTCCACCACTGAAATCCAGAGGATTTTCAGTGGTGGGAAGGTGGTTTTGGTGTCCTAAATAGGAGAGGGTCATCTCCTCTCCTTTGTGTCTTGTTTACTTACTTTGAATGCCTCATGTGTGAGCACCTTTGGTAAGTTTATGTTGGCCATATCTTAGCTTGTACTTGGGCTTATTTTAGTATGGCATGCCACTATTTTTACTTGGTTTTTTCACTTCATGCATGGTTAATACACTTGTAGTGTAAATCTCTTAAACTAGCTTTGTATGCTTCATGAAGTAGCATGTCATTATAGCTGGGTTTGAGTCCATTTCAGCATGTTTTTGGTGATGTTTTGCCATGTCATGACTCTGCTTTGGTTTGGTTTGGTTGCCCCTTGCATGCTCCATGCACTTGTAGAGCATTTCCATGAATTAGCCTAATGTGCTTCATGCTTTAAAATGTCATTTTAGCATGCTTTTGGCTTAACTTCAAGAAGACTTTGTTCATGTTTTAGCACATTTAAGGTCTGATTTGTGTTGATTTGGTCATGCATGACTTGCTTTGTATAGTCATAGTGCAAGCTAGCTTGTTAGCTTGTTAGCTTTATGCATTGAGCCCACTAGCATGTGTCACTCGGCCTATTTCAATGATTTGGCATCACTTGTTATGTTATTCCAGTCCATGTAATGTGGTCATACACTTGCATTTGACATGCTTTCAATGCATTGGGGGGGTTGGTGTTTTATGCCTCATGAATGGATCATTGTGCATGCCTCTATGCTTAGGTCTTTGGGATGCCATCTCAGTGGGTTTTGGGGCTTGTTTTATCATGCCATAACTCTATTTTCTGTTGGTTAAGTCATGTAATGTTTGGTTGTAATAGGTGTAGTGCAATCCCCCTTGTTGGCCTTATTTACACCATGCTTTATGCTTTCCATTTTGACTTATTTTGGCCTTGGTCTATGCATGTTTTAGATTCATTTTGGCATGATCTAGGACTTTTTTGGTTGTCCTTGGCCCTTTAGGGTTTGATTCATGTGGCCTTGGCTTGAGTCCCTTTGCTAGTTTCGTGCTTTGAACATCCTAGCATGCTATGCTTACATTGTTTAGTGGGTTTGGCATCCATTTACATGATATTTCAAAGTTTACCTCATTGCCATCTTATCATGATTATCACTCTTTGCTCATGTTTGAGAGTTGTGTCTTTATGCTTTAATTCTTGGGCTAATGCATTGTGCATGCATACCTTGCTTTTGTGCCCTCATTCCAACACTTTTGGCCACTGATTTGGGCATATCTGAGGTCTGTCCGTTTCGGTTTAAGTCCATTGAGCATGGTTGATTACATGTTGTTTGCATGCTTGCATTACATCGCATTGTCTATGCCTTATACTTCGCATTGTGTATGCTTAGATTACATTGCATTGAGCATGCCATCATTTGCATTGTGTATACTTAGTTGTTACATGCATTAGCATTGTGCATGCCATTAGCCTTATTAGGTTGTTCATATTGCATTACATGTTTGCATGCTTGAGTCGCATTGTGTATGCCATGCTTGTATTACATTGTTGTTTGGATTAAGTCTTAAATCTGAGCACGAGAAATGAGGGACGTTTCATACTTCAAGTGATGAAACGTGTCTCAATTCTCGGTCCCCAACGCTCTTGACGATGCATGATAGAGTTTTAGGCTTTATATGTTTATTTGTGCATTCATTTTACATTGAATTGCACAAGTTGGATCTTTGGCCATCATGCATCGGGATGTGTGATTGATGGTCTTGGATCCGACTATGCCTCTCCCTTGATGTTTTGAGGTGATATGGGGTGGCATAGTGCGTACATACCCTTGGGAGACCCTCCATTTTCTCTATTTTGTGCTCTGCTGCAGCTTGGTGTCACAGCACATCAGTGGCCGGCAGTGCCTTGCAGATGGCCGGCAGTCCTTCATTCTTGGCCGGCAGTTCCCACTCTTGGTCAGCAGGGCGGTCGACAGTGGCTCCCCATGGCCGGCAGGCCACTAGTGTATTCCCCAGACTGGTTTTAGTAAGGTTCAGCAGGAATTCCTTGAGAACACCCTACAGACAGAGCCTCTAAAGAGCAACCAGAGAGCTTTTCGGGGCAGCAACCGAGCATGCATCCTCTTCTCCCCCAACCAGAGCTGGAACAGCATTGTTTACTGTTTTCCTTACTTGCTAATTAGCATTTGGTTTTGTAATTTAATTAGCTAATTCGTTGATTAATTGAGTTTTGTAATAATTAGTTGTAGCTAGTTATTCATTCGGTTGTGTAATAATTAATCAGCTTGTTAGTTAGTTAATTAGTTGGTCTGTATTATTCATTCGGACCCTCCATCGAGAAGGCGAATTTTGCAATAAGTGTGCGTGCGTGTGTGCATGTCTTCCAACCCCACGTCTTTCTCCCTTTTTACTGACCGCTTACGATGGTTAGTTTTAGGGCATATTTTGTTTAGCATACCTTATGCTTGCATGCGTGCATCCATTCATCTGTCTTGCATGCTCCGGGCTCGGCGCATCATACAAACTGCATTTTATTTCAATACCAAGGTTAATACATGATTATCAAGTCGCATTTCACATGACATTCTAGAATAGCCGAGCCTACTTTAGATGCATTTTCGCATGTGTTGCATTAGTCATCTTAACATAAACTAGGATCATGCATTGATTTCTAACTAGTTCTTTGTTTTGGCTCGGAGTACACTGTGAGTGTTTACGCTTTAGCATATTGCATGTGTGTTATTGATTGCCATGTATAGCATGCTTGCCATGAGGCTAACTGCTTAGTTGATATAACTGCCTGAATGTCTTTGAGTGAAGGTTGGATTGCTTGAATTGGAACAATTCATTAAAATCCTCGATTTAGCCTACTTGTGAGTAGCAAACTTCAAACCATTTTAAAAACAAACGGATATGCAATGTTTTGTTCCAACTTAGGCGATCTAGTCTATACTTGTTTGCTGTGTGCATCACATAGTAATTCTAGGTTTTAATAACCGGAATAAGAACACACGTGTTTTCAAAAACAAGATATCATGTTAGTAGTGGTCGATCTTTGATCGGGCGAGCGGGGGTGCTCATTGCATGACCTTCCCCAATTGTACCCAAGTTCCCGAGCCGAGGCAACTTTGGTGATGACGGACACGTGGCCTTAGGCACGAGTCAGGGTTTCCTAAATTCTCCTAAAATAAAATATTTAGGTGGCGACTCTGTATCTAGCAAAGCAGTCCATGTTTGGCACTTCTTTACAAAAATCAGTTTTCCAAAATGATTTGCCGGATTTGGACTCTTTGGTGATTTATCGGTCTTGCATTGCACTTTGCGAGATTAGATTCAGAACTGTGACATTGAGTCCGAACTGTAGCAGTAAGCTCGGAACAAAACGAGATTCGCGCCCCCCTCGCAAGCGCGGATGTCGGAGAGTTCCCGGGAGCGCGTCTATAGTCATCGGGAACCTCTAAAGTCGCACTATATCTCTAACATATAGATCTGCAAAGTAGTCTACCGAGTCACTTGTGCACATAGGTATAAAGTGTGTAGATTTGGTTAATCGGTCGACTACTACCTATATGTCATCATTATCCCGTTGAGTTCTCAGAAGACCCACAACAGAATCTATCGTAAAATGCTCCCACTTTCACTTGGCTATAGGTAAGGGTTGTAACAAACCCTCTGGTCATTGATGCTTGGCCTTCACTGGTTCACAAGTAAGGCACCTCGAAACGAATAAGGCTACATTTCTCTTCATCCCCTTCTACCAAAACTGACGACTAAAGTCATGATACATTTTCGTGCCTTGTGAGTGTACAGCAAGGCGTGAATGGTGGAACTCTTGGAGTACATCCTCTCTATATGATTCTGGCACAAAAAGGTGGTCTAGATATGTCACACTCTAGTCTGAATGGACATTCATGGCCTTCTCTACCTTTCCACTAAATATCTTCCCTCAAATAGCTTCTACTTCTTGATCACTCTATTGTGCCTCTATAACCTGATTAATCAAGGTAAGTTGGGCAACTGCGGCAAATAAAGTGGCTAACTCAATAGACTTGCCAAGGTGCAAGTCAAACTCGCTGATAGAACCTAACATCTTCCACTCCCGAATGGCAATACTTGTTATTCTGCTCATGGATTTTCTACTCAAAGTGTCAGCCACTACATTGGCTTTCCTCGGATGATAATGCAACTCAAAATCATAATCCTCCATAAACTCCATCCATCTCCTCTACCTTAAATTCAAGTCCTTCTGTGAGAGTAGATATTTCAGATTCTTGTGATCGGAAAACATCTCAAATCTCTCCCTGTATAGGTAATGCCTCTAGATTTTTAAGACAAAAATCATTGTCGCTAGCTCTAAGTCGTGCGTAGGATAATTTCTCTCATGTGTTTTCAATTGCCATGAACCATAGGCTACCACTTTCCCTTTATGCATCAATACATAACATAAACCTTCCTAAGACGTGTCACAATAAACTAAATAACTTAAATCCCTCTCTGGAATAATCAAAACTGGAGCAATGGTGAGTCTAACCTTAAGCTCTTGGAATGACTTTTTGCAAGTCTCACTCAATCTAGTCAATGGTGAGGCCAATCTAGATAAATCTTTCACAAACATTGGTAGTACCTGGCTAAGCCTAAAAAACTCCAGATTTCAAAGGCGTTCTTAGGTTGTTCCCAATCTTACACTACGTCTATCTTAGATGAATCTACTTTCACCCCTTCCTCAGACACCACATGGCCTAGGAACTTAATTTCGTTGAGCCAAAACTCACACTTCCCAAATCTAACATGCAAATGGTGTGCTCTAAGCAGCTCAAGTACAACCTGTAACTGTCATGACCCAAACCCGCCCATATAGGTTTAGCGCCGTAACCGGCCAATAATCCATGATTACCAAATGCTTGCTTAACAATAATGACAATAACACAATCATGGGGTTGGCGAAAGCCAAAAAATAATAGAAAATGACGTCCAATGAGCTGTAAGGACTTAAATGAACAAAATAAATTTTACATATTTGTGATTACACAAAAACTTAAGTCCATAACATACATGTGTACAAAACAAAACACAATCTAGGAAATTAAATCCCATTGTCAAAAAGAGTTAACAAAACTCAATAAACATTCTTATCTCTTAAATACAATGTCAAAAGGGTGAATCTGAATCACCCAATAAGCCCTGACATGGAAATGTTCGGAACCTCACAATGAGGCACAGCAGTTAGCTTGACAAAAACAGGTTTCGGGTCGATGCCGCTAACTCTAATATGGTGCTTGATCACCTACATACATATAATAAACAATGAGCTAGAGCCCAGTGAATAACAACTGTGTAAAGGGGTTATGAATGATGTGCTTACGATAATTGAAACAATTAATTCATCAATAGATCAATTTCTAAATCAATGTGTCATAACATATCAATTATATCGATTCATAATAGTCATACGTGGTATATCCAATAGCAGGAAAATTGATAGGTCTTAAAGACCGAACAATCATTTGATGGCCATCAATGCAATAACAATAGTTCCAAGAATTGGAACTGACAGAGATCTCTGTAACAATAACAATAACAATATGCTATGAATGCCACGAGTACAGTTTAGAAAATAGGACAATCATTCATCCGTAAACATTATCATTACAGTAAAACAATACATTTTTATTAATCAGAAAATAATTATAATGGAACATAGCTTTACAACTGTGTTACTCACAGTGGGCTCCTCAAAATACATGCTAAAGTTGCATTACAATGCGGCGTCCGAGCTAAACAAATAAATTCAAGCACAATAATTCAATTACATTCATATCCTTAGCCAACTCTATTTGATTCGGTTGTTTACTTATTCAATTTCCATTCGTCTTTACTCGTTCGGTTTTAACTTTTTATTCGTTCATTCCAATGCACTCATGAGATGCAAATGCACAAAAAAACACACTTTAAAACTATGCAAATGAAGGCCTGGAAGGTAGAAAAATGATGCAAAAACAAAATCCAAGCCTGAACAAAACCGCACGTGTGGGATGCCAAAACCGCATGTGCAGGATGCCTAATCCGCATGTGCGGATCACAGCAAATTTTGTGCCCTGTCTTCCGAAATTCTGTTTCATGTGTGAATCTCAAAGTTTGTAATTTCAACCTCATTTCCATGCATTTCACTCCCTAAAACTCATATAAACATGCTAGAATTCAGGCCTTCAACATCAAATAGGAATCAATCTTGAAATCAACTCCCAAATCTTCCAATTTGAAGAAAGATTAAAACTTCAATGAAATTACAAAACGTAAATCATTTGCTGTGAAGCTTCAATTGTAAAACCCATGAAGAAATCTTTTGGCAACTTTAGAAATTCATGAGACTCATGCAATAAATTATGTATAAAACAATAATATCATGTATATAAACAAGATCAAGCCATGCATGTTGAGTTTTGAGAATTAAATCATCTAATTTCTCTTCTTCTTTTCTTTTTTTTTTTTAAATTTATGATTATATACTCTCAACTTCAATTTCTCTCCATGAATTCTTAATTACTCATGAATTTCCCCTTCATTTTTGAAAACCATGCAAGAAAATAAATATATGATCATGAAATTCAAGAAAACATGCTATGCATGGTGAATTTTAGAGTTAATTTCCTTCAATTCTTGCCATGTGTGCTTATATATGCTTTCTAGGGTCAAATACAACACAACACATCCTCATTCAACTTCAATTCCATGCGATCATGGGTGTATCAACCCTATTTCAAGAAATTAGAAGAAGATTCTTACCTTAGATGGCTAATTTGGAGAAGTTTTGCTTGATTTTCCTTCAATTTTTTTTTTAAATTCTTTTTCTCCCTCTATTCCTTATTTTCTTTCTCGAGCACTCTCTTTTCCTCTCCAGATTTTCTTTTCTTTCATTCTCTTTCTTCTTGTTGAGTCCAAGGGGCTCATATTCATATATATATATATAATATTTAATTAAATAAAATTAATTCGTTATGAAGCAGATTTTTATGAAACTTCATATGAAGTCATAAAAATCATGCTGATTATAATTATGTATTCTGTTTTGATTTCTGAAGCCTCTAAGGCCTTTAATTTGCCGTGTAAAGTTGCAAACACACCTTAATGAATTAGACGAAATAAATTTTCAATTAACCTTCCCAATTGGGTGTGAAAATGTCAATTAGCCTATTCATATTCCTTATTTCAATTTCTGAACCCACCAAGGCTATTAATTTCAGTTTTAAAGTTGTACCCTAACAGATAATTCTCCAATTTGGACAGATATGCACAAATTGAACTAGGAACTTTGCATAATCAATCATTAACACATAATTAATTAAAAAAAATAGATAAATGGAATACAAATTTTGCAGTGGTTACAGTAAGTGTTCATCATGTTCCTCCTCGGAGGGTGAGTAGACTAAGATGTCGTCGACAAAGACAACCACAAATTGATCTAAGAACTCACAAAAGACTCGATTCATTAAGTCTATAAACAAAATCGGTGCATTGGTTAGCTCAAAATGCATCAATAAGAACTCATAATGGCTATACCGCATACAAAATGCCATTTTTTGAATATTATTATCTTTCACCCTTAACTAGTGATATCCCGATCTCAAATCAATCTTTGAAAAGCAACATGACCCCTTTAGCTGTTTAAACAGATCATCTATTGACAATAATGGGTATTTGTGCTTAACAGTTACCTGGTTTAACTTTTAGTAATTGACGCACAGTGGTAACGTGTCATCTTTCTACTTTGCAAAGAGAGCCAGTGCTCCTCAAGGTGAGGTACTAGGGTGGATGAGGCCCTTATCTAAAAAATCTAGGAGTTGCATTTTTAACTCACACAACTCGGCTGGCGTAAACGTATATAGTGCCATGAAAATCAAAGCCCTGCTTGGCGCTAAGTCGATAGAGAACTCAATCTCTCTATGGGGTGGTAAATCTATGAGATCCTTTGGAAAGACATTAGGATATTCTCGAACTAATCTTGGCAAATCACCCTAAACTATACTACCCTCATCAGCTACTGAGATGGCAAAAAGAAAACTCAACTCTCATCGACCCTTAAGGTCATACAATGAAGGAATAAGACTATCGCCTCAGTCACACATAAAGTAAAAGCACTCTCCTGATGGTGTACATACCGACACCCTCCTACGATGGAAATCTATCAAAGCTTGGTAATAAGTCAACCAATCTATATTTAGAATTACGTTAAAAGCATGCATATCAAGAACGACAAAGTCAAAAGAGAGTCGACGATCTACGACCTCAATCTCATAGGAGTGGCATACTCGAACCAATGCCACTCTACCTTGAATAGGTGTCTCGACAAACAGAGGAGACTCCAATTGATCAAACTCCAACCCCAAAGTAGATGCAAAAGAAGATGATATGATGGAATGAGATGTACCAATATCAATCAACACATTAACAATAGAGTTGAACAATAAGAAATTACCTTTTCATAACAAAAGGTGCTAGCAACTGATCTGGCATAGTGACAACATACATATGCCATAAAGGCCTCTGATCCACCTGCTCACTCCTCGGAGCATAGGCCTGATATACGGATTGAGCCGAAGTCGCTCCCTGATTGGCCTTTGAGGTTTGTGCTGACTATGCTGGCTGATAGTTCTGTGTCTGTCTCAAACCAGACACACCAGATGTGCCACCAGACTAAGAGCAAAACCTTCTTAAGTGCCCCGACTGCCCACACTGATAACAGATAAGCAGTTGTCCTCTTCCTTGGCTCTAACTTTGAGAATAAGTCAAGAACAGTGTAGACTGTTGCCCTCCTCCTCTCTACGGGCAAACTAATGACTTGTGGCCCTAACTGACCACACTTGAAATAGGTAAACCTACACTGGTTACCTCTCCCCGAAGCCGAACTCGGCATGGGAAAGGTAGATCTAGACTGCGTAGCTTAGGACTGCTGTAGAGTGGAACCCCTTTGCTGTTTGTTGTCTTTCGCATCACCCTGAACATCCTGACTCCTTTGCCTAGAGCCCCTCATCTGCTCTTTCTCTGCTTAGATTACAGTCACTAAGTGGCCATTGACTCCACGAGATGGCCGAAATCCCTAATCATAGACCCGACCACCTTAAAAAGAAGCTCAAACTTTAACCTTGTCTTGAACTCGATGCAATGACGTTCCTCCATCACCACAAGTTCCAATGCAACCCTTGAAAGACTGGTAAAAGCCGTCTTAAACTTGGCCATTGGTGTATTTAACTGTTTGAGCTTCACAAAATTGTTCCCTCAACTTCTCCCTAACTGTGGGTGGCAAAAACTTGTCCTGAAAGGCGTTAATAAAATCATCCCAAGTCACGCCAATACGTCTCGCATACTTTTACCACTAACCTGCATCGCCTTTAAGTTGAAAACATGCCAAGGTCACCATCAAACCATTAGCAAGCATTTCGAACGTCTTTACCATCTGCTCAAGCCGCTCGTCGGTCTTTAGTGGCTTTTTTGGATCCCTGACAAACTCATCCGAATTCGACCAAAAGAATTTCCTTTTCAAAAAGGATGACCTTGTCTCTGCAACATAGGCTTGGACTTGATTCTCAGCCCTGAGAATGTCTCCTGCTGCCTAGGCCTGCTATGTCTACCAGCACCACGTCTGCGTCCTGTCATTCTAATAAAGGTAACATAATAATTTAGTACATGTATAAATGTGCCGAAACTAATTCACTCACGTCCTAATACAACAGACAAAAAATAATTCATTCCACATAGGCACTGAGTCACATAGCCACAAACGAATTTCTTTTCTAGATAATAATCGTTTCGTGACATTACTAGAGTTCTAATTAGATTTAGCGGTGATGAAATGCTCTTCTAACAGGACTTCTAGAAACTCGTAGACATAATCCATATCTTAGAAACAAAATCTCATACTCATTTAATCACATAAACATGTTATTACATAGCATACTAGGCCTACTTCTAATATTATCTAGCGAGAGAAACCCATTGTGGTAAAAATCATGTCACACGATCCCAAAGTATTCAAACCCAGTAGCTCTAATACCAAGTTGTAATGCCCCAAAATAAATAACAACAACCCACATCATGATATTCAATGGAAAATTAGAAACTTACATAATATTAACCTTTCATTGATTCTCTTTTACCGTAAAAAAGATAACATATACATGTATACATTCATAAATCCTAGATCATGAATCTATAGCATATGACATATAATAATCACATGAAGCAAAAGAAAGTACAAATAAGTTAATGCCTTAATGGCTACATCTTTCCAAGTCAATAATTGGGAATAATAAAATGAGTTAAACTGCAGACATATAAAACCCAAGGCTTGTACAACAAGTATTTACACAAAAAAACAAAAAGAAGCTCTAAGCTCTAAGATCTTCCCAAGCTACTTCGTTGGTGGAGGCATATCATCAGTACTTGAAAGTTGTTTTCCACATAAGGTGAACTAAAACCCAGTAGAGATACTTGAACACAACATATGAAGCTTAACAAAGTCATATGATGAATGCATATGCATGCTATTTACCAAAACATTATACTACGTCTTTCAAAACAATACAATGCTTCAGTGATGTATCAATTCATAAAACAATACCTTTTAAATTAGAAAACAGGACACTGGATACAAAACAATGGAAATCTCTAGGTACGTGTCTGTCAATAGGCTACACAAGCACTACCAAAACCATTTTACTGGTATTAACTAGAGGGAGCGCCACCTAACCACATGGGTTTCTAGACTTTCACCAAGGACACATAGGTCAACATAATAAAACCACAACAACACCCCTAACAAATTTCACCACAGTATTCACCAACTTTTCTTAAAACAATACATTTTCAATGTAAGGATCTAAAACAGGTGTTCAATGCAAAATGTATGAGTAAATGGTTTTCATTTAACCTATTTCTCATGTAATTTCTATAACAATCAAAGCTATCCTCCATCGATAGTCCAAAACAGATATCTCCATAAAAACAGATAAATTTCCAACAGTAATTATAATTTCATAATCTCAAAATAGGAGTGATAATACATATTTTATTGGAAATTATTAGTGTTTGACCTATGAATAAAAGGAAAAGATGTTGGGCTTTGAAAAGATAAAATAAATCTATCTGTTGATGATAAGAGTGGTTCAAAAACCCATTTTTGGGAGAAATTCCCAATATTTCAGCACAGCTCAATAATATACTCATTCTCACAGCCTTTCTCAAGAACCCATTTGAAAACCCCTCTTTTACATTTCAAAAACCAAACCCTAAATCAAACCCTCAACTCTCAAATCACAATACTTTAAAATGAGCACATAACGAAGCTAAGAATCATACAAGAAGGTTGAAGAAGTCCATACCTCAAGAGTAGGAGAAGAAGAAAACAAGACCTAACTCTTGACGGAGTCAAAAACGAAAGTTTCACCGATTAAAATGTTCACCTTTACGAGCTCTTTACTTTACTCCAAAGTATAAGGGCGGCGAGATCAATAGTTTTAGGTGTATTTGAGTATTTAGGTAGGAACTAGAGAGAGAGAGAGAGTGACAGAAAAGACTTTTCCCCGATCTGATATACACACAAATCACTCAAGCGACCAAATCACTGCTCAAGTGTCAGACACAAGAAAGTGACACTGCTCGAGTGACCAAAACACGGCTCGAGCACAGAATAACTCCCTCCTAGAAGTTTTGCAGACTACAAAAAGCCGCTTGAGCAAAGAAATGACCGCTCGAATGAAAATCACCCTACTTGTAGTAGTTTTGCTAACTTCCAAAAGTTCTGAGAGAACCCAAAGACCGCTCGGGCGAAGAAAAGACCGCACGAGCAAACCTGAAGAAAAACATACATGAACCCCTTTGAAAAATGAACTACCAACTTGTTCACAACACAACCAACAACTCCAAACAACCAAACTCAACAACAACAAGACAAGAAGGAGTATAAACATCGATAAAGAGTATCGAATATCGGATCCAAGAACATGAAAGGGTCGGGTCTAACCCAAGCCGTTATGCAACCCAGATGAATTATCCAACTCTAATGATTGATGAATAATTTTTCTTTTAAGTATGTAATTTTGTAACTTTTTTTTACTTTGAGGTAGAGTATAGTTAGTGGCGACTCCAAGAATTTAGGAGGATGGAGTCACTAAAAAAACTAAAGTTCCATAAATTTTATGAGAAAAGAAAATTAAATTAATTAAAATTTGAACTTCTTCAACTTCAAGTAAAATAACTCTGATAAAATACTATTATCTTAACAAAACAAAAAAATACATAAATTTTTACAATTGCATTCAATGAGGTACCATTTTTTAGAATTGTTGCATAATAATCTCATTGTTAATAGTGTTAACACCTATTGAAATCCATATAGTTTTTTCACTTTTTAACTCCTAAATCCTTTCAATATGTAAGTGTATGAATCTTCCGAAGAAAAAAAATAAAAACAATTGATACCTTAACCGTAAGAGAGAGAGAGAGAAAAAAAGAGAAAGGAAAGCAACAAATGGGTTGTTATTATTACTTTGTTTGGATCAATTGGTGATTAAGTAAAACTTTTACCACTAAAAAAAAATAAAAAATTCAAAGGTTTTGGCAAATTGACGGGGGAATGGACCCAATCAGTGCAATAGTAGCGTCGTTCTTGAGTATGATGTAAACGCGTCGTTCTTGAGTATAATGTAAACGATTAGTAGATTTATAGCCGTCAATTTAATTGGTATGTACTTGATTTATAGTGATGTAATTTTTTTGCCATCTATTTGATGATATAAATTTATAATATTTCATTTTATTTTTAAAAGTTATTATTTACATTCTATCATTTTTGTTTCCGCTGTATACTTAAGTTAGTTGGGAAAAAAAAGTCAAACCCAAGTACAGGCCCAAGTTGGAACCCCAATTACTTCTCAGTATGGGCTTGGAGGTTTTTAAAAATGGATCTACCGGACTCAATCTGATTGGATGGATCAGGTCGGGCCAAGCTATTTTTACAACCCTAATGCTCTACATCAGCCTTTTGCTCTATTTTCTATCTTCCTTTTTTTTCACTTTGTTTAATACTTCCTTTTACCTTGACGGAGAAAATATGTCAAATAAAAATTTAATCAAAATAACAAAGTTTGATTGATATTTAATTAGTGTATTATGGGTTGTATAGAATAAAATTGAACCACATATTAATAAGAGAAAGAGTAAACTTTTGATAAAATTCTAAATATAATATTATGGTTCAGGAAAGAAGTGGGTCGTTGACAATGAGAATTCAACAATGTACTACATCTGTTTGATTGAATTTTTAAAATTTATTATTAATTTGATAAAATAAATATTAAACAAATATTTTGAATTTTTAAAAATTATTTTTACTCTATAAAAGAAAAAAAAAATCATATAAAAATAAGGAATGTTGTTAATTTTTTGTTTTATTTTATCAAGCTAGATTTTAAAATTTTAACAAATTTTATTTTCTTTTTTTCTTTGAAATCCTAATCATTTGCCGAAATGGCCGGCCACATAACCCATTATGGGCTATTTTGGCACTAAAGAATTAATTATTTAATTTCTTTTTATAAAAATGTGTAAAAAAATAATGACAAGAATTAATTTTTTAATAGTGACTTTTTGATTGGTAAATCAAAAAATCATTATAAAAAAGTCAATTATCTTTTCTATTTTGTTTTTCATATCTTTTCATATTAAAAAAATGGGAGAATTATATACAGGTGGAATAAGAGGAAAAAAATTACTACCACATGGAGGGATGCAAATGACATTTGCACTACCATAACTTTTTATTTGCACCCCACCACAGACACACTTGCACTCCCATGTGTTTGTAATCTTTTTCCCTTCTCCCACCTATTTCCCTCAAAAAAAAAAAATTCAAAAAAATAAGTAAAACAATTTGGTCGAAAACAACCCTGTTTGTTGTTGTTGGTGCTAAAATTTAGAAATTTTTCGTCGACAGATTGTTGTCATAGCGAGATTGGTTAATGCGGTTGACATGGTATAAGGATGATGTGGCAAGATTAGTTAATATGGCTAACATAAGGATGTGTTGAAGATAGAGGGATAAGGAAGATGGCGGCAAAAAATCAAGGAAGCAGTTCCTAGAATGTTGGGATAGATATGCAAAAAGGCAGAGAATTAAGGAAGATCAGAACCAAAAGCTAGAAGCCAAGTATAAAAGAGAGCTGGGTGCAAAGAAAATGGGCAACACACCATCAATCACATTCGTGAAGAATTATTTAGGAGTAGTTTTAAATTAGCCATTTTAGGAGTAGATTAAATTATTTTTCAATCCCCACTTCTCTTCTCTCTGTCAATAGCTGTATTTTTTCATTTTTTTTGTTCTTATTTAAGTTCTTATAATTAGTAACAAGTGACAATTTAATTGAATAAATACATATTCTATTCTATTATGTTCTATTCCATTTCTTCTCCATTTAATTACCTCTAAGGAAGTCCTTAATCTGTTTAAGGTATAGAACTCAACCACAAAGTCTGATCTTTTTGTGTTTATTTAAAATTTGTTCAAGCCTGTCGATCAGTCACTGTTAATTGGTCCTAAACTAAATTTTTGATAACATAAATTGGCATGCCTGGTGAGACTATTCTAACTTGGAGTAATGGTGAAGAAAAAAGATGAAAAAACTGAGACTACTAACACCAGCAAAAAGGTTGTTGATGAGTCAGGCCTTCTTGGGATCCAAGTAAGAGAAGATACAGGTTTCCCTATTGGTTTTCCTGAGTTTGGGAAAGACATGGAAGTCATTGCAGACAGACAATCAGTGGTAGCCAAGTATAGAGAAGGACTGAAAGATGGTCAAGACACGACCAATGGAGGCCAGTACCGTGGCCTGACAGTTGAATAGGTAGAGGAAATGATTGCCTAACTTGGTTATACCTTTGAAATGAGCCCAGAACAACTCACAAAAAGTATGAGGGCCAAGGTCAAAATGCTTGGAGGATTCAACCCTACTCCTAGTCGTCCACTAGCAGCCTAAGTGGAAACACATGTGACTAAGGTACAATTCCAAACTTCTGAGGCATATAAGCTTCATAAGGGTAGTTTCTGTTTTATAAGCCTCCAACTCTCCAAGAGAAGGAGCAATAAAGGTTTCAAATGAACCCTAACCAGACATATAAAGAAGCTAAAATTAATATCAATTATGGAGGGCAATCTGGTCTTTCTAAGCCTTCTGCTCAAAGAGAGGCCTTGGAAAGGAAATCACATTATAACCCAACTTTTGAAATGAACAATAGACGAATGCAAGGGGGCAAAATTGGCTAAATGACAGAACCAAGACTATGCCAAGGGGCAATTTGGAGCCCCAGGGTATGAGGAATCTGCCATCGACAGACCAAAGTTAGGGCATTACAACTTTGCTGACAAGAGGTTTAAACAACCAAATTATGATAACCTAAGGCCAAGAGGTAACCAAAGACCTAGGCAGTAAACTTATCAGGAGTAGGGCTTTAGAAATCATGAGCCACAAAGAGGGCCTAGACCACCCCCTCAGTATTTTGAGGAAGGAGGTTTTGGTTTTCACCTACCTCGACAGCAATACTTCCAACTGTATGAGGGCTTTGTTGCACCAAACCTTCAGCCACAAATAAATGAAGGGATGGGATATGACGCCTATCATGAGGAGCCAAACTTTGAGCCAGTCCAGATTAATAAACACCAGATCATGGAAATAATTCAAGAAACGTATGCCCCAAGCCTAAGAAGGCCTAATAGGCCAATGTTTAGAAAATCATACCCTTATTGGGTGGATGAAACTCCCTTTCTTAGAAACTTTAAAATGCCTGAATTCTCCTTATTCACTGGGGAAGAGAGGCAGTTGACCATAGAACATCTAGGAAGGTTTACCATGCAATGTAGAGAGGCTAACTTAGCCAACATAAAGCTTAGGCTTTTCCCATATTCATTATCAAAAGTAGCTTTCACGTGGTTCATTAACCTGCCAGAAAACTCAGTTCCATGCGCAATTCTATAGGAGTGAACCAGACATAAGCATGGTGGATCTAGCCAAGTTTAGACAAAAGCATGAGGAATCCACAGAACAGGACATCGACAGGTTCAAAAAGTGTAGAAATAAGTGCCATGTTTATATGCACGAGATAGAGGTGATAAGGTTGGCCTAAAATGGCCTCAATTTTGAATTAAGGAAAAAGTTTGAGGAATGGAATTATGGGATTTATTTGAAATTTCATCTAGGGCAACTAATTATGAGTCCATCCTTGAGGAAGAGCAGCAAAGGAGGGATATTTTCCTAGGAACATATTATCAGGATATAGAATTGGAAACAAAAATGAACATAGATATCGGTCAAATAATTGACAAAACACTAGTGACTTGTGAAGCCTTAAAAAAGATAGATAAACCAATAAACATGCCTTGTATTCAGCTAGCTAGAAAAAATGTGCCAATGACACATCGATAGTACTGCTTTGATTTATTAAAGGCAGATGCTCTGTTCGATGAGTTATTAGCTGGGAAGTTTCTGACATTATCCCCAGGCCATAGTATCCTAAAGGAAATATATAGAATTGACAAAGAATACTGTAAATGACATAATTTGTTTAGACATTCAACTAATAATTGCATAAATTTTCACACTTGTGTGCAGGATTTAATTTAGAAAGAAATGCTAAAATATGCTGAAAAAGACAAAAGAGCTATGGTTGTCGACGAGAATCCTTTTCCAAAAGTGGTGGACATAAATATGGTGTTTACTAGGTTGAATGATCAAACTAGAAATCCAAAAGTATTACTAAGCAAGCTGGAAATGGTCCATAATCTAAGGAAAGAACTTATAGCTGAAAGAAAGAAGCCAGTTGGTCATCAGGACCAGTTTATATGTTTCAGGTGCGAGACTGAAAGAGAGAAAGCATAGGCTATTGTGACCAAAAAAGTGCAGATGCAAATGACAAATTGTGGCCTAAGGTTTAACACCATGAGCCAGAATGATTTACAAATATTCAATGGTGCGAAGCTGCTGTATGATGGAGTGGACCCAGGTGTTTATACCATAGAAGTGGTAGATTATGGAGAGCATGATGTGCCTTTTCTTTACCAAGGGTTACTAATGAATCCTTGATTTTAAGAGCCAGTGCAGTTAGAAAATATTCGAGGTAGCACAAACAACAAAAACAGAGTGGCCAGCTGAGGAATTTTAGGGTTCAAAGGACCTAAAATGAGCCACGGAGAAATCAAGAGGTTAGGACATACTTGCATGGCCTAGAGTAGAGACCAGAATAAGGCATGATTGCCAAGCCATATAGTAGCCCACCAGAACCCAGGCTAGTTAGGGAGTCAAGGCTAGAACAGCCTAGAATGATCAAACCCCCAGTGCCACCACACTATGGCTGGAAGGGAGCGGTGCATCTAAAGTTCCCTAGGGGTGGTTGGAGACCTATGGGTGAAAAAAAAACACAAAAGAGAAGAGAGTAGAGAAAGTTTCATGCAATGAAGTCCAAACTTGAAAATCAAGGCATGAAATCACCAAGGGCCAAAACCTGACGTGGTCTAGGGAAAAAAGAGGTAATGAAACTTATATAGCAAAGGATACAGTAATACTAACCCTAGGGGGTAGCATCGAGGAGACTCCTAAGCCATCAATAGCGTATGAGGGACCCATACCCATCACAGAGGAAACTTTGTTAAGGCAGAGGATTAGAGAACTGGAGAAAGAACTACAAGTTGATGATAAAGCCATGAAAGGCAACCAAGAAGTGGCTCCAGAAATGAAGATGACAGAGCCTATCGATATGGAAAATGATGAGGTTAAGTCAAAAAATTTCTGGAGACTTTGAAGAGAAAATGGCCATTCAGTTTGGCAGCTTTCCCCTCACTAATTGCAATGCGATCATGGCTATCTCTAAGAGTTTTAAGGCCAGACCAGACCAGACCAGCCAGCATATTTGGTGGGTGATGTGGAAGACTTAAAAGAAACAGTGGCCCAGATAGCAAAGCCTAAGGCCAAAGCAACAAGGTCAATAGAGGTAGTCAAGTTTGTCGATAGGGACCAAGTGGTGTTGCAAAAGCCTAGAAAGGAATTAATTAAACACCTAAGACCTTTATATGTACAAGTGCATTTGGATGGAATGCTTATCGACAGAGTCTTGGTTGACAATGAAGCCATCATTAATATCCTTCCTTCCAAGACACTGAGGATGTTAGGAAAGACGGTGGATGACTTGATGTCTACTGACATTTTTATTAGTAATTTTGCATGAGGCTCTTCTGATGCTAAGGGAGTAATAGTCCTAAAGTTACAAATTGGAGCAAGGGCCATGAGTACAACTTTCTTTATAGTCGACTTTGCCTCTAACTATAATCTGTTGCTAGGAAGAGATTGGATCCATTTGAATGGATGTGTGCCATCTTCGTTACATCAGGCTCTCATCTTTCTGACTAGCCAAGAGGAAAGTAAGTCGCATGGAAAGGATGGCATGGAGGTTTACTGGGATGATGCTAACCCCTTCATAGAAGATGTGCACAACATTAAGGCAGTGTTGTATGAAGAAAACTTATGACTAGTAAAGGTGGCTTCTGAAGAGCTGAAGTCACAAGGAAGGAGTATGACTCCCGAGGAATTTCAAGCCTACGTAGATGAGGGATTCTGACAGATTGGCCAGGACTGGGCCAAGCCCAGCCTGATGCAAAGGAAGCAGGGTGATTGTTAAATAATGAGTACAGTGATTGATGATGAAGAGGACATTAGTACAATTAGGTTTACTTTCTTTATATTGTTTTATTTCTTTTTAGCAAATAAGGTCAGCCCTAGAGTTTTACCTTCATGCTTATGGGCTAAATGTGTAATTGACAATAGCCCTCTTAGTCATGGATAGGTCTAGTTAGAACATTTGCAGGAAACACTTGCTAAGTTAGATAATCTCAAAGCTAATGTGCAGGATCCCTTAGAGGAATTTAATTTATAGGATAAAGCCTACAAGAGGCCCATCTTTATCAAAGCATAGTTGTCTAATAAAGCAAGGAAAGGCTAGTTGGCCGTCTTTCTGATTATATGGATTATTTTGCATGGAATTATGATGAAATGCCTAGTTTAGAAAGATCATTAGTTGAGCATAAGCTCCTAATACGAAGTAATTATGTTCTTCATAAACAGCCCCTAAGAAGAATGACTAATGAGGTAGTGTTATTGGTTAAAGAAGAAACTGAAAGACTGTTTAATGGAAAATTAAGAGTTTGTATAGACTTTAGGAACTTGAACACTACAACCCCCAAAGATAAGTACCCAATGCTTGTGGCTGATCTACTGGTAGATTCAGCAGCCAAGCATGAAATGTTGCCTTTTATGGATGGACATGCTAGGTACAACCAGATATTTATTAGCGCAAAAGACATCCACAAAATAGTTTTTAGATGTCCTGGGGGTTTAGGCACTTTTGAATGAGTTGTTATGCCTTTTGGTTTAAAAAATGCAAGTGCAAACTACCAAAGGGCCATGAACTTAATCTTCCATGATCTGATTGGAAAAATTTTAGAAGTCCAGATAGACGATGTGGTTAGAAAGTTTTGATGAACATCTAGACCACCTTCCACAAACCTTTCAAAGGATGAGGTCTTACAAGCTAAAAATGAACCCATTAAAGTGTGCATTTGGGGTTTCTACTGAAAATTTCTTAGGTTTCTTGGTTCATCAAAAGGGTATTGAGGTGGATGCAAATAAGGCCAAAGCTACACTGGTAGCACCACCACCAGCCAACAAGAGAGAGATACAGAGCTTTCTGAGTAAGGTGAATTTTCCTAAGGAGGTTCATAGCTAATTTGACTGAGAAAACTTTGGCCTTCTCACTTTTGGCGAAAGCTAGGTCAAATATGGATTTTGACTGAGGGAAGCCTTAGCAAGAGGCTTTCGATGTAATTAAGAAATATTTAATAAATCCACCAGTTTTGATGCCTCCCATCAATGGGAAGCCACTGAAATTGTACATTTCAGCACGTGAAGGGTCCATTGGGTGCCTATTAGCTCAAGATAATGAGAATGGCCATGAGCAAGCCATTTACTATCTTAGTAGAAGATTAAATGATGCAGAGACCAGATATAGCTCAATAACAAAACTATGTTTGGCTTTATATTTTGTTACCATCAAGCTAAGGCATTACATGTTACCCTCAGAGATGTGTGTAGTGGCCCAAACTGATGTTATTAAGTACATGTTGTTTAAGACTATAATGAAGGGGAGACAAGGAAAATGGCTTTTGGCTTTAATAGAATGTTGCTTCAAATATGTTTCTCAGAAGGCTATTAAGGGCCAAGCCTTTTTTGATTTCCTAGTTGAGCACCCTTGTTCTTCCATCAATAAGGATTTATTTGAGGTAAATTATGCAGAAAATATCCCTTGGAGGCTAATGTTTGATGGCTCTAAGATAGAAGAGGGTGTTGGAGTTAGTGTTGTGTTTGTAGCACTCAATGGACAAGTGCATCAGTTTTCCTATCAATTGAATGAATAGTTTATCACATCTAATAATCTGGCTGAATATGAAACCTTGATTATAGGTTTAGAATTGGCCATAGAATTCAGGATTGCTAGTTTACAAGTATTTGGTGATTCAAAGTTGGTCATTAAACAAATTAAGGGTGAATATAAGTGTGCTAACAAAGCCCTAGAAGAGTATTTAGTTGAGGTTAAGTGGTTGATAAGTTTTTTCAGCCATGTCAGTTTTCAACATATGTTTCGACTAGAAAATAAGCAAGCTAATGAAATGGCCCCAGTAGCCTCTGGTTTGAGAATTTCAAAGGGGCGCCAAGAAAGAATAATCTAGATTCAAAGGAGAAATTTTTCTAGATTGAGGGATCGACAAAGAAACTTCTTGCCAGTAATGCATTTAGAAGTGGTAGAAAGAGATTGGAGATATCTTTTGATCAAGTATTTGATGAACCGTGGAGAGAAGCTTGGTAGACAAGTCAAGTTTCAAGCTTTGAATTATGTCATCATGGTAGATGACTTATTTAGAATGGCTCATGATGGTATGCCATTACTATGTATAGGCCAGAATGAACAAATGAAAATAATAGCTGAAGTGAATGAGGACATATGTGGTACTCATCAAGCTAGAGAAAAGATGAGGTGGATGGTCAATAGGTATGGCTATTTTTGGCCAATAGTAAGGAAGGATTGTATAGCTTATAATAAGGGGTGTCAAGCATGCTAGAAGCATGACAGCCTCTAGAAAGTGCCAGCAGTTATGCTACTTTCTGTGGTAAAAACTTGGCCTTTCAGAGGATGAACAATGGACCTGATTGGGAAAATTTCTCCCCCTTCTTCAAAGCAACATTCTTACCTTTTAGTGGCAACTGAATATTTCACTAAATGGGTAGAAGCAATGCCATTAAGAATGGTGACTCAGAACCATGTAATTGATTTTATAAAGAAATACATAATGCATAGGTTTGGGTTACCCCAATCGATCACAATTTATTAGGCCACCATGTTTAATGGGGATGAGATTAAGGAGTTTGCCAAGGAGTATGGCATTCAAATCCTCAATTTATCACCATATTATGCTCAAGCTAATGGGCAAGCTAAGTCCACCAACAAAATAATAAAGAATACCTTGGAAAGGATGGTTGAGGAAAACCCTAAGGATTGACATAATTTGTTATCCAATGTATTATAGGCTTATAAGAGCTCCAAGAAAAACAGCATTGGGACTACCCCCTATGAATTAGTCTATGGCCATGATGTAGTATTGCCTCTAGAGGAGACAGTCCAATCTAGCATAGTGGCCTTGCACTATGACATCCATGTCGATGAGTATGCTAAGGCCATGATAGTAGAATTGCAGAACTTGGAGGAAAGAAGAGTTATGGCCTATAATCATCTTTTGGCCTAGAAAAGAAAGGTTGAAAAGGCTTATAATAAAAGAGTGAAAGCCAAGGTATTTTCAGAAGGAGGTTTGGTATGGAAAACCATACTGCCATTAGGAAGTAAAGATCCAAACTCTAGAATGTGGTCCCCAATCTTAAAAGGGCCATTCAAGATTTGCAAAGTCCTCAAGGGATTAACTTATCATCTTGCATCTATAGAAGGAGTCCTACATAGGAGAATTATAAATGGTAAATATTTAAAGAAGTATTATCCAACCATGTGAGAAAATATCAAGCATGTGTAAAAGAAAAAAAAAAGAAAAAGGAAAAAAAAACAAGAGAATGTGCTTCCATTAATAATAAAAAAATAAAATTCAGGTACAAGAAAGGCTACGTTACTATCTAGTTTAAAAAAAAAAGAAAAGAAAGAAAGAAAAAGCCTTAGTCATTTTTAAAGGGTAGTTACAAAACTGACCCAGGCTGAAATGATGGCTCTTCTCTTTGTCTTGACTTGGAAGAGGTTCCCTTGCACGGCTTTGAGGCCGATTGGGCCATCTTGAGCTAATAGTTGGTTCATTTGTTGGTTAATAGTACTTTGTTCTTCCATCAAAGTAACTTATTGAACTTTAACTGCAGCCAACTCTACTTGTAGTTGTTGGATTTGTATTAGAATGACAGTTTTCCTCTCATCGATGGAAGTACTAGCTTTAGAAATAGTTTGGGTTCTAGCAGAAGCACTGGCCAGAATGTAGGAAACTTGCCTTACAGAGGCCATCCTAGCATTGGCAGCCTCAATTTCAACTTCAAATTGTGTCATAGAAGAGAGGTGTTGAGGAAGCTGGCCCATGTAGTCTTGGAAGATGTAAAGTTGGTCAGGGTCTAAGAGTCTTTCTGCTAGTGGCATTGTAACAACCTCGAACTGTGATTAGCTACTAATCCACGATTAAGAGTGCCTAATCAGTAATTAAGAAGAAATTCTGAATTAATTACATGCGTGTTGCATTATTTGTGTTTGTATCTGTCTGTCGTAGAAATATCTGTATGTGTTTATGTTCTGTTCTGCGAATTGAAGGCCTTATCAGCATCTAATCATGAAATTGACTTGGGTTATGTGTTATTTGGAATTTTTAGAATTTTATGGTAGGTTTAATTGAAATTTGATTTGGAATAAAATATTTAGAATAAATTAATCATAATTGATTAATTCTTAACTCAACCTAATTAAGTCTCATTAATAAAGCCTATATAAGGCACAAGTGATCTAGATTACACTTTACACTCTCATTTCATCATTCTTGAAGCTACAAACGTGAGAGAGAGAGAGAGAGAGAGAGAGAGAGAGAGAGAGAGACCGAGAGAGAAAGAGTGAGATCATTAAGAAAATGGAGAATTGCTAGAAATTATTGAAGAATTAGGCTTCAATACTTGGAAATTCAAGGCTTCAAGGCAAGAACTCAAGCCTTTAGATGTAATTGAGTCACTTAACACATAGATTCAAGAGAATTAAGTTGATTCATGTAAGAATTGAGCTAAGATTGGAGAATTAAGACTCAAGGCATATATGCATGCATATTCCATAGCATTTTGGAGTTAATTTCAAGTAATTCTCTTATGCATGTTATTGTTTTGCCTTGGTTTTGGAAATCCATCAAGTTTCATGCTATTTTACATCACTTGATTATGTTTTGGAAGATTAAAGTTCATACCACTTCATGCATGTAATACAATTGGAGTTTCAAGTTTGATTTTGCACAATTGGCATGCTTTTGGGCTTTAATTTTGTGAAATGATTTTGAATTCACAGTGTTTTAAAAGTTTAAACATGTTTCCTCAAGTTTTGGGCCCAGAAGAATAGGTTTTGTTAGTTTGAATTTGAGTTTTGAAGCTTAAACATCAATCTAGAAATTTCAGAATTCTGCATCATTGCTCGATTGACAGAAGCTGTGCTCGAGTGACCACTCTTTGTTTTGCACTTTCGCTCGAGCGACCAAAGGTTGGCTCAAGTGTAAAATTCATGCTCCTAGAAGTTTTACAAAATTTTGTAGACCACTCGAGCGACCATAGTTACGCTCGAGCGAGGACCCTATTTACTCAGTCTTGCGCTCGAGAGATCATCGAGCAAAAAAATCATGCAACTAGTACTTTTGTAGAAGTTTTGCAGACCACTCAAGCGACCAAGGTTGCACTTGAGTAACCACCCTTATTTTTTAACCTTATCTTGAGCGAAGGAACTTGCACTCGAGCGAAGACCCTGTTTTTAGAAATTTGACTAAGTGTTGCAGCACATATTTTGGCATCCTCATTGCATCTTAGGAATTCCTAAGCCTTAGTGAAGACAGAATAATGAGGATAAGAGTTAGAAACACACTAAGATAGAAAAAAATTGAGTTGAGTGTTTTTCAAGCTTGTGTTTTAGTGTGTGTCTGTTATCTATTTGTGTAGGTCACCCGCCGTGAGCTATTTGATCTGTCTGCTTTGTTTGTCTACTTTTGGAGCCAACCGTGAGTAATAACTTAGTGAATCTATGTTCAACTTTATGTATTTTCTGTATGATGAAATAAGATCTGTTTTCTGAAATGTTATGTTCTGTACAATGAATAATTGTCCAATTTCTAAAATGTAATCATGGCATCCTTAGCATCATGTGATACCTGTTAGCTGTTACCCGACATTGGAGGTTCCATTATGGAACTTAATATGTCTGCAATCTGTTACCGGTACTAGAGGCTCCATTATGGAGCTTAGCATATATGTTATCTGTTACTCGGATCCGGAGGTTTCTTTATGGAATTGGTTACTCATAACCACCATTTGCTCTGTATCTATTCTGTATATATTCTGTTAGCACTAATGGATGTACTACATATGATTAAGCATGGGACTCTGATTTTTGTATATGATGTGAACAAGAATATGACTATATATATATATTTGCTTTCTAAATCTGATATGGGACATCATTCAATTAAACCCCTTTCACTCTGTTATTATTCAATGGGCTTCCGCTTATTCTATTATTTATGTATGTAGGTGACCAGGCGTGCGACCGCGCTAAATGATGATTACTTGGAATTCCGTTTTGTCAGCCAACCTTTGTGCCTCTCGAGGAGGTTCCGGAAAAGTCATGTGGTCTTGTTTTACGAACTAAGTCTAAGACTTTGTTTTCTTTTGTGAGATTTGAACAAGTTTTATTTATCTGTATGTTGGGCTAAATCCCCTTTTGGCTTTATCTATATGAGTGTGTGACGTAAGATTAATATATATTTATATATATATATATATATAATGTCACATGTATGTGTATAAAGTTTTAAATTTATGTCCCATGTATGTCTGCACAGCTCAATGGACTATGTAGGTTTTATATATTTACTTCTGTAGCCCCTTATTATGTGATGATCTGTTCAGAGGCCTTTGGTAATCCCAAGATTACTGGCCGGTTATGACGCTAAACCTATAGGGGCGAGTTTAGGTCATGATAGGCATGAAGCTCTAAAAGCCACCAAGAGGTTCTTTAGCATTGGTAAGGGCGAGATCCTCAAAAGGATGGTTGACTAGCAAGAAGAATTGATCAACTTCTTGTTATAGGGCAATGGAAAACTAACTGAACCATTTCTCGTAGGTAGTGTTGGCAACTGACAGCTGAAAAGCACTGGTTTGTTGGAACAAGTCAGGAGTTAAGACCATGGGGAAGTTGCTAGTTTGTGAAAGGAAAATAAAAGATTGTTAAAACAACAAAGGTAAAAGGGAAAACAGAGGGAGGAGAGAAGAATAATGATACCTCCATAGAAAAAGAAGGTAAGTCCTGAAGAGGGCTAGTTTGAGAAGTTTGAATCTCTACTTTAGTAGTGGAGGCTACACTCACTACAATAAGTGTGGTGGCAGGATTGGCCATAGGTGAGTTAGTTGAAGGTTGCTCTACTTCAGGGGGGTGGATGTCAATGGTAGGGCCTGAAAAGATGTTAGCAAGACCAAAAGACGATAGCCTTAGTTTAGTATTAGCATAAGAAGGGCATAAAGTGGTCGATGGAGAAAGAACAAAAAAATTGATGTTTTCTAAAGAAGTCATGAAGTCATATGGTATTGAGGGAGGAGCATGGATAGGGTAAGTAATACCTTTAGAAGGAGAACTAGAACTGGTGTGATTGTGTTGTTTTGGCATGGTTTGACCAGGATGAGGCTCAGTAGGAGCCCTAGAAGAGGGCATAGGGGTAGTCTCAGGACCAACAGTTGCACATATAAAGAAATAAAGAAATAAGAAAGAAGAAGTGAGTAGGGAAAAAGCAAGAGACAGAGAAAGTTAGAAAGAAGTATACCTTGATGTAGCAGGGTACATTCTAAAGAAGATCAACTAACGAGTGTTTGAGAAGCTTAAGTTGGCTCAGTAGAACCTGTGATAACTTTAGAAACAGTAACTGGTACTGTGTCAAGTTCAAAGGTTTGCCTTGGAGAGTTAGAGGAAGGATCTTCAAGCCTGACCTCAAAAGAGGGCTCTTCAGTCCTTTGCTCAGGCCTTGAGGAGGCCTTAGGACTAATGTTTTGTGCTGGCTCTTCCTCTTGCTCTCCCATTTTAGAGGTAGTAGGATAAGCCTCATCAGTCATGGGTGCTTGCTCCTCCATGTTTTCTGCTTCAACTTCAGCCCTTAAGGAGGAAGCACCATCCTGTCGACGGAACCTCTGTCGATTAAGTTGGAGGACTGAGCTATCACTACTTGAAGATTTAGAGCTGAAGTAGTGACAAGCTCTGACTTCATTATCCCCAAGAGGGACAAATAGTAAAGGTGGAGCAAGCATAACAGTTGCAGCATAGGGTGGCAGCTTGGCAACTATTTCTGTTATAGAAGGGGTGAAGCTGTCTTCTTGATGTGTGTTTTGATCAGAAGATAGAGAAGCAAAGTCTCTAGAGGGACTATTGGTGTCTTCAGCTACCAGAAGTTTTTTTTTTTTTTTGGTTGAAAAGAGAAGGAAAGAGACGAAGGAAGTTAAGTGGTAGGCTAAGTAGCAAAGATCAGAAAGAAAGGGAAGAGAATGAAAAGAATGAACCTGAGGAATCTTGGCCTTCTTAGCAGGTTTTGTAAGAAGGGAAATAGTAGGAACATTGTCCTCATCAGAAGAAGGGGTTGTTTTGGAGGCATCAACATGTGTTGTCCTGGTGCAAACAGCCTCATAGACCAGTGCTTACTCTGCCAAAGGCGAGTTTTCAAGAACAAGTCTATGTTCTTCAAGGGTGAGATTGTCCATATCAGAGTCTTGGCTAGTCCCTGTGTTTGAGCCAATTGGGCTGGCTTTTTTTGTGACACCCTAAATATTTAATTAATACCACAACAAATCATGATAATAATAATAATAATGATGATGATAGTAGTGGTGGTAGTAATAGTAAAATAAATATATAAATAAAACAATAATAATATATCTAATTTAATAGTTATGTGTGCCTACAATATAATTTAATTAGGAATCATGGTATGTTATCAAAAGAGGATGATGTAAATTTTTTATTACTTGGGACCCAAATATAATTACTTAACAAAAGTTGAGAGGTAGCACTAATAGAATGAGTGTAATCTGTTGATAAGTCTAGAAGGCTTAAAAGAGCATTGCTGGAGGCAGCCAACTTGTGCCACCTGTGCACGTAATGATTAAGGGAGAGATTGGGCTTGAGGCGTTAGCACTTCAGACATGTATATATGGGGGGTTGAGGTAATAAGCAGAGGCATCACAAAATAGAAGTAGAAGCAAGGAGTGGGGTTTGGAAAGTCAGAGGAAATAGAAAATAATAAGAGTCGATATTAAGGTGAATTATATTATACCTTGAGTCACCATAATATATTTTATGTATGTTTTGAGCTACCATAATTTATTTTTCGTAATTTGTGTTTTATAAATTATATTAATATTTCGATTTTGTTAATTATTTTCTGAACTCTATTTACTTAAATTGAAACCCATGGATATGTTTGTTTAAATTTTAGAACTTATTTGACAATGATTTTGTAAACAATTATTTTCTGTAAGTACCATCACAGGAGTCCCATGCCTTGGGGTACTTAAATAAGCCATTAGCTTCTGATTGGTTACCATGTGGCCCTCTGTTTGTCATGGATCCATTGACCTCTATTCTGATTGTCACTTCAGTGACCTCTGTTCTGTTTTGTTCTGTACCATTGCTATGATTATTTTGCTTATATAACTTCTGGGTTAAAATTTTATAGTTTAAGTAATTTATTTATTCAAACTGAATTGTTCACTATTTTGGCTTAAATAATTATCCATAGTGATTTATGTATCCTCATACTCACTGTATAATACTTTTCACTCAGCCATGTGCTTATAGTTGTTATCCCCTTTCAGGTGATGAGATTTAGCGGGATCGAGATTGGGAATAGATCGCAGTGTTTTTTATTTATTTATTTACTATCTGTAATTCTGATTGGACTCTTGTAATAAAATAAGGCCTAAATGACTATTTTCCTTTTAAATAAACTTTTTGGTACTCATTTATTTTATTTTAATTTATTTAATTTATCCGCTTGCGTTACTACTACAAAAATTTTAGAATTATTTTATTTATATTGTCTTGTTGCAACGCCAAACCTTTGGGTACCAGGTTTGGGTCGTGACATTTTTCTTTGATTTTGTTGAAGAATGGAGTGCCTTGGAAGGAGAAGGGTTTTGCTTGGCTTTCTTCCTCTGAAGTTTTGCATCGTAGGCTATGAAGGTAGAAGCCATGAGAGGATCATCCTTAGGATTCCTACTCCTTTTGGGTTTTTTTGGTATAGACCTTGGGGGTTTTATCCTTAGCCTTACCAGAGGTTCAGGCCAACAGAGGAGGTAGTGAGTGAGAGATGTTAGTAGTCCTAATCCCTCTTGAATTATCAGTTGTTGAAAAATACAAGGCTATTAGCAACAGAGAAGAGAAAAAGTAATGATAAAAAATTTAAAAAAAAAAATCCAAAGAACAGAAGATAAGAAGGAAAAAACAAAAAGAGAGGATGAATAGCTTACAAATTTGGCTCTGTCGATGGGAAAGAGAGAGACAAGACAACTATTCCTCTAGTGATTTATGAAATATGACAGCACTGAGAATAGTCCACCTGTCTCTGAACTTGTTGCTAATACTCGAGCTAGCCACAAAGGCAAAGAAACTAGGCTTATGCAAAAGCTTCTAATTCTCAATTAAGATAGCATAGGCAGATGGCTACTCAATGAATTAAACTCTAGTGTTCACATATTCATGTATGGTAGGGTGAACATAGAGGAGAGGAATGCTTTGGATTAAGCCAAATTGTCTAGCCCATTGGCTAGGTTTATAACTCTTGAAACTGCAGGTAGAATGCCTATTGCTGGAAAAAGAGCATCCAACCAAGATGTTCCTAGGGGTGAGACAGATGCTCTCAGCTATGTTCTGAGTGTACCTAAGGTCATGATCTAAGAAAGTAAGGTCAGCAGACATGTAAGACAAAGAGGTGAAGTAAAGAGAAAGGATTGGAAAGGAAGGGAAGGAATGCTGTAGATAGTAAAGCTTAGGAAGGTGGAAAAATACTAAGCAAAAGTGGCATTAGGAGAAGATCGATGTGAAAGAAAGAACTCAGCATAGGTTTCACATTTGGAGGTATAGTCTATTCTCGTATTGGATCTGATCTCTGGGAAATAGATAAGAAGTCATGCTTGAAAGAGCCAAAAAGGGCCCCCTACACTATGGTTAATTCTTTTTTCATGAAGTGAGAAAAGTCCTCTGTACATGGTGGCCAAAAAGAAAGGGGCAAAAGCCAATTGTCTGTCCTCATAGATTAGGAGGGCAAGACTAACGTATTCCTTGTAATCCTAAGGCCACCAACGCAAAAGAGAAATTGGTGCAACCAGCACAAATAGAAGGCAATTTTGTTAGTAACTGAAGGAATGCCAGTTTCCTTGAATGGTCCGAAATAAATTTCCTATAATTGCCTACCTTAACGTCATGCTTGACTTGAGGAGTTTTCAAAAAAGCATGGATGTCTTGACCATACGTAGGGAGGACAATAAGATGTATAACATTGAGAATAGTAGGACAAGTCATATCAGACATAAGCATCATAGAATTGCAAGAGGTAGACCAAAAGCATGTGGCAATACCAATAAGCCAAGGGTCAATTTAAATAGGGATGGTGGACAACTGAATGACATAGTAGATACCCAGCTTGTGCCATATGTCCCTTTCAAAAGTAGTCATCCTCTTTACGCAATCAACCCATGCATCGGTTGGTTTGGTACCAGTTCAACCATGAAAGTAAAGATTGGTCTAGAAGAAGAGTTTCACCATCAGTGATTGGGTAGTATGGAGATAAACCATCTAGAAATGTGGTTAGGACATAGGGGCCAAGTTCGCCAGCATTAGTACGAGGCAAGTTCGCCAGCATTAGTATGAGGCTAGTTGTGATTTGGGAGTCGAATTTGTTGTTTTCAATGAGTTGGATGGCTTTATGAGGGAATTGACAAACTAAGTCGGAGTCTGAGTCGGAAGACATGGCTGGGGAGCTTAGGGTTTCTGTCACGCCCCACTTTTTATTACCCGAATAACATTACCATGTCCTTTAACATAAATCCATTTTCATTAAGAACAAGCAGAACTATACATACATCACCTCCATAAACAAATGAAAGTCCTCTCTATCGTATATATATGAAATGCAACAAAAATTACATTTAAACAAGGGCAAATTACACTAGCAGTCCCTATAATTTAGGACTCGTGTCACTTTGGTCCCTAACTTTTCAATTGTAACACATTTAACCCTGAATATTGAATCATGTTTCAAATAAGGACAATTGAAGATGCCATTGTTTAATTTCAAGGGTAAAATCGTCAATTTAATAAAATATAAACTAATTTGACAAAAATAAATGTCAAAAAATTATTTTTATCCACCAATGATAAAAGTATGTAAAATTTATAAAAATTAATAAAAATTACATGATTAATTTTTAAAAGTTAATTTTACATGATCATCATCCAAACACATAATAAAAATTAATTTGGTAAAAAAATAAATAAATGTCTAAAAGATTTATCAATTTTACATAATTTTATTTTTAGTGAGTAGAAATAATTTTTAAAAATTCAAAAATATTTGTTTGACATTTATTTTTATCAAATTAGTTTATATTTTATCAAATTGACGATTTTCCCCTTGAAAAATCTAATGATATCTTCAATTGTCCTTATTTGGAACAAGATTCAAAACTTAGGGTCAAATGTGTTACAATTGAAAAATCAGGAATCAAAGTGACACAAACCCCAAACTATAGGAACTATTAGTGTAATTCACCCTTTAAACAAAATGCCAATAGGATTACATCTTTACATTGAAAGTAAGAGTTTAACCCTTTTACAACAATGACGTTTCGCTAACAAGTATAGGCCCCATGGCCAACAATTAAGGAAGATCACCGATCTTGAATCATCTCTCAACTTACACCTGAAAAATGGTTAGCAACATAAAATCTAGAAGAGATCCCAACATGATTCTAAATAATAACAACATACAGATATCTATGATCATGAATGCACCATGACGTACAATATAAATAGTGTGACAATTTAATATTCAAAATATACTTATATAAGTACATTTTCTCCAAAACATCCATTTGAACACTATAAGGTATAAAACCATTTGTTTTCTTTCAAATTATTCAGTTTAGTTCCAAAAACATTTCTTCACAATACAACCTTGGTTAACTAAATCTCCACGTTAATATAAAAGAATTTCGTCTCCATATTTGTTTTGAAAGCACGTTCACAGATATAAGTCATAACCCAATCTCACAACTCACCCACTACACATACTTATGCAACAACACATCTACTATCTTCTTTGGCCATAGGCCCAAGGGTAATGAACACCCATAATAGAAATACTGAGAAACATATATTTCTAAATATAATTAATTGAACGTAATACATACTTTCATTTCTGCTGGTCTACTGCACGGATGGCAAATGATACAACCCACATAACACATAACGCTTTACTAGCCTCACCCAGAGGGGAACGACCCCAATGTCACACTTTACCGAGCGCAAACCGGAAGGGAGATGAACCTATCGCAAGGCATCACGCTTTTCCGGCTCAATACGGAGAGAAACAGACCTCCTTTCACATTTTACTGGGCACAAATTGAAAGGGACAAGGAACCTCTATCAACGTGTCACGCTTTACTGGCCTCACTCAAAGGGAAACGAACCTCCAAACAAAACACAATAATAGCACTACTTGCTAAACTACACAATACCGTACAAGTGTAGTACATACACATCATATACTCAACAACAACAATGTCATCCTTCACCGATGACGAAAGACAAAACCTCTAAACAGATAAATAGATACACGACTCATACAATATAAATCCATAACTAATTCCATCTTTTCAAATCAACCATTTCTCATTTCATTTCATAAAAGAGTTAGAATCATCGTTTTATGTTCAAACACCAAATCGGTTATTCCAAACCCTCGTCATTTCCAAACCATAGCTAAACCTCGTTTTGTTTAACAAAAATCCCTTTTTTGTTTGTTTGTTTGTTTGTAACCAAGCATTAGTTCAATCCCCTAGAGCACTTGTTTAATCTCATAACTCATAACTTACTTATTACACAACTTTATCCCTTTTTGTTTATTAATTCTTAATAATAAATTAGAGCATTTTGCCACAATCAATATAGCCATGATTAACTACCTCCCAACATACCAAATCAATTATCAATCATACATTTCCAACTCTTAAAACTCAAACCCCCAAATCCCCTTTCCTGCTTTTGAAAAATCTCTTAACAAACATATTTTTAAATGCAATAAAAATTACCGGATATCTATCTATAAAGAGGTATTGAAGAGGAGCAAAAGAATCTCTATCTCTTGAAGCAAAGAGGAGATAATCCAAAAATCATCGACGATGAAACAACAATCCGCTCAGATTAAATGAAAGCTTTCACCGAGCTCTACGTTTTGGCATATGGAACTAGGAGTTAAAGATGTTTAGAAATAGATGAAATCAAGGTTAAAAAGCTTGAAAACTAAAAAATGGCGAAAAGAGAGAGAAAATGAAGTGAAAAGTGAAGAGATTTGACCCTAAAAGTGATTTTTAAATATATGATTCTAGACAGACCGCTCAAGCGGTCAAAAATGCGCTCGAGCAGTGAATCGAGGCTTCCAATATCTCAAAAATTTTTGAAAACAGAGCTGGAAGAGTTTGTGGATTGCTTGAGCGGTAAAAGTTGCGCTCGAGCGAACTATGAACACAACACAGATTCACAAATTTCAAATAGACATAACTCTCTCGTTTGGACTCCGTTTAGGGTAGTTCTTGTGTCCAAATTGAAGCCCTGAAAGTAAGCTTTCTAATGGTTCTAGCCTCACACCAAGAGTCAAAGTGTGGAGAGAAAAAATGATAAAAAAGTGAAGACTATTCAACAACAACTATTCAAATTCAGAGTTTTTAATCCAATCTTGCCTAACCACTACGTTAACACCTCAACCAAGACTCAAATATCGACTAAGAAGGTTCTCAACTATGATAATTGAAGAGTCAAATATAATTCCATTATACCAAGAAGCACGGAGTGCTACAGTTTCTTAATTTCAGAAGGAAAGGAAGAGTTTGCTAGAAGGAAGAAGTGGCGAAAAGAGAGAGTTTGAAGAAGCTTTAAGTACCTTCGTGTGGGGCCCAAATAAAAATAACAAATTGGATAAATTGAAGGGGGCCTAATAATGATAGGCCTGTGAATTATTAGGACCCAAAAAGGTTAAAGAGTTTTGGGCCTAGAATGGGATAATAGGGGTTTGTGGTTGTTAGTAAGCCTAGAATAAAATCATTCACGACAAAAGTTTTTTTTTACCTCGAATGAAGGGGGCATTGTTGGTGCTAAAATTTAGAAATTTTCCGTCGACAGATTCTTAACATTGCAAGACTGGTTAATGCAGCTGACATGGCAAGCTTGGTTAATATGGCTGACATAAGGATGTGTTAAAGATAGAAGAATAAGGAAGATGGCAATAGAAAATCGAGGAAGAAATCAAAAACTCAATGAAGTAGTTTCTAGAATGTTGGTATAGATATGTAGAAAGACAAAAAATTAGGTGCTTGTTTGACATATACTAAAAAAGTGCACTTTTTTGCATACATACACTTATTTGGGTCACATCAATCAACATCTTCTCTCTACTTTTCTACTCACTTTCTCTACTTTTCTGCATATTTTTTTTAATAAAAAGTCAAAAAGTATACTTATTTAGAATATACCAAACAACTCCTAAGGAAGATTAGAACCAAACGCTAGAAGCCTAGTATAAAAGAGAGCTAGGTGCAGAGAAAATGGGCAACACCCCATCAATCACACTCGTGAAAAATTATTTAGGAGTAGTTTTAAATTAGTTATTTTATGAGTAGATTAAATAATTTTCTAACCCTTGCTTGTCTTCTCTCTGTCAACTGCTGTATTTTTTATTTATTTGTTCTTATTTAAATTTTTATAACTAGTAACAAGTGGCAATTTAATTAAATAAATACATATTCTATTATGTCCTGTTTCATTTCTCCTCTATTTAATTACCTTCAGAAAAATTCTTAATCCATTTAAAACATAAAATTCAATCATAAAATCTGCTTTTTTATATATTTTTTAATTTATTTTTTAAATATATTTATTTAAAATTTATTTAAGTCGATTAGTCGCCTAAACCAATTTTTTTGCCAACCGTTGTATTTGATGTTGCAGTTAAACGTCGCGGAGAGAGTCGGGTCAAAGTGGCCGTTTGGTAGAACTTATTCACAGCTTAAATCAACTTATAGCTTAAAATAAGTCATATTGGAATGTTTGGTAAAAATTATGGGGATGAATTATGGCTTAATTTAAGCCATTTCACGTGTAATCTGTTAAGTTGGCAAATAGGTGCTTTTCCAAACAGATTATGCGCACAAATGATACTTAAGCTGTATAATGACTTAAATGCCCCTCACTATTTCGTGGCCGTTTGGTAGAACTTATTCACAGCTTAAATCAACTTATAGCTTAAAATAAGTCATATTGGAATGTTTGGTAAAAATTATGGGGATGAATTATGGCTTAATTTAAGCCATTTCACGTGTAATCTGTTAAGTTGGCAAAGAGGTGCTTTTCCAAACAGATTATGCGCGCAGCTGATACTTAAGCTGTATAATGACTTAAATGCCCCTCACTATTTCGACTTATTACCAGTGTCCCACGTATATAAGCCAGACATAACCCATTTTTGTCTCTCACACGCCTCTGAGAGGCAATTTCCAGCGGAAGGGAGGTGATTTCCGACCAACCTAGCTCTCTGAAACCCTAGCTCTCTCTCTCTCTCTCTCTCTCTCTCTCTCTCTGTGATCAGATTGCGATTTGCCGTCGTGAAGGCAAATCTGAAGGCATCGCGATCTGAAGGCAAATCTGAAAGTCTGGGTTAGAAGCTCGCCGTCATCGCGATCTAGGTTGATCTGGTTTGGAAGATTTGGGTTAATCTAGGTTGATATCGTTATCTGGTTTCGCGATCTCAGGGCAAAACCCTGCGTCACTGCCGTCGTCCTGCCATCATCGCGATATCGTTTTGAACCAGATCGCCGTCATCCTGCCGTCGTCTCTCTCTCTCTGTTTCTCACGAACCATTTCCCATCCCCGGCACTCCCTTTCTGCTGTGACGAACGATGGTGGCTAGGGTTTCAAGAAGGAAGAGAAGAAAAAAAAAACAAAAATTAAATAAATTAAACAAAATTAATAATTAAAAATAAATTTATTTCAGTTAAATTTAAATAAAAGCAATTATTCAATTAAATTTAAATTAAAAACAATTTTAATAATAATAAATTGCACAAAAATTGCACAAAAACAAAATTACTAAAAAATTAAATAAAATTAAATAAATTGCACAATTTTATTTCAGTTAATATATCAATATAAATTTATTTCAATTAAACAACTTCTTTGGTATTTTCTTTGGTATTGTAATAAACTATTAAAAAAAAATTGTTCTAATTGATATTAATGAAAAAAAACAAAATAATAAAAAAATAAAATAACTTCTATTAAATCAAAAAATATAATTGACAAAATAAATGACACTAATTTTATAATGACACTAATAAATGACACCAATTTCAGTATTTTTAAATTAATTAGTATTGACACCTAATTCATTTGTAATGAAAAAAAATAATACTAATTGATACTATTATTAATTTTAGTATTAATTGATGGTAATTAAGCCATTAATTGACATAATTAATTTGTAATGAAAAAATTAAAAAAATTATACTAATTGATACTATTATTAATTTTTTGGTATTAATTGATGGTAATTAAGCCATTAATTAACACTAATTAATTTGTAATGAAAAAATGAAAAAATTTAAACTAATTGATAGTATTATTAATTTTAGTATTAAGTGATGCTAATTATATTAACTTTTATTAATGAAATAATTTTTTAAAAATTAAAACTGAAAAAATGACAAAATAATCATTTTTATATCATATAAGGGCAAAATGGACAATTACACGGTAAAAAGTTATTTTACAGCTTATTAACCAAACACTACTTTACTGCTTAAATCTATAATCCCACAGCTACACCAAACAAGTTACCAGCTTATACTCACAGCTATAAGCTATAATTTGTAATCACTTTCCCACAACTCTACCAAACGGGGCCTTCGACTTATTACCAGTGTGCCACGTATATAAGCCAGACACAACCCATTTCTGTCTCTCACACGCCTCTGAGAGGCAATTTCCGGCGGAAGGGAGGTGATTTCCGACCAACCTAGCTCTCTGAAACCCTAGCTCTCTCTCTCTCTCTCTCTATCTCTCTCTCTGTGTGTTCGGATTCAAATCTATGAGAGTGACAATCACGGCCATAGAGAGGCATCGCGATCGCGATCTGAAGGCAAATCAACAGCCTTCAAATCGCGATCTGCCGTCGTGAAGGCAAATCTGAAGGCATCGCGATCTGAAGGCAAATCTGAAAGTCTGGGTTAGAAGCTCGCCGTCATCGCGATCTAGGTTGATCTGGTTTGGAAGATTTGGGTTAATCTGGGTTGATATGGTTATTTGGTTTCGCGATCTCAGGGCAAAACCCTGCGTCACTGTCGTCGTCCTGCCATCATCGCGATCTCGTTTTGAACCAGATCGCCATCGTCCTGCCGTCGTCTCTCTCTCTCTCTGTTTCTCACGAACCATTTCCCATCCCCGGCACTCCCTTTCTGCCGTGACGAGCGACGGTGGCTAGGGTTTCAAGAAGGAAGAGAAGAAAAAAAAAACAAAAATTAAATAAATTAAACAAAATTAATAATTAAAAATAAATTTATTTCAGTTAAATTTAAATAAAAGCAATTATTCAATTAAATTTAAATTAAAAACAATTTTAATAATAATAAATTGCACAAAAATTGCACAAAAACAAAATTAATAAAAAATTAAATAAAATTAAATAAATTGCACAATTTTATTTCAGTTAATATATCAATATAAATTTATTTCAATTAAATAACTTCTTTGGTATTTTCTTTGGTATTGTAATAAAATATTAAAAAAAAATTGTTCTAATTGATATTAATGAAAAAAAACAAAATAATAAAAAAATAAAATAACTTCTATTAAATCAAAAAATATAATTGACAAAATAAATGACACTAATTTTATAATGACACTAATAAATGACACCAATTTCAGTATTTTTAAATTAATTAGTATTGACACCTAATTCATTTGTAATGAAAAAAAATAATACTAATTGATACTATTATTAATTTTAGTATTAATTGATGGTAATTAAGCCATTAATTGACATAATTAATTTGTAATGAAAAAATTAAAAAAATTATACTAATTGATACTATTATTAATTTTTGGTATTAATTGATGGTAATTAAGCCATTAATTAACACTAATTAATTTGTAATGAAAAAATGAAAAAATTTAAACTAATTGATAGTATTATTAATTTTAGTATTAAGTGATGCTAGTTATATTAACTTTTATTAATGAAATAATTTTTTAAAAATTAAAACTGAAAAAATGACAAAATAATCATTTTTATATCATATAAGGGCAAAATGGACAATTACACGGTAAAAAGTTATTTTACAACTTATTAACCAAACACTACTTTACTGCTTAAATCTATAATCCCACAGCTACACCAAACAAGTTACCAGCTTATACTCACAGCTATAAGCTATAATTTGTAATCACTTTCCCACAACTCTACCAAACGGGGCCTTCGACTTATTACCAGTGTGCCACGTATATAAGCCAGACACAACCCATTTCTGTCTCTCACACGCCTCTGAGAGGCAATTTCCGGCGGAAGGGAGGTGATTTCCGACCAACCTAGCTCTCTGAAACCCTAGCTCTCTCTCTCTCTCTCTCTATCTCTCTCTCTGTGTGTTCGGATTCAAATCTATGAGAGTGACAATCACGGCCATAGAGAGGCATCGCGATCGCGATCTGAAGGCAAATCAACAGCCTTCAAATCGCGATCTGCCGTCGTGAAGGCAAATCTGAAGGCATCGCGATCTGAAGGCAAATCTGAAAGTCTGGGTTAGAAGCTCGCCGTCATCGCGATCTAGGTTGATCTGGTTTGGAAGATTTGGGTTAATCTGGGTTGATATGGTTATTTGGTTTCGCGATCTCAGGGCAAAACCCTGCGTCACTGTCGTCGTCCTGCCATCATCGCGATCTCGTTTTGAACCAGATCGCCATCGTCCTGCCGTCGTCTCTCTCTCTCTCTGTTTCTCACGAACCATTTCCCATCCCCGGCACTCCCTTTCTGTCGTGACGAGCGACGGTGGCTAGGGTTTCAAGAAGGAAGAGAAGAAAAAAAAAACAAAAATTAAATAAATTAAACAAAATTAATAATTAAAAATAAATTTATTTCAGTTAAATTTAAATAAAAGCAATTATTCAATTAAATTTAAATTAAAAACAATTTTAATAATAATAAATTGCACAAAAATTGCACAAAAACAAAATTAATAAAAAATTAAATAAAATTAAATAAATTGCACAATTTTATTTCAGTTAATATATCAATATAAATTTATTTCAATTAAATAACTTCTTTGGTATTTTCTTTGGTATTGTAATAAAATATTAAAAAAAAATTGTTCTAATTGATATTAATGAAAAAAAACAAAATAATAAAAAAATAAAATAACTTCTATTAAATCAAAAAATATAATTGACAAAATAAATGACACTAATTTTATAATGACACTAATAAATGACACCAATTTCAGTATTTTTAAATTAATTAGTATTGACACCTAATTCATTTGTAATGAAAAAAAATAATACTAATTGATACTATTATTAATTTTAGTATTAATTGATGGTAATTAAGCCATTAATTGACATAATTAATTTGTAATGAAAAAATTAAAAAAATTATACTAATTGATACTATTATTAATTTTTGGTATTAATTGATGGTAATTAAGCCATTAATTAACACTAATTAATTTGTAATGAAAAAATGAAAAAATTTAAACTAATTGATAGTATTATTAATTTTAGTATTAAGTGATGCTAGTTATATTAACTTTTATTAATGAAATAATTTTTTAAAAATTAAAACTGAAAAAATGACAAAATAATCATTTTTATATCATATAAGGGCAAAATGGACAATTACACGGTAAAAAGTTATTTTACAACTTATTAACCAAACACTACTTTACTGCTTAAATCTATAATCCCACAGCTACACCAAACAAGTTACCAGCTTATACTCACAGCTATAAGCTATAATTTGTAATCACTTTCCCACAACTCTACCAAACGGGGCCTTCGACTTATTACCAGTGTGCCACGTATATAAGCCAGACACAACCCATTTCTGTCTCTCACACGCCTCTGAGAGGCAATTTCCGGCGGAAGGGAGGTGATTTCCGACCAACCTAGCTCTCTGAAACCCTAGCTCTCTCTCTCTCTCTCTCTATCTCTCTCTCTGTGTGTTCGGATTCAAATCTATGAGAGTGACAATCACGGCCATAGAGAGGCATCGCGATCGCGATCTGAAGGCAAATCAACAGCCTTCAAATCGCGATCTGCCGTCGTGAAGGCAAATCTGAAGGCATCGCGATCTGAAGGCAAATCTGAAAGTCTGGGTTAGAAGCTCGCCGTCATCGCGATCTAGGTTGATCTGGTTTGGAAGATTTGGGTTAATCTGGGTTGATATGGTTATTTGGTTTCGCGATCTCAGGGCAAAACCCTGCGTCACTGTCGTCGTCCTGCCATCATCGCGATCTCGTTTTGAACCAGATCGCCATCGTCCTGCCGTCGTCTCTCTCTCTCTCTGTTTCTCACGAACCATTTCCCATCCCCGGCACTCCCTTTCTGCCGTGACGAGCGACGGTGGCTAGGGTTTCAAGAAGGAAGAGAAGAAAAAAAAAAACAAAAATTAAATAAATTAAACAAAATTAATAATTAAAAATAAATTTATTTCAGTTAAATTTAAATAAAAGCAATTATTCAATTAAATTTAAATTAAAAACAATTTTAATAATAATAAATTGCACAAAAATTGCACAAAAACAAAATTAATAAAAAATTAAATAAAATTAAATAAATTGCACAATTTTATTTCAGTTAATATATCAATATAAATTTATTTCAATTAAATAACTTCTTTGGTATTTTCTTTGGTATTGTAATAAAATATTAAAAAAAAATTGTTCTAATTGATATTAATGAAAAAAAACAAAATAATAAAAAAATAAAATAACTTCTATTAAATCAAAAAATATAATTGACAAAATAAATGACACTAATTTTATAATGACACTAATAAATGACACCAATTTCAGTATTTTTAAATTAATTAGTATTGACACCTAATTCATTTGTAATGAAAAAAAATAATACTAATTGATACTATTATTAATTTTAGTATTAATTGATGGTAATTAAGCCATTAATTGACATAATTAATTTGTAATGAAAAAATTAAAAAAATTATACTAATTGATACTATTATTAATTTTTGGTATTAATTGATGGTAATTAAGCCATTAATTAACACTAATTAATTTGTAATGAAAAAATGAAAAAATTTAAACTAATTGATAGTATTATTAATTTTAGTATTAAGTGATGCTAGTTATATTAACTTTTATTAATGAAATAATTTTTTAAAAATTAAAACTGAAAAAATGACAAAATAATCATTTTTATATCATATAAGGGCAAAATGGACAATTACACGGTAAAAAGTTATTTTACAACTTATTAACCAAACACTACTTTACTGCTTAAATCTATAATCCCACAGCTACACCAAACAAGTTACCAGCTTATACTTACAGCTATAAGCTATAATCTGTAATCACTTTCCCACAGCTCTACCAAACGGGGCCTTCGACTTATTACCAGTGTGCCACGTATATAAGCCAGACACAACCCATTTCTGTCTCTCACACGCCTCTGAGAGGCAATTTCCGGCGGAAGGGAGGCGATTTCCGACCAACCTAGCTCTCTGAAACCCTAGCTCTCTTTCTCTGTGTGTGTGTGTGTGTGTTCGGATTCAAATCTATGAGAGTGACAATCACGGCCATAGAGAGGCATCGCGATCGCGATCTGAAGGCAAATCGACAGCCTTCAGATCACGATCTGCCGTTGTGAAGGCAAATCTGAAGGCATCGCGATCTGAAGGCAAATCTGAAAGTCTGGGTTAGAAGCTCGCCGTCATCGCGATCTAGGTTGATCTGGTTTGGAAGATTTGGGTTAATCTGGGTTGATATGGTTATCTGGTTTCGCGATCTCAGGGCAAAACCCTGCGTCACTGCCGTCGTCCTGTCATCATCGCGATCTCGTTTTGAACCAGATCGCCATCGTCCTGCCGTCGTCTCTCTCTCTCTCTGTTTCTCACGAACCATTTCCCATCCCCGGCACTCCCTCTCTGCCGTGTCGAGCGACGGTGGCTAGGGTTTCAAGAAGGAAGAGAAGAAAAAAAAAAAACAAAAATTAAATAAATTAAACAAAATTAATAATTAAAAATAAATTTATTTCAGTTAAATTTAAATAAAAGCAATTATTCAATTAAATTTAAATTAAAAACAATTTTAATAATAATAAATTGCACAAAAATTGCACAAAAACAAAATTAATAAAAAATTAAATAAAATTAAATAAATTGCACAATTTTATTTCAGTTAATATATCAATATAAATTTATTTCAATTAAATAACTTCTTTGGTATTTTCTTTGGTATTGTAATAAAATATTAAAAAAAAAATTGTTCTAATTGATATTAATGAAAAAAAACAAAATAATAAAAAAATAAAATAACTTCTATTAAATCAAAAAATATAATTGACAAAATAAATGACACTAATTTTATAATGACACTAATAAATGACACCAATTTCAGTATTTTTAAATTAATTAGTATTGACACCTAATTCATTTGTAATGAAAAAAAAATAATACTAATTGATACTATTATTAATTTTAGTATTAATTGATGGTAATTAAGCCATTAATTGACATAATTAATTTGTAATGAAAAAATTTAAAAAATTATACTAATTGATACTATTATTAATTTTTGGTATTAATTGATGGTAATTAAGCCAATAATTAATACTAATTAATTTGTAATGAAAAAATGAAAAAATTTAAACTAATTGATAGTATTATTAATTTTAGTATTAAGTGATGCTAATTATATTAACTTTTATTAATAAAATAATTTTTTAAAAATTAAAATTGAAAAAATGACAAAATAATCATTTTTATAAATGAATAATTATACAATAAAAAATTATTTTACAATTTATTAACCAAACATTACTTTATTACTTAAATTTATAATCTCACAGCTACATTATTAAACAAGTTACCAACTTAAACTATAATCAGTTAAGTTATACCTGTAATCACTTTCCCACGAGTCTACACACAGCTCTATCAAATGGGTCACTCATGTCTTCTTTTTCTTCTGCCTTACGACACGACTTGATTTCCCATCAATTAGCGGTCAACGCAGGGAGGGAGAGAAAGATGATGATGATGATGATGGTGATGAGAGTTGAGAGTTGAGAGTTGGTCTTCGCATTCGAAGCAGTCACTGTAATAAAATTGAGAACACATCATGTCAAATTCCGCAGCTCTGGAAGCCTGTGAAAGGTGGAGACTCAGGTGATTCTCAACACTTTCACTCTTCAATGATTTTTTGTTTTTTTTTGTGTTTAATTATTTGCCAGCTCTCTTTGATTCTGTTTTTTCGTTTTTTGGTTTTCTTTTTTGGGGAAACTTTCTAAACTAGTTTAGTGAACTGTATCTTTAAACTAATTACATGAAAGCTACCTTATTTTTAGAAGAAATGGTAAATTATTTTTCAAAAACTCAAATTTTATTTGTTAGTATAGTTTCAAATTAACCCAAAAAATAATTTAAAGATAGCTTTTGAATTTTGAAAAAAGTTTTGTATTTTTGTTTCTGAAAAACACAAAATCATTACCACTACTGTTTTTGTTGTTGGGCATTGTAATTATTGCTGTTTTTGTTGGGCTGAACAGTGAAACCCATCAAGTTGTTTACTCTACTGTTTGATAGAACAATATGATTTTTGTATCAGGGGAAATGAAGCTTACAAACAAGATGATCTGTCCAGAGCTGAGGAATGTTACACAAAGGGTGTGAAGTCTGTTCCTTGTAATGACATATCAGAATCCTTATGCCTTGAGCCTCTTGTGCTGTGTTATAGTAACCGTGCTGCCGTACGCATGACTTGCAAAAGGTTTAGAGATGCTTTAGGAGATTGTCTGGTGGCTGCTACTCTAGATCCTAACTTTCTCAAAGTTCGACTCCGGGCTGCAAAGTATGGCCTTCCTTTGTGCTCCCACACACATATTTTGTGCATATACTTTTTGGGCTAATTTGGTTGTCCCAAAAAAAATGTGAATTGGACCATTTCAAAATTAACCCATTAACCAATTAGATGGTTAGATGAATTTGGTGGTAAACATAAAGCTCAAGAATCTATTAATTTTACTTCCTTTGTGAAAATTTAAAATCAGCTTATGTTGAATTACCTAATCTATATTTGGGAGAGCTAAAAGCTATTCTAGTTATTCTAAATGGAATAATTCCATTTGTGCAACCCCATGGTCCCTCAATGAATGTATGTGGCATATATGGCGAACTCACTTCATCATAAAAGGTTCCCTTTTTCGTTATTGTTTTTTGTTTTTTGTTGTTTTTGTTTTTTACAAGAGGAATGTACTTTTTGCAATGAAAACAGTGTGACAAAAGTTGCTAATTTTCCATTGTGACAAAACTCCTTTTCATTGCTCTACGGGTAAGCTTGTTGTGGTGGTTGGTGTTTTGGTCATGATAAACTTATTGGGATGAGCTCATTGTGATGAAGGAGCAATGATTTGTCACAATAACTTTTTTATGATGAAATTTTGACTTGTGACAAATCATTTCATGGTGAGAACCTTTTTCTATTGTAGTGATCATGCATAGGTCGCTTTACATGTTGCTGACGGACATTGTTTATAAGTCTTTTTTGTTTATTTATATTTTCTTATTGTTTTTTGTTAGTAACATTTTTATTCTGATTTTTGTTTTTCTAGTTGTCATCTTATGCTGGGAGAAGTTGAAGATGCGGTGCAATATTTCAACAAGTTCACGGAATCTGGGGGTTATCTATGTTTGGATCGAAAAGTTGTTTTAGAAGCTGCTGATGGGCTACAAAAGGCTAAGGTATCATTGTTGTAGTTTTGGATTTTGGTGGTATCGTTGTCATCATCTTTGATAATTCTCTTTAACAAACCATTTCACTACTCCTTTCATCAGTTGATCCATTTTCATGTAGATTTTTGTCCACCTGCTATTTGTAGAATCCAAAAAAGAAATTATAGAAGAAAGGGCAATGGGAACGTAGATATACACGTATTTCTTATCTATTTAAAGATGTATGAGTAATTATGTTTGTCTGCCTGTGCATGTGCATGTGCATGTCATGATTCATAAATGTAGTTCTAGTGAAATGACTAGGAGATCCTTTACAAGTATTTTGAAAAATGTTATTTCTTGACCCGGATTTGAGTTCTCTTTTTCAAGCCAAGTTGGGACATTGTTATGAACAATACATTTATGCCTAACTTGTTTCACATTACAAAAGCTTTCTTCAAATTTAGTAGACACTTTTCAAGCCAGATGACAGATGGGACATTTGTAAGTTTTCTGTATTTTTGTATATGCAACTGTATGTTAGATTATAATCAGACCTTAGATTGTATAGCCCTAACTCCTAAACCAAAAAGGAAATACAATACATAAGACTCTAATACAATCATGCCTCTAATAGGACTCTAATATAATTTGTAAGATTCACAGTATATTTCACAATATACTCTCACACCCCCGCTTAAACTCAAGGTATTTTAGCAGAAAAACTTAGAAAAATATGAGGAAGAAGAACTCCGAAAAATATGAGGAAGAAGGAATATATTTCTGTTATATTCAAAACTTCTTATCTTACAAGACCAAATGACACTCCTTATATAGGAGATATTACAAACATCATTATAACCCATTATATGCCACTTACATATTATATATTACCACTATCTACCACTAACATATTATATACATGCCACTATCTACCACTAACACCACTATCACATATTCTATACATGCCACTATCTACCACCAACACCACTATCACATATTCTATACATGCCACTATCTACCACCAACACCACTATCTACCACCAACACCACTATCATATTATATACATGCCACTATCTTATTATTAACACAAATTTCCAGCACTCCCCCTCAAGCTGGTTTGAAGATATCTTCCATAGCCAGCTTGCTAGTCAGCTTATCAAATTGCTTCTTGTGTAGTCCCTTCGTTAGCACATCAGCTAATTGTTCACCTGTTGGAAGGTAGGTCATACAGATTATGCCAACATTGATTTTCTCCTTGATGAAATGTTTATCCACTTCTATATGTTTTGTGCGATCATGTAGAACTGGATTATGAGCTATAGATATAGCTGCTTTGTTGTCACAATAGACCTTCATAGGTGTCGGGTGAGAAAGCTTTAATTCTTCAAGAATTCTTTTAATCCACATTACTTCACAGATTCCATGGGCAACAGCTCTGAACTCTGCTTGTGCACTACTTCTAGCTACCACATTCTGTTTTTTACTCCGCCATGTAACTAGGTTCCCACCTACAAAGGAGCAGTATCCAGATGTTGATCTCCTGTTTGTAACACTTCCTGCCCAGTCTGCATCTGTGTATACTTCAACTTGAAGATGTCCATGTTTCTTGAACAGTAAGCCTCTCCCTGGAGTTCCTTTCAAATATCTTAAGATCTTATAAACGGCCTCAAAGTGTTCTGCCCCTGGTGAGTGCATGAACTGACTTACCATGGTGACTGCAAAGGCAATATCAGGCCGCGTATGAGACAAGTAAATCAATTTCCCTACAAGTCGCCGATATTGTTCCTTCTCTTTGACTTCTTCAGCCTTAGCAGCTTGTAACTTCAAGTTAGGCTAGATCGGAGTCTCCACCATCTTACAACCAAGCATACCTGTTTCTCCAAGGAGATCAAGAACATATTTTCTCTGATTAACGAATATACCTTCCTTGGATCTTGCAAATTCCATTCCGAGGAAATACTTGAGGGCTCCCAGATCCTTAATGTGAAATTCTTTTGCGAGTTTCTCTTTGAGGGCTGCTAACTCTGCTTCATCATTACCAGTTAAAATGAGGTCATCAACATAAACAATCAAAATTGCAATTTTACTGTCTTTTGAATGTTTATAAAATATTGTGTGATCTGCTTGACTCTGCGAGAAGCCACAACTGATAACTGCCTTCCCAAAGCGTTCAAACCACGCTCTTGGTGATTGTTTGAGTCCGTATAATGACTTGTTCAATCTGCATACTCTGTCGCTTCCAAGTCGCTGCTCAAATCCCGGCGGTAGGCTCATGAACACCTCCTCTTCAAGATCACCATTGAGAAATGCATTTTTAATGTCAAGTTGATGTAGAGGCCAATCTGAATTTACTGCAAGAGATAACAGTACTCTGATGGAATTTATTTTAGCAACAGGAGCAAACGTCTCCTGATAGTCAATCCCATAAGTTTGAGTGAAGCCTTTAGCCACCAGTCTCGCCTTGTATCTCTCAACGCTTCCATCTGCATTACATTTTATCGTAAACACCCATTTACACCCAACTGTTTTCTTGTCTTTGGGTAGATCAACTATCTCCCAAGTACCACTTCTCCTTAAAGCATTCATCTCTTCCATGACTGCTAATTTCCAATTCGGATCATCCAATGTTTCCTGTATATTCCTTGGAACAAACAAGTGTGAAATCCTAGATGTGAAAGCTCTATGGTTTTTAGACAGTCTTTGATAGGAGAGGTAATTTGCAATAGGATGTTTAATACAATTTTGGACACCTTTCCTAATTGCTATAGGAACATCAAGGTCGGAAATAGAAGGAATAGGATTACCTAAAATTTCAATGCCAGAACTCGGGTGGATATTCGGGTCATTAGGATGGACATTCGGGTCATTATTCCTCAGATAAAATCGCTTCCTAGTATAAACCTGAAGCTCAGGATTTAGATCATTTTGTAGTACTTCTCCCTCTAAACAAGAATCTTCTTGACTAGGCACCATAGAACTTGGTTCTCCTAAGTGATCATTATCAGACAGATGTGGTTTTTGTGCAGGATAAATGACATTGGGGAGCGGGATAGAAATATCCCAAAAACGGTCTTCTACTCCACTTGTCTCCCCCTGAAGAGAAGTGTTGGGGAAATAGGATTTTGTTTCCACAAATGACACATCCATACTCACATGAAATTTCTTGGTTTGAGGATCGAAACACTTATACCCCTTTTTGTTTGAGGAATAACCCAAAAAAACACATTTTATAGCACGGGGGTCAAGTTTTGAACGAAATTGACTGGGAACATGAACATAGGCAGTACATCCAAAAACTTTGGCGGGTAAATCAGAAAACAACCTCGTGTCAGGAAAAAAAGTTTTGAGACAATCAAAAGGTGTTTTGTATGTTAACACCTTTGTAGGCATCCTGTTTATCAAATAAGAGGCTGTTAAAATTGCTTCACCCCATAAATATTTAGGAACATGCATGTAAAACATTATAGCATGTGCTACTTCAAGTAGATGTTTATTTTTTCGTTCTGCAATGCCATTTTGTTGAGGGGTATCCCAACATGTAGATTGATGAAAAATTCCCTTTTTTTCCAAAAACTCACCCAACTGCTCATTGAAATATTCTGTTCCATTATCAGAATGTAAAATACCAATTTTGGTTTGAAATTGGTTTTCAATCATATTGTAAAAATTTGTGAATAAATTTTTCACGTTAGATTTTTTATTCATCAAATAAATCCAACATAAGCGGGTATGGTCATCAATAAATGTAACAAACCATCTTTTACCAGAAAGAGTAGTGATTTTAGAAGGGCCCCAAACATCACTATGAATCAAATAAAAAGGTTTGGAAGCCTGGTAAGGTTTTGGCAAATAAGTAGAGCGATGAAATTTTGCAAAAATGCAACTTTCACAATGAAAAGAAGAACAATCAATCCCTTTAAATAATTCTGGAAATAAATGTTTCAGATAAAGAAAACTAGGATGTCCTAGCCTATAATGCCATAGCATTATTTTTTCTCGAACAGAGATTGAACTAGTACTATTAAAGCTCTGAGCTTTTTTATTACTAACAGGTACTTCATCAAAGTAGTAAAGACCTTCAAGCATCCTAGCACGCCCAATCATCATCCCCGAGTTCTGGTCCTGAAATTCACAATGGGATTCAAAAAATGTAACACGACAATTAGAATCTTTAGATAGTTTACTGACAGACAAAAGGTTACAGGCTAAGTTGGGGACGTGAAGAACAACATTGAGATTAATTTTCTCAGTTAGTTTAATAAATCCTTTTCCTGCAATAGGTGAAAAACTACCATCGGCTATTCTGATTTTGTCATGACCAGAACAAGGGAAATAGGTACTAAATAAATGGGAAAAACTAGTCATGTGATCGGAGGCACCGGAATCTATGATCCACGGAGAGAAGTTTAGGCAAGAGAAGGCTTTAGGATTTCTACCTGTTTGTGCCAACAAAACACTAGGAGTACCGGATGAGGAGTTGGATTTTATCAGCTTTAAGAGTTGATCAATCTGCTCTTTGTTGAAGGGACCTGAATCGGCTTCATTAGCGGTAGGAAAGCCACGATTCTTCTCTCCTTGTTTGCTGCTTTTCCAGTTGACAGGTTTGCCATGGATCTTCCAACACGTTTCACGTGTATGGCGAGGCTTGTTGCAAAAATCACACCAGACCCGTGGCTTATCATCAAACCTGCGCTGGTAATTTGCAGCCTTGTTGGCCGCAGCATCGCTAATTAAAGCAGAAATTTCAATTGATTCACCAGTACCTTTTTTCTTAAGCATGACGCTCCTTCGGCTCTCTTCCCTTTTGACTTCGGCAAATACTTCGCCAATGGATGGGAGAGGAGGTCTGCCAATAATTCTTCCTCGCACTTCATCGAACTCAATGTTGAGGCCGGCAAGAAACTTGTAAATACGGCTGTCTTCCACAGTTTTCTTGTGGTGGTTGCAGTCGTCAACCGATTTCCATTCGTATGTGTTGAAGATGTCAAGATCCTGCCACAACCTTTTCAACGAATTGAAATATTTGGTGACAGAATCATCTCCTTGACGAATCTCTCCCAACTTCAAAGTTAATTCGAAAACTTGAGATTGATTTCCTAGGTCAGAATACATCTGACTAACATTATCCCACAACTCTTGTGCAGTAGTATAGCACATGTAATTAGAGCTTATATCCTCCTCCATGGAATTGACCAACCATGTCATAACCATGGAGTTTTCAGCGTCCCAACTGTCGAATAGCGGATCATTAACAGCAGGAGCCTTCTTGTCACCAGTGATGTAACCGATCTTTCCTTGCCCACGGATATACATCCGGACAGATTGTGACCAGCGGAGAAAATTATCACCATTTAGGCAGATGGTGGTGATTTGGACAGAGTGAGAGTTGGACGTTTTCACCGGAATGGCAGCGGCAGGGGTTGAAATGGTTTCGGACGTGACTTCCGACATGGCTATGACGGTTTTAGGACTGCTGTGTTTTTTGTTGCTCTGATACCAACTTAGAAAAATATGAGGAAGAAAAACTCCGAAAAATATGAGGACGAAGGAATATATTTCTGTTATATTCAAAACTTCTTATCTTACAAGACCAAATGACACTCCTTATATAGGAGATATTACAAACATCATTATAACCCATTATATGCCACTTACATATTATATATTACTACTATCTACCACTAACATATTATATACATGCCACTATCTACCACTAACACCACTATCACATATTCTATACATGCCACTATCTACCACCAACACCACTATCACATATTCTATACATGCCACTATCTACCACCAACACCACTATCTACCACCAACACCACTATCATATTATATACATGCCACTATCTTATTATTAACACAAATTTCCAGCAGAAAACACTGAGAGTTTGCTAAGAATAAACTGAAATTGAGCAGTAGTGTGAGTCTTAGTGAAGAAGTCTGCAAGTTGCAAAGCCAAATGGATGAAAGGAAGCGAGATAGAGGCAGACTGCAGATGCTGGCGAACAAAGTGACAATCAATCTCAATGTGTTTTGTCTGCTCATGGAAGACAGTATTGTGGGCAATCTGAACAGCACTGCGGTTGTCACAATAGAGAGAGGTCGGAGAAGACTGAGAGACACCCAAATCAGACAAAAGACAACGAAGCCAAACAATCTCAGCAGTGGCATGAGCCATAGCACGATACTCAGTTTCAGTAGTAGAGCAAGCAATGACTGATTGTTTCTTGCTTTTTCAAGAGATCAAGGAATCACCAAGAAACATATAGAAACTAGACGTAGACTTGCGATCAGTAACATCACCAGTCCAATCAGAATCAGCATAGGCCACCAAATCCAAAGAGGAAGGAGAGGACAATAGTAAGCCCAGAAAGATGGTACCTCTGAGATAGAGAAGAATGCGAACCAAAGCAGCCCAATGAGTAGAGCGAGGAGCAGAAACGAACTGACTAACCACATGAACAACATAAGCAAGATCAGGGCGAGTGACAGTAAGATAAACTAAATAACCCACAAGCTTACGATATAAAGTGGGATCATCCAGAGGGACACCATTAGTAGAGTTAAGTTTCACATTAAGCTCAATAGGTGTATCAAAAACCTTAATATTGGTAAGACCAGCACGGTGAATGACTTCATTAGTATACTTAGTCCGAGACAGAAAATAGCCCCTTGGAGAAGAAACAACCTCAATACCAAGAAAATACTGTAATGGACCCAGATCTTTCATTTCGAAGGTACGGAAGAGATACTGTTTGACCTCAGAGATAGTAGAAGAGTCAGAGTCAGTGATGATCACATCATCTACATAGAGTAAGAGAGCAACAAAACCAGCCGATGTATTGTAAAACCCAAGTTGTGTGTAGGATTATTTTATTGGATAGATTAGTAATTAAATTAATTTATATGGGTCATTTATTAATATCAAAGAATTAGTTATGAGATGGCATTATATTTCCTATTACTTAGATGGGTAATTTTGTAACTTTGTGAAATTAGGTTAATATGCCCACCTATTGTGGCTTTAAGTCTTGGAAAACAAACAAAACAGAGGCTATGAATTGCTCCATAGGCGGCTAGGGTTTGAGAAGGTAAAAGAAAAAAGAAAAGAAAAAGAGAAGAGAGGTTCAAGTGAGGCTACAATAGGGATTGAAGGCAGCACGTTGGTGATTTTTGGGACACCCATTGGTTAAGGTAAAATCTGTCTTTACTGTTAATTATTAAGTTTATGTTGAGGAATTTAACAATCAATGCATTAAGGAGATTTGGAAGATCTATAGGTGCCTACTTAGGTTTTGAGAATTGGGTGCAATGTGTAAGTGTAACTTTGGATGGGTAATAGAAACAATGGAGTTTTGTATCATGGGTAAAGGTGTGTTTGGCTATAAAGTTGGGTTGAATGGTTTGATCTCTTGAATATTAAAGTAATACATTAATCTAATATAGTGGTGCTTTTGTGAGTGTTTGTAACATGTAAAAAAATATTAATTTATTTGAAGTTTTATTTAATAGGTTTGTGTGATTGAAGTGGTGAAATTGGGTGTTTGGAGTTGGTGTTGGAGTGTTATTTCTAAGCGTTTGAGGTAAGTAACCCTCTATCACTGTTGGTTCATTTTTATTCCTATCGAATCGTTTAAAATCAGAAATATTTATTTATATCCTTCATGTTCTCTTAAAATAAAATATGGGTCAAGTATAAAACAACATCGAATATTATTATGAAAATTATTTGAATATTTGATGAAACTATTTTGAAAATTGTACTAAACATTTATTCTGAAAATATCGAATGTTTTATTTGAAAGTTGTGTATTGTTTGAATTTTGAACATCACTCTAGTCTGACTATGATTTGGACCCTAGCCAATGGGGGTTATTTATTGGCACAGAAACTAGTTTCTTTTGGGGCTTTACCACCGGCCTATGTGTGGTTCTGGGCCTTGTCACGGGCTAAGTGACCGTAGTCACCAAGACTTGGGTTTTGTGAATTGCATCATTGAACCATTTGAATATCGAACCATCGATTTGAACAACGAATTTCCTTTGAATTATCTTGTTGGATTTTCAATTAAAATGTATTGTACATTGTTTATTTTTAGCTATGAAACTGTCTTACAAATAATTATTCATTTATTGAATGGTAGCAAAAAATATATTTATTGGTTATCGACTATTTTTTTTGTATACTTGATCCAGCTAATAGTGATGGTTGGTTATTTACTGGGCTGTCTAGCTTACCCTTATTTTATTTTTCAGATTCTGAGGAGTAGAGCTGTGCAGGGTTTTTACTTGTGGGAGTACCGAGAGTAGGACTATGATTTGAGTATTTGAATCATTATTATTATTATTATTTTTATTAGTGGACTTGGTGGACAATTTCATATGATAAGAATTATCTATTTGTATGGTTTTTAGCATTATGATATTTAAGGATTTAATTTGAGTATTTTACATTGTTGGTTATGTGTTGGATTCTTAGCCTTGCATGCTCACTTAAATGAGTGTGCGGCGTTGTCACGGAGCTTGGGGCGTGACATGTATGTCTCAGAAATAAAACAAAGTCGGAAGCAGAAGGATGAAACCCAAGCTCGGTAACAGTAGTCTGAAAGCGATCATACCAAGCACGAGGAGATTGCTTTAGACCATACAGAGCACGCCAAAGACGATAAACTTGGCCAGAAGAATGGGGAAGGCTAGGAGGAGGACGCATGTAAACTTTCTCAGTGAGATGGCTATTAAGAAAAGCATTCTTAACATCCATCTGATAAAGAGGCCAAGAACGAATAGCAGCGACAGAGATTAAAGTACGGACAGTAGTCATCTTGGCAACAGGAGCAAATGTCTCCTAATAATCAATACCATACTCCTGAGAGAAACCTTTGGCAACCAAACGAGCTTTGTAGCGCTCAAGAGACTCATCAGAATGAGTCTTGACTTTGTAGACCCATTTGCAACCAACCAAGTTCTTACTAGCAGGCAAAGGAACCAGCTCCCAAGTACTAGTTTTTTGTAGAGCAGACAACTCATCCTCCATAGTGTGAACCCAATGAGGCTCCTGTTTGGAGGATGACGCGCTCGAGTAAGATATCGGTGTTTAGTAGGATCAGAGTCGTCAGAAGCAGGAGGAGCAGCAGCAGGGGCAGAGACAACCAGTGGAGGAGGAGCCTTGCGACAAGAATAAACTAATAATGGAGGAGGAGAAGAAGCTGAAGGAGGAGAAGTAGCCAAAGGTGAAGTAGGAGGAGAAGATGGAACAAGCTCAAGAGGAACAATGGAGATGTATTCATCAGACGAGACCTCAGAAGGAAATGGGTCAATGTGAACTAAATCCTCATTGGATACTGGAGCAGTGAGAGGGGGAAGTTGAAAGTAAGGCAGATGTTCGAGAAAAGCAACATGACGGGAGACAAAAAGGCGACGAGAGACAGGATCGTAACAACGGTAGCCTTTCTGAGTAAGATTGTAACCCAAAAAGATACACAAGACAGACCGGGCACTGAGTTTGGTCATATTTTTACGAGGAAGGAGGACAAAACAAGAAGACCCAAAAACACGTAGGACGGAATAATTAGGAGTTAGGGCTATATAATCTAAGGTCTCTAATACAATCATGCCTCTAATAGGACTCTAATATAATTTGTAAGATTCACAATATATTCTCACAGCATTAACTAAGCGTTCATAAGATCAACTCAAGTCCTATTTTTTTTTTTTGGCTAGGCCCTCAGAAAGTGTTGCTTTAATGCATCTCCTTACAAATTGATAAAGTTTTTGCCAGTTGGGATATTCTGGATTAGTGGAAGATGAAGAAGAATTGGCTGTGATAACATTTTTTAAGAAGAGTAATGCAGCCATCAACGAAGCCAAAGAGATCATTACAGATAAGAATAGAGTTGAGTTGATCTTGCCAAATGTAGGTACAAAGCCAAGCAAGTATAGATTAAGTCCTTGCTCCTTTGGGACCTATGATTTTCACTTAAACATAACTAGCAATATTGCCGATGGGGAGAGAAAAAGAAGAGGAAGAAGAAGGCATGGAATCTGGGAAAAGTAGGGTGAGTTATCTTGAGAGAAGTTACTGTTATGGATTGTATGGTTCTGATACTGTAAAACATTTAGAGAATTTGTTCTAAGGCAAGTATTGTGTTTTGCCCTTGACAAGTCCAACCACTTGTAAAAATTATATAATTACATAAAATTACATATCTGTACCTTGCACAATATACATAGCTGAAAATCTAGAAGGACCTAAAGGGAACACACTTAGATATATATAAGGAAAGAAGCTAGAATTGTTCTTGAATTGATGTGATATGATTTGAAGAATATTGGGTATGAGCTCTAGCTGATCTTACTCCAAAACTCATGCTGTATGATTTGCTGGATGGGTATGGCATTGTTATGATTTGTGTGATCTCTTTGGATTCCTTCATTAACCAAACCAACCCAAACCAAGCCTTAAGTCCCATCAAATGGGGTCGGCGACATGAATCCTTCTTCTCCATTCGACTCCATCCAAGGCCATATCATTATTCAAATTAAGGAGATTCATATCTCTATTTACTATACTAGCTCACGTTAATCTAGGTTTGTCCCTTCCCCTCACACTTCCATCTACCGTTACTATGTCGCATCTCTTGACTATTGCCTCTGTTGGTCTCCATTGTATATGACCAAACCATCTTCATTAATCTTCAATTTTTCAAACTTTGTGCAGTATATAATTGATCACATTGCTGTTATGCGTCCTTCTTGAAATTACTAAATTAACTTTTTATACCTTTAGTTATTCTACAATTTCCTTCTGTGTGTGTGTGTGTGTGTGTTGCAGGCTTCTCTATGAATAACTAGATAATCCAATGTCTAATATGGTGATTGCAGAAAGTGGCCAATTGTATACATCAATGTGCTGAACTCTTGAAACAGAGAACTTCCGATGCAGCAACTAATGCGTTAGCAATAATTGATGATGTCTTATCAATAAGTTCGTACTCAGAGAAATTACTTGAAATGAAAGGGAAAGCTCTTCTTATGGTTTGTCTATGCATCTCACACAACTATTTATACTTGATTTATTAAGGCCGTGAAATTCAATAAACTCCCATTCCTTAAAACTTTGATTTGTATGTCTGAAATTTCGGTCTCAGCATTGGCTTTATTTCTGTGGCATCTAGCAGCTGCAGAAGTATGAAGAGGTGATTCAGTTGTGTGAGCGGACTCTTGGTTGTGCTGAAAAGAATTTCCCCATGGTAGGTGCTGGTAACAATTTACCTAAAGGGAATGGTTCTCAATACAATAAGCACCCGTCTGTAAGGCTGTGGAGGTGGCACCTCATGTCCAGGTCCCACTTTCAATTGGGGAGGCTGGAGGTGGCTCTCGATTTAATTAAGAAGCACGAGCAATTGAGATGCACTGAAGAGAAGTAATACGTAATTTTTATCATACACTACATTTTCTGGTCTCCAGTTAAAATTGGGCATTCCCTTCTTTAAACATTTTTTAAGAAACTAATCTAATTTATGCTCAGGTATCAAAGCAATATTTTGGGTTCATCCATGCTATTTGCTGCTACTATACGCAAACTTTTACACTATGAGGTATGCTGCCAATTTTTTATTTGTGACTTGGATTTGGAACCATAATTGTGTAAGGCATGAAAAAGGTGTTGGAGGTGTGGGGGGTTGAATAGGGCTTTTTAATTCCTCTTAACTTTTGCCCAAATTGCCTTCTCTTTAATTGATGTAGTTGTCTTGCTTCTTTCAAGAAGGTTAGTTGTTAAATGAATTGACATAGTGAAAAGGATTATACTTCAAATTATTTCAAGGGATACATTCAACAGTTTTGTATTAATCTCATACATTCACAACATGATCACACAAAATAAATGCAAGTAATGTAAAGAGAATGAACATAAGGATTTATAGTGGTTCAACATACCCCTTGTGCCTATGTCTACTCTCAGCCTACCTTTCCGGCATATTCTAATCTCCATTAATCAACAATAGGTTTTCCCAATGTTTAACTCAAAATCTTTACAACTCCACTTAAATTTTGTCTATGATCACCTTCACCCTTTATACTCACAAATCACAAAACAAACAATAGGGTTTTCTTGGCTCATCCCAAAACCAACAACCACCACCAATTCACAACTTCCTAGTACTTAAACTAAGTTTCTTGTGAAGAACTTCTTAGGATGTCTCTATATGAGTAGTTTGTCTGTGGTGAATGGTGTTTTACACTGAATGAAGCTAAGCAGAGATTTTCTACCTATGATAATGAATTTTATGTAGTTGTACGGTCTTGCACCATTAGAGGTGTTATATTGTACCCTAGTAGTTTGTGTTATTTTTTGACCATCATGCACATAGGCATATTCACTCTCAGATTATACTTGGTGCTTGATATGTTGGATAGGTAGAATTCTTCTACGAGTACACTATTGTTCTTAAGTGCCACATTAGTGTTGAGAACAAGCTTGTGAATGCTCTTAGTCAAGCTAATGTTGTCGTACAATCCATAAGTGTCCATGTGATAGTATTCAAGAAGTTGAAGGGTCCTGGTTTTGGCCTTTGTTTTAAAGAGGTTCGAGATAGTAAATGTTGTGAATGTGTTAATCTTATCATTTAGGACAATTATGTTTTTAGAGGCACTAGGTTGTGCATTACTTGTAGTTCACTTAGGGACTTCCTAGTTTGGGAGCTATATGTTGGTGGTCCTGCAAGCCATTTCAGTAGGGAGTCTAGGGACAAGACAAGACCATAGCTTTGGTGGTGGTGGTTAGATTTTAGGGAAAAAGCTTTGGTGGTGGTGGTGGTGGTGGTTAGATTTGAAGCTTTGATGCATTTTGCCTTGGCCTCGCCTCAAAGCTGGCATTGAAGGGAGTCTCCGTAAAGCCTTTTGAAACTGTCTTTAAGACCACCTTGTAGCCTAAAGTCGAATAATAATTTAATGGAATAATAGACCCCCTTTAATTTTAAATGAATATGAAAATTCAGTTTTCAACAGTGAGTAACAATTTCAGCCTCCCATTTGGAACTGTGATGGGTAGAAGCTTTATCTTTTTTAGTGCCTGCATCTATTTTCTATTGTCACTTGATGGATTTACAAATAGCCTCCATAGAACCAATCATTGAAGGAAAATCTTTCTTTGTACTCTCACAATCTTTTAGGAAGACCTCTAATTTTGATGGAAGCTCTATGTTATTGATATGTGGCCAAATAATTCAACATTGCATGAAAGTCTGATATTAATCCCAGGTATCAAGTTGGTAAAGGGCATTTTGACAGTACAACAAGGATTTGTTGCAAAATGGATTGGATGTGGTTGGAAAAAAGTAAAATTTGGTTGTCTGAAGAGAACTAAGGTCTATAAGACCTGTTTCAGTGATTTGAAGTGCAGTTCATGAAAATAACAAGAAGTGGTCATTTTTGGAAGAAGATTTAAGTTTTGTGTAATTAGATTATATGCCCATTTAAATTTATGTGGTCATTATTTATTTTTTAATGTCATTTATTGTAAAGAATCGGTTGATCCTTTTTGAACTTTTGGTAATAAAGTTGCTTTTGAACTTAAAAATACACACAGTACATAACATGTGTGACATGCTTTCAAAGAATTCAGTTGTGTAGGGGTTGTGGCATGCTATACATACATCAAAACGTGTTCTTCTTGGTAGAATCTATTCTTCAAAAAGGTGGAATTTTGCGGCATCCTTTTCTAGCACTTAGCCAAAAAAATAGTCTTCCTTTTCTGGCAAGGTTAAAATTTTATGCTGTTCATATTTATCTATTTCTTTGGATTCATGGTTGACTTGTTTTGCTTTTTTAGTCACTCATGTAATTGCAACCCTTGATGCTTTATGACGAGGTTGGTGTTCTATGTATTGAACAAACATTGTGTTTTTCGATTGTTTCAATTCCAGAAAGCTGGGAATGAAGCACTTCATGCTGGAAGGCATACGGAAGCAATAGAGCATTATACTGCCGCTATATCAAGCAGTACTGAATCACGTCTCTTTACGGCTATCTGTTTCCGCAAGCGTGCTGCTGCCCGCCAAGCTTTGGGCCAAATTTCTGATGCCATTGCAGATTGCAATCTAGCGATAGGTCTTGATGGAAATTACCTGAAGGTTTGCCCAAAATTCTGTGTACCTATCTTATGTGGTGTGCTGGCCTAGATGTTTTCTTTGTTAGAATTTGGAAAGACATTGATAAATTATTTTCTCGTGTTATTTTTCTATCTTACTTCATCTCCTATTTCTTTTTCTTTTCTTTCCTTTCCTTTCTTTTTTAGTGAGCCGAAATAGTGTTTTTGTCAAGAATATCTTACTGCTTGATTGATGACTTAGATGTGTTACATGGACTCTTCTAAATTTGTGAAGTATCCATGCTGGACACTTTTACACTTGGATGAGGGTATTGGATGTGTGAGTTGTATATGCACCCAACAAGTATGACTAAGTGGTCAAGTCTACCATATATCTGTGTTAGACTGCATCCCATTTTATGCATAGAATGTTTTTTGTTAGCTTGTAAGCATCATTTCACCAGATTAAGTAAAAGAATGATTTAGAAAACAGGAAATCTAGGCATGTCCTTTTGTCCTTGGACATGAGAATTAGATGAATCCAATATTCATGACACTTTCCCACACCCGACACTAGTACCCAAATCCATGTAATATAGTAACTCGAGGAGTTTTTGTATTTTGTCACTAATGTGGGGGTGCTAGTTTTGGGTTTGGAAAGTGGGCTTTGAGCGTTCCCCATAGGTCTTGGGTAGAACTCAACCCCAAAAGCTAGTTGTTGCTGTAAGGGTGTGCTTATGCTTATATACTTCACATTACTTTCATACCATGGTGATGTGGGACTTCGTTTCACACCCTCTCTCACACACAGCGTGCTCACTCGGCAGCACTTGATGTGTGCAAGCCAATTACACGCACCCTAGTGACCCCTGGATAATCCGATTCTGATACTATGTTAGCTATTGAGGTAAGTATGTTCTCATGCTTATACTACACGCACCCTCAAAAGGTGTGCCCAATCTATCAAAAGGCGTGCCCAATCCATAAAAAGGCGTGCCATCAAAAGGCGTGCCATCAAAAGGCGTGCCCAATTCATCAAAAGACGAGCCATCAAAAGGCGCGCCAGACACGCGGCGATGCACGTGATCGACAGTGCGCGTGTCGGCCTCTTCGTCATGTTCTATATAAATCAATGCGGAGGCTGAGAGAACATGTGGAAATCAAACCAGTCTGAAACCTCTGAAAAAACTCTGCGGTTGCTGAGAGAGAAACTCTGTAATACTCTGTAACCAACCCGTCTCTGAAACACTCAGCAACATGGCTTCTTCTTCCCGTCCAGCTACCCAGAACATGGCCTCTTCGTCCCGTGGTCTGCTCACTCTCTTTCCCGACCTCAATGAGTCAACAAGAGAGATAACTGGTGCGGTGGCCAGTGAACCTCAACCAAACACCTCTGTGTTTGCTCCGTTGAACTTTCCGATGCGGTCGGTGGAGCAAAAAATGGCGGTGCAAACTGATATTGAGGCCAATCAGTATACTTTAAAGTCATGTGTGGAAACCATGACTGCGGTCACAAACTTGTCGCACCGGCTTCAGAGTAGGACAAATGAGGTGCAGCATTTAAACGCCCAACTGGCTCTGCTCCAACGCATGTATAAGGATGCGCGAGCAGAGATAAGTGTGCTAAAGGCAGAAAATAAGGAGCTGAAGCGGAAGGCCACCGTGATGTTCCGATTTGGAGGTCCGCCATATGCTGCAGTGGAGGACTATGGGGGAGTGAACGTGCTCGGTGGTGTGGAAAACACGGAGGCAGCACCGTCAAGGGCCGCCCAGGACGGAGGCAAGAAGAAAAGACCGGCGGCAGAGTAGAGAAGAAAATCCTGCCTGTGGATGTGGTTGTTTTGTGGTTGTTGTGTTTTTTTTTTTTTTTTTTTTTTTTGTTGGTGTAAAATTGGGAGCGGAGTTGATCCCCTGATATGAATAAAATGACAAGGTTGTGGAATGTTGTTGGTGTGATTTTGTGTTGTTGTTTTGTTTAATAATAAAAATAAAATAAAAATAAAACAATGGATAAAGAAAATAGATAAAAATATTTGTGGATGGGTGATATGAAAAACATTGGTGTGATTTTTTTTTATTTTATTTTATTTTATTTTTTTTTGTTTTTTTTTTGGTAAAGAAATAATAATGAAAAAAAGTTTCGTGGCCCACGGTTTGGGGGAAAACCTGCAAAGGGTTTGGGTTTTTTTTTTTTTTTTAATTAATGATAATAATAATAATAAGAATATATGAATGGCGAAAGGATGTGCCTCGGTGGGTTGGAAAGTGAAAAAATGAAAGAGAGAAAGTGGGGTACATGATAATGAGGATGATAAGAAGAATAAAATGAATAAAAAAATTGGTGTGGGGTAAGGTAGTGGCTTTATTTGAAAGACAAAAAGATAGTGGATGTAAATATTAAAAAGAAAAAGAAAGGAAAAAGAGAGGGGTGATCCACGAGGCAAAAAAGTCCTTCCCAACAATGCTCTCTAGCACTGAAGACTTCCCAGAGCTCTGGCCACCGACGACGGCGATGGAAGGAAGAGAGTCCCAGAGAGTGGGCAAAGCGCTCTCTTCGCCATGATCGCCTAGAGCAGTGCAAGCTCTCTGTAGTTTGTTGACCAGAGATATCAAGTTCTCCATTCTCGCTGTGTTTCTCAACCAAATCAGCAAAACGTAGCAGTATCCGTGACCGTTCATAAGCGGTCATTTTTGGCCATGGTCCCTCATCAAATGCCTTACGAGCAGCAGATACAGCACGGTTTTATATCTTCTGCATGACCTTCGGCAACCTGAGCAATAACCTCTCCTGTCCGAGGGTCATAGGTTGGAAATGTTTTTTCGGACGCTGAATCCACAAATTGGCCATTGATTAGAAGTTGGGTATGTTCGATTTGAACAGGTGGAGTGATCGGTTCTGCCACTGCAGCAGTGCTAAATCCGAGGGCGCTTCTCGCCAAGCTAGAATTTCTTCCTGTGGAGAGAAAGAAACCAGCAGAAAGAGAGAGAGAACGACTGAGCAAAGAGGAGACTATGCGAGCTGCAGCCATGGATGGCCTTCTACACTACAAAGTAAAGAGAGACAGAGGGAGAGAGAGGATGAGGGAAGCGAGGCAGTTGAATTGGTTGAGATCCGGCGGGCGGTCAAGGCAAGGTTGCCGCCCACCGGAAAGCGAAGAACACCAAGATCTTTAACCTTGCTCTGATACCATGTAAGAATTTATGTATTATTGATTGATATATTGATGATTTTCTGTCTATTACAAATGGTTCCTTATATAGATGTAGGTGTAGTGGATGGTGGTGGTAGGTGAGTGTAGTAGGTGAGTGTGTGGTAGGTGATGGTAAGTTGGTGGTAGGTGATGGTAAATTTTAACAGCCCGCCGCAAACTCAAGCAGGATAGAAACTAACCAACTTGAGTTTGGAGAGAGTAAGAAAACAAGAAAATACATAAAAATAAAAGAGGATAGGAGACACTGTATGGTCGTGTCAGACCATTGGTGAAGACACTGGATGGTGGTGTCATAACGTTGTAGAGGACACTGTATGGGGGTGTCATAACGTTGTAGAAGACAATGTTGTGACAGTTGTTGTGACAGTTTACGGAGTCTTGCTGGACCCTTGTAGAAACTAACCGGAATCAATGTCGGGACAGTTTACAGAGTCTTGTCGGACCCTTGTAGAAACTAACCGGAATCAATGTCGGGACAGTTTACAGACCCATGTTACTTGGAACATGGATCGTTCCGGCAAATGGAACCGAAACAGGAATGTAGTACCCTACATACACCAAAATCTGGTCTAATAGGGGTAGACTTCTGTCAGTTACATTATTGGAATTTAAGGTATTTCCAGACTAATTTTTTAAACAATTAGACATTTAATAAAATATAATCTATTTTATTTCTACTAATCATGCAAAAGCCCATTTCTAAGAGCATTATGGCGCACTTTTTACATTTTATCCTTCCAAAACTCCACTTTCTCTATATTTTATTTTATTTTATTATATTTGATTTTTTTTTTTTTTTCTTCTAAGGAAACCATTTTGGGGGAAAAAAAGGAGGAAAATTTGGGAATCATTTTGGATCGCTAAATTCATTGTTTTGGAACGTGTCTACCATATTTTGGAACATGCATATTAATACGTAAATCGCAAGGTTATTAATGTTTTGCTAGTAACATTGTGATAAATCCTCGAGTTAATACAGTTGAGCCTTTTTCAATAAATTGTAGCCGTTAGATATTCCTGTAGTTTTTACTAATGAGTTTTGATTGTTTTTTTTCTTTTTCACTTGGATATGTATGTCCTTTCAAAGTCCTTTTTGTGAATCTTATGGACCATGGCTACTAGTTTGTGTACCAGATTGACGCTGTCCTTTTTGCAGGCAATGTATCAGAGAGCCACCTTACATGAGACAGTTAGAGACTATGAACAAGCAACTAGTGACCTGAAGAGATTCTTATCCATTCTTGAAGAGCAATTACAAGAAAAGGTTCAAGTGTCGGGCACACCAGATGGACCAACTGGCAGCAATGTGGATGAAAGGGCCAGACAGTCTGGCACACCCGATGGAATAACTGGCAGCAAAATGGCAGCATTAAGAAGAGCTAGCAGGCACCTCACATTAGTGGAAGAAAAGGCTGAACAAGAAACCTTCTTGGATCTTTACCTCATTCTGTAAGTTTTCCGCATATCACCTAGTTCTGTTTGATGTCCATTTGGTATTGAATAAACTTAATTTCTAATTTAAATACTAATTTTATCATGACATTATCTTATCCTTTTATTCTTTCTCTTTGTTTCTAGAAATTGTGTATATTTGTAGTTGATTTTCATGGATGTTTAGTAAATTTTAGCATCTTGGAAATCAAGCATGTGAAAGTCCTCATTCTGCCACATTCTACTAGATTTTCTTTCCAATGTGTTATGAAATGAATACAACTATTATATTGTGATGTATGATTTTGTATGATTGATATCAATAGTGTTAAATAATTACTAATAAATTTGTGAATGTTGATTATGTATTGTATTTTGCACTCAACAGTAATGGCCTGATGAATGAAGAGTGTGCATAAACACTCTCCAACAAGCACTGCTAACGATGGTAGGCGGCTCTTGTTGTACAAAGTATGTAACTCCTAGAAAATTCATCTAGATGATTAAAAGGATGTACAATAGAGAAGTTTCTGCCTTGGGAGCAATTCATTTTGGGATGAATCTGTCGGAATATTGATTATTAAACTCTCATTTTTGGACTGCAATTGTATCCCTTTCCCATGTGTTATTATTACGTTTTGATGTGTGTTAATTGCAAATGCTGTTTGGTGTTTGATGTAAAAAAATTGCAAACAAAATATGAAGTTCAGTTTTGTGTCGCATATTAACCACTTTTCTTTGCAATACTTTTAAGATGGGGAAATCATGAACTAATCTAACTAGATACTTCTTTCTAGAGTTAGGTTTCCAAATTATTTCATGTGATTCCAATTATTCCAATTGTTTGTTAGGTTTCTAAAGACCTCAATTATTTCAAAATTCCAATTGCAGGGGAATCAAGGCATCTGATACGGCATCAGAAATCAAACAGGCATACCGGGAAGCAGCACTTAAACATCATCCAGACAAGGTTTTTAGTTTTAATATATGCTGTCTAGATATTTATTATTAAATATATATATGTATATTTTTGGTCATCTTTATAATAAAGTGTATGTTGACATAGGTAGCTACTAAGTTCCTGGCAGAGACTGGAGGAAATAGGCAACTCTGGGATGAAATTGCTGATGAAATCTTCAAGAATGCTGACAGACTTTATAGGATGATTGCAGAGGCATTTGGCGTACTTTCAGAGCGCACCAAGGTCTGTTAACTGCATGGTCATTGCAACTTCTTGTGGTCTTTGTGAGCATCACATTTGTTTAACATTTATGTTCTTACTTTATCTTCTTACTTTATCCTTTCAACATCATCTATGACATTGCTAGTCTTTACATTACATGTTTTAGGCTTTATCAATCTTAATTTTTTCAAGTTGCATTAAGACTAAAAGTTCACTAGATAGTTAAACCTTGATTGGGTGGGTTTGGAATTTTCTTTTTTATTAGTAGCTTTTTTGCTTTTGTAGAATCTAAAAAAGCTGGTGTGTTTGGTAATTGCTAAAAAATTGCTTTATTCCTTTGTGGAAAAGTTCACTGTTTTGGCTTTGTTAGCTCTTCTCTATTCTTGTGTCCTTCCAATCTCATGGATCTCTTAAATGGGAGATACTGAGCTATAAGCCTATAAACTTAGATCCAATCTCTCAAACCTTTGTTATCACCTACTTTTTTATACATGTATATAAGAGAGTCCTGGGTCAGCGTCCTGGGTCAGAAATATCAAAGAATTCTTCAAAACAGAAGGATCAAATACGAGACATCATGTTTGACAACTTTTTATTTCGTATGTGACCCCTGACTTGTGGTGGCTATTGCCCTCAATAGAAGGCCTGTGCAGGTCTCTGGAATTGATTAGTTGAAAGCCCCAAAATATTTCTATTAGGCCTAAATATGTGTTTTTTTAAACCTGGTTAATAACCCAGGATCAAGTTTGAGTCTCATCTGAACGACTATTGTGGAATTTTCTTCTTGATTTATTTTTGTTCTGTGTGAATTACTAATGAGTCATATTAACATAATTTTTTTTGGTTTGCAGCGTGAGGCGTATGATCTCAAGGAGGAATGGAGGAATGCCCAGGAGAACAGCAATGGAGGCAGAGCTTCAGTTTGATTATTAGTATATATATATATTTTTTTCTAGTACTGGAACTGAAGTCCAAGTTTTTTAAGCTCTCAATTCCTAGATTTTCGTTTCAAAGTGAAAAAGATTAAAAAACAAAGAAAAAGGAAAAATTTCGAAAATTAAGAAAAGATTGGTACTTAACAAGAAAAAGTTTCATAAGATTCTACAATTTCTCTGCCAATCCCCATAGGAAAGAAAAAAAGCAAAAAAATGTGCATTTGTAAATATGGATGGTAAAGGAAAGTTTTGTCTATATGAAATTGTAATACGATACTTGTGAATGCTACAAATTAGTTATCTAGGGTTAAATTATTATTCAAACATTACTATATACTTAGAGGTACAAACTATAATCTCTCGTTCTCTTTGATTATGACTCGTTGTGATATTAGTTATAATTTGATTATATTGATTATGATTTAGTAATAACTTATTTCGATTGTTATTTTGATTGCGATCAAAGAGGTTTTTAGTTCCAGCATGTGGTGTTTGGTTATATTTCCTTTGTGATTCTTTAATTATAACTGAAAAAGATTTGATTAGGACACAGAATGATATCAATAACATAAAATATCAATAACATAAAATATCATTTAGTATATCATTTTTTGAAAATGTGTATTATAAAAGGACACATACCTAAATTGTCCATTTATTTTATTTTATGTTATGTAGGGTATCTTGGGCCAATTTACATACATCAGACTAAGTCTTTATAGCCCGAACAAGCCTTTCGAAACAGAATTTTTATTTATTTATTATTATTTTTTATGTAGGGTATCTTGCTTTTATTTTATTTATTTATTTTTTATTTTTTGTTATGTAAGGTATCTTGGGTCAGCGTACGCGCATCAGATTAAGTCCTTATAATCCGAACAATCCTTCCGAAACAGGACTTCTTTTTTATTTATTTTTATTTTTATTTTTTTTGTTATGTAGGATATCTTGGGTCAATTTATGCATACCAGACTAAGTTTCTATAGCCCAAACAAGCCTTCCGAAACAGGACTTGCGCCCTGCGGTCCGTGGCCCCAAGGTATGCATTTGCTAGCTAGGGGATTTAAACTTGAGACCGGAGAGGGAGCAAACCTTCAAGCCCCAGTCTTCACCCACTAGGCCAACCATCCTGTGGTTAATTGTCAATTTGAATACTTACCAAAAACTTAGCAAATAAAATAAATAAGGGACAATTAAAATAAAATAAAATAAAAAATCTCTAAGATTTGAGCCTTATAAAAAAGTAAATTATGAGTTTTTAATTTTATTAATTTAAATATTAATTTTTTTTGTTTGATTTCAATTTTAAACTATTTGTTTATTTTTGTTAATAAATAAGGGACACATTTTTTTTTGGGTTAAAAAAACCCTCTGATTTGAGCTTTATAACAAAGTAAATTATGCGTTTTTAATTTTATTAATTTATATCTTAATTTTTTTTGGTTTGATTTCAATTTAAACTATTTGTTTATTTTTGTTAATAAATAAGGGACAATTTAAAAAAAAAAAAAAAAAAAACTCTAAGATTTGAGCCTAAAGGGAAATTTATCGAAAAGTCCCATATGGCTAAATTGTGTTCCGTTTGATCCCATTGAGTTTTTGTTTGATTGACAAGTCCATGTGAGGCGGGATTGCTTACTGATAAGTCCTTTTTTGAATGTAGATGATTGTGTGCTGGACGAATATGCCCTCACATAATTTATGGAGAAGTTCTACTTTATTTTTGGATATGTGTAATCCCATGTTTTGTGGGGTGGGAGTGGTGAAAATTCGTTTATAAAGTTTTCTAAGGATTTCATTTCGAGTCCATTTTTCTGTGTAGCAATCCAACAATACTGTAGTTAACGCGAACACCACAATATTCACGTGAACATTACAATATTCGAATAAAAACATAACGTGAACCAACAGTCCACCAATGATTCAGTCCATTGTAACGTGAACTTTACAATATTTGAATGAAAGCACAACGTGAACCTAACAATGAACAACTTACGTTTCCAGACATTGATTAAGACTTTGCCACCAACGACAATGTACCTAGAATCTGATCAGCGGGGTTCATAGAGTAGAATCCATCGTTCCAGAACTTTGCCGCCAACGTCAATGCACCTCGAATCTAATCGGCAGGGTTCACAGAGCAAAATCCACCGTTCCAGAAAGGCATTACGGTTCTTCATGACCACAAACTCAATGAAATGGAACGACACAGAGAGTTTGATCCACACAAACACTATGTGAAATATTCTCTCAATCTATAACGTGAGTTTTGGAATCACGAATATTTGAAATTCAAAATAGAAAAGAGGATAATCGTAACAAAAGGTAGGGTTCGTGTCTCCCTTCACCACCGATTCATCTTTCCAAATTGGGGTTGATTGCCAATTTGTAAATATGAATGCAAAAGCAAGTTGGATTTCTGGGTTGGTGGGTTGAGTCACGTGACAACACCTCCCGTCTAACGTGACACAATCCCACTCACTCATCTATTTCACGTCCCATATCATGCACCTGTAACCCACACCATCTAAAAAGAGTACTATTATCTTTTTTTGGGACGTGAATCACACACACACCCCTTTCCATAAAAACACGTGTGCCTACAAACTCAAATTAACACCTCAATAGCAAAATAGTAAACAAACAATCCTAAGGACTAAACGGATTAAAAGAAAACAATTAGGACTATATGATCTACAAGATGACAAAATGGGATTTACTGGTCAATTCCCCCTTATGACAAAGTAAATTATGAGTTTTTAATTTTATCGATTTAAATCTCAAATTTTTTTGTTTGATTTCAATTTAAACTATTTGTTTCTTTTTGTTAAATAAAACCAACGGGAAACAAATATTTTAATCATTAAACTCAATATAGGTAGATATAAAATGTCTAAAATATAATTTTCATTGCGTATAATGATTAAAATATTTATTATTTCATCATTTTACTTAATGAAAATAGGAAAATGGTTTAGATTGAAAACAAATTAAAAGTTTAGCATATAAATTGACAAAATTAAAAATTTAGAATTTATTTTGTTATAAGGGTCAAACTCTAAATTTTTTATATTTTTGTGGGAAAGTGGTTTGGAAATACTCTTCCGATCTTGGAGAACGCTTGTGATCCTCTTCTGGTCACCTGAAAAGGAATAAGCGCTCCGGTCGGGGGTGCCGGATTAGCACTCCGACAGACAAGTTAGAATTCATACTCAAGAATTCTTGTATTCTAAGTTAAGCACAACAATTCTCACATACCTTTCTTAATTTGTTGTTCCTTTATTTATACTTGTTTCCTAGGCCTCGTGACCAGGCCCACTTGTCACTCATTATCCTCTTATTTACTCGGCTCCATAGTTTAGTATCTATTCGGCCTATCTATTATATTCGGCATCCTTATCGTGTAGGATAGAGCCGTGTAACATCTGTCTTTTATAGTACGCTTCTGATTATTCCAATTATCCGGCTCCCACAATTGCCCCCCAAACACCTCGCTAGCATCAGTTAGTCGGCGTGTTTGGCTAGAAGTCAAAAATTCAGCGGTTAATCTTCTTCCCAATGCGTGTCAGAATGCGTACATGTTTTTTTGTCACTGTGACGCTTTCCCGGCCCATTCATGCTTCTCTCGCATTTATTATGATTTGAAACTTAAGTCCATTCGAAAGCATACTTTTTCGAATATTTGAACCTCCTGGACTGCCAGTCGGTATCTCTTCTTCAACGCGTTTTCTGCAACTCCTATCCATTCTCTTCTTGTCTCCTTTGCCTTTCGTAAGTTTTCTTTTCTTCTCCTTGTAATCATATTTTCCGCTTTTATTTTTGATTTAGAATATCCTTGAGTCCTTACTAGAATGGGTAAGCATTTGAAAGACCTCCTTTCCGAGGGTCGAATTTCTGAGTTTCGAAGACATTTTTCTATCCCTGAGGATGTCCATCTTTCACTGGTAATAGACAATACCCTTGATATGGAGAGGGACGACCAAAACACAATCGTCTTCCCTCTCCTGTCTATTGCGGAGGGCGGAGTTCGCTTTCCCCTGCACCCATTTCTCAGGGCCGTCCTCCGCTATTGGAGTTTGATTCCTTCGCAACCCAATGTGAATTTTTTCTGAATCGTAATGGGAATCGTAGAGTTGAACCGGCGTCTCAGGATCAACCTTGGCATTCCGGCGATTCGGCACTACTAGGCTTTAGCCAAATCCTCCGGTCGGCTCGGGCACTACTTTCTCAGGGCCAAGGACACCGACCATCACTTGGTAACGATGCCTGCCAGCTCTGGCAAACGAGTTGACGATGTAATGGTCAATGTCCGAGGCAACTGGGAGTTCGGCGAAGGCGAAGATCGCCTAGATCCTATTCCCAGACGGAGAGGTGAACTAGGTCGTCGTATAAATCCTTGTTTGTTGATCTTTCTTTTATGCGGCTTTTTCTCCAAACCTTACCCTTTATTCTTGCAGGCAATAAGTTGAAGAGGATTTTGACCTCGGCTGACGACGCAGTCCTTGCGGAAATTAAAACTGCACTAAAGTATTTTGGTCGTCCAAACGTACAGAGGCAAGGGAGGGCTGCCCATATTCTCCTGCAGTACAAGCCTACCTACACTACGTTCTTGGCCACAGACGACATCCCGATCCCAACCGGCGAGCAACACCTTATGGCTCTTGTTTTCCCCAGTTTCAAGATCCTTAGGCAAATTGGTCTCGAAGCTTCTAATTCGGAACAAGGCTTAGAGTCGGTTGTCGAGGTAGATGCCGAATTAACGAGGGCGTTTGTCGCCGAGGCCGAAGAGGTCGATGAAGCTCTGAAATCAGCGTTTGAGGCAGCCGGTCTTAACCAGCCTAACTCACAGTCCATTTCGGGTCGGGCGAAGTTTTCCTTCGGAGATATTTTTACAAACTTGGGAGACCTTCTCGGCACTTTTTCAGAAGGCATGGCTGGGGAGAATCTCACATAGATGGCGAGAAAGAGAAATGCCGAGCGAATGGCCACTCAAAAGAAAGCCGAGGCCGCTCGTTTTGAGCCTGCCTCGGTTGAATCTTTACAACCGGTTACTGGAGAAGAAACGGTTTAAGTTGTTGTGGCCGAGACGGAGGGAGCTGAACAGCAGGTTATGGAAGAACGGCTGGTTTCAGAAGAGCGGGGCGAAAAATGTTCCGCCGAGGGAGAGGCCGGCTCAGAGGATAGCCTTGCTGACAAACGGCCTCGCTTAGAGGAGTCCGACGTGGTTGTCCCCTTCGTTGTTCAACCAAAGATCAAAGACACGCCAATCTCCTCTGACGCATCTGCCATGAAGAATCCAGTCGTGGCGTTGAGCTTGGCCGCCTTGGTTTCGCTACCGGCTGACAACGCCACCTTTCAAGAAGAGCCGGATTTGGTAGCTATAGCGTTCGCTGCCCAGTCGGCGCTTCTGGTATGTATACGATACTTTTCTTTTTTGTTCGTTTGGTTTGGTTTGCATACGATGTTGCTTGATGTGGTGATCCAAACTTGTTTTGCAGACGGTTGGAAGGATAGCCGAACTAGGCCGCCGGCAGCGTGATGCCTTTGAAAGAATTGGCCGCTTAAAGTTTGAAGCTGAAGGTGAAAGAAGCAGGGCTGAGTTCGAGGCGATGAGGGCCGTAATGGAAAGTGCTCGAGCTGAAGCTGAAAAGGAGAGGGCTTGGACTGCTGACCAGCTCAGATCCGAAGTCGAGGATAGGGCGAATGCGAGTGAGGAGTCGCTCAAGTTAGCCCAGGAGGCGCTTTCCAAGACAGAGGCCGAGTTAGAAGAATTGAAGGCGGCCAAGGAAAAAGCCGAATCAGTAGCTTCTACGGTGCTAGAAGCTGGGAAGAGCGCCACCTTGAAGGAATACGTAGATGAGGTCCCCAAATTCGAGAATCGAGGATTCAAACATGGGTGGCTTAAAGCCCTTGCTGCCGCTGGAGTTACATTGACCTTGCCAATTCTATACGAGCAAGTGGAGGTTGAGCCCACTTGAGTCTGATCCCGAGGATTGATCTAGGAGACATTCTAGTTTTATTAGGTATCTTTAATTTCAGTGTACGTTTTTGTTTAGTGGATTCAAGGTAATTTTCATGTATAAATTAGTTACTATCTACACTCAATTTATTAATGAAAATTTCCTTCCCATTTCACTGTTACTTGTACGCAGTTTTTGAATTTAATGAAGGGTTTTACCTTCCACTACTTTGGATAACAGTGTAATCTTGGCCATTATATTAGTTTAATTTTAATTTATCCGAACAAGTAAATCGATTCATGAAGCGGCTGCGGCACTTAGGCCGAATAGATTGATGAATCTGCCTTTACCCCAACTGGTTCATGAATTTCAAACGCCGAATCACACAATATTGATGAGTCGATTCATGAAGCGGCTGCGACACTCAGGCCGAATAGATTGATGAATCTGCCCTTGCCCCCGCTGCTTCATGAATTTCAAACGTCGAATCACACAATATTAATGAGTTGATTCGTGAAGCGGCTGCGGCACTCAGGTCGAATAGATTGATGAATCTGCCCTTGCCCCTACTGCTTCATGAATTTCAAACGTCGAATCACACAATATTGATGAGTCGATTCGTGAAGCGACTGCGGCACTCAGGCCGAATAGATTGATGAATCTGCCCTTGCCCCCGCTGCTTCATGAATTTCAAACGCCGAATCACACAATATTGATGAGTCGATTCGTGAAGCGGCTGCGGCACTCAAGCCGAATAGATTGATGAATCTGCCATTGCCCCAGCTGGTTCATGAATTTCAAACGCCGAATCACACAATATTGATGAGACGATTCGTGAAGCGGCTGCGACACTAAGGCCAAATAGATTTATGAATTTGCCCTTGCCCCAGCTGGTTCATGAATTTCAAACGCCGAATCACACAATATTGATGAGTCGATTTGTGAAGTGGCTGCGGCACTCAAGCCGAATAGATTGATGAATCTGCCCTTGCCCCCACTGCTTCATGAATTTCAAATGCCGAATCACACAATATTGATGAGTCGATTCGTGAAGCGGTTGCGGCACTCAAGCCGAATAGATTGATGAATCTGCCCTTGCCCCAATTGGTTCATGAATTTCAAACGCCGAATCACACAATATTGATGAGTCGATTCGTGAAGCAACTGCGGCACTCAGGCCAAATAGATTCATGAATCTGCCCTTGCCCCAGCTGGTTCATGAATTTCAAACGCCGAATCACACAATATTGAAGAGTCGATTCGTGAAGCGGCTACGACACTCAGGCCGAATAAATTGATGAATCTGTCATTGCCCTCGCTGCTTCATGAATTTGCCCTTGCGGAAGTTAAGACTGCCTAAATCATTATTTGATGGGGGCACGACTCGGTCGGCTTCGGGCTGTTGAGGTTTCGATATTAGTGAGATTGCCTTGGAGGCGCTACCCTCGTAGGGAATCAATGAATGAAGTTCCTATTTAAGTGCTCAGTGAGGAACTCAGTCCAGGTCTTTGACGAAGGATAAACAAGCGCGAATGTCGAATAGACTCTTCTTTAACAACAAAGGGGAAACGAGGATGCTAGCTAAGCTGGGAGGAGACATGAATCGAAGTGGCGAACCTTCGCGCTCGGGAGGTAGGATTTCGAGGGATCGGGAGAGACGTCAATCTCCTCGTCGTCGAAGTAGGTCGCCCAGGAGGGACAAGAAGCCACAGGGCAAATCCCCGCTACCCCATTCTGGAAGGGAGCCCGGTGAGAACCCACGTCCATTGAGTTTTGCAGTCTTCGTGGGGAATAGGCCCATGATAGATGCGGACTCGATCGTTCGAGATTCAAGTGTGGCAGTCGAATTTGCTCGACAGATTTTTCCTCCCGAGGTCCAGCAGTCGATGGTAGGTCGGCAGGACTTCGAAGTGTTTCGTGATGGCATTCACGGTGTGGTGAAGGGCCTCTGCACCGCCTACGAAATCGGCATGCGTCTCCGTGCTTCTCGCCGAGAAATAGAGAAGAGAGATGAACGTATCCGAAGTTTGGAGGCTCGCGCAGAAGCGGCTGAGCGTGAGCTAAGGAAGATCGAGGCCGTTCAGGCAGAACCCGTCGGACAGGCTAACCCAATCGTGGAAGAAAGGGTCACCCAATGGCTTATCAGTACCACGCTCGCCGATCGCGATACGGCGAGCATGTTCGTGATGGAATCCGCGAATGGGAGGGCCTATGAAAAAGGCTTCCACAATGGCCGAAAAGTAGGGATACAGAAGACCAAGGAAAAGGTTGCCGATGAAGTTTGCCGGTGCGAAAATCGTGGATTTAAGCATGGTTGGATTAAGGCGCTTCAGGCCGACGAAGCTCTCCGAGCAGCAGGAGTTGATTCGGCATTGCCACTGTACCAACGTAACCATTTTCCGTTTTCCGCCTTTGAAGTCGAGCAGAGTGAGGATGAGGGCAATGCCGTATAAAAAATATTCAATGTAACGTTCGAACGGAGATCGCGATCATAATTATATAATTATTGCCTGATTGAATAAAACGTTCTATTTTAAATGTTTCATTGTAATTTTCATTCGGAACACATGTGTTTGCATGCGTTTCATTATATAAACATTGACTGGCTTGAATCAACTAGGCGTTTTAATTCCGAACGGTTATATGCTGGCTTGTCATGAGCATTCTTCACTAAATATATTTTTGGTGTGTCACACAAGGTTAATTGCGCCAATGAGGTTCCAAATTCGGAGGCTTAACCGGCCCAAAGATGTCATGCACCAGGGGCTTCGAATCCGAAGACAGACAACCTATCTATAATTGCTGTTTATATAATTAGGCCATTTTAGCCAAAGATTGATACATGGAGTGGCTATGGCCAATATCGCTCGGTGTCCGTCTTTTGGAGTTCAATGTTAATGAAATCGCCTCGGGGCCACTGCAAGGATTGTAGAAATAAATCACCTCAGACTTTTTGCTCCAGTGACTTCGCTTATTGTGCTCAGACTCGATTTAAAACGATTTTGTTGCGTGGGGTTAGATAAGTGCGAATGTCAAATGGAGTTTTTCTTCAGCAACAGAGGAGGAGCTCGGACTCTGGCTAAACTTGGCATTGCAATGAATCGCAGCAGAGAACCCACTCGCGCGGGAGGTAGGACGTTCAAAAAACGGGAAAAACGTTGGCCTCTAAGTTGTCAAAGCAGATCACCTCGAAGGGAGAAACAGCAATGGCGAAGTTCTCCGCAATCGCGACCGAGAAATGAGGCCGACGTAGCACCGCGACCGTTGAGCATTACTATTTTCATGGGGAATTCCTTTCTTGTCTTTGAACTTGGCCTTGACGTTGTCTATGGTGTCAAAGGTCCCCGCCTCAAAAGGTGATTATATCGTCGTTGTGAATTGTGGATTCAAGCGCGATTAGATCAAAACATTTCAAGTTGCGGGTGCTCTCTGATCAGCGGGCATTAATTCGGGGCTACCGCTTGTACCAACGCGACGCCGCATGAGAATAGACATAGTAATGCTTTGAACGCAGATTGCGTTTTTGTAATTATTGTTTGATCGAATAAAATGTTTCATTCTAAAAGTTTATCTCATTCTGAATTTTTGTATGCTGAATTAAGCATCTTATTTTGAATGCTGGAACGTTTTGTCTTGTTCATGCGGTTGTACTGGTTCAACCTACATATCCCTGCTTCGATGTGTAAATGTTTTCATTCTGGAGGGCGCTCTAAATTCAGAATATTACTCAGTCCTCGAGCGTCGCTCGGTGACACTATTTGGTCAACCGAATTTGGAGGCTTTATCGACTTGAAGACGTTGTGCGCCGATGGAGCTCCGAATCCGGAGTCTTTTTGGGCCCAAAGGCGCCATGGGTCGATGGGGCTCTGAATCCGGAGGCTTTATTTGGCCAATCGTGACATCCACGAAGGGCGCTCCGAATCTGGAGACTTTATTTGGCCAATCGAGACATCCACGAAGGGCGCTCCGAATTCGGAGGCTTAATTGGCCCAAAGACATCATGCGCCAATGGGGCTCCGAATCTGGAGGCTTTATTTGGCCAATCGTGGCATCCATAAAGGGCGCTCCGAATCCGGAGGCTTTATCGGCCCAAAGACGTCATGCACCGATGGGGCTCCGAATCCGGAGACTTTATTTGGCCAATCGTGGCATCCACGAAGGGCGCTCTGAATCCGGAGGCTTTATCAGCCCAAAGACGTCATGCGTCGATGGGGCTTCGAATCCGAAGACTTTATTTGGCCAATCGTGACATCCACGAAGGGCGCTCCGAATCTGGAGACTTTATCGGCCCAAAGACGTCATGTGCTGATGGGGCTCTGAATCCGGAGGCTTTATTTGGCCAATCGCGACATCCACGAAGGGCGCTCCGAATCCGGAGGCTTTATTGGCCCAAGATGTCATGTACTGATGGGGCCCCGAATCCGAAGGCTTTATTTGGCCAATCGTGACATCCACGAAGGGCGCTCCGAATCCGGAGGCTTTATCGGCCCAAAGACGTCATGCGCCGATGGGGCTCTAAATCCGGAGACTTTATTTGGAATACTTTTGAACTGGATTGCACAGTGCGTAAACAGGAATCTTTGCATTACAGAAGTGGAAAGTGTACATGGTGAGCCATTCAGAACCAAAATCATTCCCCACAGGTCGGGTTTAATGATAAAATTTGCGCAAGTGCATTAGGAGCAAGGCTGCGTGCCTAATTTTTCGTCAACTGGCCTCCTATCATCCGGAAATACCTTTAGGAGCAACTTTCCCGGCTTGTAGCAGCGCAGCTGGACGCGTTAAACATACGTCTTGGGAAGCTGCTGCTGGTATCGCCTAGAGCTTCCGTGGCTTTTCGTCGTCAGGGAGCCGTCCGACATCGTTGAGACTGTCTCGATTCGGCACTTCAGTGGAGTTGACCTGTGTCTCCATTGGTGTCTTTCCAGAAAGGAGATAGCATGCTTGTGCGGATTGCCGAGAACCACGGATTTGCTCAACGCCGTGTTCGGTCGGGAAGCATAACAGCTGATGATAGGTGCTTAGCACGGCCTGAATAGTATGCAACCAAGTTCGCCCCATGATGAGGTTATACGGCGAAGGGAGCTTGACGACCAAAAATTCCACATCCACTGTTTGGGAGTCCGCCCGAACGGGTAACGTGATTTTCCCCAACGGGTACTCTGGATTTGCGTTGAAGCCGAATAATGGATGAGGAGCCGGAGACAAGTCTGATTTGTTAAAGCCAAGTTTGATGAAGGTCTCGTAATTCATGACCTCCGAAGTGCTCCCTTGGTCTATGAGGACGTGCTCAACAGTAAATCGATTCACGTGTAGTTCAATGACTAATGGATCAATATGGGAAAGCGTTATGCCGATGAGATCGGAATCGTCGAAGGTAATGCTCGGAGCTTCGTGGGGCTGTTTCGTTTGTATGCGTTGCTTCTAGAGGGCTGAATAAATTGCATGTATGGTACGTGGCGTTGGAAGGCTGTATATCATATGTATAACGCCGAGGGGAGGTGACTCATGCCTAAGGGCGATAGTTTTGATTGTGCTCTTCCGGACGTGTTGCTGGAGCCGACCATCTTGCACCAATTCCTCAAGGTGGTCTTTCAAGGCATAGAAATTGTCCGTATCATGACCGTGATCTTTGTGATATTCACAACGCCTGTCCTGCCTTCTCGTGTCAGGAGGTTCCACCATCTTGGACAACCATTTGAAGAACGGAAGATGTTGGATTTTGGACATAATCGAGCTGATTGGCTCTAACAGCTTTGTATATTTCTTGTCGGCGCGCTTTATGCACCTGCTATTGACCTGCAGTTGCTTATTTGCTTGGTGTGAGCATTGATCGCTAGATCGGCGAGAATCCCGTCTCTTGTCTCGTTTAGCCCGCTGTCGTGGTTCAGGGCTCTGAGGTGGTGCGGAACTTATCGGCTGAGTGATTTCGAGAGGGGCTGTTTTGTTGGCCACGTGTCCGGCTTTAACCCGCAAGACGTCATCTTCCACTTTGCAGTATTCCTCTACTTTCTTCATCAACCCCCAAACTGTTTTGGGGGGTCTTTTAGTTAAGGAACTGCGGAGGGCACTATCTGGGTGTAATCCCATTTTGAAGTCGGTGATGGCGATGGAGTCGTTGCAAGCGTCATCAATAAGATTAAAGCATCCCAGTATCGCGCCGAATATGCTCTTAGTGTTTCTCCTGGTAGGATTTGCATTGCCCAGAAAGAGTCGGCTTGCTTCGGCTAGACTTCGTTGGTGATGAATCTGGCCCTGAAGGATTTCTGTAGTTGGTGGAAGGTTTTGATCGAAGCCGCCTCTAGTTTATAATACCACCTGACCACCAATGGTCCCAAACTGTTAGGAAATATTCGGCACATGAGGGCCTCTTCATCTGCATGCAATGTCATGGCCTGCTTGTAGTAGCGGATGTGGTCGGTGGGGTCTGATTTGCCGTCGTACAAAGTTAACGACGGTGCTTTGAATTTCTTGGGTAGTGCAGTCTTTACAATCCGTCGTACGAAGGAATCGTGTTGGTCTTCGTCTGAACTGTTCCTTCTTCGCTTGTGCATTGTACGGGGACTTTCTTCGGAAGAACTGGTGGTTTCATGTCGTCCCTTCTTCCCGGGCTCCGGGGATAATGAGTCGGAGTCGCTATCAGTGTCTTGTAGGGCTGGGCAACAAACCCACCCTCCCGCACAAACCGCCCGACCCTACCCTACCCGCAGTGCTTTGGGCGGTTTCGATGTAGGTAGGCGGGCGGGTGCGGGTCAAGAAATTGGCAAAAGATCGGGTTCGGGTCGAACCCGACCCGCCCGCAACCCGCATCTTTTTTTTTTTTTTTAAGAAAAAATAACTAGTTATTATTATTATTTTTTGCATTTTGGATGGATGGAGATAACTAGTTATTATTTTTATTTTTACATTTTGGATGAAAGTAAAATTTATTATATGGGCACTTATATACATTATCATGATCTAATGATATTTAAATTAGTGTTATTAGTTTGACTTTTATTTATATATATATAAAAAAAAATCATTATATTCCATTAGTCTAGTAGACACAGTTAAATATGATATTTTGAATTGTCATTCTATTATCACATTATTGCATATTAAAAACTAAACAGTGAAGATTAATCCACTATTAAAATTAGTGTTACTAGTTTGACTTTTAAGGGTTTGTTTTTGCAAGCTAAGGAGGAAGATTAATTACTATCCTCAAGCATGGTTCCATATCATCTTATCTAACATGTGGACTATTTATTATGATCATGAATTGTATATCTTGTAATTTAATTTATAACTCTTCTGAAGAAAAAAAAAATGTTTAGAAAGTAACAAAAAATGTCAAATTTGCTTAAGTTAAAAAAAAAAAAAAAAAACACTAAACCGCAAACCGAACGGCACCCGCCCGCACAAACCGCGAACCGCATCGCGGGCGGTTGCGGGTTTCCCCAACCGCATAAGTGCGGGTCGGGTCGGTTTTGACCCGCACCCGACCAAAACCGACCCGCGAGCAGCCCTAGTGTCTTGTCGTGCTCGAGGTTGTCGACCACTTGCCTTCGGAGATCGTTCCGAATTTAGGTGCGCAGCTTGCTTGGACTTCGCCATTTCCAAGTCCAAATCTTCGTGAAGACGTTCGTTTTTAGCGATCATGTTCTCTAACCTTTGTTTATTTTTCTTTACTTGTTCCATGATCGCCTGCATTGTCTCGTGCTCAGAAGTCGAGGGTGAGGCGAAATTCAAGGCATGTCTTGCGGCGATAGTCTCTGTTCCAAGCAAGTTTGTTGGAGTTGTTTCGTCTTGCGGTATAGGGTCGATAGTGACTGTCGGAAGATCTTCCGTCACGCTTGCCATGGATGTGCTTGAGTATTTCCACAGACGGCGCCAATTGTGAGGAAGTGGTTTGGAAATACTCTTCCGATCCTGGAGAACGCTCGTGATCCTCTTCTGGTCACCTAAAAATGAATAAACACTCTAGTCGAGGGTACCGGAATTAGCACTCCGACGGACAAGTTAGAATCCACACTCAAGAATGCTTGTATTCTAAGTTAAGCACAATAATTCTCACATACCTTTCTTAATTTGTTGTTCCTTTATTTATACTTGTTTCCTGGGCCTCGTGGCCAGGCCCACTTGTCACTCATTATCCTCTTATTTACTCGGCTCCATAATTCAGTATCTATTCGGCCTATCTATTATATTCGGCATCCTTATCATGTAGGATAGAGCCGTATAACATCTGTCTTCTATAGTACGCTTCTGATTATTCCAATTATCCGGCTCTCACAATTTTTTATATTTTTTTTAACTGTCCCAATAAATAAACACATGTTTTCTTTTGTTTATTATTTATCCAAATAAGATGATGAGAAATTACAATAATTTCTTTCCTCATTTAGGTGAGAAACTACACGAGTCCTCCGTTTTTTTTACGGTAAATTACACTAACAACCCCTAAGGTTTTTATTTAATACAGATCTCCCTATTACATTTGAAAAATTACACTTAACCCCTTGTTTGATTAAAATAACATGTTTGCCCCTTAGCCTTTATACATATCAAATAATAAAATAATACAAATATTTTATTCATGTCATTTCAAGAGAAATAACAATCGTATTCTTTGATTTAACTCACACAAAAAATTAAGTTTTTTTTATTTTTTGTGTTTTTTTTATTTTTACTGAATTTTTTTAATATTTTAAGTAATTTTTTTTTTATTTTTTAGATACACCTAATCTAGATATACTTAAGAAGTATAATATTTTGGATTTTTTTTTATATTCACCAAATACAAAAAAATATAAAAACATAAAAATTCAGTACATTATCCTATTTTATTATATTCAATGGATTTTTTTTGAAGTTTTTTTTGTACAAATTTTATATATTGTTTAAATATATCTAGATTAAATTGATCTAAACAGTAAAAACAAATTGATTAAAATATTTTAAAAATTATTAAAAATATAAAAATATAAATTAAAAATTTAGAAAATTATTTGTAAAAACTCCAAGAGGGTGTGGAATATATTTGTGTTTGATTTTATTTTTGTATAAACGTATATACATGCATTGTATTTTTGTGCTTCTAAATTTGATTGGATGGTTGGCTAAATTTTTACATGAATGACGGTATTTGGTAATACTATAATAAATATGAGTGAATAGACGAGAAATAAAAATGATGGTGGAAATAAAAATAAAAATTATATTCATATATAAAAATTTATACAAAAAATATCGTAAAAATGTTGTGATAGTAATATTGTTGTAAATATAAATCATATTTATGAGTGTTTTGTTTTAAAGTGAAAGGTCATTATTAAACTATATCATTGTGTTTGAAATATCTATATAAAATTTACAAAAATGCTAGAGATCTCAAAAGTTCTACCGAAATTTCTATCAAATTTCTATCATTGTGTTTGTATATCACCACTCAATAAAAATATGTACAGGTAGAATTTAATGATGAAAAGTTGTAAAATATAGTTATGATGATAGGAAGAACAAATGATAGGAAAAAGGGCAAGATGATCATTTAAAAAATTTTAAGGCATGACATCATCAATCCATAAAACAATTTGTAATGAGATTATAAACCTCAAAAAATAAAATGTAATTTCTTAAATATGAAAGTGAATTTATATTAAATAGAAATCTCAAGAGATATCAGTATAATTTATCTTTTTTTTTAATACGCATGTAAGTCCTACTTTTTTGATTTTGTGATCCACCAGATCTCGTTTAATAAGTGTAAATTGGATTTAGTGACATTTTTATGCGGACAGAGAGGTTTGCTGTTGTACCTTTGTAAGAGTATTTCCCGAATCTATTTTGGTAATCTGAACGGTTATATTATAAGGTTTGTCGAATACATCATCTATATAAAAAAATTAAATTAATCAGATATTGGTAATCCCATGATCAAAATCTAATTTTTTTTTAAAAATTATTAAAATTATATTAACCGTTCATTTTTTTAAAAACAAATGTGCTACTATTGAAGGGTTACAGATGTCCAATTTACTTGATTTTTTATATGAATGATTTATTCGACGAACTTTATAATATGAATTATTCAAATTATCAAAAGTGACTCAAGACACACCTTTATGCTGTGTTTTGTTGGGGGATTTGAGGAGGGATTTGGAAAAGGAAAAAGAAAAGGTGTGTGAAACTAGGTGAAACATAGGTATGCTTTATTTACATTTCACCTACCTTTTCCATTTCCCTTTCTAAATCTCTCCTCAAATCCCCCAACCAAACACAACATTAATAGACTTCATAATAACCTACCATTCTTTATGGCACACACTACGCCAAAATTGGGCTTTAGCGGCGGTTTTTTACCGCCGTTAAAGGCTGTAAAACCGCCGTTAAAGCCTTTAATGGCGGTATTAACGGCGGTTTCGTTACCACCGTTTATGCGTGTGTCGGAAAAAGTGAAACCGTCGTAAAAAGGCAAATTACCGTCGTTAAAAGCCGACCAAAAACGGCGGTAATATAGGACCAAAAACGGCGGTTTTTTACCGCCGTAAATAGGTTCAAATTTTTCAAAAAATAATTCTTTTATCTTGTACTCCCCAAGTTTTGAACCCAAGACCTCTCATCCACCAACACCAACCACTCTACCACAGCCACTCTTCATGAAATATATTCCCTAAATAAATATTTAAACATTACTTTTACTTTATTGTAGATGGTTTCGCCGGAGCTCGCCGGAGTTTCGCCGGAGCACGTCGGAGTTTTGCCGGAGCTCCGCCGGCAAAGACTGCCGTCATTAACGGGGGTAATGATTGAGCATTAACGGCGGTTTTGTTACCGCCGTTAAAAGTGGGCATTAACGGCGGTTTCGTTACTGCCGTTAAAAGTGGGTTTCATTACCGTCGTTAAAGACACTTTTAGTGCCGGTTTTTTAACGGCGGTAACGAAACTGCCGTTAATGATGCATTAACGGCGGTATTAACGGCGACTTTTGTTACCGCCGTTAATAGTACCTTTAACGGCGGTTTTCATTACCGCCGTTAAAAAAACCGCCGTTAATACCCTGTTTTGGCGTAGTGACAGCAGAAATCTCTACCCCTTTGTATTCTTTACGGATGTTGTGGATCGTTTTTTCGGGATTTTGAATTCCTTTGATTTCGTGTTGTTGCTGTTTGCTCATTTTGGAAGGAACAAGTATGGGCAGAAATTTTGTGATTTTTGAAATTTGATATAAGGGTTGATTTCGATAATGGGCTATGTTATATTTTGGATGAATTGAATGTGGAATGTAAATTTTAAAATGGAGAATGCTGTTTGTCCAATTCAGTAATGTGACTACAAAAACCGTTTAATATATTTTTTTTCGAAATGTGACATAAATAATTAAAATTAAAGAGAAAATCTTCAAATTGAGTGAATTGAATGTGGAATGTTGTTTTTGAAATGTGGCGTAAGTTTTGATTTCCATAATCGACATGTTATATTTTGGGTGGATTGAAAGTGAAATGTGATTTGTCTAAACCAGCAATATGATTATAAAAATCATTTAGTGTACTTTTTTAAAATGTGACATAAACAATTAAAATTGAGGGAATCTTGACCATATCATAAAAATAATGATAAATGTGCCAATTTACATAAAAATGACTTGTGTGTTCATTAAAATAATTTTGGGGCTAGTTGGTCTATAAATTTTGATTTTAGGATTTATGGGTTAATGCCTCTTTTCTTTTCCAAACAAAGTGTCAAGTAAAAAAGAAAAAAATATTTATCATCATATTTATTTTTGGTGTTTTTATGTAATAAATATCATGTATATATGGGGTCAATAACGTATAAGTACTTTTTCCATACTAATTATAGTTTTGTTAAGTTGTAACTAACATCAGTTTGAGTTCTAATGAATGACCAGTTCAATCGTAACCAAAGTCACAAACTAGTGTAAGTTATAATTGTTTGTGTAAAAACTATCAAAAAAAGAGAAAAAAAAAAAAAGAAAAACTTTTTAATTAAAACATAGGTTTTGGCTAAAATTATGAACTTTTGGGTGATTCGCGTGCGTGCCAAGGTAACAGTGCTTAAGTTGTGGAAATATTTTTGAAAAAATCTAACTTCTGAAAATAGGAGGTTGTGTGAGGCTCAAAGTGATAAAAGACTTATTGGATCTTATTGCCTCAATTAAGAGGACTTAAAATGGAATTTTTAATGTCAAAAAGAGAGATAAGTAAAAGGAAATGAACACAAAAATACAAAAGAGTAAGTTTGAAAACAGGAAATTGAGTTACAAAATATGTAAACACAATCTAAGTCTCAAAATAATGCCAATGAAGGCAAAAAATAACTAATTTGACATGGATGTTATAATCTAAGGCTAAAATTTATGACAAAGGTGCCTTTCAAGTCTATTCTTAAGTTGAACTAGGGTTAAATTAAGGATAAATAACACTGGGCAATGTACTAAGTTGTGCTGAATGGCTTATTGATTGGGTGGGCTTTGTTTCATCTTCATTTCTTGTATTTATAGAGGCTAGAGCCTCCTGAAAATCTGCAATCACTTTGGTTAGTGCGGTGCTGAACCTCCTCTTGAAGTGACACATGTCCCACTTTGTTCATCCTCTTTAGGGTGTTGGTTGCATGGAAAATGCATAAGACCCCCAGTGGGGATGCTGGGGGTCTGTTTTGATTGGCCAAAAACTGTTTTTTTTTTTTTTTATTGGCAGCCCCCCACGCAGAGGTGGGGGTGCTGGGGGTGCTGCCATACTGGGGGTCCGGAGCAGCGCCCTTGGTTGCATATTCCTCAAGACTTGGTCATGGGTGTAATTGCCTCCTGATTTAAGCCGTTGGGTGAAAAGATCAAGCCTTAAATGAATGACAAGTGTCCCATGTTAGTCAAGTGGTTGCACTAATATAGTTGCTATTTGGAAATTTAAATTGTAGTTGCTGGATGCTTTGAATAATGGATATGGTGGCCATTAGATTTTGGTCACCCTGTCCCACCTATCGAATTTATCAATACCCACATATATCCATTAAGAGAAAGAAAAGGGCTCGTGTGATCATATTCTCTTTTTAGGGATTTGATCTCATCACCATCAAAATCATGAAGAAAAGGGTTCATGTGATCATATGCCCTTTTTAGGGATTTGATCTCATCATCATCAAAACCATGATTGCTATACAAATTTGCCACCAAACAATTTTGCTAAAGTCACCCATCTTTCATCACTATACGTACACGTGGCACACTCCTATTGACCGGTCATTTTAAGTACAAACAATAACTTAACAAAATTAAGCACGTTTCTCAAGATGATGATGAAGAAGCGCATAGACGTAACTCACACTACATTAAATTTGAATCTATACCATACATTTAATTTTCATGATATTTTTCTAGGGGTTTGTTTGTCTCCCGGCCAAATTTAGACTAAATTGGTATAATTCAGGTTTGTGAGTCATTCAATTTATAAGTTTTTGTATGTAGATCATTTTCAATAATCGTAGCCACATAATTTATTATGCCCCACATCCCAACACAAAATTGTGGGTTTAACCATCTCCACCAATCACAACTCTTCTAGGTACCACATAAGCATGCCCCAAGAGCACTAGACGAACAAGGATCCTCTAGAGTGATTTTTTCCTAAAGTTTCCTAGAGTGCTATATTGTGTGGTTGAGATTTACTGGCAAGTCACATCAATTTTTCTGATGTGACTTGCGAGTAAATCTTAACCACACAATGTAGCACTCTAGGAAACTTTAGGAAAATTTCACTCTAGAGGATCCTTGGTGCTCACTCCATAACTTCACAAATGAGACTTAAAGGTCTACTCTAAACCATTTCTTCAAACCCTCTCTAAACCATTTATTCTCTCTCTTTCATCTTCCTCCCTCTCTTGCTAAAACTGACTCCGGGGACGCCTCTCCTCCGTTCACTGCCACCATAACTACCGCTTCTTCCTCACCTACTTCAAGATCCGCCACTAGAACCACTGCCTCATCCTCCTCACCTACTGTGGTGGTGTCGTCATCCTCATATTCTTTCTCTTCTCCATGGTTTGCTTATTCTTCTGCTTCGATGCTCACCATTCTTCTTTGCCGCCGCCGCCGCCGCCACATCGTCTTCACCATCGTAGTCTCAGATCATATTTCTAGCATAACCCCTAGCAAATAAAAAAAGGCCGCTTCGATTTGATCTATAGCTCCTTCCGATCACCGGCAGAGGTTTTCGACGGCGGTGGAACTACTTTTTTTTTTTTTTTTGATCAGCAAAACAAAACTTTATTGATGAAAAAAGCATAATACATGCAAAAAATACATCAACGAAGTAGGGGAGAGCAGAAAGCATCATAACTAACTTAACGATCCCAACTAGGTTGGCACGGCAAAGAAAGCGCAATCATTTGCAAGCTCTCGACCCAGATTGGCGAGGAACCAATCAAAAACACCCAAAGAGAAGGACAACCAAGCTACCACACCGGCTAATAGCTTAGGACAACCAAACAAAAACAACAGCAAACATCAATAGCAGGAGGCCAGTGCACGTCTTTGCAGCCCAAAGCTCCATACAAACCAACAACCAGATCAACCAGCACACAACCCAACCACCAGAAACTTCAATCAGTCGCAGCAGAAGACCAGTGAGTCATGAGACCAGAGCATACAATAGCAGTGCATTCACAAATATCAGCAGCAAACACAAACATCAGAGACCAAACAATAAGTCAATCAGCAAACTATAAGAGACCTGGCCAGACCACTGCAACCATGAACACCATACATACCAATAACCAACCATTCAAAACAACACTACAGATATAGGATCCAGAAAAGACTCACACTATCGATGGACTAATGAACCATAGATCTCATATGGAGCTCAAATGGATAGAATTCTAGCAGCAAAGTACTATCAGCAGAACACCAGATCAATCATCCTCCATCCAAAACAACACTTCAGTTGTATGGAGCTCCAGATCAATCGTCCTCCATTTCTAATACAGAACGCCACCTCTTCACCACCAGAAGCAACCTCATAACAGCAGCCTCAGAACATCATCACACACCAGAAAACCTGCCACTAAGCTGCTACATCCCCATACCCAGTCGACCACCTTATAAACATAATCTAACCTGAGCCAAATTTTCCACAATATCATGCATTGAGTAGGGAACACCATTCAGATTAGATTTCACCCACATCCCAACTCTAACCTTTACTATTTCACAAAGCTCATCCTTTCTAAATTGATAGCCATTAAAAACACAATCATTTCTTATTTTCCAAATTGACCACAGCATTGCAACTGGTACAAGTCTCCAAACCTTCAACACTGTCTTTTTGAATCTTGTTCCCAACCACCATTGCAACGCACCTTCAACTGAAACAAGAGTAACCCAACTAAATCCCCACCATTGCAGTAAGTTTGACCAAACCTTCCACACCTCAAGACATAGCAAAAATATATGCTCCACTGATTCTGCTTGAGTCTTGCAAAAGGGGCACAAGTTCTCCATTGTGTCACTTAGCACCCCAAATCTCTGCAAAAGATCTGTAGTTTTCACCCTTCCTTTCCATGCCAGCCAACATAAAAACTGAGCTTTTGGTGGTGTCACATTATTTCACAACATCCTGGGAATTTTCATTCTGGGGCCTTGGGTAACTTCATGCCAAGCTTTGACTGAAGCCACTATGAACAGCCCCAAAGATGATGCAGACCAGCTTGCAGAATCCATCTTTTCCACATTCAGGCTAGGTAAACCTCTTGTTAGCTCCTGCAACCTTCTAACCTCCTCTTCCTCCCAAGCCAGTAGCGATCTTCGAAACAAGAGTTTCCAATCCCCTGTTATGTCCCTCCTCTGCATAAAGATGCTCAAAGTGCCTTCCTTTTCCAGACCAGCTTGCGGTGGAACTACTTGCACGGTAGTGGGATTGTGGCTATTGAGAATGTCATGCTAGTAGAATCGAAAGTGGCTCAGTTTCTCAAATTTTGTCTTTGGTTTCTGGGTCTCTACTCCCATAGAAAAGAATGGTACTTTTCTTGTGTTCGTTCATGCCTAAGTAATGCTTTGCTAGTATTTATTCTTGGGTTTTTAGGGTTTTGTTTGGTGGGTGTTGCTTCTTATATTCTCAGTTCTCTTTAATTTGCTCTCTTCTTCAGCTTTCAATTTGGTTTTCAATTCTTTCTGTTTGTTTTCCTTCTCAATTTATCCATTAATTCTGACTAGTTTTTATATTATTTTGCAACCTCTAAAAATCCTATAGGAAAATTCTCTCACAGAACCATTCAATTTCAGTACCTTTTGTTTCTAGGTCTGCTCACATGGAAAATAATGGTACTTTGCTTGTGTTCTTTCATGGCTAAGTAATGCTTTGGAAATTCAAATATTTGTTTTGTGCATTTGGAAAACAAATCTGAACAAATTGCAATTGAACAAATAAAAAAATAGACATGAACAAAAAAAAGAGAAGATTTCATTAGCTAGGTTGAAAAAATTCAAAAGATAAGAAACAATAGATTAAAAAAAATCAACAAATAAAAAAAATTTTCAATAGATAGTCAAAAAAATTAAAAAGATGAAAAAAAATACTTGAACAAATAGTCAAAAAAATTACACAAATAAAAAAAATTCCAACAAATAGATTAAGGGATGAAATTGAAAACAAAATGTACTTTTCAATACAATATTTCACAAAGAGTGTACTTCTCACTAAAGAAAAATAATTATAGAACCTATTGCCTTATACCCTCCTTCAATTAGACTTTTCAACAATTTTTTCAAAATTTAATAAGGCTTAAAGGTCTAAAAAATTAAAGTCAAGACTTAATGGAATATAAATCTATAAAATGGAATATAAATCTATAAAATGAGATTGGCATGTAAATCTTTTAAAAAATAATAAATGTCAAATTATTACCACTACAACAAAATGCACATTTGGTGACTAAAATTGGCGACTAAAAAAAATTTAGTTGCCAAAAGTTTGGAAATTGGCGACTAATAATTTTTTTAGTTGGCAAAAGTGAAATATTTAGCAACTAATTTTTTTTAGTCGGCGTATATTGATTATTGGCGACTAAAAAAAATTTGGTCACTAAAAATTCCAGAATTGGCTACAAAAAAATGATTTAGTCAGGCAAAAATTTTGGCAACTAAAAATTGTACTTTTGACGACTAAAAATTTAATTGCTAAATGTGCATTTTGTTGTAGTGTACATTCTAATATACATTCGAATATCTCCGAATCCCACCAATCTATACTAGATATTAAGGAAAATGAAATTTCTAATGAAAAGAGTATTATGAAACTCAAAACTCTCATACTATTTTTCTACAATTCTTATTTTTTAAATAATTAAAAAAAAAATCTATTGGCTAACTTTTATTGAATTATTAAAAAAAAAATCTTATTAGGTCTTCATTTACACATTTCAAAAGGAAAGTTAATTAATCCATTTATAAATTTAAGTTTAGAAATTTGAAAAGGAAAATTAACTAATCAGTTTTGAAATTTTTTAAAAAAATCTAACTTTTATTGAATCATTTAAAAGAAAAATCTTATTTTGCCTTGATTTACACATTTCAAAAGAACAATTAATTGATCTATTTAGAAATCTAAATTTAAAAATTTGAAAAGGAAAGTGAACTAATTAGTTTTAAAATTTAAAAATCTTCAAACTTTTATTGAATTATTTAAAAAACAAATTATTATGCTTTGATTTACTCATTTCAAAAGAAAAGTTAATTAATTCATTTAGAAATTTAAAAAGGAAAGCTAACTAATCAGTTTTAAAATTTTAAAAAAAATCTTATAGTTTTTATTGAATTATTTTTAAAAAAATTATTATATACCTTGATTTACACATTTCAAAAGGAAAGTTAATTAATCTATTTAAAATTTTAAATTTAGAAATTTGAAATGGATGAGTTTTAAAATTTAGATTTTTGTACCACTAAAATATAAAAATTAATTCACATCTTCCCTAATTTATTTCTCTTGATGTACAATTTTTTAAATAATTAAAAAAAAATGTTGGGTAGCTGTTATTTCTTTATAATGTGATTGATGACCCATTTTAAGAACTTGCGTCTCCTACCAAATATCATATAGTTTTTTTTTTTTAAATAGTGTTTATCAATATAATAAAGGATCCAAAACTCTTTTCAAACATTAATGATGTGTTTGGTTGATAGTTTTGGATAGAAATTTTGAAGGAAAAATGAAAATGGTGTGTGAAATTAGTAAAAATGTAGTTATATTTCATTTACATTTTACCTATATTTTTTTTTTCTCATTCCAAATTCATATCCAAATCCATGAATCAACCATAACATAAAGTTTGGTACATATTTCCCATACTGAAAATTTTGAATTAATATTACATTTTAAAATTGTGTAGTCCTAACTCTTATCACATGTGTCTCTCTATATAATAATGCTTAAAATTTATTTTAGTTGCTATCTCAAAAATTAGTTATAGAGTTAAAGAAAATAAGTAGGTCTTAAAATAAAATTTTAAGTTGGAATTTGTTCAAATGTAATTCTCTTAATATTTATAAAAAAACATTTATTGATTGATAAAAAGCACCATAAACATTAAGATTTTTTTATTTTATTTTTATTTTATGATATTGAATTATTAAAATATGATATAGTATAACTTAAGCCAAGAATTGTTGAAAAATGACTCAAATTAGATTTTTTAGGTTAATTTTTAGTATTTAATCCAATATTGAAACCTCCAAACTAACTCATACTGGCAACGAACCGATAAAGACGATTTTTAATTATTAAGTAAAGGTTATATTAGAATAAACATTGAGTCAAGTAGTTTTTAAGTCACTTCTAATATTTAGCCTAGCACCACAAGTCAAACCTAATCTATTTTCACATAAGGGTCATGAGATATGACAATTTACAATTTTGATTAAACAAATTTTTATGTTTTACAAAATAAGAAAAAATTAGTATATTAACAAATGTAATTTACTATTATCATGTGATAAATTAAAATTACGAAACTTATAAAACGAAATGTATTTGTATTTTATTGTAAATATAATTTTTGCAATTTATTCTTTAATTTTTACCAATTAAATTATGACATGAAATTTTTTATTAAGAATTTAGAACATACAATTAATAATATCAGAATAAAAATCTTCTCTTATGTGCAAGTTTGATAAAAATAAATAAAATTTCATTGATTACAAATTATTTTTTCTACATATTTTAAATAAATATTATATTATTATTTTAATTTGAAATTAAATTTTAATTATTTATTTATATATAGCATAGATAATATGCTAGTTACGCATGATTGTTGTAGGTCTAGACAAAAATTCTTGTGTAGCTCCTAAACATTCGCCATTGTCATATATAAATAACCAGTACTCCAGCCAGCTATTGAAGTAGTACCTAACCAACCTTGTGTTGTGAATACCAAAAGACAGAGCAACAATGGCCTTCTTCACCACCACCACCACCACCACCACCACCACCATCATCAACAACAGCCCACGTCTCATATTCTCTTTCTTCTTCATTTTTTTCATTCTATCATCCCATTCCCTCTTCTCCATCTGCAATGCTTTTGAATCTGAAGTTGGTAATCTCTCTCTCTCTCTCTATTATATATGTATCTATCTGGGTATATGTATATACAAAAATGTTATGAACCACCTTTATCAAGCTTATGGCGTGTGTTTGGTTGGGGGATTTGAAGATGGATTTGGAAAGGGAAATGGAAAAGGTAGGTGAAATGTGAATAAATCATGCCTATATTTTATATAGTTTCACACACATTTTTCATTTCCCTTTCCAAATCCCTCCCCAAATCCCCCAACCAAACACAACATTAATTTATCTGAATGTGTTTGTGTGGTGTATATTAAATTGATGAAGGTGATGAGTAAAATGAATTTAAACCACTTTATTTGGGTAATTTCTGTCTGAGTTTGTAGTGTTGTTGATGTATATTATTTCATACTGCACTAAAATCTTGTCTTATAAGTTTGATGAACCATTCTTTCTTCATTGAACAATATATTGTGTTTGTTCTTTTCTATGCACCCAATTTTGATTTCATGTTTTTATTTTATGTTCTGGAAATTGATCTCTTGTTTACTTTACTCTTATCAGTTTTTTCTCTCATTTTAAATTTTTTTATCTGAGGTGAAAAATGCTGGAGTTTTTTTTTTTTTATTCTCGCTCTAAATATTTCAAAAAATCAAACTATTTTTGAAAATAACACACTTTTCTAATTATTTAGCAAACTATAACCCACCTTTTAAAATCACATTCTCAAAATGCAATTTCATGATGAAATCTCATATTCAAAATGCGCTTTTATGGTGACATTTAAGGCTGCCAGCCATGTTGAAATCTTATTTTGATATCACATCTCCAAAATATCATCTTATGGTTGTGTCGAAATTATGTTTTAAAAATGTTTCAATATGATCACATTTTAAAAATATGGTTTCAAAAACACTCAAAATGCTGTACATAAACAGATTTTTTTATAAAATAATTATTATTTCTTTATTATAGCAGGTTACATGAATAGTTATTAATACTTTGTCACTAGTGGTGAGAGAAAATCACATAAAAAAAAATATAATATATAAAATTTATTTATGTATATAATTACTCAGTTTTCAGCATGGGGTGTGCCAAAACCACAATCATAAATGCAGTATTGTCATAGAATTCTGAAGTTTTACTACCTTCTTTTTTTTTTTTTTTTCCCTTCTTATTTTCCCAACCCAACCAATAAAGGGAAGAAAAAATATTTCTTTCACTTCATTTTATTTCCCTATCTTTCCCCTTTCCTTTTATTTTTACTTGACAAATCTAAAATCCAAACACAACATTAAAATTATTCATATCGGCCCAACAAGAACAAGGAAATATGTTCATGAGATCCTAAATCCCATTTCTGAATATTGTCTTTTTGATTTAACCTCATTTTGGGAAATGCTTATTACTGTCTATTAAACCATTAGACAAAAAACAAAACAATACCATTAGTAACCTTAATGCTATATGCATAAGAATTTTACGAAACTCTAGTTTTGTTCTTTACCGGTATACAATTAACTGATTGATGCTCCTCAAATCTCACTTTAGCCGGAGCTTCATGCACTGGATTGCCTTTCTTATCGCACTAATTAAGCTATGCTTTCTTATTGATTTATGTAGTGAACTCCATTAGCATCTTAACCTTTGGTCACCCTGCAATATTCAAAGTTGATTCAACAAAAAGTTTATTGATTTCTTTATTTATGGAAAAGTGTCATAAAAAGCAAATCTATAAATAGTTCAATTATGTTTTATTCTTTCCCTCTTTCTGAGTTTTTCTCTTTATGCATAAACAAACATAGATAAAGCAAGAGCTTTAATCTTTTCCTAAGTTTTAATACAAATTTTTTTTCCCATCTATTGGTTTTTGAATTAAATCATATCTGAACTAGGTTACTTGATTCGAACTCTAACACCTTTGATTCAGCTATATAGATAAATAAATAAATAAATAAAAATGGCAACTTAGTGCATGAGACTCCTAAAGCAGGGTTTGGGGAAGACAAGATGTGCTCAACCTTAACCCCATTTCTGGCGAGACTGTTTCTGTGATTCAGCTAATATAGATCCTTAACTTTATTCTTTCCATTTCTCTTAGGTTATTTTAAACTACTTTTTCATCCATGGTCAGCTGACTTGTTTTATTTTTACTTTACACTTGAAAAGAAAGAAAAGAATAAATTCTCTGAGTTCTTTTGTGACTTATATGTACATTAGTAGTTTTTTAAACATTCATATTTGAATCTGGTTTGTTCTTGGATGCCAGCCTAAAAGTGATGAGTTATTTTTTATTTTTTTGTGTATTTTTTATTATTTAATGTTTTTTTTGTTATTGAAACTTGTATTTAATTATTGTGTGATGAATGAACAGAGGATGAAACACCTTTCACCTATGTGGAGGGAACTGGAAAAGGACCAAGAAAATGGGGCAAGGTTAATCCACATTGGAAAAGTTGTGGCAATGGAAAATTGCAATCTCCCATTGATGTTGTTGACCAAAGAGTGAAAGTTTTTCCTAATTTGGGGAAATTGAAAAAGGATTACAAGCCAGCTCCTGCCACTCTTAAGAATAGGGGACATGATATTGCTGTAAGCTATCACATGCTCTTAAATAACCTATCTTTCTCATTTTTATTATTATTTTTGCTTCTAATGTATATGAATGATACTTGAAAAAGACCAATGCATATTAATATTCCAACCCAGTCAATGCATGTGCTTAAGTTGTATTTGTGACCCTTTGGTATACTTTGATTTTGATGCATGCAGTGTGTCATGGTGGTACATAATCATTTGATGTTGTTATTGAGAAAACTCATAGCCCCATCAAACAAAAGCAGAAATGCGACAACTAGGGTCACTATTAAAAAAATCCTTGTCGGCCATAAAAATGCGAATTTTATTCTCTTCTTGTCTTCAAGTTATCTGATGAATTAGTGTTCTGTTGTTTCAGGTGGAATGGAAAGGTGATGCAGGAAAAATTAACATAAATGGCACCCATTACAAACTGCTACAGTGTCATTGGCACTCTCCCTCTGAGCACACCTTCAATGGAACAAGGTTTCATATTTGTTCTTTTTCTTTTGTTTTGTTTTCTGTTCTTTTCTTTTCTTTTCTTTCCTCTCTACAATATGTTTGGTTTTGTATTTTGACATAGAACTTGCCCATCTAATCCAACTTTTGCCGATTCAATGGTGTTATTACTTACTGCCAAGGATCAAAATTTCATTAGTGTGTTGTTTGTTTTGGCTAGCACATAAATGAAAGCGCTTTGAAAACATTTCGAAAGAAACCAAAATAATTTGAAAATACATGAAAATGTGTAGAAACAAATGCTAAAACTTACCTAAATGAATGTAATCCTAATAATTGATCAATTAAAGATATTTAGAATTATTGATTCGCATAAAGGAACAAATGTATAGTCAAAAAGTAAATGTTGCTATGAACTAAAAATTGATAAGTATTGTCAAATAAACTAGTTTTGTTAAATAATTCGTGTCAACAATTTATTGTTTGGCTATGTTTTGTTTTGTTTTGATGTGTTTCTCAATGTTCTATCATTTGGTGGGAACACTGGAAATTCGTTATTCCATTAGTATTTCGTTCCAATCTCTTAGGAGATGGAAATGTTTCAGCTGTTTTGATGGAAACAAAAGGAAATTTTGTTCCTAGCTTGATGCCTACTTCAACCTAATTCTTTTGCAGGTACCATTTGGAGCTTCACATTGTTCATCTCAGCTCCTGCGGAACAACAGCTGTTGTTGGAATTGTATACAAATACGGTCAGCCCGATCCGTTTCTTGCAAAGGTAATGACATGGTTTCTTGTTTCCCTAGATCCTTATGGTCTCATTTATGCATGCCATATTATGTTACATAATATACGAGGAATTCATTTTATTTTTTCTTAAAAAATGACTAATATATATTTAAATAAGAAAAGGGAATTTTATCAAATGCTACCTTGGAGAAAATTGTTTGAATTAACTGTAAATTGGTTTGAGATTATAGCTGATACAATTGTTTTTAAGACCTGTTTTCAAATTTTTTTTTTCCTAGCAGTTGATAAACCATATTAAGTCCACTGATAAAGAGAGAGACTTGGGAATTGTTAATCCGGGTGATATAAAGTTTGGGAGCAGAAAATACTACAGATATATTGGTTCTCTTACAGTTCCTCCATGCACAGAGGGTGTTATTTGGACAATAGTCAAGAAGGTTCGAGTCTTTAACCTTTTCTTTCGTTGTGTATAAAAATAAAAAAAAATTAAAAATTAAAAAATATAAAAAAAAAATTCATGATCTTCACAGCCTAATGTACCATTCTGGTTATGCAGGTGAGAACAGTTTCAAGGGATCAAGTTCAAGCATTAAGGGATGCTGTTCATGACGTAAGTTATTTTTCCGAGTTGAGGTATTTTGATTAGTTTATCCACACAAACCAGGTCTGCTTGGAAGCTCTACTAACAAACAAGCGCTTTAGATAAACTTCTATTATGAATTTGGATCACTCTCGGAATCTAAGAACTCAAGAAAAACTTTAAGACAATGTTTGTTAATTTGGAGCGTTTAGGGGGACGTGTGGGGGCACATAGACCAATCCCCCACCATTTGTTTGGTTGGCTTGCTACCAATCCCCCAGGACAATTAGTCCCCCCTGCGGATTGTCTTCGCTCACCCATCCAATGGGAAAAATAATCCTTCAAATCTTATCTAATCGTACGGCTATCTTAATTTTCAATATGCAGTGACCAATCATAACTCATCAGCGTCATGGTGGATTGGAGTGTTCTTATTGATGTGATTTGTGTATCTGATTGATTTCCAGCTAGTTTTTTTTTTTTTTTTGGGGATAAATGATTTTCCATTGATTTTTAACTTCTAACAGTAATGATAATGACAGTTTATCTAGGAGAACATAAAGCATTAATTTGTAGAATTCTTTATTCAAATTTTACTTCATGTCTAACTTCTTCCTATATTGAACAAATTGTTGCACACAACATTTTATAAATAAAACATATTTCCTTGTTTAGATTTTGACATTTATGTTGGTTTGCACCTTTTCAGGGATTTGAGGCAAATGCAAGGCCAATTCAACAACTAGATGGAAGAACAATTTTCCTCTATAATCCCGGAGTCAGTGCACGTTCTATTTAAAATTTCATACAAATTAAAGTGAAAATACGAATTCTATTTTATAACCAGCGTTTCTACGTTCAATGAAGTATCTTGGATGGAATTGTCTGCTTCCTTCCATGTTAAAATGATGTGAATAAAAGACAGTTACTAATAGAAAGTACTTGTGATTGAGATGAATATTTCATCAAGAGGTGTTAATTGATAAGTACATTGTGCATGAATCATTAAGAAGCCACAATGCATTTTAGATTTTCTAAGAAAATCAGCAGAAGTTGAGTATTGTCTAACGTGATTTCGATGCCAGGAATCACATTAAAATTAACAGAGGAACAAGAACAAACATGGTCATCACTCAGAACAAAATTGAAAGTCATATTGTGATTTCAATTGTACGGAAAAGGGGTTGGCATTATTATTGTCAAATCACAAATTGAATCGTGAATTTTGTTAAAATAGTGAATCGTGATTTGTATTAAATCATGATTCATAGATTTTTACTTTATTTAGCCTAATATATAATTGCATGGACCCGAACCACGCCTTTTCATTTGTTCCACCAGAAAGAAAATGAAGAACTAGCAAGAGATTGACTTCGAGAGAATTGGGAAGGCAGGGGTGCAAGCATCCACCCTTTTTGAGCTCGAAGAGTACAATCATTTCTCCAAGTAAGACCAGGTGCAGAGTGATTTTCCCATGTTGCTATTTGCTGCCGAAGCGCTCATCTACTGCTATTATAAAAGTGTAAAGAATTGCTATGTTTTTTTTTACTTTTGACGTATCTCAAAAATATTCTCCCAAACTTATTAAATATCAAATATCAACTTACATCTACTGGACAACCAAACGCCTTCTAAAATTCAAATACTTTCAAATATCAAATATTTTCAAACATTATAATATGATTATTTTTTTAAACAATTTTACTATTGTGGCTTGTTCAATATTTGTCTTATCCACTACCTTCTCATGAACGGTAAGTATTCAAACATCAACACCGTCAAATATCATAATATGATTTTTTTTTTATTTTTTTATTTTTTTATTTTTTTTTAATAATAATTTCACTATTGTGACTTGTTCAATATTTGTCTTTCCCATTATCTTCTCATGAATAGTGAGTGAGAAATTTTATGAGATTCAAATCAAGAAAAATCATAAAAGTATATAAAGAAAATAAATATTTTTGCAATTGATATATTTTGAATGAGTGGTGATGATTCAAAGTGATCTTACTGGTAAACTGATAGCCCTTGGGTTGTTTTTTCAATTGGGTTTTGTGAATTAATAATAGATTTTGTTTCTTAGGGTTCGGAACAATTGCCATTCACTATCCACTGCAACACTTTCACAAATAATAATCCGGGTAACGTATACTTTGCATCCCTGCACTTTACACCAAATCTTACTTTGGCCCTTACACATGAAATCATAACAGTCAATCCCCTGCACTTATGGTCAAATCTCATTTTAGTTCCTACATATGAAATTGTGATAGTTAACCGCTTAGTAAAATCTCACTTTGATCCTTACATAAGTGTCAATGTCCCATTTCTGTTACTCAATTGTTTAAATCTTTAACAGAATCTAGTCATATGATAAAAATGTCACTACGACATGGGGGTAAGAAAGGAAAATCATCTACATTTTTCACCAATACACACTTTATCCCAAAATTTATATCAAAATATGGCTATATTAGGCTAAAACAATACCCAAATTTTGAACAATTAAGAAGATGAATTAGGGTTTTGCATAAATTGGAATCACGAACTCCGTTTTCACGGTAACATAGTTTTTTGTCTATTTATCTTTTTTCTCTTTGATTTCTTTATCGTATTTTTTATTTTATTTCAAAAACTCTATTTTTTTGCCTTTCGTCCCAATTTTTACCAGACAAACATATATATATATATATATATATATATATTGTATTATATAACTTTCATGTACTTATCATGTAAAACAAAGTGTATTGGTGGGAAACATGGATGATTTTTCTCTCTTACCCTCATTTCATAATCACATTTTTTGTTTAAAGATTTAAAAATAAAGTAACAAAAGAGGGACATTAACACTTGTATAGGGATTAAAATGGGATTTGAGTAAAAATGTAAGGGGTTGATTGTCATGATTTCATGTGTAGGGACTAAATTAGGATTTGACCAGAAGTGTAGGAGGTTGACTATCATGATTTCATGTGTACGGGCCAAAGTGAAATTTAGTGCAAAGTACAAGGGTACAAAATATAATTTACCCTAACAATCGACTCTGCTTTAGAAGGTTCAAAACAATTTTGTTTCACAATCTAAAATAGATTCTACAATCAGTATTACCCATTTTGAGGCACTAAAACTTGCTTTTGAACATATATACATATTTTTCACAATGCTAGACAAGATAAATGATAAGGATCGCACATTTACGAAGATTGTAGTAGAAGAAGTACAAAATGAGAAAGATCAACATGGGATGAAAAATAGCAATATAACAAATTCTCAAAGTTCAACTGTAAAGAGGATCAAACTAAAGAATAAATGAATTTCATAAAAATACTTTAGTTTTCAACTTCCTTTACTTATTTTATTTCAAAATAATAATAATAATATTAATATTAATATTACAATATTAGTTGGATGTTTTATTTCTTCATTTTTAATAATAATATTACTATGTTAGTTGGATGTTTTATTTCCTCACATCTTAATTATCAAGTGATTTCACATGTATACACATAACAAAAGTGAAACAATGTGGTGCATTATATATTTAATAGTAATAAGTCCAATAATGTGATATGGATTACAATTATTTGATGTCGGTTTTGATCTACTTTCAAAATTTTAATACTTAAATATTAATATAAAAATATAGGACAATATGTGAAACATTTATGTTAATTTTTATTCTTTTATCATACATTTAATATCCACTCATGCAGTGCCAATGCAATTATTATAAAAAGATAAAACACAAAAAGCTAAAACTATTATAAAAACTAACAACTAAAAAAAAAAATAAAAAAATTACCACGTGCAACACATGTGCTACTCTACTAGTTTATTAAAAAGGAGAAATTCCATTAAATTATTATTATTAAATTTTTAAAGATGTGGTGCTCTAAATAGGTGGATAAAGACAAGTTTTGACACCAAGGATCCTCTAGAGTGAAATTTTCCTAAAGTTTCCTAAAGTGCTACAGTGTATGGTTGAGATTTACTGGCAAGTCACATCAGAAAAATTGATGTGACTTGCCAGTAAATCTCAACCATACACTGTAGCACTTTAGGAAACTTTAGGAAAAAATCACTCTAGAGGATCCTTGCTCAAGTTTTGATGAGATGTAAAAAGCTCAAATGTAAAAAGCTCTAAGGTGTGAATCTCGCATTTTTGGTTAATAGCATCACTTATTTAATTCATTTATTATTTTATCTTATCGTATCATGTCATTTTTTATTTGTATTGTATTAACTCCTTATATTAAAAAATTTTATTTTTAGTTAAAAATATATTTTTTGTCAACATATTAAATTTAGGCTTTGTTTGAGAATAATATTTTTAAGTTAAAAAATTACTTTAAGTTGTTAAATCATTCTCTCTACTTTTGTTACACGTTTTTTTATATAAAGTCAAAAAATAATTAAAAATGAAATTTATAATTTTAATTATTAATATTTATAATATTCATCATCTTTTATTAATCTTTTTCCTGATTACCATTGACAAGTTATTTCGCCTTAATCAAAAAACTAAAAAGTTCAAAAAGTAAAACAAAAAAAATTAAAATTCCTTGTTATTATTTCTTCTTTTTTACATGTCACTTTTTATTATATGATGTTCAATGAATTTCTCACAAGGTAATAAATGGTGCTTCAGTACTAACATTTCCTTTTAAGGTATTTGATTTATTATATAATATCCTTATTTCTAATATTTGGTGGTTTGAAAAATAATCAGCAGGGTACCTGTTTATGTACTTTAAATGATTGCCTAACATAATGGAAACTAGCTGAGGTAAGTCAAAAATTGTGAATATCATAGCCGCTTATAGTTTTGTAAATTGCAAAAATAATGATAAATCAGTAACTCTAGCCCCCTCTGTATAATATAAATATTTTTTTTTGAAATAGCCAAAAAACCTTTATTGGTGTAAATCAAACAACACAATTATAGAGAGGAACATCGACAAAGACCGAGAGTGCAAAAAGTATCAAAGCTAAACTAGTCAATCCTAACTAGGTTGGCACCAGCTAAGAAGCCCAATCATATGCTAGCACCACCCAAAGTTGGAGAGAACCCAACCACAAGAAAGAAAAAATACAGGCAATATAAGGAACAAAACACAAAAAACTAAGAGTGTTACACACTTCTCCCTCAAAGGCAATATCTCACTTGCCTAAGATTAAATAGTAAGTCTTGCACTGAAAATAAATACTTAGAATAACTAGGTTTCATCCATAATGCAATCCTCACCTTTATCACTTCACACAGCTCCACCAAATTAGGAACAGATGCATTGAACACAAAATCATTCATGTGCTTACAGATAGACCACAACACAACCAAAGGAACACCTCTCTAGATCTGCCTCTCCAACCTCCTAAAGCATTGGCCTTACTACCATAAGAGAATACCTTCAAAAAAATCAGGTAAAGCCCCTTCAAGATCCCACCAATGCAACATTGCCGACCACACCATTCAAGTAAAGGGGCAAGAAACTAGGACATGGTTCACAGATTCATTTTCAGACTGGCAAAAAACACACAATGTTAAAACATTGCTTGGAAGGACACCAATTCTTTTGAGGAATACTGTTGTCTTAATTCGAACTCTCCAAGCTAGCCAAGTAAAAAATTGAACTTTTGGAGGCAAATAAGTAATCCACACTAGTTTACTCGATCTTATTTGAGGGCCTGCTGAAGCTAACAATCCTTGATATACAAAATACACTGAGAACTCCCCTGAGGATGACGCCTTCCACACAGGGCAATCAGATTGATCTACTACAATGGGTGGTGCTGCCACAAGAAAGTTTCTAAGCCGGGTAACCTTAGAGGCCTCCCAATCATACAGCCTTCTTCTAAACTGGCACTCCCAGTTCTCTTCAGAAACCTTTCTGTCATACATTGATCTAAGGGACTCCTCCTTATCCACCACCAATTTATACAAACCAGGAAATTCATCTTTGAGACAAGAAGCATTCCACCATTTGTCCATCCAGAATCGAACACTAAACTCATTCCCAATCTTTATCTGAAAGTTATTCAAGTAACACTCCAAGGGGGTACTATCAGACTTTGTAATAGTGATAACACCTTTCCAAACACTAGACATATATTACCAGTAGAACTAGGAGAAGGAAGCCAATCTCGGAAGTCCACTTTATACTTGCTGCAAATAACTCTCCTCCACAATGCATTCTTTTCATACCCAAATCTCTACCACCATTTAATTAATAGGCAAAAATTAACCGTCTTCACTCTTCTTAATCCCATACCTCCTTGTGCCAAACTTTTAGTTAGTTCCTCCCATTTAACCATATGAACCTTTCTTCTTACTTTTGAGCCTCCCTAAGGAAATGAGGCCTACAACCTTCTATTACTCTAGTGACCCCATCAGGCATTTTAAACAAAGATATATAATACACAGGCAAAGATGCAAGAACAGATTTAATAAGAGTAAGCCTACCAGCATAGGATATAAGTTTTCTCTTCTAGCTAGCTAGTCTGCTTCTAACCTTATCCAACACTGGTTTCCAAGTTGCTTTACAACTAGGATTAGCCCCTAAGGGCAGCCCTAGATACTGCAAGGGCAGCTTACTAAACTTACAGTTCAAAATAGATGCAAATCTAGCCAAAGATTCATCCGGGACACCCACTCCACAAACTTGACTTTTATGGTAATTTATCCGTAAGCCAGATATCACCTTAAAACATCTTTAGATCCTCTTCAAGCTTCTAACCTCCTCATCTTCAGCTTCACACAAAAGTAAAGAATCATCTGTAAATTGTAAATGTAACAACACCACACCCCACACACCTATCTTCACACCTTTAATAATTCCCATCTGATAGGCCCTTGTTAATAACAGATTCAATCCCTCAGCAACCAAGTTAAATAGGAAAGGGGACAGTGGATCACCCTGTCTAAAACCCCTTTGAGGACAGAACTCATCTGTAGGAGAACCATTTACAAGAACTGAAATTCGAGTTATGGACACACACTCCATGATCCATTCAGCCCATCTTGACCCAAACCCACAATTCAGAAGCGTTGAGCGAAGAAATCCCCAATTCACTGTGTCATAAGCCTTCTCAAAGTCAAGTTTAATGATCATAACCTTTTTCTTAGACTTCCTCCACCCATCCACCACTTCATTAGCAATGAGTACACCATCAAGAATATTACTCCCTCCAAGAAAGGCTGATTGAGTTTCACTAATCACAGAAGAAAGCACTACTTTTAGCCTTTTAGAAAGTACCTTAGTTAGAATCTTATACACTGATCTAACAAGGCTAATAGGCCTAAAATCTGAAAGTCCCACAGGGTTCTCCTTCTTAGGAACAAGAGTGATAAAGGAACTGTTCAAACCCCTCACCAATCTACCATTCTTATGGAAATCCTGCATAAAAGAGATAAGATCACCTTTCATAACCTTCCAGAATTTTTGAAAACAAAGAAGGTTGAACCCATCTGGTCCTAGAGCCTTATTGCCATCACAATCCTTCACAGTTGCCTTAATCTCTACCTCTAAAAACTCTACTTCTAACATTGCAAACTAAGGGCTACTTTGAACTAATTTGAATAGACCACCTAACTTGGGCCTAACCACCCAATCCTTAGCTAACTGCTTCTTAAAGTGATCAAATACCTCTTTCCTCACCTGAGCAGGATCTTCAATCACTGAATCCCCTACTATAAGGGATACTAACTCATTCCTACTTTGCTTGGACCTAGCCACCACATGGAAGAATCTAGTATTTCTATCACCTTTTAGTGCCTAATTCAACCTTGAGTTTTGTAACCATATCCATTCAACCATCCTATTTAGCCTCCACACCTTCTCTCTAACTACCCTTTTTCGAACTTTCTCAATCTGTTCCAGCTCTCTTAGCTCAGCCTGAAGGTCAATGTTATGCAATTCCTTATCTGCTACTTTCAATTTGGCTGAAACATTCCCATATACTTCCTTATTCCATATTTTGAGGACCTGCTTCAGGGCTTTCAATTTACTAAGAAGTATAAACCCAGCCCAACCAACTACCTCAATCTCCTTCCAAGATTTCTCCATAAGTGGAAAAAGAGTAGGATGCAAACACCAAGCATTAACAAACCTGAAGGGCTTAGGGCCCCAATCCGATTCATCCTCCATCAATAGTAGTGGACTATGGTCAGAGATTAGTCTAGGCAATCCTTACAGTTTAAGCTTAAACCCCTTCAACCATCTTGGGTCCAGCAACACCCTATCTATTCTACTCTATCTCTTCCCTTCCATTAAGTTGCACCACGTATACTTCCTCTCCAATAATGGTAAGTCATGTACTTCACACTTCTCAATGAACTCATTCAAATCAGCCATTCCCCTATCCCTTTTAGAGCAACCTTTCTTTTCACTAATAAATCTGATTTCATTAAAATCCCCACATAAACACCAAGGTTTAGGAAAATCCTCTTTGAGTTTCAACAAGCTATCTGTAGACACCTCATTTTGACCAGCCCTAAGACTTGGGTGCTTTCTTTTGATTACCCGATGATGACAAAACAAGAAGGTGTTTCTCACAGAATCCTCAATAACAAAACTTAGAATTTGAGCCCTATTTCCAACCCTAAACAGCCACAAATTACCTTTCCAAGGACATATTCTGACCTCATGGCTGCGTCCAGAATGATTCGTTTAGCTAGGATCAACCTTCGCTGCACTTCCGGGGGCCTTATTGAAAAATTGTCCCGAAATTCGGGTTACAAAATAATTATTTGAAACTTCTGGGCCAAATTATAAACTCAGGGAATATTTTGTTATGTGAAGGAATATTCTGTTAAGTTAGGAAATATTCCGTCCATATGCAGAATATATCGTCAATGCTGATTGGGACGCTGACGTGGCGGTCTGGCTAACGTGGCATGACTTGATTGATTCTTGCTGATGATGTGGCGCTAACTTGTCTTTACCTAAAAAAACGAATTTAAGGAATGCTGGGGAAGGGGTTTGAACCCCCAACCTAAGACTCCACACCCAACACCTTAACCACTCTGCCAAAGCTTTGCCTTATGTTATATTTCCTCTCAAATAATATTTAACCATTTCAAACCAGCAGACAAAGAAAGTGTATTTTTTGCATTTTTTTTCTTGCGTGTGGGACACTCCCCTACCCCATTGGCCGACCCATATATCACCAAATACATATCTAATCATCCCTCATTGTCAAAAAGAGGTTTTGTTTACATCCATAAAGGAGTATCCCATGCAACCACCTTGAACATTTGCCCTCCTATCACATTCTTGTCTTCCACCTTCTTTTTGACCTTCACTCTCCCTCATTGCCTATATAAAATGATCATATTGTAAGAGAGAGGGAGGACCATGAAATTGAAGAGAAAAGGGTGAAAAAAGAAAGAAAAATTGAGTTTTTAAGCCAAAAACAACCCTATCTTATGTACATCCCATACCTTCCATACAAACTGAAATTTCATCTTTCCTATACCCAGAACTCCTCCAAAAATTCTGAAATAGCTAAATTGCAGTAGTGATTGATCAAAGGAAAGAGTGAGTGTTGTTGAAAGTGAGAAAAAATAAGAGAGTTAGCCACTTTTCCACCATACATACCCAGAGTTCCATTCTAGTTTCGAATTGAGGATTGAGAACACACTTCCTAAACTTGAGGGTGAGCAAAAGGAAGTTTGGAAATTAAGAAATTCAATCTTTCTTTGGAAGGTGAATTTCTAGTCTTTTATTTTCTTATATTTAATATCTCATATTTATTTTCTTGCTTCTTATTTCATAGTATTTTGTTATAATCCAAGTGGTTTGTTTATCTCATATTTATTTTATTGCTTCTTATTTCATAGTGTTTTGTTATAATCCAAGTGGGTTGTTTATCTCATATTTTATTTTTTTACTTTATATTTTGTAGTGTTTTGTTATAATCCAAGTGATTTGTATATCTCATATTTATTTTCTTACTTTATATTTCATAATGTTTTGTTATAATCCAAGTGGTTTGTTTATCTCATATTTATTTTCTTACTTCTTATTTCATAGTATTTTGTTATAATCTAAATGGTTTGTTTATCTCGTATTTATTTTCATACTTTATATTTCATAGTGTGTTGTTGTAATCCAAGTGATTTGTTTAGCTCATAATTATTATTTTTTTGCTTATTTGCTTGCTCTTGTTTCATATTAGTTGTGTTGTAAGCTAACCGGTAGTGGTTAGTTGAGTCACCTACATATTTCTTGTTTGTTCCTTTTCTTGGTTTCGCAACAAGACAGGTTTTGCTCAGCCTAGTTGGTCGATCGGCCTGTTTGGCCGGTCGGTTAGCTTTTTTGGGACAAGATGGCGTAATCTCCCGATGTTGACCAATTTCCGTAGACGGTTCCAAGGAACATGAAGCTTTTATTTTATTTATTTTTATTTTGAGTGTTTTGCGAGGTTTTTATTTTGATATAATATTCTTATCATCCCTCTCCAATTTGGTTTGTAATTATTCTTTCAAGTGTTGTAATAATTCTCCACCCGCTTCTTTCTATCCCATTCTCTTACTTGCTTTCTTTATTTGTGAATATGCATCATATTTTGTCTTTCATTATATCCATGCTTTGCATCCACGTTTCATGCATCTCGATTCGGCTAATTTTGCATTTATGGATTTAATCAATTCCTATGTGATTATGTACGCTACCTCATATTCTTGAGATGATTCACATGTCATATCTTAGAAGCCGAATCTTTAGTTATATCTCATGAGTGAATTGCATTAGGATTTTGTATATAAGATCATGCATGTTTTACTAACTTTGTTTTGTAGCTTGTTCGCGGGACGTCAAACATGTAAGTTTTTATGCTTTAATAACCCGTTTGTATGTGTTTTTCTTACTATGTTTAGCATTCTACCATGAGGCTATTTGCTTATGTGATATAATTCTATGAATGCCAGTGGATGGAGGTTGTGTCACTTAATTTGGAATGATGTTGATTTTCATGTTTGTAAACTCAATTTATTTGGGTTGTACATCTTCAAAACTCTTTCAAAACTACATGAAATCATGTTGTCCCAAAGTGGGTGACATAGTGCCGTTTTGGCAACAAATAAAAAATCTTCGTTTTTCCAAAGCTTCCCAAAACGCCAAACCTCCCATTTGGGAAGACCCAAAAAAGCCACTTAAAAATTTACCAAACTACCCTCTGAAACATTATAATTAATTAATTCAAAAAAGTGTTTTTAATTAAAAAGAAGGATATTTTGGTCATTTTAGAGTGATGTGACACTTTTAAAAAATATTAAATCAAAAATAAAAAAGTCAGCTTTTTACCAACTTCCCAAAAAGCCAAAAAGCCAAAAAGCTTAGTAAAAAGCCAAAAGTCAGCTTTTTACCAACTTCCCAAAACACCCTATAGTCTATATTTGTATGCTTCATATAGTAATTTTTTTTAGGATTTATTAAATAATCGGAATATGAATATATAAAGTAAATAAAATTCTTATCATGGTTTAGTAAAGGCCGATCTTTTGATCGGGTGAGCGGGGGCGCTCAATTAATGACCTTCCCCTCTCATACCTAAAGTTTCGAACCGAGACAACTTTGGTTATGATGAACAGTGCCTTGGCACGAGTCATGAGTTTCCTAATTTCCCAAAATATTAGGTGACGACTCTGAGATCTGATGACACAGTCCATTTCTAGCAAAATGTTTTTTGCAATAAAATGGATTTTCTAAAATTTGCCAAATGTGGACTCTCGTCTATGTTTCATATTTCACTTGTGAGACTAAATCTCGGGAGTCCGAACTGTTTAACACGCGAGGGTACTCCCCGGGCATATTACACTATCCCAAAATCTCCTTCTAGCTCCCACTTCATTAGGTGCATAGATATTTAAAAACACACATTCAAAAGAGTTAAACAACATACCTGACAAAAGTATATATCATCTACTGCTGCAGCAGCCTACCAATTGGAATACCACAGAATCCTAAATGCATAAAAGCCCTCCAATTGAACCTTCGGAGCCCACAGCCATAAACTCCATTGTATCCCTTACCCACATTGCTCTGACTTCTAATTCTAAGATATCTTCCTTCTTTGTTTCTTGAATCAAGACAATATCCACGCTTCTCTCTTTCAGCAACTTCCTAATCTTTCCTTTCTCCTCACTCTTACCAATACCTCTAATATTCCATACTAATATCTTCATAAAGAACTAATAACACTCCTTACAGACCCCTTTAATGCTGCAATCTAGGCAACTGCACCACACACCCCTCCAATTCTTTCTCTATCTTTTATTTTAAGCTCCACTATTTTGCTTAGAACTTTTACTTTTTTCCCATTAAACTGAAGATCCAATAAATTACCTAACTATAAAGTTGCTTGGGCTTCAGTGAGAACCATTCTTCCTTCACCATTTCCACTCTCAATGGATGTTGATAGTGAAGCTTCCGCAACAGAACCTCTGAAGACTACCTACTTTGAGGCTGGTCTACTTGCTAATCTTCCTTTATTGTCATACCTCCTTACTAGGTTAAAGAAGCCTTTTTTCAAAGGTTGAAGCTTACTCTTACCTTTTTTGATCCATTTCTGCTTACCTTTTTTCCTTCTATTAGCTTACAAACTCAAACTTTTAGCCAATGGGCTTTTGAACCACCAGCTATCAAGGCATTATAATAGTCTTCCATTTGCAATGTCTTCACACAATTTTCTCCATTTCGATTTTTAATTTCCATTTCCCTTTCCAATGCAATTTCACAACATAAACACATATTAATTTATATCTATCCAAGAGTAGCAACACTTCCACATTCCATGCATTCTCAATAATTTGGTATTTTCATGACTATATTCACATTTTGAATAACAACTTCAAAACCAACTATTCCTCATATTCCATGAAATTCTTTTCATTCAACATTGCCATAATTTTTGCCAAAAACTGCCTCAGCCCATACAGCTAAGCTAAAATCTGATCACTGGGCCCATTCCCACCCAACCCATTAGTCACTTGATTACAGCCCAATGCCACTTCCAAATTCAGGCCTGGCTTAAGAAAGCTAGACCCACTTAAACTCCTCACGTACCTAGGTGTGAACATCTAATCAACACACTCTAGACTCTTGTCTGCACAACCATATTTTGGATTTCCTACCATCATCAATGCTTCCATCTCGAGCTCCTTTCCCATTACACCGCCTGACTCTGCAACTACCGTCCCACACACCCTCAATGGGTAGAGCATTCCCTTCCACTCCATGTTTATCACCTTATTGATTGGCTCCATGTATTTCGTGACAATCTTTATCTTTCCACATGTAAACGAGTTTGTTTGCCCCAAATCACCCTCAATATAAATGATTTCGCCCCATAAGCTGCCAATTCTATTGAAATTGGGTCTATTCCACATATTCAAAGGAATTCGATAACAACTAATCCATACACATCTTTCTTGTTCCAATACCAACCCTTGTTCCCAAATCACTATGTCTTCACACCAGTCCCCAAACATTTCCTTTACAACCTTCACCTTTGAGTTCAGCTCCTTCTTCGACTTACAGGACAGTATCATCTCACGCCCACCACCCTTTCTAACCGCTATTTCTTTCATTCCACTATCCTCCAGTTCCCTCTTCAGATCAACATCCATGTACTCAACTTTCATCCACAGTATCAAACTCTCGTACAGCCATCCGTTGCGTATTTCTTTTGCCTTTATTGTAACACCTCCTTCTTGTACATTAGTGCCCTCTTTGACCACTTCCACATAGGACCTCTGCCCCATGTACAGGTTCTTAATCGTCCTATCTGTAGCTTGTTGAGGTCTTTCTACGATTTGTTTCCTAGATTGACACTGCAATAGGCTCTTTTCCTTGCTGTCCCTTTCAAAATCAGCAGTCTTCACCACTAGAGCTGTATCATCCACCCACAAATCCATTAGCTTTTTGCACTGCTACTTTTGCTGCAACTTCACAACTAAACCTTACAAAACCAAATCTTGACAACGTTAACCTTCTCCTCTTATGTGGTATGAACACATCTTTGACAACACCAAATTTCATGAAAAGATTGAACAAGCCTGTAGGATCCATTTTTTGTGGCAGATTATCCACAAACAATGTAAAAAGATCTGTTTGATCATCCTTACACACTAACCCTTGTCGCCAACGCTGTTTCACAATAGGAATCCAACCTCGCTGATACACCCATCTCCTCTCTATCCCTCTACTACCATTTTCTATAGGGATTTCTAGTTAGTTCATAGCATACACATTAAGTGTTGGGCCAGGAAAGAACTAATATTTCAATCCCTCTCTATATAATATACTCAAACTGGCAACAATATTATTAACTAAAGTAAATAAATTTATTTTGAAGTCAATTGTAGAATGATAACGTTGGACTATATTTGTTTCTCCTATTTAACGTTACTCATATTAATATTTGTATCCTATCTTTTGTATGGTTGTCTAAATTGTTTAGATACCTAATTTGTTAGATACTTATACTTTTTTTTAGTTGTCTAATTTTTTAGATACTTACAATTAACTATCAAGGAACTGAATACGACTTTGCAACCCAAAAAATCCCATAACCTATGAAGTACAGGCACCTCTCCAAAGGTCATGTAGGAGATGGACACGCGCCGGACACATGTCGGAACATTAGGCGACACATTAAGGACACTCTAAGGACACGAGCTGGACATGTGTTGGACACGCTAGGGACACGCTGAAGACTATTTTTTTCAAAAAAAAATTAAAAGATGCTCCTAACTCCTTAAAGCTTAATGCATAGGTACTACAGTTATTCTCCAAAGGAAAAAAAAAAACAAAACAAAACAAAACAAAAGAGGAGAGGGCTTGAAGAGAATGATGAACATGGACACCAAGTACCTTAAATGAAATTATCAATACTGCACAGAGAGACCAAATGTAATCAAACTCTATTTTTGTGGAAGAAAATGTCATCCAAGGAAAAAGTTGCATTACGTCGATGTGATTCATATACTTTGCCGAGATCTTTGCATTCCTTCTTCAGCTCTCTAAACACAGAGTTAGAAAATTCATTGGTCTCTTGAATTACTGCTTCCTTGAAGGTAACCATGTGCTTTACAAAATAGTAAAGAAATTATTTCTCCCAGGTCAATATACCAAATATGGGCTTCCCTCATTCTCTTTCCCAGCTTCACTGGAATCAATTGTTCAGCTATATCTTTGCATTCTCTCTTCAGCTCTTTCATATTTAAGCCAGATGGTGCATATGTCTCATGGGCTTTGCAGAATAGTGAAAAAGCCTTTCCCTCAGGTCAATACACAGAGCATTGAGTTCTCTCTTTCCCTCTCTTGACTTTACAGAAATCCCCTTCAATTTTTGACACGGATACCACGTGTTTCGTTTATTACCAAGATGTACGACAGCTTGGAGAATGCTAGACATCTCATTGATACTACAGAAGAAGTTGAGAGAGCCACTCACAGATCCGAGGAAGTACTTAAAGTAATTATCTAAATGTGGACGCATAGTAACAAAGTCTACAAGGCCACATAGTAACACGAACAACCTCACAAGTTCAGCGTGAGTTAAACTTTCACCTAATCTTTTGCTAGTACTTGCTTGGTCTGTCATAAAATGGGCCATGAAAGAAGTTGTAGTAACTTTATTAGCAACAAAGTTGATGCTAGCTAGACCAATGAGATCTTTTGATGCCCTCTCCTACAATTGAGAAGAAATTACCAATATTATCTGCTAAAGGCAAGAAAAGCATGTTCTTAAATTTAATTTGAGTTTGTCAAGCACATTAAAAAAAACAAGTAAAAAAGATTTGAGTGGTAAAAGACATCACCTAAACAAACAAAGAATTTCTACTGCTTTCAACTACGAAGACCCAAAGAGATCAGTTGGTGACCCAGTACAATTACCTTCGATAACATGTACTGAGCAATAACATTTCCAACTTGAGCACATTTGTTTATTAAACCATGAATGCATTGGTATGATTCATAACGATTTGATAGCCCCACATTGTCAAAATTGGTAGCTCTTAAGACATCCTCATCATTAGCAAATTTAGCGAAATCTCTATTACTGCAATAAAAGGTTGTCAAAACAAAAAGGACACTACATGGAAAACAGAATCGAATAATTAACTTGCAAATAGGTTTTAGTTAATAAATTGTCAAATTATCGATGTTTTCAAAATGTAGAAAGTTATGTTATGTAGATTCTTCTAAATTTGTGAAGTGCCCATCTTGGACACTTGACACTTGGGTAAGGAAAAGGGATATGTGTTTGATATGCCTAGCTAGAGATACACCTAACAAGTATGTATAGTCGAGTTTATTGTATAATTATGCATAAAGCTTCTATTTTATACATAACATGATGTGTTTTAGCATGTCGAAATCATTTTACCCCATAAAAATAATGCTAGTACTTAAAAAATATGAAATAAAGCCATGCCTTGGTATCTTCAACATGAGAATTAAATAAATTTTGACACTCTACCTTCACCTGGCACCCATACCGAAGCCTATGTAATATCGATAAAAAGTAGAAAGTTGTTTGAAGGCAGGCTGACTAAGAACAAAGCAAAAAATAAACCTCAGAACCTTCACAACCTTAGCCTAGAAACAACACAATCAACTCAAACTTAGACCAACACTGAACTATTTAGAATTGGACCAGACAGACTAGTAGAAGCAGTATTTAGACAAATCAATACTTTTGGATTCTCATTTATACTCACCAACATGCATAAAAATGCACACATCAAGGCAACCAGAAAATCAGAAAGATATTAGCATAGATTAATTTCACTATCAAGTTTAATTAATTTCTATCCAAATAGATATAAACTGATTTCTTTCATTATCAACCAACAACCAACCAATTGATGCACAAATGCATATGCTTACAATGCAAACGAAGGTCATGTGGGCAAATGAAATATTGTTTGGAGTTGCACCTGTGATAGTAAAGTTATAGGCTTATAGCAATTTTTTAAAAAGAAAACTTACACATATATTGCCCTTGCTAGATGTGTTGTTTCTTCACCACAAAAAGCATAATTATTTTTAACAGATCATAGTGCAAATCAGTAATCATCATCGGCATCTTCTTTATTGCTTCTTAAACTACCAACAAAATTTATAAATAGTCATGACAAAAAACACAAGCGCCACATGCATGCACTGATACGTGTACAAACAAATTAATCAACAAAAAGCTGCACAAATGAAGTATATATAAGTTGCAAATGTGTGTCACATTGTTACACAGTCTTGGGTAGAATTCAATCCCAAAAGCTAGCTATTGAGGTAAAGGTGCCCTTACGGTTATATACTTCACATTATTTTAGTACCTAGGCAATGTGGAACTCTATAAACAAAATCTTTTGTGCTAATGCAAAAATAAGTAAGACAATGTAACAAACAATCTCCTCATCATAGATGCTTTCCAAAAAAAAGCCCTACAGTACACATTAATACATTTAAACTGTCAAAGATACCTTGCTCATGACATGATAAAAATACATTAGTCTAAAACTATAGTGCTCTTATATTTGTGGCAAAATGGATGTTGAAATTAGAGGAGTGAAATTCATATAATAAAAAAGGTGAGAGGGTAATTTATGTGAAAATTGGGCCGAGCTGGGTAATGGGCCGTTATGAGCCACAGTACAAAGGGCCGAGTAAAAGGGCCACGTAAGTCACTCCGGTCGTATGAATATTCCGAAGTTAGTCCGGTCCGACGTAAGAACGAAGTTAGATCGGTCTACCGGTACCTTTGAGTTAGACCGGTCTTGGAGTTATACTGGTCACGACTTGTTAGTTCGGTCTAACCACGCCATGTGTTGTGCATGAGAAGCCGACGTAAGAGAAGTAAAAGGAAGAGCTAGTTCGGCTTATTCTACGGCTATGCATAGTCGTGTTTACTTCGGTCGTATTGGAGTTCGGACATGATAGAACCATCTCACTTGGTTTAAGTAGTGAGGGGGGTATTGAAGGATAAGCATTATCTTTCAGGAGTATAAATCCTAGGAGGACTCTGCATGGAGTATAAATCCTAGGAGGACTCTGCATGGAGGAGTAGAAGTCCTACTAGGATTGTGTCACACAAAACCTATAAAAGCTCACAAACATCACCTTTGGAGAGGTAATACACAACTTTGCTTTCTGGATACACAAAGCTTTTGTCTATTTGTCAAGCTTACTGACTTAGGCATCGGAGAGGTTTCCGGCACACACCCGCCGGCTAGCTCACGTTTGTGTTTTCAGGTGATAAGGCGACGTCGTACGGAGAAGCGCAGACTTGATCAACAGGATTATACGAGAAGGTTTATTTCTTTCCTGTACAATTGGCGCCGTCTGTGGGAAAATCAAACAGAACAAAACCTCTTGATTAAGCTTCTCCTCTTTAGAAACAATGGCACACATTGAAGAATTTTCGCAGTCCGCCATCGACGGGCAAACTCCGGATGGAGGCACAAGGCGTGAAGGACTACCTTCTATCCCTCCCATGGCAGATTTGGAGCCCCAACGACATAACACCAGGAGGGATACTAGGGGAAGGCGGACTAACAGCCCCCGTCACTCTCGTTCGCAAAGTCCTGACAGGCAAAGACGGAGGATTGATCCTCAAGCTCTGGAAGACCGCGTGAAGGAGCAAGATGAATTAATAAGGAAAATGGCGGCGGACATGGAGGCCTTGAAGCGCCAGATGAAGAGAAAAGAAGTGGCGACATGAGAGGGGTGCAAAAACAAGACGCCCCCTCGCCACTCAAAAAATCGTAGTAGGGATACCACACCCTCGCAAGGAGAGAGCAGAAGCCTCAGGACAGGCAATACTCAATCCAGGTCTTCCAGAACTCGTCACTCCAGGTCTGAGAGGACGAGATCTGAAAGATCATACACTGAAGGAGGCACGTATTGGCCCTCACATACGCACCAAACCAGATCTAGACAGATGGAGTTACCCAGATCATCCGACTTACGAACCGTGCTCGAAGAAAAGGCACGATGCAAGGAGGATGCCAGGTCACGGGATCCACACAGAGTTTCTGCCTTACAACGGTTGGCTCCTCGGACGCATGGAAGCGTCGAGGTTGGAATGCCAATACCGCGCCTTGCCTACGAACCAACGGACAAAGCATTGGCAAGGCTGTAGACTTCGCCATTTGTTCCGGTGATTGAAAACGCGCCCCTACCATCAAGCTTCCTTCAACCCAAATTCACTACATATGAAGGGAAGACGGATCCCTACTCACACTTGAGCCACTTTTGCCAGGTTATGGCTGTGTACAGGCGAAACGAGGCCTTAATGTGCATACTCTTCCCCTCTAGCCTTGGTGACCTAGGCTTGACTTGGTTCGAGAAACTTCCAGAGGGCAGCATAGCCTCTTGGGCACAATTGGCAGAGGCGTTCGTAACAAGGTTCCGAACAAACACTAAAACCCCGGTGGAGATTGACCAGCTACTCTCCATCGACATGGGCGATAAAGAGACCCTAAGATCCTACAGTAGTCGCTACTGGGAGACATTCAATCAGATTGGGGACTGCCCCACCAATCTCGCCATTGCACAATATAAAAGAGGCCTTCCAGTCGGGAACAGACTAAGGGACTCGATCACCATGACGCCACCCCTCACCATGGAAGCCTTGATGGAAAGAGTGCATCAGCACATCAGGGTAGAAGAGGATGGCGCACGTGCCAAAGCAAAATCTGGGGCGACCACAGTACCAGAAAAGAAGACCTCAGCAAAGGTCAACACGGTAGATCGAAGTAACAGAAACGGACGTGGCAGACGAGATAACGGAGAAGACCCGAATAAAAGATGGTTGAGAATCCGCACTGCCATAACCACGGTGTTCAAGAAATCGATATATCGGATTCTGAGCGAAATAAGGGATGAGCCTTTCGTCAAGTGGCCAGCCAAGCTGGGAAAAGCACAGAAAGACTACGACGAAAGATCGCGGTGCACCTCCATAAAGAAAAGGGGCACCGTACTGAGAATTTCACACCATTGAGACAGCACTTGGAGGAGTTGGTGGCGGCAGCAGGTCACTTGGACAAATACATTGAAGGAGGGACGCAGCCAGCCCCCTAGGACTATAATAACCCCAATGGGATGCCAATCGACGCCCCGCCCCAAGGCATTATCAATGTGATACATGGAGTTTTTGAACCTGAGCGTGTATGCAAGCTCAGGGGATCAATCAAAAAGGCTGAGCACTTTAGAGAGGTGCTAAGTGCCCAACCTGCCATCAAAAAGGGAAAGACAGAAGCAACAAACGTCATGTATTTTTCGGATAAAGACTTGGAACGAATTTACTGCCCTCACAATGATGCCCTGGTCGTCACTCTCCGAGTCAAGGATTTTGACGTCAAGCGGATTCTGATTGACCAGGGTAGTTCATGTGAAATCATGTACTACGAAACATTTAAACAATTGAAGCTGCAACACAAAGACTTGGCACCTGCCGTATCTCCCCTAATTGGATTCAATTCTATGCCAGAATGGCCCGTCGGTAAAATAATTCTTCCAGTTAGAGCAGGAAGCGTGACGAAGCAAGTGGAGTTCTGGGTATTGAAGGTCCCCTCCACTTACAACATCATCTTAGGCAGAACATGGCTGCATGCCATGTGATCAGTAGCGTCATCCTACCACCAAGTAATGCGGTTCCCCAACGATACCGAGGTAATCGAAGAAGTCTATGGAGATCAGATCATGTCAAAACAATGCTTCGTCACGGTGAACGGCAGCCGCGCTGCCAAAGGATACGTTCATTCGGTGGAAGAACCTGAGAGCAATGAGCTATTCACAGATGTCAGCAAAGTGGCTGATCAGAAAGTAGTGGAGGACTTGGTAGAGGTAAGAATAGATGAAAAGAACTCGGATAAGTTATTTTTTCTCGGTTCGTCGTTGTCCAGCACTGAGAGATTAGAGGTCTTAGAATTCTTAACCTCTAACATCGAAGTGTTCGCCTGGACGCCCTATGACATGCCAGGTATTGATCCAAACTTCATCAGTCACCAACTTAATGTCCACCCATCTGCCAGACCAATCATCCAACGAACACGTAGATCGACACTCCACTATGTCGAGATAGTGGCGGAAGAAGTAGGTAACCTGCTGGAGGCAGGAGCAATTAGAGAAGTGCACTACCCAAGATGGATCTCCAACACAGTCGTAGTGTCAAAGAAGAATGGCAAGTGGCGTGTCTGCGTCGACTATAAAACAGTCAACAAGGCATGCCCAAAAGGCAACTTTCCTCTACCACGGATAGATCAACTGGTAGACCTAACGGCGGGGCACAACCGACTTAGCTTTCTGGATGCATACAGAGGCTACCACCAAATCGCCATGCATGAACCAGACCAGGAGGTCACATCCTTTACAACTCCAAGAGGACTATACTGTTACAAGGTCATGCCCTTTGGCCTAAAGAACGCAGGGGCAACATTCCAACGGATGGTCACCAAGATGTTTGAACCATTGTTAGGCAGAACAATGGAGGCTTACATCGACGACATGGTGGTCAAGAGCAAGGATGAGAATGACCATCTCGAGGACTTAGGAGAGATGTTTGAAATCCTGAAGAAGCACAAGTTGCGTCTCAATGCATCCAAGTGTGCATTCGGAGTAGGATCTGGCAAATTCCTAGGCTTCCTTGTGACCAACCGGGGTATAGAAGCAGACCCCTCTCAGATCAAAGCAATCCAGGATTTGGAGAGACCAAACTCGGTAAAGAAAGTACAGCATCTCACCGGCATGGCAGCCGCGCTCAATCGGTTCATAAGCTGATCGTCAGATAGACTATGACCATTTTTTCATACCTTAAAGGCCAAGTTTGAGTGGGATGAAGAATGCGACCGAGCTCTGGAAAGCTTGAAGGAATATATGTCTTCCCCACCACTACTTGTTACCCCAGTACCTGGTGAAGAACTCTTCTTGTACCTGGCAGTCTCTCAGCACGCAATTAGCACAGTGTTGGTTCGTGCAGAAGGAATCCAGCATCTGCCCATCTATTATGTCAGCAAGACATTGCTGGAGGCCGAAACAAGGTACTTGCCATTGGAAAAATTAGCATTGGCCTTAATGATGGCTTCTAGAAAATTGGCACACTACTTTCACGCCCACACCATAGTCGTCCTCACAGCTTTTCCACTAAAAGCTTTGTTTGAGAGGGCGAACTTTTCTGGGCGAATCTTGAAGTGGGCAGTAGAGTTGGGACAATTCGACATCAAGTTCTAACCCAGAACCGCAGTAAAAGCCCAATCCTTGGCAGACTTCGTCGCAGAGTTTACTCCTGGAAGTCATCATATCTGCCCAGTCGACCTAACTGACACAACCGAACTAGGGATGGAAGTTGACGCCAGAATAACGCAACCCCTAACAGAAGGTACTCAGTCAGACTCCAAGGCAGACCTAACTAAAGACAGCAAGGAAGAAACAAACCAAGACTCACCAACAGTACAATCAGATGGCAAGGGGCAGACAGTAAGCATGGACCTTGAAGAAAACACCAGCAACATTCTTGACCCCACGACATCATCTGACCCCTTCATTTGTTGGAAGTTGTTTGTTGGAGAGATGTGGAAGCTCTTTGTGGATGGAGCATCCAACCGGCATGGTGCAGGACTTGGCATAGTCCTCATCTCACCAAACGGCCTGGTTGTAGAGCAAGCAATCAACCTTGGCTTCCCAGCATCAAACAACGAAGCGGAGTATGAAGCGCTTCTCGCAGGACTCAAATCAGCATACTACATGAAGGTCACCGAACTAATGGTCTACAGCGACTCACAGCTGGTGGTAAACCAAATTTTTGGCGACTATGAAGCAAAGGATGATAGGATGGCCAAGTACCAAGAATTGGTCAGAACAGAGATCAAAAAATTTGAAGTAGTAAGGATAGAACAAATCGGCAGGGAGGAAAACAGCAAAGCGGACGAACTAGCAGGCTTTGCCTCAATGGCAGATACATCCATCCCCCATCCATTGCTCATCGACTACTTACCAAGACCAAGCATCGAAGACCCAGAAGCAGAAGAAGTATGCTGCGTAGATCTGGGCCCCTCATGAATGGATCCCATCATACTATTTCTGAAAGATGGCGTCCTACCGGAAGAAAAGAAAGAAGCCAACAAAATCAGAGCAAAGTCACAGCGATTCTGGCTCTCTCCATCCACGGCATTATACAAAAAGTCATTCTCAGGACCTTACCTAAAGTGTGTTCATCCCAGCAAAGTGGAAGCATTCTTGTTCGAAATACACGAAGGGGTGTGCGGAAGCCATCAAGGTGGAAGATCGCTAGCTTACAGGGCCATTTCGCAAGGATATTGGTGGCCATACATGCAGGCAGACTCGGAGAAGTATGTGAAGAAGTGCGAGAAATGCCAAAAATTCGCACACCAAATACATCAACCAGCTAGAGAACTCCTACCATTGACTAGCCCATGGCCTTTCGCAATGTGGGGCTTGGACATAGTAGGACCACTTCCAACCGCACCCGGCAACAGGAAGTTCTTTCTCGCAGTAACAGACTACTTCACAAAGTGGGTGGAAGCAGAAGCTTTGGCATCAATCAAGGAAAAAGATGTGAAGAAGTTCGTCTGGCAAAACATCATCACTCGGTTTGGCATACCGAAATCCCTAATTTCAGACAATGGCACTCAGTTCGACGGTAGAATCTTCGGAGGCTTTTATGAAGAGTACAAGATAGAGTTCTATAATTCTACACCGGCATATCCTCAAGCAAATGGCCAAGCAGAAGCATCAAATAAAGTCGTCTTAGATGGACTGAAGAAAAGGTTAGAGAAGGCAAAAGGCAAGTGGGCGGATGAACTTTCTCATGTTTTATGGGCTTACCGCACCACACCTCGACGATCAACAGGAGAGACACCATTCTCCTTAGCCTACGGAATGGAAGCAGTAATCCCACTGGAAGTTGGCCTCCCCGCAATTCGAAGGGAAAATCTTGATCCAGACTTGAATGGAGAAGCCATAGCATTGGAACTCGACCTTGCGAAAGAAAGAAGAGAAAGAGCACTGGTTCACATTGCCTCATACCAACAAGAGTTATCCAGGAAATACAACAAGACAGTGCATCCAAGACAATTCAAGATCGGCGATTGGGTACTGCGCAAAGTGATGGGAAACACCTTGATACCAGGAGATGGCAAGTTAGGGCCAAACTGGGAAGGTCCTTACAAAGTGGTTGGGTTAGCAGGCAAAGGGGCATACCACCTAGAAGACAAGGACGGCAAAGCAATCCCTAGGCCATGGAGCACGGCCAATCTCAAGTTATTTTATTTTTAGCTTTCTTCTTTTCAAACATGTGTAATTTCTTTTCCCTCAATAAAACAATCGATTCTTTTCAGCATGAGTTGTTCTCTGTAAAAGTTAGCTTTAGTGAAGTTTAGGTACATTGCAAACATTTTATTCTAAGTTAGCTGGAAAAACTAACTTAGAGGTTGGCTGGAATAAATCAACAACCCTCCTAAGCCCAGGATAAAGATCCAGGCTGCATGACGTTTGGTCGGAATAACCAAACATCCTATTCTAAGATTGGTTGGAAAAACTAACTTAGAGGTTGGCTGGATTAAACCAACACCCCTCCTAAGCCCAGGATAAAGATCCAGGCTGCAGGACGTTTGGTCGGAATAACCAAACATTCTATTCTAAGTTGGCTGGAAAAACTAACTTAGAGGTTGGCTGGATTAAACCAACACCCCTCCTAAGCCCAGGATAAGGATCCAGGCTGCAGGACGTTTGGTCAGAATAACCAAACACTTTATTCTAAGTTGGCTGGAAAAACCAACTTAGAGGTTGGCTGGAATAAACCAACTCTTGTTACTCTTTAGCCGAAGTAAGTTTAAGGCTGAAGAGTGGTTGGCTGGAATAAACCAACTCTTGTTACTCTTCAGCCGAAGTAAGTTTAAGGCTGAAGAGTGGTTGGCTGGAATAAACAAACTCTCGTTACTCTTCAGCCAAAGTAAATGTAAGGCTGAAGAGTAGTTGGCTGGAATAAACCAACTCTTGTTACTCTTCAGCCGAAGTAAGTTTAAGGCTGAAGAGTGGTTGGCTGGAATAAACCAACCCTTGTTACTCTTCAGCCAAAGTAAGTTTAAGGCTGAAGAGTGGTTGGCTGGAATAATCAGTCAGATTACTCAGCTGAGACCAGATTAAAGTATCTCGGCCACAATACTATTAGAAAGCAAGCTTAAACAGGAATTTAAACCGAGATAACAGCTAGAAGTGAAAAGAGAATGGAAAAGCCATTGCAAGTACAAACATACAGATAAACCGAAATAAGAGTTCAAAACAAAAAGGAATTTTTCATTCATCAGAAAGATTACATGGGAGGGGCTCCTAGCCCGGTTACAAGTCAAAGGAAACAAAAGAAAAAGAAAAATTATAGAATCAGTTGAAAAGATTCTCCAGATCGGCGTCAACATCAACAGGAACACCGGTGTCAGAGGTAAAAACAGTTTCAGTTTGAAGCCCGGTCTCTATCGGAAGCGCGGTCTCGGTTGTGAAGTCTTCCGCCGATAGCTCCAACCGAGCTGATTGATCATTTGTTTGCTCGTTGACAGCCGGAGTAACAGTTTGTTCATTTTCTTCATCTTCATCATCCGAATCTTGCAAAAATTGTTCTTGGACAGAAGCAGCATATTCCGCTAGTGAGGCCGGAATAAAGTACTGCGGAGCATTGTAGACCTCGGTTTCGGGCCCACAGCCGAGCTGTTCCACAGCACTCCTCCAACCACACTTAAAGAATAAGTCCTTCGCCCCCTCGCACTGTGGAATGTAGAGGCCCTCCGCCTCTTTGAAACCTTTGGCGTTGGCATCACCGACCTTCTTCTTTAGATCGGCTATTTCGGCATCTTTTTTGCCTTCAAGTTTGACCAACTCGTGCAAGTATTTGTCTTTCACCGTTGCAGCAATTTTTTGTTTTTCTGCTTCAGCCGAGCTAACAAGTCCGGTCAGGTGACCGTTCTCGGACTGTAGCTCGGCTATCTGCTTGTTGGCTTGCTCAAGCTCGGCTGTCTTTGCCTCGGCATCTGTCTGGTAGTCTTGTGCAGCTCCATCACTTTCTTATGTGCAATGTTGTTCTTCTGAATGGCCTACAAAAGAGTAGTGACTCTCTCTCTCTTTAGCAGGACTGACAGTTGGGAAAAGTTAGAACAAAGAAAAGGGAAAGTCACTTACCAGGATCATTGATTTTGTTGACGACCAGATGGCCTTCAGCTCGGTGTTTAGTTGTTTGTTGTGGTGCACCATGTCTTTTGGAAGGCAAACACTCTTGGCTAGATTAAAAGCCATCAAGTGATCCTTCTCAGCAACAACCGAGTCAGTTTCCTGAATATCTCGATTTTGAAAGGTAAGACTTGGAGCCCATTTGAAGGAGTCAGCTCGGTCAGAATACTCCGGTTGAGGGCTTGGTTGAGGGTTGGGTGGAAGAATGGTCTCATCCTCGTCAACAAGTCGTTGCTCGGCTTGGCTAGTCCGGGCACGTTTGTTCGCCTGAGATGAGGATGGCTGCTGGGATGGAAGGGCTACCACGGACTCAGTCGCTTGGCTTGGTGGCGGTACCTCGGGTCTGTTGGTCTCGGTCAAGAGCGCCCTTACTCTGTTCCTTTTAGCCATTTCTTCTTCAGCGGTCAGGGGGATTAATCTGATTTCTGGCAAGGTTGGGTCCGGTTCTGGGGCCTCCTCTAGCAAAAAGTCGGTCACCCTCGCTTTTCGGCGGCCGCTGTATCTATAGGTCGGCTTGAACTTTAGCAGCTTGGCCCAACTACGTTCTGGATACCGTAGTGCGGTGCGCAAGGTCGCTAGATTTGGGTAGCTGTATAAAGAATGGAGGTGGGCAGAATCTGCGAAAGAAGACTATTAGTTCGGCTGAAAGATTGAAAAACCGAGATATAGTAAAGCACGCAAGAAAACCGAAGTAAATATACCGGGTTCTCCTTTTTTCCAGTTTATACGTCGGCCAGGAATCTGAGCTTGATGATCCTCAAAGTTCCCAGACACCCAGAAAAAGTCGTCATCGTTTAAGTCTTTATCCAGTGTATATTTTATTATCTTCTCTCGGCGACGGCGTATTCTTAAATAGTAGACCCACCCATCTTCTTTTGAACCAATGGAGTATTGGTGGAAGATTTCGGCCAGACCGAGGTTGAGGCCGGCTTGGCGGTTTAGTTCGGCTATTCCCATTATGATACGGTATGAATTGGTGGATAGTTGGGTTGGGCATAGTCTGGTTTGCCTAAGAAACTCACAAATTAAGGGTTGGACTGGAAATCGTAGTCCGGTTTCAATTATGGACAAAAGGGTGAAGGGGACAAAGCCTTCATTTTCCCAGGGTATGACATCTTTTTCGGCTAAAATCAAGTGGACGTCATCAGGTATATTGTAATCTTTTCGGAATTCGGCTAGACTGCCCAGAGTATTTACTAAATATCTATACTTTCCCATTTATTTTATAAGTATAAATAAATTAGTTCGGTACAAAAATTGTGCTTAGTAGCTCGGTTGAGCGCGCAGAGGAGTGCCTGGGCAATCTAAGTCTGCAAAGTGAAGAACAAAGGTGTTAAGCACAGATCATTGGGTTGTGCTACAAATTAAAAGCAAGGTAAAAAAGTCCTACTTCGGCTTTGAGGGATGTTACAGGCTCTATCTCGGTATTTTGCAAGGTGATGGGTAGCTCGGTTTGAGCAGGGTTTTTATTAGCTCGGCCTTGGCAAGCGTCTCGTTATATCGGTTATGGAAACGATTTTGTTAGACTGGTTGATCGTCTAGGGGCAGCTTTCTGAGTTCGGTCTAAAAAACTAAGAAAGCTGGGTTAGCCCCGAAGGCCTAAGATCGGTTGGAATTCAGGTATCTCAGTATGCTAAGTGCAAATTTAGTTCGGTTTGTTACCTCGGCTAAGGTTTTTCCAGAAGTGGTTTGACTTATTCAAAGCCTACTGGTGTAAACATGAAGTGTTAGTCCGGTTGTAAGCTGACTACACTTTTACCTAGCTTAAACAGTATCCTAGTTCGGTTGCATCATGATTTTGGATCAAAAACCAGTTTTCTACAGGATATTTCATATACTCGTGTTCTATGGTGAAGTTTTTTCCATAAAAGTACAGAGCAAAGCAAAATGGAAAAATACGTTTTGCAAAAACATAGAAAACAGAACACAGAAAGCAAAATACGAAAACAAAGTATAGGTGCAATACTAACCAGATGAAGAAGCAAGAAACTGAAGATGGGAGCAAAAGGCAGCAAAAAACGAGCTCAGAAAATGAAAAAGCAATGGAGGCTCAGAGAGAGAGAAGTTGTAAAGTGTGTCAAAATGATGAGATTCGTTTTAGGTAAAGGAAAAAAGGCAGGACTGTTCAAATTTCACGAAGTACGAAGAACGGCGTGACAGCCGTCCTCAATTAATCAAAACATGCCACGTGCCATCAGAATGGGAAGCGTTTTAGTCTGTGATTGAAGAGACGTTACTACCAGACAGCCAGATCTCGGTGTGAAAGTAGTTCGGTTGGAAAGGTTAAAATTCTATAGCTCGGTTGGAAAGACTGAGGGTTTATAGCTCGGCTGGTTAACAGATAATCCCAATCATGCTAGGCAGATGGAATTAAGCGGCAATTGAGAGGGTAATTTATGTGAAAATTAGGCCGAGCTGGGTAATGGGCTGTTATGAGCCACAATACAAAGGGCCGAGTAAAAGGGCCACGTAAGTCACTCCGGTCGTATGAATATTCCGAAGTTAGTCCGGTCCTAAGACTGCGAAGCTAGTCCGGTCCGACGTAAGAACGGAGTTAGATCGGTCTACCAGTACCTTTGAGTTAGACCGGTCTTGGAGTTATACCGGTCACGACTTGTTAGTTCGGTCTAACCACGCCATGTGTTGTGCATGAGAAGCCGACGTAAGAGAAGTAAAAGGAAGAGCTAGTTCGGCTTATTCTACGGCTATGCATAGTCGTGTTTACTTTGGTCGTATTGGAGTTCGGACATGATAGAACCATCTCACTTGGTTTAAGCAGTGAGGGGGGTGTTGAAGGATAAGCATTATCTTTCAGGAGTATGAATCCTAGGAGGACTCTGCATGGAAGAGTAGAAGTCCTACTAGGATTGTGCCACACAAAACCTATAAAAGCTCACAAACATCACCTTTGGAGAGGTAACACACAACTTTGCTTTCTGGATACACAGAGCTTTTGTCTATTTGTCAAGCTTACTGACTTAGACATCGGAGAGGTTTCCGGCACACACCCGCCGGCTAGCTTACGTTTGTGTTTTCAAGTGATAAGGCGACGTCGTACGGAGAAGCGCAGACTTGATCAACAGGATTACACGAGAAGGTTTATTTCTTTCCCGTACAAAGGCTAATCACATCCTTGATGTCTAAAACCACATCCACCAGATCGACTTCTCCTAAGAAGCATTGACACGAACACATGACACGATACAGACACACAAATTTTTAAAAAATGTAGGACACGACATGTTGGGGGCACGTGCAAAACATATAATTTTATATATTTATTATATCAAACTTCTAAATATTTAATATATATTTTATGTCAAATATTTAAATTTAATAAATTTATCAACCTTAGGTATGTAATTTTTTAGTAAAAAAATAAAAAATAATTTAATATTTTTTTTTGTTTGAAAAAAATAGTCATCAGCATGTCTTTAACGTGTCATCAATGTGTCCCAAGCATGTCCGACTCTTTCCAGAATGTCCAACATGTGTCTGGAGCATGTGTAATGTGTGTCTGTGTCAAACATGTGTCATACACTTGTACGTGACCTCTGGAGAAGCATCCATGCTTCATAGGCCTTCTCTAACAATGTCTCACCGATGTCCATAAAAATTACACACACACACACACACACACACACACACACACACACAATGACTTGATTTTTCAATTTTCAATCATCACACTCAAAATCGTCTTCATCCTCGCTCTAAGTTTTCCATATATACTTGTATACATGCATACACACAAGACCATTTCAAGAAGGTCCATTAAATTTTTTAATTTCTCTCAGAATATTTTAATTCAAATAATTTAAAGAAATCTTATTCTATAAATAAATAGAAGCTTTTCACATTCTCTTTAAGTTTCCAATTGAATTTCCTCACAAAAGCAGACATTTGAAAGGCAATTTTTTGTCAAAATTTTAATATAAAGATATATATATATATATATATATACAAACACAAACACATACATATATGGAAAAATATAAATTATAAGAAAAAGGTTAGAAGAATCAGAATTCTAGCAGGATCGAGATCAGATTGTGATTCTACACGATTTTGTGATTAGAATCGTAGTCACCCTAAGACCTACAAAATTTTAGATCCAGTGCGATCCAGATCGTTTATCCAAACTAGGGTCATAGAATCATAAGATCCAAATCGAGATTTTGATAACTATGCTACATAGTAGTGCTTCCCAACCTTGTACTACGCCAATTTACCTAATTCCATTACACCTTACTCATGTCCCGAATAAGATCATAAATCAATATCTCACAGTGTATCACCTTAGAGGCGAACATGAGAGGAAGGAGATAAAATGGAAATTAAGAGAATGGTACCTCCATAATTAGACACTTTGATATAAGTGTAGTTGAGAAAAATGATGAGATTCTCAAAGATTGCTGAAGTAGACTTAAGGATAATACCCCACCTTACTAGATTTATGACAAAAGGAAACGCTCGAAGGACCTACTTGACGACTTTCCTTATGAGTGAGTTCGTAGGTGCCTTTACTTTAAGTCGAATGTCGCGAAGGGTTTCATAAGGAAGCGAAGCTTCTTTAAATATCGCCATAATGTAGTAATTATTAAAAAAAAAATTCTTTTAGAATTTAGGATATGACTAGTCAGCCTTAGTATTAGTAGTCCAAAGGTTGTTTAAGTCGAGTGTAAACAACATATACAAATCTATGAAATTGATTTAAAAGAGAGAATTGCACCAAGAACTGGAGATATGGCATAAGTAAGGGAGCTAATAGGGGACGCGGCTAGTTAGTGAGATAGAGGAGGAGTTAATGTCAAGAACCATAAAGTGTAAATGAGTCATATATACCTGACGTGTGTTTAGAAATATTTATGCAAGTCTAGGGTTATTTAAGTAATAAAACACAATTAGGTCAAGGATAGGGGAAGTTGGCTCCCTCTTTGAACCGACCATACCCCAAATTGGGTTTTCATCTTCTACTCCCTATGTTACACAGACTTGTCATTTTTGGCGAAGTACCCATGTTGACACAGCACAACACGGCACGAGGTATGGGTATGGAATTCGGCCTCGATATGATAGTAAGAAAATGGATACGACATACCTAAGCTTCTGATGAGAGAGAAGCGAACTCGATCTGTCTTCGATCTCCTCTTCTACGATCCTCTTCTGTGATCTTGTCTCGATTGACTAATTTGTTTTGCGATCTCATCTCGATTCTCTTTTGTGATTTTTTCTCGATCGACTCCTCTTCTTCTGTTTCTCTCTCTCTCCTTTGATCTGTCTTCTCTCTCTCTTTTTGTTCATCACTCTTTTCGTCTTTCTACCGATCTATTCTCTCTCACTCTCTCTCTCTCCTCTTTAAATATAATAACCAAATTATTTTATTCTATCTTTTTTTAAAAAAATAAAAATAAAAAAACCATTTATTTTTGAAAAATAAATCTAATAAAATCATATATAATATAATTTATTTTATGTCTAAAATAATTTTTATAATTTTTATCTTTTTATTTATTTTAATAGAAAAATATTCTATGCTATGTTATCAGAAAAATATATAATATTTTTTTACACATCCATGTTTAGCCGTATCCACATACTCGTATGTAATTTTTGGGTACTTTTTAGATGTACCTACGTATCCCTCATTTAGAGAATTGCCAAGTCCAAACTCTAGATATATATCCACACCTAACACTCGTACCCGAGTAGTCTACCCCAAAAGCACCCTTAATTTGATTAAACTTGAACCAAAACCTATCCCATTCGGGTCGGGAACCAGGTCATGCTTGTTAAATTTCCATCCCTAACTCGACCCCAACTTGTGTTACATGAACTCTTCTATTTCACCTCTTGCACTTTTACCCAATTTAAACATTTGGATCATATAAAATTTTCAACAACATACATACACACACTATCATTTCAGGAGGATCCATTAATTTCAATAACATACTGTTGGAAAATTTGGTTTTATAGGCTTATTTTGAGTCAATTTTGAGCCCAAATTTCAGTGGGGCATATACATCATTTGAGGTGGGTCCAAGTGGTGACGTATTCCTTACCTCATGGCAAGTAACGCAATGAAGTCGGTTCGTCAAAGCCATTTACGTGTGAATGGAAAGTTGACGTTGTTTTTTATTTTGTGAAATAGGAAATTGAAAAGACAAATGTGGGTTACCTTGTTTTGTTTATCCTATATAGAAATAACATGAGAGTTTGTATGAATGTATAAACTCTAGGTTGGCATACTTGGGATGGGCCCCAAGGGGCACCCCAAGTTCTGTAAAAAGGGAGTTATAGATAAAGTGGGTTTGACCCAAATCCACTACACACGCGAACCGCCACCGTTTGTCTGTCCGGGCAGACACAAATGTAGGTTGAGTCCTACTTTTAATTTTTTGGACAAAATTCGTTTGAATCTTTTCAAATTCTTGCGGGAAAATTTAAATTTTCAAACGAATTAATTTAAAATTTTGCACGAAAATTCAAATTTGAATTTGCTTCCGAACCAGTGCCTTCTCCGGTTGCCTTCCTTCATTTTTTCTGGCGATTCAAATTCATACCTGTTCAGAGGGTTTTCTACCCTTCCAAACAAGCATCACCATGCCTATAAATAGAGAATTCTCCAGCAAGTTCATTCATTCATTTTCCTTCCCGTTTTTCATTCTTTCTATTTTTGCTCTTCATATTAAATCTTAGAGATTTAAGAGAGGTACGGAACTCATATTATGGTTCGCCTAAACAGGTTGTTTGTAGTGTTACTACAATCTGTGATATTGATCAATTTATCCTGGGAGATAGTTGCCATTAAATCTATAAGTACCTGTGCATCGGCGAATATGTCTTAAGTACAAAGTGCCACACACTCGACTTAATCATCATTTTGCTGTTCCATTTTTCGATGTAAAGAAATTCTGTAAGTATTTCAATTTTGTTGATTTAGTTTTTTGCTATTACACAGAATATTATTCTAACAATTTTAAGACAGATTCGAATTATTCTGTTTATACAAAAAATTTCATTTGTTTATTTTAAAACTTTTTGTTACATAAATTATTTTCTATGTGAGGTTTTCATAAATAAATTCAGAATTTTCATAAATAAAATTATGATTTTCAGTATTATAATTTTTGAAGTTTTATAGAAGTAATATTGTGTGTGGAATTAATTTGATTAAATAAAAGTTTATTTTCAAATTAATTTGAAATAAAAGTTACAATTTTGTTTATTTAATTTATAGAATTATATTCTGTGTTTTATGATTTAATTTTTTGTGTAGTATAAAATTCTAATTATAATTCTGTTTTATAATTTAGAATTCATGGCTACTGAAACTACTCAAAACTCCAATCAAACTAGTGTTGTTACGGGTACTACTACTGCCCAAATCCCTCATGCTATTGTGATTGTAATGCTCCAAATTTCTAGCCCAAATGATAATACAACAATCATGGCTCTTTCAAGAAAAATTGAATATAAATCTCGAAACTTACATTACATGATACAATAGTTCTTCATGCAACAATACATTAATCCAACAACAAGAAAATAAACAAATAAATACCCCCAAGGGTTTACAAGTTTTCAAGGCTTGAGCCTGGTTATACAAAACGGTTATTTAAACCCACACACATACAATCCTTGGCTTACACACAGAGTCACAGTAAGATGAGAGTCTCGTACTCCCAACACACATTTCCTCGCCTTTAGTTAGGCAGCATCACCACATTTTTTCCTGTACAAAAATCTCATAGGGTAAGCATAAAGCCTAGTAGGAAATCCTTAACAAAGTATATACATTTTATACAAGTCTCAAGAGATGAAATGCACATGCCATGCTACGCCCTTTGAAAGAAAATCACATCTTCATCTTTGAAAACCATCATGCTCAATGATGTCATGCAATTTCAATTCTTTAAAACTTAACAATTCATTTCAAGAACGGTAAATACGACTCTGGTAATCCCTAGGTCGGTGTCTGCAAGTAGACTATACAAGTGCTACCAATTTGTCATTTTTACCAGTATTAACCGGAAGGCTCGACACCTATCTGCGCGGATTTTCGGTCTTTCACCCCAGACTCTCAGGCCAACTTATTCAATATCATCTAACCACCTATCAAGACTTACCAACGTATTTACCCCAAAACCATTCCATGAAAACTTGTTTCTCAACATTCTTTTCTCAATGCAAGTTTTCAAATCAACTTTCAAAGTTTAATGTAATCAAATGAATTGATATGTCAATAACACAAGATGAATATAAATACTGTTATTCCAATTCATCATCCAAGGAATAACACAATTCCTCATTCTCAAGTATCCTCAACAATTAGTCATTTCAAGACTATTTCAACGTTTTTCATATTCCCTAAAATTCATCATTTATATTAATATAAATAAGAAAATTTTCAAAGATCCATTTATTTTGACACACAAAATAAATATAACAATATTATTCATGAATTTTCAGTCTCTTTAAAAAAATCTCCAAATCCTAGGTTTTCTCACAAAAACTATACAACTCAAATCTTTTGAAAGAAAACTTTCCAAAATCATCTTTTCTTCAATCAACGAAGATGAAAACCCATAAGATCATTTTAAAAGAACAAGAGACAAACCCACTTTTAAAATCGCTCAACTTCTTGAATTAACAATCAATTTTCAAAGCTATCGAAAGATGACTTCGAAAATCATATAGATCTTGCAAAAACATATATATAACTCTAAGAAAATCCTTACCTCAAGTTTTGAAGAAGAAATGAGATGAAACCCCCAAAATCAACGGTGTCGAAACTCAATCTTCACCGCACACAACGAAGCTCTCGAGATGATAACCAACTTTGGCAAAGAACTTAGGTCTAAATCCCAATAAATTTGGAGAAATCAAAGAGAGAAGGTGACTTCTAGAGAGAGAAGCTCTCGACCTGGAATTCTGGAGAGTTTTAGAGAGAGAGAGGACTGAAAAAGTGATCTGACATATCAGATTCATGAACTGATATAACATGGTCCGCTCGAGCGTGGAAAACCTCGATCGAGCGTCAAATACACTAACCCAGTACTTTTGCAGACAGGTCAAACTTCTGAAACCAAACATTCTCTGCTCAAGTGCATAAACGGCCATTCAAGCGGACAAGCAACTTTGAATGCATTTTGCATTTTTGCTTCAGGGGCGCTGCCCCTCGACCCTGCCAGGGCGCTTTCCTCGGACCTGCCAAGGAGCGCTGCCCCTTCGTCCCCCTCGAGCTGACCGGGGAGCTCGATCCCCGACCGGCCCAGTAGAAGTGGCAAAACATGAAAGAAGGATCGAAATTGGGATCGCTACAGTGATAGTGCTGATAAATCATGAAAAAAAATCATAAAAGTTTTTTGGAGCTGACTTTAAAAGATTACAGCAGAAAATACTGTTATATCCTGCTACTTTAAATCTGGCTCATTTCCTTCTTAAGAATGCTCCTTTCTAAAAGAGGATGAAACCGACCGACAAATGATTGTTGCAGTCAATGCTTGGAAACATGCAGATTTCATTTGCCGCAACTATATCTTGAATGGGTTTGATAATACATTGTACAATGTTTATAGCCCTATCAAGACGGCAAAAGAATTATAGGGGTTGTTGAGGAAAAAATACAAAACAAAAGATACTGGGTTAAAAAAATTTGTGGTGGGCAAATTTAAGAATTTTGTGATGGTTGATTCAAAAACCGTGATCATCCAAGTTCAGAATCTCCAACTTGTCATGCCCCACTTTTTAATACTCGAATTCATTACCAAATCCTTTATATTATTACCATTTTCAAGAACACTATCCAACCAAGAAAATGAACAACGAACAAATAATAAATATTCTCTGACGACAATGATGATGATATATAATTAAAACATGGTACAATGCCCTTAGGCTTACATTGAATTTAAATAAATTAAGGGAGTTACCCTTATACAGTACATGGCACTCGGCCAACAGACAAAAAGGCCCGTGGCCACCAAAATAAAAAACTTCAAGCCCTGTACAATCTTCTAGCCGTGTACCTGAAAAATTTGTCAACACGTGAGATGAGCATTAAGCCTAGTAGAGATCCCAAAGATCCTAATGAATCACAACATATAGCTAGAAATGATCATGCATGCATTATAACATACTATATAAGTAATGTGATAGTTAATATCCAAAAATATACTTATATAAACACAGCTTCTCAACATTTCCTTTTATTGCATACCACAATGTAAAACACTTCTTCCCTTTCTAACTCTTGTTTCATTTCCAAAAACATTTCACAAATCTCATTCCCTTTTTATAAAAATCTTTCATGTTAACACAAAAGTATTTCATTTAAACATATGTTCTGAAAACACAATCCCACATGCAAGTCATAACCCAGCCTCACATTTTAATACACTATACGCATCTACTCCTCAATGTACCTATCACATACCCTGGCCACAGACCAAGGGCAAGAAACAACACACTAGGAAAAATTGAGAAACACATGATAAATAACTGAGAGTAATATATACTACCAATTCCATCTCCATCGGCATACAACACAGATGGCAAATACTACAACACAAATAACACATAAACGCTTTACCGGCCTCACTCGACAGGGAATGACCCCAAAACCATACTCTTCTGGGTGCCAACCGGAAAGGAGAAAATCTTTCTCTGGTGCTACACTTTGCCGGCTCAGATACTGCGAGAAACAGACCTCAGTTCACACTTCATTGGGCACAAATCGGTAGAGAGAGGAAACCTCTGTCAAGGTGCCATGCTTTACTGGTGCAGATATGGCGAGAAATGGACCTCCACATACAAACAAGAATAGCACAACATACTAAACTACACAAATAAGTACACAAGTGTAATACATACACTTAATTCAATTGCCACAACAACAACCACTATCAGTTAATCACATTAACTCATTTATTTTAAAATGTGCTTCGCGCACCACCGTCCAACAACGGGTTTTCTTTTATTTCAAAACGTGTCCAAAACACAATGTAAGCCATTACTCATCAAAACTAGTCATCCAACGATGATCTTGTAATACTAATAACATTCTTAATATTTCTCATTCCCGTCTAACAACATAATCCACGACACAACAATGAAATTGTCTATTCACAATGTCCATTTACAACCAACAACACCTCATTCTACATTACATAGCCCACCCTACAATAGTCCTCATAGCATCTATCTAGTAACAAGTAATACCATCCTCTACTGATGGCCAAGGACAAAACTCTATACACTAATTGCTCAATAAATAAACACCCATCTGATTAAACCCAATTCCAATTCCCATTTTAATAAAAGAGTTACAAAATAACAATTTGTTTTGATAACCAATTTCCACAACTCCAAACCCCCAAACATACTCAACTCATCAATACCTAGTTATTGTTTACCGAAAATCCCCAAATTAATTAGGTTCAACATAACCCCATACCAGACTACACAAACCATATTATCTTTTCTCCATTTCTTAGTTAGAAGTTCAGACTTTCCAACCTCGTATCCCAAACATCATCAATAGCACATAATCAACCACCAACTCAACCCATGACCCATAAACTCAAACTCAAACGAACCTACATGGTTTTTAACAAAATCAACTATAAAAACTATCTTTTTAATGCCATAAAAATTAGCACAAGTTTATCTATAACGAGGTCTTGAAAAGAAGCTCTAGAATCCCTACATCTTGAAGAGAATAGGAGAAAAGCCGAAATTCCATTTGCAACGAAAACACAATCAGCTTAGATTAAATCAATGCCCTCACGACCCTCTACATTTTGGTCTATGGAACTAGGGGTCAAAGATCACTCAAAATAGATGAAACCCAAGCTTGAAAGGTTAAAGGGTTCAAAAATGTCAGAGAGAGAGAGAGAGAGAGAACCAGAAAAAGTGATATTCTCCACGCACTGACGACTTATATACACGACTCATCGCGACCGCGGTCCAAACCATCACGGGCACGAACTTGCCATCTCAACAGGTTATGGGCATAACCCTCACTACCACGGGCGCAACCACCTAGTATACCTGGTCACGGGAGCGATCAGGACCCTCACGGGTTCGACTGCTCTAATCGTGACCTAACACTGCAGCCCATTGCGGGCAACGCACTCACTCCCCCATACCCAGACCTGAACCCCAGTTTTGGTCACGGCCTATCGCGGGCGCGACCTCCAGACCAGCCTATCGTGGGTGCGATCTCCAAACCAGGCCATCGCAGGTACGAAGGCTATGGTCACGGTTGCCACCTGGCTCAGCTAAAAAATCTTGCGCTGCTCTCTAAGGCCAGCCTAAGACATCACAAGGTCCAAACTCGCAAGGCAAGGTCAAAGTCACCTGGGACAACCCCATGTCGTAATCAGAAAGAATAGAATGGATTGGCTCGAAGCTTGGGCCACTACAATATTATTATGCATGATATTCATGCAGAAAGCATGTCATTGAGTGAATCCTTCCAAGTTTGCTACTTTAATTGAAAAATTACCACAATGATGGAAGGAATTCAAGAACCATCTCAAGCACAAGCGCAAAGAAATGACTTTGGAAGAATTAATTGTGCGATTGAGAATTAAGGAAGGCAAATGAACTTCAGAGAAGAGGGTTGGAAAGCATCCTATAGAGTCAAAGCCTAATGTGATGGAACATGCACCAAAAGCCAAGAAACGAAAATTTACCGGAGAAAGTTCCTCACAAGGCTCTAAGGGAGGGGACACCAAGAAGTACAATTTTAATGGCAAATGCTACAAGTGTGACAAAGAGGGACATCGGGCCAAAGATTGTCGTAGCAAACACAAAGGTAAAGGAAGTTCAAGTAAGAAATCTGCTCAAGCCAATGTTACCGAAGTGGACAAAATCTCCAATAGTGTTGATGAACCTTTCAGTCGTTGTCTTCGAGACCAACCTTGTCGGAAATCTCAAAGAATGGTGAGTGGACATCGAAACTACTCGTCACATTTGTGCCGACAAAAATATGTTCTCATCCTATTCTGTGGTGGACAACGGAGAACAACTATTCATGAGCAACTTCTCGACTTCTAAAGTTGAAGGACAAGGAAAGGTTATTCTAAAAATGACATCTGGAAATGAACTCACCCTCAACAATGTGCTGTATGTACCAAACATGAATAGTTGATCAAAGAAAAGTTGGGTTCGAAAGAAAAATGGTATAGTTGGAATTAAGGTGGGGAATTTAAAGAGAAAATAAAGTGTACTCATTTAGTTGGGTAGAGATTCAAATAAGTTGGGGGTTAAAGTAGAAAGGTAGGGATAAATAATAGCCCTTTATTTTTTTCTATATAAACTTTTTTTGTGTGAATAATTTTCGTTTATATAATTTTTTATGTCATCTATTTCCATTCAATTTCACTAGAGAACAATCTTATTTTAAAAAAATAATTTTAAGTAATGTATAATAATTTCCATTTAATTTCATCAAAGAATAATATTATTTAAAAATAATAATTTTAAGTAGTGTTTGTGAAAAGTAATATAATAATTTTATTTAATTTCTTATAGAGCGATCTTATCTATACTGTAGCGAATCAAATATTGCCTTTAATCAAACACTAAAAATATTATATTTGTAAAATTTAAATTTATCACAAAATTTATTAGTATATTTGTGAAATCTAAATTTATTATAATAATAACATGTGACTTGCACAAATATTTTTTACTAATACATTAATAATATGGATTGCATCATGGTAGTCATTACATTTTGCAGGATTTGGTTATTTTTATTTGTAAACTTTAAATTTATCACAAAAGTTATTAGTATATTTGTGAAATCTAAATTTATTATAATAATAACATGCGACTTGCACAAATATTTTTTACTGATACATTAATAATATGGATTGCATCATGGTAGTCATTACATTTTGCAGAATTTGGAGTGCCATTGGTGTGCAGCATATTGGGTTGATTTTGGGATATATTTTAATAATTTAAATCGTTTATTTTATAGAATATCAAGTAAATCACAGTTGTAAAAAATTAAATTAATTAAGCATCAGTAATCCTTTCATTAAATTACTATTGTATTTAGTTTTATATTTCAAATTACTCTTACCATTTATTTTTTTTAGATAAAAATGTGATTTAATTAAAGGGCTACCAATCTCCGATCAATATAATTTTTTACAGATATGTTATATATAATATGATCTAAAAAATAAACAATTCAGATCACATAAATGAGCCCAAAAGGCCGCACAATAATGATTATTGCACATAATGCACAACATCCATCCCAAATCCTAAGTTGCAAAAGTATTTTTGGGAATAATCACTTATTTTATTCATTAAATATCACTAGCATTTGTTTTCTCTTTTGATGGGGTGAAATTGGAAATTAAAATTTTAAAATCATGCAGTTAAGAGAAAATATGAAATTAAATTAATAAAGCCAAGCATTGAGCATATAATAAAGTCACACAGAATACATAGTTTGAGCAATCCAAGGATTTTCAATTGATTTTTGGCTTTAATTACTAAAGAAGCAAATTGAGGGGGTGTCACTTGAAGCGCTCGAATAGGGTCCTAATTTTAACAAAATCTTTGAATTTTTTGTATTTATTTATTTTTATTTTTTTTTTAAATTCTCATAAAAGCATTAAGAAAAAAACAAGTTGAAAGAAGATGACAAATATATAAGTTTTTGAGTAATGCTAGACCCCAAATATTCTACCAAAAGTTTTACCAAATGTCTCACATGGGTGTGGAACCCCACAATGTGGGTCCCATCTGGGTCTCACCCCCATGTGAGACATTTAGTAAAACTTTTGGTAGAATTTTTGGGGCCTCTATATCGAGAAATGCACCAACTGAGACTTGATCGTCATCTTGAATAAATGAACAACATCAAATTCAACAAGTCAGACAACCGTTTGGTATCATCTATGATAGATAAAAAGTCAAAAAGTTATTAAAAAAGTAAAAAAATTAACACTATTCACCAATCAATTATTTAGTCATAAAGTCAACATACATAGAGGGTAAAAAGACTAAAAAACCCTTGTTGACATGTGCAGAAATTGAAAAAAAAAAAAAACACAACAGCAAAGTGCACTAACGCAACATAGTGCAGCACAATGTGCGTCAGTGCTCAGAAAGGTACTTTGGTAATTTTGTTAGTTAATACAATATTTTAATACATATTTTTTCGTAAAAAATCAAAAAGTTATCATAATCATATATATTTTTTTCCTCTACTTTTTAGTAAAAAAATCAAAAAGTACACTTATATAATTTATCCCAAACAACCATGTATAAAACATGTATAAAGAACTCATCTCAAATTTCAAATATTAAATTAAACAAATCAATAAACCGTAACAGAATAATTCCGTTGTGCATGTACACATAGAAAGTATAACGAAGTAGCCCATTGTAAATCTACAAATTCTAACTATAAAAATGTTTGAGAGCCCTAATTTGAAAATTTCAATTCAATTCTAATGATGTGAAGAGTATTCATTTGAAAGTAGAGCTCACCCTCCTCTCTCTATCTCTCTACTCTCTCTTTTCCACCTCACTAGAGTTCCATTTAGAACTCTCAAATTAAAGTTGTATAACTATACCTTCAGTTCACCCAGTAGACTTGAGACAAAATGTTAGCACTTTTAACATTGGAGCAAGAATGTCAAAATTTAGGCTTTTGTTTGCTAGAATTTTGAAACTTTAGCTCCAGTCATTGGTTATCACGTTGCGTTTGTTTGCACCTTTCAAAAATTAATTCAATACTTACTTTTGAAAACTTGGTCGAATGAGGGAAAATTTAGACTAACTGGTCGTCCGGTAAATTGACCGAAGCAGTGCAATTTTTTTTTTTTTTTTTTTGCAATTGACACATGTTAATTTTTATATATTCAACAAAAAATATTTTCCGAATTTTTTAAATTTTTTTATGAGGTTTAATAGAATTTTGAGTTGTATGTTTGATTATAAGTTGTAAATTTTTATATCAAATATTATATGTTACATCAAAAATTCTCCACTCAATTCAAAACTCTTTTCAAAACTTATTCACCAAATAAATTTTCCACATTCAAATCATAATTTCAAAACTCACAAACTCAAAATATAACTCTTATTCTCAAATCATATTTAGAAAGTTCTACCAAACGCTATCTTTGGATTTTTGTATTATAACATTGCCAAATTTTAACAATAGCATGTTAAATTTGACATTTTGCATTGCAGATGCTCTTACACACAAACGAAGACAGATATATGGACAAACTTATGCTCCATTTAATAAGACTTCATGCTTGAAATAAAGAAAAACAATCAAATGACACAAAATGACACTGAAGAAAGCAAAGGGAAGGAAGAAGCAACATGGAAACAAACATCATTAACTGGTAAATTTGAAAACAAGCTGCCCTATAAATCATTACAAGAAATCATAAGCTATACTAGAAACAAAGTTCAGACCAAACTCCAAACCGACAGCAGTAGAGAGACCTCTTTACTTATGCAATGAGGAACGGCAAAACAGTCAACATGAAAGATTCATAATTAAAAGTTGCCGACCCTGAATACGTAGTGTCCTTCTCCTTAAATTTCTCTGTCAATCCCTGCACGAGACATGATCCCAATCACAACATCAAGACTCAAAATTAATATTCGATGAACTCCTAAAGTACATTTTTAAGTAAGTTTCACTGAAACTATTCACAAAGTTACAAAATGAAATGCTAAGTTTCCACATTAATTACAAATTTACATGTATCAAATATCAATAGCAAGCCTCTACAAAAGAAGACTATTAATCAGTCTGGATTTGGCACTATACTACCAGGGTCAATACCAAACCTCCACAAAAGACAATTATTAATGAGTCTGGATTTGGAACTATACTACCAGGGTCGCATATAAAGGTTTCTTGTTATGCCAATAGGACACAGCAGTCAAAAGGCCACTTTAGCCCACTAGTTCACTTAACTTATTAGTCGAAATTATAAAACAAGGACTAAGATATGCAAAAATCACCCTATATAGTAACAATGGTAATGATGATGACAAAATTGCCGAAAACATACCTTGACAGTGAGGCAGCACTCAATAAAATTGTCATATTCTATGGCTCTGTTCTTTCCACCAGTCTTATCAAACTTAGAAACCAGCAATTCCAAAACAACCGGTGACACTGAAAATCCTAGACTCAGCAGTGCATCCCGCAATTCTCCAGAATCAATTTTGCCGCTCCGGTCCCTATCAAATCTCTCAAAGATTGCCTGAAGTAACCAAATGCCAATGAACAATTAAATCATCGAGACAGCAACAAATCATAATTTTTAAGTATCGTAGCGCGGAAATCAGAGGTCTTGTATATATAGTATACCCTCCAGTTCTGAAGACTGTAAAACACAGCAGTGAATTCCTTTGGCCCTGTTCTCCAACATTTATTCAGCCAGAAAAAATAAATATCAGCATATTGTACTTTATTTGTTGTATACAAGGGGCAATTTAAAAATTCTACCAGTGATAAAGGATGCAAAAATTATTAAAATTATGAATGCTCTGTTACTTCAGAATAATTTCAGCCACTTAACCTTGATCGAAACAATTCAACAGTGTCAACAAATCTTAGGTTCCAAGCTTAAGACAGTCCTTGGCATATTTGTTACTTAATTAATATTCGGCAACGGCAACACTAGGGCCTCGTTTGGAAAGTTAGCTATTTTAGTAGGTTATTTTAATTTTTGGTTATTTTAATAAGTTAAAGTTTGTGTGTTTGGGAAGATAATTAGATTTTTTTGTAATTAGATGAGATTTTTATGAGATAAAAAAGTAAAATAATTATGGATTTGATGTGATATTTTGTCTTACTATTAGCTATTTTAGCCTATTTTATCTTTTTATGAATTTTAGTCAAAAAAAAAAAAAAAAATTGCCAAAAACCCACTTGCCAAATAGGGCCTAGATACAGTTCATGAACAAGACGGACAGTGTCTAATTCCTTCTCTCCATTGTAAGAGTTCAAAACATTATACGAAGGTTTTATCTATACTATCTAAGGTTTATTACATTTTCTATCCCTAAACTATCATCAAATTATCTATTTAATCTCTAAATTATCAATTGAGTCTATTTAATCCTTAAAATATATAAATCAAAGTCTATTTAGTCCATAAATTATAGGTTGAATCTATTAAGTCCTAAAATATTTAATTCAAACATATTTAGTCCCTCAAAGGATTAGAAATATAAAATATATGCCCATAAGTATTATAAATTAATAAAAAAAAAACCCTACCTAAATAAGATTTTATTACAGAAAAATTTTAAATTTTTATTTTTTCTTTAAAAAGTGTTTTATTTCATTATGTTTAAATTAGTATTAGAGTCCAGTTTCTCAGTTTTGCTAATAAAATTATATGAGTATTAGATATACTGAAGAAGTAGAATTAGATAATTTAAATAATAACACTTTGCTATAAATAATATTAGAACAAAAAAATACATTAATTAAGTTATAAAAACAATTTAGTGAAAACTTTAAAGCAATCAATTAAAAATTATAAATAAAATCTAACATATAATACTAGATAAAGACAAGCATGTAACTATTGCACAAGATAAGCAAAAAAATACTATAGATAATTATCCTTACCCTTATAAAGGAAATTCACCAGAAGAACTCATACCCACTTTTCAAAATTAGAATAAAAATTTTAAATTTTTTTGAAATAAAATTTTAACTTTTTTACTAATTTATAATACTCATGGGTTTATATTTTATTTTTCTAATCCTACTTTAGGGACTTAATAGATTCAGACGATAGTTAAAGGATCAAATAGATTTTGATTTATATACTTTATGATTAAACTCAATCGATAATTCACAATTAAGTAGACAATTTAATAATATGAAATGTAATAAACCGTATTATCTAATAGTATCTATAGCAACTGCCGAAGTTTTTATTTTTTCTGATTTTTTTCCTCGACCATCTATATTCAAATTTATTTTTATTTTTTTTTACCAGATGATTTCTACACAAGATGTGCAGTATCGTCACTTGAAAACCAAGACCCATCAAGATGTTATGAGCACATGCAGGGGCGGATCTACCAAGAGACTGGTAGGGCCTTGGCCACCCCCAAAAATAAATAAATAAATCTTTACAAAATTTTGAATATTTATAATATGCTTAGTATAAAATTTGGATAAATTAGTTAGGATTTTCTTATAATAATATATTGGGTGAATTACACTGACACCCCTGATATTTATGTTTATTACAGTTCCCCTTCACATTTGAAAAATTACACTGATTCCCTGTTAATTTAATTTTATGTATGATGATCATTTCAGTAAGAGGGGAATTGTTATGTAACTTAAAACCTCAAGGAAGGGGATGTAATTTCTAAAAAGTGAAGGAGAAAACTGTAATAAATATAAAACTCAAGAGGTGTCAATGTAAGTTACCCTAATATATTTTAGATTATGAATAATATAAGTTTTAGACTAAAATAAAAAATATCAAATAGCAACAAACAAATTATAAAAGCTATATACCTCAATTAGATTTTTAAAATTATTTCATAATAAAATAATATATATCAAAAAAATTATATGAAAAATATATAATCTTCGTGATTTGCTCCCGATCAACTTTCTCATTCCGTCCCTCAACACATGTAACATAAAATTTGAAAGGCACATGCACACCCTCCCATTTTTTAAGGTTTAATATTGCACGAAATTTGAGACACGTGCCCTATTGCTCAATTAGGCATTATTATGATCCTACAATAAAATTTTCATAGCAACATGCAACCAAATCAAATCATATTTTTTACTAAATCAAATCATCTTGGACAAAATTCATAATAAATTCGTAATTATTTTTCAACATTTTAAGGAGGAAATGCAATTGTTAAAATATAAGATAAATTATAAATATATTTATTTAAATTATAAATTATTTTTTGTGATTTTAAAAATTATATTATTAAAATTTTTAATTTCATAACAAATAAACTCTTTTACTAATAAGCTATCAAATTAATAAACAATTTTTAATGAAGTTAAAATTTTACGAAAACAATTAAAATTTTTATTTTTTCAATTAATTTTATTAAATAAAAAATTCAGAAATATTTATAATTTTTCAAGTCACAGAATAATTCATATTTTAATCAATCCTGGTGTAATTTATCCTAAAATATAAGATCAAAGTTGGAACTCTAGCTCCCTTCAACATCTACAAACTCCTCGAGTATATATATGATTGGCTTTTTTAATTGACATATTTCGTCCGATATTAAAAAAAAAAAGAAAAAAAAAAAAAAAGAAAAAAAAAAAAAAAAAGTATATATATGATATATCAATACAGATCACTGAGAGACTTTTTTTGATTTTCCAAAAATACTATCCAACAATTGATGAGTTTGAAAATTATAACGTGAAAAATATCAAATTGACTTCAAAATATGAATAGTAAAATTATACATCTACATCTACATCTATATATATATATATATATATGTGGAGAGAGAGAGAGAGAGCAGACCGATCTTTCGAGTGTTGGTGTTGGTGAAGAGATACATAAGAAGATGAACAGTTCTGAGACTGAAACTCTGATTGTAGCTAGAGAGCGCCCTCTGTAGCTCCTTATCATCGATGAAGCCACTCCCATCCTGATCCGCCATCTGGAAGCAAGTCACCACGCTTGGATCCGAGCCTGGTGGGAAGGCCGATGGCATCAGAGATGCGAATGGGCTTCCATAGGGCTGCGCCTGAGGAGGGTAGCCTGCTCCGGAGGGTTTGTCCTTGGGGGGCTTGTTGTCGGCGTAGGGTGCCGATGGGGGGGCTCCGTAGGACTGTTGGCCTGGAGCCGCTGGGGGGGCTCCATACGATGCGTAGGACTGTTGGCCGGCGGGTGGTTGTGCACCGCCGTACTGGGCGGCGGAGTAAGGTTGTTGCGACGGTGGGGGGCCGTAACCGTAGCCCGGTGCGTTGTGTTGTGGGTATCCAGACATTATTCACACTGATCGACAGAGAGAGCGATGAAAGAAAGAGAAAGAGACCGTTTCAGAATTTGACGCTGTATGCATGGCTTTTATAGAGGAGCTGGAGTAAAAGTTTGGGCTCGAGGTTGGCTGATATCACGAAACTGCCATTTATTTATTATTTAATAAAAATATATGCTTAACTAATTCTTTTAATGTTTCTATTTAATTGGAAATAAAAAGAATAGAGTAGAATTGTGATTTCTTAAACTTTCTTTTAGAATAGTCATTTTTTCAAAATGGTGAAAGATGATTTAATTTATAATGTATTTGTTTTTATTTTTTTAGCTTAATAAAAATTGAGAATGAATGTTTTGATAAAATCATCATTTTATTAGAATGAACCAAACACTACCTATGCAAAATAAATTTATTGTGTATGTATATTTTACTATCAATTATACTACATCTCCTAATATAGCATCATTATTTTGATCCCTAGTGAGATGAAATAGGGAGAGAATAGAAAGAGAGATTGAGAGAGGAGAGATGAGAAGTATGAGCCTACCTTTTCACATAATCTATTCTATGTCATTATGGGTGAATTAAGGTGCTCAATTGAGAGAGGATTGAGTCAAACATAAGAGAATGGCTCTCGCTAATTCGTCATTGGATTGGATGGATTTATTGGGCTGTGGTGGGCCTTAATCCATGCTCATTTCAATGCTTCAAATAATTCAATATGTAGAACTCGTCGAGTACACTATTCCTGTAAAAAATCACCTTAATTGGATATTGATAACTATTTGATCAGATCATTTTTTTGTTAACGGCAAGTATGATTTTCAAAATAAATTTTGACAAAAATATGTTTGATCAAGTGGCTATCGATATCCAATTAATGTGATTTTTTACAAAGATAATATAGTCGATGAACTCTACATATTGAACGGTTTGGATTATTGAAATGGGCCCAGATTAGGGCCCAATAGGACCTTCCAATTTGAAAGCAAACTTGAGAGGAGCCCTTTCCCAAACTTAAAAGCTCAATTAAAATTTTAACATTTATAATCAAGATAAATGACAAATACACCATTTGAAATTTATTTATAATATGAATTATTCCCTAAATTTTAGAAATTACATATCGCCCGTTGAAATAATCAAGTCAATTAATAGTTTTTATAACAAATAATCCCTTTTGTTAACAGTTTTTATGGCAATTAATAGTTTTTAATTTTATAACAAATAATCATTTTGTTAATAAATAATCAAGTCAATTAATAGTTTTTATAATTTCACAATTTTATTTTAATTAATAATTTAAATAAATTTATTATTATATAGAAGAGCAGTTGAAAATTTTATTTTTTCAATTAATTTTATTAAATAAAAAATCATGACAGGGGGTATTTGTAAACTTTTATACTACAAGGGGCAATTTGTATTTTAAACAAATCTCAAGATATGTATTTGTAATTTACCCTTATAATTATGTCAGAAATATTAAATTTTATTTTTAATATATTAATTACAAAATAAAATTTTAAAAGCTTAAAATTTTCTTAAACATCCAACACCAAATAAAAAAATAAAAACATCCATCTTGCTTCGAGAATTCTTGTATGATGCCACTTTTTTTAGTTTATAAGGTTTTTGTCATTTGTCATTTGTCATTTGGCATTTGTCGAATTTTTTATTTTTATTTTTTATTATTTTTTTTTTTTAGGAACTGTGTTGCTATTGATGAGGTCTGGAGGAAGAGCTGGACAATATTTTTGGGATATTTGGAAGCTCGACATTTTTTAAAGTTTAGGGCTCAGTTTTATTGAATTTTAGAACTTATGTTTTGAAAAAAAATAATTATAAATTTCAAAAAATAAATTATAAAGACTCAATCAATCAGAAATTTGGGTGTGTTTGGTAACGTTTACGTTTTCAGTTTATATTTACAAAAATTTTATAAACTGGTTTTTGTTTATTTTTTGTTTATTTTTAGAAAAACATAAACTACAAACACGTTTGGTAATTGACAAAATATTTAAAAATTTTAAAAATATAAAAAAGAGTGAGAAATGGCAAGTGACACTACAAAAAAAAAGCACTTTTGGCGACTAAATTTTTAGTCGCCAAAAGTCCGTTTTTAGTCGCCGAAACTTTTCCCGACAAAATTTTTTAGTCGCCACATTTGTTGCATATACGTGGTCGGCGGAGGTATTGGCGACTAAACTTTTTTAGTCGCCAAAATACAGGTCTTTAGCGACCAAAGTTTTAGTCACCAATGGTGCTTTACACTTTTGAAAATCATACATTTACCGACTAACAATTTAGTCGCCAAAACTCACGAAATCGCCGACTAAACTGTTTAGTTGCCAAAATAAATTATTAGTTGCCAAAGGTGTTTCTGTCGAAAAAAAAAACCCACTTTTTTGCTTTTTCTGAGTTTTGAACCGCTAACCGTCCCACATTCCAAACCTTTAGCAACACACTCCCTCCACTATGCCACTACAACATCACATGAACATATATGCAATATATATTATTTATATAGTATATTGACCGGTATTAATACAAAACAATATATATAAATATAATTATTTTTATTCAATATAATTTATGTAAAAAATAAATTATTTACTAAAAAAAATTTAGGCCACTTTTGGCGACTAAATTAAATTTTTAGTCGCCAATTCTATAATTTTCGGCTACTAATTATTTTTTAGTCGCTAAAAAATTAAGTTCCGTCTAAAAATAAAGCAGTTTTGGCGACTAAACCTGTTTTTAGTCGCCAAAAACGTCCCATTTTGGCTACTAAACTGAGTTTTAGTCGGCAATTGACTGTTTTTAGCTACTATTTTTTTTTGTAGCCAAAAAGCTTCACTTTCAGCGACCAAACTGTTTTTAGTCGCCAAAACCATCACTTTTGGCTACTAAATTATTTTAGTCGCCAAAAACAGTGACTTTTGGCTACAAAACAACCTTTAGTCGCTAAAACCCCTATATTCGGCGACTAAACTGCCTTTTAGTCGCTAAAACCCTTATATTTGGCGACTAAACTCTTTTAGTCGGCAAAAGTGATCAATTTTGGCGACTAATTCCATTTTAGTCACCAATTCTACTACTTTCAGCGACAAAAAATGCAGTTTTAGTCGCGAAATCTGCTTTTTGTTGTAGTGTGGTGGCAAGTGGTGGCGGAAGATAGTGGTGGAAAGTGGTGACGGTGAGTGGTGGGTAGCTGGTGGTGGCGAGTGGGGTGGTGGTGGTGGGTGGGTGACGGTGGCGGGTGGTGGGTGGTAGCGAATGTGTGGTGGTGGTGGTAGCGAGTGGGTGGTGGTGGCTGGTGGCGGGTGGGTGGCGGATGGCAGGTGGTGGCGGGTGGGGGGTGGGTGGTAACGAGTGGATGGTGGCAGTGGCGGGTGGTGGGTGGTGGTGGCAGGTGGGTGGCGGGTGGCGGCGGGTAGGTGGCGGGTGGTGGGTGGGTGGGTGACGGTGGCGGGTGGTAGGTGGTAGCTAGTGGGTGGTGGTGGTAAGTGGTGGTAGGTGGCGGCAAGTGGGTGGCGGGCGATGGATGGTAGTGGCGAATGGTGGGTGGTGGCGGGTGGATGGCTAGTGGGTGGTGGTGGTGGCAAGTGGGTGGCATGTGGGTGGTGGCTGGTGGTGGCGGGTGATGGCTGGTGGTGGTAGGTGGGTGGTGAGTGGTGGTGGCAAGTGGTGACGGGGGGTGGGTGGTGGTAGCGGAAGACGGTGGTGGAAAATGGTGGCGGGTGATAGCTAGTGTTAGGTGGTAAAAAAAAAAAATTCAAAACTCAAAACGGAAACACATTTTTTGTGTTTTTATTTTTTGGCCAAATTTATAAACTGAGACCATGATTTATAAATCAAAAATTTTACCAAACAAGTTTTTATTTGAGTTTTTTAAATTTTTGTAAATATAAACAGAAAACTGAAAACGTAAGTGTTACCAAACGACACCTTAGGATTTTATTTATTTTTTTAAACTTGTATGGATTTGCAGCCTTTTTTCTTTATTCTTTATTTATTTATTTTTCAATGGATTTGCAGATTTTTTATTTAGGAGTTTTGGTGGCATCTTACCATTTTTTAGCTTAAGTTGTGGCCATTGAGCATTAGTCAATCTAAGTTTTATATGCTTTTTTTCAATGATACATTTTTTTTCTCCACCCTTTTATTAGTGGGTCTTGTTAACACATTCAAGATACATGTCAAGAATGTAATTAATGATCTAAACTACTTTTATTTGTATGAAGAATGTAAAACACAAATTGAAATAAATAAAGTAATTTTCAAAAACTATAGATATTTTCATACATGGACAAAAATGCCATCCACTACAAGAAATGTCACTTTTGGTTACCAAAATATTGGTCGCCAAAAGTCAAAAATTTGGTCGTTGAAACAATTTAGCGACTAAAAAGTTTTGTCGCCAAGTTCGTCGCCTATACCCTGTCGGCGATAGTATTGGCGACTAAACTTTATTTGGTCGCCGAAAGTGTAACATTTGCCTACTAAACTTCTTTTAGTTGGCAAATGTTAGCTTTTCGCCACTAAAACCAGTAGTCGCCGAATGTGACTTTTGGCTACTAGCATTCGTGTGGTCGGGGAAGGTATTACTTTTTGCTACGAAAGAATTAGTCACCGAAAGTGAACATTTGGCTACGAATCCGTACTTAGTCGGCAAACGTGACATTGCGGCCACTAATTTTTTAGTCACTAAAAGTTTTACATGAAAATTTTAACCAACTATTAGAGACTAAATATTTTGGTCACCAATAGAATACATATTTTTAGCGACCATGTCATTTTGTCGTGGTCACTTTTGAGGACTACAATTTGTCACAGCCAAAAACCTCTTAAGTTTCACTTCATTACTTTTTGCCACCAAATGTTTTAGTCGCCAAATGATACCCTTTTTTTTTCGTGACTAAAAAATTTAGTGGCCAATAGTTTCTTTCTCTCATTCTCAATTGTTTTAGCTACTAACTATATAGTCACAAAAAAAATTTTGGTTATGTTTTTCTATTAAATTATTAGTCGCCAAAACATTTGATTACATATTTGGCTACCAAAATATTTGGTGGCCAAATACTTTTTGTTTTTTTTTGTTTTTTTAAAAAAAATTCTAAACAACCTGTATCCATTTTTAGTACAACCTGTATCTTGTATAACCAATATAATCCATCAACGCTACATATATTATCAACCATTCAAGCATTCAACAATGCGCACATATTTTAGTTCCAACAATCCAAAACATTAATATTGAACTTCTAATTCTATATATAATACAAATTCCATATGAACCAAGTCTAATCCAAAGTTAATAATTTCATTTCATACATAATACAGGACTAACCAAATTAATTAACAAAAATGACATATGTACCACAACCTAAATTAGCATATATGCTAATTTCTACCATGCCAAATTAGCTGATATTTACCACATCAAAAAAGTAATTTGTACAAACCACTATGTATACAGGTAGACGTATAAAAACAATGCCCTTCCGTACTTATCAAAAAAAATCATATCCACATTTGTATGTCCAAAGCCATCTGCAAATAAAAAAAATGTCATTAGTTTGGTGCCTATAAAGGCACTCCGAGACGACATATAGCAACTGTGTTAATTTCAAACATGAAAAGACAAGGAGAGTAATAGCTATTAACTAATGAAAGACACCCAAACATGGAATGGTAGACGAACATCGATTCTATGAATGAATGCCAAAAGTTATGTTTATGGCAATTAAAGGGGCCACAGTCAACAAAAGCAGTAAACAATTTCCCCAAAATATAACCGTACATAAAGGAAAGAGTTAAACAAACTATAATTTAAGATGGTAGTACCAAAATAGTTGCCCACGACATGGGCATTTCATATTCTACCACATAAACACATTGTCGCCACCCACACGATTTTTTCGACTATTGTTATGACATTTTCAACTCTAACTCCCAACCTAGGTGTCCTATTTACGTACCTCCCATCCCTACATGTCACATTTGGACCCGGGAAGCTTCCTGTTATGTAAAAACAATGGTTCCCATTTTTGTAGTCGCCAATAATAAATAAAGACATTTTTCTGACTAACGACTTTAGTAGCCAATTAATTTTCCCTCCGAAATCTAAAATCCAATTTTAAAATTTTTTAATTATAATCGCCGACTAAAATTTAGTCGCTAAAAGTAAATTAATACCGACTAAATTATTTTTAGTAGCTAAAGATTATACATTTAGGGACCAAAATTTTTTTAGGCGCCTATAGGGTAATTTTTTAGCGACTAAGTCATTTTTAGTCTCCTATTGAGTAACTTTTTAGCTACTAATTGTATTTTAGTCGCCTATTGGGCTATTTTTAGCGACTAACTGTTTTGTAGTCGCTGATTGGGTCACTTTTTAGCTACTAATTATGTTTTAGTCGCCAATAAGTAATATACGGCTACTAAAAAATTTTAGTAGCTACAATATGAAACATTGCCGACCAATTCAAATTTTAGTTGCCAAAGGGCTGACTTTTGGCAACTAAATTAATTTTAGTAGCCAAATTTGGTCGCCAAAAGTATAATTTCTTTGTAGTGATCATTTTTAGAATACCAAAATTCACTTATTTATAAAAATATTACAAAATAAAATAGCAGTACCCTGTTGAATAAATAAAAACAAATAATTTCATTATAAATAAAAATAAATTTATAAATCACATAAAATAATAGTACTTTTTTTTTTTTGAAAGCTCCTTTAAGTTGAAATAATTCCTTACAATGGATTGATGAATTCCACTTATAATTAAATTTTCATCCATTAATGCTATAATATTAGAAAAATTCAACCAAAAAAAAAAAAAATCCAGTGATGCTATAATATTATAACAAAAAATAAAAGGGAAATTTATCGGAAAGTCACACCGTAGGAACAGTTATCTCGTTTGATCCCACGTAATTACTGTTGGATTCCCAAGCTCTTCTTATACGTGATTTGTTTCCAAAAGGTCCTTTTTCAAATGTTTGTGGGTGTTTGGTTGCCTAAAATACCCTCGCATTTGTTGGGATGTTTTGGTTTATATTTTGGAATTTGTAATCCCATGTTTTTGGGAGGGCGGAAAATCAGTGCACAAAAATTTCGAAGTGGGGCGGATAGGGTTGTCCTGTTAGACTCTTGTATCATTCTAGGTTTGCACGAGGTTCCCTCACAAATCGTGGAGGTGAGGAAGTTTAGTTCGAAAATTTCGAAAATCAGTCCCCATATGTCAGTGGAGGTGGGGAAGTTTAGTTCGATTAATTCATGTAGTTCGCATGTACCTCACTCCCACGCAACAACCATGTTGGCGTTACAACAACACACGTAACTAGATGTCGTCACAAATCATGTTCATAATAAAAACTTCGTCAAACAATCGTGATGCCAGATTACTTTTATGATTTTTGGAAATGTACGTTTGGTATGAAATACAGCATGATTTGTTTTGCCAGTTTCTTCTTGTGCTTAAGGAGAGTTTTCATTTAATTATGTGCACGGATGTTCTTACACATTCACATGTGCATGTTGTTTACGAATTTCGGTTTGTTTACAAATGGACGCCCTTATGATACTTCTGTGTTGTTACCGATCCACTAATGTAGCTTAGACTCTGCAACTATTGTACATATTTGGTAGACTTGTCGATTTTGTCTGTTTGAAATTCAACGGTCTGCTTCCCGGGAAAATACGATTGTCCTACAAGATACCGAGACACAATAACTTTTCATTGTAGAATGATGTCGACATGCAGAATCTAGTATGTCTTGCTAATTCATTCCGTTTATAACTGATCGACGTCATCATCGAACAAACTCAGGTCGAACTGTGTTGTGTCGTGATAAATAAATAGATTTAAAAATTAATAGTGCCAATCATGTCTCACATAGGTTGACATGATTATTAATAGGTCCCGTTAGTGTTTGCACATATGACACGTTTATTAAACAGATTGTGTTCGTATTCGTACTTTTGATACATGAATCTAATATGACAGGACTTGAACACGACACGACACGACACAACACAATACCCACCCTTAATGTTTACAACAAATTCACATCACATTCCAATTTGTGGTGCAACCCCCTCAAAGGCCAAATTAGTAAACACCTATCCTTTTTTTTTTCTTTTTTTTTCTTTTTTCTCAAATTTGGGGGAAAAAAAATGCTATGTAACTCAAATTTGAATTTGCCCAAATGGCCCAAGTTTTGACTTGCCGCGATCTGCAACCCGAAAATAACCTATTTATAAGCTGTGCAACTTTATATATATATATATATAAGTCTATGTATGTAGATAGATATTTATATTAATTAATTGATATATAATATGACCTTTTTGTTCTCTTGATTTTTTTTCATTTTCTTTTCTTCCAAACAATTTTTTTTCCTTTTCTTTTATTCCAAACAAGATTCTCCATGTTTGTATATCACACTCAAAGAGGTTTTTTGTAGGGTCAATTGTTCAGCTAATCATCCAGACAGTCGTTTGGGCGGTCGACTAGCAACAAGGTGACAGCCGCGATTGACAAGGGTGACAATCACGGTAGATAAGTGTTCCACTCGTCATCTGGGTAATCGTTCGAGCGGTTAACCGTGTGACACTTGAATTTGTAAATTTTATTCAATACTGCAATAAATAGAATTCTTTATTCTTATAAAAAAAATAATATAAATAAATAAATAAAATAAAATAAATAATAGTAAAAATAAAAATAAATAACTAATTGAATAAATGCATAATTTAGGAAATTGGGAATTGTTAAGGAAATAAATTGTTAGGCACCACACGTTAAATATTTCAATAAGTGGTTAGTGATGTTTTATAGTTGGGTAGTGAGGTTTTTAAACATAAACCTAACGTATAATCATAGGTAATTTTAAGAATTATAACCTTTAGAATTGAATTTAAGAAAAAAAAGCCAAGTAAATTTCAATGGGGGCCAATCCTTGGCCCTTGGTGATATCATGGAGATGAAAACAAGGGTCAAGCAAATGATAAAATAAGAAACATCTGCGTGTCCACTTGGGCTCCACACAAACAGATGGAACAAGAGGGGGGCATGTACATATGATCTCCTAATCTTGGGCCTCACTCTTGTTGAAGTATAAATAGAGGGCATTGGGGTAGAGTGAGCAACAAAACTTAGAAAAGTTCGGGAATACGTGAAAAATAAGAGAAAATTTATAGCAAAGGTGAGTTATATTATACCTTGAGCTACCATAATATGTTTTAAATATGTCTTGAGTTACCATAATATATTTTACGAATGTTTTGAGTTACCATAATTTATTTTATACAATTTACGTTTTATGGTTATGTTAATATTTCAATTACGTAGATTATTTTCTGAACTCCAATTGCTTAAATTAAAACCCATGGATATGTTTATTTACATTTTAGAAACTATTTGACAATGATCTTATAACCAATTGTTTTCGGTAAGTACCACCACGGGAGTCCCATGCCTTGGGGGACTTAAATAACCATTGGCCCCTATTTGACCACTTTATGGTCCCATGTTTGTCATGGATCCATTGATCTCTGTTCTGATTGTCACTCTAGTGACCCATGTTCTGTTCTATTCTGTACCGTGGTTATAGTTATTTATTTCAGTTTCTGCCACTTAATTAATTTGTGTATTCAACTCAAATTATGTCAATGTTTTAGCTTAAATAACTATCCATGGCTATTTCGTGTCCCTATACTCACAGTATAATATTTCTCACTCTGCTATGTGCTTATAGCTGTTACCCTTTTAGGTGACAAGGTTTAATGGGATCAAGATGAGGAATGAATCGCTGTGTTGTTTTTTTTCTTTTTTTCCTTTTTTAAGATTTCTATCTTTTTTTTCAGACTCTTCTAATACAATAAAGCCCAAATGACTATGTTTATTTCCTTTTAATAAACATTTGGTACCCAATTATTTTATTTTAATTTATTTCATTTATCCGCTTGCGCTACGACTACATAATTATTCGAATTATTTAATTTTTATCTTGTTGTGACGCCGAGCCTTTGGGTACCGGGTTGGGTCGTCACAAAAGTGGTATTAGAGCAATGGTTTTTTTTTAAAAAAAAAAATTGTATAAAACAAAATTTTATATGTTTTTGAAATTTCCTGTACAATTATTCACATTAATTGAAATTCACATTATTTGAATTGCAAAAAAAAAATTAAATTTTTTTTTATTAACCTTGTATTATTTGATATTATGTGGTATATCTAATGCAAGTAAACCATGTTATAATGTCTAGGCTAAGTTTTCCTGTGTTGTAGGAAATGGCTAACCTTATGTAGTTGTTTTGGTTCAAGTCCCCAGGAGCTCATCTTGCCCAAACTCATTAAAAGGCTGGGGTGATTCGGAGAGTCTTATCAGGAAAGCCCGTCCCGTACTTGACCGACTCATGGGACGACCCGTGTATTTGCAAGCCAACCTCGATGAGGATTTCTTATTCTGGAGACTTAGTCGAGGCAGCACTTGTGAGAGATACATAGGGCCAACCCATGTCGCTGGTCTTGCTCCGGACCTAGAACAGCCGCATTTTCTGGTTGCACCTCTACCCCTAGGCTTTACAGAGAGGAGGGGACACGCATATCCTAGCAGCCACATCCGCACCACGATACCTTCTCCACAGCACATTGTCCATACCCCAACTGTGGACTTCACTGACAGTGCATCATACATGGAGGTACTGGTACAAATTATCGGACGGGAGTTTTGGAGTTATGATCATGGTGTTCCTGTCTACATAGTCCAGGTGGTATAGAGTTGCTTTGGAATAGAGCACAGTGGGTGGGAGTTCGAGTCCCTCATGCGGAGTGAGTTCGCGGGGTTATTTCATGGGCCAGTTTTCCGGGGCCAGTTCTCATGGTGGTGGCCTAACGGTCCCTTCTAGATGTCCGACCAGGAGATCCTTTTTGTGACCTGACCATGATTAGTCCAATCTAATTTTGTATCAGTAGGATTAGACATCAACTCTTGACGGCTGGACTAACGCCTTATGTATAATAATAATGATGTATATATGATGTTTTATGTGGTATTAATGTAGTAATATTAATGTGATAGTAAAACTAGTAAAACTAATATGTTATATATGACGTTGTATCAAAGTTGTATCAATGTGATGTCACCCTTATATCATTTTACCTTGTAGTAATGGCCAACGAAGGAAATGAAACCGGATCATCAGCCAGTGGTACCATCCCAATGAAGCAAGTCATGGAAAGAGCAGTCACCAACTTTTTGCAGTTTGCAAACCGGTATAACCAATGGGACATTAGAGAGACGAGAAGAACCGACTACGATTAAACAATTTCAGGATCTAAAACCCACCACGTTTATCGGCGGTCCAAACCCACTAGTGGCAGAGGCTTGGGTTAGGGACATAGAGAAAATATTTCGTGCGCTACCTTGCACAGAAAGACAAAAGGTGACTTTTGCCACATTCACCTTCAAAGACGATGCACAGGAATGGTGGCTTCTTATCCTGGAGAAGGAAGATATTGTGACTTGGGCAAGATTTTTAGAGATATTCTATGAAAAATACTTTCCAGATTCACTACGGGAACAAAAGGCGTCAGAATTCATACATCTAAGGCAAGGAACCATGACAATGACTGAATATGAAAGCAAGTTCACGTAACTGGCCCGATTCGCGACACACGTCATCCCCACCGAAGCTTAAAAAGCTAGAAAATTTGAAGCAGGATTGAATCTTGAAATTAAGGACAGTTTGGAGGTTTTGAAACTACCAACCTATACGGCGGTGGTAAATCGAGCTTACATTGCAGAAAAAGGGATTAAAACCTTGCGCTCTGGGGAACCAAGCTAGAGGAAGCGATTTTGGGAAAGAGATAACAGAAGGCTCGGTGTTGCGCCTCCCAAGAGGGTAAATACAGGCACAACCAATTCAACTAGTTCAACCAATCAAGGTCTTACAAATCCCAGAGGTCGCACCATTCCAGCTTGTTCTACTTGTGGAAGGACTCATTAGGGACAATGCCGTGGAGATATAGGAGCGTGCTTTAGATGTGGCCAAGTTGGCCACTTGCTGAGAGATTGTCCAAAGCTCGCCAGTCCTACAGCCGGCCCCTCTGAACCATTCCAAAAACCTGCGGTACTTGGAGGAGTGAGAAAGGACCAAAAATGCCAAGGAAGAGCTTTTGCCATGGTGCCTGGAAACCCAGAAGTTATAGAGAACGTCGTGTCAGGTACACTTTCTGTTTGTGGTCACTTAGCCCATGTTTTCTTTGACTCTAGTTCAACTCATTATTTTGTTACATCACACTTTGCTACCAAGTTGGCATCAACACCCGAACCCTTAGGATATGTATTGTCTTTTTTTCCTTCTGGTAATTCTGCCTTTAGTACTAATATGTACAAATCTTATACTATACCCTTAAAAGGTAAAACCTTGCATGTAGATTTGATTCCCCTTTGCTTTAGTACCTTTGATGTGATATTAGGAATGGATTGGTTAGCTGCCAACCGTGCCTCTATCGATTGTGAAGCCAAAAAAGTCTTCCTCTGGTCACCAAACCAACTCGAGCTTGTCTTCGAAGGAACTGGAGCCTCTCCCCCTCCATGTATTATATCCTTTATGACAGCCCAACGGCTACCAAGAAAGGGTTGTTGTAGTTGTATCTGTTATGTGATCAATACTCAACAAGAGACCCTCACACTTGATACAATCCCTGTGGTTTGAGAATTCCCGGATATATTTCCTGAAGACCTGCCTAGTACCCCAGTTGATCGAGAAATCGAATTCACCATTGAAGCCCAACCTGGTACACAACCAATCTCAAAGACCCCTTACCGTATGTCCATGATAGAATTGAAAGAACTAAAAAACCAACTCCAAGAACTACTGGACAAAGGCTTCATCCGACCAAGTACCTCACCATGGAGAGCTCCAGTACTGTTCATAAAGAAAAAAGATGGTACAATGAGGCTATGCATTAATTACCAGGAGCTAAATAAAGTCACCATCAAGAATCGATACCCTCTACCTCAAATTGACGACTTGTTTGATCAACTGCAAGGCGCCCAAGTATTCTAAAAAATTGACTTGCGTTCCGGTTACCATCAACTAAAAGTCAAAACAGAAAGCATCGAAAAGACTACCTTCAGAACTCGTTACGGGAACTATGAGTTTCTCGTCATGCCATTTGGTGTCACAAACGCTCCAGTGGCCTTCATAGACCTCATGAATCGAGTGTTCAAACCCTATCTTGACAAGTTCGTCATTGTCTTCATTGACGACATTCTTATATACTCCAAATCGCCAAAAGATCATAAGCACCACTTGCGAAGAGTTCTACAGATATTACGTGATCACAAGCTTTATGCCAAGTTGAAAAAATGTGAATTCTGGATCACTAGTGTACACTTCCTCGGTCACGTCACTAATAAAGATGGCATCTCAGTTGATCCCCAAAAGGTTACAGCAATCGTGGATTGGCCACGACCTACTAATGTGTCTGAGATTCGAAGCTTCTTGGGCCTAGCTGGCTATTACCGGCGCTTCGTGCAAGATTTCTCAAAGATAGTTTCACCCTTGACCCAGCTAACTCAGAAGAACACACCTTTTGAATGGACCGACAAGCAGGAAAGTTGCTTCCAAAAATTGAAGAACAGACTTGTGACGGCTCCTATACTAGCACTCCTCGCAGAAATAGAAGGGTTCGTAATTTATAGCGATACCTCATACAATGGTTTGGGTTGTGTTCTTATGCCAAATGGGAAGGTCATTGCTTATGCTTCCTGCCAACTAAAAACTCATGAAAGGAACTACCTAACTCATGATCTGGAATTGGCTACGGTGATCTTCGCCCTCAAGATCTGGCGTCATTATCTCTACGGTGCAACCTGTGAGATTTACATTGATCACAAGAGTCTCAAATATCTGTTTACACAAAAGGAATTGAATATGAGGCAACGACGATGGCTAGAATTTATGAATGACTATGATATAGAGATCCATTACTATCCCGACAAAGCTAACGTAGTAGCAAATGCATTAAGTCGAAAAATGACCAAAAGTTTGGCATGTACCCTCGTTCCCCGTAAGATCAATGGACTACTTGCCAACATAATCGTGGAACCCAAGTTGATTGAAGAAATTAGAATCCGCCAATGTGAAGATAAACTTTTGATGAAAAAGTACAAGGAACAAGGAAGCACGCTTGATCCTAACTTCACGATAAGTAATGGGATGCTAAAATTTCGGAATCGAATTTGCATACCCGACCTTCCAGAACTCAAGAAAAGGGTATTGGTAGAAGCTCATAGCTCAAGGTTTGCGATCCACCTTGGTAATACGAAGATGTATCACGATCAGAATCATGTACTCCCTCTCTAAGTTCGCCACTCTATACATTAAGGAAATCATTCGTTTGCACGGCACCCCAGTTTCAATCGTATCTGATAAAGACCCCCGCTTCGTGTCTCATTTCTGGAACAAATTACAAGAAGCTTTAGGAACCACTCTGAAGTTTAGCACGCCTTATCACCCGCAAACTGATGGGCAATCCAAAAGAACAATCCAGACTTTGGAAGATATGTTACGTGTATGTGTGTTAGACCTTAAAGATAATTGGGATGATCACCTACCTTTGGTGGAGTTCACCTATAATAATAGCACCATACGAGGCACTATATGGAAGAAAATGTCGATCACTTCTGTGTTGGACAGAAGTAGGAGACAAGAAACTATTAGGCCCCGAGATCGTGCAAATAACAAGTAATAAAATTCAACTCATCCAACAGCGAATTCGCACTACCCAAAGTCGCCAGAAAAGCTATGCGGATACGAGAAGATGGGGCTTAGAATTTCAAATAGGAGATCATGTGTTCCTAAAGATCTTACCCACAAGAAGGGTTATCCGATTTGGAAAACGAGGAAAGTTAAACCCACGTTACATCGGGCCATTTGAGATACTAGAAAGAATTGGTCCTGTGGTATATCGCCTTGCGCTTCCACCCGAACTGTCCAATGTCCATAATGTGTTTCACGTTTCGATGCTTCGACAGTATCTTCGAGATCCAGAGGATGTTGTTGATTATGAGAACTTGGAAGTGCAAGAAGACCTCTCTTATAAAAAGCAATCTGTACAGATTCTCGATTGTCGTGATCAGGTCCTTCGAAATAAGACTATACCTCTCGTAAAAGTCTTATGGAGAAACCATCGTGTTGAAGAAGCAACGTGGGAAACTGAAAGTCAAATACGAGCCAAATATCCACACCTTTTCGAAAACCAAGGTATGTAATATTTGGGGACAAACTTCTTTTAAGGAGAGGAGAAATGTGACATTCGAATTTGTAAATTTTATTCAATACTGCAATAAATAGAATTCTTTATTATTATAAAAAAATAATATAAAAAAATAAATAAAATAAAACAAAACAAATAAATAAAATAAAACAAAAAATAATAATAATAAAAATAAAAATAAATAACTAAATGAATAAATGCATAATTTAGGAAATTGGAAATTGTTAAGGAAATAAGTTGCTAGGCACCACACGTTAAATATTTCAATAAGTGGTTAGTGATGTTTTATAATTGGATAGTGAGGTTTTATAGTTGGATAGTGAGGTTTTTCGACATGAACCTAACGTATAATCATAAGTAATTTTAGAAATTATAACCTTTAGAATTGAATTAAAAAAAAAAAAAAACCAAGTAAATTTCGGTGGGGGCCAAGGGTCAACTTGGCCCTTGGTGATATCATGGAGATGAAAGCAAGGGTCAAGAAAATAGCAAAATAAGAAGCATCTGCATGTCCACTTGGTCCCCTCATAAACAGATGGCACGAGAGGGAGGTGGGATGTACATGTGATCTCGTAAGCTTGGGCCTCACTCTTGTTCAAGTATAAATAGAGGGCATTGGGGTAAAGTGTAACAACCCTCATACTGTTTACCGACTGATGACTGATTGATTACCGTTAATCGTCGATTACTGCTAAATGGAACTGATTATGACTGATAATTGAACTGATCAAAGTACTGAACTGACTGACTGAAATTGGAAACCAAATTGATTGAGTATATGTTAGTTAAATTGCATTCTATCTGTTTGACTGTATGATTATCTATTCATGCTTATATGTTTAAACTGCTAATTGAAGGCCATATCGGCGGCCGAATTAGAAACCGATTGATGTTCCATGATCCTCAGAATTAATGTGATTTTATGGTATATTTATCCGAAAATTGATTGGGTACGATTAAATTAGAATAAATTAAGCTAATTAAAGAGTTGGACTTAATTACCGTTTTTGCCCTTGAGTGGGCCACTATCTCACACATCTTTAAGCCTTGTATACACTCATACACTTGAGCCAAAGACAACATTTCCTCAGCCATTTCCCCTCTCATTGCCGACCATAGAGAGAGAAAAACTAGAGGAGTGGAGTTCATCTCAATTTTGCTTGTAAATTGCTTGGTAATTGAAGAAATTGTTGAAGTGATTGCATATTTGAGCTCCCTTCTTGAACTACAAGACTAAAGGTAGCTCCATTGTCTTCTTGTTCATGTTTTGAGTTGATTCTTGCATGATTTATGTCATATTGAAGGAGTGTAGAGCCAAACATGGTTTAGATGTTGATTTGTGGCTTAATTGTTGCATGCATGTACATATATTGAAGTTTTGAGGTTGTAAGTCCATGTTTCCTCACATGCATGTCCATCTTTTGGTCATACCCCATGAATTCATCATGTTCTTGAAGAAATGAGTCCATTTGAACAAGCTTTGAAGGTTGAATTTGGTTTGAATCCATGCATGTTTGCATGTTCTTCATATTCTTGAAAATGGGTTTGAATATGGCTTTAATTGACTCACCTTTGGGGCTTGAATTCATAAATTGAGCTTTGAAACTTGTTATACATTGAATTTAGTTATGTTTTCCATAATTTGGGCCCAAGAGGTCGAGTTTGGAGTGGTAGAATGCTTGGTTTGAGCTTGGGAGGCAAATCTGGAAATTCCAGATTTGGCTTCCTCGCTCGAGCGAAGGGTTCCCCGCTCGAGCGAGCACCTTTGTCCAGGGCTCCCCTCGAGCGACCATCGAGCGACCATCGCGCGTAAAATCTCAGCATCTAGTATTTTTACTGTTTTGCAGACCGCTCGAGCGAAGGATTCCTCGCTCGAGCAAAGCCTTTGATTTTGGACTTACGCTCGAGCGGAGAAAGTCTCGCTCGAGCGAGGTTCCTATTTTCAGCAACTTTGCAAAATGTTTTCTAAGTGTATTTTTGCATCCTCATCCCATTCTAGGCATTCTTAGGCCTAGTTTAAGACATTTAGATGAGGATATCGTTGTAGAACACACCAAGGCAAATTAGGGATTAAGTTATGATATTTCCCAACTGTGTAGCTTAGTGTGTGTTCAACCTGTGAACTGTGTAGGGTTGGCGACTGGGGAGACACGCTCTAGCATACCGTAGCCCAAACTCTGTGAGTAACAATTGTGTAAAGATATGTTCAACTGATATCTTTTGAATACTGAACTGAACTGTTTACTGAACTGGTATTACTGAATGAATGTATGTCCTTTATTTCTGAACTGTACTGTGGCATCCTTAGTACCTACTGTTTACTGTTACTGTTACTGTTACAGAGATCTCTGTCGGTTCCCTCGTGGAACCACTACTGTTTACTGACTGATGGCCATCATTACTGTTCGGTCTTTCAAGACCTACTGTTACTGTTATGCTAACGGATGTACCACATATGACTGTTTACTGTACTGAACAACTGAAATACTGATTGAATTGAACTGTTTTCATTACTGTAAGGACATTCATTATAAACCCCTTTACGCTTTATGTTATTCACTGGGCTTTAGCTCACTGTTTATATATATATGTAGGTGCTCAGCCACCAGATCGGAGCTAGGAGCGTGGGTTAGACTCCAGTTTTGTCAAGCCAGCCTTTGTGCCTCACTGCGAGGTTCCGAGTTGCCATGCTATGGCTTGGGGGTGTTTTGTTTGTTTTTCCCCCTTCTGTACTGTTTTACTGTTCTGTATAGACCGAGTGTTACTGTACTGTTATATAGGGTTGGGTCCCTAGTCTGAATGATTGTAAATATTGTGTATACCGTTCTGTACTGTTTATGTATAAATGTAAGAAAAGTCCTTTTGCATACAGACTGTCACAGCTCAATGGACACTATTTATTTACTGTATTGGCTTCCGCCAGGCCCTGTACTCTGTCTCACTGTATTACTGTTCTGCAGGCCTTCGGTAATCTCGGATTACTGGCCGGTTACGGTGCTAAACCCATAGGGCCGGGTTTGGGTCGTGACATAAAGTGAGCAACAAAACTTAAAAAAGTTCGGGAATACGTGGTGATATCATGGAGATGAAAGCAAGGGTCAAGAAAATAGCAAAATAAGAAGCATCTGCATGTCCACTTGGGCCCCCTCATAAACAGATGGCACGAGAGGGGGGGGGGATGTACATGTGATCTCGTAAGCTTGGGCCTCACTCTTGTTCAAGTATAAATAGAGGGCATTGGGGTAAAGTGAGCAACAAAACTTAGAAAAGTTTGGGAATGTGTGAAAAATAAAAGAAAATTTATAGCAAAAGTGAGTTATATTATATCTTGACCTACCATAATATGTTTTAAATATGTCTTGAGTTACCATAATATATTTTACGAATGTTTTGAGTTATCGTAATTTAATTTATACAATTTACGTTTTATGGTTATGTTAATGTTTCAATTACGTTGATTATTTTTCTGAACTCCAATTGCTTAAATTAAAACCCATGGATATGTTTATTTACATTTTAGAAATTATTTGACAATGATCTTGTAACCAATTGTTTTCTGTAAGTACCACCACGGGAGTCTCATGCCTTGCGGGACTTAAATAACCATTGGCTCCTGTTTGACCACTTTGTAGTCCCCTGTTTGTCATGGATACATTGACCCCTGTTCTGATTGTCACTCTAGTGACCCTTGTTCTATTCTGTTTTGTACCGTGGTTATAATTATTTATTTCAGTTTCTGCCATTTAATTTGTGTATTCAACTCAAATTATGTCAATGTTTTAGTTTAAATAACTATCCATGGCTATTTCGTGTCTCTATACTCACAGTATAATATTTCTCACTCTGTTATGTGCTTATAACTGTTACCCTTTCAGGTGACGAGATTTAGTGGGATCAAAATGGGAAACGAATCGCTGTGTTGTTTTTTTTATTTCTTTTTTTAAGATTTCTATCCTTTTTTTCGAACTCTTGTAATACAATAAAGCCCAAATGACTATGTTTGTTTGCTTTTTATAAACATTTGGTACCCAATTATTTTATTTTAATTTATTTAATTTATCCGCTTGCGCTACAACTACAAAATTATTCGAATTATTTTATTTTTATCTTGTTGTAACGCCAAACCTTTGGGTACCGAGTTTGGGTCATCACAAACCGGCATGCACAAATTTGAGTGATTTCGAGCAAACTCAAATTTGAGTTTCCAAACATTATTAAAAAAAAAAAAATTAGCTACAGGACTCAACACATGTCTGAGACCAAACAAAACGACTTACGAATTTAGTTAGCATTTGCACTAAGAGCATCTCCAACGGTTGAACAAAATTTTCACCAAATTTGAGTAAAAAAAAGTCAATTTTCTCATTCTGATACCAACAGCTCCAACCGTTCACTATAGCGTGCATCGAACAGAGAGGGTTGTCCGGGTGGTCGACTGGTAAGAGCAAATTTTCAGTTTTTACCTTCATTTCTATTGCTTGAAAAAATACTAAAGTGGTCGATCGGGTGGTCGACCCTATAGTGTAAAATTTTCACAAATTTCTGCTTCAACGGCTATGCACAGTGAGTTGGTGAAAGGAGCAAGTCATCCTCAGTTTAGTGAAAGGTTTGATATTTTCTCAATTTGATACTGTTTTGGTACAACCGTTGGAACACAAAAAGTAACTTTTTTTCATCAAATTTGAATTTGATGTTGGATTTGATGAACGGTTGGAGATGACCTAATTAAATGTCATGTAACTTCATTTTAATAAATTCATAAGTAAAATTTGTGTTCTTTCTTTTCTTTTCTTTTTTTTTTTCTTTTTTTTTTTCCTTCTTCTCAAAATTGGTGTTGTTTGATTTACGTTTTGAAAACTACTTTTTAATATTTTTAATGCTTTTTTTGAGTCATATTTTAGTCAATTTTTTTCTTTTTAAATACATCTAATCTAAATGTATTTAAAAACTAAAATATTTATGAAAAATTTTAAAAAAATTTATCAAAGATAAAAATTAGATATGTCTAAAAGGTTTTTTTTTTTTTTTTTGAACATTTATTTTTAAAAAATAATAAGGACAAATAAACACAAGAAAAAACAAAAACTCAAAAGCAATTTTTGAGTTGAAAATCAAACAAGGTGATGAGTTAAAATATATATATATATATATATATATAATGTATGAAACCAAATACAGTACTGTGCTCCCTAGTCCTTCAAGCAATCTTGAAAAATAAATCAAAAAAAAAAAATTCCGGAATTTATAATTAAAAGATTTATTCATAATGCAATTTCCCAATAACAATTTTAAATGTACACCATTAATTACAAAATTTGGATTTTTCTTGGTTTATAAAAAAAGAAAAGAAAAAGAAGAAGGTATATTACACTAGTCACTCTTAAAATTTAAAAAATATATATATAATAAGTCTTATAGGTTTGAAATAATTACATTGACCTTTTTTGAGATTTGAAAAAAATATAACAAATTTTACAATTTTGATATAATTATACTGACCACTTTTTAGGTTAAAGAAACAATTTTTAATGATGTCAAAAATTTATTTTAAATAACAATTCAGTTAATTTCATTATTACATAAGAGCATAGTTATAAGTTTTATTTTTTATATTAAATAAAAAATTCTGACAATAAATTATTTATATAAAAAATAATTTATATTTTAAATAAATTTTAAGAGATATATTTATAATTTATTTTAATAATAATAAGTAAACAAAATAAAAGAGCTAGCGTAGGGGGCATTCTTGTAAATTAGGCGAACGCGTCGACCCCTCATAGCCGGCGAAAAATCTGCGGGCTTCCCATCTCTTCCAACGCGGCCACTTGTGCCGCGTGCTCGTCAGAAGATATGACCCCTTTGACTTTGCGCTTTTAAAGTCCAATATCAATAATACATTGGAATAGGATAATGGACGTCAACCCAAGGTGAGTAGCAACTTGGTAAGGGTATGGGATTTAAGCCTCTAAGTTCTGGGTTCAACTTATTTTTGGGTTAATTTTTTAGGCGTAGCATAGTTGGATAGGAGGTTGATTTTAAAGATACCTTATCAGCTACTTGGTGTGGGTTTAATTCTCCCTCGCTGTGCGAGTCCTGACTTAAACGGATCGAGACAAGCTTCCATGTGATAGTCTCTTACTCGGAACGGACAATAGAACACCCTGGTGATCGGTGTGGGTTTAATTCTCCCCCGCTGTGCGAGTCCTGACTTAAACGGATCGGGACAAGCTTCCAAGTTATAGTCTCTTACTCGGAACGGACAATAGGACACCCTGGTGATCTCCTCAAGGGGCGCTGCCTTGGACCTGCGGGAGAGTGGGAGGATTTTCCTATAACAAAAAAAAAAAGGATAATAGACGTGATTGGTGTGACTTTTTTTTGAGTCAATTTATAAATTTTAATTTAAAAAAAATTATTTTAAATTATTTGATTAAATTTATTTTAAATAATTTTTAATTGTAATAATTTATTTTAATTTTAAAAAATTGATTCTGAAAAATTGTTCACTCCTACTTTTAATTATTAGTTTTTGATTATCACAACTGATTTACAATTATACCCTTAGAATTTTTTTGTGAAAATATAAAAAGGCTTAAATGGATTGCGGACTAGTTTTTTATTTTTATTTTAATGAAAAATGTGGATTAGTCATTAGTAATAAAAAATAAAAGTTAATTTAATTTATAATTATCATAGGTAAAAAGGACATTTACACATTAAAAATTATTTAATAGTTTATTTACCAAACACTACCATTGGCTTTTTTGACTTTCGAAAGTTAGTATTGTAATTTTAAATGTGCCAGTAAGGATCAATTAACCCTTACAGAAGATTAATTACCAACCAATTATCAGACGATTGTATTTTAGTTCTTTTAACCTCAATGAAGAGGATTTTTACTGGTGGCTTGTTTAGAAGAATCTAATAAATAACAATTAAGTGAAGAATAATTGTAAAATTTCATTAAGTAAAATGAAAAACTTGCAATGATCTGACCCAACCTCGTAGAGGTTTACACCAACAAGTTATTTGAAACTACTCCTATGAATGAAGTGCAATACAGGAATTTGAAATACAGAAATATAAAGAACTGTAAAAACTGGAAGGGAAAATAAAGTAGATAAAACTAGTTTTTTGATCTGTGTCTGAATCCTCTTTTCTCGGGCCTTCTCTGCTATTTATACTTCTCAATGATAACCGTCGAAGTGAGCTCCTAACCGTCAAAATATCCTTCCATGATCGCTGATCATGCTCTCTCACAGTTAGCTCCACTACGCCATGTTTGCAATTAGGCTTCCCTCATGATTTTGAATTTGAACCTTGTGAGTAACCGTTAAGCCACATCACCTTTTATCCCTCGATCATTCCTGTGCTACGCAAACCCATTATTACCAGTATGGGTTGACACGTGTCTGACTATGGTTGGCAATTTATATTACCTCCCCAAATTGCCCTTTTCATGCCCGTGTTGAATTGTGATTAGCTTATGCAAATTTTACAGCCAACATTACCCCCGCACTAATATACCCAATACTTGGTGATATTAGTGGATCAAAACACTTTACACACGTCCTACGACATGCATGGGTTTTGCATCTTCTTAGAACTGCAACTGACTGCATTAAATTCTTTTCTATACCTTGAAAATTTCCCACTATATGAGCATTCGAAAAGACTGATATAGCTCGCATAGCCAAATAAACCTTCTTTGACATAGATCAAGCATACGAGGAGTTGTTAGATAATAATATTCACCCTCGAAAGAATTTGCATGCATTTATTAGCCACACCTATCCACCTCAATTTATTCAAGTCATGGAAGCTTTTGCAAATCATCGACCTTTGGATCACAAACCTATTGTTCATAATTCTTTAGCCCAAGACTTTACAAAAATGGATATTGGAAGCTTTTCTTCTACCCCAAAACCTTCTGCGTGAGATGAGGCTGTGGCTTCATCTTCTTCTTCTAAAGCTTCTGGCTGGGGAAGCTTGCCAAAATCCTAGGAATCCAAGCTAAGAGAGAGAATTAACCATCAATTCGTCGAATTCGCTGATCCTCTGTCTTTCCCTTCTTTTGCTCGGAGCTCGGTGGTTTACCCCTATGCATCCATCAATAGCCAACGCAGTTTGGAAGACAACTTACTTATAGCATGGTACACATCTTCTATGCCTATGAAAATAGTGCAAGCCACTCGTCGTCCAGAGGAAACACAAGGGTATAGCGTGTCATTTATAGCCCAGAGGACAAAATTTTGCTCTTCTAACTGGCTTGAATGTGTAAATAACCCCCAGTTCCCTTCTTCCTTTGAGATGGATCCTCCTACGCCTTCTCTTCCTCAAAATCCTCACTAGATGGAAGAACTGAGAATTACTCTCTTTGAGAATCAGTTTCTTCCTTTCTACGAACCTCTAGCTCTCCCCATTATATTTGAGCGATATCAAGCTCAGCTTATGCTTGCAGCCTTTTCTCATTTGCCCTTCAATGTTCTTTGGGGTGATATTCCTCTTAAGAACTTTTGATGGGCTTATGACATTATGACTCGGGGTCATGTCCTCAACCCCATTGCTCAAGCAGAGCTTCAAATGTTTTTGGATAAACTCTCACTGTTTCTTCATTGGTACCAAACTTTTTTGGCTACCATTCAATCTATGGACAAAATCTCAGCCCGTCGAATTCACACACAGTATGAAGCAGAGAACCTTATCGACGAATATAATGACTTCAAGAATAAAGACTCTGCATACTGGGATGATTTAGATATGGATGAGATGGAACAAGAATTGAAGGAAATGGAGTTTGAAATAAAAGCTGAACAATTTTTTTTTATCAAATAAGAGCATATCAACTACAGCAACCTAGCTTGAAGAGGATAAAAGACGGAATAGAAAAGGAACAAAAATTCATTGACCACTATTGGAATAAATTCTGTGACCTTGTTATTTTTTCTATTCCTTATTTTTATGAAATTGAATTTGTAGCCAAAAAGGTTTTTTGATGTAATTACTTTCATTTTAATAAAGCTAAGTTTTCCTTTCTTTATTCGACATGGTCTGATTTTATTCTATTCACCCAAAACAAACAAAATCAGAGCTTCGAATTTACCAATTTTATCCTTCGAAACCTGATTTGAACATTTCCAATGGAATACTGGAAACCTAATTTGAATTTTCCCAACATATGGAGTATAATTGAAAATCTTTGACTTAGGTCTTCTCATTCCAATCATATGGTTAACACAATCAACAATTTCGAACTAACTATTTTTGTTTCAAAAAAACAGTCTACATTTTTCGAAGTATGGAAACTTTCCTTAGGGATTGCACTGTTTTATTCTAAAAGAGTGAGTCCCTTTGTGTCCTTCACTGCCTAAGCAAATATTGGTTTTTTGCCACTTCGAAGTCTAGAAAAAACAAATTCTAGCTGCAGAGTGTTTCAAATTTTACTTCGAAGGATTTTACTTTCAACAAGAAACCAAAAAGCAAGTCTTTAATCCCCTTGAAGTAAATAAACACTTGAGCATTCTTGTACTCTTAGGTATGAACTGTGCTTCGAAATCGACCTCCTGCTTTCGAAGCCCTAGCTGGACGTTTGTCACCTGACTTTGGAGACAAAGCTTGGCTTCGAAGCCAAATATTTGATTTCGAAGCCAATATAAGTGTTTGAGATACGTTTCCCTCCCAAATTATCAATATTGAGAGAAACGTTTTGCATCCGTACATTCAGTACTTCTTTATGAATTCTACCCATTTAAAATAATTGGGCATTTTTCGGACAGAGAGGTTTAAAAACCCTTTCCTTTTGTGCTTTTAATTTACTTGCTCGCCTAACACACAAACCCTTCATCTCTATTGACTTCTCCTCTCCTTTACCCTCTTTCTCAACTTCATCTTCTTAAAACTCCTATCAATGGCTTCTTCCTCCTCGAAGATACCAGCCGTGGAGCGTGTGAGTCCATCCGTAGCCTTAAAGAGGATTATTGCTGAAGAGTGTGAGAAATACGAAGCTGACGAGAGAAGTGCTATTGATGGGCGCATTTTCATTTCCCGTCGCCATGAACAACAGGAATATGTGCTTGGGCCTATTTTTAAAGAGGTCCCTACTTAACTTCCAGCTCTGTACCCATGTTTGGAGGATCATTGCCTCCTTTATGAAGGCGGTCTTGATTGGGGAAGCTGGAGAATAAACTGACCCCATCGCTGCTGGCCCACAGTAAGACCAGAATAGAAGGAATGGTATGATCAAGTCGTCCCTGCTAGGACATTGGATCTTTAGGAACTTTGCCTCTTTGACGCCCTTCAACTGTCTAGGTTCACCATGTCAGAGGACCCATTTTTAATACTTGCTGCTCTTTATTTTTGAAATTCTACTTTCAATTTCTTCCAATTTAGATGTGGGATGAAGGCTCTTACTGTCTTTAACATTTGCCATCTATTGGGATTATCCCCTATTGGTTCTCTCTTTGGTCCAGACTACCCCAACCTCAGTATTCCTTTTTCTCTTCCCCCTCTAAACTCATCCTATAGTGACTTTGTTAAAACTGAGAACAAAAGGGAAGGCCCTGTGACTGATAGGGTATTCTTTTCCTTTTTATTGTATTGGCTTTGTAAATTTCTTTTATGTATTTCTTCTCAGAGGATTATGCCTGAGTTTGCCTCTCTTGTCAAAGCCTTTGTTTTACATAAACAGGTGGCCTTAGCTCCTTATGTCTTGGGCCATATCTATAGAGCTTGTTCCCTCTTTTGTGAAAAACCTAATGGCGCAAAATCCGTTTTGTTCATTTGCTACTATAGTTCGGACTCAATGTCACGGTTCTGAATCTAATCTTGCAAAGTACAATGCAAGATTGATAAATCACCAAAGAGTCAAAATCCGGCAAATCGTTTTGGAAAATTGATTTTAATAAAGAAGTGCCAAACATGGACCGCTTTGCCAGATACAGAGTCGCCACCTAAATATTTTATTTTGGAGAATTTAGGAAACCCTGACTCGTGCCTAAGGCCACGTGTCCGTCATCACCAAAGTTGCCTCGGCTCGGGAACTTGGGTACGAGAGGGGAAGGTCATGCAATGAGCACCCCCGCTCGCCCGATCAAAGATCGGCTTGTACTAAGCATGATATTTTGTTTTTGAAAACACATGTGTTCTTATTCCGGTTTGTTACCTAGCTTACTACGTGATGCGCACAGCATACAAGTATAGACTAGATCGTCTAAGTCGGAACAAGACATCTCATGTTTGTTTGTTTGAAAATGATTTGAAGGTGCTACTCGCAAGTAGGCTAAGATGTGGATTTTGCCACCCTCAAGTGGGCTTATAAAACAAGATTTACCACTCTCAAGTAGGCTTAAAACTCGTATTTTGATAAATTGTTCAAATTTAAGCAATCCAACCTTCATCCACAGGCATTCATGCAATTATATCATTTAAGCAAATAGCCTCATGGTAAGCATACTATACATGGCAACCACTAACACACATGCAGTATGCTAAAGCGTAAAAGCTTACCTAGTACTCCGAGCCAAAACTAGAACTAGTTAGAAATCATGCATAATCCTAGTTTATGTTAAGATAGCTAATGCAACACATGCAAAATGCAACTAGAAATAGGCTCAGCTATTCTAAGGTGGCATGTGAGATGCAACTTGATAATCATGTATTCAAGTAGGAATTGAAATACAATGTAGTTAGTATGATACGCCGAGCCCGGTGCATGCAAGACAAATGAATGAATGCAAACATGCGAGCATAGGAATGCTAATTGAAACATGACCTAAAACTTACCATCAAAAGCTGATAAGTAAAAGGGAGAAAGACGTGGGGTTGGAAGACATTCACACACTCACGTACACTTATTACAAAATTCGCTCTCTCGACGGAGGGTCCGAATAAATAAGCTAAGCTAGCTACGCTACACTATGCAACTAACCTAATAATCTAATTAGACTAATTATTACAACATCAAAATGAATATTACAAAACTAGATTAAATGATTAAATTACACGAACTAATCATGAATACTGAAATGGCCTCGCAGGCGATGAAGAGATGCATGCTCGGTCGCGTCCTCCTGAAAATCTGTTACCATGCCTCATGTTGCCTCTGTTTGCACTGTTTTTGACTTCTGAAAACTGTGAAAATTTCTGTGATGCTTCTGAACCACCTCATGGGCACTCTGAGAGGCCATCGGCCAAATGGTATGGTCATCGGCCTAAATATAAGGGTTATCGACCACTTATGAGGCTATCGGCCAAACATTGTTAGCCAATCGGCACACCAGATAGCCGATCAGCCATCTCTTCCTACAGACTGCTCCTTTTGCTGCAGCAGAGTACAAACAGAGGCATGGCAATACATTTGCATGAAAATGTTGTGCAACTACAGCCCTTATCATGTTTGAAACTCAAAGGAGTGTAGCGCTTGAATCTCAAGCATCAATCATGCATTTCGATGCATGATGGCCAAAGAGGCTGAGTCGCACAATTCAATGTGAATGAAATGCACAAAAACACCTAAGGGACCTTAACCTCTATCATGCGTGATCAAGAGGGTCGGCGACCGAGAATTGAGGCACGTTTCATCACTTCAAGTATGAAACGTCCCTCGTTCCTCGTGTTTGGCTTAACGCCCAAACCAAACACAATACAATGCATGCAACATGGAGAAGCTATGCAATGCAACAAAAGCATGCCAAATGCAATGTAACCATGACATGCAAACATGCAATGTACCAAGCATGCAATAACAATAAAATGAAACAAGCATGCAACAACATGCAAAGATGGACAAGCATGCAACAACATGCAAAGATAGGCATGCAACAACATGCAAAACACATACACAATGGGCTTAAACTGAAGATGGACAGACCTCAGCCATGCCAAAAATAGTGGCCAAAATGATGAATTGATGACATGAAATGCAAGACAAGCATGCATGCCAATTAGCCCAAGAATTAAGGCATAAAGAGGACAATTCTCAAGAGCACTTAAAGAGTGAAAAGCGCGCAAGTGTGACAACACTACATGCTCTGAAATGATGTCAAGAATGATGCCAAATCACACATTTAACAAAAGCATAGCATGTATGAGGCTTAAAGCTTAATGTTAGCAAAGGAATTTGCACTAAAGCTATGCAAAACATGAAGCAAATGGCCTAAGCAAACCAAAACTGTCCTAAAGCATACCAAAGTGAGTCTAAATCATGCATGGACCAAAGCCAAAACAAGTCAACATGAGAGGCATAAGGCATGATGCAAGTAAGGCCAACAAAGGGGATTGCACTACACCTATCAAAACCAAATATGGCATGACTTAACCAATAAAAATCAGAGTTATGGCATGTCAAAATAAGTCCCAAAACCCACTGAGATGGCATCCCAAAAGCTTAAGCAAAGAGGCATGCACAATGATCCATTCTTGAGGCATAAAGAGCCAAACCTCCTAGGCATTAAAAGAGCGACAAAGGCAAGTGTATGACCATGGAACATGCACTAAAATATCATTTCAAATGATGCCAAATCATGAGAATAGTCTAAGCAATGCATGCTAGTGACTTGGAATCTCAAAGCTAACAAGTTAGAATGCACTATGGCTATACAAAGCATGGCATACATGATCAAGACAACAAAAATCAGAGCTTAAGCATGGTAAAACAAGGCTAAAATCTTCTTTGAGTTGAGCCAAAACATGCAAGAATGATGGTCCAAACACATGATGCATGTTATGCTAGCATGTAAGATTGCTCTACAAGTATGTGAAGCATGCAAGATACTATCAAAGCAACTTAAAACAGAGTTGAAGCATGCTAAAATAACACCAAAAAGTTGCTAAAATGGAACCAAAACATGCTAGGCAAACATGCTACTATTATGAGCCATTTATACTAGCATACAAGACACAAGGAGAGGGGGGTGTCCCTCTCCTATTTAAGACTCTAAAACCACCTTTCCACCACTAAAAATCCTCTGGATTTCAGTGGTGAGAAGGTCAAAATAAGGTGGTTCCAAAAGCTTAAAAGGAAGGCACAAAATAAGACCAAACAAGTCCTAAGAGGGGCTAGACAACCCCCAACACAAAAGTGACCTTAAACAAACATCACAAGCATGAAAAATCAGAACTTTTTATAGTAGAAAGTTAAGCTTAAATCAGCATGCAAATAGGTCTAAAAGCTTAAGCCAAAACAAGAGATTAAAAGGTTAGTTTCTCACCCTTGAAGAACACCTTCAAGAACGCAACTCCAGCACCTTTTTTGAACTTAAACCAAACCAAAAACACTAAAACCAACTCCTCAATACCTCAGCAACAAAAGGATAGTGTTCTAGTAGGTGTTTGTGTGCAATAGTATGAAGAAATCACACTTTTGAGCACAAACAAAGGTAAATAAAGAGAGAGAGGTAGAATATAGAGAGAGAGATATATATATAACTTCTATATCCAATTTTCAGAACCTCTGGAAAGGGAAAGGGGCCTCCCTTCTTATAAAATTTCAATTCTCAAGCTTGTTGAACAAGCTTGAGTCTTTAATGCAATCCCTTCATACACGTGTATGGAGGATGAGAATTGTGCCCACCAGCTGTCACAGCTGGCACAAAATATCTACAAAAAGCAGATGGAAAGGTCTTGGCCAGAAAATATGGCCGATCGACCAAAAAGAGTGCCGATCGACTAAAAATAGTGCCAATCGACCAACACTTATGGCCGATGGCAAAAAAACAAGGCCGATGCCACAATGCCTTAGCTGATGGGTTGTAGGGATGGCCAACAAGCCACCATCTCCCCTCAGAAGCAAAACCACAAGTCCTTGGCCCACAACCAAGCACAAAACAAACAAGTTGAGAGATCCTAAGGCAAGGCGCGCAACCAAGACCTTCGGGAACTCAAAACGAACACGAGCATGGACGATCATCGAGTGTTCAAATGATGACATCCAAGTCTTGAGGACGGTAAAAAATGGGGTGTCTACACCTATGGATGCCAATCAAGGAGGCCCATTTTGGATACTCCAACTCTGGCTTTTTGCATACTTCACTGATTTGCACTCTAAGTGTCTAAAGTTTTTAGTACCAAACCCTACCACTTATGGCGTGAGGTTAGCCAATGTTTCTCTTTATCCTTCCAAGTTTGCTTTCTAATTTTCTTTCTTTCACCAACTCCCAGCTTCCCATTCTTCTCACACCTTTTTTTGCCCCTTCGAAGCCAATATTGGCCCAACCTAGTTGAGGACCTTTTTGAATGATAAGTCCTGCTCTAGGCCTCAGCACAAAAGTATGTGGGTTTCTATTTTGATCCTGAGGGATCTATTCATTGGCACTATGAACTCCAGAGCATATAAGTGTATCTCTAAGCCCTATTGCCCTGCCCAATTTACTAGGCAATTTGGACTCTCTCAAGGGATCCTTATCCCTCTCTACAGTCAGTCCAATTCAAACCTTGCGAACAAAGAACTGAAAGTTCCAAGATCCAGATTGGAAGAGGTAACCTCCAAGTTTATCCAAGGCTTGATTGATTTTGAATACCTACCCTTCATTCCTCAATGTAACACACTGAAAAGGTACCAGAATTGGTGGATCGCCAATATAGAGGTGTACTTGGCCATTTCTTCTCAAGATCTATTAATGGTACTAGATGTACCTCAAGCCAAGTCCAAAGGGACTGGAGTTGTTACTTCCTCCACTGCTCATGCTACCCCAGTTCTTACCCCTGCTACTGCAAAGTCTGCTCCTGCTATCTCACCTCTTCCTAGAGTTACTCAAGCTGCTTCGAAGAAAAGTATGCACTGTTGCTTCTTTTCTTTTCTCCTTCTTTATGATGCTTTTGCTTTTTGCTTATAGTTCCTTTTTTGGTGTAAGTGGTGTAGATGCCTTATAAGGAGACTTTCCTCAAAGAGCTCAAGCTTTAAATCTCCTCAAAAGCAGCAACAACAATAACAACAAAGGAAAAGAAAACTCATGCTTGATCCTGAAGAGGAAGTACCTGAGGCTCACATGGAAGAAGAGGAAGCAGAAAAAGAGCAAGAGACACCATTAAAAAGACAGAAGAAAATGACGGTCTCTCTCTGATTTCACTATGAATGGCAACGGGCCGGGGCGGGGCTGGGGACCACACTCCCCGTCCCCGATCCCCGATGATAGAAATTTCCTCGTCCCCAGCCCTGATCCTCGACGGGGAGCCTATCACCGCCCCCGTCCCCGCCCCCTAACGGGGATCGGGGTTTCCCCGACCCTGAAAATTCCTCGGCCAAAATAAACAGATTTGAGCTCAAAATGTAAAAAACAAACAGATCTGAGAGAGAGCCAACCATTCAGAGAGAAGCATATATGAACAGATCTGAGCTCAAAATGAACAAGAAGCATATATGTTCATCATCATCATCATTAACAACAACACAGCCATTCAAAGAGAGAGAGACGAATAGATCTAAGCTCAAAATGTAAAAAACAAAAAATAAAAAATCGACACATTCAGAGAGAGAGAGAGAGGACGGTAGTCGGCGGTGCTTGAGAGGAGAGACAACGGCGACGGAACGGAGAGAGCGGCGATCGAAGGACGGCAACGATTGGTGGTGAGATAGCGGCCATGGAGAGGGACAACGGTGATGGGGAGAAGGGACAGCGGTGATGGAGGACGACGGCAATTGGCGTTAACGGGAGGAGGGAGATTGACGCCGTGAGCAGAGAAGCTTTGCAGAGAGAGAGAGGGGGACAGAGGTTAAGACAAGAGAAATGAATGTGAGTGATGAGAGAGAGAGAGGCGCCTCAAACATGTATATATATATGGGGATATTCGGGGAATATCCGGGGAATTATTCTAGGATATTTCGGGGCGGGACCTGGGCCGGGGCTGGGGCTGGGGCTGGGGCCGGGGGAACCTATCCCCGTCCCCGGCCCGAAAACCGTCGGGGATTTAATTTTTAATAGCATCCCTGGCCCTATAGGGATAATTTTCAGGGAAAACCCGTTGAAGTCGTGGTCGGGGGGCCGAAGTCAAATTGCCATCTCTAGATTTCACTGGGGATCTCATTCATGAAGCATCTGTTAAAGCAGTGGAAGCAGAACACTCCAAAGAAATCATTGTATTCCAGAGCGCTGAGAAGAGGTGATAACAACAAATGTTTAGGGATGAAGTTGCTACTGCTAATGCATTCCAAAGAGAAACTGCTGAATATTATACCCTTCGCAGTTCTCCAACCATTGCTACCACTTCTGAAACTAGTAATTTCCTTTTGTGTCTCTAATTTCCTTTCTCAAGTTTTGATACTAGAACTTAACATTGCTTCGTATTTCTTCTTTTGCAGTAATAACTACTCTACCTTCTCCTTCGATAAGGGCTTCTTCAGTTTCATCTGAAGTTGAAAGACTATTAAAAGCATCCTCAAAAAAGAAAAAGAAGACTGGCACCGAAGTTCCTCGAAGTGTAGAGCCCATTCAGGCAATACTCTCACTCCCTAGTTCTACACTTTTCACACCTTTTTTGAGGCAAAGCATTCCTATATCCTATACCTTCCTTTTCTAACCTTTAACTCAACCCAATTTATTCTCCCTACAACACCTGCTGCTCCTTCTCCTACTGAGGAGATCCCAGTTATTACTTCATCTCCAATGATAGCTGATTCTCACAGAGAAGATTCTGGTAGCTCACCAATTCTTTGTCCATTATCCCTATCCAGCTCTAGTTCCTCTTCTCTTGACCTACTGGTGGCCAGGACTATGGAAACTGCTAGTGTAGACACCCCATTTTTGACCGTCCTCAAGACTTGGACGTCACCGTTTGAACACTCGGTGATCATCCATGATTGTGTTCGTTTGGAGTTCCCGGAGGTCTCGGCTCGCGCGCCTTGCCTCAGGATCCCCGAACTCGACTGTTTAGTGTCTGGTTTTGCACCAAACACTTTTGTTTTGCCTTAGAGGGGCAGGGAATGCCTTGTGAGACATCCCCATACATCACCGGCAGTGGCTGGAGGCCACCGGCTGGTCTTTTTCTTCCATCGGCAATTTTGTTTGCCGGTCGGCACACTTTATTGCCGGTCGACATAATATGTTGCCGGTCGGCACTGTTTTTTGCTGGAATAGCCTTTTTGGGCAGCCGACCACTGTTCCTCCACTTTATGGAGATATTTTGTGCCAGCTGTGATAGCTGGCACCAACTCCTTTCCCCTCCATACACGTGTATGGAGGGATTTCCCTCTAGCCAAGCTTGTTGAATAAGCTTTGCAAGAGGGATCCTTATAAGAGGGAGGCTTTCCTCTTGGTTCTAGGTTAGAAAAACAGAAGCAAAATCAGCCTTTAGAGATATAGATACATATTATCTCTATACCTCTCTCCCTCTCCCTTCTTGTGTGTGTTTCTTGGCCCAAAAGGTGTGTTTTACCTTACTTTTGCACCATTACACACACCATTACACCTTAGTCCGAGATTGAGGGGCTTGGGGGAGTTGTTTCTTGAGTTTTGGACTGGTTTTGATCCAAAGAAGGAGGTTAGGCCATTTGTTCTTCAAGGGTTCTTCAAGGGTGAGCATCTTCCCTTTTATTCCCCAAACTTGCATTGATTTTCTACCTATTTTGTTTATTGTTTTGGCTCTTGTGTATAACATAAAAAAGGCTCATATTTTCCTGCTCTAACACTTTCATTAAGGTCACTTTGTGGTTAGATTGCAAACTCACCCTCATAGGCCTTGTTTGGCCTATTTTGGTGCCTTTTTGATAAGGTTTCGTTCACTTCAGCATTTTGATCTTTTGATCACCAAAAATCAGTGTATTTTAGTGTCAAAAAAGTTGGTTTGAAGTCTTGCATAGGGGAGGGACACCCCTCTCCCTTTATGGTTTTGTTTCCTTGCTTTTTGGGCTCAAAAGGATAGCATGTGTGCTTGTTGTTTCTTGGCTTCATTTCAGTACTTTTTTAGGCATCTTAGGTCTTACATAACCTCTGTTTTTGGCCGGATTTGGCCCTCTTGTATGCTTGTGATATTTGCTTTGTATTGCTCCATCTTGCTTAAAAATACATCCCATGATTAGGCCATGATTTTTGTGTGTGTTGGCTTGGTTCCATGGAGCATTTAGCATTGTTTTTCCATGCTTAACATCTGTTGGTTATCAACTTGGTCATGTTTAGCATGTTTGTTAGAGTTGCTTTGTATTTTGGCTTGGAAGCTTTGAGCATTTTGACTTCTAGCATGCATGGTTGTGTTTACCCTCTTGATTTGGCATCATCTAGGGTCATATTTTAGTCCAAGAATCATGCTTACATGTGTGCATGCATGGTCTTTTTCATGTCTTGAGGGTGTGTCCTCTTATGCCTAAGAATGAGCCTTAGTGTATTTGCTTCATGGGGGATATCTTAGTTGCCATATTAGGAGCTTTTGGGGTCCTATTTTGCATGCATAGATTCTGTTTTTACTTGTCTTGATCATGCCATGAGTGGTCATGTCATTGAAGGTAAGTTGTCTCCTTGTGTGCCTTAGCTTTGGGACCATGAATTTGCTTGTTAACATGAGTTGATTGTCTATCATTTTGAGCACTCTTGGCCACCGTTTTGAGGAGGGTAAGGGTCTGCCCTTTTGCCATTTTTAAGCCCTCTTGCATGCTTGCTCCATGTTTGTTGCATAGTTGTTCCATTAAGCTTTGTAGCACATCAATCCCATAGTCAATTTGGTCCATGTTTGCACCATTTTTGTACCTTGTATGCTTAGCATTGTACATTTGTCATGTTGGTTGCATAATGTTTGTTGTGCTTTATATCTTGGTGGCATGATGTATTTGAGCCTTGTTGAGCATTACATGCATTGCATTTACTTGGTTTGGGGTGTCAAACTAAGTTCGGGAATCAAGGACCATTCATACTTCAAGTGATGCAACGCGCCTTGATTCCCGGTCATCGGGACCTTTGACTCTAACTTGATAAGGCCTCGGTTTTTCATGTTGTTTGTTGCATGCATTTTCATATAAAATGGCAAATTCGATCCTTTGACTCATCATGTACCATTGATGATTCAAGGATCGAAAGTCATGCTTCTTTGAGTCTAAAATATGATAAGAAGTAGGACCATGCTTACATGTGTCCAAAAACTCCATACTATGCACTGCCTGTCCTCTGTTTGCTGTCAAACTGTCTATTGCAGGAAGTTTCTGCCGACCGGCAGAATTTAGTGCCGACCGGCACTATCTGGAGTGCCGATGAATCTGATAAAGTGCCGACGGGAATTTCGGAGTGCCGGTGGCAATTCTGTCTGGCCGGTGGTGCTCTGCAGGATGCAGAGAGCTTGTTCCAGCACTTTGGAAATTTTCAGAAAGACAAGGCAGTACAAACAGAGGCGACAAGAGCATAGTACGGGTTTTCCGGGCAGGACGGATTCGAGCATGCATCATCTGCGCGCCCCGAGGCAGAGGCTGTGGCCACCCTCTTCATTCTTTTGCTTCCTCTTTTTTTTTTAATTAATTAGGAAATTTTGTAATAATTTTATTCGTTCATTATTTTGGGACTGTAATATTAATTCGAACCCTCTGAGTGAGGGTAAACATGTAATAAGTGTGGGTGAGTGTGTGTATGTCTTCCAATCCCCATTTCTTTCTTCCCTTTTATTTACCAGCTTATGATGGTAGATTAGGGCATTTTTGAAATTAGCATACCTTATGATATGCATGCGTGCATTCATGCATCTGTTAACATGCACCGGGCTCAGTACATCATGCTAACCGCATTCGTATTTTCAAATTCCAAAATTGAATACATGAATTAGTTGGTTGCATATCGTATGCCATATCTAGGTTAACCGAGCCTAACTGGAATTGCACCTTGTATGTGTTGCATTAGGCAAAATAACATGAACTAGGACACGCACATTTGCTAACTAGTTTATTGTTTTGGCACGGAGTACAATGTAAGTGGTTATGCTTTAGCATCCAACATGCGTGTGAATGTTGCCATAAGAGTATGCTTGCCATGCGGCTAAGTGTTTACATGAGATAAATTGCCTGAATGCCTGTGGGTGGAGGTCAAACTGCTTAAATTGGAATAATGCGTTAAAACTATATTTGTTAAGCCCACTAGATAGTGGCAAAACCGTCTTTTCTAAAAAGCCCACTTGAAGGTGGCAAAATCTGCATTTTAGCCTACTTGCGAGTAGCAAACCATTTTCAAAACAAACATGAAATGTTTTGTTCCAATTTGGGTGATTTGGTCTATACTTGTTTGTTGTGCGCGTAACATAGTAATTCTAGGCTAATAATTGGTTTAAGAACACGTAAAGTTTTCAAAAACGGATATCACGGTTAGTAGAGGCCGGTCTTCGGACCGGGCGAAAGGGGGTGCTCATAGCTGACCTTCCCTGATCGTACCCAAGCTCCCGAGCCGAGACAACTCCGGTGATGACGGACATGTGGCCTTCGGCACCGAGTCAGGGTTTCCTAAATTTCCCCATTTTAAAAATATTTAGGTGGCGACTCTGTATCTGGCAAAGCAGTCCATGTTTGGCACTACTTTTTTCAAAAATCTGTTTCTCAAAACGATTTGCCAGATTTGGACTCTTTGGTTCAGATTAAGAACCGTGACACAAAATCGAGAGTCCGAACTGTAGTAGCATCAAGGTCCCACGCGGGCGCGTCTACAGTTTCTGGCGACTCTGTTGGGGAGTTTTAGAGAGTTTGACTCAAATTCATGATATCCTGTTTTGATTTCATTTATGTGTTTCTTTGCATTGCATGTGCATTGGTGCGCCTAGGAACACAGTGTTTGCCATCTGCCATTCCTGAACGGTTTGCCGGAGGCTTGTCTTGTCAAGGCATGTCCATAAGGCTGACCGGCTATGGGCTCTGACAGTATGGGAACACAAACCCCGGTTTTACCGGGGCACCCTTTCTGACCATTCGACCTAGTGCATATTCGGAACCATAGTGACCATCCCAAGCTAGGACAGGTTGCTTACCCGATGCTAAGTTGTTTGAAACCGCTGCGTGCGTAGTGAAACCTAGCTCCTGACAAAATAGGACAGGGAAACCCTACCCCAACATAGGGGTGTTTTGGCTCTCTTTACTTGTTATGTGCTGTTAGAATGTATTTCTGCAGGGAAATGAACACACCAGTTTGTAAGTATGGGCATCTGGCCTGAGGGCATCAGTATCAGTTTTAAGAAGAATCGGTTATCTGCGGGAATCAGGGCTCAGTATTGGGAATAGAAATTTTGAGAACAGTGGTCGGTATCGGGGAACCGTGTGCTCGACTTATCGACTATGTGTTTTGAAAATCCAACTGTATATTATTTGTTTATTTTATGCTGTTGTGCTGTCCGGTTGTTGGTTTATTTATTGCTTTATTTATCTTTTTACTAGGTAGTTTAGCATCATTGCGTCTAACCCAGTAGACATTCCCCAAGCACTCTGGATCAGAGGTCGCCGGCTCCATCGATCTGAGGATCTGATAGACGGACAACCAGTGTACCATTCTCTACCCCCGGTTACTAAACGGAAAGCAACTAGGCAGAGGATATCGGTTCAGCAATCGGTACAAAGGGCTTCGTCTACCCCACCTGTGTACAGTAGGGATCAGGATCCCGTTTCACCCACAGAGAGGGAACGCATACCAGCAATTCAACCAGAGCAGAACAATATGGCTAGCTTAGAGGAGATGGTGCGCCAACTTTAGGAAAGCATGAAAATGATGCAGCAAGATGCTGCCCGACAGGCAGAATTTGCCAGGCAACAGGCTACAGTGATGAGTGAGCAAGCGGATTTAATTGGGAGGTTGCAACAGCAAACCGGGGCATCACCTTCGCAGCAAATCCCTCCTCCATTAAGGGTTCCAATACCCGAAGAAACACCAAACGCCCGGAATGTCCAAGAAGATACAGACATCCCAACGGGGCCGGCTCCACCCCCGATTCCGCCTCAACAATCCAAGGCAACCACTCCCATTAACGTATCGGATTCTCCCTTTGAGTCTGAGATAGACCCCATGACATTAAAAATGCACATGCTTGAAAAGCTGTTCAAGAAATCTCAAGGTGCGAAGTCCATTCCGGACATTGGAGATGGGTACATCGACACAGCCGTGACGCTGCCAGATCGATTTAAGATGCCCCAAATTGATCGTTTTGACGGGTCTGAGGATCCCATGGTACACCTGCGACTGTTTTCAGACGTCCTAAGGCCAATGGGCCTCACTAGATTGCAGAAACTATCTTTATTCGGCCGGACCTTGTCAGGTGTGGCGTCCGCATGGTATGCCAAGTTGGGGGACGACGTCAAGAGAAACTGGGACGAGATGGCTGAGGCCTTTATCCTGCAGTACTCGTATAACACACAAATCGAGATCACGACCCGGGATCTCGAGACAACGAGGCAAGAACCCAAGGAAAGCTTCTCAGAGTTTGTAACTAGATGGCGGGCTAAAGCTTCAATGATGACCTTGAGACCCACAGACAAAGACCAGATTCGGATGATTGTGCGCAATCTTCAGCCGAAGCTAATGCAAAAGATGATTGTAGTCCCCTTTCCCACCTTTGCTGATTTACATGAAATGGGGGTGCAGATCGAGGACGCCTTGAGACAAGGTTGGATTGATAATGATCGGGACCAACCCCGCAGAAATTTCAATCGTAGTACTAATACAGGCCCGAGTGGCGCTGCGACTGCCAGGACCTCCGAAGTAAGTATGGTCACCACTAACCCTTCCCCGAGAAATACAGCAGCCACACCATTCTCCGGCGCGTCCGGAAGCAATTCGCAAACAGCCAAATACCCTCCCAGAAACACCAGAACCTTTGCTCCACTTTATATGCCCCTGTCCAAAGCTCTGGGGGTTTTGATCAGGAAAGGGCATCTGAAGCCCCTAGAGCCGCGGCCCTTACCAGAAAGACTACCCGCCACCCACAACCCAGCCAAATATTGTGCGTTCCACCAGCAGCATGGTCATGACACTGACCTATGCTTTCGTTTACGTCATGAGATTCAAGATCTCATTGATAATGGGGTGATTCTTCCCCCTGAGAAACCTAATGTTACCACAAATCCTCTCCCCGCACATAACCAAGTTCCACCACCTAAAAGAGTCAACTTCATCCACACTGGGGTCGCATCCTACGATCCCAGTATCTACATCACACCCTCCTACCTACCTAAACCTAAAGTTTTCCTCCCCGATTGCACCGATTTGTGCATGACGGACATCTCCATAACCCAACCCAAGCCAGTGGTGGTGACCATCGAGAACAAGAAAGGGGTTGTCAAACCAGGGTCCGTGGAGCCTGAGAATGATGTTGGGAATGCTTACAATCCGAATGACTACATTTCACCCGTGGGCCAGAATAGACCAAATGTCGAATTTCCAGTCGGGGGAGAGCTGTGTGTAATCCGATGGGACAATTCAGGACAGGAAATGGATGATTTGACAGCCGTGGAAAAGGACGTTGTCAAGTCCCAATTTCATGGTGACCAAGACTCAGCCATCAACTGGTATGATAATGAAGAATCAGCAGAGGCCACGGGGTGGTTAGATGATCAGCCGGATGTAATAGGGGAGTTCCAGTCAGAACAAGGCCCGGCAGGGGCAGGAATGTCAACAACGCCCGGGAGTGTCGAAAAGCAGAATACATCGCCGGAGAGCGCCGGCGTCGAGAGTTTCGCTCGGGAATGGAGCATTTTAAGTACAGGGATCAGTGAGCAATCTACTGCATTGACAAAGTCAGAACAAGAAAGATTCGAGGATTCTGAGAGGATTAGAAAAGCAAAAGGCCACGTAGGGGTCGAAACCGCCGCAAGTACGGAAATGGAGGATGCTGTGAACATAGGGGTAAGAGGTACTGTGAGTATCGAGACAGTTGTGCCAGAACCAGACAGATGCTTGTCAGTCGCGGATGGTATGTGGTGGGAAGACGACGATCTATGTCTTGCCCACACGGACGAGGATTGGAAAGGTAACCAACCAGATGATACCTGGTATATCGGCGAAGTCGATCACATGACTAGGAGTGGACGGTATTTCAAGCCTCCACACCTAGATCAACCAGAGGCGTCTGGGAAAGATAATGAAGCAGAGAAACAAAAGGAGAAGCAACTCGAAGATGAGGCCGTATTGAGACAATTAAAAAAGATACAAGCAGACATCTCCATCTGGGGACTGCTTATGGCTTCTCGAGTACATAGACAAGCTGTCCTTACAGCCATGGACAAGGCCAAGCTGTCCATAGACACCACGCCCGAGCAGCTGGTGGGATTAGTCTTTTCAGGAGGGAATTCCCCAGCATTGAATTTTTCTGACAAAGAGCTGCCACCCGAGGGTGCAAACCATAACAAGCCGCTCTACATCTCTGTCGAGTGCAGAGATAAATGGATACCTGTGGTACTTGTCGACACGGGATCCGCTATCAATGTCTGCCCGGCAAGGACAGCTTATGCGATTGGTTTGAAAGTCGCGGATTTTATACCAACGGCCCAGGTAATTCGGGCATATGATAACACAAGCCGGGAGGTAATGGGGACAGTTAAGATTCAAACAAAGGTTGGGCCCGGACAGCATGAGATAGATTTCCATGTCTTGGAGGTTCCTGCAACGTTCAACTTGCTTTTGGGACGGCCGTGGCTGCATCAGGTAAAGGCGGTCTCCTCTACCTTACATCAAGTGGTGAAATACCCCTATGGGAAGGGAGTAGCCATTGTTTTTGGAAATTCATCAATTCATCCACCACCAGAGGTGTCTACGCCTGTTCTAGAAATTGAGCATGGCATAGAAGATGTGTTCATATCAGGTTTTACCTTGGCCGAGGCTCGGGTTGTACAGAACATCATGGCAGCTAACGAAGGGGTGTATGTCAGCGCCCAAGCAGTTTATCTCATGAACAAACTCCAGCACATCCCCGGGACCATGAATTTGCTTGTTAACATGAGTTGATTGTCTATCATTTCGAGCACTCTTGGCCACCGTTTTGAGGAGGGTAAGGGTCTGCCCTTTTGCCATTTTTAAGCCCTCTTGCATGCTTGCTCCATGTTTGTTGCATAGTTGTTCCATTAAGCTTTGTAGCACATCAATCCCATAGTCAATTTGGTCCATGTTTGCACCATTTTTGTACCTTGTATGCTTAGCATTGTACATTTGTCATGTTGGTTGCATAATGTTTGTTGTGCTTTATATCTTGGTGGCATGATGTATTTGAGCCTTGTTGAGCATTACATGCATTGCATTTACTTGGTTTGGGGTGTCAAACTAAGTTCGGGAATCAAGGACCATTCATACTTCAAGTGATGCAACGCGCCTTGATTCCCGGTCATCGGGACCTTTGACTCTAACTTGATAAGGCCTCGGTTTTTCATGTTGTTTGTTGCATGCATTTTCATATAAAATGGCAAATTCGATCCTTTGACTCATCATGTACCATTGATGATTCAAGGATCGAAAGTCATGCTTCTTTGAGTCTAAAATATGATAAGAAGTAGGACCATGCTTACATGTGTCCAAAAACTCCATACTATGCACTGCCTGTCCTCTGTTTGCTGTCAAACTGTCTATTGCAGGAAGTTTCTGCCGACCGGCAGAATTTAGTGCCGACCGGCACTATCTGGAGTGCCGATGAATCTGATAAAGTGCCGACGGGAATTTCGGAGTGCCGGTGGCAATTCTGTCTGGCCGGTGGTGCTCTGCAGGATGCAGAGAGCTTGTTCCAGCACTTTGGAAATTTTCAGAAAGACAAGGCAGTACAAACAGAGGCGACAAGAGCATAGTACGGGTTTTCCGGGCAGGACGGATTCGAGCATGCATCATCTGCGCGCCCCGAGGCAGAGGCTGTGGCCACCCTCTTCATTCTTTTGCTTCCTCTTTTTTTTTTAATTAATTAGGAAATTTTGTAATAATTTTATTCGTTCATTATTTTGGGACTGTAATATTAATTCGAACCCTCTGAGTGAGGGTAAACATGTAATAAGTGTGGGTGAGTGTGTGTATGTCTTCCAATCCCCATTTCTTTCTTCCCTTTTATTTACCAGCTTATGATGGTAGATTAGGGCATTTTTGAAATTAGCATACCTTATGATATGCATGCGTGCATTCATGCATCTGTTAACATGCACCGGGCTCAGTACATCATGCTAACCGCATTCGTATTTTCAAATTCCAAAATTGAATACATGAATTAGTTGGTTGCATATCGTATGCCATATCTAGGTTAACCGAGCCTAACTGGAATTGCACCTTGTATGTGTTGCATTAGGCAAAATAACATGAACTAGGACACGCACATTTGCTAACTAGTTTATTGTTTTGGCACGGAGTACAATGTAAGTGGTTATGCTTTAGCATCCAACATGCGTGTGAATGTTGCCATAAGAGTATGCTTGCCATGCGGCTAAGTGTTTACATGAGATAAATTGCCTGAATGCCTGTGGGTGGAGGTCAAACTGCTTAAATTGGAATAATGCGTTAAAACTATATTTGTTAAGCCCACTAGATAGTGGCAAAACCGTCTTTTCTAAAAAGCCCACTTGAAGGTGGCAAAATCTGCATTTTAGCCTACTTGCGAGTAGCAAACCATTTTCAAAACAAACATGAAATGTTTTGTTCCAATTTGGGTGATTTGGTCTATACTTGTTTGCTGTGCGCGTAACATAGTAATTCTAGGCTAATAATTGGTTTAAGAACACGTAAAGTTTTCAAAAACGGATATCACGGTTAGTAGAGGCCGGTCTTCGGACCGGGCGAAAGGGGGTGCTCATAGCTGACCTTCCCCGATCGTACCCAAGCTCCCGAGGCGAGACAACTCCGGTGATGACGGACATGTGGCCTTCGGCACCGAGTCAGGGTTTCCTAAATTTCCCCATTTTAAAAATATTTAGGTGGCGACTCTGTATCTGTCAAAGCAGTCCATGTTTGGCACTACTTTTTTCAAAAATCTGTTTCTCAAAACGATTTGCCAGATTTGGACTCTTTGGTTCAGATTAAGAACCGTGACACAAAATCGAGAGTCTGAACTGTAGTAGCATCAAGGTCCCACGCGGGCGCGTCTACAGCTAGGGACACTTCATCTTCCTCTCCTATCCCTATGCAGCCATCTCTTCTTTCTACTAGAGCCCTTTCTGCACCAAAAATGTCAATGGAAGAGATGGACATTTTCGAAGCTAGACTAGCTAGCCTTTTTGACATGCCTTCTACCATTCCAACAGCAAGTAACGAAACTGAGCCATTGGTTCTGGCTGATTCTCTCTTGGAAATTTTTGAGAGCTCTTCCACCATCGGTTGGGCTTCCTCACCTTCACTAGATTTGGGTATCTGTTTAGAGTTGCTGACATTGTTCTCAAGGATCCCATTCGAAGCCTTGCAAAGACCTATTATCAAAAATGGTTTCCTCCAGTGCTGCAAGGTTATTAAGCAATCCAACATGACTATTTCAAGTCATTTGTCTCAGGCAGCAGCTACCATTGACTTTTATATCAACATCTGCCATGTTACTAAAGCTACAGAAGAGAAATTGTTGAGAGACCAGGAATTTGTTTCCCAGATACATGCTGAGGTGTCTGAATTGAAAGAATAACATTCCTTTGTCTCCCAATTTTGAGCCCAACTTTTGAAGAAGAAAGCTCAACTCAGTAGTTAACATGGCTTTGGATCGAACTGCCACCAAGTTGCAAATCACCAACCAAGGACTGGCTGATTGAAGGTACGAGATGACTCCAGCCATCCAGTTGCTCCCATCTCTTAAGAACAGAGAATCAATTGTAAGGGAACAACTGAAACATTGTACTGACTTTTTGGCCAATCTATGGTTGCATGTATTTAACTCCTTATGAAATAAATTCTTTATTTATTATTTGAGTGTTTTCATGATTTTCTTGTTTAGCACTTACTATACTCCTTGTGTTTCCCACACAGTTGGATAATAAGGCTTCAAGTATCTGCCATTAATTTTCTTAGGGTGTACATACCCATTCAAATTTTTCAAATGGTATGCTCTCCAAGGCAAGACCCTATGAACTTGATATGGTCCTTCCCAATTAGGTAACCATTTGCCAAACTTGTGGTTTTTAATTCCTATTGGGAGAATTATCTTCCATACCAAATCACCCTCATCAAAGCTAATGTGCTTGACTTTTTTATTATAGTTTTTGGTTGCTTTCTTCTTTTGGAAAAGAATGCTATTTAATTCCAAAATTCTAATTCCATCCACATTTTCTAATTCTAAGAACAAACTCTGATGGTACTGCTCAGGAACTAACTAATCCTAGCATCTCACCCTCAAGGACTTGATGTTAATTTCTACAAGTAACACTGCATCATGCCCATATACTAAGGCATACGGAGTAACTCCTGTACTTGATCATGGAGAAGCCATATAAGCCCATAATACATCTATCAGTAAGTTATGCCAATCCCTAGGATTGTCTCCCACAACTCTCTGTATTCCTTTTTTCAAAGACTTATTGGATGATTTTGCCTGACCATTTGCTTGTGCATAATAGGGGGTAGAATTAACAAGGCTAATTCCAAACTCTGTCACAAAAGACTTTACCATCTTCCCATCAAATACAGTCACATTATCCACAGTTATGGTCTGTGGGATGCCAAACCTGTGAATCAGATCTTCAATGAATCCAATAACTTCAATTTAGTCTACAGCCTTATATGGTTTAGCTTCGACCCACTTAGTGAAGTAGTCGGTGGCCACTAAGATAAAACAATGATGCTTCGAAGAGGGTGGATGTATTTTCCCTATCATATCCATAGCCCATCCTCTAAATGGCCAAGGCTTCACAACTACATGCAAAGTAGTTATTGGTACATGTCTTATCGTGCCATGCTTTTGGCATGCCTGGCAACCTCTAGTATACTCTATACAATCTTTAAGGATGGTTGGCCAATAGTAGGAGTGTCTTCGAAGCAGCCATCTCATTTTCACACCAGGCTGATGAGCACTACAAATGCCTTCATGAACTTCAGCCATGGCTGTCAATGCCTCCTTTGGCCCTAAACATTTTAATAACAACCCATCTACTCCCTTTTTGTAAAGAGCATTATCATACACTATATATTGCATAGATTGTAGTTTGATCTTTCTGCTGGCTTTCGAAGATAGACCAGTTAGGTATTGCATTATTGGATATCTCTAATCTTGGTCTTGTAAGTCATTATGATTGACTTCTAACACCACATTCCTTTTAGTTAAGGGTGGTATTATTTTTTTGATATGTTGCTTGACTTATATTCATTTGAGTGTCATCACTTCTCCTGAAATTCGAAGCTTTTTGAGCCACATCATTGGCTTTGTTATTCATGAATCTTGGGATATAATTCACATTTGCTATCTGAAACTGAGAAAGCAAATGTAATGTAACAACATAGTATGGCAATATCCTTACACTTTGACATTTGAAAATTCCTTTCACTTGGTTAACCACCAATTGAGAATCTCCAAATATATCAACTGCATGAGCTTGTAATCCAATAAGCATTTCCAGTCTCATTATTAAAGTTTCATAATCAGCTTGATTATTGGAACAAGTAATTTCATCAACTCTGAAACCATGTGTGGTTTCTACCCCCCGTGGTGACTTAATCACCACACCAATTCCAGTTAGACCAATGTCTTTTGATCCATCAAACCACATTTGCCACGGCTCAATATTAACCATACTAAGATCCATTATCTCCTGGCTTTCTGTTTGACATGGATGATTTACCAAGAAATTAGCTAAAACATGTCATTTTACTACTTTTTGAGGGACATATGCTAGATGAAATTCTAATAAAGCTAGTATCCATTTGCCAATTGTTCCTTTCAATATAGGTCTAGATATACTTAACCAAATCTGTGGTTGCAATTACCAAGACAATTGTAGGAAAAAGATAGTATCTTAGTTTCATTGCAGCAAAATACAATGCAAGGCACAACTTTTCTACAGCTGAATATTTACATTCACAACAATTTAAAAACCTACTAAGGTAATAAACTACTTGCTCTTTGCCTTCTTCATTGTCCTAAGCTAAGAAAACTCCCAATGAATCTTCTACTGCAGCAATGTACAACTTCAAGGGCTTATCACTCTTTGGTGGCATCAGCACTGGAGGCTTGGCCAAGTAGGCTTTAATTCCTTCGAAAGTAGTTTGATGTTCTGCTGTCCACACAAACTCCTCTTCATCTTTCAACCTTAATAAGGAAGAAAATACTTTAGTTTTCCCTGCAGTGTTAAATAAATCTTTGAAGAAAATTAACCTGTCCAAGGAATTTTTGTACTTCTTTCTTACTTGATGGAGGCTTGGCTTCAATGATGGCTTTGGCTTTATTTTGATCAATCTGTATTCCCTTCTTGTGTATTACATAGCCCAAGAAGTTTCCAGCTGATACACCAAAAGCACATTTGAAAGGATTAAGCTTCAACTTGAACTTTCTCATTCTTTCGAAAGCTGCTTCCAAATGAAACAAATATTCCTCCATGGACTGGAATTTTACTACAATATCATCAATGTAACACTCTAAATACACTCCAATGAGATCATGAAAGATAGTGTTCATAGCCTTTTGATATGTAGCCCCAACATTCTTTAGGCCAAATGGCATTTTAACCCATTCGAAGGTGTCAACGTTCCCACGACATCTGAATGCTGTCTTATGGATATCATCCTCTGCAATACAGATTTGGTTGTAACCAAAATGTCCATCCATCATAGATAAAATCTTGTACCCTACTGAGCTAACCACCAATAAATCTGCTATGGGCATGGGGTACTCATCTTTTAGAGTAGCTAAATTCAGGTTTCTAAAATCGATGCATACCCTCATTTTACCATTCTTTTTAACCACAGGCATAATATTGGATAGCCATTCAACATATCTAGCTGTTCTAATAAAGCCTGCCTTAAGGAGCTTAAGAATTTCCTCATTGACCTTCTAAATCATTTCAGGACTCATCCTTCTTGGTTTCTGCTTGTATGGCTTGAAATTAGGCTTCATAGGGAGCCTATGTTCTATTAATGACCTATCTAATCCTGGCTGCTCATTATAGGACCATGCAAAACAATCTTTATATCTCTTTAAGACTATCAATAACTGGTCCCTGTCAAGAGCACTTAACCAAGCACTGATGTAGGTGAGTTGCTATGTAGAACCTTTCCCTAAATTAAAGGGTCTTGTATTTGAGAACTCACTAATGCTTCTTTTTTGACTTCTTCTGTCTTCGAAGCAATTTCTTTGCTTTGTTCTGCTCCCATTTTCTATGATTCAACATCTTTGTCCTCTTCCTCATAGTCAAAGTCTGTCCATAAGGCTTCTTCCTCCTGTATTTCTTGGACTTTTGTTTCGATGTCCAATGCATAGTATTTATCAAAGGTCAAAGGTGTGACCTGTTATTGTTTATGCTTACAGCCAACTACCATGGCTTTATTCTGTTGTTCCTAAACGTTTTGGACTATTGCTTTTAAGTCCAATGCTATAAACTTGACTAAAGCCAAAGGTCTGGCTTCTTGGGTTTCATCTTCTTGCCTACAACCAGGCATCATTATTATCTTTGACGACGAATTCTTCATCAGCACTCTCTCGTACCAAGTGCTTCAGGTGTGCTACTTCTTCATTAGTCGTCACTTCAGCTGAACCATCAGGTTTTCTCAATATACTGTGTGGTATTACTCCTTTAGTATAAAACTTGGCCTCTGCAAAGTCAGCACAAGCAACAAAGGGTTGAGGGTCTGCATTGATCTCCTCTGTCTCTCCATTGCACAAGGCCATCATTATCTTCTGATGTAGATAGGAAGACACACATTTGTTGGTGTGAATCCAATCCTTACCAAGTAGAACATTATACTTAGCATTGCTGTCAATAATAAAGAATGACGTCATGCAATCTCTGGTTCCTACACTCAGGTTGATGGACAAAATACCCTGAGCCATTTATTTATCTCTAGCAAAACCAGCAATGGTTGTGCTAGTTGGGATTAATCTAGGGTTCCTTTTCCCTAGTTTATTTAAAGAGGATTTCAGAAACAGGTTCACTGCTGCTCCATTATCCACCAATACCCTATTCATCTGTATTCTATCGAAAAAAGCCTTGATATACAATGGTTTAACATGTTGTGTCATGGATGTTGTAGGATACTCAAAAGGATAGGAGAGATTAATACTCATTTCTTCATCACTCTCGTCCTTAGTTTCCATTGGTGTGGCCACTTTGGATTCATCTTGAACCATACTAACCTGTGAATCTTCACTAGAAACTGGAATAGGGTCAATCTCCTGACCTTCTTGGTTTCCATCTTCACCCGAGAACTCCTGGGGTAGTATATGCACCATATTCACTGACACTGGAGGAAATGAGCCAAATTGAACTACTGATTGCACTTGCTTTTTCTTCTAGGCTAACTTGTTCGGTTTATTCAGAAGCACTTTCCATGTTGCATTCTGGCACCTCAGTACTAGTGACCTCCTTCGAATGGTCTGTTCCTGCTGGTTTTTCGACCAAAAATGTATGTTCAGCTATGAAGGCTTCAAACATCTCCTCCTTAGCCATCTATTTCATTTGGCCTAGGTCAACTTCTCCTTCTGTCTCACTGTCGTTTTCCATCAAAATCTTTTCAAGAAATGTTAAGCTAGATCTTTCCTTGGCTTTTAATTCAGAGTGAACTTTAGCCAACTACTCTTTGCTGAAATTCCTTCTGTTCTGAGGAGTTGATTTTGGACTATGGTCCAATTTTGGACTTTCTCTTTCCTTTGTCTGGCCTTTTGACTGGGCCAATGAAGAACTCTCCCCACTTTCCTTCAGATCCTTTTGGTACTGTACCTTCGCTGGATCTTCATCCTTTGGGACCTAGAAATTACTGGAACCATATTTAATTCCTTTGTTTTTGGATGCTTCAGTAACACCCAATTATTTGGAGCCACCAATGGAGGTTTAACCATCCTATCCTAGTCTCCAACAACACTTCTTTGGGTAGACATTTCCTTAGGCTTGTTCTACATGACAAACCAATCTGGAACCCCAGGTACCCATGAACTCACTAGCTCAGTTGTTGAACAACCTTTTTTCTGTCTTTGAAGCTAGCTTCGAAGCTGCCTATGGAGGCCACTGCTTGGCCCTGTTCCCTTGTCTTGAGCCTAATTCAGGCCTTTCATCAGGGTCGCTACCTTCCATCTTGTGTGAGGCTGGTCTAGGAGGCCAATCTCTGGCTATGATCCCATAACTTGAGCCTGCTTCAAGCCTCCTCTCAGGATGATTGTCCTCCATCCTGTAGTAGTTGGGTGGTCTAAACTCATATAGAGGTCTCTTGCCCTTAGAATGCACTCTAGTGGCTGTTGGTCCAGCCAAGAATGGCTGCTGTCTGGGACCAGTTGGGTATGGCCTTTTGTTGTAGGTACTGGTTGGTTTAGGGCATCTCTGCACATCCTTATAATACTGCTTCCCATCAATCGGGACACATTTGTAACTTATCCTGTATCTGGGACACATCCTTTGCATGATAGCTTTCTCTAAAGAGTCATCATCCAGTGCCTCTTCACTAAGTCCTCCATTTTGTCTGCAAAGCCCTGCCCATTTGTTGGTGAACTTCTGGTATCTTTCTTGACATTAGTTTAGCTGACAACATGCATTTGCACATTAACCTCTTCCAATTCCTTCAAGGATAAGCTTTGGAAGTCTGGCACAATAACATTGGCTGTAACTTCTCCAATTTTTGGGAATGGATTAGTGTCAATCCCCATAGCTTTCTCTGCTTTAGCTGGAAATTTTAAACTCCCCTTTCGAATATGTTCTTGGATTCTGTCCCAAAAAACAATACAATTTTTAATTGAGTGAGACCAAGAATTGTGCCATTTACAATACAATTTCCCTTTAAGTTCTTTTGGAGAAGGAATTTTAACTCCTTTTGGTAACTTTAGGAAATTCACTGCAAGCAAATGATCAAAAATGTCATCTACCTTTGTTAAATCAAAAGAGTATTTCTTATGAAGGTCTTTCTTTTTAAACTACTGGTCTATTGTAATGTCTTTATGAATTAATGCTTCACAGATCACAGGCTCTTTCCCTACGATCTCTGTTGCATCAATCTTGTAACTAGGATCTCTATAATAAGTCTTGTACGATGCATTACTTCGGTCTTGTTCTTCCTCAAGTAATGATTCATATCTAGACACCTTATTGGTTAATTCCACTAAGTCTCGAAACTCAGTTGAGTCAAACTTCTTTCGAAGCCTAAACTCTAAACCATTTTGAGCCAATCTTATAAATTCAGGCTCTGGTAGAATGACCCTACACTTGTTTCGTGCTCTTTTGAATCTGATAATAAATTGAACAACCTTCTCATCAGGCCTTTGACTCAACCTTGCCAAGTTTGCCATAAAAACTTCTGGCTCCGTTTGGAAGAATTGGGCATGGAATGCCTCCTCTATTTGCTACCAAGTTTAGATAGACCCAGGTGTAAGGTTAATATACCATTCAAAAGCTGCCCCAGTTAGAGAATTTTGAAAAAGTCTTAACTTCATGTAATCATTATTGGTAAATTTACCACATTAGGCAACGAACCTAGCAATGTGTTCTACTGTTGACTGGTTTCCATTCCCATAAAAAAGAGCAAAGTCTGATATTCTAAATCCCTTGGGTATTCATGTACCCTATCCATCCATTCTAGGTATGGTTTCCTATACACAGGAGTTTGAACCCTTCGAGCCATAGGTCCACACATTTCTCTAACAATATCAGCAATTTGGTCCCTAGGAGCCATATTTTGTGCTTGTTGGACTACCACTAGAGAAATAAACACAGGATTTGGTGGAAAACCTTGTGTCTGAGGTCCTCTTAGTCCATAGGGAGGTATATTTGGGACTGGTTGTCCCTGTGGTACTGGCTACTGTTGAGGGTATGGTTGACCTCTCTGAGCCTGTCCTGTGAAAGAATCTACGAAAGGTGCTGTAATAGAAGGAACAAGTGTTGTTTCTCTTCTAGCCGCAAGAAACCCTTCCAACCCCCTAGGTGTGAATTCGAACAAAGGATTAGTGAACCCCCATGTGCCAGGTATGGCTTCGAACATGGGATTTGGAAACATTTTCATGCATTTTCTTGTGTTGGCCTAGATTCACCAATTGGTATGGCTTCACTGTTAAGTAATGAGGCATTTTGATTTACCATAAGCCTCGAAAGAGGCTCATACCAAGACTAAGGTGATGGTCTTTCATAATTTTGATTACTAGTTTGACCATTAGTATGTCCATTGCTTTGCATAAGCTGTTTATCTTTAGCCAATCTTTACTGAGGGACATTTGAATTTTCCTCCATATGCCTTGTGTTAGTTAGTTGATGGGCATTCATCCGATCCATAAAGGATGTTGCCCATCTTTCCATTGTGTTCATTAACTATTGTCCCATGGCATCTACTAGGCCTCCCCATGGATTCATTGGTTGAACAGATGGAATAGTGGATGGTCCAATTCCATGGCCTCGTCCTATATTTTGGACATGTGGTGCATGTTCTGCATTACTGGTTTGTTCGACCATAGGTTCTGATGAGATAGGTACTTCTATAGGATGTGTTATCATATTATCCTCTGGATCAGGTATCTCTACCTCTCCTTCCACACCTTCTTCTAGGCGTTCATTTTCTCCTGGTCTCCTACGTCTAGCCATTTCAATTAGTCCCACTGGGTGTGCCAAAAATATATGTTGGTTTTTTTGGATTTCGAAGGTTAGTATTGTAATTTTAAGCGTGCTAGCAAGAATCAATCAGTCCTTACAGAAGATTAATTGCCAACCAATTATCAGACGATTGTGTTTTAGTTTTTTCAACCTCAATAAAGAGGACTTTTACTGGTGGCTTGTTTAGGAGAATCTAATAAATAACAATTAAGTGAAGAATAATTGTAGAATTTCATTAAGTAAAATGAAAAACTTATAATGATCTGACCCAGCCTCGTAGAGGTTTACAGCAACAAGCTATTTGAAACTACTCCTATGAATGAAGTGCAATACAAGAATTTAAAATACAAAAATGTAAAGAACTGTAAAAACTGGAAGGGAAAATAAAGTAGATAAAACTAGTTTTTTTATCTGAGTCAGGATCCTCCTTTCTGGAGCCTTCTCTGCTATTTATACTTCTCAATGATAACCGTTGAAGTGGGCTCCTAATCGTTGAAATGTCCCTTTATGAACGCTGATCATCCTCTCTCACAGTCAGCTCCACTACGCCATGTTTACAATTAGGCTTCCCTCCTGATTTTGAATTTAAACCTTGTAAGTAACCGTTAGGCCACATTACCTTATATCCCTTGATCATTCCAGTGCTATACAGACCCATTATTACTAATATGGGTTGACACGTGTCTGACTATGGTTGGCAATTTATATTACCTCCCTAAATTGCCCTTTTCATGCCACATGTTGAATTGTGATTGGCTTATACAAATTTTACAGCCAACAACTACTCAGTAACTTAAATCTGTAATCTAATAACTGCATCAAATAGATTAACAATTTTGAATCAAAGTCATAATTTATAATTTGCCCAATGAAGAGATATATATAGATAGACTATGGTCGGGTCAAACACAGGTACATACGTACAACTCTATTTGAATTGAATAAAATACAGGGAAAATTGGTAAATCTACACTCACCCATTTAAGGTTGTGGGTAGTTTATTGATTTAGGTAGAAATTTAATATATATATATATATATATATATAATAAAAAAAAACATGTATCAAATGAAAATGTGTTTTATTTTATTTTTTTTTTATCTTTTTAAATTTTTATTCAAATTTATAAACCAAACGTAACATAAAAGTCCGAATTTGTTAAAGTTAAATATCTCGGTTTTATAGTGAAATTGACCCATTATCGGATTAATTAGAACTCATACATCTCACAATTAACTGTGAAAATTATTTATGTAAAATATTAAATTGATCCAATATCGATTATCATACTATTAGATCATTTTTATCTATACAATCTACATATTTTAAGAGTAGATTGTTCATGAGAGGATAATTTGTGTTGACAAATTGGGCCCAGCTAGATAAATTGTCTTTTGAATTTGGGTCGTACATTGGGCCGAGATAAGAGCTTGGATAGCTCGGTTCGGGGCTAAATGGATACTAGGCTGAATAATGGAATTGGACCTAGCTATCTATGTATAAACAAACCAAGATGGCTTCGGTGAAGAAGGCCAAGCTAGATTTAGCTCGGCAAATCATCATTTGGCTGTTTGCATGGATCAACTAGAGACGGAGCGAAACGAAGTAGCTCGGTTGAGTATCAATAGCCAAACAAGGTGTTGTCATCTCACTTGGCTTGCAGTGAGAAGGGTGTTCCAAAGATAAGCATTATCCTTTAGAAATGTGATTCCTATGAGGACTCTATTGGGAGAGGTAGAGTCCTGCTAGGATCATGCCACGTGAAATCTATAAAAGCTCATGACAGAACCTATTCCCAGGTATTGAAATTCCTACTCCCGAATTCATAGAGCTTTTTGTCTATTGTCTATTTGTTGACTTAAGCATCGGAGGGGTTTTTGGCACACACCTGCCAACAAGTGCAAGCTTAATCAACAGGATTATACAAGAAGAATTTTTTCGTGCTCGTACAATTGGCTCTGTCTGTGGGAAAGAATATAGAGAACTTACCTCTTGATTAAGTTTTGCCTTCAACTAGTTTCAATGGTGCATAATGAAGACTTGCCTCAGTCTGCCGTCACGGACAAACTCCAGAGGGGAACAAGAGGCGCGAGGATTTTCCTTTTGTTTTGCACATGGTAGACATAGACCCTCAGCTGCGAGAAAAGTGAGGCTTGAGTACTCGTCGCTCTCAAAGCCCAAATAGATAAATGAGGAGGATGGATGCCCAGGTTCTGGAGGATCACGTGACGGAGCAAGATGAATTAATTAAAAGAATGGCGGCTGACATGGAAGCTATAAAATGCCAGATGAAGGGCAAAAATATAGCAGGGGTGGGAATCCACGAAGGTAGAATGCGTTCTCGTCATGAAGGAGGTCAGGATATATGTAAGCGACGCCTGTGCATTCAGAGAACAGGAGCCTCTAGACAGGTGATACACATTGAAGGACCTCCAGGACTCATTACATCAGGTCTAAGAGAATGAGGACTGAAAGGTCTTACACAATGGGAAACAGTTATCGACCCTCACATACTCACCAAACCACCTCTCGGTACACCGAGCTGTCCAGGTCGGTGGATTTGCGATCAATTTTGGAGGAACGAGCATGAAGAAGAGAAGACGCTTAGGCCCATGACCCTCAAAAGATCTCAGCTCTGTAGCGATTGGCACTTAGGACGCACAAAAGCATCGAGATTGGAATGCCAGTACCGCACCTTGCTTATGAACCAATTGATAAGGCATTAGCATGGTTGCAAAGCTCGTTCTAGCGATAGAGAACGCACTGCTGCCCTTAGGCTTCAACAAGCCTAAGTTCAAGATCTATGAGGAGAAGTCAAATCCTTACATGCATTTAAGCCACTTTCGCCAAGTTATGGCCATACACTGGTGGAACGAGGCTCTAATGTGCATCATGTTCCCATTTGGCCTTGGAGATATGGACTTAACTTGGTTTGAAAAGTTGCCAAAAGACAGCATTGCCTTCTGGGCGCAACCGGATGAGGTGTTGGTTACCAGGTTTATGACAGACACCAAAATGCCAATTAAGATAGATCAGCTTCTCGCCATTGATATAGGCGAGAAAGAAACGTTGAAGTCCTACAATAATAGATATTGGGAGACTTTTAACCAGATTAGAGAATGTCCCACCAACCTTGCTATCACGCAATACAAGCGCGACTTACCAATTGGGCATAGACTTAGGGACTCCATGACAATGACACCATCCCACACCATGAAGCCTTGATAGAGAGAGTACACCAACACATCAGGTTAGAGAAGGATGACGCTCGCAGCAAAGAAAAGTTTGGCATAACAGCGATGTCAGACAAAAAAACCTTCTACAAGGGTTAATATGGTCGAAAGAAGGGCTAGCCTAATAACAACAATCGCGGTGCACCACCCAATGATGAAAACGCCAAAACAGGGAGGTTGAGGGTCCGCACCGCCATAACGGCAGTTTTTAAGAAGCCCATCTCTTGAATTCTTCGTGAAATACGTGATGAACCCTTCGTTCAGCGGCCTACCAAGTTAGGACAACCACAGAGGGGCTGCAACGAGAGGTATAAGTGCACCTTCCACGATGAAATAGGGCACCGAACTGAAGATTGTACGCCCTTGAGGCAACATCTAGAAGAATTGGTGGCAGCAAGCCAGTTAGATCAATACATTAGAGGGGGAGCTCAACTTGCCCTCTCAAGATCGCAATGCGGCAGATGGGATGCCGGCAGATGGTCCGCCTCAAGGCATGATCAATGTGATTCATGGGATCATAAAACCTTAGTGAGTTTCTGAGTTCAGAGGGATGATCAAAAAATCAGAACATATGAGGAAAGTGCTGAGTGTTCAACCGACCATAAAGAAAGGGAAGATAGAAGCAAAGAACGTCATCATTTTCTCTGACAGGGACTTAGCAAGGTTGCAAAACCCTCACAATGACGCACTAGTTGTTACTTTGCACGTCAAAAACTTTGATACCAAGCAGATCTTGATAGACCAGGAAAGCTTGTGCTAGATAATATACTATGAGACTTTCAAATAATTAAAATTAGGGGACAAAGACTTGGCACCAGTGGCTTCCCCATTGGTCAGCTTTAACTAGATGCCAGAGTGGCCAGTTGGCAAGATAATTTTGTCGGTCAAAGCTAGATCGATGACAAAACAAGTGGAGTTCTGGATGTTGAAAGTTCTCTCCATTTACAACATTATTTTGGGAAGATCATAGTTGCACGCCATGCGAACTGTAGCATCAACTTACTATCAAGTGATGCGGTTCCCTAACGAAGCTGGAGTAATTGAAGAGGTCTTGGGAGAACAAATTATGTCCAAGCAATGCTTCGTGACCCTATACGCCAGCCGAGCTACAAAAGGATTCGTGCAGATGGTAGAAGAACTAGAGAGCAATGAGATATTCGCATACGTCAGCAAAACAGCCGAACAGAATGCAGTGGAAATAAGAATCAGCAAGAACAACCTAGAGAAATTCTTCTTGCTAGGCTCATCTTTGTCCAGCACAGAGAAAAAAGAGATCATGGAATTTTTGATCTCCAATATCAAAGTGTTTGCCTGGACGTCGTACAATATATCTGGCATTAACCCAAACTTCATCTGCCATCAACTTAACGTAAACCCTACCGCTAGACCAATTATACAGCGAACTCACAAGTTAGCACTACACTACGCCGAGCTAGTGGCTAAAGAAGTGGGAAACCTACTAGAAGCAAGGGCAATTAGAGAAGTTCAGTATTCTAAGTGGATTTCCAACACAGTGGTAGTGTGCAAGAAAAATGACAAATGGCACGTTTGTGTGGACTACAAGACAACCAACAAAGCATGCCCAAAAGTAGCTTTACTCTACTAAGGATAGACTAATTTGTGGACCTAACTGTAGGCCACAATCAACTTAGCTTTCTTAATGCGTATCGTGGATACAATTAGATTGCTATGTATGAACCGGACCAGGAGTTCACATCATTCACAACTCCATGGGGGTTATATTGCTACAAGGTTATGCCTTTTGGCCTAAAAAATACAGGGGCAACATTTCAACGAATGATCACCAAAATGTTCGAACCATTGTTAGGAAGAACAATGGAGGCTTACATTGACGACATGGTGGTCAAAAGTAAGAATGAAGTAGACCATCTCAACGACCTAGCTGAGATGTTTCAATTCTTGAAGACCCACAAGCTGCGACTAAACGCTTTCAAGTGTGCATTTGGTGTGGGGTCAGGCAAGTTCCTTGACTTTCTAGTGACCAACTACAGTATAAAAGTAGATCACTTCCAAATCAGGGTCATTAAAGGGCTCAAAAGGCTTAACTATGATAACCCAACCCGTATTATGCTTAATTATATATGTGTTTATGTGTTTGATATGAATTTACAATTTTAAGTATGTGAATTATGTGATTGTAGATTTATATTGGTTGAATGTAGGAAAATTTGTTGCAATTAGAACCTTGAACTGAAAATTGAAAGCCTTAGAGGCACGATAAAACAAAAACGACTTTATATTTGTGATCAACATGATTTTTAGAGCCTACAGTGAAATTTTTTAAAATTACGATTTGTAATGTTTTAATTAGCCTAATTTATATATCTTTAGCTCTTGTGCTCATCTTTTTTGTTGAGAGCTCTAGAGAGTGAGTTAGAGAGAGAGGAAGAGGAAGAGGAAGAGGAAGAGGAAGAGGAAGAGGAAGAGGAAAGGCTAGGGATTTGGAAGAGATTCAAGGTGCAAACCCTAGATTTGAACTATGGTATGATAATCTACTTGGAATCTTTGTATGTATCTCATATTTGGCTTAAAATAAAGAAAAAATTGAGAATTATGAGTTAGGGTTTGAGATATGTAATAGTTAGAACTAAATGTAAGAAATTGAGCCCTAATCTCCTCATTTTTGTTTTCTTTGAGTTCATTTTTGTGATTAGTCCACGAAATAGACTGTAGATGGTTCATACACCCAAGATTTGTTGAAAGATTCACCATGTTTGTATGTATATGGAGCTTGTATATGAAATTCATGAATCTATGAAAAGATGAGACTGTGATTTTGAACTCTAAGAAAGATTGATGTGTTTGAGTTGTGATTACACTTTGTGGGAGCCGAATAACTTCTGGATCAACGAGAGTAAGACAAGTTGGCCCCGAACGTGACTTCTATTCGGCATTTACCCTATCCAGTTGAGGGGCCGAGTATAAGAGCCGGCGTTCCTACTAATAAGTGCCGTGTAGGAATGCATTATAGGGGCTAAGAGTGGGCCAGGCTCCCAGACCCAAGGAGAATACTATAAATAGGAGACCTGCAATCTTGGAAAGGTATGTGTGATAATTGTGGTATTCAACTTAGAATACAAGTAACCTAGAGCTTGGGACTGACTTGTCCGTCGGAGTGCTAATTTCAGCACGCCCGACCGAAGTGTTTATTTTCTTTCAGGTGACTATCGAAGGATCACGAGCGCTCCCCAGGATCAGAAGAGTATTTCCAAAAATCACTTCTCCACAATTGGCGCCGTCTGTGGGAATACTCAAACACATCCATGGCGGGCGTAACGGAGGACCCTCCAATAGTCATTCATGAAACCATGCAGAGAGACGACCTCACTCCAACAACCATGCTTGGACCGAAAACCATCCCCGTAAGACGCGCCCTGAACTTTGCCTCACCTTCGACTCCAAAGCATGAAGCAATGCAAGCGACCATGGAACAGGCAAAGCAAACGAACAAAGGTTGGAGAACATGAGCGCAGAGAACGAGCGTCTCCGCCAGGATTTAGCCCCGGAGGTAGCGAAGTCCAAACAAGCCGCACACCAAGGCCCGGAGCAACCCGTGAGGATAGATGGTCGACGATCTCGAGCCCCACAACAAGACACTGATAGCAACTCCAACTTATTACCCCCGGAGCTCAAGAAGAAGGGACGAGCTGAAACTTCCAGCTTTTCTGAAGAGAGGCCCCGTATAAGGCTTAAGCAAAGAAGAAACAACTCGGATGAAGATCAACATAATCCTTTTTGTACGACGGATTGCAAAGGCAGTGCTACCCAAGAAATTCAAAGCACCGACGGTCCCAAACAAAGCAATAGCCTTGAGACAGTATTCACCTCCGCCCGGCATAATCCACATGATATACAGCCTGCCGATGTCATCAGCAGTGCACATGATCCAGTCAGAGTTTGAGCCTCAGAACCAACTCACCCCGGCTAAACGGCCCCACGAAGCCAAGGGCATTACTTTTGATGATTCAGATTTGGCCGGAGTAACACTGTCCCACATTGATCCCTTGATAATCGAGTTACAGGTAAACCGGTTCACAGTTGAGCGTGTACTCATTGATCTGGGGAACACTTCAGAGATTATGTACTATAAGACTTTTACCAAACTCGGCTTCTCCGAATCCGATCTCTCTCCAGCCCCTTATCCACTATTCGACTTCAATGCCAATCCAGAGTATCCGTTAGGGAAAATCAGGCTACCCGTTCGAGTAGGCTCCCGAACAGTGGACGTCGAATTCTTGGTCGTCAAGCTGCCATCGCCGTATAATCTCATCATGGGACGATCCTGGTTGTATACAATGCAAGTCGTGCCAAGCACCTACCATCAGCTACTACGCTTCTCGACGGAGCGCGGTATTGTGCAAATCCGCAGCTCCTAGAAATCGGCACAAGCATGTTATCTCCTTGCTGCCAAAACGCCAAAGGAACTGCAGGTGAATTCCATTGAGGTCCCGGATCAAGAGAGCCTCGACGATGTTGGGCGGCTCCCAAATGAAAAGGCCACGGAAGGTTTAGACTGAGTTGAAATCGATGGATGCCTGGACAAGTTCTTCATGATCGACTCCTCCCTGAATCAGGCCGACAGATAACAGCTGGTCTCTTTCCTACTCAATAACCTGGATGTCTTTGCCTGGACTCCGTATGAGATGCCAGGTATCGATCCGTCAGTTTCTCAACACCAGTTGAATGTCGATCCAAAATGCAAGCTGATTATTCAAAAAAGTCGGCGGTCAGGCACAGAACACATTGCCGCCGTTGTTGAGGAGGTTGATAGGCTACTTGCCACCGGGGCAATTAGAGAAGTAACCTACCCTACGTGGCTCTCTAATACAGTGGTGGTGAAGAAGAAAATGGGACTTGGCGAGTGTGTGTCGATTTTACCGACCTAAACAAAGCCTGCCCTAAAGATTGTTTTCCCCTACCCAGAATTGACCAACTTGTCGATGCGACGGCTCGCTATCAACATATGAGCTTCCTCGATGCTTACAGAGGCTACCATCAGATCGCCATGCATCCAAAAGACCAGGACAAAACTCCATTCCTCACCCCAAGAGGAACCTACTGCTACAAGGTCATGCCTTTTGGGCTGAAGAATGTAGGGGCAACCTACCAAAGACTGGTCACCGCCATCTTCAAGGAGCAACTCGGCCACACTATGGAAGTGTACATTGATGACATGGTGGTCAAATCCAAGGAAGAACATAATCATATAGCCGATCTAGGGAATACATTTGGCATTTTACGAAAATACAAAATGAAGCTGAATGCTTCCAAATGTGTGCTTAGAATCGGCTCTGGCAAGTTCCTGGGCTACATTGTCAACCACCGAGGAATCGAGGCCAACCCGAGGCAAATTACAGCAATCTTGGAACTTGGCTCCCCCCGTTTGGTAAAAAAGGTTCAAAAGTTGATGGGGATGACCACCGCACTCAACAGGTTCATCAGTCGGTCCACAGATCGCTGCCAATAATTCTTCCATACACTACGGCAGGGCAAGGCTTTTGAATGGTCCGCCGAATGCGAAGCCACTTTCAACGGGCTCAAGACCTACCTCCGCTCAGTACCACTCTTGTCAACACCTGCTGCTGGTGACCTGCTCATTTTGTATTTGGCAGTCTCCGACAGGGCCGTCAGCGCCGTACTGATAAAGGAAGAGCTGGGGGAGCAACGGCCAGTGTATTACGTGAGCAAGGCTATGGTTGACGCCGAAACACGCTACCTTCTGCTGGAAAAACTCATCCTTGCCCTAGTCATGGCAGCAAGAAAACTGATGCATTACTTCCAGGGCCACAGCATTGGGGTCCTAACAGACTATCCCCTCCAATCAATACTACGAAGTGCGGAAGCGTCAGGACGTGTTTCAAAGTGGGCTCTTAAACTCGACCAATACGACATTCAGTTTCTACCGGGAACTTCAATCAAGGGACAGGTTCTTGCTGACTTTGTTGCCAAATTCACTGGGGGTCTTGCAGATTTCAAGTCCATTGAGGAGAGTCGATCGGAGCCGAACTGGAGGATTTATGTCAGGGACATTTGGCAGTTGTACTGTGATGGATCATCCAACCAACGGGGCAGCGGAGCAGGAGTTGTGATCATGGCTCTGGATGGCGTAATAATTGAGCAGGCTGTCAAGCTCGGCTTCGAAGCGTCAAACAACGAAGCCGAATATAAGGCTCTTTTAGCCAGTTTGAGGAATACACATCTTGCTGGCAAAATTCGACCATCATGAGCAAAACCAGATAACACGTGATCAGAACACACATGCAGATGCCCTTGCTTGCCTAGCCTCTGCCATCAACTCGGAGATTAAACGAACCATCAAGGTAGGATTCATCCCAAAGCCGAGCATTAGCTCTTTGGAGGAATTCCAGATCAATGTTGTAGAACTTGGACCAAGTTTGATGGATCCCATTGCCGCGTTCCTCTCTTCCGAACAGCTCCCAGAAGACAAGAAAGAAGCGCACAAGCTGCGAAACAAAGCTTTGCGCTACTACTTGGACCCGCAAGGAAGGCTTTATAAAAAAACCCTCTCTGGCCCGTATTTGGAATGTGTGCACCCAGACAAAGTTGAAGAGTTTTTGAATGAAATACATGAGGGCAGTTGTGGCGCCCATTCTGGCGGGCGGTCGTTGGCCCACCGAGCCGTGACGCAGGGATATTACTGGTCGACAATGAGAGCAGATGCCGAATGCTACGTGAAAAAGTGCGAACAGTGCCAGAAGTTCTCTCCTTTGACCCACCTACCTACTGAAGAGCTGAGCTCCATAACCAGTCCATGGCCGTTCGCCCAATGGGGACTCGACATCATCGGACCACTGCCTCGTGCCCCGGGTAACAAGCGATTTTTGATTATCGCGACAGATTATTTTACAAAATGGGTAGAAGCGGAGGCACTAACCCACATCTGAGACACCAACGTGAAGTGATTCGTTTGGAGAAACATCATAACAAGGTTCTGTATTCCAAGAGCGCTTATCTCAGACAACGGCACCCAATTCGATTGTGGCGTCTACCGAGAGCTGTGCAGCAAGTACAGTATACGGCCTTACTTTTCTACCCCAGCTTATCCACAAAGCAATGGTCAGGCCGAAGCCTCTAACAAATCTATCTTGGACGGCATCAAGAAGAGGCTAGAAAAGGCCAAAGGCAAATGGGTCGAGAAATTGCCAAGTGTGTTATGGGCTTATCGAACTACACCAAGGCAGTCTACTGGGGAAACCCCATTTTCTCTCTGCTTCGGAACCCAGGCCATCATACCCCTGGAGATCGGCCTCCCAACCCTGAAGTCGACAGTTTTCGATATGCGCCGAAACGATATGATGCTGGCCTTGGACATGGTCCTAATTGAAAAATGAAGAGACCGTGCCCTCGAATCCATGGCGCGGTATCAACAGCAGCTGGCTAAGTCGTACAATCAACGTGTTCAGCTGCGCCGCTACACACCAAGAGAGTTGGTCCTGAAGAAGGTGCTGCCAGCTGCCAAGAAACTAGCCGATGGAAAATTAGGTCCTAACTGGGACGGCCCCTATGAGATTGATTCAATCGCAGGAGTAGGGGCATATCGGCTCAAAGACATGTCAGGAAGGAGTCTGCCACGGCCTTGGAATTCCACGCATTTATGCAAATTTTATCATTAACCCGATTTGTGGGACATAATGCTATGTACATCTTTTTTCTTCTGTTATACAAAGATTCCCGTTCATTTATCACACGTAGTTCAAAGGTGCCCCATCGGCGCAAGTCATCTTTGGGCCGAGAAAGCCTCCGGATTCGGAGCGTCCTTCGTAGATATCACGATTGGCCAAATCAAAGCCTCCGGATTCGAAGCGCCCTTCGTGGATATCACGATTGGCCAAATCAAAGCCTCTGGATTCAGAGCGCCCTCGGCGTAAGGCGTCTTTGGGCCGAGAAAGCCTCCGGATTCGGAGCGCCCTTCGTGGATATCACGATTGGCCAAATCAAAGCCTCCGAATTCGGAGCACCATCGGCGCAAGGCGTCTTTGGGCCGAAAAAGCCTCTAAATTCAAAGCGCCCTTCATAGATATCACGATTGGCCAAATCAAAGCCTCCAGATTCGAAGCGCCCTTTGTGGCTATCACGATTGGCCAAATCAAAGCCTCCAAATTCGGAGCGCCCTCGGCGTAAGGCGTATTTGGGCCGAGAAAGCCTCCGGATTCGGAGCGCCCTTCGTGGATATCATTATTGGCCAAATCAAAGCCTCCGGATTCGGAGCGTCCTTCGTGGATATCACGATTGGCCAAATCAAAGCCTCTGGATTCGGAGCACCCTTCGTGGATATCACGTTTGGCCAAATCAAAGCCTCTAGATTCGGAGCGCCCTCAGCGCAAAGCGTCTTTGGGCCGAGAAAGCCTCCGGATTCGGAGCGCCCTTCGTGGATATCATGATTGGCCAAATCAAAGTCTTCGAATTCAGAGCCCCATCGGCGCAAGATGTCTTTGGGCCGAGAAAGTCTCCGGATTCGGAGCGCCCTTCGTGGATATCACGATTGGCCAAATCAAAGCCTCCGGATTCGGAGCGCCCTCAGCGCAAGGCGTCTTTAGGCCAAGAAATCCTCCGGATTCGGAGCGCCCTTCATAGAGATCACGATCGGCCAATTGGAGTCTCCGAGTTCGGAGTCAATCCAAATCTTTGGGCCGAAAAAGGACCCGTAGAAATTACGCATGTGCCGAACAAAATTTTTAACTTTCGAATAAGAATGTTCAAGCCGCACAAGCATCTAATATAAATAAAGGGCGTACTAATATAAATAACAAGTGCGCTACTACAAAGAACTGAAAATCAAGCATTTTATTAAATTCAGCTAGTAAATACATAACTTCACTTTTACAAAGCATTACAAAGTATTACAAAATTTTCTTCGGTTCGTCGTCTTCTTCGTCATCACTCTTCTCAATTTCAAATGCAGAGAAGGGAAGATCATTCTGTTGATACAACAGAAACGCCGAATCCAGCCCTGCTGCCCGGAGACTCTCCGCTTGCTGAAGCGCCTTGATCCAACCGTGCTTAAATCCGCGATTTTCGCATCGGCAGACTTCTTCAGTGAGCTTCTCCTTGGTCTTCTGAATTCCGATCTTTCGGCGGTCGTGGAAGCCTTTTTCATAGGTCGTTGTCCTCGCAGTCTCGATCGCAAACATGCTAGATCGGCGATCGCATCGTTAATCAGCCTTTGAGTAACCCTCTCTTCAACAATCGAGTTGGGGTGGCTGGTCGATTGGGGCCCTGCAGACTTGATTTTCCTTAGTTCGCGCTCGGCCTTCTCAACGCGAGCCTCCAATTTCCCAATGCGGTCATCTCTCTGTTCGATATCGCGACGTGCGACGCGGAGACGCATGCTAATCTCGTAAGCCGTGTACAGTCCCCCCACCACCCCGTGAATGCCTTTGCGAAACACTTTGAAATCCTGTCGACCTACCATCGACTGCTGAACTTCGGGCGGGAAAATCTGTCGAGCAAACTCGACTGCCACGTTTGGATCTCGAATAATTGAGTCTGCCTCTGTCATTGGTCTATTACCCACGAAGACCGTGAAACTCAATGGACGAGGAGTCACGTCAGATTGCTTGCCTGAAACTCAACCCAAATGAGACTAAAACTCATTAGTTCACAATTCAATAACAGCTATTATTCAAAACACTTCAACATGCCATTTTACGGAATTTTTATCTGAGGGAATTGACACCCATATATATATATATATAAGATTTCGGGACTTTCACCCTAGACATTCTGGCCAACTTAATTTTATATGGAGTCCATCCCCTATCTCCTCCCAAACAATGGAGTGCATCCCCTTTCTTCTCTCAAACAATAATACATATACAATGTGTAGACGTGCCCGAACATCCCGGCCTCCACGCGTGAATTGCGCGAAATCCATTTTGTTCATTGGACTACTACAGTTCGGACTCAATGTCACGGTTCTAAATCTAATCTCGCAAAATGCAATGCAAGACCGATAAATCACCAAAGAGTCCAAATCCGGCAAATCATTTTTGGAAAACTGATTTTTAAAAAGAAGTGCCAAACATGGACTGCTTTGCCAGATACAGAGTCGCTACCTAAATATTTTATTTTGGAGGAATTTAGGAAATCCTGACTCGTGCCTAAGGCCACGTGTCCGTCATCGCCAAAGTTGCCTCGGCTCGGGAACATAGGTACGAGAGGGGAAGGTCATGCAATGAGCACCCCCACTTGTCCGATCAAAGATCGGTCTTTACTAACATGATATCTTGTTTTTGAAAACACATGCATTCTTATTCCGGTTATTAGCCTAGAATTACTATGTGATGCGCACAACACACAAGTATAGACTTAATCGCCTAAGTTGGAACAAAACATCTCATGTTTGTTTGTTTGAAAATGGTTTGAAGGTGCTACTCACAAGTAGGCTAAAACGTGGATTTGCTACCCTCAAGTGGGCTTAGAAAAACATGATTTTGCCACTCTCAAGTGGGCTTAAAACTCGTATTTCGATGAATTGTTCTAATTCGAGTAATCCAACCTTCACCCACAGGCATTCAAGCAGTTGAACACATAAGCAAATAGCCTCATGGCAAGCATGCTATCATGGCAACACTCAAACTCATGCAAGATGCTAAAGCATAAAAGCTTACCTAGTACTCTGAGCCAAAGAAAGAAGCTAATTAGAAATCATGCATGAATCCTAACCATGCTGAGATGCCTAATACAACGCATGCAAGAATACAACCAAGATAGGCTCGGCTATTCTAAAATGGCATGTGAAATGCAACAATTGATACATGTATTCAACTTGGTATTGAAATACAATGCAGTTAGTATGATGCGCCGAGCCCGGTGCATGCAAGACAAATGAATGGATGCACACATGCAAACATAAAGATGCTAATCGAAATAAGCCCTAAAACTAACCATCAAAAACTGGTAAATAAAAAGGAGAAAGAAATGGGGTTGGAAGACATGCATCACACACAAGCACACTTATTACAAAATTATGCCCTCTCGTCGGAGGGTCCGAATGAAAGCTAAACTATTCTAAGCTGAGCTACTTAACTAATCTAACAATCTAATTAGACTAATTATTACACAACCAAATTGAATAACTAGCTACAACTAATTATTACAACAATTAACTAATTAAACAAAATCAATTAAGTTACAAATTCAAGCTAATTAACAAATAATGCTTTAAACTAAGCTGCTCCAGCTCTGGTTGAAAGAGAAGAGTATGCATGCTCGGTTGCCGTCCCGAAAAGATCTCCAAATGCTCTTTTGAGGCTCTGTCTGCAGGGTGTCCTTGAGAATTAGCTGCAGGATCTCACCAAAACAGTGCTGAGGAGTGCACCAGTGGCTTGCCGGCCATGAGGAGCTGCTGTCGACCCTCCTGCAGGCCAGAGATGCACATTGCCGACCATCAACAATGCACTGCCAGCCAACAAAAAGAAGGGTGCCGACCACTTGTGTGTTGTGACACCAAGCTGCAGTAGAGCACAAAATAGAGGAAATGGAGGGTCTCCCAAGGGTATGTACGCATTATGCCACTCCATATCACTTTCAAACATCAATGGAATAGGCATCATTGGATCCAACACCATCAATCGCACATCTCGATGCGTGATGGCCAAAGATCCAACATGTGCAAATTTCAATAAATGTATAACAAATAAGACACCAAGACCATCTCCTTATCATGAGGAATCAAAGGAAATGGAGACCAAGGGAGACTGGCTCATTTAATCACTTTAAGGATGAAATGAACCAATCTTCCTCACGTTCAATACGACGTCCGATTGAACGCAATGCAGAACATGCAAACAACATGACATGCAAACAACATGCTAATCATGGCATGAGGTGCACTACTCTAACATGCAAGCCTTCATGCACAACATGTTAAGGGGCCAAGAGTACCAATGCTAGTGAGGAAGATAACACTAGAAGCATGCATCACAATGCTCAAACATCCAAACCAACTTAAAACAGAGTTACACTATGCCCAAAACAATGGCAAAACATGCCAAGGTAGAAGTTCAAAAGGCTATACAAACATGCATGCATATTAGCCCAAGCTTAAGGCACAAAACACAACTCTCCAAAGGCCTTAAAAGAGTGAAGCATGGAGTATAGTGGCATGTTTTCCAGCACTAAAATGGCATGCAAAATGACTTGGAATCATGCAAACAACCCATGCAATGCATGTTGAAAGGCTCAAACATCAAAGCTAGTGAAGTGTATTACATTAGGGGCATACAAGACAATGCTCGAATGGCCAAACCAACCCCAAACAGTCCCTATGCAGGCCAAAACAGTAGCAAAAATGAACTTAGATGATAGCTTGAAAGGCAAGAAAATGAGGCTCATGCAATGGCTCACAAATAGGGCATAAAGGTACAACTCTCAAGAGCACTTAAAGAGTGGAAAACATGGAAGTGAAACAACCCTATATGCTCTGAAATATCATTCTAAATGATGCCAAAACATGCAAATACATCAAGTTAAGCATGCAAGACTCCTTAAAACTCAAGGCTAATCAAAGCTTTTACACTACAAGCATGCATGACAAGCATCATTGGACCAAGAAGCCTCAAAACAGAGTTAGAATAGCCCAAAATATGAATAAAATCATGCTGGAGCATAGCTAAAATATGCTAGAATAATGAGCCAAAACATCATGCATACGAGGCTAGTAAGCAAGATTTGCACTACAAGTACATGAGCCACTCAAGAGACAACCAAACTAGCCCAAAACAGAGTTATGGAAGACCTAAAAACTCACAAAAATAAGCTCACAACATGCCTCAAGAGTATAGAGATACATGTTCATTTGATAGGCCAATAGCTCAAGCAAACAAAACAAAAAGAGAGGGGATCACCCCCTCTGATTTGAGGCCTCAAAACCATATGCTTACCACTAAAAACCCACTGGATTTCAGTGGCTAAAAGGCCAAACAAAGACTAACTCAAAGGCCTTAAGACATGGCACAAAACAAGGCCAAACAAGGCACATAAGAGGATAGAACACCCTCAACACCAAAGAGGCCTTAAACAACCATCTAAAGCACTTAAAAATAGAACTTTTTTCAATTGAAAGCAAGGCCTAAAACAATATGCAAGGATGGCCAAAGTGGTATACAAACAAAAGCTTAAATGGGGAAAACGCTCACCCTTGAAACACAACTTTGAAACCAGCAATCTCTGAGGCCAAAAACCAACTTTCAGAGCTCAAACAACACTCCCAAGAACCTCAACTCAAAGATGGTGGTGTATCACTATGTGTTGTAGTGCAAAAGTGAGAGGAAAATGCACTTTTAAGGCACAAAACAAACACAATATAGAGAGAGAGAATGAGAAATATAGAGAGAGAGAATTATGTCTTCTCCAAAAATGCTAAATCTCTGTAACGGAGGAGGAGCCTCTCCTTATATAGAAGAATGCAATGCAAAGCTTGTTAAACAAGCTTGAAAAGAGCTTCATGGAAGAGTGAAAATCAGCGGGCTCAAAAGATCTGGCATGAAATCTGCTGAGACAAAGTGTTATGCCAACCATCAGTGGTGGCCGGCAGGCTTCATCAATGGCAGGCAGGGACAAAACCATGGCCGGCAGGGCCAAAATGTGGTCGGCAGTGCTTCACAAGAAGCATGCAGAAAGGACCAACACATGGCCCAAGAATGGGGCAGAAAGGATACAGGGTTTGGAAAGCTCAAACCTGTGACGTTCTGCCGTGAAAGTCGAGTACTCAACGAGCAATTGAACTTGTGGCTGGATGTACTTGCAAGCACAACCAAGTCTTCAGGACAGTCAAAAATGGGGTGTCTACAGTTGCCCTTTTTTGACAGAATTCGAAAGTCACAAAGTGACGGGAGTGAATGTCAAAGCCCAGAGACGACCCATTTTTTACAAGGCCGAAGACTCAGGCAAACATTCAATATAACCAAACAGAGATGTGCCCGCAGGCTGGGGCAAGATACAAAGGTCATGCATGATGCCGAACATAACTTATGATTATGCAAAGAAAGCTGTAATGAAGCATTTATGCAAAACAAATATAACAATTTAAGCAAACTGACAAGTTACAGAAATCTCACATGTTTCAACAGAAAGGATGTAAGAGAATTATATAATTCTCGCTACGTTTCACGCGGAGAATACAATACCGTCAGGTTCGTCTGGTCGCGCCAGCTTCAAACGAACTGTACATACAATATCGTGCCTACACAAAAAGAAACTTTGGCAGATACAATATAGTATAAACACATGTAGGTAGAACGTGCATAACAATGCAAGTGAAAATGTTGCATGACAATGCGAATGAAACAGGCGCATAACAATGCGAGTGAAAAGGTGCATAACAATGCAAGTATAACGTGTGTGACAACGCAAGTAACGAGGGTGCATAACAATGCAAGTAACGTGCGTGAAAGCGCAAGATAGATGTGGTGCATGACAATGCGAGTAACGTACGTGACAGCGCAGGTTAAAGAGGCGCAAAACAATGCAAGTAACGTGCGTAACAGCGCAGGTTAAAGAGGTGCAAAATAATGCAAGTAACGTGCGTGACAGCGCCAGTTAAAGAGGTGCATAACAATGCAGGTATAGTATGTGACAGTGCAAGATAGATGTGGGCATGACAATGCGAGTAATGTGCGTGACAGCGCAAGTTAAAGATGTGCAAAACAATGCAAGTAACGTGCGTGACAACGCAAGTTAAAGAGGTGCATAACAATGCAAGTATAGTGCCTGACAGCGTAAGATAGATGCGGTGCCTGAAAATACGAGTAACGTGCGTGACAGCGCAAGATAGATGTGCAAAACAATGCAAGTAACGTGCATGACAGCGCAAGTTAAAAAAGGTGCAAAATAATGCAAGTAACGTGCGTGACAGCGCAGGTTAAAGAGGTGCAAAACAATGCAAGTAACGTGTGTGACAGCGCAAGATAGATGTGGTGCATGACAATGCAAGTATAGTGCGTGACAGCGCAAGATAGATGTGGTGCATGACAATACGAGTAACGTGCGTGACAGCGCAGGTTAAAGAGGTGCATAACAATGCAAGTAACGTGCGTGACAGCACAAGTTAAAGAGGTGCATAACAATGCAAGTATAGTGCATGACAGCGCAAGATAGATGTGGTGCATGACAATGCGAGTAATGTGCGTGACAGCGCAGGTTAAAGAGGTACATAACAATACAAGTAATGTGTGTGACAATGCAAGTTAAAGAAGTGCATAACAATGCAAGTATAGTGCATGACAGGGCAAGATAGATGTGCTGCATGACAATGCGAGTAACGTGCGTGACAGCGCAGGTTAAAGAGGTGCATAACAATGCAAGTAACGTGCGTGACAGCGCAAGTTAAAGAGGTGCAAAATAATGCAAGTATAGTGCGTGACAGCGCAAGATAGATGTGCAAAACAATGCAAGTATAGTGCGTGACAGCGCAAGATAGATTGAGGTGCATAACAATGCGAGTATAGTGCGTGACAGCGCAGGTTAAAGAGGTGCAAAACAATATAAGTAACGTGCGTGACAGCGCAAGTTAAAGAGGTGCATAACAATGCAAGTATAGAATGGATGTTTAATACAACAAGCAAATGCTAGGTGACAACAAAAGCATGCTCCTTGAAAACAACTTCCGGTTTACCTCCCGGAAGATTTATGATGGGTTTAAAGGATACACCTTGTACGTGTTGATGGGCGATGACCACCGTACATTGAAGACATGATTCCGGGCTTCCACGGGGGCATTTTGAATCAAATTTTGAACACTCCTCAGAATTGTTGGAACCCAAGGGCATATACCAAGGTAAAAGAGGCAGGGAAAGCTGTTGAAGGCTTGCCAGCCATCACGGGAACCTGCCGGCCCCCTGCCGGCCATCATTGGCCACTGCCGGCCATCAACAAAGGGGTGCCGACCATCGATGAAGGGTGTGCCGACCACAGCTGGCAGATTTGGCCATTTTGGTCTTTTTGGCCGTGGGTCTTCATAAACACCTAAAATTACTTCATTTGCTCAAAAATCCTTGCATAGAAAACATTTTCCTTGTCCTCTAGGTGTGTCTTCTCTCTAGATCCGCGCGTTCTACACATTTCCCAACACCCTAAACAACCTTGAATCGTTAAAACCTCTTTGTTCTCTTCGATTTGAACCGATCAGAATTTGAATCTGAGGTGTCTTTTGTCATTTCCACCATTCAAGGATCATTTCCCCCGGACTTCTCTCGAGGTTAGTTCACTTCTCCCGGGTTTTCAACTTTATTTGAATTTTTCTCTCTCCTAGGGTTTGGTTTGTTCAAAACTTCACCATTTTGCTCATTTTTGCTCACTTTTGCGTCTATTTCAGATAGTTTATGATATTCTGCATGATATGGGGTTCCCCGTGCTCCCTCCAGTGGAGCTTGTCGCGGACTTTGTGGCCGAGCCGGGGGTTGAGCCTCAGCCTTTATCGTCTAGTATCCGCCTTTTTGACCCCGCAAGGTATCACCCGAAGACTCATATTATACCAATGGCGAGAGGCATCCATGCCTTTACTGATTTCGATGAGGACGCGCTAGACAACCTCTTGCTGAGGGAGCCGATGTTTCATTTGTCAGCCATTGCTGTGGAGGTACCAACTCTACTTTCCTGCAACTTTACTTTTAATTATTTATATTTTTTGCACTGTTTTGATCTGCTTGCATCGTATGCTTTGATCTGACTGTATTTCATACATCGTTGCTCCGCATTTAACTGTATTTCACACATCATTGCCCTGTATGTACTCTATACGACTGTACCTCAGGCATTACATACCCTGAATTCAATTGTATCTTCAATACATCACTACTCTAAATGCAACTGTATTTTCAATACGTCACTGCTCTGAATTCAATTGTATTTTCAATACATCACTGATTTGATTTTGACATATGCACTGCCAACAGGACGGATCCCGTTCCTTCAGAGGTTATGGTGCAACGACAGCTCGGGATTTGTATGATGTACTTCCCACGAGGGTCCGCCAGATCATCGACGGGACCGACTTTGGCCTATTCTGCTCTAGCTTGACACGGGTTATAGCGACTCGCCCTCTCCTAGGGGCTCTTGTGGAGAGGTGGTGGGACACCATCAACTCTTTCCACTTCTCCACGATGGGAGAGATGACGATGACTCCTTGCGACTTCACCATGATCACTGGCATGGGCGTAGGTGACAATCCGATTCCTTTTGATCCCGACATGGGAGAGTGGGTGGCCGCGTGGGATACATTACTTGGAGCGCGTCCACCGACACTTCGAGCGGGCATGGTTAGATATACCTGGTTCGATGAGCATTACAGAGGGGAGGATCCCGAGACTGATGAGGAGGTGGAGCAGTACGCTAGGGGCTTCCTCCTGTTCCTTTTTAGTACCACCTTGTTTTCGAACAAGTGGAATACCGTGGGTTTATACTTCTTGAGCGCTCTGGTGGTGCTCCAGCGGGTCCATTTCTATGATTGGGGCGCAGCTGGCCTTACCACTCTCTATGGATACATGAGCACGACCTCTCGGATGTGCGGGAGCTTAATTGGTGGCTACTGGCGAGCTTGGGAGGTACACAGCTTAGTTTTCCCTTTTCATTATTTTGCTTAGCATTTCTTGCTTTTTCTTTGTTCAACACTTGTACTTTCTGCATTTTCTGTATCTGCTCTTGAACTGTATGCTTTCTGCTTTGCATTTTCTGTACACCATACATACTGCACGCTACATACCATACACTGCACACACAAAATCTAATATCTGCTCTAGACCTGCACTCTTTATGCATTGTACTGCATTCTGCTTTCTACTTTCTGCATGTTCTATACTTTGTTCATACACTGTACTTATCACATCTTTCTCACAGTTGTGGGTGTACGCATACTTCCCGACACTTGCTCCAGAGCCTGTGGAGGAGACCCCAGCGACAGTCCCATTTTCTGATGTATACGACAGCCAGCTCCGTCGTAGGACCCGAGAGAGCTTCATGTTCTTCTGGCAGTTTTTCGATTCGGTCACGGTGCGCGAGGTAATTATGCAACGAGATTATTTCGATTAACTCGATGCACCCACATTAGTTATTTGACGACTGATCATCATGTTCGTTCTCTTTTCTCAGATCACGTGGTAGCCATAGGATGTGATTCCGTCAGGACTCTGAGATCAGTACCATACTACCCGGACTATCTCTCGTTGCCACATCCTCTTCGAGGGCCCGATCTGTCGCGCCTGGTTTTTGAGTGAGCGCTTCGTACGCCAGACCTTGGGATTGCCTGTTCTATTTGTACCAACGACACCTCCACCATCGATGAGGGAGACACACAGGCTGTCCATCGACCAGGTGATCCAGTTCATGATAGGACTGGAGACAGATTACTTTCGCGCAGAGGGCGACTACGCGACCTTTATTCAAACGCATCTAATGCCACCTTTGTCCGGTGTCCGAAGAGGAGAGGGAGTGTGATACCCCTGTTCCGTAGTATGCTAATTGGTCCTTAAATTGAGTATGATTATGTGTTTAGCATGATTTTATGTGCCATTATGTGAATATATGCGATTTTGAAGTTTTATCTGTTCACCATAGGAATATCTGTTCGAATAATCTGCTTTGGAAATTAAATTGAGGGCCCTATCGGCCACAGAACTCGAAATTGTTTACATCATTGTGATTGGCATAATTTTTAGAACCTACGATGAAATTTAATTAGAAATTGATTCTAGTTAGATTAAACTGATTATATTGGTGAATTGAGTACTCAATTATTTTATGTTGAAATAATATGTGAGTGGGGCTATTATAAGCCTTATTAAAACCAATTCCTTCCCTTTACATTGATTTTGGCTGATCAACTCTAAGAGAAAAAGAGGAGGGTTGGCTATTAGAGAGAGGGAAGGGAGAAAAATCTAAGTTTTGCTCTTGATCTTTGAATGCCTTGAAGATAATACAAGAATTGCCATGGATTGTGAAGATTAAACTCCTTGGTGAGTAGTTCATGTAAATTTTAACTATCATTTTGTGAATTCAAGTTTGAAAGAGGGTCTAGAGCATGGAATTGTTTGATCATAAGGAAATTGAGTTGAATTTGTTATAATAGAGACCCATATATGCATGCATGCGAATTAATTGTGAATTGAGCTTCATTGGGTTGTGATTTGGGGTTTGCATTATGTTGGTATAATTATATTTGAGAATTGAGCCATAACATGCATGATTTGTTGATTGAAAACCGAATTGGAGCTCAAGAACATATTCTGGGTTTTCCAAAATTTTGAGGTCCGCTCGAGCCGGAGAACCTCTGCTCGAGTGTAAATTTCGTGCTCCCAGCACTTTTTACAGAGTTGGATGTCCGCTCGAACGAGATATTTCACGCTCGAGCGAGGAGCTTTTGTAGACAGGCATTCTGCTTGAGCGCCCTAAATAGTGTAATTTTGAGGTAACCAGTACTTTTGCATTCCTCTTGGGTTCGCTCGAGCGGGGAAGTCCACGCTCGAGCGGGGACCCTGTTTCTTGAAATTTTGTTCATGCATTCTGTGTTTCGTTTTCCATTCTCTTTCACTTGTGATCAATCTTAGGCATATGTTAAGCATTGTAAATGAGTTAATGAGATAAGAATAAAGCCTAAAGAGGAATATGTGAATTAAGGAACGGCTTGAATTGTTAGTGACCCTTTTGTGTTCATGAAATGTGTAGGGTCAAGCTCCAGGGCAAATCCACAAGCCGATCACTGTGAGTAATATCGATATTTGAAAGCTTGTCAATGTCCAATTGTTTATTTCCCTTATAAGCCTTATGAGTTGCTAATTGGGATTGTGAACAAAAATTTGACATGATAGAAATGAATGGACCGAAGGTCGTTTTGATAGAAATGAATGGACCGAAGGTCGTTTTGATAGAAATGAATGGACCGAAGGTCGTTTTGACATGAATAAGTGGGCCGAAGGCCGTTTTGACATAAACGAATGGACTTAAGGTCGTTTTGACACAAATGTATGGGCCGAAGGCCGTTTTGACGTAAATGAATGGGCCGAAGGCCGTTCTGACATTAATGAATGGGCCGAAGGCCGTTTTGACATGAATGGAAATCTGATTGGGCCAAAGGCCAGTATGTTTGGAACTACAGTCATTTGATCTAAATTTTGTATAAGTGTATATATGTTAAGCAGAAATATGCATTGGGCCCAAGGTCGTTCGGAGCATGTTGTTCTTCATATTGCTTATGTAACTTATGTATTTGATATTATTCACTGGGCTATCGCTCACGCTCATTCATGTGTTTGTAGGTGAGCCGAGGGAAGTCCAAACCCAACCCCAGTGAAGTCTACCAGGAACAACATGAGTTTTGGAGAGTCAGCCTTGTGTCTCACGTACGAGACCCATCCTTGCCATTCTGTTATGTATTTTTTTTTTTCTTGTTGGCAAGGACTTTGTGTACATCTATATATAGTTTTGATATGGGTTGACTCAGTTTGGATGATCCTGTCTGTAAAGGATTTTGTGATACTGTACTTATTGTGGGTTATTAACGCATATGTGCATGGTTTGTTTTGAGTGCATATAGGCACGGCTCTATGGACAATGTTTTAAATTTTTTTGCTTCTGTTTGGCCCCTTTACTCTCATGAGTTATGTCTGTTAAGGTTTGAGGCCGTAGGTAATCTCAGGATTACTGGCTGGTTATGTCCTTAACCCATAGGGGCGGGTTCGGGTCATGACATAGTGGTATCAGAGCACGAGTTAATAACTCACACACTTGTCCAAAAAGAGCAATAAGCATCTAGATAAGATCTAGGATGCATTCATGTAATAAATATGACTTTGGAAGCATTGATTTTATGCTTAAATGTTTTGATATGAACAATTATAAGTTATAAGTTGTGAATTACTTGCATTGCAAATTACCTGAATATGTATGCTCTTTGTTACATGCATACTTGGGTATATCCTATATAAAATATAATGCAAGTTTAATCAGATGGTGAGAACAAGAGGAGATGAAATAGAAGAATCCTCAACTGCCAGAATGGACAGAATGGAAAGACTGATACAGGAAATGGCAGAAGCTTTGAGACAGTAACAAGAGTGGCAACAGCAGTGGTAGCAACCACATCCGCCACCTCCACCTCCGGCACCACTCGTGCCAAACAATCAAAATGATGATCGGATAATAGCTCTCACCAAGGAATTCAAGAAAATGAAACCACCACAGTTCCACGGGGGATTAGATCCGTTGAAAGCCGAAGCGTGGGTCCTCGGCATTGAGAAATTATTTGAAGTGTTCCCCTGTTCAGAGACTCAGAAAGTGCTTCTAGCCACTTTTATGCTAGAAGATGAAGCAAGAAGATGGTGGATGTTGATGCGAGAAAATCATAAAGATGTGGATTGGGTAAAATTTCTGGAGATCTTTTATGACAAGTACTTCCCGCAATGTGTTCGGGATAGGAAAGTAGCCGAGTTCATGGAACTCAAGCAAGATAGTATGACTGTAGCGGAGTATGAGGCCAAATTCACTGAGTTGGCCAGGTTTGCACCACATGTAATTGACACTGATTATAAGAAGGGAAGCCATTTTGAGGGTGGGCTCCGAAGTGACATCCTAGAGAGAGTGAATGTCCTGAAGTTGGAAACCTACATTGGGGTGCTTGATAGAGCCATCATATCAGAGGCCAACATAGCTAGACAAGCTAAACCAGTAACGGAATGGAAAGGCAATAAAAGACAAGGCTTCTTTTCGAAGAAGAAATTTCTGAAAAAGCAAAACACGGGCTCCTCAAATACTTCAAATTCTTCCCGAGACATAGCTCCTATGTGCAACATTTGTAGCAAAAGGCACCCTGGAGTCTATTACCGTGCATCAGGAGCCTGTTTCAGGTGTGGGAAACAAGGGCATATAGCCTGAGAGTGTAATCAGAATGGTGGAAAGATAGCTGCTAGTTCCACTGCATCGATCCCAAAGCCGAGAAATACTTTGAGATCTGCCACTACTAGGGATACAGTGAGACAGGGGAGAGTTTTTGTGCTTGTTCCGGGCGATACACGGAATGCCAATGCCGTTGTCTCAGGTACTATTTCAATATGTAATCAGGATGCCTTTGTATTAATTGATTCTGGATCAACACACTCATTTGTGACATATACATTTGCATCTAGACTGAATAGACCCCTAGAGTTATTGCCATATTTGTTATGTATGTCTGCTCCATCGGGGGAATCTGTGTTATGTGAATATATATATCGGTTTTGTGACATGCATATTGAGAATGCTACCCTATATGTAGATTTGTTGCCCTTGAACTTTAGACATTTCGATGTAATTTTGGGCATGGATTGGTTGACCAAGTATTGTGCCACCATAGACTGTGTGACAAAAAGGGTTGTATTTAACCCACCAGAACAGAAAGAGATTGCGTTTGTGGGTAATGGGGTAGTGCCTCCACCTTATTTGATATCTGCAATGAAAGCATGTAAACTGATCAGGAAAGGGTGCTAGGGTAATTTGTGCTATGTGTTGTCTGAACAATCTGAGAATGTTAGATTGAATAATATTCCTATTGTTAGAGAATCTCCGGATGTGTTTCCAAATGAATTACCAGGGGAATTGGTAGACAGGGAGATAGAGTTTACTATTGAGATTGTGCCAGGCACCCAGCCTATTTCTACAACTCCCTACATAATGGCTACCGCCGAGATGAAAGAATTGAAAGAACAGTTGAAAGACCTGCTTGACAAGGGATTTATCCGGCCTAGCACTTCGCCTTGGGGTGCACCAGTGTTATTTGTGAAAAAAAAGGATGGTACCTTGCGCCTGTGCATTGATTACCGGGAATTGAACAAGGTAACGATAAAGAACAAATATCCCTTACCCCGTATTGATGACTTATTTGACCAATTGCAGGGATCACAGGTGTTTTCTAAGATTGATTTGAGATCCGGGTATCATCAGCTGAAAGTTAAGGCAGAGGATGTTGAGAAAACCGTATTCAGAACGAGGCATGGTCATTTTGAGTTTCTTGTCATGCCGTTTGGAGTGACTAATGCTCCGGCAGCATTTATGGACTTAATGAATAGAATTTTTAAAACCTACCTTGATGAGTTTGTTGTAGTCTTCATCGATGATATTTGGATATACTCTAAAGATAGACTTGAACATGAACATCACTTGAGAACTGTTTTACAAATACTTCGGGAAAGGAAATTATTTGCTAAACTAAAGAAATGTGAGTTTTGGTTGGATGAAGTTGTTTTCTTAGGACATGTGATCAACATGGAGGGAATTTCTATAGACCCGTAGGAAATCGAGGCAATTGTGAATTGGCTCACAGCAACTAATGTGACAAAAGTCCGTAGCTTCATGGGCTTAGCTGGGTACTACAGGAGGTTTGTGAAGGATTTTTCAAAATTAGCTATGCCTCTTACCCAATTGACACGTAAAGGGCAACCATTTGAGTGGAACGAAGAAATGGAATTAGCCTTTCATGAATTGAAGACGAGATTGACTACTGCACCAATTTTGACATTACCTTCAGGTACGAAAAATTTCGAAATTTTCAGTGATGCATCTTATAAGGGTTTGGGTTGTGTGTTAATGCAGAACAGAAAGGTTATTGCTTACGCCTCTCGACAGTTGAGGCCACATGAGAAGAATTATCGAACACATGACCTAGAATTGGCCGCAGTTGTTTTTGCTTTGAAAATCTGGCGGCATTATTTGTATGGGGCAAAGTGTGAAGTCTACACGGATCATAAGAGCCTGAAATACTTATTCACGCAGAAAGAGTTGAATATGCGTCAAAGAAGATGGATAGAACTGATAAAAGACTACGATCTAGAGATTCAGTATCACCTCGGGAAAGCTAATACAGTGGCTAATGCTTTGAGCAGAAAATCAACAGGGAGTATGGCTTGTTTGCTTACTGAACAAATGGAGATTTTGCATGACTTTGAGAAGTCTGAAATTGAAGTAGTAGTAGATGAACAGGGCGGATTGATAGCCGCTATTATAGCCGAGCCGGCAATTGTTGATGAAATCAAGCAGAAACAGAAAGAGGGTGAGTTCCTTAGAAAGGTGATTGTGAGTTTGAGACAAGTCCAAAAGTAGAATTTAGCATTGGAAATGAAATGTTGAAATTCCGAAACCGAATATGTGTCCCTGACATCCCGAAACTAAAGAAAAGGGTCTTAGATGAAGCCCACAGATCCGTATTTGCTATGCATCTGGGCAACAACAAAATGTACCGAGATTTGAAACAGACCTATTGGTGGCCTAAAATGAAGAAAGAGATTGCAGAATATGTGTCCAAGTGCCTTTAGTGTCAGCAAGTTAAGGCTAAACATCAGAAACCAGGCGGTCTACTTCAACCTCTCCCTATTCCTGAATGGAAGTGGGAACATGTGACTATGGATTTCGTTGTTGGCCTACCTCAGACTTCTCGAGGTATGGATTCTGTTTGGGTTGTGGTTGATAGACTGACTAAATCTGCACATTTTCTGCCTGTCAAAACTACATTTACTGCTTACAGATTGGCTACCATTTATGTTGATGAGATTGTCCGTTTACACAGAGTTCCAGTGTCCATTGTATCGGATAAAGATCCGAAATTTGTGTCTAGATTGTGGAAGAGTTTGCAGGAAGCTATGGGAACAGAATTAAGATTCAGTACTGCATTTCACCCACAGACAGACGGGCAATCAGAATGAACGATACAAACTCTGGAAGATATGCTTCGCATGTGTGCTTTGGATTTTCAGGGGAGTTGGGAAGATTATCTGCCGCTTGTAGAATTTGCTTATAATAACAGCTTCCACTCCAGCATCAGTATGGCACCATACGAGGCTTTGTATGGTAGGAGGTGTAGATCACCTATCTGTTGGACAGAGGTCGGGGATAGAGCTTTGCTTGGGCCAGAAATTGTACAAGACACTTCTGAGAAAATCAAGACCATTCGTCAAAGGCTCAAAACAGCTCAGGACCGACAAAAGAATTATACAGACGTTCGAAGAATACCTCTTGAGTATGAGGTTGGTGACCATGTGTTCATCCGTGTTTCTCCGATGAAAGGCCAAATCAGATTTGGAAAGAAGGGCAAGTTGTCCCCCCGTTACATTGGGCCGTTCCAGATTTTGGAAAGACTTGGTCTAGTTGCCTACAGAGTTGCTTTGCCACTGGGATTCGAGCAAATCCATAATGTGCTTCATGTTTCGATGTTGAGGGGTTACCTCCGAGACCCGTTACACGTGATTGATTATCACCTGGTTGTTATTGATGAAAATATGGAATATGCTGAATGATCGGAATGAATTGTTGATCGGCAAGTGAAACAATTGAGAAGCAAGTCAATTCCAATGATGAAAGTGGAATGGAAAGAACATTATGGGATGGATGTTACATGGGAAAAAGAGGAGGAAATGCGTCTATGCTATCCCTATTTGTTTCCCGACGAAGGTAAATTAAGTTTGGAGGACCAAACTTCCTAAAAGGGGGGAAGACTGTGATACCCCTGTTCCGTAGTATGCTAATTGGTCCTTAAATTGAGTATGATTATGTGTTTAGCATGATTTTATGTGCCATTATGTGAATATATGTGATTTTGAAGTTTTATCTGTTCACCGCAAGAATATCTGTTCGAATAATCTGCTTTGGAAATTAAATTGAGGGCCCTATCGGCCACAGAACCCGAAATTGTTCACGTCATTGTGATTGGCATAATTTTTAGAACCTACGGTGAAATTTAATTAGAAATTGATTCTGGTCAGATTAAACTGATTATATTGGTGAATTGAGTACTCAATTATTTTATGTTGAAATAATATGTGAGTGGGGCTATTATAAGCCTTATTAAAACCAATTCCTTCCCTTTACATTGATTTTGGCTGATCAACTCTAAGAGAAAAAGAGGAGGGTTGGCTATTAGAGAGAGGGAAGGGAGAAAAATCTAAGTTTTGCTATTGATCTTTGAATGCCTTGAGGATAACACAAGAATTGCCATAGATTGTGAAGATTAAACTCCTTGGTGAGTAGTTCATGTAAATTTTAACTATCATTTTGTGAATTCAAGTTTGAAAGAGAGTCTAGAGCATGGAATTGTTTGATCATAAGGAAATTGAGTTGAATTTGTTATAATAGAGACCCATATATGCATGCATGCGAATTAATTGTGAATTGAGCTTCATTGGGTTGTGATTTGGGGTTTGCATCATGTTGGTATAATTATATTTGAGAATTGAGCCATAACATGCATGATTTGTTGATTGAAAACCGAATTGGAGCTCAAGAACATATTCTGGGTTTTCCAGAATTTTGAGGTCCCCTCGAGCGGGAGAACCTCCGCTCGAGTGTAAATTTCGTGCTCCCAGCACTTTTTGCAGAGTTGGATGTCCGCTCGAGCGAGATATTTCACGCTCGAGCGAGGAGCTTTTGTAGACAGGCATTCCGCTCGAGCGCCCTAAATAACGCTCGAGCATAATTTTGAGGTAACCAGTACTTTTGCATTCCTCTTGGGTCCGCTCGAGCGGGGACCCTGTTTCTTGAAATTTTGTTCATGCGTTCTGTGTTTCGTTTTCCGTTCTCTTTTACTTGTGATCACTCTTAAGCATATGTTAAGCATTGTAAATGAGTTAATGAGATAAGAATAAAGCCTAAAGAGGAATATGTGAATTAAGGAACGGATTAAATTGTTAGTGACCCTTTTGTGTTCATGAAATGTGTAGGGTCAAGCTCCAGGGCAAATTCACAAGCCGATCATTGTGAGTAATATCGATGTTTGAAAGCTTGTCAATGTCCAATTGTTTATTTCCCTTATAAGCCTTATGAGTTGCTAATTGGGATTGTGGACAAAAGTTTGACATGATAGAAATGAATGGACCAAAGGTTGTTTTGATAGAAATGAATGGACCGAAGGTCGTTTTGACATGAATGAGTGGGCCGAAGGCCGTTTTGACATAAACCAATGGACTTAAGGTCGTTTTGACACGAATGTATGGGCCGAAGGCCGTTTTGATGTAAATGAATGGCCCGAAGGCTATTCTGACATAAATGAATGGGCCGAAGGCCGTTTTGACATGAATGGAAATCTAATTGGGCCAAAGGCAGTATGTTTAGAACTACAGTCATTTGATCTGAATTTTGTATAAGTGTATATATGTTAAGCAGAAATATGCATTGGGCCCAAGGCCGTTCGGAGCATGTTGTTCTTCATATTGCTTATGTAACTTATGTATTCGATATTATTCACGGGGCTATCGCTCACGCTCATTCATGTGTTTGTAGGTGAGCCGAGGGAAGTCCAAACCCAGCCCCAGTGAAGTCTGCCAGGAACAACATGAGTTTTGGAGAGTCAGCCTTGTGTCTCACGTACCAGACTCATCCTTGCCATTTTGTTATGTATTTTTTTTTTCTTGTTGGCAAGGACTTTGTGTACGTCTGTATATAGTTTTGATATGGGTTGACTCAGTTTGGATGATCCTGTCTGTAAAGGATTTTGTGATACTGTACTTGTTGTGGGTTATTAACACATATGTGCATGGTTTGTTTTGAGTGCATATAGGCACGGCTCTATGGATAAAGTTTTAAATTTTTTTGCTTCTGTTTGGCCCCTTTACTCTGATGAGTTATGTCTGTTAAGGTTTGAGGCCATAGGTAATCTCAGGATTACTGGCCAGTTATGTCCTTAACCCATAGGGGCGGGTTCGGGTCATGACAGGGAGCGAGGGCTCTAGTTGCGAGAGGGAGAAGCGGAGCGACCAGATCCCGTAGGAGGAGAGGTCCTGAGGGAAGACAGGGGACTGGATGGCCAGAGCTGCCTACTACTATGACATGCCGAGGACGGGTTGGAGAGACTTATCAGATTCCCATCGCTCTTCCTCCAGTTAGTCACGAGCTCATCGGAGTTCGAGACTCGACCCCGATATATGCCATACTTTTCATTTCGCGCATTCATTTCATTTCAATTGATATCCCTTAGATTACTAATTATCTCAACACTTTTGCAGGCTTCCATACAGTACACCGGGCAGGCTCTGGAGCTGTCGGCTTCGGTGATGGGGATGCTGCAGATAAGCATGGACCTGCTTAGTATTTACAGTATTCCGGTAAGTTCATTCAAACTGCACTTCATGCCACAAAGTCTTTTCTTAACACAAAATCATTTACACAGTTCCACACTGCACTGATTTGATACATTGCTCCCATACACCGCTCACGGTACACATACACTGCAAATCATTGACCGCTCATAGCACATTATTGTTTGCATCTGATATATTTTATTACTAATGTATTTTGGCGAACTGTCCTTTTTTAGATTCCTTTCCTGATGTCAGGCCCATCAGATGCCCCAGCAGGAAAAGGGGCGGGTCCTTCAGCGCCTCCCTGAGCAGTAAGGGAAGCGGGACGAGGGACTCCAGCGCACAGCCGTAGCGAAGTTAGGCGCACTCATGCCGGGAGTAGTTCACGGGGGCCTGTCCCACATGATGATAAGTCTGACGAGGAGGCAGTGAGCCCGCAGTCAGAGCCGTCTTAGAATGGAGATGAGGCTGGGATGGTTCGGGTTCAAAGTCGGGTGCTGACGGTGATGATGTTCCAGAGTCCTCTCAGTCGAGGAAGAGGGCAAGGAGGACCTCTCAACCTTGAGGCGACCGACGCCGATTCAGAAGCTCCATTTTTTGCTTTATTTCTCTTTTTACTAGTAGTTTTATCACCTTGTACTGCATCAGGCAGGTTTTATTTTCTTCAATACTATGTACTTTTGCAAAAGAAGATATGATGGAATGAAACAGCTCTTTTTGTTGAAAAAGTGTTACATTTGTACATTCTATGCATCGCATTGCATCGCATCACTTTTCACAACAATGTAAATGAGATTGAACTTTGTTTTGAAAACGAAACACTCGAATTGCATTAATCAGGTAGTGAACCGACTAACAACAAAATAACTCGATAAGCAAAACAAAGCGCTAACAAGTTTACAACTCGATAAGCAAATTACGACAACTCGATAAATGAAAGGAAGATGATCACAACTCGATACAAAAATGAAAACTAATACGTCTTAAACAAGACACAACAGAGTCCATCAGGACAAAAACAAGACCTTAAAAGACACGAAGTACAGGGCTCCATTCAACAAAACAACTGGACTTTCACCAAGAAGGTCAGTGAGCATGAGGGAGAGGCTGCCGGCCACATGGGAAATCCTGCCGGCCATTGGTGTGCCACTACCGGCCACTGATGAGCCACTGCCGACCATCAGTGAGCAAGTGCCGGCCATCGATGGCAGACTCTCTGAAACGTTGACATCTGTCCTTCACTCACTGCCTTATCTTCTATATGAGTTCCAGCTTCGGGATTTCCTCATTCTAGGTCAGTTTTTGCACCAAAATGGAAGCATTTCTTATCCAAAATCTCACAAATTGGATTGCCAACTTGGATGGCTTGAAAAAGCTGAATTTCCGGGGCTTCAGCATAAATGCACTATTCACTTTGAGTCGCACCCCGCTGCGTTTTCCATTCCACCATGTCGCGGCAAGGTTTTGGAATCCGGTGACACACATCTTTAGCTTTAGTGGGCAAGAGATGTGTCCTACTTTCGAGAATTTCCAAGCTTTAATGGAATTTGAGTGTGATGAAGAAATCCTGCCTCAGCTCCGATTCAGCCACGTCCAAGCCTTAGGATGGATGTGCGGCCTTACTTTGCATGACGCTCGGTCATTGATTCACGACAGAGAGCTGGACATTCCGAGCTTGATTCGTCAATTTTTTGATGCCGGTGACCATGGCGATCATCATTGGCAGGACTATCGGTGACACGCACTTTGCTTGTGCATGTTGTCTCATTTCTTACTTGCCCCAGGCTCCGGTGGGTTTAGCACTCGTTTGATTGAGGTTGCCGAGGGATTAAGAGAGGGTAAGAGCTGCATCGCCATGACGCTAGCTGAGACACTGATGGGCTTGGATGCTTTTCATCGCCGGGAGACAACTAGATTTGCGGGGAGTCCACTACTACTGCAGGTAATGTTTTCCACCCCATCTCACATATATTGCTCACATCACTCGGCCCTCAGGCTCGATTTTTCTCTCAAAATCCTTTTCTTACTTTTCTCTCAACGTACACCTCTCTATTCTTTAATCTCTCATTTTTTATCCCTCTCCAAGTGTGGTTGATGGATAAATTGAAGATTGTGGACTCATGCCCAGCATATTCATCCCGCAGCTATTTCTTCTGACAACGTCTAGTTGATGCCCCGGATGAGGGATGGTGGTACAACTGGATATGCAGTTTGTCCGCTACAGACATTGCTTGGCGCTGTCCTTGGCTCAATTTACCAGCGATGAGCTACAGCATGACTCGCCAACCCGGGATTCAGTTGATCGGCCTGACACATTGTGTCCTTTATTTCCCATTTCGATTTTGGCACCAGTTTGGACATGATCAAACTTGCCCGGAGGGGGGGATAGAGTATCCTGTTGTATTTCTGGTTCGAGGCGCACAGCTAGCTCGGTATGTCACATCATGGAGGACGAGAGAGCTTCTGGCCCCCGCTTCCACTTTCAGCTGCACCCTCTCTGATGAGTGCATAGATTGGCTCAATGAAGAGGCACAGGTAAGGCCCACCTTGGCATCAGAGGCTTCTACAAGCTCTGGGAGGGGACGTAGGAACACCTGAGTATACCCCGAATTTATTTGCTTTAATCAATACTTTCAAGTTTTCTTTATGAATGTAATAAAAAAACAACTTCAATTTGAATTCAAGAATAGGAGAACTATGTATTGAAATCAATGTAATTGAAGGTTGTGGGTACTGAAAATTTTCCGTTTGGTCCAAAAATGGTCTAAGTTATAAAAGATTAATTTGAGCGAAATCAACTTTTATTAAAACTTTCCAAAACCATTTTCGATATGGATCAAAACTAGACACGCCTGAGATTTATCCTTGAGATGTACAACCCCGAATCCTAGCAACTGGAAAGTTGCCCCTAGTCTGAATAGCACTGCACTGGAGATCACAACCGAGCTCTTGAATGCAGAATAGACAAAGATGACCAAACATGATCACATGGACAAAGTTGATCGGGGAAGTGTTTATGGCTGGACTTCAGTATGAAGTTACCTATGTATCCCAAAGATAGGAATCAAGCCTTACGTAGTTCGGCTTTGGTTCACTCGTGTATTAACTCTCTCCTTTTGCGCTCTAACTTTTGCCAAGGCCGCCCTTCTGGGTTTTCAACCTTGCGAGCTCAGTTTTTATAATTTCAAATATTTCATGCTCTAACTTTTGCCTAGGTCGGCCTTTCGGGTTTTCAGCCTAGCAAGCCACTCAGGGAAAGTATTTCTTTAACTTGTCCATGTTGATTGGTTAGGAGAACTCTAGGCCATCTAGGTCCATCAGAACGACAGCTCCACCCAACCAAATAGACTTGATTATGTAAGGACCAATCCAATTAGGTCTGAACTTGCCCCTAGGGTCGTGGATGGGAGCTCGGTTGTCTTTGAGCACCAAATCTCCTTCTTTCAAATTCCTGGACATAACCATCTTATTGAAAGCCCTGGCAATTCGTCGTTGATAACCCTGAACTTGGTACAGTGCTTTCAGCCTTCTTTCATCAAAGAGCACGAGTTCTTCGAACCTCCTTTGCTGCCAATCTGCCTTGGCTATCTCACACTCAACCAGTACTCGTAATGACGGGACCTCAATTTCGATAGGCAAAACGGCCTCCATCCCATAGACCAAGGAAGATGGAGTTGCCCCAGTAGAAGTTCGAATTGAAGTCCGGTAGCCCCACAGAGCAAACGGTAGCTTGTCTGGCCAGTCTCGGTAGGTTTCCACCATCTTCTGCAGAATACGTTTGATGTTCTTGTTGGCGGCCTCAACTGCTCCATTGGTTTGTGGCCGATATGTAGATGACTTATGAAAAACCACTTTGTACTTTTCCAACAAGTCGGTCACTTCCTTCTTGAAGTGGGAACCATTATCTAAAATGATCTCGTTCAGGACCCCATTGCGACAGATGATGTTATTCCTGATGAACTTTGCAACGTGCGATGCCTTCAACACCGCATAAGATTGGGCCTCAACCTACTTTGTAAAATAGTCTATTGCAACCAGAATGAACTCATGCCCATTGGATCCCTTTGGAGTGACAACCCTGATCACATCAATCTTCCAGACTGAAAATGGCCATGGCGAAGTCATGTTGTACAGCTTCGACGGCAGAATGTTCATGTGGTTTGCATAGATCTGACATTTGTGGCATCGCCGAACAAAGCCAATACAATCCTCCTCCATAGTGGACCAGTAGTAACCTTGTCTAAGGATCTTTCGAGCTAGCATCACCCCGTTCATATGCACTCCGCACTCTCCTCCATGGATGGCCTCCATTAGGCGCTTGGACTCTTCGGCATCAACACACAGTTTATGCATCCCGAGATGACCTCTCTTATACAGTTTTTCCCTGTAGACGATGAACTGAGCAGCCATTCTTCGAATTGCCTTTTTATCCTTGGTGTTTGCCCCTGGTAGATACACCTCTTTTTCTAAGAAGTTCCAGACATCGTAATACCAGGGATTCTCATCTTGTACTTCATCTATGGCAGCAATCAGCTCGTATGCCGGCGCAAATTACTGTTTGATGATGATCGGACGCATCCGGACTCCGAAAGGGATGTCTATCATAGAAGATAGAGTTGCTAATGAATCTGCAAACCTATTGTTCTCTCTTAACAGATGAGCGAAATTCAGTTTCTCAAACTGAGGAATCAGCATGTCCAAGGTCTGGTGGTAGATTCTCATCTTTTCTTCTTTGACTTTTCAATCTCCTTTAGCTTGAGATACAACATGGTTCGAGTCCCCGATGACGTCCAATCGTTTTGCCCCTAGATCCAGAGCTGCTTCTAGTTCCACAATACACGCCTCATACTCTACCTCATTGTTCGAGACTTTGAACCGGAGTTTGAATGCTAGGGGTATGCAAGAATTGTCGGGCGCTATCAGCAACACCCCTATCCCATACCCGTATTGGTTTGACGCTCCGTCAAAGTACATCGTCCAAAACTCTTCTCTGACATGCAGAATGGCCTCGTCTAGGAACAGGTACTCAACTGCTTCATCCCCTTCCATTGGGTGATCGGCTAGGAACTCTGCTACCGCTCTCCCCTTCACTGACTTGCGCGTTACATACTTCAGATCAAATTCGGAAAGCAGAAGCAACCAACGGGCTAGCCTACCTGTAAGTGCCGATTTCTCGAAGAGATATTTGATGGGATCTAATCTCGAAACCAGTATTACAGAGTGAGCTAACAGGTAGTGCCGCAACTTCTTGGTAGCCCATACAAAGGCCAGACAAGCCTTCTCCGGCAGAGTGTAGCAGATCTCATAATCTAGCATCTTCTTGCTCGGGTAGTAGATAGCTCTCTCCACCTTGTCCTCAGACTCTTGTGCAAGCATGCAGTCCATGGTAGTTTCAGTCACTGAAAGGTACAGAATCAACGATTTTCCCGGCTCAGACGGTGACAACACGGGTGGGTTCTGTATATATTGCTTGATCTGTTCAAAAGCAGCTTGGCATCGGCCGTCCCATTAGAATTTCTTTCCTTTCTTCAGGAGACCAAAGAGTGGTTCACAAGTCAAGGTTAATTTAGCAATAAATCATCTTATGAATTGCACTTTACCCAAAAAGCCTTGCACCTCCTTTTCAGTCCTCGGTGGTGGCATTTCTAAGATGGCCTTAATTTTGGAAAGGTCGATTTCGATACCACTTTGTGTAATCAAGAACCCAAGCATTTTCCCTGCTGTAACACCAAACGTACATTTCTGAGGATTCAGCCACAACCAAAATTCTCTGATTCGTTGAAAGAATTTTTGCAAGGCGGTGTAGTGGCCCTCTCTTTCTTTGGACTTGACAATCATGTCGTCCACGTACACCTCAACCTCTTTGTGGATCATGTCGTGCAATATTGTGGTTGCGGCCCGTTGATATGTAACTCCAGCATTCTTCAGCCCAAATGGCATCACCCTATAACAATAGGTTCCCCACGGGGTGATAAAAGCAGTCTTCTCTCAGTCTTTGGGTGCCATTACAATCTGATTGTAGCCTAAAAAGCCAACCACGAATGAGAGCAACGCATGCCCAGCAGTGAAGTCCACTAATTCATCGATATGTGGCAGAGGAAAGTCGTCCTTCGGACTGGCTTTGTTCAAATCCCTGAAGTCCACACATACCCAAATTCTGTCGTCCTTCTTCGGCACCGGAACTATGTTGGCCAACCAAGTTAGGTATTCAGATACCAGCAGGAACCCTGCGTCAATTTGCTTGGTGACCTCTTCTTTGATCTTGATAGCCCAGTCTGGGCGGATCCTTCTGAGCTTCTGTTTAACAGGAAGGGCCACAGGGTCAAGAGGGATCCGGTGCTGTACAATCTCAGGATCGATTCTAGGCATGTCTTCGTAGGACCACACGAAAACATCTTTGAAATCTTTTAATAAAGCGACTAAGCACTCGCTCTCCTCTGAAGACAACGTGGACCCGATCTGGACCAGCCGCAGGTCCTTCTCAGTACTAACATTAATTTGGGTGATTTCATTAACCAAGAGTTTAGCAAATCTCTCATACTCTTGATCTAGCAAATATTTCAAAACCAGAGAAATTTCTTCCTCGTCGTTTACATCGAAATTTTGAAAGTCCTAATTAATACAATAAATCAAAGGCACAGAAAAGTACTCAAAGGCCACAGCCATTTCATTCTCATTAATCACTTCGAAGTCGCCTGATTCCTCTGTTACAACAGACTCAAAGGAAAAAGAAAAAGACGACCTAGACAGGACTATGGCATCTGGGTTGTCACCCCTAGGAATACCAGGCTCAGACTCAGATAAGCTGGAACCTGATTCCAACTCTACAGACTCGGTGGAATCAGATTTTGGCTCACTACCTGACCCGGTGCTGCTCGATAAGAATCCCTCCTCGTACTGCTAGACGAGGGAGAGTGCGATGGACGCATCCAAAATGTTTGAAGGTGGGCCCGCAGCCGTTTCATTCCTGATCATAGACACTGAGAGGTCATCCCCCAAGCACTCATGTACGATCGGAGGATTTGAAAGTAGACAAGCCAGTGCTACCCCCATTTCAATCTCGGTGCTCTCAGAATCCACTTCCTTACGCTACTCAACCTCAGCTGATGGGTCTGTCTGCTCTTCAGCAACATCATCCCCGGACAACTGCAAGTCGAAGAAGATCTCAAATCCCAGCAGGCGCCTCTTCTCTACGTTTAGCCATGGCTCTGGGAAGCTGCAGAATGGAAAGTCTTCCCCCTCCCGGAAAAAGCGTCCGTTCAGGGTGCCCTGGATAGGTCGATGCATCAACTCATAATGCTTCCCAGTCTGCTTGGCTCTGGCTCTTCCGGCCATCTCTTTGCCTTTCCTCACCCAGTCCTCTTTGGTAGGCAGATAACCTAAACCAAAGGAATGCGGGTTCTGCGGCACCTCGGCCGATTCAGTAATGCCCTTCCGGCCACTTTTTCCTAGTCCCATCCTAGGGATGTGTTGGAGCTTGTTCATGAGGTACACTGACTGCGGGCTGTATACAACCCCTCATCAACAGCCAAAATATTCTGTACGACCCGGGCCTCGGCTAGGGTAAATGCTGATAGGCACACATCCTTCGTGCCATGCTCAATTTCCAAAATCAGTATAGGCACCTCTGGTGGCGGATGGATTGACGAATTTCCAAAAACTATAGCCACCCCCTTCCCGTGGGAGTATTTCAACATTTGATGCAGGGTGGAAGAGATTGTCTTTACCTGGTACAGCCACGGCCGCCCCAAGAGTAGATTAAAGGTTGCGGGAACGTCCAAGACATGAAAGTCAATATCCTGCTGTCTTGGACCAACCTGAGTCTGGATTTGCACAGGCCCCATCACCTCTCTACTTGTATTGTCGTATGCCCTTATCACCTGGGCAGTTGGCACAAAACCCGCGGGCTTTAACCCAATTGCATATGCCGTCCTCAACGGGCACACGTTAATGACGGATCCCGTGTCGACAAGAACTACCGGTATCCATTTGTCTTTACACTCCACAGAGATGTAGAGTGGTTTGTTGTGGTTTGCGCCCTCGGGCGACAGTTCCTTGTCGGTGAAGGTCAACGTCAAGGAAGCTCCTCCCGGAAAAACCAATCCTACCAGCTGCTCAGGCGTGGTATCTATTGAAAGTTTGGCCTTGTCCATTGCAAAAAGGACAACTTGTTTATGTACTCTTGAGGCCATAAGCAGTCCCCAGATGGAGATGTCTGCTTGTATCTTCTTAAGCTGTTTCAGCACAGCCTCCTCCTCGAGCAGCTTATCTTTTTGCTTCTCTACCTCCTTGTCCTTTCTAGACGCCTCTTGTTGATCTAAGTGCGGGGGCTTGAAATAACGCTCGTTCCTAGTCATGTGGCCAACTTTGCCAACATACCAGGTATCATCCGACTGGCTTCACCCTCAGTCTTCATCTGTGTGGGCAAGACATAGATCATCATCTTCCCACCACATGCCATCGGCAGCCGACAGACACCTGTCCGGCTCCGTTACAACTATTTCTGTGCCCACAGCACCTTTCGTTCCTGTGCACACAGCACGTTCTGTCCCCGTAGGGGCTTTGGCCTTTCCGACTCTCTCAAAATCCTCACTCATTTTCCGCTCAAACTACTTCAGTGTAGCCTACTGTTCAGTTTCTTCCGTACCCAAACTGCCCGTATTCTTAGCAAAATTCTTAACACCGGTGCTCTTCGGCGAGGCAGACTGATTCCCGGCCTTTCCGACCACTGTTGATGTCCCCGTCCTTGACGGACCCTGTTCTAGCTGAGGTTGTTCAACAACATTCGGCTAGTCGTCAAGCCACCCAGTGGACTTTGCTGACCCATCAAAATCAAACTAGTTGACTGTCAGATCTCCTGGATCTTGTTCGTTGAAAAACCGAAGGTTAGCAATGTCCTCTTCTAGATCCGCTAGGTCATCTAGCCCCTGATTAGGTCCATCCTCTCGTACTACACAAATCTCTGCCCCCATTGGCAATTCCACATTTGGCCTAACCTGGCCTGCTAATGTAATGTAACCGCTCGGGTTGTACATGAAGCTCGCAGACCCCTCAGGCTCTGACTGATCATTTTCATTTGTTTCCACAGTTGACCTAATTCTTTCTTCGATAGCCACCACAACTACTTCTGGCTGGGTTTGGGAGATGTCCAGCATGCACAAGTCAGTGCTGTCAGGAATGAACACCTCCGGCTTGGGTAGGTGGGAAGGGGTGATGTCACAACCCCAGTTTGGATTAGATTGATGCGTTTGGGAGGTGGAGCTTGGTTATGTGGTGGGAGAGGGTTGGTTGTGACATTCGGTTTCTTCGGAGGCACGATCACCCTATTGTCAATGAGATCTTGAATCTCATGACGCAATCGAAAGCAAAGGTCGGTTTCATGACCATGTTGTTGGTGAAAGGTGCAATACTTGGTTGGGTTATGGGAAGTAGGGAGTCTATCTAGTAGTGGTCGCTGCTCCAGGGGCTTCAAGTGCCCTTTCCTGATCAAAACCCCCAAAGCCTTGGACAAACGCATGTATAGTGGGGTGAAGGTTCTTTGGCCTCGGGGTAAAAACTTGGTTGTTTGTGAGTTACTTCCAGACGCACCGGTGAATAGGGTGGCTGTAAGGGTTCTTGGGGTGGTGGTGGTGACCATTCCCACGTCTGAAGCTCTGGCAGCTGTAGCACTGCTTGTGCCTGCATTCGTGCTACGGTTGAAGGCCCTTTTGGGCTGCTCTCTCTCATGATCAATGAGGCCCTGTTTCATCGCGTCTTCGATCTGCACCCTTATCTCATGTAGATCTGCAAAGATGGGGAGGGAGAGAATGATCATGTTCTGCATGAGCTTGGGCTGGAGGTTCCGCATAACCATCCGAATCTGATCTTTGTCAACAAGCCTGATGGTCATCATCGAGGCCTTGGCCCTCCACCGGGTCACAAAATCGGAGAAGCTCTCCTTCGGCTCTTGCCTAGTTGTCTCGAGATCATAGGTTGTGACCTCGATCTGTGTATTGTAGGAATATTAAGCTATGAAGGCCTCAGCCATCTCCTCTCAGTTCCTCTTAACAGAGTCCTCCAGATTTGCATACCAAATAGCCGCTACACCCGACAGGGTCCGGCCAAACAGAGAAAGCTTCTGCAATCTGGAAAGGCCCATCGGCCTTAGTATATCCGAAAATAGCCGCAAATGCACCATAAGATCCCCAGACTCATCGAAACGGTCTATGTGTGGCATTTTAAACTGATTTGGCAGGGCCAAGGCCAAGTTGGTATACCCGTCCTAAATATCCGGAATGGATTTCACACCCTGAGACTTCTTGAACAGCTTTTCAAGCTTGCTCACTTTTAGTGCTATCGGATCCACCTCGAACTCAAAGAGAGAATCCGATAGGTTGGTAGGTGTGGGTGCCTTGGACAGCTGGGGTAGGATTGGGGGCAGAGCTGGCCCTGTTGGAACGTCCGTATCTTCCTAAACGTTAGCTGTCTCCCCGAGTATTGGAACTCTTGGTGGGGGAGGAGCATGGTGCGAAGCAGATGCTCCGGTTTGCTATTGTAGCCTGGCGATTAACTCTGCCTGTTGGGCCATAACCTCGGCCTGGCGTGTGACAAATTCTACTTGATGAGCAGCATCCTACTACATGGCTTTCATACTTTCCTGGAGCTAACGTATTATCTTCTCCAAGCCTGCTATATTGTGCTGATCTAGGTAAATAACTGGTATATCTGTCCCTGTAGTAAAAACTGAGACCTCAGCCTGACTGTTCACTAGTGGGGTAGACCACTGATCTGGCGACCGCTGTACCGATACACTGCGCCTTTTTGACCTCCGTCTGGTAACCGGGGGAAAAGAAAGGAACACTGCTTGTCCGTCTATCAGATCCCTGGATCGATTATGTCTACGACCTCTAACCCAGAGTGCTCGAGGGATATCTGCCTGGTCGGATACAATGGTGCTAAACTACCTTGCAAAAATATAAATAAAGCATAATAAGGAAATAATGAACAAAAAAACAGACAGCATAACGGCTTAAATTAACACAACACACAGTTGGCAAACACACACTGAATGAACTGTTCTCAACCACTGATCACTGTTCCCAAATCACTGCCTCATATTTGAATCTGATACCCGCAGGTAAAAACTGATTCTTCGAATCTGATGCCCATAGGCCTGATACCCAGACTTGCAAACTGATACATACATTCCTGTAGAGGCCAACTCTAAAAGCACATAACAAGCAAGTGAGAGCCAAAACACCCCTATGTTTGGGTAGGGTTTCCCTGTCCTATTTTGTCAGGAGCTAGGGTTTCATTACGCATACAGCAGTTTCAAGCAACCTATAATCGGGTAAGCAACCTGTCTTAGTTTGGAATGGTCACTATGGATTCTAATATGCACTAGGTTGAATGGTCAAAAAGGGTACCCCGGTAAAAACTGGGGTTTGTGTTCCCGTCGTGGCAGAGCTCGTAATCGGTCAGCCTTATGGCACGCTTCTCAAAACGGGCCTCCAACAAACCGTTCAGGAATAACATACGACAAACACGGTGTCCTAGGCGCACCAATGCAAATGCAATACAAAGAGACACATAAGTGTAGTCAAAACAAGATTTCATGAGTTCGAGTCAAGTTCTCTAAATCCCCAGCAGAGTCACCAAAAACTATAGACGTGCCCGAATGTCCCGACCTCCGCGCTCGAATTGCGCGAAATCCATTTTGTTCATTGGACTACTACAGTTCAGACTCAATGTCACGGTTCTGAATCTAATATCGCAAAGTGTAATGCAAGACCGATAAATCACCAAAGAGTCCAAATTCGGCAAATCATTTTTGGAAAACTGATTTTTAAATAGAAATGCCAAACATGGACTGCTTTGCCAGATCCAGAGTCGCCACCTAAATATTTTATTTTTGGGGAATTTAGGAAACCCTGACTCGTGCCTAAGGCCACGTGTCCGTCATCGCCAAAGTTGCCTTAGCTAGGGAACTTAGGTACGAGAGGAGAAGGTCATGCAATGAGCACCCCCGCTCGCCCGATCAAAGATCGCCCTTTACTAACATGATATCTTGTTTTTGAAAACACATACGCTCTTATTCTGGTTATTAGCCTAGAATTACTATGTGATGCGCACAACACACAAGTATAGACTAGATCGCCTAAGTTAGAACAAAACATCTCATGTTTGTTTGTTTGAAAATGGTTTGAAGGTACTACTCGTAAGTAGGCTAAGACGTGGATTTGCCACCCTCAAATGGGCTTAGAAAAACATGATTTTGCCACTCTCAAGTGGGCTTAAAACTTGCATTTCGATGAATTGTTCCAATTCAAGTAATCCAACCTTCACCCACAGGCATTCAAGCAGTTGAACACATAAGCAAATAGCCTCATGGCAAGCATGCTATCATGGCAACACACACTCATGCAAGATGCTAAAGCATAAAAGCTTACCTAGTACTCCGAGCCAAAGAAAGAAGCTAATTAGAAATCATGCATGAATCCTAACTATGCTGAGATGCCTAATGCAACGCATGCAAGAATGCAACTAAGATAGGCTAGACTATTCTAAAATGGCATGTGAAATGCAACAATTGATACATGTATTCAACTTGGTATTGAAATACAATGCAGTTAGTATGATGCGCTGAACCTGGTGCATGCAAGACAAATGAATGGATGCACACATGCAAACAGAAAGATGCTAATCGAAACATGCCCTAAAACTAACCATCAAAAGCTAGTAAATAAAAGGGAGAAAGAAATGGGGTTGGAAAACATGCATAACACACACGCACACTTATTACAAAATTGTGCCCTCTCGTCGGAGGGTCCAAATGAAAGCTAAACTATTCTAAGCTGAGCTACTTAACTAATCTAATAATCTAATTAGACTAATTATTACACAACCAAATTGAATAACTAGCTACAACTAATTATTACAACAATTAACTAATTAACAAATTAATTAATTATTACAAAACTTAACTAATTAAACAAAATCAATTAAGTTACAAATTCAAGCTAATTAACAAATAAAGCTTTAAACTAAGTTGCTCCAGCTCTGGTTGAAAGAGAAGAGTATGCATGATTGGTTGCCGCCCCGAAAAGCTCTCCAAATGCTCTCTTGAGGCTCTGTCTGCAGGGTGTCCTTGAGAATTAGCTGCTGGATCTCACCAAAACAGTGCTGAGGAGTGCACCAGTGGCCTGCCGGCCATGAGGAGCTGCTGCCGACCCTCCTGCCGGCCAGAGATGCACACTGCCGGCCAAGACAAAGAGGGGTGCCGGCCACTGGTGTGCTGTGACACCAAGCTGCAGTAGAGCACAAAATAGAGGAAAGGGAGAGTCTCCCAAGGGTATGTACGCATTATGCCACTCCGTATCACTTTCAAACATCAATGGAATAGGCATTATTGGATCCAACACCATCAATCGCGCATCTCGATGCATGATGGCCAAAGATCCAACATGTGCAAATTTCAATAAATGTATAACAAATAAGACACCAAGACCATCTCCTTATCATGAGGAATCAAAGGAAATGGAGACCAAGGGAGATTGGCTTATTTAATCACTTTAAGGATGAAATGAACCAATCTTCCTCACATTCAATATGACGTCCAATTGAACGCAATGCAAAACATGCAAACAACATGACATGCAAACAACATGCTAATCATGGCATGAAATACACTACTCTAACATGCAAGCCTTCATGCACAACATGTTAAGGGGCCAAGAGTACCAATGCTAGTGAGGAAGATAACACTATAAGCATGCATCACAATGCTCAAACATCCAATCCAGCTTAAAACAGAGTTACACTATGCCCAAAACAGTGGCAAAACATGCCAAGATAGAAGCTCAAAAGGCTATACAAACATGCATAAATATTAGTCCAAGCTTAAGGCACAAAACACAACTCTCCAAAGGCCTTGAAAGAGTGAAGCATGGAGTATAGTGGCATGTGTTCCAGCACTAAAATGGCATGCAAAATGACTTGGAATCATGCAAACAACCCATGCAATGCATGTTGAAAGGCTCAAACATCAAAACTAGTGAAGTGTATTACATTAAGGGCATGCAAGACAATGCTCGAATGGCCAAACCAACCCCAAACAGTCCCTATGCAGGCCAAAACAGTAGCAAAAATGGACTGAGATGATGGCTTGAAAGGCAAGAAAATGAGGCTCATGCAATGGCTCACAAATAGGGCATAAAGGTACAACTCTCAAGAGCACTTAAAGAGTGGAAAACATAGAAGTGCAATAACCCTATATGCTCTGAAATATCATTCTAAATGATGCCAAAACATGCAAATACATCAAGTTAAGCATGCAAGACTCCTCAAAACTCAAGGCTAGTCAAAGCTTTTCCACTACAAGCATGCATGACAAGCATCATTCAACTAAGAAGCCTTAAAATAGAGTTAGAACAGCCCAAAATATGAATAAAATCATGCTGGAGCATAGCTAAAATATGCTAGAATAATGAGCCAAAACATCATGCATACGAGGCTAGTAAGCAAGATTTGCACTACAAGTACATGAGCCACTCAAGAAACAACCAAACCAGCCTAAAATAGAGTTATGGTAGACCTAAAAACTCACAAAAACAAGCTCACAACATGCCCCAAGAGTATAGAGATACATGCTCATTTGATAGGCCAACAACTCAAGCAAACAAAACAAAAAGAGAGGGGATCACCCCCTCTGATTTGAGGCCTCAAAACCACATGCTTACCACTAAAAATCCACTGGATTTCAGTGGCTAAAAGGCCAAACAAAGACTAACTCAAAGGCCTTAAGACATGGCACAAAATAAGGCCAAACAAGGCACACAAGAGGATAGAACACCCTCAACACCAAAGAGGCCTTAAACAACCATCTAAAGCACTTAAAAATAGAACTTTTTTCAGTTGAAAGCAAGGCCTAAAACAATATGCAAGGATGGCCAAAGTAGTATACAAACAAAAGCTTAAATGGGGAAAACGCTCACCCTTGAAACACAACTTTGAAACCAGCAATCTCTGAGGCCAAAAACCAACTTTCAGAGCTCAAACAACACTCCCAAGAACCTCAGCTCAAAGATGGTGGTGTATCACTATGTGTTGTAGTGCAAAAGTGAGAGGAAAATGCACTTTTAAGGCGCAAAACAAACACAATATAGAGAGAGAATGAGAAATATAGAGAGAGAGATATGTCTTCTCCAAAAATGTTGAACCTCTGTGAGGGAGGAGGAGCCTCTCCTTATATAGAAGAATGCAATGCAAAGCTTGTTACACAAGCTTGAAAAGAGCTTCATTTCTCCATACACGTGTATGGAGGAGGAATGAGTGAAAACCAGCTGGCTCAAAAGATCTGGCGTGAAATCTGTTGAGACAAAGTGTTATGCCAGCTATCAGTGGTGGCCGGCAGTGCCTCATTGATGGCTGGCAGGCTTCATCAATAGCAGGCAGGGACAAAACCATGGTCGGCAGTGCGTCACAAGAAGCATGCAGAAAGGACCAACACATGGTCCAAGAATGGGGCAGAAAGGATACAGGGTTTGGAAAGCTCAAACCGGTGACGTTTCACCGCGAAAGTCGAGTACTCAATGAGCAATCGAACTTGTGGCTGGATGTACCTGAAAGCAGAACCAAGTCTTGAGGACGGTCAAAAATAGGGTGTGTACACAATGTATCCAAAACATCGTCATATACAATGACTATCCACAACACATATTCAATGATTTAATCATACTGCCATATTCAATGACATAATTCAAATGATTAGTTTCAATTCACCTAATCCTCATGCAATTTCTACAACAATCACAGTTATCCTCCACCGATAGCCCAAAGCAGATATTTCTAAACAAATATTGTCAATCCCCAAATTTTATTACTCGGATAACATTACCAATATTCATTAATTAAGTTCATTTACAAATGACAATTCATCCTTTGTTGAAATGATAAATAATTAAATATACATGCTCTCTCTCGTGATACAATAAAAATATTTACATATGAATAAAAGGAATGCCCTTAGGCTAACAATAAAATAGAGGACACTACTCTTTACAAAAAAATAGCACTCAGCCAAACAAACACATGAAGTAGTACAATCCATCACTACATCACACTTATGAAATGGTAAAACCCATTGTTAGATCTTCAAATCCGAAAAGCATTCCCTATATACATGTACAGACAGGGGGTGAGCAACCACTAACTCACCAAACAATCTCATATTAAAACATTAGAAGATATGCGAGAACCAAAATAGTCATACATATACGTGAAATCATATCATGTCAAAACCATATGATTCTATTACATAATCGCTTGAACCTAATTTATTTTAATTAACCACAACTAGTTAATTTAAATAAATAAACATGCTTCAATTACAACATGACATCCTTTTCAATTCATTCAATTACTCATTTGTCAATTGAATCACATAGTTAAACAATTTATAATGACATTTAACAAAGCATCAATACATTTTATACAGTCTTATGAGATGAATGCATATGCCATGTCATGCTTAAAATATTTTTTCTTATCTTTTGAAAATCTTATGTACAATGCCAATTTGAAAACATATTAATCCAACAATTTTAATAAAATTCTAATGTGGTAAATACGACTCAGGTAATCCCTAGGCCGGTGTCTGCAAGTAAACTATACAAGTACTACTAAATTGTCATTTTTACCTGTATTAACCGGAAGGCTCGACACCTGTCTGCACGGGTTTTTGGTATTTCACCATGGACACTTAGGCCAACTTAACCAATATCAACTACACCCCCTATTCGGACTTACCAACGTATTTATCAAAAACAAAACAATAGATCTTGTTTCATAAAACAATTTCTCTTTTAAAACCATAACCATCCAATACGAGATTAAAAATCAATTTCAATAGTGGTTCGATAAAATGATAATGCAAAATGTACAATCATTCATATGATTCCATTTCCAATTTCCTCCACACAATTCTCCATTGTGATCAATTTCCATATTCCTATCAATGTAATATCATGATACAATCCCAAGAGATAATATAACAATGCCAATGTTCATGTATTTACCACATGTAAATCAACAACTTCTAACTTAGTCTTTTCAAGACAATTCAACAATATTTCTTATATAAAACAAACTTCCAAAGTCAAACATTTTCTTTCCTTTCTAAAAATCTCCTCATTTAAATACCAACATGGCAATTCCCTACCAATTATCAAAACTAAAACTTCTAAGCAATAGGTTCATCAATAGCAATAACATATGACACCAAAGTGCGTTCAAGTTTTCATCGATTTCTAACTCACATACTTTATCAATGAAATGTAATTACAATCTTTTCAAAACTCATCCTCATTCCAAACATTAAATAGAATCAAATTCTCATTTTTCTCATGCAAGTGAAATCTCGAGATCTTCAAGTTCAATCATAATTCTCAATAAGCATAAGTGAATATTCTAACATCTAATCAATTATATCAAAATCTTCTTAACTATAAATATAAAATATAACGTGAGTGTTCACTTTCTGATTATCAACATCAACTACATCAAATTAAACCAAGAAAATAAATAAATAAATAAATAAAAGTTTTGATAACTCATTCTTGTTTTAATCCAATACATCCATTTGCTCCAAACGAGCTAAAATCATATTCTTTTCTTTTATTGTCAAAATCCGCCAAAACAATTTGAATATCTCATATAAAAATGTTAGGTATTATTATAATAACATAACTCAACTAGTAAAACAATGGACCAAATACCATATCACATCAACTTAATCTCACTTATTTCCCCAAATCTCATTCTTGGTCAACATCATCACTTTTAATCTCATAATATTAAAAGTTGGGAATTTAAACTCAATAACACCCCTTTAATTACGAAGTATTTTAAATATTAACCAAACTAATTTAATTCATCAAATTAGTAAATCCATTAAGTTCACCATCTTCCAAATTAAAAATACCAAACATAAATTCACATGACTCATCACCCAAAATATCCCCACATTTCATGCCTAGCCAATTTTTCCAAATCTCTACAAACCACAATGTCACAACTTTTCTAAAATTAATAAATTAACATTTACAAAACATCATGAATATCACACTTTTAGAGCCTTAAATCCCAAAATCATTCTATAATCTCAACTTAACAATTCACACCATATTCATCAATATCAATTTATTTTTCTTCTCAAAAATAAATTCCAAAACTCAAAGATGAGACAAATATTTCAACATTATTTTCCCAAAATAAATTATCTAACCATAATATGAGGTAGATACAACTCATACAACTATTTATTTTATTTTATTTTCGGATTTTTAACAAGTATTAAGATGATTTTTCCAAATCAATTTCAAAAAAACAATATTCTTAACACTTCAACCTAATTTTTTTCTTCCAAAAATTACCAAACAAAAATCTATATATATATATATATATATATGCAATACCTCTTATAATAACATATTTTCTCAAAATAACTCTAACATAGCTTTAATGTAAGAATATGAAAAAAGTCCCTACTTCAAATATGAAAAAAGCAATTAGAAAAGGCAAACATCACCCGATCATGCATCCGAGAACACCGTTGCGAAGATCACGACGAGCTCTCCAATTTTCATTTACAACACTTTTGCAAAATTTCACTCTAAGGACTCCCATTTGAAATTCAAAGATTGAGCCACAATGGAGGAAAAAAAAGAAAGAAAGAGAGAAAGAGAGAGAGAGAGAGAGGCGCTGAGCTCTTTGGCAACAAAAGAAAAACAAAATGAAGAACGAAGGGAAGGAAGAGGGGCGTGGGGACAACCCCACGTGGGTTTGGTGGCTTCCCAAGAATTCTCACCCAATTCAATACATAAATTAATATAAAATATATTATAAAATATCCCAAAAATTTTGTAAGATAAATTATAAAAATGATATAATTTTTCTAATTACAAAAATATAATATCTTTGTACATCACAAAATATAATATTTTGCTCATCATGAAATATACACCCATTTTATTCATTTTAAAAAAATATACAATTTTTCATCATATGATACACACCATAAAATTAACTATCAAATATTTATTATAATCCTATATAGTAAATAATAACAACTTCCAAGGTGGTTACTACCAATCACATAATTATAAAAGGACCAAACAGTTAAACATGAGTCACTAAACAAACTCAAATTAAATTAAATCTAAATCATGGGTCTCACCCATAAGGCAAACATGGTCCAATTATGTACCAAATAGACCCAACAAATTTATCTCAAATCATGGTCTAAACACCCATAACTCAATTTCAAATTCCGCTATAAATTAAACTAAACACCAATCAGTCCGTGAATTTGCATAAAATAAATACTCATCATTTAATTCTGAAATTTTTATCCAACGTGCTAGACTTATATGGGAACAACATATAGGCCCCGTTTGGTAGAGTTATGGGAAAGTGATTATAACTTATAGCTGTGAACATAAGTTGATTTTTGACTTATAAATTAAGCTTCTCCTCCCCCACTCAAAGAATAAGTTGATTTTTGACTTATAAAAAGGTATAAGCTGTATTGTTAAGCTGAACTAAATACATCAAAATAGCTTAAATTAAGCTAAAAGCTGAAATAAGCTAGAAATAAGCCCTACCAAACAGGGCCATAAACATTTCATAATTTTCTGAGATCGGGAACTATTTTTAAAAAATACAAAACCGAACTATTTTCGCATAGAATTTACACAACAATCAAATTCGAAAATTTACTCAATTAAATTATGCACTAGCTATTTAAAAAAAAATGGGTCATTACAGATATACAATCTATATAATAGATAATTTATCAAATTTTCATAGGTGAGTGATTTAGCAAATCCAACTACACCATTCCTTCATACATCCTCTCAATTTCACATTTCCCATATCAATTCCATTATTTATACAAAATAATCATTCAACACAAATTAGGGCAAATTTCTCCATTTTTCAAATATCAACCCCAAGGCTAAGTTTCACCATTTTAACCCAAGGTAACCTTATATTCAAAACCCCAAGTCCATTTATAGAACCTAACATAGAAACTCCTTTTTCAATTTGAGTCAAAACCCTAACTGTACCCAAATCACACCCAAAACTCATCATTTATACATAACAACAAATAACTAGGTTAGAGATCATAACAAAGTGTAGAATATCCCTACCTCAAGAGTAGAAGCCCAAAGAATAAGAGGAAGAACTTCAAAAATGCCCAAACTCGTTTTTCCTCAGATCAAATGGGGGCCCACAAGATGCTCTATCTTTTTAACAAAGGAAGTAAGGTTGAGAGATCTCTAAATCTAGGTGTATTTGTAGAGAGAGAAAGAGAGAGAAAGAGTATTTTAGAGAGAGTGTGTGTCAATTTAGGGTTTTGAGTGAAAAGAAGATCAAAAGTGATATAAAACTGCTTTGTTGCGATCTGATATATGCGAGGCTCGCTCAAGCGAAGGAGTTGTCGCTTGAGCGACCATACACAATAAGTGACCTCTCTCGAGTGCAGAATACAAACCTTCAGAAGTTTTACAAATGCACATCCTCGCTCGAGCGAAGAACATTACCTTTCCAGAATCTCTACAGCTCTGCAAAAATGCTGGGAGTTCACAAAGCTCGCTCGAACGCAAGAAGCCTCGCTCGAGCGAAGAAGCCAAAATCTGGGCAATATCATTCTAGGCCAACTAGCAACCGACCTGTCCCAAACATGCCTAAGACATTCCAACACTCAAATTCAAAGACAAATGAGGGAGAACAAGACATGGATAACAATATTAAACCACGAAACTCGAGTCCGGAATACAATAAAGGTCGGGTCAAAACTATAATCGCTATAGGACCTAAGACAGTGTAGCTTGCTTTTCATGATCCTTTCGGATACGACTAGCCCTACAGTTCAGACTCTTGTGGTTTTGAATCTAATTCCACAAGTGCAATGTGAAATAGATAAACACAAATGAGTCCAAATCCGACAATTCTTTTGGAAAGTCGATTTTGAATCAAAAATGCCAAAAAATAGACTACTTTACTAGATACAGAGTCGTGACTTAAATATTTTTGAGAAATTTAGGAAACCCAAGACTCGTATCAAAGGCCATTTATCCGTTATCACCAAAGTGTCTCGGCTCGAGAACTTAGGTACGAGAGGGGAAGGTCATGAATTAAGCACCCCACTCGCCCGATCAAAGATCGGCCTTTACTAATCATGATATGATTTTTATTTACATTATATGCTCTTATTCCGATTTATTAGGCTAATTTACTATGTGATGCACACAAGTATAGACTAATTTGCAAAAGCTGAAACATTTGATTTCATGTTTGTTTGAAAAAAAGTATTTTGAATATGCGTCACTTGAAAAAGTGAGCTTGTATGTACATTAATCAATTTATTCCAATTCAAGCAATTAGCCTTCATCCACCGGCATTCAAACAGATATATCACTTCAGCACTTAGCCTCTTGGAATCATGCTTTGATGACATGTAAAAAGATAAAACAATAAACACTCACCAAGTTGTGATAACCTTGTCCTGTGATATGTTAATTAATCTTACTTATGATCGTGATAATGCGCTTAATATGATTTTGAGTGCCATTTATATGATTATATTTATTTTTGAATTTCTATCTGTTCACTGTGGGAAAAATCTGTTTGATTTTCTGCTATAAAATTTAATTAAAGGCCGTAGAGGCGACAGAAACCGAAATTGACTGTATTTTTGTGCTTAGCATGATTTTTAGAGCCTATAGTGAAATTTAATTAAGAATTGATTCAGACCAAATCAATTAGATTTAATTTATTGAAATAGGCACAACTAATTATCCTTAATCAAGGTTGATTAGGCAAGCATATATATATAGGCCTATATAAACTTAAGTTGCCCATTTGAGCTCAAAATCTAAAATACACTCTAGAGAGAGAAAGAGAGGGACGGTTCTAGAGAGAGAAGAGGGCACAAATTGTGGATTTTAGCTCAAAGCTTGGGAATTTGGATGCTAGACTCAAGAAATTAGCTAATTTTGGAAGGATTGGAGCTTTTAGGTCGGTAACCAACCCATAATTCATGAGTTTGAGTTTGTAATTTCATGAATTCAAAGAGAATTGGTAATCAAGAACAAGGTTTAAGTTATATATGATGAATTTGAAGTCAATATACACATGCATGTAAGGATTATCCTGGTATGAAACCCAATTCCAAGGACTCATGTTTGTATTTAGAAGATGATTGTTGGAACACGAAGAATATGGCATCAAATCATACATGCATGCATAATTTTCATGAGCTTCATGATTATAAGCATCATTTGTACCATTTGAAATGGAATTGGAGTAAAAAATTAACATGCATGCATGATTCATGAAGATATGAAATTTGTATGAAGTTTGAATGCAGGAGTTTTGAAATTGATAAGGAGAATTTGGAATGATTTTGGGAATGGACCATGATTTTGGACAATTAGTCTCAAATTATCCAAGTTCTTATGATACACAATGTTTTTCTATGATTTGGCATTGATTTGCAAACTTTGGAGCCTTTGGGGTTGTGTTTTGAAGCTTAAACAGCTTGCTGAAAAACCCAGAATTCGACTAGTCTGCTCGAACAAGGAGAGTCTCGCTCAAGCGTGAAAATTTAGCTCCCCGAAGTTTTGCAGAGATTTGCACAATGGCTTGAGCGGCAGACTTTACGCTCGAGGGAACCCTGTTTTGCAAGACTCCTCGCTCGAGCATCGAAAATCTCGTTCAAGCGTAAAATTCATGCAACTAGTACTTTTTCAGAGTTTTGCAGGTCACTCGAGCGACCAAAGCTGCGCTTGAGCGTAGGGATGGCAATGGAGGGCAATGGAGTGGATATTAATTCCCCATCTCCATTCCCCTATAATAAATTTTCCCCATTCCCCATTCCCCATGGGTACCACCCTCCCCATTTCTTAATGGGTATGGATTTTCCCCCACCCACTTTAATCCCCATTTTTGTTTTTTATATTTAATGTTAACAACCACTTTTTTCTTTTTTCTTTTTTCTTTTTTTTTTTTTTTTTTAAGGTTCACAGCAAAAACTAAATATACCTTCAATCTTTTTTCTTTCTTTTTTAATATATTTAATGTTAACATTTTTTTTTTTAAGGTTCACAACAAAAGTTAAATATAACTTCAATCTTTTTTTTTTCTTTTTTAATATATTTAATGTTAACAACCTTCTCTTTTTTTTTTTATAAAGGTTTTAGCTAAATATACCTTCAATATTTTTTCTTTCTTTTTTAATATATTTAATGTTAACAACTTATTTATTTATTTATTTATTTATTTATTTATTATTTTTTTTAAGGTTCACAACAAAAGCTAAATATACATTCAATCTTATTTTATTTTATTTGGTTCAACAACAAAATCAAATACACATTAATTAATTAATTAAAAAGTTTGTTTTATAATAATCAAATATATCATTTTGAGACAATCAAATAAGTTTTAGTAATTGAAAAAAAAAATGTGGAAGAACGTGGAAGATTAAAAAAAAATTACAACCATCACTCTCACTCTCTCCCTTACATGTTACAAGAACCTGATTACAATGTTATAAGAGCCTGTTTGAAGAAATAAAATGTGAAAGAACCTATTTTAAGAAAGTGTTATAAGACCCATATTAAATTGCATCAGGGCATAAATAAGGAATTGTTTGTTGATCTCTTAGTCACGGATATTTTAGACATTAAACCATCTTTGTCTTAGCAAACTTGAACCATTCATTTTAATTTATCTAAAATCTAATTATACCTTCAACAAATCTGATCCACTCATTTTAAGATATTTATGCCTTACCACACCCAATCCATCCTCCATCTTCTTCCTTTAGTCCCCCACGAAGTTTGTTGTTGTTACCTTTAAAAAACAAAAAATGTTTTTTCAATTAATTTTTTACTAATTTCACAACACCATCACCACTATTCTCACCTTCACTGTCACACTACCATCACCATAGCCACTACCATCATCACTGCCGCCATCACCCCACCACTATGTCACAATCTCTACTTTCACCTTCGTTCCATCACCACCACCACCAAATATAAAAAAATATATTTTTAATTTTTTTTATAAAAAATATTTTTCATTAAAAAATATTTTCTATCTAAATAAATGATGCATAACATTAGGAAACAAGCTGATTTCAGTTAAATCTGTTCATAACTAAGAAAAATTCTTTTATTTTAAAAAAAATTATTTTGTAAGACTTTGTATCCCCTTTTTATTTTTCCAGCAAATAAATCTTTGTACCCATCCTTTCTAACCAATCATGACTCATGCTTGTTTTGATTCTCTACAATTTCTTTATTTTCAAATACATTCATACATATATATATATATATATATGTTGTATAAATTGTGTGATAATATAAAACAAATAGATTTATACTCGTTAATTGAAATTTCAGAACAAGCAAACCATTCTGAAAATTACAATACATAACAAAATAAAATAACATAGAAAAGCAAACCGAAACCGGCACTAGACAGTATCCTTAATTTTTTAAAATAAATTTAAAAAATTCTAGATATGTATAAAATTTGACAAGAATAATGTGACAATGTTAATTAATGTATATTTGATTTTATTGGTGAGCCAAATAAAATAAAATAAGATTGAATGTATATTTAGCTTTGGTTGTGAATCTTAAAAAAAAAAATTGGTTGTGAACCTTAAACCTTAAAAAAAAATTAAAAGAAAAACAAAAGAAAAAAGATTGAATGTATATTTAGTTTTGGTTGTGAATCTTAAAAATTAAAAAAAAAAATGGTTGTGAACCTTAAAAATAAAAAATAATAATAAAAAAAAATTAGATGTATATTTAGCTTTGGTTGTGGATCTTTAAAAAAAAAATGGTTGTGAACCTGAAAAAAAAATAAATAAATAAAAGAAAAAAGATTGAATGTATATTTAATTTTGGTTGTGAATCTTAAAAATAAAAATAAAAAAAAAACATATGGGGAAATTAGTGGGTACCCATCCCCAACCCATCCCCTATGGATATTTAAAGAATATCACTTACCCTACCCAATGGATAAGAAAAAAAGGGGAAACCCATGTATTTGGGTTGGGTCTCCATGGATACCCACAGGGTAGGTTATCCATTGCCATCCCTACTTGAGCGGAGAGCCTTGCTTCAGAAGTTTTGAAAAGTCATTTTGTGTTTTGTTTTCCATTTTCTTTCATTTCTAAGCACTCTGAGGCATGCATTGGGCATTGTAAATGACCTAAAAGGATAAAAAAGAGGCCTAAGAGAAATAAATAAATTAAGAATGGATCGAATCGCTTGTAACCCAATATGTTATGAAATGTGTAGGGTCAAGCGTAAGGACAAATCCATCGGCAGAACATTGTGAGTAATATCTTAGTAAGGATATTTTGAAGTATGCTACTCTCCAAATGCTTAATCTTATATAAGTTTCATGGATTTGTTAATTTGAATCTTGAACGAATATCCGTTTGACATGAATGATTGGACCAAAGGCCGTTTGACATGAATGATTGGGCCAAAAGCCGTTTGACATGAATAAATTAGGCCTGAGGCCATTTGACATAGATGAGTTGGGCCCGAGGTCATTTGATAAGAATGAATTGGGTCCGAGGCCGTTTGATGTATTGGATAGAAACATGGATGGGTCTAAGATCGTTTAATATGTCTATTATGAATTTCATTCATGTGACTTCTTTATTTTGATATTATTTACTAGGCTTTCGCTCACTCTCATTTATATGTATGTAGGTGAGCAAAGAGATGTCCAAACCCAACCTCAGTAAAGAATGTGTGAGAGGAAGTCGAGTTTTGTGGAGTCAGCCTGAATGTCTCATGTACGAGGCTTTGTTTTGTTCTTTTGTTTACTATTTTGCTACGTTGGTGAATACGTTGGATCACCCATATATATATAAGCTTTTGTTTGGCTAACTACATGTTTGAAGTTCCTAGATGTACAAAATGTTAAGTTTGCCTATATGTGTGAGTTATTATGAAATGTTTTTGGAATAATTTTATTATGTTATATAAGCGCAGCTCATTGGACAAAATTTTTAAATCTACTTCCGTTGTGGCCCGCTTTATTTCTTCTGAAGCACGTTTAATCAGGTTTGAAGTCATAGGTAATCTCATGATTACTGGCCGGTTATGACCTTAATATATAGGGGTGGGTTTAGGTCATGACAGAGTGGTATCAGAACACGAGTCAATAACTCACACCCTTGTCCAAATGAGCAATAAGCATCTAGAAAAGATCTAGGATGCATTGATGTGATAAATATGAACTTGATAACATTAAGAATATGCTTAAATGTTTCGAAATGAATGATTATGTGCTATATGTTTTGTGATTTGCTTGCATTGTGAATTACTTGAATATGTATGCTCTTTTATACATGCATACTTGTGAACATTTTTGTATAAAGAATAATGCAAGTTTAATCAGATAATGGTGAGAACAAGAGGTGATGAATTAGAGGAGTCCTCTACTGCCATAATGGATAGGATTGAAATATTGATACAGGACATGGCAGAAACATTGAGACAACAACAATAGTGGCAGCAATAGTGGCAATAACCACACCCTCTACCTCCACCTCCAGTACCACAAGTACAGGATCTACAGAATGATGACCGAACAATAGATCTCACCAAAGAGTTTAAGAAAATGAAACCGCCACAGTTTCATGGAGGATTGGATCCAATGAAGGCTGAAGCGTGGGTCCTTAGCATAGAAAAGTTATTTGAAGTGTTTCCTTGTCTAGAAACACATAAGGTATTGCTAGTCACTTTTACACTTGAAGAAGAAGCAAGGAGGTGGTGGATGTTGATGCGTAAAAGCAATAAAGATATTGGCTGGGCACGATTCTTGGAAATTTTCTACGACAAATACTTTCCACAATGTGTTCATGACAGGAAGGTGTTGGAGTTCATGGAACTTAAGCAAAACAACATGACAGTAGCCGAGTACAAGGCCAAGTTTACAGAAATGACCAGATTTACACCACATATGGTCGATACCGACTATAAGAAAGAGAGACACTTTGAAGGAGGTCTTCGAGATGACATCTTAGAGAAGGTAAATGTACTAAAACTAGAAACCTATATTGATGTGCTAGACCGGGCTATCATATCAGAAGCTAACATAGCCAGGCAGAGCAAATCATCAACTGATTGGAAAAGTAAGAGGTAGGGCTTCTTTTCAAAGAAAAGACTTTCAAAGAAACAGAATACGGGCTCCTCAAGCACTTCAAATTCTTCTAGAGATATGTCTCCAATGTGCAACCAATGTGGTAAAAAACATCGCGGGGTTTGCTACCGTGTATCAGGGGCCTACTTTAAGTGTGGTAAAATAGGGCATTTGGCCAGGGATTGTACTCAAAACAGCGGGAAGTTAGCTGCTAGCTCGATCCCAAAACCGGGAAACACTACAAGGCCTACTACCACCGGAGACACCATGAGGCAAGAGAGAGAGTCTTTGCACTCGTTTTGGGTGATACATGAAATGCATAAGCAGTCGTATTAGGTACTATTTCTATATGTAATCAGGATGCATTTGTGTTAATTGACTCCAGATCAACGCACTCCTTTGTGACTTATGCATTTGCATCTAGATTGAGTAGACCTCTAGAATCATTACCATATTTGTTATGTGTATTTGCTCCATCCGGGGAATCTGTGTTGTGTACATTTGTGTGTCGGTTTTGCGATATGCGTGTTGGGAATGCTACTTTGCATGTAGATTTGTTACCCTTGGACTTTAGACATTTTGATGTAATTTTGGGCATGGACTGGTTATCTAAATACTATGTCACCATCGATTGTGCAATGAAACGAGTTGTATTTAGACCACCAGGGCAGGAAAAATTTGTGTTCGTGGGTAACGGTGTAGTGCCTCCACCTTATTTGATACCTGCAATGAAAGCATGTAAATTAATCACGAAAGGATGCTAGGGTTACTTATGTTGTGCATTCTGAACAATCTGTGAATTTTGAGTTCAACAATATTCCCATTGTAAGCGAATTTCCAGATGTATTCCCAGATGAATTGCCAGGAGAATTGGTTGACAGGGAGATAGAGTTTACTATTGATATTGTGCCAGACACTCAGCCTATTTCAAAAAACCCCTATAGACTGGCTACTACTGAAATGAAAGAACTGAAAGAACAAGTGCAAAACTTACTTGACAAAGGGTTTATTCGGCCAAGTACTTCATCTTGGGGTGCACCGGTATTATTTGTGAAAAAGAAAGATGGAACCTTACACCTATGTATTGACTACCGTGAATTGAACAAGGTAATGATAAAGAATAAATACCCTTAATCTGTATTGACGACTCCGTTAGATCAGTTGCAGGGTTCACAAGTATTTTCAAAAATTGACTTGAGATCCAGGTACCACCAGTTGAAGGTAAAGGCAAAAGATATTGAGAAAACCGCATTCAGAACGAGGTATGGCCATTATGAATTCCTTGTTATGCCGTTTGGAGTAACTAATGCCCCGACAGCATTTATGGATCTTATGAACTGAATTTTTAAGCCTCACCTCGATGAATTTTTTGTAGTTTTTATTGATGACATTCTGATATATTCAAAGAGTAGACTTGAACATGAACAGCATCTGAGAACCATCTTGTAAACACTTAGAGAGAAGAAATTATTTGCTAAATTAAAGAAATGTGAGTTTTGGTTGGATGAAATTATTTTCTTAGGGCATGTCATTAACAGAGATAGGATTTCAATAGACCCACAGAAAATAGAAGCAATTGTAAGTTGGCCTACACCAACAAATGTAACAGAAGTCCGCAATTTCATGGACTTAGCTGGGTACTACAGAAGGTTTGTGAAGGACTTTTCAAAAATAGCTGTACCTCTTACCCAATTGACACGCAAATGACAACCACTTGAATGGAATGATGAAAAAGAATCTGCCTTTCAAAAACTGAAAACAAGACTAACCACTGCACTAGTTTTAACATTGCCCTCAGGTATGGAAAACTTTGAGATATATAGTGATGCTTCTTATAAAAGTTTGGGTTGTGTATTAATGTAGAATGGAAGGGTGATTGCTTATGCTTCTCGACAGTTGAGGCCACATGACAAGAACTACCCAACACATGACCTAGAATTGGCCACAGTTTTATTTGCTTTGAAAATTTGGCGACATTACTTGTATGGGGAAAAATGTGAAGTCTACATAGATCACAAAAGCATAAAGTACTTCTTTACTCAGAAAGAGTTGAACATGCGACAAAGAAGATGGCTTGAACTAATAAAAGATTATGATCTTCAGATTCAATAGCATCCTGGGAAAGCCAATACAGTTGCTGACGCCTCGAGCAAAAAATTGATGGGGAATTTAGCTTGCTTACTTACTGAACAGAAGGAAATCTTGCTAGATTTTGAGAGAGCCGAGATTGAAGTTGTGTTGTACGAACAAGCTGGATTGATAGCCACCATTTCAGCTGAGCTAGGAATAGTTAATGAAGTTAAGCAAAGGCAAAAAGAGGATGAGTTCCTCAAAAAAATAATTGATGAGTTTGAGGCAAATTCGAAATCAGAATTCAACATTGATGGTAAAGTGTTGAGATTTCAAAACCGAATGTGTGTCCCAAACATTCCTGATCTAAAGAGGAGAATCCTAGATGAAGCTCACAAGTCGATGTTTATTATGCATCCGAGTAACAACAAAATGTATCAGGACTTGAAGCAAAGCTATTGGTGGCCCAAAATGAAGAAGAAAATTGTAGAATATGTGTCCAAGTGCCTTCATTGTTAGCAAGCTAAAGCTAAACATCAGAAACCAAGCGGTTTACTTCAACCTCTCCCTATTCCAGAGTGGAAGTGGGAGCATGTGACCGTGGACTTTGTTGTTGGTCTACACGAACTCCTCGAGGTATGGATTCCATTTGGGTTATCGTTGATAGATTGACCAAATCTGCACATTTTTTGCCTGAAAGAACTACATTTGATGCTTATCAATTAGCCACTATATATGTTGATGAGATTGTTCGTTTGCACGGAGTTCCAGTATCTATTGTATCAGACAAAGACCCAAAGTTTGTATCTAGATTGTAAGAAAGCCTGCAGAGAGCAATGGGAACAAAACTGAGGTTCAATACCGCATTCCATCCACAAACAGACGGGCAATCAGAACGAACCATACAAACCTTGGAAGACATGCTCAGAATGTGTGCCTTAGATTTTCAAGGGAGCTGGGAAGATTATTTATCACTAGCTAAATTTGCATACAATAACAGTTTCCATTCCAACATCGGTATGGCACCATACAAAGCGTTGTATGGCAGGAAGTGTAGATCGCCAATTTGTTGGACAGAAGTTGGAGATAGAGCTTTACTTGGGCCTAAAATTGTGCAAGACACTTTGGAGAAGATTAAAATCATCCAACAAAGGCTCAAGACAGCACAGGGCCGGCAAAAGAATCATGTAGATGTTCGAAGAAGACCTTTTGAGTATGAGGTCGGCGACCATGTATTTATTCGTGTGATTCCAATGAAAGGCCAGATGAGATTTGGTAAAATTGGCAAATTGTCACCCTGTTACGTTGGGTCATTTCAAATTCTAGAAAGGCTTGGTCTAGTTGCTTATAGAGTTGCTTTGCCACTGGGATTTGAACAAATGCACAACGTATTTCACGTATCAATGTTGGGGGGTTATCTTCGAGATCCATTTCATGTGATTGATTACCACCGGATAGCTCTTGATGAAAATATAGAATACGAAGAATGGCCAAAACTGATCATTGACCGGCAAATAAAACAGTTGAGAAATAAGTCCATCCCAATAGTGAAGGTAGAATGGAAAGAACATTATGGGAAGGATGCTACATGGGAAAAAGAGGATAAGATACAGCTACACTATCCTCATTTGCTTCCGGATGGGGTATAATAAGTATGGAGGACCAAACTTCCTAAAAGGGGGAAGATTGTGGTAACCCTGTCCTGTGATTTGTTAATTAATCTTACTTATGATCGTGATTATGTGCTTAATATGATTTTGATTGTCATTTATATGATTATATGTGTTTTTGAATTTCTATCTGTTCACTATAGGAAAAATCTGTTTGATTTTCTGCTATAAAATTTAATTAAAGGCCATAGAGGCGACAGAAACCGAAATTCACTGTATTTTTGTACTTAGCATGATTTTTAGAGTCTACGGTGAAATTTAATTAAGAATTGATTCAGACCAAATCAATTAGATTTAATTTATTGAAATAGGCACAATTAATTATCCTTAATCAAGGTTGATTAGGCAAGCATATATATATAGGCCTATATAAACTTAAGTTCCCCATTTGAGCTCAAAATCTAAAATACACTCTAGAGAGAGAGAGAGGGACAGTTCTAGAGAGAGAAGAGGGCACAAATTATGGATTTTAGCTCAAAGCTTGGGAATTTGGAAGCTAGACTCAAGAAATTAGCTAATTTTGGAATGATTGGAGCTTCTAGATGAGTAACCAACCTTTAATTCATGAGTTTGAGTTTGTAATTATATGAATTCAAAGAGAATTAGTAATCAAGAACAAGGTTTAAGTTATATATTATGAATTTGAAGTCAATATACACATGCATGTAAGGATTATCATTGTATGAAACCCAATTCTAAGGACTCATGTTTGTATTTAGAAGATAATTGTTGGAACATGAAGAATATGGCATCAAATCATACATGCATGCATAATTTTCATGAGCTTCATGATTATAAGCATCATTTGTACCATTTGAAATGGGATTGAAGTAAAAAATTAACATCTATGCATGATTCATGAAGATATGAAGTTTGTATGAAGTTTGAATGCATGAGTTTTGAAAATGATAAGGAGAATTTGGAATGATTTTGGGAATGGACCATGATTTTGGACAATTGGTCTCAAATTATCCAAGTTCTTATGATACACAATGTTTTTCTATGATTTGATATTGATTTGCAAATTTTGGAGCCTTTGGGGTTGTGTTTTGAAGCTTAAATAGCTTGCTGGAAAACCCAGAATTCGACTAGTCCGCTCAAGCAAGAAAAGTCTCGCTCAAGCGTGAAAATTTAGCTCCTAGAAGTTTTGCAGAGATTTGCACAGTGGCTCGAGCGGCAGACTTTACGCTCGAGCAAACCCTGTTTTGCAAGACTTTTCGCTCGAGCATCGAAAATCTCGCTTGAGCGTAAAATTCATGCAACCAGTACTTTTTCAGAGTTTTGCAGGTCGCTCAAGCGACCAAAGCTGTGCTTGAGCAGAGAGCCCTACTTTAGAAATTTTGAAAAGTCGTTTTGTGTTTTGTTTTCCATTCTCTTTCATTTCTAAGCACTCTTTGGCATGCATTAGGTATTGTAAATGACCTAAAAGGATAAGAAAGAAGCCTAAGAGAAATAAATAAATTAAGAAAGGATCGAATCACTTGTAACCCAATATGTTATGAAATGTGTAGGGTCAAACACAAGGACAAATCCATCGGTTGAACACTGTGAGTAATATCTTAGTAAGGATATTTTGAAGTTTGCTACTCTCCAAATGTTTACTCCTATATAAGTTTCATGGATTTGATAATTTAAATCGTGAACGAATATCAGTTTGACATGAATGATTGGGCCAAAGGCTGTTTGACATGAATGATTGGGCCAAAGGCCATTTGACATGAATGAATTAGGCTCGAGGCTGTTTGATATGGATGAGTTGGGCCCGTGGCTATTTGATAAGAATGAATTGGGCCCGAGGCCATTTGATGTATTGGATAGAACATAGATGGGTCTAAGACCATTTAATATGTCTGTTATGAATTTCATTCATGTGACTTCTTTATTTTGATATTATTCACTGGGCTTTTACTCACTCCCATTTATATGTATGTAGGAGAGCAAAGAGATATCCAAACCCAGCCTTAGTGAAGAATGTGTGAAAGGAAGTCGAGTTTTATGGAGTTAGCCCGAATGTCTCATGTACGAGACTTTGTTTGTTTTTTTGTTTACTCTTTTTGCTACCTTGGTGAATACGTTGGACCACCCATGTATATATAAGCTTTTGTTTAGCTGACTACATGTTTGAAGTTCCTGGATGTACAAAACGTTAAGTCTGCTTATATATGTGAGTTATTATGAAATGTTTTTGGAATAATTTTACTATGTCATATAAGCACAGCTCATTGGACAAAATTTTTAAGTCTACTTCCGTTGTGGCCTCCTTTATTTCTTCTGAAACACGTTTAATCAGGTTTGAGCCCGTAGGTAATCTCATGATTACTAGCCGGTTATGACCTTAATCCATAGGGGCGGGTTCGGGTCATGACACTAGTACTCCAAGGCAAGTCAAACAAAGCAAAATAATTAGAAAACATGCATGCTCCTAACTTTTGCAAAATGACTAATGTAACACATACAATCATGTAAGAAAATAGGCTCGGCTACTAGCATGGTATAAAATTCCATTCGAGACATGTTATAAGTCACGTATTCAAGAAATGAATTTGAAATCAACATTGTTTAGTATGATGAGCCGAACCCAAATATACATGAAACAAGTGTATGCGAACATGGGAATGCTAAGTAAATATGATGCTCTATGCTACCGTCATAAGTGGGTAAGTAAAATGGAGAAAGATGTGGGGTTGGGAGACATACACGTTATTATATATTTGCCCCCGTGCAAGAGGGTGCGAATCAATGTCCAAGAGTCCGATTTAAACTAATTATTACAAAACCGAATAAACGAATAAGTAACTAACTAGCTAAGCTATAATTAACTAAACTAGCTAATCTATTACAACAAAATAAACTAACTATCTAACGAATCATTGCTACAATAATATTAATTACAATGCTAATAACTATAACCATTATGAGATCATTAATTTACAATTTACAATTTACAATGGAAGCATAAGGATGGCATGCATGCAGCGGTTTTAGAAGTAACTATGCCTGTCTTCCTTGGAATCTGTCCTGTTTCACTTTCAGTCACTGCCCTCTACTGCCGCAGGCAGGTTCTTTTTTCTTCGAAACTTTGTACTTGAAAAGATGATGAAATGAAACAAGCTTTTTGTCTGAAAAAGTGTTACATTTGTGTATTTCCTACATCGCATCGCATTGCATCGCATCATATTACACAACAATGTAAATGAGATTGATCTTTTGTCTGAAAATCAAACACTTGTATTGTAATAACCAGGTAGTGAACCGGCTACTGACAAAACAACTCGCACAACCCACTACTCATTCTGAACATACAGCCCATAACACAGCGCTCGGTCTATTCTGCACACAGCGGATCCACACAGCTCATACAACACACTGCTTATTCTGAACACACAGCCCATTCTGAACTCATAGCCCACAGCAGCATATTGCTCATTCTGAATACACGGTTCATTTTGAACTCTACAGAAGTTGAAACACACTCAGATGCTCCAAAATTTCTTGTTTCGCAATCCGGAACCCAAAAGCTTCAGATAGGTCGAGGTTTTTTCTGTTCACACTTATCGGGGTAGGCCCTGCAGTCGTTGAAAGAACCAATCTTACTTTGCACAAATGTGGAGAGTGGCACAGCACCCTGAGAACAAAGCGATTTGGGGAAAGGGTTTTCAACCGGGTATTGAGCCTACGACTGAACACAGCGAAAAGGACTCAACAGAGAAAACAAAAAGGCACTCAACCTAAACAAATCAAGTAACACTCGAGACGACTCAAGACAAGAATCGAGGCAGTCAAAACAAAAGACACGACACACAGACGTGTTATAAAAGACAAGAAACCTCTTAGTTTGCGAGAAGCCAGTTTCTTCGGGTATTATTCCTACCCTTTCTTATTTGTGATTCTCACATCACTCGGCCCTCAGGCTCGGTTTTTCTCTCAAAACCCCTTTTTGCTCACTTTTCTCTCGACTCACACCTCTCTATTCTTCACTCTCTCATTTTTCATTCCTCCCCAGATATGGTCGGTGAATAAACAAGAGGTCGTGGGTTCATGCCTAACACTGTTAGCTCGCAGTTATTTCCTTCGATGACGTGTAGTCGATGTTCTTGATAAGGGAGTGGAGTATCTTGATCCATTCCGTTTCGTGCTTCACATTTGGCTTGATACCTCGTTGCTCGGAGGTTGAGAGAGCTTTCAGCCCTTTGTTGACAACTTCAGCTGTGCCCTTCTAGAACGTAGAGTGCCCTTCTTGGCAAGTATGTTGAAAATGGGAGAAAGACAGGAAGCCTGACTCAACTGTGCCCCTAGTGCATTATTTTGACCATTTTTGTTTTTAGCTTTCTACTAAAACAATTTTGACCAAGACGAGAGTTAGATTAACATGCTTGTTCAATTTTTGATTTGAAATCATGCAAGTTAGGCTATGAGCACTGAAAATTTTCCTTTTTTGGGTCCAAGAAAATGGTCCAGTTTTAGAGAAATGAAATAATTTTCGAGAAAATAGTCAACCTCGGTAAAAAATTCTCAAAAATCATTTTGGCAAACAGCCAGTGCTCAACGAGCATGAAACTTACTCTCAAGATGTACAACCTCGGATCGGAGGCAATGGAAAATTGCCCCTTGTTCCAAAGGGCACATCACGGCAACGGAAAGTTGCCCCTGGTTTGGATGGCGACTCATGGCAACGGAAAGTTGCCCCTTGTCTAGATAACGCCGCAGCATACTGTAAACGGTCCTTGTTAGTGATGATCGCAACCGAACTCTCGGATGAAGAGAAGACAAAGATGGTCAAAACCAATATATAGACACAGTCACTTTGAAAGTGCATGGGGCTGGACTTCAGGATGAATTTGCCTACGTATCCCAAGCATGGGAATCAAGCCTTACGTAGTTCTGGTCGTGTCACAACCGAACTATCGGATTCAGAAAAGGCAAGGATGATCAAAACCATTACATGGACACACTTGATTTGGAAGTGTTTGTGGCTGAACTTCAAGATGAAGTTACCTACGTATCCCAGACATGGGAATCAAGCCTTACGTAGTTCCGGTAAGGTACACTCGGGTATTAACCTCTCCTTTTGCGCTCTAACTTTTGCTAAGGCCGCCCTTCTGGGTTTTCAACCTTGCGAGCTGTGTTTTTCTTTTCTTTAATTCTTTTTGTTCTTTTCTTTTCTTTTTCATCTTTTCTTTTCTTTTTCATCTTTTCTTTTCATTTTCTTCATTTTTTCTTCTTTTCTTTTTGCATTTTTCTTTTTCTTATTTTTTGTATTTTTCTCTTGCTCTAACTTTTGCCTGGGTCGCCCTTCCGGGTTTTCGGCCCAGCGAGCCTCTCAAGGGTAAAAGTGTAACAGGCCCATGCCAAATGGTTTTAAGATCTTGAAGCCATCCGTATCCAGGAGGGTGGTTGTTGTATTGACTTGCAGAAGGATCCGTCTTCGGCTCTTCGAGCACATCAGACATTTTTGCCCGTAGTTCGAGGGGCGTTTCTGATTTAGCTTTGCAAGCTTCTTCTGATGAGGTCTGATCTTCTTGATCTGACTTTCTTGGCCTTTTGTTCGAGGGTTGCTTCAAATTTGGCCACGCAGGCCTCATGTTGTAGTTGACCGTTGAACATTCTGAACTAAGGTCCAAGGTTTGAAAGCAAGGGCTCAAGTCTTGAGGCTGAGAGCGATCCTAAGCTGCACAATCTCAAGAGTGATTCCACACAGGTCTTCGCAGGACTGCGCAAAATATTTTGTTTTTGAATTTTTTTTTAAGAAAGCGACAAGTCGCTCGCGCTGAAGATAGTCCGGAACCAATCTGGATCAAGCCAGGGTCCTTCTCAGTACTCACGTTAACAAACATGATTTCAATCAGTAAGGGCTTAGCATGCCTCTCTTTATCTCAAATGATCAAAGTTTTGCAAATCCCGAGGAATTCTTTCCTCTTCGTTTTCATCACCACAGTGTTAAAAAAGTTTTGAAAAACTTAGGTCAATGTAATGAATTCGAGGTGCAGAAGAATAAGTGAAATGCTCTGCCGTTTCATTCAAATGCTCTGGCACAACTAGCTCAAAGTAGTAATAAGCACGAAAACCTGATAGCCGCAGCCGTTTCATTCAGATTTCCTAGTTGCAACTGGCTCCACAGAAGAGACAGACTCGAAAGAAAGAAAAAGGATAGTTACCAAAACAAAATAATGATATCCGAGGCAACAACCCTGGAATCACCCGATTTTTATACAGTGGGACTGACTCGACACAACAAGACAGACCCTTAAGCAAAAAGACTGACTCAAGACAATGAGACAGACCCAAAACAAAATAGAGAACTGACTCAACACCTAAGCCAGAAATTACAAAACTGCATTCGCAAATGCTCCCGACAGTGCGTGCCAAACGCCACATTTGAAATACACCAAGCGCCGCCCGCAGGTGGTCCAACCCCTGATCACATACTTGCAGTATCCTCGAAGTCCAACAACTCAGTGGTAACAGACTTTGCTGAGGTGGGTGGGAGGATGACCTCATTGTCGATCAAATCTTGCACTTCGTGGCGAAGGTGGAAACAACCATCGGTGCTATGACCGGTTTGCTGATGGTATGCGCAGTATAAGGCGGCATCATGTGTGAGGGGGAGATTCTTCGGAAGAGGTCGAGGTTCGAGGGGTTTAAGGTGCCCCTTTTTAGCCAGTATTTGAAATGCCCTAGACAAAGGCATGTAGAGGGCATGAAAGACTCTGCGTCCTCGAGGCAGATACTTCGAAGTCTGAGGGTTCTTGCTAGACGTACTAGCGAATGGGTCGGCAGGCACTGCCTTGGCTTTCTGATCTTTTCTTGGTGCAGGGTTGGGAGCAGAAGGGACTATTCTGGCATGAGGGGGCCTATCCCGATTTTTCGCCTGGCTTGAACTATCCTCGGCTGGAGTACGGAAAGCATCATCCACAGCTTTAGTCATGACTACGAATGCTTGCCGCTTATTCATTCCTCCGGCTTTCAAAGCCTCGACTGCCCACAGCAGTTGTTCAACGGGATCAACATCTGTTCCCACTTTGTTCCTACCTCTAGCCTCAGCCTGATCGAGGGTTTGGGTTGCTATATCAAAGCGGAACCCGGTTGTTGTTGACATGTCATTGCCATAGCTTGGGACAGTTTTCAGGCTGGCTGAGCTCGATCACAATTCGCCCCAGTAACGGGGGCTCCTGTGGTACAAAATTCCTGGCATACGATGGGGTTGGTGGCGAAGCCGACATTCCGTAGGCGAGATCAGTCACAGACCTCTAGAGGTCACCAATCATTTCCATCAACTCAAACGTGGTGGGCTCACGAGCTTAAAACAACTGGGGCTCCCAGATTGAGCGTGCGGCAGACAACCTGGGCAGATGTGGTACATCAACATTGGTCTCATCCTACAAGATGACCCCTTGGTCTAATGCAGCTGCCATAACCACGATTTCCTCTGAACTTTGAGTCATCATAAGTCCGCTGAACCGAACGGAGATAATGCAACCGACGATTGACGGATCAAACGTCTGCCTTGCCTCAGCGAAGAAGAACACCAAATCTCTGAACTGAAAGGGAAAACAAGCAGCATTTCAGCCCAAACGGAACAGACACAGGCATAGCTGAAAAATTGTACTCTACTACTGATCACTGTTCCCTAAAATCACTGCCCCAAAACTGAGTCTAATACCCGCAGATATAACTGATTCCCCAAAACACTGATACTGATGCCCTCATGCCTGGTTCTTAAACTTGCGAACTGATATGTGTGTTCATGTAGAGATACACTCTAAAAGCACATAGCAAGTAAATGAGAACCAAAACACCCCTATGTTGGGGTAGGGTTTCCCTGTCCTATTTTTGTCAGGAGCTAGGGTTTCACTACGCACGCAGCGGTTTCAAACAACCTGGCATCGGGTAAGCAACCTGTCCTAGCTTGGAATAGTCGCTACGGATTCCGAATATGCACTAGGTCGAATGGTCAAAAGGGTGCCCCGGTGAAAATCGGGGTTTGTGTTCCCATCGTGGCAGAGCCCGTAACTGGTCAGCCTTATGGCACGCAGCCTCCGGCAAACCATTCAGGAATAGCAGATGGTAAACACGGTGTCCTAGGCGCACCAATGGACATGCAATGCAAAGAAACACATAAGTGTAGTCAACACAAGATATCATGAGTTCGAGTCAAGTTCTCTAAGTCCCCAGCAGAGTCGCCAGAAACTGTAGACGCGCCAGAAACTGTAGACGCGCCCTTGGGCCCCATGCTACAGTTCGGACTCGATTTGTGTCGGTTCTTAATCTGATCTCACAATGTGCAATATGAGATTGATAAATCACCAAAGAGTCCAAATCTGGCAAATCGTTTTGGAAAACAGATCTTTGTAAAGAAGTGCCAAATATGGATTGCTTTGCCAGATACAGAGTCGCCACCTAAATATTTTATTTTGGAAGAATTTAGGAAACCTTGACTCGTTTACCTAGGGCCATGTGTCCGTCATCACCAAAGTTGCCTCGGCTCAGGAACTTGGGTACGATTGAAGAAGGTCAGCTATGATATCTAATTTTGAAAACACATGCGTTCTTATTCCGGTTAATTAGCCTAGAATTACTATGTGATGCGCGCAGCAAAACAAGTATAGACTAGATTGCCTAATTTGGATCAAAGCATCGCATATCCGTTTGTTTGAAAATGATTTGAAATTTGCTACTCACGAGTAGGCTAAAACACGGATTTCAATGAGTTTTTCCAACTCAAATAATCCAACCTTCACCCACAGGCATTCAGACAGTAATATCATGTAAGCATATAGCCGCATGGTAGGCATACTGTTATGTTAACATTCACATTCATGCGAGATGCTAAAGCATAAATACTTACATCGTATTCCGTGCCAAAACAATGAACTAGTTAGTAATCATGCATGATCCTAGTTTAAAAATGGCTAATGCATCGCATACAAAATGTCATTAGAATAGGCTCGGCTAATCTAAGGATGACATATGAAATACAACAAATTTGATACACGTATTCAAGTTTGGAATTCGAAATACTATGCAGTTAGCATGATGCGCCGAGCCTGGTGCATGCAAGACTGATGAATGATGCACGCATATACAGCATAAGGTATGCTAAATTAAACGTGTCCTAACACTAACCATCAAAGCAGGTAAGTAAAAGGAAGAAAGAAGTGGGGGTTGGAAGACATGCACACACGCACCTACACTTATTACAAATTCACCCTCGCTCGGAGGGACTAAAAGAATAATACAATTTAATTAACCTACAAGCTAATTAAATATTACAGACAATTAACTAGTTAAGCAAATTAACTAAGCTAATTAAGCAGTAAAAATTAGCCTCGGGCCGAGGGTCCAATGCATGTACGCTCGGTTTCGCTCGGAAATCCGCCACCATGCACAAGTTACCTCTGTTTTCCCTGCTCTGCTCCTCTGAAAATGGCACAATTCCCAAGGAACACTCTCTGGACATTGTGGAACACCACCGGCCAAGGGGAATGGTCACCGGCCATGGCAGGGTGGTCATCGACCATCCATGGAGCCATCGACCATCCATAAATGGTTAATCGGCACTTGGTGTAGTCGACCGGCCAAAGCTTCCTGCAGAATCTGTTTTAACAGTAGCAGAGGGCAAAACAAGGCATGGCAATGCATTTCAAGTAATGTTTGCACCAACCACACTCCTTATCATATTCATGACTTAAAGGGGCATGGTACTCGATTCCCGGACCATCAATCGCGCATTTCAATGCGTGATGGCCCAAGAACCAAGTATGCATTTTCAATGTGGGATGAAATGCACACAAACAAACAATGAGCTCAACCTCTATCATACTCAATTCAAGAGGCAAAGCATGCATGCCAATGCCATGCGACCTAGGCATGTGAGCTAGTATGCAACGTGACAATGCAAACAAACACACAAGGCATGAAGCATCAATGCTAGCCAACAAACATACAAGATGTAATGCGGATGTTGAAGCACACAAACAAGCATGTGATGGGCCAAGTATGCAACAACATACAAGGCTAATGGACATGCAAGACATGATGCAATCAAAGCATGCAAAGTGTAAGACATGTAACAACATGTAAAGAGTGGGAGTGGACTTAGACTAATTTGGACAGCTCTCAACTAGGCCCAAAACTGTGGCCAAAAAGCCATAGAAATGAGGGCCAAAACACATACAAGTATGCATGCATACAAGGTCCAACACTTAGGCATATAGAGACAACTTTTAAGCACACTTAAAAGAGGAACATCATGGGCATATGGCATGCATTATAAACTCTGAAATCATGTTATAAAATGATGCCTAATCAATCTAAACAAGGTAATGAAAGCATGCAAGCAAAGTCTGAGGTCTAAGGCTCACCAAAGAGGTATTGAACTACCCTTAACAAAACCAAACATGGCATGAATTGATTGACCAAAATCAGAGTTTTAGCATGCTAAAACAAAGCCAAAAACACAACGACGTGGCATCCTAGAGGCCTACACATGATGGCATACGCAATGGCATATTCATGGAGCATTAAACATGAACTCTTTAAGGCTTTGAAGGAACACCAAATGCAAGCATACAAGCATGCTAAATGGACTGAAATGACATGACAAGTGGTTCCAAACCACTGAAACAAAGCAAGGATGGCATGCTAGAGAGGTCAATGCTCAAGGCATACAAGGGGAATTACATGGTAGCTATACAAAGCAAAGCATGGATGACCCAAATGACCAAAAACAGACCTTTAGCATGCTAACACACGCATAAAAGCTCCACAAAGCTAGGCCTAAATCATGCTAGAACAAGGCTCAAAGCACAAAGCATGTTAAGGCTAAAACATGGCATTACAAGACAAGTATGCAAGGCAAGTATGGTGTGTCTAAACCAAGTAAAAACAGAGGTAAAACATGGTAAAATACTACCAAATACCTACTGAAACATAGCCAACATGGTCTCAAAAATGTTGCTCACACATGAGGCTTAAATGGCACATATTGAAGACAACAAGGGGAGGGGGTGGCCCTCTCCTTCTTGGGACCTTAAACCACCATCCTCACCACTGAAATCCCTCAAGATTTCAGTGGTGAGGAGGCCTAAACAAGGTGGTCCCAGAGCTCACCAAAATAGCACAAAAATAGGGCCTAACAAGGCCTAAGAGGGGTCAAACAATCCCAAAGCTAAAAGCAACCTTAAACAACTATTTTAAGCAGGTAAAACAAGACTTTTATATGTTATACACTAACCTTAAAACAGCAAGCAAGGTAGGCAAAAAGACTATGCAAAGATGGGGTAAAAAGGGCAAGAATCTTACCCTTGAAGACCTTCTTCACAAGGATCACTCTAGCAGCTTTCTTAGCTCCAAACCAGCTCAAAAACTTCAAGGACAACCCCCCAATACCTCAGCAACCAAGGTAAGGTGTAATGGTAGGTGTTTGTGTGCAATAGTAAGGACAAACACACACTTAATTTACAAGGGAGGGAGGTATAGAGATAGAATAGACACACACTTCTAACCCTAAAAAAACCAGACCTCTGGAGCTTTTTTTTCTAACCCTAGAGGAGGGAGGAGAGGCCTCCTCTTTATAGAAGATCACTCTTGCAAAGCTTACAAAACAAGCTTGGCAAAAGTGAAATCCCTTCATACACGTGTATGGAGAGGGGAAAAGGTGTATGTCAGCTAGCACAGCTAGCATAAAAATATCTACAAAAGCAGATACACAGTGATCGGCCAGCCAAAAATGCTATTTTGACAAAATAAATGGCCGACAGACCATCTAGAGTGCCGACCGACCAAACATCTGGCCGATGGCAACAAAACACTGGCCGGTGGCCTCAAGCCATGGCCGGTGATGTGTGGGGATGGCCCACAAGCCATTCCCTGCCCTCCAAGGCAAAAAACAAGTGTTTGGTGCAAAACCAAACACAAAACAGTTGAGTCCAGAGATCCTGAGGCAAGGCGCGTGGCCGAGACCTCCAGGAACTCAAGACGAACACAAACGTGGATGATCACCGAATGTTCAAACGGTGAAGTCCAAGTCTTGAGGACTGTCAAAAATGGGGTGTCTACACACAACTCAATGGACTTCTTCATTTGTTGTTTGCTTCTGCTTATGGCCTCATTATTATAATTATTCTGTATGTTCATTTGAGGCCGTAGGTAATCAAGTGATTATTGGCTGTTTATGATTCAAACTATTAGGGCGCGGGTTTGGGTCGTGACACTAACACGGTCAAGGAATTGCAGCACTTGACTGGCCTAGCTGCCGCACTAAATTGATTCATAAGTCAGTCATCAGACAGATGTCAATCATTCTTCTGGGTACTTAAAGCAAAATTTGAGTAGAATGAAAAGTACGACTGAGCTATAAAGAGCTTGAAGGAGTACTTGACCTCTCCGCCACTGTTCGCGACCCTGGTGCCTAGAGAGGAACTTCACTTATACTTGGCGGTTCCCTTCATGCAGTTAGCGTAATACTGGTATGCGCATAAGGAATACAACACTTGCCTATCTTTTATGTGAGCAAGACAATGCTGGATACCGAAACAAGATATTTTCTGTTAGAGAAGCTTGCGTTAGCCTTAATGATGGCCTCAAGAATATTGTCGCACTACTTCCATGTGTGCACTATGGTCGTATTGATGGCATTCCCTGTAAAAGCCTTGTTTGAAAGGGCAGACTTCTCTAGAAGAATACTGAAGTGGGCAATGGAGTTGGGACAGTTTGACATCAAATTCCAACCTAGAACGGTGATAAAGGCCCAAGCTTTAGCAGACTTTGTGGCAAAGTTTGCTCCAAGAAGTCACTCTGTTTGTCCGGTCGACTTGACAGAAGGAATCGAACAAGGGGGGAGTTCCGCGGGAATAACGCATCCCTCACAGCGAGTTGATCAACCGCGCAATGTGCCATTAAGCCTAATAATGGCTACACCGTCCACCATGGCCAATAGGGCATTGCCAGAGGGAGAAGGAGCAAACCGCGCAACTACAAGCACAATTTGGGAGGACATGCCTGAAAGGGAAAGGGTAAAGCAACCGAGCAATGAGATTAACATCCAAATAGTGGACAAAGACTTATAAGAAACCATTGACGTCCCAGACCCTAAAACATCTTCAAACCCATCCATATGCTGGAAATTGTTTGTGGGAGAGATGTTGAAGCTCTTTGTGGATCGTGCATCTAACAGACATGGTGTTGGACTTGGGACAGTCCTCATCTCGCCAGATGGATTAACCATTGAACAAACAATCACACTTGGATTTCCAGCATCCAAGAATGAAGCGGAGTGCAAAGCACTGTTAGGTGGTTTGAAGTCAGCCTACCAGATGAAGGCCATCTAGCTAATGGTGTACAACAACTCCCAATTGGTCATCAACTAAATAATAAGTGCACTTTTTGACTTTTTGACTTAAAAAGTAGAGAAAAAAATATGCATGTTTAAGATAACTTTTTGACTTTTTATAAGCAATTGTGTAATAAAAATATTATAAATGCATAGTACACTGACCAAATTGTTGACTTTTGGGGTGTGCACGATTTTATTTTTTTTTTTAATGGGAATTTGTGGCTTGGGATGTGCCACATCTTCTCACTTTGCTAAATGTATGTGCAAAGTACACTGACTGAACCTATCGGATATATAGTAAAAAAAAAATAGCTTGCCCCACACGTTTATAGTATGCACTTTTTGGCTTTTTAACTTTTGCAGTAGATCCCAAACAGGCATTTAGTTTAGTGGTGACAGTCCGTGCTAAGCGAAGATGATTCGTGACTTTCTGATTTTAAAACACAAATCTTTTTAAGTGATGTGTCCTAACCAAGACACATCGTAGTACCCATTTCAATGATTTTCTACAATCTAAATATAATAACCCCCAATTACAAGGTCAGTAGTGGATTCTAGACCTTGTGGTTTTCTTTTTCTCACTTTCCATTTTGAAAACTAAAATCTTTGAACTAAAAAAACTTGCCCTAGTCTCTGTGGTTCAACACCCATTCTCAATCGCTATAATTCGTAATAGTAGTTACTACAGGTTTTATTCATTTTATTTGGGCATGCAAATGACAGCATCACCAACCATCTGTATTTTTACCATCATCACTCTTGAAGCTTCAAGATCAATCAGTTGATGCGCATTCCAATTTCGTCACCAACTTTAAAAATTCAGAAATCTGCCATTGTTGAAACTTGAAGGTTGTCGACCACAAAAAAGAATGGGGCTTTCCCTTTGGATGTTCATATGGTGAGACAATAAGGTTTTTGGACTAAAGTTTGGTTACAATTGAATCTTTGATAGAATAGTGAGAGAGAAGAAGAGAGAGAATGAGGAAAAAAGAGATACATGGGAGAAAGAGAATGTGGTTGGCAGTAAGTGAGAGAAGAGAGAAAATAAGGGAACAATAAAGAGAGATACATGGAAAAAAGAGAAAGTTGTTGACAGGAAGAGAGAGAATAAGAGGAGGAGAATAGATACAATGCTTAGAAAAAACAATAAAATAAAAGTGGTTAAGAGTTTTGGGATTGACGTTTAGATAAAAGAGAAACGTGCTTGAGAGTTTTCCAGATATCCTAATACGCGTGCCACATAGATAATGTGCAATCCCAAGACCAATCAAAGCTTGACAGGAGGAAAGGTAACATTTTTACAATATATTTGGTCGGTTCAGTTTCAACGGGTTCCAAATATCTAAACCCGTTAACCGAACCAATACCCTATAAATTAAATTTTATCAAACTACAGTTGACCATAAGGTGTTTCAAAAATGTTCGTATGCTCATGTCAGACGGTCCGGTCGGGTTTCAAGGTTTGGTAAACACCCCTAACTGAGCCATTATATATAATTGCATGTAGTATTTTTTGTAAGAGTAAGGCACATAGAGAGCAACGGATGTTGCTACGTCAAAAACCAGAAATAGTTAAAAAGACTTGGATATAGGTGAACGGCAAAAAATTAGGACTACTTTAAATTTAGAAATACGAGAATGTTTAGAATAATTTGAAGACATTGTTTAAGGTTGTTTTTATAATAGTTTGGTTGGAACTTTATTTTTCAATTAACATATTTAGCATTGATGGATTTGTTTGCAATGTTTTAATTTTGATGTTTATTTTCTATTGATATTTTGTTTTATGTTAATCTAACTGGATATTATTAAACTACTAGCAATATGTTGTCTGAGAAGCACATTGCCAAGAAATGCTAAGGATGGAAAAATAAGCATATGTACATATTTGTGGTCAATTTTTGGGCTAGAGGGTGACTTGAAGATAGTTGTTATACATATGTAGAAGAAAAGGCGGCCATGTTTCTTATAACATTGAGTTAGAATCTACGAAATCGTTTTGGTAAGTGAAAATTCAATCATTCTAAGCAAAAAATACATAAGTACTTTTATGAAGTGTTATGTGTTATACTCAATTTCTCGAAAGAAACGATTTATCCCTCTTCATACAATCCCCCTACAAATCAAATTCAGCATAATCGTCGTGTAAGAGAAATATTTAAGGTAATATTATAAGTTTTAGTTATGAAATTTTCATTTATTAAAATTATATAAAATATGCAATGCTCTCTAGCTTATTAGAGATTTTAAAGTTTTAAAGGGTGCATTGGGTGCACTTGATGGAACATTTATTTCTGTTGCCATACCACCTGACCAACAAGTTCCTTATAGAGAAAGAGAAAGAGGCAAATTTTACCAAAATGTACTTGCTATATCTGATTTTGATATGGTTACTAACATCCTACTATGTGAGGGAAAAAATAAAAATAAACATGGTATTTTACATAAACAAAATCATGTAGCAAAAAAAAAAAAACAAACAAACAACCAAACAAACGAAAGACAAAAATAAACATGAGGCTTTCCGAACAGTAATAGCAAAAATAAACAATTGAATATTCAAACTTATAGGAATATGAGGCTTTTTAAACACTTAGGCCATGTTTGTTTGGGCGGACTGGATTAGCATTCCCATGACTAATAGTCCTAAGACTACGAATCCGTTGGATTATGTATCCTATCTTAACTAATAATCAAGTTTAAAATAATTAATCCATACTTCAATTGTTTAACCAAACATCGGATTAATAATTTTATTGGACTATTAGTCCAATCCCAAGCTTATGTCCACCCAAACAAACATGGCCTTATAGCCATGGACATTGGAAATGGCCTTTGACTCAGTAGTTCATGTAATTGTCTCTTGGGAGAGTAAGAATATTAGAGATTTGGGTTCAAGTAGATGGATATTGATAGTCACTTGATCGGATCACATTTATGTTAACGGTAAATATGATTTTAAAAATAAATTGTTGATGGAAATGTGATCTGAGCAAGTGACTATCGATATTCGATCAATATAATCTTTTGTAAAGATAAAGTACTTGACGAACCTTACACATTAAATGGTTCAAATCACTGATGTGGACTCTGTGGTGAGCTTACGGAGGCCCAATAGCACCATCCAATTGGTTTTTCCAACTGGAGAGAAGCTTCTCCTAATTACAAATATATCCCTTGATGTTTTTAAGATATATATTACCTTATGTGATTTTGAAAATTATCTCTCACCCATCAAGTTTTTAATGGCATAACAAGTTTTTTTTTTTATAAATAAATTATCAACTCAATTAACCATTTTTAATGATGTCATAAATATATTTCAATTAACAATTCAAGTATTTTTATTATTGTATAGGAGAGTAATAATTTTTATTTATTTTTTCTGTTAAGTCATTTAAATAAAAAAATTATGATAAAAGAGTATTTGTAATTTTAAAAAACTATAAGAAAAAATTCGTATTTTAAACAAATTTTAAAAAGTATAATACACCCTAAAATGAATACCCAAACACTTTTTTATGGTTGGTTTGGTTTTAATTTTTTTTTTTGGGACTAAAAAAGTAAAAAAAAATCAAAATATCACATCATATATATTAATTAATAATTTATTCTTTCCGTAACAACTATATATTCAATTGAAAGAATCAAACAATGTGATCAAGTTTTTCACCTCATTAAAAAAAAAATAACTAAAAAAATTACCAAACGGGCCCTTATAGTAGTCCAGTGCTTAACGGCTTACCATGATGACTACTGTTTCACTGTTCTAACATTTACAACTCAGTAGAACTAACACTTCTCTTGGATGGAGAAGTTTGGTAAGAAACAAGAAGAAATAGTGAGAATAAGAAACTCCTTCATTTGGTTAGATGGTTAAGTATGTGAGAAATAATGAGAGATTGTGAGAAAATAATTATCACAAAACCTATGTTTTGTTTCTCACCAAAAGTGGTGAGATTTGGTGAGAAAGGAATTAAATTTAATAAAAGTTTTTTTAAAAAACCAAAATTACCCTTATAAAAAAATATAACTTATTAATATAAAAGGTTATTTTGGTAAAATGAAAGATAACACTTTCCTTTCTTTTCTCTTATTTACTCTATCCAAACAAGATAGGTGACAAATCACATTTCTTCTGTTTTATTCATCCAAACATAATGGTAAGAAATTATAATAATTTCTTTTCTTTTTCATCTAGGTGAGAAATCACAATCATTTCTTTTCTCACCTCACCTCCATAGGTGTCCTAGAGTTATTCGAGGGTGCTCTGCAATTCAAACTCTTGATCTCCTAATCTGTTTTCACTAGTGCAATGTGAAACGCAAAATGAGAGTCCAGATCTAACAACTTTATAGAATAAAAAAAATCCATTTATTGCAAAATATGCCAGAAATGGACTATATTACTAGGTCTTGAAGTCGTTACCTAATTGTTTGGAAAAACTAGGAAACTTGTCACTCGTGCCAAATGTCACTGTCTGTCATAACCAAAAATGTCTCGGTTTGGGACTTTAGGTATGAGAGGGGAAGATCATGAATTGAGCACCACAATCACCCAATCAAATGATCGCTCTCTACTAAATCATGATATGAGTTTTATAAATAATATATGCTCATATTCTGATTATTAATTAATGTTAACATTACTATATAAAGCAATCAAGTATAAACTGCGTCATTCATCTTGGAATGTTTTGATCTCATGCATGTTAAAAGAGTTTTGAGATATGCACACAAGAGAAATTGAGCTCACAGGCGTAAAAATCACTACTATTTCAAATTAAGCAACACAACTTCTATCCATTAGCAATCATAGAAATATATCAACTGAGCACGTAGTCGCATGGTAAGATGCTAGACATAGTAAGAAAAATCATGCATAGGCGGAATGCCAAGGCTATAAGTGCTCACATAGTATGTATTGGTGTCTCGCAAATGAATAAACAAAAAGTTAGCACATTATGCATGATCCTATATGCGAAATACTAATGTAATACACACAAGAATGCAACTATAGATTTGGCTCATGTATATGACATGTAAGTCGTCTCAAGGCATGAGGTAGCATACGAAATCATGTTTCAAATGAAAAAAAAATCCACATATGCAGATGAGTTGAATTCGAATGCATGAAATATGTATGCAAGGCATTGATATGATAAAAAGAAAACGCGATGCTATTAATAAGTATGGAAAACATGGAAATGAAAGGGAGAGAAAGAAATGGTAATTGGAAGACATACATAGCAAAGGGATAGAAAGAAATGAAAGTTGGAAGTTATTATAACAAACCTTTACAATGAAAGGAATAAAATACGTGAAGTTAGAAGTTAATACATCAATGAATGAATAGAAAGACGTGGGATTAGAAGTTATGTACAACAATGAATGAATAGAAATATATGGGGTTGGAAATAATGTATAATAATGAATTGACTCAACCAACAGAAGTTGAATCTAACAAATCATAATGTTAATCCAAGATAACTAAAGAGAGATGGTGGAAGCTGTAGGTTCAAGAGATCGTACATTAGAAATTGCCTTGTTATGCTATATTCTTCCTAGAAAAGTCCTCTGGCTGTATGAATAAACCATCTGGCTAGATAAAACACATTTTGTAACCCTTGGAAGGTTGAAGATGATACAAGGAAAGTGGAGGTAGGGTGCTCTCAACAAGCTTCTAGCCTTTGCAAATATTTTGCAACCATTGGAAATGAAGCCTATAAGGTGTGTATATAAAGAGTTGTGGACACAAATATCTCAAGGAAGCCGAATTTCCCGAAAATGCTCTGTATCTGGACAAATCAGTTGGCTTATTTATCTGGCCGACCACATTTTCCATCCGGCCATAAGATGTTATATGGGCAGTGAAAAAAAAATGTACCGCTAGATTAATAGTGCAAGGCTAGCATATTTTGAAGGGAAAACATGAATTTTCAGAGATTTCCAACCCTTTCATTCACTTCCATTCTATTCTTTGCTCAGTCTATTGAAAAAGAAAATATTTGGAGTTGGAAAACGCGAGTCTCAGAATATTATGGAAATATTTGGAATTACTCAGCCAAAATATTTTGAAAAAGGATTTTAGAAGAGTCAAAAAGCATGTTGGCCAAAACGAGTATTAAGTCGGGATAGTTGGGATTAAAATTTAAATTTTAGTATCCTGTTGAGGAATTCAAAAGATTACACATTGTAACTTTCATCATCAGGTGTTTTGAAATAAAGTACCAAGTCTTAATATCGATCAAAATAGTGTGTTTACAATCTCGTGATCCAAATTGAGTCTAATGGTACATTCCAAATTCAAAGGCTGTGATTTTATCATAATCAAGATGTAGTGATTTTTTGTAGAATGATTTTAAAGTGATTTTTTGAATAATTAAAATTTAATTTTACAAAAATTAAGAATACAGTAATACTAAGTCGCGGGTACATACATAATTATTTAAAAAAAAATCTCAACCATATAAAAAGTCCCTCTGAGATCACCCTATACAAGACGTCACTCCAAAGCATCTGAAATCAATTTATCAAGAAACTCCATCAAAATCACATATACACCATCCATTCCGTGGTCCCCACACCTAATCTTCCAGTCAAGGCCCAATCGGCCACGTGTACAGTGATCTGAGGTTCTGTATGATACACCTTACCGCAGCTTCACATAACCTCTACACTTTCTCTCAAAGACAATTTCCCATTGCATGCTCACCCACACGATACAGAGAGAGAGAGATAGAGAACAGCACAAGCTTGAATAAAAGGAACACTGTAGCGCACGTTAATCAACGACGCTCCACAGGCGCACGTTAGCATCCGTATGCGATGTCTTTCACCTGTGTCTACGATTCTTCCTCTCTGTCTGTCCCTCTGTCGAGCCTTATCCTGCGCGGCAGTCCCACCTCGCTCGCGCTTTCTCTCTCCTCTAGGGTTAGGGTTGGGTTTCTTTCTCTCTCTCTCCATTCTCTGGCCTTAAAATTTTCATCTCCCTCAATGCTCTTCAGATACCTAGGGTTTCAGTCCTCAGGGTTCTTCTCTTCTCAACAGTCGTATGGACCCCAAGCGACACTCCAAAACCTCCTTATCTTACTCGACACTCTTCAATCTTGAGGTTTGTGTAATGGGTTTTTGCTCTTCTCAATTGGGTTGTGTTTGCTTTCTTCACTTGATGTCTCTTCCTTTTATCACTTGATTCAATTTCTTTTGTGGAAAGTTCTCTTTTTTATTCTTTGTTTTTTATTTTTTATTATGTATTTGTATTTTTTTTAATTTTTATTTATTTATTTTCATGGTAATTTCAATTGGGCATGTTGAATTTATTTGTTTTTTACCTAAAAATTTTGAATGAATTTTTTGTGTTATTTATTTATTATATATATATTTTTTGGGTTTTTATTGTAGTCTTTGATGAACTTTCAACTACCACAACAAGATGATGGTTTTGATTATTATGGGAATAGTAGTCAGGATGAGAGCAGAGGTACCCAAGGTAGGCACTTTTGTTTCTAGATAGTTTTCATTGGTTTTGCCAATTCTTTCTTAATAGTTTTGATATTTCAATGATGACCCTTTTGGATTGAACACTTGAACATATATTCATTTTACAAATTCATAACCATCTCTTTTGCTTTTCTACTAGTATGATTTAATTTTAGTTGTTTTGATCGACTGGAGATTTGAGCTAGTAAAGTATTAACTTTGTGTGTATGGATTGGCTGCATTCTTTTGGTTATAAATAGGTGGAGCCATGGGAGACCGCAGTAATGGGACTATGTCGGAGAGGGACTTGAGTTTGGCAAAGAAGAAGAGGCGGAACACATATAGCAGTGACGAGGAGGAGGACGGCAGCCACGGTGTACATATTACGGAGGAGCGGTATCGGGCAATGCTTGGAGAACATATTCAGAAGTACAAGAGGAGGCCCAATAATTCCTCTGCAAGTCCTGCATCTACCCGAATTGGGATTCCGGCTGTGAAAAGTAGTTCCAAGGGTCGGAAATTGAGAACTGATCATCGAGGAGGGTTGCATGAAATTGAAACAACATCGGATTTTCTCAATGACGTTAGTCCCCAAAAGCTGGGAAACTATCATGAAGTAGATTTTGCACCGGAATATGGCATCGATAGGTTTTCTTCTTCCCTAAAATCTTGTATGAATGCTGAAATATTTGAATTACCACTATTAAGTGATACTTGAATTTTGGAAAGATTTTTTAGTTTATTCAAATGTGGAAAACACTTTGCAGATCAAATTATGAACCTGCTTACCTGGATATTGGAGATGGCATCACTTATAGGATACCTCCAACTTATGAAAAGTTGGCAGCATCACTCAACTTACCGGGCATGTCAGATATCTGGGTAGAGGAATTTTACCTTAAGGGCACCCTTGATCTGGGGTCATTGGCTGCAATGATGGCAAATGATAAGAGATTTGGGCCTAGAAGTTGGGCAGGGATGGGTGAACCCAGGCCCCAATATGAATCACTTCAAGCAAGATTGAAGGCCCTGTCAGCCAGTAACTCAGGTCAGAAGTTCAGTCTGAAAGTCAGTGATGTTGGGCTGGATTCATCTTCCATCCCCGAGGGAGCAGCTGGAGGAATAAGACGGTCTATCTTGTCTGACGGTGGTGTGTTGCAAGTTTACTATGTGAAGGTGTTGGAGAAAGGAGACACATATGAGGTCAGTATTTTCTTTCGTTGAGATATAATGGGGCGATCACATTATGCTTTTATGTTTGGATAGTGGGGTTGGCTTGTTTTCTTAGAAATATGTGGACTTGTTGCTGTACAGATCATTGAACGAAGTTTACCTAAGAAGCAAAAGATGAAGAAAGACCCTTATATGATTGAGAAGGAAGAAATGGAGAAGATTGGGAAATATTGGGTAAACATTGTAAGAAAGGACATACCAAAACACCATAGGATTTTCACCAACTTTCATAGGAAGCAACTAGCTGATGCCAAGAGGTTCTCAGAAACCTGTCAGAGAGAGGTACATATTAATTTTATCTGGGCCCGTAGCTGGCTTACCATATTTTTGTACTCGCATTTTGGGAACTGATATTCTACCCTTCAAGCCTTAGTGATGGTTGATTATAATGTTTGTTATTAGTACTTAGTGCTGTATATACATCTTGTAGCTACCTTGTCGGTTATATTGTTCTATTCTGCAAGCTTACTGGTGGGTTTTCTTTTCTAGGTGAAAATGAAGGTGAGTAGATCACTTAAATTGATGAGGAGTGCCGCAATTCGCACAAGGAAACTGGCCAGAGACATGCTGGTGTTCTGGAAGAGAGTTGATAAAGAGATGGTACTCTTCTTTTCCATTTGTTAAATTGTTCGAATAAAACTTGGTTGTTAAAGGGGCTTTGACAACATAGCATCTTTCAAATAGGCATATTTATTTGTAATTTCAGTGGAAAACAAAGAAGCTCTCTCTCTCTCTCTATATATATATATACCTTTGTATATATATGTATCTATAGATCAAAATTAATGCGTATTGTGTTTCAATAGAATCGTTCAAGTCCTTGCATAATATATGCATGCTGTTGTACATTTATATGATGGCTTTATTTCTATGATCCTTGGTGGTATGTAGATGAGCCGAGTCCATTAACCTCAACCAACTATATAAGTTTTATCACTCTTCTACCATGGTATTTGACTTGCAAGCCTTTATTTGCCTATTTGTTGAAATGCTATGTCATCTTAACTGCTAACCTTGAGCTGTATTAAAGTCGAGGATGTGAAGATTTGATGGGTTTTTGGATGCACTTGTGCGTCCATATCTTGATGCTTAGAAGATATAAAGAACATGAATTCTGACAATTTATTACACCAAGAACTACTATATGAAGAGACTGTTTTGAAGTTATACAAATCTATTTTAAAAATAATTTTTACCAGAATAATTCTCTAGTGTGTAATCTCTCTTTTTGCAGGCTGAAGTGAGGAAAAGAGAGGAAAAAGAAGTTGCAGAAGCTTTGAAGCGTGAACAGGAGCTTCGTGAAGCAAAGAGGCAACAGCAGAGGCTCAATTTCCTGTTGTCACAAACAGAACTCTACAGTCATTTTATGCAAAACAAATCTACTTCACAACCATCTGAAGTGTTGACTGTAGATGATGATAAATTGAATGACCAAGAAATGCTTTTGAGTTCTTCTGAAGCTCAGCCTGGAGAGGAAGATGATCCTGAGGAGGCTGAATTGAAAAAGGAGGCATTAAGAGCTGCTCAAGATGCAGTTTCCAAGCAGAAAAAAATAACAAGTGCATTTGATACTGAATGTTTAAAGCTGCGGCAAACTGATGATTTGGGGCTCCCTGACCAGGATGCGTCAATTGCAGGATCTAGTAACATAGATTTATTGCATCCGTAAGCCCCTCTGCCATCCCTATTAAAAATTATTTTCTTACTGAAAGTACTATGATGTTGGAGGCATTTCATTTTTTTTATTCTGTTAGTATGTTGAAACCTTCCATTTCAATGCTGTCAGCTCGACCATGCCCATAAAATCATCAGTGCAGACACCAGAGTTATTTAAAGGTTCCCTCAAAGGGTATCAGCTAAAAGGCCTTCAGTGGCTGGTAAATTGTTATGAGCAGGTAGTTGGAAATTCCACAGACTAGTCTTTTCTCTCTGTACAAGCACTCACTTATATCTTTATGTAGCTGTTAACTTCAGCTGGTCTGATATTTTCTAGGGTTTAAATGGTATTCTCGCTGATGAAATGGGCCTGGGAAAGACCATCCAAGCCATGGCTTTCTTGGCTCATTTGGCTGAAGTAAGTAAACTATTTGGTTATAATTTTATCTAGAAAGTTTCTAATGGTATCATGGATTTGTTGTGTCAGGACGTTGCTTATAGTAACTTGGATTGGTTTATGCCATACAGGAAAAAAATATATGGGGCCCTTTTCTGGTTGTTGCACCTGCTTCTGTCTTGAACAACTGGGCTGATGAAATTAGTCGTTTCTGCCCTGACTTGAAAACTCTTCCTTATTGGGGTGGGCTTCAAGAAAGGACGGTTCTTAGGAAAAATATCAACCCAAAGCGTCTCTATCGTCGGTAATTGTCTGCTACCATGGGTTCATTTTTTTTCTTTGTAAAAGTTATTTTCTTTTTCTTCCCTGGTAAGATGAAAAATGATACTTCTTTTTTGGCATTTGCATGGTATTTTAGTGTTTTTTTAGATTCTTATCTCAATAAACATTATAATAAATGTGGTGTCATTCATAAATTCCCTTTCTTTAGATATAACAAGTTTCAACATGGGTATCCACATTTGACGCAGAAGAAAGATGCTTGACCGAAGAGACTAGAACATATATTTAGAAACTTCTGTCTAAGAATGCAGTTTTGAAAATATGATGAAGTTGGAGTGTGTGTACAGTTACGTAAAGGTTGATAGTGTATAGATAAGTATATATGTGAATATTCACCGTACTGTAATTCATGCACTGCGAATAATGAATATGTTGTAGTTAAATATTTTCATGTGTAGGATAGCTGCTCTATAGCGCTACCTATGCATAACCAAGTGGAACTTGTCCTCACTAGTGTAGCTGATGAACCAAGTTGTGTGAGGCTCTACAATTTAGCTGGAGGTTCCAGGTTCAACTGCTAACCTGGACTGGCCTAGATACACGAGGAGTGGTTTGCCTCTTTGATGGGTACTAAGGGCCAGTAGGGCAATAACAGTTAACTAGCAAAGGAATAAAAGTTAATGACCAATATGCTGTAGACAAGAAGTCTGAACTTACTCCCAATGGCATGGAGTATAAACTCTTTTATTCTTTAAATTTATAATCAGCGGCGAAATCAGAGATTCTGTGTGAGGTTGGTTGGTCTGTTCCAGTACAACCAGGCTTGCAAAGGAGTTGAGGAAACACAGCAAAAAGAAAAAAGACGGGAAAATCAATCCATCACTCTAATCTTTTGCAATCTTCAGATTTACCCCTTATCTGCTCATTAACCACCTTAGTGTGGACTCAACAGGTATTTCCCCTTGGCATAACAAACTAATTGCATGGTAGTATTTGAACAGTGACACCAGAGTTGGTGCATGAAATGGGATTTGACATATTTTACGAAGTGCATCTGTCAGGCAGAGAACATTATAGACTATTCATGTTAGTTAGAATGCATTAATGGTTTTCTTTTGATAATTTTAATAGGAAACAACAAATTGCATCAAATATAAAGATGAATTACAAAGAAAGGACAAGAGGATTGAATGCCCTATTTAGCCTAAAATATTGAGAGGAAAGTGGCAAACAGGGCCAGAAAAGTAACAAAGTAAAGAAACCTCTGACCCTACAAAATACGTAACCTTACCAACCTATATTGAAGGGTGATTAGCTGTTTTGGAAGTTAGCAGTTTTCAGATATCTTGACTCTAACCAACATTCTAGAAAAGGATACCAATTTTTATATTAGCATTTTGGCAAATAACAGCTCTCCCATTCAGAAGCTTGAAAAGAACAATACACCTTAAAATACCATCTGATCTTCGTAAGAACCTAAATTATGGAAGCCCATGTATGATTAAATATGGCAGGCAATTGGCAACTTGTTCATTTTGCTTCTAGAGTCAGCTTCCTTATGCTTTGTTGGGATGTGCTGTTACAGATTCGCTGCCTCCCTTTTCTAGTCATTAATCTAAGCGTTTCAAAGTTGCCATGTATTGTCTTTCTTTTTAATAATCAACTCAATTTTTCTCTTGTTAGGGAGGCTGGATTTCACATTCTCATTACCAGCTACCAATTGCTAGTGTCTGATGAGAAGTACTTCCGGCGTGTAAAATGGCAATACATGGTATTAGACGAAGCCCAGGCAATCAAAAGTTCAAACAGGTTAGATGTGACATCTTTGAAGTAACTGTGTGGTTTGACCTAAATGGTTCTGTTGACTTTTTTTGGTTGAATTTTTAGAATATGTATCTGAAAAAAAGTGTAAAAAAAAAAAAAAAAAACACTTAATTTTCATATGGTTCTCTTTTTTCCTGCAAAAATATTTTTTAAAAATTCAAAAATACCTTTTTTGGTTTTTATTTTTTTTTCAAATTAGTTTCTAAGTTTTCATTCAAAAATTCAGGAAATAAGTTCTAAAAACTCAACCAGACAGTGCCTAAAGGCAGAATTTATGAATGTATGTTCATTACTGCCTCTACTTTTTTAGTCTGGATTGTTTAGTAAGGTTTTTGTTTGCCCCAGAATAACCCAAATCAAAAAATAAAAATAAAAATGGTGTGTTTATCTGTATTTAAAGCCACAGTTATTCCTTGCTTCTGTATTGTCAACCTAAGTTCATGGATGTTTGATTTACGGACTGATGGTTATATTGTCTAAACTTATGAACATTGTATTTACAAATAAGCTACTGTATGCTATTATATATATTGTACTGCCAATAATATTTTATTTTCTAGCACACAATTTTGACATATGATCGTTAGAATCTTTTATAGCTGCACAGTCACCTTATACTTCCTTTTAGTCATATTTGTAATTAATTTTGATCCTACAGTATAAGGTGGAAGACGCTGCTTAGTTTTAATTGTCGAAACCGCTTGCTTCTGACTGGTACACCAATCCAGAATAACATGGCAGAGTTGTGGGCCCTACTACATTTTATTATGCCAACCTTGTTTGATAGCCACGAACAGTTCAATGAATGGTTTTCAAAAGGGTATGTTTCCTTCCATAAGAGTAATCTGTTTTCTGTCTTCTCAAATTGAACTAGTGAAGTAAGAAAGTTCCTTCCTTACTTCTTTATCATGTATTATCAGAATTGAGGGCCATGCAGAACATGGGGGCACTTTAAATGAACATCAGCTTAACAGATTGGTGAGTAGGCTTCTAATTTCTAAAATTTTATTGTGAATATAGGTGAATATATTGTCATTTGAGGACAGTTCTGATTGCATGTGCTAGGGGAGTTGGATTCTTATTTGTTTATTTTTATTTTTTTGAGGAACATCACCTTATCTATGAACATGATTTTTAAATAAGTTGGATAAGGACAAGGAGGGGATAAAGAAATATATATATATATATACTAGTACCGCCTGTGCAAATATTGAAATGAAAAGATTATGTGAAAAAAATATGTAAATTAATTAGATTATTTAAGCTATCACTTGTATACTCTTTTTTAAGAGAAGCGTAGACGACTTAACTTCTTTATAAATTTTGGGCCCAGAAAGGTAAATTTATTGTTCGCAAAACACAATACACAAATACATTTTGATATTTCTTTGTTATCATTTATACTTGCCATGCATTTCTGCAAATAGTATAGCAATTACAATGATCAAGTGAGATTCATTTGAGAATGGAGGTTTAAGACTTGTTACAAGAAGCTTCTAAATTTCTCAAGCATCAATGTAAAGGAACTACGTGCCTTAGATTGCACAAGATGCAACCACTATGCATTTAGTAATGCACAACAAGTTTGCGCCAGAAACCTCCGGGCCAACTGAAATATGGGTGAGAGGCCATTTATGGAGCAGCTTGATAAAAAGAAAATAGGTCGTACGGTCGTTTTCCCTAAAGAGAATATTCAGTTTATTATAAACTTTTAAACTCAAATCCTGAAACCAACCAACAAAGAATATCTGGATACGTGTGTATGCATCAATTTTTCAAATATTCTTCAAGTCGCAATTAATTGGAAAGGCAAAGAAATAAAACCCAAGGAATTTTATACAGGGGTATATACGTCCAACATGGATGAAAACATAAAAATGAGTGAAACAAGCAAAATTGAAGTTAAAAATTAGAACTTTTTTGTGGGTATTTCACACTTAACTGAAAATATTACACAAAAGGCTCCGTTTGGTTTAGTTTTTGAAGTGAGTTTTGAGTTGTATTTTGAAAGATAAGTTGTTGAAATGAGTTTTGAAAGTTGAAATTGTGTTTGGTTATGAGTTTTGAAAATAGTTTTGAGATGATTTGTAGTTTTATTTTATTTTTTGATTGATTGATATGTAGAATGTGAGAGAATGAGAGATGAGAGAGAGAAAAAGTGATTGATTGATTTATTAATAATTAAAAAAAAAGAGGAGAGGAGAGAGAAAACACTTTTGAGTTGTGTTTTAAAAACATGTTAACCAAACATGTTTTTCAATTTTTTGACCCAAATCATGATTTGAAAACAAAAACAAACACTACCAAAGAAATTTACTTTTAAAGAGAGAAGAAAAGCACAACATCCCCCAATAAAACCCAAGCGATTGAAAGATTCCACTGTACCTTCTTTGTATGTGTTGTGGAGTTCAGTCAAGTCAAGTAGGTATAGTTTGAATCTGTAAACCCACTTTTTCAACCCCACATACACAAATCACACAGAAACTCAGTATTAGAAATGAAAATAAAGACTGAAAGCAACATTGACAACACACACAAATCACACAGAAACTCAGCATTAGAAAAGGAAAATAAAGATTGAAAGCAACATTGACAACAACAGCTCCGGCGGATTCAATCTGCGGTCATTGTCTCTCTTCATAAGAGCTCTGGCGGTTGAGCCCAGGTGGTCTTTTCTCACTCTCTTCGCTGGTTCAGGAGCTCTCCTCCTTCGTCTTCTCTCTCTCTCCTCATTTCGCCATCGCCGATGACAGTGGGTTTTCTTCCTTCGTCTGTTTTGTCTTCTCTGTCTTCGTTTCGTCTACCTCTTTCTCTCTCTATCTATCTCTCTTCGTTGGGCAGAGCAAGCGTTTTTCTTTTTCTTTTTCCTCTTTCATTCACCGATACAACATCGTTTTGATACTAAACGACAAGGATTCCAACGCCAAAGGGCAAAGGTGGCAGAAGATGGCAAAATATGACCCATCTCACTGTTCCCAAAACTTAAGTGACTCTTATAGTAGTATATATATATATTTGCTAGATTTTATCCACAAACAACCAAAATAATAAAAACTAGCACTAATTCAGCATGAAAAAACTACTTGATCTATAATTTAAACATCATTCAACATATAAAATACTATTCCATCAAAGATCGAAAATACTATACTTTGACCACCAATCCACCTTTCCAAAATTATAATAAAACCCCAAACATATCTTGTGGTGTGTTCAGACAGAGGGCATGCCGTCCTTGATGTGTTCCCCAACATGTCCCGTGAAATAAATCATAAAAAAACAAAGAAAAAAAGTTGGCAAGTCACGTGGCATTGCCGACACGTGTCCAAGCCGTTTCTTTGTCTGTCATGTGTCGGACACTGTTACAACGACTCAAATGGTGTGTCCATGCTTCATTGCTCTTTATTGAAGTTTGTATTTCAGTTTCTATTTTGCATTTTGATTTTCATCTTGTAATTGCAACTATCTTGTTGTGGATTACTTATAGAAAAAATCTCATCGTGGATCAATACATTGGTTCAATTTGTGATTAGTCACTACAAGTGATCATCCCTTTTTTCTTATTCGTGAAAATGGAAAATCAAAAAGTTGAAATATGTTTTGTTCTTGTCACTAAGTTTTACTTATATAGGAAAGCCCGGCTATGACACTTTTTAACACCTGATGAGTCAATAACGAAAAACTATAGATAATTAGGGTGGCTTCTTTTTGTTATATGGCTTTGTGTGATAAGAGATTATTGATTTCCCTGCTATTATCTGTGTAAAAATCTTCTGGCTCCTTTTTTTTTTTCTTTCTCTTCTCTCTTTACCATCCCATCCCTTGTCCTGTCTTAATAATTCATATCCATTCCTTATGTATTCTCTGTTTACTTGTTTGTTCAAAGCCAATAAGTCTTTCATTGCATTTTCTGTAAGATTTATATCGGATCATCCTTTGTTTGGATGAATTGGAAGAACCAGATTCCTCAACTTATCTCTAGATTCTCAACAAAATTTAATACCGATTACTTGGGAACAGCTGCAAAGATTTGATTCTCCTGTGGACTCCTTGTGAAAAAAAAAAAAATAAAAAAAAATAAAAAAAAAATCAACAAAGGCAATGATATGTTTTCTCACTGTCTTAATCTACACATTTGGTCTACTTTGCATGTCACAGACTCTGTCATATGATAATATCTATACTTGGTTGAAACGGGTGCCACTTCTAATTACCTTGATTGCAGTTTATCTTTTGTTTATCTTGACATCCCTTGTTGCCGAACTTATTGATCAGCCACATTCCATCTCATTATGCACAACTAATCCTGTAGCCATCTTATGAAACTATTGATTGACTTGCCAGGAAGTTTGTGATTACATAACACTCTAGTAGTACTCGCCCATCATGGTTGCGGTTTTCATATTTTTGGATGATGTCCTCCCAAGTCTCTCCCTTTTCATTGATTATTGATCCAAGAAAACAGAAATGGCTGCTTTAGTCAAGTCTCACTGTGCCTCAATCTGCCCCAACAAAAAAACCGTCCTCTTGATAACTCACTATACCCTCATTTCTGTCTACTGGTAAAGAGTTGGTTAGGTGGCCCCCAACTCCTAACTATATTGCTCAGGATACATATATTTTGTGTGAGTCGTGTGTGCTTGACCTGAAAATTAGAATTCAAGATTTTCTGTCGTTCTATCTTTGGATTGACCAACAGTAGTTTTCTCAACTAAATCTTTCTTTAAAAATGGCATATACAATGCTGTATAGCTTGATAAATGTTGTTGGGCCATTTCCTATCAGCTAAGTTCTTGAAACTAGTGATGCTCTAACATGGCATTAGAACTTTGGTTTTTAAAGGTCTTGGGTTCAAGTCTTTGCAGTTGTATTTGGTCCTTTGCTTAAGAAGCTTGCTTGTTTAACCTCTGTTTAGTTATCTGTTTATCTCTCCATGTGCAAGACAAGATCGCACATTGTTGGCCCATTTCCTAACAGCCTGAGTTTTTGGACTAGCTGTTCTCTAACACACCACATACCTGATCATACAAGATGCTTCCCCATGTTGTTACTCTTGTTTCCAGAGGGAATGGATTGCTTAAGTGGATAAGAATGTTTGGCTTGAAGCCTTGACTCAAATTCCACAATGCATCTTGTTCAAGAGAACACATAACAGTGCAAGTAAACATGTAGTTAATATTTTCAATTACTCTCTGTGGACGTTACCAACTTTGTTATTCTTTCTGTTACTACTGCATTTGTATATTTGTGTTTCAAGAAGATTGTAACCAGTATGATCTTGTCTTGCTGCGAAAATATGAAAATTTCCATGTAGATGATTAGAATTGGTTTGGATTATATGAAGGGGTGTTGCTGATCAATATTTTGGCTTCTCTTTCTTTAACAGCATGCCATTCTAAAGCCTTTTATGCTGCGGCGGGTTAAAAAAGATGTGATTTCTGAGTTAACCACTAAAACTGAGATCACAGTGCACTGCAAGTTGAGTTCTCGGCAGCAAGCATTTTATCAAGCTATAAAGAACAAGATATCTCTTGCTGAGTTGTTTGACAGCAACCGCGGGCATCTTAATGAGATAAAAATTATGAACTTAATGAATATTGTCATTCAGCTGAGAAAGGTATTTTATTAGTCTTGTGGTTCTTGCTTTTGTTTGGTATATCTCTATTTACATAGTAAGTGTATGTGGATCTTATGTGAATTTTATCTGCTTTTTATGTCATTTTTTTTTAGACTTGAGTAGTTGTGTATCATCAACAAGTATTTCTTTTCTATTTTATTGTAGGTTTGCAACCACCCTGAGTTATTTGAAAGAAATGAAGGAAGTTCATACCTTTATTTTGGAGAAATTTCAAATTCTCTTCTGCCCCCTCCCTTTGGGGAGTTAGAGGATATATACTACCCTGGAGGTCAGAATCCTATTACATACAAGGTACCAGTTTGGCTGTGCCGCCCACTTCTTTGTCCCTACATACTTATGAGGTTATGCAATATATAAGAAGACAAGTAGAGTATCTTAAACACTGCAGTTGAACATATTGCATCTCTTAAATATTTTGGACCACTGACGCTCATTCTACTGTTCATCTGACGCATTTCAAATAGCAAAAATACAATGATTATGTGATTTGAAGAACATCTATTGGTGGGACTGCAAATTTGTCCATGCATATGGAGATTTGATGCCTTTTTTGGTAAGTAATGGGAATTTGATCCAATTAATTGGAATAAGGGTTAGCTGAGTGAGTTAGCTACATAGAAGTTACAAGGGTTTCAAGGAACAGGTAGCTTAAAAGAGGGGTAAAGATGGCATCAAATGATTCATAATCTTTTGAATGTCTGAATTTTTTGTCATGTGTGGAAGGGCACATGTTATGCGTGATTCTATGTTACATGGACTCAGGTACGAGTATCGGGTGTAGGTGTATTCAAGCGTTAGACCTTAGTATTGTCACAATATATTGCACATTATATAATATTCTCAGATGAGATGTTGTAAATTATCGAAATTAAAAGAATTCAGGGAAAATATGAAATTTCTATATCTAATTCATGTGAGAGGCTAAATATATTGTTTTACTAGCAAATGTGAGTTTCTTCTTCTTCATATATTGTCACAAATTAAAGGATTTGAGTATCTAAATTGGGTACGAGTGTTGGACACATATCCCACACCTTTATCCATGTCATATTCAATGGACACGGGTACCTTCGGGGAAATAGAAGAATCCATGTAACACAGCTGTGAATGTGCTGCAGCCTGCAGGTATGCATTCTTGTATATTTATTCGGTGAGAGCCATGAAGCTTGCATAATGTCTGTCACCTTCTTGCAAGTTACATAGTCTTTTACTCGTAGGGTATCTGATTCTTAGTGAATATTTTTGTGGGAGATGTCTTGCATTTGTACCTCTACCCAAGCATGGGTCTAAAACAAAGTATGCTTAACAAGTCTCATAAAGAAAGCATCATATCATTTTATTTGATCTTCTTGTACTTGTACCAGGGATGCATAGTCGAGTGACTGTTTGAGAATCAAACTGAACAAAATCCAATGTCTAAGGTTCGTTTAGTATGGATCTAGGAAGCACAGATATGGATATAGATATGGATATGATACGGTGATATGACAAAACCTAAAAAAATAGGACATACAAATTAGGCTAAGATACATTTGTAAAAAATATATATATTTAAATTATTAGTAACAAGTTACACATTCTCAAGAATGTTAACCATAATATAATTTTATAATACAAAATATTAATTTTTAAGAATTAGGTATTAATTTAAGCCAATCGCTAGTCTACTTTTTTATTTTCAATAGGTCTTGCAAATATTTCATTCAATATCAAGTCTAACATTACAATTACAAAACAATCTCCATGTGCTTTTCCCTTTTGCACTATTTATGGAAGTTTAGTTGCTTATTTATTTATTGATATTTTATTTTATTATTGCCATATTCTCTTGTTAATCTTTATTGTTTATGCAGTTGTAAGGGACATGTATGATAAAGTAAGGATACGTTAATTTGACAAATTCTATCACTTTTAACTCATTATGTTCTTATCAAAGAACACACAATTATATTATATTATATTATATTATAATGCTATGCAAGAAATGCTACTATTCTAATTTCGTAAAAGAAGTAATACTCACTTGGAGTAATACGATAATAGTAATTAAGTATCTGATAAAAGTAATACGTGACGTGGAGCATCTGATACTTCAAAATTAATCAAAAATTAATTAAGAAGTATTCCGATACTCTCAACTAGTATCCATGAGTATCCAAGGAGGAATATCAGTATCAGAAACGATACGCCTCTCTTTTAGAAGTATCTGTGCTTCATAGGTATGGATTCTCCATTGATTTCTGTTGGGTATTGGTTCCTTTTTTTCGTAGAGCCTTTACCCCTTGGTTTGGGAGATTGGTCTATTTGAACCAAAGCATGGAACATGGAACTTAGTTCTTTGAATGAGTGTTTTGCCAAACTATTTTTCCCATATTTCTATTTATGATGTAGGTTAGAAGACATGGCTGTACAAATTGCAAGAATTGTTGCTCTTTTCCATTGTAGGCAACTTGAACAGTAGGTAGTTATTCACCTTTCCAACTTGTCTCACATCAGTTGAAAATTAAGGTTTACTTTCTCCCTTTCCAATAAACAGCCTCTCAGGTCTCAAACTCCCTTAATACTAGCTCCGACGAAAACATGCATGTTATAAATCATGTTTTACTTGGGTGTAATCTAGTAGTAGTAGTCTTTGTTAATTTGAGGACTCCAGTAGGAACATAAAATGCAAGACCAATAGAAAAGGATACAAATGCTTACCTGGACAATTGATCAATAGAATGATATGTTGGCCCAATTTGCATGATCAATTTCACTTGCCTATTCAATTTTATGTGCTTTATTAATATGCACAATAACATATATACACATGTAGAGACATTTTCTCCCTTTGTGTTATGGCTGAGGGTTTTCTGTAATGCCTTCCAGATGCCAAAACTGGTATACCAAGAAGTTGTCCGGAGTTCCAGTACACTTTGCTCTGCAGTACGGCATGGTCTTAGCAGAGAATCATTTGAGAAACATTTTAACATTTTCTCCCCAGAAAATGTTTATCAATCTATGCTTGTAGAAGGGAATAGCCCAGATGGGTGCTTTCCTAAAAGTGGAGCCTTTGGGTTTGCTCATTTGATTGATTTGTCCCCAGCAGAGGTGGCATTTCTGGCAACTAGTTCTCTTATAGAGAGATTATTGTTTTCTATTATGAGATGTGATCGGCAATTTCTGGATGACATCATCAACATGCATATGGAAGCTGAGGATGATGATCTTTATGGTAATCAAATTGAGAGGGAAAAAGTAAGAGCAGTCACACGAATGTTGCTGCTGCCATCAAAGTCGCATACCAATCTACTTAGAAGGAGACTTGCAACTGGTCCTAAGGATGCTCCATTTGAGGCTTTTGTCATGTCACATCAGGATAGGGTTCTATCCAATGTCAGGCTTCTTCATTCAGCCTACAGTTTCATTCCGAGAACCAGAGCACCCCCTGTGAGTTCTCATCTCTGAGTATTTTTGGGTTATTCTTTTTATTCGTAATCAGGAAGTTTCACTAATATTAGCGTCTCTTTCTTTGCTTTGTTTCTTGTGTGCTTGATAGATTAATGCCCACTGCTCAGATAGAAACTTTGCTTACCAAATGGTTGAAGAACTACATGACCCTTGGACTAAGAGGTTGTTAATTGGGTTTGCACGCACATCTGACCATAATGGCCCTAGGAAGCCAGATGGTCCTCCTCATCATTTGATTCAAGAGATAGACTCTGAACTACCTGTTTCACAACCTGCCTTGCAGCTAACATACAAAATATTTGGTTCATGTCCACCGATGCAAAGCTTTGACCCTGCAAAGATGCTTACAGTAGGACTACTCCTTCACTTCATATTTTTTCGTAGTCTTTTATGGCCTGTGTATAAATTATGGGATGTTTGAAACAATACTAAAGTTGAAATTTTAATTTATGCACTCCTAGGATTCTGGGAAGCTTCAAACACTGGATATATTGTTGAAACGCTTGCGGGCTGAAAATCACCGTATTCTTCTATTTGCACAGATGACAAAAATGCTGAATATTCTTGAGGTATTCTGAAAATTCTCTCTCTCTCTCTCTCTCTCTCTCTCTCTCATATTGCTTGATTGTCCATGCCATGGTCTCCATTCGGGATTTGATTTAAGGAAAAAGAATGAAACAAACTTTCACTACATTTGAATAACTATTTTAAGCTTGTGTATTCTCCGCAGATGTGTTCATGTCTGTGTGTGTTGTTTTTCTCAATGGACCTGATTGCCTCTTTATGGTCAAACATGGAGTTTAAGAAACTCTAGTTTGTGTAAGAGGTTCAGAAGCCAGAAGAATGAAAGAATTATCGAATGTGGGCAAGTTATGTTTCTAACAAATTTCCATTTGCATTAACTTGGACACTAAAATTGGAGAAAGCTTTGGATGGAAATGCCGGCCAAGGTTTATTACTTGTTAAATGTACCATTTAAATGACAAATTCTGAACATGGAAATTTATATCGACAGTGATCACATAGATTGTGATATTGAATATGAAAGTCGTATGATAAAGTCAGGAAGCTAGTTGCCAAAGCCATTGGAACAAACTGGTAAAATTGCTATAGCATCTTAATTGAAGGGTGGAGTTGGGAATTTGAATAGTATCTTCAATTGCAAAGCAGAAACCAGTTGCAAGGAAACTTTGAGATGGTTTAGATAATTTGAGGAAAATATTTGAAAATTAATTGAGGGAATGTTAATTCTTTTTTAATGATAAAAAGATTTGTGGGGTTGTAAGGAAATCTATCTGGCCTGCAATGCTCTTTCAAATGGTACCACAGCTGATCATTGCTTAAATCAGCTTGTGCTGCCTAGTACTGAAGCATTCTAGCTCAGATTCTCTGCACTTTCTGCATTCTCAGGCTTAGCTCAGTGCAATACTCTTGTTGGGTTGCTTACCCAATGCATTGTAGTAGTCGCAATCAAGCCAAGTGCATAAATTGGTATATATTACTATTATAGCTACTGTAGGGTTGTTAATGATTTTCGAACTTAGCTTGGTCTTTTTTGTTAAGCTAAACAACCTCTTTAAAGTCCTTTGACAGTGATTCAGAGGCCCTGCGCTCAGGTTCTCATAATAAGCTGAGCTTGCAAGTTAGCTTGGTGTCATCGTTCCTTGCTGCTTTATTGCATCATAACCAATTCACTCAAATTTAAACTGAACATTTTTCATTGAAATTTTGACTTTTTGCTGATTCTTTCATTCAATTGCAGGACTATATGAATTATAGGAAATACAGATACCTAAGGCTGGATGGATCCTCCACTATAATGGATCGTCGGGACATGGTGAGGGACTTCCAGCATAGGTACGGGTTTGTTGGCTAGTTTTTGAAGGACTTTGGTTTTTTATTTGTATTCTTGCTTCTTTTTGTGACTCAGTTATATCCACTGAATATGGAACCTTGTAAGTGACTTGATCATTGAACTGTTTATTGTCTCGTTGCAGGAGTGATATCTTTGTCTTTTTGCTGAGTACAAGAGCTGGTGGACTAGGCATCAACCTAACAGCTGCTGACACAGTCATTTTCTATGAGAGTGACTGGAACCCAACCTTGGATTTACAGGCAATGGATAGAGCTCATCGGCTGGGTCAGACTAAGGATGTTAGTTTCCTCCTGATCACTTTTATGGTCTTTCAATAAAACTGCATGCATGTGAATGGTTTGTCCTCCATGTTTCTGCTCTTGTTTTCACAGCATTTCTGAAATCTATTTCATTCACAATTAGGTGCCGTTTGGTAACGTTTATAGTTTACTATTTTTTTTTTATTTAAAGAAAACACTAAACATGTTTATGTTTATTTTTGATGAAAATGAAAACAAAAAAAAAATGTTTGGTACACATCTAACTTGAAAACTTGTTTTGAAAACAAGTGACAGTGGGAGGTAGTGGCTGAAAGTGGTTGCTACCGTCGGAGTTGGTTTCTAGAAATAGGTGGTTGGCGGTGGCCAGACGTGGTTGCCAGCCATGGGAGGTGGTGATTGCAGCTAGAGGTGGTGGCCAAAGGTGGTTGCTGCCAGGTGGTGATTACCGGTGGTTGCGGAAGGAAGTCAAACAGTGACTTTGACTGGATGTGGTGATGAGTGATGTGAGTGAGGAGGAATGAATGAATACTTTTTTTTGTAAACAAGTGAAATAAATTTTTGTGGTTACAACAGTTTATTGAATTTTGTAAACTGATTACGAGTTTTTGAAAATAAAAGTAGATAGCAAACAAGTTTTTGTATGTTTACAATTTTTAAAATTGTTATAAATATAAACAAAAAACTATAGACACAAACATTACCAAATCATTGGCGAAAAAAAAGTTGACTATCCAAATTGTAGAATTGATACGTATTTTGTTGAGCATCTTTGAAAGGATTTGTTGAAGAATGATTTGCAAGACCATTTTTTATCACATTATTAACATTAAAGTGTGGACAGAATAATCTGGTTTTGGAGATTCAAAGCTATGTTCTTACTTACCCTGAAGAGTATCTGTATCTTAAGGAATCCATTCTGATTATACAAATACATGACATTCGGTGCTAAATTTAATATAAAATCAATCTAGTGATAGTGTGAACCATATTTTGTAAGAAGTCAAACCAATTAAATTCTACAAGGCATTGTCGGAAGGGTGCAGCATCTTGGGGCATATAATGTGGAATGTTTTCTTGTTTTTTTCAATAAATTCTCAGTTAAAAGATTAGGCGCTTCATTCTGTACTCTCTTACACTCAAGATTTTGTTTTGATCAAGGAGTTACATAACTACTTTGAATAATAGTGATTCTGGATTTTGTATTACTAATAATTTTATTTCTTGATCTATTTTCATGATGTAGGTCACTGTCTATCGGTTAATCTGTAAAGAGACAGTTGAAGAGAAGATCTTGCAGAGAGCGAGTCAGAAGAACACTGTGCAGCAGCTTGTCATGACGGGTGGCCATGTACAGGGTGACCTCTTGGCTCCTGAGGATGTTGTTTCTTTACTTATTGATGATGCCCAGTTGGAGCAGAAATTGAAAGAAATTCCCCTACAGGTAGCCTATTAGTTTTCTTGTTTCCAAGACGCATTATATATTTAGCAACGGGTTCAAGGCATTTTCACAGTTAAAAATCATATTCAGAATGATTAAAGATCCTTATGTGGTATTTTTTTAATTTTAGGCTAGGGATAGACAAAAGAAAAAAGGTGGAACAAAAGGTATACGGATAGATGCAGAAGGTGATGCATCTTTGGAAGATCTTGCAAACAATGGATCACAGCCACAGGGAAATGAACTCGAACCCTCTCCTGATCCTGAGAAAGCAAAGTCTAGTAGTAAAAAGGTGCCAAAATCACTCTGTACTCTTGATTTTTGGACTTGTTATGTGTGCATTACTTTATTTTGTTGAAGGGTTATCACCGGGACTTGCTAAAATGTCTGATCAAGCAATAAATTTCTCTGTTGTGTCATGTAGCAGATATGACAATTTTTTCCCTCATATTCTTCGGTGCTGAGGGCCTACCTATTTGTCCCATGATTGATCTTTTTATTTTTATTTTGTGGTGGTTAACCTCCTCTAAAGGGGCAGCTAAGCCTTACTGTTAGCATCCTTTGTGGTGCGGATTCGATTAACAGAAACCTCCTCTCCAAAAATGGTGGTATGGTTGTGTACATTTGCCCTATCCAGATCATGTTTTAGCAGGAGTCTCGTACACCAAGTCATCCTTATGGTTGTTAACCTCTCTCGAATATGTTCTGATACTTGATTACATTTCAAGTCTTGAATATGTTAACCTCTCTAACGTTCTTTTTCTTTCTTGTGGTTATTCTGTCTGTTCCTTTCTTTTGTTGGGTTAACTACATGTTGAAGTCAAGCTCAATGGTTGCAGTATAGAAACTATCCATTTACAGTAGTTGTTGATGATTTGGGTTGTCTGTGTGCAGAGGAAAACTACTGGTGAGAAGCAAACTCAGTCAAAGCCAAGGCCTCAAAAAGTTGCAAAAAATGTAGATTCTTCGTCCCCCAACTCTGGGCTGGGGCCAATGGACTATGATTTGGATGATTCGGTACAGTATGCTGATACACAGCAGCAGAAACCCAAGAGGCCAAAGAGACCAACCAAGAGTGTTAATGAAAATCTTGAGCCGGCATTTACAGCCCCCTCTATGGTGGCGGCTCTAGAGAAGCAAAACCCACCTGTCCATGGGCCTAGTTCTGGCTGAGGAAGATTTTTTAAGGCAATAGTAGCTTCTTGTCAACAGGGTAATTCTACGTGAAAAAAAAAAAAAAGAAGTAAACTTTTACTTTGATCAATTGAGATGAAGTCTTTGTTCTGTGGAGGGATTTAAACTTTGATCATTGTGATGACTGAACTTAGACCAGAGGAGCAGAAGAAAGGGTGAGCAAGCGGAACTGTATGATAGTGTTGTATAGATTATTTTTTTGGGACTTCAATTTGTGTCCAGTTTTACTGGGTTATTACACTGGTAGATTTCAGCATGTATAGTTAGGATCTGTCTCCCTACCTATTTATAGTTGTAGAGAGATCCATATTAGATAAATGATTTTGTAAACGGCCGAAAGCTGCACTTATTTGGGGGTACATTACAGAGAAATTTGACACATCTCTCTCTCTCTCTCTCTCCAGGCTTGGAGAAATTGTTTGTATTGGGTTCTGCTGTTTTGGTATTTCTGTGCTGCTATTCAGATGTTCAAAAAATTGTTAGATTGGAGCATCAAACAAAAATTAGCAAGGGAAATTTTATTTACACGACAGGTTTACCTCATGACATCATTTTTCTAATTAAACCTCCCTTAAAATTCAAAAATTTTGTTTCATTACTGTACACATTTATTTCACTTGTACCCTCGTCCATAACCTCCTCTTTTCTCCTTACAATCAAAATCTTTCAAGCCTTCTATCTCCATCTACTACCATCACTGCTGCCATCTCTGACCACAACCCTGCAACTCTACTGGCATGGCTATCACCTCGCAACTCCCTACCACCGCAATCATAACCCTGCAAGCTCCCACTATGATCACCACCTTCGAAGCCTTCTTTTGCAGGTTTCTTTTCAACCTTCATCTGCAGGTCTCGCATTTTGTTCTGCGTTTTGTTCAAACCTTCATCTGCAGGTTTCGCATTTTGTTCAGCAAACAAGTGCTGAACATACTTTGATTGTTCTTTGTGCATCGGGACATAGCCGAACAAATTTTGTTCGTTCAATTGGAAATGACTGAATAAACTAAGTTTGTTCAATTTTGTATTGCCGAATGGGTCAAAATTGATTAATTAGTCATGCTCGGTCATAGAAGTTAGAACAAACTTACATTGTTTGGCTACATATGAACGAACAATCTCAATTTGTTTAGTGAATCAGAGCTGAAACGAGTTTTGAACCCAATTTTCTCAAATAATGTGAAATTATACAAACACAGTTGAACATCATACCCAAACATCTTTTAAATACCAAAAAAAAAAAAAAAAAACCCGTATATATTACTTATTTATAATGATAATATATACATTCTAAGTATAAAATTTATTTTGTTTGTTGTTCGTTGTATGTATATATATATATATATATATATATTCTTTAAGATAGATGTATTTAGATTTGTAGATAGATGGAGCGAGTAAGATGAGAAAAAGGATGACGGTGATTGGTGGAAAGAAGGGATGGTGGCTAGGTGGTGGGTGATGGAAAGAAAGATGAAAAGATACCTTAATAGTAATTTTATAAAGGGATAAGAATGTAATAAAAAAAATTATCAAAATGATGAGTGTAATAAGCTAAAAGTATTGTGCAAGTAGAATTTCTCAATTAATAATTTGGAGATTATTATATTTTTGGTAGTAGATAGGAATTCTTGAAATGGTTAATAGCAATTCCTTTGAGAAACATTCAGCTTCTTAAATTCTCATATTTTGAATTAAATAAATTATATTCAAAATCTTTGTACTAACCTTGTATTGAATGAATTAAACTAGCTTGGCCCTCCATCACACTAAAATTTGTACTAACCTTGTGATGGGTGTATGTTTTTATTTTTTATTTTTAGAACCAATTGCATTTGTGAAGCCAACTAGAATTAAAAGTAAGACCACTTATTTAAATATGTTCTTTTTGTGCAGCTCTAGTTAAGTTATAAGTAGGGGGTTCATTTCATCTAATCAATCAATAGAATGGGGTTTAAAATTCACACACTTTCTGATTGTGTGAATAAATTTGCTTTCTCTACTGGGTTGGGCGCAACTTGTAGAACTTGTGTAAACATATTTTTAAATTCAATACAGGATTTGGAAAAAAAAATTCAGAAATTCAATATAAATTAGCAACTTGAAATTCAAATTGTATATATAAAATATTAAATACACATAAAAAAAAGGGGGTAAATTACATTCACTTTCCTTGAAATTTGAAGAAAAAACAAAATTAGTCTCACAATTTTGACATATTTACACTACCTTTTTAGTATGATTAAAGTAATTAAATCTAAGTCAATGGTAAATAGACACGAAAATAAATAAAGATATAAATATACATTTTAATATTGAAGAGATGCTAATATCATTTTTTTTCATTCATACAGTTAACAAATTATTGATAAAAAAAAGAGAAGACACAAGTGTTATTTGAATTAAACTTTGAGAGAGATTAATATAATTATATAAAAAATATAGAACTAATTATATATTTTTTAAACGGTGAAACACCAATAAATCCCAAATAGTAATCTTACAAACGGTTTGGTCCTCCAATTATTCTTATAGACTCAAAAATCCCATTCTAATGTGAATTATATAAAGGGCTAAGCATAAGTTGAGAGACAAATGTGAGTATTTTTAAAATGTTGAAATTACTAAATGTAACACTTCAAAAAAATTCGTTAGTGTACTTTTTCCAAACGTAACACTCCAATATAATATACTAAAAAACTTCTTAGTGTACTTTTCAAATGTAACAACGTAACATTTCAAAAAAACACCTTAGTGTATTTTTCTCAAACGTAACACTCCAATCAATGTACTACACAAAAACTCTTTAATGTATTTTTCTCAAACGTAACGCTTCAATGTAATATACTAAAGAAATTCCTTAATACGAGTTTCTTTGTTGCGAATGTCAAGTTGACAAGTAGTATGTGGATGAATGCCCATGTAGCAATGGGCATAATATTGCGGATGGTAGTTTTATTGAATTGAATCGGATTGGTAGTCTTGGAGGGATCATGCAAAGTATGCTTGATTTCCATGGCAGCAGTCTCAATGAGTATCTGTTCGTAAATATAACGGTACTGGTCAAAGTGGGGAGGGGGGAATTGTTGAGTCGTAAGATAGTGACGTTTAATTTCCTATGGATCTGACATCCATTTTTCATTTGCTGGTTTAATGCAAAGAACTGTTTCTTCAGTAATACTGTTAGGAGTGTACTATTTAGGAGTAAGGAGGACATCCTTAGTGGATTGGCCAGAGGATTCCCCTTGATTACTGGCGGAGGCTTGTAATGCTAGGAATTCTGTTATATATGGATTCTGGTAATAGTTGCCCCGGCCCCTACGACCCGAGCCACGACTACCTCTACTGTTCATGAGCCCTGCAAATATTCACGAGTGAGAAAGTCTGGTAAAGAATTCTGTTCTCCTTTGATATAATCAATATCAAAGTCAAATGCAGATAAAGCACTTTGCCAATTGGAAAATATCTGTTTGTGAGCAAGATTAAGAACATCTTTTTTAAATATCTATTTAGCTGTTGAACAATCCACATGAATTAAAAAAATTTGGTTTAGCAAATCATCCTGAAATTTTGAAACACATTTAACAATAGCTAAACACGCTTTTTTAATTGTTGGATAATTTAAAGCAGCTTTAGTCCAATTTCCTGATGTAAATCTTAATAATTCTTCTTGTGTATTGGTAGGATTAACCTGTTTTAAAATACCTCCATAACCATAATTAGAGGTATCAGTTTATACAATTTTTTGCCATTCTGGATTTGGTAAAGCAAGACAGGGAAGTTGTTTTACTTTAGTCTTAATTTTTTGTACAGCAACTGTGTGTGCTTCAGTCAATGGAGAAGGATTTTTCTGTAATCTAATATAAAGGATAGCAACATCCTGTGATAATTGATTATAGTAATCCCTGATATAATTTAAACTACCAAGAAATCTTTGTAATTGAGTTTTATCTTTTATTTCCTCGGGAAATTTAGAAGCAAACTCAATACTTCTGTTAATTGGTATAATAGTACCATTATGAATATTATGACCAAGAAAACGTATTGTTGTTTGAAAGAGTCTCATTTTTTGTGCAAATATTACTAGACCATTTTTGATAATAACATGCTTAAATATATTAAGATACTTTATATGCTGATCAATGGATGATGAAAAAAATAAGAACATAATCAATATAACAAATAGCCAATTATGTATAAGGAGTAAATATATCATTCATGATATGCTTGAATTCTAATAGAGCATTTTTTAGACAAAATGGCATAACATTCTATTCATAATGCCCAAAGGGTACTGTAAAAGAAGTTTTATATCGATCTTGTTCAGTTATTTGTACCTGCCAATATCCCCGATTTTAAGTCAAATTTAGAAAATAAGACTGCATCCTGTAATCAATAAAGTAAATCTTTTTTATTCGGGATTAGATATCTGATCCATTTCAACACATCATTAAGACATTTATAATTAATGACTAATCTTGCCACACCTCTTTCTATTTCTGTATTTTTAATGTTGTACAACTCTATGGAGAATGACTAGTTCTGATTAACTTCTTTTGGAGAAGATTTTGAATTTCAGTTTTACACATTTCTAAATATTCTTTTTTCATTTGACTAGGGCGAGCTCTGGTTGGGATGAATCTCTCATCAAAGTCTGGTTCATAAGGAATATAAAATACCTGCTTCTTTCTTTCCCATAAAGCATTGGGAATATCACTACAAATTTTTGTTTGAAATGCTTTTTCAATTATTTTAATTTTAGTCTGTAAAGATGATTGTTGTAATTTTTCCTCAATAGTGAGAAAATTTATTTCTGTTTGAAGAAAATTGATTTGTTTTTCTCTAAAATTAACTAGATCTTTGATTTGATCTAATTGTTTAGTATAAGGTTCTGTTATGAATTCAAAACTAATTGGTTGATTGCTGATTGTTGTGTGAATGCCTATAGAATCTATTTTTGTAATAGGCATTAATAAGCATAAAAATGGAGTCCCTAAGATAATATTTTGAGACATGTTTCTAATAAGAACAAAAGCAGTGAGAAGGCATATACCTTGATTACAGATAATAGCTTCTAGTATTTTGTATTTAATTTTCGTAAAATTACCACTTGCACTAGTTAATGATTGAGTAGTTTTCTGAAAATATTTGGTAAGAATTAATCCTTCTTGAATGCAGTTCATATTAGCACTGCTATCAATTAGGGCGATGGCATCTTTGATAATAAAATCAAGTTTTATTATAAAAGTGATTCTAATATACCATTTCTGAAAAGTAATCTGGTTCATAAGCATTAAATACTGACCTTCTGATTTTTCTTGATTTTCCTTCTGTTTAGAGGTTTGCCCTTTATCTTTAAGGTGACTGTTAATTTTCTTGATATCATTTAAAATAGACTGGTTAGCTGTTTGAAGATGTTTTACTTCTGTTTTGAGAACATTAATTTCCATTTTAAGATCTTGGATGGTTACGGGTTTTTCAAGTAAGGGTGGCAACTGTATTCTACAGTTTTCATATTGTAGTGCTCTAAAGGAATAACTTCTTCAGTTTTCTGATTGTGATAACATAATTCTAAAAATTTTAATTTCATTTCTGGATCCTTAATTTCGTCAGCTGATTCTAGCATAGGTTTCTGGTCATCCGTTAAGACATTGAAGCTAGGTCCTCCTAAGTCTAAACCATTCATTTCAACTATTGCTTTCCAATAATTTGCTTCTGTAAGAGCATTAATATTACTGGTTTTACAAGAACATTGTTCTGGAGTATCTGAGTCAGGAGAAGGCTCAGATGGAGAATAAATTTTGGCTAGACCATCATCATCTGAACTGAATATACTATCATCACTAGATAGGGTTTGTAAAATCTGTTGTTGAAGATGTTTATCCATAGACATCTCATTAAGTTTTTGTTTTAATTTAGTTTTGCATCTATTCGCATAATGTCCTATTTTTCCACACTTATAACAAGTGAGTTATGATTTGTCTTTCTTTGGATAAGATTTCTGTTTTCTTTTAATTGATTTCCTAGGCTTTGGGAAAGACTGTTGGAGATTATATTTATTCCTTTTGAAATATGATTTTCTAAAAAATCTTTTATATTGTCTCTGTTTCTTTGATTTAAAAGGATACTGAATTTTGCTGTAATAGGCAAATTGATCACAAAATTCACCTAGTTCTTTTCTACTTGTTAAATTCTGTTTTTTCATAAGATACTGGAGTTTAAGGTCATTACAAAGAGAAAGATCTATGATAATGCCAACAAGTTGGCCATAAGTATACTGGTCATAGGGAATTTGCAAGCCATTATGGCGATCTTGAAGCTTTTTTCTGATTTTGTTGGCAAAAATGTTGGGAAGACCATCAATGAATTTGGCTTTCCAATTCTCACTGTTTGTATCACTACGTTGTATAACCTTAAGCAGGAAAACATCTTTGTACCATCTAAAATGGGTTAAAGATAGACATCTAAGATTTTGTAAAAGCTCCCGGCTACGATCGCAGTTACCCATTTCGGGTCCAACAAAGTGGCATAAGATAGTTTGAATGAGAGTATAAACAACATCTTCATTCTGTCTAGCAGTATGGGTGACGGGGTCAGTTTCAATCTTAAAAGAATTAAGTATTTCATTCTGTTGAGCGGTAGTGAGAACATTATCCCACCATCCTCAAAGAATTCCGGTGAAGCCATTAGCAATAAAGCGGGTAACCTGATGATCAGTATTATCATTCTGTTTACAAATAGTACCATACATTAACATTTGATATATAGTTTCAAAAATTTGGTATTTAGTTTTCCCATCGATATTCCATTCATAAATGGTTTTTCCATGGAAGGATTTCTGGGTATGAAGAAAATCATCCTTATATAAAATATCCTGAGGTGTAGGTCTGGAATAATAATACCTACTAGGTCTTGTTAAAGGCATTCTGGAAGTCTCTTGAGGAAAATAGGTTTTATTTACAGACTGAATATCCTGAAAATTATTTTGTATTTCTAAAATATGTGAAGGAGAAAGATCATCTTCTTCACCATTAAGGTTGTCTGGTTGTTGAGCAGAAAGTATATTTATTTGTGAGCTGGATGATTGTCTTATATTAATGTTTTTCATTTTCCGAATAAGAGCATCCATAAATTCATTATCCTATTTAGTGGATCTAAGTTTAAAATTAGTCACCTCTAAGGGAGGTTTAACATTTACTGGTTGAATAGGAGGAGTTGATGTAGATTTTATCTTTTGATTTTGTACCAATTCTCTTACTGATTCTTCAATTCTAGTCAACTGTTTGCCTACAGTTTGAAAATGAAGATTTGTATAATTATTTTGTTTAATTATCGGAATGAGATCTTTGACTTGGGCAAATTCTCGTTTTTCAGCTGAGGTGTCAAATGGTTTAACAAAATTTGTTATGACTAAAGGATTACTAGAGCAGGGAGTCCACAGTTGGGGATAATTCTAATGATTATGGAGGCCGATGTAGGGATTTAATACTCTGACCATCGGTTGTTAACTATGTTTTCTGGAAGTTATCTAAAACTTGAAGTTGAGATTCTGGAAGAATGTCCATAACAGTGTCAAATTCAAAATACCATTCTAGAAAAGACCTAAGAATCTGATGTTTGTTTAAATGAAAATAATACTATTGCTTAAGCGTTTCTAGCTATTGTGAGGTATGGTAGTTAAAATACCATATCCTAAATTCCTAGTATTGAGACTGCATGAAATCCTGGTTTAAATATTTTCTAAGTTCACTCCTTAGAGAAAAATCCATTAAACTTCAAAATTCATATCACTAGCTGTTGGGCTATAAGGCCTTCTGGTTTCATAAACTCCATGAGGTATTTGGTTTTCTGATATGTGAATACCCTGAATGACTGGATCTGCAAGTGGATCACTAGGTGTTCTACTAGGTGGTCTGGAAGGCATTCCTTGTATTAATGATTCAATAGGATCTGAAATAGATTGTCGAGATGATTCGCGTAACTCTACTCGATAAGGAGAAGTAGTTCTAAAGCTGGTATTGCCTCCTAAAATTAAGGTATATATTACCTTCTTGTGTTCGCAAAACATGGTCAATGGTTTGTCTAATGACTGGTCTAGCTGGAACAACATTTGGAATATGCCATGTTTCTAGAAAGGTAATGTTTTTCCAAGGGATCATTCTTGGAACATCTACCTGGCTGCTGAAAAGATTAGTGTCAATTAGGACAGTATGTCCTAATTCACTTTGTTTTCGGGTATAAGGATTTAAGGTTGTGAGAACCTTTAAGTGGATTCTAAAATTTGCAGATAAAGGAGGTGTTCCTCGTAAATACTGATAACCATGGGTAAGAACTCGTAGTACTAATACTTCTGATAAATTTGGATCCATGAGTGCTACACTCAGGTTAAGATAAATGTTAAAATATACTGGTCCATGTGATAAACTGGTTTCAATAGCTCCCATAAGAGAAGCTTTCCAACCAAGAAATCTACCATCTCGTAGGGTACACTAAATACTAGTATTTTGCCCTAACAAGGTCAAATGTTTAAAAGCTATCTGTACTAATCCTATATGGATATATTTATATTTCCTAAAAAAAGGAGCTAAGTCCTGAACGTGAAGTAGTTTAATTATTTCATCATTATTATGTAGGGGAACTGCATGTTCAAATGTCTTTATTATTTTTTTGCTGGAGAAATCAAATGTTCCAATTTTATAAATTGTATATGGTTTTACATTTGGGATAGTCCATTTATCTAGGGCTTCCTTGACATCCTGATATGCAATGAGTTCCGTTGCTCCTGGTGTAGAAGCTACTGTATTGGCTACTGTTGTTATATCTGAAGGTTCGGTGGAAGACATAATGAATGTACTGTGACCATATGTGCATAATTTAAATAGAATATAATAATAATACCAATGATAATAAACTTGGCTCTGATACCATTTAAGGTGCTTGAATAGGGTTAGAGCTAAGCACGTTTGTCAACGCTTTACTAGGGAACAAACCCATACGCAATCACTGTGACTACGGTCTTCTAACCTATACACGACTTGGATGACGTCCCACTTACCCTTACTCTGTTCTACCCTTATTAAGCACAAACCTCAGAATATTATCATTAATATTATTATTATATTAGATTTAAATTCTTACATATATGGTCTCATGATTTACTGTTGAGGTGGAGGTTGGTCAGTAGTCGTCCACTGGCAGATCTAGTCCTGGATCTCCTATTGGATCCTGTTTAGTTATTGATTACAAAATTCTAACTGGTTAGAAAGATATGGTTGTAAATACAGGTCGTTTTCTTGAAGCTGTTGTAAATATATATTTCTACTATCAAGATAAATTTCTAAAACATTAATCAAATCAGCAAGTAAATTTACAGGCATACATAATAAAGAAGGAAATACTTACAATCAAAGTCTTCAAAACAGCATAATTCTGTAACACTTAATTTATATGTCATAAGCTGATAAATTTTACAAGGGACAGAGAGCAGACCCAAATATTATGCTTCAGAGAAAACACTATTGAAAAAAAACTTGAAAGAAAAACTCTACCTCAACAAGGGTGAGGACAGCCCTTTTATAGATGAAGGAAAAGAAAAGACAAGATAAGGTGGGGATAGGTAGCGTGTCATTGTTGTTTGGAGTCGATCGTCCTTATCCTCAAAGCTTAGTGGGAATCTTCTTTTTCACTCAGCATCCCAATCTACTTTGGACTGGAGTGACAATAATCAGTCTCTGTGCTGGACGACAGACAAGGAATCTGCTTTTGCAGAAAGTGGGTGTACTATTAATTGTCGTTTTGTGCCGACGCTTCGGATGAATGATGCTGGTAGAAGACAAAAACTCATGCTTTGTCTTTTTTTTTTTTTTTATAATCTTTTTCCTTGTCAATCTTTTCGGCAATCATGTTGGTGAGTGAATCCCAAAAGTCACCAAAGTTGGGTTCATCTTCTGCTGGATCCTGTAATTCACCGGCTAAAATAGCAAATTCATTTTCATCCTGGGCTGGATCTTCTAGTTCTTGACTATTAGTAACAGATTTCATGGATGTGTCATCACTGGAAATAGTCTGGAGGAATTGTTCTTTCATAAAATCCATACTTTTAATGACTAATTCTGTTTCTAACAAGTTCGGATATCTTTGGCGTAATTTTGTTTGAATTTGTAAAAAATGATTTTGAATAACTGGTTGACTAGGAATTGTTTTAGGAATAGTATCCCAGCAGGCTTGAGTATGGGTCTTAATTTTCTGGTAAAGTGGGATTCATCCCCTTATCCCACCATCTCATAAAGAAAACTCTTTTGAGATGTGGAATCTTATTCTGATAATCACACTGAAAATCTCATTTCCATATCCATGGAATACTGAAATGGATAGTAAAATGAACCAAAGATTTGGTCATAGAAATATCCTTTTGTCCTGGTAAATGAGAATAAGCAATTTGCCATTCATTAAAAGCTTCACGGATAAATACTGGTAAAACTTCAAGTTGTAACCCAAATTTATCCCACCAAACGAGAAACTAATTTGGTAAATCATTTTTGAGGACGTCGGGACAAATGCGGATAAATCAAGAATGATTACGGATAGGATTCTGGTAATAAAATGCATTGGTAAATGCATCGATATAGTCCCAATAACCGGTGTTTTGAAGGATAATATCTGAGTGTGCTCTCTCTGCCTTGTAAAATTTCTCAGTTTATGATATATAAATTAAGAGTTACAGAATTATGCTATTTTGAAGACTCTGATTGTAAGTATTTCCTTCTTTATTATGTATGCTTGTAAATTTACTTGTTGATTTGATTAATGTTTTAGAATTTTATCTTGATAGTAGAAATATATATTTACAACAGTTTCAAGCAAACGACCTGTATTTACAACCATATCTTTCTAACTAGTTAGAATTTTGTAATCAACAAATAATCAAGATCCAACAGCAGATCCAGGAGCAAATTTGCCAGTGGGCAGCCGCTGTCCGGTCTCCACCTCAATAGTAAATCATGAGACCATATATGTAAGAATTTAAATCTAATATAATAATAATATAAATGATAATGTTCTTGGGTTTGTGCATAATAAGGGTAGAACATATTAAGGGTAAGTGGGATGTCATCCAAGTCGCGTATAGGTTAGAAGACCATAGTTACAGTGATTATGTATAGGTCTGTTCCCTAGTAAAATGTTGACAGACGTGCTTAGCTCTAACCCTGTTCAAGCACCTTAAATGGAATCAGAGCCAAGTTTATTATCATTGGTATTATTATTATATTCTATTTAAATTATGCATATATGGTCACAGTACATTCATTATGTCTTCCACCGAACCTTCAGATATAACAACAATAGCCAATACAGTAGCTTTACTATTTGTCAAAAAATATTTTAAAAAATTAATAAATACACAAAAATATGGAAAACGTATTGAATTTTCATATATCTATATATATTTGTATTTTTAGTATTTAATGAATTGTTTAAAGATTTTTGCACAAATATTATATTTTTTAAGTATATTTATGCTAGGTGTGTCTAAAAATTAAAAAAATTGCTTAAAATATTAAAAAAATTTAATTGAAAAAAAAAAATACAGAGAATAAAAAAATAGAATTTTCTAAAAAATATTTTCTGAAAATCAAAACCAAACAAGCAAGTAATTAATCACACCAAATCTTGACTAGTGATTCTCCCATTTTCGTTTCTCTCACATGCTCTCATCTTCTTGTTGTAGTATCAAATAATGTTTCATATTACTCCTTAACTCTCTCTCTTTCTCTAAGACTCGTTGATCTCCACTTTTCGGATTCATTGATCACTTGCTCTCATCTCTCGGTGGTTTGGGTTGATCTTTCATGCTTTTTTTTTTTTTTTTTGGTGTTGTGTTTCGCTTTTATGTGTTTCATTTGTGGCATAAAATAATGTCTCATACTTAATTTTTAACTCTATCTATGATACTCTTTGATCTCTCATTAATAAATTATATCAATAATGTCAATAATTTCTTACGAATTCTAGTTTAGTTCTTCTAATTTTGCACATTTTATATTTCCTTCCAAAATATTAATGACAATTATAGAAAAACCATATTAACACCAAATTGAAAACGAGAGAGAAATGAATAAATTATATCAATAATCTCAATAACTTCTTGATCTCTCATTTTTCAGATTCTCATCTCCCGGTAATTCAGATTGATCTCCTTCACCAACCACTTCAGAAGCTGCTCTCTCGCTACCATTTTGGTGAGGGATTTTGTGTTTTTTCTTTGTTATGTGCCTTGTTTGTAGTCGAAAATAATGTCTCATATTTCTTAACTTTATCTCTCATTTTGTAGATTCTTATCTCTCAGCGGTTCGAATAGATCTCCTCCACTAACCACTTTAGAAGCAGTTTTCTCGCTTCCATTTTGGTGAGAGATTTGATGCTTTTTTAATTGTTACGTGCTTTGTTTGCAGTAGAAAATTGTTAGCTTTTGATAAAACTCTCTCTAGATTGAACTATTATTTTGTATTGAATTTAACTTGTATTGATCTTGAATTTTCCTCTTATTTGATTTCTTTGTCCATAGGCTTGGGGAAATGGCTTTAATATCAAATTCTATGAACCCAAGAGAAAATCCTATCCATTGTGTGGCATTGAACCTAAATCATCATGAACACAAACCTCTCCTAATAGGGAAAAACTAAGATATGAAGGCCATAGGGGTATGGCCATTGTTTCAATGTGAACCCAAAATGGTATAACTAGAAAGGTAGTGCAACCTAATAATGGTTTTCAAGATTTCTCCTTCTATAAACACTATTACCATATCCATACTAGAACTCAAATGGCAACATATTTGGAATAGTGGAATTTGCATTTGAAAATGGAATTTGATTTGGAGGGATTTGGAATTTATAAAATCTTATCTAGTCTTATTACCCAAACTACACTCCACATGTTTCGTTTTGATCTAATCTTATCTAGTCTGATTGCTTCTTGAAGTGAAGCAAAAGCAGGCACTGAGGAACAGGGAAGTGGGATGCAATAAAACTGACATGCAATAATAATCACGCATCATGATGGAATAGAGTGAATAAAAACTGACATAAAAAGAAATAATAACAATAATAATAATAATAATAATAATAATAATAATAATAATAATAATATTTGATTTTAGATTTTTGAATTCAGTTTTTTAAAAATTAATTTTTTATTTTTTTGTTTTTAATGAATATTTTTAAAATTTTAAACAATTTTTTTACTTTTTTAGATGCACCTTACTTAGATGTATGAAAATAGTAAAATATTTGTGGGCAAATTACATATACACCCCTCCAGGTTTGACAAAATTACAGATACCCCCCTGAGGTTTGAGAAATTACGAATTCCCCCCTGAATGCTATATTTGCATAAGAAATTAGGGGGTAATTTGTTATGAAATATAAACCTCAGGGGGTAAATTGTTATGAAAATACAAACCTCAGGGGGCGGGATGTAATTTCCGAAACCTCAGGGGGGTATCTGTAATTTAACCAAACCTGGAGGGGTGTATATGTAATTTGCCCAATATTTGTCAAAAAATATTTTAAAAAATTAATAAATACACAAAAATACGAAAAACGTATTGAATTTTCATTTTTTTTTTTTGTATTTTTAGTATTTAATGAATTGTTTAAAGATTTTTTCACAAATAACTTTTTAAGTATATTTATGTCAGTCACAAAGTACTAGATTGAGCAATTTCAACAAAGAATATGGCCTTTTGTTTTATGAATAACAGCCAGATTGTGCGACTTTTTAACTATTATGAACTGACCAAAATATGAGTATTGAATCAAGGGGTGCTATGATATTTATTTATAAGAAAAAAAGGACTTTTTTTTATTAGAACCACAAAATCTTTAATGAATTGAAGTGTGGGTCCTTGTAGTCGTAAGGTGTAAATTCCACAATTTACCATGATAAAGTTTGTAGCTGAGTCAAATTGTCAATGCTCAATCTGTTTCTATGTTATTTCACTTATATAAATACTGTATGTGGTGGGTTGTTGACCTACATCTTAGTTTTCTTTAAATGAAGCGTGGTTGCTCTAAAACTTTTTTCATTCCGATGCATATATACTATCGCTATTCAATTTACATTGCCTGTCTTTCTAATTCATGTGTCTCTTAGTATTCTATAGTAGTTGCTCTACATGTATTGCTGTGTCTAGTATTAATTTCTAATCCCAGTTGTTTTCATGACGGTCTTTTGCTGTTGTATTGATTGTTTGGAGGGGTTTTGTTTCCCCACTGATGTACTCAATTGAAGATTGTGCTACATCCACTACAGGAAATAAGGGTTTTTGCGGCGTTTTTTTAACGGCGTTTTTTAAATGTCATTTTTGTTAATATTTAACGGCGCTTTAAAAACGTCGTATATTTCTATAATTAAAACGGCACCGTTTTATAATAAAGGGCGTTTAAAAGCGCCTTCAATTGCGGTACCCCACACGCGCTATTTGGAATCTGAGAATATAAGCCTTTTGTAAACCCTCAAGCCTTCAGAGATAAACAAACATTGAATCTTCGCCTCGCCTCGCCTCTCTCTCTCTCAATCCTCTCTAAACCCTTATTTTGAATCTCACCTTCAAATCTCACAGATTCACCGATTTCGAAGCTCCACCGCCACCACCATCTTCACCCGTGACGTAGCGAGATTCACCGATTCAAATCTCATAGATATCTAACAAGGACAGATCAAATGCCATCATTAAAAATGAAGACCAAGTCAACCGTGGGGCATTTAAGAGAAAAAAATGGTACCCATGTATGCCAGAAGTTAAACATGATATGGAAGAATTCTTGCTTTAATGTCCAGATTTCTCATCAAACAACATAATTTGATTCTATTATTCAAAATAGTGAGAATGGTAAGTGATGTATCTTAGTAATTACATGAAAACTTTTAGATAAGATCTCTTGGTGGTGTCAATAAAGGCCATATATTTTTATTTTTCAGATTAGTTTTTATGGTTATGTGGTACAATTTGTGTCAAGTTTTTCATCTATTGTGAGATATCGCATATTAATCTCTAGTTTTTATGTATCATAGTCGTATGACAACAGACTTCAGATTTTTAAGCAAGTTTCTATAAAATGCACTGAAAATATTGTAATAGTCATAGCTTAAAATATATTGTAACTACTTGGATTTTTTAAACAAATATAAATAAAATGCATGGATAAATTAGAAGCTTAATAGTCACAGTTTGAAATATATAAACCACTGTTCAATTTCATGAAGTTTTCTAGTGAAAGACTGTCACTCTCTATTATATCTGAATTTGGATATCTGGTTTTAGATACAAGAATTCATTAAAACTATGTGTTTCTATTAGATATTCGGACTATGCTACTTCTATTTGTTTGGTCAATCACTCAAAGTTTGAACTCTAGTTTCTCCTTCTCAACTTCACGTGTTTATGTTTATTCAGACTTTGCTTTCAATGGGCATTTCTTGATTTCAAATTTTTCACATGGTTGCAGTTTTTTGGTGTGCAAAAAGAAAATCTGATCTTTTGGATTTCCAGGATACAGGAAAAAAACTCAGTTTCTTGATGTTTCCAAAAACTTATGTGTGGTTGGTCTCTATTTTTACATTGAAAAAGCTAAAAGTAAAAAAGTTTTGAATTTTTTGTGTAGTAGAAACAAATATTATTTTAGAAACCAATGATAATGAACCCTGAAAGCTCAAAACCTTTTAAAAAAGACAAACTGCGACATTATATATTTTCATAATCCTTGATTTACAATAAAATGCCTGTTAGAATTAAGGTATATATTACCTTCTTGTGTCTGCACAACCTGTTCAATGGTTTGTTTAATGATTGGTCTAGTTGGAACAACATTTGGAATATGCCATGTTTATGGAAAGGTAATGTTTAGCCAAGGAATCATTCTTGGAACAGCTACCTGGCTGCTGAAAAGATTAGTGTCAATTAGGAAAGTATGTCCCAATTCACTATGTTTTCGGGTATAAGGATTTAAGGTTGTGAGAACCTTAACCTTTAAGTGGATTCTAAAAATTGCAGATAAAGGAGGTGTTCCTGGTAAATACTGATAACCATGGATAAGAACTCATAGTTCTAATACTTCTGATAAATTTGGATCCATGAGTGCTACACTCAGGTTAGGATAAATGTTAAAATATATTGGTCCATGTGATAAACTGCTTTCAATAGCTCCTATAAGGGAAGCTTTCCAATCAAGACATCTACCATCTTGTAAGGTACACTGAATACTGGTATTTTTCCCTAATAAGGTCAAAGGTTTAAAAGCTATCTATACTAATCCTGTATGGATATATTTATATTTCCTGAAAAAAGGTGCTAAGTCCTGAACATTAAGTAGTTTAATTATTTCATCATTATTCCGTAGGGGAACTGCATGTTCAAATGTCTTTATTATCTTTTTACTGGAGAAATCAAATGTTCCAATTTTATAAATTGTATGTGGTTTTACATTTGGGATAGTCCATTTATCTAGGGCTTCCTTGACATCCTGATATGCAACAAGTTCTGCTGCTCTTGGTGTAGAAGTTACTGTATTGGCTACTGTTGTTATATCTAAAGGTTCGGTGGAAGACATAATGAATGTACTGTGACCATATATGCATAATTTAAATATAGTATAATAATAATACCAATGATAATAAACTTTGCTCTGATACCATTTAAGGTTCTTGAATAGGGTTAGAGCTAAGCATGTCTGTCAACGCTTTACTAGGGAACAGACCTATACGCAATCACTGTAACTACGGTCTTCTAACCTGTACGTGACTTAGATGACGTCCCATTTACCCTTACTCTGTTCTACCCTTATTAAGCGCAAACCCCGAAATATTATCATTTATATTATTATTATATTAGATTTAAATTCTTACATATATGGTCTCATGATTTACTGTTGAGGTGGAGGCCGGACAGTGGCCGCCCACTGGCAAATCTACTCCTAGATCTACTGTTGGATCTTGATTATTTGTTGATTACAAAACTCTAACTGGTTAGAAAGATATGGTTGTAAATATGGGTCGTTTGCTTGAAGCTGTTGTAAATATATATTTCTACTATCAAGATAAAATTCTAAAACATTAATCAAATCAACAAGTAAATTTACAGGCATACATAATAAAGAAGAAAACACTTACAATCGGAGTCTTCAAAACAACATAATTCTGTAACACTTAAGTTAAATATCATAAACTGAGAAATTTTACAAGGGAGAGAGAGCACACCCAGATATTATGCTTCAAAGAAAACACTCTTGAAATAAAACTTGAAAGAAAAACTCTACCTCAACAAGGGTGAGGACATCCCTTTTATAGACAGAGGAAAAGAAAAGATAAGATAAGGTGAAGACAGGTGGTGTGTCCTTGTTGGTTGGAGTTGATCGTCCTTATCCTCAAAGTTGAGTGGGAATCTTCTTTTTGACTCAGCATCCCTATCTGCTTTGGACAGGAGTGACAATAATCCGTCTCTGTACTGGACGGCAGACAAGGAATCTGCTTTTGCAGAAAATGGGTGTACTGTTAATTGTCGTTTTATGCCGACGCTTCAGATGAATGATGTTGGTAGAAGACATAAACTCATGCTTTGTCATTTCCTCTGTTTTTTTTTTTTTTAAAATCTTTTCAGCAATCATGCTAGTGAGTGAATCCCAAAAGTCACCAAAGTTGGGTTCATCTTCTGCTGGATCCTGTGATTCACCGGCTAAAACAACAAATTCATTTTCATCCTGGCCTTGACTGCTAGTAATGGATTTCATGGAGGTGTCATCACTGGAAATAGTCTGGAGGAATTGTTCCTTCATAAAATCCATACTTTTAATGACTAATTCTGTTTCTGACAAATTCGGATATTTTTGGTGTAATTCTGTTTGAATTTGCAAAAAAAGGATTTTGAATAACTGGTTGACTTGGAATTGTTTTAGGAATAGTATCCTAGCAAGCTTGACAGTTTCTGGTAAAGTGGGATTCATCTCCTTATCCCACTATCTCACAAAGAAAACTCTTTTGAGACGTGGAATCTTATACTGATAATCACACTGAAAATCCCATTTCCATATCCATGGAATACTGAAACGGATAGTAAAATGAACCAAAGATTTGGTCATAGAAATATCCTGTTGTCCTGGTAAATGAGAATAAGCAATTTGCCATTCATTAAAAGCTTCACAGACATATACTGGTAAAACTTCAAGTTGTAACCGAAATTTATCCTACCAAACGAGAAACCAATTTGGTAAATCATTTTTGAGGATGTTGGGACTAATGCGGATAAACCAGGAATGATTGCGAATAGGATTCTATTAATAAAATGCATAGGTAAATGCCTCGATATAGTCACAATAACCGTATCAAGTTTCTATGTTGCGAATGTCAAGTTGACGAGTAGTATGCGGATGAATGCCCCATGTAGCAATGGGCATAATATTGCAGATGGTAGTTTTACTGAATTGAATCAGACTGGCAGCCTTGGAGGGATCATGCAAAATATGCTTGATTTCCATGGCAGCAGCCTCAATGAGTATCTGTTTGTAAATATAACGGTATTGGTCAAAGTAGGGGGGAATTGTTGAGTTTGTAAGATAGCAACGTTTAATTTCCCATGGATCTGACATCCATTTTTCATTTACTGGTTCAATGTAAAGAACTGTTTCTTCAGTAATGCTGTTAGAAGTGTACTATTCAGGAGTAAGGAGGACATCTTTGGTGGATTGGCCAGAGGATTCCTCTTGATTACTGATGGAGGCTTGTAACGCCGGGAATTTTGTTATATATGGATTCTGGTAATAGTTGCCCCTGCCCCGGCCCCGGCCCCTACGACCCGGGCCACGACCACCTCTATTGTTCATGAGCCCTGCAAATATTCACGGGTGAGAAAGTCTGGTAAAGAATTCTATTCTCCTTTGATATAATCAATATCAAAGTCAAATGTAGATAAAGCACTTTGCCAACAGACAAATATCTGTTTGTGAGCAAGATTAAGAACATCTTTTTTAAATATCTATTTAGCTGCTGAACAATACGAATTACAATTTTTTGGTTTAGCAAATCATCCTAAAATTTTAAAACACATTTAACAATAGCTAAACACTCTTTTTTAATTGTTGGATAATTTAAAGTAGCTTTAGTCCAATTTCCTGATGTAAATCTTAATAATTCTTCTTGTTTACAGGTAGGATTAACCTATTTTAAAATACCTCCATAACCATAATTAGAGGCATCAATTTCTACAATTTTTTGCCATTCCGGATTTGGTAAAGCAAGACATGGCAGTTGTTTTACTTTAGTCTTAATTTTTGTACAACAGTTGTGTGTGCTTCGGTCTATAGAGACGGCTTTTTCAGTAATCTGGTATAAAGGATAGCAGCATCTTGTGATAACTGATGATAGTAATCCCTGATATAATTTAAACTACCAAGAAATCTCTGTAATTGAGTTTTATCTTTTATTTCATCGGGAAATCTAGAAACAAACTCAATACTTCTGTTAATTGGTATAACAGTACCGTTATGAATATTATGACCAAGAACACATACTATTGTTTGAAAGAGTCTCATTTTTGGTGCAGATATTATTAGACCATTTTTGATAATAACATGCTTAAATATATTAAGATGCTTTATATGCTGATCAATGGATGATGAAAAAATAAGAACATCATCAATATAACAAATAGCAAATTCTGTATAAGGAGTAAATATATCATTCATGATATGCTGGAATTTTGATGAAGTATTTTTTAGACCAAATGGCATAACATTCCATTCATAATGCCCAAAGGGTACTATAAAAGCAGTTTTATATCGATCTTGTTTAGCTATTTGTACCTGCCAATATCCCTGATTTTAAGTCAAACTTAGAAAATAAGACTGCTTCCTGTAATCGATCAAGTAAATTTTTTGTATTCAGGATTGGATATCTGATCCATTTCAACACATCATTAAGAGGTTTATAATTAAGGACTAATCTTGGCACAACTCTTTCTATTTTTTCATTTTTAATGTTGTACAACTCCATGGAGAATGACTAGTTCTGATTAACGTCTTTTGGAGAAGATTTTGAATTTCAGTTTTACACATTTCTAAATATTCTTTTTTTATTTGACTAGGGCGAGCTCTGGTTGGGATGAATTTCTCATCAAAGTCTGGTTTATAAGGAAGATAAACTATCTACTTATTTCTTTCCCAGAAAGCATTGCGAATATCACTACAAATTTATGTTTGAAATTCTTTTTCAATTATTTTAATTTTAGTCTGTAAAGATGACTGTTGTAATTTTTTCTCAATAATGAGAAAATTGATTTCTGTTTAAAGAAAATTGATTTGTTTTTCTTTAAAATTAACTAGATCTTTGATTTGATCTAATTGTTTAGTATAAGGTTCTGTTATGAATTCAAAAATAATTGGTTGATTGCTGATTGTTGTGTGAATGCCTATGGAATCTATTTTTGTAATAGGCATTAATAAGCATAAAAATGGAGTCCCTAAGATAATACTTTGAGACATGTTTCTGATAAGAACAAAATCTGTGAAAAATCATATACCTTGATTACAGATAAGAGCTTATGGCATTTTGTATTTAATTTTCGTAGAATTACCACTTGCACTGGTTAATGATTGAGTAGTTTTTTGGAAATATTTGGTAGGAATTAATCCTTCTTGAATACAGTTCATATCAGCATCGCTATCAATCAGGGTGATGGCATCTTTGATAATAAAATCAGATTTTATTATAAAAGTGATTCTAATATACCATTTCTGAAAAGTAATCTGGTTCATAAGCATTAAATATTGATCTTCTGATTTTTCTTGATTTTCCTTCTATTTAGAGGTTTGCCCTTTATCTTTAAGGTGACTGTTAATTTTCTTGATGTCATTAAAAATAGATTAGTTAGCTATTTGAAGATGTTTTACTTCTGTTTTGAGAACATTAATTTCCATTTTAAGATCTTGGATGGTTATGGTTTTTTCAAGTAAGGGTGGCGACTGTATTCTACTGGGGACTTCTTTCATATTGTAGTGCTCTAAAGGAATAGCTTCTTCAGTTTTCTGATTGTGATAACATAATTCTAAAAATTTTAATTTCATTTCTGGATCCTTAATTAGGTTTGCTAATTCTAGCATAGATTTCTGGTCATCAGTTAAGACATTGAGGCTGGGTCCTCCTAAGTCTAAACCATTCATTTCAACTATTGCTTTCCAATAATTTACTTCTGTAAGAGCATTAATATTACTGGTTTTACAAGAACATTGTTCTGGAGTATCTGAGTCAGAAGAAGGTTCAGATGGAGAATAAATTTCGGCTAGACCATCGTCATCTAAATTGGATATACTATCATCACTAGATAGGGTTTGTAAAATCTGTTGTTGAAGATGTTCATCCATAGACATCTCATTAAGTTTCTGTTTTAATTTAGCTTTGCATCTATTCGCATAATGTCCTATTTTTCCACATTTATAACAAGTGAGTTGTGATTTGTCTTTCTTCGGATAAGATTTCTATTTTCTTTTAACTGATTTCCTAGGCTTTGGGTAAGACTGTTGGAGATTATATTTATTCCTTTTGGAATATGATTTCCTAATATGATTTCCTAAAAAATCTTTTATATTGTCTCTGTTTCTTTGATTTAGAAGGATACTGAATTTTGGTGTCATAAGCAAATTGATCACAAAATTCGCCTAGTTCTTTTATGCCTGTTAAATTCTGTTTTTTCATGGGATATTGGAGTTTAAGGTCATTACAAAGAGAAAGATCTTCTATAATAATGCCAACAAGTTGGCCATAAGTATACTGGTCATAAGGAATTTGCAAGCCATTATGGCGGTCTCGAAGCTTTTTTCTGATTTTGTCGGCAAAAAGGTTGGGAAGACCATCAAGGAATTTGGCTTTCCAATGCTCACTGTTTGCATCACTACGTTGCATAACCTTAAGCAGGAAAACATTTTTGTGCCATCTAAAATGGGTTAAAGATGGACGTCTAAGATTCTATAAAAGCTCACGTTTACAATCGCTATTACCCATTTCGGGTCCAACAAAGTGGCGTAAGATAGTTTGAATGAGAGTATAAATAGCATCTTCATTCTGTCTAGCAGTATGGGGTGATGGGGTCAGTTTCAATCTTAAAAGAATTAAGTATTTCATTTTGTTGAGCGATAGTGAGAACATTATCCCACCATCCTCGAAGAATTCCGGTGAAGCCATTAGCAATAAAGCAGGTAACCAGATGATTAGTATTATCATTTTGTTTACAAATAGTACCACACATTAACATTTGATGTACAATTTCAAAAATTTAGTATTCAGTTTTCCCATCGATATTCCATTCATAAATGGTTTTGCCAGGGAAGGATTTATGGGTATGAAGAAAATCTTCCTTATATAAAATATCCTGAGGTGTAGGTCTGGAATAATAATACCTACTAAGTCCTATTAAAGCCATTTTGGAAGTCTGTTCAGGAAAATGGGTTTTATTTACAGACTGAATATCCTGAAAATTATTTTGTATTTCTAAAATGTGTGAAGGAGAAAGATCATCTTCCTCACCATTACGGTTGTCTGGTTGTTGAGCAAAAACCATATTTATTTGAGAGCTGGATGATTGTCCTATATTAATGTTTTTCATTTTTTGAATAAGAGCATCCATAAATTCATTATCCTGTTTAGTGGATCTAAGTTTAAAATTAGTCACCTCTAAGGGAGGTTTAACATTTACTGGTTGAATAGGAGGAGTTGATGTAGATCTTATCTTTTGATTGTGTACCAATTCTCTTATTGATTCTTCAATTCTGGTCAATTGTTGGCCTACATTTTGAAAATGAAGATTTGTATAATTATTTTGTTTAATTATCGAAATGAGATCTTTGACTTGGGCAAATTCTCGTTTTTCAGCTGAGGTGTCAAATGGTTTAACAAAAGCTATTATGACTGAAGGATTACTGGAGAAAGAGTCCACAATTGGAGATAATTCTAATGATTGTGGAGGCAGATGTATGGATTTAATACTTTGACCATCGGTTGCTAACCATGACTTCTGGAGGTCATCTAAAACATGAAGTTGAGATTCTGGAAGAATGTCCATAATAGTGTCAAATTCAAAATACCATTCTGGAAAAGACCTAAGAATCTTATGTTTGTTTAAATGAAAATAATTCTATTGCTTAAGCGTTTCTAGTTGTTGTGAGGTATGGTAGTTAAAATACCATATCCTAAATTCCTAGTATTGAGACTGCATGAAATCCTGGTTTAAATATTTTCTAAGTTCACTTCCTGGAGAAAAATTCATTAAACTTTAAAATTCATATCACTAGCTGTTGGGCTATAAGGCCTTCTAGTTTCATAAACTCCATGAGATATTTGGTTTTCTGATATGTGAATACCCTGAATGACTGGATCTGCAAGTGGATCACTAGGTGTCCTACTAGGTGGTCTGGAAGGCATTCCTTGTATTAATGATTCAATAGGATCTGAAATAGATCGTCGAGATGATTCTGGTAACTCTACTCGATAAGGAGAAGTAGTTCTAAAGCTGGTATTAGACATGCTTTGTCACGACCCGAACCCGCCTCTATAGGTTAAGGCCATAACCGGCCAGTAATCACGAGATTACCTACGGCCTCAAACCAGATCAGACATAACTCATCAGAGTAAAGGGGCCAAACGGAAGCAATTTCAAAAAACTGTCCATAGAGCTGTGCTTACATGGCACATCATAACAAACCATACATATGCATATTGATAACTCACAACAAAATATATACTACACAAGGTTCTGTACATACAAGATCATATAAGTCTAAGTCAACCCAAGAAAACTGTATACAACATATTCAAAGACTTCGCCCACATGACAAAATAAAACAGAATGACAAAAGGCGAAGACGGGTCTCGTGCATGAGACGCAAGGGCTGACTCTTCAAAACCTTTGTTGTTCCTCACAGACTTCACTGGGGCTGGGTTTGGACTTCTCTTGGCTCACCTACAAACATATGAATAAGCGTGAGCGAAAGCCCAGTGAATAATATCAAATAAAGGAGGTATACAAACGGTATGTAGAACAACATGCTTCAAACGGCCTTGGGCCCAATTCATATTTTCATTTATGTCAGACTGGCTTTTGGCCCATTCATTTATTCGTATCAACTGGCCTTTGGCCCATTCATTTATTCATGTCGAAACGGCCTCTGGCCCATTCATTCATTCGTGTCAAAATGGCCTCTGGCCCATCCATTCATGTCAAAACGGCCTCTGGCCCATCCATTCATGTCAAAACGGCCTCTGGCCCATTCATTCATGTCAAAACGGCCTTTGGCCCATCCATTCATTCTTGTCAAAACGGCCTCCGGCCCATTCACTCTATCGATCAGATCAAACTGGCCTCTGGCCCATTCATTTGGCATAGCAACATCGTCCACCAGTCGTATCAACGAACTTATAAAACTTACATAGAAGTAAGTAATTTGGACAACAACATATTTCAGATATCTTTGTTAAGATATTACTCACAGTGATCGGTTGGTTGGTTTGCCCTGGAGCTCGACCCTACACATTCCCTGAACACAAAAGGGTCACAAACAATTCAATCCGTTCTAAATTCACATTTTCCTCTTTAGGCTTCATTTTTATCTCTTTAACTCAATTACAATGCTCAATGCATGCCTAAGAGTACTTAGAAGTGAAAGAGGACGGAAAACGAAACTCAGAATGCCTTTTCAAAATTTCAGAAAATAGAGTCCCCGTTCGAGCGTGGACTTCCCTGCTCGAGCGGACCCAAGAGGCTTGCAAAAGTGCTGGATGCATCAAAATTACGCTCGAGCGTGAAGTCTGGCGCTCGAGCTGAAGGTCTGTCTACATAGCTCCCCGCTCAAGCGTGAACTTCCCCCCTCTAGCGGACATCCAAGTCTGCAAAAATACTGGGAGCATGAAATTCATGCTCGAGCGGCGGTTTCCTCACTCGAGCAGACATCAAATTTTCTGGGTTTTTCCAGAACATGTTCTTGAGCTCCAATTCGACATTCAATGGTTCTAGATGTATGCTTTTGGCCCAAACTTCACATAATCATATACTAACATGGTACCAACACCAAATTACAACACAATGGAGCTCAATTTCACAAATTAATCACATGCATGTCCCAATCTACACCAAATTCACTTTCAACATAACAATTTCATGCATTCAAGCTCATACTTCTTATGGATGGTACATGCATGTGAGATATAACTTCCATTTCAACTCAAATTGTACAAATGGTGGTCACAAGCATGGATTCTAGCCACAATTCTACATAGATCATATTTTTCATGCTCAACTATACAAATTCACGGCTATTATGCACATGCATGCATTCCATGACTTCAAATACAACAAAATCAACTCAATTTCCTTATAATGAAACTAATTCATGCTCTTGACCATTATTCAAACTTGAATTCAAGATCAATTACCTACCTAGAGGCTCAATTTCTCCAATCAATAGCAAATTCTTGAGTATAGCTTCAAAGTTTTCAAGCTTCAAGGCCAAAATTGCACAATTCTCCCCTCTCTCTCTCTCTCTCTATAGCCGGCCTTCTCACCCTCTCAAATATATATCTCAGATTTTGAGCTCAAAAAAAAACCATGAGAGTGTATATGGCCCTTTATATAAAGCCCCACTAATTCCAATTTAATAATAATAAATAATTGGGCACTAATTTATCAATTAAATCAATTAACTCTGATCTGAATCAATTTCCAATTAAATTTCACTGTAGGCTCTAAAAATTATGCCAATCGCAATGGCGTAGTCAATTTCAGTTTCTATGGCCGATAAGGCCTTCAATTTAATTTCCAAAGCAGACAATCAAACAGATATTCCTACGATGAACAGATAGAAATTCAAAACCACATATTTTCACATAATGGCATACAAAATCATAATAAACACATAATCACATTCATGTTAAGGACCAATTAACATATTACGGAACAGGGATATCACATGCTTCTAGATTGTGGCCTCCTAAAATTAAGCTATATATTACCTTCTTGTGTCTGCACAACCTGGTCAATGGGTTGTCTAATGACTGGTCTAGCTAGAACAACATTTGGAATATGCCATGTTTCTGGAAAGGTAATGTTTTGCCCAGAGATCATTCTTGGAACAGCTATCTGGTTCCTGAAAAGATTAGTGTTATAGACACCCCATTTTTGACCGACCTTAAGACTCAAACGTCACCAGTTGAGCGCTCGGTGATATTGCATATTGTGCTCATTCAGAAGTTTCAGAGTCCCGACTGCAAGCCTTGCCTCGGGACTTCCGGACTCTTTCGTGCCTTGCCTCGGTTTGCGAACCAGGCTCTGTTTTCTCCGTTTTCTCTTCCCAAAGGGAGGGAGAGGTCTCGTAGATCATCTCTCAGTGGCCGTAGGCTACGTTTCGTGGTCGTAGGCCATTTTTCCCGTTTGGAGCCCGGTTTCTGATTTTTCAGAGTCGACGGCCGTGTGCCTCGGTTCGGGACTGCCTAACCACCTCTGTTTGCTCTGGTTTTTGGCACACATCTTATTTCCTCCCTTTTGAGGAACATTGTGGCCTGAGAGACTAACTTCGTGGTCAAACGCCACCTCCGGTGCTTAATAGTCAGTTTTCAGGGCCCCAGGCCGCGCGTTTTGGCCCCCGAACCTCCGTTTTGCATCCGTTTTGGTTCATTTTTGGTGGAGACCTTATTTTCATTGTTAGGAAGCTTGTAGGAGGGTGAGAGGCCAGCAATTGTTCTGAAAAGCCAGCTTTATTTCTTCATCGCTCTCCGTCGCCCGTTTTCCTCACTAAAAAGCTAATGTTGACCATCCCGGGGCCACTTTCTTTAGCCCTAAACCCCATATTTGTGTTGTACACACCTGGGAGGCCACCAATATGTATAGGCCGGCCAGTAATTGTCCTTGACCCTTTTGAACTCCTCTAAAAAGTTGGATTTTCTCTCTCCTAGTTCACATTTTCTGGGTTTTAACCACATAGTTGTGCTGTGCACACATGGGAGGCCACCTTTTTGAGGTGGCCGGCTAGCAATTCTAGTTGACCCTTTTGACCTCTGGCCGGCCGGCCACCTGAACCTTTTGAACCTGGCCGGCCAGAATCTCCTCTCCAAATGCCTTCCAACTGTACCCTCTGTTTCCCCCCAGATTTTGTATCCGGGGGGGTGCCTTTTGGGGGGGAAATTTGAATTGGTTTTTCCCCCCCTTTTCCTCCACTCCTCCCTCTATAAAACCAGACCCCCCAGTTCCATTTTTGAGGGTTACAAATTCTTGTTTAGAGCCTTGCTTACATCTCTCCCTCTCCCTCTCTTCCAAGCCTCAAAACCCTAAAAGCCTTGCACCATTTACACACCAACCCATAGCTCCACACATCCACTCTCTTCTTGGTCCAAAGGCTGCTGGTTCATTGCTCTTCAAGGGTAAGCATACTTTTCCCCTAAACTAGTCTTTTCTTGCTTCATTCATAAGCCTTGCTTGCAAGCAATTTTGGGCTCCGACCCGAACTGTAAATAGTCATATTTTGTGCTCATCTCCATGTTTGATTAAGGGTCTTTCTCTGTTTGAGGTCTCCTCCTCACCCTTTATGCTTAAACTCTCTTTTAGGCCTATTTTTGCATGATATTTTAGGCTTATTTGTGAGCTGTTTCGGATTTGGTCATAAACTGTGAAATGTCTTGTTTTGAGCCCCTCTTCAACTTTGTTGAAGGGCTCTTTTCCATTTGAGGTCAGCTGCTACCACTTGTCTCTTTATCTCTCTTTTAGGCCTTTTTCTTGCATGATAGTTTAGCCCTATTTGTGATTATTTTCGAGACTTGATATAAACTATAAAGTGCTTCATTTTGAGCCCCTATTCAACTTTGTTGAAGGGCTCTTCACTGTTTGGGGCCAGCTGCTGTCCCTTGTTTCTATTCTCTCTTTTAGGGCCATTTTTGCATGATAGATTAGCCCTACTTTTGTTTGTTTTTGAGAGTTGTCATAAACTGAAAAATATCTTGTTTTAATCTCATCTTCAAGTTTGTTTAAGGTTCAATTTTTGTTTGAGGTCATATGCTTCCTTGTATGCTTGATTGTCTCCTATTTTGAGCCTTACACCTAAGCCCTTGTTGCATGATTTGTTTGGCCTTCTAGCCACTGAAATTCAGTGGATTTTCAGTGGCTAAGACACTATTTTGAGCTTCCAAATCAGAGGGGAGTGACCCCCTCTCACCTTGACTTATTTGGTGGTCATTTTGGCCTTCCAAAGAGACCCTATCTTGCATGCTTTGGAGTCACTTTCTAGGGTCAATTTGGTGGGTTTTGGGACTACCATATTTGATTTTCATAGTTGTTTATGCCATGCCAAATGTCTATCTTGCATGTGCTTAATGACACATTGCATGGCCCTCTAAAGTAACTCATCATTTTTGCATGTGTTGGCTTCATTTCAGTGGTTATTTGGGCCTATTTTCACATGTTTTGTTCACTAATTTTTGCTGGTTTGGTGAGATTCCATATGCTTCACACACTTGCCATGTAAACTATGTTTGCTAGTCAAAGTTGCATGCTACTTTAGTCCATCTTGCTAGCACTTTTTGGCCATGCTTTGAACTATAAATCTTCATGTTTTGGGACTGCCTTGGCTCTATCTTTATACTTCATGATCAAATAATGCATGCTTTGTATAGCTGTAAGTCATTCCATGTGCCTAGTTTCGAGTTTCGGGGGTCATCTCATGCATCGGGTGCCATTTTTCCATGTTTCGGGACTGTTTAGCATCATATTTCAGTGCTGAAATTTGCATGTTTGCATACCATGTTCCATGCCTTGCCATGCTTTGGTAGAGTGGCACTCGATGCATTAGGCTTAGTCCTCGGTTTGCGCACATGCGTGCACGCATTTCGAGAGTCTCATTTTCACCTAATGGCTACTAATGTGAGTGTGGCTGAGGTCCACTCATGTTAGTGTAAGTCCATTATGCATTGTGTATGCCATTTCATTTCGCAACATTGTGTATGCTAGGTTGTATGTTAGAGCATTGCGTATGCCTCGTTACATCATGCATTGTGTGTGCCATTTCATAGCATTGCGTATGTTAGGTTGCATGTTAGGATTGCATTCATGCATGTCATGCATATTGCATTGCGCTTGAGATAGGAGTTAGCCCAAGCACGGGAAACGAGGGACGTTTCGTACTCCGAGTGACGGAACGTGTCTCAATTCCCGGTCATCGACACTCCGGATTACCCATGATGGAGTCTCGGCCTTGTTGTGTCCATATGTGCATTCATTTCATATTGAGTCGTGCAAATCGACTCCTCGGCCATCATGCATCGAGATGTGTGATTGGTGGCACGAGGATCGAGGACTACACTCCCCGAAGAGTAGTCATGTATACATATGTGAAAATACTTTGCTATGCCCCTTTGTTGCTCTCTGTTGCAGCAAATCAGAAATCAGCAGCCTTCCGGAGCTTGGCACGCATTCCAAGAAAAATTACAAACAGAGGCAAACCAGGGCATCGCAAGGGATTTCCGCGCAAGGCAAATTCAAGCATGCATCATTCATCATCCGGAACAGAGTTGAGGCGGTCCACGGATTTGCGTGCAATTTATTGCTTTCCTAGATTAATGTGTTGTTTAATTAGGATTTTGTATTTATTCGGGACTGTATTATTTATTCATTGGGGACTGTATTATTCTTTCGGACCCTCTGCGCGAGGGCACAACTGTAATAAGTGTGCGTGTGTGTGATGTATGTCTTCCAACCCCACGTCTTTCTCCCTTTTATTTATCAGCTTATGATGGTTAGATTAGGGCATGTTTCAATTAGCATACAGTATGGTAGCATGTTTGCATTCATTCATCTGTATTGCATGCACTAGGCTCGACGCACCATACTAACTGCATTTGTATTTCAATTTCAAATTGAATACGTGTTAGCTGTAGCATCATCATATGCCATGTTTAGAATAACCGAGCCTATCTTAGTTGCATCTTGCATGTGTTGCATTAGGCATTTCTGTATAGTTAGGATCATGCATGGATTTCTAATTAGCTTCTGTTTTGGCTTGGAGTACTCGGTAAGTTTTATGCTTTAGCATCTTTGCATGTGTGTGAGTGACTGCCATGATAGCATGCTTACCATGAGGCTAATTACTTATGTGACATAACTGTCTGAATGCTTGTGGGTGAAGATTGGATTATTTGAATTGGAATAAATGCATTGACTGTGAGTTTTAAGCCCATTAGATAGTGGCAAAATCATATTTTTCTAAGCCCACCCGAGGGTGGCAAATCCACGTCTTAGCCTACTTGCGGGTAGCGCCATCAAACCAACTCTCAAACAAATAAACATGAAATGTTTTGTTCCAATTCAGGCGACCCAGTCTATGCTTGTATGCTGTGCGCATCACATAGTAAATCTAGGCTAATAACCGGAATAAGAACACATAATGTTTTCAAAACTAGATATCATGGTTAGTAGAGGCCGATCTTTGATTGGGAGAGCGGGGGTGCTCACGAAGTGACCTTCCCCAATCGTACCCAAGTTCCCGAGCCGAGGCAACTTTGGTGATGACGGACACGTGGCCTTAGACAACGAGTCAGGGTTTCCTAAATTTCCCCAAAATAAAACATTTAGGTGGCGACTCTGTATCTGGCAAAGCAGTCCATGTTTGGCACTTCTTTCAAAAAATCTGTTTTCTCAAAACGATTTGCCGGATTTGGACTCTTTGGTTCTGATTAAGAACCATGACAATTTGAGAGTCCGAACTTGTAGTGAGCCCAAATGAACAGAACGAGACTCATCCTCCCGGGGCGTTCGGGGGACGTCTACAAGTGTCAATTAGGACAGTATGTCTTAATTCACTTTGTTTTTGGGTATAAGGATTTAAGGTTGTGAGAACCTTTAAGTGGATTCTAAAAATTGCAAATAAATGAGGTGTTCCTGGTAAATACTGATAACCATGGGTAAGAACTCGTAGTACTAATACTTCTGATAAATTTGGATCCATGAGTGCTACACTCAGGTTAGGATAAATGTTAAAATATACTGGTCCATGTGATAAACTGGTTTCAATAGCTCCTATAAGAGAAGATTTCCAATCAAGACATCTACTATCTCGTAGGGTACATTGAATACTGGTATTTTGCCCTAATAAGGTGAAAGGTTTAAAAGCTATATGTACTAATCCTATATGGATATATTTATATTTCTTGAAAAAAGGTGTTGAGTCCTGAACATGAAGTAGTTTAATTATTTCATCATTATTCTGTAGGGGAACTGCATGTTCAAATGTCTTTATTATCTTTCTGCTGGAAAAATCAAATGTTCCAATTTTACAAATTGTATTTGGTTGTACATTTGGGATAGTCCATTTATCTAGGGCTTCCTTGACATCCTGATATATAACGAGCTCTGCTGCTCCTGGTGTAGAAACTACTGTATTGGCTACTATTGTTATATCTGAAGGTTCGATGGAAGACATAATGAATGTACTATGACCATATATGCATAATTTAAATAGAATATAATAATAATAATACCAATGATAATAAACTTGGCTCTGATACCATTTAAGGTTCTTAGCTCTAACCCTGTTCAATAAATTCAATACAGGATTTGGAAAAAAAAATCCAGAAATTAATATATTGAATATACATAAAAAAAAAGGGTAAATTACATTCACTTTCCTTGAAATTTGAAGAAAAAATATAATTAATCCCACAATTTTGACATAATTACACTACCTTTTTAGTATGATTAAAGTAATTGAAACTAAGTCAATGGTAAATAGACACTAAAATAAAAAAAGATATAAATATACATTTTAATATTGAAGAGATGCTCATATCATTTTTTTCATTCATATAGTTAACAAATTATTAATTAAAAAAAAAAAGAAAAGACACAAGTGTTATTTGAATTAAACTTTGAGAGAGATTAATATAATTATATAAAAAATATAGAACTAATTATATATTTTTTAAATAGTAAAACACTAATAAATCCCAAATAATAATCTTATAAACGGTTTGGTCCTCCAATTATTCTCTAGACTGAAAGGTCCCATTCTATGTGAATTATATAAAGGGCTAAGCATAAGTTGATGTGCTGAGTATACCTATTGGCTTAGCCAACCAAAAACTACCATGTCTTTCTACCAAAGTTACCATTATTGGATGCACGTTTGTCTAGATACTTGGTTTTTAATTGAGATATTTTGTAAATAAGAGATGGTTTGGCTTGTTTTCCGGGGAAAAAAAAAAAAATATATATATATATATATATTATTAAAAAAATTGAAACTAATTTGATAAAAATAAATATAAAAAACTATTTTAAAAAATTAATTTTGACTTCCCAAAAGATAAAATCATATAAAAGTGATAAGTATTTTTGATTTTTTATTTATTTTATCAAATTATTCTTTAGTTTAAAAAAAATTAAAAAAGCTTTTAAAAATCAAATCAAACATAGGCAAGGTGAATATGTATTGGCCATATTTATTTGGTTCTAATGTTGTTTTTGGTAGTTAACACAATGAAAAATTAGCAATTGCTCTGATTATACCCATTCAACCTAATCACTCAAGCAAACAAGCAATGAACAACAATGCTCAAACAAAGTTACATGTTTTTATGGTTAAGCCATATGTCAAACAAGACAGTCTAATATGTGATTTTTTGATTTACAATTTTTTTTTTTTTTCCCCCTACATTGAGATGACACCTAATTTGAATTCAAGGCTCCCAAACTAATCAGGTCTATTTGTTGATTGATATTACGACCTTAAAACTATCTAATTAAGTCTATTTGTTGATTGATATTACAACCTTAAAACTATCTAGAGGCACCTTAATAATACTATACATAGTATTGAATCTTATTCTCAGTCAATAACAGCGCGACCCCACACGCGACGCTCATGGGGGTCCAACTAGTATAAAATAAACAGGACACAACAACAAACCATATTCATTCGCATTTATTACATTACCTCAAAAGTTCAAGCAGCACCATATTTTATAGTCCACATATTCTATTTGTACCTTTTCCAGAGATAAAATAGTGAAAGTACCTAATAAAGAGTCACAATTCAGTAATAGTGTTTGAAACTCTCTCAACAAAACACAAGCTTGGAGGAATTACAGGTTAAGGGCTTGAGCATGGTGGCGGATGTGGTCCTCGACAAAGGTAGCAATGAAATAGTAGGAGTGATCGTAACCAGGCTGCATCCGCAAGAGGAGCGGCACATTGGCCTTCCTGCATGCCTCCTCAAACTTGTGTGGCATCAATTGATCCTGCAAGAATTTGTCATCCTCTCCCTACACAAATAAAAGATTAAATTAGGAAGGCAAAAATCCATGGATGTGTTGGATCTGAAACAATGCATGGTGGAGCACCAGAAAAACTTTAGAACTGGATAAGATATATCTATATATACCAAATCAAACCAAATTAAGTCTTGTGTCCTAATCAGATGGGGTTGGTTGTATGAATCTTTTTTGTCATTTTGCTCTATCAAAGGCCACACATGTAAGCACTAAGCTTTGTCCGATACCTTTTATCACTAAGCTCTCAGATTCTTCTATCTGCTTGAAGAGGAGAACAAAAAGTGCTCCTCTCATTTAGGCCTTACTCCTCAAAGATGGCTTTATCTGATCCTACAAGGCCGACCGTTCACTCTTTGTAAACAGAGCCATAATTCCATATTTTTTGATCAGCAAAGTGAAAATCTCATGAAAGACAAGAAATTAGAGGTACAAGAAGATAAAATGCATCGAGAGAGATTCGGAAAGTATAATCTACTCAACTACTACTGCTCACATTCACACAACCAACCCCTCGGCCTCACAATTTTTAATTTAAAAATAAGCAAAAACAAAAGATACAAAACAAAAAAAGTTAGGTAGATTGTAACCCAAAGCTATGAAACCCAACAAATCCCTTCATTTGTCTCCCATGCCTGTTTCCACATTTCCCGAAGTACAGCACTGCTCCCACACATCTTGTCACCCGTGCCCCCATTACCACGCCGAACCAGGACACCGCCGGCGCCGATCACACTGTTGGCCGAAATACAACATTGGCTGAAAACCCCTTCTCTTGCCAAAGCTCCCATGTCCCAGGCTGAAGCTGAGACTGAAACTCCCTTGGCCGAAGCTGAAATGAAACTCTTTGGCCAAAACACTAACTCGTCCATGGCCGAACACTAAACTCCTTCCATAGCCAAACACCTACTGATGAAAAAAGGCATGCCTGTTTGCTCTACCGATGACTGTTAGCTCTTTGGCTGAACACTAAACTCCCTCCATGGCCAAACACCTACTGAACACTTAAACTCCTTCCATAGCCTAACACCTCCACCCATGGCCGAACACCACTTCCATGGCTGAAACACCTCCATCCATAGCATCATCTCCCAAGTTGGTGACCCCCAAGAAACACCCCATGGCCGAACACCTACCAAAGCCGAACCCCGTCCATCCATGGCCGACCACCAACCGCAAAAATTCCATTCTTCTGTCCCTTAAAGCCCCCAACTACACCCAAACAACACCCAACTAGAAACAGCCACTGACCACCCCAACCAACAATGGGACCACCCAAAAGACCCCCAAACAACAGCCAAGGCCAAAACGCCACCCCTCCATGGCCTAACGACTCCCAAAGAAGTGCCCATATTCGAGCAACAAACACCACCGAAAATGAGAAGAAGATTGGAAAACAATAGCGTTCAAGCTTATTAATAAAAAATGTAAAAGCAAAAACAAAAAGAAAACGACGCCAGCCAACCACCATGGCCAAGGCGGCGACTGACCAGCCAACGGTGAGGCCCAGGGGGAAGATTTAGGGAGAAAGAGTATGTGTTTGTGTTTGTGTTGTACTAATAATGAGGTTCTATTTTGTAATCATGATCTAAAACATAAGAAGTATCAACACATCCGTCCGACACGGTACATGATAAGGAATATCATCAAAAGATGTGCATCCATGAATCAACCAAGTAATATTTAAACCCCATAATAAATTTTCACCACCAATCACCTAGCACTAGCAGCATTGACTCTTTCTTCTCTTCCAATTCTTAAAGATATAAAAAGAGGTCTTCTCACAATGTCAAGTCCAGACTCCACAAACCATCAATTTTACATCATTCTCCTCAAATAGCCATAGAAAATTTGAGAAACAAATAACACAATCTTCCCTGATTCACAAGTAACAAGGCATAAACAACCAACATGATTTTGATTACAACCCCATGCAAAGGTTGTTTTCTTTTATTTTTGAAGGGCGAATAACTAGCTTATTACTCTACATAGAGATCTTATTAAAAGAAATAAACTATGAACAAAGATTTTGGCTGCCAAAGTAACTTTGAAAACATCATGAGTGCGTTTGGTTTCGTTTTGGGAGATAAATTTCCAAAAAAAAATTTGAGGAGAGAGTTTAAAAATTTTTTTGGTTTGTTTGGTTGTATATTTTGGAAATAGTTTTAGAGCATGAGAGTTTGAGATGATTTAATATTTTGTTGTAGTTGAGTAGATGTGTGTGAGAGAAAAAGTGATTGAGAAGGAAAGAGGAGAGAGGAGAGAGGAGAAAAAAAAAAAAAAAGTGATTGATTGATGTGTAGGGGAGAAAGTGATTTTTGAAATTTTTTTTCCAAAATCACTAAACCAAACAAATTTTCTCCAGAATTACTCTACCAAAAGCAAATCAAACAAGGCCCATAAATCTAAAGCACAACTCAATACAATATATGAAATAAATTAAAGAAATTAATTCTAGCATTATAAGTTTTGGCATGGCCAAGATCCAATTCCATGAGAAACATATAAATGGAAGACATTGAGCTCTTACTTGATCAATTAGAATTGTAGCACGAACATCATTGCACTTTGTTATCAGGCAAGTGGCATCATACCCCTGCATAAAATTTAATGGTCACATACAAGTGTTCAACTTAAATTAAATGGGCCTTATTCACCTAATGATTTTACCTCCCATTCAGCTTTATTTCCACCCAAATAGTTAGTGAAAGCCTTCTGGCCCCAAGGACAGTTAATAGGATTGACTACAGGTGCAAAGGCTGACACCGACTGGACAAAAGGTGCAAAAAGAAAATAGTTAAAAGGAATAAAGCACTAAAATTTAACAATTGAAATTCAAACTCTGATAGCATAGAGCTCAAATTGTCCATAAGAAGTGCAGTTAAGACCATGATCTACACAGGACAAGATGGAAATGAAAAATTTAAATTTCTAAGTCTATGTTTACTGTTATAATACTGAAACTTTTATTGAAAACACTCTTTTTTTCTTTTGCCTTAAATAAGTTCATTGGAAAGCCATTTTTCTTTTTCCTTTTCTTTTTTGGGAATAAGAAAATTGCAAAACCTTTGAGATGTGTGTGTGTGTGTTTTTGGGGGGGGGGGGGGGGGGGGGTGCTGTTAATGAGGCGCAGCCTTGCGCTTCGAACAGGTCGAGGCAAGGGACAACTTAGGCGAGGCCTTTTTTTCAAGGCGAAAGGAGTGGGTTTCATGGGCTTTACCTATTTTTCTACTCTAATTGTTGATTAAGTGCTTTTTTTGTGGACATACCCATAGGGATTCAAAACTCTTCAATATAAAATAACCAAATATAGTCAAAAGAGAGCAGAAAGTGACAAAAGATTGAATGTTATGCTTTATATCTTTTGTTGGATATTATAATTCTAATTTTTAGAAGGTTGAATGTTATGTTTAGAGATTATCGAAAATGGTTATGATTTTTTAAATATTATATATATTTGTTATGTTGAAAATTTTGCCTATTTTATAATTTTGCTTTTCTTCTACTACTTGAGCTTCACTTGAGCTTCACTTTGGTGAGGAGCGAGCTTCACCTCGCGCTTAGGCTATAGGAGACCTTATCGCCTCGGTGCGCCTAGACCCTTCTAAAACATTGGGTGGGGGAGAAAAGGAGTTAGTACGACATAAAAATTACCTTGTACTTGTCCAAGTTTTTCAAGTAGATTGTCAGAGCTCCATGTCCACCCATAGAATGACCAAATATAGATGCCCGAGATGTATCAAGTTGTGGGAAGTTTTCACTCAGAAGTTTTGGCAGTTCCTTGACAACATAATCATACATCCGCCAATTCTTCCACTTCTCTTGTGTGGCATTGAGATAAAACCCAGCACCTGGTTCGAAAATACACAGAAGTCAGTAACAGCCAAGTTTGGATGCCTGTCACTTCACATTTTGTAGATTAAGTTTAATTTTGCTTTACATAAACTTGCATGTCTACTTCGCCAATTTTGTCAGCTCACAGTGACAAGCCAAAACTGAAGCCCAAGAATATATTTTACAGGTTGAAACCACCCCTAGATTTTTCAAAGGAAATGAAATCACAAACACACCTTTATACCTTCGACAATTTTTTGTTGGTACCCTCTAATGGAGCCAAATCAAGAAATGGATTTCATTAGAAAGAAAATCCCAAAATGGATATAAGAGCTCTCAAGCTCTAAAATTACAATCTTAAAATATCATAAACTGAATACTAGAGGGGCCTAACCACCTATTTATAGGATAAAAGACCCAACTAACTTTAATTAACTCTTATGGTACTAAAACAAAAGAACTATACTAATTCCAACTACATCACCCTCCTTTATCGAAGAAATTTTGTGGTATTGCCAGCATAATTTACTAAATTCTCTTTGGAGAAATATGGGGATTATGAAGGCCAACAGAAGACATCGTCAGTTACAGCCTTTTTGTACATGATTGAGGAAGGAAAGGAAAGAAAATATGGAAATTAAATACTTCTGAAGAATATATTTAAAACAAGTTTTCAAGTGATTCAGCTAATTTAGGTTGAAATAGCTTGGAATGAAGGCATGAAGCAAAAGATTTAAGTGTAAAGAAGCATAAAAGAATCAAAGTCTCTTATAATTTGAAAACTAAACATTGTTTCATGATGGAAGATGTGATCAAACACCTTCCCATAAAATGAAATTCTGCAACATAAATTGTTTATTGCATCAGATAAACCAATGTAGGTTGCAGAATTGTATACATTGTATACAATAATATGAAGTCCTCTAGTAAATATGAAAATATTCTATAAAAAATAAAAATCAAAATCAAAATCATAGCCATTCTCTGTTAATCCAAGGCAAGATGCTCTACTTGAAGTTATTCTCTCTTGTGCCCAATCACTTCTTGCTAAAAAATCATTTCTTCAGTGACAAAAATTACCCTTTGAAAACATCTTTCCTGATATTAATAAAATGAGAAAGGTTGCCATATGGTGCATATCTATGAAGCACAGACACCTCTCTGGAGGTCACGTACGAGTGTCCGACACATGTTGTACACGGACACATGCCGGACACGCTGGGACACTTGGGATACGCTGCGGACATGTAGGGACACACTGAGGACTATTTTTTTCAAAAAAAAATTAAAATTTTTAATTTTTTACTACAATAACATACATAAAGTTGATAAATTTGATAAAATTAAGTATTGGACATAAAATACATATTAAACATTAAAAAATATGACATAATAAATATATAAAATTATATTTTTTGCATGTGTGCCCAATGTGTCGGGTCCTGTATTTTTTGAAAATTTACGTGTCTGCATGTCCGTGTCGTGCCGTGTCATATCACGTGTCCTTATCCGTGCTTCTTAGGTGCATATGGTATGCACCTTATACAAAAAGTATAGATTTTACCACAGAAAGTATATTTTTTGCCCATCACAAAAAAGTAAATAACTTTTACCAAAAAAACTTTTCCATTCATAATTTTAGGGGTGCATGCCATAATTTCGCTATTCATAACTCTCACCACAAAAATTAGGGTTGAGCAAAAAAAACCAAAAAATTTGCTAACCGGTCCAATTTATACAAAACTACATAGTTTGGTTTGGTTTTTTCAATGCACAATTTAGTCTTGATTCTTAAAATAAATGAACCATACTTCATGGAACTTTACGGTTCGGTTAGTGGTTTTATAGTTATGATTCATATTTGGAACTGACCGGACTGTTCAGATACACACACACATATATATAATTTGTTACTTACTGTAGACACTCAAGGACCTAATTAGTATCTTACTTTCGTATATATAATTTGTTACTTACTGTAGACACTCAAGCGTGTTCTTGCATAGTAGTAGAACTACTTCTAAATAATTATCTAGATGAATCTTGTTTGTAAAATGATTGTACATTGCTTGACATTTGAGAAAGTTGTGAGCAATATTTTGTGATCATGTTGTGAATGATGATAAGGTTTCTAAAAACCATGAATTTAAAGCAAATTGAACCGTGTTTTACTAGTTCAGTCTAGTTTGGTTCCAAGATTTTCATGATTTGCTTTGGTTCCAAATTTCTTGGAACCACAGGTAGTGGTTTGGTCCTTGGTTTACTACTAAACCGAACCAAACCAAACCATGCTCACCCCTAACAAAAATCGTTACTTTTCGTACGATGTACACCTTTTAGCATTTCCCTAATAAAATCCTTATTTGGATATCATTTCTAATCCTTTAATTTTGCAAAATAATTGGCATGCTTAATTCACTATAAACTGGTATAGGCAACATTTGTGACATGATAAGGTAGACAGCACTACTAAAACTGACAGCCATCACAGAAATTTACAACCTCAAAGTAGAATTACTAATTAGAGGACCAGTAGAAGATATCACTTTCCAATAAACGTTCTCAAAATAAAAAATAAGGCGAGAAAAAAATGAAACAAAACAAGAAGAATGAGAAATCCAGAAAGGCAAAATGTTCATCCAAATATATATATTTACATTTTATATACATATATACACTTACGATTTGAACCACATTAAGGTTTTACATCCCTCAGGGACCACGATGCTCATCCCATTCAAGCATATAAATGCATACAACACGAAAGGACCTTGACAAAGGTTGATAGACATTATAAGATTTCAATTGTGTTTGGACATGGATTCTTGAATTTTGGATTCTCATAAAGAAAAGATGCAGCTTGTACAAGGTAGGTAGTAACAATGTAATTTCTCGTTTTTATTTATACAAGAAAGTGTATAAAAGAAACAAATAGATGCTGAGTACAGCACTAGTAATTTTATCGTAATGATTGGAAGAAATGAGTTTTATATTGGAAATGCCGAATTTATCGTCTATCACAAGGCATTTCGTCAATATGCAAAAGCATATTTGCAAACCTAAGAGCATCTCCAATGGTTTGCCATTGGAGCGACTAAAGCCAAAATTTGGCAAGAGTTGCAAAAAACACATCTCCAATGTCATGCCATAATGGCTGCCAAATTATAGCAATGCCAAAGCTTGTGCCAAATTTAGCACAAGTTTTGGAATGCAAAAGCTACCATATCATCATCCCAACTGCGATGAACTCTCCTGGCAAAAACCCAACAAGTAAAACACCCAACAAGCAAAACATCGATTGATTTGCAAACAATCTCAACAAAATTCATAAGAGCATGTCCAATGTTGATAACTCTTTTAGCATTGCCAAAGTTATAGTTTGGCATGCTACAATAGCAAAATGCCAAATTATAACAATGACACCACAATGATGACATGTCATTTTGACACAATGCCAACCAACTTTCCCTCCTTTTTCTTAAGTGGTGTTCGATTTTAGTTTTTTCAGTGATTTTTTTGTTTATTTTTTTTCGTCTTTTGTGATCTTTTCAAAACATTTTTCAAAAAAAAAAAATTATATGTTCACATTCTACAAAACTAGACAAATAAAAAAACATTAAAAAATTTGAAAAAAAAAAATTACATTCACCATTCACATGCCACTACAAAATTGAAAAAATATATATATTTTCTATATTTAAAAATTGAAGTCATACCTACAAAAAATATTACTACTATCCATATCTACCAACTATTCTTGAAGACATACCTACAATTCTAACCCACCATCCACCATTCTCACTCACTATCTATCTATCCACCATTCTTGAAGACCTAGTACCATACTCGCTCACCATCCATCTACCCACCATTCTTGAAAACGTACTTACAATTCTGACCCACCATCCACCTACCCACCATTCTTGAAGACTTACCATTCTCAACACCATTTATCTACCCACCATTCTTGAAGACATACCTACAATTCTCACCCACCATCCATCTACCATAAATACTTACTATTCTCACTCATTATTTAACCACGAACAACCATTTATCATTGAACAATTTCCTCTATAAATTATAATACAAATTTCATATATTCTACACTGCCATATTATCTATACTACTACCATGAACAATTTCAAGAAGGCAATTTTTAGTGAAGAATTTGATGAATCTTCATCATCTGATGAAGATATAATGATGATGCAATTGTTAATAGTGGAGTTTGAAATCAAGTGCAATAAGCAAACCAAACACGTTGGTTTCACAAGTAATTGACGACACATCAATCGTGACAAGATCAGGGGCGATGAACAAATACATAGAGATTAATTTGCAAATGATCCTGCCTACTCAATAGACATCTTTCGAAGACATTTTCGAATGAATCGATCAATTATTTGTTAGTATCTAAAATGATATTTAACAATGTAATGACTACTTCATCCCAAAAAATGATGCCGCTAGTGTTCTTGGTTTATCCGATGTACAAAAGATGATTTCTGCACTTCGGATCCTTCAATACAGCATTCCCGCTGATGCTGTGGATGTGTATGTGAGAATCGGCAAAAACACTGCAATTGAGTCCATGAAAACATTTTGCAGAACGATCGTTTCTATTTATGAATGCATATGTTCAAGATCCCAAATGAGGCAGACATATCCAGATTATTGCAAGAGGAAGAGCAACGTGGATTTCCTGGAATGTTAGAGAGTTTGGATTATATGCACTAGCATTGGGAGAATTATATAACCGCCCATCATTGTGCTTACATTAGACATGTGTACTAACTGTCAATTGTACTCGCGACAGTCGCCTCTTATGATTTGTGAATTTTGCATGCTTTCTTTGGCATGTTGGGATCTCTTAACGATATTAATATTCTTGACAGGTCGCTTTTATTTTCTGAACAAAATGAAAAACATGCCCCTACTGCCAACATTCATCAATACAACATGAGATATTATTTTGTTGATGGTATCTATCCTCGTTGGCAACTATTGTCAAAACAATATCTCAACATCAAGGTTTAAAAATACAACTACTTGCGAGGATGCAGGAGGCGTGTCAAAAGAATGTTGAAAGGGCATTTAGAGTGCTCCAAGTATGTTTCATTATTGTTATAGTTCCAGCAAGATATTGGAGTGAAGAGGATCTCTAATACATGAAACTGTGCATTATTTTACACAATATGATCATCAAATACGACCATGATTCCTGTGCAAAATCAATGCAATGCAGCACTAATACAAACAAATACCATTAACACCTCATTTCAAGTGTCACGCGACCTAAGCATAGAGTTTACTCAAATTATTGCTTGTCCTCAAAAAATTAGATCTATTGAAACCCATCACGCAATTCGTAATGATCTGATTGAACAATTGTGGTCTCGTCACGGAGAATTAGGTTAAGTTTGTATTTTTTTTTTTTTAATGACAATTTCATTGAAATGAAATGACATTAAATGCATCATCGCAAATAGTTGTCTCTTTAAACCTTGAAGTTGAGATATTGTTTGGACAATAGTTGCCCAACAAGGATAGATATCATCAGTAAGATAATATCCCAAGTTGTATTGGTGATTGTTGATGGTATAATTGATAGCAGAGGGACGTCCTTCAGTTAGTTCGGAAAATAGATACGACCTGTCAAGAACATTAATATCGTTAAAAGATCCCGGCAAACCAAAGAAAGCATGTCAAATCCACAAGTCATAGGAGGCGACTGTCTCGAGTACAATTGACAGTTTGTGCACATGCCTAGTGTAAGCACCATGATGGGCAGTTGGACAATTTTCCCAACACCAGTGCATACATCCAAGCTCCGTAACATTCCAAGAAACCCACATTGCTCTCCCTCTTGCGATTATCTAAATACATCTGCCTCATTTAGGTATCTTAAATATACGCCTTCATAAATAGCAACAATCGTTCTGCAAAATGTTTTCATGAACTCAATTGCAATGCTTTCGCCAATTCTCATGTACTCGTCCACAGGATCAACGGGTACGCCATATTGAAGGATCCGAAATACAGCAATCATCTTCTGTACATCTAATAATCCAAGAACATTGGTGACATTCACTTTTTTGGATGAAATGATCATTATATTATTGAATATCATTTAAGATACTAACAAATAATTGACCGATTCATTTGAAAACGCTTTGAAAGATCTCTAACTAGGTAGACAAGATCCTCTATAAAGTAATCTATATATTTTTTTGTCCCATCTAATCCTATCACGATTGATATATCATCGACCACTTGTGAAAACATGTTTGGTTTGTTGGTTTGCTCGTTGCGCATGTTTTCTTTCAAACTCCATTGTTAACAATTGTATCATCATTATATCTTCATCAGATGATGAAGATCGATCAAATTCTCCACTAAAAATTGCCATATGAAAATTGATTATATTTTATAGAATAAATTACTCAATGGTAAATGGTTGTTAGTGGGTGAATAATGTGTGAGAATGGTAAGTATTTATGATAGGTGGATGGTATGTGAAAATTATAAGTATGTCTTCCAGAATGACAGATAGATAAATGGTGACTTATAATGGTAATTCTTCAAGAATAGTGGATAGGTGGATGATGGGTCAGAATGGTAGGTATGCCTTCAAGAATAGTGGATAAATGGATAGTAAATAGGTGAATTGTGGATAGGTGAATGGTGGGTCAGGATTGTAAGTGTGTTCAAGAATGGTGGGTAAATGCAGTGTTATTAAAGGCGCGCCTAGGCCAAAGTTCTATCCAGGCCCAAGGTTTGCGCCTTATACTGTTCCAGGCCAGGCAACTTTGATAGCACCTGACTAGCCCAAGGCTTGCGTCTTGAGGACTTTTTTTATTGTTGCTTTAATTAGTTTTGTTTAAAATCTGACCATCGATCTAATATGGTGTAGCTATAAAAGATCCCTACTCGTGTTACAGATGCCAATACATTAAGCATTCAACCACAAATCAATGATAGGAGCAAAATTAGTCCTAATTCCTAGTCTCCAAAACACACTAAATGTTTAACATTTCATTTTGTTTATGTTAAACCCTAAATTATTTACTTATATTAAATTTTTTTTTTTTTTCCGTACAAGGGGCGCCTCGCCTTGCGCCTTGAGCTTAGGCCCTAGGATACCTTGGCACCCCTATCACCTTTAATACCATTGGGTAAATGGATGGTGGTAGTATTTTTTTTTGTAGGTATGTCTTCAATGTTTTAAAGTAAATAGTGTTTTTTTTTTTTTCTTCAATTTTGTAAAGAATGTGAATGGCGAGTGAATTAAAAGAATGTAAATTTTTTTTTCCCAATTTTATTTTTTATTTTTTATTTGTCTAGTTGTGTAGATCATTAAATATATAATTTTTTTCAAATTTTTTAAAAAAATCACAAACGACAAAATTAAACAAAAAAATCACCCAAAAAACTAAACCCAAACACCACCTAAAAAAAAGGAAAGTTTTTTGGCATTGTGCCAAAATGACATGTCACCGTTGTATCACCATTGCTATAATTTGGCATTTTGCTACTATAGCATGCCAAATTATCTAGCTTTGGCAATACTAAAATAGCTATCACCATTGGAGATGCTCTAATGTGAAAAGTTCTCTTCTACAATAGCTTCAACATGCAAAGAAAGTTAGCTGGTTCCAAAGGAGAAAAACTGAACTCTAGAAAAATAGTAAGTGAAAAGAGGCCACTTTACTATCGCATAATCTTATTATTAAACCTAACATTCATACTCAATAACAGGCTTAACATCCATTTATAGATGTCATTTGTCTGTAACAAAAATAGCCCTTAACAATCTTGCCTTTTATTAAACTACTACGCTAATTTATAGATCTCATTGGAAACAAAATGAAAAAGGCATTAGTACATCATTTAAATTCATTTGTGTATTGTTACGTGTAATGAGTGCAAAGGGTATACATCTCCTATATAGTCATGATTTCTTGGACTTTATGTTCCTTCCGTCCAAATTGTTTGTCTATTTCACTATTCCAGACATCCCAAAAACTCATCTATATTTTTAAATTTATTCTCTTCTCAACAATTTTGAAGACTTTACCTACAAGAACTAATTGAGATATTTAATTTGTGGGAGAAAAAATTTAATTTTTTTAAAAAAAATATTAGTTATTGACCCGATTAAAGGGCACAAATGCCAAAAATAGACAAACAATTTGGGATGGAGGGAGTAAGATAGAAAGCAACATTTCCATAAACTTGAGGATTTATAAAAAGATATGCATGCAACAATAGCAAGATTGTAACACCTTATTTAGCAAGTAAACAAAATAATTGTTATCTTCTCTTGCATGAAAGTGGGGGCTGTGTGGATGTGATCACAAGTCAAACATGTGATGAACCTCTCATGGGTCTTAAATTACTAACACAATAACTTATTCAAAATTTTACTGGGATCAAACCCAACACATGATGGCCAATCATACGCACTAAAATATTAAAGTTCCCTGTTGCATAGTACATACCTACACCAAAATCCCAGTTGTCTGCCTCCCCTTCCACATTCAGGCCTCCTATAATTAAAAATTACAAGCAAGAGATAGTCAGCACTGCAACTTCCAGAACCACAGCCACCACAGTAAAGCAATTTAAAAAGGAAAATTATATCTATATAATGATATCCAAGACAATATGAAGCAGCAAAAGTCAATGTTGATGCAAGGAGAAATGAGAGATTGGTTACCAATTGAACAAAATATGCTTCCATGCCTATTGACTGTCGTACATTTGTCCATCGAAATTTCATAGCAAGTTTCTAAATGATTTACCCCAAAATCACCATCTTATTCCTTTGATTTACTTTTCCAAAATAACAAGAGACTAAAAACTCCATATAGTGGTTTTGCTATATTGATCAAATGACTGACCGCAAAAATTGAGTTTACGTGGTCACCAAAATCTTACTGCGGCAAAACACTATAGAAAGTTTTCCATACAACATGGCTTGTTCAGTTCATAAATCCTAAATGAAGAATGCTAACCTTGCCAACCTTCCAGTGAGAAGCTCAACATGGAACATAAATTAGTTTAACAAGTCTGAATAGTTTTTCCAAAAAAGAAATTTGTGGGATAGACAGTTTGTTTGCTTGTTAATAAGTGCCTACTAAATTTGTTACATATTACATGGTTCCCACGATTAGGTAATGTAAACCAAGTATCAGCCACAACCACTTTATATAATGATATTGAGATAAATTGAGCTCAACAAAGCATTCCAAAAATTTTAGGAAGACAAGATGGTCATTAGGAAATTTAAAACGCAGAATACTCATGCTCATGCATAATATAAGAATGATGTGATCTAAGAAGCACGGACATGGACACGGGACACGATATGAATACTACACGGACAAACCGACACGTTAATTTTAAAAAAATGCAAGATACCACACGTGGAGGACACACATGAAATATATAACTTTATATATTTATTATATGTTATATATATGAATATATCATTCAAAGATAATAAAAAATGCAATATGACATTAATTTCTATAAATTTATATGATTTTTGTTTTATTATTGTATCTTGAGTTGTTTTGTTCAATCTTATAATTAGTTTTACATTTGTTTAACCGATGGACACGTGTGTCCTCCAAATGCCTAAAGAGTGTACGGGTCTTTAAAAAAATTTTAAAATAGGACACGTTTTGAAGAGTGTCGGACACGTGTCCAAAGAGTGTCCAAAGAGTATAGGTATCCGACAAGGACACGACACGGATACGTCACTTTCTTAGCAGTGTCCGTGCTTCTTAGGATGTGATGCATTTCTCCATTGTTTTGAAGCCAATGCATAACAGTTTGACTGCAATATAGCATCATGTGTAATGACTATATAAACCTTTTCACCATGTTGACACATGACACAGTCATTTGCACACTAAATAGATGTAATCTTTCAAAGCTGATAAATATTTGATTTACAAATTATATGGGGGGAAATACAAATAAATTTTGACAAATATTTAGTATATCCAGAACTCAGCATCCAAAGGCACTTAGAAAAGTATGATATACATCATGGTCATATGATAAAATCGGAGTGTTCACTTTTCAAGAGAAGTGAATTTTTTATCCTTTTTTAACTATACTTTTTTCTTCTTTGATAAATAAATAGAAGTTCCATTAGATAGAGTGTTGAGGGGACATAGTCAGCAAATGCGAAGAAAAAAGAAGAAGCCCAAAAGAGAAAGCTTCCATAGAATCAAAAGAATAAAATAGAAGGAAAAGAACTGACCACTCTGACCTATGCGATCATACCATGAATACCAACTCAGATAAAGGTGAATAGGAAAAGGATTTCTCAAGCTGTAGTCAAAGTAACATACTCAACAATGCTATATGCCATCTTACAATATCATCATCAATCCATCATTAATGACTGGCTGGTCCTTATTTATTAATTGTAGTCTAACATGCCAAATCCTAGTCTTCTATGTTAGTCATCAAATCCTACAGTTTATGAAGCATGGATGCTTCGACAAACATGCCATACTCGTATCAAGTGATTACCGGGTACTGCTGCTTTGCATACTTCTACATATGTATCGGGTACATGAACCAATTTTTTTCTTCATAATTTTTGTCGTACCCCAAAAGTACCAAGTATATACCCAAGCCGCACCTGTATTTTTTTCTATACAAAAGTGAAGTTAGTTTCATTGCACCCTTTTTTTTTTTTTTCTTTTTTTTTTTCATGCTTAGCATGATTTTAAAATTAACCTTTGGTTTGTAAGTTATTCAACATAGTGACATTTAATTTTGGTTTACACCTTACATTTGGCATTAAAATATGAATTGTAGGTTGGATCTCAAACAACTAATCCATTTAACTAATTTTTGAATTACTTCCAATTAAAAATAAACATCTTTTTACAAATGTAACAAGCCGTACTCATACCATACTTGTTTTAGATTCTACCGTATCAACTTACTCATATTAGTACATGTACACGTGCTTCATAGCCCACAGTTCAAGTTTATAAAAAAAAATGAGATAATCAATTTATCATTGATTATATTCACGTGCTGCCACTACTTTCTCCCTCCAACTTAGCATCAGATTATTCACCAACCCTCACATTTTAAGTGACAGTACTTTTAGCCTTCATTAAACAAATTTAAGACATCCAATCACCATGCTCAGGTTTCATAGCCCATTGGGTATCCTCTGAATATTGAAATGCTGTATGCCTCATCATATTTATTACAGAATCTAAATTACTACCCCGGCATTCTCCTCCTACACCAAAGCTCATGTAGTAAAATAATGTTAAGATACCAGAAAATGATACAAAAACTTAACTGTGCAATTTCTCATTAAGTTTATCCAATAGATCATGAACAAGGAAACAATAGTAACTAGTAATCATATAAAAGATCCCGGTAAAATATAACGAGCAGCTTCCAACAGTAACTAGAAAGCAGGAAGCTGCTAGGACATCTACCATGCAAATTAAGAGAACTTAAAATATGCTTGCTTCGACCGGTAACTAGAATTGCAACTTACTTGGAGATGTATCTGGTGCAACCAGAGCGATACCCTCACTCGAAGCAATACGTTGGGCACCAGACTTAGCTATAAAATTCTCATCTGTGCAAGTAAGGCCAGAGAGCCAATAGAGTACCTGCTTAGTAATGAAAGGAGACCAATATAATTGGTTAGTAGTTTACAAATTAATGAATTCAGCACCAATGTTATTCAGTATGTAGGAGTACAATATTTGATGAATAAATCAGTGAACAACTAAACTTAAATATTTAAAAAAGAGCAACAACTAGAGTCTTCAAAAATTTTTTGATTAAAATGCAATTACAAAATTCTTGTAGTTCCATAATTCATTGGAGAGAACACATGGTCAAGAGTGGTGTTTTACATCAGAAATTGAAAAATAAAAACTAAACTAATAAAAATAGAAATCAAACAGAATTAATTGAGTAAATTGAAAATAGAAAAGAAAACGAGACTATGATTGAAGATAGCTGAAAGAATTTGTAATCACAACAACTTATATTGCAAATGCCCCAATAATCTCAACAACTTATATTGCAAATTCCCCAAAAATCTCAACATATTATAGAATTAAGATCATATAAAACAACAATCCTCACTGCAAATGAAGTGCAAAACGAGGTATGAAAATCATCCAAACCCATTTCGCACATTGATGTGTAGAGGACAAGCATTAACAATTTGATGAATAAAGGCAAAAACTTTGTAAGATCAGTGGTTGATTACAAGTATATGCTATCATAAACCCGACATTTATTGTAAAATTACAACAAACCCTAAACAAAAATGATACAAATATACATTTATGACATATTACTTTGATTGTTGGGTTCAGTTTTGAGAGGAAATGAGAAAAGGGTTGTTATTGAGAGAGCGAGAGAGAGAGAGAGAGAGAGGACTTACAGGGAATTTGGGGGAATTGGAAGGAGGAGGGAAGTAAATGTGGAAATTCATGGAGCAGCCTAGGGTTGGGCTGTAATGCTTGTATCTCTTGTTGTACCCTCCATACATCTTTGAGCTGCTGATTTCTGTCGGTTTGGTCTCCATCTCCGATCTCTCTCAAACACACACTATCCACTTCTCACCAATCACACTATATATCCCAGGGAGAGTGAGCAAGTGGAGTGGATAGAGGTAAATCAGTAAATTCCATAAGCATAATTACATAATTTCTTATAAGATTTTGATGAGCTCTCTTTTTATCAAAAAAATTCGTTAATTGAATATTTATATTAAAATATATATTTTACGTGATGTATTTTTATATTTTCATATCATTTACATTAGTTTTAAATTTTTTAATCTTACCACAAAGAATGTCAATATAATTATATCAAAACTATAAGAATTACGATATTTTTTCAAACCTTAAGGGAGGTCAATATAATTTATTTTAATTAAAAATATATAATGCTAATAATAATAGGGGTAAATTATACTAAAAATATAGTAAACTCTAAATTTTTAATATAATTATATTAATTTTTTGAAGATTTTAATTCATATCACACTAACTCTTTTTTCAAGAAAATTATTGGGTATTCTTGGAGTATTCATGTTCATTCTTCTTCACTAATCATCATTCATCATACTTCTTCAATCACTCAATACAAAATCATAAATAGCATCTTCTCTACTAATTATAATACCATAGAGCACGACGTGATCGTACTCCAAGAGTACCCAATACCTTGTCTTCAGCCTCGTGTCTTTACACAATCTATATTAATTTTGATCCATTTAGTTTTTACCAAAAGGAAGGTCTATGTAATTATACCAAAATTATAGAATTTATTGTATTTCATTAAAATCTCAAGAAAAGTGTAATTTACCTTAATAATAATAAACAGCTTTTATATACAATTTTGTGTGAACAAACCAAATCATCTTTTAATATTAGGATAAATTACAAATACACTCTTGATGTTCGCTTAAAATACGATTTATCCCATGTAATTTTGGAAATTACATCATGCCTCTTGAAATTTCTAATTTCATAACAAATATCCCCTTTATTAACAAACCATCAAGTCAATTAACAATTTTAATAATGTCAGAAATTTATTTTAATTAATATTTCAGATAATTTTATCATTTTATAAGAGAGTAATTGGAAATCTTATTTTTAGTTAATTTTATTAAATAAAAAATTCTATTTATAAATTTCCAAACCGAAAAGAGTAATCTGTATTTTAAGTAAAACTCAATAAGTGAATTTGTAATTTACCATTTGTATTTTAGATGTATAGAAAAAAGAGAATAAAGTAACTGAAAAAAAGTTAAATCTTTTATTTTATGTGGTTGGATTAAGAAGACTAAAAAATGAATAGATAATTGTAAAAAACCATTTTTTATTATTATATGAAAGTAATTTTAGTTCAATTCCAATTTTTTTTTATTTTTATTGAAACATAGTCAAAAAAATCATATGAAAAAATGGGAACTTTTTCATTTGATGAAAAAAATATATATATTGTAGCAAAAGTCAAGACTATCTTGGTAATAGAATTACTTTTCATTTTTTTTTTAATTTCTTTTTGTGGTGAAAGTGTTGGGACGAGTTTTTCTTAGAGAAAATTGATTAAAAAAAAAAGAGTATATTCTAAGGAGGTATAAGGATTAGATCCAAGGTAAGATACGCTGGAAAAGTTGTCAGTGGTCAGCGACAATAGATGGTGGTGATAAGATAGAGAAATGTGTGATATTTAATGGATGCGGTGTTGAATAAGTGACTTGCATCATATTTCAACAGATAGGTCGTTGAATAAGTGACATGGGTCACATTCCAATAAATAGTTAGTTTGATAAATTTCAAAATATAGAGAGATAGAATGATTTCAACAGATAGGTTGATTTCAAAATATAGATAGATGTCATTTTGGACAAATTGTGTTCTTTTGGCCCAAAAGATTCAAAAATAGACTTGAGGGTCTTTTTTTTGGTTGACTTTTGAATTATTCCCCGACACCAATTAGACTCAATTGGTGTAAAACTTTTACGAAAAAATCTAAATACATTCCTCTATATATTTGTGTTAGAATTTTAGGATATTAAAAGTTTGCGGCTAATAAAAATCCTTAGGATTTCTTAAAAAAAAATAAGAAAGAAAAAACATAAATGATCCAAAATGACCTTGTAACCATAAAAGCCCTAGAGTTCTTGAATTTATTGCCATCTCATTTCTTTCTCTATCTCCTTCTTCATTTCTCTTCTCTACCTTTCTACGTCTGGTGCCGCTTTTACTATGTCTAATAGCACTGAAGGTATCATAGTTTTGCATCAAAGATAGTGTATTACAATGATAGATGTAGCGTATTATCACTTTAATCTCATTCACTGATCTCACCTAAATCTGGATTGTCATTTATCGTTCACAGCTATTGATATTCATGGTTCAATGTTTTTATAGAAATATACATAAATATGTATATACATGTTGTCTAAAATATTTTGATTATTTATTTTCTTTGTGGTGAGACATATTTGCTTTTTAAGAATTGAATAATATGTGTTCATGGTTGCGAATTATTTTATTTGTCTTTGTTTTCTCTTATCACTATTTCCCCATCTCTCAATGAAGTTCCTCTAATGTTGTACAATTTTGTTGGTTTTGATCATTGAAATTTCTTTGACCACAGTTAGTGAAATTTCATTTACCATATACAGTTTTACTAGTTTTGGTTAGTGAATTCTTTTTTTTACTTTAAATAAAGTTCAATGAAAGCTAGTGAAATTTCACTTACTATATACAATTTCACTAGTTTTGGTCAGTGAACTTTTTTTTTTTTTTTTTTTTTAACTAGAACTAAAGTTCAATGAAAGCTAGTGAAATTTTATTGACTTTTAGTCCAAGTCAAATAAATTTCCCTAATCAATTCACTCACTTTAGCCAGTAAAATTTTACTTTGCTAATACACTAAAAATACAATTCAACAGAGAGGCATGGAGAGATTGTTGGGCATCGCCATAGGTGAAATTTCACTATGCTAAATCAATGAGATTTAAGTGTAGTATATCAGACAAATTTCTCTGAGTTTCTAATTTCTTTTACTTAGTTTTTTTTTTTTTTTCATACGTTACAACTCATATAAACTATGAAATTTCACTTCGCCGAAGCTTCACTAGAAAATTGTCACTGAAAAGTTTGATAACCAAATCTCATTGATTTAGCAAAAATGGAATAATTCTTGAGAAAAATTGTCAATTTCATTAAAAGTCCTCGAAATAAATAAAAATTGTTCAGACGCCGTGATTGTTGAAATCGCGTACCAGACGCGACATTCAAAGAAGATAAAGGAGGGAGAGAGAGACACGAATAGGGAAGAGGTATAGGTATATATGTATATGTATACCTGTAGACACCATTTTTGACCACCCTTAAGACTTGGGGATTTTATTCTGAACAGCCGATGATGAAAATTATACTGTCTAATCTTTTGAATTCTCAGCGAAGAAATTTGGATTCAAGCTCTAATCCCAAACCTTACACCCCATTTTGGCCAAACTATTTTAGACCTTAAAACCCTCTATTTTAGAATATTTTTTCAAATATTTTTACGATGTTCCGAGACTCGCATTTCGTTTAAAATATTGTACTTTTTGGTAAACCGAGTAAGGACAAAGTGGAGATACATGGAAGGGAGGTGAATTCCTTGAAAATATTTAAAAACATCTTATTCATAGGTTTAGAGTTGAAGGAAATATGAGGGGATAGAAGAAAACTAGTTGGGGAAGAAATTGAGCATCAAATCGTTGAGAAAGAATGAGTAGCCTTCACTAAATTAGGCATATCTCTTTTCACACTTAGAATTTATATGTGAGGTCACCACCATTGGAAATTAGACTTTCGAGGCTTCAATTTAGACTCAAGAATCACCTAAAACCGGATCTGAATGAGGGAGATATGTCCGTTTGAAGTTGGGCCTAAAATGTAGATTTTTGGACCCAGCCGAGTCTCAATGAAAACTTCCAGACTTGCTTTTTAGGCCTGACCGTGTGTTTTGGGGCCCGACTGGGTCTCAATGGTGAGAAACAGGACAATTGGCTGGAATTTACCAGTTGTTTTTTGAAGATATTTTCGACAATTTTGGCTCAAATTCTATAAATAAACCCCCTGCATTCAGATTTTAAGGTTAAAAGATTTTCCTAAGGGCTTTGAGGGAGATTGAGAGCTAAAACCATCCTCCTTGCTTCCTTTGACCTTCAAACCTTCTTTAGCTATATATACACAATACATACACCATCAGAGCTTATTCTTGAAGCTTTTTGCTAGAGTTTCAAGCCATATTTCATAAACTTGAGGGTGTTTGGAATCAAGTTTGATAACCAAATCTTCAAGAGGTATTAGCTTGTCACCTTTTTCCTTTCTTTCATTTTAATCTTTTTTCTATCTTTTTCTTGTGTTTTCCTACTGCTTTGGATTCATTCCAAGTGTTGGAACTTGGGGTTGAAAAGCTACCAAAGATAGAAACGCTTAACACCCTTTCTTGCACCTTATCCCATAGCTCGTACCCTTTGTTTTTGCACTCTTTTCTTTGGTTTTTACACTGATTTTCAAAGTTTCAAAAGTCAGGAAAAAATGGTTTAGAAGTCCAAAAAGTGAAGGGGTTAGCTACCCCTCCTTAGTCTTGCTTACTAGCTTTATATTTCTTGCTTTTGTATATCTTTATGTGCTCTTTAAACACACTTTTAGCCACTGTTTTTGGGCTGTTGTGGGGCATAAACATGTGATTTAAAATTGCAAAAAGTGGAGGGGTTAGCCACCCCTCCTTAGGATTTGGTCGATAGCTTTTTCCCTACTCTTTTCACTTACTTTCTCTTGTTGTTAGCTATTTTTTTTTTTCTTTTTTTCTTTTTTTACATTTTAGGGGCTGTTATGGGTTGTTGAATTCATTTAAATAATTTATGCTTTGAGTATTATACTTGTTGTGTTGTAAGTCCTCATGGCTTCGGTTGTTTAGGCCTTAGACACCGAGTCATTTGAGTTGATTGCTTTTCTTTATTTAGTTTTCATATCAAGAATCTCATCTTAATAATCAATTTTGCATAAGTCATTTATGCCATCTCCCTCTTTTCTTCTTTTCTTTTGTTTAAGAATGAGTGATTTCAACCGATTGATTGTTATTCAAGGCATGAGGAAGAGACCTATGCTCAATGGCTTAATCTCTACGGAGGTTCATCGTCAATGTGTAGTCTCTCTTTCATGCTATGGATCACTTCTCGTTTGACATTTCTTCTCATTTAGTGGACTTAAATATCACTTTGGACAAAATGATTAAGTAATAGAAAGATAAGTCAAAAGGGATTAATAAAATTGGCTTAAAATCAATTAAACTAACCTAAAGAAAATGTTTAGAATTGGTTGGATTCGGCCGGATGTTATGCCGGATCCATCGCTTCGAGAATTGTCACTTATTAGTCCATGATATTTTGACGAAACTTGAGGCGTGTCTATCTCCCTCTTTGAGCCTCCATGATGAGAGGGAGGGGTGGTCGTCTTTATTGCATTTATTAATTGTTTTGTTTAAATTGTGTTAGAAATCGTCAAGCCATCAACTTGTGCCTATTGACGGTTTCAGACTCAAATTCACTATTCTCTTGAGTTTCATAATAGAGGGGAGCAGAAGGGACAAATGTAACGTCCTCAAAATTAACCCATTATATATATATATCATAAACATGCATTATTTAAAGAAGACAATTAATTAATTCATTCATCAGAGTATTACTAAATAAAGCATTACATGTAACATCGAATAAAATGCCCTACAGGCCTACATCTTTCCAAGCCAACACTTGGATTCAAAAATATGAGTTCTAATCTCAATATAAGAAAAGCCCTAGGCTTGAATGTTTACATGTACAAATAAACATCAACTATTAACTAAAGATAATCTTCTTCAATCCAGATGCCAAACCCTCCCAAGCTAAGTCCTTGGAGGTAGTTTATCGCCTGAACCTGAAAATGATGTTCCCATAAAGGGTGAGCCACAGCCCAGTAGAAATATACTAAACCACATATAAGCAATGAATAAAGCAATGGCATTCAACAGATGGTTAACCAAGATAGTCCATTACTTCATTTTACAGTCTTATAACACTATTGTCTAAAACTCATTTTACCTTCCAATTTTATCAACATGGCTCAGAACCTGGCCAAACTTACAACAGTGAATTACATATATCATATTCACATCCTTCCATTATCAACAAACAAATGAGACTCAAGCTCAAATCAAAACACTTCATACTTCCAGATTGATACACATTTTAGTGCTGTATCAATAAAACACTTCTATAAATAAGCACACATAAAAGTGATGCTAATGGAGTCCATCCCCTATCTCCTCCCAAACAAAAATCCGGTTTAGAGGTCCATCCCCTATCTTCCCCTAAACCGTGGAGTACATCCCCTATCTCCTCCCACACAAAAACAATGTATGCAAATGCAATGCTCAACCAATACACGTATTTTCTGAATCAATGCAACAATCAAAATTAATGACTTAACCAATATGATTAGTTTCAGTTATTCCTAATCCACATGCAATGTCTACAACAATCACGACTATCCTCCACCGATAGCCCAAAACAGTTATTTCTAAACTGGAAATAACTATGTCAACAATTCAATAGACAAATGATATCAATTACCCAATTACGCCATTTAATCAATAAATTCCCCAATTCCGTGAATTTAACCCTCTTCTCCCAATTCCATGAATTACTTATACAAATTAATTCAATAATACAACTAGGGTTTTTCCCAAAATTTACCCAAGTATTCCCAACATATCAAAATACCAAAACTTAGAACAAAACCTATAAAATGGAGTAGGAAATCCCTACCTCAAAGAAAACAACCCAAAAAGTGAAGAAAGAGATGAGTGCCCAAATACCAAAGTGCTCCAAATCGCCAAATGCTCAGATTAAATGGAAGCCCTTGCCTCACTCTATCTTTTTAATGAAGGATCTAGGGTAGAAACACTCCCTAAATGGATCAAATCTAAGAGAGAAGGTGAGTAGGGAGAGAGAAAAGTCGAACCTAGGGTTTGAAATCAAAAGAATATGAAAGAGACTGATCAAATCCCGCTGCTGTGTATATAAACTGGACAGGCTCGCTCGAGCGAAGACTTGGTCGCTCGAGCGACAAGACACAGAGAAACTACGCTCGAGCCAAGGAAGCCTTGCTCGAGCCAACAAGCCAAAAGCTCGCTCGAGCGAAAGAAAGCTCGATCGAGCGAAGAACTCAAACCCTCAGGTCTGTAATCAGACACACGCTCGAGCGAAGGAACTATTGCTCGAGCGAAGAACAAACTAACTCGCTCGAGCCAAGAATGCAAAGCTACAGGTCCCAAACCAGACACAAACCCTCGCTCGAGCTATCAAACTCGGCTCGAGCGAAGAACCAAAAACAACAGCTCGCTCGAGCGACAAACGCCTCGCTCGAGCGAAGAACCAAAATACTGGACAGCAACACTTGATTTCTAAACCCAACCAACCTGAAACAAACCTGCCCAACACATCCTATAATTCCAAATGAGAAAATAAAGGACAACAACAACCATTATACAATGACAGAATCTACGGAACCTAAGTCCGGATACAATAATCAAATGGAAAAAGACCGGGGTCGCTATAACAAAAATGGTTTAAAGTTGCTCTATCTGTACTGTTTTCACCCCAGAGCGAAAAAATAGATTTTTACAAGAAACTAGGGCACGACCGGCCTCATTTGGACCCGGTCGGGCCTCACTAGGGGCCGAGCGGGCTCCAATGTTTGGTAAACAGAGTGTTTTGTAGAAACAGAGGGCAGTGGCTGAAGGTGAAACAGGGCAAATTCCAAGGAAGGCAGACAGAGTTGCTTCTGAAAATCATCACATGCATGCCATCCTTGTGCTTTTTGGCTCTATCAAATGTTGTAAATTAATGCTCTCATTATCGTTGTAATTAAATACAATTAGCATTATTGTAATTATTATGAATGTTTATTGTTAAGCAACTTAGACAGTTAGTTTTATTGTTCATCCTTGTTGTACTAAATTAGGTAGCTAGCTTATTACTTATTATTAGTCTTTGTTGTAATAGCTTAGCTAATTAGTTGTTTATTCATTCATTTGGTTTTGTAATAGTTAGTTTAATCTGGACAATTGGACACTCATTCGAACCCTCTCGCATGAGGGAAAAATATGTAATAATTGTGTATGTCTTCTAACCCCCATTTCTTTCTCCCTTTTATTTGCCCGCTTATAATGGTAGCATCACATTTTCTTAGCATTTTCCACGACTAGCATACATTCGTCTTACACACATAAGGGTTCAGTTCATCATTCTAACCAATGTCAATTTCAAAATTCTTTGCTCAAATACGTGCTTCATCGCATGCTTTGAATTGGCTCATATGCCATGCTAGTAGCCGAACTTGTTATTTACATAATGCGTGTGTCGTATTAGTCATATTGTATTGCTTAGGAGCATGCATTTTTTCTAATTATTTTGCTTTATTTGGCTTGTGTTGGAGTACTAGGTGAGCATTTATTGTTTTAGCATATTGCATTGCGTGTTAGTGTTGCCATATCGAGCATATTCCATAAGGCTAAGTACTTAAGTGATATATATGTTTGAATGCCTGTGGATGAAGGCCTTTTGCTTAAATTGGGATAAATTGATTAATGTACAAAACGAGCTCGCTTTTTCCAAGTGACATGTATTCAAAACACTTTTTCAAAACAAACATAAAATCAGTGCATTCCAAATTTTGCGAATTGGTCTATACTTATGTACATCATCTAGTATAAATAGCATAATAACCGGAACCAGAGCATATAATGTAAATAAGAATCACATCATGATTAGTAGAGGCTGATCTTTGATCGGGCGAGTGGGGTGCTCAATTCATGACCTTCCCCTCTCGTACCTAAGTTTCCCGAGCCGAGACACTTTGGTGATGACGGATAAGTGACCTTTAGCACGAGTCACAGGTTTCCTAAATTTTCCAGAATTATTTAGGTAGCGACTCTGTAATCTGGTAAAGTCGTCTATTTTTGGCATTTTGATTCAAAATCGATTTTCCAAAAGGTTTGTTAGATTTGGACTCTTTTGTGTTTATCTATTTCATATTGCACTTGTGAGATCAGATTCAGAATCACAAGAGTCCGCACTGTAGGGCTGTTCATATCTGAAAGGAGCACGAAAAGCAAGCTACAATACCGTATGTATGTGTGTATCTGTATGCATGTGTTTGTGTGTATATGTATATGTATATTGTATATGTATATACCGTATGTATATAATATGTATATGTGTATCTGTATGACTGTATGTATCTGTATATGTCTATGTATATATATCTTTTCTATGTATATGTATATGTATGTAATACGTATTTTGTATATCATTTGTGTCCGTATACGTATATATGGTATGTATCAAAAAACAAATTCAAAAAAACAAAAAAAGCAAAAACAAAAAAGAGAAAATTTTGAAAACCAAAAAAAAAAAAAAAAAAAAAAAAAGAAGAAAAGGAAAAACAAATAAAGAAAAAATCATTTGTGTATTCATCTATTTTTGCATCATATCATCATTTTGCATATTGCATGCCACCATCACATCCTTCATGTTTTTCTATTCACTGTCATACTTGCACTATCTATTACATCTATCATGCATGGTTTCAATTGTCACATTGTTACATCTCTTGGTTACAATCCATTCACACCACTTGGCTCTATTTGTCCCGACTTTTGGTTACAACTTTTTCTTATTTACTCGATTGAAACCCATCTCCTATTTCATATTGAGATACGGTCTAGGCCTCGCATATTGGTTAAGACCTATTTCTCCTTTATCCGATTGAAACCCATTCCTTATTTCATATTAAGGTACGGTCTATGTCTCGCATGGTGGTTAAGACCCTATTTCCTTTTTACCCAGTTAAAACCCATCCTCTATTTTGTATTAAGGTACAGTCTAGGTCTCATTTTTCAGTTAAGACCCTCTTTTCCTTTACCTGGTTGAAACCCATTCCCTATTTCATATTAAGGTACGGTCTAGGTCTTTTTTGTTGGTTAAGTCCCTTTTGTCCTTTACTCTGTTGAAATCAATCCCCTATGTCGTATTGAGGTATGGCTTGGGTATTGCTTGTTGACTAAAACTCTCTTTTCTCCTCATATGAGTGTGTTTGGATTGTACATATCATTTGCACAAAGCTTGCCTCGCACTTTACTTGCTGTATTGCATTGCATAAATTATGAAGTTTAAAAAAAAAAAAAAAAAAATAGGCTAGCGAAGCATGTAAGTCCAACTTCGAGCATATCATTTGCATCTTGCCCCTGAGTTACACTGGTTTGATTCCTTGCAAAGAGATACGTAGGCAATCCTCAGGTTCAACCAACTGCATCTTGTTTGTTCGCCCAAGTCTTATGGCCTTGTGAAAAGGGTCGTCTTCGAGCTTTGACATTCACTTATGTCATGAAATGGCTTTGAGTTTTGTCAAAGAGGGGCAACTATAGACACACTATTTTAACCGGCCCTAAGACGTAGGTACTTTTTTTTGATTACCCAATGATGAAAATAAGAATGTGTCTTTCACAAAATCCTCAGTAAAAAAGATAGAATTTGAGCTTTACTCACTACCCTAAGCCTATTTTAGCCAAGTGTTTAAGACCTGTCGAGCACCAGAGCAAAGCTGGTCTGAATTGGAGCAAAATAGCCAACTTCTTCTTTGTCTAGTCGACCGTCCGGTCGTCTAGTTGGTTAACCGGCCGATCGATTGCCCAAGGATAGTGCAGTTCAGTCCAGATTTTTGTTTAGTTCGTGTGGGGCATTCTATTATCCCATTTTTTTAATATATTCATACATTGAATGTATATATACTCAGCCTCCATTGCCTATTATTGATCCATTGAAGGGAATGCTCCACTTTTGTCTTCTATTAGCTCCATTAGTGCTCTATTGCTCCATTATCTTCATTAATACTTTATTCATGTCTTCCACATTTTCTCTACTTGCATTGCCTATAAACACATCAAATTGTTTAGAGAAAGAGGACTAAAGACTAGAGAGAGAAGATGAATTTCAGAGAAGAAGTGTAGAAAGAATGATGAGTTTGAATTAAAGAAAAGAAAGCTTTAAAAACAAGAGAGTTGTCTTGCCAAATAGAGAAGTTACCTAGCCTCTATACATCTCATTTTCCCTTGCAAAAACCACTCAAGAACCAAGTCCTAAAGTTTTGATCAAAGAGAGAATAATCCTTGCCAACGTTGAAGAAGATTAAAGAGTGATCATACACTTGTTCAAAGACACCAATCTAGCTCAGATTCCAAGCTTTTGAATTGAGGATGGAGGACACAATTCACAACCTTAGGGTGATCAAAATGAAGTTTGGAAATCAAGAAGTTCATTTTTTCTTTAGAAGGTGAATTTTTAATTTCTTTCATTTTCTTGTATTTTTTATCTTATATTTGTTTTCTTGCTTTCATTTCATATTAGCTTTGTTGTAATCTAACCGGAAGTAGTTAGTTGAGCTGCCTATATATTCTTTGTTTGTTTTTTTTTTGGTGTTGCAACAAGACAGGTTTTGTTAAGTCTAGTTGGTCAACTGGCTAATTATTTGGCCAGCTGACTAACTTCTTCTGGATGAAACAAAGTAGTCTTTCGGTGTTGAGCATACTAGTTTCCAGCAATCCTCAAGACCTACGTCTTTTATTTTCTTTTCATTTGAGAGTTTTGTGAGGTTTTTTATTATGTTGTAATATTTTCTTCCTCTTCCTCTCATTTGGTTGGTTATTATTTATTCAAGTGTTGTAATAATTTCCCGTTCTGCTTCTGTCTATCCTGTTCTTTTACTTGCTTTCTTTATTTGTACATAAACATCATATTTTATCTTTTCATCATATCCATGCTTTGTATCCAAATTTCATGCATCTAGATTCAACTAAGTTTGCATTTATGGATTTAATCAATTCTTATGTGATTATGTACGCTACCTCATGTTCTTGAGATGATTCACATGTCATATATTAGAAGTCGAATCTTTAGTTGCATTTCATGAGTGAATTGCATTAGGATTTTGTATATAAGATCATGCATGTTTTACTAACTTTGTTTTGTAGCTGTTCTTGAGACATCAGTAAATATGTAAATTTTTTTGATTTAGCTTCCCGCTTGTGCATTTTTCTTACTATGTTTAAGCATCCTACCATGTGGCTATTTGCTTACTTGATACAACTGTATGAATGCTAGTGAATGGAGGTTGTGTCGCTTAATTTGGAATGTTGTTGATTTTCATGGTTATAAACTCAATTTCTTTGAGTTGTACATCTTCAAAACTCTTTCAAAACACATAAAATTAAATTGTTCAAAACTAAATGACATAGTTTATATTTATATGCTTCACATAGTAAATTTTAGGATTTATTAAATAATTCATAATGTGAACATATAAAGTTAACAAAATTCATATCATAGTTTAGTAGAAGCTGATCTTTGATCAGGTGAGTGGGGGTGCTCAATTAAAGACCTTCCCCTCTCATATTTAAGGTTCCGAGCCAAGAATCGTTGGTTATGACGAATAGTGGCCTTGGTACGAGTCACGGGTTTCCTAATTTTTCCAAAATATTATGTGGCAACTCTAAGATCTGGTGATGCAGTCCATTTTTGGCAAATGTTTTTGCAATAAAATGCATTTTTTATACAAGTTGCCAAATTTGGACTCTCATCTATGTTTCACATTGCACTCATGATACTAGATCAAAAAGATCAAGGGTCTGAATTGTTTAACGTGCACGGGTACCCCCGGGCATGTTATAATGAGGTAGTTGCTGGAGGTAGTAGTAGCAGTTGGAGATGGTAAAGTAATGAAACTAAACTAAGAACAGTTTGCCTAGAAAAAAATGTTCATCTTTTAACTGATATATATTTTAGTGGTTCTTAAACTAATACAAACTATATTCAAGGGAGTCTCTTTTTTTTTTATATTTTTATTTTAGAACGTGAAAATCAATTGTATTAAAATAAAGTAAATAACATACAAGAAAAGAAAACAATAAGACCCTAAAAGGCCAAATAACAAACTACAAATAACTAAAAACAACAAATTCATAAAAAATACCAACTACGATTCAGGAAAAACCACTGATCTTCTCATAGATGTGGTTTGGAAAGCTTGATTTGTATCAAACCACGCAAGATCTACATCAACGCCCGTTGTCGAGATCAACGTTGTCACCGTTGCCTAACTCTACCATCACCACCATCGTATTTTGAATACTGTCAGAAGCTAGAGTTGAAGAGGAAGAACACTCATAATGGTATGGGAAAAGGCTTAAGATAATAGTTTGTTGGTATCAAAAATACAAAAATCTATGCCAAAACTAGGGGGAATACTTAAAACCCCTATTTCAGACATAAAAAGCTCAGATCTACACTCTAGAAGTGTATATCTATACTTTAAAAGTGTAAAAGAGGTTGCCGTAGCATCACCGGTGTGGAGGGATAAAATATTGACCCAAGCCCCGAAGCAATTAGGCAAAGTAGCCCAAAAGAAAATGAAGGCCCAAATAAGTCTTCTATAGAGCCTATTAGAGACAATTGGTGGTAGACTGAAACGTGGCTAAGAGCGTGAGGAGCAATGAAGAGTAAATATTTCCTTTTAGAAGGAATATCCGCAAAATGTAAGAGGAACATCGGATTCATCTTCATCCAAAGGTGGAAACATCAAAGTAGCAAATACAGGAACATAGATCAGGCCTACTAGATGGTAAAACCGTCTGATCAACTTGATCTGACAAACATAGCACTTGGCAAGTTAGCCACTAGCATCTAATATAATCTAAGTCGTTCATAATGAGATGATCCAATGATCAAAGGCAAAAGCAACTTGGCCACTTGCCTAACTAGAACTGGATGCAAACAGTACCCTTGGATCAAATATTGATCCAATGGATGGGATTCAAGTTAGGAAAACTATAAAATGGTGAAGCAAGAAAAACAAAGAGGACAGACCACAGGTAATCCAAGAACCTTGTATTAAATACAAATATTCATGGCTAAACAATATTCTGACTTGACCGTCAGGGGGTCTTCCCAACCAACCCTGGTCGGAGGTGATCACTGACGTTTTGGTTTCTCTTGACAGAGTAAAGGAAGGGACATGTCATCCCGCTTTCCCTATGGAGAATAATTTTACCTTCTACAATTGGTGCCGTCTGTGGGAATGATGAGAAGATGAATGCCCATCCCTCTCTAGAAGAGATACCTAGTGATCACCAAAATACCTTAGTCAGTAATACGCTCGGCCAAAATTTTGGCCACGACTCAGAAATGGCACCAGTGGATTCAAAGAGAGTAACTTCCCCACCAGATGACAATAACCAACAAACTCAGCTTATAGATTGACTTGTAGCTCAAGTTGAAGCCCTTAAGGAAGAGCTACGAATAGCTCAGAGGGAACTAGAAGCCCAAAAGAAGGCAATTGAAATACACAGCAACCGACAGAAGAAATTCGATCTCTCTCAAACACACACTATCCACTTCTCACCAATCACACTATATATCCCAGGGAGAGTGAGCAAGTGGAGTGGATAGAGGTAAATCAGTAAATTCCATAAGCATAATTACATAATTTCTTATAAGATTTTGATGAGCTCTCTTTTTATCAAAAAAATTCGTTAATTGAATATTTATATTAAAATATATATTTTACGTGATGTATTTTTATATTTTCATATCATTTACATTAGTTTTAAATTTTTTAATCTTACCACAAAGAATGTCAATATAATTATATCAAAACTATAAGAATTACGATATTTTTTCAAACCTTAAGGGAGGTCAATATAATTTATTCTAATTAAAAATATATAATGCTAATAATAATAGGGGTAAATTATACTAAAAATATAGTAAACTCTAAATTTTTAATATAATTATATTAATTTTTTGAAGATTTTAATTCATATCACACTAACTTTTTTTTCAAGAAAATTATTGGGTATTCTTGGAATATTCATGTTCATTCTTCTTCACTAATCATCATTCATCATACTTCTTCAATCACTCAATACAAAATCATAAATAGCATCTTCTCTACTAATTATAATACCATAGAGCACGACGTGATCGTACTCCAAGAGTACCCAATACCTTGTCTTCAGTCTTGTGTCTTTACACAATCTATATTAATTTTGATCCATTTAGTTTTTACCAAAAGGAAGGCCTATGTAATTATACCAAAATTATAGAATTTATTGTATTTCATTAAAATCTCAAGAAAAGTGTAATTTACCTTAATAATAATAAACAGCTTTTATATACAATTTTGTGTGAACAAACCAAATCATCTTTTAATATTAGGATAAATTACAAATACACTCCTGATGTTCGCTTAAAATACGATTTATCCCATGTAATTTTGGAAATTACATCATGCCCCTTGAAATTTCTAATTTCATAACAAATATCCCCTTTATTAACAAACCATCAAGTCAATTAACAATTTTAATAATGTCAGAAATTTATTTTAATTAATATTTCAGATAATTTTATCATTTTATAAGAGAGCAATTGGAAATCTTATTTTTTAGTTAATTTTATTAAATAAAAAATTCTACTTGTAAATTTCCAAACCGGAAAGAGTAATCTGTATTTTAAGTAAAACTCAATAGGTGAATTTGTAATTTACCATTTGTATTTTAGATGTATAGAAAAAAGAGAATAAAGTATTTTAGATATATAGAAAAAAGAGAATAAAGTAACTGAAAAAAAGTTAAATTTTTTGTTTTATTTGGTTGGATTAAGAAGACTAAAAAATGAATAGATAATTGTAAAAAACCATTTTTTATTAATATATGAAAGTAATTTTAGTTCAATTTCAATTTTTTTTTTTATTGAAACATAGTCAAAAAAATCATATGAAAAAATGGTAACTTTTTCATTTGATGAAAAAAAAAAAATGTTGTAGCAAAAGTCAAGACTATTTTTGTAATAGAATTACTTTTCATTTTTTTTTTTAATTTCTTTCTGTGGTGAAAGTGTTGGGACGAGTTTTTCTTAGAGAAAATTGATGAATAAAAAAAAAGTATATTCTAAGGAGGTATAAGGATTTGATCTAAGGTAAGATACGCTGGAAAAGTTGTCAGTGGTCGGCGACAATAAATGGTGGTGATAAGATAGAAAAATGTGTGATATTCAATGGATAGGGTGTTGAATAAGTGACTTGCATCATATTTCAAGAGATAGGTCGTTGAATAAGTGACATGGGTCACATTTCAATAAATAGTTAGTTTGATAAATTTCAAAATATAGGGAGATAGAATGATTTCAAAATATAGATAGATCTCCTTTTGGACAAATTGTGTTCTTTTGGCCCAAAAGATTCAAAAATAGACTTGAGTGTCCTTTTTTTGGTTGGCTTTTGAATTATTCCTCGACACCAATTAGACTTAATTGGTGTAAAACTTTTACGAAAAAATCTAAATACATTCCTCTATATATTTGTGTTAGAATTTTAGGATATTAAAAGTTTGCGGCTAATAAAAATCCTTAGGATTTCTAAAAAAAAATAAGAAAGAAAAAACATAAATGATCCAAAATGACCTTGTAACCATAAAAGCCCTAGAGTTCTTGAATTTATTGCCATCTCATTTCTTTCTCTATCTCCCTTTTCCTTTCCCTTCTCTACGTTTCTACGTCTGGTGCCACTTTTACTATGTCTAATAGCGCTGAAGGCATCACAGTTTTGCATCAAAGATAGTGTATCACAATGATAGATGTAGCGTATTATCACTTTAATCTCATTCACTGATCTCACCTAAATCTGGACTGTCATTCATCGTTCACAGCTATTGACATTCATGGTTCAATGTTTTTATAGAAATATACATAAATATGTATATACATGTTGTCTAAAATATTTTGATTATTTATTTTCTTTGTGGTGAGACATATTTGCTTTTTAAGAATTGAATAATATGTGTTCATGGCTGCGAATTATTTTATTTGTCTTTGTTTCCTCTTATCACTATTTCTCCATCTCTCAATGAAGTTCCTCTAATGTTGTACAATTTTGTTGGTTTTGATCATTGAAATTTCTTTGACCACAGTTAGTGAAATTTCATTTACCATATACAATTTTACTAGTTTTGGTTAGTGAATTCTTTTTTTTACTTTAAATAAAGTTCAATGAAAGCTAGTGAAATTTCACTTACTATATACAATTTCACTAGTTTTGGTTAGTGAATTTTTTTATTTTTTATTTTTTAACTTGAACTAAAGTTCAATGAAAGCTAGTGAAATTTTATTGACTTTTAGTCCAAGTCAAATAAATTTCCCTAATCAATTCACTCACTTTAGCGAGCAAAATTTTACTTTTCTAATACACTAAAAATACAATTCAATAGAGAGGCATGGAGAGATTGTTGGGCATCGCCATAGGTGAAATTTCACTATGCTAAATCAATGAGATTTAAGTGTAGTATATCAGACAAATTTCTCTAAGTTTCTAATTTCTTTTACTTAGTTTTTTTTTTTTTCATACGTTACAACTCATATAAACTATGAAATTTCACTTCGCCGAAGCTTCACTAGAAAATTGTCACTGAAAAGTGGTCATGGGCAACCAACAATGGTCATGGTAAAATTGCCACTAGTGGCTAGAGGTGGTCACCGGTGGCATGATTGTAGACATCTCATTTTGACCGGCCCTAAGATTTGGACGCTTTCTTTTGATTACCTAATGATGAAAATAGGAATGTGTCTTTCACAAAATTCTCAGTAAAAAAAATGAAATTTCAGCTTTACACTCTACTCTACGCCTATTTTGGCCATGTGTTTAAGACCCTTCAGGCACTGGAGCAAAGCTGGATTGAACCGGAGTAAAATAGCCAACTTCTTCTCTATTCGGTTGACCGTCCGGTCGTCCAGTCGTTCGTCCGGCCGATCGACTGCCCAAGGACAGTGCAGTCTAGATTTTTGTTCAGTTCATGTGAGGCATTCTATTATCCCATTTTCTAATATATTTATACATTGAATGCATATATATTCAGCCTCTATTGCCTATTACTTGATCCATTGAAGGGAACGCTTCACTTTTGTCTTCCATTAGCTCCATTAGTACTCCATTTGCTCCATTATCTTCATTAATACTCCATTCATGTATTCCACCACTTTCTTCACTTGCATTACCTATAAATACATTAGATTGTTTAGAGAAAGAGAACTAGAGACTAGAGAGAGGAAATGAATTTGAGAGAAGAAGTGTAGAAAGAATGATGAGTTTGAATTAAAGAAAAGAAAGCTTTGAAAACAAGAGAGTTGTCTTGCCAAAATAGAAAAGTTACCTAGCCTCTATACATCTCATATTTCCTTGCAAAAACCAATCAAGAACCAAGTCCTGAAGTTTTTATCAAAGAGAGAGTAATCCTTGCCAAAGTTGAAAAAGATTAAAGAGTGATCATAAACTTGTTCAAAGACACCAACCTAGCTCAAATTCCAAGCTTTTGAATTAAGGATTGAGGACACAATTCACAACCTTAAGGTGATCAAAATGAAATTTGGAAATCAAGAAGTTCATTTTTTTCTTTAGAAGGTGAATTTTCAATTTCTTTCATTTTCTTGTATTTTTTTTTTATCTTATATTTGTTTTCTTGCTTTAATTTCATATTAGTTTTGTTGTAATCTAACCAGAAGTGGTTAGTTTAGCCACCTACATTTTCCTTGTTTCTTCTTTTTTCGGTGTTACGACAAGACAGGTTTTGTTAGGCCTAGTTGGCCAGTTGGCTAATTATTTGGTTGGCCGGCTAACTTCTTATGGACGGAACAACGTAGTCTTCCGGCGTTGGGCATACTAGTTTCTAATAATCCTCAAGACTTACATTTTCTATTTTCTTTTCATTTGAGAGTTTTGTAAGGTTTTTATTTTGTTGTAATATTTTCTTCCTCTTCTTCTCATTTGGTTTGTAATTATTTATTCAAGTGTTGTAATAATTCTCCGCTCCACTTCTGTCTTTCTCGTTCTTTTACTTGCTTTATTTTTTTGTACATAAACATCATGTTTTGTCTTTTCATCATATCCTTGCTTTGCATCCAAATTTCATGCATCTTGATTCAGCTAAGTTTGCATTTATGGATTTAATAAATTCTTATGTGATTATATATGGAAATCTGTATAGAGGTTCTCAAATTCAAATTAGTGGTTTAGGCATCTCAGTTTGTGAGGTTGAGTTCAGTTTTTCGGTGGGGCATACAATGATCAGTTGTGCGAATTGAGCTGAAGTACTGTCAGAATTCTGAGTAGGGTTTTGTTTTTGGTTTTGTTTTTGCAAGTTGTTGTAGCACCATAGCTTTAGAAAAGTCTAATATCCCACAAAGTCGACTAGCAAATCTCATATTTATATTTATATTTATTTCGAGGACTTTTAATGAAATTGGCAATTTTTCTCAAGAATTATTCCATTTTTGCAAAACCCATATCATTTTTTAGACGAAAAAGGGAAAATTTTCAATGCTCACAGCTTGACTTACATGATTTCAAAACAGAGAGTGGAACGAGTATGTTAATCTAACTCTTATGTTGGTCAAAATCTTTTTAGTAGAAAACCAAAAGAAAAAAAGTCAAATCGATGAACTAAAGGCACATTCAAGTCAGGTTTTCTGTCATTTCCCCACACTCTCAAGTCCTTGTCACCAAAGTCACATTACTTGTACTTTTTCTTAAATTCGAGCACTCACCGAAAAATGTACAATAGTTGTCTCCGACGATGTTCTTCAGTCGGATGGTCGACCGGGCAGTCGACCGGGCGGTCAACCGGTGATGTTTTGTTTTGTGTCCATTTTATTCCGGCAAGCATAAAAGGGTGTGTTTAGGATGGTTTTTGCTTTGTTTTCCTTTCATTGAGTTATATTTTGTGTTTTGGTTAGTTATAGGCTCAACATTCAGTTCAAAACTCATTGAAATGCAACCATTCTCAATTTTAAAATTCAAAACAAAATGGTTTTCATGCTCAAGTGCCATTCATGCCATTCGGATTTGTAAAACAAAACTCTTTTTATTAAATGTCAGGGATCAAATCTCGATCAAAGTTGTACAAAAGAGAGTTGAAGCTATAAGTGCCCACTCCTAAGCAAATATATATATATATATATATACACACAAAACAAATTGCAAAAATACAAAAAAAAATACAAAAAAAGAAAAACAAAAAATGCAAGCATTGTTCTCAGTTTTTAGTGATTTGTATTTCCGGCGGCAAAGGGGTACAGGCTGACGCCTTAGTTTTACTATCCACTTCCATTGATGATTGCCTTGCCACATCTTCACTCCTTGGAAGGCCTTAAAGACTTTGCCTCAACATTGGTAGCGCTTCCAAAAGAGATTACTCCTTGTCGGCTATTAAATGAAGAGCACCAAGGAGCTTCGAATCGGGCCACAAAGGTCACATGTCATTTTAGCTCTTTGTTTTGCTTTTTCAAGTTGCTAATTTCTTCTCGAGCATCCTTATACATACGCTGGAGCAGGGAGAGTTGGGCGTTTAATCGATGTGCTTCACTTGTTCTACCCTGCAACCGACGAGACAAATTGGAGACCCCGGTCATGGTCTTCACGCAGGATTTCAAAGTGTAAGAGTTGGCCTTGATGTCAGGCTGCACTGCCATCAGTTTCTTGACTGACAGCATAGGAAAACTGAAAATAGGGGTAGGGACAGGGGCACTTTGTTGAGACTCAGAGGAGTTGGTATCAACAATCAATATCGAAGAGTCATTAAGGTCTGGGAAGAGGGCAAGAGTATGGCGGGATAAGGCTATGATAGAGGAGAGTAATACCCAAAGAGAGAGTTGATAATGATTTTGCAATTGTTGGTTTTGCTCTGCCTCTCCCTCACAGATTGTTCTTAAGAAGAGGAGGGAGAAAACGAAGGAGAAAAAGAAATCAAAGGAGAGGGATTACTAAGGCAATCATTGAAAATCAAGGCCGGTCCAGTTGCTGTTGGTCAGACGCCGTGATTGTTGAAATCGCGTACCAAACGCGACATTCAAAGGAGATAAAGGAGGGAAAGAGAGACAAGAATAGGGAAGAGGTATGTGTATATATGTATATGTATACATGTAGACACCATTTTTGACCACCCTTAAGACTTGGGGGTTTTATTCTGAATAGCCGATGATGAAAATTACACTGTCTAATCTTTTGAATTCTTAGCGAAGAAATTTGGATTCAAGCTCTAATCCCAAACCTTACACCCCATTTTGGCCAAACTATTTTAAACCTTAAAACCCTCCATTTTAGAATATTTTTTCAAATGTTCTTACGATATTCCGAGACTCACATTTCGTTTAAAATATTACACTTTTTGGTAAACCGAGTAAGGACAAAGTGGAGATACATGGAAGGGAGGTGAATTCCTTGAAAATATTTAAAAACATCTTATTCATAGGTTTAGAGTTGAAGGAAATATGAGGGTATGGAAGAAAACTAGTTGGGGAAGAAATTGAGCATCAAATCGTTGAGAAAGAATGAGTAGCCTTCACTAAATTAGGCATATCTCTTTGTACACTTAGAATTTCTATGTGAGGCCACCACCATTAGAAATTAGACTTTCGAGGCTTCAATTTAGACTCAAGAATCACCTAAAACCGGATCCGAATGAGGGAGATATGCCCGTTTGAAGTTGGGCCTAAAATGTAGATTTTTTGACCCAGCCGGGTCTCAATGAAAACTTCCAGACTTGCTTTTTAGGCCTGGCCGTGTGTTTTGGGGCCCGACTGGGTCTCAATGGCGAGAAACAGGACAATTGGCTGGAATTCACCAGTTGTTGTTTTTTGAAGATATTTTCGACCATTTTGGCTCAAATTCTATAAATAAACCCCCTGCATTCAGATTTTAAGGTTAAAAGATTTTCCTAAGGGCTTTGAGGGAGATTGAGAGCTAAAACCATCCTCCTTGCTTCCTTTGACCTTCAAACCTTCTTTAGCTATATATATACAATACATACACCATCAGAGCTTATTCTTGAAGCTTTTTGCTAGAGTTTCAAGCCATATTTCATAAACTTGAGGGTGTTTGGAATCAAGTTTGATAACCAAATCTTCAAGAGGTATAAGCTTGTCACCTTTTTCCTTTCTTTCATTTTAATCTTTTTTTTTTTTTTTATCTTTTTCTTGTGTTTTCCTACTGCTTTGGATCTATTCCAAGTGTTGGAACTTGGGATTGAAAAGCTACCAAAGGTAGAAAGGCTTAACACCCTTTCTTGCACCTTATCCCATAGCTCGTACCCTTTGTTTTTGCACTCTTTTCTTTGGTTTTTACACTAATTTTCAGAGTTTCAAAAGGCAGGAAAAAATGGTTTAGAAGTCCAAAAAGTGAAGGGGTTAACTACCCCTCCTTAGTCTTGCTTACTAGCTTTATATCTCTTGCTTTTGTATATCTTTATGTGCTCTTTAAACACACTTTTAGCCACTATTTTTGGGCTGTTGTGGGGCATAAACATGTGATTTAAAATTGCAAAAAAGTGGAGGGGTTAGCCACCCCTCCTTAGGATTTGGTCGATAGCTTTTTCCCTACTCTTTTCACTTACTTTCTCTTGCTGTTAGTTACTTTTTTTTTTTTTTTAACATTTTAGGGGCTGTTATGGGTTGTTGAATTCATTTAAATAATTTATGCTTTGAGTATTATACTTGTTGTGTTGTAAGTCCTCATGGCTTCGGTTGGTTAGGCCTTAGACACCGAGTCATTTGAGTTGATTACTTTTCTTTATTTAGTTTTCATATCAAGAATCTCATCTTAATAATCAATTTTGCATAAGTCATTTATGCCATCTCCCTCTTTTCTTCTTTTCTTTTGTTTGAGAATGAGTGATTTCAACCGATTGATTGTTATTCAAGGCATGAGAAAGAGACCTATGCTCAATGGCTTAATCTCTACGGAGGTTCATCGTCAATGTGTAGTCTCTCTTTCATGCTATGGATCACTTCTCGTTTGACATTTCTTCTCATTTAGTGGACTTAAATATCACTTTGGACAAAATGATTAAGTAATAGAAAGGTAAGTCAAAAGGGATTAATAAAATTGGCTTAAGTCAATTAAACTAACCTAAAGAAAATGTTTAGAATTGGTTGGATTCGGCCGGATGTTATGCCGGATCCATCGCTTCGAGAATTGTCACTTATTAGTCCATGATATTTTGACGAAACTTGAGGCGTGTCTATCTCCCTCTTTGAGCCTCCATGATGAGAGGGAGGGGTGGTCGTCTTCATTGCATTTATTAATTGTTTTGTTTAAATTGTGTTAGAAATCGTCAAGCCATCAACTTGTGCCTATTGACGGTTTCGGACTCAAATTCACTATTCTCTTAAGTTTCATGATAGAGGGGAGCAGAAGGGACAAAAATGGTTTAAAGTTGCTCTATTTGTACTATTTTCACCCCAGAGCAAAAAAACAGATTTTTACAAGAAACTAAGGCACGACCGGCCTCATTTGGACCCGGTCGGGCCTTACTAGGGGCCGGGCGGGCTCCAATGTTTGGTAAACAGAGTGTTTTGTAGAAACAGAGGGCAGTGGCTGAAGGTGAAACAGGGCAAATTCCAAGGAAGGCAGACAGAGTTGCTTCTGAAAATCATCACATGCATGCCATCCTTGTGCTTTTTGGCTCTATCAAATGTTGTAAATTAATGCTCTCATTATCGTTGTAATTAAATACAATTAGCACTATTGTAATTATTATGAATATTTATTGTTAAACTACTTAGACAGTTAGTTTTATTGTTCATCCTTGTTGTACTAAATTAGGTAGCTAGCTTATTACTTATTATTAGTCTTTGTTGTAATAGCTTAGCTAATTAGTTGTTTATTCATTCATTTGGTTTTGTAATAGTTAGTTTAATCCGGACAATTGGACACTCATTCGAACCCTCTCCCATGAGGGAAAAATATGTAATAATTGTGTATGTCTTCCAACCCCCATTTCTTTCTCCCTTTTATTTGCCCGCTTATAATGGTAGCATCACATTTTCTTAGCATTTTCCATGACTTGCATCCATTCGTCTTACACACATAAGGGTTCGGTTCATCATTTTAACCAATGTCAATTTCAAAATTCTTTGCTCAAATACGTGCTTCATCGCATGCTTTGAATTGGTTCATATGCCATGCTAGTAGCCGAACTTGTTATTTACATAATGCGTGTGTCCATTAGTCATATTGTATTGCTTTGGAGCATGCATTTTTTCTAATTATTTTTCTTTATTTGGCTTGTCTTGGAGTACTAGGTGAACATTTATTGTTTTAGCATATTGCATTGCGTGTTAGTGTTGCCATATCGAGCATATTCCATAAGGCTAAGTGCTTAAGTGATATATATGTTTGAATGCCTGTGGATGAAGGCCTTTTGCTTAAATTGGGATAAATTGATTAATGTACAAAACAAGCTCACTTTTTCCAAGTGACATGTATTCAAAACACTTTTTCAAAACAAATATAAAATCAATGCATTCCAAATTTTGCGAATTGGTCTATACTTATGTGCATCATCTAGTATAAATAGCATAATAACCGGAACCAGAGCATATAATGTAAATAAGAATCACATCATGATTAGTAGAGGCTGATCTTTGATCGGGCGAGTGGGGTGCTCAATTCATGATCTTCCCCTCTCTTACCTAAGTTTCCCGAGCCAAGACACTTTGGTGATGACGGATAAGTGACCTTTAGCACGAGTCACGGGTTTCCTAAATTTTCCAGAATTATTTAGGTGGCGACTCTGTAATCTGGTAAAGCCGTCTATTTTTGGCATTTTCAATTTTCCAAAAGATTTGTTAGATTTGGACTCTTTTGTGTTTATCTATTTCACATTGCACTTGTGAGATCAAATTTAGAATCACGGGAGTCCGCACTGTAGGGCTAGTCATATCTGAAAGGGGCACGAAAAGCAAGCTACAATACCATATGTATGTGTGTATCTGTATGCATGTGTTTGTGTGTATATGTATATGTATATTGTATATGTATATACCGTATGTATATAATATGTATATGTGTATCTGTATGACTGTATGTATCTGTATATGTCTATGTATATATATCTTTTGTATGTATATATATATATGTATGTAATACGTATTTTGTATATCATTTGTGTCCGTATACGTATATATGGTATGTATCAAAAAAAAATTCAAAAAAACAAAACAAGGAAAAACAAAAAAGAGAAAATTTTGAAAACCAAAAAAAAAAAAAAAAAAAAAAGAAAAGAAAAAACAAATAGAGAAAAAATCATTTGTGTATTCATCTATTTTTGCATCATATCATCATTTTGCATATTGCATGCCACCATCACATCCTTCATGTGTTTCTATTCACTGTCATACTTGCACTATTTATTACATCTATCATGCATGGTTTTAATTGTCACATTGTTACATCTCTTGGTTACAATCCATTGACACCATTTGGCTCCATTTGTCCCGACTTTTGGTTACAACTTTTTCTCATTTACTCGATTGAAACCCATCCCCTATTTCATATTAAGTTACGGTCTAGGTCTCGCATATTGGTTAAGACCTATTTCTCCTTTATGCGATTGAAACCCATTCTTTATTTCATATTAAGGTACGGTCTATGTCTCGCATGTTGGTTAAGACCCTCTTTCCTTTTTACCCAGTTAAAACCCATCCTCTATTTTGTATTGAGGTACAGTCTAGGTCTCATTTTTCGGTTAAGACCCTCTTTTCCTTTACCTGGTTGAAACCCATTCCCTATTTCATATTAAGGTACGGTCTAGGTCTTTTTTGTTGGTTAAGTCCCTTTTCTCCTTTACTCTGTTGAAATCAATCCCCTATTTCGTATTGAGGTATGGCTTAGGTATTGCTTGTGGACTAAAACTCTCTTTTCTCCTCTTATGAGTGTGTTTGGATTGTACATACCATTTGCACGAAGCTTGCCTCACACTTTACTTGTTGTATTGCATTGCATAAATTATGAAGTTTAAAAAATAAAAATAAAAATAGGCTAGCGAAGCATGTAAGTCCAACTTCGAGCATATCATTTGCATCTTGCCCCTGAGTTACACTGGTTTGATTCCTTGCAAAGAGATACGTAGGCAATCCTCAGGTTCAACCAACTGCATCTTGTTTGTTCGCCCAAGTCTTATGGCCTTGTGAAAAGGGTCGTCTTCGAGCTTTGACATTCACTTATGTCATGAAATGGCTTCAAGTTTTGTCAAAGAGGGGCAACTATAGACACACTATTTTGACCGGCCCTAAGACTTAGGTACTTTTTTTTGATTACCCAATGATGAAAATAAGAATGTGTTTTTCACAAAATCCTCAGTAAAAAAGATAGAATTTGAGCTTTACTCACTACCCTAAGCCTATTTTAGCCAAGTGTTTAAGACCTGTCGGGCACCAGAGCAAAGCTGGTCTGAATTGGAGCAAAATAGCCAACTTCTTCTTTGTCTGATCGACCGTCCGGTCGTCTAGTTGGTTGACCGGCCGATCGATTGCCCAAGGATAGTGCAGTTCAGTCTAGATTTTTGTTTAGTTCGTATGGGGCATTCTATTATCCCATTTTTTGATATATTCATACATTGAATGTATATATACTCAGCCTCCATTGCCTATTATTGATCCATTGAAGGGAATGCTCCACTTCTGTCTTCTATTAGCTCCATTAGTGCTCCATTTGCTCCATTATCTTCATTAATACTTTATTCATGTCTTCCACATTTTCTCTACTTGCATTGCATATAAACACATCAAATTGTTTAGAGAAAGAGGACTAAAGACTAGAGAGAGAAGATGAATTTCAGAGAAGAAGTGTAGAAAGAATGATGAGTTTGAATTAAAGAAAAGAAAGCTTTAAAAACAAGAGAGTTGTCTTGCCAAATAGAGAAGTTACCTAGCCTCTATACATCTCATCTTCCCTTGCAAAAACCACTCAAGAACCAAGTCCTAAAGTTTTGATCAAAGAGAGAATAATCCTTGCCAAAGTTGAAGAAGATTAAAGAGTGATCATACACTTGTTCAAAGACACGAATCTAGCTTAAATTCCAAGCTTTTGAATTGAGGATGGAGGACACAATTCACAACCTTAGGGTGATCAAAATGAAGTTTGGAAATCAAGAAGTTCATTTTTTCTTTAGAAGGTGAATTTTTAATTTCTTTCATTTTCTTGTATTTTTTATCTTATATTTGTTTTCTTGCTTTCATTTCATATTAGCTTTGTTGTAATCTAACCAGAAGTAGTTAGTTGAGCTGCCTACATATTCTTTGTTTGTTTTTTTTTTGGTGTTGCAACAAGACAGGTTTTGTTAAGTCTAGTTGGTCAGCTGGCTAATTATTTGGCCAACTGACTAACTTCTTATGGATGAAACAGTGTAGTCTTTCGGCATTGAGCATACTAGTTTCCAGCAATCCTTAAGACCTACGTCTTTTATTTTCTTTTCATTTGAGAGTTTTGTGAGGTTTTTATTTTGTTGTAATATTTTCTTCCTCTTCCTCTCATTTGGTTGGTAATTATTTATTCAAGTGTTGTAATAATTTCTCGTTCCGCTTCTGTCTATCCTGTTCTTTTACTTGCTTTCTTTATTTGTACATAAACATCATATTTTATCTTTTCATCATATCCATGCTTTGTATCCAAATTTCATGCACCTAGAGTCAACTAAGTTTGCATTTATGGATTTAATCAATTCTTATGTGATTATGTACGCTACCTCATGCTCTTAAGATGATTCACATGTCATATATTAGAAGTCGAATCTTTAGTTGCATTTCATGAGTGAATTGCATTAGGATTTTGTATATAAGATCATGCATGTTTTACTAACTTTGTTTTGTAGCTATTCTTGAGACATTAGTAAACATGTAAGTTTTTATGATTTAGCATCCCGTTTGTGCGCTTTTCTTACTATGTTTAAGCATCCTATCATGTGGCTATTTGCTTACTTGATATAACTGTATGAATGCTAGTGAATGGAGGTTGTGTCGCTTAATTTGGAATGATGTTGATTTTCATGGTTATAAACTCAATTTCTTTGAGTTGTACATCTTCAAAACTCTTTCAAAACACATAAAATCAAACTGTTCAAAAATAAATGACATAGTTTATACTTATATGCTTCACATAGTAAATTTTAGGATTTATTACATAAATCATAATATGAACATATAAAGTTAACAAAACTCATATCATAGTTTAGTAGAAGCTGATCTTTGATCAGGTGAGTGGGGGTGCTCAATTAAAGACCTTCCCCTCTCATATTTAAGGTTCCGAACCAAGCATCGTTGGTTATGACGAATAGTGGCCTTGGTACGAGTCACGGGTTTCCTAATTTTTCCAAAATATTATGTGGCAACTCTAAGATCTGGTGATGCAGTCCATTTTTGGCAAATGTTTTTGCAATAAAATGCATTTTTTATACAAGTTGCCAAATTTGGACTCTCATCTATGTTTCACATTGCACTCATGATACTAGATCAAAAAGATCAAGGGTCTGAATTGTTTAACGTGCACGGGTACCCCCGGGCATGTTATGATGAGGTAGTTGCTGGAGGTAGTAGTAGTAGTTGGAGATGGTAAAGTAATGAAACTAAACTAAGAGCAGTTTGCCTAGAAAAAAATGTTCGTCTTTTAACTGATATATATTTTAGTAGTTCTTAAACTAATACAAACTATATTCAAGGGAGTCTCTTTTTTTTATATATTTTTATTTTAGAACGTGAAAATCAATTGTATTAAAATAAAGTAGATAACATACAAGAAAAGAAAACAACAAGACCCTAAAAGGCCAAATAACAAACTACAAATAACTAAAAACAACAAATTCGTAAAAAATACCAATTACGATTCAGGAAAAACCACTGATCTTCTCATAGATGTGGTTTGGAAAGCTTGATTTGTACCAAACCACGCAAGATCTACATCAATGCCCGTTGTCGCGATCAACATTGTCGCCGTTGCCTAACTCTACCATCACCACCATCGTATTTCGAACACTGTCAGAAGCTAGAGTTGAAGAGGAAGAACACTCATAATGGTATGGGAAAAGGCTTAAGATAATAGTTTGTTGGTATCAAAAATACAAAAATCTATGCCAAAACTAGGGGGGAATACTTAAAACCCCTATTTCAGACATAAAAAGCTCAGATCTACACTCTAGAAGTGTAGATCTATACTTTAAAAGTGTAAAAGAGGTTGCCGTAGCATCACCGGTGTGGAGGGATAAAATATTGACCCAAGCCCCGAAGCAATTAGGCAAAGTAGCCCAAAAGAAAATGAAGGCCCAAATAAGTCTTCTATAGAGCCTATCAGAGACAATTGGTGGTAGATTGAAATGTGGCTAAGAGCGTGAGGAGCAATGAAGTGTAAATGTTTCCTTTTAGAAGGAATATTCGCAAAATGTAAGAGGAACATCGGATTCATCTTCATCCAAAGGTGGAAACATCAAAGTAGCAAATACAGGAACATAGATCAGGCCTACTAGATGGTAAAACCGTCTGATCAACTTGATCTGACAAACATAGCACTTGGCAAGTTGGCCACTAGCATCTAATATAATCTAAGTCGTTCATAATGAGATGATCCAATGATCAAAGGCAAAAGCAACTTGGCCACTTGCCCAACTAGAACCGGATACAAACAAAACCCTTGGATCAAATATTTATCCAATAGATAGGATTCAAGTTAGGAAAACTATAAAATGGTGAAGCAAGAAAAACAAAGAGGACAGACCACAGGTAATCCAAGAACCTTGTATTAAATACAAATATTCATGGCTAAACAATATTCTGACTTGACCGTCAGGGGGTCTTCCCAACCAACCCTGGTCGGAGGTGATCACTGACGTTTTGGTTTCTCTTGACAGAGTAAAGAAAGGGACATGTCATCCCGCTTTCCCTATGGAGAAGAATTTTACCTTCTACAATTGGTGCCGTCTGTGGGAATGATGAGAAGATGAATGCCCATCCCTCTCTAGAAGAGATACCTAGTGATCACCAAAATACCTTAGCCGGTAATACGCTCGGCCAAAATTTTGGCCACAACTCAGAAATGGCACCAGTGGATTCAAAGAGAGTAACTTCCCCACCAGATGACAATAACCAACAAACTCTGCTTGTAGATTAACTTGTAGCTCAAGTTGAAGCCCTTAAGGAAGAGCTACGAATAGCTCAGAGGGAATTAGAAGCCCAAAAGAAGGCAATTGAAATATGTAGCAACCGACAGAAGAAGGCTATCTCCTAGGAGGCCGCCAACCAAATTTATGACGATTCTGGTTTAGATACGACCCATTTATTGTTTTGGACTCGAGATTCCTATTCTTAAATGGTTGTTCATATCCTTATTCATCGTTATTGAGTTTGGTTGTTTAGATGTCGTTGTTACGTTTGGAATAGGTTGGGAGTTGGTTTTTCAAAACTGTTGCTGCCCAAATTTTAGCTTGTTCGCTCGAGAGAACTTTATTGTGCTCAAGCGAACTTTGAGAACTTCCAGCACTTTTGTAGGTCTGCAAAATTACTAGGAGTATTGCATTCTTCACTCGGGAAGTGTTTCTTGCGCTTTAGAGGTCTTAGCTTGTGCTCGAGCGGTCTTTTGGAACTCTCAATACTTTTGCAGGTTTGCAAAAGTACTGAGAGGGTGGCGTTCTTCGCTCGAGCGGTACTTTGTTCGCTTAAGCGGTCTCTCTTTTTGTGTCTGGTTGCTTAAGTGGTGTTTTTCTCGCTCGAGCGGTCTGTGCGTATATCAGTTCGTAAAAGTCACTTTTTGAATCACTTTTTCATTTCTCTCTCTCTTTCTAAACATTTCAAAAACATGGATCTACCCTCTCTCTCTCTAAAACTTGTCTTTAAACCTCAGATACACCATCATCCATCGATTTCTCCACCATTGTGCTTTGGGGAAAAAGGTAGAGGGCACCTAGAGCTTCATTTTAATCTGAAAAGTTCGTGTTTTCGTCGACGTTGAGTTTTGGGGCTTTTGGGCTTTCTTCTCTTTAGGATTTGAGGTAGGGATTTTCTTAACGGTGTGCATGTTGTTTAGCTTCGTTATATGTAATTTTTGTTAGTTTATGGATTTTCAAAAAATGGATTTGGATATATATTTATTAATGCACAAATTTGGGGAAAAATACTTATTTTTATTTATGGTTTGGGATTGGTAACCTCGTGGTTGTTGTGTTATGTATTTTTGAAGAAAAGATTTGGTTTTAATGTATTTTCAAAAGTTAATAAAAAACTAGGGTTTTGGATGTTTTTATGGAAAATGATGGAATTAGAATGGTTGTGAGATTTTGGTTGAAATGAGGTTTGGTTGAGAAAAGTTTTGGAATTATTAGAAAATACCGAGTATTATTTACTCTTTTGAAATGCTAGTTTTGTTGGAAACGAAAAGAACGATTTTGAGAAAATTGTGTATTTTCGGTGGAGATTCACAAGACTTGTGAGGAGTGTGAATGTTGTTTTGGAAATAATAAGATTTTGTATAAATCATTGGGATTCCTATTTGGTTATGATTTTGGAATATTATCATTGTTGATTAGAGATAATTGTTGTTGGCAACCGGTTGAGGGTTGTATTTATTGTTGTAGAAACTGCATGTGGATTAAGGAATGGAAGCATTTGCAAATCATTCATTGCATTGTGCATATCATGAATTTCTAACTAGAGATTTCAATGTTTCGGGAAATGTATTATTGTTTTGAGATGCGTGTATTGTATTATTGAAAGGGTAAATAAAATGGTGAAACCATGAGAGGGTGTTAAAGCAGAATTAAGTTGGCCTGTGTGTCCTTGATGTAAGACCTAAAACCCGCGCAGTAGGTACTGAGCCTTCATGTTAATACCAGTAAAAATGGCATAGTGACTTGTATAGTTACTATTATGAACACTAGCTCTGGGGATTTATTCATTATATTTACCACTTGTATGTTTTGAAAGAATATCGTTGATTTGGAACGATCTTTTGAAAATCTCGCATTGCATTGTTTCAAAGAGGGAAAAATGCATGTTTTATCATGACATTTCATGTGCATACATCATATGAAATTGTTAAGCTACATACATGTCTTTAAGTTTATTTCTACTGGGTTTTATGCTCACCCTATGAGGGAAACCACTTTTAGGTGAACTGGTGTGCCTCCGCCCAAGGTGATGACTTGGAAGGATCTTGGAGCTTGAGGCTCGTATTCATTGATTTCTTGGTTATTGTTGTAAATTAAGCCATGGGCTTCTTTGTATTGAGTTGTGACTCATTAGCTGTAACTGGGCAAGGCCCTGGAAATTTGTAGCCTTTAAGGCATTAACTTGTAATAAATTAATTTTATTCATTTTAGATGCAATTCATGTTGTAGAACCAAAAGAATATACTGAGGCACGTGTTGGAAATGACGTTTTATAATCATATTTTTGTTGTGTTCTGCATGCTAGAAATATTATAATGGAGTAGAGTGTCTATTTATTTTGGGGCATTACAAAATTGCTAACAGTCATCTCAGTCAAACACAAAAGAAACGCCTGGTCACCAAATAAAATGACTCGCTAAAGCACCAGAAGAGCGACCTAAGAAGCTAGCTTAACCAACGTACAAGAGAAAGCCCCAAGTCGGTTCGGAGAAAGCTTTTTACAGAAGAAATAGCCTTCCCATTCTCCCGAGCAATCGAGAGTGCTGATCCACCAAAGAGATTCATTCTTCCGAAGTTTAGCCTATACGATAGCAAAGGAGATCTGACCGGTCATATCCAACACTATATGCATGCTATGACCTTATGGAGCAACAATAAATCATTCATGTATATAATGTTCTTATAAAGCCTGGGAGAGATGGTCTTTCGATTGTATTACGAGCTCAAAGCTAGATTGATCAACAATTGGAAGCAACTTTAACAACATTCATTTCATATTTTAATACCAACAGCCGACCACCAACGGAGGTGAACGTACTCTTTACCATGAAGAATGAGGAAACAAAGAGTCTAGGAGATTATGCCAGTGGATATTAGACAACTTATAATGAGATCGGTAACTGTAACAAACAAGTAGTGGTTGCTTTATTAAGCTAGGCTTGCAGTTTACCAACAAGCTCCACCAATCATTGACTAAAGAGCCTCCCACTGATGCGGGCATCTTTATGAGTCGATTAGAATAGCATTGTAAGATCGAAGACGATCTACGAAGGTTCAAAGAGCCAAAGCCAGCACAACTCCCACCAAAAACTCCACAAAATGAGGGAAATAAGGCTTTTGATCTTAAAAGAAAAGAGTCAAACATGATCGCCAAACAGCCTAAACCACAGAAGGAAGCCTTTAGAGCAATTGTTACGACTTTCATAGAGCTAATATACTAGATACTAACGAAGATCCAAAACGAACCTTATTTTTTGTGTCCCCTAAAAATAATCGCAGGCCCATCTCTTCGAAACCAAAGGTTGCGTGTTCCTACCACAAGGATTACGAACACCTCACTAAAGATTGCAAGACCCTGAAGCAATTCCTGGAAGAGTTAGTACAGAGTGGGCATTTACGAACATATATTGATCATTATGCAAATCACAAGGGGAAGCGTGGAGAAAAAACCTCCCATTGATGTGGGCATCTTGATGAGTCAATTAGAACAGCATTGGAAGATCGAAGACAATCAACGAAGGTTTGAAGAACCGAAGCCAGTGCGGCTCCCACCAAAAACTCCACAGCAGGAAGGAAAGAAGGCGTCTGTTCCTAAAAGAAAAGAGTCAAACACGATCGCTAAGCAGCCTAAACCATAGAAAGAAGCCTTCAAAGCAATTGTCACCACTTTTACAGAGTCGATATACTGTACACTAATGAAGATTGAAAATGAACCCTATTTTTTATGACTCCCAAAAATGATCGGAGACCTATCTCTTTGGAACTAAAGGCTGTGGTGTTCCTACCACAAGGATTATGGACACCTCACCAAATATTACAAGGACTAAGCAATTCCTAGAAGAGTTAGTACAGAGTGGAAATTTACGAACATATATTGATCAGTCTGCGAATCACAAGAGGAAGCATAGAGAAAAAGAAGGGAACGCCTAGCCGTCAACAACCATCAATATGATATACTCGATCCCCTCAAAGAAACAAATAAATCAAGTCAGGGAAGAGATTAGAAGGTCGGCGCACCTAAGCGAAGTGATGGCCTTGTCTGAAGGTTCTGCAAAGAGAATGCGTTTGTCAGAAGTGAGTGTCTTGTTTTTCGATGAAGACTTGTCATGGATTCACTAAGCACACAGTTACGCTTTGGTAGTGACCCTGCAAATCGGGGAGTTCACCGTCAAAAGGATATTGGTGGATCAAGGTATCTCTTCAGAGATCATGTATTACAAATTGTTCAAGATGTTAGGGTTGTCACATAACGACTGTATCTCATAGATTCATTATGGTACAACTTTAATTCTAGCTTGGTTTTTCTTCTGGAAACGATCTTCTTGCTAGTAAGGGTAGGAACAGTAATTCAGCAGGTGGAGTTTTAGGTGGGAATGTCCCCTCTCCATACAATGCGATAATGGGAAGGACTTGGCTTTACAAAATGAAAGCAATTTTGTCCACCTTTTATTAGGTTATATAGTTCCTAATAAGAGATGGCGTTGGCGAGATTAAGGGTGATCAAATGTCTACTAAACAATACATGGCGGTATCTTCCGCAAACAAGAGGATCCAGGAGGTCTGAACACAAGAGGAATGCAAGGAACAGGTTGGCATGGACTGCAAAAAGTGCAGAAGAATTAGACAAAGTACCAATCAACCCAACAAACAAGGAAAAGTTCTTTCTTGTTAGAAAAAGTCTTAGTTCAGAGGAAAGAGACCAGTTGATCCATTTCCCACTGTAATTCAGGGATGTGTTCGCATGGACTGCATACAAGATAAAAGGATTGATCCGGAAGTGGCTTACCATAAGCTAAATGTGGACCCAAATTTCAAATCGATAATATAAAAGAGTAGGAGATCGACACCATAGCACGTGTAAGCCACTAAAGAGGAAGTAACAAGGTTACTAGAAGCCTACGCCATGTGAGAGGTTCAATATCTAGAGTGGTTATCCAATACCGTCATTGTAAAGAAGAAGAATGAGAAGTGGAGAGTTTGTGTGGACTTTACCAGCTTAAACAAAGCATGTCCAAAGGACATCTTTCTTCTTTCAAAAATTGACCAGTTGGTAGAATCCATGTTAGGACACCAAAGGATGAGCTTTTTTTATGCATACCGAGAGTATCATCAAATAACTATGTACCTAGATGATCAGGAGAAAATAGCCTTTATAACACCCCAACTTCTGGGCCGTTAATAAACTAAATCAACCTCAAATTTACAATTTCAGATATAACTCATAATCTAAAATACACAAATCACCTCCAAAAATAATTACACAAATGTCTCCAAAGTATAACTTATACAATTATCTCCAAAAATAATAATGTAATGGTGGGCCTGAAACGTCTAACTCAAATAATCTTTTTAAGTGGTTTAACTCCAATAGCCACTAAATTTGCTCCACAGTTGAAAAATAAATTAACTCAAGAAGTATACAATATAACAAAAATAACAAAGCTTGGATAAAAAATAAATCAACAAGGATCTAATAATTTACGATATCACACAAATGATTCGATTCAAGGTTGTTGTAGGTGTCCCAAGGGTACCTGAGCGAGTCCAACAGTTCAGACTCCTGATTTCTGATCTGATATCACGAGTGCAGTGTGAAATAGAAAATGAGAGTCCATATCCGGTAACTTTGCAGAAAATCCATTTATTACAAAATTTGCTAGAAATGGACTACATCACTAGATCTCAAAGTCACCACCTAATCTTTTGGGAAAACTAGGAAACCCATGACTCATGCCAAAGGCCACTGTTCATCATAACCAAAGATGCTTCGGTTCGGAACCTTAGGTGTGAAGGGGGAATGTCATTAATTGAGCACTTTCACTTATCCTATCAAAGGATCGGCTTCTACTAAATCATGATATGAGTTTTATAAATAATAAATGCTCCTGTTCTGATTTATTTATTAATGCTAAAAATTACTATGTGAAGCAATCAAGTATAGATTATGTCACTCAGTTTGGTAAGTTTTGATTTTATGCATTTTCAAAGGCTTTTTGGATAAATGTACAACTCAAAGAAAACTGAACTCACATGCATAGCAATCAACATCATTTCAACTTTAAGCAACACAACTTCTATCCACCATCACCCATAGAGATAGATCAATTAAGCAAGTAGCCACATGGTAAGATGCTAAACATGATAAGAAAATCATGCTCAAGCGAGATGCTAAAGCTATAAATGCTTACCTAGTATTTACTAGCGTCCCACAAAAGAATGTACAAAAAGGTAACAAAATATTCATGATCCTATATGTAAAATTATGATGCAATACATACACAAGAATATAACTAAGGACTTAGCTACTAATGCATGCCGCGAGTCATCTCAAAACATGAGGTAGCGCACAAAATCACATAGGAAATGATAAACCCACAAATGAAAATGAGTCGAATCCAAATGCATGAAAAATCAATGTAAAGCATGTAAATGATAAAGAAAACATGATGCTTATACATAGTTATGGAAAGCGTGTAAATAGGAAAGTAGAAGGAAATGGAGGTGGGAAGACATACATAGCGAAAGATAGAAAAAAAATTGAGGTTGGAGATTATTACAACATGCCTTTAGAATGAAAGAAATAAAAAAAAATGGGGTTGGAAGTTATTTACAATAAACAATGATTTAGCCAAATGAAAGCTGAACCTAACAAATCATGATGTTAATCTAAGATAATTTAAAAAATAGATGATGGAAACTACTGGTTCAAGAGATCATCCCTCAGAAATTACTCTGTTTGCTGCTGGGGAACTGCTTTGTTTTGCCCAAAATAATCATCTGGTCATATGAATAAACCATCTGGCTGGATGAAAACATAGCCAGTTGGACCATTTATTCATCTGACCGTACAAGAAAAAAAGGAACAACCCTGTTTTATGCAGTAAACCCAAACCCAAGGCAAAAAAACCATTTCTAGAGGATGCTCATCCTTGCTACTCATTCCTATCACAAGGATGTTTCAAGGAAGTGGTAGATAGGCTTCATCCATTATCTCATAACATGAAAAGCTATACAACAACTATGAAATGGATTATTAACAACTATAGAAATTAAGGTTGGAAGAAAAAGTCAAGCCAAAGTGATATAATCGTTTGCACACCAAAATATTATATTTATAACCAAGTAATAACTATTACTTCGAAGTATAGTGGTTAAGACAGGTGTCGATCCTCAGGAACTAATCGAGTTATTTTGATACAAAAATAATAATTAAAGTAATTTAAAAAGATAGATTTTGAAAATAATAAAACTAAAATTAATTAAACATAAAATAAGAAATTTCTTAAAGTTTTGAATCCACCACTAACTTTATAATCAAGGGTTATTGTATTAGTTTCAGAAAATCATTAATTTGGATAATATGATATAAGTTGATCAGAAATACAATGTCAAGAAGATTTGTATATTAAAATCAGAAAGCCACGAATTATCTTCGCTTGGCATGGATTATCACTACTAAAATAAACTAACTATGGTTGATGCACAACTTGTCTTACTAGGTATGACTCGTCTAATAATTTTAATACACAGTAGTGATAACAGTTGTATAACATGATTTGAATAAAACATTTATTGCACAAAAATATCTGAAAGTTATATAATTTATCCAAATCAAATTAAAACTAAAAATACTAAATACAATAAACCCTAATTACTTAATCAGAGTTTCATCTCTACACTAAGAAAAAAATATTAGTTCCACATAATTGTGGACACCCTACTCTAAAACACAACTCTCCTTTCTTCTTTAGCTTTTGCTTTGGGTCGAAGCCCTCTGCTTCCCTCCAAACTCTCCCCAACTCTGCTCCTTCCTTCGCTCTGGTTGAACCTTGTTTCCTTTTATAGGCAGCTTCCTAATGCATCAATATCTCATGTGCCAACCAAATCACGTGGAGTCCTGCAAAGCTCTGCAAAGCAGAGCAACAATAATTAGAATATAAAAAAAGAAAGAAAAGGGAAGTCCTATTAAGCAAAGCAACAACAATTATGTGTATAGAATGATTGAACCGGCAATGACCAGCTTTTTCCTTTTTTTATTTTATTTTATAATAAATATAATATAATATATACATTATCTAAAATATAATAATATATGTTTAAACACTAATATATATATATATATATATATATATATAAAATCACACAAAATTATAGAATAATATAAATAAGTGAACTAATAAAGAGTATATTAGCGGGTTAAATGTATAACATTTAAGCATCGATCACACCCTCTAACTTGCACTTTGATAGTCCTCGAGCAAAGAAAAACTAAAAAGAAAATAAAATAAAATTTATCTAGGCCATTTTATATAGCACCCTGAAATAAATACAATGTACCTATCTCATAACAATCGATAAGTGGCAACATATATGAATTAATAAGCTTTCATTAATCAGAGTTTGATATACAAAAGGTGACACATGCGATATACATTTATAAACAGTACATCCTGAATCTACAACATGTGTTACGAGATTAAGAAAATAAATTAAAGCTGAACAGATAGTCATATACCCTAAAGGCTTACACATTTCCAAGTTAATGCTTGAGTACATCAAAAATGAGTCTTAAACTCAATATATCTAAAGCCCTAGGCTTGTACAAAATTAAATAAAAAAAATACAACACTAAGCCTTCAGCTTCACAATCTTCCCAAGCTAAGTCCTTGATGGAGGTATATCACCAGCACTTGAAAATGGTTTCCCATATAGGGTGAGCCAAAACCAGTAGAAATAATTCAACACAATATTTATGAATCTTAACAAAGGTATAAGGATGAAATACATATGCAATGCTTAAGTCCAAAACGTTTTACATTTCTTTCTCAAAAACCATGCCATACTCAGTTTATATCACAATTCTTAAATCATGTCCTTTACAACAAAAACAAGGGAAAAATCTCAAACCGGTACAACCTTTCACGGATATTTCGTCTGCGGGAAATCGTCAAACAGCACCCATGTAAACGTAGCCTATACAAGCACTACTATTGCCATTTTATGGATATTTCGTCTATGGAAATCGGCACCCATGTATACATGCATTTTTCGGGACTTTTATCCTGGACATACAGACCAACTTAATTTGGTGATACACACATCTTTCCAATATTCACCCATTTTTCTCAAATTCATATATATATGCAATGTATTAAATGAGCAACAATGTTCAATGCACATGAATGATAAATTAGTTTCAATTCACCTAATCCTCATGCAATTTCTACAACAATCATAGCTATCCTCCACCAATAGCCCAAAACAGATATTTCTAAACAGATATAAAATCTCCAATTTAGATAAACTTTTCAAATTTCAAGGTAAGTGATAATACATATCCAACTCCACCATCCATATCAATATCCATCCAATTTCACATTTCCAACAATAATTCCATTTATTTATACAAAATAACTATTTGAGACATTTAGGGCAAAATCCCTCTTTCTTTCAAAATCCAATCCAAGTATCAAAATTAATAATTTTATCACAACTCAACCTCATTTCCACTCCCAGAACCATTTTCCATACATTCATTTGAAAACTCCTTTTTTGATTTTAAACCAAAATCCTAAGTTTGTTCAAAATCTTTCAAAACCACAAGATTGTTTATGAAAAACAAATAGCTAAGTTAAAAATCATAAAAGAGTGTAGAAAATCCCTACCTCAAAGCTAGAAGACGAGATAAGCACAGGTGAAACTCAGATGAAGCCGAAACCTAACTCTATTCAGATGAAAACGAAGTTCTAGGTGAGCTCCACCTTTTTAACAAAGGGATCAGGGTGGAGAAATGGATAGATCTTGGTGTATTTGTAAAGTGAAGGTGAGCTTTAGAGAGAGAGAGAGTCTCAACTTAGGATTTTTAAAAAGTTTAGATAGAGTGAGATATGAAAAAGTGATGTAAAAAGTGACTTTTATGAACTGATATATGCATAGTCCGCTCGAGTGCAAAATGTGTCGCTCAAGCGGCGAGACATAATAAGTTGTTCCACTCGAGCGCAAAAAGCTTCGCTCAAGCGCAGAATACACACTCCCAGTAGTTTTGCAGACAACAAACCAACACTCGAGCACAAGAAGGGCCATTCGAGCCATAATCGCTCAAGCGTCGAAAGCACCGCTCGAGCATAGAATACACTTTCCTAGTAGTTTTGTAGACCTGCAAAAGTACTGAGAGTTTGCAAAGACCGTTTGAGCGTAAGAAGCTACGCTCAAGCGTAGAGGTCAAAATCTGGGCAACCAAAGTTTTGAAAAACAAGCTATCAAATAGTTTTAAACACAACCAACATATCCCAATAGACAAACTCGAGGAGGGAAAAAAGGAATAAGACCAGAACAATAGTACAAAACCAAGAAACCTAAATCCAAAATATTAAATGGGTCAGGTCTTAAACCAAAATCGCTATATTTTCGTAGGGAACACGAAAGCATTTAGCGTATGCAACTAGCCATTGAACCCCTATGTTACCCCTAGTGGACGAGTTATAGTTTCATTAGGGTTTATAGAGAATTTACCCACAAAATTCAAATTTTTTCCTTTTTTTTTTAAAACACATTTTTTTTAAAAGGAAATATTCACAAAGATAATTTTTAATTTTAATATATTAGCAAAAGAATTACCAGAGTTCAAAATACTAGCAATTAGTAAAAATAATTTCTCTATCTCTATATTCGGTGTGTGTGTAAATTATAGCTGACAAAAATATTATTTAATCGCAAAATGGAATAAGACTCTAATTCTATCAAAAGTATACTTTGACTCAAATCTCTACAATTTATTCTTAACAAATGAAACACTCTGAAATGGTTCAGCTCACCAATGTATGTATGTAAGAGAAGACTTATGTTTAACAAAACAAAAATTTCTCACATTTAGAAATGAAAAATGTTGTACAAATATATATATATATATATATAGTCTCATGATAGGAAAACAATGAAATTATGCCAATTTCTCGTCTGAAAAATCATGCTAATTCTAAGATCAAGTAGGACTTTATTTTCGGTTGTAATATTGGGTCAAAGGGAATTATTTACAAAATTGGGTGAATGGTAGAAAACAGGTGTCTAAGAAATGAATTAAGCAAAATCAGCATATATGAAACGCTACTTTACTAACCCGCCCTTTTATCTCATTTTTTTACATGTGATTCACAACCATCTTTAATACTTTCCATGTTATTATTATTATTATTATTATTATTATTATTATTATTATTATTATTATTATTATTATTATTATTATTATTAACATCGGAGTAAATAAATCTTTTTTTTTTTTCTTTTTTTTAATAAATTCCTTATTCCGCTCACAAGATAGCTTCCTCTTGATTTCTTGAAACGCTGGAGGAAATTGCTAAATGAATCAAAAGTTTTTCTATATAATCTCAATGGGCTAACAAGTGATAATTGAAATAAGATTTTTTTGTTTTTATTTATTATTATTATTGTTTTTTAAATAAGGCTCAAATAAAGAAAGATGACCTAAAATCATTTCTCAAAATATAACATGATCCATAAGGACAAAATGGCATAAAAATTGTAACACCCTCAAAATAAACCCATAAATCATGCATTCCTTACATCCATAAACTTAAGAGAGTGAAACATAATGCCATTCATCAGAGTATTTTTACAAAAGATATTACATGTTGACAACAAAAGTAAATGCCCTAAAGGCTTACAACTTTCCAAGTCAATACTTGGGTTCAACAAAAATTAGAGCTCTAACTCTTTACACAAAATAAGCCCTTAGCTTGATGTACATGTACTACTAAAAGATAATCAACAAAAAGGGTTATCAGCCTCAAGCCTCCCAAGCTACTTCCTTGGAGGTGGCATGTCACCTAAACCTGAAAATGATGTCCCATATAGGGTGAGCCAACGCCTAGTAGAGATATGCTAAGCATAATATGAGCAATAACTAAACCATTAGCATTTGATAAATGTTTAACTCATATAAATCAACTCATAACACATTTCAGTTCCATGACAAATATGTCCATGTTCATTTTACTTTCCTTTACTTAACAAATTTTCAATTCATAATCATGGCTCAGAACCTGGCCAAACAATTTAAATGAGACCACAACCCATATCAACAATACTTCAATTTCAAATGAGACAATAGCTCATAATAAAACACTTCCATACTTCACAACAGATACACATATTTGCTGTATCACTGTCAAATTAAAACACTTTCATACTTCATAAATGATACACAGATTTGCTGTATCGATGGAGTCCATCCCCTATCTCCTCCCAAATAACATCCGGTTTAGGAGTCCATCCCCTATCTTCCGCTAAACCGTGGAGTACATCCCCTATCTCCTCCCACACAAAGCAATGTATATAAAGAATTATCATATACACGATCAATCAATACACAGATTTACTGTATTATTCCAACCGTTACATTCAATGACATATTCAACGTGATTAGTTTCAGTTTTCCCTAATCAACATACAGTGTCTACAACAATCACAACTATCCTCCACCGATAGCCCAAAGCAATTATTTCTAGATAGATAATAAATGCATCAACAGATAAATTATCAATATTTTCAAAAGTGAATGATTAATCAATCCAACTCCACCATTCCTTCTCATGACTTCCCAATTCCACTATTTCACAATGAAAGTCATTAATTACACTAATGACCTAATAAAAACCCAAATATGGCATTTTCCCCCTTTTCCAATATTGACCTAAAGGTCCAAATATTATCATTAAACATCCACCATCTCATTTTAAGGCTCAAATACACATGTATTGGCCAAAAGAACAAAACCCCTCTTTATTCAAGTTGAAACCCTAACACCCAAAGTCACCCAACTTCAACATTATATCAAAATGACCAAAAGTTTATGTCAAAGATCATAAAAGTGAGTACTTATCCCTACCTCAAATTCGGAGCCCAAAAAAGAAGATGAAGAAAATCAAAAGTGCTCCAAATCCCAAGATTTTCGGATTGATAGATAGCCCAAGCCAAGCTCTACACTCTTTGCAAAAGAACTAAGGTAGAAGATCACTCAAACTAGATCAAACCTTAGAGAGAAGGTGAAATGTAGTGAGAGAAGCTCTCAAAATAGGTTTTTGAAAAGTAAGAGAGAGAGTGAGAGTTGAAAAAGTGATCTAAAATGACCCAGCAGCCAACTGATATACGTATGACTCGCTCGAGAGGAAAATAGGACGCTCGAGCGTCAAACACAAAAATTGGACCCGTTCGAGCGCAAGAATACTCGCTCAAGCGCCAAGACACAACTGTAAAACTCCACCCGCTCAAGCACAAAGGAACACCCGCTCGAGCGTAGATTACACTCTTCCAGTATTTTTACAGACAACGAACACCCGCTCGAGCGCAAGGATACCCGCTCGAGCGCGACCCACTTGAGCGTAAGGAAATCCGCTCGAGCGTGAAAAACATATCTGCAGTATTTTTGCAGACGAACAAACTACTGAAAGTATGCAAACTTCGCTCGAGCGGATCACCAAAAATCTGGGAACCAAGAGTTGGGACAAAAACTCAACCAACCTGTTCGAAACACACCCAAGACAATTCTAAACTCAAATACAAAGAGTTAGAGGACGGAAATGAAATACAGACAACAACAACTATCAACAGAATCGAGTCCGGAATACAATAAACATGAGAGGGAAAACCGGGATCGCTATTAAAATGATGATTTCAATGGTTTCGACCAATTTGAAAGAATAATGAGACTTAGCAACGACATAGTGAGATGTCAAAGAAAAATTAAGAGTAAATGTAAAATAACCCTCCAAAAAGAATGATAAGCTCAAATTTTACACTAGTTATAGTCTCCACATTAGACATTAAGCTTTCAAGTCTAAGTTCAAAACTTAGTCAAAGAATATTTAAGTGGCTATGTGCATGTGCAGATCATCTGAATATGAGATAGAAAATTATTTTTAATCAAAAGATAATATAATAAACTAAGATATAATTAAATTGTTAAGACAACAAAATTAACAATCAATCACAAATTTTTTTTTAAACCCAACACAAAACATTTTTTAAAAAATAAAAATAAAAAACCAAACCATACACACTGGTACACACAACAAATAAATTTTTTGTTTTATTTTTTTTTTAAACACAACTGTACACAAATAAAGTTTAAATTTTTTTTTTTGAAAACACGAACTAAAACACACTATATATATATGAATTTTTTTTTTTCAAAACATAACTGGGAAAAAAAAATTGAAAAATAAAATTAAAACACACAATAAACCCAACTTAAATGACATTGTCCCAAATGGCACATACCACAAAGGACTGATAGAAATAGTGAACGAGAAAGAAAACACAACAAATAAAAATTGGTGTTTTATCATCACATTCCAAGATGGTTTAGGGCTGAAAATTTTATCCTCTTTTAAGTAACCTGTCGCAGACCAAATTTCTTTGGTCTTACTCAACGGTTCCCTTCAAAGGTGTACTTGTCTATTTTGCCTTAACACACAATACTGAAAACACACAAAACAAAATACACTAATCTATTTTACCTGGGTGCATCAATTTCACCTTTTTCGCTTCTTGTGATTTATGAGATATAGGTCATCCCAACAGAAATTATTTGACCCGTCCAAGAGTGGACAAAAATGAGTTACAAAATCATCTTTTAATAGAGAAGGAGTAATATATGCAAACTTAGGGTATGTGTCTTTTATTAGAAAATCACGTAAACAAACCCTAGGAACAGAGATCAAAAGATTATCGTCAATCACGAAATCCCAGTCTAAATAATTGTCAAATGCACTTAACTTATTATTTTCTCAGACACTGGATAAATAGGTGGAGGGGTTTCCATGGAGATAGTCTCGACCCTATCTAAATTCTCATTAGTATAATCTGAGGGCAAATGTTTTGACTCCAGATGGGGTACTTCCACACAAGATGAAAAAAATGGGGTTAAGAGTGGATCATCCTTAATGGAAGAAAAATGTGATTCTCTAAAAGGGATAGACAACGACTCATCCATATCACTATCATCAAAATCATAATGAGCTAGAGACTCTCCTAAAGAATTGTCTATTAGAAGACGAGAGATGGTCTCTTCTTCCCTATCGAGAATTTTAGCTATTTGCTCTAAATAGGGTTCCATTTTGGCAAATGATTGACTCTGAATATGCAACAACTCATAGGTGGAATCTAAACTGCTTTGAAGAAATGTTAACACTCCATCCTCGTGATCTGAATTTTGTTGAGGTGGGATTTGGGAGTGTAACAATTGTGTCCTGTGAAGAATTTGCAACATTCTCTCTTCAAATGGGGAGAATATTGAGGTGATGGAGTATAATGTTGATATTGAAAATAATCAAAAGGGGTTTCAAAATAATCGACATGCTGACTCTCATATCCCCAAAAATTATTTCCAAAATATGCCATAACTCCACTATACACAATGCTCCAAAACACTAGATAGCTCAAACCTTTACTTTTGTCAAAAAGATTTTACAAGAATGCTCAACTCACTTCTTCTTCTTCTTCCTCTTCTTCTTCTTCTTTTTTTTTATTTTATTTTAAAAACACACTAAAAAAAAACCATAATGAATAAATACAAGGGGCTTATGAGATTGACGACCTTCAAGGAAATGTGCTTCTTAGGCCTTGGAATGCTACGCATTTAAGAAGTATTATCATTAATCTTGTAATTAAGATGTAATAATGCTTATCTTAAAACCACAATGAATAAATACAAGTTTTAAGGATTTTACTCACTAAAATGTACTCTTTCATTTCATTAAAGATTTACAAAAGTATTGTCGGCAGTCCACAAAAATAAAAAAGACGCTTGACCTAAAAAGAAAAATGGGAAGATTCTACAATTCTACAGCACCGCTTGGATAAGGACATATGGATTTGGAAGCAGGATCTTAGTGAACATTGGAGAGGACTCAGCCACTCTAGCATGCTTTAAAGCAGCCCTTTACCTGTCTCTAAACAAAAAATTCTCCATTTTATTCAATTGGTCAAAGTAAAGAGCGTTGGCTTCATTCCACGTGGATTCAATATTTTCTTTTATATCAACTGCTTGTCGAGCTCTCACTTCTTCTAAAGTGACCTTGAGCGCCTCATGCTCTGCTCTAAGCCGATCGAGCTAATGGGTGGCAGCTTCGAAGGTCTCTTCCGTTGCTATCTGACCAGACTTTGCTGCAATAACTCAATTATCGGCCCGAGCAAAATCCTCATTGATCTATTTCCTTTCTACTTCCATCTTTTTCTCTCCTCCGCCATCAACGTCCTTTCCTCTTCAATCTTACGCATTTCCTTATTATGACAATCCCTATCCCTGGTTAGATTCTAGCTTCCATGAACTGGTTTACTGCCTATATGACCACATATTTAACTTCAAAAACAAAAGGTGTATTATGGTGTACACATCACTTCAGCAAATTAGCAACATTACTATCACCATATTCTGGATGTCATGTCTCAGTATCTGTTGGTCAGGGTGTCCTTCTAGACAGTTGATGTCCTCGGGGATGCGCATGCCTCGAGCCATCGCTAGAGCAACGCCTACATCTGAAAAGACAAAATCCCTTGTATTCAGCTAGTGATCCCCTATCATCGGCTGAAAAATATACTCGATTGGTCCCTCAGTTGCGACATCTGTTTGCCCCTCACCTAATTGGAGGCAGGAATGACTTAAAGCGGAGGGAGCACCTTCGGGTGGACGTTTCGCCGACCTATGTAAACCTCCCACAACTCCCTCTCAACTTGGTATGGGGGATATCAGATTGTTTAGTGAGATGTCGCCGCCCTGTCACAACTGAAGCAGACGAATTTGACGACTTAATGAGTATAAGAATGGTATCTTGGGTTCGTTCATCGTTAATTGACTGGTCAGACTCTCCGAATAGCAGCGGTAGTAATGGTCCTTCTTTCTAAGGTACTTTGGAAGCCTCAGTAGCAAGAACAGAGGTAGGAGAAACACGAGCAAACCGAGGAAGGAATTGGTCTATTAAAACTTCTACTGATCAGGGAGGTAGCACCTCTAAATCTTTAGACAATTTGAAGGGCTAGCATATTTATACCCCACGACTCGTTCTAATGATCAGCATTGACCGACCAATGAGCTGAAAAGAATAAGAATAAGTCAGTTACTTAGCACATCCGAATAAATAAAACAAAAGTTTTTTTACAAGAATTAATCACCTACACTCAGTATTCTGGGTACGGTGGCAACACCGCTTGCAAAGAGAGGGGATGCAAACTCCCAGCTCTTTGAAACCATAATGTTTTCTTCCTCTACTAAAGAAGACCCAAGAAGTACTCAAACAAGAGATCGATCCCGATCTCGATTCTTGGACACTAAAAAGAAAGCCCCAATTTGGAATTGATAAAGGCTGTAGTAATACTAGACGTCTTTCAAAACCTAAGTCGATATTCAATATGTTGTTTAAAGAAAGCACCCTATTTGCGATCTTGAAAATAGTTGTATTAAGAAGAAAGGGCGAGACTCCATAATGAAGAGAATCTCATGAATAAGGGGGTGAAAGGGAAATCTAAGTCCACTTTTTACAATGGCTGAAACCAGCCATAGAATCCTATCGTTTGAAGGAACTAGGAAATTACCGTTAAGATAAAGGGATTCTACGATTACATTGGTAGGGATGTCACCGATGGTGCAAATGTGGGCTAAACCCTCAGGGTTACTAAGTAAATAAGCATATTTCTCCATTTTTGCGAAACTAAAAATCAAGAGAAATAGAGGGTAAGGGCATTTACAGTAAGTAAGAAGAGGTACCCAAGGAGTTTTTGAATGTTGAAACAGGAACATATGTCAACACCTACGAATGTTTTAGTAGGAAATGCTGTCAAGAAGATATTGCAGATATCGACGCAATGATTTGAACCCTTATCTGTGTAAGAGAATGAGAAATGACGCACTATTCAGATGTACACATTGCTACTTTTGAATAACGTGCCTTCGCATTTAATGCAAAGTACTGATGAACGTTTGGGATGACTGACACATGCTGACCTAACGTAAGCGCATTAAAGCTAGAGCCCCCAGAAACAAACCGTAAAAACCTATCTAAGGGACAATATATCGGCAAGGATGCTGTCGATCTCTTGTTGAGAGCAAGGAATAAGCCTATGTTGGTTTTTTACGAAAAACCTGTCTAAGGGACAGTATATCGGTAGGGATGTTACTGATCTCTTGCTTAGAATAAGGAACAAGGCTACGATGGTTTTCTATGAAAAACTCGCCTAAGGAATAGTACATCGATAGGATGCTGTAAATCTCTTACTTAGATAAAGGAACAAGCCTATGATGATTTTCTGCAAAAAACCGGCCTAAGGGACAGTACATTGGCAGGGATGCTGCTAATCTCTTGCTTAGAGTAAGGAATAAGCCTACGATGGTTTTCTATGAAAAATCTATCTAAGAGACATACATCGACAGGGATACTGCCGATCTTTTGCTTAGAGTAAAGAACAAGCCTACAATGGTTTTCTTCGAAAAAACCTATCCTAGGGACAATACATCAGCAGAGAGACTTTCAATCTCTTACTTAAAGTAAGGAATAAGCCTGCTAGGGTCTCCTCTAAAAACCTATCAAAGGGACAATACGTCAGCAGAAAAACTACTGACCTCTTGTTTAAAGCAAAGAATAAACTTGAGTTGGCTTTCCTATAGAAACCTTATCTGAAAGATGATAGCTCGACATGAGTGGTGCCAAACACTGGATTAAAGTTTAAATAAATAATAACAAAAAAAAAAAAAAAACATGCATATATCAAAAGAAAGGAAACAAAATATAGAATGAAAAACAATAAATCCATTTTGTATATAAAAAGAAAAGAAAAGAAAAGAAAAGAAAAAGTATCCATAAAATAAGATTTAAAAAAAAAAAAGAGAATAAACATAATAAAAGTTCTTCTTCTTTAGCTTGTAGAGGGAGGGGGGGATTCTCCTTGTTAGCTTCAAGGACAACTTCTTCGTTGGATTTCTCTAGGGGTAGGGGATGTTCTTCATTAGGTCGGACCCCTCTAGAACCTTAGCTGTACGAAGAGCGACTGTTTATCCATCTTCGAAGAGAATGTTCTCCAACTTGATGAATTGTTTCTCATAATTGGTCATGGCCTCATTGCATCTCCTTCACACCTTTAACAATAGTGTCACGAGCTGCCTTGGAGGCATCATGGGTGGCAGAGAATTGCTACTTCTCTCCCTTCAACGCGATGTCCATTACTTAAAGCTTCTTCTCCATCTCCACCACCTTGCCCTCTGAAGCAACAAACCTGAGCTCTAGCTCCTTCACCTTCTTGCTTTGTTTGTCCTAGGAGGTCTTCAGCTTATTGCTAGCCTTGGTCAACCTCTCATGGTGGAACATGGCCTCATAAGCAAAGAAAAGGCCTTATAAAAGAATAACAAATAATAAAAAAAAGAAATCAGCACTAGCAGACACTTCCAGAGAGAAAAGCGTAAAAGAAGAGAACACTTACCACCAAGGGAAAATATAGAGCCTGAGAGAAGATGGTTGTGTCAAATTGCTCATTCAGCCAACCAACATCGATTGGGAGAATAGAGCTGCGAACAACTGCAGCAGTCAATTCAGCGTTTCCCATGGCCGAATTAGTATTTATGAGTTGTTGATCTTTTAGAGATGACATAAGTCTGATCGAGGAGCTGACGGTGGCTACCACAGAAGTGGCAGCAACAGAAGATACAATAGTAGGAACAAGATAAGGGTCAGAACAGCTTTTCTTACGAACCTCTGCAACTTGATCGGGTAGGCACTTACCCGACCTCCGTTCAGTAAATGAGGGAGCAGGACTTTTAGCAACAGTAGGGGCAGGGGTAGGGGCAATAAGAACATCATCCATTACCACGATCGGCGATTGCTGATATCGATTAGAGGTGGTTGAACCAAAAGTTGTTTGAGAAGCGGAGGCCAACCCGCCTTCTTTTTGGCACTTTCTCTCAGTGATGATCTCCATAAAGTTTTTCTGTGGCATGTTGTCAGAGACTGTAGCTTCAGAATCAACTAATTCTTCTTGAGGCAGTTCCTGTTTGACCACTAACTCTTTAGCGTTCTCCTGAAGATGAAGAAAAACGTAGAAGTCGAAGCCGATGCCATCACTAAGGGGAGTTCCATTAGTTGATACTACGGTATCGTAGTATGGAATATAAAAGAGGAGTACGTGAGCAGCACGACCTTGACCTTGTTGCTCCAGAGGGCCTTTGTATGCTCAGACTTATTGAAGAAGAAGGATGTTGACCTAATCTTCCCACTCGCTTGGGTGAAAGAAAATTTCTGGGGATGAAAAAAGAGAAACAAGATAATTGTATCAGTGCTAATCCCACAAAAAGTAAATTCATATGCAAGAAAAAAGAGAGCATTGACCTGGCTGGTTGATGACCTTAGGGATAGATCGGACCCTATTAGCATCAGAGGGAAACTCCAGGTTACCCTTCACTATTACAATTATATCATTGACACTCTTGCCAGAATCGGGAAGTATTTGAACTAATTGGCACTTCATTGATCTGGACTTGAAATAGAATTTGGCCTATCTTTGGTAATAGAGATGAAATTGTAATAGTATCTAATCTCTTGAAGACTTAGGTTTAATCCTGAAATGTTGTTCAAGGTAACCACTCCTATGACTATCCTAAAGAAATTAGGGACAAGTTGAAAAGCGGGTACGCTATAGAAGTGCAATACCTCCCTGTTGAAAGGGTATAGAGAAAATAAAACTCCTCCCTCAACAATGTCGATTAGGAGCCTTGGAGCCCCCTCCTCTGACCGTTTGATATGATATCGTCGTCATTAATAGGAAAATGAACGACGACGTCATCCGGGATGTTACAAAAGGTTCTAAACTCCTGAATATTCTCTTCAGAATCAAAGAAATGCCTAAGACGATTCATGGTGAAGTAGAAAAAGAAAAAAGCAACAACAAGAACAAAGTGCAAGAGAAAGAGAAGATGAACTTATAGAAAGGAGTAGACAAAAACTTCACACTATTGAGAGAGAAAAAGGTGCACCTCGATTTTTGAGGAGTGCAAGCAAAGTGACGAAGGGCAAGGGACACTTTCCATTTAATGTGTTAGAGGCGAAATTGCGCCTAAAAGGATGATATGACGGATGTCATCATTAAAATCAAAATCAAAGGGACATGTGTCATAAATAAAAGAGGTTCAACACATCGTCTAATCGGAGCAATCTCTTCGGCAACCAACATAGGTCGGCCACTGAAGATAGGCAATTGTAAGGGGTAAAATATTGGTCCAAGCCTGAAACAATTAGACAAAGCAACCCAAAAGAAAAGGAAGGCCCAAATAAGTTTTCTAAGATACCCATTAGTTTTCTAAGAAGCAATGAAGAGTAAAGATCTCCTTCTAGAAGGAAGATCCACAGAATGTAAGAGAAACTATAGACGCGCCCGAACGTCCCGGGAAAATCTCGTTTTGTTCATTGGGCTTCACTACAGTTCGGACTCAATGTCACGGTTCTTAATCTGATCTTGCAAAGTGCAATGCGAGATTTATAAATCACCAAAGAGTCCAAATCCGGAAAATCGTTTTGAAAAACTGATTTTTAGAAAGAAGTGCCAAACATGGACTGTTTTGCCAGATACAGAGTCACCACCTAAATATTTTATTTTTGGGAAATTTAGGAAACCCTGACTCGTGCCTAAGGCCACGTGTCCGTCATCACCAAAGTTGCCTCGGCTCGAGAACTTGGGTACGAGAGGGGAAGGTCATGCAATGAGCACCCCCGCTCGCCCGATCAAAGATCGGCCTTTACTAACATGATATCTTGTTTTGAAAACACATGTGCTCTTATTCCGGTCATCAACCTAGAATTACTATGTGATACGCACAGCATACAAGTATAGACTGGATCGCCTAAGTTGGCATAAAACATCTCATGTTTGTTTTTGAAAGCGGTTTGCTACTCGCAAGTAGGCTAAAATGTGGATTTTGCCACCCTCAAATGGGCTTAGAAAACATGGTGATTTGCCACTCTTAAGTGGGCTTAAAACTCGCAATCAATGAATTGTTTCAATTCAAGTAATCCAACCTTCACCCACAGGCATTCAGGCAGTTATATCACATAAGCAGTTAGCCTCATGGCAAGCATGCTATCATGGCAGTCACTCACACACATGCAAGGATGCTAAAGCATAAACACTTACCGAGTACTCCGAGCCAAAACAAAAGATAGTTAGTAATCATACATGATCCTAGCTATGTCAAGAATGCCTAATGTAACACATGCGAAATGCAACTAAGATAGGCTCGGCTATTCTAAAATGTCATGTGAAATGCAACCTGATACATGTATTCAAACAGGAATTGAAATACAATACAGTTAGTATGATGCGTTGAGCCCAGTGCATGCAAGACAGATGAATGGATGCAAACATGCGAGCATAAGGATGCTAATTGAAACATGCCCTAAAACTAACCATCGTAAGCTGGTAAATAAAAGGGAGAAAGAAATGGGGGTTGGAAGACATGCATCACACACACGCACACTTATTTACAATAGTTGTGCCCTCTCGACGGAAGGTCCGAATGAATAATACAAAACCAACTAGATAATCTAAGCTAATCTAATTAAACTAGTTATTACACAACGAAATGAATAACAAGCTACAGCTAATTATTACACAACTCTAATTAATCAACAAATTAACTAAGTAAGCAATTTAAATAAGCATGTAAACCAAATGAAATAGGCTGCCTTAGCTCTGCGTTGGATGACAAAGGATGCATGCATGCTCGAGTCACCTTGTTCGGAAATCCCTCGCGACGCCCCGATTTGCCTCTGTTTGCAATTGATCTCAGAAACTTGCACCAAGCTCCAGAGAGAAGATACTCCACCTTGGGAATCTGTAGGGATGCTGCCGACCAGATATTGGCCTTGGAGACCACTGGCCGACCACTTTTTGTGGTGAAAACCAGAAAAAGTGGTCGGCGTGCCACTTTATCTGGTCAGCCGACCAGTTTTTGCTGTTGGTTTCTGGTTTTCTGCAACAGAGAGCAAGAAAGGGGCATGTCAAAGTATTTGCAACACATATATGCACAACCACCCTCCCTATCATTACACCAACTCAAGGGAGTATAGTTCTCGACCCTCGGGCCACCAACCACGCATCTCAATGCATGATGGCCAAGGAGCCAAATTGCACAACTCAATATGAAATGAATGCACACACGAACACATAAATCCTAAAACTCTATCATGCATAGTCAAGAGTGTCGGCGATCAAGAATTGAGGCACGTTTCATCACTTCGAGTATGAAACGTCCCTCGTTTCCCGTGTTTGGACTAACTCCTATTCCAAACACAATGCAACAAAACATGGCATACACAATGCGGCTCCAGCATGCAAACATGCAATGCAACAAAACAAGCATGCAAACAACATGCAAAGGACAAGCATGCAAACATGCAATGCAATGTACCTTAGCATACTCAATGCCAATGGCATGCACAATGCACAATGCTAAGAACCACATGGCCCACTCAATGCAATGTGGCATGATTAACTTAACAAAGCTAATGACATGCAAGTTATGCTAATGCATGCATACTCAATGCAAGACAACATAAGCATGCAACAATATGAACAACAACTAGCATACACAATGCGAATGGACATGGTATACACAAAGCAATGAACCATATGGAATACACAATGCTCGATGGACTTAAACCAAAATGGACTGACCTCAGTCATGCCCAAATCAGTGGCCATAACACCAAGACTAAGGCATCAAAAGGCAAGACACACATGCACACATATTGGTCCACAAGCTAGGCAACAAGAACACAACCCTTAGGGGCATTCAAGGGGTGACAAAAGTGGGAGCATGGCAAGTCTATATGCTCTGAAATTACATGCAAAGTGAAGCCATATCATGCAAATAGATCAAATAAAGCATGCCAAGAGACTTGAAATACAAAGCTAGTTAAGGGCTTTACACTACAACCATACCAAGCAATGCTCAAATGACCTAAAGCACTCAAAACAGACCTAATGCAGGTCAAAACAGTGGCTGAAATGGACTGAAATGATAGCATGCTAAGCAAGAAAAATCATGCCTAAATGATGGCTCGTAAGCAAGGCACAAAGCTCAACTCTCAAATACAATTAAAGAGTGATAAACATGAGAGTATGGCAAAGATATAAGGTCTGAAATTCCATGCCAAATGATGCCAAGGTACGCAAACATCACAAATATAGCATGCTAGGGACCTCAAAACTCAAGACTAGCCAAAGCATTTGCACTATAACTATACAAAACATGAGTGATATGACCATGGCAGCCCAAAACAGTCCTAGAACAGCCCAAAATATGAATAAAATCATGCTGAAGAATAACCAAAATATGCTAGAATGATGAGCCAAAACATCATGCATAAAAAGCTAGTAAGCAAGATTTGTTCTACAAGTACATGAGCCACTCAAGAGACAACCAAAACAGCTTTAGACAGAGTTATGACATGCCAAACGATGCTCAAAAATCCACTAAAATGGAGTCAATACACGCTAGCAAGACATGCTACTTTGATGGGCCACAAATGGGATTACACTACACATACTAGATGCATGCACAATGTAATAACCCGACCCTCGTACATGTTTTCTGAAATATTTTCAGTCCCTTGTCATGCGCATTTAAATGCTGATTGTGAAATTCCATGTTAAATTAAGTTAAGTAAGTGAATCCTATGTTTATGAATGTGTATCTGTTCAATAAGGAAAAAGATCTGTTACAAGTAGAATGTTTGAATCAGAAATTGAGAGCCTTAGAGGCTTGATAATCCAGAATCGATTCGACATTTGGAATCTGCATGATTTTTAAGCAATAATGAGATTTTCTGTGAAATTTCAATTTGGGATGATTAAACGATTGACTTTTATCCTTATTTGACTTTAGATATACATATATATTTATGATCCTTACATGTTTGAGTCAAGAACCTTGCCTAAAAATATCTCCTGGAGAGAAAAACGTAGAGAAGAAGAGGGTTGAAGGGAAGAGAAGAAATTCATCAAGAAGAAGGGAGATTAAGAGGAAATTAAGAGAATCAAGCTCAAGATAAATTTAATTCATCTTGTGTAACCTTAGTCATGGAGTAGGGTAAGAATTTCCTTTTGATTCATGTCATTTAGGGTTTGTAATTGTGGCCTTGTGTGTGTGTGCTTGGGGTTAATTGATTGTTTAAATTTAACTTGCTTCATCCACTGAGAATTGCATTCTACTTCTTCTATTATTAAGCTTGAATTCATTTCATGACCAAACGGTTATATATATATATATGTGTGTGTGTGTGTGTGTGTGTGTGAGAAAGTTAGAAATTCCATAGAACTGGATTATGATTGATTATAATTATGAATTCAAAGTGATTAAGAACTTAAGTTCATTTATGATTAAGTTTCCATGTGATTTTGAGCTTTAGTTTGTGTTAGATTGATCTATGTTGAACCTTGCTATGTGTTCTCTAAGTTGGATTTTGTGTGAATTTCGGACTGGTTTTTTTTTGCCCAGACCGCACGAGCGGCCATGGGCACCGCACGAGCGGACATGAAGAAGAAAAAAAGGTTTTCATTCTGTTTTTGGGCGCTCAAGCGGCCGGGTTCATCTGCTCGAGCGGAATTGGGCCGCACGAGCGGCCAAAGTGGGCGCACGAGCGGCCAACCCTATTTCAGCTTATACCTTGTAACTTTGAACAAGCATATCTTTTGTATCCAGACTCCGTTTTGAGTGATTCTTGAGCCTAAAATCAAGCTCCAGAAGTCTAGTTTCCAATGGTAGTGGTCTCACTCCAAAATTCTAAGCACATAAATACTTATGCCCAAATTAGTGATGACTATTCACTTTCTGTTTATCGAGTTTGTACCGTTTCTTCGCCTGAACCTTTCTCCTATCGACTCCTCCTATTTTATGATAACCTATGGAGGACTAATGAGTCTAGAACCACCATAGCTATTGAGTAAGGAATAAAAAGAGATTGGTTTTATTCTCATAATCTTCTATGTGCATTATGTTTGTAGGTCAAGATGAGGACATCGTTCCACCGCTATCAGAGACCTACCACTGTGAGTAGTAGTACGGTAGTCGTACATTCTAGTATCTTTAATGATTTTTATCATTAATATGCTACTCCTTGCAAGTAATTAAGTTAACAATGTGTTGATTGGAAAATCTAAAGGCATTATTAAGCAGTAATACTGTTGACAAAGAAGACTAACATTCTGTTATTTGCAATATAGCTATAGTGATTCATGATGAACAAAGGGAACGTATAAGCACTATGGAACCATGGTATTCACGTATCTCTAAACTCATTCAATCTATAAAAGTGCTTATCTCTCATTAATAATTATCAAGAATGTCCTGTTAAACTTAAGTTAACTATGTTAACTCATGTGAATGATGTAACGGCTACCATTAGTACTCTATTAAGTACAAGTCAATTATGGTAACATATATGAATGATCAAACAAAGGTGTATGCTTCTATGTGCTATTAATAGATGAAGTGAACTACACCATTTCTTAATGAATAATTAGTTAAGACCACAGATTGTTTTATACGTTAATACCTGCTAAGCATTATGATAAACAACGGATTGATTTACGGATGACTCAACCTGAAGACAGAATTAAATATCAATGACCTTGTCATGTGACTCACGTTATGATGTAAAATGTTCTGTCTTTGTTAAGTGTACTGTAATGACATGATATAACAAGAAATGCTCTATGTTCTGATATGTTATGTTTTGACTTAATGAACAATTGTCCATATATGTAAAGTACTCATGACATCCGTAGCACACGGCCCCTACCCGGGGGTAATAATACTGTGGTTCAAGGATGTTACAAGTTTACGTATGTTACAAGTTTACATATGTTACAAGTTCAAGTATGCACAAGTTTAGGTATGTTACAAGTTCATATATGTTATAAGTTCTCAGTATCGGGGGATTCCTTTATGGAATTAACAAGAATGCTTTATATTGATTTGTTAGCGCTAGCGAAGTGCCAAGTATAATGCATATGTATGAATTTGTTTCCGTTTATGGTTTGACATGATATGTATGGTTTGGTTTGTAAGACCTATTAATTACTGGTATGGAACAAAGTACTACTTGGAACTAAGTGCTACATTGTGAGCCACCTCTAGAGTCCATGTGAGACACCTCTCGAATCCATACATATATGAACTAGGCTTAAAGCCAATCTGGGCCTATGGCCATTCTATATGATCTATTAGGCCAGAGGCCATTCTGTATTTTTGGTGTGGAGCAACGTGTTGTACGGAATTAAGTGCTGCTGTGCGAGTTACCTCTAGAATCCGTACGAGCCACCTCTTGAGTCCATACATATGTGAAAGTTATGAAGCTAAAAGCTGTTCTATGAAAGTTATGAGGCCTATGGCCATTTTGTATGATCTGTAAGCTCTGTTAGTATGAAACAAAGTGCTGTACGGAACTAAGTGCTGTAATGCGAGTCACCTCTAGAATCCGTACGAGCCACCTCTTGAGTTCATACACACAAGTTCAAGGGCTCAATGCCAACACGTTCAAGGGCTTAATGCCAATATGTTCAAGGGCCTATTGCCACTCTGTTCAAGGGCTTAAAGCCATTATGTTTCAAGATGTTATGTTTTAAGTCATTATGTTTCAAGACTAGGCCTAAGGCCGTTATGAAATTAGTGCAAAATCAATTAACCTTATGCCCTCTTTATTTATGTACGCATTGATATGTATTATACTTCAAGTTAAGCATTGAATCATTTATGTACTATTATTCCCTGAGTTTCGCTCACTTTGTATTATGTCTGTTCTGTAGGTAATTACTTTGGAAGTCCGTCTTAACCCTTGATGCTCACCCTTCAATTGTCAACCTCAGTATTCCCAGACTCCCAGACCAAGCCCATGCATTTATGTGAAGTTTTGTTAAGATTTTGGCTTGCACTTTAATTATTTACTTAAGGTTAAAATGTATGTATATACCCCCTTCTTTACCAATGTTCGGATATACGCTCATTTATATGTATGGGTATGTATATAGATAAATGGCTCTCACGTATGTGATCCTGGCATGTTAGTTTTAGCTCAATAGATGTTATTCTATGTTACTTTGTAATATTAAATGCTTCCGTTTAGGCCCCATATATTATGTATATCAGGTTATGTGCTCGTATCTGCATAGGTCATGCCCGAACTTTTAGGGGCGAGTTAGGGGTGTGACAAGTGGTATCAGAGCACGAGTTGCCATCTCACACACAAATCCATTGAGCTTTAGGATGTCTAGAAAAACTTAGGCATCATGCATAAGTTACTGAAAGTACATGAAAAGATTGATGGCAACGTTAAATTTATATGTTTTACCTGCTAACTCTGATGGTTATGATCTATGTCTATTGTATATTCTTTCATTGCCTCTATTTATTTTTACATAGATTGGGAAATAATGCAAGACATGCAGATCGAATTAAATCAACAGCATTGCACTGCGGAAGGATGGTAAGGATTTGAATTGATCGGTAGGACAATTTATGTGTAAATGATTAGATGAAATGTGTGTTATCGGTGGATAGATATCTCTGGGAAAGATGACGGTATAATTGAGCTTTTTAACATCCATTTAAGTGAATTGATCAAACTGTAAGTATGGGATATTCCTAAGATCAAAGGAAATGCTATATGTGATACTCTAACTTTGTGCTATAGTTATGTCTTCCTTATTATAACAATGTTTAGATTTGTGACTTTGAAAAGTTACTGTGTGTAGATATGTGATAAGATATATTGCATGATAGCTAGAATTGTGTTGAGTCTAACCGGCTACGTTAAGCAATGGCGCATATAGCGACCCTCTTGGAATTGTGTAAAAGGTTAATTGAATGTAATTCTGCTTTACTAATTGTTAAAAGGGATAAGGAAATTGACTATGGACCTTGGAACAACATAAAATTAATGTGGTTTTGCGAACTGAGCAAATTATTGATGATTCCTGATGGGGAACCGAAGAAATTATTGATCATATTGAATGGGTAATGTATATGTGTAATCAGGATTTGTTTATGGGAATCTATAGTCTGAAATCTGTAAATTGTAATATGTTGTGTTATGTGTAATCTGTAATCTGTAATCAAGAGTTCTTGTAAAGAATGGTTGAACGACATGAAGGACTTCGCCCATGTTATGTGTCTGCTCACAAGATGGGTAGTTATTGACTACTTTGAGATCAATTAAATGCTTGGAATCTGATAATCTCCCACAAGAACGGGAACCCTGCCTAGGTGTATTAATGACATAAGATTGAGAAGTCATTTCTGTGCTATATTTTTGCGTATGTGACATTATGAAGTCTGAAAGAATGTGGTTCTTATAGTTACTGTATACGTAATGGAATTTATGACTCGACGAATGAATCTGGTAAGACCTACGTATGCGGAGTAATTGGATACTCTACCTGTGTTAATTGACTGGGCTGGAGGACTAGTCTCTAATTTCTGTATGGTAACCCACTGTAATTATAAATTGTGAATACAAACCATGTGGAAGATCTCATACCCAATAGTAGGAAGAGAAAGAATTAACTTAGTTGTGGAATACTGAAATGATTTAAAAGAGGCCAAATTAATGTGTGTTGTAGCAAGAAGAAATATTTATTGAGAGAGAATGCACATCTTACTGTCGTGACTGATTAATTAAACATGACTTTAAAATTCAATTCCTGCCCTTATCTTAGGATGGTTTCCCTTGCTCGAAAAGATGGTTGTGATAACTATACTAGAAGTAATGCCATGAAAAATTAATGATGTATACTGTGATTCTCCTTTTATCATACTGACCTTGCTGAAAACTATTGCATATAATTCTGAACCAATGTAAAGGTATGACGTTGGAATGCCTTCGAAAATAGGGGAATATATGAATTATGCGCTTAAGGAAACGATATCTATTATATTAAGAAATACTTTTTAAGGAAAGATGTTCCACCTTACAGTTATGAGTGGCTCCCTTTGTTCAAAATAATGAATGATTATCCATTAGTTTCTGTATCAAGTATTAGTTTTCTTTTGATGACATTCTTGCAAGGTCCTTCCGTGCTAGGGGACGTTAAGCTTATGTAGCACCTTTGTTGAGATATCTCTTACCACTAACGGTCTTGTACGGGTGGATTATGTTTTGCCATCGACGGTCTTGTACGAATGGTACCACCGACGGTCTTGTACGGGTGGATTATGTTTTGCCATCGACGGTCTTGTACGGATGGTACCACCGACGGTCTTGTACGAAATGGCATCGACGGTCTTGTACGAGTGGATTATGTTTTGCCATCGATAGTCTTGTATGGATGGTACCACCGATGGTCTTGCACGGGATGGTACCACTGACGGTCTTGTACGGGTGGATTATGTTTTGCCACCGACGATTATGCATTTGAACCTAACTACGAAATTACTTTATTTTGAAAATTATATGTGACCTTAATGGACAACTTGTCTCCGAATAAATGGCACTATAAGATTTACCCCAAGAATTACTTAACTGGGCAAGTTTGCAAAAAAATTGTATGCTTCTATATCGAAGAATTTATGCTATGGGGCTTATTGCCAGGAAAATATTGTGATTATAAACTCAACTGTGGATTTTATAGTAATTCCATGGAATAAGTATATGGGGTTATTTTCTTTTATTCTACGTGCCTGAAATAGACATTAAAACAACTAGTTGGATCAAATTATGAAATGCTTATTATGTTAAGCACTTTGGGATAACTGTGACAAGTGTTGGGTTAATCGGTGAATTGTCGAACCGAGGGATGTGAACATCTATGACAGAATTGGAAGATAATGTGAGATTAAGATTTCTAATCTGTTACATGGTAAAACAAGTTTGAGGGACCAAACTTATTTAAGGGGGGGGGGAGAGTGTAATAACCCGACCCTTGTATGTTTTCTGATATATTTTCAGTCCCTTGTCCTACGCATTTAAATGCTGATTGTGAAATTCCATGTTAAATTAAGTTAAGTAAGTGAATTCTATGTTTATGAATGTATATCTGTTCAATAAGGAAAAAGATCTGTTATAAGTAAAATGCTTGAATCAGAAATTGAGAGCCTTAGAGGCTTGATAATCCGGAATTGATTTGACATTTGGAATCTGCATGATTTTTAAGTTATAATGAGATTTTCTGTGAAATTTCAATTTGGAATGATTAAACGATTGAATTTTGTCCTTATTTGCCTTTAGATATACATATATATTTATGATCCTTACATGTTTGAGTCAAGAACCTTGCCTAAAAATATCTCCTCGGGAGAAAAACGTAGAGAAGAAGAGGGTTGAAGGGAAGAGGAGAAATTCATCAAGAAGAATGGAGATTGAGAGGAAATTAAGAGAATCAAGCTCAAGATAAATTTAATTCATCTTGTGTAACCTTAGTCATGGAGTGGGGTAAGAATTTCCTTTTGATTCATGTCATTTAGGGTTTGTAATTGTGGCCTTGTGTGTGTGTGCTTGGGGTTAATTGATTGTTTAAATTTAACTTGCATCATCCACTGAGAATTGCATTCTACTTCTTCTATTATTAAGCTTGAATTCATTTCATGACCAAATGGTTATATATATGTGAGTGTGTGTGTGTGTGAGAAAGTTAGAAATTCCATATAATTGGATTATGATTGATTATAATTATGAATTCAAAGTGATTAAGAACTTAAGTTCATTTATGATTAAGTTTCCATGTGATTTTGAGCTTTAGTTTGTGTTAGATTGATCTATGTTGAACCTTGCTATGTGTTCTCTAAGTTGGGTTTTGCGTGAATTTCGGACTGGTTTTTTTTTGCCCAAACCGCATGAGCGGCCATGGGCACCGCATGAGCAGACATGAAGAAGAAAAAGAGGTTTTCATTCTGTTTTTGGGCACTCGAGCGGCCAGGTTCTTCCCCTCAAGCGGAATTGGGCTGCACGAGTGGCCAAAGTGGGCGCACGAGCGGCCAACCCTATTTCAGGTTATACCTTGTAACTTTGAACAAGCATATCTTTTGTATCCGGACTCTGTTTTGAGTGATTCTTGAGCCTAAAATCAATCCCCGGAAGTCTAGTTTCTAATGGTGGTGGTCTCACTTCAAAATTCTAAGTATATAAATAGTTATGCCCAAATTAGTGATGACTATTCACTTTCTGTTTATCGAGTTTGTACCGTTTCTTCGCCGGAACCTTTCTCCTATGGACTCCTCCTATTTTATGATAACCTATGGAGGACTTATGAGTCTAGAACCACCATAGCTACTGAGTACGGAATAAAAAGAGATTGGTTTTATTCTCATAATCTTCTATGTGCATTATGTTTGTAGGTCAAGATGAGGACATCGTTCCACCGCTATCAGAGACCTACCACTGTGAGTAGTAGTACGGTAGTCGTACGTTCAAGGATCGTTAATGATTTTTATCGTTAATATGCTGCTTCTTGCAAGTAATTAAGTTAACAATGTGTTGATTGGAAAATCTACAGGCATTATTGAGCGGTATTACTGTTGACAAAGAAGACTAACATTCTGTTATTTGCAAGATAGATATAGTGATTCATGATGAACAATGGGAACGTATAAGCACTATGGAACCATGGTATTCACGTATCTCTGAACTCATTCAATCTGTAAATGTGCTTATCTCTCATTAATAATTATCAGGAATGTCCTGTTAAACTTAAGTTAACTATGTTAACTCATGTGAATGATGTAACGGCTATCATTAGTATTCTGTTAAGTACAAGTCAATTATGGTAACATATATGAACGATCAAACAAAGGTGTATGCTTCTAAATGCTATTAATAGATCAAGTGAACTACACCATTTCTTAATGAATAATTAGTTATGACCACGGATTATTTTATACGTTAATACCTGCTAAGCATTATGATAAACAACGGATTGATTTACGGATGACTCAACCTGAAGACAGAATTAAATATCAATGACCTTGTCATGTGACTCACGTTATGATGTAAACTGTTCTGTCTTTGTTAAGTGTACTGTAATGACATGATATAACAAGAAATACTCTATGTTCTGATATGTTACGTTTTGACTTAATGAACAGTTGTCCATATATGTAAAGTACTCATGACATCCGTAGCACACGGCCCTTAACCGGGGGTAATAATACCGTGGTTCAAGGATGTTACAAGTTTACGTATGTTACAAGTTTACATATGTTACAAGTTGAAGTATGCACAAGTTTAGGTATGTTACAAGTTCATATATGTTATAAGTTCTCAGTATCAGGGGATTCCTTTATGGAATAACAAGAATGCTTTATATTGATTTGTTAGCGCTAGCGAAGTGCCAAGTATAATGCATATGTTTGAATTTGTTTCCGTTTATGGTTTGACATGATATGTATGGTTTGGTCTGTAAGACCTATTAATTACTGGTATGGAACAAAGTGCTACTTGGAACTAAGTGCTACATTGTGAGCCACCTCTAGAGTCCATGTGAGACACCTCTCGAATCCATACATATATGAACTAGGCTTAAAGCCAATATGGGCCTATGGCCATTCTATATGATCTATTAGGCCAGAGGCCATTCTGTATTTTTGGTATGGAGCAACGTGTTGTACGGAACTAAGTGCTGCTGTGCAAGTTACCTCTAGAATCTGTACGAGCCACCTCTTGAGTCCATACATATGTGAAAGTTATGAGGCTGAAAGTTGTTCTGTGAAAGTTATGAGGCCTATGGCCATTTTGTATGATCTGTAAGCTCTGTTAGTATGAAACAAAGTACTGTACGGAACTAAGTGCTGCAATGCGAGTCACCTCTAGAATCCGTGCGAGCCACCTCTTGAGTTCATACACACAAGTTCAAGGGCTCAATGCCAACACATTCAAGGGCTTAATGCCAATATGTTCAAGGGCCTATTGCCACTCTGTTCAAGGGCTTAAAGCCATTATGTTTCAAGATGTTATGTTTTAAGTCATTATGTTTCAAGACTAGGCCTAAGGCCGTTATGAAATTAGTGCAGAATCAATTAACCTTATGCCCTCTTTATTTATGTACGCATTGATATGTATTATACTTCAAGTTAAGCATTGAATCATTTATGTACTATTAGTCACTGAGTTTTGCTCACTTTGTATTATGTCTGTTCTGTAGGTAATTACTTTGGAAGTCCGTCTTAACCCTTGATGCTCACCCTTCAATTGTCAACCTCAGTATTCCCAGACTCCCAGACCAAGCCCATGCATTTATGTGAAGTTTTGTTAAGATTTTGGCTTGCACTTTAATTATTTACTTAAGGTTAAAATGTATGTATATACCCCCTTCTTTACCAATGTTCGGATATACGCTCATTTATATGTATGGGTATGTATATAGATAAATGGCTCTCACGTATGTGATCCTGGCATATTAGTTTTAGCTCAATGGATGTTATTCTATGTTACTTTGTAATATTAAATGCTTCCGTTTAGGCCCCATATATTATGTATATCAGGTTATGTGTCCGTATTTGCATAGGTCATGCCCGAACTTTTAGGGGCGAGTTAGGGGTGTGACACACAAGGTGGCCAAACTAGCCATGGACAGACTTAAGGCAGCTCCTAAAAGTCACAAAAAAGTACCCGAACCAAGCCTTAAAAGTAAAAGGATACATGCTCCTTTGATAGGCCAAAAATGCAAGCAAACTAAACCAAAAGAGAGGGGGTCACCCCCCTCTAGTTTTAGGTCTCAAAACCACATGCCTACCACTGAAAATCCACTGGATTTCAGTGGCTAAAAGGCCAAACAAAGACTAGCTCAAAGGCCTTAAGGCATGGCACAAAACAAGGCCAAATAGGGTATGCAAGAGGGAAGATAACCCTCAGCACCAAAAGGGCCTTAAACAAACATGAAAAACACTTTTAAACAAGACTTTTTCCAGTTGAAATCAAGGCCTAAATAAGCATGCAAATATGGCTAAGAGTGTAATCAAAATAGAGCTTAAAAGGGAAAAAAGAGGGTTACCCTTGAAGTACTGCAAAACCAGCAGGTTTCCTGAGCCAAAACCAACTCTTAAGCTCTCTCAAGACCCTCCAACAACTCAGCAACAAGGTAAGAGAGGTTGTGTGCACAAGTGTGAAGCAAAGCACTAATATAAAAAGAGAAAGAGAGGGATATAGAGAGAGTGTAAGCCTATCTTCTTCACCAAAAAATCAGAACCTGGAGAAGGGGGAGAGCCCTCCTCTCTTATAGAAAAACAAAGGTTCAAGCTTCTTGGAGAAGCTAAAACTTGGATGCAATCCCTGTATACACGTGTATGGAGGATACAATTTGTGCCCTCCAACTGGCACAGTTGACATCCATTCAGTCTGACAAAATAGGAGAAAACCTGCCGACCAGAAAAGGTGGTCGGCCTGTTACTTTTAGTGGTCGGCCGACCACCCAAAGTGGTCTCCCAGAATAAAAGCTGGTCGGCAGGGGGATTTGGTGGTCTCTACACTGAAAGCAAGCCAATGGTGGGGTGGGAAACCAGAAAATGTGAGCCACAGAGCAAGAAAACCAGTTTCCCGACCAGAAAACCGGCTGGCGGGGAGAAAAGTTGTTTCCAAGGATAAAAGCTGGTCTCCCACCCCTTGTACTACTTCCCAAACAAGGAAAGTAAAGGTTGTACCCAAGACAAACCAAAACGAATGCAAGACGAGGGTTCGGGAGGCAAGACGCGCGGCCGGGAGCCCCGAAAACCAGCTGCCGAGCATCAAAAGTGGTGTACGACCACAAAAGTGGTCTCCCGGACCACAGTGTCCCTCTAGACAAAGGAAACAAGGTGTGTTCAAAAAACCGTGCCAAACGGAGAATGTTAAGCGGTCCCGAGCCGAGGTGCACGACCGACGGCTCCGAAAATCAGAAACTAGTCTCCAAATAGGAATAGCGGCCTACGACCACGAAAAGTAGCCTACGACCACTGAGAGATGGTCTACAAGACCTCTCCCTCCCTCTGGGAAGAGAAAACAAAACTTGGTCCGCGGACCGAGCCAAAGCACAAAGAGTTCAGAGGCCCGGAGGCAAGGCACTCAGCCGAAACTCCGAAACCTCTAAACGAGCACAACATGCACCATCACCGAGTGCTCAATCGATGACGTCTGAGTCTTAAGGTCGGTCAAAAATGGGGTGTCTACAGTTGCCGCTCTTTTACAGAACTTGAAAGTCATAAGTGACGGGAGTGAATGTCAAAGTCCAGAGGCGACCCATTTTTGACAAGGCCGAAGACTTAGACAAACATGCAAAATAACAAAGAAATGTGCCCGCAAGCAGGGGCAAAATGCCAAGGACATGCAAGATGCCGAACATAACTTATGATCATGCAAAGAAAGCTGTAATGAAGCAAATATACACAATAAATGCAACAGTTTAAGCAGGCGAATTCAAACCAAACTACATTACATGCAGAAAGGATGTAAGAAAATTATGCAATTCTCACGAACATGTGCGATAGATACATAAAGGTGAACGAAGCGTGATAGATACACTAAGTGGACAAGCATGTGTGATAGATACACATAGTGAAGAGAGTGTGATGGATACGCTTATACAAATAAAGTGTGATTGATACGCTAAGTGAAGCAAAGTGTGATGGATACACTAGGTGAGCGTATGGTAGATACACAAAAGGTGTGCACAAAGTGTGATACCTGCACTAAGTGAACAAGTATAATAGATACACTAAAGGTGAACACAAAGTGTGATAGATGCACTAAGTGAACAAAGTATGATAGATACACTAAAGGTGAACACGGAGTGTGATAGATGCACTTAGTGAACAAAGTATGATAGATACACTAAAGGTGAACACAAAGTGTGATAGATGCACTAAGTGAACAAGTATGATAGATACACTAAAGGTGAACACAAAGTGTGATAGATGCACTTAGTGAACAAAGTATGATAGATACACTAAAGGTAAACACGAAGTGTGATAGATGCCCTAAGTGAACAAGTATGATAGATACACTAAAGGTGAACACAAAGTGTGATAGATGCACTAAGTGAACAAAGTATGATAGATACACTAAAGGTGAACACGAAGTATGATAGATGCACTTAGTGAACAAAGTATGATAGATACACTAAAGGTGAACACGAAGTGTGATAGATGCACTAAGTGAACAAGTGTGATGGATACACTAAAGGTGAACACGAAGTGTGATAGATGCACTAAGTGAACAAGTGTGATGGATACACAAAAGGTGAACACAAAGTGTGATAGATGCACTAAGTGAACAAGTGTGATGGATACACAAAAGGTGAACACAAAGTGTGATAGATGCACTTAGTGAACAAAGTATGATAGATACACTAAAGGTGAACACGAAGTGTGATAGATGTACTAAGTGAACAAGTGTGATGGATACACAAAAGGTGAACACAAAGTGTGATAGATGCACTAAGTGAACAAGTGTGATGGATACACAAAAGTAAATGAAGTGTGATGGATACACTAAAGGTGAACACGAAGTGTGATAGATGCACTAAGTGAACAAGTGTGATGGATACACAAAAGGTGAACACAAAGTGTGATAGATGCACTAAGTGAACAAGTGTGATGGATACACAAAAGTAAATGAAGTGTGATGGATACACTAAAGGTGAACACAAAGTATGATAGATGCACTAAGTGAACAAGTGTGATGGATACAAAAAAGGTGAACACGAAGTGTGATAGATGCACTAAGTGAACAAGTGTGATGGAAACACAAAAGTAAATGAAGTGTGATAGATACACTAAGGTGAATGACCTTAAACGGAACTTCTTTGAATGAACCGTACATACAATATCGCCTGGTTGCGCCAGTTTCAGACGAACCGTATATACAATATCGTGCATGAATGAGAAAGAAACTTGATAGGTACAATGCAATACTATGCATGATGTTTAAGGAATGCAATAAACAAACCTAGTGGCGCTTTAGAAAGCACCTCATGGGGTGAGTGGCGGTGAACCACTCTACTCTGACGGGGATCTCCCCTCGTGCTCTTCAAACACTTACCTTCAACTTACAGTACAAAGGCTCTGAAATACTGACAAGGGTTCTTCATGTAGAACACTTTGGATGCTGCCTTTCTTCCTGATCGTATTCACAACTTTTCTTATTCTCCAACGGGGTGACAGACTAGGTTCGTTCAGTATCCAAAATTGAGGTGCACATATGCTATCTCAACCTGTGGGGCTTCCATACAGATTTCAAGTCGAGGACACTCCTCTGGGTATTTAAACCAGACTTTAGTCTCAAAAATCCCGAACCTTTGCATTCTAGGCAACAGCCATTCGAACTTTAGTTTCCACCGTCGCAGTTGGTCTCCTAGGAACTCATTGCGAACACAGCCAAGATGCCTCTGGCAGGGAATGGTACTCAGGGAGAGCACTTTTGATCACCATTCTGGCTTGAAGCAGACTTGATCTTGAGCTTGAGGTAGAGGCACACTCATACTTCGGAGTATTGGCAAGACCTGAAGAGGTACACACGGAATGCAATCTCGGAACTTACTGAAGTTGAAACAAACTCAAGTACCCGACATTTTCTCTCTTTTCTTTTGCTTTGCAGTCTGGAACCTATATAGCTTCAAATAGGTCCTTGTTCTACTGTTCCCGCATGACCTGGGTTGAACCCTGCGGTTTTACGAAAGAACGAATCTTGTTTTGCATAGATGTGGAGAACGGTATGGCACTCTGAGCACAAAACAATTTTATTTTTGAAATTGAGAGATGAGTTCTTGACCGAGGTATTGAGCCTACGACTGAACACAATGCACTACGACTCAACAACGGAAAACAAAAGGTAAACAACCTAAACACATCGAGTAACACTCGAAACGACTCAAAACAAGAATCGAGATAAAACTAGAAGACACGACACTCAGACGTGCACAGGGAGCCTATTTCTCTGGGTATTATTTCCCACCCTTTCTTATTTGTGATTCTCACATCACTCGGCCCTCAGGCTCTATTTTTTTCTGAAAAAAGCCCTTTTCCTCACTTTTTGTCTCAGTGCACATCTCTCTATTCTTCAATCTCTCATTTTTTATCCCTCCCCTGGGTGGTTGATGGATAAACAAGAAGTTGCGAGCTCTTGCCCCTAGCATTCTGCTAGATTCTCTTTCTTCTGCTCACAACAGTGAACTCTCCCCCATAGAGGGGTTGTGATGCGGCTGGATGTGCAGCAAATCTGCAATTGACATTGGTTGACGATGCTCTACTGGGGAGCTTAGACGTGATTAGATCTGTCCAGATGAGGGAATGGAATATCCTGCTCCATTCCAGTTCGTGCTTTGCACTTAGCTTGATACCTCGCTACTTGGAGGATGAGAGAACTTTCGGCATTTTGCTGTTAGTTTTTGTTGTGCCTTTCTGGCAAGTGCGTTGATAAAGGGAAAAAGACAGAAAACCTGACTCAACTGTGCCCCTAGTTCATCATTTTGACCATTTTTGTTTTTGACGTTCTGCTAAAATAGTTTTGACCAACATGAGAGTTAGATTAACATGCTTGTTCGATTTTTTGATTTAAAATCATGCAAGTTAGGTTATGAGCACTGAAATTTTTTCTTTTTTGGGTCTAAGAAATGGTCTGGTTTTAGAAAAATGGAATAATTTTCGAGAGAATTAGTCAACCTCAAAAACATTCTCAAAAACTATTTTACAAATGGCCACTGCTCGACCAACGCAGAATTTACTCTTAAGATGCACAACCTCAGATCCAAAACAAATGGAAAATTGCCCCTTGTCTGAATGGCACTGCATGGCAACTGAAAGTTACCCATAGTTTGAATAGCACCGCAGCACTGCACGGCAATGGAAAGTTGCCCCTAGTCTGAATAGCGCCGCAGCATGTGGCAACCAGTCCTCACAGTGACAATTACAACCAAATCCTCGGATATAGAGAAGACAAAGATGACCAGAACCATCACATGGACATAGTCGAATTTGAAGTGTTTTACGGCTGGACTTCAGAATGAAGTTGCCTACGTATCCCAAAGATGGGAATCAAGCCTTACATAGTTCGGAGTTAAGATACGCTCGGGTATTAACCTCTCCTTTTGTGCTCTAACTTTTGCCAAGGCCGCCCTTCCGGGTTTTCAACCTTGCGATCTATGTTCTTCTTTTCTTTTCAATTCTTTTCATTTCATTTCTACTTTTTTCTTTTTCATCTTTTCCTTTTATTTTCTTCATTTTTCTTTTTTTTTTCTTTTTTTTTCATTCTTTGCATTTTTCTTTTTTTTTTAATTCTTTTTCTTCTTTTTCTTGCTCTAACTTTTGCCTAGGTCGCCCTTCCGAGTTTTCAGCCCAGCGAGCCTCTCAAGGGTAAAAGTATAGCTTTGTCCATGTCAAATGGTTTTAAGATCCTGAAGTCATCTGAATCCAGGAGAATGGTTGTTGCTCGCTGATAATGCAGGAGTCCATCCAATGGGGGACTGAATTTGCCCCTAGTGTTGTGGATAGGAACTCGATTATCCTTCAGCAATACTTTCTTCTTTCCTCCCCTCTGGGATTTGGCATTCTTGCTGATCTTTGTTAGCTTGAGAAACATCCCAATTTTTTGACTCTTCGAGCACCTTTGACATTTTTGTCCTTAGTTTGAGGGGTGCTTCTGATCTAGCTTTGCAAGCTTCTTTTGATGACATCTGATCTTCTTGATCTGACTTCCTTGCCCCTAGTTCGAGGGCTGCTTCGAATCTGGCCACACAAGCCTCACATTGTAGTTAATCGTTGAACATTTTGAATTCAAGTTCAAGGTTTGAAAGCAAAAAAGGTCGAGTCTCGAGGCTGAGAGCGATCCTAGGCTGCACAATCTCAAGAGCGATTCCACACAGGTCTTTGCAGGATTGCACAAACATTTTTTGAAATCTTTTAAGAAAGCGACTAGTCGCTCGCGCTGAAGACAGTGCGGAACCAATCTGGATCAAGCCAGGATCCTTCTCAGTACTCACACTAATAAACATGATCTCATTCATTAAGGGCTTAGCACGCCTCTCTTTCCCTCAATTGATCAAATTTTGCAAATCCCGAGGAATTCCCTCCTCTTTGTTTTCACCACAGTGTTCGAAAAAGTTTTGAAGAACTTAGGTCAATGCAATGACTTAAAGGCACAGAAAAGCAGGTGAAAAGCACTGTCGTTTCATTCAAGTTTGCCAGCACAACAGGCTCAAAGTAGAAACAAGCACAAAAGCATGAAAACCGTAGCTGTTTTAATTAGGTCTTTTGGTGTAACTAGCTCCCTGGAAGAAACAGACTCAAAAGAAAGCGAAAAGACAAACACAAAACAAAATAGTGATATCCAAGGTAACACCCCTGGGATCACTCGACTCTAATAAAATATGATCGACTCGATACAACAAGACAGACCCAACTGACTTAGTATGAAAAGACTGACTCTATACAACGGGACAGACTCTAAACGACATAACAAAACTGACTCAATACCTGAGTCAGAAGGTACAAAAACTAGCATTCACAAATGCTCAAAACAGTGCGTGCCATACGCCACATCTGGAGTAAACTGAGTGCCGCCCGCGGGTGGTTCATCCCTTAATCACATATTTGTACTATCCCTCAAGTTCACTGATCCAGTGGCGATAGACTTTGCTGAGCTGGTGCGGCGATGACCTTGTTGTCAAACAGATCTTACCTTGTTGTCAAACAGATCTTGTACATCATGGCGAAGACGAAAGCAACTGTCAGTGTCATGACCGGTTTGTTGATGGTAGGCACAATATTTAGTCTGGTCATGCTTTGGAGGGATAGGATCGAGTAGAGGCTGTTGTTCCAACGGTTTCAGATATCCTTTCCGAAGTAAGACCTCTAGAGCCTTTGACAAAGGCATATAAAGTGGGGTAAAAACCCTCTTGACTCAAGGTGGATATTTGGTTTTTTGTGATCTACGTCCGGACGCACCGGTGAATGGGGTAGCTGTTTTTGATGCGGTGGTGGTGACCATGCCCACTTCAGAAGATCTTGCAGCTGCATCACCACTGGTGGTCGCATTCGAACTGCGGGAAAATGCCCTCCTAGGCTGCTCCTTCTCCTGGTCAATGAGGCCCTGCTTCATAGCGTCCTCGATCTGCACCCCAATCTCATGCAGATCTGCAAAAGTGGGGTGAGGGAGGACGATCATCCTCTGTATGAGCTTGGGCTAGAGATTACGCACAACCATCCGAATCTGATCTTTGTCAGTCGGCCTAATGGTCATCATCGAGGCCTTGGCCCTCCAGCGGGTTACGAAGTCAGAAAAGCTCTCCTTCGACTCCTGTCTAGTCGTCTCAAGATCACGAGTTGTGATCTCGATTTGTGTATTGTAGGAGTATTGAACTACGAAGGCCTCGGCTATCTCCTCCCAGTTCCTCTTGACGGAATCTTCCAATTTTGCATACCAAATGGCCGCTACACCCGACAGGGTCCGGCCGAACAAAGAAAGCTTCTGTAATCTGGTGAGGCCCATTGGCCTTAGTATGTCCGAAAACAGTCGTAAATGCACTATAGGATCCCCAGATCTGTCAAAGCGGTCAATATGTGGCATCTTAAACCGGTCTGGCAGCGTCATGGCCGAGTCGGTGTACCCATTCTCAATATCTGGAATGGACTTCACACCTTGAGATTTCTTGAACATCTTTTCAAGCTTGCTCACTTTCAATGTTGTAGGGTCCACCTCGAACTCAAAGGGAGAATCCGGTAGGTTGGTAGGTGTTTTGGATAGCTAGGGTAAGATTGGGGGCGAAGCCGGCCCTGTCGGAATGTCCGTATCTTCCTGGACATTTGATGTCTCCCCGGGTATTGGAACTCTTGGTGGGGGAGGAACTTGGTGTGAAGCAGATGCTCTGGTTTACTGCTGTAGCCTGGCGATTAACTCTGCCTGTTGGGCCACTACTTCTGCTTGGCGGGCAGAAGGATGTATACATGAATGGCGTTGTTGGATTTGTTTAATCACTCACCTATAGAAATTTGATGAATTATCTATTATAAAGATTGTATATCTGTTTAGAGATAACTGTTTTGGGCTATCGGTGGAGGATGGTCATGATTGTTGTAGACATTGTATGTGGATTAGGCGAATTGAAACTAATCCTTCAACCATTATCATTGAATATGATTATGAATGATATACATTATTTATGTATGATATTTGGGAGGAGAAAATGGATGTACTCCATGTTTAGAGAAGAAGAAAGGGATAGACTCCATTGAATTAAGTTGGCCCATATATCCAGGTTGAAAGTCCTGAAAACCATTTGTGTACATGGGTGCCGATTCCCGCGGACGTAATTTCTGTAAAATGGCAAAGAGAAGTGAATGTATTCTGTGATGATTTTAATTTGTTGGAGGCTTATAAAGTGTATCCTCTGTTGAGCAGATTAAAAGTAGTGGACATATATATATATATATATCGAACTAAAATGAATGGAATGAAATGTAAGTTTGGCACACTATGGTTTTTGAGAAAGTTATAAAGATTTTGTTGTAAGACAATGAAAATGTGCATCATGCTTATATCTGTTAATTATCATATACTGTGTTAGATTGTTTCTGCTGGGTTTTGGTTCACCCTACTTTGGGAAAACATTTTCAGGTACTAGTGATATGCTTCCTCCAAGAACGTAGGAGCTGGATGCTCTATTTTGTTGTTTTGTACTTATTATTTATTCAAGCCAAAGGCTTTATATGTACAGAGTTTATGGCACTCTCTTTTACTGTAACCAATCAATGTCTTGGAAAGATGTAAGCCCGTGAGTTATTTATTTTTGTTGATCATTAATTGGTATTACATGCTATATATTCAGAATGTACATTTATGAATGTATATTGCATGTGTCATCCTTTGTAATGTAAACTCTGATGAATGAAAACATAATATTTTCATTAACATTCTGTTATAAAAATGGGATTTATTGTAATAATTTGGGGGCATGACACTCTCTCTAGGTATATTTAAGGGAGTTGGGTAAAATAAAACTTAAGCACTTTGGTAGTTTCATCCAAATTTTAATTATAATAGTTAATTTTCTTATACTTTTAAGGATTCATTTGGGAAGTGACATTTTTATTGATTAGTTTTTTTTTTTTTTTAGCTAAAATATGACATGAAAAAAATATATTGAAGTATTTGACAATGATTTTTTAGCTTTATGAAAAGATGTGTAAAAAATAAAAAGAATGGAAATGAATTTTTGACTTTTTTGTAGGTTTTTTTTCGCTTCTTGCCCTTTTTAAATTTGAGAACTAGTTAAAATAGTTAAAAAGTCAAAAAAAGTCACTACGAAAAAATTAATTATTCTTTCTATTTTTCTATACGTCTTTTCATAAGATGTCAAAAAACTAACTACAATAACTAATTTCCAAAACAACCCAATTTTTTTTAGCTAATTTAACCTCCTCCCAAACACTCCCTAAATCAAATTGTAATCTCATCATTTCATTTATTTGATATTAGTAAAACTGTCAAAAATATGTGACGCTATTTTTAAAGGCATATCTGGAAAACCAACTATCTTCTTCTTTTTAAGTTATAAATTATAAATCATAAGTAGGCTTTTTTATTTTTTTTATTTTTGAAGGAGAAAGTATGAGTAATTCTATTTACAACCAAAAAAAAGAAAAAAAAAAAAAACTTATTACACCTTTAATTTTAATTATTGTCTTGGGCCTAACTTGAATACTACCAAAAGTTCACACTAATAAATCATCCATCAAAAGAGATCTCTTCCGCAGTCCAAATACTTAGACACAAGTTACAACTCATAACTATGGAATTTTCTCATTAATAAATTATTTTCTAATTATCCACTTATTAAAACATATATATATATATATATATATATTGTTTGATAAAACTAAAAAGGGTAAATTACATTTTGGACCCATGCACTTTGCACCAAATCTTACTTTGACTCCTACACATAAAATCATAACAGTCAATCTCCTACACTTTTGGTCAAATACCACTTTGGTTCCTACACGTGAAATCATGATAGTTAACCCTTTGTACTTTTACTCAAATCCCACTTTGGTCCCTACACAAGTGTTAATGTCCCTCTTCTGTTATTTCATTTTTAAATCTTTAACAGAATCTAATCATGTGATAAAAAAATGTGACTACAAAATAAAAGTAAAAAAGGAAAATCATCTGTGTTTTTCACTAATACACTTTGTTCTATGTAATAAGCACGTAAAAGTTATATAATACAATATATATATATATATATATATGGTAAAAATTCAGACGAAAGAAAGTAGAGTTTTTGAAATTAAAAAAAAAATGTGATAAAGAAATCAACGGGACAGAAAGATAAATAGATAGAAAACTGTGTTACCGTGAAAAATAGAGTTTCATGATTCCAATTTATGCAAAATCCTAATTCATCTTCTTAATTGTTCACAATTTGTATTTTGTTTTAGCCTAATACAATCATATTTTGATGTAAATTTTGAGATAAAATGTATATTGGTGGAAAATGTAGATGATTTTTCTTTCTTACCCTCATGTCGTAGTGACATTCTTATCACATGACTAGATTCTATTAAAGATTTAAACAATTGAGTAACAAAAATGGGACATTGACATTTTTGTAGGGACTAAAGTGAGATTTTACCAAAAATACAAGGGGTTGATTGTTACAATATTATGTGCAAGGACCAAAGTGAAATTTGACCAGAAGTGCAGGAGGTTGGCTGTCATGATTTCATGTATAAGGGCCAAAGTGAGATTTGGTGTAAAGTACGGGGGTGTAAAGTGTAATATACCCAACTAAAAATTAAAGAATGAAATATTAGATTGTTATTTTAATTTGAAATTTTATTTGGTATCTACTAAAATTTAAGTATTAAATTTAATCAAATTATTTGATATGTAAAATAAGTTAGAATTTTCACTTTATTTGGTTTGAAGTTTTCAAAAATAGTTTTTTCAATTTTTAATTAGTATTTATTAGTTTTCAATGAATTTTTTTAAATATTTTAATCAATTTTTAATTTATTTTTTTTAGATCCACTTAAATTAGATACACTTAAAAAGTACAAATTTTATGCAAAAAAATCTTTCAAAAATCCATTGAAAAATAAATAAATAAAAATTCAGAATATTTTTATATTTTGTTATATTTTTAGTGAATTTTATTAAAAAATTGTACAAATTTTATATTTTTTAAACGTATCTAAAAACTATTTTTTTTATTATTAAAATGTTCAAAAAATCACTAAAAAAAAATTACAAATTACAAATTAAAACTCATAAACTTGCTTTTGAAAAATATGGATTACATACTTTATATTGTGCTGGTTGGCGGGTAGTCACGTGGTGGTGGTAGTGTAGTACAACTTGGGTGGTGACATTAGCAACGATAATTGTATAGTAGTAAAATAATAGTGGGCCGGGTAGCGATAATGGTAGTAGTGGTGGTGGTAATTTTAATGGTAGCGAAAATTGTTGTTGTGTGCTGGTGGCATTTCAGCAATGATGACTATGGTGATAGTGGTTACTATATTGGTAGTAATATGGTGGGTTCTTATGGTGATAATGGTGGTAGATATAAAGAGGCGGTGGTAATATTGTGATAGTGGAGTTAGGGTATGGTGGAGTTAGGGTATGGTGGTGGTCAGGGGTAGAGGCCTGTTGGAACCAAGAGGGTCGCATCCCTCTCCTCAATTTTTGGAAATTGATATTTTACCCCTATTTAAAAAATATTTTTAATTAGTTTTTTTAAATTTCAAGTGTATATCTCAATTTTTTGTACCTCATCTTTTAATTTTATTTTTCTATTTTCCACAAAATCTTTGCAAAACGACCTTGAGGGTTGTCTAAATGGTTGGTGGGTATGCTCCCTGCACAATTATTCAAGGTTTAACTCTTGGGGCTAGGTTACAAGAAAGAAATTTCTTAGGAATTCCCTAGTCTTGGCATGGCCTACCTTTGACCGGATCGAGGGAATTAGTCAAAATGTGCGTAAGCTGGCCTAAACACCCTTCACTGTTAAACCCAAAAAAAAAAAAACCTTTGCAAAACCAACAAGGTTAGTTTATTAGTCAAAATCTTTGCATTTTCACTATGAGATTGGGTTCAATTATCTCAATATGTCTGTTAGTTGTATTTATTTATGATTTTTCTTTCTTACTTTCAATATATATGTATATATATATTAATTAATTAGGATTAAATTCGTTTTACTCTATTGTGGTTTGAGACTAAAGCACTTTATCCCCTATCGTTTAAATATAGCCCCATATACTTTTGGACTAAAATGCTAAAAACTAACGAAAGGAGTATTACACATACCATTTTTTTGAGTAGTTTTGTTTTCTGAAAAATAGAATGAAATTAAAGATCCGTTTGTTTCTATTGGTATTTTTCCATAATAATACAAGAAAAATATATAAAATAAATTAAAAAGAAATGACAAAAAAATTATTATTTTTAATTATTTAAAGAATGAAATACAGAATAAACTACACAACTAAAATTACAGAAATGAATTAGATTACATTACTAATTAAACAAATTATTAACATGGATAACTAAGTATTGAAAAATTAAGAACAAATGATAAGAACTCATTTTTGTAAACTAAGTATTGAAAAATTTAAGAACAAATGATAAGAAAAGAAGCAATCCGAAACCTGTACTAGACAGCTTCCTTAAAACAGATTTACCGCCTCTTGATGGATGTTGGAGTGTAACAACCCTCATGCTGTTTACTGATTAATGACTGATTGATTACCGATCATCACCGATTACTGCTAAACGGAACTGATAATGACTGATAACTGACTGATAATTGAACTGATTAAAGTACTGAACTGACTGACCGAAATTTAAACTGAATTAAATGAATACATCTGTTTGAATTGCATTCTATCTGTTTGACTGTATGATTATCTGTTCATGCTTATATGTTTAAACTGCTAATTGAAGGCCTTATCGGCGGCCGAATCCGGAATTGGTCAGTGTTTTATGATCCTCATAATTAATGTAATTTTATGGTATAATTATCTGAAAACCGATTAGGTATGATTAAATTAGATTAAAATAAGCCAATTAAAGAGTTTGACGTAATTACACTTTTGCCATCTAGTGGGGCCTTTGTTTACTCATATTTGAGCCTTGTGTATGCTTTATCAAAACATTTATTCAGCCATATTTTGAGCACACCACCGAACTAGAGAGAGAGGAAGTGAGAGAGTGGAATTGTTCTAGAGAATTGGCTTGAAAGGCTTGAAGAGATCATAGGAGATTTGCCTAATTGGACTCCTAAACCTTGAATACAAGCTCTAGGTAAGGATTTCATCTTCTCATTCTTGTGTTTGAACTAGTTCTTGCATGGTTCATGTCTAGTTGTAGAGCTAAGTCATGAATTGGTCCATTAATGGTGAATTGAAGCTCAATCTTTGCATGCATGTTAGTATTGTTGGATTTTGAGTTGAGTTCATGGCAAAAGGTTACATGCATGTTCATAATTTTGTAATGGTCCATGTTTTCACCATGTTTTGAAAAGAATTGGCTCCTTAGAGCATCACATTGGAGCTTCAAAATGGTTTGAATTCATGCATGTTTGCATGTTCTTCTTCTTTTTGAAAATTGTTTGAAATTGGGTTTGAATAAAACACCCTTGGGCTTTGATTTCCCAAATTGAGTTTTGAATCATGTTATTCTATGTGTCTATAAATGTTTTCCAGAAAATGGGCCCAAGAGGATCGGTTTTAATGCTTTTGAACTTGGTTTTTGGCTTGGAGGTGCAATCTGGAATTTCCAGATTCTGCACTTCCGCTTGAGCGGAGGAAGTGCAGCTCGAGCGTAGAATTCGAGCATCCAGTATTTCTGCACTGTTTTGCAGTCCGCTCGAGCGGAGGATTGGGCGCTCGAGCGGAGTCATGTCTCACGCTCGAGCGGGCATCGAGCGGAGATTTCACCCATCCAGTACTTTTACAGTACGCTCGAGCGGGAAAGTTTACGCTCGAGCGTGTACCTTTGTTGCATGTCCGCTCGAGCGGGGAAACCTGAGCTCGAGCGGAACTCTGTTTTTCTGAAAATGCTTTTAAATGTACATCTTTGCATCCTCATCCCATTCTAGGCATCCTTAGGCCTAGTTTAAGGCATCTTGTTGAGGATATAGATGTAGAACACACCGAGGCATTAGGAATTAAGTTATTACCGTTCCCAATTGGGTAGCTTAGTGTGTGTTCAATCTGTTAACTGTGTAGGGTTGGCGACTGGGGAGACACGCTCTAGCATACTGTAGCCCAAACTCTGTGAGTAACAATTGTGTAAAGATATGTTCAACTGATATCTTTTGAATACTGAACTGAACTGTTTACTGAACTGGTATTACTGAATGAATGTATGTCCTTTATTTCTGAACTGTACTGTGGCATCCTTAGTACCTACTGTTTACTGTTACTGTTACTGTTACAGAGATCTCTATCGGTTCCCTCGTAGAGCCACTACTGTTTACTGACTGAAGGCCATCATTACTGTTCGGTCTTTTAAGACCTACTGTTACTGTTATGCTAATGGATGTACCACATATGACTGTTTACTGTACTGAACAACTGAAATACTGATTGAATTGAACTGTTTTCATTACTGTAAGGACATTCATTCTAAACCCCTTTACGCTTTATGTTATTCACTGGGCTTTAGCTCACTGCTCATATATATATGTAGGTGTACAGGCACCAGATCGGAGCTAGGAGCGTCAGGGTAACTCCAGTTTTGTCAAGCCAGCCTTTGTGCCTCACTGCGAGGTTCCGAGTTGCCATGCTATGGCTTTGGGGTGTTTTGTTTGTTTTCCCCCGCCTGTCGTCATACTGTCTAACTGTTCTGTATAGACTGAATGTTTACCGTACTGTTATCAAGGGATTAGGTCCCTGTACTGTGTGACTGTAAATTCTGTATAGACCGTACTGTTTGTATGTATGAATGCATGAAAAATCTTTTTGGCATACAGACCATCACAGCTCATTGGACATTGTTTAATTACTGTTTTGGCTTCCGCCAGGCCCTGTACTCTGTTTTACTGTATTACTGTTCAGCAGGCCTTCGGTAATCTCGGATTACTGACCGGTCACGGTGCTAAACCCATAGGGCCGGGTTTGGGTCGTGACAGAGTGGTACCAGAGCGATACTTAACCACGAGTTATACCGCACACACGTGTCCAGATGAGCTATAGGGTGTCCTAGAAACGTAATTAGGGCATCTCATGAGCATGATAAGTGTGTGGTTATGTTGTGACTGAGTTTTGACTGAATACATGCTAATGTGTTAAACTGTGAAACAATGATTGCTTGTGTTTAAAACTGTTATAACTGCTTATAGTGAAAATGGATAACGCAAACACTGCAAATGAACCTGAATCCTCATCTACTGAGGCAAGAGTGGAAAGAATGGAAAGAATGATGGAACTGATAACTGCTAGACTTGATCAACAGAACCAACAGCCCCCACCTCCTCCTCCTCCGGTACAGCCGGAACCTAATGTGAATGTGAATGATGGGGCTATTATTGCTCTCACCCATAAATTCAGCAAGATGAAACCGCCATCCTTTCAGGGAGGCCTCGAACCGTTAAAGGCTGAAGCTTGGGTGCTTGAAACAGAAAAATTATTTGAAGTGTTTCCGTGCTCGGAAGCGAATAAGGTATTGCTAGCTACCTTCACCCTACAAGAAGAAGCTAGAAGGTGGTGGATGTTGATCCGCGATACAAGCACTGTTATGACTTGGGCTCAGTTCAAGGAGTCCTTCTTTGAAAAGTACTTCCCTCAGTGTGTCAGGGATAGAAAAGTGACTGAATTTGAACAGCTGAAGCAGGGCACAATGTCCGTTGCAGAGTATGAAACCAAATTTACTGAACTTGCCCGTTATGCACCGCACATGGTGGATACTGAATATAAGAAGGCCAGAAAATTTGAAGGTGGCCTTAATGTGGCAATACTTGACCGGATAAATGTTTTGAAACTACCGACTTTTGTGGGTGTTCTCGACCGGGCATTGATGGCCGAGTCGAACATTGCAGCAGTGAAACAATCTGAAACACCAACAACTGAATGGCATGGTAAAAGGCAGGGTTTCAAATTCAAGAAAGGCAAGCACAACCCGGCCAACAAGAAACAGAACACGGGATCAACGACTAGCCCCAGCCAAGGGAGTGGGTTCATTCCACCCTGCTCTGTATGTGGTAACAAGCACAAAGGGGTTTGTCACAAATTATCTGGAGCCTGTTACAGGTGTGGCAAGGTGGGCCACATGGTTAAAGATTGTCCTTCTGCTCCTCAGGGCAATAGCAAAGCTGCAGCCAGCGGTGCAGTATCAAATGCTCCACCAAAACCGAACCCTAAGGCTACCGGGAAAGAGCCTGTGAGGCAAGGCCGAGTGTTCGCACTAGTACCGGGAGATGTGCAGAATACCGAGACCGTTGTGTCAGGTATTCTCTCTATTTGTACACAAAATGCATATGTAATGATTGATTCGGGGTCTACGCATTCTTATGTATCGCATGCTTTCTCACGGAAATTGAATAGACCCTTAGAACCCATGAACTATCTGCTAGCCGTATCATCACCCGTAGGGGGATCCATGACATGTGCTTATATGTACCCCGCATGTGAAATTATTGTTGGGGATATGCATCTGTTTATTGATTTACTGCCATTGAACATTGACCATTTTGATGTTATATTGGGGATGGACTGGTTAACAAAATATCATGCCACTATTGACTGTGTGACCAAGCAAGTTGTTTTCCGTCCACCTGGTCTGCCTGAATTTGTGTTTAATGGGGTTGGAGTAGTACCTCCCCCGTACCTGATTTCATCTGTGAAGGCTGTTAAACTGATTAGAAAGGGCTGTAAGGGATATTTGTGTTCTGTACTGACTGTATCTACTGATGATAATGTTAATGTGAACTGTATTCCTATAGTCAGAGAATTCCCAGATGTTTTTCCAGATGATCTGCCAGGGGATTTGACTGACAGGGAGATTGAATTTACTGTTGATGTGATTCCCAAAACACAGCCGGTTTCTAAAGCTCCTTACCGAATGGCTCCAACTGAACTGAAAGAACTGAAAGTACAACTGCAGGAACTGCTGGATAAGAAGTTTATCAGGCCCAGTACTTCACCATGGGGTGCACCTGTCTTGTTCGTAAAGAAGAAAGACGGCTCACTGAGACTGTGTATAGACTATCGTGAACTGAATAAGGTAACTGTAAAGAATAAATACCCATTACCGCGCATTGATGATTTATTTGATCAGTTACAGGGTGCACAAGTATTTTCTAAGATTGATCTCAGATCAGGGTATCATCAACTGAAGGTTAAACCGGAAGACATTAATAAAACTGCTTTTAGAACGAGGTATGGCCATTATGAATTTTTAGTTATGCCTTTTGGAGTCACGAATGCCCCTGCTGCATTTATGGACCTTATGAACAGAATCTTTAAACCGTACCTTGATGACTTCATTGTAGTGTTTATTGATGACATATTGATTTACTCCAAGAGTAAAGAAGAACATGAACATCATCTGAGACTTACCCTGCAGACCCTAAGAGAACAAGGTAGAACCTTAGCCGCTATTTCTGCTCAACCGGCACTAATTGAAGAGATTAAAGAGAAACAGCAACGGGATGACTTCTTGAAGAAGATCATCGAAGAAAGAGAATCTAAACCGAGACCGGGGTTCAAATTTGAGAACAATGTACTGAAATTTCAAGAAAGACTGTGTGTACCGAATGATACTGAACTGAAAAGAAGAGTTCTGCAAGAGGGCCACAACTCAAGATTTTCTATTCACCCGGGAAATACGAAAATGTACCAAGATCTGAAACCGAATTTCTGGTGGCCGGGAATGAAGAAAGAAATTGCTGACTTTGTGTCCAAATGTCTTCATTGCCAACAAGTCAAAGCTGAACATCAACGACCCGCAGGCTTATTGCAGCCCTTATCCATACCAGAGTGGAAATGGGAGCATATCACCATGGATTTTATTGTGGGATTACCTCGCTCCAGAAAAGGTATGGATTCAATTTGGGTTGTTGTTGATAGACTAATCAAATCTGCTCACTTCTTACCTGTCAAGACGATTTATAATGCGGACAAATTGGCTGTTATCTATATTGATGAAATTGTTAGACTGCATGGAGTGCCTGTGTCTATTGTTTCTGACAGGGATTCGAAGTTTACATCGAGGTTTTGGCAAAGCCTACAGACTGCACTGGGTACTGAACTGAGACTGAGTAGTGCCTATCATCCTCAGACAGATGGCCAATCAGAAAGGACCATCCAAACTCTGGAGGATTTACTGAGAATGTGTGTCCTTGATTTTCAGGGAGGTTGGGAAAGTCATCGGCCATTAGTTGAATTCGCCTACAACAATAGCTACCATTCGAGTATTGGTATGGCGCCTTTCGAGGCATTGTATGGCAGAAAATGTAGATCTCCGATTTGCTGGGCAGAAGTCGGAGATGGGCTTTTGGTTGGGCCCGAGATTGTGTATGAAACAACTGAAAAAGTGAAACTGATACAACAGAGACTGAAAACTGCACAGAGTAGACAGAAAAGCTATGCAGATGTTAGAAGACGAGACAGAGAGTATGAAGTGGGTGATCACGTGTTTGTGAAAGTGACACCAATGAAAGGCCAGACTCGTTTTGGAGTCAAAGGCAAGTTAGCACCAAGATACGTCGGACCGTATGAGATTATTGAGAAAATTAATCCGGTGGCGTATCAAGTTGCGCTCCCTCCTGAAATGGAGCATATGCATAACGTCTTCCACATTTCCATGTTGAGAGACTACCTCCGGGATCCCTTCCATGTGATTGAGCCTACTCGGATAGTGTTGAGTGATGACTACACTTACGAGGAACGGCCTATACAGATTGCAAACCGACGGATCAAGAAACTGAGGGACAAAGAGATCCCGCTAGTAAAAGTTGACTGGCAAAACCACGGTGGCGTGTATGCCACTTGGGAAAGGGAAGATGACATGGCCAAAAGATATCCTGAACTGTTTCCACTGAATCCTGTTTTCTTCCAGAATGAAGGTAACTCGAGTTTAGAGGACTAAACTCTTTATAAGGAGGGGAGACTGTAACAACCCTCATGCTGTTTACTGATTAATGACTGATTGATTACCGATCATCACCGATTACTGCTAAACGGAACTGATAATGACTGATAACTGACTGATAATTGAACTGATTAAAGTACTGAACTGACTGACCGAAATTTAAACTGAATTAAATGAATACATCTGTTTGAATTGCATTCTATCTGTTTGACTGTATGATTATCTGTTCATGCTTATATGTTTAAACTGCTAATTGAAGGCCTTATCGGCGGCCGAATCCGGAATTGGTCAGTGTTTTATGATCCTCATAATTAATGTAATTTTATGGTATAATTATCTGAAAACCGATTAGGTATGATTAAATTAGATTAAAATAAGCCAATTAAAGAGTTTGACGTAATTACACTTTTGCCATCTAGTGGGGCCTTTGTTTACTCATATTTGAGCCTTGTGTATGCTTTATCAAAACATTTATTCAGCCATATTTTGAGCACACCACCGAACTAGAGAGAGAGAGGAAGTGAGAGAGTGGAATTGTTCTAGAGAATTGGCTTGAAAGGCTTGAAGAGATCATAGGAGATTTGCCTAATTGGACTCCTAAACCTTGAATACAAGCTCTAGGTAAGGATTTCATCTTCTCATTCTTGTGTTTGAACTAGTTCTTGCATGGTTCATGTCTAGTTGTAGAGCTAAGTCATGAATTGGTCCATTAATGGTGAATTGAAGCTCAATCTTTGCATGCATGTTAGTATTGTTGGATTTTGAGTTGAGTTCATGGCAAAAGGTTACATGCATGTTCATAATTTTGTAATGGTCCATGTTTTCACCATGTTTTGAAAAGAATTGGCTCCTTAGAGCATCACATTGGAGCTTCAAAATGGTTTGAATTCATGCATGTTTGCATGTTCTTCTTCTTCTTGAAAATTGTTTGAAATTGGGTTTGAATAAAACACCCTTGGGCTTTGATTTCCCAAATTGAGTTTTGAATCATGTTATTCTATGTGTCTATAAATGTTTTCCAGAAAATGGGCCCAAGAGGATCGGTTTTAATGCTTTTGAACTTGGTTTTTGGCTTGGAGGTGCAATCTGGAATTTCCAGATTCTGCACTTCCGCTCGAGCGGAGGAAGTGCCGCTCGAGCGTAGAATTCGAGCATCCAGTATTTCTGCACTGTTTTGCAGTCCGCTCGAGCGGAGGATTGGGCCCTCGAGCGGAGTCATGTCTCACGCTCGAGCGGGCATCGAGCGGAGATTTCACCCATCCAGTACTTTTACAGTACGCTCGAGCGGGAAAGTTTACGCTCGAGCGTGTACCTTTGTTGCATGTCCGCTCGAGCGGGGAAACCTGAGCTCGAGCGGAACTCTGTTTTTCTGAAAATGCTTTTAAATGTACATCTTTGCATCCTCATCCCATTCTAGGCATCCTTAGGCCTAGTTTAAGGCATCTTGTTGAGGATATAGATGTAGAACACACCGAGGCATTAGGAATTAAGTTATTACCGTTCCCAATTGGGTAGCTTAGTGTGTGTTCAATCTGTTAACTGTGTAGGGTTGGCGACTGGGGAGACACGCTCTAGCATACTGTAGCCCAAACTCTGTGAGTAACAATTGTGTAAAGATATGTTCAACTGATATCTTTTGAATACTGAACTGAACTGTTTACTGAACTGGTATTACTGAATGAATGTATGTCCTTTATTTCTGAACTGTACTGTGGCATCCTTAGTACCTACTGTTTACTGTTACTGTTACTGTTACAGAGATCTCTGTCGGTTCCCTCGTAGAGCCACTACTGTTTACTGACTGAAGGCCATCATTACTGTTCGGTCTTTTAAGACCTACTGTTACTGTTATGCTAATGGATGTACCACATATGACTGTTTACTGTACTGAACAACTGAAATACTGATTGAATTGAACTGTTTTCATTACTGTAAGGACATTCATTCTAAACCCCTTTACGCTTTATGTTATTCACTGGGCTTTAGCTCACTGCTCATATATATATGTAGGTGTACAGGCACCAGATCGGAGCTAGGAGCGTCAGGGTAACTCCAGTTTTGTCAAGCCAGCCTTTGTGCCTCACTGCGAGGTTCCGAGTTGCCATGCTATGGCTTTGGGGTGTTTTGTTTGTTTTCCCCCGCCTGTCGTCATACTGTCTAACTGTTCTGTATAGACTGAATGTTTACCGTACTGTTATCAAGGGATTAGGTCCCTGTACTGTGTGACTGTAAATTCTGTATAGACCGTACTGTTTGTATGTATGAATGCATGAAAAATCTTTTTGGCATACAGACCATCACAGCTCATTGGACATTGTTTAATTACTGTTTTGGCTTCCGCCAGGCCCTGTACTCTGTTTTACTGTATTACTGTTCAGCAGGCCTTCGGTAATCTCGGATTACTGGCCGGTCACGGTGCTAAACCCATAGGGCCGGGTTTGGGTCGTGACATGGAGGTACATCGGCGTCTGTCTCTCAAGATACGATGGTAGAAACCAGCTAATGCAGAAGCACCTTCTGAATAGTTTCGGTGAACTTGACAATCAGGGGCGGAGGGAAGGAGGGCTCAAGGGGGTGATGTGCCCCCCTGAGTTTTGGAATTTTTTTTTTTTAAAGAAAATATTTTATATAAAAATAAATTATAAAAATATTATTTAGAGTGAAATGTCAGCGATATTTTTAAAATTATAAGAACAATAATGATTGTTTTGATTGAAATTAAAGAAACTACGATATTATTATCTATAAAAATTTCAATATAATGGTGATCTCTATCATTATTGATATGCAAACATAATTAATTTCAATGAAAATATAGAATTTATTGAATTGTTAAGTTACATTTAATATGCTGGATTCACCCTCCATTTGTTTCTTTATTATTTGTTGGTAATATCACATGTCAATGATTGCGTAGTATGACTATTATATTGAATTTTTACGCATATTTTGTATAAAAAAATTACTTTTTCATTATATAATTTATTTTAAAACTTTATATCCATGACTTTTTTTAATGTTGTCCATGATACACTAATTACAAATAATATATTCACTTTGTTTGGTTTGAGTTTTCTAAAAACACTTTTCAAAAAATTTTACGTTTTTGTTTTTTGTATTTTTTTTGTTTTTATTGAATTTTTTTAATATTTTAAGCATTTTTTTTAATTTTTAGACACACCTAATATAAATATACTTAAAAAGTATATTTTTTGCGAAAAAATCTTTAAAAAATTCACTAAATACCAAAAATATTAAAAAAATACAAAAAATCAATACATTTTTCGTATTTTTATGTATTTATTAATTTTTTAAAATATTTTTTCACAAATATTTTATTTTTTTTAGATACATCATGTATCTAAAAAAGTAAAAAAAAAAATGCTTAAAATTTTAAAAATATTCACTAAAAAAAAAAACAAAAAAAAAAAAAAATAAAAAACTTAATTTTTAAAAAACTTAATTCAAAAAACTCAAACTAAACACACTGATTTTTTTTTTTAATCTTTCTTGAAGTCAATTATAAAATTTAAGTGAAATATTTTTGTAAATGTTTTTAATGTTATAATTAAGAAGTGCCCTCTCTGATTTATTTTCTTGGCTCCGTCACTATTGACAATGGATGCACTCTCTCTAACAAAAACCAAAGAAGGGGCTAACAAAAGAAGATAGAAATTTTTTTTCTTTGGTGTAAACAATCATCTCCAACTTTTTTATCTCAAAACACCATTTCCATTTTTCATCAAAAATCTCTCAAAAACTCTTCTTCTAAGTTGGAGGAGAAAGGCTCTTTTTATACTTGTAGGGAAGGGGGTCTTAGCCATGAAGACAACCATAAAACCTAGCATCAATGGCTATCAACTTTAGCCGTTAGAGCTAAAGTTACAAAGGTACAAAACTCTCATGTGCATAACATGATCATCAACTCAATCATCAAAAGATGAGATTTACAAAGGTTGAATAAATAAATAATATATATATATATATATAATGCTATTTAAATAATCTAACTAGATGGGTCGCAAAATGGGTGTGGGTGTTGGGTCACAACCCGATCCAAATCCAGTCTAAAACATATGCACAGGACAAGTCCAGTCCAGTATAGCACAATCTAACCCATGCCCAAGATTAAGTCCAACACATGCACATGTACATACACAAGCCTAGGCCAGTCCAAACCAAGACTAAAACTAAGTCCAAGTCTAAGTCTAGGCCCAAGCCCAACTTCTATTGATGCCCACTATATGAGACAGTTCTCATTCACGACTCAATGGTTTCGGCCCATCATTTTTATATTGTAATCTTCTCACTTGAGAGAATATAAAACCATTCAAACCCACCTCAACCGACAATTGGGTCCTACTTTAATTTCGAATTAAAGTTACCGAAAAACCATTATTTTCCATCAGTTTTGACGTAAAATATTTTTCCTGTAAATTGATTTTACACAAAAAAAAATATTTTTGTTTTTGTTTTCAGTATTTGATTGTCACTGGAAACGAAAACATTTCATTGGCTAAAATAGAAATTTTGATTCAATAAAATATCATTTATGACTTTTTTGTAAGTTAAGATATTTATTTGAAAATGATAAATGTGTTGAAAATGTAGTGAGTAAGAGTCAATTTTATAAAAACTGACTTACGAAATTTTTAAAAAATATTTTACTCACTTTTTTGTTTAACCAAACAACAAAAAAATGAGTAAAATATTTTTGAAAAAAACATTTTACGTCAAAACAAATAGAGCCTAATCCAACAAAAGGACAATTTTACCCCCATTTTCTCCAATCCTAAAATTAAATTAATATGTTAATTAAAATAAAATATAATATAATAAAGAATTGCTCTGAAATATAATTAAATAAAATATAAAATAAATAATAATCAAGAATTGATCTAAAATGTAATTAAATTAAAATTAGATTAAAATGCTACAAATTATAATAAATAATTAAGAATTTAGAATTAATTGTGATGTAAAATATAATTAAATTAAAATTAGGTAGAAAGTTAGTAATTACAATAAATAGTTAAATATTTAGGATTAATTGTGATCTAAAGTATAATTAAATAAAATTAGAATAAAAATTTAAGAATTACAATAAATAATTAAGAACTTATAATTAATTGTGATTTAATTCAATTAATACTAGGTATTATAAATTATGTAGATGAGGGATGAGGGAGAAAGAAAATAACAAAAAATATAAGTTTTGAGGATATAATAATCATTTCACATATATAGTTAACGGTGTTAATAGTTGCATTTTAGTCTCAAAACATGGGGGACATATGACTATTTTTAAAAGATAGAGGGATAAAGTGCTATCAAGCCATACCATATGGAGATAAAATGAATTTTGCCCTATTAATTATATAATGTATTGATTTTCATTATGATTATAATTCATTAGTTTTATTGTAACGTAATTCATTAATTAAAAAATACAAATTCCTGCAGTTTGTATATCTAAATGTTTAATTTTACAAAAATATTTTATTAAATTTTATATTATTTCACTATTTTTTCTCATGTCTTTTTCTTCCACTCTCTATTTCTTTTTCTTTTTCTGTGTTTGTACTTTGGTGTAATTTTGACATTCTCATTTTTAATAATGGTATGCTATCACATTTAAATTATCATGATAATCATGTTCAAAAAACTGAAGCAAACAATCATATTAATAATAAATAAACAATAAATGATCAACAAAACAAAGCAAACAAATTAACTAACTTAGCATAACTCTAAACATTTAACTTTGAAATTACCTTTATCTTCAATTGTTTTACTACCACAATTGAAATTGTTTGCAATATGATAGATGGTTACACATTAATTCAATGTTGCCTCACTAAGTCGAAATCTTGGCTCTACCATCGGTGGTGATAGTGTGAGAAAGGTGATGGTAATAATTATTATCATTGTAATAATTAAAAATTTAGCATTTAATATTTAAAATTAAATAAGAAGTTTATAACTTAAAATTTTGGCTATTCCTTATGTTTGGTTGAGAGACTTGAAGAGGGACTTGGAAAGGAAAATAGAAAATGTAAGTGAAATATGAATAAAATATAACTCCATTTCACCTAGTTTCACACACATTTTCTTTTTCTTTTTTCAAAACTCTTCTAAAATCTTCTAACTAAACACAGCGTCACAATTTAACTGAAACAAATTGTAATACGCATTTGGTTGTGAGGGTTGAATCGGATTATTAAATTAAGACAAATATATATATATATATATATTTTTCTTAATCATCCAACAAAATGGGCCGAGCTCGGCTCGTTGATATTTATTTGATTTGTGGGCTAGATTGAAGTTGAATAACCATGAGATTGTTGAACTTGATTTCCTTTGAAATAAATTTGTCAGAGCGTCCCCTCTGCTCAATTGGCCCAATTAACACTAAACTCTCCGTTTGAATCTTGACGTGGGAAAAAAAAACATTTACGCATAAATTTTAATTTATGAATTTATATTTTATTCAATTTTAATTAAAAATTTTAAGTCTCATTAAATTTTTAATAATCAGAATTACCCTTCAAATAATAATTATTTATTATTTATGATTATTTATAACGAAACATGATAATTTGACATTTATTTTGATTTTTAAAACTTCAAAACATCAATTTTCAAATTAAAAAAAAAAACTAAAAAAAAAAATTATGCGTAAAAAAATTTTTTTTTTTGAAAAAACTGAATTATTTTTTTGTGCAAAACTAAAATTTTGTGTTTATAAAAAAATATGGTGATGAAACATTGATGTACAAAACTGGAAAAAAAATAAAAAACTTTAAAAATGAAAAAACTAATAATATTCTCAATTTTAAAATTGAAAAAAACTGATAATATTATCAATTTTATTGGATAGTTGAATCAAACCAATAAGTAGAAGGGTTAAAACGTTTAATCTCATGCTCTATTTTTTTTTTCATTAGTTAGTGAAACAATTATCTGATACACTACTATGGAAAATTGATAATATTCTTAATTTTAAAAATTGAAAAAACTGATAATATTATCAATTTTACTAAATAGGACTTATTGGTTCAGAAAATCTTAGATAGGACCTGAGCTACCATAACATTTTTAAATAGGACCTTTAGGTAATTAACTCAAAAAAAAAAAATTCATTATGTTTTTCCACTATCATTTTTGGATAAGTAAGATCATTTCCAATTTCACATTAATTTTTTTTCATTTAATTTGATTTTAAATTTGAGTAAAAAGTTTGATTTTGTATAAATTACTCCAATCTTTTCATCAAATTATCTTTTAAAAAATTCTCCTCTCATCCCAAATTTCATTTTTTTATCAAATTTAAATTTGATGAGTTCTCAATTTAATAAAAATATGTCTCTCTCTTAATTTCATAAACATTTAACGAAAGGATTGAAACTGATTTTTGAGTAATTTTTCATCAAACACTACAAAAAAAATTGTTTTTTGCGACGGCGTTTTGCCGTCGCAAATACTCCAAACGCCGTCGCTAATAGTTTTTTGCGACGGGGATCAGTTTTTTGCGACGGCAGGTGGGGGGTCGCAAGAGAGGGGGTTGCAAAAGGGATTTAGCGACGGCAAGAGCCGTCGCAATTGTTTTTGCGACGGTAAAAACATTTTTTTGCGACGGCATAATTCTGTCGCCAAAAAACTACGAAAATCTGTTTTTGTTGCGACGGTAGAGACTTGCTGTCGCTAAAGTAGTTTTGTCGACTGCCTAATCCCGTCGGTAAAAGTATCGTCGCTAATGACCATTGGCGACGGGAACCTAAGCCGTCGCTAAAGGTCTTATTCTCAATTTAATACCTACCTTTTGCGACAGTATTTGAGCCGTCGCAAAAAGATTAATACCATTTTTTGCGACGGGGGAGCTCCGCCGTCTCAAAAAAAATTTAAAAAAAAAAATCCCTGTACAAAAATAATTAAAAATATAAAAAAACCTGTATTAAATGAAAAATAACTAAAAAAAATCTAAAAATTACATAATAATATAAATACATATATAAACAAAAGACGGCACATGATGAACATTCATAATGTTGTTCCATTAATAACAATACAGAAATAAAAATTATACCACTACATAATGTCGCATAATACATACATAATATTGTTCACAAATTTAAATAACATAAATCAAAATCAAAATCAAAACAAAAAGTTTTCGTCTTGCTTCCTTCGTGGGTTCAAAAAATAAAAGCTGGTTATAATCTTTATACGCCCGCATTCCACAAGAAGCAAACTGCAACTAAGGAAATATCTGAAAAAAACAAAATAAAAGTAATTAATAACAATATAATGGTGTTAATATTTTAATTACAGAAAAATATAAAAAAATTAACTACTATATAATTACAAAGATAGTTTAGTAAATAATTTTGACTAGACCGAAATCCGACTCTAACTCCCAAACCGGGAACCCGATTCGAGCGCCGTCTTCTCCCACAAGTCTCTCGTGCCTAGGCGGTCGTGTGTGCCAAGTTTCGTGCCAAACCGACGCCGTTTGGTGATTTTGGGGCGTTAACACCTCGAGTTCAAGTTTCTTAAGAAACTAGTTTGCCTAAAGTGAAATCCGGCTCTAACTCCAAAACCGGGAACCCGATTCGAGCCCCGTCTTCTCCCACAAGTCTCTCGTGCCTAGGCGGTCGTGTGTGAAAAGTTTCGTGCCAAACCGACGCCGTTTGGTGATTTTGGGGCGTTAACACCTCGAGTTCAAGTTTTTTAAGAAACTAGTTTGCCTAAAGTGAAATCCGGCTCTAACTCCAAAACCGGGAACCCGATTCGAGCCCCGTCTTCTCCCACAAGTCTCTCGTGCCTAGGCGGTCGTGTGTGCCAAGTTTCGTGCCAAACCGACGCCGTTTGGTGATTTTGGGGCGTTAACACCTCGAGTTCAAGTTTCTTAAGAAACTAGTTTGCCTAAAGTGAAATCCGGCTCTAACTCCAAAACCGGGAACCCGATTCGAGCCCCGTCTTCTCCCACAAGTCTCTCGTGCCTAGGCGGTCGTGTGTGCCAAGTTTCGTGCCAAACCGACGCCGTTTGGTGATTTTGGGGCGTTAACACCTCGAGTTCAAGTTTCTTAAGAAACTAGTTTGCCTAAAGGGAAATCCGGCTCTAACTCCAAAACCGGGAACCCGATTCGAGCCCCGTCTTCTCCCACAAGTCTCTCGTACCTAGGCGGTCGTGTGTGCCAAGTTTCGTGCCAAACCGACGCCGTTTGGTGATTTTGGGGCGTTAACACCTCGATTTCAAGTTTCTTAAGAAACTAGTTTGACTAGACCGAAATCCGACTCTAACTCCCAAACCGGGAACCCGATTCGAGCGCCGTCTTCTCCCACAAGTCTCTCGTGCCTAGGCGGTCGTGTGTGCCAAGTTTCGTGCCAAACCGACGCCGTTTGGTGATTTTGGGGCGTTAACACCTCGAGTTCAAGTTTCTTAAGAAACTAGTTTGCCTAAAGTGAAATCCGGCTCTAACTCCAAACCCGGGAACCCGATTCGAGCCCCGTCTTCTCCCACAAGTCTCTCATGCCTAGGCGGTCGTGTGTGCCAAGTTTCGTGCCAAACCGACGCCGTTTGGTGATTTTGGGGCGTTAACACCTCGAGTTCAAGTTTCTTAAGAAACTAGTTTGCCTAAAGTGAAATCCGGCTCTAACTCGAAAACCGGGAACCCGATTCGAGCCTCGTCTTCTCCCACAAGTCTCTCGTGCCTAGGCGGTCGTGTGTGCCAAGTTTCGTACCAAACCGACGTCGTTTGGTGATTTTGGGGCGTTAACACCTCGAGTTCAAGTTTCTTAAGAAACTAGTTTGCCTAAAGTGAAATCCGGCTCTAACTCCAAAACCGGGAACCCGATTCGAGCCCCGTCTTCTCCCACAAGTCTCTCGTGCCTAGGCGGTCGTGTGTGCCAAGTTTCGTGCCAAACCGACGCCGTTTGGTGATTTTGGGGCGTTAACACCTCGATTTCAAGTTTCTTAAGAAACTAGTTTGACTAGACCGAAATCCGACTCTAACTCCCAAACCGGGAACCCGATTCGAGCCCCGTCTTCTCCCACAAGTCTCTCGTGCCTAGGCGGTCGTGTGTGCCAAGTTTCGTGCCAAACCGACGTCGTTTGGTGATTTTGGGGCGTTAACACCTCGAGTTCAAGTTTCTTAAGAAACTAGTTTGCCTAAAGTGAAATCCGGCTCTAACTCCAAAACCGGGAACCCGATTCGAGCCCCGTCTTCTCCCACAAGTCTCTCGTGCCTAGGCGGTCGTGTGTGCCAAGTTTCGTACCAAACCGACGCCGTTTGGTGATTTTGGGGCGTTAACACCTCGAGTTCAAGTTTCTTAAGAAACTAGTTTGCCTAAAGTGAAATCCTGCTCTAACTCCCAAACCGGGAACCCGATTCGAGCCCCGTCTTCTCCCACAAGTCTCTCGTGCCTAGGCGGTCGTGTGTGCCAAGTTTCGTGCCAAACCGACGCCGTTTGGTGATTTTGGGGCGTTAACACCTCGATTTCAAGTTTCTTAAGAAACTAGTTTGACTAGACCGAAATCCGACTCTAACTCCCAAACCGGGAACCCGATTCGAGCCCCGTCTTCTCCCACAAGTCTCTCGTGCCTAGGCGGTCGTGTGTGCCAAGTTTCGTGCCAAACCGACGTCATTTGGTGATTTTGGGGCGTTAACACCTCGAGTTCAAGTTTCTTAAGAAACTAGTTTGCCTAAAGTGAAATCCGGCTCTAACTCCAAAACCGGGAACCCGATTCGAGCCCCGTCTTCTCCCACAAGTCTCTCGTGCCTAGGCGGTCGTGTGTGCCAAGTTTCGTTCCAAACCGACGCCGTTTGGTGATTTTGGGGCGTTAACACCTCGAGTTCAAGTTTCTTAAGAAACTAGTTTGCCTAAAGTGAAATCCTACTCTAACTCCCAAACCGGGAACCCGATTCGAGCCCCGTCTTCTCCCACAAGTCTCTCGTGCCTAGGCGGTCGTGTGTGCCAAGTTTCGTGCCAATCCGACGCCGTTTGGTGATTTTGGGGCGTTAACACCTCGAGTTCAAGTTTCTTAAGAATGCAAAGATACATTTTAGCTTAGAATGCAAAGATACATTTTATACCTGATCTTCTGGTGGTGGTGTATATGGATTCTCATCTTCTGCAGATTCCCTAAATGCCCGGTGGCCACTCGATGCATCAGGAACCTATGATAGTCAGCAGGATGCCTGAAGACGCCATCATCAGTTCGTTCCTCTGCATGCCATCTCATGAACTTGGCCGTCTTGGATGACATAAACAACCTCTGCAACCTTGGCTTTAAAGGAAAATACCTCATCTGTTTTGCAGCTATTTGTTTGCCACCTTTGTTAGGACCATTTGAACCACCATCACCATTTGATTTCCATCTAGAACTGTTGCATATAACACATTTATCAAGATTGGCGTCCTCGTTTCGAAACAACATGCAACTGTTGGGACATGCATCCCACGTCTCATATGTAAAGCCCAAATCTGTTGTGACCTTTTGAGCTTTATAATATGAGTCCGGTAGTTTTACACCCAATGGGAACGCCTCATTCAATAACTCAAGCAACATGTCAACAGACTTGTCTGTCCACTGATTAAGCACCTTCAAATGTAGAAGTCGAACAATGAATGACAAAGATGTGAACTTCTGACAACCCGGATACAATTCACTTTGTGCATCTTGAAGAAGTTTGAAATATTTTGCAGTCTCTGCATTTGGACCGAGCTGGGATTCAGATGCATGGGGATCAGGCCCCTGTGGGTCATCACCCTCAACACTTGTACCGGCATGTGGATTTCCCATAGCCCCTTGTATCATTCCAATCATATCATCCCCAATGTCTAAATTAGCTAATGTTTCATTCTCTCGATTTCCATGTACAGATACGTAAGATTCCCCATGATTAATCCAATGTTTGTATTTTTTAAAAAAACCATTCAAAATCAAATGCTCCCGTACACCCTCTCGTACAAAATAGTATCGATTCTCACACTTCCTACACGGACAACTGATCATCGAACCTTCAACCCTATTGGTGTAGGCAAACACAAGGAATTCATCAATCCCATTAATGTATTCGCTCGACATCCTATTTGGCAAATCAATCCAACTCTTATCCATCATCTGTAGACATCCACAAAAATATCTCATCAAAGTAACTCTAAATATAATACCTACGTATTACACCCTCATCTATCAAAACAAGTAGTACACTTCCATTCCATAGAAATGAATATAGCTATCCATTCCAAAGCTCCAAAAGAAAAGTAAATTGAGTAAAAGGATAACGAGGAAAGGGGACTTTACTGATGGTGCATTATTTTATTTATCTATTTGTTCAAAACTTAATTATGGACATATATCATGTATGTCATATTACATGTTTAACATGAATGTGTATATTATAATCATATAAAAATTTAAAAGAATGATATAACATTATAATTGATGCCTAATATCTCCATAGTAAATTCGTTGGGGGTCTGGTTCATGGTACAGAATGAATCAGTCCAATCTGGTCTCATGAATTTATTTTGATTTCTACATTAATATGGCCCAATGTGTTTTAATGACTCGATGTTTTTGAAGGTATAGGTGTGTAGATCATTTATAATAAAAATTAGATTAATTTGATAATTATAACAATATAATTTCATCGTATTTATGTTTTAAAAAAGAATATTATTTTGAAAATAAATTGTTCATTATTATGAAAATACAAACCTCAGGATGCGTGATGTAATTTCCAAAACCTCAAGGGGGTATCTGTAATTTAGTTAAACTTCGAGGGAGGTATATGTAATTTGCCCTAATTTTTTTTAGACTGGGACAATCTGTGAGATTTAGCAGTTTAAAATAACTTGATACATTTTCATACAAGAAATCGTTGCTTTAAAAAGAAAAGTTATATAAATAATGAAAGAAACAATGACTGACTTAATTTGTGGGTAAGCTGAACATTTCATTTCATCCCAAGTGTATTAGTATTAGCAAGCAAAATAAAATCAATCTATAATTTATATCAAGGATTATGAATGTGTAGCCCAAATTCAATCTATACATGGACCTATATACAATCTCAACACTCCATTTATTTTCCGGATCAATTTTCTCATACCCAATTCTAGGTACAGGCACTGTTTTTATTTAGTCTTTATAAATGTTGAAACCAATCACATAATAAAATTGATTGCTCTAGTAAATCCAAAAATTAGGCTAAATTCATAATTGAACCCAATTTTGTTTGGCACAATGAATTTTCACGACGCCCAACTCATCAAACCAAATTGGCCCAATGCTAAACCGACAACTTCAGTAATACAATTAGGTGCCTATTTTTTTTCTTCATGATTTTTACTATAAACCGATCAAACCAAGCCAATTACACACCTACCCTTATATGAGTTTGAGAGATTTCAAGGATTAATAAATCAAATGGGTAGGGCTGACCCAGAAAACCAGTCAATAAATGGGCTGAAATCAGTTAAGGCTTGAATTGAATGTCGGATGAATGGGCCAATATTGGGTCATTTAGCCCAATAATGTGAAAGGAAACATTGCTAATGCAAAAATAGTTATTTCAAATAGTTTCTACAAAGGATTTTCACAATGGTCATAATTAACTCTTCTTTAGCTTATTCTACTATGCTATCTTTTCTTCGTAGTAGCTACATCTATATATATATATAATAGTCAATTCTCTCATTTTATTCATTTGAAATTTATCTATCCAAATAAAATCTTAGTTATTAAAGTCAAGATTTCATTTTATTCATCAGACTATCAGATTATTGGAGCTCCATAAAACCAAATAGAAAGTCAGATTAATGTTGTCTTTCACACATAACATTTTTTTTTTCCTGATTTTAAAAAGCGACAATCTTGAATCACCTCTGGAATGTGACCTTTCTCTTTGAGGTTCCTCCTATTAATTTGAGGTTCATAATATTTTTAGATATGAAATAGGTAATACATACATACATATATATATGCAACAAGTAATACATACATACATATATATATATATATATACAGAGAGAGAGAGAGAGAGAGAGCATACCTGAGTTGCCGTTCGCCGTTCGTCGTCGCCGCCGCTAGCCCTTCGCCGTTCGTCGTCGCCGCACCACCGCACCACCGCTGGCCCTTCGCCGTTCGTCGCCGGTCGCTGGTTTGGGAATTTTGGGGGAAAATTGAGCGGCAAGAAGAGAGGGATTTCTATCGGACACCGCTAGGGATTTTAGGGATTTTGTGCTTCAAATCAATTTTAGGGATTTTGCGATGGAACCGAGCGGCAAGATGAGAGGGAAGAGGGGGGAAAATGTTTTTTTACTTTTTGCGACGGTAAGGTTTACACCGTCGCAAATTATACAAAACAATTAACAAACGACGCCGTTTTAATAATCCTTTTTTGCGACGGATATTTGCCGTCGCAAATGGTCGAGTATTTGCGACAGCAAACTTTTTGCCGTCTCAAATAGTTTTTTTTCCCGACGGTTCAACATTGCCGTCGCTAATAGTTCCTGATTTTCATACTCGCCCGTGCAGTTTATTACCGACGGTTAAACGCCGTCGCTAAAACTACTTTTTTGCGACGGTTTGTTTTGCCGTCGCAAAATACCATTTTTTGCGACGGGGATCACGCCGTCGCTAATAATTCCGTCTTTTTTGCCCTCTTTTCTTGTAGTGAAATTTGAATATGATGAAAGAGAAGATGAAGGATTTGAGATGCTCATAAAACAAAACATGTGTGAGGGAGAGATGAATATTTTATATCTCATTTTCTTTATTTGTATTTTAAGGAGCAATTGCGGTATTATAAATATTTTAAAACCAGTGAACATTTCTGACAAAATCTCACAATTTTTGGCAAAAAATAAGATAAGCATAATAAGATAATTATCTTTCTCACAATGGCATTCCTATTATACCCTGAAAATTTGATCAACTTTTCAAACCTAATGATGTGATAATTAAATAGCATATCTAAGGCAACTCACTCTCATATCTTTTCTATTCATTAGCTAACCAAATAAAATATCATTTTTTTTTCATATCTTCTCTATTCATAACTAACACCACAATATATATATATATATATATAATCAAGTTATAACTAATACAGATCATAATCATAATACGCCAATAGATCATAACTAAATATTACAAAAACAATAACTAAAGCACATATGTTACACATGGCAAATCATATAGATTTTCCTTATATTTTATGGTATTGCTAAACATTCTTGTAAGTAATGTAGTGTTGACCACATGGGATTAGGAAGACCAACTTTAAGCATGATAATGTAGTCTGGTCAGCAGGGTATGGGTCGGACTGATCCAAGCACTCCACGAATTGGATGTCCTTCATCTTCTTGATCACACCTACAGCAAGTCTAGTAGGAAGGTTTCGAAATGGGGATGGTTCCTTCATATAGACCCTACAACGATCAAATTAGATGAAGAAGATCGCGAGGGTAAAAATTTAGAGAAACTTAAGCGTAGAGTAATGGAGAGAGAGAGAGAGAGAGAGAGAGAGAGAGAGAGAGAGAGAGTCAGTCACTTTTTCCTAAGCGTTCATCAGAAGCTTCTTTATATCTCTTGTTAATCATTTCCTTGTCCATTCATGCTGTCCTATTGGCTGAAAGCCTCATCTACTTGTCGTCGGCCACAGCCATTTCACCATGCTTCAGAGTGAGAGGTCTTATTGTACTTAATGCATTGGCAGTCTCATTTAATGCTTGGCGCGTAGGTTCAATAACTTTGTAGAATCTTTGTCTGCCACGTGGCTAGACTCCTGCTTGACACGTGTCTAGCTAGTGCCTGGGCTTGACTATTGTGGGGTCTCTATCAAGCGTGGTGTTGGGCCCGTTCTGCTGGGCTCTATGATGATAACTAATCAAATAATTGTTTGGGGCACCTATAGTAACCATGGGTTGGGCCCTTCTTGGCCATGCCCATCAGTAGTGTCATGACCCAAACCCGCCCTCATAGGTTTAGCATCGTAATCGGCCAATAATCCTTGGATTACCAAAGGCCTCTAAACAGATCATGACATAGTAAGGGGCTACGGAAACAAATATAGAAAATATACATAGTCCATTGAGTTGTGCTGACGTACATGAGATAGAATTTTCGAAAACTTATATATATACATGCATGTGACATAATAGAACCTTACATCACCCATTTACAAAAATAGTCATAAAATCAAAAAGGGACTTAGCCCAATGTACAGATAAACAGAAAATTTGTTCATATACCAAAAGGGAACAAATATTATACATTCACAAAATATGGCCACATGACTTTCGGAACCTCCTCAGGAGGCACAAGGGTTGGTCAACAAAACAAGCTCCAGGCGATCATCATTGAGCTTGGTCACGCGCTTGATCACCTACATACATAATATAAATAGTAAGTGAAAACCCAATAAATAATAATAGAGTAAAGAATTTAATGAATGATGTCCCATAGCAGATTTCAAATCATATACAACTTCAGATTCGCATACTTAACCAGAAATCATTGCAGTTATATATGGTAGATCCATTTAGCTATCATATCATACCAATTTTGCTTAGTCGGTACCTGCGACCACATAGGTTCACATCTTGTACATAAGTAGCCATGATATTGTTACCCCTAGGCAAGGGCCACGTGAACATAAGCCTCGGTATTGTTACCCCCGGGTAAGGGCCACATGAATATAAGCCACAGCATTGTTACTCCTGGGCAAGGGCCACGTGTACATTGGCCACGACATTGTTACCCCCGGGCAAGGGCCACGTGAATTAAGGATGCCACAATTATATTTCAGAAAAATAGACATTCATTCATGATTCATAAAATATCATTTCAGAAAACAGATCGTATCATTTAGTCAGAAAATACTTATATTCAAACATAGCTTTACATAGTTATTACTCACAGATGGCTCCAAAAGCAGATAGACAAAGTAGACAAATTAGATAGCTTACGGCGCATGACCTATACAAACATAACAAATACACAGATTGAAACACATACTTGGAATAAACTTAACTCATTACGTTGCGTTCTTAGTGTGTTTTTAAGTCTTATCCTCATTATTATGTTTTAATCTTGGCTTACAAATTCCTAGGATGCAATGAGGATGCTAAAATGCACTTGAGAACACTTAACAAAACTTGCTAAAAATAGGAGTCTCACTCGAGCGCAACTTCCTTCGCTCGAGCGGACGTTCAAAAATGTGAGTGGTTGCTCAAGTGCAATTTCGGTCACTCGAGCAGTTTGTAAACTCTGCAAAAGTACTGGTTGCTCGATTTTTCCACTTGACGCTCGCTCGAGCGTGAGACTGAGGTCCTCGCTTGAGCGTAACTCTTGTCGCTCGAGTGGTCTGCAAAATGTGTAAACTACTGGGAGCATGCATTTTACGCTCGAGCCAACTTTTGATCGCTCGAGCGAGAGTGCAAAACACAGAGTGGTCACTCAAGCGCAGGTTCTGTCGCTCGAGCGGATAGCAGAATTTTGGAATTTCCAGATTTGCTTCCAAGCTTCCAAACTCAAATCCAAGTTACAAAATAGGTTCTCTTGGGCCAAAAGCTTGAGGAAACACTTAGAAACTTGCAAAACATGGTGAATTCAAAAGCATTTCACAAAATCAAGCCCATGATCTTTGCCAATTGAACTAAACCAAACTTGAAATGGTGAAAACCATAACATGCATGTATTAATTCATTTTCTTTACTTTGAAATCATGATCAAATAATGTTGAATGATGTGAAATGAGATCAACTGAAAAAACCGTGCTAGAATAAACACATGCATGTATAAATTTCTAGGAATAACCTCAAAACATGATAAAATGAGCATGCATGCATGATACACTCCGATGTTCGTCTATCTAAGCCCAATTCTAGCATTACACAACTTAATTCTTTGAATTCATGTGCTAAGTGACTCAATTTCAAATTTACTATGTTGAATTCTTACCTTAGATGGTCAATTATGCTCTAAATGGTTAGTTGTGTGAAGTTCCAAGCCAAGAACCTCAAATTCTCTAGCAATCCTCATAAGTTGAACGCAATCTCCTCTTCTCTCTCTCTCTCTCTCTCTCTCTCTCTCTCTCTCTCTCTACGTTTTGTTTGTGTAGGTTCAAGGATGTGATGAAGAAAAAAGATGAATAGTGGCACAAAGGAGCCTTATATAGGCTTGATTAATGGCGATTAGTTAAGGCTAATCAAATGAACATTAATCATTCTAATTTAATCATTTCGAATCGAATTTTAATTCAACCTACCATAAAATTCTAAAAATTCCAAATATCACATAACCCAAGTCAATTTCGTGTTCAAATGCCGATAAGGCCTTCAATTCGCAGAACAAAACAAAAATATGAATAGATCTTTCTACGATAGATAGAAACACAGATAATGCAACACACATGCAATTAATTCAAAATTTTATCTTAATTACTCATTAAGCATTCTTAATCATGGTTGAACGGTTAATCGTAGGTCAAGGTTGTTACAAGTAGTCTCCTATTCCCGAGCGTAGCTCTAGTCTAGTGAAGGGAATAAAAGAAGTGAAAGTACTCGCCCAAGTCGCCGAAAATAGGACCGACTGAGCGTGCGAGGATGGCCTAGGGTGGCCGACCAACAAAATAGCCGAGTAACAAGATAACTGAGCAAGGGTGGCCGACCATCAAGGTAACTGAGCAAAGGTGGTCAGCTAGTAAGATGACCTAGCAAAGGTTAACCGATGGGCTAAATGACCAAGGATGGCTAAATGACCTAAAGGCTCTGATGGTGCACGGGCTCGAGGTGCAGGGATGCACATGATAAAGTGATGTGAAACAAACATGGGAAAGAAAAGGTTTTAGTGGTGGAGGGAATTAATCGCATCCGTCCACGTGGAACAATTGGGGCCGCTGAGACAAATTTTGAATTGTGTTTGAGGCCAAGCGTTTTGAAAGTGGAAAATTCGAAAGGGCTTGGGTATTTATTCATTTAGTTTTCTTATTCCCTCTACACTTAGCAAAGTTTTTCAAATTGGCAAATTTCAACCACGACCCTTGGAGTATAGGCAAAACTTGGGCATTTGAACTTGTGTGATTTTCATACCTAATTGCAAAAAACCAACATATCCCAAAATTGACCTCCTTCGTCTCTCCAGATTTGCCAATCTTCCATATCTCAAACTTCCTTGCCCCTGTAACTGAAGCCATTTACAGGAACATGAAAGAGATGGCCCAAGAGAAGGTTCCAGCTATGGCAGCGGGCCCACTGGGAGACGACTATAACACTCTAGAATTTTTTTTTTTCTCTTTCTTCGCTTAGGTGGTTGATTGTTCGTGTGAGCAGTCTTTTTGAACTTCCAGTACTTTTGCAGGTCTGCAGAGATAATGTGAGATGGTATTCTTCGCTCGAGCGGTCTTTCTTGAGCTCGAGCAGATTCTTGCTCTTGAGCAATGGTCCTTTATCTATAAAACTTTTGAGAGTTGGTATTCTTCGCTTGAGCAGTCATTTTGTGCGCTCAAGTGGTCCCACTTATTGTGTCTAGTCGCTCGAGTGACACTTCTTGCGCTTGAGTGGTCTGTTCAGGATCAACCAATATAAAACCCACTTTTTGCTCATTTTCTCTCACTTTTCTCTCTTTCCTCTCTATTTTCTCTCTTTCCTTTCTTTCACTCCTCCATAATCGAAAACCCTAGCCCTTAAACCCTTGATTTCACCTTATTACACCAAGGATCCACCTTAGATCATGCAAGATTAGTGAAGGAGGAGTGAAGATCTTTTTCTTGACCCATTGGATTGCGATTTTGCCAAATTTTTTGCTTGGGTCTTCCTTGTTAGCTTTCATCGTTGCGGTAGGGAGTTCTCTTAACTCAATCATTTATGATTTCGTTCGATTTATGATGTATTATGGGAAGTATGAGTTGATGCGAATTTGAAATCTTTGATTCAAAGATGTTTATATATAAAAATTGGGGTTTTCACCTAAATTTTTGAAAGATTTAAAATGTTTTGGTATGTTGATGTATAATAGTTGATGATTTAAGGATTTAACAAAGGAATGTGGAAAATTCCCAATTTTTATTGAAAACCCTAGAATTGGGATTTTTTTTTTTTTTCTTTAAAGAGGGTTTGAGCTAATTGGTACTTTTGTTGGAAATTTAATTGATTTTACAAGTTGATGAGTGTGTTGGATAAAATTATTATCTATGATGATATTATTGGTGAATCAAATAAGTTGAATTGTGTGAACATTTGAAATGTTGGAATGATGTACGGTAATGTTTTGCATGGGATGAAGGTTGGTAAAGTGTAGAACTTGGTGACTGGAAAATGAGAATAGTTCGTTAGTTTTTATTTGTTGAATTATTGTGTAATTAAAAGAAATTTCAGGATAAAGAGGAAGGTTTAGAAAACTCATGCATTGCATTGCATTTCCATGATGTTAGTTTAAATATTGGATTATTTAAAGGAGTGTGTGTGATTTCAAAATGCGTTGTGTATGTTAAGGTGTCCAATTGCCCTTCTGTGCTCGGTGGCCGGAAAATGTGGAGATGTCATAGGTAATTTTGTAAAGGTGCTCAATTGCCCTTCCGTGCTCGGTGGCTGGTAAATGTGCAGGAAAAGTTGAGATGATTAATGGGTGTCTAATTGCCCCTCCGTGCTCGGTGGCCGGAAAATGTGGAGATGTTTTTAAAATCAAATGAGTGTCCAATTGCCCCTCCATGCTTGGTGGCCGGTAAATGTGGAGGTTTTCAAAAAGTAATAGGTGCCCACTTGCCCTACTGTACTTGGTGGCCAGTAAATGTGGGGAGTATTTTTGAGGTATCCTATGTGAAATTTGTTACAAAAATGAAAGTTCTTGGTTATGATAATGGTTAATGAGTTGAGTCAACATGGGTTACAAATCATGTATTTCAGAGGTTTCAAAATATAGTTAAGTAGTAAACATGTCATGACAATGCATAGCATAATCATATTGATCATATGCATATTAATCATATTTGGTTATGTTAAGTTTATTTGCTACTAGGCATAAAAGCTCACTCCTTTTTTATGGGTTGGACATCCTAAAATTCTAGGTGATGAAGGTGAACCTTGTTACTGTTGAACAGTGGATAGAGTTCAACATGGAGCACTGAAGCTTCTTTGATGTTGTTTGCCTACAGCTATTGAGCTTATTTGTCGAGTTAGGGCTTTTTTTTGTTGAAATCAAGGGCCTTAGTCTTGAAAGGTGTACGCCTTTATGGTAATTTTGATGTACATTTTATAGTACAGTGTGCTATAAATTATTACAATGAACTTGAAGAGGAATACATGAGAATGTGGCAGGTTCAGTTTATTGAATTGTTATTGTATATTTATTGTTTAAATGAATGTCATGAAATTGGATAATAATAAGGGTTTGGTAACAAATTATATGGTATGAATATCGGGGCATTACAACAATGACAAGGTAGCTTTGGTCGAAAAATACAGAGTGGGTAACTTGGTGGAGAAGAGAACCCGAAGGCTCTTTCATTCAATTCTGTCAACGATGATCTCGGCTGCCTAACTAATTAGCCAAGTGACTCCCGATTATTGGCATACAAAGGCTGACAAATGCACTATGATGGCGGAGGATTTGGAAGAGATTCGCACCAAGTACTAGATTCTAGAGAATGTGGAGCTGAGACTTCTCATGGCTGAAGAAAGAGTGTCGAATGCTAGGCCTATGGAATTTACACTATATGAAGAGGCACTTTGTGGGGGTCTGTGGCTGCCACTCCCCTAACTGGTCATTGACATACTGAATTGCATGGAAGTGGCCTTAGGTCAATTGGTGCTTAATGCGTGGAAGATACTGTTTGCCAGTGTGATCTCCTGGCCACGACAATCGAGGGGCAATAGATGACGATGGACGAGTTTTTTTTGTGCAATAAGGCGTCGGGTCAATAAGAGACTTGGGTGTCGCTGCAGGCAATATCAGGTAGAGGATTGGTGGCTGGGCTCTCTTCTTCCATCAAAAAGTGGAGAACCAAACGTTTTACGTCTCTATAAATGGTAGAAGAGGAATACGAACAATCTGGATGATCCTCACCAAGTCCTTGGAGCTGAAGCTAACGGCGGTGGAGAAGAAAGAAGTAAAGGAGGTGAGGCAGTGGGGGAGAAAGAGGTGCTGAAGTGGGATGATTTAGTGAAGCCCTCTATTCTTTTTGCCGTTGGTTTGGGCTCGAAGCTGACAAATAGAGATTTGATCCCAGAGGAAGTCAAGACTAGGAGGAACGCCCAAAAGGTTGACGATCAGTGGGTCTTTGCTGTGGTTGGAAAGGTAAATAAGAAAGAGTTAGGCCCAGTCCCAAAGTCGCATATACATAGGCTCGCTCGCCCGGGCCCCAAAGCCTTGGCGGAACGGCATCTGAAGACTTTCGTGCCGTTGAAGGCACCTGTAGAACCCATAAAGGAGAGGAGTAAGGCCGAGATAGAGTAGGTAATCAAAAAGAAGAGGTCTACACCAAAAGAGGTTGATGAGAGAAGAAAGGCCAAAAAGGCTAAGGAGGGAAGAACTGAGCCAAGGGCGGAGCCAGCAGAGGTGGTGGTTGAGCCAAGGGCTAAACCATCAAAGAGGTTAGAGGTGGAAATGGGGAGGGGGGTGAGGCCTGGAATGGCCACTGAGGGTAATGGAGCTGATCCCCCCATTGCAGAATTGGTGGACTTGAGGGGGTGTTAAAGGAGGAGAGAAAATTGAGCAGAGTGCTAATCTCCCTACGGCAAAGAAAATAAGGGGCACAGAATAGGCTGTAGAGCAAATGGTAGAACATGAGTGCCCTGCAGTGGAGCCAAGTAGAGGTAGGGCAAATACCACCTTTGGATACATGAGCACAGCTAGTTGGCATCTAAGTGTCGTGGTTGGTGTGCCTTGGTCTGAAGAAGTGGGCCCCTCCAACGTGCTATTTGATGCCAAAGCTATAGCTAACCACCTGTTCACTGTGATAGATGACGCAGCCATGAGGGACGTATCTCGATTTGGGAAGGTCGAACTCACGAGAACATTCGACTCTGCCCAAATGGAGTGTTTGGCTATGGCAGCTGCCCTACTAGGCTAGGGAGTGAGGGCAAAGATGAAGATAGAGTCGCTGAAGGCCCAACTAGAGAAAGCGCATTTCGAGATGGAAGTAGCTAGAGTAGAGATCGCAAAGTGGTGAAAAGCGGCGTGAAGTGCCTGTGCTAAAGGCCTTGCATACGCTCGGAATGCACAAAAGATGGAGGTTTTGGCTGTGGTGCAGAGCTACATAGCTAGTTGAGCAATAATGGACAAAATTGAGGCCGTGGCTGAACTGGCGAGCATGAAGACTCAATTGAGTGAGGCCACATCTGAACTTGAAGTTGCTCGTCGAAGGGTGGTATAGCTGGAGTTTGAAGTGGTGACTGAACAAAAGAAAACTAATGGGGCCCAGTAAGCCTGCACCATTGCCAACGAATGGTTGGAAATGGCCCTGAACAACAATGAAAAGCTATGTGATCTGTCATTGTAGAAAAAGAAGAAGGCAGACGCACGGGTTGCAAAGTTGGAGAGGGCTCTTGCTGTTAAGAAAAAAACGCTAGAGGAGGAGAGGGGCAGATCAACAGAGCTAGCCAAGACGTTGGTGTCGGAGAGGGCAGCCTACCCTAACCTTTGTGGCACAGCAGTGGAGCATTTCAAGCAATCAACTGAATTCTAGATAGAAATAGAAGCGGCTGTAGCCACAAGCTTGGCTAGAGGGAAAGGGGGTGAGGTTGGGCTGTGAGAACCCGAATATAAAAATCAAGTAAATAATTAAATAATAATAATATTATAATCTCGAATATTTTGGTGGTGAATCCTAAAGTGCAAATTAAATACTTGAAGGTCTTTTAAAACCTAAAATAAATTTGTGGTGAAAGCATTTAATTTAGAGGCAAGATTTATTATAAAAAAATATATAGAGAGAGAGAGGAGGGTGTGACTTGAACTCTAGACCACAATGTTAATATATAAGACTCTTACCATTTGAGTTGTATATAACTTATATATATGTTTTGTATATTTATCTATTTATTTGACCTATGTGTGCCCACCACTAGTATAAAATAAAATAAACACAAACCCTACTCTATTATTTGTTCACCACATAGGGCAACAACAGCAGCCACAAGAGAGGGTTAGAGAGAAGGAAAAAAAAAGAAGAAGATGTTGCTATCAAAGAACTTTTGGGTGTGTTGTGTTGTATGTGATCATCAAAGGTTAGCCCTCCTAGGTTTTCTTCTCTTCTTTCTTTGTTCTATCCTTATTCTATAATTATTTTATTCATTGATGGAGAGGTTGTAGGTTTATGTATTGTGTATATAGATATCCTATTAAGAAACTTGAGGAGCTAAATTTATGTGTAAAGATTGGGTGTAATTTTCAGTCCAAAAATTCTGTACAAAGTCACAAATTTTAAAAATCAAGAAACCATATCAAACGGATGAATTTTAATCTGAAATTTTTACAGTAGATCAATTACATATTGAATTGCATATCTGAATTTTTTCATAATTTTTGGGAGTCAAAATCCATATAAATTGAGGTATTCAAATCTGTCCAGGAAACCAGTCCGAAACAGTAAATTCGGGATTGTTGTTCTCTTTGGGTATAAATCCAAAAATTATCAAATTAGTGTCATTAGAACCGGTTACGAGTCTAGTTTCGTACGTTTTTGGCCTTGCATTGATTGCTCATGTAAATTAAGAGAACCGTCAATTTCTTTAAAGTGCTGCAGAAAACAACCTGTTTGGATATAATAAATTGTAGATAATTATTTTGATAAGCAAATCAAGTGAAACCAATTGGGTTTGAAACTTAGGATATATTAGATCATATCTGGAGGTTATTGAAATTTTTCGAATAGCGTGGAGTGGGTTTTGTAATTTTCAAAGTTAGCGAATAGATTGAGAAAACTTGTTTAAAACACTGTTTCATCTTAAAGTTATTTTTAGTTAAGTTTCGATCAGAATCTATGTCTTGGGTGATTTTAGACCTCGAAGAACATGAACTTAGGTAATATTTAAGAGTAACGGTGAGTTGGGTTGACCCGTGTTAGTGCGCTTTAGTTTGGTGTTACTTAGTTCGTATTCTTTAGTATTTTTAAATTAGTAGTGACGTGTAGTTTTCATATTGGTTCAGGGCACTAGTTGGACTTTCATACTCTATTCGAGGATTATATTATTTCGTTTCCAGGTGAGTAGTTTCATGCTACATATTTTTATAAATGTTCCCCTACCCTGAACTATTGAAAAATTAAATTGTTGTTTCATGACTAAACTGTTTTGATAAATTATTATATTATCAATTGAATCAAATTATTTCCGAAACATGTGTGAACTTGGCATACTGTAAACTATTTGTTTTGGTCTCATGTTTATAATGATGAACTAGCATGTTTTGCGAAACTGATGTGTATTGATTATTGGGACCATGTGTGTATTTAGTTCAGGGAAATTATTCCACTGTGTGTGGTGACTCTGGCCACTAGGGAACAGATCCGGGTTGGGCCGTGATGACTCTAGTGCTCAACGATTGTAAGGAAAAGACCTTTAAAAATAACTAGGTGACCATCAATCGAATCGTCTTTGAGAAAAGGCCCAGGTGCCACTCTGAGGATGACTCTTAGTTCGGTATTGGATCCAACGGGGCTTATAGCCTGAGAAATGTGTGGCAGATTATTTGTTTTTATTGGTACCCAGAAAATTATTGGTGTTCATGTTATAATCTATTTTAAGTGAAAAATGTCGTTTATCATGTTCTTGCGAGACATCAGTATTTTAAATGTTGAACTGTGGAACCTTTTTTTTGAAACAGATTGTATTTCCCAAACTGTATGCCAATCTAGTTTCTGTGATATATATCTTATTTTGGAATTGAACCCTATTTTCAAAACTGTATTTACTATCCATGTTGCTACTCACTGAGCTATCAGCTGACTTAGTTGTTTACCATTTCCAGGTGTTAGAATGACTTAGAATGCACTCATGGCGTAGCGGGGACTCAATTGCATGGACCTCTAGGGCATTTATTAAATTTTCTTTTAGGTTGCTTTGTCGAGTTTTGTGCATACATTGTGATTGGGTTTTATTTAGAATTATTTTATTTTGTGGGCGGTTTGTGTCCCATTTACTATATAAATATATTTTTGGAAGTTGGTTATGACTTGTTTTTCACTTGTGGCATGTCCTGGATTGAGTTTTGGTTATTTATTATTGGACTATGGTTTAATTGTTCAAGGTGATATTGAATGCGTGTTTAGGCTTACGTGTGCCTTGGGCAAGGCCCTATGGACCACGGTCGGTCATACCCAGGTTTGGGGTGTGACATGGGCCATCAAGCTTAGCTACTGTCGAATTGGTGGAGGAGCAGACTAAGTCAGAAATAATACAAAATTTCCAACAGTTCGACTATTTCAAGCATCTGCTCAGCAAGTATTGGGATAGCAGTTGGGTGAAATTCAAACAAATGGTAGAGGCTAGCTATACTAGTGCTTTTTGTAATTTGTTTTGGTTTTGTAGAAAAAATATATACAGGATGTAATTGGCAAAAATTGTAAAGAATTAGTACAAAAAGTCTGCCTTGTAAAAATTTGGATATACATAAGTTTGTTTTACTATGGCTTAAGGATACTTGAGAATTTTTTTGATTTAAATGATCCTTAAAGGAAAACTATAATTGCTGTCATAAGTGGTAATTTGTCAATTTTGAGCACTAATGGTTAGAGCAGCATTTGAGAAGAAAATTAAGGGACAACGTTGAACTTGTGTGGAGATAGGAGGTGAACTGGAAAAGTCGAGGGACTAGTCAAAACCGTTGGACTCATGTATAAAAAAAACTTGTAAAAAAATGGGTTGATCGGGTTAATGGGTACTTCTACTAACTCTTCCACTAGTTCCTCCTGGATTAGTTCCTCTTCGTCTCTAGCATCAAGGTCCTCAATGATCATAGCTTCCTTCACATTCACCTCCTTTAATGAGGCAACGTAACATTCTTTGGCTACAGTCTGCTTTCCTCTCACAGTGCCGATACCATGGTCAGTTGGGAATTTCAATGCCAAATTATACGTGGACGTCACCGCTTGGAAGGCATTGAGGGTTGAGCGCCTAATTATAATATTATACGTAGAGGGATAGCCAACGACCAGGAAGGTAAGGATCTTCGTGGTTTTCCTTGGGTACTCTCCAATAGTGATTGGAAGATCAATGGATCCTAAAAAGGTCACCCGGTCACCTGTGAAACCAACTAAGGAGGTTTGCAAGGGCAATAACTTTTCTTCCCCAAGGTTAAGCTTCTTGAAGTCTTTGAGGAAGATAATATCTTATGAGCTGCCATTGTTGATGGGTATGCCTGACTTTGTAGTTTGAAGGGAGCGAAAAAATGACTAGATGGTCGTCATGAGGGTATCGGACTCCTGTGCAGTCTTCATTCGTGAAGGTGATTGGCTCTAACCACTGTTTGGGCTACTTTTGTGGTTGGTACACCGTCGTCACTTCTTTGTCTGACTCTTGTTTGATCCTTCGGAGCTTGGCTTGTTGTGCTGACCGAGATGGTTCGCCACATGCAAGTCCTCTCGCAATTACCCTAATTTCTCCTAGTGGGGGGTGCGAGTCCTCCTTGAGCTTGGGGCTATTGTTGGGCTCTATCGTCATTCCGTCTAAGCTGGTCGGCTTGCCTTGGGAGAGTATATCTGTTGTTTCGTCTTCAGGGATCGGTTCTGGCCCTTTGATGCGTTCTAGTTGTGGTGAACAGGTCTAAACGTTCTTGATGGATCAGCTCCTCAACCTGATCTTTAAGATTGATGCATTCCTTGGTGTTGTGGCTATGGTCACGGGGGAAGTGACAGTATTTGGATTGGTCTCGTCAGATGGAGGGAGATTTTAAAGGTTGGGACCGTTTTAGGTTGTAGTCATGTTGGATTTGGTTTAAGACTTGCTCTATAGGTGAGTTGAGAGGGGTATATCGCTTGAAGCGGCCGAATGGACAAGAAGGGACCTATCGGTCGGAGCGTAGAGGTCGGTTGAAATATTAAGGGGGGTCGGTAAGTGTATTGGGAATGTCTAAGATCGGGTTCTTTTCTCTTTTCTTTGGATTGTAGAGGCTTAGATGTAGAATCTTGGCGAGCTACCAAAGAATCTTCGGTGTTCATGTACTTCTGAGCTTTGGCAAGGAAGGTAGCCATGGTGGTCGGGGGATATTTTGAGAGGGAGAAAAGGAAATTAGACGGGCATAATCTAGCCATAAAAGCTGTTAAAATGACATTGTCATCATTCTCTTCAACTTGCAAAGCTTTTGTGTTGAAACGAGTGACAAAGCTGCGTAATTCTGTTTGTCGAATGTTCAGCAGTTGGGTCGTTGGGCGTCGTTGACGCTGTGCGCCAATGAAATGGCTCAAAAAGGACTCACTTAGCTGATCAAAAGAAGTTACAGAGTCGGGCTTAAGCTGGCTAAACCAGAGTCGTGCCAATCCCTTAAGCATGACTGGGAAAGCACAACACGAGATCTCATTGCGGAAAGCGTGGAGGATCATGAGCATTTTATAAGCCTCCAAATGATTAATAGGGTCGGTGGTACTGTCGAATGTGTCAATTGAAGGCATCTTGAATTTGGGGGGTAAAGGTGTATCTCTGATGGAGGTAGCAAAAGGAAATTGATGGTGGAGGAAGGTTTGTTTTGCATATTCTGCATAACCCCTTAAAGCTGAAGTTTCATGGCTCGTAGTTCTTCATTCCAAACAAGAATGTTATCTCCTCTTGCGAGAGATGGGAGTTGAACACTACTGGCTTCTCCTTCATATACGGCAGCGCAGTGTTGTGGATGGTGATTGTGGAAAAGTGGAGGCTCCTCCTGGTTAAGTTGCAAGCCCCAAGGAAGGGCATACAGACCTTCAAGATTTGATGGTTGAGCTTCCGGGACAAATGGTAGGAGAAGTGGCCCTTGGGACACATGTGGTTGGAAGGGGTGATTGTAGACGTCCCCAGAACGCCCCGGGAGGGTGAGCTCCCGTTCTGTTCATATTGGGGTCACTACAGCTCAGGACTCTCAAATTCATCACGGTTCTAAGTCTGAACCAAAGAGTCCAAATCCGGCAAATTGTTTTGAGAAAAAATAGATTTTTTGAAAGAAGTGCCAAATATGGACTACTTTGCCAGATACAGAGTCGCCACCTAAATGTTTTTTAATGGGAAATTTAGGAAACCCTGACTCGGTGCCAAAGGCCACGTGTCCGTCATCACCAAAGTTGCCTCGGCTCGGGAACTTGGGTACGATTGGGGAAGGTCACTTCGTGAGCACCCCCGCTCGCCCGATCAAAGATCGGCCTCTATTAACCATGATATCTATTTTTGAAAACATTGTATGTTCTTATTCCGGTTATTAGCCTAGGTTACTATGTGATGCGCACAGCATACAAGTATAGACTGAGTCGATTGAATTGGAGCAAAACATTTCATGTTTGTTTGTTTGAAAATGGTTTGATGGTGCTACCCGCAGGTAGGCTAAGACGTGGATTTGCCACCCTCGGGTGGGCTTAGAAAAGATGGTTTTGCCACTATCTAGTGGGCTTAAAACAAACAGTTGATGATTTATTCCAATCCAAGTAACCCAACCTTCACCCACAGGCATTCAGGCAGTTATATCACATAAGCAATTAGCCTCATGGTAAGCATGCTATTCATGGCAGTCACTCACACGCATGCGAGGATGCTAAAGCATAAAACTTATCGGGTACTCCAAGCCAAAATGGAAACCACATTAGAAATTATGCATGATCCTAAGTATACAAAAATGCCTAATGCAACACATGCAAAATGCAACTATAGCAGGCTCGGCTATTCTAAGATGGCATATGAAAAGCTACAACTATCATGTATTCAATTTGGAATTGAAAGTACAATGCAGTTAGTATGATGCCCCGAGCCCGGTGCATGCAATACAGATGAATGATGCAAACATGCTGTCATACTGTATGCTAATTTAAACATGCCCTAATCTAACCATCATAAGCAGGTAAATAAAAGGGAAAAAGACGTGGGGTTGGAAGACATACAACACACACACGCACACTTATTACAGTTGTGGCCCTCGCGCAGAGGGTCCAAATAAATATACAGTCCCGAAATAAAAGAATATTGCAGTCCAAATAATACAGTCCAAATAATGTACAAATTTCTAATTAATTAACAAATTAACTAAGAAAGCGGTAAAACTGGCATGCAAGCCAGGGACTGCCTTGCTTCTGATGAATGCTGTATGTTTGGGCTACATTGCGCGGAAATCCACTGGGATGCCCCAATTAGCCTCTGTTTGCACCGGTTCTTGAAATGCGTGCCAAGCCCGAAAAGTTGTCGATTCTTCATTTTGCTGCAATAGAGAGCAGGAAAGGGGCATAGTAATGTATTTTCACAGATATATGCATGCCTCGATCCTCGTGCCACCAATCACGCATACCGAGGCATGATGGCCGAGGAGTCGAATTGCACAACTCAATATAGAATGAATGCACATGAAAACACAGCTAAAACCTAACTCCATCATGGATAATTCGGAGTGTCGGTGACTGGGGAATTGAGACACATTCCGTCACTCGGAGTACGAAATGTACCTCGTTTCCCGTGCCCAGGCTAACTCCTATTTCGAACACGATGCAATATGCATGACATGCATGAAATGCAACTAAGATACAATCCTAGTATGCACTATGCTGTGAAATGACATGCCTTGAAATGCGTGCACACGGGCACGCAAACCGAGAAAATGACAGAATGCGATCTAAGATACAACCTAGTATGCACTATGCTGTAAAAATGAGATGCCTCGAAATGCGTGCACACGGGCACGCAAACCGAGGCAATGGCAGAATGCGATGCAAATGCATGAAAATGGCATATAGAATGCAACATGGACTTATACTAACATGAGGGAGCCTCAGCCACACTCACATAAGAGGCCGATGGATGAAAATGAAGAGCCTCGAAATGCGTACACACGGGTACGCAAACCGAGGCAATGGCATACGCAATGCAATGGCATGGAAATGGCATATAGAATGCAACATGGACTTATACTAACATGAGGGAGCCTCAGCCACACTCACATAAGAGGCCGGTGGATGAAAATGAAGTGCCTCGAAATGCGTGCACACGGGCACGCAAACCGAGGCAATGGCATACGCAATGCAAATGACATGAAAATATGATATGGGCTTATACCAACATGAGAGAGCCTCAGCCACACCCACATAGGATGCCGATGGATGAAAATGAAGTGCCTCGAAATTCGTGCACACGGGCACGCAAACCGAGACAATGGCATACGCAATGCAATATGGCTAAAATGGCATATAGAATGCGACATGGACTTACACTAACATGAGAGAGCCTCAGCCACACTCACATAAGAGGCCGGTGGATGAAAATGAAGTGCCTCGAAATGCGTGCACATGGGCACGCAAACCGAGACAATGGAAAAATGCGAACTATGGCATGGGAAATGATATGCAAACATGGTAATAGAATTTAAGCACTGAAATGTGGGGGGAAAACAGCCCCGAAATGAGGCGAAAACACACCCGATGCGAGGAATGGTCTCGAAACATGAATTTTGGGACCCGAAATGGCCTATGGCTATACCAAACATGCACAATATGGATATGCAATGAATAGACAGTAGCAAGGCAGCCCCAAAATTAGCATTTTACCAGCACAAATCATGGCCAAACAGCAAGCAAAGATAGGGCAACAATGGCATGCAAAAATGGCCTTAAACATGAGGTTATGAAGCAACTCACAGCTCCTAACTCCGAACAGGTTAGGGCCCTTCAACAACATTGAAGAGGGGCCAAAAATAAGCATATTTTCAGAACTGTAAAAACCCTAAAAACAATCATAGACAAGGCTAACTTCTTATGCAAGAAAAAGGGCCAAAAGGTGGCCAAAGAGGCAAGTGGTATATGCAACGCCCAAACTGAAAAATTCCCTTCTACAACATTGAAGAGGGACCAAAAATAAGCATATTTCCAGAACTGTAAAAACCCTAAAAACAATCATAGACAAGGCTAAGTTCTTATGCAAGAAAAAGGGCCAAAAGGTGGCCAAAGAGGCAAGTGGTATATGCAATGCCCAAACTGAAACATTCCCTTCTACAACATTGAAGAGGGACCAAAAATCAGCATATTTACAGAACTGTAAAATCCCAAAAACAGTATACAAACATGCTATAAATGCAATGCAAAATGAGGCTTAAAAGTGGCTACAACACAAAGTATGCAAAATATTCCACAAACAGCCAAAGACCCTTAATGAAACATGTCAAGAAGGTCAAAATAAGGCCATCTCTAGGCCTGTAAATCGTCCAAAAATGGAAGCATAGTGGGCTGCCAAAGCATGCAAGAAAATGGCATTCAAGGAGGGTATTGAAGCAAGTGCAAGAAGGAGGGCTCAAACAGGGTTGAGCCCTTAATGAGACATGAAAATGAGCTCAAAAAAATGACCTTTTAAGTTTTGGTCGGAGCTCAAATCAATAAGCATGTATGGCTTAGAGATGGTGCAAAAATGGGCTAGAAAAGAGGGAAATTGGACTTACCTTTGAAGACCAACACTTTTGTTGCTTCTTGGACCAGATTTGGTGACTCTAAGCTGCTGGAATCCCCTCCTTTGCTGCTGGAATGGAGTGGTGATGGTAGAGCTTGAAGATGATGAAGAAATGGAGCCCAAAACTTGAAGGAAATGGGGTGATATGTATCTATCTCCTCCAAGCAACTCTTGTAACCCTTTCTCTAGAGTTGGGAGGCTCTCTATATGGATAAGAGATGGAGAGAAGAGTCTAGCCAAAGTGGAGGGAAAAAGAGGCCTTTTTTCCCTCCAAAAGGGTTCCCCGGATGTAGATATTTTGGGGGGAAAACCAAGGCACAGCTGGAATGTACTCAACCTGAAGAAGCAGGCCGGCCAGACATTTTGGCTGCAGGTAGCAGGCCGGCCACTTCCACTAGCCGGCCGGCTAGGTCAAAGGAAAAAAAGTGGCCGGCCGGCCATAAATAGCGGCCGGCCACCCCCTAGGATGAAGCCCCAGAAGTTATCTTTCCAATGGCGCAAACCTTGCATTAAAATTCCTCCTGTAGAAAAAGTTATGCCCGTTTCCGTGAAGCCGCGCAGATTCGGTCCAAGCGGACTTCAACCAACCACATCTCTCCCCCCCGGACATGGACTTGGGATATTCTTGAGTTCAAAATGAAGCCCTGGAAGTAAGCGTTCCAATGGTGGTGGCCTCATATCTTAATTCCTCTTGTGCAAAGAGTTACGCCCGTTTCGGTGAAGCCGCGCAGATTTTTCTCCTTCCCGGATTCATGCTGAACCACTTTTGACCAAAAAGAAGTTGGCTTTTCAGCAAAATTGCTGGCCTCCCACCCTCCTACAAGCTTTCTAACAGTGAAAATAAGGTCTCCACCAAAAATGAGCCCAAACCGATGCAAAATGAAGGTTCGGGGGCCAAAACGCGCAGCCCGAGGCCCCGAAAACTGGCTGTTAGGCACCGGGAGTGGTGTTCGACCACGAAGTGGGTCTCTCAGACCTCAATGTCCCTCAAAAGGGAGCAAATAAGAAGTATGCCAAAAACCGGAGCAAAAGGAGATGGTTAAGCGGTCCCGAACCGAGGCACACGGCCTGACGGCTCCGAAAACCGGGAACCGGACTCCGAAATGGGCAAAATGGCCCGCGGCCACAAAATGTAGCCCACGGCCACTAAGAGATGGTCTACAGGACCTCTTCCTCCCCTCAGGAAAAGAAACAGAGAAAACCGAGTCTGGTTCGCAAACCGAGGCAAGACACAGAAGAGGGTTCGGAAGTCCGGAGGCAGGGCTCGCAGCCAGGACTCTGCAACTTCTGAACGAGCACGATATGCAAAATCACCGAGTGCTCAACTGGTGACGTCTGGGTCTTAAGGTCGGTCAAAAATGGGGTGTCTACAGTTGCCCCTCTTTGACAGAACTCGGAAGTCACAAATGACGGGAGTGAATGTCAAAGCCCAGAGACGACCCATTTTTGACAAGGCCGAAGACTTAGACAAAGCAGATAAGATAGACAAAGATGTGCCCGCAGGCAGGGGCAAAATGCAAATGATATGCAAGCAGATTTTGAAGATTGGACTTATACGCTACGCGAGGCCGGTTTTGAAAGTTGGACTTATACGCTACGCGAAGCCGATTTTGAAAGTTGGACTTATACGCTACGCGAAGCCGGTTTTGAAAGTTGGACTTATACGCTACGCGAAGCCGGTTTGACGAGTGGACTTATACGCTACGCGAAGCCAATTTGAAAGTTGGACTTATACGCTACGCGAAGCCGGTTTGACGAGTGGACTTATACGCTACGCGAAGCCAATTTGAAAGTTGGACTTATACGCTACGCGAAGCCGGTTTTGAAAGTTGGACTTATACGCTATGCGAAGCCAATTTGAAAGTTGGACTTATACGCTACGCGAAGCCGGTTTTGAAAGTTGGACTTATACGCTACGCGAAGCCGGTTATCACTCATGATCATGCAAAGAGAGCTGTAATGAAGCAATTATGCGAAATAAATGCAACATTTTAAGCGAATGCTAGGCAAGCAAGTAAGCTCGAGCCAAACTACACCTCGTGCAGAAAGGATGTAAGAAAATTATGGAATTCTCACTGCAAATACAGTGTGCATGTGTGATAGATACACAGAGCGAACATGTGATTAATACACAAAAAGGTGAGCACAAAGTGTGATGGATGCACTAAGTGAACAAGTATGATAGATACACAAAGCGGGAGTGTGTGATTGATACACAAAACAAACACGTGTGATTGATACACAAAAAGTGAACACAAAGTGGGATAGATGCACTATGTGAACGGAGTGTGATTGATACACTAAAAGCGAACACAAAGTGTGATAGATGCACTTAGTGAACAGAGTGTGATTGATACACTAAAAGTGAACACAAAGTGGGATAGATGCACTATGTGAACAGAGCGTGATTGATACACTAAAAGCGAACACAAAGTGTGATTGATGCACTATGTGAACAGAGTGTGATTGATACACTAAAAGTGAACACAAAGTGTGATAGATGCACTATGTGAACAGAGTGTGATTGATACACTAAAAGTGAACACAAAGTGTGATAGATGCACTATGTGAACAGAGTATGATTGATATACTAAATGCGAACACGAAGTGTGATAGATGCACTTAGTGAACAGAGTATGATTGATATACTAAATGCGAACACGAAGTGTGATAGATGCACTTAGTGAACAGAGTATGATTGATATACTGAAAGTGAACACAAAGTGTGATAGATGCACTTGGTGAACAGAGTGTGATTGATACACTAAAAGTGAACACAAAGTGGGATAGATGCACTATGTGAACAGAGCGTGATTGATACACTAAAAGCGAACACAAAGTGTGATAGATGCACTATGTGAACAGAGTGTGATTGATACACTAAAAGTGAACACAAAGTGTGATAGATGCACTATGTGAACAGAGTGTGATTGATACACTAAAAGTGAACACAAAGTGTGATAGATGCACTATGTGAACAGAGTATGATTGATATACTAAATGCGAACACGAAGTGTGATAGATGCACTTAGTGAACAGAGTATGATTGATATACTGAAAGTGAACACAAAGTGTGATAGATGCACTTAGTGAACAGAGTATGATTGATATACTGAAAGTGAACACAAAGTGTGATAGATGCACAATGTGAGCAGAGTATGATTGATATACTGAAAATGAACACAAAGTGTGATAGATGCACAATGTGAGCAGAGTATGATTGATATACTAAATGCGAACACGAAGTGTGATAGATGCACTATGTGAATATGTGCATGGTAGATACACAAAATGAGAATGTGTGTGATAGATACACAAAATGAAAATGTGTGTGATAGATACACAAAAGAAATGGTCTTAAACCGAACTTCTTTGAATGAATCGTACATACAATATCGTGCATGAATGAGAAAGAAACTTGATAGGTACAATGCAATACAATGCATGATGTTTAATGAACGCAATAAACAAGCGTAGCGGCGCTTTAGAAAGCACCTCATGGGGTGAGTGGCGATGAACCGCTCTACTCTAACGGGGATCTCCCCTCGTGCTCTTCGAACACTTACCTTCAACTCACAGTACAGAGGCTCTGGAATACTGACAAGGGTTCTTCATGTAGAACACTTTGGACGTTGCCTTTCTTCTTGATCATATTCACAACTTTCCTTATTCTCCAACGGGGTGACAGACTAGGTTGGTTTAGTATCCAGAATTGAGGTGCATACATGCTATCTCAACCTATGGGGCTTCCATACAGATTTCAAGCCGAGGACACGCCTCTGGGTATTTAAACCAGACTTTAGTCTCGGAAATCCCGAACCTTTACGTTCTAGGCATCAGCCATTCGAACTCTAGTTTCCACCGTCGCAGTTGGTCTCCTAGGAACTCATTGCGAACACAGCCAAGATGCCTCTGGCAGGGAATGGTACTCAGGGAGAGCACTTGATCGCCATTCTGGCTTGAAGCAGACTTGATCTTGAGCTTGAGGTAGAGGTACACTCGTACTTCGGAGCATTGTTAAAACCTGAAGAGGTACACACGGAATGTAGTCTCGGAACTTACTGAAGTTGAAACAAACTCAGATGCTCGACATTTCCTCTTTTGCTTTTGCTTTGTAGTCTGGAACCCATATAGCTTCAGATAGGTCCTGATTTTATTGTTCTGACATGACCTGGGTTGAACCCTGCGGTTTTATGAAAGAACGAATCTTGTTTTGCACAGATGTGGAGAATGGCATGGCACTCGGAGCACAAAACGATTTTATTTTGGAATTGGTAAATGAGCTTTTGACCGGGTATCGAGCCTACGACTGAACACAGCAAAACGACTCAACAAGAAAATAAAAGGCACACAACCTAAACACAACGAGACACGCTCGGAATGACCCAAAGCAAGAATTGAGATAAACAAAACAAAAGACACGACACACAGACGTGCACAGGGAGCCTGTTTCACCGGGTAGTGTTTCCCACCCTTTCTCATTTGTGGTTCTCACATCACTCGGCCCTCAAGCTCTGTTTTTCTGAAAAAGCCCTTTTCTCACTTTTTCTTCTCATCGCACATCTCTCTATTCTTCAATCTCTCATTTTTCCAATCCCTCCCCTGGGTGGTTGATGGATGAATAGGAAGTTGCGGGCTCACACCCAACATAATCAGCTCGCGACTATTTCCTTTGGTGACATCTGTCGATGCGCCGGATGAGGGAATGGAGCATCTCGACCCATTCCAATTCGTGCTTCGCACTCGGCTTGATACCTCGCTGCTTGGAGGACGAGAGAGCTTTCAGCCCTTTGTTGTTAACTTCAGTTGTGCACTATTCTGGCAGGTAGAGTGCCCTTCTTGGCAAGTATTTTGACAAAGGGGAAAAGACAGAAAGCCCGACTCAACTGTGCCCCTAGTTCATCATTTTGATCATTTTTTGTTTTTGCTTTCTACTAAAACAGTTTTGACCAACATGAGAGTTAGATTAACATGCTTGTTCAATTTTCTGATTTAAAATCATGCAAGTCAGGCTATGAGCACTGAAAATTTTCCTCTTTTGGATCCAAGAAATGGTCCAGTTTTGAAAATTGAATACTTTTCGAAAAGGTTAGTCAACCTCAGTAAAAATTCTCAAAAACTATTTTTGCAAACGGCCACTGCTCAACGAGCACGGAACCTGCTCTCGAGATGCACAACCTCGAATTTGAAGGAAGATTGCCCCTTGCTTGAGGGGAACTGCATGGCAACGGAAAGTTGCCCCTTGTTTGAAAGGCGCCGCGGCGGATTGAATGGCAACGGAAAGTTGCCCCTTGTTTGGATGGCACTGCAGCGCTTTGTGGGCAGTCCTCAGAGCGACGAACGCAACCAGACTCTCAGATACAGAGAAGACAAAGATGACCAAAACCATCGCGTGGACACAATCGAATTTGAAGTGTTTCACGGCTGGACTTCAGAATGAAGTTGCCTACGTATCCCAAAGATGGGAATCAAGCCTTACGTAGTTCGGAGTTAAGGTACGCTCGGGTATTAACCTCTCCTTTTTATGCTCTAACTTTTGCCAAGGCACCCGTTGCGGGTTTTCGACCTTGCGAGCTTTGTTCTTCTTTTCTTTTCAATTCTTTTCATTTCTTTTCCCCCTTTTTTTTTTTTTTTTTGATTTTCTTTTCTTTGCATATTTCTTTTTTGTTCTCTTTTCTTTATTTTTCTCTTGCTCTAACTTTTGCCTGGGTCGCCCTTCCGGGTTTTCGGCCCAGTGAGCCTCTCAAGGGTAAAAGTGTAGCTTTGTCCATGTCAAATGGTTTTGAGATCCTGAAGTCATCTGAATCCAGGAGAATGGCTGTTGTTTTGCTTTGTAAGCTTCTTCTGATGAGATCTGATCTTCTTGACCTGACTATCTTGGCCTCTTGTTCGAGGGCTGCTTCAAATCCGGCCACACAGGCCTCACATCATAGTTGATCGTTGAACCTTCTGAATTCAAGTTTCAAGGTTTGGAAGCGAAAGGGTTGAGTCTCGAGGCTGAGAGCGATCCTAGGCTGCACAATCTCAAGAGTGATTCCACACAGGTCTTCGCAGGACCGCGCAAAACATTTTGTTTTTGAAAGTTTTTAAGAAAGCGACAAATCGCTCGCGCTGAAGATAGTGTGAAACTAGTCTGAATCAAGCCAGGGTCCTTCTCAGTACTCACGCTAACAAGCATGATTTCATTAAGGGCTTAGTACGCCTCTCTTTCTCTCAAATGATCAAAGTTTTGCAAATCCCGAGGAATTCCTTCCTCTTCGTTTTCACCACAGTGTTTAAAAAGTTTTGAAAAACTTAGGTCAATGCAATGATTCTAGGGCACAAGAGAGCAGGTGGAATGCACTGCCATTTCATTCAAACTTTCTGGCACAATTGGCACATGGCAGAAGCGAACACAGAAGTGCAAAAATTGCTGCTGTTCATTCAAATCTTTTGGTACAACTGGCTCCCTGGCAGAAACAGACTCAAAACAAAACGAAAAAGACAGACACAAAACAAAATGGTGATGCCCGAGGTAACATCCCCCGGAATCACCCGACTCCTATACAACAGGACTGACTTGATACAACAAGATAGACCCAAAACAAAAAGAGACTGACTCAAAACAAAAAGACAGACTCAAAATAAAACAACAAGACTGACCCAATACCCAAGTCAGAACGCAAAATTAACAGCACTTGTACATTGCTCAAAACAGTGCATGCCATCCACCACAGCTGGAATAATCTGAACGCCATCCGCAGGTGGTTCATTCCTTGATTAGATCACATTATCCCCCCCACAAGTTCACCTATCAAGTGCCGATAGACTTTGCTGGACTGGCGCGGGGATGATCCCGTTGTCAAACAGATCTTGTACATCATGGCGCAGACGAAAGCAGTCGTCGGTAGTATGGCCTGTTTGCTGATGGTAGGCGCAGTACTTAGTCTGATCATGTTTTGCAGGGATAGGATCGGGTAGGGGCCGTTGTTCCAACGGTTTCAGATGCCCTTTCCGAATTAAGGCCTCTAAAGCTTTTGACAAAGGCATATAAAGCGGGGTGAAAACCCTTTTGACTCGAGGTGGGTACTTGGTTCCTTGTGAGCTACTTCCGGACGCACCGGTGAATGGGGTAGCTGTTTTTGATACGGTGGTAGCCACCATGCCCACATCAGAAGATCTTGCAGCTGCATCACCATTGGTGGTCGCATTCGAACTGCGGGAAAACGCCCTCCTGGGCTGCTCCTTCTCCTGGTCAAAGAGGCCCTGCTTCATAGCATCCTCGATCTGCACTCCCATCTCGTGTAAATCTGAGAAAGTAGGGAAGGGGATCACGATCATTTTCTGCATTAGCTTGGGCTGGAGATTGCGCACAATCATCCGAATTTGATCTTTGTCCGTTGGCCTAATGGTCATCATTGAGGCTTTGGCTCTCCAGCGGGTCACGAATTCTGAGAAGCTCTCTTTCGGCTCCTGCCTCATCGTCTCAAGATCACGGGTCGTAATCTCGATTTGGGTATTGTATGAATATTGTGCGACGAAGGCCTCGGCCATCTCCTCCCAGCTTTGTTTCACTGAATCCTCCAATTTGGCATACCAGGTGACTGCAATACCCGACAGGGTCCTGCCAAAAAGGGAGAGCTTCTGTAATCTTGTCAAACCCATCGGGCGCAAAACATCTGAAAACAAGCTCAAGTGGACCATGGGATCTCTTGACCCGTCAAAACGGTCGATGTGAGGCATCTTGAACCTGTCCGACAGAGTTACAGCTGCGTCGGTGTACCCGTCCTCAATGCCCGGGATGGACTTTACCCCCTGGGATTTCTTGAACAGCTTTTCAAGCTTGCTCAACTTCAACGCTGTGGGGTCAACCTCGAACTCGGAGGGAGAGTCCGGTAGATTGGTAGGTGTTTTGGATAGTTGAGGTAAAATTGGGGGCAGAGCCGGCCCTACTGGAATGTCCGTACCTTCCTGGACATTTGGCGTCTCCCCAGGTGCTGGAACTCCTGCTGGGGGAGGAACTTGTTGTGAAGCGGACGCACCGCTTTGCTGTTGTAGCTTGGTGATGAGCTCGGCCTGCTGAGCCATGATCGCAGCCTGCTGTTTGGCAAATTCCTCCTGACGGGCAGCATCCTGCTGCATGAGTTTCATACTTTCTTGCATTTGGCGCATCATGGCCTCCATCCCTGACGTGTTCTGCTGTTCCATCTGACTGATTGGTATCTATCCCTGCAGTAGAAACTGAGACCTCAGCCTGTCTGTTCACTGGTGGGGTGGATAAGGGCCACTGATCTGGTAACTGCCGAACTGGTGATCTGTGCCTAACTGGCCCCTTTTACCCTGTCTCTGGCGGAGGAACACTGATTTGCCTTTGAACTGAATCTCTGACCTGACAAAGTCTATCAGCACAAGTCCGATGAACCTCGGGGGATATCGGAGCCTTCTGAAGCTATGGTTCCCAGACTACCTAGCAAAAGAGAAAATAGACAGCATCTCAGCCTGATTCCATCTGAACAGATACGAGCATAGTTGAATGAGTGTGCCCTCTACTGAATTCTGTCCCAAAATTCTGCCCCAAATCTGAGTCTGATACCCACAGGTAAAGCTGACTCCTAAATACTGATAGTAATGCTCGCAGGCCTGATGCCCAAATTCGCAAACTGGTGCCCGCAGGCCTGATGCCCAAACTCATACACTGATACATGCATTCCTGTAGAGACGCACTCTAAAGCACATAACAGATAAGTGAGATCCAAAACACCCCTATGAAGGGGTAGGGTTTCCCTGTCCTATTTTGTCAGGAGCTAGGGTTTCACTACGCACGCAGCGGCTTCAAACAACCTATAAACGGGTAAGCAACCTGTCCTAATTTGGAATGGTCACTATGGATCCGAATATGCACTAGGTCGAATGGTCAAAGAGGGTGCCCCGGTAGAACCGGGGTTTGTGTTCCCATACTGGCAGAGCCCACAACCGGTCAGCCTTATGGTCATGCCTTGACAAGACAAGCCTCCGGCAAACCGTTCAGGAATAGCAGATGGCAAACACGGTGTCCTAGGCGCACCAATGCAAATGCAATGCAAAGAAACACACAAGCGTAGTCAAAAACAGATATCAAGAGTTCGAGTCAAGTTCTCTAAATCCCCAGCAGAGTCGCCAGAAACTGTAGACGTCCCCCGAACGCCCCGGGAGGGTGAGCTCCCGTTCTGTTCATATTGGGGTCACTACAGCTCAGGACTCTCAAATTCGTCACGGTTCTAAGTCTGAACCAAAGAGTCCAAATCCGGCAAATCGTTTTGAGAAAAAATAGATTTTTTGAAAGAAGTGCCAAACATGGACTGCTTTGCCAGATACAGAGTCGCCACCTAAATGTTTTTTAATGGGAAATTTAGGAAACCCTAACTCGGTGCCAAAGGCCACGTGTCCGTCATCACCAAAGTTGCCTCGGCTCGGGAACTTGGGTACGATTGGGGAAGGTCACTTCGTGAGCACCCCCGCTCGCCCGATCAAAGATCGGCCTCTATTAACCATGATATCTATTTTTGAAAACATTGTATGTTCTTATTCCGGTTATTAGCCTAGGTTACTATGTGATGCGCACAGCATACAAGTATAGACTGAGTCGATTGAATTGGAGCAAAACATTTCATGTTTGTTTGTTTGAAAATGGTTTGATGGTGCTACCCGCAGGTAGGCTAAGACGTGGATTTGCCACCCTCGGGTGGGCTTAGAAAAGATGGTTTTGCCACTATCTAGTGGGCTTAAAACAAACAGTTGATGATTTATTTCAATCCAAGTAACCCAACCTTCACCCACAGGCATTCAGGCAGTTATATCACATAAGCAATTAGCCTCATGGTAAGCATGCTATTCATGGCGGTCACTCACACGCATGCGAGGATGCTAAAGCATAAAACTTACCGGGTACTCCAAGCCAAAATGGAAACCACATTAGAAATTATGCATGATCCTAAGTATACAAAAATGCCTAATGCAACACATGCAAAATGCAACTATAACAGGCTCGGCTATTCTAAGATGGCATATGAAATGCTACAACTATCATGTATTCAATTTGGAATTGAAAGTACAATGCAGTTAGTATGATGCCCCGAGCCCGGTGCATGCAATACAGATGAATGATGCAAACATGCTGTCACACTGTATACTAATTTAAACATGCCCTAATCTAACCATCATAAGCAGGTAAATAAAAGGGAGAAAGACGTGGGGTTGGAAGACATACAACACACACACGCACACTTATTACAGTTGTGGCCCTCGCGCAGAGGGTCCAAATAAATATACAGTCCCGAAATAAAAGAATATTACAGTCCAAATAATACAGTCCAAATAATGTACAAATTTCTAATTAATTAACAAATTAACTAAGAAAGCGGTAAAACTGGCATGCAAGCCAGGGACTGCCTTGCTTCTGATGAATGCTGTATGTTTGGGCTGCCTTGCGCGGAAATCCACTGGGATGCCCCAATTAGCCTCTGTTTGCACCGGTTCTTGAAATACGTGCCAAGCCCGAAAAGTTGTCGATTCTTCATTTTGCTGCAACAGAGAGCAGGAAAGGGGCATAGCAATGTATTTTCACAGATATATGCATGCCTCGATCCTCGTGCCACCAATCACGCATACCGAGGCATGATGGCCGAGGAGTCGAATTGCACAACTCAATATAGAATGAATGCACATGAAAACACAGCTAAAACCTAACTCCATCATGGTTAATTCGGAGTGTCGGTGACTGGGGAATTGAGACACATTCCGTCGCTCGGAGTACGAAATGTACCTCGTTTTCCGTGCCCAGGCTAACTCCTATTCCGAACACGATGCAATATGCATGACATGCATGAAATGCAACTAAGATACAATCCTAGTATGCACTATGCTGTGAAATGACACGCCTCGAAATGCGTGCACACGGGCACGCAAACCGAGAAAATGACAGAATGTGATCTAAGATACAACCTAGTATGCACTATGCTGTAAAAATGAGATGCCTCGAAATACGTGCACACGGGCACGCAAACCGAGGCAATGGCAGAATGCGATGCAAATACATGAAAATGGCATATAGAATGCAACATGGACTTATACTAACATGAGGGAGCCTCAGCCACACTCACATAAGAGGCCGATGGATGAAAATGAAGAGCCTCGAAATGCGTACACACGGGTACGCAAACCGAGGCAATGGCATACGCAATGCAATGGCATGGAAATGGCATATAGAATGCAACATGGACTTATACTAACATGAGGGAGCCTCAGCCACACTCACATAAGAGGCCGGTGGATGAAAATGAAGTGCCTCGAAATGCGTGCACACGGGCACGCAAACCGAGGCAATGGCATACGCAATGCAAATGACATGAAAATATGATATGGGCTTATACCAACATGAGAGAGCCTCAGCCACACCCACATAGGATGCCGATGGATGAAAATAAAGTGTCTCAAAATGCGTGCACACGGGCACGCAAACCGAGACAATGGCATACGCAATGCAATATGGCTAAAATGGCATATAGAATGCGACATGGACTTACACTAACATGAGAGAGCCTCAGCCACACTCACATAAGAGGCCGGTGGATGAAAATGAAGTGCCTCGAAATGCGTGCACATGGGCACGCAAACCGAGACTATGGAAAAATGCGAACTATGGCATGGGAAATGATATGCAAACATGGTAATAGAATTTAAGCACTGAAATTTGGGGGAAAACAGCCCCGAAATGAGGCGAAAACACACCCGATGCGAGGAATGGTCTCGAAACATGAATTTTGGGACCCGAAATGGCCTATGGCTATACCAAACATGCACAATATGGATATGCAATGAATAGACAGTAGCAAGGCAGCCCCAAAATTAGCATTTTACCAGCACAAATCATGGCCAAACAGCAAGCAAAGATAGGGCAACAATGGCATGCAAAAATGGCGTTAAACATGAGGTTATGAAGCAACTCACAGCTCCTAACTCCGAACAGGTTAGGGCCCTTCAACAACATTGAAGAGGGGCCAAAAATAAGCATATTTTCAGAACTGTAAAAACCCTAAAAACAATCATAGACAAGGCTAAGTTCTTATGCAAGAAAAAGGGCCAAAAGGTGGCCAAAGCGGCAAGTGGTATATGCAATACCCAAACTGAAAAATTTCCTTCTACAACATTGAAGAGGGACCAAAAATAATCATATTTCCAGAACTGTAAAAACCCTAAAAACAATCATAGACAAGGCTAACTTCTTATGCAAGAAAAAGGGCCAAAAGGTGGCCAAAGAGGCAAGTGGTATATGCAACGCCCAAACTGAAAAATTCCCTTCTACAACATTGAAGAGGGACCAAAAATAAGCATATTTCCAGAATTGTAAAAACCCTAAAAACAATCATAGACAAGGCTAAGTTCTTATGCAAGAAAAAGGGCCAAAAGGTGGCCAAAGAGGCAAGTGGTATATGCAATGCCCAAACTGAAAAATTCCCTTCTACAACATTGAAGAGGGACCAAAAATCAGCATATTTACAGAACTGTAAAATCCCAAAAACAGTATACAAACATGCTATAAATGCAATGCAAAATGAGGCTTAAAAGTGGCTACAACACAAAGTATGCAAAATATTCCATAAACAGCCAATGACCCTTAATGAAACATGTCAAGAAGGTCAAAATAAGGCCATCTCTAGGCCTGTAAATCGTCCAAAAATGGAAGCATAGTGGGCTGCCAAAGCATGCAAGAAAATGGCATTCAAGGAGGGTATTGAAGCAAGTGCAAGAAGGAGGGCTCAAACAGGGTTGAGCCCTTAATGAGACATGAAAATGAGCTCAAAAAAATGACCTTTTCAGTTTTGGTCGGAGCTCAAATCAATAAGCATGTATGGCTTAGAGATGGTGCAAAAATGGGCTAGAAAAGAGGGAAATTGGACTTACCTTTGAAGACCAACACTTTGGTTGCTTCTTGGACCAGATTTGGTGACTCTAAGCTGCTGGAATCCCCTCCTTTGCGGCTGGAATGGAGTGGTGATGGTAGAGCTTGAAGATGATGAAGAAATGGAGCCCAAAACTTGAAGGAAATGGGGTGATATGTATCTATCTCCTCCAAGCAACTCTTGTAACCCTTTCTCTAGAGTTGGGAGGCTCTCTATATGGATAAGAGATGGAGAGAAGAGTCTAGCCAAAGTGGAGGGAAAAAGAGGCCTTTTTTCCCTCCAAAAGGGTTCCCCGGATGTAGATATTTTGGAGGGAAAACCAAGGCACAGCTGGAATGTACTCAACCTGAAGAAGCAGGCCGGCCTGACATTTTGGCTGCAGGTGGCCGGCCGGCCACTTCCCCTAGCCGGCCGGCTAGGTCAAAGGAAAAAAAGTGGCCGGCCGGCCAGAAAAAGTGGCCGGCCACCCTCTAGGATGAAGCCCCAGAAGTTAGCTTTCCAATGGCGCAAACCTTGCCTTAAAATTCCTCTTGTAGAAAAAGTTATGCCCTTTTCCGTGAAGCCGCGCAGATTCGGTCCAAGCGGACTTCAACCAACCACATCTCTCCCCCCCGGACTTGGACTTGGGATATTATTGAGTGCAAAATGAAGCCCTGGAAGTAAGCTTTCCAATGGTGGTGGCCTCATATCTTAATTCCTCTTGTACAAAGAGTTACGCCCGTTTCGGTGAAGCCGCGCAGATTTTTCTCCTTCCCGGATTCATGCTGAACCACTTTTGACCAAAAAGAAGTTGGCTTTTCAGCAAAATTGCTGGCCTCCCACCCTCCTACAAGCTTTCTAACAGTGAAAATAAGGTCTCCACCAAAAATGAGCCCAAACCGATGCAAAATGAAGGTTCGGGGGCCAAAACGCGCAGCCCGAGGCCCCGAAAACTGGCTGTTAGGCACCGGGAGTGGTGTTCGACCACGAAGTGGGTCTCTCAGACCTCAATGTCCCTCAAAAGGGAGCAAATAAGAAGTATGCCAAAAACCGGAGCAAAAGGAGATGGTTAAGCGGTCCCGAACCGAGGCACACGGCCTGACGGCTCCGAAAACCGGGAACCGGACTCCGAAATGGGCAAAATGGCCCGCGGCCACAAAATGTAGCCCACGGCCACTAAGAGATGGTCTACAGGACCTCTTCCTCCCCTCAGGAAAAGAAACAGAGAAAACCGAGTCTGGTTCGCAAACCGAGGCAAGACACAGAAGAGGGTTCGGAAGTCCGGAGGCAGGGCTCGCAGCCAGGACTCTGCAACTTCTGAACGAGCACGATATGCAAAATCACCGAGTGCTCAACTGGTGACGTCTGGGTCTTAAGGTCGGTCAAAAATGGGGTGTCTACAGTTGCCCCTCTTTGACAGAACTCGGAAGTCACAAATGACGGGAGTGAATGTCAAAGCCCAGAGACGACCCATTTTTGACAAGGCCGAAGACTTAGACAAAGCAGATAAGATAGACAAAGATGTGCCCGCAGGCAGGGGCAAAATGCAAATGATATGCAAGCAGATTTTGAAGATTGGACTTATACGCTACGCGAGGCCGGTTTTGAAAGTTGGACTTATACGCTACGCGAAGCCGATTTTGAAAGTTGGACTTATACGCTACGCGAAGCCGGTTTTGAAAGTTGGACTTATACGCTACGCGAAGCCGGTTTGACGAGTGGACTTATACGCTACGCGAAGCCAATTTGAAAGTTGGACTTATACGCTACGCGAAGCCGGTTTGACGAGTGGACTTATACGCTACGCGAAGCCAATTTGAAAGTTGGACTTATACGCTACGCGAAGCCGGTTTTGAAAGTTGGACTTATACGCTATGCGAAGCCAATTTGAAAGTTGGACTTATACGCTACGCGAAGCCGGTTTTGAAAGTTGGACTTATACGCTACGCGAAGCCGGTTATCACTCATGATCATGCAAAGAGAGCTGTAATGAAGCAATTATGCGAAATAAATGCAACATTTTAAGCGAATGCTAGGCAAGCAAGTAAGCTCGAGCCAAACTACACCTCGTGCAGAAAGGATGTAAGAAAATTATGGAATTCTCACTGCAAATACAGTGTGCATGTGTGATAGATACACAGAGCGAACATGTGATTAATACACAAAAAGGTGAGCACAAAGTGTGATGGATGCACTAAGTGAACAAGTATGATAGATACACAAAGCGGGAGTGTGTGATTGATACACAAAACAAACACGTGTGATTGATACACAAAAAGTGAACACAAAGTGGGATAGATGCACTATGTGAACGGAGTGTGATTGATACACTAAAAGCGAACACAAAGTGTGATAGATGCACTTAGTGAACAGAGTGTGATTGATACACTAAAAGTGAACACAAAGTGGGATAGATGCACTATGTGAACAGAGCGTGATTGATACACTAAAAGCGAACACAAAGTGTGATTGATGCACTATGTAAACAGAGTGTGATTGATACACTAAAAGTGAACACAAAGTGTGATAGATGCACTATGTGAACAGAGTGTGATTGATACACTAAAAGTGAACACAAAGTGTGATAGATGCACTATGTGAACAGAGTATGATTGATATACTAAATGCGAACACGAAGTGTGATAGATGCACTTAGTGAACAGAGTATGATTGATATACTAAATGCGAACACGAAGTGTGATAGATGCACTTAGTGAACAGAGTATGATTGATATACTGAAAGTGAACACAAAGTGTGATAGATGCACTTGGTGAACAGAGTGTGATTGATACACTAAAAGTGAACACAAAGTGGGATAGATGCACTATGTGAACAGAGCGTGATTGATACACTAAAAGCGAACACAAAGTGTGATAGATGCACTATGTGAACAGAGTGTGATTGATACACTAAAAGTGAACACAAAGTGTGATAGATGCACTATGTGAACAGAGTGTGATTGATACACTAAAAGTGAACACAAAGTGTGATAGATGCACTATGTGAACAGAGTATGATTGATATACTAAATGCGAACACGAAGTGTGATAGATGCACTTAGTGAACAGAGTATGATTGATATACTGAAAGTGAACACAAAGTGTGATAGATGCACTTAGTGAACAGAGTATGATTGATATACTGAAAGTGAACACAAAGTGTGATAGATGCACAATGTGAGCAGAGTATGATTGATATACTGAAAATGAACACAAAGTGTGATAGATGCACAATGTGAGCAGAGTATGATTGATATACTAAATGCGAACACGAAGTGTGATAGATGCACTATGTGAATATGTGCATGGTAGATACACAAAATGAGAATGTGTGTGATAGATACACAAAATGAAAATGTGTGTGATAGATACACAAAAGAAATGGTCTTAAACCGAACTTCTTTGAATGAATCGTACATACAATATCGTGCATGAATGAGAAAGAAACTTGATAGGTACAATGCAATACAATGCATGATGTTTAATGAACGCAATAAACAAGCGTAGCGGCGCTTTAGAAAGCACCTCATGGGGTGAGTGGCGATGAACCGCTCTACTCTAACGGGGATCTCCCCTCGTGCTCTTCGAACACTTACCTTCAACTCACAGTACAGAGACTCTGGAATACTGACAAGGGTTCTTCATGTAGAACACTTTGGACGTTGCCTTTCTTCTTGATCATATTCACAACTTTCCTTATTCTCCAACGGGGTGACAGACTAGGTTGGTTTAGTATCCAGAATTGAGGTGCATACATGCTATCTCAACCTATGGGGCTTCCATACAGATTTCAAGCCGAGGACACGCCTCTGGGTATTTAAACCAGACTTTAGTCTCGGAAATCCCGAACCTTTACGTTCTAGGCATCAGCCATTCGAACTCTAGTTTCCACCGTCGCAGTTGGTCTCCTAGGAACTCATTGCGAACACAGCCAAGATGCCTCTGGCAGGGAATGGTACTCAGGGAGAGCACTTGATCGCCATTCTGGCTTGAAGCAGACTTGATCTTGAGCTTGAGGTAGAGGTACACTCGTACTTCGGAGCATTGTTAAAACCTGAAGAGGTACACACGGAATGTAGTCTCGGAACTTACTGAAGTTGAAACAAACTCAGATGCTCGACATTTCCTCTTTTGCTTTTGCTTTGTAGTCTGGAACCCATATAGCTTCAGATAGGTCCTGATTTTATTGTTCTGACATGACCTGGGTTGAACCCTGCGGTTTTATGAAAGAACGAATCTTGTTTTGCACAGATGTGGAGAATGGCATGGCACTCGGAGCACAAAACGATTTTATTTTGGAATTGGTAAATGAGCTTTTGACCGGGTATCGAGCCTACGACTGAACACAGCAAAACGACTCAACAAGAAAATAAAAGGCACACAACCTAAACACAACGAGACACGCTCGGAATGACCCAAAGCAAGAATTGAGATAAACAAAACAAAAGACACGACACACAGACGTGCACAGGGAGCCTGTTTCACCGGGTAGTGTTTCCCACCCTTTCTCATTTGTGGTTCTCACATCACTCGGCCCTCAAGCTCTGTTTTTCTGAAAAAGCCCTTTTCTCACTTTTTCTTCTCATCGCACATCTCTCTATTCTTCAATCTCTCATTTTTCCAATCCCTCCCCTGGGTGGTTGATGGATGAATAGGAAGTTGCGGGCTCACACCCAACATAATCAGCTCGCGACTATTTCCTTTGGTGACATCTGTCGATGCGCCGGATGAGGGAATGGAGCATCTCGACCCATTCCAATTCGTGCTTCGCACTCGGCTTGATACCTCGCTGCTTGGAGGACGAGAGAGCTTTCAGCCCTTTGTTGTTAACTTCAGTTGTGCACTATTCTGGCAGGTAGAGTGCCCTTCTTGGCAAGTATTTTGACAAAGGGGAAAAGACAGAAAGCCCGACTCAACTGTGCCCCTAGTTCATCATTTTGATCATTTTTTGTTTTTGCTTTCTACTAAAACAGTTTTGACCAACATGAGAGTTAGATTAACATGCTTGTTCAATTTTCTGATTTAAAATCATGCAAGTCAGGCTATGAGCACTGAAAATTTTCCTCTTTTGGATCCAAGAAATGGTCCAGTTTTGAAAATTGAATACTTTTCGAAAAGGTTAGTCAACCTCAGTAAAAATTCTCAAAAACTATTTTTGCAAACGGCCACTGCTCAACGAGCACGGAACCTGCTCTCGAGATGCACAACCTCGAATTTGAAGGAAGATTGCCCCTTGCTTGAGGGGAACTGCATGGCAACGGAAAGTTGCCCCTTGTTTGAAAGGCGCCGCGGCGGATTGAATGGCAACGGAAAGTTGCCCCTTGTTTGGATGGCACTGCAGCGCTTTGTGGGCAGTCCTCAGAGCGACGAACGCAACCAGACTCTCAGATACAGAGAAGACAAAGATGACCAAAACCATCGCGTGGACACAATCGAATTTGAAGTGTTTCACGGCTGGACTTCAGAATGAAGTTGCCTACGTATCCCAAAGATGGGAATCAAGCCTTACGTAGTTCGGAGTTAAGGTACGCTCGGGTATTAACCTCTCCTTTTTATGCTCTAACTTTTGCCAAGGCACCCATTGCGGGTTTTCGACCTTGCGAGCTTTGTTCTTCTTTTCTTTTCAATTCTTTTCATTTCTTTTCCCCCTTTTTTTTTTTTTTGATTTTCTTTTCTTTGCATATTTCTTTTTTGTTCTCTTTTCTTTATTTTTCTCTTGCTCTAACTTTTGCCTGGGTCGCCCTTCCGGGTTTTCGGCCCAGTGAGCCTCTCAAGGGTAAAAGTGTAGCTTTGTCCATGTCAAATGGTTTTGAGATCCTGAAGTCATCTGAATCCAGGAGAATGGCTGTTGTTTTACTTTGTAAGCTTCTTCTGATGAGATCTGATCTTCTTGACCTGACTATCTTGGCCTCTTGTTCGAGGGCTGCTTCAAATCCGGCCACACAGGCCTCATATCATAGTTGATCGTTGAACCTTCTGAATTCAAGTTTCAAGGTTTGGAAGCGAAAGGGTTGAGTCTCGAGGCTGAGAGCGATCCTAGGCTGCACAATCTCAAGAGTGATTCCACACAGGTCTTCGCAGGACCGCGCAAAACATTTTGTTTTTGAAAGTTTTTAAGAAAGCGACAAATCGCTCGCGCTGAAGATAGTGTGAAACTAGTCTGAATCAAGCCAGGGTCCTTCTCAGTACTCACGCTAACAAGCATGATTTCATTAAGGGCTTAGTACGCCTCTCTTTCTCTCAAATGATCAAAGTTTTGCAAATCCCGAGGAATTCCTTCCTCTTCGTTTTCACCACAGTGTTTAAAAAGTTTTGAAAAACTTAGGTCAATGCAATGATTCTAGGGCACAAGAGAGCAGGTGGAATGCACTGCCATTTCATTCAAACTTTCTGGCACAATTGGCACATGGCAGAAGCGAACACAGAAGTGCAAAAATTGCTGCTGTTCATTCAAATCTTTTGGTACAACTGGCTCCCTGGCAGAAACAGACTCAAAACAAAACGAAAAAGACAGACACAAAACAAAATGGTGATGCCCGAGGTAACATCCCCCGGAATCACCCGACTCCTATACAACAGGACTGACTTGATACAACAAGATAGACCCAAAACAAAAAGAGACTGACTCAAAACAAAAAGACAGACTCAAAATAAAACAACAAGACTGACCCAATACCCAAGTCAGAACGCAAAATTAACAGCACTTGTACATTGCTCAAAACAGTGCATGCCATCCACCACAGCTGGAATAATCTGAACGCCATCCGCAGGTGGTTCATTCCTTGATTAGATCACATTATCCCCCCCACAAGTTCACCTATCAAGTGCCGATAGACTTTGCTGGACTGGCGCGGGGATGATCCCGTTGTCAAACAGATCTTGTACATCATGGCGCAGACGAAAGCAGTCGTCGGTAGTATGGCCTGTTTGCTGATGGTAGGCGCAGTACTTAGTCTGATCATGTTTTGCAGGGATAGGATCGGGTAGGGGCCGTTGTTCCAACGGTTTCAGATGCCCTTTCCGAATTAAGGCCTCTAAAGCTTTTGACAAAGGCATATAAAGCGGGGTGAAAACCCTTTTGACTCGAGGTGGGTACTTGGTTCCTTGTGAGCTACTTCCGGACGCACCGGTGAATGGGGTAGCTGTTTTTGATACGGTGGTAGCCACCATGCCCACATCAGAAGATCTTGCAGCTGCATCACCATTGGTGGTCGCATTCGAACTGCGGGAAAACGCCCTCCTGGGCTGCTCCTTCTCCTGGTCAAAGAGGCCCTGCTTCATAGCATCCTCGATCTGCACTCCCATCTCGTGTAAATCTGAGAAAGTAGGGAAGGGGATCACGATCATTTTCTGCATTAGCTTGGGCTGGAGATTGCGCACAATCATCCGAATTTGATCTTTGTCCGTTGGCCTAATGGTCATCATTGAGGCTTTGGCTCTCCAGCGGGTCACGAATTCTGAGAAGCTCTCTTTCGGCTCCTGCCTCATCGTCTCAAGATCACGGGTCGTAATCTCGATTTGGGTATTGTATGAATATTGTGCGACGAAGGCCTCGGCCATCTCCTCCCAGCTTTGTTTCACTGAATCCTCCAATTTGGCATACCAGGTGACTGCAATACCCGACAGGGTCCTGCCAAAAAGGGAGAGCTTCTGTAATCTTGTCAAACCCATCGGGCGCAAAACATCTGAAAACAAGCTCAAGTGGACCATGGGATCTCTTGACCCGTCAAAACGGTCGATGTGAGGCATCTTGAACCTGTCCGACAGAGTTACAGCTGCGTCGGTGTACCCGTCCTCAATGCTCGGGATGGACTTTACCCCCTGGGATTTCTTGAACAGCTTTTCAAGCTTGCTCAACTTCAACGCTGTGGGGTCAACCTCGAACTCGGAGGGAGAGTCCGGTAGATTGGTAGGTGTTTTGGATAGTTGAGGTAAAATTGGGGGCAGAGCCGGCCCTACTGGAATGTCCGTACCTTCCTGGACATTTGGCGTCTCCCCAGGTGCTGGAACTCCTGCTGGGGGAGGAACTTGTTGTGAAGCGGACGCACCGCTTTGCTGTTGTAGCTTGGTGATGAGCTCGGCCTGCTGAGCCATGATCGCAGCCTGCTGTTTGGCAAATTCCTCCTGACGGGCAGCATCCTGCTGCATGAGTTTCATACTTTCTTGCATTTGGCGCATCATGGCCTCCATCCCTGACGTGTTCTGCTGTTCCATCTGACTGATTGGTATCTATCCCTGCAGTAGAAACTGAGACCTCAGCCTGTCTGTTCACTGGTGGGGTGGATAAGGGCCACTGATCTGGTAACTGCCGAACTGGTGATCTGTGCCTAACTGGCCCCTTTTACCCTGTCTCTGGCGGAGGAACACTGATTTGCCTTTGAACTGAATCTCTGACCTGACAAAGTCTATCAGCACAAGTCCGATGAACCTCGGGGGATATCGGAGCCTTCTGAAGCTATGGTTCCCAGACTACCTAGCAAAAGAGAAAATAGACAGCATCTCAGCCTGATTCCATCTGAACAGATACGAGCATAGTTGAATGAGTGTGCCCTCTACTGAATTCTGTCCCAAAATTCTGCCCCAAATCTGAGTCTGATACCCACAGGTAAAGCTGACTCCTAAATACTGATAGTAATGCTCGCAGGCCTGATGCCCAAATTCGCAAACTGGTGCCCGCAGGCCTGATGCCCAAACTCATACACTGATACATGCATTCCTGTAGAGACGCACTCTAAAGCACATAACAGATAAGTGAGATCCAAAACACCCCTATGAAGGGGTAGGGTTTCCCTGTCCTATTTTGTCAGGAGCTAGGGTTTCACTACGCACGCAGCGGCTTCAAACAACCTATAAACGGGTAAGCAACCTGTCCTAATTTGGAATGGTCACTATGGATCCGAATATGCACTAGGTCGAATGGTCAAAGAGGGTGCCCCGGTAGAACCGGGGTTTGTGTTCCCATACTGGCAGAGCCCACAACCGGTCAGCCTTATGGTCATGCCTTGACAAGACAAGCCTCCGGCAAACCGTTCAGGAATAGCAGATGGCAAACACGGTGTCCTAGGCGCACCAATGCAAATGCAATGCAAAGAAACACACAAGCGTAGTCAAAAACAGATATCAAGAGTTCGAGTCAAGTTCTCTAAATCCCCAGCAGAGTCGCCAGAAACTGTAGACGTCCCCGGAACGCCCCGGGAGGGTGAGCTCCCGTTCTGTTCATATTGGGGTCACTACAGCTCAGGACTCTCAAATTCGTCACGGTTCTAAGTCTGAACCAAAGAGTCCAAATCCGGCAAATCGTTTTGAGAAAAAATAGATTTTTTGAAAGAAGTGCCAAACATGGACTGCTTTGCCAGATACAGAGTCGCCACCTAAATGTTTTTTAATGGGAAATTTAGGAAACCCTAACTCGGTGCCAAAGGCCACGTGTCCGTCATCACCAAAGTTGCCTCGGCTCGGGAACTTGGGTACGATTGGGGAAGGTCACTTCGTGAGCACCCCCGCTCGCCCGATCAAAGATCGGCCTCTATTAACCATGATATCTATTTTTGAAAACATTGTATGTTCTTATTCCGGTTATTAGCCTAGGTTACTATGTGATGCGCACAGCATACAAGTATAGACTGAGTCGATTGAATTGGAGCAAAACATTTCATGTTTGTTTGTTTGAAAATGGTTTGATGGTGCTACCCGCAGGTAGGCTAAGACGTGGATTTGCCACCCTCGGGTGGGCTTAGAAAAGATGGTTTTGCCACTATCTAGTGGGCTTAAAACAAACAGTTGATGATTTATTCCAATCCAAGTAAACCAACCTTCACCCACAGGCATTCAGGCAGTTATATCACATAAGCAATTAGCCTCATGGTAAGCATGCTATTCATGGCGGTCACTCACACGCATGCGAGGATGCTAAAGCATAAAACTTACCGGGTACTCCAAGCCAAAATGGAAACCACATTAGAAATTATGCATGATCCTAAGTATACAAAAATGCCTAATGCAACACATGCAAAATGCAACTATAGCAGGCTCGGCTATTCTAAGATGGCATATGAAATGCTACAACTATCATGTATTCAATTTGGAATTGAAAGTACAATGCAGTTAGTATGATGCCCCGAGCCCGGTGCATGCAATACAGATGAATGATGCAAACATGCTGTCACACTGTATGCTAATTTAAACATGCCCTAATCTAACCATCATAAGCAGGTAAATAAAAGGGAGAAAGACGTGGGGTTGGAAGACATACAACACACACACGCACACTTATTACAGTTGTGGCCCTCGCGCAGAGGGTCCAAATAAATATACAGTCCCGAAATAAAAGAATATTACAGTCCAAATAATGTACAAATTTCTAATTAATTAACAAATTAACTAAGAAAGCGGTAAAACTGGCATGCAAGCCAGGGACTGCCTTGCTTCTGATGAATGCTGTATGTTTGGGCTGCCTTGCGCGGAAATCCACTGGGATGCCCCAATTAGCCTCTGTTTGCACCGGTTCTTGAAATGCGTGCCAAGCCCGAAAAGTTGTCGATTCTTCATTTTGCTGCAACAGAGAGCAGGAAAGGAGCATAGCAATGTATTTTCACAGATATATGCATGCCTCGATCCTCGTGCCACCAATCACGCATACCGAGGCATGATGGCCGAGGAGTCGAATTGCACAACTCAATATAGAATGAATGCACATGAAAACACAGCTAAAACCTAACTCCATCATGGATAATTCGGAGTGTCGGTGACTGGGGAATTGAGACACATTCCGTCACTCGGAGTACGAAATGTACCTCGTTTCCCGTGCCCAGGCTAACTCCTATTCCGAACACGATGCAATATGCATGACATGCATGAAATGCAACTAAGATACAATTCTAGTATGCACTATGCTGTGAAATGACATGCCTCGAAATGCGTGCACACGGGCACGCAAACCGAGAAAATGACAGAATGCGATCTAAGATACAACCTAGTATGCACTATGCTGTAAAAATGAGATGCCTCGAAATGCGTGCACACGGGCACGCAAATCGAGGCAATGGCAGAATGCGATGCAAATGCATGAAAATGGCATATGGAATGCAACATGGACTTATACTAACATGAGGGAGCCTCAGCCACACTCACATAAGAGGCCGATGGATGAAAATGAAGAGCCTCGAAATGCGTACACACGGGTACGCAAACCGAGGCAATGGCATACGCAATGCAATGTCATGGAAATGGCATATAGAATGCAACATGGACTTATACTAACATGAGGGAGCCTCAGCCACACTCACATAAGAGGCCGGTGGATGAAAATGAAGTGCCTCGAAATGCGTGCACACGGGCACGCAAACCGAGGCAATGGCATACGCAATGCAAATGACATGAAAATATGATATGGGCTTATACCAACATGAGAGAGCCTCAGCCACACCCACATAGGATGCCGATGGATGAAAATGAAGTGCCTCGAAATGCGTGCACACGGGCACGCAAACCGAGACAATGGCATACGCAATGCAATATGGCTAAAATGGCATATAGAATGCGACATGGACTTACACTAACATGAGAGAGCCTCAGCCACACTCACATAAGAGGCCGGTGGATGAAGATGAAGTGCCTCGAAATGCGTGCACATGGGCACGCAAACCGAGACAATGGAAAAATGCGAACTATGGCATGGGAAATGATATGCAAACATGGTAATAGAATTTAAGCACTGAAATGTGGGGGAAAACAGCCCCGAAATGAGGCGAAAACACACCCGATGCGAGGAATGGTCTCGAAACATGAATTTTGGGACCCGAAATGGCCTATGGCTATACCAAACATGCACAATATGGATATGCAATGAATAGACAGTAGCAAGGCAGCCCCAAAATTAGCATTTTATCAGCACAAATCATGGCCAAACAGCAAGCAAAGATAGGGCAACAATGGCATGCAAAAATGGCCTTAAACATGAGGTTATGAAGCAACTCACAGCTCCTAACTCCGAACAGGTTAGGGCCCTTCAACAACATTGAAGAGGGGCCAAAAATAAGCATATTTTCAGAACTGTAAAAACCCTAAAAACAATCATAGACAAGGCTAACTTCTTATGCAAGAAAAAGGGCCAAAAGGTGGCCAAAGAGGCAAGTGGTATATGCAATGCCCAAACTGAAAAATTTCCTTCTACAACATTGAAGAGGGACCAAAAATAATCATATTTCCAGAACTGTAAAAACCCTAAAAACAATCATAGACAAGGCTAACTTCTTATGCAAGAAAAAGGGCCAAAAGGTGGCCAAAGAGGCAAGTGGTATATGCAACGCCCAAACTGAAAAATTCCCTTCTACAACATTGAAGAGAGACCAAAAATAAGCATATTTCCAGAACTGTAAAAACCCTAAAAACAATCATAGACAAGGCTAAGTTCTTATGCAAGAAAAAGGGCCAAAAGGTGGCCAAAGAGGCAAGTGGTATATGCAATGCCCAAACTGAAAAATTCCCTTCTACAACATTGAATAGGGACCCAAAATCAGCATATTTACAGAACTGTAAAATCCCAAAAACAGTATACAAACATGCTATAAATGCAATGCAAAATGAGGCTTAAAAGTGGCTACAACACAAAGTATGCAAAATATTCCACAAACAGCCAAAGACCCTTAATGAAACATGTCAAGAAGGTCAAAATAAGGCCATCTCTAGGCCTGTAAATCGTCCAAAAATGGAAGCATAGTGGGCTGCCAAAGCATGCAAGAAAATGGCATTCAAGGAGGGTATTGAAGCAAGTGCAAGAAGGAGGGCTCAAACAGGGTTGAGCCCTTAATGAGACATGAAAATGAGCTCAAAAAAATGACCTTTTCAGTTTTGGTCGGAGCTCAAATCAATAAGCATGTATGGCTTAGAGATGGTGCAAAAATGGGCTAGAAAAGAGGGAAATTGGACTTACCTTTGAAGACCAACACTTTTGTTGCTTCTTGGACCAGATTTGGTGACTCTAAGCTGCTAGAATCCCCTCCTTTGCTGCTGGAATGGAGTGGTGATGGTAGAGCTTGAAGATGATGAAGAAATGGAGCCCAAAACTTGAAGGAAATGGGGTGATATGTATCTATCTCCTCCAAGCAACTCTTGTAACCCTTTCTCTAGAGTTGGGAGGCTCTCTATATGGATAAGAGATGGAGAGAAGAGTCTAGCCAAAGTGGAGGGAAAAAGAGGCCTTTTTTCCCTCCAAAAGGGTTCCCCGGATGTAGATATTTTGGGGGGAAAACCAAGGCACAGCTGGAATGTACTCAACCTGAAGAAGCAGGCCGGCCTGACATTTTGGCTGCAGGTGGCCGGCCGGCCACTTCCCCTAGTCGGCCGGCTAGGTCAAAGGAAAAAAAGTGGCCGGCCGGCCAGAAAAAGTGGCCGGCCACCCTCTAGGATGAAGCCCCAGAAGTTAGCTTTCCAATGGCGCAAACCTTGCATTAAAATTCCTCCTGTAGAAAAAGTTATGCCATTTTCCGTGAAGCCGCGCAGATTCGGTCCAAGCGGACTTCAACCAACCACATCTCTCCCCCCCGGACTTGGACTTGGGATATTCTTGAGTGCAAAATGAAGCCCTGGAAGTAAGCTTTCCAATGGTGGTGGCCTCATATCTTAATTCCTCTTGTGCAAAGAGTTACGCCCGTTTCGGTGAAGCCGCGCAGATTTTTCTCCTTCCCGAATTCATGCTGAACCACTTTTGACCAAAAAGAAGTTGGCTTTTCAGCAAAATTGCTGGCCTCCCACCCTCCTACAAGCTTTCTAACAGTGAAAATTAGGTCTCAACCAAAAATGAGCCCAAACCGATGCAAAATGAAGGTTCAGGGGCCAAAACGCGTAGCCCGAGGCCCCGAAAACTGGCTGTTAGGCACCGGGAGTGGTGTTCGACCACGAAGTGGGTCTCTCAGACCTCAGTGTCCCTCAAAAGGGAGCAAATAAGAAGTATGCCAAAAACCGGAGCAAAAGGAGATGGTTAAGCGGTCCCGAACCGAGGCACACGGCCTGACGGCTCCGAAAACCGGGAACCGGACTCTGAAATGGGCAAAATGGCCCGCGGCCACAAAATGTAGCCCACGGCCACTAAGAGATGGTCTACAGGACCTCTTCCTCCCCTCAGGAAAAGAAACAGAGAAAACCGAGTCTGGTTCGCAAACCGAGGCAAGGCACAGAAGAGGGTTCGGAAGTCCGGAGGCAGGGCTCGCAGCCAGGACTCTGCAACTTCTGAACGAGCACGATATGCAAAATCACCGAGTGCTCAACTGGTGACGTTTGGGTCTTAAGATCGGTCAAAAATGGGGTGTCTACAGTGATGACGGTGGACTTGTTCTTAGTTTGGAGGGATGTCTAGTAGGGGTGGAGGAGGGGGAACAGGTAGATCGCGTTGGAGTAAGGTGTTAACAAGGGTTTGGTTCTGTTCAGCCAGGCGGTTGATGCAGTTAGTGAGTTCTATGAAATATGGAGATGGTTTGTTTGAATTGGAGGGTTCAGCTTGAGAGTTTCTGATATTATGTTGTGAAGCCACGGATCGCGTCGTAACCATTCAATCCGACGTAGAAGGTGGGTGAGGATGGAACCGTTTTCGGTAACAATGAACACAACTGCTAACCGGAATAAATTCTCACAGACGGTGCCAACTGATAATGTAGTCTGGTCGGTAAGGTATGCGTCGGACTGAGCCAAGCACTCCACGGGTTGCCTGTCCTTCGTCTTCCTGATCATACCTGCAACAAATCCAATAAGAAGATTTCGAAATGGGGATAGTTTTTTTCTACGGACCCTCCGACGATCAAATTAGATGAAGAAGATCGCGAGGGTAGGAACTTAGAGAAACTTAAGCATAAAGTAATGGAGAGAGAGAGAGAGAGAGTTACTTTTTTCCAAGCGTTCCTCATAAGTTTCTTTATATTTCTTGATAATCATTTCTTTGTCCATTCATACTGTCTCATTGGCTGAAAGTCTGTCACATACACATACTTGTCGTCAACCATGACCATTTCACCATCCTTCAGAGTTAGAGGTCATATTACATTTAATGTCTTGACAGTTTCATTTAATGTCTGGTGCGTGAGTCCAATAACTTTGTAAAATTTTTATTTGTCATATGACTAAACTCCTACTTGACACGTGTCCAGCTGATGTCTAAGCTTGACTATTGTAGATTCTCTATCAAGCTTGGTCTTGGGTCTGTTCTGCTGAACTGTGATAATAACTAATTAAATAATTATTTAAAAAATCTGTAACAACCATGAAGTGGACGCACCATGCCGATCAAAACATATCTATTATCGACCCACCGTCGAAATTAATGACCGTTGGGGAAGTTGGCAGCATCCAAAACTTTAAATGCTTTGGTACCCAACTCAATTTCACCTGTAATCCATCAATCTCTCTCTTTCTCTAGAATTTCCAATTTAACACTCATCAATTTCATATGTGAACTCTTTTTATGATTTCTGTTCAGCAGATTTTCGTTTCACTCTCTCTCTCACCTGCATGCATTTCTCATTCTTCTCTCTCACCAGCTTTCATGTGATACTTTCCAACCATCAATGCCGGCTCTAAAAATCAACATCTTTGGCGGGTTTTATTGAGTTTTGTCTCATACGAACTTGACAAGTAAAGGTTGGTACATTGAATTTTCTATGTATGTTTCTTCGAACTTCTTGTTGGGTAGATGAACAAACTCAGGCGGAGATTACAAAGTTCAAACACTACTTTTTGAAATTTTTTATTGTATTCTTTGTGTTCAATGTACCCAAAGGCTATCTATTCATCCTTTCCTGAATTTGAGTTCACAACAAGAAAACTGAAAATCTGAGATTGGTGGGTCAGCAAATCTGAGTGAAAAATCAAAAAACAGATTTGGTGTGGGTGAAATTCTACCAATAAAGATTTTTAGTCTTTTGTCATTAGAAGATCTGGGAAGTGAAAATTTGTGGTTTAGGGTAAGAAATTAACAAGTGTGAGATTGAGGGAACAAAACTCACATCAAAATTAGAGATGGGTTGTCATTAAAATCTTATATAGTGAAGAAGATTCCAAGATTTGTGAGGTAGGGAGGTGCGAAACCCATATAAAAAAACAGAGGTGGCTTGTTTTCAATCAGGCCAGCATTGTGAATTTGTGAGTTTGAGAGTTGCAAAATCTATACAAAATCCAAGGTGGGTTGATTTCAGAAAGTATAGCAGTTGAGTGAATTCTTACATCTAGAAGAAATCACAGCTTTAAAATTACAAAAATAGATTTGGGTTTTATTTGTTGGTGGCGAATTATTTTGATCAAGTGGTGCTGATTTTATTGAGAAGAAGATGGTTGCGGGAAGTATTGAGGCGGAACCCCATAGTGCACTTGTAAATGGGGTTCAAAACCATAATGGTTTGGAGGAGAAGCTTGATGAACTTCGAAGAGTTCTCAGCAAAGCGGATGGTGATTTGTTAAGGATTGTCGGTGTTGGGGCTGGTGCTTGGGGCAGTGTTTTTGCAGCTTTGCTTCAAGATAGCTATGGTCAATTTCGAGATAAAGTTCAAATCAGAATATGGAGGAGGCCCGGGAGAGCTGTAGATAAAGCCACAGCTGAACACCTCTTTGAAGTGATCAATTCAAGGGAAGATGTACTCAGAAGGTTGATTAGGCGTTGTGCATATTTGAAGTATGTTGAAGCAAGATTGGGTGACCGGACACTGTATGCAGACGAGACATTGAAAGATGGGTTTTGTTTGAACATGGTTGATACGCCACTTTGTCCTATGAAGGTTGTGACTAACTTGCAGGAGGCGGTTTGGGATGCTGATATTGTTGTGAATGGCTTGCCTTCTACTGAAACACGTGAGGTGTTTGAGGAGATCAGTAAGTATTGGAAAGAGAGAATCACCGTTCCCATTATTATCTCATTGGCAAAGGGTATAGAGGCTGCATTGGAACCTGTTCCTCATATAATTACGCCCACACAAATGATTAAGCGAGCAAGTAAGGTTCTTCTAATTATCGTACCTCTTGTTTCAATTTTTTTAGCTTTATGTAGTCTCTTAGAAATCAAAATAGATAAATTGCATGGTGTCTCTTACAAATTGAAATAGATAATAGGGTTATTGTGCTGCTTTATTTTATTTTATTATTATTATTATTTTTAATTTCTTTTGAAGTGGAAATCTACTCGCTTTCATTTCTAAACCTTAATGTGAATGAATGGCAGCTGGAGTTCCTATAGAGAACATACTTTATCTCGGTGGACCAAATATTGCCTCAGAGATTTACAACAAAGAATATGCGAATGCCCGAATTTGTGGCGCTGAGAAGTGGAGGAAACCGCTTGCACAATTTTTGAGGCAACCCCATTTCATTGTATGGGACAATAGTGACCTTGTCACTCACGAAGTTATGGGAGGATTGAAGAATGTATATGCCATTGGTGCTGGTAGGTGTAAATAGTTCATTAATCTTCAGTGATTTATATTTCAGGATCTGAGATATGTTCGATTTTTTGGTGTGACTGTGTGACAGAAAAATATTGCCAAGAATCCAAAAGGGAATATGTTGATCAATCTAAATTGATTGAGAATTCTAACTAGTTTGTGACAAAAATCCCAATATTTGCAATTGATTTTGTTTTCCCAGGAATGGTAGCAGCTCTAACCAATGAAAGTGCCACGAGCAAATCAGTATATTTTGCACATTGTACATCCGAGATGATATTTATCACCCATTTGTTGGCTGAAGAACCTGAGAAGCTTGCTGGGCCTTTGCTGGCTGACACTTATGTAACCCTGTTGAAAGGTCGCAATGCGTGGTATGGTCAAATGATTGCTAAAGGGGAACTAAGCCTCGATATGGGTGATAACATTAGCGGCAAAGGGATGATCCAGGTACAAATCCTGATTATACTACTCGCCTATTTATTTGGCACCGGCTAATAAGCCAGCTTATTGGCTATAAAATCTCATCATGCTAAAAAAAGTTTTACTTCATTTTACACACCCATTACCTTTTCAAAAGTCAACTTCAGCCTCTCTAAAAAGGCAATAGAAAAGCCAAGAAAGCTATGAACATGCCAAACAAACAAACTTTCTTTTCGCATTAGCTTTTTTGTTGGCTTATTTTTAGCCAATAAAATAGCTTTTCAGCAAACTCACAAAGATTATTTGTATGCTCCATGTCTGAATAGTGTAGTATGCTCAAAGAAATAAAACACTCTAGCATCTAGTTTTGTCTTTTTAAAACTTTTTTCAGCTTTGAGTTAGAATTTTTTACTTTTTAGGTCTATCTCGACCAGACAATTCTAAAAAAAAAAAAAAAAAAATCACTAGACAAAAATAAGTCAAATTCTATCCCAAAAAAATAAAATAAAAAACCTTACAAAAATTGGCTTCTTTTTTTTCTTTTTTTTTTTGTCTTTACTAAACTTTTTGCAAAATTGACTCAAATTGTTTTAAAATTTTTAAGATTTTATAGTCGAGATGGATCTAAAGTAAAGAAATTTGACATAATTAAATTTAAAAAAAAAAAAAACCAACTAAAGACAAAAATAAGTCGAACTAAAAAAACCAACTAATAAAACTTCTGCTTTTGATCATTGGAACTGGTTGTTGGGGTATTAAGAAGAAATGGGCTGTGATTGTCTTCTGCTATGGTCCCATTCAAATTGTATAATGACTATAGTGGCTATTGGAAGTCATCTTTCTCAAAAATTTACCTTTCGGAGGTGCCATTATTAATGACATTTGATTTAAAACATGTATGCATCAGAAGCGGTGTATATTTGCCCACAAGCTTTGTTGGGTTTGCAATTACATTAATCCTGTGTCTGAATCATGAATTTGGATAGAGATTTTGAAAGAGAAAGGGAAATGGAAAAAAAATTTAGCTTATAATTTCATGTTTGTCTCACCTTTTCCTGTTCTCTTTCCAAATCCCTATCTAAATCTATGACACAACCTAAAGAGATTTATAGCATGCACTTCTTGTAGTTTCCACTGCATGAATTGAGGGATTTTCATCAAGAGTTCTCTTGAAGATAAAACTTATATTGAGTTGACAGAATTAGATTTGTTAGGCTCCATTTCTGTCATTGACAAAGAATATCAAGAAAAGTGTGGAAACGTTGACAAATTGGATGGGAAGTTTTTATTTATTTATTATGATTGTGATGTAAAGGGTGCTATACGATGATTGAACTGATTGCGTATTGTAGATGAATTTGCGTTTTTCTAGATAAGCTATACATTCGGATTCTATAATTTTCACTCTGCTTCGTTCATTTTACCAGGGAGTTTCTGCAGTAGGAGCATTTTATGAACTTCTGAGTCAGCCAAGTTTAAGCATACTGCATCCAGGAGAAAACAAGGCTGTCGCTCTTGTTGAGCTCTGTCCCATCCTCAAGACGCTCTATAAAATACTCATAAACAGGTCAAATTCGTTACTTTTCTACATGAAATTCATGAGTCTTTTCCTCTCTTTTTTTTTTTCCCCTACATTTTCAAAAACTGTTTTTGCATACAAAAATGAAAACGATGGATGTTTTTGGATGTTTCATTATTTTTGTGTCTGAACACGAAAACGAAAATGAAGAAAACAAAAACACAACTAAACATACTTTTAATTTTTTAATATACTTATTTATGTTGTCAACCCGAGTTTCATTAATAATAGATTTTCATTAGGGCTCTACTATACAGAGACGAAACATGTTACAACTTCTCCTTACAACGACTTTGTTTGGTAATTGTGTCGTGCCAGAGTGTTTTGGTACAAACTTTGATTAGAACTTATGGGGCATAAATAGTTTATATGAGCTTGAAAAGATTGATTATTGACAAGGAGAGGAATGAGTACTTAGTTTTTGCCTTTTGATTACTATGTTATTTAGGTCAATTTTGAATTGGAATATGAACACTCGAAAGCTCTATCATCTACTGCAAATATCTCATTCCTGCTATGTTCTGTTTGATTTTCAGGGAGCAAAAACCACAAGCAATTCTACAAGCATTGAGGGATGAAACATTGAATGATCCGCGAGACCGCATAGAGATTGCACAAACCCATGCTTTCTACAGGCCTTCCCTTCTTGGGCACCCTTGAGACTTTTACCATTGCAAAAGAAAACAAGCTGAAAGGGTAATAAAGGAATCAATATATATATATATATGCAGCATGTAAATTCACTTGTTGGAAGACTTGTATGGTATTTCGACCAACAGAAAACATATACATACTGGCTTTGTAATTGACAACTTTTTGTTGTCTCAATTTACTTAATTTTAGTTAATTGATTTTTTAAATTTACTCATGTGAATTTGGTTGGAAAGTTTTGATCTGAGTTTAAGAAATAAGTTTAAAATATCTTGCATTTAAAAAGAACATAACTTCACTAAACATCTGGTGTGAAAATAATTTTGAAAGAGACTGTATTTAAGAATTTTTTTTAACTTGTATTTGATAAATAACTTTTTGGTTGGGATTGGTGGTGACAATTGACACTTTAGACCAATGCATGGTTACATTTAGTTGTAGCACAATCTGAACCAGTGGAGCGAGTGGGTTTTATTGTGAGTTTTACTTTTGAACAATTTATTTTATAACTTTTTGTGTATAAATTATTCAAAAAAAAAAATTAATTTAATAAAATTATATAATTATAATTATATGATGAATCAAATTTTTTAATGAATAACACATGAATTTACAAAATGACTGATTCTTGTTATTAATATGATGGGACCCAATTGGACTAAAACTGGACTTCTCTTCAAGAAGCAAAATTTTATTATAATTATTGCATATTTCTAGGTGAAAAAACCATCCACATGCACTGGTTGGTGAAATGGTAAAGACAAGTTTAAAGTGAAAAGGTAAAGAGAAGTTTAAGTAAGATACTTCACGTATTATTAAATTTAGCATAGCAAAAACAAGATATATATTTTTCATTTTTTTATTAGGGAAAATTACAAACATATCCCTTAAAGTTTATTTAAATTATAAATTATCTCTTGTGGTTTTAGAAATTACATTGTGTTCCCTAAGATTTCTAATTTTATAACAGATGAGTCATTTTATTAATAAATCATCAAGTTAATTTTTTTTTTTGATAAGCAAAAGGAAACAACTTTATTGATATCAAAAAACGGATTACATCAATAAAGCAAAGGCGAAGAGCATCAAGCATCATAGCGTTACCCTTTATCCCAATTAGGTTGGCATCAAGAGCAACATCCAATCATTTGAGAGCTCACGCCAAAGGGTTGGCAAGATTCCCACACCACAGAAGAAAACAAAACAAACAAAATAAACAGGACACAAAGACCAAACATCAATACACCTACAACTCCCCCGGCCCATCTAGTACAACACTCCCCCTTCCAAGACCAGTCTGATACAACAATGCACAACTCAGTAGCATTAGGACTTGGATGCAAATCTGATCTGCTGCAGGTTACAAATGAAATCCTGAATTGAATATGGACACCCCTATGATTGAGCTTTAACCCATATTGCAATTCACACCTCGAGCAATTCACAAGAGCTCTGCCAAAAGCATCTGCTTCCACTAAAAGTTTGCACCGCACAGTACCAAAAGAATCTTCTTAGCAGCACCAACAGACCAGCAGACCTTGACAGTCCTCCAAACTGTAATGCTCATCCCGCGCAATTTATACCAGTATCATCTGTTCTAAAGCAAAACAAAACAATCCAACAGCTGCAAAGCAATACACCCAAACCAGAATTATCCCAGCAGCAGCCAAACTAACCCTGCACACTTAGACAGATAGACAGCTGCAAAACTCCCAAACCAGATCAAAACACCGACGGATAGCTTCACATGACAAACTAACCCTCATCCCCAACACACTAAAACACTGTTAGCAACCAATAGCTCTGATCTGTTGCACACTAATAATAATATCCTGAACTGAATACGGAGGCTCCTTAGATTGAGATTTAACCCATAGAGCAATTCTCACCTTAATCAATTCACAGAGTTCATTCAGCTGGAACATTTTCCCATTAAAGACCACATCATTTCTAGTTTTCCATAGTGACCACATGACTGCCATTGGGATTGCCTTCCAAATTTTGTTTTCAAACTTTCTCCATTTATATCCACTCCACCACTGAAGAAGCCCATTAACAATATCAGGAATCACCCAGTGCGCCCCCCACCAATTTATCAGGCATGCCCACACCTTCCAGACAACAGGACACCAAAGAAGAACATGGTTGACTGACTTCACAGCTTGACCACAGATCACACAGTTGACAGAAATGTTCTGGTTCAGCGCACCAATGCAATTTAGAAACCCTGCAGTCTTCAATCTCCCCTTCCAAGCCAACCAACTAAAGAATTGGACTTTTGGTGGAGCCACATTGTTCCACAACAGTTTAGGGACCGGCATAGAATTTTTGGGCATTAACAGGTTATAAAGGGAAGAGACACTAAACTTACCTGATGAACATGCCAACCACTTCAAATGATCCTCCCCATTAGAAGTCAGCAACTCCACTTGATTCAAAGTAGTAAATAATCTCAGCAGTTCTTCTGACTCCCAAGCAAATAAATGCCTTCTAAAATTGAGGTTTCAATTGCCTGAGTTCCTTCTTCTTTCAATCATCATGCTCAAAGATAAATCCTTCTCAGATGATAGGCTGTAGAGCCTAGGAAAATCACTCTTGATACAAGGATTTCCCAGCCAATGGTCATCCCAAAAATGAATTCTACACCCATTCCCCACAACTACCTGTGAATTTTCCAGAAAAAGGCTTAACAAAAAAGGGGTAGACTGCCCAAGATTCAAAATCCCACCCCATAGAGCTGAGTAGCACCCACTAAAGCTTGTCCAAGGGAGCCAACGCCCACCCATAGACAGATACCTACTACACAAAACTCTTTTCCACAAAGAACTAACATCAAAACCAAAGCGCCACCACCATTTAGCTAACAAACAGTCATTCATATCTTTGACACTTCTAATGCCCAGCCTACCTTGATCCTTACGTTTGGTAACCTCATCCCATTTGACAAGATGAATCTTTCTCTTTAAATCAGACCCTCCCCAAAGAAAGGCTGCTTGAATTCTCTCAAATTCCTTTGCTACTGATTGCGGCAGCTTAAATAAAGATAAATAGTACACAAGAAGGTTGGAAAGACTAGATTTAATAAGGGTAAGCCGGCCTCCAAAAGACAGCAGCTTCCTCTTCCAAGATACTAATCGAGCCTTCATCTTATCAATGACAGGTCGCCAGGTTTTCTTTAGTCTGGGATTGGCACCTAAAGGCAACCTAAGATAAATAATAGGTAGTTTTTGTTTTTTACAATTCAGTCTATATGCACACTCCTCCGCCACTTGCTTAGGCGCTCCAACGCTACACACAAGACTCTTATGGAAGTTTATCTTCAGGCCTGAAACTAATTGAAAGCATCTCAAAATCCTTTTAACCGTTACCACCTCCTCCCCATCTACTTCACAAAAAATTATCGTATCATCAACAAATTGAAGATGAGTTACAGTTGTTTTAACTTCACCATGACCAATCACAACCCCTGTTATAAGGCCTCTTGATCTTGCCATTTGCAACAACATATTTAAACGTTCAGCTACAAGATTAAATAGGAAAGGAGACATTGGATCCCCTGCCTAAAATCATCAAGTTAATTAACGGTATTTAATAATGTTAAAATTTTATTTCAATTAATGATTCAAATAATTTTATTATTATATAGGTGAACATTTAGAAATTTCACTTTTTCCATTAATTCTGTTAAATAAAAAATTCTGACAGGCAGATAATTGTAATTTTTCAAACTACAGGAGGTAATTCATATTTTAAGGAAATCTCCAGGGGTGTATTTGTAATTTACCCTTTTTAATTTTATATTTTTTTAATGGTAATTTGTCAAACAAACTAAGATCAGTTGGCCTTTGTTTGCCAAACATCCTAAGGTTGTTCAGACATCTAAGATAGAACATAACTAGTTTGAAACAATTCTTGTCTGTTTGACAAATATGACAGAACAAATTGAATAAACTGGGTTTGCTTAACCGTTGTCTGTTGAACAAACATGATTTGTTTAAGTCATTTGTTACATTCAACCTTGGTTGGCTGAACAGTGTTCAACCATTAAAAAAGTTTGTAAAACAATTATTTATGGTGGAAAAATATGCCCATCTTGACGTTGTTCTCCCATTCAATACCTTAGATTTGTCACTCCCATTGCCATTCTTCTTTACAGTATACGATGGGATGGAAAAGAGAGGAAGAAGGAAACAAAATGAGGGAGGGAAGAAGAGAAAAGACGGTGTTTTGAAGAAAGAAATGGTGAAGTTTGAGAAGGGGCATGTTATGGCTAAATTACATTGACCTCCCCTAAGTAATGAGAAAATGCAGTGAGTCGTACAGATTTTACATAATTACATGGATCTTTCATATTTTATATACATAATTACATGGATCAACAATGATTCATCCCACTAAAAACATCACCACTAATAGCACTAATGCATTAAAAAAGTAAAAAAAAAAAAAAAAACACAACTCCAAGACCAAAACATCACATCATTAATGGCGGGACCCACTGTCACCTAATTAGTGGGAGCACTAATTAGTGCTCCCAAGCATTTTTCTTACATGGATCTTTCATATTTTATAGACGTACAACACTTAGCACTTTGTCATTAGTTTGTCATTCGTAAACAATATGAAATTTACTAATCTAACCAATTTTTGAATCGAAATGCCAAAATTACCTCTTATTTTTTAATGCAATATATTAACCCATATTATAAACTAATTTTTACTGTACCAAAATTATCCAGCTTGTTAGGTTTTTATTCTTGGCAATCCCGTTTGACAAAACTCCTTTAAGTTGTATTTGTTTTCGCACTTTTTATTTCAGTGAGGTTATGAGTTTTTAGATGCGAATCCAACCCAAATTGTGCCTTGCAGAGAAGTTTTGTGATGTTAATTCTTTCAAGATTGCCACTTCGCTGATTATGACGGGGATCGAGCTGCCCGGTCAGCTCGTCGGGGTTGAGGGGGCAGCGCCCCTTGGCGGGTCCGGGGTAGCGCCATGGCGGGGTCGAGGGGCAGCGCCTCTGAAGCAAAATGCAAAAATGCATTCAAAGTTGCCTCCCCGTTCGAGCGTCCATTTCCCCGCTTGAGCGGAGAATGGTGAGTTCCAGAAGTATGCGTGTCTGTAAAAATACTGTGATCCGTGTTTTCACGCTAGAGCATCGAAATCCCCGCTCGAGCGTACATCCTGGTTTGGAACACGTCATATAGTGTCCCCGCTCGAGCTTCCATTCCCACGCTCGAGCGAACCTTGCGATTTCAGATTCTATAAATTCGTATGTTGCTCCAAATCTAGGGTTACTTCTCCAGAACTTCTTCTTGGATTCTAGGGTTTATATTTGGGGATATTTTGCTAGTTTTCTTTGATGTTTTGATTGAGTATTCAACTCATGGTTTAAAAAGTATACATCAAAGGATTATTTGTTTGTTCTATACAAAAGAAAAAGTTGTTCTTCGGTGGATTCTGAATAATTCGAGCCTGAAGCTTTGGTGGATTCTAGGGTGGCTTATCGTCAAGACAATTCTGAGGTGAAGGTGGGGTTGGAAGAGGCATATAGGGGTTGGTTCAATTCAGGCGTGGATTCGCTAGGTAATTGAGAGTATACCTGTGTAATTCCTTTATATCTTCTTAGTGGATTGTTTTGTGGCTGTTGCCCGTGGTTTTTTTATTACAATTAGAGGTGCTCCAATTGTGATTTTTCTACGTTAAAATCGTTGTGTTGATTTGTCTTGATTGTTTGATTGGGATTGTTATATACTGCTTAAAATTGATACATAATCACAAATCAATATCTAGGGGTTTTCTAGATTTTTCACAGCTATTAAACATTCCGATTTCTTTTTTGTTCTCCCAACACTCTTTCAAATCCCAATGCAAACCCTTTTTCTCATACGTACTCTAATTTGTTCCTTTACTCTAAACCTTAGCTCCTAAATGCCTTTAAGCTCGAACCCCTTATTCTTCTTTCTCTTTCTCTTATATTTTGTTGGAAAAATATATTAAAAGCCATGTTTTTATGCAATGGGATTTAGTGTTTGTTTTTAATAATATCAGTTATTCTGGTTTTAATGAGAATCATTATGAGTAATATTTGTATTATTTTATTTGTCTAATGTTCCACATGTGTGTTTTTTATTCTACGAAGTATGTGATCTGGTGTGTAGAGTTCAACTTACACATGGAAGATTAGATCACTAGTTATTGTAAAATATAAGTTGCTCACAGTCTAAGATAGATTTGGACATACCATCGATATGACTGTAGCATGGTGTTTGAGTAGGTATATCTTGATTACAGGAAACGGTGAAGTTTCAACTCATTGTGCTAGTACGCTTTGTGTGTATTGAGCGAGACCGTCTTGGGATAATTGTTCATATACTAATTAGATGAGACAATTTACATCCCATAGTTATTATGAGTGCTTAACTCTTAATTTGAAAATAATTAATAATCATGTGCATTTAGTACTGATCATTTTGATTCATAAAAGAGTGAGATTCTTTTTGGGTCAATAAGCTTAGTGAGTTTGGTGATCACTTTATGTATATGATGGATATTGATTACTGACAGAATTCGCGTCCCGATTTAGGGATTGATAATACCCCCTTGAAGAAGCTTATAAGTTTTGATTATGTCAAACTCTGCATGTAGATTTTGTATCTGACATATCAAATAAGTTAAGTGGAACGTCTCAAGGAAATATTAAGAAGTCAATTAAATTTAATTGTCAATAATTTATTTAATTGACGGGTATTAGTAATCTTAATGTGGGGAGATAAATAAGCATTTAATAATGTGGAGCTCGAAATATAATTTGGATATTAAGTTGGAAGTGCAATTATAATTCTTTACTAGTATGAACTATAATTTATAAATTTAGGAACTATAATTTAGGTTGAATTACGTTTTCCTAATTCCATAAGGAGTCCTAATCCTACTCTACTCCTAATGGTCCTTGCCATAGCCTAAATCCATGCGTCCTTGTAGCTCTCTCAAAAATAATTTTTTGGGTTTAAAGAGACAATAAGGAAGTTTACATTTTTGAGCTCACACTCAGTTCATGATCAGGCATGAGGAAGGAATATGGTAGAAGATTGTAAGGTGTAGTTGAGTTCGGAATTTATCAACTACAATCTTCTGTTCATGATATAAAAGAGATCTAACCAGACAGATCTCGAAGGTATAAACCCTAATTCCGTCTTGTAGGGTTTTATAGATCACTGTAAAAAAAATTTGGTCTAATCTATACGCGATGTTACTAGGTCTTGGGAATTCGGTCCCAACATTCAACACTACTACCACTCCTAAATTGAGAGAGAGAGAGAGAGAGAGAGAGAGAGCCACCCACCATCACTAACACCACATCATCATTCCCCTATCATTTATCACCACATTCGCTCGCACCACCAATCGTTATTGTTGCAGTCCCTATATCTCCATCACTACACTTGTAACCTTTTATGCCTTCATCGTCGCAACTATAGTCCTTTTTTTTCCTTTAGCACTACCACATAGGCGCTTTTTCCTCTAACATCGCTATTACAACTCTCCTCTATTAATAATCTTGAGTTATCTTGCTCAAATCTAATCGACCTTTATTTTGTGTTTTCTTATAGAATAGTAGATGAGAGTGAGCAAAAAAAGATGATGAGAGAGAGTGATAGAGCAAGTGGATAAGAGGGGTGGTGGTGGAAGTCGTAGAGAGGCAATAATAGAAAGTGGTGACAAATACACTAATTGGTGGTAGATTACAGATGAGGCACTGGTAGGGTAACTCTAGGTTGATATTTGAGTTAGGTTAGGGATATAATGGTCATATTGTCATTTTTTTTTATAGGTAATTCTATTTGTACACCATACAATTTCTCAGTACACATTATATATAGTGTTCATATATAAATTTTTGAACAAAAATAAAATTTTTGGATATATATTTATGAACATAAAACAGTCGTTTGAATATAAACAATTGAACAGAATGTATTTTTGAACAACTTATTTTTGTTCATAATTTTAAATTCGGATATTTGAGTTTTGTTTCGAAGTTTATATCAGAATACCATTTATGTTGTGTATTGAGAATTTGCATGGTGCGCAAATAGAATTTCCATTTTTTTTATTGGTTCTGGGATACACATATAATTTTACATAATTTGTTAAGTTTGTTTGCCCAATGAATGAGATGTTAGTGTAATTATTCTAAAAGAAGTAAGTTTGTCGTATATTTTTCTAAATCGATTGGATTTATCTCAAATTCAAATTTAAATTTGAGAGAATTTAAGGGGCTTGTGTGCTCTTATCACGAGTTTCAAGTGTGATTGGTTGTTTGGAGTCTTTCGATTGTGTTGTGAACAGGTTGGGAATTTGTTTTTCAAAAGAATTTATGTCTATTTTTCTTTAGGTTCGCTCGAGCAGTCTTTGGTTCCTTGCAGTATCTGAGTTTGCAGTATGAACTTCTAGGAGGGGTGTATTCTTCGCTTAAGCCATGGATTGGTTGCTCAAACGGTCTCTTGCAGGTTTGAATTACTGGGAGGGTGTCATTGTGCGCTCGAGCCTTGAGTTGCTCGCTTCAAGCAATTCCTTGTATCTGATGCTCAAGTAGTGTTTTAGTCGCTCGAGCGGTCTGTGCGTCTATCAGTACGGGGAAAAGATTTTTTCAGTCACTTTTTGATCTCTCTCTCTCTCTAAAAGGTAACTTCACCAAATTTCTTCACTTTCTCTCTCTAGTTCTTGTCTAAACACCTCAAATACACCTAAATTCGTTAATCTCGTCACCTTAGCGCTTTGGAGAAAAGTGTAGAGCTTGTAAAGGTGAACGTTTTAATCGGTGAAGCTTTCATTTTTAACTATGTCTAAAGTTGGGTGTTGTTCTCTTCTTCTTCTACTCTTGAGATAGGAATTTCTTCAACCTCCTTGTATGATTCTTAGACTCGTTATGTTTTATTTATTTTGGAGTTGTGGGTTTGATTTAGGGTTTGATTTTGGAAATGTAAAAGAAGGGTTTCAAATGGGTTCATGGAAATGTTGTGGAAATTAGAATGTTGTTAAGTTGTGTTGCGATATTGGAAATTTCTTCTTTAAATGTGTTTTTGAAAGTAAAAGATGTTTTGTTGGAAATCATTAGTGTTTGACCTATGAATGAAAGAGAAAGATGTTGAGTTTTGAAAAGATAAAATGAATGTATCTGTTGATGATGAGAGTGGAGTTGGATATGTATTATTATTTAAATTTTGAGATTATGAAATTGAAATTGTTGTTGGAGATTTATCTTTTAAATAGAGATATCTGTTTTAGGCTATCGGTGGATAATTGCTTTGAGTATTATAGCATGAGAATTATGTTAATTGAAACCAACTACTCATACATCTTGCATTGAACATTGTTTCGTATTTATACATTAAAAATATATCGTTTTGAGAAAAAATGGTGAATACATTGGTGAATCTGGTTAGGGGATATGGCTGTGGTATTTCTATGTTGGCTTGTGTGTCCTTGGTGAAAGTCCAGAGACTCGCGCGGTTAATGGCTTTAGTAGTGCTTGTGTAGCCTACTGGCAGATACGTACCTAGAGATTCCTAGTGTTGTGTATCCACTACTTTATTTTCCGATTTAAAAAGTATTGTTTTACGAATTGATATACAACTATGGCATTGCATTGCTTATAAAGAGAAAGTATATAATTTTGGTAAATGGCATGCATATGCATTCACCATATGACTTTGTTAAGTTTCATAGTGTGTTCAAGTATTTTCTACTAGATTTTAGTTCACCATATGTGGAAATCAACTTTCATGTGCTGATGGTATATGTTACACAGAAAGACAACCCAAGAGGGGGGTGAATTGGGTTATTAAAAATTTGACCAGAAAATTGATTTTAAATGACTAAGGATTAAATGCAGATGACAATCAATGAATACACATAAAATAAAAGAGAAAGATGGAAGAACACAACACAAGGATTTATAGTGGTTCGGTTTACTGGCCTACGTCCACTTCTCAAGAAACCTTTTTGAGAATTTCTTCACTATGAATCTGATAAATGCACCACCAAGCTTCACCTAACTTGTAGATTTTTACAAGGACTTACTTCAATCTATTGAGAACCTCCCAACTAAATGCCTCACTTTACAAGTGTTTCACTCAGAAAATACGGAACAATAATAAGAAGTACAACTGTTATCTTTTACAAATATTCTCTCTCAAAAGATGAATATGAAAGTGTAAGCTCACAGGTAATTCAAGACTCACTCAGATGTGAAAATGGAAGTACAATGGAGTATATTAAAAGCTCTTGATTGCCCTCGAATGCTCTAGGTTTGTTGTATTGAAGAAGTGTATGATTCGAACAAGGAGTGTTTTTCTTTATAGTATTAATGGCTTCTAGCTGTTAGAGAGAGGTAGAGACACATATTCTAGCCGTTGGAGCAAATCATAGAGGATATCTTCCAGCTGTGTTTGATCAGGGCATGGTATATATAGACTGTAGACAGGTTTTGGGAAGAGAAGGATCATTAAATGCACAAGCTTTTCATTTAATGCTGTCCTTCATATGTCAACTTCTTGGAGAGGATATGGTGCTAAAAGATTTGCTCAGGAGTCAGAAGATATGACATATTCTGTGCATAGATCAGAAAAAGCGACTGAGAAATGATCTGTGTCAGTTTAGATCTGGTTTGGCAGGTGGGATTTTTTAAACTCAGATTTACAAGTGTCGACCCCTGCAGATTAGGTGTCGACCCTTTGCTTTCTTCTCTTCTCTGAGTTTAGTTCCAGGTATTCTTGGTGTCGACCCTTACTGATGGATTGCATTCTGCATTCTAAAATTCAGTATCGACCCTTGTTGTTCTTGGTGTCGACCCTTGCTAGTAAATTGCACACTGAAATTTAGTGTCGACCCTTGTTATTCTTGGTGTATTGACCCTTGCTGTCTTGGTGTCGACCCTTGCTTCCGAAACACTAGGCATTTTGAACTTCACTCTGGTGTCGACTCTTGAACCTGTTTCAAGCATTAACAGAATTGTGCATACAAGTGCTAATCTTATGTTTTGAGTGGCCAAAAATCATTGAAAAACAATATTTTAGAATCGTATAACTTCTAGCACAATTCGTGTACTATTATTTTGAAAATTTTGAATAACAAAATGAACTCAAAATATTTGTCAATAATCAAAATCAATAAAAATTTATATTTGAATAACCTTGGGGCTAACAGTATGTCTCCTCACCAAGGACTCAGCTTGGGAGGATCGTGGAGTTGAAGGCTCGTTTTGTTTTTCTTTTGTTGTAAATATTTGTTATACAAGCCTCGGGTTTTTTCTTATTTTGGACTTGATCCACTTTTGTTGCAACCAAGCATCGACTTGGAAATATGTAGCCACTAAGGCATGAACCTATATGTATTCATTTTTATTTCCTTGTATTGATATGTGTCATATGGTATAGATTCAGAATTTAGGATTTATAAATATATAAATGCATGTGGCATATTTTGTAATCCTTTCTAGAGAGTTAATGAAAGAGTGAAAGAGAATTAATTAATATTTAGTAAGTTTTCACTTTTCTATTGTATGGCAAGATGTGGTTATTCGTTATGATTTTGGGGCGTTAGAGTATTTTTATTTTATAATATTTGGTCTATATTCAGATTATATTTATTTATTTTTGAAAAAATTGTTGAAAAGTTATATATAGTAATTGTCTAAGGTATTAGGTCTAGTTAATATTTTTTATTATTGAAAGGTCTATCTTTTGTAAAATAATTTGGTGAAAAATTCTTTTGTTATTTTAGAAGACATTTTATTTTTAATTTTATTACTTATATGTTGAAATTTTTTATGTGTGTTCAGTTTTTTCGAACCTATCTATTTAACTTTATATCTATCTGTTCAATTTGTTTTCCTATTTGTTTAATCTTTTTTTCCTATCTGTCAATATTTTTATCTGTTCAAATTTTATCTATTCAATTTTTTATCTGTACAATTTTTTTATCTGTTAAAATAGCAATTTAATTTTTTTATCTGTTCAACACAGAGTTGAAACAATTTCACTCTTTTGTTTTATTGTTAGAAATCAATTGAAAAATAGATATAAGAGACAATAATAATTTGCAATGAACAAGCTGAATGGTTTTCACAAATTCTAAATCTTTCTATATATATATAGACACATGCCCCTATATACGTGCACATGTGAAGTTGCAGAGATTTGTAGACATAGAAAATGCTTTGAGATCATTTCAAAAGCAAATTTCAGAGTGAAAATACAAATATCTTACAATAGCATGAGACTATCTAGTTATCCAAAAATGAGAAAGAAAAAATATGTATGAAAACAATATTTCCAAAACACCAAAAACAAAGGGGTTAATCACTATAGCTTGTCACCAGTGATCTCCGCACAAGCATTGACCGTTCAAGAAACAATGAAGGCCTGAACCGTCCGTAACACACATCTCTGTCTTGCTTACAATCGAAACATACTTCAAGACCGAAAAAATCCATACATTCTTGATTTTTGTTCAACAGTGCAAAACTCAAATATGAGGTTTTAGCACAACTAGGCAAGCATATACTGTTCTTGATCTGAAACATACTTCAACACTTAGATCTGTTTCAGATTTCAGATCTAATAACGTCGGCGGTCAAGAACAATCCCGGCGGGTGGAACGATGCCGTGAGCCGCCGTTCTTGGGCGGTGGTGCCAGACGGGTTTCCGTTATGGTGATGGAAAAGAGAGAAGATGAGAGAAAGACATTGTATGGGCATCTATATATTTAGGGATAGTTTGGTTATTTTGTGCAACCATATTGTTGTGGACATAATTGTTTAGCGCGTGAACTTTTGAATAAAAAAGAATTTAAATTTGAATTTATGAACTAAGTTGCCTTATTTTTTTTGGAGACAAACAAAAAGTTATGATTATTAAATTATGTGAAATTTTATTATACACATTCCTATCATATGTATCCTGAAGTTATATTAAAATTTTCTTTTAGTTATGATTAATTTTCTTTTTAATTATGACTGATGAGATTTTTTTCTTATACTTCATGTATTGTTTGATTATGACTTATTTTAGTTATAATTCAAAAAATATAAAATTATGCCATTTTTTTTTTAAATTATAACGTTCATGTAGGTACTGGGGGCATTGTGAAAATGGCGGCACCAAATCAAACGATCTTCAAGAGGTCTTGAAACCCTTTTACTAAAGAACTTCCGATGTAGGGGTTAGAGACAAGCCACTAACTCCAATCCAATCCAAATTACGTTTATATATTACAAATGTAATCTTGAGTGGGGGTTTAATAATTTCTAGGTCTAGGGTTCTTTGCTCTTTTGATGCATTTTGGTTTTAACTTAATCTAGTGGTCTATCCGTGTTTTTTTGTTCTTTTATCTTTAATTGATGAAGAACTCCATGTTTGTATCATTGTTCTGTATATGTTTGATCTATTCTTACCTGCAACTCTGACACGTGAAACTTATGCTTTATTTGGTTCAGTACAATTAAGTGGAATGGAATAAAATGATTAGTCATTTACAACGGTGAATGATGATTTCATTTGTAGTGTATTTTTTATTAATTTTTTTAGTCTACCAAACGTGGAAATACACATTTTAATGGAATGATGTATTTCACTCAATTCCTATGAAGCAAACCCTACCTTTGGGTTCATAGATTTTTGATGGTGGTATGCTTTGGAGTTAGCGTTGACAGTCATGAACCTTCCTCCCTAATTGTCAATTAATTGAAAGTTGGAATTGGGGTTAGTTGCCTTCCCTCTCTTCTTTTGAATTCTTATATTGACAAACAAAAACAAAAAAAAGAAAAGAAAAAAGAAAAAAGAAAGATAAAAACCAATTAATTGATCAGTTACTGATTGAAAAAAGAAGTAGATGAAGATAAAAAGAAAATTGAAAAAGTTAAAAAAATTTGAAATTTGAGATAAAAAGTGAGGCAGTTGCAAGGTAATTTGGAAATGAAAAAGATGTGACAAAGCTTCACTGGTTGTAGGCTTTATATAATAGAATACAAATATTTATATGAACACACTACAAGGTGTGCACACCTAATTGGTGGGATATTTTGTTTCATGTGACCACTCGAGCGAAAATTAGGTGCTTCTAGTAGTTTGTTTTGCAGGCCTAAGGTCCGTTTGAGCGAGCAAGAGGTTGCTTGAGCGGAGATCAGGGGCTCCCAGTATCACGTTTTGTAGACAGAGATATTGAGAGGTATCGTTCACCGCTCGAGTGGTCTCCGCGAATTCAGCATTTTAAAAATTACTTTTTAGATCATTTCTTTCACTTTTCTTTTTCTCTTCGTTCCACTCTCTCTAAGTCTAGAAACCCTAGTTTTCTCTCTCTACATATTTCTCATTTCACTAAGTTTCAAGCCAAATCACTTGCAAGAGGTGGAGTTTATGTAAGGATCTTGCTTTCTATCGATTAGATTTTAATTCTATGAAGGATTCTTCTAGTTTTCTTTATCTTCCTTGAGGGAGGGTTACTTTTGACTTAGTATCTCTTTATTTTGAGGATGATTATGTGGTATTGTGGTGACTATGATACTTTATTTTGATAATTGAGCAAAAGTTAAGTTTATATTTAACACAAGGGGATTTTAACCAACAATTATTAAAATTTCAAATAAATTCTTATAGATTATAAGTGTTGGTGTTGAGAAGTATCACAACTATGAAGAGGGGGTAAAACCCCAAATTTGTTAAAACCCTAGTTTTGGATTTGGGGAAAATATGATGCTTGGATGGAATTGGATTTCAAATCTTGAAATTGTGTGTATAATTAGAGTTTGGAATACATTATTAATGTATTTTGAGTTGAGATTGTGGATTTGAAAATTGATAACCCATGTATTCTATTTTCACTATTCATCTCATGTCTTATTGAGTAGTAAAAAGGAGAGGTAAATAGGGTGTGAGTTCAGGTAGAGAGTCTATTTTGAGAACAATGTGTTGTGTTGGTACTCACGCAAGGAATTAAGGTGCTCAGTTGCCCTGTCTTGAGCTTATCGCCGGACGAATATGGGAAAAAGATTTTTAGGTGTCTACTAGTCTTGTCGTATAATAGTCGGCAAAAGTGAAAAAACAGATGGCTTTGGGTGTCTACCACTTGCCGTATTAATAGTCGGCAAATGTGGGAAATCGTTTTGATTGTAAATCTATATGTATATATAGTACGGGGCTCTTACGAGGGATTTATGGCATATTTACTTCCTGTGTTGAGAAAGGTTTTCTTTTCCATGGAACAAAAATGTAATTGTCATGCTTAACCGTTTATTTGTGAACTTGAACTCTAAAATTTTATTTGAGTTATGATGATGCCACTTGGATGTTCAAATGATTAGATATTCTGTTGAATGTATCTCTACTAGGCATATCACTCGTCCCTATCTATCATTTTCAAGAATTAGTGATGTACCACTGTAGACACCCCATTTTTGACCGCTCGCAAGGCTCGAGCGCTTTACTCGGAACACTCGATGATGAAAGTGGTATTATGCGTACTTTGAGGTTCAACGAAGGAGTCTTGCTTAAGCTTCGAAACAACCCCAAACCTTCCATATTCCCATTAATCACACCTAAGAAATCCATTTTCACACCTTGGGCTATCCTTTGTTGAGGCTACAGCAAAAAAAACTGAGGAAGTCATTGAGGCCCTGCCGTGCCTCAGTGAGGGTCGGCCGGCCGGCCTTTGATAGCAATAAACACTGTTCTAGCTGGGAGCCGCCAGCTGTCCATTTTTGAAGATATTTATCAACTTTTGTACTCAAATTCTATAAATACGACCATATATCTTTGTTTTGGGCGTTACACAATCAAGAGAGAGCCTATACACATAGAGAGAGCTCATTCTTCCTCTTTCTTTCATTGCAAGTTACCTTTGAGTTGACCTATCTTCCTTGTATCATTTATATACACCATACACAACCTTGACTCATCATTTTAGAGCCTTATTTGACCCTTGAGAAGCATAATTCAAGCTTGAGAATGTGTCAAGAGTGAGTTTGATCATCAATCAAATCTTACTCCATTTTGAGAGGTATGAGCTTGTAACTCTTGTTCTTGCTTTTGATTTCTTCATTTCTGCTTATTTCTTGTGTCCTTGGACTGTTTTACAATCTAAGAGTTGGAACTTGGGTTTGGACAAGCTACTAAAGGTGGTAAGGTTAACACCCACCTATTTTCATAGCTCAACCCTTGGCTCATTTACACTTTCTTTCTTTGTTTTTTGAGCTGATTTTCAAAGTTGAATTAAGGCCAAAAAACATGGTTTGAAGTCTTGAAATTTGAGGGGTTGGCCACCTCTCCTTATTTTTGCTTACATAGCTTTATTGTCTTTACCCTTTGTTTAGCTTTTGAGCTATTTTCTTACATTTTCAGCCACTGATTTAGCTTATTCATGGCTATTTTGGGGCTGTTCTAACTTCTTTAAATAGTTTGTGCTTTGTTTAGTTTAGTTGTCGTCTCATAAGTTTACTTGTATAGCTTGTTGCATGTTGTTCTAACTTTTCTTCAACTCATTTCCATGCTTAATAACTTCATTTTACTAATCAGCTTGCCACTCATTTCTTTCATTTGAGAGTTGTTTCAAATGGTTAATGGTTATTCAACACATGAACTAGAGTTTCGCGCTTAATGTCTTAATCTCTACGGAGATTCATTGTCAACGGCGTAATCTCTCTTTCATGTTGAGAATTACTTCCCATTTGATGCTTCTCTCCTTTTAGAGGACTTAATCATCATTTCGGACAAATGGATTAAAGAATGGAAATGACTAAAAGAATTGGTTTAAAAGCAATCAACACACTGAAAGAAAATGAGTCATGTTGCTTTGGCTTGGCCGGACGTTATGCCAAGTTTGTCGAGTCAAGAGTGATCATATGATAATTCATGGTGTTTTAATGATTCTTGAAACATCTCTACTACCCTCTTTGAGTTCATTCCATGATAAGAGGGAGGGGTGGTCATATCCATTGCATTTCATTGATTTTTGTCCAAAATTGTATCCGAAATCATCAAGCAATTAATTTGCACATTGATGACTTTGGAAGCAATTCTAGCCTTCTCTCGAGGTTTCCAATGACAGAGAAGGAAGAAAGGGACAAATAGAGCTTGAAGAACTCTGTTTGCATTGTTTTCAATTCAGAACACAAAATAGAGTTTTGCACAAAACTGAGGCACGACCGGCCTTCTCTATGCCCGGCCGGGCTTCATTGAGGGCCAGCCGACCCTCAAAGTTTGGTCAGCAGTGTATTTTTGCAAAAAATAGAGGGCAATGGCTGGGGTGAAACAGAGCAAGCTTAGGGCAAACAGAGCTGTTCTTGAGCACTGTGCATGTGCATGCATGCAACTCTTGCACATCCTCGCTTATCTTGATTATTGTAATTAATTAATTTAATGTCATTTATTGTAATTAGTCCCATTAATTATTAAGTGTTGTAATTATTCATTATTGTTTATTTGTAATTGTTATAATTAATTAGCTTAGATAGCTAGTTTTTTTTTTTCTTTACCTTGATTATCCTTGCTGTGATAACATAGTTAGCTAGTTAGCTTAGCCTAGCTTATTCATTCATTCAGTTTTCTAATAATTAGTTTAATTCGGACTTTTGGACAATGATTAACACCCTCCTGCATGAGGGATTAAATGTTGTAATAAGGTGTATGTCTTCTAACCCGATGTCTTTCTCCATTTTATTTATTCGCTTACGATGGTTAGTATAGAGCATCACGTTTCCTTAGCATTCTTATGTTTTGCATCCATTTGTCTTGCATGCATATAAGATTCGGCCCATCATGCTAACCCGATATCAATGTCCACATTTATTTCTTGAATACGTGCTCTCTCGCATGTCTTGAATGAAACCATATGCCATGCTCATAGTCGAGCCTATAAAATACATAGTGTGTGTGTTGCATTAGTCATATTGCATTAGTTAGGAACATGCATATTTTTCTAATTATCTTGCTTTGTTTTGGTTCGGAGTACTAGGTGAGCTTTTATGCCTTAGCATCTTGCATGAATGTTTGTGTTGCCATGTTCAAAGCATAAATACCATGAGGCTAATTGCTTAAATGATAAAATTGTTTGAATGCCTGTGGATGAAGGCTAAATGCTTGAATTAGGATGGTTTGATTAAATGTCCATTTTTAAACCCACTTTTTCAAGTGGCAAATTCACAAAACAATTTCAAAATAAAACATGAAATCAAATGTTTCAATTTTTGCAAATTAGTCTATATCTTGTGTGAGCGTCACATAGTAAAGAATAGCTAATAATCGGAACAAGAGCATATAATGTAAATAAGAAATATATCATAATTAGTAGAGGCCGATCATTTGATCGGGTGAGTGGGTGCTCAATTCATGTCCTTTCCCTCTAGTACCTAAGTTCCCAAGCTGAGACACTTTGGTAATGACAGACTAATAGCCTTTGGCGCGAGTCTCGAGTTTTCTAAATTTTTTAAAAATATTTAGGTGGTGACTTTGAAATCTGGCAAAGTAGTCCATTTTTGGCGTTTGATTCAAACATTGATTTTTCAAAAAGAATTGCCAGATTTAGACTCTTTTTGTGTTTTCACTGTTTCACATTGCGTTTGTGAAACCAGATTTAGAACCAAAAGTGGAGTCCAAACTGTAGGGCTATTCGCCTTCCGAAAGGAGCGCGGAAAGCCGAGCTACAACCACCATCTCAGTAAGATGAAGCATAATATTTTGTTCTGGAATGGAGCGCCTAGGCTCATGAATGCTTAAATGTGAAGCTCCGAGCTTATTTTCTTAGGACCGTGAGTCCATTTTTGGTTTGTAACAAGGCAATGCCTTGAATTGTTGTAAGCCATTAAAGCAATTTATTTTGTTCTCTAGCTTATTGAACTTTGTTATAAATGGAAGTGTAATTAATATGTTGAACATGGAGCTGCAAAGGAAAAATTATAGTTCAATAAGGAAGAGGATCTTTTGGAGTTGATTGTGTTTTTATTGATGTGTTTATATTATGTTTTTTGGAGGCGTTACAAATTGGTATCAGAGTTAATCAGATTTGAATACCTTGAGCTTGTGGGATATGGCTTTGCCACAATGGGTTTATCATGGTAGGAAGGGACGTTAGGTTATCTTATATGTTATATGTGTTTATATGACTATGTGGGTATGAGATTAAACTTCTAGGATTCAACTTGGATCCACTGCACTCATTGATGTCTTTTTGGAAAGGCACCTAATCAATTTTTTTTCCACTTGGAAGTCCTTGAGCACCGTGGAACATATTGATATCTTAGGAGGGTGATTCGTATGTGCTCTATGTGACTATGTGTTTCGGTGGTTTGCCTGCTGTGGAAACAGATACATGTATAGGCATAAGTACAAATCGTGTGTGTGTATGAGATCTCGAGTGGAGTATCTAAGTGTGGAAAATGAGTCTTGAATTTTATTTTTACCTCTATTTCTTATAGGATGTCTGGGTGCATTAGAGGCTGTGGCAGACCTTGTCGAGAAGGTCGGAATATTCTAGCCCAACCAGAGATCTCTCCACAAGAAGAAGGAGTGGGTCATAATAATGTGCCCTCTCCGCTGGCCTAAGATGCAATGGAGGCTTTTGCTTGAGAAATGACAAGGGCTCGTAAAGAGTCCATAGATATACTGAGAGCCGAACAAGCAGCTAGGACTGTCACAGGGGAGACTAGAACTTCTCTCCCAAAAAGGAATTCTTTCGTTCAAACCTCATTGAGTTCAATAGTCGGTCTGGCCCTATGAAAGCAGATGATGGTTAGAGCAAATCGTCGAATCTTTTGAGATTTTGGACATTCGTAAGGGTGAGATAACGGTGGCATTACCAACCTATCAACTGAAAGGAGAGGCCGAGCAATGGTGAAAATATGCCAAGAACAGTGTATAGCACATTTAGGAGGCATTAACGTGCACCTTCCAGGAGAATTCTTCCCTCCCACAACTATGGAATGGTTAAGAAGGCAGTTTAAAGAGCTATTATAGCTCGACACTCCTGTGGCCAAGTTTGAAGCCACATTTACTAGTCTTTCCCACTTTTCACCTGAACTTGTGGCGACGGAAAAGCGCTAATGTTTAGAATTTGAGAAGCAATTGAGACCAAAAATCTTGATGAAGGTAGTGGGTAAGATGATTCATGATTTTGATCGGTTAGTGGAGATCGCGACACATGTAGAAATCATGGTAGAGGTAGAGGAGGCAAGGCAGAAGTTGAAAATGACGGGATACTCGGAAACCCGGGGTGATTTGGGATCCTCTAAGAAGTCTAGGGGTTCATCATCATCATTTCAGTCACCACCATAGCAGACCAAGTCTTCTAGTTTTGTGATGTGTGGAAGTTTAGGGAAGACGGGTCAAATCCATGGTGCATGTTACCAATGTGGCTAGTTGGGTCACAAAGTTTCAGAGTGTGGACAGAAGAGTGGGCCACAGTCTTAGTCTGCTCATTCTCAAGGCCAGTCTCAGAATAGAGGTCATGCTCTTTCGTGTTACCAGTGTGGTCAACCAGGACATTTGAAAAAAAATTGTCCACAGAGAGTAGGGTCAGCCAGTGTGTCGAGGTCTTGTCAGTCATAAGGTTTTTAGACGAGTCTAGGGCAAAGACAATCTCACCAACTGGCCTAGTCGAGTCAGGCGCCTAGGGCAGTACACAGGGCCACATCTGCATAATCCATTTAGCAGGCCTATGTTTCGAGAGACGATCTAAGGGAGCAGAAGTTACAGAGAATGGTGTATGCTGTCACCGTATTAGAGCAGTCTTTAGGACCATCGGTTGTGAGAGGTACTTATCTTATTTTTAATATTTAAGCCAATGTGTTGATAGATATCGGGGCATCCCACTCATTCATAGCATCGACATTTGCATCTTTATTGGGGTTAGAAAGTGAGTAACTAGAGTCTTCGCTTATGGTGGAGTCACCTGTTGGGGGTAAGACTGCTTTGAATTGGGGATGTCGCAGATGTATAATTGAGGTCGCTGGTCATCAACTTCTATTCAGCTTTGTGTTGTTAGATATGTCCAGTTTTAATGTCATTCTCGGCATGGATTGGTTATCCTTTGACCGTGCCATCATAGATTGCTACCGTAGGAAAGTTACTGTGTGTACGTCGGGTGGTGATTGCTTATCTTTTCTGGGAAATAAAACCGACGGATCATTGCCACCATTATATGACCCACGTGGTTAAGGCGAATTGAACTCTCTCTTGACAATCTTCTTAGATGATGGAAGTGGTAGGGTTTGAGATGCGTTTCCAAAGTGGTTTGTGAATATTCAGATGTCTTTCTTGAATATCTCATTGAATTATCGCCTCACCGGGAGGTTGAGTTTTCCATAGACTTAGTGCCGGGTACGACACCTATCTCCATGTCATCGTATAGATTTGCACTAGTTGAGTTAGTTATCCCGAAGGAACAATTACTAGAGTTGCGAGATAAGGGCTTCATATGCCCTAGTACTTCACCGTGGGGAGCACCGGCCCTGTTTTCTAAAAAAAAAAGATGGTTTGTTGAGATTGTGTATAGATTATTGCAAACTGAATCGAGTTACAGTTAAGAATATGTATCCCTTGCCTAGAATAGATGACCTTTTTGACCAACTCAAGGGTTCGTGTTGTTTTTCTAAAATAGATTTGAGGTCGGGTTGTCATTAACAACGAGTCAGGGATGAGGATATTTCTAAGACGACCTTTCGTATGAGATACGGTCATTATGAGTACCTAGTTATGCCATTTGGTTTGATAAATGCACCCACTACATTTATGGATATGATGAACCAAATCTTCCAAGAATTTCTTGATGAATTTGTAGTTGTCTTTGTAGACAACATTCTCATCTACTCGCCTTCTAGGAAGAGCACAAGGAGCAGCTCCGCATTGTCCTACAACTCTTTAGGAAACATCGTTTGTGTGCGAAGTTTGAACAGTGTGAGTTTGGCTATTAGAAGTGAAGTTTTTGGGCCATGTAGTTTTCGGGGACGAGGTTACAGTGGATTCTTCAAATATCGAAGCTATACCGAATTGGGATCAACCTAAAAATGCTTTTGAAATCCGTAGTTTCCAAGGTTTAGTTGGTTATTACCGCTGCTTTGTAAGGAATTTCTCTTTTATAACACTACCTTTGACTGGATTGACTCGTAAGGGAGTGAAATTCGTTTAGAGTGAAGCTTGTGAGAAATCCTTTTGGGAACTAAAGCTTAGGTGGACTACTGCTTTTATTCTCATCATATCGAAATGTGGCTTGGGGTACACGGTGTATTGCGATGCTTCAAGAGAAGGGTTGGGGTGTGTGTTGATGTAGGAGGGTAGGGTGGTAGCATACAGTTCGTGACAATTAAAAACTCATGAGAGAAATTACCTGACCCATGACCTAGAGCTTGCCGCTGTCATATGTGTCTTGAAATTATGGAGGCATTATTTATATAGAGAAAAATTTGAAGTATTCTCCGATCCTAAAAGTCTTAAGTACCTATTTTCTCAGAAAGATTTGAACTTGCATCAATGGAGATGGATGTAATTTATGGAGGATTACGACTTTAAATTACACTATCTTGTCAGAAGGGCCAATGTGGTGGCTAATGCTTTGAGTAGAAAATCTATAAGTGCTATAGCTAGTCTAGTAGTGAGGGAATGGAAGATGATGGGGGATATTAGTGAATTTGACTTACAACTTCGTGAGTCCTCTAGACAGGCCACTTTGTTCACCATTGTTGCACAATCTACCCTAGATACACAAGTAGTAAAAGCACAACGAGGTGATCCAGAAGTGGGGACTATTCGGGAGAGAATTTCCAAGGGAAAGGAAGAGAAATGTTTAAATGTTTATGCTGATGCGAGTGTTCGTTATTTTGACCGATTGTTTGTGCTAGAATCTATTAGAGATAAAGTTCTTCAGGAATCTCACCATTCTCGCCTTACGGTGCATCCGGGAGGCACCAAAATGTCCTGTGACCTTAGTCGTCAATTTTGGTGAAGGGGTATGAAAAAAGATGTAGTATTGTTTGTGTCTAAGTGCCTAACATGTCAACAAGTCAAGGCTGAACATCAAAAACCTGCTGGATTATTACAACCTCTCCCAATTGCCAAGTGGAAGTGGGAACATGTTAATATGGACTTTATTACGGGTCTTCCAAGAACGCAAAAGGGGTAATGATGCAATATGGGAATTGTAGATCAACTAACCAAATCAGCCCATTTTCTTGCCATGAGTGTGGGGGATTCTATTGAGCTTTTGGCCGAACTTTACATCCATGAAATTATTCGACTCCATGGGGTTCCAATGAGCATAGTGTCAGATAGAGATCCTTGTTTCACTGCCAGGTTGTGGTAGAGTCTTCAGAGTGCCTTGGGTACCCAACTAAATTTTAGTACTGCCTATCATCCTCAGATTGATGGACAATCCAAGCGCACCATACAAATTCTAGAAGACATGTTGAGAGTGCGCGTGTTAGACTTCAAAGGGTCTTGGGAGAAACACTTGCCATTAGTTGAGTTTACTTACAACAATAGTTACCAGGCTAGTATTGAGATGGCGCCCTTTGAAGCTCTTTACGAATGTCCTTGTAGGTCACCTGTTTGTTGGGTTGAACTAGGGGATTTGTTTATGCTTGGGCTTGAGTTAGTCCATGAGACCACTAAGAAAGTAGCTCTTATTCGGAAGACATCAATCATGGCTCAAAGCCATCAGAAAAGCTATGCCGATCAGAGACTAATGTAATGCTCCAAAAATAATTAACATGAACCCATTACGTAATAGTGTTACAATAGATCAACAATCTCATATCTTCAATTCATTTTATTAGCAATGATTAAAAAAGATGACACATGCAATATATATTCACAAATCCAAGATTCTAAGTTTATAGCATAGGCATGGATACAAGAGCAAAAAAAATCAAAATCAAACAAGGAAATACCCTGATGGCTTACAACTTTCCAAGACGATGCTTGGTTACATCAAAACGAGTTTAAACTCAATACAAGTAAAGCTCGAGGCTTGAACAAAAATATTTACATCAAGAAATAAAAAGAGAATCCTTAAGCTCCGAGTCCTCACAAGTTATGTTCTTGGTAGAGGCATATCATCAGCACCTGAAAGTTTTTTTTCCATATAGGGTGAGCCAAAGCCCAGTAGAGATATTCTAACACAGTATATGAATTTTAGCAAAATCATAATTTGAATGCATATACATGCCACTTTCCAAACATTTCTCATTTTCCATCTCAAAACAATACAATGTCAGATTTTATATCAATTCATGAAAATAATTCTTTTATACAGAAAATAGGGCAGTGGATACAAAAAACTGGGAATCTCTAGGTATGTGTCTACCAGTAGGCTATACAAGGACTACCAAAGTCATTTTACTGGTACTAATCGGAAGAATCGACACCTAATTGCACGGGTTTTTGGACTTTCACGAAGGACACATAAGCCAACATAATAAAACCATAACCACACCTCCTAACCAGATTTACTACAGTATTCACCCCTTTTCTCAAAACCAATACATTTACAATGTTCAATGTATAATGATGCTCAATGCACAATGAATGAGAAATTAGTTTCAATTCAACCTAATCCTCATGCAAAATCTACAACAATCAAGACTATCCTCCACCGATAGTCCAAAACATATATTTCTATTCAATAGATAAATTCTGATCAAAAGATACATTTTTATTAATTACAATGGAAGTGACATTACATATCCAACTCTACCATCATCATCATCATCATCATACCCATTATTCCAATTTCATAATATCCAATATCATTTTCCATTTCCCTTTCCCTTTCGTAATTCTAGTATCCAAAATTAGGGCAAACCCCATTTTTTTACAAAATCAATTTTAAGAAAGATTTTCATCATTTCAACCAAACTCATCCATAACCATATTTCCACAACCATTTTCAAGAGTCAATTTAGAAAACCTCTTTTTAATTTCAAACCAAAACCTATGTTTTCTAAAAAAATCTCCCAAAGCAATAACCCTTTCGAAGAGCAAATAATTAAGCTAAAAATCATATAAAAGAGTCAAAGAAATTCCTATCCCAAAAAAGAAGACATGAAGAAAATATGGGTAGAACTTGACGGTGTCAAAAACACTAGATACTTCGATCAAAATGAAGCCCTCAACGTGCTCAACATTTTTCTCCAAAGGATTAGGGTGAGGAAACTCATGGATTGAGAGTATTTGGAGCAAGATATGAGAACTAGAGAGAGTGGTTGGATCTAGGGTGTTGGAATGTTTAGAGAGAGAGAGAGAGACAAAGAGAGAGAGATGAAAAAGTGATTAAAAATGGCTTCTTCTCGAATTGATATATGCACAGATTGCTCAAGCACAGGAATGGTCGTTAGAGCAACATAAGTGACATCGCTCGAGTGACCAAAACCATCTCTCACAATGACCCCCTCCTAGAAGTTTAGACCTGCAAAAGACTGCTTGAGCGCAAGAAAGACCACTCGAGCAAAAATATCAAACTTCCAGTAGTTTTGCAAACTATAAAAGACCGCTCGAGCATAGGAATGGTTGCTCGAGCGAACAAGCAAAATTCTGAGCAACTCTTTGAAAAACGGACTTTCCAACCTATTTCGAATACAACCAAAGCTTTCAATAGCCAAACCCAACAAACAATAAGATGGAAATGAGCTGGACAACAGTTAAATATATGGGTTCTCGGATGCAAGAGCAATAAATGGGTTGGGTCTAAACAAGAATCGTTATAACGAAGGTCGTTGTCCTTTCAAGTAGGAGACCATGTGTTTTTAAAGATCTCGCTAGGAGGGGGTTGATGAGGTTTAGTAGAAGCAGAAAATTATCTCCCTGATTTATTGGCCCTTTTAACATCATAGAGTGGATGAGAGAAGTCGCGTATCGTCTTGCCTTACCACCACAACTCTCAGGAGTACACGATGTATTTCATGTATCAATGCTCCGTAAGTATGAACCCAATCCTTTTCACGTCTTAGATTAGACGGATATTGAAGTTGATGAGGATGCATCATATGAGGAAAGATCGATTCAAGTCCTAAACACCCGAGAGCAAGTATTGAGGGGCAAGACCATTCCATTAGTCAAAGTGTTGTGGTATCATCACAGTGTTGAGGAAGCGATTTAGGAGCGTGAAGCCAAGGTCCGCAAAAAATATCCAGATTTATTCCAAAATATGTGATGTATCTACTTGTATTGTTTTATTTTATTTTAACTTTTTTATTGATATGTGGTAAACCGAGCTTAAACCATATTTTCTCATTCTTTTGTTTCTAGAAATGGTTTGTTGTTTATTTGGGGATTGTTGAAAACTGATGATTATTACGTTGTTATCATTTTATTGATGTTGTGTTGAGGATTGACATTATTTCAAGGGCGAAATCCCTTAAGAGGGACGATTGTGACATTTTGTTTTAGGTGACCGCTCAAGCGGTGGAAATACTGTTCGAGTGAAAATTAGGTGCTCCTAGTAGTTTGTTTTACAGGTCTAAGGACCGCTCGAGTGAACAAGTGGTTGCTTGAGCGAAGATCAGGGGCTCCTAGTATCTCATTTTACAAATAGAGATATTGAGAGGTATTGTTCACTACTCGAGCGATCTGCGCGAATTCAGCGTTTCAAAAATCACTTTTTAGATAATTTCTTTCACTTTCTTTTTCTCTCTTCCTTCCACTCTCTCTAAGTCGGGAAACCCTAGATTTCGCTCTCTATATATATATCTCTCATTTCACTAAGTTTCAAGCCAAATCACTTGCAAGCAGTGGAGTCTACATAAGGATCTTGCTTTTTACCAATTGGATTTTGATTCTACGAAGGATTCTTCTAGTTTTCTTGCCCTTCCTTGAGGTAGGGTTACTTTTAACTTAGTATATCTTTATTTTGAGGATGATTATGTGGTATTGTGGTGACTATGACACTTTATTTTGATGATTAAGCAAAAGTTGAGTTTATATTTAACACAAGGAGATTTTAACCAACAATTATTAAAATTTCAAATAAATTCTTATAGATTATGAGTATTGGTGTTGAAAAGTATCACATATATGAAGAGGAGGTAAAAGCCCCAAATTTGTCAAAACACTAGTTCTGGATTTGGGAAAAATATGATGCTTGGATGGAATTGGATTTCAAATCTTGAATTGTGTGTATAATTAGAGTTTTGAATACATTATTAATATGTTTTGAGTTGAGATTGTGGACTTGAAAATTGACAACCCATGTATTCTATTTTCACTATTCATGTCTTATTGAATAGTAAAAGGGGAGGTAAATAGGGTCTAGAGAGTCAGTTTTGAGAACAACGTGTTGTGTTGGTACCCGCGCAAGGAATTAAGGTGCCCAATTGCCCTATTGTAGACACCAAATTTTTGACCGCCCTTAAGACTTGGGAGTCTTAGGTTGATCACTCGATGATGAAAAGTTAAGCTGTACAATCGTTCGAATCTTCAGTAAAAGGCTTCAATTTTTTAGCTTCTAATCCCAACCTTACACCCCATTTTGACCAAAACTATTTTAGACCTTAAAACCCTCATTTTCAAAATATTTTTTTCAAATGTTTCTACGATGTTCTGAGGCTCGCATTTCTTTTAAAATATTGCACTTTTCGGTGAACTGAGTAAGGACAAAGTGGAAACAAATGTAAGGGAGGTGAACTCTTTGAAAAACATTTAAAAACATCTTATTTATTTGTTTGAAGTTGAAGGAAATAGGAGGTGTTGGAAAAAAAACTAGTTGGGGGAAATGTTGGGCATCAAATCGTTGAGAAAGAAATGAGCAGCCTTCACTAAATTAGGCATATCTCTTTGTACACTTAGAATTTAGATGTGAGGCCACAACATTGGAAAGTAGACTTTTGGGGCTTCAATTTGGACTAAGAATCACCTAAAATCGAGTTCGGATAAAAGAGATATGCTCATTTGACGTCGGGTTTGAGAGCAATTTTTTGTGGCCAGCCAGCCAACTTTTAGTGGCCGACCGTTCCCCACTTGGCCGGCCGGCCAGGTGTCCCGACAGGCAAATATTTTTCTGCCAGCTGTCCCCTCCATGTGCATGCCTTGCACCAATTGTCTCTATACAGATATTTCCGATTGGAGAAGTTGTTTTTCTATAAATAGAAGTCCACCCCTTTTGATTTTAGGTTGGAAAAATTTGTGAAGACTCCGAAACTTGCTAAGAACCCTTCCTCTCTATCTTGAAATATACATACATTATACATACACTTCCTAAACAAAAAATTTGAGTCTTCTAGCTAACGTTCTTGAGTTAAAATCTCAGCCCTAGAGAGTGAAAGTTTTGTAGTTTATGAACAAAAGAGTTACTCCTCTTCAAGAGGTATAACTTGTGCAATCCTTATACTACTTCTCCTGTAATAACCCAACCCTCGTATGTGTTTTTGGTATATTTTCAGTCCCTCATTCTGTGCATTTAAATGCTTACTGTGAAATTTTATGTGACATTAAGTTTAGTTAAGTGAATCTTATGAATATGGATTCATATTTGTCTAATAGGAGAAAAACCTGTTACAATTGAGATGATTAGAACAGAAATTGAAGACCTTAGAAGCTTAATAATCTGAAATTGATTTTACATTTGAGATCAGCATGATTTTTAAGTCATAATATGATTTTCTGTGAAATTTCAATTTGGAATGATTAAACTGATTGATTTTCGTCCTTATTCACATTTTAGATATATATCCATGTTCTTCACATAGTTGACTTAGAGCCATTATACAAAACATCTCCTGAGAGAGGGATTGAGAGAAGAAGAGAGCTTGAGGGGAAAGAGAGTAGGAATTGAGAGGGTTTATGAAGATTTGGCTCAAGGTATGTATGAATTACCTTCTTTCTAACCTCTTCTTAAACTTCTTTTACTTTCATGGAGTTTGGCATTGAGATCAAGTATGTGGGTATTGTTTTCTTGGGAAGTATTCTTAACATTTGGTTGTTTTGAAGGTAAATTGGGTTATAAAGAGGGGTTGTAACTTATCCTTTGAATTTTCATGTTGAAATTACATGTTTGCACATGAATATTGTTTGTATGATAAAGAGAATTGAATGGTGTTGTGAAATTGGAAAGAATTAATGTAATTGAGCTTGTAGTTCATGAATATTGTGGCATCATATACTTATAATCCATGTTATCATGATGTTAAGCTATTGTATTGCCTTAAATTTCCCTATTTTTGTACCTTAGTATGTGCCTACCAAGCCGTGGGAGTGTTTTGCTTCGGACTGCACAAAAAATTGGGCTAATCGCCGCACGTGCGGGGGTCATGGCCGCATGTGCGAGAGCACTGCCGCACGTGCGGGAAAACAGAGCATTTTGGGTTTTGGTTACTCGAAAAAAGGCACGTGTGGGACCTCACAGCTGTACGTGCGGGAGCCACTGCCGCATGTGCGAGGCTCACAGCCGCACGTGCGGCCATGCTGCAAAATTTCATCTGCTCTATTTTACGTGCTCGACCCTCTGATATTTTGGAAATCTGTATTTGATGCCTTTTTGATGTTTGTAAATTCATTCGAAGCGAAGCGAGTCCGAAAATGACTTAACAAGGAAAAAGAACTAATTTATAAGTTGTGCATGTGTGTAGGTCACAACCCGGGAGGAACAAGCACTTTGCTACCGCACTGTGAGTAATAGTATTGTAGATGTATATTTACTTACCGTTAATAATTATCGTTATTAACGCTCTGTTCTTCGCAAGTAATTACGTTAACATCTATATTGATTGGAAATCTGTATGAACTTATGTAAGCGTTGAAAGAATCTGTGTACATTTGTATCACTCTGGAAATTACTCTGCTCTGTTGATATCTGGGCCAGAGGCCAATCTGTAAAGTCTGTTAGGCTAGAGGCTGATCTGTAAATTCTATTAGGCCTAAGGTTGTTCTGTGTATTACTGGGCTTAAAGCCACTCTGTTTAAAGACTGGGCCTAAGGCCGTTCTGGAAACAATTACAGGAAGATTAACCATAAGTTCTCTGCACTTATATACATTATAATTCAAGTTATTCATTAGATTGTTTATGTACTATTAGTCACTGAGCTTCGCTCACTCTGTGTTATGTCTGTTCTGTAGGTACTCAGTCTGGAGGTCAGTCCTAGCCCAACCTGGACCACTTGTCTTTTGCCATTACACCATAACCAAGCCCTTAGGCGAAGCTCATTCATTTTGTGGGGTCCTTGCAGAGCTTTCGGCTTCGTGTACCCAACCTTTTGTCGGATATTGTAAAACATAATTAACTCCTCCTAACCCAGTTTTGTTACATCCCCATACTCGGGGATGGGTCTGTATATTTGTTTATATATATATGGCTGTGTGTGTGTTTACTATATGATGCATTACCTGACATCAAGTGCTTGATCCTGGCATGTTAGTATTGGCTCAATGGATGTTATTCTGTGTTGTTTAATGCTTTCGTTCAGGCCCCATATGTTATACATATCGGATTTTGTCTATTTTTGAAGTGGTCATGCCCAAACTTTTAGGGGCGGGTTGCGGGGTGTGACATCTCCCCTATCTTTTCTTGCTGTTTTTATACTGGTTTTACACTGTTTTTATGGGCTGAAACTTATGGCTTAATGCTATCAAAGGTGGAGGGGTTAACCACCCCTTTTTTGAACCTTGTTTTCTAAGCTTTTGCCCTTGTGTTTCCCATATTTTCTTAACTTTTTTCCAACCTTTTACCACTATTTTTCAAAGTTTTTCAAAGGCTAAAAATGTGGTTTTGAAGTTCTAAAAGTGGAGGGGTTAGCCACCACTCCTTAGGCTTGCTTATTAGCTTTATTTCTTCAATATTTTAGTTCACTTTTTCTAACTTTTTCATACTAATTCCAGCACTATTTTGTGAGTTTTGGGACTGTTCTAATTTGTTTACTTCATTCATGCTTCGTATAGTATGCTTATAGTGTTGTATTCCTCATAGGTTTGGTGGTTTAGGCCTTAAACGCCAACCTATTCGAGTTGATAGCTTCTGTTTTATGCTTTTCGTACATATGCTCACACTTGCAATAAACACTCTGCACTCTCCCTCCTTTCTTGGTTTTATTTGTTTGATAGTCGTTTCAAATGAGTGTTGTTTAAGCATGAGAAAGAGACCTTCCATGCTTAATGGTTTAATCTCCACGAAGGTTCAATACTAGGGCATTACATCTTTCTCATGTCAAAAATAATTTCTTGTTTGACGCTTCTCTTCATTTAGTGGACTTAACTCTCATTTTTGGACTAAAGTGATTAAAGAATGGAAAGGTAATTAAAAGGGCTAATAAAATTAGAATAAAAGTGGTAAAAAGATAATAAAATTGAGTTACGTTCAATCAGACGTTAATTGAACCCATTGAGTCTTGAGTCATTTTATACTCTCTAGTGATGATAATGGCTCAAGAATCAATGTCTACCACCTCCCTTGAGGTAACTCCGTGATAGGGAGGAGACGTTTGTTGGCCTTTATTTTCATTTATTGAGCCTTTGTCCCATCGATCCATAGATCATTATGCAATAACCTTGCGATCATTGATGATTTATAGACCAATTTTACTCCTCCCTTGATTAATTTCATGATAGGCAGTGGCAGAGAGGATAAACATCCTTTGGAAATACTCTATTTTTTCTCTGTTTCTGTTATGTTGTAGAAGGGCAGTACCAAAAAATAGTGGCCGGCCGGCCACCCTACCATCTAGCCGACCACTTTCCTTGGCTGGCCAGCCACCTCATTTCAGCCAAGCAGTGTCTTTTTTCTTGCAAAACAGAGCAGAAGCTGAGGCAAAATTAGAATTATTTTCTAACTGCGAACAACACAGTTTAGGTAGCAAAATAGAGGAGTTTTCAGGAGGATGTTCTCGGTTGCATGCATGGTTCTTCGGCTCCTGTTCGAATTAATTAGCTTAATAGCTTATAGATTAATGTGTCGTAATTAGTTAGCTTTCAATGTATAATAGCTACTTACTTAATTAATTAATTTAATATTGTAAGTAATTAGTTAGTTTACTCCTAAATTATAATAATTAGTTAGTGTAATTAATTCATTTATTTGATAATGTAATAGTTAGTTTAATTAGGACATTTATTCAGACCCTCCTGTGTGAGGGCAAACATATAATAATTTGTGTATGTCTTTCAACCCCCTTTTCTTTCTCCCTTTTATTTACTCACCTATGATGGATAACATATAGCATCATGTTTTCCTTAGCATTTTCCATGACTCACATCCATTCGTTTTGCTTGCATAAAGGTTTTGCTCATCATACCAATCAAATGTCAATTTCAAATTCCTTACTTGAATACGTGCTCTATCGCATGCCTTGAATTGACTCACATCCCATGCTAGTAGTCGAGCTTATTAATTCCATATTGCATGTGTTGCATTAGTCATTTGCATCGTTAGAATCATACATTTTTCTAACTATTTTTCTTCTATTTTGGCTTGCCTTGGAGTACTAGTTGAGCGGTTTTTTTTTTTTTTTTTTAGCATATTATATGTATGTTCGTGTTGCCATATCAAGCATGATTACCATGAGGCTAAGTACTTGGTTGATATACCTGTTTGAATGCCTGTGGATAAAGGCTAATTTGCTTAAATTGGGATGATTTGATTAATGTACATATGAGATCACTTTTTTTTGAAGTGGTACATATTCAAAACACTTTTCGAAACAAACATGAAATTAAAGCGTTCCAACTTTTGTGAATTAGTCTATACCTGCGTGTATCACATAGTAAAGATAGAATAATAATCGGAACAAGAGCATATAATGTAGATAAGAATCACACCATGATTAGTAGAGGTCGATCTTTGATCGGGTGAGTAGGGTACTCAATTCATGACCTTTCCCTCTCATACCTAAGTTCCCGAGCTGGGATACTTTGGTGATGACAGCCTTATGGCTTTTGGCATGAGTCACGGGTTTTCTAAATTTCTCAAAAATATTTAGGTGGCGACTTTGAAATCTGGCAATGTAGTCCATTTTTGGCATCTTTGATTCAAAATCGATTTTCTAAAATGATTTGCCGGATTTGGACTCTTTTGTGTTTATCCGTTTCATATTGCATTTGTGAAACCAGATTCAGAACCACGAGAGTGCGAACTGTAGGGCTATCTTATCTAAGGAGACTAAACCCCTCCGAGGAACATGAAAAGCAAGCTACACTTGTCTTGAGCTTATCGTCGGACGAATGTGAAAAAAGGTTTTTGGGTGTCCACTAGTCCTACCATATAATAGTCGGCGAAAGTGAAAAAATGAATGGTTTTGGGTGTCCACCTGCCGTATTAATAGTCAACAAATATGGGAAATCTTTTTGATTGTAAATCTATACGTATATGTAGTACGGGGCTCTGACGAGGGATTCATGGCATATTTATCTCCTGTGTCGAGAAAAGTTTTTTTTTTTTGTGGAACAGAAATGTAATTGTCTTTCTTAACCGTTTTATTTGTGAACTTGAACTCCAAAATTTTATTTGAGTTATGATGATGCCACTTGGATGTTCAAATGATTAGATATTCTGTTAAATGTATCTCTACTGGGCATATCGCTCATCTCTATCTAACATTTTCAAAAATTGGTAATGTACCACCACCTCAGTAAGATGAAGCATAATCTTTTGTTTTGGATTGGAGCACCAAGGCTCATGGATGTTTAAATGTGAAGTTCCGAACTTATTTTCTTAGGAACGTGAGTCCAATTTTGGTTTGTAACAAGGCAATGCCTTGAATTGTTGTAAGCCATTTAAGGCAATTTATTTTTTCCTCTAGCTTATTGAACTTTGTTATAAATGGAAGTGTGATTAATATGTTGAACATGGAGCTGTCAAGGAAAAACCGTAGTTCAATGAGGAAGAGAATCTTTTGGAGTTAACTGTGTTTTGATTGATGTATTTATATTATGTCTTTTGGGGGCATTGCAATTGGTGTGCTATAAAAATCAATCAATTGATCATTTATTGATTGACAAAAAAAATGTAAATGAAGTGTCCGTACTTCTTAGCAAGGGAGCATTTGAATATGTAAGGAGCACATGTAACTTTCATTGTCTAGTTATAATGCCAACGGCCATGGTTTGTACTCATGGGCATGAGTAAGGAGCCATGTGCTTCTCTTGGGTACTACTTACCTTGTATCTATTGCCAAAAGATTAAATTGGATAGGCTCTGATGGATACAATTGTGTTTGCGAAAATGTATTGACTGTCTCCCTTCTTGATATTTTACCTCAAACATTAGGCCTTTTACATTGTAATTGAATTCACATATGAGTCTTGAAACTTTTGTTTCTAAATTTTTAGCAAATTTTTATTTATTTATTTATTTCAAAATTTGGCTCCGGAAGGGATATGTGAGAGGTACGGAAGTGATACGCCAAATAAGTATCCAATTTATATTTTTTTTTCCCCAAAGGTCAGTGCTCTTAGGTCTATTTCTATCTCTACATATTTTGTTGGGCTTGCTTTGTGTTTGATTTATTCTATTGTGTTATCCTTGCTATAAGGGGTACTTACTCATGTATTAATTTGGGGAGAAGAAAAAAAAAAGTACACTGTTTCTAATGTTATTTTATTTTGTTTTTTAAATTTGGATATTGCGGCTTAGGGCTATTGTTATCACTATTTAATTTTGTTTTTATTTTTTTATTGTTGTTCTTTAAATTTCTTTGACTATTTGATTGAATCCTCTGTTATTGTTGGTTGTTAATCTATGAAGCATGGACACTGAGGTCACGTGTAAGTCTTTGACATGTGTCAAACACAAACATGCTTTGAACATGTGTCAGACACGTTGTGGACACGTTGAGGACACGGTAGGAACACTATGGCGACATGCTAAGGACATTCTGGAGACACGTTAAGGATACACTGAGGACTATTTTTTGGAAAAAAAAATTAATTAAGTAAATAAATTTTTTTTTAAAACTATAATAACATATCTGAAGTTGATAAATTTGATAAAATTAAATGATACGTTCATATTATCTTTTATTTATGTTGGTTAATCAGGAGTCTTAGCATTAGTGAGTTAGTGGGTTAATGGGGTTCTATTCTATGTGACGTGGGGTTAGTGGGTTTATAGGTAGTTATCTAGTCATTTATTTAAAGAAGTTATATTCAATGAAAAAGTAGGCTGGATGTTTTTTGATTACTTCTTGTGAAGTTTATGGGGGTGAGATTCACCTCGAATTGAACTAACAAGAGGTCTCCCCCCCTCGAAATGGGTTTCTTCTTCCATATTTCTTTTTTTTTTATTTGTGTTAATTTTGTTATGAAAAGCTTACATAACAATTGGTACCAAAGCCATCAATCCTTGGCAATGGCAATGGCTATACCGCAAAATATCTTGGAGTTAATTTCTTGATGGAGGAAAGAGCAACAATCAGTGTTGTCTTTTCAAAGTCGCAAAAGAATGTTTTCACTACAATGCTCAAGATGAATGTTAGTGGAAATCTAATTCAACAAAAAGTTAATTTTATATTTGTATAATTTTTATTTCAAAAAATGTGGGATGCAGGAGGATTTTGTATAACTTAGGGAGTAGGACTAATAGGTTCATATTATCTTTTAATATTATATTTTATTTATGTCGGTTATTATTAGGTAGTTAGTAATTAGGAGTTTTGGCATTAGTGGATTAGTGGGGGATATGGGGTTAGTGGGTTTATAGGTAGTTATCTAGTTGTATATTTAAAGAAGTTGTATTCAATAAAAAAGTAGGGTGGATTTTCTGATTACTTCTTATGAAGTTTATGGAGGTTAGGTTCACCTCGAATCCCCCTCCCTCTCCCCTCTCGAAATAGGTCTCTTTTTAAATATTTAAAAATATGACATTATAAATATATTAATATATGTTTTGCACGTGTCCCTAACGTGTCATATCTTGTATTTTTTAAAATTTTGCGTGTCCGTGTTGTGTTGTATCACGTGTCTGTGTTTGTGCTGCTTAGTTGTTAATTAAATGCTCTTTGCTTCACCTTTTTTTATTTTTATTATTTTTTTTTATGAACATAAAATTTTCCTTTTGATATTAAGGAATTTAGTACTAGATGGTTTGTGACTGTACTCTTGCATTTGGTTTTATTTTTATGCATACTATGTTACTAAAAAATTATAAAAACAATTTTATTTTACAAACGTATCATCGCTGTATCCATATGTTATTTTTTAAAATTTTGCTATATCGTTATATCTATATTATATCATATTCATACTTGTATCTATCTCCATGTTTCCTAGGTTTCCATAGGCTGCCTATGGTCTAGAATAACTGTTAAGGTCATAGTAATGATAAAAATGGTGGTGATCCGATTTCAGGGTGGAATGGGCATAGAGTAACCATTGAGGCAATCGAAGTTGTGAAGGAGTTTTATATATTTTCTTTCAAAAGTTAATTATTTTATGTGTCATAAATTCATGATGCACCACTTTACAATTATTATTATTTTGTTTTATTTTAATTTTGTTGGTGATAATTACAAATAAAACACTAGAAAATACAAATAATAAAAATTACAATAACTATTGTAAGGGCTGAGGCGCGGAAAATTTGCTCTCTTTAAGGAGATTCAAGCCCTCTGCGGTTAGACAAAGCCTCACACCGGTGCAACAGAAAAAACCTTGACTTGTCCCCCCCAAGATACAACAGCCCGACTAAGTCGTATGGTTTACCAATACTACACAATTGGTTGAACCCAAAGCTTTATCACACACACCCTTTTTTATTTGCCTGATAATCTCACACAAAACATAATAAAGCAAAAAAACTTCTTCTCGTGTGTTCCAAGATAGGAGATTAGCTTAATTTATAGAAGATGAAACTTGGTGGACAAGTTTCTTGGAGGATCCTTCTTGGAAGTTGCTTGGAGACTCCTTAGAAGATGCTTGGAGGATAGGTATGAAGACTTGACTCTTGGAAGACTTAAAGGAGACTTGACTTGGCAAAGACTTGGAGGATAAGAATAGGAAAGGAAATTGGTAGGCAACTTCCTTGGAAGACTTGGAGACTTGTAGAGAAAGATAATGAAAACTTGGAGGGAAAGAAAAGAAAATCAAACCTATAACACATTATAATATTAAAATATCTGCTAACATTCCCCCACTTATTTTAATATTATAGGTAACAAAAACTGAGATTATTAGGCAAATAAGGATATTATGCATCATGGTAGGTGTGCTCTGCATTGAACCTCCATTAGTGAAACAATAATATATACTCCAGAGCCAATAGTATGCTCAGCATTGAATTATGACTACTTAAGGGAAATAAATAATTATTGCACACACATAATATTCCAGGTATTCACATAAGCTTTAAAAGCTAGCACATTACGGCTTTGTGCGATCCCAGGATTCATGAGTGTGTTTGAGAATTAGCCCAAATCTCATAGGTAGCGGCCCCACTACCACACTCACATAGGTGAATTCTATCAAGGGTGCTTCTGTAACTATGACACCCCACTTAATAAGAGATACAGAAATTCATTAAGAGTTTTTTAATAACTCAACCTCTACAACGTTACAGGATAAATGCACTTACATCATAGGGATGGGTAAAAAGTAATTTAGTGCATTTCTCATGGCTATCATATGATCGTTTTTCTCATTGAACCCAGTTACAGGATCTTTGGTCCCTGGGTTGAGTATCCTCATACATGGCTCCTGCTATATTCAATGGGCTTCAACCCCATCCCCCTCGATGTATTCCAAACTCTATCTCTTGCTAAGGCCTCAATTAATGGATCTGTAAGATTATCACCAGATTTAATATAATCCACATTTATGATGCTATTATTCATATAAGATCTCACAGTACTGTGTTTTTTTCTGATAGGTCTGGATTTACCGTTATAATAACGGTTATTAACTCGACCAATTGCTCCGGTGCTATCATAATGAATCAATATAGGTGGAATCAATTTTTCCCAACAAGAGATTTCATTTAACAAATCTCTTAACCAATTTACTTCTTCATTAGCTATAGCTAAAGCAATAAGCTCAGCCTCCATTGTTAAATTAGCAATAATGGTTTATTTTTTCGATTTCCAACTTATAACACCACCTCTCAATGTAAATAAGTAACCAGTGGTTGATAATAAATCACCTGACAAGGTATTCCAATCAGCATCACTGTAACCTTCAAGTATTGCAGGATACTTATTATAAAACAAGCCATATTTTATGGTACCAAATAAGTATTTCATAATCCGCTCATTGGCTAGCCAGTGATCACTGCCAGGCTTACTAGTAAATCTACTACGTACTCCAACCGCATAAACAATGTCAGGTCTAGTACAGTCAGTCGCATAACGCAAGCTACCAATCATACTTGCATATGCCTTTTGATTAATTACATCCTCATCATTTTCAATAGAAAATAAACGCACATGAGGATCAAAAAGAGTAAGAACATGCTTGCACTTATAAAAATTATATTTTCTCATAATTTTCTCAACATAATGCGACTGATCAAGAAATATACCATCACAAGTTTTGATAATTTTCATTCCCAAAATATAATTAGCCTCACCAAGATCTTTCATATCAAAATGGCTACTAATCATATTTTTAGTTTCCACGATGATATGCAGATTAGAGCCAAATATAAGTAAATCATCCATATAGAGGCTAATAATGACATGTGAATTTTCTTCAAATTTATAGTAGATGCATTTATTATATTCATTCGTTTTATAGCCATTCTCAATCATGCTGGAATCAAATTTCCCATGCCACTGTTTAGGGGCTTGTTTTAAGCCATATAGGGATTTAACTAGCTTGCACACTTTGCTTTTTTGACCGGGTTCCACAAAACCCTCAGGTTAATCCATATAGATTTCTTTATCTAGGTCTCTATTTAAAAAGGCTGTTTTAACATCCATTTGATGAATTTTTAGATCATGAATTGCAGCCACTGCAATTAATAATCTAATGGATGTAACTCTAGTAACCGGAGAAAATGTATCAAAAAAGTCAAGATCTGCTTGTTGTTTAAAACCTTTTGCAACAAGCCTTGCTTTATATTTATCAATAGTTTCATCCGGTTTAAGTTTTTTTCTCAAAACCCATTTATAGCCAATAGTTTTACAACCTGGTGGTAAATCTACTAATACCCAAGTTTTATTAGATAATAATGATTCAATCTCATCATTTACAGCCTCATTCCAAAAAACAGAGTCAGGAGATGCCAAAGCTTCTTGTAAAGTTAATGGAGTTTTCTCCACATTAAAAACATGATAATCAGGGCCAAAATCTTTTTCTTATCTGGCTCTTTTACTCCTTCTAGGTTCAAAAACTACAGTATCTTGGTTTTGTAAAAGAGGAGTAGAGGAACCGGTTTCAGATAAATATTTTCTTGATAATTTTGACCCCCACCATTTTTAGATTTAAAAGGAAATTTTTCTTCATGAAAAATTGCATCACCTGATTCAAAAATTATTTTGTTTTCAATATCAAAAAATCTATAGGCTGTACTATTTGTTGCATATCCAAGAAAAACACATGTGGCAGCTTTCACACCTAATTTAGGTGTTTTAGGGTCCACAAGTCTAACAAAAGCTAGACAACCCCAAACCCTCAAATATCTCAAATTTGGCTTATGCCCTTCCCACAACTCAAAAGGTGTAACTTTTGTTTTTTTATGTGGCACTTTATTCATAACATAACATGCAGTTAAAATTGCTTCTCCCCACAAATTTGAAGGAGCACCTGCTTCAATTAGTATAGCATTTGTTAAATCAGTTAAAGTTCTATTTTTCCTTTCTGTTACACCATTAGATGCAGGTGAATATGGTTGAGTAGTTTCATGGATTATTCCCAAAGACTGAACAAACGAGTTGAATCCAAAGGATTCATACTCCCGGCCTCTATCACTTCTATATCTTTTAATCCTTTTACCGAATTGATTTTCAACTTCAAGAAGGAATTCTTTAAATTTTTCAAAAGTATCACTTTTATTTTTCAACAAGTATACATAATTGTATTTTGAAAAATCATCAATAAAAGTGATAAAATATCTATTTCCACCACGTGTTAAAATTCCTTCAAATTCACATAAATCAGTATGAATTAATTCTAACAATTCAGTATTTCTCACCACACTTTTATGAGTCCTTTTAGTTATTTTTTCTTCACTGCAAACTTCACATTTCTCAAACTTATTTGTTATTCTTGGAATTAATCCTAAACTACTCATGACTTCCACATATCGGCTATTAATATAACATAGACGAGCATGCCAAAAATTCATAGAAGACAGCATGTAAACAGAAACATGTGCTTTCTTATTCTCAACATTTAATTTAAACATTCCATCACAGGCATACCCTTTCCCCACAAATATGCCTTTTTTAGTGATTACATATTGGTCAGATTCAATAGTCTACTTGAAACCAGCTTTGTTGAGCAAATAACTTGACATCAAATTTTTTCTCGTGGACGGTGTGTACAACGCATCTTTTAAAACAAGCACACGTCTAGAGGTAAAATTCAGCTCAACATCCCCACACCCGAGCACCTTGGTTAAACTAGAGTCACCAAGCATAACAGTCTTCTCCTCATTAAAATGAGTGAAATCTTTGAACCAATCTTTATCATAGCAGACATGCCTATTGGCACCAGAGTCTACCCACCACCCTTCCACATATTGAACCATAAAAATATCTGTAATCATTGCCACAAATGGTTCCTTGGTAACATTAGCCTGTGGTCGAGACTGTTGTTTCCGAAATTTGCAAGTTCGAGCAATATGCCCACTTTTGCCACACACAAAACATGTCACATTTGTCAGATCTTGTGAAGGGGGTTCTTTGTTCCATTTCTTTTGCCTCGGGTAGTTTTTATTTTGTGGCCTTCCAGTATTTTTCCAAATTTTCTTAACTGGCTTCAAGTGACTATTTTTATGAAATCGACCTTTAGGTAAAGTATTTCCAGAAGTTAAATTTACCTTTGTAGTGGAATGCTCTTGTGTCATAAGCGCATCTTGTCCTCGTGCTTCCTCCTCCACCCGAATCCGTGTGATTAGAGTTTCCAAGGATGTCTTTTTTTGCTTGTGGCACATTGACTTCTGGAACTCCCTCCAAGATGATGGTAGTTTTTCAACAATACCTACTACAACAAGATTGTCTCCAATTTTGATGCCTTCAGATCTAACTTCAGCTACTAACATTTGAAAATCTTGAACTTGCTCCACCACTGATTTTCCATCTATCATCTGATAGCGGAAAAAACGGCTTGCAATATATTTTTTAGCGCCTGCCTCTTCAGTGTCATATTTATTCTGCAAGGCTTTCCAAATTTTCTTGGCAGTGGTGTAAGTAGTATCATAATAATCATAAAATTGATCCGAAAGACAATTCAAAAGATAATATCGACATTTATACTCATCTGTGTTGTATTTCTCGATTTTTTCAAGATGAGCAGCATACTCCTCGTCGGTCATCTCCTCAGTGGGGACTTTGTTCGGATTTTTCTCGGTCAAGATATAGGCCACCTTGAGGAGACTGAGGTAGAAAAGCACATTGCCTTTCCATCTCTTGAAATGGGCTCCCTTAAACCGGAAGGGCTTGTTGAAATCGCCGGGATTCTCGTTGGGCTTCTCCAGTACTGGCACCATGAATTTTTGTTATTTGAATCTCCTTAAAATTATTGGTGATAATTACAAATAAAACACTAGAAAATACAAATAATAAAAATTACAATAACTATTGCAAGGGCTGAGGCGCGAGAAATTCGCTCTCTTTAAGGAGATTCAAGCCCTCTGCGGTTAGGCAAAGCTTCACACCGGTGTAGCAGAAAAAACCTTGACTTGTCCCCCCCAGGATACAACAGCCCGACTAAGTCGTATGGTTCACCAATACTGCACAATTAGTTGAACCCAAAGCTTTATCACATACACCCTTTTTTATTTGCCTGATAATCTCACACAAAACATAATAAAGCAACAAAACTTCTTCTCGTGCGTTCCAAGATAGGAGATTAGTTTAATTTATAGAAGATGAAACTTGGTGGACAAGTTTCTTGGAGGATCCTTCTTGGAAGTTGCTTGGAGACTCCTTGGAAGATGCTTGGAGGATAGGTATGAAGACTTGACTCTTGGAAGACTTGAAGGAGACTTGACTTGGCAAAGACTTAGAGGATAAGAATAGGAAAGGAAATTGGTAGGCAACTTCCTTGGAAGACTTGGAGACTTGTAGAGAAAGACAATGAAAACTTGGAGGGAAAGAAAAGAAAATCAAACCTATAACACATTATAATATTAAAATATTTGCTAACAAATTTTATTTGTTAATAGTTTATAGACCGAGTGTTTTGTTGTGTTTTATTTCAAACTTGCATGAATAGGAAGATCTAAGTTAGCTGGAAAGAAAATCTAACTTAGTAATCACAAATCCTACCTAAACAAAGTAAATCTAACTTAATAATTACAAATTTAAGTTTATAATAACAAGATATTAGGAAATCAACTGAAAAGTTGATGGGAAAAAAAAAAACCTAGCCCTGGTTGCAAACTTTAGGTTAAAGATCAAGATTCCTAACTTGTAACTCAAATCCTGTACATCTAGTTTTTTCGAAGATCAACAGTGTGTTTATGAATTAGATCGAGAAGTTGAAAGGGGGGGAAAAATAAAAAATTGAGCTTTTGTACTGCTAAAAGCCAACTATGATGTATGGTTGTCACACAAGATTTTAAAAACCGACATTGCAGCTGTAATGAGTAGCGGAGGTAACCTATAACCATTACATGAAAGTAATGACCGCTTTTAAAACCTAGGTCTAGAATATGGCCAAGGTCTACATGACAAGTTTACCTTCTCTGCAATGAATTAGTTGACAAATGAAGGGTCCTTCCTAATTACTTGGGGAAGAGTGTGTTATACTTGTAGGCTAGCTTTTCGGGTCTTGGAAGTATGGCTTGGTTAAAGAAATTAATAGTGCCTTCTTGTTAAAATGTAACAATTTCAAATACTGCCATGAAGCTTCATAAACTTCTATTCTCCACCATCAACCTAGGCAACTTTTGTTACTCTTTTATCACATACCATAAGTTTATCCCATGATTTATGAGCAATATTGGAGTTGCATCTAAGAAAACATGATTTCGAAGAAAGTTTAATTTCTAAATTTTTACCTTTCGGTAAGGAGGTGCTTCTAACAACGGAAAATGGGCTCGCTTTGAATCCCTCCAAAGTAAAAGTAAATTGCATTTGGGTTCATCTAAAGTTCCATAACAAGTATGCATGAAGTTTTGCTGCATCTTGAAATGTGTAATGGAATTTTTAGACACCTTTCCTGTAGGTATTGTTTGCCGTATGAAAACTTTGGCCTTTTACAATCAACTTGTGAAAATATTTCCCCAATCATATACATTTTTATTTATGAATGCTAATGGTTTGACATGTATATTTCCATTCTTTTGGTTTGTTTAAAAATTACATTTTTGAGTTAGTAGAGCTTGAAATTTATGCATAGAACAAGCATATTGTTTTCATGCTAAACACTTCATTTGTTTTTGCAAAAAACGGTATAGAAAGCAATTTTTGAAAAATGTTAATGCTTTTTGTAAAAAATATTTTCTCGTGCTTGATTGCGACATTGAAATTGATGTGCTTGTGGTTGTACTGTTTGTGGTGGTGGTGGTAGAGAGTTTTTGGTACAGCAATGCTAGGTATCATGAAAGTTTTGTGACCCTTGGATTACACTTAGAATGAAGCACCACACACTAATCAAGGTAATCCAAAGATCATAAAAGTTTCATGATCATTTTCATGAAAATTTTTTCATAATCCCTAACTTTACTCTTTCTGGTAGGATGGTCGTGGCAAGACTTAGGGGTTGTTTGGAATGTCCTAAATAAATACACTTTTTGACTTTTTGGACTAAAAAGTTGAGTAAAAAAAATGATTGTTTAGGTTAACTTTTTGACTTTTCACGAAAAAATATGTATTAAAAAATTGCATAAATTAGTGTGTAGGAGAAGTTAAGGAGAGTAGGCAGTACGGTTATACCGTCTGAGCAGAGTGATTTGATATAAGAAATGGTTGTCTACTTTTCGGGCATTGCATTAGACGGTGTTGTTCAGCCCGTTGGGGGCCATCACGGGTCCCGTTTTAATAATCTGAACCGATCAAAAAGTAGAAAATATTTTATTGTACTTGATTGCGACACTGAAATTGATGTGCTTGTGGTTGTAGTGTTTGTGGTGGTGGTAGAGAGGTTTTGGTAGGATGGTGGTGGCCAATGAGACTTTAGTAGCCTAATTGACCACCATGTCTTCCTTAGGCCTTAGTCCCAAGGAGGTTATAGGTTCAATTCCTCTTAGGGGGGTTGAATTAAGAGTGTGCAAGAATTTAGTGCTTTGCCAAGGATAGAGAGATTTTCTCCTATAGGTGTTAATCTAACAACTAACAACTAACATATGCTGATAAAAAAAAAAAAAATGAGACTTTAGTATCACCTTTAAAAAGTAAAAAAAATATATATTTTTTTCCAAATAAGCTCATGTTTTGTTGATCATGGAAATACTTTCCTTGATTTTCATTTTTCATCATACAAGCTCTTTTTGCTGAAATAAACGAAGACATCCTCATATTTTATCAGGGTGCTTTTACATTTTCTAAATTGATGAAAAACTTTGACAATTTTTTTTATTTATTTTTGATAAATAAAAAACTTAGACCACTTTCATCTTCTCTTATTACCATAATTTCACTAACTGGCATATATATGAACTGGAGGACTGCTTGGCAAGACTTGAAGCTTCCCTTGCTAATAAGAAAGGTAGGGTTGAAAGCAATTTTTTCAAATTATTTTTACATCACCCGATATTTTTTTCAATAGAAACAACTTATCTAGAAATGGAGGTAAGGAATCTTGCCTTCCCCAATCTTCGCTTTAGTAGGAGCCTAAAGCCTCTTATATTGTCCAATGTTTTTTCTATTGCCGTCTCATTTTATTGTTTTAACCTTTTTTTTCTTTCTTTCTTTCTTTCTTCCTTCCTTCTAGATGCTGGAAATGAGGAATTGTTGAAGAGAATTAGTGATCTACAGTCAAAGCTAGAAGGTGTAGAAGCTTAGCAAGTTTCAGAAAAAGAGAAGGTTGCACTCATTTATTTTCTTCACTAATCTCATGTCGTAATGAAGAGCTAGAGTTATTATGAAAAGAAGGGAAAAATAAGAATGGAGCATTAAAGTTTTATTGCTTGTGACTAGCAGGCTTCAGAACAGGTTGAGAAGCTTTTATGCAGAAAATGTGAAACTCAAATATCAAATTACCCATCTCATAAAGGCATTAAAGGAGGATGATAGAAAGTTGGCATCCAAGTGAGGTATTATGATTTCCCTAGCATTTCTTATTACATGGTTGATAATGCAAGTCTTATGCATAGTTTCATAGTAAACTCGAACATATTTTGTTGGATGTATATGTACCCATTGTTGGAACAATCTTCTGTGTAAATAAAATAAATCAAAACAACTTCAAACAAAATAAAATAAAACTTACAGAATTTATTTTGTCGAATCAAATAAAATCAAAAGACCAAGTCGAGTGTGTGACACTCTATCCTTAAGACAGATTCGCCCCGCTACGGTGCTTACGGTTGAGTGACGTCTATCTCCCAAGATACAATGATCTTCACAAAATTGTTGTAGCACACCAAACAAATTTGTACGGCGAACCAAACCTTGTGTTCTATACTCTCTTTGATTTTTCCTAAAACTAAAATGAAGAAAAATGCACACAATAAAATCTGGACAGCAATGAGACAATTTCAGACTGAATTTCGGGATCCTTAGACTGCTGGAATATGGCTCTATTTATAGACAAACACTGCTGTCCGAACAGGTTCCAATTTGAAATGAACAGATGAGATTCAAATGAACAGGTACAAACTGTTCAAACAGTTTCTGCCGTTGCACATGGAATAGTTTTTCCTTCCAAACAATTTGAAAAACAAATAGCCGTTGGTGGACAAAGTTCTACACTGTTGGAATAAATTTTATTAAACTATTTGAATAGTTTAATCATAACAAAAAACCTTCACTGTTTGGAATAATTATATTAAACTATTTGAATAGTTTAATCATTTTTTAGGAAACCACTTTAGGAAACCAAAAAATAAATTTATATTTAAATAAAATTCCCACAATAATTTTTATTGAAAAAATTCAAATGAACTTTGTCTAAAAAATTAATGTTAAACTCGAAAACGACGTCAACTTCCCATTCACCCATAAATGGTTTTGACGTTCTGTCTTCACTGTGTGACTTGCCACGCGGTAAGGAACACGTCACCTCTTCGGATCCACCCCAAAAGACGTTTGGGGTCCACTTCATTTTGGCCTTAAAGTTGGCCCAAAATAAGCCATATAAAACACCATTTTTTCCAACAATCCCCCACATGAATGGAATTTGACAGAGAGAAAATGCAACAACATGATCTAATTACAGAGAGTACAGAAATTGAAAATATTATGCAAAGGATAGGTAGCTTTTGGCTTTGAACCTTCCCTTGTGAGATACTATCGGATTTACTAGCTAACCAGTAAACATGATGTCTTGAACTGTTCAACCGTTTGTGCAAACTAAGACAATAGAACTCACACAGTATATCCCTAGACACAGTTTAGTTCTCACTATTGTGTTCATTTTGGCCCTGAACAACCTGGTCTTTCATGAGTACTTTAGAGAATTGTAGACCTTCACAAATCTCATAGAATCGGCCCAGTTCACACTCACATAGGTGATTCTTATGAAGAGTATTCTGCTATACTCCATTAGGGTTACCTAGATATAAGAATCATTAAAAGTTTTACTTAACCTAAAACACTGCAGATATCACTATTTCATCATAGAAATGGGTAAGAGTTAGACTCCCCAGTGATCCTTCTGAGTTATTCACAACTCGGTTGTCCCTTTGAACCTAGATCTTGGGATCTCCAGTCAACTAGGTTGGGTTGCTGTTGTGGTAACTCTTATTTAATAGGCTTAAGTCCCATTCCCCTCGATGAATTCTCAACTAACTCCCTTGCTAACCCTTTGGTTAGTGGATCCGCTATATTGCCTTTAGACTTAACATATTCTATGGAAATAATTCCATTAGAAAGTAGTTGTCTCACGGTGTTATGTCGACGACGAATGTGTCGTGACTTACCGTTATACATATGACTCTATGCTCTACCTATAGCTGATTGACTATCGCAATGTATGCATATAGCAGGCACCGGTTTTGGCCATATTGAAATATCTTCAAGGAAGTGGCGAAGCCATTCTGCCTCTTCCCCAGCTTTGTCTAAAGCTATGAATTCAAATTCCATAGTAGACCTAGCAATGCAAGTCTGTTTGGAAGATTTCCAAGATACAACCGCCCCACCAAGAGTAAAGACATACCCACTAGTGGATTTTGAGTCTCTTGTATCCGATATCCAATTTGCATCACAGTATCCTTCAAGTACTGCTGGGTATCTAGTATAATTAAGCCCAATGTTACGAGTAAATCGGAGATATCTAAGAACCCTTATAATTGCTTTCCAGTGTTCTACTCCCGGATTACTCGTATATCTACTTAATTTACTTACTGCATAAGCTATATCTGGGCGAGTGCAGTTCATCAAGTACATTAAGCTTCCAATAATTTTAGCATACTCTAATTGAGAAATACTTTCATGTACATTCTTAGAAAGTTACAAATTAACATCTACAGGTGTTCTAGCAAGATGATCATCATCTTTGGTGAATTTGTCAAGTATTTTCTCAATGTAATGAGATTGTGACAAAGTATATCCTTCTGATGTTTTAGTAATTTTCATACCAAGAATTACATCAGCAAGGCCCATGTCCTTTACGTCAAAATGTTTATTCAACATTTTCTTAGTAGTTTTAATCATATCATTATTACTACCTATGATGAGCATATCATCCAAATAAAGACATACAATGACATAACCTTTGTCTGTGTTTTTAATATAAACACATTTGTCACACTCATTAATTTTAAATCCATTTGACATCATTGCTTTGTCAAATTTCTCATACCATTGCTTTGGCGCTTGTTTTAAACCATATAATGATTTAACCAATTTACACGCTTTCTTTTCTTTTCCTGGAACAGAAAACCCTTCTGGTTGTTCCATGTAAGTTTCTTCCTCTAACTCACCATTTAAGAAAGCGGTTTTCACATCCATTTGATGAATTTCTAGATTGTATAAAGATGCAATGACAATTAGCATTCTAATGGATGTTATTCTAGTAACCGGTGAGTATGTGTCAAAGTAATCAAGACCTTCTTTTTGTCTAAATCCTTTGACCACAAGTCTTGCCTTGTATTTGTCAATTGATCCTTCCGCTTTCAATTTTCTTTTGAAAATCCACTTGTACCCAAGAGGTTTACAACCTGGTGGCAAATCCACCAATTCCCAAGTGTGATTTTGCAAGATGGATTCAACTTCATTATTGATAGTTTCTTTCCATAAAGGAGCTTCAGGACTAGACATAGCCTCTTTAAAAGTTAAAGGCTCATTTTCTAACAAAAATATTAGAAAATCTGGACCAAAAGATTTTGAGGTTCTAGCACGTTTACTACGCCTAGGTTCCTCTTCCTCATTTTGATCTAACTCTTGTTCTTGATCATGTTCTTGATCCTGACTAGTAATAGCATCATAAGATCTTTTATTGTTACTAGTCTCTTGTCCAGTCTTATTTGGAAATACATGTTCAAAGAAAGATGCATTCCGTGATTCAATAATAGTATTTACATGCATTTCGGAATGTTCTGATTTATGAATCAAAAACCGATATGCACTACTATTCTTGGCATAACCAATGAAAATGCAATCAATGGTCTTAGGACCTATCTTAGTCTTTTTAGGACTAGGAATAGCCACTTTAGCCAAACACCCCCACACTTTTAAGTATTTGTAGGATGGCACTCTTTCATGCCACAATTCATAAGGTGTTTGATTCCCTTTCTTTCGGGGTACTTTATTAAGTATATAATTAGCAGAAAGTATTGTTTCCCCCTACAAGTTCTGAGGTAATCCAGAACTTATTAACATGGCATTCATCATTTCTTTTAAAGTCCTATTTTTCCTTTCAGCAATTCCATTTTGCTGAGGTGAGTAAGGAGCGGTGGTTTGATGAATTATTCCATGTTCTTTACAAAATTCACCAAAAGGTGATTCATATTCATCACCTTTGTCACTTCTTATTTTCTTGATTTTCTTACCAAGTTGATTTTCAACTTCATTCTTATATTAAATGAAAGTTTCCAAAGCTTCATCCTTGGTTCGAATTAAATAAACATAACTATATCTAGTATAGTCATCTATAAAAGTGATAAAATACTTTTTCCCACCTCTAGTTTGAATTGATTTAAAATCACAAATGTCACTATGAATTAATTCAAATGGTTCCGTACTTCTTTCAATTGAATGAACAGGAGTTTTAGATAATTTTGCCTCAACGTAAATTTCACATTTATGATTTGAATCAATGTCAAGTTTAGGTAAACATTCCATATTAATTAATCTACGCAAAGATCCATAATTAACATGTCCTAGTCTACCATGCCATAAATTTGAAGACTCAAGCAAGTAAGAAGAAGATGTATTTTTATTAATAACTGAGGGTACAACGGTCATTACATTTAACTTGAAAAGGCCATCAGACATGTAACATTTTCCTATATACATCCCATTCTTAGTAAGTACAAATTTATCACTCTCAAATATTAGCCTAAACCCATTCTTACTCAACAGAGATCCGGAAACAAGATTCTTGCGAATATCCGGTACATGCAGCACATTGTTGAGAGTGAGTTCCTTTCCAGATGTCATCTTAAGTACAATCTTTCCTTGTCCTTCAACTTTGGAAGTAAAGGAGTTGCCCATAAAGAGTTGTTCACCATTGTCCACTGTAGAATAAGATGTGAACATCTTTTTGTCGGCACAAATATGGCGAGTAGCACCAGTGTCCACCCACCATTCTTTAGGATTTCTGACAAGATTTGCCTCGGAAACAACTGCAGAAAGATTAATGTCCTCGACACTATTGGAAATATTGTCCACTTCGGTCATATGGGCTTGAGTAGGCTTCTTGCTTGTTCTTCTTTTGCTTTTGCCTTTGCTACGACAATCTTTGGCCTGATGTCCCTCTTTGTCACAAATGTAACATTTTTCATTAAACTTGTACTTTTTATTTTCCCCCCCTTTAGAGCCTTGTGATGAACTTTCTCCAGAAGACTTTCGTTTCTTGGTTTTTGAAACATGTTCCACTACATTTGCCTTAGACTCCATAGGATGCTTACCAGCCCGCTTTTCAGAATTACGGTTGTCCTCCTCAATCCTCAAACGCACAATTAATTCGTCCATAGAAATTTCTTTGCGCTTGTGTTTGAGGTAGTTCTTGAATTTCTTCCAACCTTTTGGTAATTTTTCAATTAAGGCTGCAACTTGGAAGGATTCACTGAGAGACATGCCTTCTGCGTGAATGTCATGCAGAATGAGTTGGAAATCTTGAGCTTGGCTGATCATAGTTTTTTAATCAACCATTACAAAATCCAGGAATCTGCCAACCACAAATTTTTTTAAGCCGGCATCTTCCGTTTTATACTTTTTCTTCAACGATTCCCAAAGTTCCTTTGCTGTCTTGATTGGATTGTAGACGTTGTATAATGTGTTGTCAAGTCCGTTCAAGATGTAATTCTGGCAAAGGATATCGGCATGTTTCCAAGCATCAACCGCAGCAGCCACTTGCCGGTCGGTTTCATCCTCTTTCAGGATAGAAGCATCTTCACGGAGGAAACGAGCCAGGTTTAGAGTTGTAAGATAGAACAACATTTTCTGTTGCCATCTTTTAAAGTTAGTTCCTGCGAATTTCTCTGGCTTTTTACCGTGATTTACCGGTACTGTTACAACAGGAGAGGGGGTTGGCGTCATTGCAGCCACCACAGTAGTACTTGTTTGGGCATTAGTTTCAGTAACCATCAATTCTAATTTATAAAACAAAATTATAATTAGAATTTACACTACACAGAAAATTAAACCAAATTCACAAAATTAAATTCTGTAAAAATAAAAGAAACAAGAATGTAACTTTTATTTTCCAATTAATTTGGAAATAAAATAAAATTTTATTCAACCAAATTAATTCCACACAGGAAATTAAATTCTGTAAAATAAAAGAAATAATAAAATAACTTTTATTTTTCAATTAATTTGGAAATAAAATAAAATTTTATTCAACCAAATTAATTCCACACAGAAAATTAATTTATGTAACACTTCAATAATTAAAATACTAAAACAGAATTTTAAGTAATGAAAACACAGAAAATAATTTCTAAAACCCAAAATTAATTTCTGAAAAAATTCCACAAAAATATATTTTGAATTGCTAATGACACCAGTATCGTACTACTAGTTGTCAAAGAAAATAGACAGTATATTACTACTATCTATCGTACTACTAGTTGTCAAAGAAAATAGACAGTATATTACTACTATCTGTCAAATAGCATATAATCACTATTTGTTTTTCCAACCAGAATATTATTTTGTAAATCCACAGAAAATAATTTTCTTAAAAGAAGAAAGAGAAAAGGAAACCAACGAAAAATTCTGTAAACAGAATAATTCGAATCTGTCTTAAGATTGTTGGAACAATCTTCTGTGTAAATAAAATAAATTGAAACAATTTCAAACAAAATAAAATAAAACTTACAGAATTTATTTTGTCGAACCAAATAAAATCAAAAGACCAAGTCGAGTGTGTGACACTCTGTCCTTAAGACAGATTCGCCCCGCTACGGTGCTTACAGTTGAGTGGCGTCTATTTCCCAGGATACAATGATCTTCACAAAATTGTTGTAGCACACCAAACAAATTTGTACAGCGAACCAAACCTTGTGTTCTATACTCTCTTTGATTTTTCCTAAAACTAGAATGAAGAAAAATGCACACAATAAAATCTGGACAGCAATGAGACAATTTTAGACTAAATTTTGAGATCCTTAGACTGCTGGAATATGGCTCTATTTATAGACAAACACTGCTGTCCGAACAGTTTCCAATTTTGAATGAACAGATGAGATTCAAATGAACAGGTACAAACTGTTCAAACAATTTCTGCCGTTGCACATGGAATAGTTTTTCATTCCAAACAATTTGAAAAACAAACAGCCGTTGGTGGACAAAGTTCTACACTGTTGGAATAAATTTTATTAAACTATTTGAATAGTTTAATCATAACAAAAAACTTTCACTGTTTGGAATAATTATATTAAACTATTTGAATAGTTTAATCATTTTTTAGGAAACCACTTTAGGAAACTAAAAAATAAATTTATATTTAAATAAAATTCCCATAATAATTTTTATTGAAAAAATTCAAATGAACTTTGTTTAAAAAATTAATGTTAAACTCGAAAACGACGTCGACTTCCCATTCACCCATAAATGGTTTTGACGTTCTATCTTCACTGTGTGACTTGCCACGCGGCAAGAAACACGCCACCTCTTCGGACTCACCCCAAAAGACGTTTGGGGTCCACTTAATTTTGGCCTTAAAGTTGACCCAAAATAAACCATATAATACACCATTTTTCCCAACACCCATACCTTAACGCAATTGTCAAGTGTTCAACACAGATACTTCACAAATTTAGAAAAGTCCATACGACATAGATATCTATGGAAACGAATAGGTGAGAGAGATACAACCCGGACATGTCAACACATCTTCATGGATTAGAAGTTCCAGGCTTCTTGTCACAAAGTTGACACTGTGATATATTGGTCATTAATTTGGCGAGCACCAAAGACCTTCAAATTAACTGTTCATACCTTAGTTGCCTTTGGGTTTTCATGGTTTAGGACACTAAGTGCTACTGCTGATTTCTTAAGATAGGTATGCAAAACTGGCTCCTCCACCCATTTATGTATTGACGACGCTACTTAACAATATAGCTTATATGGTATTAGGTGCATTAGTGTTGACATGATCGCATACTACTATACGATGGAAATGCTACATAGATGAATAAATGGATCATATGGTATAAGAAATGCTATACAAATAGATTTACATTCATAATGATGTGGCTTATTTTAAATGAAATTATATTATCATACATTTTTATAGTGGTAATTGTAGATATTCTAACCTGCTATTGAGAATGGTCTTGTATGCTTGTTTAAGAACTACATACACTTTTAAATAGGTGATATGTGTGTCAAATACCGACACTCACTGAACACTTTTTGACACGTATCAGATGCTCAGTGTAAATATTTTTTTTCTTCACATATCCTTTACCTTTTATGGGACTTAAGGCTTGGTTTGGTTTAGTTTTGGTTTTACATATCCCTTGCCTTTTATTTCCTTCACATATCCAAGATCCAAACACACCATAAATAGATGAATACTTTGTTCAGTAACTTTTTTGGTTTAATGTTTCATATTTTATGCGTGTGCGCACCATGCTAATGAAACGGTGAAACCTGTGTTAATTCTGATTGTGCTTCCTGGAATTCTTTGGTTCCTCAGGTTGATTCTTGAAGTAACTGAGCAGAAAATCTTGGGAGTCATCATCCAAAAAGGGAAAATCTTGAAGTCAGAGGATTCTTTATGTTATTGCTGATACCCATACTAATCATTTCATGTGTAACTTTCCTTGTAGGTAAGGTAGTAATTGTGTTAGTCACTATTTAATGTACGGATTTGTCATTCATTTCTCTCCATAAATCTAAGATCCAAACTTAGCATTATCGGATGAAAAAATAAATAAACACAAAAAAGATTGCCATGGAAGAATTGAGATATAAGATGTGCATCTATTAATGCATAATGTAAGAACCTAAAATAGCCATATATAGGTTATAAACGAACTAAATTGAGCTGAGCTTTATAGGGCTCAAGCTCGACTCGTTTGTTTATCAAGCTTAATTATTCAGCTCGAATCCGACTCATTAATATTAATCAAGCTTGAGCTTGATAATAAATTATTTTTACTATTATTTATATATTATTTGAATAAAAATGTTATTTATTTAACACATAAACCATATATTTATGCTATTATTTATACATATTTTTATATTATTTAATATATAAATAATATATTTATTTTATAATTTAAATAAAAACAAACGAGTCGAGTTTGACGGCTAAGCGTATTCAAGCTTAAGCTGGACTCGTTTACAAAATGAGCCTAAAAATCATGCTTCAGCTCATTTATCTATATAACAAACAGAGTTGAGTCGAGCTCGCAAACAGCTCCATTTGCAGGCCCAGCCATACACATGACTTGTTTTGACCGTAACCACACTTGGGCCAAAGAATTCCAAACCGACGCACTGTCTCCATAAAAAGCCTTACTTTCATTAATTTCCACCAGATCCCATCATTTACTTGTAATGAAAAAACCTACCACATGTTTGTGTACAAAAAAAAGCTAAGTTTGAAACTCGCCTGACATTTTCTTTTCTGTACATGGGTCATTACAAAAAAGGGGCAGTCATGTTGAGAAATGATTGTAAACACTGAGATATTAGAAACCTAAAGCTTTACGCTATGCCAAGATGGCTCCTTTTCTCCTCTTTTCCTGCATGCCACATCCAAAAATGGTCCCTAAAGTAAAAAGATCACTAGAAATTACCTGATGAGTAACAAGAGGACTTGATGGATTGCTATTATGTACAACCACCTCTATCCATTAGCTTCAGACTGAGTACTTCACGGAGCTTGGCTTTTGTGAGCTTGCAATATCCTTTCACCTTTTCTGTCTTTGCAATGGCTCTTAGATCAACTAATGTCAAATGCTTTTCCAATCCACTTGGTGCCGGATGAGGGAGTGTAGGAGAAGGAAGACATTTTCGAGTCTTGTAATTATTATCACCAGTGGATGAGCACTTAGCGGTGCAAAGGTCGTCTTCCACACTTGTATATTCAGCTGTATCAGCACGAAATTGTGCTAGAGTAATTTGAAGGCCCTTGAACTTTTTAGTCTCCCCAAGTACTGGCGAGCTTTGACAATTCCTTTTCTTTTGAGACAGCAAAGTTGAATCTACATTGATATCTGCATGCAAGTCTGGCGTAGCTTTCTGCTGCTGCTCTCTTTTTGCCCTCTGCTTTTGTGGCTTTGGATGCAAGCTTGAATTGGACTCATTGTCATTAACAGGTAATTTAGCTTTTTGCTTTTGTTCTTCCCTTGGATGTTGCTTGGTTATATGTTTTCTTTTCTGATACATCAACTCAATAAGTGAGTCTGCTGCATTCTGCTCGGTATCAGTCAGACCAGCTTCTGGACCTTTCATTCGCCATGGAGTTTTTGTTCTTTTCTTTTCTGTCTTAAACGATGAGAGAAGAGGGTCGATCATGTTGGTCAGAGGAGAATCCGGGGCTTTGCTTAGTGCTGGGTTCACTTCAGACTCTTCAGATACTTCTTGTAAAGCACTAGATCTGAACTCCACAATATGATCTGCAAGCTGGCACAAACTTGCAAATAAACATCTGAAAGACATGGTGAATTCTGACAGTTTAAAATCATCATATCCTCCAAATCTTCTACAGTGTGTATCCAACGTAGAGCCCGTTAAATCTGAGGTTGTGGTACTATATTTGTGAATCTTGATTACGGATTAGAAGCTTAAGATGTATGGTAAACTGGAATTCAACATGCAATCCATGTGTCTGTCTATGCATGTGAGATTATATGTTTTCCGAAGAATGAAAACAAAAAACAAAAACACAACCAAACAGGTCCCGTAATTTTCTGAAAAAGTACTTCCATGTTTGATTTAAAGCAGTCAAAGAGCTATTTGTACGGTTGTACCTCAACTGTTTCTGAAATATTTGATTGCTTTCCTCCATGTTGCAAACATGATTTTGAGATTACGGTTTGGTCCGTAGAATTGTGTTCTTTGATTTCTTTATGCCCATGAACTTTTGAATCAATCCTGCACAACTTGTTCTTCCCTTTGGGATCAATTACACGTTTTGATGCATCTGAACCGGAAGCATTAGCAGGCTGTTTCAGTGTAAGAGAAGATTAGTATACAGACTAATGCAAGGAAGGATGTAAACTGAATATAGAATCATACAAACTCAGAATTCGAAGTCACTGCGTCATATTATTTGTGCTCCTAACAAAAGACTGCTTCCCTTAGAGCTGAACCCTAAAGTTCATAGTTATTATGTTCAAATTATATTCAAGGAGAGGAAAACAGTACATGTAGCTTAGCTGTTCTTGGTTTCTGTGCAGGCTTCAATGATGAATTCAGGACTTCACTTCTTTCCTTTGAAGCAGAATTGTGTGTTTTGAGTCCATTCTTTCCATTAATCATCAAACCAGACTTGCTCAACCCTTTCTTTTGACTAGAGTCATCAGTTTCTTGATCTGAGCTGGAATCTTTGGCAATGGTGCACTTGGGCTATTCAGTGCAAGACGAAAGAAATAAGAACATATATAACCTCAAGCAAGCAAGCATATCTGTGGCAAGGATACACTGAATATGGATCTCACAGTTGGAGCCTATTATGTCTATCTAGGAAGCACAAACACTTCAAAATGGGTGTCATGTTCTTGTCCGACACATATTAGACACCGACACACCACGGACATGTGTGTCCATGTTTCGGACATGGTATGTGGCTTGTCAAAATTTTTAATTATTATTTTTTTTTGCAAGACACTTTGGAGACACTTTGGAGACACTTCATGAACATGCGTGTCCTATGTTTGGACACGCCTTGGGACACCTTTATGGGTTTTGTTTTATTTTAAAGTTGATTTGGGGTCAAAATAAAATATATGGAAATAAAGAGGGGAAACTAGAAAAAATATAAAAACACACTTAATATGCAATGATGTCTCTACATTGATATCTCTTATATGTCTGTGGCTTAAATTTATATTCATATACATAAAAAAATAAAAGTAAAAATATAATTTTATATTTCCATTTCCCTGTTGTGTCCATTCTCAAGTCCATGTCCGTGTTTGTGTCCCTATCTGTGCTTCGTAAATGTCTATCATTCACTTAACCTAAGGTTCCAAACCAATGTTGCCATTCTAAGAGTTGTAAAGGAGAAGAGAAGCTGCTTTTACCTTGCCCTTCTCTGCTACATCCTTCTTTTTAGGTTTCAAAGATAAATCTTCTTCTGGAACAATGCTGTTGACAGGCTGTTCACTCATGATAATAAAAGAAGAATGCACCATATCAGTTATTCAAGTTTGCTTTTGCCAGAGAATAACTATAAATTATAACCAAGAAAATAAACAGAACTATGTGTTCATGTAATAAGAGACATTCCGTGGTTGATGAAAAAACCTATATTTGGGAAAAAGTAGGAGGCATAATGGAAAGTGGAGTAAAGCTGTAGATAAACATTTTTATTGGAAGATTTTTATTATGAGATAATTCCTCCTTGAGAAAAAGTAAGGTAAACGATGGCTGCTCCCAAATGAATATTTCATATAAATCTGTTAGTTGCATATTCTACTGGGAGAATCACTGTTGCCATACTTTATTTTTCCACAAATATTCTATCAACTCACAGACAGCTCCAAGATCCTGTAACAGGGAGCACCAAAAAGGTTACAGTTGCAGGTATTATAGTTACTATCAGACTCACAGGAAATATTAACAATTTCAAACCATAGAATCAGGAGGTTTACTTTTATTTTACCCATTCCTGTCACTAAAAAAACTACAGATCTGTAAAAAAAAAATGAAGTTCTTAAATTAAGGAATTGAAGCAATAAAGAAAGAGGTTAGAATGAATTTACCATCAAATAAAAAAAAAGATTGGAATGACAAAAGTCAAAAACTATAATCACAACTCTAAACATCTCATGGATTAAATTCAATTAAGGGGAGGACAGTATAGTGTTATGAGAAAGCATTTAAGACAACTGTATACTTCAGACTGCATTTTGAATTTGAACGCATTCTTGATCATTCTGAATGTAATTTGATTTTCATCTATTTACAGCATTTGTCTTTGTTGCCTTTCCATTCTAACACATTTTAAGTCCTCTTCATTGAGGCAAGCAAAGACCCAGGTGGTTCTCTCCACTTGACCACACAGTCTCCTATTTAGAAGTTAGATATCAATCTCGTTGGACTGGACTCAGTCTTGGCATGCCCAAGCATTCACATCTGAGTCCAGAGATTGTTTTAAAAAGTAGAAACACAAATACAAACACCAAAAAATTCCAATGAGAGATTTTATTTTATACTTTCTTTGATATAGGCAAGCAGAGCTGGGTAATGAAGGGATTGTTCAAGTTCCTTAAGAGAATTGAAATCAATCATGTGATACTACCACCAACATGCCTTACCAGCTAAGTTAGCTAGCATCTTCAGCCAATAAGTTACTTTTCTATTTCAGAAGGAAAACCAATGAGTCTGTATATACTGTGATCTAACACAATACTGTTCAAATAAAAACATAAAAAAAATAAAATGAAGAGTTCCACAAACTACTACGGGTGGCTATATGCCAGTTTGAAAGGTGGTAGACAATGAAATCTAGATTCTCTTTTTAATTCATAAACTGGACACAATGACTTAAGTGCAAGGCTGCAGAATTGTTAACCAAAGAGCCAAAGCATCGCACAGGCAGTTTTCGAATTTAAATCTAGATTTTCTCTTTTTAATTCAGACATGTTCACACAGGTGAAACGTGGCAGCGTGTTAACTAAAGAATCTTCAGGCTCATGCCCAAGACAGCTTTTCCATTTTTGAGCTGTTAATTTCAACTTGCAAAATGAATTACTATCAGAAAAAAGCAATAATGAGCTGCCTGATACTTAACTGGTTCTTGATTTCTTCTCTTCACTGGAGTCTTTGGAGATGACTTCTGGGTCATGCAGTAGTCTGCCGCAGTCATATCATATTTACTCACTTCCAATTTTGTATTGCTTACTGAATCCAATTTGTTCAATATTTTCTTCCCATTGGTGAGGCCAGCTGCAGTTGCTAGGCTAGAAGTTTTGATGAAAGAATTTGCGTGCTGTTTATTACAAAAGAAATTAAATCAAGTAACAAAGTGCGTTTCTATTTTTATGGAGGTACACCCTAGAAACATGCAGAAAGGACGAATTTTTCATATATAAAGCAAAGAGATGACCTCAACTCTAAACATTTATTTGTGTTCAAGTATCACCAACAGATATGGAAAAAGTGCTCATACAACAGCAAGAATGTGGTAACAGAAGAAATTTATATATATTTCTGCACACACTATAACCTTTATGTACAAAATACATAAGGTTTCATTAGTGTTTCTAATCTTCTCTTTTCATTTTTATTTTGTCTTTTGATTATTTGTTTTTTGCTTTTGTTTTTGTTTTTGTCTTTGTCTTTTTTAGCATTGGTTGCTGAACATTATGATTCTTATTTTCATAGCATCCTCCCACTTAAACAAAAGTCAGAATTTAGAGAAGAGCAATCACCTGAAAGTTTTTAATCCCAAATTACCAAATTAACTTAATTTTTTGCAAGTGTAATTTACATTACCTCATTCCATCTCAAACTCATTCTGTAAAACTAACACTAAAGTGTCTTTCTAGGAGTCAAAGTTAAAACCAAGAGAGACCTTCACCTCCTGAATTTTACCCCAGATTCTATCATACCCACACTTTAGCCAAAAACAACAGATGCTTGCCCTTCTCTCGACAATGTTTTTGTGAGTCCCGCATGGAACCAAAAAATAAATAACAATAATAATAAGTATGCAATGGAGCCCAACGTGAAAATTAAGCAGTATAAAATAAATTGGTCATAATTGCAATCAAATCCAAGTAAAAATAGGAATTTTTCGAAATTGAGTTAGGTTTTTATAGCTGAGGCAGGTTTTGAAAAATAAATTTCCGGTCAGAGTAGTGCAAATAGCTTATGTAATTCTTCAGTTAAATCAATTGAACGTGAATGTTTTAATCCAAGCAAATGAAATCATATATATCAATGTCGATTAACCAATCTAACCATGTAGAATAAGATACTTAAAAAAATATATGTAGAATAACATAGAGCGATCACAAAAGAGACAAGGTTTTAATATGGAAAATCCAAACTCGGTAAAAAACCATGAACCTAGGGCATCCACTAGTATCCAAAGTTCAAGTACAACTTAAAACATTAGATGCCAAGATCCTACCTACTGTGACACTAAGAGCAATTCCATGGAAAATCTTTGCACATTCACTATTTGCATCCACCACATGAACCTCATCATGCTCCAAACGGTGATCAATGCACATGACCCAAATCAATATGCAATATGAGCTATACCAAACAAACCTATTCCAAAACTCACACTCATAATAGATCTAGCAAGTCCTCTTAGGACTATAAAAGATAGAAACCTAAGTAACTAAAGAATATAAAATCACCAAGATATGTGTTCAAACAGTCAGTCACTGAGTTTGAACGGTGAAAAAACTGGTCAAGAACAATATGCAACGCATATTAATCTGAAACAGTCTGCCCTGTGTTCAAACAGACAATACATTGGTATTGTTACCACACACACACCACACAAAACCAAAAAAAAAGGAAAAAACCTCAAGGGTGGGCATTCACCCTTTTGTGTGTGCATAAAGATTCAAGAGTATTCTCCCTTTTGTGTGTGCATATTTCTTTTGGGTATTGTTTTCACTGGTACATGGGTTTATTTCTCTCCACAAAGGGTATCAGACTTTAGGTGGGCTTATTTTCACCAACACCAACAACCTCAGAGGGAAAAAGTAAGAAGTCAGAAACCATAGAAAATAACGATTTCTAGTGTACTGAAGAGAAATAGACAAGTGAAAATCAAGATCAATATGTTTGTACTTTTAAACTTTTTAGGGTAGTTTTGAAGTATGAACAGGGCAATTGTGCTTCCAACATTGTTTGATAATGAAGCTTATTGACAGTTCAACTGTGCATGTCCTTAGATTTTCCAAGCTAGTTTATCTCTGTTTGTATATGTGTTTGCAAGAGAAGTTGGGGTCATACATACACATACATGAGAGTGACACGCACAGAGAGTTCATAATGGTCACAAGTATGACAAGTTGACAACCAGTCGCATTTACAAAAGATAATATGAGCACCACAAAGGTTTTAGTACTTAAATAAGTAAAAAATATCCGATATCTGAGGCAGACATTTTGACATGAAGACATGATTTCATAGTTGAGATGTAACATGTCAACATTTCATGCGAAAAGTAAAACCCAGGGTTGCTTCAACTTGAATATCTTTTAACTTTCAATTCAAATTAGCAGAAGAATTATTTACTAACAAAACAAAGCAATAAGCAATAAGCAATAAAGCACCAGGGACCTTAAGAGTTTCTGGAAAACATGTTTTTTTTCCCTGAGACTTCAAAGATGAATGGAAGATCACACGTCTTTGTGCGAGAATAATATTGGCCTCTTCGACTTCCTCCTTTATGATAGGCTCTGAAGCAGAGCAGCCCAACCTTTTCTTTTGCACCATAAGGTCACTTCCATGTTGCAAACCAGCTGAGCTTGATTCTTTGACAATTACATCAACGGACTATCCGATTGCCATGGAAAAATAAAAGACATCATTTAGTTTATCAAGCATTATTTTCTCAAATGCATTCTTCAAAATAACTTATACAACAGTGAAGTATTTACCTATGCTTGATAAACAGAAGGCAATTTCATTCACTGTAAATACTCACCGGAAAATTTTCAAAATAGAAGTCAAAAAGATTGAAGGCCAACCAGAACAATAATTTCTTTGACATATCATTTATCCAAAGTTTGGAGGGTGATTGACAAAGGGTGGCTATTTATACTGTTGCACTATAATTCACATCTGCATGGGGGTGACAGGTCATAAGAGTTTCTAGTTTCACCCTCTATCAGTTAGATAAAACCTTAACAGGGATGATTTCAATCAATAAAGAGAAGCTGGGATTTGTGGTGATCTCTTCATTAGGTATGTGCCCAGTCGACCCCTCCCAAGCATCCTATGTAAATGGGGAAAAGCATGAGTAAGGGGGAGTCACTAGCATTTTTTGGGAGTGCAGGGGGGACGTGTGGTGAAGTAGTGCACTTGTGTTCACTGTCATTATTACTCCTAAGTAGCCTTTTTTCCTACTCATTTGTGTACTTCACTGCATTTCTCATGATCTGTTATTGACCATCAACTGGACATGCTCAAATTTCACTCTACTGATTCTATATTATAAGGGATTACAACAAAATGTTAAAGAGTACCAGGCCTAACTCAAGCAAAGCTAGATACTTCTTCAATAACAGTTTATGTAGTAAGTTTTATGCTTACTAAATCATGTAACCAGTATGAGCTACCTTAACTTTTATTGTGCAGAATATATAGTTCCCCAGGAAGCAAAAATTGCAAGAAGAGGAAATGACCTTATAGTAATGACTTGAGTCCAACACATTACATTACTTTTTTGTTGGCCAACTAGAACATGATAAAGTTTGTTACAGTAAAATGCTCCAACGTGGAAAACATAGAGGGATTAGAAACTGATGGTAGACCACTTCACTGTGTAAGAGAGAAGGTTGAGAAAGTTAGTTAAGTTCGACGTACAGGGTAGTTTGTAGGTCAGTTATACAGGGTGTTGAGCATGTTAGTGAGTGAGGTTTGTCAGCTGTGTGTTTGTAACAGTAGTTAGTTAGGGAATGTACTGAGGTGGAATTGGCAGGTGCATAAATAGAGAGGTTGTGTGTTTGTATCAATTGAGCAAGAATGGAATAAACACAAACATTTTCCAGAATCATCTCTTTTTTTCTTCTTTACGATTTCATTTTCTGAGATACCTAACAACTTCTACACTTTGAAAATATATAAAACCTTCATAGCTCCTTCGAAGGTTTCAATATCGAATAGGAAGCACAGAGACTTATATGCAAGTGATGTGTCTATGTTGGACACCGACACTCAGTCACATGTTTGATACTCTTTTTTTGTGTCCATAATTAAAAATAAAAATCTTAATTTCAAACACATGTCTCCGACACTCGTTTTTGTGACGAGTCCATCACTTCTTGGCCATGGCTATCACTTAAAAATAAACATGAGACCAAAACTTTGAACATTTGCTAACACATGATTTTCAAAGTTTGAGAATTTGCCATAATATCTTATATCTTTAAAAATGTATAATTATTAAGAATGATCATCCTGTAGAATTCACATAAAAATAAGTGAAAAATGAAAAAGATATGTAAATGTATTAGAAGATAGCTTAGGAAGATGGGATATGTATACTATAATTTGTCTGCTTTTTAACTACAATGGTCCAGTAGTCTATAAATTCATGTCAGAGAATTGGATACAAGATTTATTTCGTATAAATTAATTATTTAATTTTGAATATGTTATGCACATAATTATTTGTGATGTGTCTGAACCGTGTCTGAACCGTGTCTATGTCCTACTTTTTTGGGACTTGTTCTATCGATGTGTCCGTGTTTGTGTCTCATGTCCGTGTCTATGCTTCATAGGGTATCAACAACGGCTTAATTGTTGTATCCATTGATAACTTTTCTTTGATTTGGTGCTTTTGTATGTGAATATGCCTAGCATGTTCTCAACCTTGTTCCTTCGTTTTCTTTTAGTTAGTAAAATTATCAAGGGAAAAAGAGGGGGTGAATCTGCTTATGCATAACATCAACCTGATAAAAAAAAAAAAATTGAATGGCAGAGCCCCAAAAAAATAACTGACTAAAATCAACAGAAAGCCAGAAGAAAAATGTGAAAAATTCAAGAGTGAACCTGCTCATCTTTCTGGTGAAAGTATTTCTCAAGCATAGCCTTTACTATTTCATGCATTCTCTCAGCCGGTTCTCTGTGCAATAGTAAACAACCCCCAAAATCATGCTCATCTTGTACATTTGTGTTCTTCAAGCTCTGTATTGAAATATCGAGACAGTCGATTTTCTCTCTCAAAGAAGCAGAGCATATTTCAGACCATGATTCATCAGCCCAGGCTAGTTGGCTTTGAAGGGTGACTAGATCTTCTTCAAGTTCAAGAATTTCATTATTTGCTTTTGTTATCAATATCCTTAGCACTTGGATACAAGATTTCTCATTCAAAGCATTTTCTTCTATCACATCTACAATAGGAAAGTAAATATTTAAGATAGGAGCATACATTAGTCACAATAAGGTACATAACCGATTACAATCGCAAAGTTCAAAAGCTAAGGGACATCACATTACCAAACCCACAACCAAAGTAAAAGTCACACTGCCATTCACGTCCCATATAACTGCTTTATCGTGCAACTGAGAACAACCATTTTAATCGACAACCAGGTTTATAGATGAAAGCAATAATATTTATGCATCAACTTATAGCACTAAGACCTCGTTTGTGAACCCTCCTTTTTAGCCAAAAAGTCAAAAAGTTACTAAATTAGCCAAAAAGCCAACAATCCATACCAAAAAGTTAAAGATTCTCTTTTCTCTCTACTTTTTGCACATCTTTTCGTAAAAAGTCAAAAAGTCATCCCAAACATACTAGTTTTTTTTAGCTCATATTTTAGCCAAATAATCAAAAAGTTACTAAATTAGTCTATTCCCAAACGAGGCCTAAGATTATTGCACTCTCCCTTTTTTTTTTTTTTTTGGCAAAAATGTTAAAGGCATAACAAAAGCAAAAGGCATTCCAATTAGAGAACAGGGAAGGAAACCTTGACCATGTGTTCCATCCCAAACAGCCCAATCCATAACTTGGAAAAATTTACCCTGAAAAGCAAACAATGACAGCATTGTAATTCTTCCATGAAATCAACAGAAAATGAAGATGGTCAGACATAAATCTTTTTTGACAGTGAAAAACGAAGGTATCTTATGTATCCAAAAAAGAAAAAAAGGAAAAAAAAGAAAAGTGAATTGGAATATATATCTTTATATAAATTCATCAATCTGAAAGATGAACGAATACTGTAAAGACTGTTGAACACTGATACTGGAAATTGGACTAAATTATCAATTTTAATCATCATGGTTAAGGGTTTATAACCTAGACTTGTCACATTTTACAACCATACATCTCTGGGTCAACATACACAGCAATCTGTAAATTTATGAAAGCAGGGTCGGCCCTGACTTTTTTAGAGCTCAAGGCGAACTCAAAAAATGAGGCCCGACTTTCGTACATATTTTAATATTGAGATAAATTTTGAATATTTTCAATTGTTAATGTTATTAGCTTATTCACACTTTTTCGTGACATAGTGGATTGAATTGTAAAATTTGATAAATTTCAACTTAAAAAAAAAAAAAAAAAAAAAATCCTTTATTTCTCTGAAGACAATTGTAACCAGTATAGTCAAACAATATTCTATAAATAATCATACATTTGGCAAACAACCATCCAATAATTTTAAATAATTCACCAATTCAATTGTTTAAAATAAATTGTAAAACTTTGTTTGTTAAACTATAATGTACTATTTGGTTCACTGAAATGAAATTGAATTGAATGAAATGACTATTTCTTAGTCTCTTTACAGAATAATTATTTCCTCACAATGGTGAATGATAATTTTTTAAAATGTTTTTTGATTATTTTTTAGTAAATCAAATGTAAGAATGAACATTATGAAGGAACGAATGTTTCATTCCACTTTATTTTAATGAACCAAACATAACTTAAGATCAAAAATTATTTGGAGGGCCTGTTTTTAAGACAGAATTCAGGGGGCTGAGGTGGGGGCCTTGCTTGCCTTGCCTCATGGCCGGCATTTCAATGAACCAAACATAACTTAAGATCGAAAATTATTTGGAGGGCCTGTTTTTTAGACAGAATTCGGGGGCCCGAGGCAGCGGCCTTGCTTGCCTTGCCTCATGGTCGGCGCTGTATGAAAAGAAAAAATTATCTTAGAATTATCACAGCAATCCACAACAATTTATGAAAAAAACAAATACCTTAGAAGTATCTGGTGAAAGAACTGGATATGGATTGGTGGTTCTTAATGCACAAAAGATGAAGTTTGTACAAACCTGTCAGGTCTTAAATGTCAGCCAAGATTTTTCTTTTATATTGTCATCTACTTATCAACAGTAGAAAAAGGTGACCCACAAACTTACTGGAAGATTATGCAAATTTTGCTCAAAGAGAATAGGAAAAAATTGAAAATAATCTAAAAGTAAAAGAACAATTACAGGGTTAGGAACACATCTGGGCCTTGTGGGGCCTTACATGTTACCATTTCTTGAGATCTCTCTTTTGATTCAAAATCGTGGTGTGATGTGTATATCCCCTGTTCCAGTCATGGAATAGATGAAATAAATAAAAAATTGGAATTTTGTTGAAGAATGAAATTTATTGGAACTGCCCATAGAGGGCTTGAAGCTAAGAAATCATTATCCAGAATGGGGCCATTGAAGAACATGGAGAACAGCCGATGTAAGATTACATAAGATGTTGCCGTCTCATAATCTTTTCAATCATTGCATAACATTTCTCAAATGACCACTCTTGTGAGAAAGGATTTGTTCTCAAAAGTACATGAAACGCAATGAACCAATTGGATTTCCAATGATCATCCGAACACAAGCTTAGACAAAAAAAAAAAAAAAAAAAAAAAATTGTAAATAATTATAATAAAAAATAAAATAAAAAATAAAAAAGATTCAGCAGAAGAACAAAACAGAAGTAAATACCTTAAATTAGAACATTGAAAGAGCGTTCACAAGGAAACCCACAAAATAAAAATCGAAAGAGAATTAGAACAAGAACAAAAAAAGGTCCAATTTCCAATAAGATAAATCAAATTACAATAATTGTTTCGCAAGACTTGAAAACACAATTTAGAAACAACATAAGTACTTCTTCAAACACTAAATGGTTGAGAACCAAAACATACATTCACAAATAAACACTTAAAATGAATCATTAGAGAAAGCTAACCAAAGAACCAAAACAGAGTGATTAAAGTTAAGGAAATGCAGTATACAGGAAATTGGACAAAAGAGAGTGAACATTAAGAATATATCAAGATTCTCTGATACTCAACAGAAAGTGAGCGAGAAAATAAGCAAATGCAGCTTTCCCGAGAACCAAACAGTGATTTTGAAACAGCCAAGGTCGAGAAACGTTACCAGAAAGCACCGCAGAAAGCACGAGATTCGCAGTGAAAGAGAAGTAAAACAAAGCTGCGAATGATTTGAGATTTTCGACTCTGACTCCCTAGGGTTTCGAACTCTCCTCGAAGTTAGAGATAGAGCTCTGTGAGGTTTAGAGAGCGACAGAGAGAGAGAGAGAGTGGAGAGGGACTGATTAGACTGACAGGGACGAGGTTTTAGAGAGAGAAATCCAAAAGGTGAGAGAGAGAGAGAGAGAGGGCGGTGTATTAAATACAAGAAGATTTGGGGTACGATTGACGTGGAGGCACCGGGGGGACTGTGGACCCACTTTGAGAATCGAGATGGGAAATGCCACAGAAATAATTTATTAAATTGTTTACAATAATCATTGAGACCTTTTATTTAGGGTTGATTTGGTATAAATTAAAAAAATAAAAAAGTTAAAAAGTTAAAAAGTTACTATTCTATTTAAGTTATCTCATCTTATTTAAATCACATCACTTCTCTAATACATCATATCAAACTCAACCCAAACACAACCCATATAAACCAATAAGTCAAAAAACATACTTTTTTAGAACATCCCAAACCTATCCTTAGGCTTTATAATCCTTTTAATCTCAATTATTGATAGTGTGAGTTTTATATATACATGAATATGTTTCACATATACATCGATGGTTGAGATTTAAAGGGAGTTGTGGAGTCTCTAAAACCATCTCCAACGATGAACCAAACTTGGCATCAGATTTAAATTTTGGTGAAAAAGTCACTTTTTTGTGCTCCAACGGTTTCACCAAATTGGTATCAAAATGAGAATTCAACAAAAAAATCATCAAACTGAGAACAAGCTACAGATTTGACCAAATTACTGTGCGTGACCGTTGGAGGAGGTAAACCGGTCAACTAGCCAGTTGACCAACCGGTCGACCGGTTTCCTTTCAAATAGGTAGGTTCAAACCGGTCAAAAAAAGTTCAAACAGGTAAAAAATAAAAAAAAATTGCCCTTACCGGTCGACCAACCGGTCGACCACTTCCTCAATTCTGCTTTGATACTCACCGTTGGAAGAAGAAGTATCAAATTGAGAAAATAACCTATTTTTTACTCAAATTTGGTAAAAAAAGAAGTGAAGGGTTGGAGATGCTCTAACAAAAGGGGGTCCCAAGTATTTTTCAATTGTTTATATGACTACAGACACTACATAAATCTATATTTATATTCATATTAGACATTTGGTAAAAAATTTGATAGATTATTTGATTCCTTAGACCATCTCCAACGGTGAACCAAACTTGGCATCAGATTTAAATTTTGGTGAAAAATTCATTTTTTTGTGCTCCAACGGTTTCACCAAATTGGTATCAAAATGAGAATTCAACAAAAAAATCATCAAACTGAGAACAAGCTACAGATTTGACCAAATTACTGTGCGTGACAGTTGGAGGAGGTAAACCGGTCAACTAGTCGGTTGACCAACTAGTCGACCGGTTTCCTTTCAAATAGGTAGGTTCAAACCGGTCAAAAAAGGTTCAAACAAGTAAAAAAAAAAATTGCCCTTATCGGTCGACCGGCCAGTCAACCGGTCGACCACTTCCTCAATATTGCTTTGATGCTCACCGTTGGAAGAAGAAGTATCAAATTGAGAAAATAACCTATTTTTTACTCAAATTTGGTGAAAAAAGAAGTGAAGGGTTTGAGATGCTCTTAGACCATCTTTAATGGTTGCTTAAACATTTCATCAAATTTAAATTTGATGAACAATAACTATTTTTCTTACTCCAACGATTTTATCAAATAGTTATTAAATTGAGAATTTCACTTTTCTTTCATTAAACTAAAAATTAATGTATCTTTCATCAAATCATTATTAATTATCGTTGCCGAATGTCCTCCTAATATCTTTCCGGTCGTCCCCCGGATGACTATCTGAAGGCAAAAATTTGTAAAAAACATTACACTACCCGGTCGATCGGCAAATCGTCTACCCAATCGACCGATGGTTTGATAAAATTTCAAAATCATTCCTTGAAACACTTTTCAAAAGAAATTTGTACTTAAAGGGCTTGTGTTAGCATAAACTAAATAAGTTCATCTTTTTATATTTTTTTAATCACATCAATTAATATTTTCTCTCTATTTTTCTACACATCTTTTTATAAAAAGTCAAAAAATATACTTATTAAAAATATCTCAAACTATACTTTAATAAATAAATAAAAAATTAATACACCATTAAAGATAGTCTTACCATAACCCTCCTCGAGACTCCATCTCCATGATGAATTCATTTGATGTGAAAATCAACGGCCCATATTCTCTGATCACATCACATCCAGGGTTTAGAAATTATATATTTCATGTGGGGTCCACATAAACAGACGGCTTTTGTGGGTGTGTAGTGTTGATATGATTTTTTTCATGATACGGTGTGAGTGGGTTGTAGTAGATAATTTGCTCGAAGTTGGGCATGTGGTAAGAGTGTAAATAGTGGTGAAAGGACGTGCATTTGAGATAGTACGAAACTTCAGTAGGTTCCTCATTTGGAAATTTGCTAACGTGTCGTACTGTGGACCTTGCAACGACTATTTTCCCTGTAGCGTTACGCGCAGACGCGGGTGGTAATGAATACGAGTTGGTATCTGCTGCATTACCTTTTCCATTGTGCCTTCATTTGTTTGGACCGACTAAATGAAAGTTAATTACAATTTATTGACTATAATTGTTTGATTGGATTATGATTCATCTTGTTTTTTTTGAAAATTCAAATTTTCATTTTTCATTTTTTTATTTTTTATTCTTAGTAATTTTTTTAATACTTTTTAGATAGACTTAAAATGGGTACAATTGAAAAGTATAATATTTGTGAAAAGAATATTTAAAAAAATTACTAAATACTAAAAATACAAAAAAATAAAAATAAAATTTAGTATATTTTCCTATTTTTGTATATTTATTGATTTTTTAAAATATTTTACTTTTTAGGTTCATCTAGGTTAGGTGTATCTAAAATGTAAAAAATTTGATTAAAATATTAAAAAAATTTACTAATAAATAAATAAATAAATAATTCAATTTCAGAAAATTGAATTTAGAAAATTAAAGCTAAACAAGGTGATTTGCATCCTATGCTTGTTTTGTTATAAAATTAGATGTCTAAAAATAATTATTATAATATATTTCATTTTCAATCTAAAAAAAAATATGAATTTCATTTTTAGTTGACAAATTATTAAAAAAGATGTTCAAAAGGCTAATTTCTTCTTTTCAAATATAGCCTGCGTTTGGTTATATTTTGTAAATATGATTTGAGAGTATGCGTTATATTTTGAGTTTGTGTGTTATAAAATTATGATTTGAGTGTAGAAAATTTGTTTGGTAAAGAATTTTGAAAATAATTTTGAAAAAGAGATTTAATTTGAGTGGGGAATTGTTGATGTGACATTTGATATGTGATACAAAAATTTATAATTCATAACTAAAAATACAACTCAAAATTATTTTAAAGCATATAAAAAATTTAAAAATTTTCAAAAAATATTTTTCCCGATTATATAAATCAATTGCAAAAAAAAAAAAAATCACTGTTTCGGACAGCCGGCCGATCAACCGGCCGGACGTCCCGTTCCCTCAAACGCCCCCTCTGCAACAAACAGAATGTTTTGACATATAGACAAAGCTTCCGGCAGAGTTTTGGAAAATTAATTCCAAAACTCTTACCAAACATCATGCTCAAATTCAAGTGTTGAAAACTATTTTCAAAACACAAACAAACAGAGCCATAATAGTGTTTGTTGAAAATGCAAAAGGAACTTTTGGACATTTTGCCTTGTTTCGTTGTTTTTCAGGACAAAATTTCAGGAAATTTTTGAAAAAATAGAAATTAACTTGATAAAAATAAATATTAAAAAATATTTTTAAATTTTTAAAAATTATTTGGGACCTTCCTAAAGATAAAATTATGTAAAAATGATAAGTATTTTTGATTTTTTTAATTTCTTTCACTAAATTAATTTTTAACTTTCTACAAAAAAAAAAAAAAAATTCTAAACACGTTTTTGAAAATCAAACCAAATATGCGTCTTTCCAAAGATTTGTAAGGGGTTGTTTGGGGTATCCTAAATAAGTGTACTTTTTGTCTTTTTGGACTAAAAAATTGAGAAAAAAAATATGGATGTTTGGGTTAACTTTTTGACTTTTTATTGAAAAATTTGTATTAAAAAATTGTATAAATTAGTGTGCAGGGAAAAATTAGAATTGGGAGTTGTGCAGCTGTAATTTTTGAATTTTGGTAAATAGTGATAACTTTTTAACTTTTTGAATAACTTTTTTACTTTTTTTCAACTTGTCAAACTTGGCCTAAGTAATGGTAATCCGATTTCTAAATTTTCTTTCTTTATTTTTCTAAATGGGACTTGTAACATATTTTAAACATTACTAATTTTTTATTAATTAGCAAAAAATTAAATTTTATTAATGAAGCAATATTTAAATAATGAAAAATTTATTATGAAATCTGCTTTTAAGTACTTGTATCCCAATTAGTTCATAACATATTCTTTTATTTTAATAAGTCCTATTATTTAGATATTGATGTACCAAATCTTAATTATCATATTTAAGATATTTTATAAATAATTTTACCTTTACAAATATTTTTTGAACCTTTAGCGATTTAGTGATGTGAATATTCATATTTAACAACGTGAATGTTCACATTACGAAACATTCGCATTATCAATGTGAACATTAATGCGCCATTCAACCTATTATCATTAGAGATATTTTAGTACTCTTATGTTACTCATAAGACCTATTGAAATATAAAAATATAATTTGGACTAAGTAAAATATCAATAGGAAAAAATAGATTTATGAATAAATGCCTGAATAATAATATAGTAGCCTCCCATGTAACAGTTACCAAATTGGTGTCTCAAATATATAAAATATTTGGCAAATCTGTATATTACATAAGTAAAATGGAATTTTTGGTAAGAAGCCTTAGTTTAATATCTCATACTAATTTTTTAAATTTTCTTAATTTTAAACAATTAATAAAATTTTCATTGGCTAACTTCCATTTAACTTTTATTTTACAATCGTACATCGAAAAAAAAGAAAAAAGTGAATTGTGTCACTTACATAAAATGAATCTTATGCTCTCATTTAATATTATAGTATTGTACATGTTTCAGTTCAAGACAGTTCAAATTTTAATAAAATAAAATTTAAAAATTTAATTAATTAATTTTTGTGTAAACCGATTGGTTTTTTGACCTAACTGATTAAGTTGAACCGTTTTCGATTTGAATGATTCCTTAGTTTAATCGTGATTTTAGCAGTTTTATCAAAATATATTGATTAGATTTGTTTGATTCGAAACAAACTGAAGATTGACCTAATTAAAGATTGAACGGTTAAGATTGCTTGATTCGAAATAAACTTTTCGCCTGAACAATTATTAACTTTTATTTTACAATCCCACTTCAGGAAAAGAACAAAAAGTAAGTTGTTTCACTTATATAAATTGAATCTTATACTTTCATTTAATGTTGTGGTATTGTGCAGGTTTCGGTTTAAGACCGTTTAAATTTTAAAATAAAATTTAAAATTTTTAATTAATTGATTTTTGTGTAAATTGGTTGGTCTTTTAACCCAGTTGATTAGACTAAATCATTTTCAGTTTGACTGATTCACTATTTAACCGCGATTTTAATGGTTTTATGAAAATATATTGGTTAAATTTGTTTGATTTGATAACATGATTAAAAATTGAATGACTGAAATTGCTTGATTAAAAATGAATTTCCCGCTCAAACAATTATTAAATTTTATTTTATAATCCCATATCGAGAAAAGAAGAAAAAAAAAATTGTTTCACTATAAAACTTTATACTCCCATTTAATATTGTAGTGTTGTGCATATTTCAGTTCAAGACAGTTTAAGACAGTTTATATTTTAAATTTAAAATAAAATTTAAAAGTCTTAATTAATTAATTTTTGTATAAATTGGTTGGTCTTTTGACCTAGCTGATAGGTTGAACCATTTTTTATTTGACTAATTGCTAAATCGCGATTTTACCGGTTTTATCAAAATATATTGGTTAGATTTGTTTAATTCGAAATAAATTAAAGATTGACCAAATTAAATATTAAACGGGTAAGATTGGCCAAATAATTGTTAACTTTTATTTTATGCAATTTCACATCGAGAAAAGAAGGAAAAAGTAAGTGATTTCACTTATATAAAACGAATCTTATGCTCCTATGTAACGCCGCCAAATAATTAACATAAGAAAACTGAAACATATTCTAACAATATGATCTTGTTTCCAACCTAATAACTTCCATTGCATAAATGTATGTGAGATATAATGCCTCATCGTTAACATCATCATTAAATCTCTAACATTTATATTCATTATACTGTAGAGATTAACAAAAGTATTCTACATGCAATTATACATTTAATATTTCCTAGAATATGAATCTATAGCATGTGGCATATCAAGTTGAATACAATTTAATGCCCTTATGGGCTACAAGTTCCAAGGCTTATGCCCGATTACACAAAATAGTTATCGAAATCCATACATGTAAAGCTCTCGGCTTGCCAAAATAACAACAAAATAAAAGAGCCTTATGCCCTCAAAATACACTCCATGCTGTGGACACCCCATTTTAACCGCTCTTAAGACTTGGGCGCTTCACTCTGAACACTCAATGATGAAACGTTACGCTATGCAGCCGTTCCAAATCTTCAGCAAAAATATTTGGTTTTAAGCTTTAAAACCTAAACCTTGCACCCCCTTTGGACAAAAATCTTATTTTTTCTAACCCGACCACTCAGAGAACAGTTGGCCAATAGATAGCCAGCATGCCATTTTGACCGGACCGGCCGTACACCCTCATGGCCGCCGGGCCTTGTTCAGCATAGCAGATATTTTGGTAGTTGCCAGCTAGTCCCATGCACATGCTTTGGACTAGCTGTATTCTTTACAGATATTTCCAACGTGAGAAGTTTTTTTTTGTAAATACAACACCCCTTTTCATGGTTTGGAGTTAGAAAAATTCTGCAAGAGCCTATATAGATACACAATACATATACTTTACAAGCTTAAACTTGAAGCCTTTGCTGAGATTCTTGAACACAATTTTAGCTCTTTGAGAGTGTTTAGCTTGTGGTTTGTGAACTAAGAAGAACATTCTCTCTTTCAAAAGGTGATCTTTGAACTCTTTAACCATCTTTTCTCTCTTTTTTTCTTGTACTTTCATACTAATTTCAGAGTTGTTTTTTAAGCTTAAAATGTAATTAAAGCTTTGTTAAAAGTAAGTGAGCTAGCCACCCTTCCATTGGCTAGCTCACTAGTTGTACACCCGTTTGTTTTCTTTCAAATTTTTTTTTCACTTTATTTGGTAAATTTTAGTACCTTTTTAGCACTGTTTTTAGGTTATTTTTGTGTGATATGAATTGAATATGGGCTTATCAAACGGTCTTAGTCCTCCCCGCTACTTGTGCTCTTACTTCCTATGCTTTGAATATCATATTTGTGTTGTTGTAAGTTCTCTCGGATTTGGCGTGTTTAGGATATAGCGGCCAATTCGTTGAGTTGATTGTTTTTGCTTTCCTTATGCAACTTGGAACCATATGGTCATGGGAGGAATAGAGCTTAGACTTAGCCACCCCGCCACAAGTTTGCTTAACTAGTGTAAATTTCTTACTTTCATATTATTGTTGTCCACCTTGAGGCTAGATAGTAGCTTATGTGGTCAAAGTGTTGAAAAACTCTCTTATCGATCATTTTTCGAAACATGGAAATGAATGTCTCATCCTTGTTCCATGAAAAAGAGGAGTTGTCAACAACTTTGACAAATTGTGTGTTTAAGCTTTGATAGATAGCTTACTTTTGTCTTTTTTTCTTTACTTGCTTTGTTGCTCATAAAGAGCTCTTTATCGAGAAGTGTTGAAAACTCTCTCCTAGTTCTAATTTGAAGCATGGAAAGGGATGTTTCATCATTATTCCATGAGTAAGGAGATGAGTTGACAACACTTTTTGAGTTGTTACTTCTTTTTGATTTTGGTTGCTTTATGATCATCACGCACTATCTTGTGACTTGATGATTTGTGAGTGAAGCATGGCTACCTCTTTCTTGACAAATTTCATGATACAAAGGAGGTAAGGAGAATAGCTTTGTTTTGTGTTTAGCCAAGTCTTTTCCTTTTGCTCTTATGATCATCATGCAACAAATTTGTAATGATTGATGATTTGGGAAGCAAATCTACTCCCTCCTTGACAATCTGCATGATAGGAGGGAGCATAAAGGTTCAATAGCTTTTGAAAACCCTTTGTCTTGCTCTATTCCAGTTCTACTGTAGCAGGGTATTCTCCGAAAATAGTGGCCAACCGGCCATTACTCTATATGGCTAACCATCTCATCAGGCCAGCCGACCAAGCATGTTGTGCGAAAGTGGTTTTTTCCAGCAAAACAGAACAAATTTTTTAAAACAAAACATAACTATTTTCTAACTGCAAACAGAGCAGCTTCTGGCAACAAACAGAGAGGTTTCTGGAGGATGTTCTTGTCTGTGCATATGTGACTCGCCACTCATTCAAGTCCATTTGATCAGCTTCGAGATTCATATTATGTAATTAATTAGTTGCTTTCATTCGGACTTAAAATAATTAATTTGTTCATTCATTTGTGTTTGTAATAATTAGTTAATTAAGCCATTTGGACCCTCTTGTGCAAGGACAAATTTGTAATATGTGATATATATCTTCCAACCCCATTTCTTTCTCTTTTTTATTTATATGCTTACCGTGGATTGTACCATATTTTCATTTCATATCATTGTCATGCTTTGCATCCACTTTTGCATACATTAAGATTTGGCTCATCATTTTTTAATATCATTGTCATTTCCTACTTTCTTAAATACGTGCACTACCACGTGCTTTGAGTTAATCCATATGACATAATAAAGCCGAACCTAATAGTTTCATTCTTGCATGTGTTGCATTAGTATAGACACTCTATTTTTGACCGACCTTAAGACTCAGACGTCACCAGTTGAGCACTCGGTGATATTGCATATAGTGCTCGTTCAGAAGTTTCAGAGTCTCGGCTGCGAGCCTTGCCTCCGGACTTCCGGACTCTTTCGTGCCTTGCCTCGGTTTGCGAACCAAGCTCTGTTTTCTCTGTTTTCTCTTCCTGGAGGGAGGGAGAGGTCTCGTAGACCATCTCTCAGTGGCCGTAGGCTACGTTTCGCGGTCGTAGGCCATTTTCCTCATTTGGAGCCCGGTTTTCGATTTTTCGGAGCCGACGGCCGTGTGCCTCAGTTCGGGACCGCCTAACCACCTCCGTTTGCTCCGATTTTTGGCATACACCTTATTTCCTCCCTTTTGAGGAACACTGTGGCCTGAGAGACCAACTTCGTGGTCGAACACCACCTCCGGTGCTTAACAGCCCGTTTTCGGGGCCCCGGGCCGCGCATTTCGGTCCCCGAACCTTCGTTTTGCATCCTTTTTGGTTCATTTTTGGTGGAGACTTTATTTTCATAGTTGGGAAGCTTGTAGGAGGGTGGGAGGCCAGCCATTGTTCTGAAAAGCCAGCTTTACTTCTTCATCGCTCTCTGACGCCCGTTTTCCTTACTTGAAAGCCAATGTTGACCACCTCGGGGCCACTTTCTTGAACCCTAGACCCCATATTTGTGATGTACACACCTGGGAGGCCACCAATATTTGGTGGCCGACCAGTAATTATTCCTGACCCTTTTGACCCCCTCTAAAAAATGGTCTTTTCTCTTTCCTGGTTCACTTTTTTTGGGTTTCAATCATATAGTTGTGTTGTGCACACATGGGAGACCACCAATATGAGGTGGCCGACCAGTAATTTTGCTTGACCCCTTTGACCCTTGGTCGGCCGACCATGGGAGGTGGTCAGCCGACCACCTGAACCCCCAAAACCTGACCGGCCATGACCCCCACACCCTGTTCCTTCCTGCTGTGACCTTTTTTCCCCCCCAGATCCTGTATCCGGGGAGGTGCCCTTTTGGGGGGAAATTTGAATTCATTTCCCTCCCTTTTTCCTCCCCTCCATTGCCTATATAACCAGCCCCTCAGCTGCATTTTGAGGGGTTACAAAATTGGTTTAAGGCCATTGCATACAACTCTCCCTCTCCCTCTCTTCCAAGCCACAAAACACCCTTAGCCCTACACCATTTACCCTACACCTCATAGCACAAGGCCTCCATCCTCCATTCCAGCAACTTGAGGCTGCTTTCCAGAGGTGAAGAACTCCCAAACTTGGCTCAAAAGTTGTTGGAGCATTGGTCTACAAGGGTGAGTCACTTTCTTCCATTTTCTAGTTCTTTTTTGCTTTGTATATAAGCCTTAGTTGCTTGCATTTTTGGGCTCCAACCCTAACTGTAAATAGTCATATTTTGAGCCCCTTTTCATGTTTGATTAAGGGTATTTATCTTTTTGAGGCCTCCTTCTATCACTTGCTTCTTTAACTCTCTTTTAGGCCTTATTTTTGCATAGTATTTTTGGCCTGTTTGTGAGTTGTTTCGGACTTTTCCATAAACTTTAAAATAGCTTTTTTTGAGCCCCTATTCAATATTGTTGAAGGGCTCTCCTCTGTTTGAGGCCTCCTACTATCACTTGCTTCTCTATCTCTCTTTTAGGCCACTTTTTGCATAGTACTTTAGGCCTATTCGTGAGCTGTTTTGAATTTTTCCATAAACTGTAAAACTTCTTTTTTTGAGCCCCTCTTCAACATTGTTGAAGGGCTCTCCTCTGTTTGAGAACAGAAGCTGCCACTTGTCTCTTTATCCCTATTTTAGGCCTTTTCTTGCATGATAGTTTGACCTTACTTGTGATTATTTTTGTGGCTTAATATAAACTGTAAAGTACCTTTTTTTGAGCCCCTCTTCAACTTTGTTGAAGGGCTCTTTGAATTTGGGGCCAGATGCTGTTCCTTTGTGTTTAATCTCTCTTTTGGGGCCATTTTTGCATGATAGATTAGCCCTATTTGCATTCATTTTTGGGACTTGTTATAAACTGGAAATATTCATGTTTTGGGACATTCTTGCATCTTTCTTCATGCTTCATGATCAAATAATGCATGTTTTGTATAGCTATAGGCCAATGCGTATGCCTAGTTTTGTGTTTTGGGGCCATTCCATGTATCGGGTGCCATGTTTGTATGCCATATTTTGTGCCTTACCATGCCTTGTTAGAGTGGCATTTGTGCCTTAGGATCGGCCCTCGGTTTGCGTGCATGTGTGCACGCATTTCGAGTGTCTCATTTTTCATCTGATGGCTACTGATGTGAGTGTGGCTGAGGTCCACTCATGTTGGTGTAAGTCCATTATGCATTGTGTATGCCATTTCGATTCATAGCATTGCGTATGCTAGGTTGTATGTTAGAGCATTGTGTATGCCTTGTTACATCGTGCATTGTGTATACCGTCTCATAGCATTGTGCATGCTAGGTTGTATATTAGTTGCATTCATGCATGTCATGTATATTGCATTGTGTTTGGATAGGAGTTAGCCCGAGCACGGGAAACAAGGGACGTTTCGTACTTCGAGTGACGGAACGTGTCTCAATTCCCAGTCACCGACACTCCGGATTATCCATGATGGAGTTTAGGTCTTGTTGTGTTTATATGTGCATTCATTTCATATTGAGTCGTGCAATTCAACTCCTCGGCCATCATGCATCGATATGCGTGATTGGTGACACGAGGATCAAGGACTACACTCCCCGAAGAGTAGTCATGCATACATATGTGAAAATACTTTGCCATGCCCCTTTGTTGCTCTCTGTTGCAGTAAATCAGAAATCGATAGCCTTCTGGAGCTTGGCACACATTCCAAGAACAATTGCAAACAGAGGCAAACCGGGGCATCGCGAGGGATTCTCCGCACAAAGCAACCCGAGCATGCATCATTCATCACCCGGAGCAGATTTGAGGCAGTCCCTGGCTTGCATCCCAATTTATTGCTTTCCTAATTTAATTTGTTAATTAATTAGGGTTTTGTATATATTTGGACTATAATTATTTGGGACCGTATATTATTTATTCGGACCCTCTACGCGAGGGAAATATTGTAATAAGTGTGCGTGTGTGTGATGTATGTCTTCCAACCCCACGTCTTTCTCCCTTTTATTTACCCGCTTATGATGGTTAGATTAGGGCATGTTTCAATTAGCATACAGTATGATAGCATGTTTGCATTCATTCATCTGTCTTGCATGCACCGGGCTCGGCGCATCATGCTAACTGTATTGTATTTTTAATTCCAAAGTTGAATACATGTTAGCTGTAGCATTTCATATGCCATGTTTAGAATAGCCGAGCCTGCTATAGTCGCACTTTTGCATGTGTTGCATTAGGCATTTCTGTATAATTAGGATCATGCATGGATTTCTAATTAGCTTCTGTTTTGGCTTGGAGGACTCGGTAAGTTTTATGCTTTAGCATCTTGCATGCGTGTGAGTGACTGTCATGATAGCATGCTTACCATGAGGCTATGTGCTTATGTGATATAACTGCCTGAATGCCTGTGGGTGAAGGTTGGGTTATTTGGATTGGAACAAATCATTCATTGTGAGTTTTTAAGCCCACTAGATAGTGGCAAAATCATGTTTTCTAAGCCCACCTGAGGGTGGCAAATCCACGTTTTAGCCTACTTGCGGGTAGCACCATCAAACCATTTTCAAATAAACAAACATGAAACGTTTTGTTCCAATTCAGGCGATCCAGTCTATACTTGTATGCTGTGCGCATCACATAGTAAATCTAGGCTAATAACCGGAATAAGAACACATAATGTTTTCAAAAATAGATATCATGGTTAGTAGAGGCCGATCTTTGATCGGGCGAGCGGGGGTGCTCACGAAGTGACCTTCCCCAATCGTACCCAAGTTCCCGAGCCGAGGCAACTTTGGTGATGACGGACACGTGGCCTTAGGCAACGAGTCAAGGTTTCCTAAATTTCCCCAAAATAAAATATTTAGGTGGCGACTCTGTATCTGGCAAAGCAGTCCATGTTTGGCACTTCTTTCAAAAATCTGTTTTCTCAAAACGATTTGCCAGATTTGGACTCTTTGGTTCAGATTTAGAACCATGACAATTTGAGAGTCTGAGCTGTAGTGAACCCCAATACGAACAGAACGGGACTCGTTCCTCCCAGGGCGTTCGGGGACGTCTATAGTTTCTGGCGACTCTGCTGAGGAATTAGAGAACTTGACTCGAACTCATGATATCTTGTTTTGACTACACTTGTGTGTTTCTTTGCATTGCATGTGCATTGGTGCGCCTAGGACACCGTGTTTGCCATCTGCTATTCCTGAACGGTTTGTCAGAGGCTTGTCTTGTCAAGGCATGACCATAAGGCTGACCGGTTATGGGCTCTGCCAGTATGGGAAGACAAACCCCGGTTTTACCGGGGCGCCCTTTTTGACCATTCGACCTAGTGCATATTCGGAATCCATAGTGACCATTCCAAGCTAGGACAGGTTGCTTACTTGATTTAGGTTGTTTGAAACCGCTGCGTGCGTAGTGAAACCCTAGCTCCTGACAAAATAGGACAGGGAAACCCTACCCTCCATAGCGGTGTTTTGGCTCTCACATGCTTGCTATGTGCTTTTAGGGTGTGTCCCTATAGGAATGCATGTAACAGTTTGCAAGTCTGGGTATCAGGCCTGCGGGCATCAGTATCTGGGAATCAGTTTTACCTGAGGGTATCAGTTCACCGGCAGAATTTTGGGCAGAATTCAGTAGAGAGCACACTCATTCAACTATGCTCATATCTGTTTAGGTGAAATCAGGCTGAGATGCTGCATGTTTTCTCTTTTGCTAGGGTAGTCTTGGAACCATAGCTTCAGAAGGCTCTGATATCCCCCGAGGTTCATCGGACTTGTGCTGATAGACTTTGTCAGGTCAGAGATTCAGTTCAAGGACAAATCAATGTTCCTCCGCCAGAGGCAGGGTAAAAGGGGCCAGTTAGGCACAGATCACCGGTTCAGCAGTTACTAGATCAGTGGCCCTTATCCACCCCACCAGTGAATAAGTCAGGCTGAGGCCTCAGTTTTTATCAGTTTTTAGTCACCTCACTAGTCAATCAGCCGGAACAGCAGAACATGGCAGGGATGGAGGAAATGATGCGTCAATTCCAAGAAAGTATGAAACTCATGCAGCAAGATGCTACCCACCAGACAGAATTTGCCAAACAGCAGGCTGCAATCATGGCCCAACAGGCTAAGCTAATCACCAGGCTGCAACAGCAAAACAGAGCATCTGCTTCGCATCAGGCTCCTCCCCCACCTGGAGCTCCAGTACCTGGGGAGACACCAAATGTCCAGGAAGATACGGGCATTCCGACAGGACTGGCTCCGCCCCCAATCTTACCCCAGCTGTCTAAAGCACCGATCAACTTGCCGAATTCACCCTTTGAGTTCGAGTTAGACCCTACAGCGCTGAAGGTGAGCAAGCTGGAAAAGATGTTCAAGAAATCTCAGGGAGTAAAATCCATTCCGGACATTGAGGACGGGTATACCGACGCAGCTGTGACGCTGCCGGATAGATTTAAGATGCCACACATCGATCGATTCGATGGATCTGGCGATCCCGTAGTGCACCTCCGGTTGTTTTCGGACATACTAAGGCCGATGGGCCTCACCAGGCTGTAGAAACTTTCATTATTCGGCCGGACCCTGTCAGGTGTGGCCGCTATCTGGTATGCAAAATTAGAAGACGATGTCAAACGGAACTGGGATGAGATGGCCGAGGCCTTCGTTGCGCAGTACTCCTATAACACGCAAATCGAGGTCACAACCCGTGATCTTGAGACAACAAGGCAAGAGCCTAAGGAGAGTTTTTATGATTTCGTAGCCCGCTGGAGGGCCAAGGCCTCAATGATGACCCTTAGGCCCACTGACAAAGATCAAATTCGGATGATTGTGCGCAATCTCCAGCCCAAGCTTATGCAGAAGATGATCGTTCTCTCCTTTCCTACCTTTTCACATTTACATGAGATGGGAGTACAGATCGAGGACGCTATGAAGCAGGGCCTTATTGACCAGGAGAAAGAGCAGCCCAGGAGGGCGTTTTCCTGCAGTTCAAATGCGACCACCAGTGGTGATACAGCTGCAAGATCTTCTGAAGTGGGCATGGTTACCACCACCGCATCAGAAATAGCTACCCCATTCACCGGTGCGTCCGGAAGTAGCTCACAAAAAACCAAATACCCACCTCGAGTCATGAGGGTTTTCACTCCACTTCATATGCCTTTGTCAAAGGCTCTAGAGGTCTTACTCCGGAAAGGACATCTGAAACCGTTAGAACAACGGCCCCTACCCGATCCTATCACTGTAAAGCATGACCAGACTAAATATTGTGTCTACCATCAACAAACCGGTCATGACACCGATAATTGCTTTCGTCTGCGCCATGATGTACATGATCTGTTTGACAACGGGGTCATTGCTGCACCAGGTCCTGCAAAGTCTATCGGCACTTGATCAGTGAACTTGTGGGGGATAAGGTGACTATGTGATCGAGGGATGAACAACCTGCGGATAGCACTCGATTTACTCCAGATATGGCGTATGGCACGCACCGTTTTGAGCATTTGGCGAATGTTACATTTTGACTTGGGTATTTAGTCAATCTTGTTGTTTTGTTTTGAGTCTTGTCATTTTGTATTGAGTCAGTCTTTTCATACTGAGTCAGTCGGGTCTGTCTTGTTGTATCGAGTCAGTCCTGTTTTGTTAGAGTTGGGTGATTTCGGGGGTGTTACCTCGGACATCATTTGCTTGTTTTGTGTTTGTCTTTTTACTTTTTTTTGAGTCTATTTCTGCCTTGGAGCCAGTTATGCCAACAGATCTGAATGAAACAGCAGTGATTTTCACACTCTTGTGTTTGTTTCTGCCTTGCGCCAATTGTGCCAGAAATTATGAACGAAATGGCAGTGCTTTTCACCTGCTCTTTTGTGCCTTGAACTCATTGCATTGACCTAAGTTTTTTTAAAACCTTTTGAACACTGTGGTGAAAACAAAGAGGAAGGAATTCCTCGGGATTTGCAAAACTTTGATCAAATTGAGAGAAAGAGAGGCGTGCTAAGCCCTTAATGATTGAAATCATGCTTGTCTGCGTGAGTGCTGAGAAGGACCCTGGCTTGATCCAGATTAGTTCCACACTATCTTCAGCGCGAGCGATTTGTCGCTTCTTTAAAAACTTTCAAAAAACAAAATGTTTTGCGCGATCTTGCGAAGACCTGTGTGGAATCGCTCTTGAGATTGTGCAACTTAGGATCGCTCCCAGCTTCAAGACTTAAGCCCTTACTTTAAAACCTTGAACCACAATTCGAAGTGTTCAACGATCGACCATTAAGGGAGGCCTGTGTGGCCAGATTAGAAGCAGCCCTCGAGCAAGAGGCACCAAAGTCAAATCAAGAAGATCAGATCTCATCAGAAGAAGCTTGTAAAGCTAGAACAGAAGCACCCCTCTAACTAGGGGCAAAAATGTCTGATGTGCTCGAAGAGCCGAAGATGGGTCCTTCAGCGAATCAATACTGCAGTCATTTTCCTAGAATCAGATGACTTCAGGATCTCAAAACCATTTGGCATGGACTTGTTACATTTTTACCCTTTGAGAGGCTCGCTGGGCCGAAAACCCAGAAGGGCAACCCAGGCAAAAGTTATAGCAAGAAAAAAAAAAGAAAAAAAAAAAAAGAAAAAAAGATACAAAAAAGGAGAAAGGAAAAAGAAAAGAAAAAATACAAAAAAATGCAAAAGAAATGAAAAGAGAAAAAAAAAAGAGAAAAGAAAAGAAAAGAATTGAAAAAGGAAAGAAGAACAAAGCTCGCAAGGTCGAAAACCCGCAACAGGCGCCTTGGCAAAAGTTAGAGCGCAAAAGGAGAGGTTAATACCTGAGTGTACCTAACCCCGAACTACGTAAGGCTTGATTCCCATCTTTGGGATACGTAGGCAACTTCACTCTGGAGTCCAGCCGTAAAACACTTCAAACTCAACTATGTTCATGTAATGGTTTTGATCATCTTCGCTTTCTCTGTATCCGAGAATTTGGTTGTGTTCGTCACTCTGAGGACTGACTACAATGCGCTGCGGGGCCATTCAGACAAGGGGCAACTTTCCGTCGCCATTCAATGCGCTGTGGTGCCGTTCAAACAAGGGGCAACTTTCCGTTGCCATTCAATGCGCTGCAGTGCCGTTCAAACAAGGGGCAACTTTCCGTTGCCATGCAGCTCCCTTCAAGTAAGGGGCAATTTTCCTTCGAATCTGAGGTTGTGCATCTCGAGAGTGGGTTTTATGCTCGGTGAGCAGTGGCCGTTTGCAAAAACAGTTTTTGAGAATTTTTACTAAGGTTGACTGAGTTTCTCTTGAAAACTATTCCATTTTTCCAAAACTGGACCTTTTTCTTGGACCCAAAAAAGAAAAATTTTCAGTGCTCATAACCTAACTTGCATGATTTCAAATCAAAAAATCGAACATGCATGTTAATCTAACTCTCATGTCGGTCAAAATTGTTTTAGTCGAAAACCAAAACAAAAAAAAATTAGTCAAAATGATGAACTAGGGGCACAGTTGAGTCAGGCTTCCTGTCTTTTCCCCGTTACCAATGCCTTTGCCAGAAAGGGCACCATACTTGCCAAGAAGGGTACTCTCCCTGCCAGAAAGGGCACAATTGAAACTGTCAACAAAAGAGCTGAAAGCTCTCTCATCTTCCAAGCAACGAGGTATCAAGCCCAGTGCGAAGCACGAACTGGAATGGATCAAGATATCCCACTCCCTCATCTGGACAGATCTAACCACGTCCAAACTCCCCGGCAGAGCATCGACAGTCGATGTTAGCTGCAGATTCGCTACACGCTTAGTTGCAGCGCAACCCCTCTGTGGGAGGAACTCACTAGCAGCGCGCAGAAGAAGAAGAATCTAGCTGAGTGATAGGGGCAAGAGCCCGCAACTTCTTGTTTATCCATTGACCACCCAGGGGAGGGATTAAAATGAGAGATTGAAGAATAGAGAGATGTGCATTGAGAGAAAAAGTGAGGAAAAGGGCTTTTTCAGAAAAATAAAGCCTGAGGGTCGAGTGATATGAGAATCACAAATGAGAAAGGGTGAGAAACAATACCCAGAGAAACAGGCTCCCTGTGCGCGTCTGAGTGTCGTGTCTTTTTGTTTTACCTCGATTCTTGTCTTGAGTCGTTTTTTTTTTAGTGTCTGTATTTGTGTTTAGGTTGTTTACCTTTTGTTTTTCGTTGTTGAGTCGTAGTGCGCTGTGTTCAGCCGTAGGCTCAATACCCGGTCGAGAACTCATTTATCAATTTCAAAATGAACCGTTTTGTGCTCAAAGTGCCGTGCCGTTCTCCACATCTGTGCAAAACAAGATTTGTTCATTCATAAAAACCGCAGGGTCCACCCCCGATAAGTGTGAATGGTAAAACAAGGACCTATCTGAAGCTATATAAGTTTCGGACTGCAAAGCAAAAGAAAAGAGAGAAAATTTTGAGCATCTGAGTGTGTTTCACCTTCAGAAAATTCTGAGATTGCATTCCACATGTACCTCTTCAGGCCTTGTCAGTGCTCCGAAGTATGAGTGTGCCTCTACCTCATGCTCAAGATCAAGTCTGCTTCAAGCCAGAATGGCGATCAAAAGTGCTCTCCCTGAGTACCATTCCCTGCCAGAGGCATCTTGGCTGTGTTCGCAATGAGTTCCTAAGAGACCAACTGCGAAGGTGGAAACTAGAGTTCGAATGGCTGATGCCTAGAACGTAAAGGTTCTGGATTTCCGGGACTAAAGTCTGGTTTAAATACCCAGAGGCGTGTCCTCGACTTGAAATCTGTATGGAAGCCCCATAGGTTGAGATAGCGTGTATGCACCTCAATTCTGGATACTGAACCAACCTAGTCTGTCACCCCGTTGGAGAATAGGGAAAGTTGTGAATATGATTAGGAAGAAAGGAAACATCCAAAGTGTTCTACATGAAGAATCCTTGTCAGTATTTCAGAGCCTTTGTACTGTGAGTTGAAGGTAAGTGTTCGAAGAGCACGAGGGGAGATCCCCGTCAGAGTAGAGCGGTTCATCGCCACTCACCCCATGAGGTGCTTTCTAAAGCGCCGCTACGCTTGTTTATTGCGTTCCTTAAACATCATGCATTGTATTGCATTGTACCTATCAAGTTTCTTTCTCATTCATGCACGATATTATATGTACGGTTCATTCAAAGAAGTTCCGTTTGAGATCCTTTATTTAGTGTATCAATCACACTTCAATCACACTTCATTTCTTTAGTGTATCAATCACACCTCATTCACCCTTAGTGTATCTATCACACTTTCTTCGTTCGCTTAGTGTATCAATCACACTTCATTTATTTAGTGTGTCAATCACACTCTCTTCACTTAGTGTATCAATCACACTTCTTTCATTTTGTGTATCTATCACATACATTCTCGTTTTGTGTATCAATCACACATCACTTCATTCACTTAGCATATCAATCACACTTCATTCACTTTTGTGTATCTATCACACACATTCTCATTTTGTGTATCTACCATGCACATATTCACTTTAGTGTATCTATCACATACATTCTCGTTTTGTGTATCAATCACACTTCACTTCATTCATTTAGTATATCAATCCTACTCTGTTCACATAGTGCATCTATCACACTTTGTGTTCATTTTCAGTATATCAATCATACTCTGTTCACTAAGTGCATCTATCACACTTCGTGTTCACATTTAGTATATCAATCATACTCTGTTCACTTAGTGCATCTATCACACTTTGTGTTCGCTTTTAGTGTATCTATCATACTCTGCTCACATAGTGCATCTATCACACTTTGTGTTCACTTTTAGTGTATCAATCACACTCTGTTCACATGGTGCATCTATCACACTTTGTGTTCACTTTTAGTATATCAATCACACTTTGTTCACATAGCGCATCTATCACACTTTGTGTTCACCTTCAGTGTGTCAATCACACTCTGTTCACTTAGTGCATTTATCGCACTTTGCGTTCACTTTTTGAATATCCATCATGCTTTGCTTCACATAGTGCATCAATCACACTTTGTACCCACTTTTAGTGTATCCATCACACTTGTTCACTAAGTGCATCTATCACACTTTGTGTTCACCTTTAGTATATCTATCATACTCTGTTCACATAGTGCATCTATCACACTTTGTGTTCACCTTTAGTGTATCCATCACACTTGTTCACCAAGTGCATCTATCACACTTCGTGTTCACCTTTTGTGTATCCATCACACTCGTTCACTAAGTGCCTCTATCACACTTCGTGTTCACATTTAGTATATCAATCATACTCTGTTCACATAGTGCTTCTATCACACTTTGTGTTCATTTTTAGTATATCAATCATACTCTGTTCACTAAGTGCATCTATCACACTTCGTGTTCACATTTAGTATATCAATCATACTCTGTTCACATAGTGCATCTATCACACTTTGTGTTCACCTTTAGTGTATCTATCACACTTGTTCACTCAGTGCATCTATCACACTTTGTGTATCTGTCACACGTTCACTTCGTGTGTCCATCACATGTTCACTTTAGTGCATCTATCATTACACTCGCTTTGTATGTCTATCGCACATGTTTACTCACTCTGTGTATCTATCACACCTCGTCCACTTTTGTGTATCTGTCACACATGCTCGCTAAGATTGCATAATCTTCTTTTATCCTTTCTGCATGAAATGTAGTTGTTGCTTTGCATTCTTGCTTAAAACTGTTGCATCTATTGTGAATATGTGCTTCATTACAGCTTGCTGCATTTGCATGATCATTAAGTTACCTTCGGCTTCTTGCATTGTCGGTTGCATTTTGCCCCGGCCTGCGGGCATGCCTGCAGGCACATCTCTGTTTGTCTTGCCTATTTGTCTAAGTCTTCGGCCTTGTCAAAAAATGGGTCGTCTCTAGGCTTTGACATTCACTCCCGTCACTTATGACTTCCGAGTTCTGTCAAAGAGGGGCAACTGTAGAAACCCCATTTTTGACCGACCTTAAGACTCAGACGTCACCAGTTGAGCACTCGGTGATATTGCATATAGTGCTCGTTCAGAAGTTTCAGAGTCTCGGCTGCGAGCCTTGCCTCCGGACTTTCGGACTCTTTCGTGCCTTGCCTCAGTTTGCGAACCAAGCTCTGTTTTCTCTGTTTTCTCTTCCCGGAGGGAGGGAGAGGTCTCGTAAACCATATCTCAGTGGCCGTAGGCTACGTTTCGCGGTCGTAGGCCATTTTCCTCATTTGGAGCCCGGTTTCCGATTTTTCAGAGCCGACGGCCGTATGCCTCGGTTCGGGACCGCCTAACACCTCCGTTTGCTCCGATTTTTGGCATACGCCTTATTTCCTCCCTTTTGAGGAATACTGTGGCCCAAGAGACCAACTTCGTGGTCGAACGCCACCTCCGGTGCTTAATAGCCTGTTTTCGGGGCCCCGGGCCGCGTGTTTCGGTCCCTGAACCTCCGTTTTGCATCTTTTTTGGTTCATTTTTGGTGGAGACCTTATTTTCATAGTTGGGAAGCTTGTAGGAGGGTGGGAGGCCAGCCATTGTTCTAAAAAGCTAGCTTTACTTCTTCATCGCTCTCCGACGCTCGTTTTCCTCACTTGAAAGCCAATGTTGACCACCCCGGGGCCACTTTCTTGAACCCTAGACCCCATATTTGTGATGTACACACCTGGGAGGCCACCAATATTTGGTGGCCGACCAGTAATTGTTCCTGACCCTTTTGACCCCCTCTAAAAAATGGTCTTTTCTCTCTCTTGGTTCACTTTTTTTGGGTTTCAATCACATAGTTGTGTTGTGCACACATGGGAGACCATCAATATGAGGTGGCCGACCGACCACCTGAACCCCCAAAACCTGGCCGACCATGACCCCCACACCCTGTTCCTTCTAGCTGTGACCTTTTTTTCCCCCTAGATCCTGTATCCGGGAGGGGTGCCCTTTTGGGGGGAAATTTGAATTCATTTCCCCCCCTTTTTCCTCCCCTCCTTTGCCTATATAACCAGCCCCTCCGCAGCATTTTGAGGGGTTACAAAATTGGTTTAAGGCCATTGCATACAACTCTCCCTCTCCCTCTCTTTCAAGCCTCAAAACACCCTTAGCCCTACACCATTTACCCTACACCTCATAGCACAAGGCCTCCATCCTCCATTCTAGGTACTTGAGGCTGCTTTCCAGAGGTGAAGAACTCCCAAACTTGGCTCAAAAGTTGTTGGAGCATTGGTCTACAAGGGTGAGTCACTTTCTTCCATTTTCTAGTTCTTTTTTGCTTTGTATATAAGCCTTAGTTTCTTGCATTTTTGGGCTCCGACCCTAACTGTAAATAGTCATATTTTGAGCCCCTTTTCATGTTTGATTAAGGGTCTTTCTCTGTTTAAGGCATCCTACTATCACTTGCTTCTTTAACTCTCTTTTAGGCCTTATTTTTGCATAGTATTTTTGGCCTGTTTGTGAGTTGTTTCGGACTTTTCCATAAACTGTAAAATAGCTTTTTTTGAGCCTCTCTTCAACATTTTTGAAGGGCTCTCCTCTGTTTGAGGCCTCCTGATATCACTTGCTTCTTTAACTCTCTTTTAGGCCTTATTTTTGCATAGTATTTTTGGCCTGTTTGTGAGTTGTTTCGGACTTTGACATAAACTGTAAAATAGATTTTTTTGATACCCTCTTCAACATTGTTCAAGGGATCTCCTCTGTTTGAGGCCTCCTGCTATCACTTTCTTCTCTATCTCTCTTTTAGGCCAATTTTTGCATAGTACTTTAGGCCTATTCGTGAGCTGTTTTGAATTTTTTCATAAACTATAAAACCTCTTGTTTTGAGCTCCTCTTCAACATTGTTGAAGGGTTCTCCTCTGTTTGAGAAGAGCAGCTGCCACTTGTCTCTTTATCCCTATTTTAGGCCTTTTCTTGCATGATAGTTTGGCCTTACTTGTGATTATTTTCGTGGATTAATGTAAACTGCAAAGTGCCTTTTTTTGAGCCCCTTTCAACTTTGTTGAAGGGATCTTTGCCATTGGGGCCAGCTGCTATCCCTTTGTGTTTAATCTCTCTTTTGGGGCCATTTTTGCATGATAGATTAGCCCTATTTGCATTCATTTTTGGGACTTGTTATAAACTGAAAATATTCATGTTTTGGGACTTTCTTGCATCATTATTCATGCTTCATGATCAAATAATGCATGTTTTGTATAGCTATAGGCCAATGTGTATGCCTAGTTTTGTGTTTCGGGGCCATTCCATGCATCGGGTGCCATGTTTCCATGTTTTGGGGTCATTTTACATCACATTTCAGTGCTGAAACTTGCATGTTTGTATGCCGTATTTCGTGCCTTGCCATGCCTTGTTAGAGTGGCATTTGTGCCTTAGGATCGGTCCTCGGTTTACGTGCATGTGTGCACGCATTTCGAGTGTCTCATTTTTCATCTGATGGCTACTGATGTGAGTGTGGCTGAGGTCCACTCATGTTGGTGTAAGTCCATTATGCATTGTGTATGCCATTTCGATTCATAGCATTGCGTATGCTAGGTTGTATGTTAGAGCATTGTGTATGCCTTGTTACATCGTGCATTGTGTATGCCGTCTCATAGCATTGTGCATGCTAGGTTGTATATTAGTTGCATTCATGCATGTCATGCATATTGCATTGTGTTTGGGATAGGAGTTAGCCCGAGCACGGGAAACGAGGGATGTTTCGTACTTCGAGTGACGGAACGTGTCTCAATTCCAAGTCATCGACACTCCGGATTATCCATGATGGAGTTTTGGTCTTGTTGTGTTTATATGTGCATTCATTTCATATTGAGTCGTGCAATTCGACTCCTCGGCCATCATGCATCGATATGCGTGATTGGTGGCACGAGGATCGAGGACTACACTCCCTGAAGAGTAGTCATGCATACATATGTGAAAATACTTTGCCATGCCCCTTTGTTGCTCTCTGTTGCAGTAAATTAGAAATCGGCAAGCTTCTGGCGCTTGGCACACATTCCAAGAACAATTGCAAACAGAGGCAAACCGGGGCATCGCGAGGGATTCTCCTCACAAGGCAACCCGAGCATGCATCATTCATCACTCGGAGCAGATTTGAGGCAGTCCCTGGCTTGCATGCCAATTTATTACTTTCCTAATTTAATTTGTTAATTAATTAGGGTTTTGTATATATTTGGACTATAATTATTTGGGACCGTATATTATTTATTCGGACCCTCTACGCGAGGGCAATATTGTAATAAGTGTGCGTGTGTGTGATGTATGTCTTCCAACCCCACGTCTTTCTCCCTTTTATTTACCCGCTTATGATGGTTAGATTAGGGCATGTTTCAATTAGCATACAGTATGATAGCATATTTGCATTCATTCATCTGTCTTGCATGCACCGGGCTCGGCGCATCATGCTAACTGCATTGTATTTTCAATTCCAAAGTTGAATACATGTTAGCTGTAGCATTTCATATGCCATGTTTAGAATAGCCGAGCCTGCTATAGTTGCACTTTTGCATGTGTTGCATTAGGCATTTCTGTATAATTAGGATCATGCATGGATTTCTAATTAGCTTCTGTTTTGGCTTGGAGTACTCGGTAAGTTTTATGCTTTAGCATCTTGCATGCGTGTGAGTGACTGCCATGATAGCATGCTTACCATGAGGCTATGTGCTTATGTGATATAATTGCCTGAATGCCTGTGGGTGAAGGTTGGGTTATTTGGATTGGAACAAATCATTCATTGTGAGTTTTTAAGCCCACTAGATAGTGGCAAAATCATGTTTTCTAAGCCCACCTGAGGGTGGCAAATCCACGTTTTAGCCTACTTGCGGGTAGCACCATCAAACCATTTTCAAATAAACAAACATGAAACGTTTTGTTCCAATTCAGGCAATCCAGTCTATACTTGTATGCTGTGCGCATCACATAGTAAATCTAGGCTAATAACCGGAATAAGAACACATAATGTTTTCAAAAATAGATATCATGGTTAGTAGAGGCCGATCTTTGATCGGGCGAGCGGGGGTGCTCACGAAGTGACCTTCCCCAATCGTACCCAAGTTCCCGAGCCGAGGCAACTTTGGTGATGACGGATACGTGGCCTTAGGGAACGAGTCAGGGTTTCCTAAATTTTCCCAAAATAAAATATTTAGGTGGCGACTCTGTATCTGGCAAAGCAGTCCATGTTTGGCACTTCTTTCAAAAATCTGTTTTCTCAAAATGATTTGCCGGATTTGGACTTTTTGGTTCAGATTTAGAACCATGACAATTTGAGAGTCCGAGCTGTAGTGAACCCTAATACGAACAGAATGGGACTCGTTCCTCCCGGGGCGTTCGGGGACGTCTACAATTAGTCATGTGCATTGATAGGGTCATGCATTTTTCTAGTTGCTTTCTTTTTCTTTGGCTTACCTCGGAGTACTAAGTGAGTATTTTTTTTTTGCTTTAGTATATTCATGTATGTAATTGTTACCATGCTTAGCATCTTACCATGAGGCTACATGTTTACTCGAAATGAACTGTTTGAATGCATGTGGATGAAGGTTATTTTACTTGCGTTGGAGATGATTTTGATCAATGTATATACGAGCTCGTCTCTTTACTTTTGAGTTGTGTACACTCAAAACTCTTTTAACAAAAATTTCATAAAATCAAGTCATTTCCAAAGCAAGAGAAACAGTCTATACTTGTGTGTCTCACATAGTAAGTTAGTATAACAAAATCAGAACAAAAGCATATAATATTGATAAAAATCACATCATGATTAGTAAAGGCCGATCTTTGATCGGGTGAGGAGGATGCTTAATTCACGGCTTTCCCCTCTTATACCTAAGTTCCCGAACCGAGACAACTTTGGTTACGATGGATAAGTGTCCTTTGGCACAAGGCAAGGGTTTCCTAAATTTTTCAAAAATATTTAGGTGGCGACTCTGAAATCTGACAATGCAGTCCATTTTTTGCATCTCTGATGATAAACGGATTTTCTAGGATTTGCTGGATTTGAATTGTTATTTGTTTTCTATTTCATATTGCACTTGTGAAACTAGATTCAGAACCACCAGAGTCTGAACTGTAGGGCTATTATACCTGAGAAGACTAAACCCTTCTGAAGAGCAAAAAAAACTAGCTACACTCGCCTTTAACTCGACAGAATTACCACATCTTTTTCTGCACAAAATCCACTAGGGTGAGCACGAAGCCCAATAGGAAGATCTTAACAAAGTATTTACGATTTATATAGTCTCCTACGATGAATGTATATGTCATGTTTGCTCAAAATATATTTATCTTTTGGAAATCTTGTGCACGATGCAAATTTGAAAACACAACAATTCAATAATTTTAATATAATTTAGCGGGTGGTGAATACAACTCAAGTAATCCCTAGGTTGGTGTCTGTAAGTAGGCATATCAAGCACTATCAATCGCCACTTTATCGGTTTCTAAAAGGAAGGCATGTGATACCACCTCCGTGCTTGTTTTCGGTCTTTCACCATGGACACTTAGGCCAACTTAACCAGTACCAAACTACATCCCCTATCTAGACTTACCAACGTATTTACCCCAAAACAATTCAAAATGATCTTGTTTCACAAAACAATTCCTTTCTCAAAACAATAATTTTCAAAATGCAAATTTGAAATCAATGATAACGAAGATGAAATGGAATGACAATGCAACATGTAACAATGCATTATAATAGTTCCATTTTCAATTCCACCACACAATCTTCCATTGTGATTAAAATTTTTACATCTTTTTTCAATGTGATTTCACAATATATCATCCGAGGGATAAATAACAATACCATATTACATGTATTCTCCACATGTTAATCACCATTTTCAACTTGGTCTTTTCAGGATAAACCAACAATAAGCTATTCATCAAGCTTCAAAATCAATCATTTCTCATTTTTTCATGGAATCCTTCATTATATACAATTATAGAATTCCCTTCATCACTTATTCACCATAATAATTTATCAAGCATGAATTTCATAATAACTCAACATTTTTTCCAAAATCTCCAATTTTTCTAGGATTTCCACAAAAATTAGATTTTTTCCCATTTTCGAAAGGATTTTTCCAAGACAACACTCACACTTAACAACATAGCTCATACTCTCAAAGTTTGGGAGAAATATAGAGACAATCCACTTTTAAAATCATCTAAAGTTCAAGAACCCAAAATCATAGTTCAAATATGAGAGAAAGGTTCCAAACAAGCATAGACTTACAAAAATATAAATATAACTCTAAGAATATCCCTACCTCAAGTTTGGGAGAGGAAGGAGAGAAGAAATCTAAAATCCAACGTTGACGAAATCTTGATTCGATCGGTGAAAATGTAGCCCTTTTTGCCCACTTCAATTTGGTGTAAAAAGCCTTATCAAAATCTAGATAGTTTTTGCTAAATTATAACGATTTTGGTTTAGACTCGACCCATTTGTTGTTTTTGGATCCGAAAACCCATGTATTTAATTGTTGTTCAACTCATTTCCACCTTATTGTTTGTTGAGTTTAGCTATTGGAAGTTTTGGTTGTGTTTGAAACTGGTTAGGGAGTTAGTTTTTCAAAGAGTTGTTGCCCAGAATTTTACTTGTTCGCTTGAGCGACCATTCCTGCGCTCGAGCTATCTTTTACAATCTGCAAAACTACTGAGAGTTTGATATCTTCACTCGAGCGGTCCTTTTTACGCTCGAGTGATCTTTTATAGGTTTGAACTACTGGGACGGGGTGATTGTGTGCTCGAGTAGTGGTTCTGGTCGCTCAAGCAGTGTCATTTATTGTGTCTATCGCTCGAGCAACCATTTCTTCACTCAAGCGGTCTATGCGTATATTAGTTTGAGAGGAAGACATTTTCAGTCTCTTTTTCATCTCATTCTCTCTCTGAACATTCCAAAACCCTAGATTTATTTTCTCTCTCTCTAGTTCTTGAACTCTTGCACCAAATACTCTCAATTTGTGTGTTTTCTCACCTTAGTCCTTTGGAGGTAAACGTTGAGCACGTTGAGGGCTTCATTTTAATCGGAGCTGTAGACACCCCATTTTTGACCGCCCTTAAGACTTCGGCGTCACTAATTGCTTACTTAGTGATGCAGGCTATGCTATGCAAATGTTCGATTTCTTTGGCAAGGAGAACTCCAAATCCAAACCTTACACCTCATTTTGGACCAAAACTATTTTGAATGGTTTTTAGACCTTAAAACCCTCTCTTTCAAAATATTTTTGAAATAAAGTTCCTACGACGTTTCGAGGCTCGCATTTCATTAAATGTTGCGCTTTTCGATAAACCGAGAGAGGACAAAGTGGAAATGAATGAAAAAGAGATGAAATCTTTGAAAAATCTTTCAAAACACCTTGCTTAGGGATTTGGAGTTGAAGAAAATGAGAGAGGAGAGAAGAAAACTAGTTGAGGAGAAGTTCAGCATAAATCCGGGTATAATCGAAACTGAGCAGCTTCACCAAAACAGGCATAACTTTTTGCACAGTTGGAATTTTGATGCAAGGCTTCCACCATTGGAAAGTTTACTTTTGGGGATTTAATTTGGACACAAGAATGACCTAAAAAGAAGTCCAGATGAAGGAGTTATGGGCATTTGAAGTTGGACCTGGAAAGCAGAATTTTGGCTGTCGACTAGAAAAATGGGTTGTCGACCAAAAAAGTATCCAGTCAACCCAAAAAGGTGGTCGGTCGACCAGAAAAGTGACTGATAGGTCCCAAACTCAAAGTTTTTGAAGATATTTTCCCTCCAACTGTCTTCCACAGCCTCCAGCTGTCCTATAATCAGATATTTCGATCAAGCTCTTGCTTTTTGCTATATATAAGGCATTTCACTTATTTTGCAAAAAAAGAACATTTTGAGCAATTGTGGGAACTTCTCACACTAAAATCTCTCTATCTCTCTCTCTACAAATTTCAGAGCTAAATTTCAACTTTTTTCTCTAGTTTGCTCTCCCTCTTGCCCTTGTGTGCATGCAAGAGATATATTTGGAGATATACCTCTCCTTTGCCTAGGCATCCTTGATCATACTTGATCACCATTGGGCTGAGATTCTTTGGGACTTTTTTTTGAGGTCCAAAAGGTGATTTGAGCTCAGATTTATGCCTGTTTTGCAGCTGTGCATCAAGGGTAAGAACTCTTTCCCTTTTAGCTTGTTTTGCATGCTAGCTTTGCCATAGTTTTCAACTAATTTGGGGTTATTTTTTGGGGTGGTGTTGAACTACAAAAACCTCTATTTCTCCTCTGTTTTTCAGTCCTAAAAGTGTTGGTTTGTGCCTTGTTTGGCTAGGGGGTTTTCTTCTCTTTTACTCCTTGGCTTGTAAAGCTTTTTGAGCCATCTTTCACCACCTTTCAAACAAAATTTTTTTGGCCTTTAAACCACTGAATTCAAAAGGAATTTTAGTGGTGGAAAGTGTGTTTTGAGGCCCCAAATAGGTGGGGGTTTTCCCCCCTCCTCTTCTCTTGTTTGCTTGTGTTGATGGCTCATCAAAAGAGCATGTTTTTCTACCTTCTTGGGCCCCTATCTTAGCATGTTTTAGGCCTTATTTTGCCATGATATAGCTTAGTTTGGGGTCGGTTTGATTGCCTCTTGCATGCTTCATACCCTTGTAGTGCAATCCTTCCTATAGCCTTAACATGCATCATGCTTTGGACCACTATTTTAGCATGTTTTTTGGCTTTACTCCAGCAAGATTTTACTCATATTTTTCCATGCTTAAGCTCTATTTTAAGTATTTTTGATCATGCATGCTTTACTTTGTATAGCCATAGTGTAAAGCCCTTCCACTAGCTTTGTGTTTTGAGTCCACTAGTATGCATTGCTTGGGCTATTTGCATGATTTAACATCATTTGATATATGATTTCAGAGCATTTTCCACTACCATACCCTCGTGTGTATCACTCTTTCAATGCTTTGGAGGGTTATGCTTTATGCCTCAATCATGAGCCAATTGGCATGCATGCTTACCTAAGCTTTTTGGGCTACCATCTCAGTGTGTTTTTGGTCTTATTTTGCATGACACAACTCTGTTTTTGGTTGGTTAGAGCATCCCTCATTTGCTTCTTACACTTGTAGTGTAATCATGCTCATTAACCTAGTGTACTTGGTGTTTTGCCCTCTCATTCTAGCTTGTCTTGGCTACTCCATGCATGTTTTGGGTACTATTTTGGCATGCTTTTGGAATGTTTTGAGTGTTCTTGGCCTTTTGGGGCTTGCTTTGTATAGCTATCGCATAGAGGGCTTCACTAGTCTTGAGTTTTGAGACCACTAGCATGCCTTATTTGTGATATGTGCATGATTTGGCATGATTTGGAATGTAATTTCAGAGCTTATATCTTTTCTATACTCCCATGTTTATCACTCTTTCATTGTTCTTGAGGGTTATGCATTGTGCTTTGTTTGTGACCCAATGAATGAGCATGCTTTCCTTCCCTTTTGAGCCTATGTTTTAGCATACTTTCGGCCTTGATTTAACATGCCTCAACTCTGTTTTGAGTAGTTTGGGTCATATGGGATTTGTTATGTATGGTTGTAGTGAAATAGCTTTGACTAGCCTAATGATTCAAGGTCCTTAGGATGCTATGCTTATGTTGTTTGGATGATTTGGCATCATTTCTTACATGATTTCAGAGCATATTTCATTGCCACACTCTCACATTTTCCACTCCTTCAATGTGCTTGAGAGTTGTGTCTTCATGCCTTGTTTGTGAGCCAACGTGTATGCATGCTTGTATATGCTTTTGGACTCCCTTTTCAGCATGTTTTGGCCTTTGTTTTGGAGCATCTTAGGTCTGTCCATAATTGGTTTGACCATTTGAGCATTGTAGTGTATGCCTCATGTGTAACATGTTTCATTAGCTTTGGTGCCTTAACTTTTAAACATGCCATGCATGCATTGCTTATGTGATGAAGTCTTGCGCATGTCACATTAACATTGTTAGATAGGCATGTTGTGTGTGTTGCAATGTGTTTGGATTGGACGTCAATCCAAACACGAGGAATGTCGCACGTTTCATACTTGAAGTGATGAAACGCGCCTCATTTCTCAGTCCCCGACCCTCTTGATCAAGCATGATAGAGATGGAGGCCCTTATGTGTTATTTGTGTGCATTCATTGACATTGACTTGTGCAACTTGGCTTCTCGGCCATCGTGCATTGCGATGCTCGGTTGGTGGCCCGAGAGTCAAGTACCGCACTCCCTTGTGTAGTAGCTAGAACTACAATTTGCCCCCTTCGAAAGGGGGGGCGCGGAGCAAAGTTCGGGTGGTCTACAGGAGCATCTAGTGTTTTTGTCTCTATCAAGCTCTACCCATCTTTTCTTCGTGTCTAGTACTTTGAGGTAGGGATTTCTTTGACACTTTTATATGATTTTTAGCTTAGTTATTTGCTCTTTGAAAAGGGTTATTTATTTGAAAATTTTTGGTAAAACCTAGAGTTTGGTATGAAATGAAAAGAGGGATTTTCCAAATTGACTCTTTAAAATGGTTGTGGGAATATGGTTATGGATGAGTTGTGTTGAAATGATGGAAATCTTTTCCTAAAATTGATTTTGAAACAAAAGGTGATTTTAGCCCTAATTATGGATATTGGGAATTTTGAAAGGGAAATGGAAAATGATGTTGGATATTGTGAAATTGGAATAATGGTTATGATGATGATGATGGTGGAGTTGGATATATAATATCACTCTCATTGTAATTGATGGAAATGTATTTTTCTTTAATTGGAATTTATCTATTGAATAGAAATATCTGTTTTCGGCTGTCAGTGGAGAATAGTCTTGATTGTTGTAGACATTACATGAGAATTAGGTTGAATTGAAACTAATTTCTCATCCATTGTGCATTATGCATCATTATAAATTGAACATTGCAAATATGATTTTTGAGAAAAAGGTGTGAATACCTTGGTGAATCTGGTTAGGAAGTGTGGTTTTGGTTTTATTATGTTGGCCTGTGTGTCCTTGGTGAAAGTCCACAAACCCCGCGCGGTTAGGTGTCAATCCTTTCGATTAGTATTAGTAAATGGCTTTGGTGGTGCTTGTATAGCCTACTGGCAGACACGTACCTAGAGATTCCCAGTGTGTTGTATTGACTGCCCTGTTTTCTGTACAAAAGGATTATTTTAATGAATTGATATATAATCTGGCATTATATTGTTTTGAGATGAAAAATGAGAAATGATTGGAAAATGGCAAGCATTTTGCATTCACTTTAAAATTTTGCTAAGATTCATATACTGTATTAGAGTATCTCTACTAGGCTTTAGCTCACCCTATGTGGAAAACAACTTTCAAGGACTGATGATATATGCCTTTGTCAAGGACATAGCTTGGGAGGACTTGGAGCTTAAGGTTCCTTTTTGGTCTCTTTGTGTAATTATTTTTGATTAAGACTTGGGCTTTACATGTATTGAGTTTAAACTTATTTTGTTATAACCAAGTATTGTCTTTAGGAATGGTAATTTGAACCTGGCCCGATGGGGACCCGGACTACCCTACCCCGATAAGCCGGGTTTTCTTGAAAATTATCCTCATAGGGCCGGGGCTGGTATTGAAAAATGGATCCCCAATGGTTTTCGGGCCAAGGACGGTGATAGGTTCCCTCGGCCTTGGCCCCGTCTCCACCTCCACCTCCACCTCTGCCACGTCCCCGTCCCTGTCTCTGCTCCTGCCCCTGCCTCTGCCCCGAATCTATCCCCGAACCATCCCCGTATATATGTATATATGTTTAGATCCATTACTATTCACTTACTTCTTTTCTCTCAATCTCTCTCATCTCCCCCTTCTTATTCACATTCTATCTCCGATTAGAGAGGAGGAGGATGTTGCCGCCTTATTGCCTCACCGCCTCATCACTTGTCTCTCTCACTCTCTCTCACTCTCTCTCTCACTTACTCACACGGCTCCATTACCTTTCAATCTCCTTCGTCGCCGATTTACCACTACCTCTACCTTTATCTTTACCTTCGATCTGAGTTGAAACCATAGGTCAAAACCTTAGCTGCCGCCGATCTACACCACCTCTACCTCCTTTGATTTGAGTTGAAACCTTAGGTCGAAACCCTAGGTGAGACAGACCTGCTGTCTTCTCTCTCCTCTCTCTTCTTTATATTCGTTACTGAATTTGGGTTTATAGATATTTATCGAGAATGAAGTGAATTTTTGGGGATTAAAGAAAGCTGGAGATTCATTTTCTCTCCCAAGTTTGCGATCTATGTGCAGAAGAATATGTCTAGTTTTGTGGGTGTTCTTGTTTTTGATCAATGGCTTTAAAGCTAGTTCACATAGGTTGAACTTCACAACCTCCAAGGTATTATTAGAGTATACTTGAATTCTATTGTTGATTTGATTTGAGGAACTTAGTTGATGGTTTCTGTGGCAGAGCAATTATATTAATTGTGTTATTGTTTTTGTTTAATTTGTAGTTTATTTCAATAAAGAATCAGAATGGTAAAGTTAAAATTGGGGATTTGCCACCTTTAATGGTGAAACTGCAAGCTTTGAATGAGATGTTTAGGTACCCGAATTGTCACGACCCAAACCCGCCCCTATAGGTTTAGTGTCGTAACCGGCCAGTAATCCTTGGATTACCAAAGGTATCTTGACAGATTAACATATAGATAGGGGCAGCGGAAGCAATTATACAAAATATACGAGGTCCAATGAGTTGTGATGACATACATGGGACAGAAGAGTTTAAAACTTTTATACACTTAAGCAAAGTCAAAAGATATAATATTTACATATCACACTTACACGTATGAGCCAAAAGTCTCGCCCACATCATAACACACAAACATAGTCTAATATGATTACAAAATCAGCCATAAAGCTTGACTTCATTCGGAACCTCCTTGGGAGGCGCAAAGGTTGGCTGACAAAAATGAAACATAGGCCGTCAACTCTAGGCCTGGTCACGTGCTTGCCCACCTACATACATAATATAAATAGTGAGCGGAAGCCCAGTGAATAATAATGGAGTAAAGGGTTTAATGAATGAAGTCCATACAGATTTAGAAACCACAATTCAGATTCACAAACAGAGTTAGATTCATATTCACGTTTGTATTGTTGTTCAAATGATATACAGAAATCAGAGTTCATGCTTAATCATACGTGGTACATCCATTAGCGCTAATAGAACAGATACAAAACAGATGCAGAACATATGGTGGTTATAAATAACCAGTTCCATAAAAGAACCTCCGGATTCGAGTAACAGAGAATAGATATGCTGAGCCCCATGATGGAGCCTTCGGTACGGGTAACAGAGTGCAAACATATTAAGTTCCATAATGGAACCTCCGATACCGGGTAATAGCTAACAGATATCACATGATGCTAAGGATGCCACGAATACATTGTCAGAAATTAGACAATCATTCATTGTACAGAACATAGCATTTCAGAAAAGAGATCTTATTTTATCACACAAAAAGTAAATAAAGTTGAACATAGCTTTACTAAGTTATTACTCACAGTTGGCTTCGAGTGCAGATAGACAGAGCAGACTAATCAAACGGTCTACGGCACGTGACCTACAATAACACATAACAAACACACACCTAAAACACACGTTCAAATTGCACATAACTTACTTAATTTGTTCTTAGTGTGTTTCTAGCCTTTAACCTCATTATGAAGTCTTAATCATGACCTAGGGTTGCCTAGAATGAAATGAGGATGCAAAAATGCACTAGAAAATATTTTTCAAAACTTGCTGAAAACAGGGTCCACGCTCGAGCGTGGCTTTCCTCACTCGAGCGGACATGAAAAATGTGAAGGTTCGCTCGAGCGGACTATAAACTTTGGAAAAAGTACTGGTTGCATGTTTTTCACGCTCGACGAACGCTCGTTCCCGCCTCGAGCGTGAGACTCAAACCCTCGCTCGAGCGTGACTTCCCTCACTCGAGCGTGCTGCAAAACATATGAACTTCTGGGTACATGCATTTCACATTCGAGCGAGCTTCTGGTCACTTGAGCGGAAGTGCACGCACTCAGAGTACTCGCTCGAGTGTGACCTCCCACGCTCGAGCGTGGATGCAAAATCTGGAATTTCCAAATTTGATCTCCAAGCTTCAAGCTCAAACCTAAACACCTCAAACTCAACATTTTGGGGCCAAAACTTTAGGAAACTCATAAAACAACATGTTTTAAGGATCATTTCAAGAAATCATGGCCCAATGACATGCCAATTGTACAAAATTTCAACTCAAACCTATGAATGTTTCAAGAGCATAACATGCATGAATTCTCTTGAACTCAAACACTTCAAAACATGATCAAATTTGGCAATTTGGTAAAAAACATGACGAATTCTCAAAACATAGATGAGATGAACACATGCATGGAAGAATTTTTTGAAACCAAGCTCATTTTGTGAAGAAATGGACATGCATGCATGGTATGGCCCAATTCTCTCCAACACTAACTCAAATCCTACATAAACTTATCTAATTTGCTTGAAATATTGTAAGGTCTAACTCAATTACACAACTAAGAGTTTGATTCCTTACCTAGAGGCTTGAATTCACTAGTGTTGAAGTTGAGGCTCTCAAATCCTCTTCAAATGTCAACAATTCCCCTTAATTGAGCTTAAGACTCACCAAATTCTCAAACTTAGAACTAAATCCTCCTACTCTCTCTCCCTCTCACGTTTTTGGGTCTTAAAGAGCTCAAAGATGCATGTAAGATGAAGAAAAGAGTGGGTGGGGAATTAAAAAGGTGCTTTATATAGGCTTAGATCAAAATAACATTAGCTAGGCTTAATTGGGCATTAATTACTCTAATTTAATCGTTCCGAATTGAATTTCAATTAAGTTTGCCATAAAATTCTAAAAATCCTAATTAACACGTAAATCAAGTCAATTTCTGATTCGGATGCCGATAAGGCCTTCAATTCGCAAACCGAAAGAAAAAAGTGAACAGATCTTCCTACGCTAAACAGATATAGACACAATTAATGCAACACACACATGCAATTTAATTCAGAATTTCACCTTAATTACCAATTAGACATCATTAACCATGGATTAACATTAATCAGGGATCGGGGTTGTTACACGAATCCTCATCATCCTCCTCTCCAATCACTCTCATATTTCTATCTCTAGATCCGAGCTATGTATCACTCTCTAATGGCTACTGCCACTTTGAAAGCTACAAACGCAGAAAAGATCTCACGGCAAGGAGTTTTTGGGGTCAGGAAAACCCGATCCCTGTTAGGGGTAGGGGCGGGGATGGTGATAGGTTCTCTATCGAGAATTGGGGCCGAGGACGAGGAAATTTTTACCATCGGAGATCGGGTACGGGAGTGTGATCCCCAGCCCCGCCCCGACCCGTTGTCATTCCTAATCGTCTTGAAAATTTGTAGCCATTAGGGCATTTTATTATTTGGTTTTATTTTCTTTTTTACTTTTGTATCCATGCCATATGTTATAGATTCAGAATCTAGAATTTGTGAATATATATTGCATATGTCATCTTTTGTAATCATTAGAGGAAAAATAAATGGAAGGTATGAGATTGTTGATTAATTGTAGCACTGTTAACAAATGGATTATTGTTATTTATTTCGGGACGTTACATAAATCTTAGAGAGAAGTTTGAGTTTGGTTGGGTTGTAGAGAGATGTAGAAGAAAAGATGAATATATATAGAGAGAGATATGAATAAGTGTGTAAAACACGTTTTTGGCATCAAATTTGAGGAAAATAGCTCAAAATTTGAGACAGCCGCATTGAAAACCACACAAGTGGTTTGAATTCTGCATCAGCAGAAATCTAAATTTGCATGAGCGGATTCACATTCCTCTCACGAGCAGTTTGAGCCATAAAAAAACCTAGAATTTCTACCAAATCCGCTCAAGCGGTTTTCAAATCCGCACGAACGATTTTTCTACCTAGAATTTTCAAAAACCCCTAAGTGATTTCTCTCGAGTGGTTACCAAATCCGCACGAGCAGTTTTGCTAGCCAAAGCCAAAAATTTGATTTCGCCCTCGACACAAGTTCCAATGCCCAAAACTTAGAATTTTAACCCAAAAACGTTAAGAGAGGTTAAGTAAGAGCGGAATTGAAATCTCAACAACCCAATACGATAATCAAAATGTCGAAAATAAAACTATAGCGATCCCGGGTTTACCCTTGTTGTATAGTGATCCGGACATGTGTCCGTGGATGTTAGTAGTTGATTATTATCGTGTTTACATCCTTTCTTACTTTGTATTTGAGTTATATGATGTGTTGGGCAGGTTTGTTGAGTCTAGAAACCAAAACTAGTTGCCCAGATTTTGGTCTGTCCGCTCGAGCGGGGATTTTGGCGCTCGAGCGGGGAATGCACCCATCCAGTATTTCCTGTGCAGTGTTGGACGCTCGAGCGGGGTATTGGTCGCTCGAGCGGGAGGTTGTGAGTGACGCTCGAGCGGGTCTTCGAGCGCTCGAGCGAGGACCTGTTGTGTCGAGATGCTGGGAGAGTGCATCTGGCGCTCGAGTTGGAGTTTGGTCACTCGAGCGGGAGTCTGTGAGTGATGCTCGAGCGGGGAGTCTGACGCTCGAGCGGGGCGACTGGGTTTAAGTTCCGAGTTTTGACTTTTCAAATCACTTTTTCACTTTCTCTTCTCTCTCCTACTTTTCAAAAAACTCCATTGTTGAGCCTCTCTCTCTAGATACTACCTTCTCTCTAGGTTTTGATCTAGTAGGAGTGATTTTCTCATCTTTGGCCTTTACAAAAAAGTTGTTGATCGTCGAGGGCTTTATTTTAATCTGAAAATTTCGGGTTTTGGAGCACGTTGGATTTTGTCTTCTTCTCCTTTGGGGCTTCGGATTTGAGGTAGGGATATCCTACTCCTCTCTATGGATTTTGTCTTTAAATTTTAGTATTTTGAGATGTTAGGGTTGGTTTGGTAATTTTGTGAGAGTTTGGGGCTTTTGTGTAATTTTATAAAAGTTGGGGTTTTATTTGAAATAAACCTAGATGCATGTTTGGCATAGAGAAATGGAATAAATGTTGAATCATTGATGAAAATGGGACCTTAAGGGTTGTAATGTAAATTATGGAAAGTGATCTAATTACATTGTTTGATTAATTGGGATAATTAATTGTGAGAAATGAGAAAATGAAATGGAAATGTTGAGATTGGGAATGTATGGGAAAAAGGGTGTAGTTGAATTATTTATTACTCACCGAATTGAAATGTTGATTGAATATCCATTTGTGAATTTATTTCCTGTTTAGAAATAACTGCTTTGGGCTATCGGTGGAGGATAGTCGTGATTGTTGTAGACAATGCATGATGATTAGGCAAACAAAAACTAATCAATGGAATGTGTCATGGAATTTGACGGTTGATAGAATACATTAACTGTATGTATTGAATGATGGTATATAGAACCAATGTGTTTGTATACGTTATGTGTAGAGAAGGAGATGGGGGATGTACTCCGCGGTTTAGGGGAAGATGGGGGATGTACCTCTAAACCGGATAGACTTGGGAGGAGATGAGGGATGAACTCCGTAGACACAGCTCATATGCTTGTCTAGAGAAATAAAGATTGAGCTCATATGCTTATCTTTGAGAAGTGTAGATACAGCTCATATGCTTGTCTAGAGAAGTGAAGATAGGGCTAATATGCTTATTTTTGTGAAATGTGGATGTAGCTTATATGCTTATCTGTGAATGTGGGATATAGTTTTTTTACATATCTGTTGAAATGAAGATGGAGCTAATATGCTTATCTGTCGAAAAAGGGAAAATGAAAGGTAACTTGGACTCCTAAGTCGTATGACATAAAATGTGATTTATGTGGATGTATCAGTGTTGGCTATCTATCAATTGCTAATCTTTTAGTCATTGTTCATGGTTGGTTTAGTGTATCTCTGCTGGGCTGTGGCTCACCCTATATAGGAATATCATTTTCAGGTACAGGTAGCATGCCACCTCTAAGGACATAGCTTGGGAGGCTAGAGGCGGACATACTGTTGTCGTTTTATTTTGGTGTATTACATGTAAATTCAAGCCAAGGGCTTAAAGTGTAAATGAGTAGTACTCTTTTGTTGTAACCAAGTGTTAACTTGGAAAGCTGTAAGCCCGTAGGGCATTTGCTTTTGTTGTTAACATGTAATACTTTTGTAAGGAACAACTCTGATTAATAGAAGAATGTGGATATTTTGTATGTCAATGAATGTCTTAATTGATGGTTTTATGTTATTATTTTGAGGGCGTTACAACTTGGTATCAGAGCGTACCGGGTTCAAATACTTTGGGTACGTGGGAAGTGATTAGTATCACAATGGGTTTGTCTCGCTTGGTAGAGACTTAGATGTAATATCATATGCTATGTGTTTGAATGATAACATGCTTACGTGTTTATTTGGGTATGGGATTAAATTTCTAGGATGTTGATTGGATCCTTGGGTTTCTGTGAGTCTTGTTGGAAAGGCACTTGATCAATGATGTTTCTAACCGGAGCTCTAGTAACGTCTCGGGACTATCATTATCCGGAAATGAAATTCGTAAGTGCTTATGTGTTTATGTGCTTACGTGGAGTGAATTACAGTTGTCCATGCATTAGGACGCGAGTGTTTAGTTTTGGCACATTTGTGAATGTGCTGACGTTCTGTACTACCTTTATTAGGATGTCAGGGCGAGGAAGAGGTGCTAGGCGTGGTAGACCTGCGAGGCAGGAGGTACCTGTACCGGATGACGTTCCGGCAGTACAGGAGGGAGTTGGTCAGGCCAATGTGGCCAAGCCAACGGGTCAGCAGGCTATGAGTGCCTTGGCACGAGAGATAGCAGGAGCTTTGGGTATTCTCAAAGCAGGGAATCAGGCAGTTGAGGCAGGGCCTTCCTTCTTGAAGAGGGAGTTCTTCCGGTCTAACCCGGATGAGTTTGTTGGGGATCCGAAGAAGCCATTGAAGGCTGATGAGTGGCTAGAGCAAATGAGTAAGACGTTTGAGATGCTTGGCATCGAGGACGGAGCACTGAAAGTGACCTTGGCATCCTTCCAGCTGAAGGGAGATGCGGGTCAATGGTGGAAGTACGAGAAGGCTCGTGTTGGTGATACATGTGAGGCATTTGTGAATGCTTTTCGGGAGAGGTTTTTGTCTGCAGCAACTAGGGAGAAGTTGAGGGATCAGTTTAGCCGGCTTAATCAGCAGGGCTTGTCAGTGGTCGAGTTTGAGGCTACTTTTACCAGTCTATCCAGGTTTGCACCTGAACTGGTGGCGTCTGAGGAACGCTGTTGCTACGAGTTTGAGCGGAAGTTGAGGCGGGGCCTCAAGTTGAGAGTTGGTGGGTCTTTCATCAGGGAGTATAGACATTTAGTGGATGCTGCAGCTCATATGGAGCTCTTGATGCAGGAGGAGGATGAGGGGCAGAGAGGCTCCAAGAGGAGCCAAGATGGCCAGAGTGATGGCAGGAGGCAGAGGGGTGCTAACCCTCAGCAGTCGCAGGGTGGTGTTGCTAGATCGACCTTTCCAGTGCCGAGTGCAGGCTCCGGGAGAGGTAGTCAGGGAGAGTTTGCTTGTTACAAGTGTGGCCAGCTAGGTCACAATGTTTCAGTTTGCCCGCAGAAGGGTGGGGGTCAGAGAGCTGCTTCTTCTTCAACTAGACCGCAGAGTCAGAGTTTGGGCAGGGGGCAGCCCTTGTCTTGTTATCAGTGTGGTCAGCCCGGGCACCTGAAGAGGTTTTGCCCGCAGTTGAGTGCCACTTCGGGAGCGTCTGGTTCTAGGCAGACGCAGAGTTATCAGCCAGCTCAGTCTGTGCAGGCCTCGAGAGCCAATCCGGGAGCTTCGTCATCCCAGTCTGTGCAGCAGTCGTTTGCTCCGAGGGGTGAGCAGGTAGACCAGGGGCCTACAGGGCGCGTGTATGCTATTACCGCGCAGGATCTAGTACCGGCTCCATCAGTAGTGAGAGGTACTTTTCTGTTTTGCAACTCGATTGCTAGTGTGTTGATAGACACGGGTGCATCTCATTCTTTTGTATCTGCTGCATTTGCATCTGTGTTGGAATTGGAGTTAGCGCTATTAGCATCTCCTATTTGTGTAGTGTCACCTCTTGGGGGTGAGTTGATTCTGAAACAAGGTGTTAGAGGTTGTGATATAGAGGTCGCCGACCATAGGCTTCCTTTTCCTTTTGTTGTCATGCCCATGAGGGGTTTTGATGTTATTTTGGGTATGGACTAGCTATCGTCATACCGAGCTGTTATAGATTGTTACCGCCAGAGGGTATGTGTGTACTCCGAGCGGGGAGTGTTTCCATTTCTTGGGGGATCGGGTTGGTAGTGTGTTGCCACCGATGTGTGATCCGCGAGGGCGGAGTGAGCTTAGTGGTTTACTTGCTAGCTTTGAGAGTGGTGAGTGTGATGAGACCCAGGTTGTGTTGCCGAGGGTAGTTTGTGAGTACTCGGATGTCTTTCCCGAGGATCTCGTTAGTTTGCCACCTCATCGGGAGATTGAGTTCTCCATTGATTTAGTGCCCGGCACAGCGCCGATTTCTATGGCACCTTATCGTTTTGCTCCAGCAGAGTTGGTTGAGTTGAAAGTTCAGCTTCAGGAGTTGTTAGATAAGGGTTTTGTTCGCCCTAGTGTTTCGCCGTGGGGAGCACCGGCCCTCTTTGCTAAAAAGAAAGATGGTGCCTTGAGATTGTGTATTGACTACCGGAAGTTGAATCGGGCTACGGTTAAGAATAAGTACCCTATGCCCGTTATAGATGATTTGTTTGACCAGTTGAAGGGTTCCCGTTGTTTCTCTAAGGTAGACTTGAGATCGGGTTACCACCAGTTGAGGGTCAGGGAAGAGGATATTCCGAAGACGGCATTTCGTACGCGGTATGGCCATTATGAGTTTCTGGTGATGCCATTTGGGCTTACCAATGCACCGGCAGTCTTTATGGACTTGATGAACCGGATCTTCCGGGAATTCTTGGATCGATTTGTAGTCGTTTTCGTGGACGACATCCTTATCTATTCGCCTTCAGAGGAGGAGCACGAGGAACACTTGAGAGTGGTGCTTGAGTTGCTTAGAGCCCATAGGCTGTATGCCAAATTTGAGAAGTGTGAGTTCTGGCTAGGAGAAGTCAAATTCTTGGGCCACGTGGTATCCGGGGAAGGGGTGTCTGTTGATGCATCCAAGGTTGAGGCAGTGCAAGATTGGGCACAGCCTAAGAGTGTGTTTGAGATCCGCAGTTTTCTGGGATTAACTGGGTATTACCGTCGGTTTGTGAAAGATTTCTCCAGGCTAGCTTCGCCGTTGACTAGGTTGACGCGGAAAGGGGTCAAGTTTGTGTGGAGTGAGACTTGTGAAAAGTCGTTCCAAGAGCTGCAAGTTAGATTGACCACCGCTCCGGTTTTGATTATTCTGGAGAGAGGGTTGGGTTATGCGGTTTATTGTGATGCCTCACGAGAGGGTTTGGGTTGTGTGTTGATGCAAGAGGGGAAAGTGGTAGCTTATGGCTCACGTCAGTTGAAAATACACGAGAAGAATTACCCTACACACGATCTAGAGTTAGCGGCCGTGATCTTTGCCTTGAAAATCTGGAGGCATTACCTTTACGGTGAGAAGTTCGAGGTGTTCTCGGACCACAAGAGTTTGAAGTATCTGTTTACTCAGAGGGACTTAAATTTGAGGCAGATGAGGTGGATGGAGTTTATCGAGGATTATGATTTTGAGTTGCATTATCATCCAGGAAAGGCCAATGTTGTGGCCGATGCCCTTAGTAGGAAATCCATCAGTGATGTAGCTAGTATAGCCATCCGGGAATGGGAGATGTTGGGTGCACTTGGGGAGTTTGATTTACTTCTGAGTGAATCCGTCGAGGCTGCGGCCTTGTTTTCTGTGGTTGCGCAGCCTACACTTGTGACTAGAGTGTTAGAGGCACAGAGAGGTGACCTTGAGGTAGAGTCCTTCCGAGAGAAGATCTCCAGTGGGAAAGTTGAGAAGGGTCTGACGGTGTATCCCGACCTGAGTGTGAGATACCGAGACTGTTTGTTCGTGCCGGAGTCTTGCCGAGAGGAGGTACTCCGGAAGTTTCATCATTCGCGCCTTGCGGTGCATCCGGGGGGTACTAAGATGTATCGGGATTTGGGTCGCCAGTTTTGGTGGCGGGGTATGAAGAGAGATGTGGCGGTTTTCGTATCAAAGTGCCTTACTTGCCAGCAAGTGAAGGCCGAGCATCAGAGGCCAGCGGGTTTGTTGCAACCCTTGCCTATTGCCGAGTGGAAGTGGGAGCATATCACTATGGACTTCGTTGTAGGTATTCCGAGGACTCAACGGGGTAGTGATGCTATTTGGGTGGTTGTAGACCGGTTGACTAAGTCGGCGCACTTCATTCCTATGCGCGTGAGAGATTCGGTAGATCATCTTGCCGACCTGTATGTTCGGGACATAGTGAGGTTGCACGGGGTCCCAGTGACGATCGTCTCAGATAGAGATCCTCGTTTTACTGCTAGGTTGTGGCAGAGCTTGCAGAGTGCCTTGGGCACTAAGTTGACCTTTAGTACGGCTTATCATCCTCAGACTGACGGGCAGTCTGAGCGTACTATTCAGATCCTTGAGGATATGCTTCGGGGTTGTGTCCTGGACTTTAGTGGGACGTGGGAGAGGCACTTACCCTTGGTAGAGTTTGCCTACAACAACAGTTTTCAGTCTAGCATCGGTATGGCACCGTTTGAGGCCTTGTATGGCCGACCGTGTAGGTCTCCAATTTGTTGGGCCGAGGTGGGTGATGCACCTTTGTTGGGTCTGGAGTTAGTTAGGGAGACGACGGAGAAGGTTGAGCTTATCCGTAGGAGGCTTGTTACAGCCCAAAGTCGCCAAAAGAGTTATGCCGACCGTAGGAGGAGGCCTTTGGCGTTTGAGGTAGGTGATCATGTCTTTCTGAAGATATCACCTAGGCGAGGTTTGATGAGGTTTGGGAAGAGTGGGAAGTTATCCCCTCGGTTTATTGGTTCTTTTGAGATCCTTGAGAGGATTGGCGAGGTTGCTTATCGGTTAGCTTTACCGCCGCAGTTGTCCGGAGTTCATGACGTGTTTCATGTGAGTATGTTTCGGAAGTATGAGCCAGATCCATCACATGTGTTGGATTGGACCGATTTAGAGGTAGATGAGGACACCTCGTATGAGGAGAGACCGGTTCGGGTCTTGGATAGGCGGGATCAGGTCCTGCGTGGCAAGACCATTCCTTTGGTGAAAGTCTTGTGGAAACATCACGGAGTGGAGGAAGCCACTTGGGAACGTGAGTTAGAGGTCCGTGAAAAATATCCGGACTTGTTTGTTGTTGTATAATCTTGTATGTAATCTCGTATTTAGATTTTGAACTATTATTGAACTTAAGAGCTTTCATATATGTCTTAAGTTGTGAAACATTGAAAATGTTTTGGTTTATTGGAAGTATGTTTTGGAACTTGCCTCATATGGAAGTTGATTATAACATTATATATGTTGAATATATTGGTTGAAATTGGAAAGGAAATGCGTAATGTTGATGCATGTTGGAAGTACATATGTTGTTTACATATTGTGAAATGCCTCTTGATAAGAGATGAGATGACCGGTATTGGGTCGAGATTTTGAATGTTAAAATGTAACATTGTCAAAAATGGAGGAAAACCTGTTTTTGAAAACTTGTGCTTAATTTCGAGGACGAAATTCTTTAAGGGGGGAAGGTTATAGCGATCCCGGGTTTACCCTTGTCGTACAGTGATCCGGACATGTGTCCGTGGATGTTAGTAGTTGATTATTATCGTGTTTACATCCTTTCTTACTTTGTATTTGAGTTATAGGATGTGTTGGGCAGGTTTGTTGTAAGTTGGTTGAGTCTAGAAACCAAAACTAGTTGCCCAGATTTTGGCCTGTCCGCTCGAGCGGGGATTTTGGCGCTCGAGCGGGGAATGCACCCATCCAGTATTTCCTGTGCAGTGTTGGACGCTCGAGCGGGGTATTGGTCGCTCGAGAGGGAGGTTGTGAGTGACGCTCGAGCGGGTCTTCGAGCGCTCGAGCGAGGACCTGTTGTGTCGAGATGCTGGGAGAGTGCATCCGGCGCTCGAGCTGGAGTTTGGTCGCTCGAGTGGGAGTCTGTGAGTGACGCTCGAGCGGGGAGTCTGACGCTCGAGCGGGGCGACTGGGTTTAAGTTCCGAGTTTTGACTTTTCAAATCACTTTTTCACTTTCTCTTCTCTCTCCTACTTTTCCAAAAACTCCATTGTTGAGCCTCTCTCTCTAGATACTACCTTCTCTCTAGGTTTTGATCTAGTAGGAGTGATTTGCTTATTTTTGGCCTTTACAAAAAAGTTGTTGATCGTCGAGGGCTTTATTTTAATTTGAAAATTTCGGGTTTTAGAGCACGTTGGATTTTGTCTTCTTCTCCTTTGGGGCTCCGGATTTGAGGTAGGGATATCCTACTCCTCTCTATGGATTTTGTCTTTAAATTTTAGTATTTTGAGATGTTGGTGTTGGTTTGGTAATTTTGTGAGAGTTTGGGGCTTTTGTGTAATTTTACAAAAGTTGGGGTTTTATTTGTAATAAACCTAGATGCATGTTTGGCATAGAGAAATGGAATAAATGTTGAATCATTGATGAAAATGGGACCTTAAGGGTTGTAATGTTAATTTTGGAAAGTGACCTAATTACATTGTTTGACTAATTGGGATAATTAATTGTGAGAAATGAGGAAATGAAATGGAAATGTTGAGATTGGGAATGTATGGGAAAAAGGGTGTAGTTGAATTATTTATTACTCACCGAATTGAAATGTTGATTGAATATCCATTTGTGCATTTATTTCCTGTTTAGAAATAACTGCTTTGGGCTATCGGTGAAGGATAGTCGTGATTGTTGTAGACAATGCATGATGATTAGGCAAACAAAAACTAATCAATGGAATGTGTCATGGAATTTGACGGTTGATAGAATACATTAACTGTATGTATTGAATGATGGTATATAGAACCAATGTGTTTGTATACGTTATGTGTAGAAGAGGAGATGGGGGATGTACTCCGCAGTTTAGGGGAAGATGGGGGATGTACCTCTAAACCGGATAGACTTGGGAGGAGATGGGGGATGAACTCCGTAGACACAGCTCATATGCTTGTCTAGAGAAATGAAGATTGAGCTCATATGCTTATCTTTGAGAAGTGTAGATACAGCTCATATGCTTGTCTAGAGAAGTGAAGATAGGGCTAATATGCTTATTTTTGTGAAATGTGGATGTAGCTTATATGCTTATCTGTGAATGTGGGATATAGTTTTTTTACATATCTGTTGAAATGAAGATGGAGCTAATATGCTTATCTGTCGAAAAAGGGAAAATGAAAGGTAACTTGGACTCCTAAGTCGTATGACATAAAATGTGATTTATGTGGATGTATCAGTGTTGGCCATCTATCAATTGCTAATCTTTTAGTCATTGTTCATGGTTGGTTTAGTGTATCTCTGCTGGGCTGTGGCTCACCCTATATGGGAATATCATTTTCAGGTACAGGTAGCATGCCACCTGCAAGGACATAGCTTGGGAGGCTAGAGGCAGACATACTGTTGTCGTTTTATTTTGGTGTATTACATGTAAATTCAAGCCAAGGGCTTAAAGTGTAAATGAGTAGTACTCTTTTGTTGTAACCAAGTGTTAACTTGGAAAGCTGTAAGCCCGTAGGGCATTTGTTTTTGTTGTTAACATGTAATACTTTTGTAAGGAACAACTCTGATTAATAGAAGAATGTGGATATTTTGTATGTCAATGAATGTCTTAATTGATGGTTTTATGTTATTATTTTGAGGGCGTTACAAAAACAAACCAGCTGACTGCGCAATGCTGGTCAAGTCTAAGACCCGGGACATCACATCCTATTTAATATTGTAATGTTGTGCAAGTTTTAGTTGAAAACAGTTTAAATTTTCAAATAAAATAAAATTTAAGAGTTTTAATTAATTAATTTTTGTTTAAATTGGTTAGTCTTTTAACCGATTTTAGCGATTTTATCAAAATATATATGCTTTATTTCTAAAATGTATGTTTAAGTTTTATGAGAAATTTTAACATAGAATAAACTAAAACTAAAAAAAAAATTATAAAATGAAATGTATTTTTATTTCATTGTGAATATAATTTTTTTTTAATTTATTCTATTTTTTTCATCTTTACCAATTAAATTATGGCATCCATTTCTTATTGTAAACTTAAAATACACAATTAATGACATAACAACTACAATATATATTCTAATAAAATGATTAAAATTTAATTCATTTTGAATGATTTTTCTATACTTTTTAAATAAATTTTAAGTTATTATTTAATTTTATAATTATTTTTAATTATTTGTTTAGCATGTGCATAGCACAGGTTCGTGTGCTTATAATACTTAGGACAAAACATTGATAGCAATAAAAAATAAAATAAAATAAAATTTGTGTAATTCATGCCATGTTTGGGATGTTATCATTTTTATTAAAAGTTAAGAAATTAGATAGTTCTAAAATATGTTTGGCATTTATCACCCAAAAAAAAAAATTTAAAAATTTGTTTTTAAAAAAAAGTTAGAAAATCTTTTTCCCAGTTTGAAAATGCTAAATATTTCTTGTGAGTAAGTGCATAGGTGTTTACACATTTGGAAGGATAAAATGGGAAATTTAAGTAACAAACAAAAATATTTGCATTTTTCTATATAATTAAAAAATTCATTCCTAAATACATTAACTCTATTTTATCTCTTAAAAAATCCAAAATGTCACTTAAAAAGCTAATTTCAAACACTCTTTTTGTTAAAATAAAATAAAATTAAAGCTTACTTAATATAATTTTTTTCTAAAATTATTTTTAATTAATTTAAAAATAAATTTATCAATAATTATTTAATCTCATGTATAGCATAGGTAATATGTTAATATTTTGTAGTCACCAAATGTATTTAGCAAATATATTAGTTTGGTGTAATCCCCTTTTAATCAGCTAAATCCCCTGTAATAATTAGTTGGTGTTTTCAAAAGACTTTTGCTGATTCCCTTTTTCTTGCTTACATCTTACTATATATTTAAGGGAAGTTTATTAGAAAATCATATTTTAAGTATTTGTATTGTAATTAATTCATCAAACATTTTTGAATTTTAATAAATCTTATTATTTTGAACATTTGATTTATCAAATATTAATTGCCATATATTAAGGTAATTTGTGGACAATTTTACCCTTATAAATATTTTTGAAATCTTAGTAACTTAGTGTACATTATTTTGGACTATTTTGAATGTTTCATGATGTGAACATTCACATTAAATAAATTTGATAGTGTCAATTTGACAGTGTGAATGTTCATATCATAGAACATTCACACTATCAATGTGAATATTGATGTATGCTTTATCCTATTATTATTATTATAAGTATTTTGGTAACTATTTCACTCATAGGATTTATTAGAACATAAGAAAATAATTTAAAATAATTGAAATATAAGTTGGTGAAGAAAAATTTATGAATAAATATCTCTTCCATTAACTATTTTTAATATTTTGTAACTAAAACCATAATGACTTAGCAGCTTATAAAAGTAATGTGCACACTGCGGTTTGGTATGGTTTGAGAATAAAATTAAAACTAAATAGTGGATGATGAATTTGTACATATTAGTTTATTGAAAAATAATCTTAGACAATTATTAAATATTTACATTATATATAAAATTAATTTATATAACATGTATATATATATATAACATTAACTGATTTTACATAATATTTTTAATATATATGACTTTAATTTGCATAAAATTGTACATCTCATATTTCTCTCAATCCTTGTCCAGCCTTTTTATGCCCCTCTCTCCTCCTTAGAACAGATTTGTCCCACATATAACTATTAGTCTTACCCTCAATTTTTAAATCAAACAACGGACAAATTGATATATGAGTGATTTAGATGGAGACCCCAAATTATTGAGATAATCAATTTGATCTCCTGAATTATAAAAGCATACAAATAGATCTCTAAACTGTTAAGAAGTATCACTTTGATCCCTTCCGTTACTATATCATCAGTTAAACCAAACTTTGGACATTTTTTATACGAAAATACCCTTCGACACCAATTTATTATATATATATATATATATATTTTATATTATGAGTTTTTTTTGTTCTATTATTATTTTCTTGAATATTATTTTTAGAAAATGTAACGCCCTCAAAATAAGACATAATTCATTCATTCGTAAGATCCATATAACATAGAAGACGTATTATATTCTATACATCAGAGTGCTCTTTACAAAAGATGTTACATGCTTGACAACAAAAATAGATGCCCATCGGCTTACAACCTCCCAAGAAAATACTTGGTGACACTAAAGAAGAGTTCTAACTCTGTTACATATAAAGCCCTTGGTTTGGATTACACGGAACACAAAAAGGTAACAACAAAAAGAAGCCTTCAGCCACTAAACCTCCCAAGCTATGTCCTTGGAGGCGGCATATCACATGTACCTAAAAATGGTGTTTCAAGTAGGGTGAGCCATAGTCCAGTAAAGATATGCTAAACAGTATATGAGAATTAAGTAAAACATTAGCATTTGATAAATGTTTAACACTTATAAGCCAACTTACGTTCTTTCCATGACAAATCAACATTTACAAACCGCTTCCTTTCATGTATCCAAATCAATTCACTTGCATTATTCAATATTATCCAAACAATTTAAAATGAGACTACAACTCATATATCAACACTTCAATAATCAACAACATTCAACACTTCCATTTTCTTTCCCTTTTACAGAACTACGTCCGAAGGAACCGGCACCCAAATATAGAAAAGATTTCGAGACTTTCACCCTGGACACTCCGGCCAACTTAATTATCAATGGAGTCCATCCCTTATCTCCTCCCAAACAAATGGAGTACATCCCCTATCTCCTCCCACACAATATACATATACAATGTATTTAAACACATAGTCATATACAATGACCCAACAATTCACATATTCAATGTGTTAATTCCACTGTTACATTGAATGACACAATCCCGTTGATTAGTTTCAATTTACCTAATCATCATGCAGTGCCTACAACAATCAAGACCATCTTCCACCGATAGCCCAAAATAGTTATTTCTAAATAGATAAATAAATCTATCAAACAGATAATTTATTACATTTTCTATCGATGAGTGATTTATCAATCCAACTACACCATTCAATCACAATTTCCCCCAATTTCAAGATTCTCAACCCAATTTCAGATTCCCACAATTTACCAAATTAATTATACAAATTAATTATTTGAATTCGATTAGGGCATTTTTCCCCTTTTCTCAAACATTGATCCTCTGACCAAATTTCATCCATTCTACCCAAATATCCCCATTTTCAAGACCTCACACACACAATGAAGTCCAAAGATAGAAAACCCCCATTTCAAACATTTCAAATCTCAAAACCCTAACTTTTCAAAATTTTCAAATCACACCATTTATACAAAATGACTAACATTTATGTTAAAGCTCATAAAAATGAGTAGATTGTCCCTACCTCAAATGAAGAATCTCAAAGGAGACGGAGAGAAAACTCAAGATGCTTCAAACTTTAATTTCTTCGAATCAAAACAAAGCCCACGCAATGCTCTAGCTTTCTTATAAAGGAACTAGGATAAAAAAACCCCTAGAACATAGAGTATCTGTAGAGAGAATGTGTGTGTAGAGAGAGAGGCTGTCAATTTTAGGGTTTGGAGTGAAAAAGGGATGAAAAAGTGATGTAAAATCACGCTGCTGTGATCTGATATAAACAGGGCTCGCTCGAGTGAAGGAATGGTCGCTCGAGCGACCAGACACAAAAGGACCTCGCTCGAGCGAACAATAAGAAACTTTAGGTTTGAACCAACGCAGACGCACGCTCGAGCGCAAGAAAGCTCGCTCGAGCGAAGAATGTCATCCTTCAGGTCTAAAAGAGACGTAGACGCACGCTTGAGCGCAATACTGCTCGCTCAAGCGAAGAGACACAAAACACAAGGCTCGCTCGAGCGCAAGAAAGCTCACTCAAGCAGAAGCTGCATCTAAAAAAAGAAACTTGAAGACCCACAATACTTGCTCGGGTGCACAAATCTTCGCTTGAGCGAAGAAGCAAACACTCAAGGCTTGCTCGAGCGCAAAAAGCCTCACTCGAGCGAAGAAGCCAAATCCTAGGCAACAACTATTTGTTCTAACTCACAACCAACTTGTTCCAAACTCATCCAACACATCCCAAAACTCAATTACAAAGAATCAAAGGATGGAAATGAGATACAGACAACAACATCCAACCACGGAACTCGAGTCCGGAATATAGTAAATGACAGGGGAAAAACCGGGATGGCTATAGAAAATATATTTACAAAGAGTATTTAAAATTATTAATAATAATAATAATAATAATAATAATAATAATAATAATAATAATAATAATAGATAAACGTTTTATATTTGAAAAAAATTAGAAAACAATAGTAATGGAATTGTAAATCTATAGAGCGCTAAAGGGTATTTTCATCTCAAAAATGTCAAAAGTTTTATTTAACTCACCATGCAGTAACAAGAGGATCAAAGTGAAATATACAAATAGTTTAGGAGGCCCATTTGTACGCATTTATAGTTTAGTGGGTCAAAGTGAAGTGGTCCATTTGTAGGCTTTTTTAGTTTACAAAGTCAAAGTGTGATACTTCTCAATAATTTAGAGGGATTCCATATAAATAACCCCTTATTAGATATGAAATCCTATTCTACGCCTCAATCCCACCAAACAAACACGTCTTTTTAAAACATCTTGGGGCCACAATATGAATCGCAAGTATACATAAATTTAAGAGTAAATTACCTTACCTTTCATGGAGTAAAAGTTCAGTGTAACAGTAATGCCACGTCACTAATGTTATTTAAAAAAAAAGAAAAACATATATTAAGTCTTACAATTTTGGCTGAATTATATTGAGTTTCTTTAAGATTTAATTCAAATAATATTTAGCCTAATTTCATTAATCATTCGCTAGTTATATGAATAAAAAATAATATTGTCATCTCTTTACACTGATATATATATATATATATATTTACTTTGTTTATCTTTCCATCTTCACACTATTTGCACTAGTTCTGACTTTTTTAACTTTATTAAAAAGAGATTAATATAATTATATTAAAACTATAAAACTTCCTGTATTTTCTTCAATTTTCAGGGAAAGTCATTATAAATTGCCTTAAATTTAAAGTTAGAGAAATTTTAATCGTTTGATTTTTTTAATTTATATTTTTTTAAAAAAATGATAAAAAAATCTCAATTTTTTCATTTTTGTCAAAAATTTGGAATGTTTTTATAGTATGCCAAATAAATTTCATGCTTTCTTTGAAAATTAAAAAAATAAAAACAAAGAAACAAATCCATAAGATCATACAAACTTAAAGAATTGCAATTCATTCTTTCCAATAACTACACAGTCTCTCGTTTTTTCTCTTGAAAAAAAATTTTCACTTTCCCCTCTTTTTCACTCGAGTCCTATATTTTTTGATGAATGAATGAGATTTCTCTAAATTTGTTATTTTGATTGAGACATCCATTAAATAGTGGGGATGGCTTTTATGGTTACTGTAAGGTACAAATTATTTAAGAGTATTTCTTATGTAAATAATATCAAAATGTAAAATTATTAGGGTTAGTCCTGTAACAAACATAAATTCTTGGTGCCTCGAATTGAGCTGTCTCGAATGGCTCAAATTTGTGTTCACCGGTCGACCGGCCGGACGATCGGGTGAAGCACTTATTTATCGCGGTTGTTACCTTATCGACCGCGGCTGTCAGCCTTTTTACCAGACGACTAACCGGATGACCGGCCGAACAACTGACAAAACAAAATTCGAGCCATTTGAGGTAAGATCAAATTCGAGGTACATAGTATTGTTCCGTAACAAAACATGTTTATTATATTAGGAGAGTATGGATTAAACACACACACAAACACACTCTCTCTCTCTCTCTCTCTCTCTCTCTCTCTCTCTTTCACTTTTCTTCTAATATGTGTCTATATATATAAACCTAAAATTATATCGTAACAGTTACACAATGAAGTTATGAATGCATGAATTGTCATCATTCAATACTTCAGAGAAGTTTATGGTGATTAGTTGGCTATGCATAAATCAATTTGAGTTAAAGTTAGTGAATAAAGTTTTGTCTAAACTTTAGAAACTTGGCTAAAAATGGAAAAGAAAATTTTTAAAGCTGTAAATGAAGAAGATGGTAAGAAGCATCATTGGAGAATGAGTTAGTAATTGAATCTTACTTACTAAGGTAGTTACAAATGAAGCATTTGATTTCAAACCCTACTTATTGATGTGCAGTAGATGAATACATGACATCAAGTGTTTTGGGACTCATAATAAAAAGGGCACAAATTTTACTTTACCTGCTTGTGATTTGGATCATGTACAGTTTATCCCCTAAAGTCTGCAAATGACCACATAACCCCTATATGATTTGTGGTTTGAAGTGCACCGTGAGACCTGTTAATAATTTAATAAAAAAAACTAAAATACTCATGTATATAAATAACTTAAGTATGTGAACTACAGATGTTTTCTTCATTTGATTAGAAGGCAAAGTGCACGTTAATCCTATGTACTTTATGCCATGTGCTATTTAGCTCATTGAAATTTAAAAATGAGTATATAACCCTTATGTCTATCACGTGTTTCACACTTTCAATTAAGTTGGATGGAATGTTTAACGGTACATTTCAGTCCACAAACCATGTGGGGGTTATGTGGTCATTTCCAAACGTTAGGGAGTTAAATTGTACATGGCCCAAACCACAAGAGGTAAAGTGAAGTTTGCCTTAATAAAAAAAGAACCGAGAGAGAGAGAGAGAGAGAGAGAGAGAGAGAGAGAGAGAAGTGATCTAGTGAAAGAAGTACGAACACTTCTAAGAAGGTGCACAAAACTCTTCAGACAATTTTTATTACTTTGAAATACATGAGACACATTCCAAGTTTGAATAAAATAATTTGAAACCTAAGATAAAATAAAAAATAATATAAATTTATACTTATTCTCTTTGTTAGTTTTTTTTTTAATTAGCAATCTCGTTGGTAAAAAATTCCACTCAGTTGTATTTTTATTCGCTCTATTATATCTGTGAGTTATGAGAGTTTAGATGCGAATCCAACCCAAGTTGTGCCTGTGTAGAAGAGCTTGTGCTGACATTCTGTATCTTGACTTGAGTATTCCTTGCTTACCACTTTGCTGATTAAATACGGGGATCGAGCTGCCCAGTAATCTCGCAGGGGTCGGGGGGCAGTACCCAGGTGGGTGTAGACACCCCATTTTTTACCAGCCTTAAGACTTGGGCGCTCTTTCTTGGGTACCCAATGATGAAAGCCAAGATGTGTTAATCTTATGAATCCCTCAGCAAGAAGCCCAGAAGTCAAGCTTTGAAACCAACCAAACACTTGTTTTGGCCAAAATACTTTTTAACCAGTGGAAAACATCTTTCAAAATATGTTTGGTTACGCAGTTCCAAACACTTCCACAATGTCCTGAGGCTCATCTTTTCAAAATCAAAATATAGTATACTTTCAAATAGACCGAGCAAGGGATATAGGAGGAATGAGTGGAAGTGGTGAAATCCTCTGAAATACCTATTTTTCCTTTTGATTTGTGCTAACTTTACCTTGTTGATCCAATGATGTATTTTCTGACTAGCTGGACAAGATATCATAGTTGGCTCAAAATACATTCGACCAGACACCAAAGGGCACAGCTGGCTGAATTGTCCAGATACAAAGAATTTTTGGGAGTTTTAGCTTGTTTTGCACACTTTCTATAAATATCTCAGATATTAACGTCCAAAACTCTATAAGTAGAGGATGAAAACTCATTTCAAAGGGTTGAACATTTTACCCAAGGCCTATAACAAGGTTAGAGAGATCCCTCTTCCTTCATTACCTTCAACCTACTTGCTTTCACTTTCCATCATCCAAACACCATTAAAAATTACTTCTAAGCTTATTGTTGAGGACCTTAGACACTCTAAGACACCTCTAGAGGATCTTGAGGATACCAAGAAAGGGTTTAGAAAACCAAAGAACTCACCCTCTTCAAGAGTTGAGTTTCTTGCATTATTCATCATCTTTCTCATTCTTATCCTTCTATTCTTAGCTTTATTTTTGTTTTATACTTGTTTTAATTATGTAATAAGTCCTCATGGATGTGGTTGGGAGTAGAAAGTAGCCACCAATTCATTGAGTTGATAGTTTTTCTTGTTTTTCAATAGTTTATCTCCATTTTCTTGCTTTCCATAGCTAGAATTTCTTACATCCATTGTTGTTATGCATTTTGGAACCTTGTGGATGTGATTAGGGGTAAAAATCCATTCACAAGTTTGATATGTAGAATAGATTTCGTTCTTGTTACACATCTTTTCCTCACATATCTCATCATATGACTATGTTAATCCATGTGTTTCAACCTATGCTTAACATTAATGAGTAATAGTGGTTGTTTCATAAGATTACTTAAATGATCCTTGGGATTTGATGTTGAGAGAGTTGTGATTTTCCATTTCATTGATTGTTTTTTTGGAAGTAAAACAAGAGATTCTATGTCAAGAGTGTTGAAATCTCTTTTCTTAATCATTCATGAACATGGAAAGGGGTGGAAACATTCTTGTTCCATGAATAGAAGACGAATTCTCAATAGCTTTTGATGAATCCCTTGTTTTAAAAGTAAAGCTTCTACTAAGAAATGATGTGCATTAATATACTCTCACCAATTAATAGCATGGATTTGGGTATTGACTTGCCCTTATTTACAAATAGATGATGTAGGTTCCTATCTATTTCTTAGGCGTGAATTTGATCTTGCGTTAATTCGTTTATTTCAAGGAATTGTTACAAAATATCTATTGTACATATCTATTCTATCTTATTGTTGAGATTTAAGGCCTACCCACCTTCCGTAAGTAGTCTTTGTAAGTAGGAGAAGTAGAATGGATGAGCACTCTTTAGAAGATGTGCTCGGTTTCTGTTCTGGATCCCTCTGCACCAAATTAAGTTTCCCCGAAGGAAGTGTTCCGTCTTTCATATTAGTAGCCGATCGTCCTATTTTGTGTTTGACTGGATGATTTTGCCTAAGAACAGAGTAGACAATTTCTGGGGAGTGCTCTTTCGGTGGTTCTGGAGCTACTGATTGAGTTCCTTTGTTTATTTAATATGATTGGTTAGATTCAGCAGTAATTTGGCTGAATCTATTCATTGTTGTAATAATTTCTCCAACCCCATGTCTATTCTTTTCATTTATTCATTTAATTATTGTAATAATTTCTTCTTCTCCCCTTCTCATTTGAATTGTTGTAATAATCTCTTAACCCCACATCTTTCTATCCCTTTTATTTACATGCCTTCTAAATATACATAGCATCATGTTTTATTTATCATACTTATATATTGCATCCATCTTTCATGCACTTGGGTTCGATTGATTTGCATTCGTGGTTTTATCCTTTCCAAAATTGACTATGTGCGCGACTTCATATCTTGAGATGATACATATGTCATATGTTAGTAGCCGGACCCTCTAGATCAAAGTTTTGAAAAGCGGTTGTGGTCGTCGTAACAGTGGCAGTGGCGCAGTTGCGGTTGCAGTTGCGGTTGCGGGGTGTAAAAGCCGTAGCGTAACGTTTGCGGTAACCGGAACCGTGAGTTTTTTTATTTTTCGCACAATTTAAAAAAACTTACCGATACGCATATTTTTTTTCCATAATCATATTTATTGGGTTTTAAAACAAATATTGATAAATTATTGTAATTTTTTAAGTACGATCCAATATATTTCATATTTTTAAATCACTATAAACTGAATTTTTTACATTTTATTTTAATAATTAATGACTTTATATGTCATAAATCCATATTACGCTTGTGGCAAAATTTTTTTTATTGGACTTAGATGTATAAAATTATTATTTTTAATTATTATACTTGTGGAAGTATATGCAAATTTTAACTTAAATAGTTTTAAAAAATAAATTATATATGCCAATGTAATCATATAAAAATTAAAAAATAAATTATAAAGAAAAAAAATGAGTTTGGATCACTTGAATATTCATTCTCTTTTTGAAAAACCTATAAATAAAAATAAAATAAACTAATCAACAAAAATTGACACAAATAGTTTTTAAAATAATAAGCTTTTTGAGTTTTTTTTTTTTTTACTTTTATAAAATATAAAATTAATTAATTATAACATAAATAGTTTTTAAAATAATAACCTGTAAAAAAATGATCTTAAAAAGTGTCATTGAAATTTTAAACACATTCTCTTTTATTAAATTATGAAGGTTCTGGTAGAAGTTTTAAATAATAAATACATAAGTGCCATTATATTATGATAAAGACTAGTCATTATCAAAAAGTCAAAGAGCCTCACTTCTCTATACCAAAGATATATATATATATATATATATAGAGAGAGAGAGAGAGAGAGAATCTAATGAGAGAGAAAAAATAGAGAGACAGAGAACACGGTAGAGAGAAAGGACAAAAGATACCAGCAAAACCCTAAACATTGAAGATTGCAGTCCAAATTTCTTCAAATTTCGAATTGTACTTCAATCGTATGAGCGAAAGAATTGTATCTCTCGATATGTATCTTTGATTCGAAGCATTTAAGCCAAGTTTCCTTTGTTTCCCATTTTTCCTTTAATTTTTTTGGTAATCCAGTTAGGCGTCGTCTCCCTAGAAAAAAATGTTCAGTGCACAATATGCGCAATTGAGGCGTTCAACCTAGACCTATTTCCCCTATTTCTAGCTCTTTTTTATTGTGTGTGGCTTTATTTGAAAGAAATAGTTCCGAACTGTTATGTAACAGGCCATTACAGTCGTTATGGCACCGTTACGACCGCTACGGCCGACACACTTGTGAATCTCAATCACACCGTAAAAGCGGAAGTAACACGTAGTGCCTACGGCCGCAACTGTTATGTAACAGTTGCAACTGTTACATAGCACCGCATTTTGAAACCTTGCTCTAGATGCATTTAGTATGTGTATTGCATTAGTTATTTGTATATAGAATCATACATATATTCTAATACATTCTTTTGGCATTAACACGGAGTACTAGGTGAACATTTCCTTGTTTTAGCATGTTGTATGTGTATGTTATTCATCATATCCATTGCTATGCCATGAGATTAAATGCTTAAATGAAATATCTGTATGAATGCTAGTGGATGAAGGTTGTGTTGATTGTGTTGGAATGTAATTGATTCTTATGCTCTTGAGTTTGTACAAAAAGACTTTTCAAAATGCATAAAATCAACGCATAACCAAAATTGATGATACAATTTATACTTGATTGCCCTAGATAACAATGTTAGCATTAATAATAATCGAAACATGAGCATATATCGACTATAAAAACCACACCATGACTTAGTAGAGGCCGATCTTTTGATTGGGTGAGTGGGGGTGTTCAATTAATGACCTTCCCCTCTCATGCCTAAGTTCACAAACCGAAACACTTTGGTTATAACAGACAATGACCTTTGGCATGAGTCACAGGTTTCCTAATTTTCCTAAAAGATTAGGTGGCGACCTTGAGATCTAGTGATGTAGTCTATTTTCGGCAAAGGTTTGCAATAAAAATGGATTTTCTACAAAAGTTGCTGGATAGGGACTCTTATTTTTCGTTTCACATTGCACTAGTGAAACTAGATCGAGATTGGGAGTCTGAATTGTAGGGTGTTCTTGGTAACCCCAAATGCATTCCATAAGTTTTGGCAACTCTACTAGGGACATTAAGAAAACTTGACTTGACCTTCATGGTGTGGATTTTATTTTCATATATATGTTTATTGCATTGCATTGCATGGATACATTTTCCATCTAACACCTCGGATGGCTTGCTAGTCATGGGCTCTATTATGATGGAAATACAAGCCTCTGATCTGGATCACCAACGTACTACTTGATCCTTTATTCACTTATAGGTGTTGGGTAAGGTAGGTATATCCGTGTCTTGCTAAGGCACCTCTTTTGACCAGATTGACCTTCTACATGCACAGATGCTCTAGCAACTTCCAAACTTAGGACATGATGTTTTCCCGTGTCTAAGATGTGATGATATCGCTTGTTTGAATAGTGGAGCCCTAGATCGTCCCAAAGCTAGGACAGGGTAACCTAAAAACCCCTGTAAGGGTGTTCTGTTCGCCTTACCAGCTATGTGCTATGCGTGTGGAGATCTATACAGGGGTTCTTCAGTTTATATTAGCAGTTTAGATGTATCAGTGGTTGAGTTAAGAACATATCAGTAGAGCACACAGTGATTAGTGGTACAGATATGATAATTGAACTGAAATGCTGCTAGATTGTGCCTGATGTATGTTTTGTTTCTTTGTTTTGTTTATGTTTTGCTAGGTAGTTAATTCATCATAGCTTTAGAAAATTCTAACACCCCTCAAAATCTGTGGACTCATGCTGGTATGCTCTACAAAACTATAGGTCTAGTTCAAGGTCAGCTAATGTTGGTGTCTCTTCCATCAGTCGTCAACAGAGGAAGAATTATACAAACCCAGCTAGATTAAAGTCTGCATCAGTCACCTCTCAGATCCCTGCACAATAGCCCAGTTGTTCGTTCACCAATTTTTGTAAAGGCTCATAATCTACCAGATTCGGTAGAGATGATTTCCAATCTTCAGTGAACCATAAACAATATTAACCACATAGTGACCACTAAGAGGATGCCATCACTGGGATACAACAATCAGCTGGGGTAGCTGTTGTACATCTGTTGTCCATCAATTATCCACTTCCCAACTCACCTTTATCGGTCAAGAATTTCCTAGGACTTAGTCAGCAAGAGGAGCCACCTCAAGCCCTAGTCTTCAAAGCTCCAGCGCAACCTGTTAACGGGCATTTCTTCCTTGACCTCACTGAATTTGACCCAATTATGCTGAAAGTGGCCAAATTGGAAAAGATGTTCAAGAAATTCCAATGGATCAATTCCATTCTAGACATTAAGATGGGCATATTGTAAGATGCCACATGTGGACCGATTTGATAGGTCTGGGAACCCTATGGTGCATATCTGCTTGTTCTCACATGTTTTGAAACCCATGGGCCTGATTCGTCTCCAGAAATTGTCTCTGTTTAGAAGGACTTTGTCGGAAGTGGCTATTACCTGATATGCTAAATTGGAGGACAAAGTAAAGCAAAATTGAGAGGAGTTAGCTGAGGTCTTCATTACTCAGTATTCCTATAACACTCAGATGAAGGTAGCCACTCGAGAGTTGGAGGCTACTATAGACACCCCATTTTTAACTACATGTAAGACTTAGGCGCTTGGTCCAACGCACTCGATGATGAAAACTACAATGTGTGATTCGAGTTCTCGGTGAGGGAATCCAAGGTCGAGTCTCGAAATAATACCAAAACCTTCTTACTTGCCTTATTCTTACCTCAGAGATTCATTTTTGAACATTGTGTCACCTTACACTGAGCTTGAAACAGGGGAATGGGATAGCACATTAGGGCCCGATCGTGCCCCATTGACAGTCGACCGTGGCTATTTGGGCCTAACCGTGCCTTGCTGGCGATACACATTGTTCTGGGTGAGGGCCCGCTAGCGGTCTTTTTTTGAAGATATTTTCGACTTGTTTTGCTCAAATTCTATAAAAACGAGGTTATATCTTTGTTTTGAGGGTTGAACAATTTCTAAAGAGCCTATACACACAAGAGAGAGCTCATTCTTCCTATACAAGTCACCTTTGAGCAAACCTATCTCTCTTGACTAATATCCATACACCATATACCACCTTAGATCATAACCTTAGAGCCTTGGTTGAGGCTTGTGCATCACAATTCAAGCTTGAGAGTGTGCTTGAACCAAGTTTGTGTTAAAAACAAGAGCTTGCTTCTTTGAGAGGTATAAGCTTACCATCTTCTCTTTAACTTCTTTTTCTATCTCTTATTAGTTACTTCTTGTGTTTTTGTGCTGTCTTGAGTCCATTTCAAGTGTTTAAACTTGGGTTTGGATAGCTACCAAAGGGTAGAGAAGGTTAACACCTTCTCTTACACCTTATTTCATAGCTCAAGCCCTTGTTTTTACACTTTCTTCTTTGCCTTTTAAATTGATTTTTTAGAGCTTGGAAAAGGCTAAAAAACATGGTTTGAGGTCTCAAAAATGGAGAGGTTACCTCTCCTTACTTTTGTCTACTAGCTTTGCTTTATCTTATTCTTTCCTACCTTTTTATGCTCTCTAACATGATTTTTAGTCACTGTTTTAGCATATTAGAGGCTATTTTAGGGCTGTTGTAATTTATTTAATTAGTTTATGCTTGAATATCTAGCTTGTTGCATTGTAAGTCTTCACATCTAGCTTGTGATGTTGTGTTATACATGCTTTAATGGCTTTTCTATGGTTAATCAAGAATCAATCTCACAATCATGTCTACAACCTCCTCATTTTCTTCTTTTATTCTCTTGTTTGATAGTTATTTCAACCGATCGATGGTTATTCAAAATATGAGCTAGAGACCTATGCTCAATGGCTTAATTTCTACGGAGGTTCATTATCAAAGACATGGTCTCTCTTTTATATTTAGGAGTACCTCTCACTTGACGTTCCTCTCATTTAGCGGACTTAATCATCACTCTGGATAAATGGATTAAAGAATGGAAAGGACAAAGAAAATTGGCTTAAAATGAACCAACCAACATAAAGGAGATGAGTCGTATTGCCTAGGCTCGGTCGGACGTTATGCCAAGTCCATTGAGTTAATGGTCGTCATACGTCAATTCATGATGTTCTGATGAACCTTGAAGTGTCTCTACTTCCCTCTTTGAGCTCACTCCATGATAAGAGGGAGGGATAGGTGTTGTTCATTTCATTCATCGATTTTTGTCCAACTCGTGCCCGAAATCATCAAGCAATCAACTTGCTCATTGATGGTTTTGGAAGTGGTTTCGTCCTTCTCTTGAGGCTTTCTATGGCAGAGAAGGGTAAAAGGAAAAAACAGGGCTAAGAAAAATTCTATGTGCACTGTTTTCATCTCAGAGCACAAAAATAGAGTTTTACATGAAATTAGGGCACAGTCGGCTCTATTTGGGCCCAGCTGGGCTTCATTAGGGGTTGGCTGGCCTCCAATGTTTGGTGAACAGAGTATTTTGCAGAAATAGAGGGCAGTGACTGAAGGTGAAACAGGACAAATTTCAAGGAACGCAGACAGAGTTGCTTTTGAAAATTGTCACGTACATGATATACTTGTACTTCTTGGTTTTATCAAATGTTGTAAATTAATGCTCTCATTATTGTTATAATTAAATTATTGTTGTTGTAAATATTATTATTATCGTTGCAATTTCATGTGTTGTTAGTATGCTTAGTATCATCATTATACCTTTGACGTACCTAGAGCTAGATAAATAGTTGATTTAGAATTCATTCGGCTATGTAATAAATAGTTAGTTTAGTTCAATTTGTTCGTTGGGTGTTGTAATAATTAGTTTATTTCGGACATTTGGACACTTATTCGGACCCTCCTACGCGAGGACAAATATGTAATAATGATGTATGTCTTCCAACCTCCATTTCTTTCTCCCTTTTATTTTCCCGCTTATGATGGTAGCATAGAGCATCATATTTACTTAGCATTCCCATGTTTGCATACACTTGTTTCATGAACATTTGGGTTCGGCTCATCATACTAATCAATGTCAAAATCGAATTCATTGCTTGAAAACGTGATCTATCGCATGCCTTGAATTGGATCATATACCATGCTTATAGCCAAGCCTATAAAAATTGCATACATGTGTGCGTTGCATTAGTCACATTGCATCTTTTAGGAACATGCATAATTTCTAATTATTTTTCTTTGTTTGGCTTGCCTTGGAGTACTAGGTGAGCGTTTATTGCTTTAGCATCTTGCATTGCGTGTGATTGTTGCCATGTTGAGCATTCTTTCCATGAGACTAATTGCTTAAATGATATACCTTTTTGAATGCCGGTGGATGAAGGCTAATTGCTTAAATTGAGATAAGTTGATTAATGTGCGTACAAACTCACCCTTTCAAGTGGCGAGTATTAAAAATAATTTCAAACAAACACAAAATCCAATGTTCCAATTTTTGCAAATTAGTCTATACTTATATGCGTCACATAGTAAAATAGCCTAATAATCAGAACAAGAACATATAATGTAAATAAAAATCACATCATGATTAGTAGAGGCCAATCTTCGATCAGGAGAGTGGGGTGCTCAATTTATTATCTACCCCTCCCGTATCTATGTTCCCGAACCGAGACACTTTGGTGATGACGGATAAGTGGCCTTTGGCATGAATCTCAGGTTTCTTAGATTTTCTAAAAATATTTAGGTGATGACTCTGAAATCTAGCAAAGCAACCCATTTTTGGCATTTGATTCAAAATCGATTTTCCAAAACAATTGCCGGATTAGGACTCTTTTTATGTTTTTTCTATTTCACATTGCACTTGTGAAATCAGATTCAGAACCACTTGAGTTTCAACTGTGGGGCTAGTCATATTCGAAAGGAGCACAAAAAGCAAGCCACAACTACTCCCCAGGAGACCAAGGAAAGTTTCGTGGAATTCATAACCAGATGGAGAGCCAAATCGGCCATGATGACCAATAAGCCCCTTGAGAAAAATCAAATTTGCATGGTTGTGAGGAACCTGCATGGAAAAATGCTGCAGAAAATGATAGTCCTTCTACTTTTCTCCTTTAAGGAGTTGCATGAAATAAGAGTTCAAATTGAAGATGCCACTAAACAAGGCATAATCATTGATGAAAAGGAACCTATCCGGAAGACCTTTGTTTGTAGTTGTAATCCTCCCACTAGTGGTAGTACAGCTGCGAAGGTCTAATAAATCAACACCGTTACCACCACCACAAAAATTGTCATACTTGGTAAATGATTAAATCAATGCATGTCGTAGTACGTATTTGGTAATGTTATGATCCTTCTTAACTCATGAAACTGACACAATTTGGCATATTTCTAACTGCACTACACTGTGTATTATTGTTTCACATTTGTTTTCCTTATATATTCACAGAATAGAGACACATGGAGAACTTGGAAAATGATTGGACTAAAATCATTTCGGCATGGCAAGGTGAGCATGGAAGGTATTGTCTATTATTCTTTTTGACTATATCATGCTTGGAAAATGTTTTAGTGTTTGTCGCACACACTCACTCACAAATGAACTATTGCACAACAGCCCTAGAACTACACTGATCTAATTCCTTGCATTAAGGATACATAGGCAACCTGCGAGTACGATCACTTTCATGAATGTATGGAACTACCTTAAGTCTTATGGCCTTGCCAAATGGGTTGATCTTGGAGCTTTGACATTCACTCCCGTTATGTATGATTACTTGAGTTATGTCAAAAATAGGCAACTATAGACACTTCATTTTGACTGACCATTAAGACTTAGGCACTTGAAATGCTTCCCGCTGATGAAAGGTGTCATATTTTAACCTTAGAGATTCTTGAAGTTGTTAGAGTTGTTGTATTGCCATTTTCGTGACAAAAACTATTTTTTACTAAAATTACCATTTGTTGGTTCATATTAAGGGCCTATTTTCACCTACAAAGAGTTGAAACTTGAAAACATCTATTTCACACAAAATTGTAGGTCTTTGAATTAGCTGTCTATCGCGCTTGATTCACCTCAATCTGATATCGAATGAGAAAGATATGCCCAAAATACAAAAAGACATGAAGGATGTGCGCATGCACATCCTTGCAAAGGCAACGACATATGCATTTTCGTGCGTGCGCACATCCAACCGATGCCCATAATGTTGGTGTTTTATTGCGATTCTTCGGGAGGCGCAAAAATTTCAAGGGGTTGGACTTTGGAGCAAGTGCCTAAGTTGTGATGGACTTGCTTTTAACTTAGTTTTCATTTTTAAAGGTTTCTTAATTCCCTTTTAAAAATTAAGTGGTGAATCTTTATGTCAAAGCAAGTTAATGTGGGAAGCAATGCCTTAGAGTCGGAAAAGGCACGACGCCCACAACTCTACATCACATCATGATTACTTGAGTTTTGTCAAAGAAGGGCAATTGTAGACACCATGTTTTGATTAGCCCTAAGATTTCAGGCATTTGCAAGCCTCCCGATGATGAAACAGTGACTACTTCATCTTTGGGATATTAAAGTTGTTTGAAGTTGTTATATAAACCAGTTTTGGCCAAAAATCAACTTTTTAACCCCTAGAAAGATAAAAAAGTCCGGTTGTGCTTTGATCAAACATATTTTCCAAAATTAGTGGCCGATTTTATTAAAAACATTTATTAGAAGGAAATTCGGGCTTACTTAGGACATAAGTAAGCCAAAAGCATGGGATTCCGCACTTGTGCATGAATGCATGGCACGTGTACCAAGGCAAAATGTGCATGCTCATGTTAGTTGTGAGTGCGTACAATAGTTATGTGTACGCACATCTAATCGTGTCAGAGTTATTTTTGATAACTCAATCTTGGAGCATCTTGGCTAGGAGGCAGTGTAAACACCCCATTTTGACCAACCCTAGGACTTAGGCGCCTTTGATGAAAACAAGAATGTGTTTCTCGCATAATCCTCAATAAGAAATATGGAATTTGTGCTTCATTCTTAATCTTAAGCTTGTTTTGGCCAAGTGTTTAAGTCTCGTTCAAAACTCTCTTTCGAAATTTTCTTTCCACGTTTTGTTCTGAATATTTTGGTAGTGTTCTAAAGCTCGTTTTTAAACTTCAAAATAAGACTTCTTTTAAGAAACTTGAGCAAAGAACAATGTGTAAATAAGAGGAAATGATGATAATTCTGTGGAAAAAATCCTATTTTGGGCAAACTAGTTAGGCCACGACCAAATTTTTTGGTTGTCCAGCCAAGAAATTGGCCGGCCAGCTAATTTTCCCAGAAGTAAGGCAGTTTTGGTAGAATTCTTATTGAATGCTCGTGGGTCATGCCATTGCAGCTGTTATTGATACATTCAGTGCATGAAATACACACCCATCCCCTCTATTATCATCCTTTAGCGTCTATTATCAAAAGGATGTTTGTCTCTTACCCAAAAGAGAGCATCTATTACAGCCACCCTTGTCACCCCATCAACCTTGTCTCCTACCTCCTTGATTGAGCTTGCCATCATTTCTTAGAGAGAGAGAGAGAGAGAGAGAGAGAGAGAGAGAGAGAGAGAGAGAGAGAGAGAGAGAGAGGGAGAAGGATTAGAATGTATCAGAGAGGATGAAGAAGCGCACAAAATCATGTAATAATCAATTAAAGCACAAAGATGCAAATTTAGCCAGATCTAGACATGAGTTATGTATGCAAAAGCATGGATATACATGGCATGCAAGATATGTACGTATTTATAGTTAGGGAAAGTGCTTAAAGAATGGGATAGATAAGAAGTGGGGATGGGGAAGTATTATAACACTTTAAATATTACAAATCCGAGGGAGATGAATAAATATTACAACACAATATAATAATCCTCATAAACAATCAAAATTAAATAAACATAAGAAAGTAGCAGCTTCAAGCGCCTCAAAGACCATCGGAGGTTGATCTTCTCAACGTCAGAAGGCTGCCTTGTTTTTCCTAGAGGTCGCGGGTGCGGTGGTGTACTTTTAGGTGGCTACCAGGCCAACTAACGGGCCGGGTAGCCCAGTAGGCTCGGCCAAACTCTATTTTCTTAGATTTCCACAAAAAAATAGAGCTAAAAACAATATATATGGGAGTCTCAACTCACCACTTTCAATTAGATTACAACAATATATAATATAACAAGAAATCAAAGAAAAAGAGAAAAATAAGTAAGAAATGCAAGAAAATGAAAAGTTTATGAAATTCACCTTCCAAGGAAAGGATGAACTCCTTAGTTCACAAAATCCCTCTTGATCACCTTCAAGTGTAGGAAGTGTGTTCGCAAATCCTTAATTTGAAATTATGGAGTTTATGGTATGGAAAGTGGCTAACTCTCTAGTTTTTCTCACTTTCAATCACTAAACATTCTTCCTTATGATCAAGGCAATTGATCTTTGGCTATATCAGAATTTTTGTAGTGGTTTTGGTGTATGGAAATGAGAAATTTCAGTAGCTATGGAAGCTTGGAAGTGTTTTAGCTCAAGGTTGCAATTTAGACAATTTTTCCTGCTATGCTCTCTTTTCTCTCTAACTCTCTCGAATGATCTTTTTTTCATTCCATCATCCCCCTATTCAATATACAACCTAAATATATAAACCATGAAGGAATAAACAGGTCAAGGAATGGGGGACAAGGTAGAAGACAAAGATGATGGGGACGACAAGAATGATAATGATGATCAAGACTTTGTGGTTTTTGATTCATCCTTGAGGCCAAAACCTCTTTTGATAATGGAGGGTGAGTGGAGATAATGGAGGATGAGTGGGTGCACTTGAATTGATCAGAAAATGGGTCAGCTGCTGTTTTGGGCCAAGTCAACAAAATCTGCTCTTAAGCCCGACTTCAAATAGGCATATCTCCCTTATCTAGACTCGGTTTTAGGTGATTCTTAAGTCTAAATTGAATCCCCAAAAGTCTACTTTCCAATGATGATAGCCTCATATCTAAATTCCAAGTGTACAAAGAGATATGCCTAATTTAGTGAAGACTGTTCATTTCTTTCTTAATGATTTGATGCTAATCCTTTTCCGAAACTAGTTTTCTTCCCTCCCCTCCTATTTCCTTCAATTGCAAACCTATAAAGAAGATTTTTTAAATATTTTTCAAGGAGTTCACCTTCCTTCCATTTATTTTCACTTTGTTCTTACTCGGTTTACTGAAAAGTGTAATATTTTAATCGAAATAGGAGCCTCAAAACATCGCAGAAACATTTGGAAAAATAATTTAAAAAGAGGGTTTTAAGGTCTAAAATAGTTTGGCCAAAATGGGGTGTAAGGTTTTTTGAGAGAAAACCAAAATTTATTATTCTTGTTGAGGATTCGGTGAGAAACATATTCTGATTATCATCATCGGATAATCAACAGAAAGTGCCCAAGTCTTATGGCTAGTCAAAATAGAGTGTCTATAGGGGGTTTATTGGGTCTTGTATTGACGAGGCATGATGGTTTATTTGGTGTGATTCCATGCTCGTATAGATAAGACATGTGAGTTTATTGAATGCCATTCCATACTCGTATCGATGAGGCATGGGGGTTTATTGGGTGCCATTCTATGCTCGTATCGATGAGATATAGGGGTTTATTAGATGCCAAGTAGTTCCAAGTGTTTCCAAAATTTTCCAAGATTTTTCAAGTGGTGCCAGTTTTAAAATTTTTCCAAAATGCGGTTTCCAAAAGTTTTCTATTTTTCCAAATTTTGAGTTACCATGGTGGGAACTCAGACCATGCAATTTTATAGTGCCAAGTGTGATTTTGAAAATATTTTTCCTTTCCAATTAACAACCTAGTTTGGGGGGGGGGAGGGGAAGTTAAGGGTTCATTTTCCCTGTGGGTGCCAAATGATTCGTGTGCCAGTGTTGTGCAACGCCGTGCAATAGATGATTGAATTCAAAATTAAAATGATATGTCTCGAAAGGTGTGCCAATGCTTGAGCCTGAGTTTAGAATGTACCTGTGTCTTAAGGATGTCTAGGAGGTACCATAGGCTAGCCACACATGCGGGGCATGTAGGCTTTCCTTGCATCATATGAACTAAAGTAATCAAAAGCTCCTAATTTCTCATGCCAATCCATTTGTCATTTTCATCATGCTCCAGTCTTGTGTTCGAAATGACAATCATGGGAGGCCAAACTATCTCATGATCATTGCTAATCTTCCCTTTTACCGAATGCTTTGCCAGCCGATATGCCTTACCTATGCAACTCCTTACCCAAAATATTTATGAATTCTCTGTAAACCCTCATCCTCTTCAATCCTTTGGCCTTTGCCTGCATGGTGAGAGGCTACAAACCTCGATACTAGTTAGTTGCACCAAGACCATTGTGGCATGTTGGGGTCGAGCAGGTACTTCTCTATCCCATCTTTTCGATTTCTTCTTCTGTCACTTATCTCTGTTTTTCAACTATATTGATCCTTGTCTCCTTTTCTGATATAGATTCCTCATGGGCACGTCAAGGATTGCTAACGGATGATGGCTAGCATGATGGTGTTCATTCGGGAGTATGCTACGGGTGCCTAAACCCTGATTCATGTATTTTTCCTTCATTCCTTTCAATGGCCTCAATTATTATGTCTTTCTATTTTATTTCTGAGTCTCGTTTGATTATGAAAAATTGTTGGCCCATTTGGGCATGCTGGTGGTGCATTTACATCCCATGCAATTGGAGGAGGTTCGTTTGATAAGGACTATGAGCCTAGTAATAGCAATGACGATGATGAGGGGGACAAGGCCCTAGGCTTTGTTCATTCTCAGGACACGACGAAGCGCTCTCGAGAAGGTTGATCGGATACCATTTTCCCTAGCTTAGGATTTTTGCTTTTTCTTTTGTATTTTTCTTTGTTTTTAGAAAAGCCATTATATAAGATGCCTTGGGGATGCCCATGTTTCTGTAAAATCTTTATTTATTTATTTATTTTTATTTATATATATAATGTACAGCTCAAAATTATAGTGTATGCAATGAAGTCCAATTCTTGTCTAATCTTCCAATTTTTATTCCATTTAATCATGTGCTTGACCATTGAATTTGACAGTGATTCTTTGTACAAGAATTTGGAAAAAGAAAGTAAAAATTATAACTCGAAAAAGCTTAATAAACAACGTAAGAGCCTAAAATCGAAAATAAGACTCAAATACCAACACTGGAATGCCCCATTGCTCTTAAAACATCGCGTGTCGTGCCCTTGAGGCAATTGAACCAAACTGTCAGGCTAGATATGTATCCGGAATGGTGAGCTATCAATCATCACTTTGATTGACAAGTTCATCAACAGGCGGGACCGAAGTGATCAAAAATTTCAGGAGTGCAGGTGGGCTACTTTATGTATCTATTTGCTTGCCAGGTTCTTAGTGGTACCAAATAACGAGGTAATTAGTCATATCTTGGTTGATTTGGCCAAACAGGTTAGGGATGGGAACAATTTTATTGGTCTAGCTTTGGTAGAGACTTTAATAGGTTTGGACGAGGTTTATGAAGGCAAGGCCACGAACTTTGCTAGTAGTTCGCTCTTACTTCAGGTACGACCCAACTCACTTGGTTTCTCACCTTTCACCTCTCTATTATTTTATCTCTTTTTTCTATTTTTGCACACCCTAAACTCACTTTTTCTTTTCATCTCACACCTCTTTATTCTTTTGTCTCTCTTTTTCACAGATATGGTTGATGGAAAAATTGAAGGTATGTGTAGCTCCTACCCGTTGTTCGGTGATTTCATGTCATACTCATGCCCAATTAGTGAGAATGGACATTGTTGAAGGTTGGCATGACTGGATGTGTTCGCAGACCTATAGAGACATTGCTTGGCGTTGTTCCTTGCTAATTTTTCCAGCTATCACTTGAGAGATGCTCCCCTTTCCATGTGTAGAGGTAATAAGGTTGGCTCACATGGCATACTAATTTCCATGCCCAATTTTGTGATAGTTCGGGCATGAGCAGGTGGCTCACTTCGGTTCCCCCTTATACATATCTTTTTTTGCTTTCTGAGTTTCTCAGTTGAAGGCCAATATCAAAGTCTAGTGGGACAAGACATTTGTGTTAGCCAAAGAGGGCTTCAGTTATAGACTATCTTGCGGGTACATCCGGTGGCTAAAGCATGAGATTCAGTGGGTTTAAAACACATGAAGAGAGAGCTTCCAAGATAGTAGAGACTGAGTGATCTTGATTCGATTCGTGGTGCCCCTAGTTTAGAGTTTAATTCCCAATGTTTTTCCTTTTTATCATTTCAAGACTTTTATTTAATGAAAATTAGTTAGCTTTGCTTTTGTTTGTTATGTTTGAAATTATTATCAATAAAACATTACAATGAAGTTATTCCTTTTTTTTTCAAAATTTTGTGCAATTGGGTCAATCGAAAAGGAACACAAATGACTCACTGTTCTCATTCAAAACAACTCAAATTACAATTTTGCAAATCCACTAATTGAACATTTCTATAATCGAATCTATGAGCTGTACAACTAAAAATCCCCCAAGTCTTAGAATTTCGGTGTTCAGGCCGATGATTGGTACTACCATATGATAAGGTCTAGATGAAACAGGGCCAAACTCCAATGTGAAGTTGCCTATGTATACTGAAGATAGGAATCAAGCCATTCGTAGTTCAGGTTTAAGGTTCACTCAGGCGTTAACTATCTCTCTCTCTATGCTCTAATTTGCCAATTTCGTATTTTCACATTTTCAACCTTGTGAGCTTCCATTTTTTTATTTTTCTTAATTTTTTTTGTGCTCTAAATTTTGCTTAGGTCGCCCTTTTGGGTTTTTGGCCTAACGAGCTCTCTCAAGGGTAGTATTTCTTCAATTTACCTAAGTTGACAGACTATGTCAATTCTATCCCATCTAGATCCATTAGAACGATTGCTCCCTCTATCATGATCTTCTTTGAGCACTAGAAATCTATTTTTCTTTGAGCACGAGAAATCTATTTTTCATATTTCTGGTATTCACCTTCTTGTTAAATGCCTGGGCAATTCTACGCTCATAGATTTGGACATGGCACAATGCCTGAGACCTCATTTTATCAAATAACATCAATTCCTCAAATCTGCTCTTCCGTCACTCAACCTCTTCATTTTGACATTTGGCCAACACTAGCAGTGAAGGGGTTTCGACTTCGATAGCCTCCATCCCATAAACTAAAGAATAGAGAGTTACCCTAGTTGAAGCCTTGACTGATGTCCGGTATCTCCATAATGCAAATGGTAGCTTGCCTGATCAATCTTTGTACTTGTCAATTGTCTCCCATAGAATGGATGGCTTTCTTGTCCTTCTTCGTTGCCTCTTGTGGATAAATCTCATTTTTTATGAAATTCCAAATGTCATAATACCAAGGATATCCATTTTAGGCTTCTTCCACTGCAGCTATTAACTCGTAGGCTAGTGCATACCTTTGTTCTATGATGATTGGTCTCATTTTGTGCCTTCAGGAATGTCGAACATAGAAGCTAGGGTAGCCAAGACGTCGGTGAATCGGTTGTTTTCTCTCAACATATGGGTGAATGTGACTTTCTCAAATTTGGGTAGCAGATAATCCAAAGTTTGGTGATATACTTTCATCATCTTTTCTTTGACTTTTCAATCTCCTCTGGCTTGTGAGACTACAAAATTTGAGTCACTTATGACATCTAATTGTTTTGCATCTAATTCAAAGGCTAATTCCAATCCAGCAATGCAAGCTTCGTACTATGCCTAATTGTTTAACACTTCAATACGAAATTTGAAAGCCAAAGGCACATAGGGTTCATCAGGGGCAATATAGGGGACCCCAATTCCATAGCCAATCCGGTTTAATTTTTGTCAAAGAACAATTTTTAGGTTTTTTTCCATCACTTGCATGGTCTCCTCATCCAGCAACAAAAAATCTAAAATGCATTCTTCACTAGTTGGCTTTTCTGCTAGAAACTTTGCCACTGTTCTGCCTTTCACCAATTTTCTAGTTATGTACTTCAAGTCATACTCCGCCAAAAGTAACAACCAGCACACTAACCTACCAATTAGTGCTGGTTTCTCGAAAAGAAATGTGATGGGATCTAATCTCAAAACCAACACCACTGAGTGGGTGAGCAAGTAATGTCGTAATTTTCTAGTGGCCCACATCAGTGCGAGACAGTTTTTCTCGAGTGGTATGTACTGGGCTTCATAGTCTAACATTTTCTTGCTGAGGTAGTAGATGGCCTTTTCTGCCTTTGCTTCTGACTCTTGTACTAGCATACATCAGTCACTGACAAGTACAAGATTAGGGATTTCCTAGGTTTCGGTGGCAACAACATTGGTAAAGTCTGAAGATAGTGTTTGATTTGCTCGAGGGAGAATTGACACCGCTCATTCCATTGGAACTTGGTTATCTTTTTTAAAAGCTTGAATAGTGATTCATAGGTCGATGTCAATTTTCTGACAAATCAACTTCTGAATTGCACTTTGCCTAGAAAGCTTCTCACATCCTTTTCAATCCTTGGTGGAGGCATTTCTAGGATAGCTTTGATTTTAAAAGGATCCCCTTATATCCCTCTTTGTATGATCAGGAACCTTAAACATTTTTCTAGCTATTAGCCTAAATGTACTCTTTTGCGGATTCAACGTTAATATGTACTCACAGATCTTCTCAAAGAATTTTTCTAATGCAAACACAATGGCTCTTTTTCCTCGGATTTGACGATTATGTCATCTCTATTTCTCCCTTTTGCGGATCTTATAGCAGTGATCTTCTGCCAAATTGCCTCGGTGTTCTCCAACAATGCAACTCTATGCCTTAGGCCCCGTTTGTTTTGGGAGATAGAGGTGGGATTGGGATTGAAATGGAGGGGGACCCACTATATGTTGTGTTTGTTTTGGGAGATGAAGAGGGGATTCATAATCCCATGGGATTAGGATGGGCCTTGGTGTTGGGATTGTGATGGAGGAGGTGGAGATGGTATTAGGAAATTAGTCCCATGGGATTGGGTTTTTTAATTTATTTTTTATTTGCATATTGGGCATTTTTTAAACATTAATGTTTAATGTTTTTGTATTTTTTGTTAAGTAAAAATCGTAATTTTATTTGTTTTAATATTTTATATTTCTTTTATAGGGTAATAATTTAACAATTCCCACATTAATAACTACCATAAAAACAAACACAATTTTATTTAATCCCCTTGCTAACAATCCCCTCATTATTAATCCTCTCAATTCTATCTCTGAAAATAAACGGGGCCTTAGTGTAGTAAGATGTGCCCTCTTTGCCTCCAACACTTTGACCCTTTTAATTACCTTTGATTTGACTTTAAGTGCTCTATTAAGGTGGGCTCCTTTCAATTTCAATTTCATGGGTTTAGCTGTGAAGTCTAGGGGATTTACGTTGTACAATCTTAGGATTGATTTTAGGCATGTTTTCATAGAACCAGGCAAAAACACTTTTAAATTATTTTAAAAGTGCGACTAAGTGCTTGCGTTCTTTTAAAGACAACGTGGATCTAATTTGGACTATGCAAGGACTTTTCTCATTGCCTAAGTTTATTGAAATCATTTTATCCATTACAGGTTTAGCTTGTCTTTCCTTTTCTCATTCAATTAAGGCTTTTATGCTTTAAGGAGTTTCTTCCCAAAATCATTTTCATTTTCAAAATTAGTGGAATCAATACTGTTACCTAATGGCACTATGAAGTACTCGGAATCACTCGTTATTTCATTAATTGGAACCAGGGGACTTTCATCTTACTCAAACTCAAAATTAATGGAATACTTAGACTCGATTCCTACTTCCAAATTTATAAGCTCCGAGCAACTAGAATTGGAAGACACATCATAATCCGACAAGCTAGATTCTTACTTGACTCGTTACTAGACTCTCTATCAGATTCATAGACAAGACAATTTTCAATAGACTAGTATTGAGGTTGGGTTGTTCATTGCATTCACTAGGTATTTGGTGACATCCTCTTCCAATGCTCCATTTTCCAATATCGTCACAAAATTGAAGTTTCCCAAGCCAATGTGTTCAATCTCAATACCAAAGGCAGTCTCAAAGTCAACCAATGTCAATCTGTCTTCCCTATTTTCTAATACAGTTTGGCTTAGTTTTCTTTTAAATTGGATCAAGCTTTTTTTAGACTAGATGAACTGGGTTTTTTTGGGTTATCTGGACTTTCTTTTTCTTTATTTCTTTCTTTCTTTCTTTCTTTCTTTCTTCTTCTTCTTCGTCTTTTTTTTTTATTATTATTATTATGGCTGGACCTTTTCTAGGCTTTTTCTGGGTTAGATGTACTGCTCAAATAGGCTTAGGCTGTAGCTTGTAGATCTTTTTTCCATTGGTGGCTTGAGTGAGACTAACTAAGGCTTTTCGTCAACTATATCTTGAGTATGAGACAAACGACTGAGTTTGGTCCACTTAGCTTGGGGAACTTTTGTTTTGGGAGCGATGGTTACAACAAACCTGAGAATAGGTGAATGGACCCAATCAAATTTTGTTCAAAACTTACCATGGGATCTCAAAATCATCATCATCATCATTAATTTGGTTATAGCTTCCCAGTCAAGGAATTTTAAGGAATTTTAAAATTCTTACTAGAGTGATCAATCAAACAATTGTTTTTCCATTGTTTATTGCGTATCAAAGAAGAATATCCCATTTTCATTTAAAAGCACATGATCAAATTTCAACTTCCATTTTTTTTTTCTTTCAAAATTATTTTTCAAAATAAAGCTTTTTTTTTTTTTTTTTTTTGAGGAGTTTAGATTTTATTCCAAGGAATCAATTGAACAATTGTCGTTTAGCCAAATATCTCATAGAGGAGTCAGAATTTTATTCAGACTTGGTCACCACTTCTTTGCCCACCATTTTTTAAAAATAAAATTAAGGTTTCTCCAAAGTCAGTAGCCTAAAGATTTTCATTTAATTGAAAACACTTTCCATAATTTCTTAACTCTACTCAAATTTTATTTCAAAAGTTTTGTAGAAATTTTAGATTTTACTCCAAGAAATCAATCAAACAATTACCTTCTAGTCAAATGCCTTCTAAAGAAATTCAAAATTTTATTTTAGAGTGAAAGATGTGGTCATCACCTCCTTGTCTATTACTTTCCATAAAATTAAAATTTCCTCTAAAGTCAATAACTTAAAGATTTTTGTCAAATAAAAAACTTCTCATAATTTCCAAAATTCTACTCGAATTTTTTTTTTTCTTAAATTTTTATACCCCAAGGAGTCTTGGATTTTATTCCAAGTATTCAATCAAATATAATTACCTTTTAGTCAAATATCTTTTACGGGAATTGAAGTTTTATTAAAAATGGAAAACTTGGTCACCACTTCCTTATTTACAATTTTTCCAAAAAATTGAAATTCCCACAAAGTCAATTACTTAAAGACTCTCATTCAATCAAACATCTTCCATAATCTCCAAGGCACTACTTAAGGTGGAAAGTTTTTTTTTTTTTTTTTTTAGAAGTTATTCTTTGATTATATATTTTCTTGGGGATTTTTACTTCAAATTTGGCAAGGCAATCATTTTCAATTAATCACTAAGGTATGAATTCAAATTAAAAACCCAAATCCTTTAAATTAGGAAACTACCCCCTAATTTACCACTGATGGCTGATCCTTGGAATCAAATTAAATCATTTGCATTCAAGACATGATATCACAAAAGCACATAATTTGCATTCATGCCTCTATGAGGATAGGGTTGCCCTGTCCTAGAAAGGGAAATAACCTGTTCTATCCTTTCTAATTGTTGTTCTCCCACATTCATGCCTATAGAAAGGTTTAGCACCTTCCAAACTACGACATGATATTTCCCTTTCTACGATTGACTAAATCACACAAAAATGCAACAATACAATCCTAGAAAGAGAAATATCATGCCCTAGTTTGAAAGGTGCTAAACCTTTCTATATGCAAATGGTAGGCTTAGTCAAGAGGGTACATTAGTTATGACTATCAATATACCTCTCATGCCACCTTAGAGTGCAAGGGGATGATGTAGCAGTCCCGGGGAGGGGGGTACCCGAGCATGCCCGACAGTTCTGATTCCTGATCTCCTTATCTAATCTTACTAGTGCAATGAGAAACAGAAAATGAGAGTCCAAATCCGGCAACTTTTATAGAAAATTCATTTATTGCAAAATATGCCAGAAATAGACTACATCACCAGATCTTAGAGTCACCACCTAATCTTTTGAAAAAATTAGGAAACTCATGACTCATGCCAAAAGCCACTGTTCATTATAACCAAAGATGCTTAAGTCCGGAACCTTAGGTATGAGGAAGGAATGCCATGAATTGAGCACCCCCACTCACCTGATCAAAAAATTGGCCTCTACTAAACCATGATACGAGTTTTATAAACAATATTTTCTCATGTTCCGATTATTAATAATGCTATCATTACTATGTGAAGCAAACAAGTATAGATCATGTCACTTATTTTGGTATGCTTTGATTTTATGCAATTTGGAAGGTTTTTTTAATAAATGTGCAACTCACAAAAAAAATTGAGCTCACATGCATATCAATCAACATCATTCCAACCCTAAGCAACACAACATTTATCCACTAGCATTCATACATATATTTCAAATAAGCAAGTAGCCACATGGTAGGATACTTAGACATGGCAAGAAAAATAATTCACACACGAGATGCTAAAGCTATAAATGTTCACCTAGTATTTACTCACATCCGGTTATGAAGATGAAACAAAAGTTGGTAAAATATGCATGATTCTATATACAAAATACTAATGCAATACACACACCAAAATGCAGCTATAAATTTTGCTGCTAAGTATATGATATGTGAATCATTTCAAGGCATGAGGTAGTACATGAAATCACATAGTAAATGATAAGCCCATAGATACAAATGAGCCAAATCTAAATGCATGAAAAATGGATGCAAGGCATGAGTATGATAAATAAAATATAATGTAACATATATGAAAAGCGTAGAAATAAAAGGGATAGAAACACGTGGGGTTGGAAGTTATTACAATGATTCAAATGAGAAAGGGAAAGAGAAATTATTACAACAATTGAATAAATAGGAAAAGAAACGATATGTGGTTGGAGGAGTTATTACAACAATGAATAGAGTCAGCCAAATTACTGCTGAATCTAACAAATCGTATTAAATAAATAAAAAACTTGATCAGCAGCTCCAAAACCAACCAAGAGAATACTTCCCAGAAACTGTCTGTTCTGTTCTTGGGCAAAACCATCCGATCAAACACAAAATGGACAGGTCGAATAAGAAATTGGCCGACCGAACTCTTTCTCCAAGTAAAATATGGGTTTTAGTAGAATGTCCAAAATGGAGGCTGAGAGGGTAATTCATAGGTAAATTGGGCCGAGCTGGGTAATGGGCCGTCTTGTGGACCACAGTGAGAAGGGCTGGGTAAAAGGGCCTTGTAGTTAGCTCGGTGCAAAAGAGCCTTGTACTTAGCGCAGTCACCACGGTCAGAGCGGCAACAGTTAGCTCGGTCATACCAATCTGAGCCAAGGTATTTTGAGCCTTCCATAGGACCTTGCTCTTTATTAGCTCGGTCCAAGCTTGCTATGGTTAGCACGGTCCCAACAGGCGGAACCGAGGTACAAGTAAACAAAGAGCCGAGCTATGAGTTGCACGTGAAAGTACTGGTTTGGGTATGACAGAGGCATTGTTAGCTCGGTTACATGGTCATCCAACCATGGCAATACTAGCTCGGTCATTTGGTCAGACCACCGAGCTAGAACCATCCCACTTGGTTTATGCAGTGAGAGGGGTGTGAAAAGATAAGCATTATATTTTCGGAGTATGATTCCTAGGAAGACTCTATATGGAGGAGTAAGAGTCCTACTAGGATTGTGCCACACGGAACCTATAAAAGCTCACAACATCACCTATGAAGAGGTAACACAACTTTGATTCTCGAATACACAGAGCTTTTTGTCTATTTGTCTATTTTGCTAACTTAGGCATCAGAGAGGTATCCGGCACACACCCGCCGGCTAGCTCACGTTTGTATTTTCAAGGAGTAAAGTGACGACGTTTGGAGGAGCGCAGACTTGATCAACAGGATTATACGAGAACATTATTTCTTGCTCCTACAATTGGCGCCGTCTGTGGGAAGACCAGAAAGAACAAAACCTCTTAATCAAGTTTTTCCTCTCTAATTGGAAGTAATGGCGCACAATGAAGATTTGACGCAGTCCGCCATCAATGGACAAACCCCAGAGGGGGGTGAAAAGCGCGAAGGTTTGCCTTCTATCCCTCCCATGGCGGATTTAGAGCCTCAACGACAGAACCCCCAGAGGGATGCAAGGGGGAGGCGGACTAACAACCCCCGTCGCTCTCAAAGTCCAGAAAGACAGAGGCGGAGGATCGATCCTCAAGTTTTGGAGGATCGCGTAAAGGAACAAGACGAGTTAATAAGGAAGATGGCGGCGGACATGGAGTCTATGAAATGCCAGATCAAAGGAAAAATGGTGGTGATAGGAGAGGGGCGCAAAAGTAACACACCCCCTCGCCACTCAAAAGATCGTAGTAGGCATACCACGCCATCCCAAGCAAAGAGTAGGAGCCTGAGAACAGACGACACTCAGTCAAGAACTCCCAGGACTCGTTACTCCAAGTCTGAGAGAACGAGAACTGAGAGGTCACATACTGAAGGAAGCACCTATCGGCCATCGCGCACACACCGGACGTCATCCAGGCAGACGGAGTTTCCTAGATCATTTGATTTGCGAACTGTGCTAGAAGAGAGGGCACGATGGAAGGACGATACCAGGGCGCGCGACACGCGCAGAGTTTCAGCCCTTCAGCGGTTGGCTCCTCGGACGCATGGGAGCATCGAGCCAGGAATGCCAATACCGCGCCTTGCTTACGAGCCAATAGACAAAGCATTAGCAAGGCTGCAGACCTCGCCGTTCATTCCAGTAATTGAGAACGCACCACGACCTTTGGGCTTTCACCAGCCCAAATTCACCACTTATGAGGAAAAGACGGACCCCTATATGCACTTGAGCCACTTTGGCCAGGTTATGGCAGTATACCGGCGAAACGAGGCTTTAATGTGCATCCTGTTCCCATCCAGCCTTAGCAACCTAGGTTTAACCTGGTTCGAAAGGCTACCAAAAGGCAGCATCGCCTCCTGGGCATAATTAGCAGAGGCGTTCGTGAACGAACACCAAAACACCAGTGGAGATCGATCAGCTACTCTCCATTGACATGGGCGACAAGGAAACATTGAGATCCTACAATAGTTGTTATTGGGAAACTTTCAACCAGATAGGAGATTGTCCTACAAACCTCGCCATTGCACAGTACAAGCGGGGCTTGCCAGTCGGTAACAAATTGAGGGATTCAATTACTATGACACCCCCCCTCATGATGGAGGCCTTAATGGAGAGAGTGCACCAACATATTCGTGTGAAAGAGGATGGCGCCCGTGCAAAGGCGAAATCTGGCACAACAGCAATGCCAGATAAAAAGATTTTGGCAAAAGTCAACACAGTAGAACGACCAAGCAGGAATGGACGAGGTAGACGGGCCAACAAAGAGGATCCAGACAAAAGGTGGCTAAGAGTTCGCAGTGCCATTACCACGGTGTTTAAAAAACCAATCTACTGAATTCTCAGTGAGATACGCGATGAACCTTTCGTCCGAGGGCCAGCTAAGATGGGAGAAGCACAAAAAGACTATGACGAAGGATCCCGATGTACCTTCCATAATGAAAAGGGGCACTGCACAGAGAATTGCACGTCGTTGAGACAGCACTTGAAGGAGTTAGTGGTAGCTGGGTACTTAGACAAGTACATAGAAGGAGGGACACAGCCAGCCCCCCAGAACCACGACAACCCAGACGGAATGCCGATCGACGCCCCACCTCAAGGCGTGATTAACGTAATACATGGAGTATTCGAACCTGAGCGAGTATGTGAGCTCAGGGGAATGATCAAGAAGGCTGAGCACTTAAGGGAGGTGTTAAGTGCACAACCAGCCATAAAAAAAGGGGAAAACAGAAGCCACGGATGTCATATCTTTTTCAGACAGAGACTTGGCAAGGATATATTGCCCTCACAATGACGCACTGGTTGTCACACTCCGCGTCAAGGATTACGACATCAAACAGATTTTGATCGACCAAGGTAGCTCGTGTGAGATAATGTATTACGAAACCTTTAAACAATTGAAGCTGGAGGCCTTAACGCCTGCAACATGTCCCCTAATCGAATTCAACTCAATGTTAGAGTGGCCAGTGGGCAAGATAATCCTCCCAGTCAGAGCAAGAAGCATGACGAGACAAGTGGAATTCTGGGCATTGAAAGTCCCTTCCACTTACAACATAATCTTGGGAAGGACATGGCTGCATGCCATGCGATCGGTAGCGTCGACCTACCACCAACTATTGTGGTTCCCCAACGAAGCCGGAGTAATTGAAGAGGTCATTGGAGACCAAATTATGTCTAAGTAGTGCTTCGTCACAGTAAATGGCAGTCGAGCTGCCAAAGGGTATGTACAGATGGTGGAAGAACCTGAGAGCAATGAGCTGTTCGCAGATGTTGGCAAAGCAGCTGAACAGAAGGCGGTGGAAGACTTGGTACAGGTAAGAATAGATGAAAAAGACCCAGAAAAGTTCTTTTTGCTCGGCTTGTCATTGTCCAGCACTGAAAGAATAGAGGTCATGGAATTCTTAACCTCTAACATCGAAGTGTTCGCCTAGACGCCGTATGACATGCCTGGCATTGACCCAAACTTCATCTGTCACCAATTAAATGTCCACCAAACTGCCAGACCAATTATACAGTGCACTCGTAGATCAGCACTCCACCACGCCGAGATAGTAGCGGAAGAAGTGGGAAACCTTCTAGAGGCAGGAGCTATCAGAGAAATGCACTATCCCAAGTGGATATCCAATACTGTGGTGGTGCCAAAGAAGAATAGGAAATGGCGTGTCTGCATGGACTACAAAACAGTCAACAAGGCATGCCCAAAGGATAGCTTTCCCTTACCCTGGATAGACCAACTAGTAGACCTAACGGTAGGCCACAATCGATTTAACTTTCTTGATGCGTACAGAGGTTACCATCAGATCGCTATGTATGAACCAGACCAGGAGGTCACCTCATTTACCACGCCAAGAGGACTGTATTGCTACAAGGTCATGCCCTTTGGCCTAAAAAACGCAGAGGCAACATTCCAGCGAATGGTCACCAAGACGTTTGAACCATTGTTAGGCAGAACAATGGAGGCTTACATAGATGATATGGTGGTCAAAAGCAAGGATGAGAATGACCATCTCGGGGACCTAGGTGAGATGTTTCAAATCCTGAAAAAGAACAAGTTACGCCTTAATGCATCCAAGTGTGCGTTCGGGGTAGAATCGGGCAAATTCCTAGGCTTCCTGGTGACCAACAGAGGTATAGAAGCAGACCCTTCTCAGATCAAAGCAATTCAGGATCTAGAGAGGCCCAACTCAGTGAAGGAAGTGCAACATCTCACTGATATGGCAGCTGCGCTCAACCGGTTCATAAGTCGGTCGTCAGACAGATGTCGATCATTCTTCTAAGCACTAAAGGCCAAGTTTGAGTGGGATGAAGAATGTGACCGTGCCCTAGAAAGCCTGAAAGAATACATGTCTTCTCCACCATTGCTAGTAACCCCAATTCTCGGAGAAGAACTTTTTTTGTACCTAGCAGTTTCACAGCACGCCGTCAGCGCGGTGTTGGTTAGAGCGGAAGGAATCTAACACCTGCCCATCTTCTATGTCAGCAAGACCCTACCGGGCGCAGAAACCAGGTACTTACCTTTGGAAAATCTGGTCTTCGCCCTGATGATGGCCTCTAGGACACTGTCACACTATTTCCACGCCCACACCATAATCGTCCTCACAGCTTTTCCATTAAAAGCCTTGTTTGAGAGGACGAACTTTTCTGGGCGAATCTTGAAGTGGGCAGTGGAGTTGGGACAGTTTGACATCAAGTTTCAACCTAGAACCGTAATAAAAGCCCAAGTTTTGGCAGACTTTGTGGCAGAGTTCACACCAGGAAGTCACCATATCTGCCTAGTTGACTTGACTGGTACAACCGAAATGGGGATGGAAAGCGCCGCAGGAAATGCGTAACCCCTGATATAGGATGCTCAGCCACATCCCAAAATAGACCGAAGTGAAGAAAGGGAGGAAGAAACAAACCATGCTACACGAAGTAAAGACTTACCATCAAGTAAAAACTTGGCACAATCAGATAGTGAGGGGCAAACAGAAAGTGCGGACTTGGAAGAAAATACCAGCAACGCTCATGACCCCAAGGCATCATTCGATCCCTCCACTTGCTAGAAGCTGTTCGTTGGAGAGATGTGGAAGCTCTTCGTGGATGGAGTGTCCAACAGGCACGATGCAGGACTTGGCATAGTCCTTATCTCACCAGATGGCCTAACAGTGGAACAAGCAGTCAACCTTGGCTTCCCAGTATCAAACAACGAAGCGGAGTATGAAGCGCTTCTGGCAGGACTAAAATCAGCACTCTACATGAAGGCCACCGAGCTAATGGTTTACAGTGACTCACAGCTAGTGGTAAACCAAATTTTAGGCGACTACGAGGCAAAGGATGAAAGGATGGCTAAGTACCAAGAGTTAGTCAGAAAAGAGATCATGAAGTTCGAAGTAGTATGGATAGAGCAGATTGGCCGAGAAGAAAACAGCAGAGTAGACGAGCTAGCAGGCTTCGCTTCAATGGCAGATACATCCATCCCTCATCTGTTACTGATCAACTACCTACCAAGACCAAGCATTGAAGAACCTGAAGTAGCTGAGGTATTTTGCGCCGAATTAGGCCCTTCATGGATGGATCCCATTATCATGTTCTTAAAAGACGGCGTCTTACCTGAAGAAAAGAAAGAGACCAACAAAATAAGAGCAAAGTCACAGCGATTTTGGCTCTCCCCATCTATGGCCTTGTACAAGAAATCCTTCACAGGACCTTACCTAAAGTGTGTTCACCCCAGCAAAGTCGAAGCATTCTTGTTCAAGATACACGAAGGCGTATGCGGAAACCACCAAGGGGGAAGATCATTGGCCTACAGAGCAATTTCGCAGGGATATTGGTAGCCTTACATGCAAGTGGATTTAGAAAATATGTCAAGAAGTGCGAGAAATGTCAGAAGTTCGCACACCAAATACATCAACCAGCCAGAGAGCTTCTACCATTAACTAGACCATGGCCCTTCGCAATGTGGGGCTTGGACATAGTAGGACCACTTCCAATGGCACCTGGCAACAGAAATTTCTTTCTTGCAGCGACAGGCTACTTCACAAAGTGGGTGGAGGCAGAAGCACTAGCATCAATAAAGAAGAAAGATGTGAAGGAGTTCGTCTAGCAGAATATCATCACTCGGTTTGGCATACCAAAAGCTCTAATATCTGACAACGGCACTCAGTTCGATGGCAAAAATTTTAGAGGCTTTTGTGAAGAGTACAAGATAGAATTCTACAATTCTACATCGGCATACCCCCAAGCGAATGGCTAAGTGGAAGCATCAAACAAAGTCGTCTTGGATGGATTGAAGAAAAGGATGGAAAAATCTAAAAGAAAGTGGGCTGAGGAGCTCCCTCATGTTTTATGGGCTTACTGTACCACACATCAGCGGTCTATTGGAGAAACACCTTTTTCCTTGGCCTATGGCATGGAAGCGGTAATCCCACTGGAAGTTGGCCTCCCTACAATTAGAAGTGAAAATTTTGATCCAGACTTAAATGGAGAAGCCATAGCATTGGAGCTCGACCTTGCAGAAAAAAGAAGAGAAAGAGCACTGGTTCACATCGCCTCATACCAGCAAGAATTATCTAGAAAGTATAACAAGACAGTGCATCCAAGGCAATTCAAGATTGGAGATTGGGTGTTGTGCAAAGTAATGGGAAACACCCTGATACCCGGAGACGGCAAATTAGGGCCCAATTGGGAAAGACCTTACAAAGTGGTTGGATTAGCAGGAAAGGGGGCATACCACTTGGAAGATGAAGACAACAAAGCCATTCCCAGGCCATGGAACACTACCAATCTCAAACTATTTTATTTTTAGTTTTTTTTAAGTACTTGTAATTTTTTTTTTCAATAAAACAAGTATTTTCTTTTTCAGCATAAATTGTTTTATTCTGTAAAAATAGTTTTAGCATACTAGGGGCAATGAAATCAGAGTTGGCCAAAATAACCAACTTTGAGCTCTCTTCAGCTAGGATTAGGATCTGGGCTGAAGAGGTTGGCTGGAAAAACCAACACTTCTCCTAAGCCGAGGACAAGGATCTAGGCTGTAGGACGTTTGGCAGGAATAACCAAACATTTCACTCTAAGTTGGCCGAAATAACCAACTTTGAGCTCTCTTCAGTTGGGATTAGGATCTGGGCTGAAGTGGTTGACTGGAAAAACCAACACTTCTCCTAAGCCGAGGATAAGGATCTAGGTTGCAAGACGTTTGGCAGGAATAACCAAACACTTCGCTCTAAGTTGGCCGGAATAACCAACTTTGAGCTCTCTTCAGCTAGGATCAGGATCTGGACTGAAGAGGTTGGCTGGAAAAACCAACATTTAATACTCTTCAGCCGAGATAAGGATCCAGGCTGAAGAGTGGTTGGCTGGAAAAACCAACTCTTAGTACTCTTCAGCCGAGATAAGGATCAAGGCTAAAGAGTAGTTAGCTGGAAAAACCAACTCTCAACCGAGATAAGGATCAAGGCTGAAGAGTGGTTGGATAGAAAAACCAACTTTTAGTACTCTTCAGCCGAGATAAGGATCAAGGCTGAAGAGTGGTTGGCTGGAAAAACCAACTTTTAGTACTCTTCAACCGAGATAAGGATCAAGGCTGAAGAGTGGTTGGCTGGAATAACCAACTTTTAGTACTCTTCAACCGAGATAAGGATCAAGGCTGAAGAGTGGTTGGCTGGAATAACAACTTTTAGTGATCTTCAGCCAAGGTAAAAAGCTAGGCTGAAGAGGTTGGCAGGTATGACCAGGTAGCTTTCAAGGTCAAGACTGAGATAGATATCTCAGCCAGAAAATGTTATACTGCATTCAGATTACAAGTGGAAAGTAAATGCAAGCTTGGCATAGCAGTTAACCGAACTAACAGTTGAAACAAAAGAAGAATTCATTCAACATGCAAGAGTTACAAAGGAGCGGGACCTCGGCCCGGTTACAGTTTTTGTCCAAAAATCGAAAGAAGAAAATACAAAGTCAAGCAAAGAGGTCGTCAAGATCCATATCCAGATCAACTCGGACCCCGATTTCAGCTTGAAGCTCGGTTGTCAAGTCTTCCACCAGTGGTTCCACCCGAGCTGACTGAGCAGCAGGATCATTGACGACGGCTGGGGCATTGTTGGGCTCAGTTTCTTCCTCATCATCCTCAACTTCAAGAAATTTTTGTTGAATGGCGGTTGCATACTCCGCCATATAGCTCGGTATAAAGTGCGATGAAGGGTTCAGGAAAACCTCAGTCTTTGGACTGTGACTGAGCTGTGCCACCGCCACTTTCCACCCACACTTAAAAAAGATATCCTTGGCAGCTTCGCACTGCAGGATGTAGCTTGCTTCACCTTCTTTATAACCGCGGTCTTCCGCGTCCTCTATCTTCTTTTCAAGCGCGGTTATCTCGGCCTTCTTCTCCTACTCAATTGTGGCAAGCTCACGCAGATAACAATCTTTCAGCTCGATCAAAGCTTTTTTCTTATCCGTTTCGACCGAGTCTACTAGCCCGGTGAGCCTAGCAAGCTCTGATTGAAGCACGGCCATTTTTTGTTTGGCCTCATTTAGCTCGGCCGTCTTCTTATCAGTTTCAGCCACAGTCTGCCTTGTTGTCTTCCGCAGCTCCAGCACACGCTTGTGGGCAATCTGGTTTTTCTGCATGGCCTACATAAGGGTGATAAGCAGTTATTGAGTAAGAACCGAGCTAACAGATGCACAAAATGGGAAAGCAAAGGAAAGAGTACTCACCAGCACCATTGATTTGGTGGCCGAGCAGATAGCCTTTAGCTCGGTAAGGTGGGCATGGTGATCCATGTCAGGGGGCAGATACACGCTCTTTGCCAGGGTGAAGGCAAGCATGTGGTCTTTGTCTGCCACCACTAAATCTGTTTCTTTGATGGCTCGGTTCTGGTATGTTAATCTTGGTGCCCAATTAGAAAGCTAGCTCGATTAGAGCGCTCCGGTTGTGGGCTTGGTGGTGTGGATTGGGGAAGGATGGTTTCATCTTCGTCGACAAGGCGTGGCTCGGTTGTGGAAGTCCGAGCACGCTTGCTTGGGCGGGATGATGAAGGCTGATGGGATGGTAAGGCTACCACAGTCTCCTGAGTCTGACCGGCTTGTGGTACCTCGGGATGGTTTGTCTCGGTGATGAGGGCTCTTACAGCTCTCTTTTTCGCCATCTCTTGCTCCGCTGTTAGTGGAATGAGGTTGATTTGTGAAAGGGAAGGATCAGGCTCAGGAGAGGGCTCCAGCAAGAAGTCTGTCACCCTGGTCTTTATTGGTAGGTCGGCTCAAAGTTGAGTAGCTCGGTCCAACTCCAGTTGGGATATCTTAGCGCGGCGCGGAGGGTGGCAAGGTTTGGGTAACTATACTGGTGAGGTAATTATACCGGCGAGGTAATTCTTTAGAAAGTTTAAATCTGCATAAGGGAAAATTACTACGGTTAGTGCGGTTCAAAGCTTGCAAAATGAAGTAAAGAAAGCACAAAATTAAGCCGAGGTAATTATACCGGCGACTCCTTTGTTCCAGTTTATTCGGTCGCCTGGAATACCTCATGATCTTCAAAATTCCTAGAAACCTAGAAAAAATCATCATCGTTTACATCTTTGTCTGGGGTATTCTTTATTATCTTTTCATGGCAGCGCCTTATTCTTAAATAGTAAACCCAACCTTCCTCATTTTGGCCTAGAGAATACTGGTGAAATAGCTAGGCCAAACCGAGGTTGAGGCCAAGCCGGCGGTTTAGCTCGGCGATGCCATTTATTATGCGGTACAAATTTGTGGAAAGCTGGGTAGGGTAGAGGTTTGTTTGTCTAAGGAATTCGCAAAGAAGAGGCTGTACAGGGAATCTAAGTCCGGTTTCTACAATGGAAAGAAGGGTAAAGGGAACAAAGCCAGGGTTTTTCCAGGGTGTGGTATCTTGCTCGACTAAGGTAAAATGGACATCATCAGGGATATGGTAGTCCCTTCAGAACTCGGCCATGGCACCTGGTGAGTTTACTAAGAACCTATATTTACCCATGTGGTCTTAAGTTATGTATAAATTAGCTGGAGTATTGGCTCGGTGGAGAGTTGACGCTGAGTAGCTCGGTTGGGCGTTCAAGGGAGTGCCTGGTCAACCTAAGTCTGCAAAGTGAAAAAGAAAGGCATTAAGCACAGATCGTTGGACCGCACTAAAAGACACAAAGGCAAAATAAAAGGAGACCTAGCTTGGCTACGTGGGATATGGGATATCTCATTTTTAGCTCGGCCTAAGCGAGGGACTTTAGCCCGGCTAAGTAGATGAGAAATTCATAGCCCAGTTGTGGCTTATAGTACAACATTTTTAGTTCGGTTTTGAGTAAGTCAGGGAGCTGTTTTGGCCACAAGTTATAGTTTGGTCAATGTTTGAGGCTTTCTAGCGCGGTATTCCGCGAACTTGATACGGTTCGTTAGCTCGGCTATATGAAACAGAAGGTACTTAGACCTATTGGAACTACAGGTTTGGCATAGAGTTTTAATTCGGTCATTTGAAAAGTTATCTAGTACCCTAGTTCGGTTGTACCTAGGCCTAGAGTTGCCTAAACAGATTTTTGGCTCGGTCACACCAAGATTCTGAATTCAAAGGTCGTGCTTTTTGAATCTAGATTGGTGCATTCTTGAGCACAAACCTGAGGATTGGGTACCTGGTTTGAGGGTGCTGTCTGTTCTTCCCATTTTTCAATAAAGCTCTGGAGTATGTTTCAATATATATGGGGATATATATATTTATACTACATATATTCATGAAACGAACGGAAAAAATGAAAGAGATTTGAGCCGCATACTTGTTCAAAGATGAAGAAACTGAAGATGGAAACAAGATCAGCAAGAGCACGAGCTTCGCAGGTATTGAGGTTACAAAAATAGAAGCTCAGAGAGAGAGAGAAGATGACTAGTGGTGTGTTGATTCGAAAAGTAGGGTTTTGTTTTGTGTAAAGCATAAAGAAAATGTGGGACTGTTCAAAAATTTCGGAGTACGAGGGTGGCGTTGACAGTTATACTCTACCAATAATGGCTTGCCACGTGTCTTTGGAATAATAGGCGATTCAGTTACAGCGACTGAAGAGACGTTTTGTGACCGAACCAATCGGTAGCCCGGTAGCATGTTAGTTCGGTTGGAAGGCAAAGGGTTTTTTTAGCTCGGCTGGTAACAGGTAATCTCAATCATGCTGCGCAGATGGAATTAAGGGGCAATTGAGAAGGTAATTTATAAGTAAATTGGGCCGAGCTGGGTAATGGGCCGTCTTGTGGGCCACAGTGAGAAGGGCTGGGCAAAAGGGCCTTGATCAACAGGATTATACGGAAATATTATTTCTTGCTCGTACAGAGACCAAGGACATTTTCTGAGGGGTGCTCATCTCTTCTACCCCCTCTACTCATAGGAATCACTTAGGGGAGAGGTAAATGAATCTCAACCCTTAACAATAACATAAAACAGATATGTACAACAGATATTTTGCAACAATTCCTTGAATTAATGAATTAAAGCAAGATCAAATTCAAGTCTAAGAAATGGATGGAAACCTACATCATCTCTTTGTGAATAAGGGAAAGTTAATATCCAAATCCATGCTATTGATTGGAGAGTGTAGATTAATGCACATCATTTCTTAGTAGAAGCTTTGCTTTCAAAAGCAAGGGATTCATCAAAAGCTATTGAGAACTCTTTTTCTATTCATGGAACAAGGATGTTTCCACCCCTTTCCATGTTCACAAATGATTGAGAAGAGATAGAATCTATCATTTTGCTTCCAAAAACAATCAATGAAATGGAAAACCACAACCCTCTCAGCATCAAATCCCAAGAATCATCCAAGCAGTCCTATGAAACAACCACTACTACTTATCAAGATTAAGCATAAGTTGAAACACATGGATTAACATGCTTAGATGATGAGATATGTGAGGAGAAGATATATAACAAGAAAGAAATCTACTCTACATATCAAACTTGTGAATGGATGGCTACTTTCTTACCCCAATCACATCCACAAGGTTTCAAGTATCACATCTATATACAACAACAACGAACTATCGCACTAGAAATTAAGAAAAGAGTACAAAAGTATAAGAAAGTAAAGAGAACAATCAACTTAATGGATGGATGGCTATGTCCTAGTTCCCTCCACATCCATGAGGACCCATCACATGATTACAACAAGCTAATAGTGAAATACAAAGCTTATAAATGAAGAACAAAAGAGAGAAGATGAAAATACTTCAAAAGTTTCACCTCTTGAAAGTGGGTGAACTTCTTGGTTGTTAAACTCTTTCTTTGCACCATCATGGTCCTTTAGATATGGCTTAGAGTTCTTAGTATCCCTAGCAAGAAGCTTGGACTCAAGCTTTAATAGAGTTTTGATGGTTAGTGTATGAGAAATAGAGGTTGAAGATGAAATGTTAGAGATGGGCTCTCAAACAAGTCTTTTACCATTTAGAAACATTTTGTAACCTCTTAGAAACATTTCTCAACCTTAATTTTAGCTTTAATGGAGTTTTAGGTGATGTATCAGTGAAGAAGCAGTGAAGAGAAGGGAGAAGAATGTTGAAGAGGAGACCTGGGTGTAAACAATTTTTGTAAGCCTTTAGAAATGAAGAATGAGAGGTGAATTTATAGACTTTCGAGGAAAAAAAAATATCTGAGAAACTTGCAAAGGAAGCTTAAAGGCAAAATATCTTAGATATTTGTGTAAAATTCAGAAAAAAATGCCAAATTTTTCGAAATTGCTCTGTTACCCGGACAATTTAGCTGGCTAGACAAAAAATTGTTTGGCTAGACAAAAAATCATTTGGTCAGACAGTTTTTTATATGGGAGAACATGATTCTTTTCCCAGCAAATTCTCATTCTTTCCACTCATTTCCTTTTTGTCCTTACCCAATTTATTAAGAAAATATGACACTTAAATTTTGAAAATACAAGCCTCAGAACTTTATAGAAATGTTTCAAAAATGGTTTAAGAGGGTCTAAAATATATTGGCCAAAATAGGAGTAAGGTTGGGATTAAAGCTTGAACCTACGTCTCCTGTTAAGGAATTTGTAAGATAGAACATTCCAACTTTCATCATCAGGTGTTCGGAAAAGAGCGCCTAAGTCTTAGGGCCAGTCAAAATGAGGTGTCTACAGATGATCAAATGGTACTAATAGCAAAATCTGATGCTTGCTTGTTGACATAACATAGCCCACGAATAGTATTCAGGATGTAACGAAGCTAGGTTTTTTGAACCCACAATGATGCAATGTAATTTAATAATCAACCACTAATCTCATAAAATAGAAAATTTTAATTCAAGCTAACTTATTTCCCTAGTAGAGTCGCCAACTGTGGGTATCGTACCTTTTTCGAGTCTAAGGCACGCTTCCAACTCACTTTGACTAATAAATAGTCGCCACTTAATTTTTAAAGGGGAATTAAGAAACCTTTAACAATAAAAACTAAGCTAAGGACCAGTCCATCACAATCAAGAAAATTCGGGTTCAAGAACTTGGGTATGAAAGGGAAAGGTCATTGAATGATAACACCTTTTTTACCCAATCCGAAGATTAGCCTCTATTAACTTTTTATTTTACGATTTTAGTAGTTAATTATCCGTACAAATTCATTTTAAGCCCTAAAACCGTTAACTAACCTAAAACTATATGAGTTGAATAAAGAATGAATATCACTTATTTTAGATGGAAAGAACAAAGCCATGTTTTCCAAAAATGAAGATTTTCAAACGAAAAGGATATTTTTAATAACTTATGGCGTGAACTCAAACTAAAATAAGCAATACTCACAAAAAATTCAATACACACAATTTTGCGTAGAAAGAGCATTTAACTTAGATTATTTAAAAAAAAAAAAAATATATATATATATATATATAAAACAATGTAAGAAGCACACATATTCTACGAAGTTCAAGAAGACTTACTTGGATGCCCATTTATGCGTCTCTCATACAATACATAAATTAAACATGTCCTAATATGCAACTAATACATATGAAATGCAACCAAGGCTCGGTTTAAGGGTTCTAATATGATTTAATGCACTAAAAGACAAATAACACATAAAATAATATAAAACTAATATACATGATGCTTAAATCGGGCCATATGCATGCAGAGATAGAGACTAGAACACTCTAGGCATACTGTTCTAAGAAAAATAAAGAAAACATTCAGAATAAAGCGAAAAAGTGGACAAAACTAACACACTACATGATGGAATGATAAACTAACATCCTAGCATGAATGAGTACTGAAAAATAAAGCAAGATAGGTACTGAAATATGGTAAAGAAGTAGAGTTTGCCTGCTGGTTTCATTAATTCGAAGAATACGCGAAGAAAGTGCAAGAAAACTAAGGGTTTCTTGCATACAAGCCTCCCTCAAGCTTAGGTTCCAAGTTTGGTTCAAGTTCTTCAAGTCCTTGGAGTATTTTCAGTATTTAGAGTTGCTTTGGGGTGTGGAAATTTCAGAGCTAAGGTAGAAGGAGGGAGAAAAATGGTGTTTCTCTCTTAAACTCTTACAAAAGTGGCTCAAAATCTTAACTCCTTGAAAGGGAGGGGGAGAGACTTTATTTATAGGCTTGAGAAGGCGGGGCAGGGGGAGGGGGGGCAAGCTAGGGCAACTCCTATTGCTTCCTCTATCGCCTCCCACTAAAAATGCACCGAGATTGAGTTTTCATATCTATCTCTGCTACGCTTAGATGTGCGCATGCACAAATAACGTGCGCACACATATTTTGCCTTAGTACATGTGCCATGCATGCATGCACAAGTGCGGAGTCCCATGCCCTCGGCTTGCTTGTGGCTCAAGTAAGCCCGAATTGCATTATGATCAAAGTTTTTTTTTTTATAAAACTGGTTACTAATTTTGGAAAATATATTTGATTAAAGTACAACCGGGCCATTCTCTCTTTCTCGGGGTTAAAATGTTGGTTTTTGTCTAAAAAAAGGGTCCAGATGTAAAATGGTCATTTCACAAAGAGTTGATTTTTGGCCAAAACGAGTTCATACAACAACTCCAAGCAACTTTAAATATTCCAAAGATGAAATAATTATCATTTCATTATTGGGAGGCTTGCAAATGCCTGAAATCTTAGGGTTAGTCAAAATGGAATGTTTACACCCACTCGTCATCCAACCAATGATCTCGTCACCCCGCCGCGGTGATGCCACAAACCGTGAAGAATTACTCAAATAACAACACTACATAACCACAACCATAAGGTTACACAAAACAAATGAAAGAATTAAACCCACAAACTGGGGAAGTCACATCCCTTCACAGCTACTACTACAATCCACTATGTACTCACTATTATTTCATGTCCGCAACATGGATTTTTCACAACTAACCCCATTAAGGGAATGCACACAATCAGCTAGAGACAAACATATAATACTTAGCATGACTAGTCATTCCCGTGAGTGACATATACACGAACTAGTAAGTCTCATTATTGCTTCTCCCTTCTGAATTCTCTAGCTAACTCACTTCTACTCAAACTCTAAGATTACAACCACGAGCTATAATGCCACTCACTTTAAGAGATTCTCTTATGTCAACAATGGTCATCCCGAAACAAATTCAAAGACTCATAGAATAATAAAAGCGTCTCATACCAATTTATTTCCCCAACGAGGGATCTACCAATAACTTCTTTTATGATAATATTGCCATAATTATGATGGAATAAAAAAGGTTGATATAAGGAGTCATCCTTTATCAAGCAAACTCAAACATCTCTTAATTAGATTTGCTACTAATTGCTCAAAGTCAAATGCACCTGAGTTAAACTTAATGACACTACTAGACAAAAATACCAACTCCACAATTTCTCCCTTCACTCATAGCGAAACAAGGGTTCAATATAAGGGTTCATAATTCTCACAGCAAGGACATGGAACAACCATATAATTAAAGGGTAGGTGATACAAAATAATCTCCATCGAATCCTAACATTCCCACAAGGAATTTCTAAAATTTTCTCTAAGGACTCTAGTTCACTTAACATGTCCCTCGATACATTAGGCACATCTCTTCTCTCAACACTCATCTATTATACTCTAGTACATCAACCACTCAATAACTCTCCTCACTTGGCACCAAACACCAACAATACTCCAACACATTCACCCCTATCTGGAATTTCTACACACTCCTACACATCTTTTGAGTCTGAGCAGGACTCCTTGACACTAACCCTATAATTCTCATACTTGAGTTAATACATTATAACATTCATTCCTAAGTGGAAATCATACTCTTCATATCACTCAAAAGAAGACTGATAGGGCCAACAATAAACTTACAACTCACACTAATCCTAATACACACGACAACACGCACAAACATCACTCCCTTCAAGAACATTCTCTATAATATACCAAGAACTCTCACTACTAACATAGAACTCCGATAGGTTGTGCTACCCAAAACCAAATGCACTTAAACGACATGACTCCACCCTCACAGTACTCCAAAACTAGTCACAACAACCTGCAAATTACTCATATCCAACAAACAATCCTAAATCAAAATAAGGCTCACAAGCCATCACCCGCTCAACTCATGATGCAACAAACAGGTGGACAATATAAATTCAGAATTACCAATCCTGACAACGATTCACCATTCACGGAAGTTCAAAATTCATTACATGTCCAAATCATGGGATAGACAAACCAGTACATATATAGCAAATAGTCATGATGCCTCAGCATTCAAGAACACATTGTAGACGTCCCCGAACGTCCTGGAAGGGAAATCCCGTTCTGTGCATTTGAGCTCACTACAGTTAGGACTCAATGTCACGGTCCTGTATCTAATCTCGCAGAGTACAATGCACAACCGATGAATCATCAAAGAGTCTAAATCTAGTAAATCATTTTTGAAAACAGATTTTTTGAAAGAAGTGCCAAACATGGACTGCTTTGCCAGATATAGAGTCGCCACCTAAATATTTTATTTTGGGGAATTTAGGAAACCCTGACTCGTTTGCCTAAGGCCACGTGTCCGTCATCACCAAAGTTGCCTCAGCTCGGGAACTTAGATACGATTGGGGAAGGTCACTTCCTAAGCACCCCCACTCGCCCGATCAAAGATCAGCGTTTACTAACCATGATATCGAGTTTTGAAAACATTATATGCTCTTATTCCGGTTATTAGCCTAGATTTACTATGTGATGCGCACAGCATACAAGTATAGATTGGATCGCCTGAATTGGAACAAGACACCTCATGTTTGCTTTTGAAACGGTTTGCTACTCACAAGTAGGCTAAAATGCGAATTTGCCACCCTCAGGTGGGCTTAGAAAACAAGATGATTTGCCACTCTCAAGTGGGCTTAAAAACTCACAATCAATGCATTATTCCAATTCAGATAATCCAACCTTCACCCACAGGCATTCAGGCAGTTATATCACGTAAGCAAATAGCCTCATGGTAAGCATGCTATCGTGGCAGTCACTCACACACATGCAAGGATGCTAAAGCATAAATACTTACCAAGTACTCCAAGCCAAAACAGAAACTAGTTAGTAATCAATGCATGATCTTAGTTCATGTTAAGATGGCGAATGCAACACATGCAAAATGCAACTAGAAATAGGCTCGGCTATCCTAAGAATGGCATATGAGATGCTACAGCTAACACGTATTCAACTTGAAATTGGAATACAATGCAGTTAGTATGATGCGCCGAGCCCGGTGCATGTAATTCAGATGAATGATGCAAACATGCAAGCATAAGTATGTTAATTGAAACATGCCCTAACCTAACCATCATAAGCTGGTAAATAAAAGGGAGAAAGACGTGGGGTTGGAAGACATACATCACACACACGCACACTTATTACAATTTTGGCCTCGCTCGGAGGGTCCGAAAGAATATTACACAACCAAAATAAATAACGAATTATTACACAATACTAATTACTTAACAAATGAATTAGGTAAGCAAAGTAAACTAGCATGCTATGCTACGTGCAATGAACTGCCTCAGCTCTGTTTTGAATGATGAAGGATGCATGCATACTCTGGTCGCCTTGTCGGAAAATTCCATCGTGACGCCTCGCCTCGCCTTTGTGTGCAATTGATTTCAGAAACATACAAGAAGCTCTAAGAGGCTGAAACTCCACTCTGGGAAGTTGTGGGAGGGCTGCCGACCAGCCAATGACATGGGAGACCACTGCCGACCACCCCTTTGTGGTGGAGACCAAAAAGGGTGGTCGGCCTGCCAGAAAACCTGGTCGGCCGACCACTTTCTGTCCCTGGATTTTGGTTTTCTGCAACACAAAGCAATAGGGAAGCATGGCAAGGTATTTTCAACAAGTGTGTGCTCGACCACTCTTCCCGTCATAACATAGGCTCTAGGGAGTGTAACCCTCGATCCTCGGACCATCAATCACGCATCTCAATGCATGATGGCCGAGGAGTTGGATTGCACGACTTAATGTGACATGAATGCACAAATAAACATTTAAAGCCAACAACTCCATCATGGATAGTCAAGAGTGTCGGCGACCAGGAATCGAGGCACATTTCATCACTTGGAGTATGAAACGCTCCTCGTTTCCCGTGTTTGGACTAACTTCTATCCCAAACATGATGAAACAAGAATGGCATGCCCAATGCAACTTTATCATGCAATCCTAATGTAATGCGACTAAATGATACAAAGATGCAAGGAATGACATGCAAGCATGCAAATGGCATACACAATGCTATGAACTACACATGGCATACTCAATGCACATGGACTAAACTATAGCATATGCAATGCACATGTAGAGACTAATAATGAAATGATCAAGGCATACACAATATAATGGTCAATCATGTAACAACATGGACTAATATGGCATATGCAATGCAAGATGGACTTAAACCAAGATAGATGGGCCTCAGCCACATCCAAATCAGTGGCCATACATAATGAAATTAGGCAAGAACACTCATGCAAACATGCCAACCGCAAGGGACCGAACCTAAGGCACAAAGTGCAACGCTAATAAGGCATGGCAAGGGATGGAATATGGCATAGAATGGCACATGATCCAGCTCTGAAATGGCATAAAAGATGGTCCCGAAATATGCAAACACCTCACACAATGCATGCTAGATGGCCCGGATACCGAAACTAGTGAAATGGATTACACTATAGGTATGCAAAACAATGCTCAAATGATGGAACCAACCCCAAACAGTCCCTATGAAGACCAAAATCAGTGGCAAAATGTGTTGGGATGGTGGCTTAGAATGCATTCAAATGAAGCTCATGCAATGTTCAGTAAATAAGGCATACAAGCGCAGCTCTCAAATGCACTTAAATAATGGAAAACATGGGAACATAGCACAAGTATAAGGTCTGAAATATCACTCTCGATGATGCCAAAACATGCCTAGGGCCCAAACAACGCATGCTAGTGGACCCGATATACAAAGCTAGTAAGCTTGATTGAACTATGACCATATACAACAATGCATGCATGACCCAAAACACTTCAAACAGAGCTAAGGCAGCCTAAAATATGAATAAAATTAGTTTGGATCATGGCCAAAATATGCTAGGAAAGGGGGCCAAAACATCATGCAATACAAGCTAGTGAACCATGATTTGCACTACAACTATATGAAGCACATGAGAGGTCACCAAACCAATCAAAAAAAAGAAGTATTCCATGCCAAAATATGACCAAAAACCCATTGAAACTCAATCAATGCATGCAAGAATGATATGTCCCTTTGAAAGGCCAATAAGAGGGTTATTCTACACATGTATAATGGACATACAAAATTGAAAAACCACCTATAGAAAGACGTTATGAGGGCCCTAAAACTCACTAAAAAGGGCCTAAAATGAGGCTAGGAAGCATGCAAATAAAGGCTCCTTTGAAAGGCCATGAAGATGATTACTCTGCACATGCAAGATAGACACCTAACATGGCAAAAAAAACTCTGGACAGAGTTCATGCAGGTCATAAAACTCACACATAATGGCCTGAAACATGCTCAAGAAGTTTGAAAATATGGGCTCCTTTGTAAGGCCAATAATGCTAGAAAACAAGACAAGGGGTGAGAGGGTCACCCCTTTCTGATTTTGGGGCTCAAAATAGCATGTTAGCCACTAAAAATCCACTGGATTTCAGTGGCTAGAAGGCCAAAAAAAGCTCACTTCAAAGGCCTAGATGCATGGCTCAAAACAATATGAAAACAAGCATGCAAGGGGGTAGATGACCCCCAACAGAAAAATGACCTTAAACAAACTTCAAGAGGAGCTCAAAATAAGACTTTTTCAGTTTATGACAAAGCCCAAATATGCTTTCAAACTAGGCTAAGATATGGATCAAAATAATGCTCAAAAGAGGGAAAAATGATTACCCTTGGAGACCAGCAAAAACCAGTAGCCTCTGGACCCAAAAACCCAACCTTGAACCTCTGAAAATGTCCTCCAAGGGTCTTAGGTTGATGATGGAAGGGTTAGGCTATGGAGTTGTGTGCAAAGGGGCCAAGAACCAAGCAATTTAGAGCTCAGAAGAGAGAGATATAAAAAGAGATATATTGTTTAGCCCTAACAAAAATTTGAATCCTTGCAAATGGAAAGGGAGGGCTTCCTTTATAGAGAGGAGAGGCAAAAGCTGCTCCAAGAAGCTTCAAAGCAGGGTTAAACATCCTCAGCTGGCATAACTGGAACACACTCATTGAGACAAACAAGGAGAGAGCAGGCCGACCAGTTCAAGTGGTCAGCCGACCACTTGAACTGGTCGGCCGACCAGGTAAAAAGGGTCAAGGTGGTCGGCCACCCTTTATGATTAAGCCCCAGAAGTTAGCTTTCCAATGGCGCAAACCTTGCATTAAAATTCCATCTGTGCAAAAAGTTATGCCTATTTTGGTGAAGCCGCGCAGATTCGGTTCAACCGGATTGATGCCCTACTTCAACCAACCATATCTCCCCCGTCCGGACTTGGCTTTAGGAGATTCTTGCATGCAAAATGAAGCCCTAGAAGTCTTCTTTCCAACGGTGGTGGCCTCATAGCTTAAATCCAAGTGTATAGACAGATAAGCTTGATTTAGCGAGGACCGCTCGACTCTCTCTTAGCGATTCATGCCCATCCTCTTCCTCAACTAGGTTTCTTCTCTCCACTCTTCTTTTCTTCAACTCCAAACCCCCGAACAAGGTGTTTTGAAAGATTTTTCAAAGATCTCATCTCTCTTTCATTCATTTCCACTTTGCCCTTGCTCAGTTTACCGAAAAGCGCGACATTTAACAAAATGCGAGCGTCGGAACATCGTAGAACTTTATTTTCAAAACGTTTTGAAAGAGAGGGTTTCAAGTATAAAATCTTTTGATCAAGATTGTTTTGAGATTTGACTCTCTCCTTGCCAAAGAAACTGAACCTTTGCCCTGCATACCTTTCTCCATCAAGTAAATCATCAATAGTGCCCAAGTCTTAAGGGCGGTCAAAAATGGGGTGTCTATAGTTGCCCCTCTTTGACAGAACTCGGAAGTCAAGAAGTGACGGGAGTGAATGTAAAAGACCAGAGACGACCCATTTTTGACAAGGCCGAAGACTTAGACAAACAGGCAAGATAAAAGAGATGTGCTCGCAGGCAGGGGCAAAATGCAAAATGATATGCAAGAAGATTTTGACAATTGGACTTATACGCTACGCGAAGCCGATTTGAAAATTGGACTTATACGCTACGCGAAGCCTGTTTGATAATTGGACTTCTACGCTTTCGTGAAGCCGGTTTGAAAATTCAGGATTTATGCAATGCAATGCAATGTAAAAATGTAATGTAATAGCTAGGAAATGAAGGTACCTTACAGGGGCAATTGGCAATGACCTACCTCATGCTGCTGGGGACCATCCCTTCCTTCTCAGTTGAACCGCAGGTACTACTTTTCTCCCTGACTATGGTCGTAGTTTTCCCTATTCTCCAACAGGGTGACAGACTAGGTTGATTCGGTATCCAGAATTGAGGCGCATATACATGCTATCTCAATCTATGGGGCCGCCATGCAGATTTCAAGCCGAGGATATACCCATGGGTATTTAAACCAGACTTTAGTCTCGGAAATCTCGAACCTTTGCATTCTAGGCACGAGCCATTCGAACTCTAGTTTCCACCGTCTCAATTGATCTCCTAGGAACTCACCGCAAACACAAGCAGGTGGCTATACCAGACAACTGGAAGTCGTTCTGGCACGACAAATACCAAAGGATTTGCACCTTTAGAGGATTTAAGGTCTCCTAGACCAGAGAAAGGTGCACAAGACAGTGCGATGTAGAGTGAATGCACAAAACAGTGCTAAACAGATGCACAAAATAGTGCGATACTAAAGGTGTACGAAACAGTACGAGCAGGGTGAATGCACAAAACAGTGCGATACAGATAAGGTGCGCAAGATAGCGCGATGCAATGCACTAACAAGTGCTAGTAAGCGATGCAATGCACTAACAAGTGCTGGTAAGCGATGCAATGCACTAACAAGTGTGGAGAGGTGCGCAAAATAGTGCGATATGATATGCAAAGCACAAGACAGTGCGATTGAGGTGCGCAAAATAGTGCAAATGAATGTAATGCACAGGACAGTGCGATGCGCAAAATAGCGCGAATGTAAACTGCACAAAACAGTGCGATTGAGGTGCGCAAAATAGCGCGAATGATAAACTGCACAAAACAGTGCGATGCGCAAAATAGCGCGAATGTAAACTGCACAAAACAGTGCAATGCGCAAAATGGCGCGAATGTAAACTGCACAAAACAGTGCGATACGCTAAACAGCGCGAGTGATTTGAAATGCACTAGGCAGTGCGATACGCTAAACAGCGCGATTGATATGCAATGCACAAGATAGTGCGAGTAAGATACAACCACAAGATGCACAAGACAGTGCAAGTGAGATACAAAGTGTAAGTGCACAAGACAGTGCGAGTGAGATAAAATGCACAAGAAAGTGCGATAAAATGCATCTTCTATGCAAGTATGGGAGCATTTTCTACGCAACAAATACGAGCATTTTCTATGCAAGTATGGAAGCACATTCTATGAAATATTGAAAGCATATTCTATGTATGAGACAAGCAAAGCATATTCTATGCGGAATCAAAAGCAAGCATATTCTATGCATGAATCATAACAATGCGCGGCACGCATGCAACAATAGTGTATATGAAAGTGCACATTCTATACAATAGAGGGGCATCAAACATGTACTCTGGTGCCTCCGATTTATCTCTCAGAGGGCTTTGCAACACACTCAGCTCGAAAAGGGTACACCCCGTTTATGTTGGCAAGAGATAACATCTGTATGTGAAAACCACATGTGTTGTTTAGACCGCCATTTTGACTTGAAGTATGCTTACACTTGAGGTAGAGGCGCACTCATACTTCGGTAGCATTAACAAGGTCTGAGGAGGTGCATATGGAATGCAATCTCAGAATTTTCTGAAGGTGAAACATGCTAAGATGCTCCAAATTTTTTCTCTTTTCTTTTGCTTTGCAGTCCGGACCCTAAATAGCTTCAGATAGGTCCTTGTTTTACTATTCTGACATGACCTGGGTTGAACCTTGCGGCTTTATGAAAGAACCAATCCTATTTTGCACAAATGTGGAGAACGACACGACACTCTGAGCACAAAACGATTTTTGAAATTGAAATGAGAAAAGGGTTCTCAACCGGGTATTGAGCCTACAACTGACCACAGTCAAAATGACACAACAATGGAAAACAAAGGTAGAACAACCTAAACACAACTCAACGAGGGAAAAACAAGGTAAAATGACCTAAACATCTGTTGACACTCAAACGACTCCAAACAAGAATCGAGACAAACAAAAACGCACAAACACAACACTCAACTGTGCTACAAAGGAAAGAGACCTATCGGTGCACGAGGAGCTAGTTTCTCCGGGTATTATTTCCCACCATTTCTTATTTGTGATTCTCACATCACTCGGCCCTCAGGCTCGGCTTTTCTCACAAAACCCTTTTTCTCATTTTTTCTCTCAGCGCACATCTCTCTATTCTTTAATCTCTCATTTTTTATCCCTCCCCTAAGTGGTTGATGGATAAACAAAAAGTTGCGGGCTCTTGCCCCTAGCACTCAACTAGATTCTTCTTTTTCTGCGAGCAGCTAGTGAGTTCCTCCCACAGAGGGGTTGTGCTGCAACTGTGCGTGTAGCGAATCTGCAGCTGACATCGGCTGTCGATGCTCTGCCGGGGAGTTTGGACGTGGTTAGATCTGTCCAGATGAGGGAGTGGAAAATCTTGATCCATTCCAATTCATGCTTTGTACATGGCCTGATACCTCGTTCTAGCAGGTAGAGTGCCCTTTCTGGCAAGTAGAGTGCCCTTTTCGGCAAGTAGAGTGCCCTTTTCTGGCAAGTATGTTGACAACGGGGGAAAGACAGGAAGCCTGACTCAACTGTGCCCCTAATTCATCATTTTGACCATTTTTTGTTTTGGTTTTCTACTAAAACAATTTTGACCAACATGAGAGTTAGATTAACATACTTGTTCGATTTTCTGATTTGAAATCATGCAAGTTAGGTTATGAGCACTGAAAATTTTCCTTTTTCAAGTCCAAGAAATGGTCTAGCTTTTAGAAAAATGGAATAATTTTCGAGAAAATTAGTCAACCTCAGTAAAAATTCTAAAAAACTATTTTTGCAAACGGCCACCGCTCAACGAGCACGGAACCTACTCTTGAGATGCACTACCTCGGACCCATAAACAATGGAAAATTGCCCCTTGTTTGAACGGCACTACATGGCCATTGAAAGTTGCCCCTAGTCTGAATAGCACCGCAGCACATTGTATGGCAACGGAAAGTTGCCCCTTGTTTGAATGGCACCATAGCGCATCGTAATCAGTCTTCAAAGTGACGATCACAACCGAACCCTCGAATACATAGAAGACAAAGATGACCAAAACCATGACATGGACACAATTGAATTTGAAGTGTTTTACGGCTGGACTTCAGAATGAAGTTGCCTACGTGTTCCAAAGATGGGAATCAAGCCTTGCGTAGTTCGGGGTAAGGTACACTCGAGTATTAACCTCTCCTTTTGCGTTCTAACTTTTGCCAAGGCTGCCCTTTTTGGGTTTTCAACCTTGCGAGCTTTGTTCTTCTTTTCTTTTCAATTCTTTTCATTTATTTTCTTCTTTTTTTCTTCTTTTCTTTTTTTTTCATTCTTTGCATTTTTTCTCCTTTTTTTTTTCTTCTCTTTTTTTTGCATTCTTTTCTTTGCTCTAACTTTTGCCTGGGTCGCCCTTCCGGGTTTTCGGCCCAGCGAGCCTCTCAAGGGTAAAAGTGAAGCTTTGTCCATGTCAATTGGTTTTGAGATCCTGAAGTCATCTGAATCCAGGAGAATGGCTACTGTTCGCTGATGTAAGAGTCTATCGAATGGGGCTGAAATTGCCCCTAGTGTTGTGGATAAGAACTCAGTTGTCCTTCAGCACAAACTTTTTTCTTTCCTCCCTTCTGGGATTTGGCATTCTTGCCAGTCTTCATTGATTTGCAAGATGATCCATCTTCGGTTCTTCGAGCACATCTGACATTTTTCTGCCCCTAGGTCGAGGGCTGCTTTGAATCTGGCCACATAGGCCTCACATTACGGTTGACCGTTGAACATTCTGAGTTAAGGTTCAAGGTTTGAAAGCAAAGGGGGGTCGAGTCTCGAGGCTGAGAGTGATCCTAAGCTGCACAATCTCAAGAGCAATTCCACACAAGTCTTCGCAGGACTGTACAAAATATTTTTTGAAATCTTTTAAGAAAGCGACTAATCGCTCGCGCGGAAGACAATGTAGAACCAATCTGGATCAAGCCAGGATCCTTCTCGATACTCTCATTAACAAACATGATTTCATTCATTAAGGGCTTAGCATGCCTCTCTTTCTCTCAATTGATCAAATTTTTGCAAATCCTGAGGAATTCTTTCCTCTTCGTTTTCATCACAGTGTTCAAAAGGTTTTGAAAAACTTAGGTCAATGCAATGAGTTCGAGGCACAGAAAAGTAGGCGAAAAGCACTGCCATTTCATTCAGAAATTCTGGGACAACTGACCCAAGGTAGAAGCGAACACAAGAATATGAAAATCACTGCTGTTCATTCAAATCTATTGGTATTACTGGCTCCAAGGCAGAAACAGACTCAAAAGAAAACGAAAAGACAAACACAAAACAAGCAAGTGATGTCCGAGGTAACACCCCCAAAATCACCCGACTCCAACAAAATAGGACTGACTCGGTATAACAAGACAGACCCAACTGACTCAGTAAGAAAAGAGTGACTCTGTACAAAACAACAAGACTGACCCAATACCCAAGTCAGAAAGTACAAATTAACAACATTCGCAAATGTGCTCAAAACAGTGCATGCCATCCACCATATCTGGAGTAAACTGAGCGCCATCTACAGGCGGTTCATCCCCCGATCACATGGTCACATTATCCCCCAAGTTCACTGATCCAGTACCGATAGACTTTGCAGGACCTGACGCGAAGATGACCTTTTTATCAATCAGATCTTGTATTTCATGGTGAAGACGAAGACACATGTCAGTGTCATGGCCAGCTTGTTGATGAAAGACACAGTACTTCGCCGGGTTGTGGGGGAGAGGAAGTTTTTCAGTAATGGTCGCGGCTCCAGGGACTTCAGATGCCCCTTTTCGATCAGGACCCCCAGGGCCGTTGACAGAGTCATGTCCAGTGGGGTGAACACCCTCTGGCCCCGAGGTGGGTATTTGGCAAGTTGTGAGCTGGTTGTGTTGGATGTACCAACGAAAGGGTCGGTAGGTGCTGACATTTGATGATCTCTTCCAAGTGTAGGATTAGAGTTGAAAGGGGTGTTTCTGGCACAACATCTCTTGCCTCGGCTTGCCCCTTGATTCAGACTACCCCCAACTTGAGTGGTAAAAGTATCATCCACAGTTTTTGCAACCACTGCAAGCACTTGCTGTTTGTTTAGTCCTTCGGCCTTCAAAGCCTTAACAGCCCGTTGAAGGTGTTCAAGGAGACCAATTCCTGTCCCTACCCTGTTCTTACCACTCGCCCCCACTTTGGCAAAGGATCGACCTTTTTCAAATGCAGCCCGTCCCAAGATTGGGGAGCCTTTTGTCATGAAATTCCCAGTATGTGATGTGGTCGATGAGGGAGTCAATGTCTCGGAGGCCAGATTTGTCATAGTTCTCTGAAGATCTTCGATTATTCTCTTCAGCTCAGAAGTAGTGGGCTCACGGGTTTGAGATGATTGGGGTCCAGGTGCATCCATCATGCATAAGTCCATGCTTTCTGGAATGAACACCTCAGGCTTGGGTAGATGGACCGGGGTGATGTATATGCTGGGGTCGAAGGTGGATGGTAGTATATGGATGAGATTGAGGTGGGCAGGAGATGTTTGGTCGTTAGGGTCTGAAGGTGGAGCTACCGTCCGGTTGTCGATGAGATTTTGGACCTCATGACGTAGGCGGTAGCAACGGTCGGTGCCATGACCGTGCTGCTGATGGTACACACAGTACTTGGAGGGGTTATGTCTGGCTGGGAGTGGGTCAGGCAGAGGTTGAGGATCGAGGGGTTTTAGATACCCTCTTTCCATCAAGATTTTTAGTGTGCTAGTCAGGCTCATATAGAGAGGGGTGAAAGTTCTGCCCTAAGCTCGGGCTGGGCCGGCGGTTTGTAGGCTTGGTTTGGCAAAAGGGTTGGCTATGGCAACTGTATTGATTTCGACGGGTTTGGGAATAGTGCTACTACTAGCATTGGTACTCCCTAAAATCACCCTCCTTGTCGGTTCACTTGTTCTAGGAATGATCCCACTGTTGAACGCATTCTCGATCTGAACCCCTAGTTTATGCAAACTTTTGAAAGTAAATAGCGGAGCAACTATCAACTTTTGCAACATATCATGCTCGAGGTTTCGCACCATTATCTGCACTTGATCCCTCTCAGAAGGGCGGCGATCTGTCATCTGTGCTGCCTTTGCTCTCCACCTCGCAACAAATTCCACAAAAGGCTCTGTTGGGTTCTGGCGGGTTGCTTCAAGCTCTTGGATGGTCATTTCAACTTGGGTATTGTAAGAATACTGATCAACAAAGGCCTCAGCCAATTCTTCCCAGTTTTGCTTCACCGTATTCTCTAACTTGGCGTACCAAGCAGCTGTTACACCCGACAGGGTTCTTCCATACAGAGAGAGTTTCTGTGGCTTAGTCAGACCCATCGGCTTCAGGATATCCAAGAAAAGCCGGATATGTACCATGGGATCCCCAGACCCGTCGAAATGGTCAATATGTGGCATTTTGAATCTGTCTGGGAGCCGTACGGCAGTCTCGGTGTACCCATCCTCAATGTCGGGAATGGAGTTAAGACTCTGTGCCTTTTTGAATTGCTTCTCAAGGTTTGCGATTTTCACCGCGGTCGGATCGAGGTCACTAGCATCAAGGGGATAAAGCCTCTCATTAGGCTACACCAGGGGTCTAAAAACTCGGGCTTGAGCCAATCCTTCTCGAGGATCTGGACCCTGCAAATCTTCAGTTGGCGGAAGTGGGTCAAAGTTCGGCTGGGGTCCCAAAGTTGGATGTGAGGCAGATGCCCCAGATGGGCGTTGCGTTTCAATACTGGTCTCAGCCCGTATGGTAGTTCCCTGATTTAACACTGCTATCACGGCCACAAATTCTTCCGAACCCTGTGCCATCGAGGTCTGCTGATGATGTGACTGGTGACTGACGGATCAGATGAACCGGTAAGCCTTGACTGGCCCTTCTCTGCCTTGCCTCAGCGAAGGAAAACACTGGCTGCTCTGAACTGAGTCTCTGATTGGACAAAGTCTATCAGCATTAGTCTAATGTACTCAGGGGATATTGGAACCTTCTGAAGCTATGATTCCAGGACTACCTAGCAAAAGAGAAAACAGGCAGCATCTCAGCCCATTTTTGCCAAAACAGATATGAGCGTAGCTAAATGACCGTGCTCTCTACCAAATTCTGCCCAAAAGTCCGCCTATAAACTGATACCCTCAGGTAAAACTGATTTCCAAATACTGATGCCTGCAGGCCTGATACCCAGACTTATAAACTATTATATGCATTCCTGTAGGGACACACCTTAAAAGCACATAGCAAGCAAGTGAGAGCCAAAACACCCCTATGTTGGGGTAGGGTTTCCCTGTCCTATTTTGTTAGGAGCTAGGGTTTCACTACGCACGCAACAGTTTCAAACAACCTATAATCGGGTAAGCAAACTGTCCTAGCTTTGGAATGGTCACTATGGATTCCGAATATGCACTAGGTCGAATGGTCAAAAAGGGTGTCCCGGTAAAACCGGGGTTTGTGTTCCCATCGTGGCAAAGCCCGCAACCGGTCAGCCTTATGGTACGTTTCTCGAAGTGAGCCTCCAGCAAACCGTTCAGGAATAGCATACGGCAAACACAGTGTCCTAGGCGCACCAATGCACATACAATGCAAAGAAACACATAAGTGTAGTCACAACACGATATCATGAGTTTGAGTCAAGTTCTCTAAGTCCCCAACAGAGTCGCCAGAAACTGTAGACGTCCCCGAACGTCCCGGGAGGGAAATCCCGTTCTGTGCATTAAGGTTCACTATAGTTCGGAATCAATGTCACGGTCCGGTATCTAATCTCGCAGAGTACAACGCAAGACCGATGAATCATCAAAGAATCCAAATCCGGCAAATCATTTTTGAAAACAGATTTTTTTGCAAGAAGTGCCAAACATGGACTGCTTTGCTAGATACAGAGTCGCCACCTAAATATTTTATTTTGGGGAATTTAGGAAACCCTGACTCGTTTGCCTAAGGCCACGTGTCCGTCATCACCAAAGTTGTCTCGGCTCGGGAACTTGGGTACGATTGGGGAAGGTCACTTCGTGAGCACCCCCGCTCGCCCGATCAAAGATCGGCGTTTACTAACCATGATATCGAGTTTTGAAAACATTATGTACTCTTATTCCGGTTATTAGCCTAGATTTACTATGTGATGCGCACAGCATACAAGTATAGATTGGATCGCCTGAATTGGAACAAGACACCTCATGTTTGCTTTTGAAACGATTTGCTACTCGCAAGTAGGCTAAAATGCGAATTTGCCACCCTCAGGTGGGCTTAGAAAACAAAATGATTTGCCACTCTCAAGTGGGCTTAAAAACTCACAGTCAATGCATTATTCCAATTCAGATAATCCAACCTTCACCCACAGGCATTCAGGCATTATATCACGTAAGCACATAGCCTCATGGTAAGCATGCTATCGTGGCAGTCACTCACACACAGGCAAGGATGCTAAAGCATAAATACTTACCGAGTACTCCAAGCCAAAACAGAAACTAGTTAGTTCATGTTAAGATGGCTAATGCAACACATGCAAAATGCAACTAGAAATAGGCTCGGCGATCCTAAGAATGGCATATGAGATGCTACAGCTAACATGTATTCAACTTGGAATTGTAATACAATGCAGTTAGTATGATGCGCCGAGCTCGGTGCATGCAATACAGATGAATGATGCAAACATGCAAGCATAAGTATGCTAATTGAAACATGCCCTAACCTAACCATCATAAGCTGGTAAATAAAAGGGAGAAAGATGTGGGGTTGGAAGACATACATCACACACACGCACACTTATTACAATTGTGCCCTCACTCGATGGGTCTGAAAGAATATTACACAATCAAAATAAATAACGAATTATTGCACAATACTAATTACTTAAGAAATGAATTAGGCAAGCAAAGTAAACTAGCATGCTATGCTACGTGCAATGGACTGCCTCAGCTCTGTTCCGAATGATGAAGGATGCATGCATACTCTGGTCGCCTTATCGAGAAATTCCATCGCGACGCCTCACCTTGCCTTTGTGTGCAATTGATTTAAAAAACTTTCAAAAATCTCCAAGAGGCTGAAACTCCACTCTGGGAAGTGGTGGGAGGGTCGCCGACTAGCAAATGACATGGGACACCACTGCCGATCACCCCTTTGTGGTGGAGACCAAAAAGGGTGGTCGGCCTGCCAGAAAACCTGGTCGGCCGACCACTTTCTGCCCCTGGATTCTGGTTTTCTGCAACACAAAGCAATAGGGAAGCATGGCAAGGTATTTTCAACAAGTGTGTGCTCGACCACTCTTCCTGTCATAGCATAGGCTCTAGGGAGTGTAACCCTCGATCCTCGGACCACCAATCACACATCTCGATGCATGATGGCCGAGGAGTCGGATTGCACGACTTAATGTGACATGAATGCACAAATAAACATCTAAAGCCAACAACTCTATCATGGATAGTCAAGAGTGTCGGCGACCGGGAATCGAGGCACGTTTCATCACTTGGAGTATGAAACGCTCCTCGTTTCCCGTGTTTGGGCTAACTCCTATCCCAAACATGATGAAACAAGAATGGCATGCTCAATGTAACTTCTAGCATGCAATCCTAATGTAATGCGACTAAATGATACAAAGATGCAAGGAATGACATGTAATCATGCAAATGGCATACACAATGCTATGAACTACACATGGCATACTCAATGCACATGGACTAAACTATGGCATACGCAATGCACATGTGGAGACTAATAATGAAATGATCAAGGCATACACAATACAATGGTCAATCATGTAACAACATGGTCTAATATGGCATATGCAATGCAAGATGGACTTAAACCAAGATAGATGGGCCTCAGCCACATCCAAATCAGTGGCCATACACAATGAAATTAGGCAAGAACACTCATGCAAACATGCCCAACGCAAGGGACTGAACCTAAGGCACAAAGTGCAACTCTAATAAGGCATGGAAAGGGATGGAATATGGCATAGAATGGCACATGATCCAGCTCTCAAATGGCATAAAAGATGGTCCCGAAACATGCAAACACCTCACACAATACATGCTAAATGGCCCAGATATCGAAACTAGTGAAATAGATTACACTATAGGTATGCAAAACAATGCTCAAATGATGGAACCAACCCCAAACAGTCCCTATGCAGACCAAAATCAGTAGCAAAATGTGTTGGGATGGTGGCTCGGAATGCATTCAAATGAAGCTCATGCAATGTTCGGTAAATGAGGCATACAAGCACAACTCTCAAATGCACTTAAATAGTGGAACAATGGGAACATGGCACAATTATAAAGTCTGAAATATCACTCTCGATGATTCCAAAACATGCCTAGGGCCCAAACAACGCATACTAGTGGACCCGATATGCAAAGCTAGTAAGCTTGATTGAACTATAACCATATACAACAATGGATGCATGACCCAAAACACTTCAAACAGAGCTAAGGAAGCCTAAAATATGAATAAAACTAGTTTGGATCATGGCCAAAATATGCTAGGAAAGGGGGCCAAAACATCATGCAATACAAACTAGTGAACCATGATTTGCACTACAACTATATGAAGCACATGAGAGGTCACCAAACCAACCAAAAAAAGAAGTATGCCATGCCAAAATATGACCAAAAACCCACTGAAACTCAGTCAATGCATGCAAGAATGATATGTCCCTTTGAAAGGCCAATAAGAGGGTTATTCTACACATGTATAATGGACATACAACATGGAAAAACCACCTCTAGACAGACGTTATGAGGGCCCTAAAACTCACTGAAAAGGGCCTGAAATGAGGCTAGGAAGCATGCAAATGAAGGCTCCTTTGAAAGACCATGAAGATGATTACTCTACACATGCAAGATAGACACCTAACATGGCAAAAACAACTCCGGACAGAGTTCACGCAGGTCATAAAACTCACAAATAATGGCCTGAAACATGCTCAAGAAGTGTGAAAATATGGGCTCCTTTGTAAGGCCAATAATGCTAGAAAACAAGACAAGGGGTGAGAGGGTCACCCCTCTCTGATTTTGGGGCTCAAAATAGCATGTTAGCCACTAAAAATCCACTGGATTTCAGTGGCTAGAAGGCCAAACAAAGCTCACTTCAAAGGCCTAGATGCATGGCTCAAAACAAGATGAAAACAAGCATGCAAGGGGGTAGATGACCCCCAACAGAAAAATGACCTTAAACAAACTTCAAGATGAGCTCAAAATAAGACTTTTTTCAGTTTATGACAAAGCCCAAATATGCTTTCAAACTAGGCTAAGATATGGATCAAAATAAAGCTCAAAAGAGGAAAAAATGATTACCCTTGGAGACCAACAAAAACCAGCAGCCTCTGGACCCAAAAACCCAACCTTGAACCTCTGAAAATATCCTCCAAGGGTCTTAGGTTGATGATGGAAGGGTTAGGCTATGGAGTTGTGTGCAAAGGGGCCAAGAACCAAGCAATTTAGAGCTCAAAAGAGAGAGAGATAAAAAGAGATATATTGTTTAGCCCTAACAAAAATTTGAATCCTTGCAAATGGAAATGGAGGGCTTCCTTTATAGAGAGGAGAGGCAAAAGCAGCTCCAAGAAGCTTCAAAACTAGGTTAAACATCCTCCATACACGTATTGAGGATGCAACAAATGCCTTCCAGCTGGCACAGCTGGAACACACTCATTGAGACAAACAAGGAGAGAGCAGGCCGACCAGTTCAAGTGGTCGGCCGACCAGGTAAAAAGGGTCAAGGTGGTCGGCCACCCTTTATGATGAAGCCCCAGAAGTTAGCTTTTCAATGGCGCAAACTTGCATTAAAATTCCATCTGTGCAAAAAGTTATGCCTATTTTGGTGAAGCCGCGCAGATTCGGTCCAACCGGATTGATGCCCTACTTCAACCAACCATATCTCCCCCGTCCGGACTTGGCTTTAGGAGATTCTTGCATGCAAAATGAAGCCCCAGAAGTCTTGTTTCCAACGGTGGTGGCCTCATAGCTTAAATCCAAGTGTATAGACAGATAAGCCTGATTTAGCGAGGACCGCTCGACTCTCTCTTAGCGATTCATGCCCATCCTCTTCCTCAACTAGGTTTCTTCTCTCCACTCTTATTTTCTTCAACTCCAAACCCCCCGAACATGGTGTTTTGAAAGATTTTTCAAAGATCTCATCTCTTTTTCATTCATTTCCACTTTGCCCTTGCTCGGTTTACCGAAAAACGCGACATTTAACAAAATGCGAGCATCAGAACATCGTAGAACTTTATTTTCAAAACGTTTTCAAAGGGAGGGTTTCAAGTCTAAAATCTTTTGATTAAGATTGTTTTGGTTCAAAAAAAGGGGTATGAAGTTGAGATTTAACTCTCTCCTTGCCCAAAAAACTGAACCTTTGCCCTGCATACCTTTCTCCATCAAGTAAATCATCAATAGTGCCCAAGTCTTAAGGGCGGTCAAAAATGGGGTGTCTACAGTTGCCCCTCTTTGACAGAACTCGAAAGTCAAGAAGTGACGGGAGTGAATGTCAAAGCCCAGAGACGACCCATTTTTGACAAGGCCGAAGACTTAGACAAACAGGTAAGATAAAAGAGATGCGCCCGTATGCAGGGGCAAAATGCAAAATGATATGCAAGAAGATTTTGACAATTGGACTTATACGCTACGCGAAGCCGATTTGAAAATTGGACTTATGCGCTACGCGAAGCCGGTTTGATAATTGGACTTATACGCTTTTGCAAAGCCGGTTTGAAAATTCAGGATTTATGCAATGCAATGCAATGTAAAAATGGGCAATTGGCAATGACCTACCTCATGCTGTTGGGGACCATCCCCTCCTTCTCAGTTGAACCGCAGGTACTACTTTTCTCCCTGACTATGGTCGCAGCTTTCCTTATTCTCCAACAGGGTGACAGACTAGGTTGATTCGGTTTCCAAAATTGAGGCGCATATACATGCTATCTCAATCTATGGGGCTACCATACAGATTTCAAGCCGAGGATATACCCCTGGGTATTTAAACCAGACTTTAGTCTCGGAAATCCCGAACCTTTGCGTTCTAGGCACGAGCCATTCGAACTCTAGTTTTCACCGTCTTAGTTGGTCTCCCAGGAACTCACCGCAAACACAAGCAGGTAGCTATACTAGACCACTGGAAGTCGTTCGGGCATGACAAACACCAAAGGATTTGCACCATTAGAGGATTTAAGGTCTTCTAGACCAGAGAAAGGTGCACAAGATAGTGCGATGTAGAGTGAATGCACAAAACAGTGCTAAATAGATGCACAAAATAGTGCGAGACTAAAGGTGTACGAAACAGTACGAGCAGGGTGAATGCACAAAACAGTGCGATACAGATAAGGTACGCAAGATAGCGCGATGCAATGCACTAACAAGTGCAGGTAAGGTGCGCAAGATAGCGCGATGCAATGCACTAACAAGTGTGGAGAGGTGCGCAAAATAGCGCGATATGATATGCAAAGCACAAGACAGTGCGATTAAGGTGCGCAAAATAGCGCGAATGAATGTAATGCACAGGACAGTGGGATGCGCAAAATAGCGCGAATGTAAACTGCACAAAACAATGCGATTGAGGTGCGCAAAATAGCGCGAATGATAAACTGCACAAAACAGTGCGATGCGCAAAATAGCGTGAATGTAAACTGCACAAAACAGTGCAATGCGCAAAATGGCACGAATGTAAACTGCACAAAACAGTGCGATACACTAAATAGCGCGATTGATTTGAAATGCACTAACAGTGCGATACGCTAAACAGCGCGAGTGATTTGAAATGCACTAAATAGTGCGATACGCTAAACAGTGCGAGTGATATGCAATGCACAAGATAGTGCGAGTGAGATACAACCACAAGATGCACAAGACAGTGCAAGTGAGATACAAAGTGTAAGTGTACAAGACAGTGCGAGTGAGATAAAATGCACAAGAAAGTGCGATAAAATGCATCTTCTATGCAAGTATGGGAGCATTTTCTACGCAACAGATACGAGCATTTTCTATACAAGTATGGAAGCACATTATATGAAATATTGAAAGTATATTCTATGTATGAGACAAGCAAAGCATATTCTATGCGGAATCGAAAGCAAGCATATTCTATGCATGAATCATAACGATGCGCGGCACGCATGCAACAACAGTGTATATGAAAGTGCACATTCTATGCAATAGAGGGGCATCAAACATGTACTCTGGTGCCTCCGATTTATCTCTCAGAGGGCTTTGCAACACACTCAGCTCGAAAAGGGTACACCCCGTTTATGTTGGCAAGAGATAACATCTGTATGTGAAAACCACATGTGCTGTTTAGACCGTCATTTTGACTTGAAGTAGGCTTACACTTGAGGTAGAGGCGCACTCATACTTCGGTAGCATTAACAAGGTCTGAGGAGGTGCATATGGAATGCAATCTCGGAATTTTCTGAAGGTGAAACATGCTAAGATGCTCTAAATTTTCCCTCTTTTCTTTTGCTTTGCACTCCGGACACTAAATAGCTTCAAATAGGTCCTTGTTTTACTATTCTGACATGACCTAGGTTGAACCTTGCGGCTTTATGAAAGAACCAATCCTGTTTTGCACAAATGTGGAGAACGACACGGCACTCTGAGCACAAAACGATTTTTGAAATTGAAATGAGAAAAGGGTTCTCAACCGGGTATTGAGCCTACAACTGACCACAACCAAAATGACTCAACAATGGAAAACAAAGGTAGAAAAACCTAAACACAACTCAACAAGGGAAAACAAGGTAAAATAACATAAACATCTGTTGACACTCAAACGACTCAAAACAATAATCGAGACAAACAAAAACGCACAAACACAACACTCGGATGTGTTACAAAGGCAAGAGACCTCTCGGTGCACGAGGAGCCAGTTTCTCCGGGTATTGTTTCCCACCATTTCTTATTTGTGATTCTCACATCACTCGGCCATCAGGCTAGGCTTTTCTCACCAAACCCTTTTCCACACTTTTTCTGGCTCGGCTTTTCTCACCAAACCCTTTTCCACACTTTTTCTCTCAGTGCACATCTTTCTATTCTTTAATCTCTCATTTTTTATCCCTCCCCTGAGTGGTTGATAGATAAACAAAAAGTTACGGGCTCTTGCCCCTAGCACTCAGCTAGATTCTTCTTTTTCTGTGCGCAGCTAGTGAGTTCCTTCCACAGAGGGGTTGTGTTGCAACTGAGCGTGTAGCGAATCTGCAGCTAACATCGGCTGTCGATGCTCTGCCGGGGAGTTTGGACATGGTTAGATCTGTCCAGATGTGGGAGTGAAAAATCTTGATCCATTCTAATTCATGCTTTGTACATGGCCTGATACCTCGTTGCTTGGAGGATGAGAGAGCTTTCAGCCCTTTGTTGTTAGCTTCAGTTGTGCCCTTTCTGGCAAGTACAGTGCCCTTTTCTGGCAAGTATGTTGACAACGGGGGAAAGACAGGAAGCCTGACTCAACTGTGCCCCTAATTCATCATTTTGACCATTTTTTGTTTTGGTTTTCTACTAAAACAATTTTGACCAACATGAAAGTTAGATTAACATGCGTATTCGATTTTCTGATTTGAAATCATGCAAGTCAGGTTATGAGCACTGAAAATTTTCCTTTTTCAGGTCCAAGAAATGGTCTAGCTTTTAGAAAAATGGAATAATTTTCGAGAGAATTAGTCAACCTCAGTAAAAATTCTCAAAAACTATTTTTGCAAACGGCCACTGCTCAACGAGCACGGAACCTACTCTTGAGATGCACGACCAAGGACCTATAAACAATGGAAAATTGCCCCTTGTTTGAACGGCACTGCATGGCAACTGAAAGTTTCCCCTAGTCTGAATAGCACCGTAGCACATTGTATGGCAACGAAAAGTTGCCCCTTGTTTGAATGGCACCGTAGCGCATCGTAATCAGTCATCAGAGTGACGATCATAACTGAACTCTCGGATACAGCGAAGACAAAGATGACCAAAACCATCACATGGACACAATCGAATTTGAAGTGTTTTACGGCTGGACTTCAGAATGAAGTTGCCTACGTATCCCAAAGATGGGAATCAAGCCTTGCGTAGTTCGGGGTAAGGTACACTCGGGTATTAACCTCTCCTTTTGCGTTCTAACTTTGCCAAGACTGCCCTTTCTGGGTTTTCAACCTTGCGAGTTTTGTTCTTCTTTTCTTTTCAATTCCTTTCATTTATTTTCTTCTTTTTTTCTTCTTTTCTTTTTTTTTTCATTCTTTGCATTTTTTCTCCTTTTTTTTTCTTCTCTTTTTTTTGCATTCTTTTCTTTGCTCTAACTTTTGCCTGGGTCGCCCTTCCGGGTTTTTGGCCCAGCGAGCCTCTCAAGGGTAAAAGTGAAGCTTTGTCCATGTCAAATGGTTTTGAGATCCTGAAGTCATCTGAATCCAGGAGAATGGCTACTGTTCGCTAATGATGTAAGAGTCCATCGAATGGGGCTGAAATTGCCCCTAGTGTTGTGAATAGGAACTCAATTGTCCTTCAGCACAAACTTTCTTCTTTCTTCCCTTCTGGGATTTGGCATTCTTGCCAGTCTTCATTGATTTGCAAGATGATCCATCTTCGGCTCTTCGAGCACATCTGACATTTTTATGCCCCTAGGTCGAGGGCTGCTTTGAATCTGGCCACACAGGCCTCACATTGCGGTTGACCATTGAACATTCTGAGTTAAGGTTCAAGGTTTGAAAGCAAAGGGGGGTCGAGTCTCGAGGCTGAGAGCGATCCTAAGCTGCACAATCTCAAGAGCGATTTCACACAAGTCTTCGCAGGACTGCGCAAAACATTTTTTGAAATCTTTTAAGAAAGCGACTAATCGCTCGCGCGGAAGACAATGTACAACCAATCTGGATCAAGCCAGGATCCTTCTCGGTACTCTCATTAACAAACATGATTTCATTCATTAAGGGCTTAGCATGCCTCTCTTTCTCTCAATTGATCAAATTTTTATAAATCCTGAGGAATTCTTTCCTCTTCGTTTTCATCACAATGTTCAAAAGGTTTTGAAAAACTTAGGTCAATGCAGTGAGTTCGAGGCATAGAAAAGTAGGCGAAAAGCACTGCCATTTCATTCAGAAATTCTGGCACAACTAGCACAAGGCAGAAGCGAACACAAGAATGTGAAAATCACTGCTGTTCATTCAAATTTGTTGGTATTACTGGCTCCAAGGCAGAAACAAACTCAAAAGAAAACGAAAAGACAAACACAAAACAAGTAAGTGATGTCCGAGGTAACACCCCCAAAATCACCCGACTCCAACAAAATAGGACTGACTCGGTATAACAAGATAGACCCAACTGACTCAGTAAGAAAAGACTGACTCTGTACAAAACAACAAGACTGACCCAATACCCAAGTCAGAAAGTACAAATTAACAACATTCGCAAATGTGCTCAAAACAGTGCATGCCATCCACCATATCTGGAGTAAACTGAGCGCCATCCGCAGGCGGTCCATCCCCCGATCACATGGTCACATTATCCCCTAAGTTCACAGATCCAGTACCGATAGACTTTGCAGGACCAGACGCGAAGATGACCTTTTTATCAATCAGATCTTGTATTTCATGGTGAAGACGCAGACACATGTCAGTGTCATGGCCAACTTGTTAATGAAAAACACAGTACTTCACCAGGTTGTGGGAGAGAGGAAGTTTATTCAGTAATGGCCGCGGCTCCAGGGACTTCAGATGCCCCTTTTCGATCAGGACCCCCAGGGCCATTGATAGAGACATGTCCAGTGGGGTGAACACCCTCTGGCCCCGAGGTGGGTATTTGGCAGGTTGTGAGCTGGTTGTGGTAGATGTACCAGAGAATGGGTCGGTAGGTGCTGACTTTTGATAATCTCTTCCAAGTGTAGGATTGGAGTTGAAAGGAGTGTTTCTGGTACAACATCTCTTGCCTCGGCTTGCCCCTTGATTCAAACTACCCCCAACTTGAGTGGTAAAGGTATCATCCACAGTTTTTGTAACCACTACAAGCACTTGCTGTTTGTTTAGTCCTTCAGCCTTCAAAGCCTCAACAGCCCGTTGAAGGTGTTCAAGGGGACCAATTCCTATCCCTACCCTATTCTTACCACTCGCCCCCACTTTGGCAAGGGATCGACCATCTTCAAATGCTGCCCGTCCCAAGATTGGAGAGCCTTTTGTCATGAAATTCCCGGTATGTGATGTGGTCGATGAGGGAGTCAATGTCTCGAAGGCCAAATTTGTAACAGTTCTCTAAAGATCTTCGATTATTCTCTTCAGCTCAGAAGTAGTGGGCTCACGGGTTTGAGATGATTGGGGTCCAGGTGCATCCATCATGCATAAGTCCATGCTTTCTGGAATGAACACCTCAGGCTTGGGTAGATGGGCTGGGGTGATGTATATGCTGGGGTTGAAGGTGGATGGTAGTATATGGATGAGATTGAGGTGGGCAGGAGATGTTTGGTCATTGGGGTCTGAAGGTGGAGCTATCATCCGGTTGTCAATGAGATTTTGGACCTCATGACACAGGCGGTAGTAACGGTCGGTGCCATGACCGTACTGCTGATGGTACACACAGTACTTAGAGGGGTTATGTCTGGCTGGGAGTGGGTCAGGCAGAGGTTGAGGATCGAGGGGTTTTAGATACCCTCTTTCCATCAAGATTTTTAGTGCGCTAGTCAGGCTCATATAGAGAGGGGTAAAAGTTCTGCCCTGAGCTCGGGCTGGGCCGGCGGTTTGTAGGCTTGGTTTGGCAAAAGGGTTAGCTGTGGCAACTGTATTAATTTCGGTGGGTTTGGGAATAGCGCTACTACCAGCATTGGTACTCCCCAAAATCACCTCCTTGTCGGTTCACTTGTTCTAGGAATGATCCCACTGTTGAATGCATTCTCGATCTGAACCCCTAGTTCATGCAAACTTTTGAAAGTGAATAGCGAAGCGACTATCAACTTTTGCAACATATCATGCTCGAGGTTTCGTACCATTATCTGCACTTGATCCCTCTCAGAAGGGCGGCGATCTGTCATTTGTGCTGCCTTTGCTCTCTACCTCGCAACAAATTTCACAAAAGGCTCTGTTGGATTATGGCGGGTTGTTTCAAGCTCTTGAATGGTCATTTCAACTTGGGTATTGTAAGAATACTGATCAACAAAGGCCTCGGCCAATTCTTCCCAGTTTTGCTTCACCGTATTCTCCAACTTGGCGTACCAAGCAGCTGCTACACCCGATAGGGTTCTTCCATACAGAGAGAGTTTCTGTGGCTTAGTCAGACCCATCGGCTTCAGGATATCCAAGAAAAGTCGGATATGTACCATGGGATCCCCAGACTCGTCGAAACGGTCAATATGTGGCATTTTGAATCTGTCTGAGAGCCGTACGGCAGCCTCGGTGTACCCATCCTCAATATCGGGAATGAAGTTAAGGCCCTGTGCCTTTTTGAATTACTTCTCAAGGTTCGCGATTTTCACCGCGGTCGGATCAAGGTCACTAGCATCAAGGGGATAAAGCCTCTCATTAGGCTGCACCAGGGGTCTAAAAGCTTGGGCTTAAGCCAACCCTTCTCGAGGATCTGGACCCTGCAAATCTTCAGTTGGCGGAAGTGGGTCAAAGTTCGGCTGGGGTCCCAAAGCTGGATGTAAGGCAGATGCCCCAGATGGGCGTTGCGTTTCAATACTAGTCTCAGTCTGCATGGTAGTTCCCTGATTCAATGCTTCTATCACGGCCACAAATTCTTCCGAACCCTATGCCATCACAGTCTGCTGACGATGTGACTAGTGACTGACGGATTAGATGAACTGGTAAGCCTTGACTAGCCCTTCTCTGCCTTGCCTCAATGAAGGAAAACACTGGCTACTCTGAACTGAGTCTCTGATTGGACAAAGTCTATCAGCACTAGTCCAATGTACCTGAGGGATATTGGAACCTTCTGAAGTTATGATTCCAGGACTACCTAGCAAAAGAGAAAACAGGCTGCATCTCAGCCTATTTTTGCCAAACCAGATATGAGCGTAGCTGAATGACCGTGCTCTCTACCAAATTCTGCCCAAAAGTCTGCCTGTAAACTGATACCCTCAGGTAAAACTGATTCCCAAATACTGATGCCCGCAGGCCTGATACCTAGACTTGCAAACTGTTATATGCATTCCTATAGGGACACACCTTAAAAGCACAAAGCAAGCAAGTGAAAGCCAAAACACCCCTATGTTGGGGTAGGGTTTCCCTGTCCTATTTTGTCAGGAGCCAGGGCGTCACTACGCACGCAGCGGTTTCAAACAACCTATAATCGGGTAAGCAACCTATCCTAGCTTTGGAATGGTCACTATGGATTCCGAATATGCACTAGGTCGAATGGTCAAAAAGGATGCCCCGGTAAAATCGGGATTTGTGTTCCCATCGTGGCAGAGCCCGCAACCGGTCAGCCTTATGGCACGTTTCTCGAAGTGAGCCTCCAACAAACCGTTCAAGAATAGCATACGGCAAACACGGTGTCCAAGGCACACCAATGCATGTACAATGCAAAGAAACACATAAGTGTAGTCAAGACACGATATCATGAGTTTGAGTCAAGTTCTCTAAGTCCCCAGCAAAGTCGCCAGAAACTGTAGACATCCCCGAACGTCCTGGGAGGGAAATCCCGTTCTGTGCATTTGGGCTCACTACAGTTCGGACTCAATGTCACGGTCCTGTATCTAATCTCGCAGAGTACAATGCAATACCGATGAATCATCAAAGAATGTAAATCTGGCAAATCTTTTTTAAAAATAGATTTTTTGAAAGAAGTACCAAACACGGACTGCTTTGGCAGATACAGAGTCGCTGCCTAAATATTTTATTTTGAGAAATTTAGGAAACCCTGACTCGTTTGCCTAAGGCCACGTGTCCGTCATCACCAAAGCTGCCTCGGCTCGGGAACTTGGGTACGATTGGGGAAGGTCACTTCGTGAGCACCCCCGCTCACTCAATCAAAGATCGGCCTCTACTAACCATGATATCGAGTTTTGAAAACATTATGTGCCCTTATTCCGGTTATTAGCCTAGATTTATTATGTGATGTGCACAGCATACAAGTATAGATTGGATCGCCTGAATTGGAGCAAGACACCTCATGTTTGCTTTTGAAACGGTTTGCTACTCGCAAGTAGGCTAAAATGCGAATTTGCCACCCTCAGGTGGGCTTAGAAAACAAGATGATTTGCCACTCTGAAGTGGGCTTAAAAACTCACAGTCAATGCATTATTTCAATTTAGATAATCCAACCTTCACCCACAGGCATTCAGGCAGTTATATCACGTAAGCACATAGCCTCATGGTAAGCATGCTATCGTGGCAGTCACTCACACATATGCAAGGATGCTAAAGCATAAATACTTACCGAGTACTCCAAGCCAAAACAGAAACTAGTTAGTAATCAATGCATGATCCTAGTTCATGTTAAGATGGCTAATGCAACACATGCAAAATGCAACTAGAAACAGGCTTGGCTATCCTAAGAATGGCATATGAGATGATACAGCTAACACGTATTCAACTTGGAATTGGAATACAATGCAATTAGTATGATGCGCCGAGCCCGGTGCATGCAATACAGATGAATGATGCAAACATGCAAGCATAAGTATGCTAATTGAAACATGCCCTAACCTAACCATCATAAGCTGGTAAATAAAAGGGAGAAAGACATGGGGCTAGAAGACATACATCACACACACGCACACTTATTACAATTGTGCCCTCGCTTGGAGGGTCCGAAAGAATATTACACAACCAAAATAAATAACGAATTATTACACAATACTAATTACTTAACAAATGAATGAGGTAAGCAAAGTAAACTAGCATGCTATGCTACGTGTAATGGACTGCCTCAGCTCTCTTCCGAATGATGAAGGATGCATGCATACTCGGGTCGCCTTGTCAGGAAATTCCATTGCGACGCCTCGCCTCGCCTCGCCTCGCCTTCGTGTGCAATTGATTTCAGAAACTTGCAAGACCAGCCAATGACATGGGAGACCACTGCCGACCACCCCTTTGTGGTGGAGACCAAAAAGGGTGGTCGGCCTGCCAGAAAACCTGGTCGGCCGACCACTTTTGGCCCCTGGATTCTGGTTTTCTGCAACACAAAGCAATAGGGAAGCATGACAAGGTATTTTCAACAAGTGTGTGCTCAACCACTCTCCCCGTCATAGCATAGGCTCTAGGGAGTGTAACCCTCGATCCTCGGACCACCAATCACGTATCTCGATGCATGATGGTCGAGGAGTCGGATTGCACGACTTAATGTGACATGAATGAACAAATAAACATCTAAAGCCAACAACTTTATCATGGATAGTCAAGAGTGTCGGCGACCGGGAATCGAGGCACGTTTCATCACTTGGAGTATGAAACGCTCCTCGTTTCCCGTGTTTGGGCTAACTCCTATCCCAAACATGATGAAACAAGAATGGCATGCTCAATGCAACTTCTAGCATGCAATCCTAATGTAATGCGACTAAATGATACAAAGATGCAAGGAATGACATGCAAGCATGCAAATGGCATACACAATGCTATGAACTACACATGGCATACTCAATGTACATGGACTAAACTATGGCATACGCAATGCACATGTGGAGACTAATAATGAAATGATCAAGGCATACACAATGCAATGGTCAATCATGTAACAACATGGGCTAATATGGCATATGCAATGCAAGATGGACTTAAACTAAGATGGATGGGCCTCAGCCACATCCAAATCAGTGGCCATACACAATGAAATTAGGCAAGAACACTCATGCAAACATGCCCAACGCAAGGGACCGAACCTAAGGCACAAAGTGAAACTCTAATAAGGCATGGCAAGGGATGGAATATGGCATAGAATGGCACATGATCCAGCTCTCAAATGGCGTAAAAGATGGTCCCGAAACATGCAAACACCTTACACAATGCATGCTAGATGGCCCGGATACCGAAACTAGTGAAATGGATTACACTATAGGTATGCAAAACAATGCTCAAATGATGGAACCAACCCCAAACAGTTCCTATGCAGACCAAAATCAGTGGAAAAATGTGTTGGGATGGTGGCTCGGAATGCATTCAAATGAAGCTCATGCAATGTTCGGTAAATGAGGCATACAAGCACAACTCTCAAAGGCACTTAAATAGTGGAAAACATGGGAACATGGTGCAAGTATAAGGTCTGAAATATCACTCTCGATGATGCCAAAACATGCTTAGGGCCCAAACAACGCATGCTAGTGGACTCGATATGCAAAGCTAGTAAGCTTGATTGAACAATGACCATATACAACAACGCATGCATGACCCAAAACACTTCAAACAGAGCTAAGGAAGCCTAAAATATGAATAAAATTAGTTTGGATCATGGCCAAAATATGCTAGGAAAATGGGCCAAAACATCATGCAATACAAGCTAATGAACCATGATTTGCACTACAACTATATGAAGCACATGAGAGGTCACCAAACCAACCAAAAACAGAAGTATGCCATGCCAAAATATGACCAAAAACCCACTGAAACTCAATCAATGCATGCAAGAATGATATGTCCCTTTGAAAGGCCAATAAGAGGGTCATTCTACACATGTATAATGGACATACAAAATGGCAAAACCACCTCTGGACAGACGTTATGACGGCCCTAAAACTCACTGAAAAGGGCTTGAAATGAGGCTAGGAAGCATGCAAATGAAGGCTCCTTTGAAAGGCCATGAAGATGATTACTCTACACATGCAAGATAGACACCTAACATGGCAAAAATAACTCCAGATAGAGTTCATGCAGATCATAAAAATCACAAATAATAGCCTGAAACATGCTCAAGAAGAGTGAAAATATGGGCTCATTGGTAAGGCCAATAATGCTAGAAAACAAGACAAGGGGTGAGAGGGTCACCCCTCTCTGATTTTGGGGCTCAAAACAGCATGGTAGCCACTAAAAATCCACTGGATTTCAGTGGCTAGAAGGCCAAACAAAGCTCACTTCAAAGGCCTAGATGCATGGCTCAAAACAAGATGAAAATAAGCATGCAAGGGAGTAGATGACCCCCAACAGAAAAATGACATTAAACAAACTTCAAGAGGAGCTCAAAATAAGACTTTTTTTAGTTTATGACAAAGCCCAAATATGCTTGCAAACTAGGCTAAGATATGGATCAAAATAATGCTCAAAAGAGGGAAAAATGATTACCCTTGGAGACCAGCAAAAACCAGCAGCCTCTGGACCCAAAAACCCAACCTTGAACATTTGAAAATACCCTCCAAGGGTCTTAGGTTGATGATGGAAGGGTTAGGCTATGGAGTTGTGTGCAAAGGGGCCAAGAACCAAACAATTTAGAGCTCAAAAGAGAGAGAGATAAAAAGAGATATATTGTTTAGCCCTAACAAAAATCTGAACCCTTGCAAATGGAGAGGGAGGGCTTCCTTTATAGAGAGGAGAGGCAAAAGCTTCTCCAAGAAGCTTCAAAGCTGGGTTAAACGTGTATGGAGGATGCAGCAAATGCCTTCCAGCTGGCACAGCTGAAACACACTTATTGAGACAAACAAGGAGAGAGCAGGCCGACCAGTTCAAGTGGTCGGCCGACCACTTGACCTGGTCGGCCGACCAGGTCAAAAGGGTCAAGGTGGTCGGCCACCCCCTATGATGAAGCCCCAGAAGTTAGCTTTCCAATGGGGCAAACCTTGCATTAAAATTTCATTTGTGCAAAAAGTTATGCCTATTTTGGTGAAGCCGCGCAGATTCGGTCCAACCGGATTAATGCCCTACTTCAACCAACCATATGTCCCCCGTCCGGACTTGGCTTTAGGAGATTCTTGAGTGCAAAATCAAGCCCCAGAAGTCTTCTTTCCAACGGTGGTGGCCTCATAGCTTAAATCTAGGTGTATAGACAGATAAGCTTGATTTAGCAAGGACCGCTCGACTCTCTCTTAGCGATTCATGCCCATCCTCTTCCTCAACTAGGTTTCTTCTCTCCACTCTTCTTTTCTTCAACTCCAAACCCCCGAACAAGGTGTTTTGAAATATTTTTCAAAGATCTCATCTCTCTTTCATTCATTTCCACTTTGCCCTTGCTCGGTTTACCGAAAAGCACGACATTTAACAAAATGTGAGCGTCGGAACATCGTTGAACTTTATTTTCAAAACGTTTTGAAAGAGAGGGTTTCAAGTCTAAAATCTTTTGATCAAGATTGTTTTGGTCCAAAAAAAGGGGTATGAAGTTGAGATTTGACTCTCTCACTGTCGAAGAAACTGAACCTTTGCCCTGCACACCTTTCTCCATCAAGTAAATCATCAATAGTGCCCAAGTCTTAAGGGCGGTCAAAAATGGGGTGTCTACACACATCATTTACAATAATAACATAACAAAATGCAGCAAAACATATCAAAACTATTCTACCGATCTTTACTACCGTTCTTACCCTGCGACGGAGAAGTTGACCCCCGCAAGGCGCTCAAAGCTTGGCCTACTCAGTTTTGATACTGTGACCGCCCTTGACTGGACTGGTAAGGTTGAGTTCGATTGGATTATGGAACACTTAAAGAAATCTCACGCTGAGGGCAACGACGTTTAATATGGCCTGACTGGTTACACTTAAAGTAAGTCGGTGATCCTCTACTGTGTGACTGGTTCGAAGTCTACTCCTCTGACTAGATGATTCTGGTAGTATAAGCATTGATTGAGTTTGTAACCTTGCCTTCCTTCTCTGCCGCTTATTAGGTCAACTGTACTCCTGAATCGTAAGAGTCGCTGAAGTGGCCTACTTCTTATTTCGACCCATACCCATAATAGTGGCCTCCACGTGGGCCGCCACTTTAACAAGCGTGTGATAATTCCTATGCAAGGACCCAATAACCATTCCCCTGATATCATCACATAAACTCCTATCAAACTCACTGCAATGAAGCTCCCCTGTTGCGAACAACTTAGGAGTGAACATTGACAGATTAGTAAACCTCACTTCAAACTGTGCTAGAAGTGTGGTACCTTGGCGTAACTCATCAAATTGTTTCCTCTATCTTTCCTGTGCGGAAGGAGGAAAATATTCACTCCCTCGTCAATACATCCTCATCAAAGAGTACTATAGATTTAGCACCAAGTGAGGTCTTCCAAATTGAGTCTCACACATCCTATCACAATAGTCAACAAGAATTTTCATTCCATGTAAACACTCAATTTCATTCCACGTAAGCACTTAGTCAAATAAACATATACGGATTACCCTCTCAAGATAATATTTGTTCCACGAAATTCCAAAATTTCCTATTAGAATGAGCATTGATCAGGTGCCCTTCTAATAAGATTTCAAGGGATTTAATAAGCGCAAATAACATCCTAAAAGTTTAATCCCATACCCATCTAGTCACATAAACATGTTATCACATAGCACATAAACCATGGAACATTCCCTAATAAGCGAAATGAACCCAATGTTGTAAGAACCACTTCTCGCGAGCCCAAAGTATTCAAACTCGGTAGCTCTGATACCAAGTTGTAATGCTCCGAATTAATTAACATTTGATAATCCCAGATTAGCTCATTAAAACAATCCACTATTTGATTAGTTACCTACTACACATGTGAACAAGATATATGGTTTCTATCATCCATTTAAACATCAAGTCACCAAATTTGTATTTATGATATACTCAAGAGATTTATGAAATTCACCATAAGCGATTATACATTCACTACTTTCTTGAATCAAAATCTATAGCATGCATAAACAATAGTTAAGTAATGTAAACACAAAATAATACCCCATGGCTACAAGCTCCAAGGCTTAAGCCTGGATACAAATAGATGGTGATCTCAACACATACAGATTAGCCCTTGGCTTGACAACAACCACAATTAAATGAGTCTCGTACTCCAAAAATCTTTCTCGTCCTTACTTCGATAAGATCACAACATCCTTTCTTGCAAACAGTTCCACTAAGGGTGAGCATCAATCCCAGTAGAGAAATCTTAACAAAGTATATATATTTTAACCAATGTCCTGAGATGGATGCATATGTCATGCCATGTAAAAAATGTAAGTTTTTCTCATTTGAAAATCTCATGCAAGATGCTCGTTCGAAAACATAATCAATTGCACCAATGATTTCAATATATTAACAAGGGATCGTAAATACGGCTTAGATAATCTCTAGGTTGGTGTCAGTAAGTAGGCATATCTAGCACTATCAAAAGCCTACTTTACTTGCTCCTAACCGGACAGCATAAGTACCGCATGTGTTTTTGGTCTTTTATTATGGATCTCAACCTAACTTAATTCATAACCAACTAATAACAATCCTTTTCACAACATAATTCCAACAATGACTATTTAAAAGTACGCAATATGAGATGAAATGACAATGCAATTTGTCAATACATTATTCATTTTCTACAATTCTCAAAAATTCCCAAATTCAACAACACAATTCTCAATTGTGATACAACATAGCATTTCTAACCCACATATATACACACAATACATATGTTCCAAGAATTTACAACAATTCATCATTTCCATTCTCTCAACACTAGCATATCAACATGCCATGCTCATCAATTTCTCAACAGCAAGCTTCCATTTCATAGATATTCAACAATAGTAATGGACATGCCAATTCTTTACCATTTCACGACAATGAATCTCTATATTTCATGATTTTACATTATCTTCACTTTTCCCCAATTTTCCAAAAAAAAAAAATCTAGGATTTTCACAAATGCTAGGATTTTTCATTTATGAAAAGATTTTTACACAAAAGAACCCCCAACTATCACATAACTCTTACTCTTTATCAACACAACATTTTTCTCAACTTTCTCAAGTCTGGGGTTTTTTTCAAAAAATTGAGTTTCTCATTATTTTAAAAGAATTTGCTCATGAAACTTCCAAAATATTCTCATAGTTCATCAATTGAGAGATTTGGAGAAAATTTGAGAAAAACCTCTTTAAATAATGTAATAATTTCAGAAATCAAACCCCAACTCGAATACACTAGAACATCATCAAAATAACCATATATATAACTTAAAGAATATCCTACCTCAAGCTTTAGGATGAAGGAGAGAAAAAAACTCCCAAATTTGACAATACTGGAAATCGATCTCCCCCGCATAAGATAAAACTCTTGATGAGCTCTCCAAAATTACCTCAAGAACAAGGATCAAAATATTAATAGATTTAGAGAAATCAAAGAAAATGGGGTTGGTGGAGTAAATATAGAGAGAGGGAGGAGAAAAGATGATATAGAGAGAGATGGAAAAAGTGATGAGAAAGGGGGGAGAGGATCAAATTTTATAAAAAGTAGTCCAAATTTGAAGCTGAATAAGACATTTCCGTACGTACAGGCCCTTGGCTGCAAGTGAGGAAACTCCTCCGCACTTGCCTTTATTTCAGAATACATTCTCAATTTGTTCCCCCATTCCACACATGTGACACTCACCCCCGCATGTGCAGCTCAACCCCCGCACGTGCAGTTTTGTTTACCAGAGTGATCCTAAGCTTGTCTAGGTGTATTTATCACACTAGTTCTGCCTCTGTATGTAAAACAACAAATTTTAAACCCGACAATAGCTTAGGATGACCAAACAAGAAAATTTACGAAGTGAGGCGGACTTACATGGCCTAGGAGGCCTCGGATTGAAATTAAAAAATTCAGGAGCATGAAATTAAACAGAAAATAAAGGAAACAAAGCGGGTTATATTCTCGGACATTATAACATATAAGAGTTTTAGAGACAAAATATTTTAGTTTCTAAAAGTGAAAATTTTGTTATAAAAGACATTTATGAACCAATTTCTATTATTATGAGGATAGTCGCTAAAAAGTTGTCTCGAAAAGTCAAAAATAAGGCTTTTAGTGACAAAATTTTAAAAATGTCACTAATAAATAAACTTTTAGGGACAAAATAATTTGGTTTCAAAAGAATAATAATTCATCACTAATGTCTAATTTTCGTTGCTAAAAATATAATAACAACACTTTTTGCAACAAAAATATTTAGTTCCTAAAAAATAATTTTATCCCTAAATTTTAGACTCTAAAACCTTATTTTTTTGTAGTGAGAACCTCGCACACCAGTCCATTTATATTTATCCAGAGGACCAAAGAAAAATAAACATAAAAAATAAAGTAAGAAAAATTGTGTTAGGTCTGAATGGAAGCAAAATGAAGAGCTCTTCACAGTTCAATCCAAGCTCAACCAAATTAATCAATTTCAACTTAAAGTTTGACTTGAAACCCACTACTCATAAAGTACTTGAATAAAATTTTTATTATAGTCAAACCGAGCCCAAAAGATCCAAGCAAAACCGAGTTATATTAACGTCAACAGGTAAGAAGACCCTTCAACTACCCCCACCCTACTCACAACCTCCCTCCAACATCGAAAAATAGAGAGTAAAACAAGTAAAAAAAATAAAAAATAAAAAGATTGAGACCCTTTTTTTCTTGATATCCATCCCTCTAATGTATTGAGATTGATTAACTTTTTATTTATTTTTTTTTTGTTTTTTTTTTTCCTTTCTATTATTCATTGACATGTGTCTATGGAGATTGTGGGAGTTAAGAAAAAAATGAGTCTCTTTCATTTCTGAATAAAAAATAATAATGCCCACCCTACTCAATAAGAAAGAGGATTTTTTAATTATACAGAATAAAATATATATATATATATATATTAATTATTTTAGGGAGCTTTATTGTTTAAGCAATGGCAGAAAAAAAATACGACAGAGATGGCTAAAAAAAATCACCAAAAATCCTTCAGAGTGTTTTGTTTTTAAAGTTTTCTAAAGTGATATATTGTGTGGTTGAGATTTAATGTTAAAAAATTAATGTGACTTATTATTAAATCTCAACCACACAATACACTATTTTAGAAAACTTTAAAAAAAAAAAACACTATAGAGGATTTTGCTCAAAAAAAATCAACGGATTACCAAGCCCTGAGAAATGTCAGACAAGCAAACTTCCCGAATATATTATTTGTCACTTATTCACTACATATAATTTTTTTTTTTCTTTTACAAAATTTACTTTTAATAATCAGTACGTTTTGTTTGATTGGTGGTGGACATACGTTGTCTTTTAAGCAATTTCCCAAAAAAACGTTTGGATGGAATTTGTGCCATTCTTTTCCCATTCGAAAGGAAAAAATATATTTTACTTTTTTGGATAAACTATTAAAAGGTTTTAATAGATGAATTTAATTCTCATCAAATCTCATTAAAAATAAATTATAATAAATTCGTTGTTAAAAATAATTTTTTGTGATATTTTTTGCATATGTCGCTAAAATTTGACATTTATGGACATTTTTGTCACGATTTTTATAAATTGTTGTTAAAAATTACAATTAATGACTTTTTGTGAAGAATTTTTCAAACTGTAGCTGAAAATTAAAAATTAGTGACGTTTTTTTATGATGATTTTCTTAAGTTGTCGCTAAAACATATAATTAGTGACATTTTTTGTAACAAAATTTTTAAATTATCACTGAAAATTAAAATTAGTGACTTTTTTAATAGTGTTTGATAAAAAACGCCATTAATTCTCACAGGACTTATTAAACAATAAGTCCACTTATTATGACTTACACGTAAGTCTCCCTAATTTTTTTTCCTATCACTAAGAATAGAGCGAGGATTTTATCCTAAGGAGCCAAAACATTATGTACAAAAAATTAGAGAAATATCGTGAATTATATTTACATTTTTAGAGCCAAATTTTCAATATGGTAAAATATATAGAGATAAGAAATTAAAATAAACAAATAGAATTATTTTGTTTTTAAATATATATAGCCACTTAGTACTCAATGTTACCTTTTATCGCTGAATTCATCTATTTTGGATTAGTGTTTTAGTGTGTAGAGGTCGAGTGAGTTGGGTTGGGGCACTGGGGTTATTCGTGAATGTTCGGGGGTGGTTCAATGACATACAAAATTCAGCCACAAGTTTAACTGTTTTCAAAAAATATTTTACATGCCAAACACCGAAAAAAGATAAAGGTTAAAAAAATTATTGTAAAAATTTTACATGGAAAATATTTTTAAAAGCACTATAACAAAAATACATTTTAATGACACTATATTAGTGGTATGTTCTTAAAAAATGTCACAAAAAGAATATTTTGTGACATTTTTTAGAAAATGTCATAGAGCCACAAACATATAAGACTCTAGTGGCATTTCAATTAAAAAAAGTGTCACTTCACTACAACAAAAATGTCACTATAACAAATTTATACTTTAGTGACACTACACTAGTGGCATGTTTTTAGAAAATGCCACAAAAATAAAAATTGGCATTAAATGTTTTAGAAAAATGCCACAGAACCACAAACATATAAGGCTCTAGTGACATTTCAATAAAGAAATGTCACATCAATTTTATGACATTTTATAAAATAATGACACAAAAAATTATGTTTGTGACATTTACCAACAGATGCCACTAAACTTTAGTAGTAATGACATTTTTTAAAAGATGTCAGGACACTAGGTAGGTGCAAATTACTTTTTATGGCACTTAGGTGAAAAGTGTCATAAACAAATATTTTATAGCATTTTGAGAAATGTCACTAAGCCAAAAACTTTCCAAGCTTATAATGGCATTTTTGAAAAAACAAAAAATGTCAGTATATTTTCTAAATTTTAAAAATGCAGTAAATGATTAAAAATAAATAAATTAAACTCAATATACACTACAGGAAAAAGCACAATATACACTACAGGAAAAAGCACATTCGGCGACTAAATTTCCTGACAAAAAAAAATTTGGTCGCTGAAAGTATAGCTTTCAGTGACCAAGACAGCATTAGTAGCCAAAAGTAAAGTTTTTTGGCGACTAAACAATTTTAGTAGCCAAAAGTCTACAATTGGCGACTAAAACTAAGTTTGGTTGCTGATTATATGGGTTTTAGTGACTAAAAAATTTTTAGTAGTTCAAAGTAAAGTTTTTTGGCGATTAAAAAAATTTAATAGCCAAAAGTCTACAATTTGTGAATAAAAATAAGTTTGGTCGCTGATTATATGAGTTTTATCGACTAAAAAAATTTTAGTAGCCAAAAGTCTACAATTGGCGACTAGAAAATAAGATTAGTCGCCAAAAGTGGTCATTTTTAGCGTGGGAGAACTAAAATCCTAAGGCGGGAATTAAATTTTTTAGCGACCAAAATTTTGGTAGCTGAAAGTGCATCTTCGGCGATCAAATCCAATTTTGGTCGGCAAAAGTTAAGTTTTTTAGCAACTAAAAAACAATTAGTAGCCAAAAGTATAGAATTGGCGACTAAAAAATATTTTTAGCCGCCAAAAGTGATCTTTTTTTATTTTGCTAGTAAATAGTTTATTTTACATAAATTATGTTCAATAAAATAATTATGTTTATACATATACTTTTATATTAATATGGATGTATGCATTATATAAATAATATATGTTGCATATATAATCATGTGGTGCTATAGAGGTGTAGTGGGAAGAGTGTTGTGTATAAGGTTTATGGTGCGGGAGGTTGGCGATTCGAGTCTCCGCAAGAGGATCAAATTGTTCTACAACGAATTATCGTCACGAATGGCACTTGATAGCGTCACGAATAGTGCCTACCATGACATTAAAGTATCATTGAAAGGTTTTAGTCTTGATGGTGTAATGACACTTGTAAGTGTCACTAACTCTTTTTTTAATGGCGTTTGATAGTGCCACAAATAATACCATAACATCAAAATGTCATCGAAAGTTTTTAGCCATGATAGTGTAGTGGCACTTGCAAGTATCTACCGTGGCACTAGTATCTATCGTGGCACGGATACAAATGGCAATTGTTCAAAATGCCACAAGACTAAAAAATGTCATTAAACCAATAGTTTTGTGACACTTTCAAATGTCACTAAACTAAGAAAATGTTATAGTGAAGGTAAAATATTTTGTGACGAAACAAACGAAGCCTAAGTTATTTTTGATCGGTTACAGTGTAAAAAGTGTTTTTTAACTATACAACTCCAATGGTTCACATGTAATTTTGACACAATCAATGTTAGCCATTGGATCTACTCATCAAAAAGTCTCTTATGATCATGATTTAGACTTTCATGTTAAATTTTGTACAAGATTTGATTTTATATTTTTCAGCAAGGCATTTAACACACCATTGGAGAAATACTTGTAAGATGACTAGCCAAAGAAATGAATCACCATTGAAAAATGATCTTTGAGTTGTATAGGAAAAAATAATTTTGGCAAGCTTTATCACTTTAACATTGGAATTGCTCTTACTGAGATTTGAAAAGACCAGCAAAATGCCAGAAATGAACTTTAAATAAAGTTAGGTAACATAAATTAATTTCTTTCTAAAGGTAAACATATGATCTAGAAAGGGGGTGCTATTGAAAACAAAGTTGGAACTAAACTTGCAACAACTCCTGAATTTGTGAGTCAGTATGGTTCCAGCTAGCTAGGTAAAAGTCTGTGAACCAAAAATTAAAAACAAAAATTCAAAAAGAGATTCAGAATTTCAATTTGACGGTGTAGATTTAATCTTCTTGCTGTGGTTCCACTCAATAAATAATTTTTAGCCACAGATTTTATTTTATTTTTATAGTTTTATATTTTTGAGTTTAGACCCCCTGACCTCTATAAGTCACCATGTGGATTGACACAGTTGTGCAAAGTTTGAGGTTGGCAATTTTTACTTATGTAGTAGTAGTTGTGTAGTAAAGAGATTTTGACTTGAGAGATGTGGAAGGGTAGGGGACCATGCTGATCTGTTTTAGTTTAGAGGGTGGTTGGGACCATTGTAACCTCATTTTAGAGGGTCTTTGCTTATTTTTGGAATGAACAACTAGCATACATTGCTCCGTTTGTTTTTGACATAAATTTGGCCTCTGGCATAATTAGAAGCGGAGTCAGAAATCTTCTTTTAAAGGGCCGAAATTAAGGTATGCGACACATTTTACATATGCGAACAGTGAGATGGGTCAAGTTTAAGAGGATTAGATAATTATTGAAATATAAATTAATATAAGGTAATTAGCTTAATCAAAAACTATAAGAGACCAGTGTAAATTTAAACATGTAATCCACTTCTCATAAATCTATGGTCTTATTTGACGCAATTTATTAGGACTATTTATAGTTATTTTAAAGCAATATAATATTAACAAAAGAAGATCAAACACATTTTCAAATTTAATAAAATAATGGTCTCTCTCTGTGTATGTTTTATGAGGCAAAAAGGATTTTTGATGGTGTAAGTAAAGAAAGCTTAGTTAAGTGGTTTTAAGAAGAAACAAGGTTTAAAATGTTCTTTTTATTGGAGGATCATGCTTAGATTAGGGTGCTTCTAAATGCACGTCAATTCATGTTAAAAAAAAAAAAAAAAATGCACGTCAATAATTTTGTTGGATTCTCCAATTCTTTAGACCTCAATTGAAATTTAAAATTTTTATATCTTTCTTTGAATGCCTCAAATAATACCCATTTTATCTTTCAAAACCCTAAACAACTAGTTTGGACATCCCACATAGCAAGTATCCATCACCATTCTGTATCTATCAATGATCACACTCCACCCCCACAATGCTATCATCTTCATCGCAACCCACCTTAGCTTTCATTCATCTCATTGCAACTGGAAAAAGACACTATTCATTGTTGTTCCGTATTTATCTAGATTTGTCACCCATTCCATGAGTTGTTTTTCTTTGTCATAATATTAGCCTATTAGCATTGTTAAAGTAAATTGTTTGATTGTCGTTTTAGTAATGTAGAATGAAAAATCTAGAAATCCCCTATATGTTGATTTGTGATTATGTATCAATTTTAAGCAGTAAACAACAATTTCAATCAAACAATCAAGACAAATCGACACAACGATTTTACGTGAAAAAATCACAATTGGACACCTCCAATTGTGATAAAAAAACCACGGGCAACAGCCACAAAACAATCCATAAAGAAGATATAAAGGAATTACACAAGTATACTCTCAATTACCTAGCGAATCCATGCCCGAATTGAACCAACCTCTATGTGCCTCTTCCAACCCCGTCTTCACCTCGGAATTGTCTTGACGATGAGCCACTCCGGAATCCACCAAAGCTTCAGGCTCGAATTCTTCAGAATCCACCGAAAAACAATTCTCTCTTTTGTGTAGAACAAACAAATAATCTTTTGATGTATACTCTTTAAACCATGAGTTGAATATTCAATCAAAACATCAAAGAAAACTCGCAAAATATCCCCAGATATAAACCTTAATATCCAAAAAGTAGATCTGGAGCAGTAATCCTAAAATCTGACAGAAACCCGTACTTATAGAAATCTGAATCGCGACGCTCGCTCGAGCGAGGAACCAAAAACGCGTGTTTTCCATAAGTGGCTTCGCTCGAGCCATGCAAGCTTCCCTCGAGCGCACATTCATCTCTTTCAGGTTTTTTGCCAGACGCAGTCTTCGCTCGAGCGAGCAAGGGCGGACATGCAACTTTGAATGCAATTTTGCATTTTGCTTCGGGGGCGCTGCCCCTCAACCCCGCCGTGGCGCTGCCCCAGACCCGCCAAAGAGCGCTGCCCCCTGGACCCCCGCGAGCTGACCGGGCAGCTCGATCCCCGTCATAGTCAGCGAAGTGGCAATCTTGAAAGAATTAACATCACAAACTTCTCTGCAAGGTACAATTCGGGTTGGATTCGCATCTAAACACTCATAGCCTCACTGAAATAAAAAGTGCGAAAATAAATACAACTTAAAGGAGTTTTGTCAAACGGGGTTGCCAAGAATAAAAACCTAACATAGAATAATAGTTTGATGAATGAAATTCTCAGTTGTTTTGTTTGACACTTTACTGCCGAACAATTAAATTTTTTTTAGCACTAGACTATTGAACAATTACATTTTGTTTGGCATTGGACTTCCAGACAAAACATAATTGTCCGATTTTATAAATTTGAAACTCCAATTGATGGAGAAGAGATGTTTCTTTATGTATGTCAGGTTTTGCAGACATGTAACTATTTGTCTAGATATGTAATTTGGATGATATTGTTTTATGGGTAAATTACGCAAATAGTTCTTATAGTTTGTCCGTTGTGTCATTTTGGTTCCTTTATTGTCAATTCGCTTGATTTTGTCCTTTACTTTTGAAAACATAAATTGTTCGGCTTTATAAATTTTGAACAAAGTCCAATTAATGGAGAAAAGATGTTTCTCTATGTATGTTAGGTTTTGTGGACATGTACATTGTTTTAAGGGCAAATTACACAGATAGACCTTATAGTTTGTCTCTTGTGTCATTTGGTCCCTTTATTTTCAATTCGCTCGATTTTGTCCTTTAATTTTGAATTTTGTCTAAGTGTGGTCCAACAAAAAAAGTTGGTTAGAATTTATAACATAAATTACACGCGTAGATTGCATGTCGTCCGTTATAGCGATTCTGGTTTAGACCCGACCCAATTATTGTTTTGGATCTAGGATTCCTTGTCTTGATGGTTGTTCATATCTTTTTTCATCGCTTTCCTTGTTGAGTTTGGTTATTGGAGTGTCTTGGTTGTGTTTGAAATAGGTTGAGAGTTATTTTTTTCAAAACTGTTGCTGCCCAGGTTTTGGCTTGTTCGCTCGAGCGAACTTTCTTGTGCTCAAGCGAACTTTGAGAACTTCCAGTACTTTTAAAGGTCTATAAAACTATTGGAAGTATAGCATTCTTTACTCGAGCGGTCTTGGTGCGAGCAGTCTTTGTTGCACTCGATCGGTCTTTTGGAACTCTCAATGCTTTTACAGGCCTACAAAAGTATTGAGAATGTGGTGTTCTTTGCTCTAGTAGTACCTTGTTCGCTCGAGTGGTCTCTTTTTTTGTCTCTGGTCGCTCGAGCGGTGTTTTGGTCGTTCGAGCGGTCTGCGTGTATATCGGTCCATAAAAATCACTTTTTGAGTCATTTTTTTTCATATATCTCTTTCTCTAAACATTTTAAAGCCCTAAATCTAGACCCTCTCTCTCTAAAACTCATCTTAAACCTATAAATACTCTCAATCTATTGATCTTTATACCCTAGTCCCTTTGTTAAAAGCTAGAGCAAAGCTAGAGCTCACCTAGAGCTTCATTCTAATCAGAGCAAAGTTGGTTTTCGGCTTCGTCAACGTTTCTCCACTCTCTCTCTTGTCTTCTACCTTCGAGGTAGGGATTTCTCTACACTTTAGTATGGTTTTTAACTTAGTTATTTATCTTTTCAAAGAAATCACAAGATTTGGGGATTTTGATAAAAATCTAGGGTTTTGATTTTGAAATAAAAAGAGGGGTTTTCAAATGGATCCATGAAAATGGTTGTAGAATTGTAAATGTGGTTGAGTTATGGTAAAATGATATATTTTTATCCTTGGAATTGATTTATAAAGAAGAAGGGATTTTGCCCTAAAATGTGAATATTTGATTTTGTGAAGAGGAAATGGAATTAATGTAAGATTTTATGGAATTGGAATGATGATGATGATGGTGATGGAGTTGGAAATGTATTTTTGCTCTTATCTTGAGATTTGGAAAGTATATCTTTATTGAAAATTATCTGTCTGTTTAGAAATATTTGTTTTGGACTATTGGTGATAGCTATGATTGTTGTAGAAATTGCATGAGAATTAGGCGAATTGAAACTAATTTTTCATCTAAATACATTGAGCATTGTTACATATTTAACATATTGAAAATGCACTTTGTCTTGAGAAAAAATGGGTGAATACCTTGGTGAATTTAGGTTGGAGTGTAGCTGTGGGATTATGTTGGCCTGTGTGTCCTTGGTGAAAGTCCAAAAAACCACGTAGATGGGTGCCAAACCTTTGGGTTAATACCGGTAAAATGGCAATTGGTAATGCTTGTAGCCTACTTGTAGACACGTCCTAGAGATTCCTAGTGTTGTATCCATTGACCTGTTTTCTATTAAAAAGAAATGATTTCATGAACTGTGACATAAACTTGGCATTGCATGGTTTTAGAAAGAGCTATAAAATATTCTGGCACGAGCATTGCATATGCATTCACCTTAGAGTATCTCTACTGGGCTTTGGCTCACCCTATATGGAAAACCATTTTTAGGTACTAATGATATACCTCCGCCAAGGTCGTAGCTTGGGAGGACTTGCAGCCAAAAGCTTCTTTTGTTACTGTTGTAATTATTTTGTACAAGCCTAGGGCTTTATTTGTGTGGAGCTTCAAACTCACTTTTGTTGTAATCAAGCATCGTCTTGGAAAGTTGTAGCCAATAGGGCATTACTTTATCTATTTAGCTTTTACTGTGTATTGCTTACTTGTGGCACATGCTGTAGATTCAGGGTTAGGGCTTATGAATGTATAGTTGCATGTGCCATCTTTTATAAAGTTAGATCATATGAATGTCAAGTAATCATATTCAGATAGGTACTGTTAATGAATAATTATCATGAGATGCTATTATTGTCATTTAATAATTGTAATGGGATGGATTATGGTTATATTTTCGAGGCGGTACACCCTTTGTAAAGTGCAAAATAGACATTTTACTCTATCTCATCATCTCCATCTCCATTTCCATCTATCACACTTCTTCTGTAACAAACAAACTACCATCTTTGATGACGTTGTCGTTGCCAGAACCAACAGCCACTATAACCTTTCAAATTCCACCACCTCCTTGCTCCGTCCCCCTTTCCCTGTCGCCGCCAACACTGTTCATAACTGACACCACCATGGCAACCACAGTGAAACCAAAAACAAAAATCAATCTTTTAAGCATCAGTTGCTTGGATCCGTTAGCCAAAAAAATAAAAAGAACTGTGAATCAGCTGTTGACTTCCTCCGCCTTGCCCCTCTTCAAGCCTTCTACCCTTTACTTCCCTTTCTCTAGCCCTTACGCCATCTCACTCCTTCTACATAACCTTCGATGCAGCCTCTTTCCCCATTTTCTACCTCCGAATTTTCCTTCCTCATCTCTCCCAACTTTTGATGTCGCCTCACTCTTCCACCCCAATCTCTGACGTGGTCTTTCTGCATTTCCATCAACTTCTGATGTCGTTTCATTCCTCCACCCCAACCTCCAACGCGTCTTCTACCTCTTTCACGATCTTCAATGGCGGTTCCCACTTTGGGGTGTAAAATCGGCTCTCCAACTTGAGATCCACTCGAAGCCCGCTCGTAGCCCGACTAGGCTCGAGCAGGCTTGAGCCCTGCCTAGCCTATGACCCTAAGCCTAGACCATGTGTTTTAGGGCCCGACCCAGCCCGAAGCTCGGTCCAATTCGCCAAGGTAGAAGCACGACCCACTAGCCCCCTCAAGGCCCGGTTGACCCAGCCTGCTTGAGGCCCAATGTCATTTTCAAGCTATTTTGGTGGAAAAAAATATAAAACAAATAATAAATGGACAAATCTGCCCCAGGCTCAACCCGCTAGCCCGCTCTAGTCCTGATTACCCTCTGGGCTTGGGCTTAGGCTTAGGCCTGGGTTTAGATTTTGCAGGAGTGGGTTGGCCCGGCTTGACCCGATTTTTTATAGGAGCCCACTAGGCCCGACGACGGTCCAACCTGAGCTCGGATGGGCCAAGTCGGGCCATTTTTACATCCCTACTCCCACACCCTTCTTAATCTCTGATGTTGTCGCCCTCTATTTCTTTAAACCCTCCATGCTGCCTTCTCTCTCTCTCTCTAACCTCCTCTCTCTTTTGTTTATGTACACCTATTATATTGTTTTAAGTGAGTGAACTCATAATAATGGGATTTGGGCAAATGGACCATTTTGCCTTTCAAAACACATCATGTGTGATTCATATGCATTTTTCCTTTAAAAATATTAGCGATGGTTATTGATTGGACCAAATTGGAATAAAACTCAAAATTTAAGGTCAAATTGGGCAAATTAAAAATAAAATGACCAAAATGACACAAGAGACAAAGTATAAGGACTATCGATGTAATTTACCACTGTTTTAATATTTTTATGGATGTTTTGTTGCAATTGATGGAACATATGGTAGCAATGTAATTGACAAAAATGGTGGAAATGCCCCAAAATATATTGTCAAACTATTTTAATTTGTTCGGAAAGAAGTTACCGAACTAATATAATATGTTCGGACGTATAATATTAGACAAATTTGCTTTGCTTGGTACTGGAATTTCGAATAATGTTTGTATAAACAAACTCCAAACATGCTAAAACTGAACACAATACGTACTTTCTCCATCATAAACTATTTATGAACTTCTATTTCATTGTCAATTACTAACTTTAATATGTATAGAGTGATACAATGACAAATTGAAAGGAAGTAGGGTTGAGTGTTAAAATGTAAGGTGAAAAGAGGAAGAGAGTAAGAGAATAGAGAAAAAGAAGAGAAGAGAGGTAGTGCAGTGTTTTAGATTATGAAATGAGGTGTTTAAAGATGCTTCAATTTGCACATTTTACAGCTTCAAATACTTTTTGGTCATTTGGAATAGGCGCATAATAGTATTAAAAAAAATCATTAAGCTATGGCGTACAACTAGACTTTTGTAGAGCCAAACCTTAGATTATTAGTTTTCATTTAATTAATGTTTTAAGAGCCAAAGAGGCAACATAGTAGCAAGAATGGTAACACCTTTAAATCTATAGCCGATGAAAGGAAAAATATATATATATATATATATATATCTCAAAATGTACCCTGAAAATGAAGTCAATTGTAAATATTCAAATTTTGTATGGTGTAGGACATATTTTCAAGGTACCTGTAGGCGTTGTGACTTTTTTGAGTCTAAGGCCCGTTTTCCACAACGACTCACTTTAACTAACAAAGAGTTGCCATTTAATTTTTAAAAGGAAACCTTTAACAATGAAAACTAAGTTAAGGACCAGTCCATCACAACCAAGAAAATTTTGGATTCAGGAGCTTAAGTACAAAAGGGGAAGGTCATTGAATGATAGCATCCCCTTTTGCCCAATTCGAAGATTGGCCTCTACTATGTTTCTATTTTATGATTTCAGTGGTTAATTATTCATATAATTCATTTTAAACCCTAAAACCATTAACTAACCTAAAACTGTGTGATTTGAGAAATAATGAATATCATTTACTTTAGGTTTAATGAATAAAGCCATATTTTTCAACCAAAAAAAAAAAGAAATGATTTTTCCATTAAAAGTGAATTTTTAACAATCCATCGCCTTGAACACAAACTAAAATAAACAATATTCATAAAAATAATCAAAACAAACAATATGTCACAAAAGCATTTAATTTGGATTATTTAAGAGTAATGCAACAAAGACACGCATATGATAAAGAGATAAAGGACTTACGTGGATATCCACTTCTAGAGTCTTACATGCAAAGACATAAATAAACATGATCCTAGCATACACTAAACACACAAAATATGATCTTAGGCCCAGTTTGAGGCTACTAAATGATGCTTATGCATGAAAAGGAAAAGGAAAAGAACAAGTAAAAAAGCAAAAAAATATACTAAAACTACATGATGATTCAAATCAGGCTATGCATGCTTATTATATGATTAAATGAGGCCTAGAACATGTTGACTTAACAAAGTATAGAAAACATGTGAGAGAGAAGCGAGAAAGTAAATGAAGCTAAGAGACTACATGATGCTATGGTGATTAATATCCTAGCATGCTTGAATACTGAAATAAAAGATTAAAAGGTACTGAAATATAAGGAATAGAAGAGTTTTACTTGCTGGTTTATTCAAACCGAAGAAAATGTGAAGAATAATGCAAGGAAAGCCAGTTTTCTTGCTTGCAAGCCTCCCTGAATCTCGGTTTTTGAGTTAGGGTCCAAGTTCTTCAAGCCTTGGACTATTTTCAGTAATTTAGAGCTACTTAGGGTGGGTATTTTTCGTAGTTAAGGCAATAGAGGGAGAGAAGGGGAGTGTTTGGCTCTCAAATGCTCACAAAATGGTTCAAAATCTTAACCCTTTGAAAAGGAGGGGGAGGGGCTCATTTTATAGGAAATAGGAAAGATTTGGAACTCTTTTAGGGTTTCATTGCTTCTCCATTGCCACCTGTCACATGCTCGGGGGGTATCCGAGCACGTTAAACAATTCGGACCCTCGATATCTTCGATCTAGTCTCACGAGTGAAATGTGAAACATAAATGAAAATCCAGATTTGGCAACTTTTACAGAAATTCATTTTATTGGGAACATATTTGCCAGAAATGGATTGCATCATCAGATCTTAGAATTGCCACCTAATATTTTAAAAAAATTAGGAAACTCGTGATTCATGCCAAGGCCACTGTTAGTCGTAACTAAGAATGCTTGGCTTGGAACCTTAGGTATGAGAAGGGAATGTCATTAATTGAGCACCCCCGCTCACCCGATCAAAAGATCGGCCTCTACTAAGTCATGATATGAATTTTATTAACTTTATATGTTAATGCTATGATTTATTCAATAAATCCTAAAATTTACTACGTGAAGCAAAACAAGTATAGATTGTGTCATTTATTTTGGAACAGTTTAATTTTATTATTTTGAAAATGTTTTGAATAGTGTACAAAACACAAAAAAAATGATTTTGACAAACATGAAAATCAATTTTATTCCAAATTAAACAACACAACATTCATCCACCGGCATGCATAGAGTTATATCAAATAAGAAAATAGCCTCATGGTAGAATACTAAACATAGTAACAAAAAACATACACAAGTGGGATGCTAAAGCACAAAAACCTTACATATTTACTGACATCCCACAAACAACTGCAAAATAAAGTTAGGAAATATGCATGATCTTATACACAATATCCTAATGCAATACACAAAATGCGACTAGAGATTTGGTTACTAAAACATGACATGTGAGTCATCTCAAGACATGAGGTAACGTACAAAATCACATAAGAATTAATAAAATTTCACAAGTGCAAATGAGTCGAATATAAATGCATGAAATATAGATACAAAGCATGGATATGATGAAAAATAAAATATGATGCTATGTACAAAATATGGAAAGCGAGTAAAAGAATGGGATAGAAAAAAGTGGGGTGGGGAATTATTACAACACTTTGAATTTTATAAATCCGAATAAAGGAGGGGAGAAATAAAAATATTACAACAAAATGAAATCCTCACAACTCTCTCTAACTAAGATAAAAGAAAAACAAGAGCTTCAGGGGGCCTCGGAGACCGTCGGAGACTGTTCTGCTCATCGCCGAAAGGCTGATTTGTTCTATCCCAGAAGAAGTTGGCTAGCCAACTAGCCAAAAAGTGAGTTGGCCGGCCAAAATGGCCAGCCAACCAATACAATGGCCGGTCAGCCAATCTGGTCAGGCCAAAAACTCTATTTTGTTCAAATACCAAAAAAATAAACGAAAAATATGCAAGTGGCTCAACTAACCACTTCTAGTTAGCTTACAACAGGTTTATAACATGAAATTGAAGTAAGAAAAACAATATAAGAAAGGAAATGCAAGAAAGTAAAACAAAATGAAAAGTGTGCAAAATTCACCTTCCAATGAAGGATTTGATTTCTAAACTTTCTTTTGATCACCTTCAAGTTTAGGAAGTGTGTTCTCAATTCTCAATTCAAAAATTAGAAATTCTTATTGGAATGGAGTTTCTGGCTTGTTTAACAGTGTGTGTAGGGGGGGAGTTGTTCTAACTCTTTGTTTTTCTCTCTTTTCGACAACACTCACTCTCTTTTAATCAAAGCTACTTGAAAATATCTCTCAGAATTTCTGGGCTGGTTTTGATATATGGAAGATGGTATATTAGTGTATGAAAGTGTTTTGGAAGTTTTGGTTCAAAACTTAGACAACTTTATTTTCTTCTCTATATCTCTCTTTTTCCTTAATTCATCGCATGTTTTGTAATGTTTCACATGTCATGTTTTAGAAGCCGGATATTTAAAAGCATTCTTGTATATGTATTGCGTTAGGATTTTGTATATAGGATCATGCATATTTTACTAACTTTGTTTTGCTATTCGCGGGACGTCAGTAAATATGTAAGTTGTTATGCTTTAGCATCCCGCTTGTACATAATTTTCTTATGATGTTTAGCATCTTACCATGTGGCTATTTGCTTATGTGATATATCTCTACGAATGCTGGTGGATGGAGGTTGTGTTATTTAATTTGGAATGATATTGATTTTCATGTTTGTAAACTCAATTTCTTTGAGTTGTGCATTTTCAAAACTCTTTCAAAAAATACATGAACTCAAATTGTTCCAAGATGAATGACATAGTCTGTATTTGTATGCTTCACATAGTAAATTTTTAAGATTTATTAAACAAATTGGAATATGAAAATATAAAGCAAATAAAATAAATATCATGGTTTAGTAGAGGCCGATCTTTGATCAGGTGAGCAGGCGTGCTCATTATTGACCTTCCTCTCTCATACCTAAGGTTCCGAGTCAAGCATCTTTGGTTACGACGAACAGTGGCCTTGGTACGAGTCATGGATTTCCTAATTTCCCAAAATATTATGTGGCGACTCTGAAATCTGATAAGGCAGTCCATTTTTGACAAAATTGCAATAAAATAGATTTTCAATAAAAGTTTCCAAATTTGGACTCTCATCTATGTTTCACATTAAATTCGTGAGACTAGATCGCAGAGATCTCAAGAGTTCGAACTGTTTAACGCGTGCGGGTACCCCTTGGGTTATGTTACACCCACATGCCTCGTCGATACGAGCATGGAATGGCACTCAATAAATTCCCATGCCTTGTCAATACGAGTACGGAATGGCATTCAATAAACCCATGTGTCTCATTGATACGAGCATGGAATGGAACTTAATAAACCTTCATGTCTCATCAATACAAGCATGGAATGGCACCCAATAAAACCCCCATGCCTCATCTAACACGAGCACAGAATGACACCAATATTATAAATACCCATACCTCGTATGACACAAGCACATGGAATGGCATACATTGACATCATAATGGTATCATTTAAACCACATTGTTGTATGTATTATTGTTGGGAATAGCTTTCTTTAGAAAATTTGCATGACTGGCATAACTTGGAAAGGGATAGAAAGGAACGTGGCATAGGCTTTGGCATAGTAAAGTGAGTACATCAGGTATCATCCGCGCTTCTCATTTTTAAGGTTACATGATTGGATGAATCCTTGAGTGTTTGTTGCGCACACTCACTCATGTATGAATTGTTGCACAGCTGCCCCCGAACTACAATAATTTGATTCCTTGCATTAAAGATATGTCGGCAACCTACGGTTCAACCACTTGCATGAATGTTTGGCACTGCTTTAAGCCTTAGGGTCAGTCAACTGGGATGGTCTCAAAACTTTGACATTCACTCCACATCATTTCAAGATTGCTTGAGTTCTGTCAAAGAGGGACAATTGTAGACACCCTATTTTGATTGACCCTAGGACTTTGGGTGCTTGCAAGCCTCTGGATAATGAAACGGTAATTACTTCATATTTTTAATATTTAAAATGGTTTGGAGTTGCTGTATAAACTTGTTTTGGCCAAAAATCAACTTTTTGTGAAAATGACCATTTTATCCCTGGGCCTATTTTTTTTCGCCGAAAACTAACTTTTTAACCCCAAGAAAGGAAGAAAGACCCAGTTGTATTTTGATCAAATATATTTTCCAAAATTAGTAACCGGTTTTATCAAAAACATTGATCACAAGGCAATTCAGGCTTATTTAAGCCACAAGCAAGCCAAGGGCATGAGACCCTACACTTAAGCATGCATGCATGGCCCGTGTACCAGGGTAAAATGTGCATGCGCGTGTTAGTTGTGAGTGCGCACAAACTTTGTGCTTGCGCACATCCAAGTGTGACAGAGACATATATATAAACTCAATCTTGGTGCATTTTCAATGGGAGGCAGTAGAGGAAGCAATGGTGGTCTGCCTAGCTTACCCCTCATGCCTCCTCAAGCCTATAAATGTGCCTCTTTGTCTCCTTTTCAAGGGGTTAATATTTTGAGCCACTTTTGTATGAGTTTAAGAGAGAGAAACACCATCCCTCTCTCTCATTCTGCACTTTCTTCACATATTCTTCAGTTTAATCAAACCAGCAGGTAAACTGTACTTATTTACCATATTTCAGTACCTATCTTACTTTATTTTTCAGTATTCATTCATGCTGGGGTGTTAGTTTATCATTCCACTTTTTATCATTCCATCATGTAAGGTGTTGGTTTTGTCCACTTTTTTTGCTTTAGTCCACATGTTTTCTTTATTTTTCTTAGAATAGTATTCTTAAAGTGTTCTAGTCTCTATCTCTACATGTACATGTATATTAGTTTTGCATTATTTTACAAGTTATTTGTCTTTTTGTGCATTAAATCATGTTACAACCCTTAACACGGGCTTAGGTTGCATTTTGTATTTATTAGTTGCATATTAGGACATGTTTAATTTATGTATTGCATGAAAGAAGCATAAATGAACATATAGGTAAGTCTTCTTGAACTTCATAGCATATGTGTGCTTCTTGCATTGGCTTTTTTTTTTATAAAAAAAATCCATGTTAAATGCTCTTTCTATACAAAATTGTGTGTTTTGAACGTTTTTGTGAGTATTGCTTGTTTTGGTTTGAGTTCATTGTCATAAGTTATTAAAAATATCCTTTTCGTTTAAAAATCTTCATTTTTGAAAAACATGGCTTTGTTCTTTCAATCTAAAATAAGAGATATTCATTCTTTATTCAAATCATATAGTTTTAGGTTAATTAACGGCTTTAGGGCTTAAAATGAATTTGTATGGATAATTAACCACTAAAATCAAAAAATAAAAAGTTAGTAGAAGTCAATCTTCAAATTGGGTAAAAGGGGGTGCTATCATTCAATGACCTTCTCCTTTTATACCTAAGCTCCTGAACCTGAATTTTTTCTTGGTTGTGATAGATTGGCCCTTAGCTTAGTTTTCATTGTTAAAGGTTTCTTAATTCTCCTTTAAAAATTAAGTGGTGACTCTTTATTGGTCAAAGCGAGTTGGTGTGAGAAACGTGCCTTAGACTCGAAAAAGGCACGGCGTCTATAGTGGGAGTCGCCGATCAAAATTGGTTTGAGGAAGAGTTGGTAATGGAATTTTCTTATTGTGTATGACCTTGTTTGGTTGGAAATAGGAAATTTATTGTTATGAAGGCATCAATGAGTAAAGGAGAAATAGTTATTTGGAAGGTATATTAAACTTTGTAATGTGTATAACTCTTAACAAACAAACAAAAAAATGTTTTTATTTTTTTTTTTAGGAACCTTCTCTTTACAATTTTCGCTATATATCTAAACCACGTATTTGGGAAATTATACACCAAGAAGAAATTACTTCTATTTTCAAAAGTAGGAATATTTTCTTTATTGTGTTGTTCCTTAGTTATGTGGGGTGATGTACATATGTGAAGTTTGTGTGGGAACACGATGTGTGCCTCAATGGAAGCTGTTACTGTTAAACATTATGAGTTGCATATGTTGCCTTACATGATCATGAAATTGTTCTGCTCGATTAAGTATGTGTGGAGTTAGTCTTGGACCTTAGATTGTATACATTGTGCGTATTTGGGAAAATGCATGATCTCAATAGGGGAAGATTGAGATTATTGGTAAAAGGGTTATTTTGAGGAAATGGGTAAAGCCTTAGCCTACGATTGTGTTTTCCTTGTGGGCACCTTGTGTCTGGTGGGTTATCTAACTTGGGTTGACTCGATGAGAGTGATGATTCGACAGTGCAATCTAAGTTTTTATTGTTAGACCGTATACGGTTAAGAATGATAATTCGTGTAAGTGTTATGTAATTTGGGTAGCTTCGAGAACTAGATTCTCTTTTCCTTACAACTGGCTCAACCGAAATAAATTAAATTCTAGATTTGTTTATTAAACCTTAGAGGGTGTTTCCTTGTACTTATTGTTTCCTAGCAGTTGAGTGTAGTATGGGAGTGTAATTTCTCTAAAGTTTTAGGCCATGAAGCGACCGAGAGCTATTTTTCCTTAATGTTGAATCTGCTTGAGACGTGAGTAATGTAGGGCATGGTACCAAGACCCTTTGCTTGAAGTTCAAATTCGTAGAGCCGTTACATTCTTGTGGCTCGTTAGAGGTATATGTGATCATTCTTGTTTAATCTTGCTAATCAAGGGCCCATACTTAATGGGAGTCACTCAACCTTACCGAGTGAATCTTTCTAATTCTTGTGATTGAGTTGGAGGAGGGACTCATCACTTTGGTATTGTACTTGTAATGTTTGGAGTACCTCTAGTGTACCCGTGTTGGGGCTGGAATGTGAAGGTTACTACTCGATTTCAACTACACTCTCAAGTAGCGGTTGCAAATCTATTTGGAATTATTCTATCCCTTATGTCGCTGTGTCGCCTTAGCTTCTTTCATAGGAATGTCAAGATGGTGTTGGTTGTTGGGTGTTGTTTTTTGTTAATTATGTGAAGTTCCTTGCGTTGAGTGAGAAGTGTTCTTTGAAATTTGTGTTGGATAGAGAGCATTTTCATTTAGTCAATGGGGTATTAGTCCCAATATCTGATGTGCTTCACAAATACAAACCTAATCCTTCACCTGTGATTGATTGGATCAACTTAGAGGTAGTTAAGGATGCCTTGTATAAGGAGAGATCAATTCAAATTCTAGATGTTCGAGAACAAGTGTTGAAGGACAAGACTATACCATTAGTGAAGGTGTCGTGGAGACATTACATGGTTGAGGAGCCAACTTGGGAACGGGAGGTGGAGGCTCGCTCCAAGCATCTAAATTTGTTCGGGGGCACTTAGTTTGTTTGAAATTGTAGTTTTCTCTATGGTTGTTTTGAATTGACCATTTGTAATTGCTAACTACTTGTTACTATAATTGTTGTTGCTTTGAAGCATAAGAATTGTTATTGGATTATCACAATTGTTGTTGAAATTCATGTTTAGGATTATTGTATCAATGGTGTTGATATTGTGGCTATGAATTGATCGAAATCATAATGATCTTTATGGAATATTATCGAGGTTGTGACCTCCGAGTTATCGAGCTATAAATGAGTTGTTGTTGTTGTTGCGGTTTCATTGTTAACGTTATTATTGTCATTCGGAGCTTCATTTATTGTTGTTGTTATTAACAATTTGTTGTTGTCATCGTCGTTCGGAGTTTCCTTATATGGTGGGGCTATTGTTGATATTTTAAGTGGTTGATGAGAGGTGTAGTTTAATTTTGGGGACAAAATTTCCTAAAGTGAGGAGGTTGTAATATCCCTGTTATATAACCCGTTTTGCTTCCTTTATTTTCCGTTTAATTTCATGCTCCATAATTTTTTGACTTCAATATGGGGCCTTGTCAGCCGTGTGAGTCCGCCTCACCTTGTAAATTTTCTTGTGTGGTCATCCTAAACTACTTCCGGGTTTAAAACTTCTTCTTTCCGGTGCGGAGGCGGAACCGAGGTGGTAAACACACCTAGACAAGCTTAGGATCACTTCGGTAAACAAAACCACACGTGCAGCAATTGAGCCGCACGTGCGGATGGGGGTGCTGCACTTGCGAGGTTGAATACCGCATGTGAGGAATGGAGGAACAAATTGAGAGTGCATTCTAAAATAAATGCAAATGCAGGGGAGTTTCCGCACATGCGCACGTGCAGGCATGTCTAATTCAGCTTTGAATTTTGGACCACTTTTTATAAAATCTGATCCTCTATCCCCTTTCTTATCAATTTTTCCAAATCTCTCTCTATATCATCTTTTCTCCTTCCTCTCTTTACATTTACTCCACCAACCCCACATTTTCTTTGATTTCTCTAAATCTATTGAGATTTTGACCCTTGTTCTTGAGGTAATTTTGGAGATCTCACCAAGAGCTTCATCTTGTGCGGCGGAGATTGATTTCCGGTGCCTTCAAATTTAGGAGTTTTCTTCTCTCCTTCATCCTAGAACTTAAGGTAGGGATATTCTTTGAGTTTTATATATATATATATATATATTACCAAATCTATGGTTGTTTTGATAATGTTCTTGTGTATTCAAGTTGGGGTTTGATTTGTGAAATTATTACATGATTCAAAGAGGGTTTTTCTCAAATTTTCTAAAAATCTTTCAATTGATAAACTATGATAATGTTTTGGAAGTTTCATGAGCAAATTCTTTTAAAATAATGAGAAACCTAATTTTTTGAAAAAACCTTAGACTTGATAAAGTTGAGGAAAATGTTATATTGATAAAGAGTAAGAGTTATATGATAATTGGGGGTTCTTTTGTGTAAAAATCTTTTCAAAAATGAGAAATCCTAACATTTGCGAAAATCCTATATATATATATATTGGAAAATTGGGGAAAAATTGAGATAATGTAAAATCATGAAATGTAAAGATTCATTGTCGTGAAATGATAAAGAAATTGGCATGTCCATTATTATTGTTGAATATCCATGAAATGGAAGCTTGTTGTTAAGAAATTGATGAGCATAGCGTGTTGATATGCAAGTGTTGAGAGAATGGAGATGATGAATTGTTATAAATTCTTAGAACATATATATTGTGTGTATATATGTGGGTTAGAAATGCTATGTTGTATCACAATTGAGAATTCTATTGTTGAAATTGGGAATTTTTGAGAATTGTAGAAAATGAATAATGTATTGACAAATTTCATTGTTATTTCATCTCATATTGCATACTTTCAAATTGTCACTGTTGGAATTATGTCTTGAAAATGATTGTTATTGAAAAGCAAATGTTATTTCAAATGTTTGGTAAATTCGGATAGTTGGTATAGTTGGTTATGAATTAAGTTGGCTTAAGATCAATGATGAAAGACCAAAAACACGCGTGGCGCAGGTAGTTATGCCTTCAGGTTAGGAGTAGGTAAAGTAGTCTTTTGATAGTGCTAGATATGCCTACTTGCTGATACCAACCTAAAGATTACCTAAGTCGTATTTACTATCCTTTGTTAATATATTAAAATCATTGGATTGATTATGTTTTCGAACGAGCATCTTGCATGAGATTTTCAAAGGAGAAAAGCTAACACTTTTTACATGGCATGACATATGCATTCATCTCAGGAGATTGCTTAAAATATATATATATATATATATATATATATACTTTATTAAGATTTCTCTATTGGGTTTTATACTCACCCCTAGTAGAACCATTTGCAAGAAAAGATGTTGTAATCTCGTCGAAGTAAGGTCGAGGTAGATTTTTGGAGCACGAGGCTCATTTAATTGTGTTTGTTGTCTTGCCAAGAGCTAATGTGTATGGACCGGGCTTAAGCTTTGGATCTTGTAGCCATAGGGCATTATTTTGTGTTTACACTACTTAAGTATTGTCTATACATGCTATAGATTTTGATTCTAGAAAATAGTGAATGTATAATTGCTTGTGGTGTATTTTATAAATCTCTTGAGTATATCATGAATACAAATTTGGTGACTTAATGATTAAATGGATGATAGAAACCATATATCTTGTTCACATGTGAAGTAGGTAACCAATCGCATAGTGAATTGTATTAATGAATGTTAATTAATTCGAGGCGTTACATGGTGGATCTAGAAGTCCATAACATGCCCAAATTGACCCACATTCAAGCAACCCAACCGAACCCAACCTACATCCAAAATTTGAGGCAAATTGGTCTTTTTATAATAAAATATTTGTTTGGTTTCAATTTTTTGAAAATTAAAAAATTTTATTTTTCATTTTTTTTTCAGTGATTTTTTTATATATATTTTAAGCAAATTTTTTTAATTTTTTGGTACATCTAAGTTAGCTGCATCTAAAGTGAAAAATCTGTTAAAAAAAATACTTAAGAAAAATCAATTAATATACAAGAATACAAAAATATACTGAATTTTCATATTCATATATATATATATATATATATTTTATTTTTTATTTTTGTATTAAGTGTATCTAAAAAGTTTTTAAAAAAAAACAATTTCTTAAAATATCAAAAAAATTCACTAAAAACCAAAAAATAAAAAATTTAATTTTTTAAAAATTTAATTCAGAAAATTGAAACCAAACAAGATTTTATATTGTTTTCTTGGAACCCAAACAGAAGGCAAAGCAAATGTTGATGATCATCCAATTTCCTTGGGCCTCAATCTAACTAATCTACCTGTCATTAGTTTTTGAATTAGTGCATGAGAAGGTTTTGATGGGCTTTGGTTTGTTTTCTTGGGTTCATAGTTTTTTGGGTTTTTTGTTTTCCCCCTTTTGGGTCTGTTCTTGGATATGCTTGAATTTCGAGTTAAGTTTAGCACCTAACATGATGAATGCTTGGAGCATTATGAAAAATGGGTTGGGCCTAATTTATTGGGGGCCGGCTGGGGATTAAGGCCAGTAAAGCCTGTGTCTTGGGGCCCAAATTTTTTTTTTTGGTAAGATGGTTGTGACTAATTTAATCTATTAAAAGATAAAGGTCTAATTTGGAATTTGGTTAAAAGTCAAATTTTGACTTTTAAATTATTTTGAGTCATATCACCTCTCTATTTTTTTACACTTTTTTAAAAAAAACAAAAAAAAACAAAAAATTAACTTTTAACAAACTTTTCAAAATAAGCTTAAAAAGTTAAAAGTTGAAATCAAACAAAACTTTTTTAGTAAGCCTAAAATAACCAAAAAACTAAAATGTAAGGCTAAAAAAAAAAAAATTCCTTTTATATTTGCTTGAGACCCAGTTTAAGAGGTCCCAAAAAAAATTCTCTTGGCCCAATTAATATATTTTTCAGTTTATCAAATGGATATGTACATAGGCTACTTCACATACCTCTTAGAGAGTATTGCCCCCTTTATACCCACAACGCATCTGCAGATAACTCCACCGCACCTATGTCGAGGCAAAAGCTAAGGCCTCCACGTGCTCTACACACTAAGAAATATATTTAACTCCAACAGGAGGTGTGGAAACTCAAATCCTGACTTTGAGTGAGAAATTTGAAGGTCTTACTACTGAATCAACCCCTATTGGTGGCCCAATTAATATATAAGTATTGTTAGGCTTAATTAAGAATTTATATATTTAGTCCAAACAAATTAAAATATATAATACATATATATATATATATAATGACTCCAAATAGAGTTTTATGTCTACAATCCACCACCTTACCAAATTAAAAACACACACTCACTCTCTCTCTCTCTTAAATTTTTTTCCCTCTCTCTTCATCATAATTTAATTCAATAATTTTTCTGTAATATTTCTCCTAGTTTTGTTTGTCCTAATTTTGTTTCAATAATTTGTGTTTTGAGTTAATGGATTGTAATTTGCGCGGATTATGATTGAGTTATCAGATATCAGATTACAACAACATAATCATTTTATTATAAGATATTAGTGTATAATATTATGTGTGTTGATTATTAGTAAATTATAAAACAATAAGGCCATATTCCATCTTTTTTCAGTATTTGTAATAATTTCTTCATATCTTAATATATAAAAGTAAATTTTAATTTATAATTTTAATGATTATCAGTGTAAAGAGATTTTTTTTGTGGTACTTAAATATTAAAAAATTATTGATAATTATTATGATTTTATAAATAAAATATATATATAAAAGAATTCTGTACGGGGAGGAAATAATTCTCCTCGTATAATCCTGTTGACCAAGTCCACGCTCCTCCGTACGACGTCGCTTTGTCACCTGAAAACACAAACGTGAGCTAGCCGGCGGGTGTGTGCCGGAAACCTCTCCGATGCCTAAGTCAGAAAACTTGACAAATAGACAAAGCTCTAAGTTCTCAGAAAGATTGTGTTCAATTACCTCCTCCAAGGTGTTGCTTGTGAGCTTTTATAAGTTTCATATGGCACAATCCTAGTAGGACTCGTATTTCTCCATGCAGAGTCCTCCTAGGATTCAATCTCCTAAGGATAATGCTTATCCTTTTACACCCTCCCCCACTGCTTAAACCAAGTGGGATGGTTTCCTCCACGGCCGAACTTCCATGTAACCGAAGTAAATTGGCTATACCGAGCCACAGAGGGCCGAACCGTCCATAGCTCGGTCTTCTCCTCTAATTCCTTACTTCGGCTGTCCCTGTTCAACCTTGGCGAGCTCAAACTTCCAAGTAGCAAGGTCTGACCGACCTAACCATAGTACGTCACGACCGGACTAATTCCAAAATCCGGCCTTCCCAGAACACACTGCGGCCGGACTAACTCTGAGACCGGCCTAATTCCGAGTTGCCTACGGACCGGAGTAGCTTTACTTCTCCTTGGACCAAAGCATCTATCTCTTCATGAGCCGGAGTAACCTCACCTCCTTGGGCCGAAGTAACTTTGTCTCCTCAAGACCGGAGTAACCTTGCCCCCTAGGCCGAAGTATCCATTACGGCCTTTTTACTTAATCCTCCGTGTTTTGGGCCTTAAAGCCCAACTCGAAGCTCGGCCCAATTTTTTCCAAAAATTACCCTCTCAATTGCCCCTTAATTCCATCTGCGCAACATGATCGGGATTACCAGTCTACTGGCCGAGCTAGAGTTTATTAAGCTTTTTCAGCCGAGCTAAAAACCCTTTAGCCTCTCCAGCCGAGCTAACTTTACCTCGGGCTTCTCTTCGTCCGGTCAAAAACGTCTCTTCAATCACGACTGTAACGCTTCCCTTTCCATAGACACGTGGCAGGATCTGATAAGCCGTGGCCAATTGTTACGCCGCCCTGCAGAAATTTCGTACTGTTCCCGCCTCTTTTTGCCGCCTTTTTCTCTCCCTTCTTTCACAAAACAACCCTTCATCTCGTATCATTCACTCACACCTTGCTGTTCATCTTCTCTCTGTGTTCTTGAACCTTCGAGTTTTCAAAATTTTGAGCTTGCTGCGTCCGTGTCACTATTTGCTGCTACTGCCTCCATCTTTAGCTCCTCTTTCAATCTGGTAAGTGAATCCATTTTCTTCCTCTCTTTTTGCTTATGTTGCTTTTACCCTCGTTTTGTGCAACTGTATATCTTGTTTTCGTATGCTTTTTGCAAATATTTTCTCCATGTATCTGCTCTGCTTTTGTACTTTCTATGAAGAAACCAGTAGAACTTGTATGTGTATGAACTATTTTGTAGGAAGATAGTCTTAGATCCAAAATCACCTAGCAACCGGACTAGAAAACTGTTTGTGTTATGTATGTAGACAGATTCAGAACATAACCGAACTAGAACTTGTAGAAACATCAGTAGTTTCTTCTGACCCACTCTAGCCAATGATAAGTTTGCCGTTACCGAACTAGGTACTTCGGTCTCCAACCGAGCTAAGACCTTGGGGCCAAGCCGGCTTTCTTAGTTCTGAAACCGAACTCAGAAAGCTGCCCCTAGGCGTTAGACCGGTCTAAAACTGCTCAAAACCGAGCTAAGAAACCTTCTGATTTGTAGACGGGGTAGAACCAGCCCTTTAAGCCGAAGTAGGATTTGTATATCTTGCTTATAATTTGTAGCGCGGTCCAACGATCTGTGCTTAACCCCCTTGCTTTCTACTTTGCAGACTTAGGTTGCCCAGGCACTCCTACGTGTGCTCAACCGAGCTACTGAGCCAAATTTTTGTACCGAAATAATTTATTCGTAACTTATACAACAAATGGGTAAGTATAGATATTTAGTCGAAACCCCTGGTGGCATGGCCGAATTCAGGCAGGACTACCAGATTCCTGATGATGTCCAACTGGAGTTGGCCAAGAAAGATGCTACTCCCTGGGACAATGAAGGCTCCGTCCCCTTTACCCTTCAGTCAATAATTGAAACCGGACTACGGTTTCCTGTCCAACCGCTCATCTGCGAATTTCTTAGACAGACTAGGTTATGTCCTACCCAACTGTCCACCAATACATACCGTATTATAATGGGAATAGACGCATTAAACCACCAAACCGGACTAAATCTCGGTCTAGCCGAAATATTCCATCAGTATTCCATCGGCTCAAAGAATGCTGGGTGGGTCTACTACCTCAGAATTCGCCGCCGCCGAGAGAAGATAATTAAGCACACTCCGGACAAAGATCTTAACGATGATGATTTCCTTTGGGTCTCTGGGAATTTTGAGGATTTTCAAGCTCAAATTCCTGGCCGACCTATAAATTGGAAAATGGGAGAACCTGGTAATTTTGCTTCGGTCTTCTGTCTTGTTTGTTATCTCGGTTGTTTAGTTTATTAGCCGGACTAACACTTCCCTTTACTGCAGATTTCGCCCATCTCCGTTCCCTGTACAGTTATCCCAACCTTGGGGTTCTGCGAGCCGCACTACGGGTTAAAGAAAGAAGTTGGTCAAAACTTCTAAATTTTCAGCCGACCTACCGGTATAGCGGTCGCCGCAAAGCAAAGGTAACTGATTTTCTTCTCGAGGAAGCACCGGAGCCGGACCCAACTCTGCCCGAGATAAGACTTGTCCCTCTAACAGCAGAAGAGGAGATGGCGAAAAGGAGCAGAGTTAGGGCCCTTCTTACCGAAACGGCTAGGCCCGAAGTAACGCCTCCCAGTCAATCGCAGCCTGCCGTGGTCGCCCTCCCTTCCCAACAGCCATCCTCTTCCCGCCGGACCAAACGTCCCCGGACTGCCGAACCCGAACGAGTTTTGGTTGATGAAGAACCTGTCATTCAGCCGAGCTTACCACCAAGCCCTCGACCGGAGTCTTCCGACCGGACCATCAGTTGCTGGGCACCGAAGCTATCTTTCAACGACCGAGACATTCTGGAAACAGACTCGGTTGTTGCTGAGAAGGACCACCTGTTGGCCATCAATTTGGCCAAGAGTGTGTGTCTGCCTAAAGATATGGAACATCACCACAAACAGTTAACCACCGAGCTGAAGTCCATCCGGTCAGCCACGAAATCAATGATTCTGGTAAGTAACTTCGGTCGTATTTCTGTTTTTCTACTTTTCTTTTTCTTCGGCTAAATTGAAGTTGTTGCTTTGTCAGGCTATCCAGAAAAATCAAATCACCCATAGGAAGGTGCTGGAGCTGAGGAAAGTGACAAGGCAAGCTGCGGCAGAGGCAGAGGCGAGATCGGCCGAACTAGAGGAGGCCAGAAAGGAAATGGCCGAACTCCGAGGTGAGGTCGGTCGTCTGACCGGAATGGTTAGTTCGGCCGAGGCCGAAAAGCAAAAGACTGCCATTGTGCTGAAGGACAAGTACTTGCGCGAGTTGCTAAAACTTGAAAGAAAGAAGGATGCCGAAATAAAAGAGAAGGTGAAGGAAGCCGACAAACAAGGCTTCAAGAGGGCAGAGGATGCTTATGCCCAACAATGCAATGCGGCCAAGGATCTGTTCTTTAAGTGCGGCTGGAGGGGAGCCGTTGAGAAGCTCGGTCATGATCCTCAGACCGAGGTTTTCAACCCTCCAGCCTACTTTATACCGAACTCCCTGATGGATTATGCCACGGCCATGCAACAGCAGTTCCTTGAGGGCTCGGATGATGAAGATTCTGATGAAGACTCTGCCCCTGAGGATACTTCGGTTGTGAATGCAGATCAGGTAGTTCGGTCGGAGCCCGTGGTGGAAGATCTAACTCTTGATCAACCAATTGAAGCCGTGGCTCCAGCCGAACCCGTTCTTCCTTCTGAAAGTGTTGTAGCGCCCGAAACCGGTCTTCGGGTTGACGCCGATGCTGCCTTTGACGCCGAAATAGATGAACTCTTCTCTTAATTTTGTAATCTTTTCTTTGTAACCGAACTAAGCAGCCTTGTAATGACTTCTTTTTTGAATGAAAATTTGACTTCTCTTATTCCGGTTATTGTGTGTATGCTTGCATTTGTAATGTCTTCTATTACTCCATGTGTTATTTCGGTTTTTGGTTGGTTAAACTATACTTACCAGCCGACCACTCCTTAGCCGACATAATTACTTCGGCTGAGGAGTACTAAGTGTTGGTTTAATCCAGCCAACCATTCTTCAGCCTTATACTTACTTCGGCTGAAGAGTAACAAGAGTTGGTTTATTCCAGCCAACCACTCCTTAGTCATGCACTTACTTCGGCTAAGGAGTACAAAGTGTCGGTTTAGTCCAGCCAACCACTCTTCAGCCATGCACTTACTTCGGCTGGAGAGTAACAAGTGTTGGTTTATTCCAGCCAACCACTCTTCAGCCATACACTTACTTCGGCTGAAGAGTAACAAGAGTTGGTTTATTCCAGCCAACCACTCTTCAGCCTTATACTTACTTCGGCTGAAGAGTAACAAGAGTTGGTTTATTCCAGCCAACCACTCCTTAGTCATGCGCTTACTTCGGCTAAGGAGTAACAGGTGTTGGTTTAATCCAGCCAACCATTCTTCAGCCTTATACTTACTTCGGCTGAAGAGTAACAAGAGTTGGTTGATTCCAGCCAACCACTCCTTAGTCATGCACTTACTTCGGCTAAGGAGTACAAAGTGTCGGTTTAGTCCAGCCAACCACTCTTCAGCCATGCACTTACTTCGGCTGGAGAGTAACAAGTGTTGGTTTATTCCAGCCAACCACTCTTCAGCCATACACTTACTTCGGCTGAAGAGTAACAAGAGTTGGTTTATTCCAGCCAACCACTCTTCAGCCTTATACTTACTTCGGCTGAAGAGTAACAAGAGTTGGTTTATTCCAGCCAACCACTCCTTAGTCATGCGCTTACTTCGGCTAAGGAGTAACAGGTGTTGGTTTATTCCAGCCAACCATTGAAGTTTGTTTTTCCAGCTAACTTCTAGTATTTGGTTATTCCGACCAAATGTCCTGCAACCTGGATCCTTATCCTAGGTTTAGGAAGGGTGTTGGTTTAATCCAGCCAACCTCTAAGTTAGTTTTTCCAGCTAACTTAGAGTAACATGTTTGTAATATACGTAAGTCTTGAAAGCTGACTTCTACAAAGGGTAATTTGCACCAAAAAGAATTTCTTATTTTATTGAAGGAAGAGAAAATTACATGTTTGAAAAAGAAAAGCTAAAAGTAAAATATCTTGAGATTGGCCGTATTCCATGGCCTAGGGATTGCCTTGCCATCCTTGTCTTCTAGGTGGTATGCCCCTTTGCCGGCTAACCCAACCACCTTATAGGGGCCTTCCCAATTTGGGCCTAACTTGCCGTCTCCTGGGACCAAGGTGTTTCCCATTACTTTGCGTAGTACCCAATCTCCAATCTTGAATTGTCTTGGATGTACCTTTTTGCTGTATTTTCTGATTAACTCTCGTTGGTAGGCGGCGATGTGAACCATTGCTTTTTCTCTTCTTTCTTCTGCAAGGTTGAGTTCTAGGGCTATGGCTTCTCCATTTAAGTCTGGATCAAAATTTTCGCTTCGAATTGTGGGGAGGCCAACTTCTAGTGGGATCACCGCTTCCATTCCATATGCTAAGGAGAATGGTGTTTCTCCTGTTGATCGTCGAGGTGTGGTGCGGTAGGCCCATAAAACATGAGGAAGTTCATCTGCCCACTTGCCTTTTGCCTTCTCTAGCCTTTTCTTAAGTCCATCCAAGACGACTTTATTTGATGCTTCTGCTTGCCCATTTGCTTGGGGATATGCCGGTGTGGAATTGTAGAACTCTATCTTGTACTCTTCACAAAAGCTTCTAAAGATCCTGCCGTCGAACTGAGTGCCATTGTCTGAGATCAGGGCTTTTGGAATGCCAAACCGAGTGATAATATTCTGCCAAACAAACTTCTTCACATCTTTTTCTTTGATTGACGCCAATGCTTCTGCTTCCACCCATTTTGTGAAGTAGTCTGTTGCTGCGAGAAAGAATTTTCTGCCCCCGGGTGCTGTTGGAAGCGGTCCTACTATGTCCAAGCCCCACATTGCGAAAGGCCATGGGCTAGTTAAGGGCAGGAGTTCTCTTGCTGGTTGATGTATTTGGTGCGCGAATTTCTGGCATTTTTCACACTTCTTCACATATTTCTCTGAGTCTGCTTGCATATATGGCCACCAATATCCTTGCGAAATAGCCCTGTAAGCGAGCGACCTTCCCCCTTGATGACTTCCACATACCCCTTCGTGTATTTCGAACAGGAATGCTTCTACCTTGCTGGGATGAACGCACTTGAGGTAAGGCCCAGAGAATGACTTCTTGTATAATGCAAAAGATGGAGACAGCCAAAATCGCTGCGACTTTGCCCTTATTTTGTTGGCTTCTTTTTTCTCTGCTGGTAGGATGCCGTCTTTTAGGAACAGGATGATGGGATCCATCCATGAAGGGCCTAATTCAGTGCAATATACTTCTTCTGCTTCGGGGTCTTCTATACTTGGTCTTGGTAAGAAGTCGATGAGTACTGGATGAGGGATCGATGTATCTGCCATTGAGGCCAAGCCTGCTAGCTCGTCCGCTCGGCTGTTTTCCTCCCTGCCAATTTGTTCTATCCTTACCACATCAAACTTCTTGATCTCTGTTCTGACTAACTCTTGGTACTTGGCCATTCTGGCGTCCTTTGCTTCGTATTCGCCCGAAATTTGGTTTACTACCAGCAGAGAGTCACTGTATACCATTAGTTCGGCTGCTTTCATGAAGTGTGCTGACTTGAGTCCTGCGATAAGCGCCTCATACTCTGCTTCATTGTTGGATGCTGGGAAGCCAAGGTTGATTGCTTGCTCTATAACCAGGCCGTCTGGAGAGATGAGGACTATGCCAAGCCCTGCACCATGTCGGTTGGATGCTCCATCCACAAAGAGCTTCCACATCTCTCCAACAAATAGTTTCCAGCATGTGGAAGGGTCAGACGATGCCGTGGGGTCAAGGATGGTGTTTTCTTCAAAGTCCATATTGGCTGTCTGCCCTTCGTCCTCTGTTTGAACTGCTGGTGAGCCTTTGTTTGGCTCCTCCTTGTCGTTCTTAATGTGGTCTGCCTTTGTGCTTGATGGACTACTTTCCACTAGGGGTTGCGCTATTCCGGCGTCAACTTCCGTCCCTAGTTCGGTCGATGGACTACCTTTCACTAGGGGTTACGCTATTCCGGCGTCAACTTCCGTCCCTAGTTCGGTTGAGTCAGTCAGGTCGACTGGACAGATATGATGACTTCCAGGAGTAAACTCTGCGACGAAGTCTGTCAAAGATTGAGCTTTTATTGCGGTCTTTGGTTGGAACTTGATATCGAATTGTCCCAACTCTACTGCCCATTTCAAAATTCGCCCACTGAAGTTCGCCCTTTCAAACAGAGCTTTTAATGGAAAGGCCGTGAGGACGACTATGGTGTGGGCATGAAAGTAGTGCGCCAATTTCCTGGATGCCATCATTAATGCTAATGCTAGTTTCTCCAATGGTAAGTACCTTGTTTCGGCTCCCAACAATGTCTTGCTGACATAAAAGATGGGCAAGTGTTGTATTCCTTCTGCACGAACCAACACTGCGCTGACTGCGTGTTGAGAGACTGCTAGGTACAAAAAGAGTTCTTCACCAGGTACTGGAGTAACAAGTAGTGGTGGGGAAGACATGTATTCCTTCAAGCTTTCCAGAGCTCGGTCGCATTCTTCATCCCACTCAAACTTGGCTTTTAAAGCTTGGAAGAATGGTCGTAGTCTGTCTGACGACCTGCTTATGAACCGGTTTAGCGCAGCCGCCATACCAGTGAGATGCTGCACTTCTTTGACTGAGTTTGGTCTCTCCAACTCCTGGATTGCTTTGATCTGAGAGGGGTCTGCTTCTATACCTCGGTTGGTTACCAGGAAGCCCAAGAATTTGCCAGATCCAACTCCGAATGCGCATTTGGATGCGTTGAGGCGCAACTTGTGTTTCTTCAGGATCTGGAACATCTCGCCCAAATCTTTCAGATGGTCATTCTCATCCTTGCTTTTGACCACCATGTCGTCGATGTACGCCTCCATTGTTCTGCCTAACAATGGTTCAAACATCTTGGTGACCATCCTTTGGAATGTCGCCCCTGCGTTCTTTAGGCCGAAGGGCATGACCTTGTAGCAATATAACCCCCTTGGTGTTGTGAAGGATGTGACCTCCTGGTCTGGTTCATGCATGGCGATCTGGTGGTAGCCTCTGTATGCATCCAAAAAGCTAAGTCGGTTATGTCCTGCCGTTAAGTCCACCAGTTGATCTATCCTTGGTAGAGGGAAGCTATCTTTTGGGCACGCTTTGTTGACTGTTTTGTAGTCGACGCAGACACGCCATTTACCATTCTTTTTTGGCACTACGACGGTGTTGGAGATCCATTTTGGGTAGTGTACTTCCCTTATCGCTCCTGCCTCCAGTAGGTTGCCTACCTCTTCTGCCACTATTTCGGCGTGGTGGAGTGCCGATCTGCGTGTGCGTTGAATGACTGGTCTGGCGGATGGGTGGACATTGAGTTGGTGACTGATGAAGTTTGGATCAATGCCTGGCATGTCGTAAGGTGTCCAGGCAAACACTTCGATATTAGAAGTCAAGAATTCCATGACCTCTAATCTCTCAGTGCTGGACAATGATGAGCCAAGCAGGAAGAACTTATCCGGGTTCTTCTCATCTATTTTTACCTCTACCAAGTCTTCCACTGCTTTCTGATTAGCTTGTTTGCCGACGTCAGCGAATAGTTCATTACTCTCTGGTTCTTCCACCGAATGAACGTATCCTTTGGCAGCTCGGCTTCTATTTGCTGTGGCGAAGCACTGCTTTGACATGATCTGATCGCCATAGACTTCTTCAATTATACCGGCGTCACTGGGAAACCGCATTACCTGATGGTAAGACGACGCCACTGAACGCATGGCATGCAGCCATGTTCTGCCCAGGATGATGTTGTAGGTGGAGGGGACCTTCAATACCCAGAACTCCACCTGTTTTGATACGCTTCCAGCTCTGACTGGAAGGATTATTTTGCCGACAGGCCACTCTGGCATGGAGTTGAATCCAATCAGGGGAGAAACTGCAGGTGCCAAGTCTTTGTCTTGCAACTTTAGTTGTTTGAATGTGTCGTAATACATGATCTCACATGAACTACCTTGGTCAATCAGAATCCGCTTGACGTCAAAATCCTTGACTCGGAGAGTGACAACCAGGGCATCATTATGGGGGCAGTAAATTCGTTCCAAGTCCTTATCCGAAAAGGACATGACGTTTGTTGCCTCTGTCCTCCCCTTCTTGATGGTGGGTTGGGAACTTAATACTTCCCTAAAGTGTTCAGCCTTCTTGATTGAACCTCTAAGCTCGCATACGCGCTCAGGTTCAAAAATTCCATGAATTACATTGATAATGCCTTGTGGTGGTGCGTCGTTTGGCATTCTGTTGGGTTGGTCATGATCTTGGGAGGCAGGTTGCGCTCCTCCTTCAATGTATTCGTCCAAGTGGCCTGCTGCCACCAATTCTTCTAAATGCTGTCTTAGGGGCGTGCAATTCTCAGTTCGGTGCCCCTTTTCTTTGTGGAAGGTGCACCGTGATCTGTCGTCGTAATTCTTCTGAGCTTCTCCAAGCTTGGCTGGCCACTTGACAAAAGGCTCATCCTTGATTTCGCTCAGAATCCGATATATTGGTTTTTTGAACACCGTGGTTATGGCAGTGCGAATTCTTAGCCATCTTTTGTCTGGGTCTTCTCCGTTATCTCGTCTGCCACGTCCATTTTTGTTACTTCAGTCCACCGTATTAACCTTTGCTGAGGTTTTCTTTTCTGGTACCGTGGTCGCACTTGTTTTGGCTTTGGAACGTGCGCCATCTTCTTCTACCCTGATGTGCTGATGCACTCTCTCCATCAGGGCTTCCATGGTGAGGGGTGGCGTCATGGTAATTGAATCCCTTAGTCGGTTCCCTACTGGTAGGCCTCTTTTATATTGCGCAATGGCTAGATTGGTGGGGCAGTCTCCAATCTGGTTGAATGTCTCCCAGTAGCGACTGTTGTAAGATCTGAGGGTTTCTTTCTCACCCATGTCGATGGAGAGTAGCTGGTCTATCTCCACCGGTGTTTTAGTATTTGTCCGAAACCTTGTTACGAATGCTTCTGCCAATTGGGCCCAGGAGGCTATGCTACCCTCTGGGAGCTTTTCGAACCAAGTCAGGCCCAGGTCGCCCAGACTTGATGGGAAAAGTATGCACATTAAGGCCTCGTTTCGCCTGTATACGGCCATGACTTGGCGAAAGTGGCTCAAGTGTGAATACGGGTCCGTCTTCCCTTCATATGTATTGAACTTCGGCTGTAGGAAGCCTGATGGTAAGGGTGCGTTTTCGATCGCTGGGACAAACGGCGAGGTCTGTAGTCTTGCCAATGCCTTGTCCGTTGGTTCGTAGGCCGGTCGCGGTATTGGCATTCCAACCTCGACGCTTCCGTGCGTCCGAGGAGCCAACCGTTGTAAGGCCGAAACTCGGTGTGGATCCCTTGCCCTGGCATCCTCCTTGCATCGTGCTTTTTCTTCTAGCACGGTTCGTAAGTCGGATGACCTGGGTAGCTCGGTTTGTCTGGATCTGGTTTGGTGTGAATGTGAAGGCCAATACGTACTTCCTTCAGTATATGACCTTTCGGATCTCGTCCTCTCAGACCTGGAGTGACGAGTTCTTGAAGATAAGGAGTGAGTGTCGCCTGTCCTGAGGCTTCTGCTCTCTCCTTGAGAGGGCGTAGTATTCCTACTACGACTTTCTGAGTGGCGAGGGGGCGTCTTATGCTTGCGCCCCTCTCCTGTCGCCACATCTTTAGTCTTCATCTGGCGTTTTAAAGTCTCCATGTCCGCCGCCATTCTTCGAATTAGTTCATCTTGTTCCTTTACGCGATTTTCCAGGGCTTGAGGATCAATCCTCCTCCTTTGCCTGTCGGGACTTTGAGAGTGACGAGGGCTGCCATTCCGCCTTCCCCTGCCACTCCTCCTGGAATTATGTTGCTGGGGCTCCAAGTCCGTCATGGGAGGGACAGTAGGTAATCCCTCACGCCTTGCGCCCCCTTCTGGAGTTAGTCCGTCGACGGCGGACTGCGGCAAGTCTTCAATGTGTGCCATTGAATGAGAAAAGGAGAAGCTTAGTCAAGAGGTTTTTGTTCTTGTCTGGCCTTCCCACAGACGGCGCCAATTGTACGGGGAGGAAATAATTCTCCTCGTATAATCCTGTTGACCAAGTCCACGCTCCTCCGTACGACGTCGCTTTGTCACCTGAAAACACAAACGTGAGCTAGCCGGCGGGTGTGTGCCGGAAACCTCTCCGATGCCTAAGTCAGAAAACTTGACAAATAGACAAAGCTCTAAGTTCTCAGAAAGATTGTGTTCAATTACCTCCTCCAAGGTGTTGCTTGTGAGCTTTTATAAGTTTCATATGGCACAATCCTAGTAGGACTCGTATTTCTCCATGCAGAGTCCTCCTAGGATTCAATCTCCTAAGGATAATGCTTATCCTTTTACACCCTCCCCCACTGCTTAAACCAAGTGGGATGGTTTCCTCCACGGCCGAACTTCCATGTAACCGAAGTAAATTGGCTATACCGAGCCACAGAGGGCCGAACCGTCCATAGCTCGGTCTTCTCCTCTAATTCCTTACTTCGGCTGTCCCTGTTCAACCTTGGCGAGCTCAAACTTCCAAGTAGCAAGGTCTGACCGACCTAACCATAGTACGTCACGACCGGACTAATTCCAAAATCCGGCCTTCCCAGAACACACTGCGGCCGGACTAACTCTGAGACCGGCCTAATTCCGAGTTGCCTACGGACCGGAGTAGCTTTACTTCTCCTTGGACCAAAGCATCTATCTCTTCATGAGCCGGAGTAACCTCACCTCCTTGGGCCGAAGTAACTTTGTCTCCTCAAGACCGGAGTAACCTTGCCCCCTAGGCCGAAGTATCCATTACGGCCTTTTTACTTAATCCTCCGTGTTTTGGGCCTTAAAGCCCAACTCGAAGCTCGGCCCAATTTTTTCCAAAAATTACCCTCTCAAATTCTATTTTCAAAAATTGCCTAAAACCCCATAAATCTCATGGCCTACTTTGGTTAAGCTATGACCATAGAAACCATTGTCATCTCAAAACGTCCTCAAATTGAGTTTGTGCCAACCTTACCCCGAGGTCAAGTTGGGAAATAGATTTGCGACTCTCATAGTCACATATTGAACATTCATGTAAGAGTTATGTCTAACAAGGTGAATAAGAACATGCGTTGGTGTTGGTGCGGTAGACTTGAGAAATTTTAAATTATTAAGGACTACTCTGTATATGATGGTCACACTATATGAAAATAACTAATACATAAGGTGAGTTTAGAGTCGGCTTTTTTAATAATTTTTTGATTTTTTTATAAGTTACAAAAATTAAACTATTTGAAAATTTTCTACATAACATTTTTTTATAAATAAAAAATTTAAGGTAATATTTTACCTTTTAACTCAGGACAAAAAAGATTTTATTTATAATTTTTATTTTATTTATGAGACCAATGGTAGCTGTTTTCTAATTAATGGGTCATAAAATTTAAATTGTTTAAATGATTATTTTAAGGCTCTCAAATTCATATTTCAACTTATCAAAAAAATTTATAACTTTTTTTAAAAAAATTCTAAAAGTTTATACCAAACCGTTTGCTATAATTTATACTTATTGGTTAAGCAAAAATAAATAAATAAGTTAAAAATAACAAATTATCAATTTTAACATATAATAAACTGCAACATACAAAATTGGGATGAATGATGAAATATTGTGATTATTTGGTGCAATTTATCTTAACAACAATGATTCATCCCCCTTTTCCCCCACCCCCTTTGACCCCCTTTCTCTCTCATTGGTTATATTTTCTTTTTCTTTTTCTTTTTTTTCCTGCTCCTCCAATCACCACCCGCCACGTGGCAAAGGGGGGTGAGGGGGTGACCCCCAAAAGGGAGTCCCAAGCATTATTCTTATCTTAATTGTTTATAGATTTTTTATTTTAGGAGTCTCTGTCGACTGCATGTGTTTATAATTTATTAGGCAGAAATAACTTAAATATGTTTAAAAAAAAAGTGCATGTCTGAAGGCTAGATTGGGAGGAGGGGGCGTGGGGGGTCTTTGACTTATGTTTTTAGATTATTAACTTTTAATTTATCATAAATTATATCAAATAATACCATTATCTGGCAGAATGAAAAATTTTCGAATTAGGTGTAGTTTTCAAAAATAATTACATACTCATAAAAAAGTTTATGATTTTAAAAATTAAAATTTGTAAACTTTATCATCAATATGAAGAAAAAAAATTACAACCATCCAATGATAGGTTATTTCCCCAAAAATAAAAGCGGAAAGCAGGTGCACACCAAATTGGCGTAATTCTATTCGAAAAAATTTCGAAATATCAATTATAAAGTGTGTAATTTTATCACAAATTAATATAAGAAAATGTTCAAAATTTTATAGTTGATGTTACAAAAATTTGTGACTTGGTTACGACTTTTTTGTTATATCAATTTGTGACAAGATTATACTTTTTATAGTTGATTTTATAAAATTTCATAATAAAATTATGCTAATGCGGTAAATTAGCATAGGTTCGACTCCTCTCTACTGTGTGAGTCCTTATTTAAATGGGACTTGTATTGAGGGGTTAGTGGGTTACAATCTCTCATTTGGAGTGAATAACAGAATACCTTAATAATCTCAATCCGTGCGCTGCTTTAGATCTATAAGAGGATGTGAGGATTTCCTATAAAGCAAATTTTAAAAAAAATGTCAGCTCCAGGTCGCTGTAATGCTGTCGGTTGCCAAATATGGTTGGTGAGGAAAGTTGGGTTGGTTCTTAAGTGTTTTTTGGAAAGTTGGGTTGGTTTTTAAGTTTTTTTATTTTTTTGACTATTTTAGTTTTGATTAAAAAAATTATTTAAGTTGATTTTTTTTTATTTTTGTAAGAAAAAAATAAAAGTAAAATAATTATGATTTGGATGTGATACTTTTTTTATTAATTCTTTAACTTATTTTATCATTTTGTAGCTAATTTAACTAAAAAGTCAATCCAATCTTCATGCCAAACGACACCTTAATATTATTTTGGTAATTTAGGATGGAAAAGAAAGGAAATGATGAGGTAGGTTATAGAAGAAAATAAAATAATAAAAAAAATTATGAGTATTAAAAAGTAGACAATTCAAATCATTGAAATTAATCTCAAAATAAACTTGCCAAAAATTAACACTCTCTCAAGTTAAGATGACTGACGTAAAAGACGCCAACCTATTTTTAATCTCTCCAAAAGTGGAGAGAAATTGAGAGAATTGAAACTATTATTTTATTATAATACCAAAACTATCCTTTTAGATATGACCAAATAAAAATATTAACACCTATAAAAAGGTTAATTTGGTAATATAACATTATATCATTTCTTTATGGGTTTGACTTCTCTCAAGTTGTCATCTCAACTAGAGAGAGCGTTTGGACTTAGTAAATCTATTTTGAAACTGATTTCAGTGATCTGAACTGTTTATTTTTTAGGACTCATTGAGTAGAATATTCATATAAAAAATTAAGATGGTTAGATATCGGTAGTTGTATGTTTGGATCATATTTGTTTTTTTTTTTTAAAATAGACAACAAATATAATTATAAGAATACCATTCATTTTTTAAATACAAATTTGATTTAAACATATAGCTAACAATATCCAATCGTCTTGAATTTTTATACGAATATTCTACTCAATGAATCCTAAAAATGAACGGTTCAGGTCACCGAAAATTGGTCCCAAAACGAACCTACCAAATCCAAATATTCTCTCAAGTTGAAATGGCCAATACGAGAGAAGCCCAACCCATTGAAAATAGGGGGTACGAGAGAAATGTGTTTCTCTTTGTTCCCCTATTTGTTAATCCAAATAAGGGATTGAAATTCATTTCGCTCTTATTTGATAATCCAAACAAGGGATTAAAATCTATCACTCTCAATTTTTTTTTATTCTTTCCAAATCACTCAAACAAAACGAAGTATAAGTAATGTTAGAAATTTTAAACCAATTATTAAATATGGATAAACTTTATAATCCCCAAAGTTTAACATCTTTTCGTTTAAGTCCCTAAAGTTTTAATTTTGCCAATTAAGTCTCTAAAGTATTAAATTCAGATAAATTTAGTCCAGAAGACAATACAAAATAAACTATAAGTCTAAAGGTTACATAAAATTATTATAAGGCTCGAATTTTAATTTATTATTAACTTAATCATCCTCTGCAGGTGTTTTAGAATTGATATTAGAGACGGATTTCTTAGCATTGCCAATATTAATATATGAACATTAAATATATTAAAAAAGTCGAATCAAATAATTTAAATATTAGTACTTCATTACAAATAATTATTAAACAAAATAATACTATAATCAAGTTATTAAAAGCATTTAACAAAAATCAACTAAAAATTATACACAAAATTCGGCATTTATTATTAGATAAATGTAAGTAGTTAGCTCTTGTAGAAAATAAGGAAGAAAATAATACAAATAATTATCTTTATCCTTACAGGGAAACTCTCTAAAGGAACCTTTTGAATTAATACCACCAAAAAAATGAAAAAACAGATCTAAGTAATTATAGTGTAGAAGAATTAGAAATAGAAAAAATTGTTGAAAAGTTCAAGTTAAGGAATGTATAAGGCATTAGATCCAGTGAATATTTTTTGTTGGTGAGAAATCCACCATTTGTGAAATAGTTTGGTGTGAAGTCCTTTTGTTCGTTTTAGAAGACATTTGTTTTCAATTTTATCCTTTAATTTATTTGTTGACTTTTTTGACTATTTGTTCAAATTTTTATCTATCTGTTCAATTTTTTTCTATCTGTTCATTTTTTTCTCTACTCAAAAAATTTATCTATTCAATTTTTTTAACTGTTCAAATTTCTCTCTTTATCTGTTCAAATTCTCATACATATACATATATAGAGAGGTGGAAAATGGAATTTACAATCTATTTGTACTAATGGAATTCTCAACATATCTGTATGAAAATCTTCAAGCAATACACCTACAGCAAGCAGGAGATGTGAAAAATTGAGGAAGAATAGAAAGGAAGCAATCAGACTCATCATCATCAACTCATACATACATACAAGAAGAAGCTAGATCCAAAAAAAAAAAAAAATAGTATATGAGAGAGAGAGAGAGAGAGAGAGAGAGAGAGAGAGAGAGATTCATTTCTTTCAATTTCTATAAGCAACCAAACACAAAATTATTTAGCTTCCACCACACCAGTGTTATGTAGATCTAGAAATGCTCTGAGAAGAAAGCTCCAACTAGGGCATCAATGGTGGTTAATCTGCAACAGAAATGTTTCAAATCAAAGAGAATAATAATGAACATAACATATCAAAGATCACTACAAAACCAAAACATATATATAATTATAATAGAGTGTGTTGGTGATACTTACAAATAAAACACCAGAAAATACACAAAATAAAAGTTACAACAATTAATATAAGGGTTGAGGTGCGGGAAATTCGCTCTCTTTAAGGAGATTCAAGCCCTCTGCGGTTAGGCAAAGTCTCACACCGGTGCAGCAGAAAAAACCTTGACTTGTCCCCCCCAGGATACAACAGCCCGACTAAGTCGTATGGTTCACCAATACTGCACAATTGGTTAAACCCAAAGCTTTATCACACACACCCTTTTTATTTGCCTGATAATCTCACATTAGACATAACAAAAGCAACCCAAAACTTCTTCACCTCTCATGTATATGTATCTAGATAGGACACTAGCTCAAATATATAGGAGATAAAGTTTGGAAGTTGCCTTGGTGGATAAGGAACGGATGAAAACTTGGATGGATAAGTTACAGGAGACTTGACCAAGACTTAGGAGTGGATAAGATTGGTGGACTTGATGAAGACTTTGGATTGCTTAACTTCCAAGTCTTGGAATGGATAGGAGAGAAGACTAGAAGAAGACTTGGATAGATAAGGCTAGCAAAGACTTAAGAGAAGACTAGACTGGAAACCAATAACACATGAAAATATTAAAATACCTGCTAACATTCCCCTACCTATTTTAATATTATAGGTAACAAAAACTGAGATTATTAGGCAAATAAGGATATTATGCATCATGGTAGGTGTGCTCTGCATTGAACCTCCATTAGTGAAACAATAATATCTACTCCAGAGCCAATAGTATGCTCAGCATTGAACTATGACTACTTAAGGAAAATAAATAATTATTGCACACACACAATATTCCAGGTGTTCACAAAAGCTTTAAAAGCTAGCACATTACGGCCTTGTGCGATCCCAGGATTCATGAGTGTGTTTGAGAATTAGCCCAAATCTTATAGGTAGCGGCCCCACAACCACACTCACATAGGTAAATTCTGTCAAGGGTGCTCCTATAACTATGACACCCCACTCAATAAGAGCTACAGAAATTCATTAAGAGTTTTTTAATAACTCAACATCTACAACGTTTCAGGATAAATGCACTTACATCATAGGGATGGGAAAAAAGTAATTTAGTGCATTTCTCACGGCCATCATATGATCATTTTTCTCATTAAACCCAGTTACAGGATCTCTGGTCTCTGGGTTGAGTATCCTCATACATGGCTCCTGCTATATTCAATGGGCTTCAACCCCATCCCCCTCGATGTATTCCAGACTCTATCTCTTGCTAAGGCCTTAGTTAATGGATCTGCAAGATTATCACCAGATTTAATATAATCCACATTTATGATGTCATTATTCATATAAGATCTCACAGTACTGTGTTTTCTTCTGATAGGTCTAGATTTACCGTTATGATAACGGTTATTAACTCAACCAATTGCTGTGGTGCTATCACAATGAATCAATATAGGTGGAATCGGTTTTTCCCAACAAGAGATTTCATTTAACAAATCTCTCAACCAATTTGCTTCTTCACTAGCTGTAGCTAAAGCAATAAGCTCAGCCTCCATTGTTGAATTAGCAATAATGGTTTGTTTTTTCAATTTCCAACTTATAGCACCACCTCCCAATGTAAATAAGTAACCAGTGGTTGATAATGAATCACCTGACAAGGTATTCCAATCACCTTCAAGTACTGCAGGATACTTATTATAAAACAAGCCATATTTTATGGTACCAGATAAATATTTCATAATACACTCAATGGCTAGACAGTGATCACTGCCAGGCTTGCTAGTAAACCTGCTAAGTACTCCAACTGCATAGGCAATGTCAGGTCTCGTACAATTAGTCGCATAACGCAAGCTACTAATCATACTAGCATATTCCTTTTGATTAATTACATCCTCATCATTTTCAACAGGAAATAAATGCACATGAGGATCAAAAGGAGTAAGAGCATGCTTGCAGTTATAAAAGTTATATTTTCTCAATATTTTCTCAACATAATGCGACTGATCAAGAAATATACCATCACAGGTTTTGGTAATTTTCATTCCCAAAATATAATTAGCCTCACCAAGATCTTTCATATCAAAATGGCTACTAAGCATATTTTTAGTTTCCACGATGATATGCAAATTAGAGCCAAATATAAGTAGATCATCCACATAGAGGCTAATAATGACATGTGAATTTTCTTCAGATTTATAGTAAATGCATTTATCACATTCATTCGTTTTATAGCCATTCTCAATCATGCAGGAATCAAATTTCTTATGCCACTGTTTAGGGGCTTGTTTTAAGCCATATAGGGATTTAACTAGCTTGCACACTTTGCTTTCCTGACCGGGTTCCACAAAACCCTCAGGTTGATCCATATAGATTTCTTCACCCAAGTCTCCATTTAAAAAGGCTGTTTTAACATCTATTTGATGAATTTTTAGATCATGAATTGCAGCCACTGTAATTAATAATCTAATGGATGTAATTCTAGTAACCGGAGAAAATGTATCAAAAAAGTCAAGATCTGCTCGTTGTTTAAAACCTTTTGCAACAAGCCTTGCTTTATATTTATCAATAGTTCCATCCGGCTTAAGTTTTTTTCTCAAAACCCATTTACAGCCAATAGTTTTACAACCTGGTGGTAAATCTACTAATACCCAAGTTTTATTGGATAATAATGATTCCATCTCATCATTTATAGCCTCGTTCCAAAAAACAGAGTCAGGAGATGCCAAAGCTTCTTATAAAGTTAATGGAGTTTCCTCCACATTAAAAACATGATAATCAGGGCCAAAATCTTTTTCTATTCTGGCTCTTTTACTCCTTCTAGGTTCAAAAACTATAGGATCTTGGTTTTGTAAAAGAGGAGTAAAGGAACCGGTTTCAGATAAAATATTTTCTTGATAATTTTGACCCCCACCATTTTTAGATTTTAAAAGGAAATTTTTCTTCATGAAAAATTGCATCACCCGATTCAAAAATTATTTTGTTTTCAATATCAAAAAATCTATAGGCTGTACTAGTTGTTGCATATCCAAGAAAAGCACAAGTGGCAGCTTTCATACCTAATTTAGGCCTTCTAGGGTCCACAAGTCTAACAAAAGCTAGACAACCCCAAACCCTCAAATATTTCAAATTTGGCCTATGTCCTTTCCACAACTCAAAAGGTGTAACTTTTGTTTTTTTATGTGGCACTCTATTCATAACATAACATGCAGTTAAAATTGCTTCTCCCCACAAATTTGAAGGAGCACCTGCTTCAATGAGCATAGCATTTGTTAAATCAGTTAAAGTTCTATTTTTCCTTTCTGCTACACCATTAGATGCAGGTGAATATGGTGGAGTAGTTTCATGGATTATTCTCAAAGACTGAGCAAACGAGTTGAATCCAAAAGATTCATACACCCGACCTCTATCACTTCTATATCTTTTAATCTTTTTACCGAATTGATTTTTGACTTCAAGAAGGAATTCTTTAAATTTCTCAAAAGCATCACTTTTATTTTTCAACAAATATACATAAGTGTATTTTGAAAAATCATCAATAAAAGTGATAAAATATCTATTTCCACTACATGTTAAAATTCTTTCAAATTCACATAAATCAATGTGAATTAATTCTAACAATTCAGTATTTCTCATCACACTTTTATGAGGCCTTTTAGTTATTTTTGCTTGACTGCAAACTTCACATTTCTCAAACTTATTTGTCAGTCTGGGAATTAATCCTAAACTATTCATGACTCTCACATATCGGTTATTAATATGACACAGACGAGCATGCCAAAAATTCATAGAAGACAGCATGTAAATAGAAACATGTACTTTCTTATTCTCAACATTTAATTTAAACATTCCATCACAGGCATACCCTTTTTCCACAAATATGCCTTTTTTAGTGATTACATATTGGTCAGATTCAATAGTCTGCTTGAAACCAACTTTGTTAAGCAAATAACTTGATATCAAATTTTTCATCATGGACGGTGTGTACAACACATCTTTTAAAACAAGCACACGTCCAGAGGTAAAATTCAACTCAACATCCCCACACCCGAGCACCTTGGTTAAACTGGAGTCACCAAGCATAATAGCCATCTCCTCATTCAAAGGAGTGAAATCTTTGAACCAATCTTTATCATAGCAGACATGCCTATTGGCACCAGAGTCTGCCCACCACCCTTCCACAAATTGAACCATAAACATATCTGTGATCATAGCCACAAATGGTTCCTCGGTAACATTAGCCTGTGGTCAAGGCTGTTGTTTCCGAAATTTGCAAGTTCGAGCAATATGCCCACTTTTGCTACACACAAAACATGTCACATTTGTCAAATCTTGTGAAGGGGGTTCCTGGTTCCATTTCTTTTGCCTCGGGTAATTTTTATTTTGTGGCCTTCCAGTATTTTTCCAAATTTTCTTAACTGGCTTCAAGTGACTATTTTTATGAAATCAACCTTTAGGTAAAGTATTTCCATAAGTTAAATTTACCTTTCCAGTGGAATGCTTTTGTGTCATAAGCGCATCTTGTCCTCGTGCTTCCTCCTCCACCCGAATCCGTGTGATTAGAGTCTCCAAGGACGTCTCTTTTTGCTTGTGACGCATTGATTTCTGGAACTCCCTCCAAGATGATGGAAGTTTGTCAACAATACTTGCTACAACAAGATTGTCTCCAATTTTGATGCCTTCAGATCTAACTTCAGCTACTAACATCTGAAAACCTTGAACTTGCTCCACCACTGATTTTCCGTCTGTCATCTGATAACAGAAAAAACGGCTTGCAGCATATTTTTTAGCGCCTGCCTCTTCAGTGTCATATTTGTTCTGCAAGGCTTTCCAAATTTTCTTGGCAGTGGTGTAAGTAGTATCATAATAATCATAAAATTGATCTGAAAGACAATTCAAAAGATAGTATCGACATTTATACTCATCTGTGTTGTATTTTTTGATTTTTTCAAGATGAGCAGCATACTCCTCGTCGGTCATCTCTTCAGTGGGGACTTTGTTAGGATTTTTCTCGGTCAGGATATACGCCACCTTGAGGAGACTAAGGTAGAAAAGCACCTTGCCTTTCCATCTCTTGAAATGAGCTCCCTTGAACCGGAAGGGCTTGTTGAGATCGCCGGTATTCTCGTTGGGCTTCTCCAGTACTGGCTCCATGAACTTTTGCTATTTGAATCTCCTTAAAATTGTTGGTGATACTTACAAATAAAACACCAGAAAATACACAAAATAAAAGTTACAACAATTAATATAAGGGCTGAGGCGCGGGAAATTCGCTCTCTTTAAGGAGATTCAAGCCCTCTGTGGTTAGGCAAAGCCTCACACCAGTGCAGCAGAAAAAACCTTGACTTGTCCCCCCCAGGATACAACAGCCCGACTAAGTCGTATGGTTCACCAATACTGCACAATTGGTTAAACCCAAAGCTTTATCACACACACCCTTTTTATTTGCCTGATAATCTCACATTAGACATAACAAAAGCAACCCAAAACTTCTTTACCTCTCATGTATATGTATCTAGATAAGACACTAGCTCAAATATATAGAAGATAAAGCTTGGAAGTTGCCTTGGTGGATAAGGAACGGATGAAAACTTGGATGGATAAGCTACAGGAGACTTGACCAAGACTTAGGAGTAGATAAGATTGGTGGACTTGATGAAGACTTTGGATTGCTTAACTTCCAAGTCTTGGAATGGATAGGAGAGAAGACTAGAAGGAGACTTGGATAGATAAGGCTAGCAAAGACTAAAGAGAAGACTAGACTGGAAACCAATAACACATGATAATATTAAAATACCTGCTAACAGAGTGTGATAGAGTAATGGACCTAGGAATTTGTGAGTGTTGATAACTCATGGAATAGAGCTACCTAAGCTTGTGAAAATAGAGAAAGTGACCAAGAAGTAGAGATCAACTCTCTCCCTCTTTCTAACATCACTCGAGGCTCTCAACCATCGACACTGAGCCACTGCACTTTTGACACCGAGCCACGGCGAGGATCTGGCAGCACGATGGGCATGGGGAGTGAGATCCGAGCCACGTGAGACAGATCGGAGACTCGGCAGTCCCGTCGAGTTTGGCGTTGGTGGTAGAAAATTTGGCGATAAACAGACGACAATGAAGGCGAGAAAGGAAAGAGATCGGCGGTGAGGAACTGGTGATGCGGTGGTTGTTTGTGTAGATCTATGCGATTCACTGACGGAGATCGATTGGAGAGGGTCGCCTCCAGCATTGATTTCGGCAGAAGAGGAGAGGAGGAGAAGGAGAGAAAGAGAACTAGAGAGAGAGAGAGAGAGAGCTTGTCCTTATGGACATAATAAAGTTGCGTGTGGACCTTTGGGCATAAGAAATATATGATTGGATTTTTCGCCCGAGTACCCCTAGAAATAATGGTGGAACAAGAAAAGTATAATGAAATTAAATAAAAAATAATATTAGAAATAATTATAAAAAAATAGATAAATTAAATAATCGCATGTTAGAAAAAAATAAATAATAATAGAATAGAAATAGCAAAAAACCTATATAAACAACTACGATTAATCAGTTTGGGAGAAATATACCAATTCTAAAAATACACGTGCAGAGGATAATTAAGTTAACAATAAATTAAAATTCAAGCCTTATAACAATTTTATATAACTTTTGGGCTTATATTTTATTTTTATATTGTATTTAGGACTACATTGATTCAAATATTTTATACAATATTCATATGAGTGTGAGATTTATGTGAGTCTTATATGATGTAACTATAACACTATAACTCTCTGAAAATATTACAATAAGATTATCATACAACAGATATTAAATATCAACAGATGACTAAATATAATCTTCTTCCATTCATAAGGTTTCACCTCTTTTCAAAAGTGTAACATATGCAGTAATATATTCACAAGTTCTAACCCTGAATCTATAGCATGTGTCATTGGTACAAGATATAAAATAAAAATAAACAGATATGGTAATGCTCTATTGGCCACAACTTTCCAAGACGGTGCTTGGTTACAACAAAAGTGAGTTTAAACTCAATACAAATAAAGCCCTAGGCTTGTACAAAATAAATACAACAATAACAAAAACAGAAGCTCTTGGCTCCCAGTCCTCCCAAGCTATTACCATGGCGGAGGCATATCATCAGTATTTGAAAATGGTTTTCCACTTAGGGTGAGTCAAAGCCCAGTAAAAATACTCTAACACAGTGTATGAATCTTAACAGAGTTATGAGGTGAATGTATCAATTTTCACAGTATCAATAATTTTAAACTTAACCCATTATATATTAATTTTATTCATCGATAACTTAAGACTTGGCCAATCATGATCCCAGTTGAAGGATTATGCTAAGTATAACATGAAATATTTCTTCGTGTTCATTTTATTCTTTGAAATTTGTTTGATTTTTTCAGCAAGACATTGCTAAGTTCATTTTCTTCCAATATCTCGTCCTCATAGAAGACGTTGCTAAGTTCATTTTCTAGAAACCTAACAAAATCAATAATGAAACTAACAATTTTGCGTGTATCTTTTCTTTTGTTATTGTGCAGTGCAAACCACAAATTTTGAAAAGTTTTTTACTTTATGATTCTAGGCTAGGATTGTAAAATGATTTTTAAATTATAGGAGGGGTTTCTACTATATTCCCTTTTGTTAAGAATCTTTTTAAATTCTTTGTTTTAAAATTTAGAATTTTTTCTTTTGTTGTCGTGATTTCAGCCATACATGCTTTGCTAGCTGAAGAACTTTTTAAATTCCTCGTCTTGCTATTTTCTGCTTTCTAACCTAGTTTGTTGCAAGTCTAACTGTAGCTTTTTTTAGCTAAAATTTTGGATTTTTACACCATAAAACTTAATTCCCTTATTAGAGAATGTGTAATAGAACTTTTCTTAAAAGAAATATATTCAACATCAAAAATTTTAAAATAATGAAATCAATGCTGCATGTTTAGCCTGCTTTGACTCACATCTCTTTTCAAAAATAAAAATTAAAACACTATTATCTATAATGGTAATGAAATGTTTAAAAACTAAATAAATATAAAAATATTTTATACCATTTTTTATAATACGAAATTATTTTTCATTTATGTGGCATATTATTTTAGCATATTTAAAACCACCACTCCTATATTCATATATATGTTCTTCATATTGTTTAGGGGTATTAATTTTAATGTTGCTCCCCAATTATTCTTAAGAATATTTACTTCCAAGATTAATTTATCTCATTGATTAGGTCGACTTAATTTAGTAATATTTTTTACTATCTTCTTTATATTAGATTTTTTTTTTTTTTTTGATATATTCTAGATTCCAACTCTAATTTCATTTTCTACGCTTTTTACTCAATGAGTCCACTAATTCAGATAAGTTTGCAACAAACCTTCTAGTATAGTTAATTATTCCTAAAAATCGTTAAAGTTACTTCACATCTCCTTTCCCTTCAGGAAACTCTGATTTTTCAGAGATATGGTCTTGAAGCATAATTTTTTTCTTATTGTCATCAATTACTAATCCCAAATTTTTTATGCAATTCTATACCCATTCAAAAATTTTAAACACATGATCTATGAATTCTTGAGCTATTTTTTTGACATGATTTCGATGTTCTTCTCTAGTTTTAGAGAAAATTAAAATATCATTTACATATATTATACAATATTCTCTATAACGCCATGAAATAATGACAACAGCCCATAGCATGACCTTTTGTGAAAAGTATAACTTTTGATAATTGAACATTTCATTAGTACTCCTTAATAGTACAAAATGTGACATATGCATGTATACATTTATAGCATATGTCAATAGTAAATGAATCTAAACAAAAGGACATACAGATAAGTTTATGCCTTAATGCTTGGGTACAACAAAAGTGAGTTAAACTCAATACAAATAAAGCCCAAGGCTTGTTCAAAATAATTACACAAAAGAATGAAAAGGAGCTCTCGGCTCCAAGTCCTCCAAAGCTATGTCCTTTGCAGAGGCCTATCATCAGCACTTGAAAGTTATTTTTTACATAGGGTGAGCTAAAACTCAGTGGAGATATTTTAACACAATGTATGAAACTTAACGAAGTCATAAGGTGAATGCATATGCATGCCATTTTCCAAACACTATACTTTTTCCATCTCAAAACAATGTATGCCAATTTTAGATATCAATTCAAGAAAAATATCATTTTATATTAGAAAATAGAACGGTGGATACAAAACACTGGGAATCTCTAGGTACATGTCTACCAGTACGTTATACAAGCACTGCTAAAGCCATTTTACCAGTACTAACCGGAAGGATCAGCACCTAACTGCGTAGATTTCTAGACTTTTACTAAGGACACACAAGCCAATTTAATAACCATAACCACACCCCTCAACCAGATTCACAAAGGTATACACCCATTTTTCTCAAAATAATACATTTTCAATGTTTAAGTATGAACAATGCTTAAAGCAAGATGTATGAGTAATTAGTTTTAATTCACCTAATTCTCATGCAATTTCTACAACAATCAAAACTGTCCTCTACTAATAGCCCAAAACAAATATTTCTACTCAATAGATAATTTTCTAACAACAAATACAATCTCAAAATTTTCTAAATGGGAGCGATAATACATATCTAACTCTACTCTCATCATCAACAGATACATTTCACTTATCTTTTCAAAACCCAACATCCTTTCATTTTCTTTCATAAATTGAATATAAATGATTTTCAAATAAAACATCCTTTACTTTCAAAATCACATTTAAGTAAGGAAATTCTAACATTTTAACACAGCCCAACCTTTTATATACTCCCATAACCTTTCTCAAGAGTTTATTTGAAAAACTCCTATTTTATATTACAAAATCAAACCCTAAGTTTAGCCCAAAACTTCAAATCACTAATCCTTTTCAAAGAGCAAATAACTAAGCTAAGAATCATACCAAATGTTAAAGAAATCTCTACCTTAAGAGTAGAAGAGGAAGAGAGCAAGGGTGGAAGTTTGATAAGGTTGAAAACGAGATCCTCTCCAATTAAAACAAAGCTTTCAACGAGCTCTACCTTTTTCTCCAACGAGCTATAGTGGAGAAATCAATGGATTAGAAGTATTTGGGGTTTTAAGGCACGAACTAAAAAGAGAGAGAGAATGAATTAGGGCTTGGACTGTTTTAGAGAGTGTGAGAGTGAAAAAGTGACAAAAATCCCCTTTCCCCGATCTGATATACGCATAGACCGCTTGAGCAACCAAACCATCGCTCAAGCATCAGGCATAATAAGTGACACTGTTCGAGCGCACAATGACCCCTTTCCAAAAGTTCAGACTTGCAAAAGACCGCTCAAGCGAAGAAAAGACTACTTGAGTGAAGATCACCCATTTCCAGAAGTTTTCCAGAAGTTTTACAGGTCTACAAAAATACTAAGAGATCTCAAAGACCGCTTGAGCAACTAAAGCAACGCTCGAGCGAACATAAAGTGAAATAGATAACCATTTTTTAGAAAAACTAACTCCTAACCTATTTCAAACACAATCAACAACTCAACTCGACTATTAACAAGATGATAAAGGGCATGAACAACAGTTAAAGGTGCAAAATCCCGAATCTAAGAGTATGAAAAGGGTCGGGTCTAAACCTGAACCGTTATAATATTCCCCCCTTAAGAAATTTTATCCCCAAAATTTAAGTCAAACCAACAATCACTGGATTTAATCTCATTGACAATCCATACTAGGAACAATAATGAAACAATGTCATCTCTCACAAGCTATTATAAATCAAACCTCCATCACATTCATAACAATTACATATTACAACAAAACACAAAAAGTCACAAGGACCTAAACAATAACAAACAAGTCCGGATACTTTTCACGGACCTCTGCCTCACGCTCCCAAGTCACTTTCTTAACCCCGTGGTGTCGCCACAACACCTTAACCAATGGAATAGTCTTGCCCCTCAAAACTTGCTCTCGAGTATCTAAGACTCAAACTAGTCTCTCTGCATACGGGGCATCCTCATCTACCTCTAATCGGTTCAATCCAACACATGTGAAGGATCAGGTTTGTACTTCCGGAGCATACAGATATGAAACATGTCATGAACCCTAGAAAGTTGAGGCGGCAAGGCCAAATGATAACCTACTTTCCTAATTCGCTCTAAAATCTCAAAAGGCTCAATAAATCGAGGAGTCAACTTTCCACTCTTTCCGAATCTCATCAAACCTCATCTTGGAAATTTTTTAAGAAACACATGGTCCTCCACCTCAAAAGATAAGGGCCTCTTCCTACGGTCGGCATAGTTCTTCTAACGACTCTAAACCAAAACCAACCTCTTACAAATAAGCACAACCTTCTTCGTCATTTTTTGGACTAGTTCAAGACCTAACATTGGTGTGTCACCCGCTTCAGCCTAACATACTAGAGATCTACATGATCAGGCATACAAGTCCTCAAAAGGCGCCATGCCAATACTCGCCTAAAAACTATTACTATAGGCAAACTTCACCAAAGGTAAAGCCTCTCCTATGACCCCTTAAAATCGAGAACGCAAGCCCGAAGCATGTCCTTTAAAATCTGAATTGTTCGCTCAGACTGCTCATCAGTTTGAGGATGATAAGCGGTACTAAATGTCAATCTAGTGCCCAAGGCATTCTGTAGACTCTACCACAACTAAGTCGTGAAACATGGATCTCTATCCGAGATAATAGTTATAGAGACCGTATGAAGTCGAACTATGTCCCTAGCATATAGTTCAGCAGGACAATCTATGAAGTCACTCATGCGTATAGGTACCAAATGTGTTGATTTGGTTAGCAGTCGACTATTACCCACACGACATCATTACCTCGTTAAGTCCTTAGAAGACCTACAACAAAATCCATAGTGACATGCTTTCACTTTCGCTCGGTTGTAAGTAAAGGTTACAATAAACTCATTGGCTGTTGATACTCGGCCTTCACTTGTTGATAAGTAAAGCATTTCAAAACAGACAAGGCTACATCTCTCTTCATCCCCCTCCACCAAAACTAGCGACTAAGGTTATGGTACATCTTTGTGCCACCAGAGTGTACCGCAAGGAGTGAATGATGGAATTCTCACACTGTGTTTGGTTGGGGGATTTGGGGAGGGATTGGGAAAGGGAAAGAGAAAATGTGTGTGAAACTAGGTGAAATATAGGCATGTTTTATTCACATTTCACCTATCTTTTCCATTTCCCTTTCCAAATCCCTCCTCAAATCCCCCAACCAAACACAGCATTAGAGTACCTCCTCTCTATAAGACTTTGGCAAAAATAGACGGTTTAGATACCTCATACTCGAGTCAGAATAAACATTCAAGCCATTCTGTAACAAGCCCGCGGGGGGGCCTCGCTACAGCTCGGACTCTCAATGTTTGTCACGGTTCTTAATCTGAACCAAAGAGTCCAAATCTGGCAAGTCGTTTTGAGAAAACTGATTTTTGAAAAAGTAGTGCCAAACATGGACTGCTTTGCCAGATACAGAGTCGCCACCTAAATATTTTATTTTGGGAAATTTAGGAAACCCTGACTCGGTGCCAAAAGGCCACGTGTCCGTCATCACCAAAGCTGCTTCGGCTCGGGAACTTGGGTACGATTGGGGAAGGTCACTTCGTGAGCACCCCCGCTCGCCCGGTCAAAGACCGGCCTCTACTAACCATGATATCGATTTTTGAAAACATTGTGAGTTCTTAAACCGGTTTATTAGCCTAGGTTACTATGTGATGTACACAGTACATAAGTATAGACCAGGTCGCCTAGATTGGAACAAAACACTTCTTGTTTGTTTTTGAAAATGGTTTGCTACCCGCAGGTAGGCTTGAAAACATTTGGTGACTTATTCCAATTTAAGTAACCCAACCTTCACCCACAGGCATTCAGGCAGTTATATCAGATAAGCACATAGCCTCATGGTAAGTATGCTATCATGGCATTCACTCACACACATGCAAGGATGCTAAAGCATAAAACTCACCAGGTACTCCAAGCCAAAATAGATACTTATTAGAAATCATGCATGAATCCTAAGTATACAGAAATGCCTAATGCAACACATGCAAAATGCAACTATAGCAGGCTCGGCTATTCTAAACATGGCGTATGGAATGCTACAACTATCATGTATTCAACTTGGAATTGAAAATACAATGCAGTTAGTATGATGCGCCGAGCCCGATGCATGCAAAACAGATGGATGAATGCAAACATGCTATCATACTGTATGCTAATTTAAACATGCCCTAATCTAACCAACAAAAGCGGATAAATCAAAGGGAGAAAGACGTGGGATTGGAAGACATGCATCACACTCACCCACACTTATTACAGTTGCGCCCTCACTCGGAGGGTCCGAATAAATAATACAGTCTAAATATTACAGTCCCGAATAAAAGAATATTACAGATTTCTAATTAATTAATGAATTAACTAAGAAAGCAGATAAAACTGGCGTGCGAGCCAGGGATTGTCTTGCTTCTGATGGATGATGCATGTCCGTGTTGTCTTGCGCGGAAATCCACCGGAATGCCCCAATTAGCCTCTGTTTACACCTGTTCTTGAAATGCGTGCTGAGCCCAGAAAAATTGCTGATTCTTCGTTTTGCTGCAACAGAGAGCAGGAAAGGGGCATAGCAATGTATCTGCACAGATATATGCATGTCTCGATCCTCGTGCCACCAATCACGCATACCGAGGCATGATGGCCGAGGAATCGAAATGCACAACTCAATATAGGATGAATGCACATGAAACTACAGCTAAAACCTAACTCCATCATGGGTAATCCGGAGTGTCGGTGACTGGGGAATTGAGACACATTCCGTCACTCGGAGTACGAAATGTACCTCGTTTCCTGTGCCCGGGCTAATTCCTATTCCGGACATGATGCAATATGCATGATATGCATGAAATGCAACTAATATACAATCCTAACATACATAATGCTATGGAATGATAGGCCTCGAAATACGTGCACTCGGGCACGCAAACCGAGAAAATGACGGAATGTAATGAAAATGAGATGCCTCGAAGTACGTGCACACGGGCACACAAACCGAGGCGATGACAGAATGATGAAAATGAGATGCCTCGAAGTACGTGCACACGGGCACGCAAACCGAGGCGATGATAGATACAATGAAAATGAGATGCCTCGAAGTACGTGCACACGGGCACGCAAATCGAGGCGATGACAGATACAATGAAAATGACATGCCTCGAAATACGTGCACACGAGCATGCAAACCGAGGCGATGACAGATACAATGAAAATGACATGCCTCGAAGTACGTGCACACGGGCACGCAAACCGAGGCGATGACAGATACAATGAAAATGACATGGAAATGACAAATGGGCTTATACCAACATGAGTGAGCCTCAGCCACACTCACATCGGATGCCGTTGGATATAAATGGAGTGCCTCGAAATGCGTACACACGGGCACGCAAACCGAGGCGATGCTAAAATGATATGGAAATGACAAATGGGCTTATACCAACATGAGTGAGCCTCAGCCACACTCACATCGGATGCCGTCGGATAAAAATGGAGTGCCTCGAAATGCGTGCACACGGGCACGCAAACCGAGGCGATGCTAAAATGACATGAAAATGACAAATGGGCTTATACCAACATGAGTGAGCCTCAGCCACACTCACATCGGATGCCGTCGGATAAAAATGGAGTGCCTCGAAATGCGTGCACACGGGCACGCAAACCGAGGCGATGCTAAAATGACATGAAAATGACAAATGGGCTTATACCAACATGAGTGAGCCTCAGCCACACTCACATCGGATGCCGTCGGATAAAAATGGAGTGCCTCGAAATGCGTGCACACGGGCACGCAAACCGAGGCGATGATGGAATGCGATGAAACATGGCAAAAATGATATGCAAGCATGCTAATGGAATTTCAGCAACAAAATATGGGGAAAACAGTCCCGAAATGAAGCGAAATGATATGAAATGTAAGGAAATGTCCCGAAATGCAACATTAGGCACCCGAAATGGCCTATAGCCATGCTAAATATGCACAACATGGACATGCAATGCAAAGACAGAAGCTAGACAGCCCCAAGATAACCACTTTTCCAGTTATAGACATGGCCAAACAGCAAATATAGGTATGGCAAAAATAGCATACAAGAATAGGGGCCAAGATAGGGGTAATGAAGCAAGTGGTATAAGCTAAACCCAAACTGAAAAATTTCCTTCTACAACACTGAAGATGGACCAAAAATATGAACATTTACAGTATATGGCAGCCTCAAAATCAGTATACAAATATGCTAAAAATGGGATGCAAAACAAGGCCCAAAAGGTGCTATAACATGAAGTATATAAAATAATCACCAAACAGGAAAAAAGTGTGAATGAAACATGAAGTATAGGCCAAAACAAGGCCACTTTCAGTTCGGACCAAGGTCCAAAAACAGAATCCAAGAGGGCTATCAACTTATGCAAAAATGGGGCCAAATAAGGGATTGAACTACAAGTGATACATGGAGACACCAAACAATGTTGAGCCCTTCTCCAATGTTGAAGAGGGGCTCAAAATAAGCCCTATATCAGTTTACAACATGCTCGAAAATAAATTTCTCATGGGTCAAAAATAGCATGCAAATCTATGACATACAAGATGGTCAATGAAGCAAGTGTATTATGGAGGGCTCAAACAGGGTTGAGCCCTTAATGAGAAGTGAAGATGAGCTCAAAATATGGCCCTTTTCAGTTAGGGCCGGAGCTTGAAACAAAAATCAAGAGGGGCTTAGAAATGGAACAAGATAAAGGGTCAAAAGGGTAAAAGTGTAACTTACCCTTGAAGATTCGAGATTTTGTTGCTTCTTGGGTTGATTTGCAGCTTCTTTAGCCTTCAAGAATCTTCCCTTGCTGCTGGAAATGAGATGGTGGTGGTAGAGCTTGGTGGTGTAGAAGGAATGAAGGTTAAGAAGTTAGGGTTTTTTGGAGAATTGAGAAGGATGACAATCGAGTTTAGGGTTTGTGCTTGGAGAGGAATTTTTCTAACCCTCAAGAAGAAGACCCTCAGCTGGCTATAAGGTCAAGAAAGGGGTGTAAAAGGGGGGTGAATTGGAGAGCATAACTCTCTCCCAAAATATCCCCCGGATACAGAAAATATCTGGGGGATATTGCCCAACAGCTGGAAAGGGTACAGTGAGGAGAATACGGCCGGCCTCATACTTTTGCTGGAGGTGGCCGGCCGGCCACACCCCCTAGCCGGCCGGCTAGGGGTCAAAAGGGTCAACGAGCTTTTCTGGCCGGCCAGATATTGGGGAGGTAGCCCTATGTGTGTACAACACAACCATGTAATTGAAATTCCAAGAAAGTGGGCCCAAGGGGTTCAACAATGGCTCGGAAAGAGGGGGTCAAAAGGGTCAAGTTGACTTACTGGCCGGCCATGAACTTTTAGGGGCCTCTCAGGTGTGTACATCACAGATATGTGGTTCAAAGTTCAAGAAAAAAGGTCCAAGGGGTTCAACATTAGCCCGGAAGAAAGGGGTCAAAAGGGTCAGGTGACCTTAATGGCCGGCCACCAACTTTTAGTGGCCTCCCAGATGTGTAGATCACAGATATGTGGTTGAAAGTTGGCAACACTACCCCTAAGGTATTCAACATTAGCCCGGAAGTTGCAAAAACGGGCCCCGGGAGGCCCCGGAGGAGAGATAACTGGTTGCTGCAACAATTGCTGGCCTCCCACCCTTCAGTGACCTTCCTTGTGATAAAACAGAGGTACCTGCCAAAAATGAACGAAAACCGTTGCAAAACGAACGTTCCGGGGCCAAAACACGCAGTTCGGGGTCCCGAAAATGGGCTGTTAAGCACCGAAAATGGTATTCGACCTCGAAGTGGGTTTCTCAGCCCCCAGTGTCCCTCAAAAGGGAGAAAATAAGATGTATGCCAAAAATCAGAGCAATAGGAGATGGTTAAGCGGTCCCGAACCGAGGCACACGGCCTGACGGCTCCGAAAACCGGGAACCGGACTCCGAAATGGGCAAAATGGCCTACGGCCACCAAATGTAGCCTACGGACATTGAGAAATGGTCTACGAGACCTCTCCCTCCCTTCAGGAAAAGAAACAGAGAAAACCGAGTCTGGTTCGCAAACCGAGACAAGGCATAGAAAAGGGTTCGGAAGTCCGGAGGTAGGGCTTACGGCCGCGACTCTGAAACTTCTGAACGAGCACATTATGCAACATCACCAAGCGCTCAATCGGTGACGTCTGAGTCTTAAGGTCGGTCAAAAATGGGGTGTCTACACATTCTCTATCTTCCCACTAGATATCTTTCCTCGGATAGATTCCACTTCGCGATCACCCCGCTGTACTTCTATAACTCGACTCACTAGAGTAGGTTGTGCAAATACAATGAACAAAATGGCCTACTCAACAGACTCGCTAAGATGCAAGCCTAACTCGCCCACTACGGCCAACATCTCCCATTCCCTGATCGCGATATTAGCTATACTGCTTACAGATTTCCTACTCAAAGCGTCGGCCACTACATTAGCCTTCCCTAGATAATAGTGTAACTCGAAATCACAATCCTCCATAAACTCTATCTACCTCCTCTGACTCAAATTCAAGTCTTTCTGTGAAAACAGATATTTCAAACTCTTTTGATTGGAAAACACTTCAAATCTCTGCCCATACAAGTAATGCCTCTAGACTTTTAAGGCAAAAATCACCGCTGCTAACTCTAGATCGTGTGTAGGATAGTTTCTCTTATGTGTTTTCAACTACTGTGAGTCACACGCTACCACTTTCCCCTTTTGCATCAATACATAACCCAAACCTTCCCGAAATGCATCACAATAAACCGAATAACCCAAACCCCTTTCTGGAATAATCAAAATTGGAGCAGTGGTGAATTTAACCTTAAGCTCTTGAAACGACTTTTTACAAGCCCCACTCTACACGAATGTAATTCTCTTCCTTGTCAATTTGGTTAATAGTGAAGCCAATCTAGAGAAATCTTTCACAAAACGTCGGTAATACCTGGCTAAGCCCAAGAAACTCTAGATCTTAAAGGCATTCTTAGGTTGTTCCCAATCTTGCACTACGTCTATCTTCGATGAATCTATAATCACCCATTTTCCGAATACCATATAGCCTAAGAACTTAACTTCTTTTAACCAAAACTCACACTTTCCTAACTTAGCATATAAACGGCATGCTCTAAGCAACTCAAGTACAACTCGCAAGTGTTTTGCGTGTTCCCTCTCGGAGGATGAGTAGACTAAGATGTTGTCGACAAAGACAACCACAAATCGATCTAAGAACTCATGAAGGACTTAGTTCATCAAGTCCATAAACGAAGCCGATGTATTGGTTAACACAAAAGGCATCACTAAGAACTCATAGTGGCCATACTGTGTATGAAAAGTCATTTTCTGAATATCCTTCCCGAGACGCATCACAATAAACCGAATAACCCAAACCCCTCTCTAAAATAATCAAAATTGGAGCAGTGGTAAATCTAACCTTAAGCTCTTGAAACGAATTTTTACAAGCCTCACTTCACACGAATTTAATTCCCTTCCTTGTTAATTTGGTTAACGGTGAAGCCAATCTAGAGAAATCCTTCACAAAACGTCGGTAATAATTGGCCAAGCCCAAGAAATTTCGGATCTCAATGGCATTCTTACGTTGTTCCCAATCTTGCACTGCGTCTATCTTCAATGAATCTATAATCACCCCCTTTTTCGGATACCATATGGCCTAAGAATTTAACTTCTTTTAACCAAAACTCACACTTTCCTAACTTAGCACACAAATGGTATGCTCTAAGCAACTCAAGTACAACTCGCAAGCGTTCCTCATGTTCTTTCTCAACTCTTTAGTATACTTTTTTTAAATGCAACAATGTAATATTATAAAAAAATTCTTAGTGTATTTTTTTCAAACATAACATTCCAATCAATGTACTTGTGTACTTTTTTCAAACATAACACTCTAATGTAATATACTAAAAAACTTTTTAGTGTAGGTTTTCTCAAACATAGCAACGTAACATTTCAAAAAAAACTCTTTAGTGTATTTCCCCTCCCCCAAAATGTAACACTCCAATCAATGTAACACATAAAAACTCCCTAGTGTATTTTTTCAAACGTAACACTCTAATACAACACTCCAATGTAACACCGAAAAATCACACTAACAGAAATGTAGATTTCCATGTTCAACACCAACACTTCAACCACCAATTCCTTCAAAAAGAATCTTTTACACCTCACATTTCCATTCTCATTCCAAAAATGAATCGGAAAATTAGAAAAATAAATCATAAAAAGGCATTTACTTAAACTTAAATGGTATCAAATTAAATGAATACAATTTTTCAAAACAAAAATGACTAATTGGTTCATAAGAAAACTCTTAGAACTAAATGGGTCAACATTCCCCTATATGAGATTTGTGAGTAAATTTTCCTTTATTTTTAAAATCTCAAAAGAAATAGTTTAATTTATCAATATAAAAAAAGTAATTAATTAGATCCCAAACCATGATAAAAGCCAATCACTTCCACCTCACAAAATGCCTCTTCACTAACACAAAAACTCCTCCATTGATGATGTTCACTATAATTTTTTGGTATTATACTAGTGAACTCAACTATTCTCTTTGAAAACTCAACACTATATCACAAGTCCATTAGGGTTCAACACGACCTTTTCATGGGGTCCACTCCAGCTAACTTTTAAGATTTGAAGCCAATTATTCATGATAAAATTAATCTAGAGGACATGGCTAATGCTGGGTAATTCTAGTGGCGCTATGCAAAAATCGTTCGATCGAATTTTAAGCTTGTTTGTGGCATATGGTTGAATTTCACTGGTGTTAGGTGGTGAGTCCCTTCCTTTAAGTTCGGTTAAATCAGACTAGCAACTAGTTATCCTGAGACTTGAGTCCACTGATGTAGTGATGACACCTCAGAGTATATTTTTTTTTTTTTCACATTTAAATTTTTTTAAAAACATGGCTAATCATATAATTAAATTCTATTTGTAAGTATCCAGTACGGGTACGACATGTTTGTCAAATTATCTATGTTTTATAGTCTCAAAATAATTCAAAATGAGAATTTTTTTATTTTTTTTATTTTTTTTGCAAAGTATATATTATTTAAAATTTAATTTTTTTATTATTGGGATAAAAATTATTTATTAAATATTTAAATTTAATTTTTTTATATTTGGGGAGCAAATTGATTTTTAAGATATAGTTTGGGGGGTAAAAAGAAATTCCAAATGAATTTTGGTGTCACGTCAGCACATTTTGTCCAATTGTAGACGGAATGTGACGGTAGGGGTTAAATTAATTAATTTGTTGAAAGTTTAGGTATTAAATTGAAATAAATCGAAGTACGAGGGTCAAATTGAAAAACACATAATAGTTTGCGAGGCAAAATGATATTTCCTCTATAATGTATCTTGTAGTTTACCTATTGTGAATCTATCTTAATAATTTGAATTATTTATCTTACAAGGCCTGTTGAATAGATAATTTATACAAAAAATTAAGTTAATCAAATATTGTTTGCCACATGATTGGAACAAAAAGAATTTTGAAAAAAATCTATGGCATGCATCATTTCAAGAATTGACAGTTTATTTATATTTTTTAAAAAAAATGTGATTCGATCGTGTGGATATTGATATCCGATTAACTTGATTTTTGGTATAGATGATCTACTCGAAAGGTCTTACAAGATGAACGATTCAAATTATCGAAATAAGCTCACAATAGACAAATTTCACCGTGCATGCTGTACGCTTTCAAAATAATTTTGTTGTTTACTTTAGGGTAAATTACAAATACACCTCTTGAGGTTTGCTTAAAATATGAATTACTCCTTGTGGTTTGGAAAATTACAAATACCTCCCTGTCAGAATTTTTTATTTAACAAAATTAATTGAAAAAGTGAAATTTCTAACTGTTAACTTATACAATAATAAAATTATCTGAATTATTAATTGAAATAAAACTTTAACATTATTAAAAACTGTTAATTAAATTGATGATTTATTAATAAAAAAACCTATTTGTTATGAAATTAGAAACCTTAGGGGCCATAATGTAATTTGTAGAACTATAGAGAGTAAGTTGTAATTTAAGTAAATCTCAGGGGGTTTGTTTGTAATTTACCCTTTACTTTATTTATTAACTAGTGTTAAGCCCGTGATCTGCACGACTAATGTATATATATTTTTGCAATATTCATTTTATCTTAATAAAATACAATAAAAATCACTGTATAATGCATAATAAACACAAAAGATTAAAAATTATGTGAAACATTGACAATGTAATGATAAATTGTAAATCACTTAAACAAACTAAATAATTTCAAAATTAAATGCAAATCAATCCAAATAATAATGCAATTAAATATACACTAATTTTTCATCCACTTAAACCAAAAGTAATAATAAAAATTGTTTGATGAAATATCATTACATTCATTTCATACGTTCAAAGTTTTTTGCAATAGTTGTCGAATATAAAAGGCCACTAAACAACAGGGGAAAAAAAATTAAAAATAAGTTAAATTACGAGTAAGAAATTAATAAAATAGAAACAAATTATATTAGTAGTCCATACATTTTATCTCTTATATCATTTTGCTCTCTACACTTTTAATTTAATCAATTTTGACTCTTAATTTTAAATTTTGTGACTCTTAATCAATTACTCCTACTATTTCCAATTTTATATAGACATAAAGTTACCAAAATTTCACATTTCCTCCATTTTATAATTTTTTTTTTCCAATCTAAAAAAATGTACTCCATTGATTGGTCTTCCCTTAAAAAAAATACTTAAACTAAGAAAAAAAATACACACATACATACTTTGATTTTCAAATAGCCACATGATCGGTAAAAATTCTAAGTAAATTCTCCTATATTGATAGTAAAAACTCTTTTCGATTCCTCCTACATTGTAGTAAAAATTCCTTAGAATTCCTTTATGTCTATAACGATGTCAAACCCAAGATTATCATCACTTTTGTTTCATCTTTAGGAGGGAGCTTTGGTGCTCTTATTGTACTAGAGTTAGATTTAGCCAGCTATAAAAATAATTTTACTGTATTTTGCATTTTTTTCATTTGTACAAAAATAAATATAAAAAAACTTTATTAAAAAAAAAGATATATACAAAGAAATTGGCTAAAATAACCCAACAACAACTCATATTAAATAGAGAATATGAATATCCATGCGTCATTTAAAATATGTGGATCATATTCATAATTTATTTTTCACAATTCGCTTGTTTTTCAAGCTAAAATCTCTGAATAATTCTTTTTGTATTTCTATTTTTTTCCCATATACTTAAAGAATTATGTTGTGATTTGTTTTAAAGAAGAAAATAACAACAAAAAAAAAAAAATGAGGACCTAATATGCAGCCCTCTTCCATTGTTATATTTCCTAAACTTTTTAAATATAATTATAGAAGTCTTTGAAGTTTGGTATGTATAATCATATAGATTATGATTCCAATTAGAATAAGGTAATTCTAGGAATAATAATCACAAAATTTAAGGAAGCAATACTAATAAATTTTGGTAATGATTTAGAGGATTTAAAAATTACCTTAATTTATATAAATTATATTTTGAGCTAATCATAAAATGACATGTGTATTCTAAGTGTTATAAAATTCAGAAAAATTGAGAAAAGGAAAATGACTGGTAGCTCGAAAAAAATGGCCCGATTTTGGCTCGAATCGCAAAACGACGTCGTTTTGCGATTTTTTTTTTTCTTCTTTTTCTTCCTTTCTTTCTCTTCTATTTCTTTCTTTATTTTCTTCTTCTTCTTCGTTGAACACAGGAGAAGAACAGAGGGGAAGAGGAGGAAAGAGGGAGAAAGAGAGAGGAGAGGAGAGAAGGGCCCCTCCTGTGCCTCTGCCGCCGCCAATCGTCGCAGCATCTCCGATCGTTGCAGCAGCTCCGATCGTCGCAGCAGCAGCTCCGATCGTCGCAGCCCCGCCGCAGCTCGTCGCAGCCCTGCGCAACCCCGCCTCCGGCCCCGCCTCCTCCAGCCCGATTTTGATGGCCCCCTCCCCTCCAGTTCTCCTTCTTCTTCCTCCTTCCTCCTTCTTCTTCTTCTCTTTTTCTTCTTCTCCGAATTCGAGCCAAATTCAAGCGTCCGAATTCGAGCTACGAATCGGAGTCGATTGCGAAAATTAGAGCGAGACTTTCAACTTCAAAGAGGCTACAACACGTTTACTTATATTATATAATAATAATATGATTTTATTATCTACCAATACTCTATTAATTTAATTGTTTACACTTTTACTTCATATATTTTAATTGTGTTGTGATAAAACTAGCCCCGTGCTATGCACAAGATAAAATAATGTATAATTTATTAAAAATACGATAATTATATTTAAATTTTTTATATTTTATCTCTCGTAAATAAAATTATATATATAAGTTTAAGTGTTTTGTTTCAAATATTCCTTTACTATAACATATAGTATAGATAAATTAAAATTGTTGTATTAACAATTAATAATTAAAATTATACTTTGTTATAAAAAAAAATGACATAGTTCTAATATTTCACTATTTTAGAATAAAAATATATGAATTTTAAAAATTTGTCATATTGAATTTTGAAAGGGAAATAATTAAATAAATTTTAAAAATTTAATGAGTAAGAAATAATCATCGTAAAAAATAAAATTTCTAAATGCTCTACCATATAATAATGAAATTGGTTGAATTATTTATTGAAATATACTGTTGACATCAATAACAGCTGTGACTAGATGATTTATTGGTAAAATGACCATTTGTTATGGAATAAAAAACTTCAAGGGACATGATATAATTTTTAAAATCATGTACGCCCTTAATTTTATTACCCGGTTCCATTACCAAATACATTATTAAAGTCAGTTCTTTATTAATAATAAGGAAGCAAGAATAATTAACCAAACACAAATATTCTCTTGTACCTTCAATGAATGAAATGCTCAGATACATTAGTTCACAAAATGTGCCCTTAGGCTTACATTGAGGAAAAATAAAACTCAAAGAAATTGAGTGAGAGAGAGATTGACTCTCTCTTTAAAGCAAATGGCATTTTGCCTACAGGTAAAAGGCCCCCTTGGCCAACAATAACTACAAATCTTAGTCCTGAGCAATTCTTCAACTTCGTACCAGAAAAATAGTTAACAACATAGGATGAACAACAAAGTTCAGTAGAGATCCCATTAATTCTAAACAACAATAGTACATAGATAGCTATGATCATGAATACTACAAGTTATAATTATATATGTAATGTGACTTTGGTATTCAAAATATACATACATAAATATATTCTTTCTCAAAAGATTCCACCTTTGTCATTTCATAAAAAATAAATAAATAAATAAATCTAATTTCCTGATCCTTGTACTCACCAATTTCATTTTACGGACATTTCTCAATCTAAATCACATCTCAAACGCCACACGTACATTAACCATTTTCGTATTTCTATAATTCGTCTTTTATTTCCAGAATCAATTCATTGTTAATCCTTTGCACCTTGTTCAACTCATTTGTATCAAACAATAATCCAATTATCATCGAACTCAACAATCATCTCACGACGTTACTCCAACTATTTTCACAACACATATGTTCATCATAGCGATTCCGGTTTTGACCCAACCTTTGTTGTATTTCAAACTCGGGTCTTGTGGTTTAATATTGTTATTGATGTCTTTTCCTCCTTTTCCTCTTTGAATTTGAGTTTTGGAATGTCTTGGGCGTATTTACAACAGGTTGGTTGCTAGTTTGTTTTGAATGTTGTTGCCCAGAATTTTGGTCTTCCGCTTGAGCGGGCCTTCTTGTGCTCGAGCGGGGTTTACAAACACTCAGTACTTTGCATATCTGTAAAATACTGAAGGGGTGTTTTCCACGCTCGAGCGGCATTTCCTACGCTCGAGCGAGTTGACGCTCGAGCGGTATTACTTGCGCTCGAGCGGGTTGTCTGTTGTCTACATAAATACTGGATGTGTGTATTCTACGCTCGAGCAGGCAACTTTTGTGCTCAAGTGGAACAAAACTTTGTGTCCGACGCTCGAGCATCAACTTCTCTGCTCAAGTGGACTGTGCGTATATCAAATCGTGAAAGTGATATTTTATATCACTTTTTCAACCTTCTCTTTCTCTAAAACTTTCCAAAAACCTAAATCCACACACTCTCTCTCTCTAAAATACACACTCTCTCTCTACTTTTTGATCTAGATCTAGTGATTTCTTCACCCTACTCCCTTTGAGAAATAGGTAGAGCATCTTGTGGGCTTCTATTTGATCCAAATAAAGTCTAGTTTGGGCGTCTTTGAGGTTTTTCCACTCCTCCTTTGAGCTTCTACACTTGAGGTAGGGTTATTCAACACTTTGTTATGGCTTTAACCTAGTTATTTGTTATTATGTATAAATGATGAGGTTTGGGGGTGTTTTGAGAAAACCTAAGGTTTGGGACTTAAATTAAAAAGATAGGTTTCTATGTTATGCTACATAAATGACCATGAAGTTTTGCAAATGAAATTATCTTTTTTTAGAATGGTGGATTTTAGCCTTTGGGTTAATATTTAAGAAAAATGGAGAAATTTGCCCTAATATGTTTTGGATAATTAATTTGTACAAATAATGAAATTGGCATAGAAATTGTGAAATTGGGAGAAAGTATAGATGAATGGTGTAGTTGGATTTATTTAAACACTCACCTACGAAAATGTGATGAATTATCTATTATAAAGACTGAATATCTGTCTAGAAATATCTGTATTAGGCTATCGGTGGATGATAGCGATGATTGTTGTAGAAATTGCATGAGGATTAGGCGAATTGCAACTAATCATTTAATTGAGTCATTGGATATGATGGTGTGTTAAGACATTGAATGTGCATAGTTGATAGTCATTGAACATGACAATGCTTTTAAATACATTGTAGATGTATGACATTTTGAGAGGAGAAATGGATGTACTCCATTATTTGGGAGAAGATAGGAGATGGATTCCATTGAAAGTTAAGTTGGTCGGAGTGTCCAGGGTGAAAGTCCCGAAACGTTATATATACATGGGTGCCGATCCCGCAAACAAAATTTTCGTAAAATGGCAAGGTTGGAAATGCTTGTATGATCATTATGTTGATTGAGAATCACTGAGTTGTAGTCTCGGTTGGGTTATTTAGAAAATTACACACTTGGCATATGATTTGAATGAAATGAATTAATTTGAAATGAATAAATGGCAATGGATTGAGATGTGAGTATCAAGACTGTGTGGTCATGGAAATAATGTAATTTGGTCATAGATATTGAATTTTTTTCTGACACTTATATCTTAGTTAAACCTCATATATTATGTTAGATTATCTCTACTGGGCTTTGGCTCACCCTACTTGGGAAATCACTTTCGGGTACCGGTGACATGCTTCCTCCAAGGGCATAGCTTAGGAGGACCTAGGAGTAAGAGGCTCTATTTTTGTGTTTTGTGTTTAACTGTTTATTCAAGCCAAGGGCTTATTATATGTATAGAGCTTACAACTCTCTTTTGTTGTAACCAAGTAAAGTCTTGGAAAGATGTGAGCCCGTAGGGCATTTTTTTTGTTGTTACTAACTGGTATTATATGCTGTAGATTCAGGATGGATATTTATGAATATATATATCGCATGTATTATCTTTTGTAATACGAACTCTAATGAATGAAAGTATTTCAATTCTATTATGCTCACTTCTCTTATTTGTTGGGTTATTGGTATTATTTTGAGGACGTTACAACTTGGTATCAGAGCGTACCGAGTTTAAATACTTTGGGTACGTGGGAAGTGGTTAGTGCCACAATGGGTTTGTCTCGCTTGTTCGAGACTTAAGTATGGATAATACGTGCTTATGTGACTATTTGGGTATGGGATTGAATTTCTAGGATGTCGATTGGATCTGCGGGTTCTAGGAGTCCTATTAGAAAGGCATTTGATCACTGTTGATACTGGATAATATTCTGGCATAGAATGAAGGGGTTGGTCAAGCTAATGTGGTCGAACCAGTTGGCCAGCAGGCCATGGGTGCCTTGGCCCGCGAAATTGCAGGAGTATTACGGGAGTCTATGGACATTCTCAGAGCTAAGAATCAAGTCCAGGCCTAAGTAGCTGTAGCAGGGCCGTCTTTCCTGAAGAGAGAATTCTTCCGGTCGAATCCGAACAAGTTTTTAGGTGATCCTAACGAGCCACAGAAGGCTAACGAGTGGTTAGAATAGATGGTGAAGATGTTTGTGATACTCGGCATCAAAGACGGGGGTTTGAAAGTGACCTTGGCGTCCTTCCAGCTGAAGAGAGATGCGGGTTAGTGGTGGAAACATGCGCAAGGGTGTATTTGAGGAACTTGGGAGGCTTTTGTCGACGCCTTCCAGGACAAGTATTTACCTGCTACAGTAAGGGAGAAGTTAAGGGATCAATTCTCCAAGTTGGTGCAATTGAATACACCGGTGGCCGAGTTTGAGGCCATATTCACCAGCTTATCGAGGTTTACACTGGAATTAGTGACAACAGAAGAACGCTGTTGTCTAGAATTTGAGAAGCGGTTAAAGACCGGGCTCATGTTTACAGTGGTCAAATCCACGATTAGGGATTATAGGCGCCTTATAGAGGCTGCAGCCCATCTTAAGACTATCATGCATGCAGAGAAGAAGAGAATGAGGGGATCCAGGAGGAGTCAGGAGAATCAGGAAGACAGTAAGAGATAAAGGGGTTCTAACCCCCAGTCGTCCCAAGGAGCTTAGTCGAGGTCCACTTTTCCAGTACTAAGTTCAGGTTCTGGGAGAGGTGGTCAAGGTGATGTGACTTGTTTCAAATGTGGTCAGTTAGGCCACAAGTCTCCAGCTTGCCCACAGAGAGGAGGAGGGCAGCGAGCAGCATCATCTTCGACTCGTTCTTAGAGCCAAGGTCAAGGGAGAGGCTAGCCACTCACTTGTTATCAATGTGAGCAAGTGGGGCACTTGAAGAGGTTTTGCCCACAGTTGGGTGGCACATTTGGTGCGTCTAGTTCGAGGCAAACACGGAGCCACCAGTTTGCACAGTTAGCACAAGCCTTGAGGGCCACTCAGGGAGCCTCTTCGGCTCAGTCAGTGCATCAAACTTATGCTCCGAGGGGTGAGTAAGTTGAGCAGAGACCTATGGGATGCGTGTATACTGTTACAACGCCGAATCTTGTACCTGCTCCTTCAGTAATGAGAGGTACCTTTTTGTTTTGCAATTCAGTTGCTAATGTGTTGATTGATACGGGTGTATCCCATTCTTTTATTTCGTCTACATTTGCATCGGTTTTGGGTTTGGAGTTGGCACAGTTAGCAACTCCTATTTGTGTAGAGTCACCTATTGGTGGTTAAGTTATTTTGAAACAGGGGTGTCAGGGTTGTGACATCGAGGTTGTCGGTCGTCAACTTCTATTTACATTTGTATTGATTGACATGTCTAGTTTTGATGTTATTTTGGGTATGGACTGGTTATCGTCATATCGGGCTGTTATAGATTGCTACCATCAGAAGGTTGCTGTATGTACCTTGAGCGGAGATTGCTTTTATTTCTTAGGGGACCGAGTGGACAGAGTCTTATCACCGGTAGATGATCCGCGTGGACGAAGTGAACTTAGTTGTCTTCTTGCTAGCTTTTTAAGTAGTGAGTGTGATGAAGTTCGAGTTGAGTTACCAAGGGTGGTTTGTGAATACCCAGATGTCTTCCCTGAGGATCTTACTAGTTTACCACCTCACTGAGAGATCGAGTTCTCTATTGAATTAGTGCCTGGTATGGCACCGCCGAGTTAAGTTAGTTGAAGATTCAATTCTAGGAATTGCTAGATAAGGGTTTCATCCGCCCTAGTACTTCACCTCGGGGAGTGCCAACCCTCTTTACTAAAAAGAAAGATGAAGCCTTGCGACTTTGTATCGATTACGTAAGTTAAACCGGGTAACGGTTAAGAACAAATATCCAATGCCTCATATAGATGATCTGTTTGATCAATTGAAAGGGTCTTGTTGTTTTTCTAAGATAGACCTGAGATCAGGTTATCACCAGTTGAGGGTAAGGGAGGAGGACACCCTGAAGACGGCATTCCGTACACGGTACGAGTTTCTTGTGATGCATTTTGGACTAACCAATGCTCTGTGGTGTTTATAGATTTAATGAACCGAATCTTCTGTGAATTCTTAGATTGTTTCATAAGTGTCTTTGTGAATGACATTTTGATTTACTCACCCTCTAAGGAGGAATACGAGGAACACTTGTGAGTAGTGCTTGACTTGCTTAGAGCCCATAAATTGTATGTTAAATTTGGGAGGTGCGAGTTCTGGTTGAGAGAAGTCAAATTCCTGGGTCATGTAGTGTCCGAGGAAGGGGTGACTGTAGATTCATCCAAGATTGAGGCAGTGCAAGATTAGGCACAACCTAAGAATGCCTTCGAGATCTGTAGTTTTCTGGGGTTGGTCGGGTATTACCGGAGATTTGTGAAGGATTTCTCCAAACTAGCTTCACCCTTAACTAGGCTGACGAGGAAGAGAGTAAAATTTGTATGGAGTGAGACTTGTGAGAAGTCGTTCCAGGAACTTAAGGTTAGACTGACCACTACTCCAGTCTTGATTATTTCAAAGAGGGGTTTGGGCTATTTAGTATACTGTGATGCTTCACAGGAAAGTTTGGGCTGTGTTTTAATGCAAGAGGGAAATGTAGTAGCCTATGGCTCGCGGAAGTTGAAAACCCACAAGAGAAACTACCCTGTTCACGACTTAAAGTTAGCAGCGGTGATCTTTGCCTTGAAGATTTGGAAGCATTATCCATATGGAGAGAGATTTGAGGTGTTTTCCAATCACAAGAATCTGAAATATCTATTTACACAGAAGGACCTGAATTTGAGGCAGAGGAGGTGGATGGAATTTATAGAGGATTATGATTTTGAGTTACATTATCATCCGGGGAAGGCCAATGTCGTGGTTGACGCCTTGAGTAGGAAATCCATTAGCAATGTAGCTAGTATTGCCATCCGGGAGTGGAAAATGTTGGGTACTCTTGGGGAGTTTGACTTGCATCTTGGGGAGTCAGTTGAATCTGCGGCCTTGTTTTCCGTAGTTACCCAACCTACACTTGTGAACCGAGTGTTAGAAGCACAGAGAGGTGACTTTGAGGTGAAATTCCTCCAGGAGAAGATCTCCAATGGAAAGGTAGAGAAGGGCCTAAATGTGTATCTTGACCGAAGTGTGAGATACCGTGGCCGCTTGTTCGTGCTGGAGTCTTGCCGAGAGAAAGTACTCCAAGAGTTTCACTATTCACTTCTTGCGGTGCATCTGGTAGGCACCAAGATGTATTATGACCTGAGTCTCCAGTTTTGGTGGAGGGGTATGAAGAAGGATGTAGTCGTATTTGTATCGAAATGCCTTACTTGCCAACAAGTGAAGGCCGAGCATCAGAGGCCAGCGAGTTTGTTACAACCCTTGCCTATAGCCGAGTGGAAGTGGGAGCACGTCACGATGGATTTTGTTGTGAGCTTTCCAAGGACTCAACGGGGTAGTGATGCCATTTGGGTGGTAGTGGACCGGTTAACCAAGTCAGCACACTTTATATCGATACGTGTGAATGATTTGGTAGATTATCTTGCTGACTTGTATATTAGGGACATAGTAAGGTTGCACGGGGTCCCTGTGACGATTGTTTCAGATAGAGATCTACGTTTCACAGCTCGGTTGTAGTAGAGTTTGCAGAGTGCCTTGGGCACTAAATTGACCTTTAGCACTGCTTACCATCCTCAAACTAACGAGCAGTCCGAGCGTACTATTTAGATCCTTGAGGATATGCTTCGAGGCTATGTCCTTGATTTTAAGGGGTCGTGGGAGAGACACTTACCCTTGGTGGAGTTTGCCTACAATAATAGCTTCTAATTGAGTATTGGCATGGCACCATTTAAGGCCTTGTATGGCCGACCTTGTAGATCTCCAGTGTGTTGGGCCGAGGTGAGTGATGCACCTTTGTTGGATCTAGAGTTGGTTTAGGAAATGATGGAAAAGATTGGACTTATCCGTAAAAGGTTGGTCACAGCCCATAGTCGCCAGAAAAGTTATGCCGACCGTAAGAGGAAACCCTTGTCTTTTGAGGTGGGAGATCATGTCATTTTGAAATATCACCTAGGTGGGATTTGATGAGATTTAGAAAGAGTGGGAAGTTGTCCTCGCGATTTATTGGGCCTTTTGAGATTCTTGAGCGGATTGGGGAGGTTGCTTACCGCTTGGCGTTGCCTCCACAACTTTCCAGAGTGCATAACATGTTTCATATTAGTATGTTTTGGAAGTACGAGTCGGATCCATCGCACGTGTTGGATTGGACCGACTTAGAGGTAGATAAGGATGCCTCATAAGAGGAGAGACCTGTGAGAGTCTTGGATAGACGGGACCAAGTCTTGCGAGGCAAGACGATTCCCTTGGTTAAGGTTTTGTGGAAACATCACGGGGTTGAGGAAGCGACTTGGGAGTGTGAATTGGAAGTCCATGAGAAATATTCGGATTTATTTGTTGATGTTTGATCATATATTGAGATGTTAATTTTGTTTATGAACTATAAAGACATTGTATATGTTTTGAATAATGAGAACATTGTATGTGTTAAATATGTTTCGGAAACACAAGCTTAATATGGACATTGTATATGTTGTTTAAGTTTTGGAAATGCAAATTTATCATAAACATTAAATATGTTTTGAAAATATGGGATATTGTGTATTGTATCACTTTTAGAGGCATTGCATATGCTAGGTAAATTTTGAAAATGTGGACTCGATTTAACATTGTAAATATTTTCATTTTAATATGGGACTTGTGTATCGAGTCAATGAGAATGGATGACCGAAGGATGGGTCATGGTATTAAATTTGTGAGAATACCATTCTTGTGAATGTTCTAATGTTGTTTTGAACTTGACTGGAAATTTCGGGGACGAAATTCCTTAAGGGGGGGAGGTTATAGCGATTCCGGTTTTGACCCAACCTTTGTTGTATTCCGGACTCGGGTCATGTGGTTTAATATTGTTATTGATGTCTTTTCCTCTTTGAATTTGAGTTTTGGAATGTCTTGGGCGTGTTTAGAACAGGCTAGTTGCTAGTTGGTCTTGAATGTTGTTGCCCAGAATTTTAGTCTTGCACTCGAACGAGATTTGCAAATACTCAGTACTTTGCACGTCTGCAAAATACTGGAGGGGTGTTTTCCACACTCGAGCGGCGTTTTCTATGCTCGAGCGGGTTAACGCTTGAGCGGCACTACTTGCTCTCAAGCGGGTTGACTGTTTTCTGCATAAATACTGGATGTATGTATTCTACGCTCAACTGGGCAAGTTTTGCGCTCGAGCGGACTATGCGTATATCAGATCGCGAAAATGACATTTTATATCACTTTTTCGGCCTTCTCTCTCTTTAAAACTTTCCAAAAACCTAAATCCACACACACTCTCTCTAAAATACACTCTTTTTCTACATTTTGATCTAGATCTAGTGATTTCTTCACCCTACTCCCTTTGAGAAAAAGGTAGAGCATCTCATGGGCTTCCATTTGATCCAAATAAAGTTTAGTTTGGGCGTCTTTGAGGTTTCTCCACTCCTCCTTTGAGCTTCTACACTTAAGGTAGAGTTATTCTACACTTTGTTATGATCTTTAACCTAATTATTTATTGTTATGTATAAATGATGAGGTTTAGAGGTGTTTTGAGAAAACCTAGGGTTTGGGACTTGTCAGGACCCAAACCCGCCCCTATGGGTTTAGCACCGTAACCGGCCAGTAATCCGAGATTACCGAAGGCCTGCTTAACAGTAAGATAGTAATATAGAGTACAGGGACTGGCGGAAGCCAAAACAATAATTAAAAGATGTCCAATGAGCTGTGACAGTCTGTATGCAAAAAGACTCTTTTTTTTTGTAAAATGTATTCACATTCAGAACAAAACAGTACTATACATACATATACAAACATTCGGGTTAGGGACCAAATCCCTACTATAACAGTACAGTACGAGTCTATACAGAGACAGAAAGGGGGAATCTAAAACACCCCGAAGCAGCCTTAGCTTGGCAGCACCTGGAACCTCAAGGTGAGGCACGATGGTTGGCTTGACAAAACAAGAGCTAATCCGACGCTCCTAGCTCCGGTCCGGTGCCTGAACACCTACATATATATATATATAAACAGTAAGCTAAAGCCCAGTGAATAACATATGCGTAAAGAGGTTAAGAATGAATGTCCTTTCAGTATTGAAAGCAGTCGTTTATCAGTATATCAGTCATTCATTTTGTGGCTCATAATTCATGCCATAACAGTCATTTAGAAACTATAATAGTCATATGTGGTACACCAAATAGCAAAACAGTACAGTAGGTCTTAACAGACTGAGCAGTCAATGAAGGCCATCATCAGTAAACAGTAGTGGTCCCAAACATGGGAACCGACAAAGATCACTGCAACAGTAGTAGTAACAGTTCAGTAACAGTAAATTGTTATGGATGCCACGAATACAGTTCACAAATAGGACAAACATTCATTCAGTAAACAGTGTCATTTTATAAAGCAGTACAGTCGTTTGTTCAGAAAATAATCTCAATTGAACATATCTTTACAACATTGTTACTCACTGAGCACTAGGCTATAAGCAACTAGAGCGTCCTCGGATGCCAACCCTACACAGTTACAGAACGAACACACACTAAGCTACACAGTTGGGAAATAATAACTTAATCCCTAATTTGCCTCGGTGTGGTTCTACATCAATATCCTCATTAAGATGCCTTAAACTAGGCCTAGGAGTGCCTAGGATGGAATGAGGATGCAAAGATACACTTTAAAAAACTTTTCAGAATTTTCAGAAAACAGGGGTCTCGCTCGAGCGTGGATTTCTACGCTTGAGCAGACATGCAGACAAATGATCTCCGCTCGAGCGCGACTTCCGTCGCTCGAGCGGACTATAAGCTATAGTAAAAGTACTGGATGCACAAAAATCACGCTCGACGGGCGCTCGATCCACGCTCGAGCGTGAGACACAAGTCCTCGCTCGAGCATGAACTCTCTCGCTCGAGCGTGAACTCTCTCGCTCGAGCGGACTATAAACATATGCAAAGTACTGGATGCACGCATTTCATGCTCGAGTGCCACTTTCCTCGCTCGAGTGGACTGCATGAACACAAGGCGTACGCTCGAGCGTGGAGTTCCTCGCTTGAGCGCGAGTCCAAAATCTGGAATTTCCAGATTTGAACCTCAAGCTCAAAACTCAACTCTAATGCATTAAAACTCAACCTTTTGGGCCTATTTTCTAGAAAAACACTTTAAACCCATAATAAAACATGTTTTGAAGATCAATTTGTAAAATCAAAGCCCAAGAGTGAGTCAATTAAACACCATTTCCAAATAGAACATCAAGAACATGATGAACATGCAACATGCATGAATTTAATCAACTTCAAAGCTCCTAAACATGATGAATTCATGGACTATAACCCAGATATGGACATGCATGCAAGAATTTCCATGAAAACAACTCTAAACTTCAAGATATATACATGCATGCATGATATAAGCTTCAATTCAACAATCTTCAACCAATTTATGACCTTAGGCTCCTATCTACCATCAATCATGCAAGACACAACTTGATTTCACAATTAAAATGATGAAATCCTTACCTAGGTTCCTCAATTACAAGAATCGAAGCTCAAATATGCAATCACACTTCAAAATCTCCAAGACTCCAAGCAAAAATGAAGAACTCAAGCTCTTCTCCAACTCTCTAGCTCTCTCTCACGTTTGGTCTCTCAAGAAGGATGATAAAAAGTGAGGCCAACACATGTAAAGCAAGACTAAACATTGTCTAGCAAAGTCCACTTAATGGCACTAAGGTAAATAAGTCTAACTTATGTGATTTAACACTATTTAATCCAATTTAATCATTCTAAATCAAATTTCAATTAAATATACCATAAAATCACATAAATTCCCATTAGCATAAAACATTAATCAATTTCAGATTCGGCCACCGATAAGGCCTTCAATTTACAGTTTAAACGTAATACATGAACAGATAATTTAACAGTCAAACAGATAGACATGCATTTAAACTAACACACTCAATCAATTAACTCAGAATTTCAATCAATTCAACTACTTATCATGATCAGTCTCAGTTTAGTAGTAATCAGTGGTGTTATCAGTAAACAGTAGTGAGGGTTGTCACAGTCTCCCCTCCTTATAAAGAGTTTGGTCCTCTAAACTCGAATTACCTTCATTTTGGAAGAAAACAGGATTCAGTGGGAACAATTCAGGATATCTCTTCATCATATCATATTCCTTCTCCCAAGTGGCATACACGTCACCATAGTTTTGCCTGTCAACTTTCACTAACAGAATCTCTTTGTTTTGAATAGGCCGTTCTTCGTAAGTGTAGTCATCACTTAGCACTACACGGGTAGACTCAATCACATGGAAGGGATCTCGAAGGTATTCCCTCAACATTGAAATATGGAACACGTTATGCATATGCTCCATTTCAGGAGGAAACGCTACTTGATACGCCATCGGATTAATCTTCTCAATAATCTCATACGGTCCGACATACCTCGGCACTAGCTTACCCTTAACTCCAAAACGAGTCTGGCCCTTCATCGGTGTCACTTTTACAAAAACATGATCACCTACTTCATACTCTCTGTCTCGCCTTCGGACATCCACATAACTTTTATGTCGGCTTTGTGTGGTTTTCAGTCTCTGTTGGATCAGTTTCACTTTTTCTGTAGTTTCTTGAACAATTTCAGGCCCAAGCAAAGGCTCATCTCCAACTTCTGCCCAGCAAATCGGAGATCGATATTTTCTGCCATACAAAGCCTCGAAGGGCGCCATACCAATGCTCGAGTAAAAACTGTTGTTGTAGGCAAACTCAGCTAAAGGCAAATAGCTTTCCCAATTTCCTTGGAAATCAAGAACACACATTCTCAGTAAATCCTCCAGAGTCTGGATGGTTCTTTCTGACTGGCCATCTGTCTGAGGATGGTAGGCACTACTCAGTCTCAGTTCAGTACCCAATGCAGTTTACAAACTTTGCCAAAATCTCGAGGTAAACTTCGAGTCCCTATCAGAAACAATGGACACAGACACTCCATGCAATCTAACAATCTCATCAATATAGATTACAGCCAATTTGTCCGCATTATAAATTGTTTTGACAGGTAAGAAATGAGCAGATTTAGTTAATCTATCAACAATAACCCAAATTGAATCCATACCTTTACTGGAGCGAGGTAAACCAACAATAAAATCCATAGTGATATGTTCTTATTTCCACTCCGGTATCGATAAGGGTTGCAGTAAACCTGCGGGCCGTTGATGTTCGGCTTTAATTTGTTGGCAATGAAGACATTTCGATACAAAATTAGCAATCTCTTTCTTCATTCCCGGCCACCAGAAATTCAATTTCAAGTCTTGGTACATTTTCGTATTTCCTGGATGAATAAACAATTTTGAATTGTGGCCTTCTTGCAGAATTCTTCTTTTCAGTTCAGAATCACTTAGTACACACAATCTTTCCTGAAATTTCGACACATTATTCTCAAATTTGAAATCCGGCCTCGGTTTAGACTCTCGTTCTTCGATGATCTTCTTCAAGAAGTCATCATGTTGCTGTTTCTCTTTAATCTCTTCAATCAATACCAGTTGAGCAGAAATAGTGGCTATTGTTCCACCTTGTTCACGCAAAACAATCTCAATTTCAAGTCTTTCAAGGGCACATAGCAATTCTTTTTGCCCGGTGAGTAAACATGCTAAATTTCCAATCAATTTCCGACTCAATGCATCGGCAACGGTGTTAGCTTTCCCCGAATGGTACAAAATTTACAAATCATAATCTTTTATCAGTTCTAACCATCTTCGCTGCCTCATGTTCAGTTCTTTCTGTGTGAAGAAATACTTTAAACTCTTGTGGTTTGTGTATACCTCACATGTAGCCCCATAAAGGTAGTGACGCCAAATTTTTAGTGCAAACACCACCGCAGCAAGTTCCAAATCATGGGTCGGGTAGTTCTTTTCATGTGGTCTCAGTTGTCGGGAAGCATACGCAATAACTTTCCTATTCTGCATTAAAACACACCCCAAACCCTTATGAGAAGCATCACTATATACAGTATAACCATCCGTACCTAAGGGTAAAGTGAGAATCGGTGTAGTCACTAGTCAAGTTTTCAACTCTTGAAAGCTGATTCCCTCTGATCAGTCTAGTCAAATGATATCCCCTTCTGAGTCAACTGTGTCAGTGGTAGGTCAATTTTGGAGAAATCTTTAACAAACCTTCTGTAATACCCGGCTAAGCCTAGAAAACTTCGGACTTCGGTAACATTTGTCGGTCTAGGCCAGTTCACTACTACTTCAATTTTCTGCGGATCAACTGAAATTCCATCCTTACTGATCACATGCCCCAAAAACATAACATTGTCAAGCCAAAATTCACATTTAGTCAGTTTAGCATACAGTTTTTGTTCTCTTAGGATCTGTAGGGCAATTCTCAAATGGTGTTCATGTTCCTCCGTGCTTTTGGAATAAATTAAAATGTCATCTATGAATACAACAATAAAGTCATCGATGAATGGTTTAAAAATTCGGTTCATAAGGTCCATAAATGCAGTAGGTGCATTGGTAACTCCGAAATGCATAACTAAGAATTCATATTGTCCATACCTCGTTCGAAATGCAGTCTTTTCAATATCACCTGTCTTGACTTTCGACTGGTGGTATCCAGATCTAAGGTCAATTTTGGAGAACACTTAGGCACCCTGTAACTGGTCAAATAAATCATCAATGTGAGGCAATGGATATTTATTTTTTACTGTTACCTTGTTCAATTCACGGTAGTCAATGCAGTGTCTCTATAGCGATCCCGGGTTTACCCTTGTTGTACAGTGATCCAGACATGTGTCCGTGGATGTTGGTAGTTGTTTATTATCATGTCTGTATTCTCTTTACTTTGTATATTGAGTTATAGGATGTGTTGGGCAGGTTTGTTACAGGTTAGTTGTGTTCGGGAGCCTAGTGTTGCTGCCCAGAATTTTTGACCTTCGCTCGAGCGAGGAGTTGGTCGCTCGAGCGAGAGTGGGGTTCGTGTTTGGTGGGTCGAGCCAGAGTGGCTCGCTCGAGCGAGCGGTTGCACCTGGTTCTGGACCTGAGAGTTGTCTTTCTTGGCTCGAGCGAGCTTCCTTCGCTCGAGCGGTCTGGGTTTTTCTTCGCTCGATCGAGAACTTCTTGGCTCGAGCGAGAGATTTCTGTGTCTGGTCGCTCGAGCGACCAAGCCTTCGCTTGAGCGAGCGTGTTTTATATCAGCGGACAGCAGCATCTTAAACATCACTTTTTCAGTCCCTTTCTTTGATTAAACCCTAAATCCGACACCCTCTCTCTCTAAACTTGCACTCTCTCTAAGATTTGATCTCCCTAGGGTGTGAATCTAGCCTAGGGCCTTTATTAAAAAGATAGAGGGCGTTGAGAGCTTCGATTTAATCTGAAAAAGTTTGGATTTGGAGCAAGTTGATCTTCGAGTCTTTATCTCCTTTTTGGCTTAAACTTCGAGGTAGGGATATCCTACTCCTCTCTATGGGTTTTGTCTTTAAATTTTGGTATTTTGAGATGTTGGGCTTGGTTTGGTAATTTTGTGAAAGTTTGGGGCTTTTGTGTAATTTTACAAAAGTTGGGGTTTTATTCATAATAAACCTAGATGCTTGTTTGGCATAGAAAATGGAATGGTTGTTGAATCATTGATGAAAATAGGACCTAAGGGTTGAAATGTTAATTATGGGAATCGACCTAATTACATTGTTTAATTAATTGGGATAATTAATTGAGAAGAATGAAGAAATGAAATGTTGATTGAATATCCATTGTGCATTTATTTTCTGTTTAGAAATAACTGCTTTGGGCTATCGGTGGAGGATAGTCGTGATTGTTGTAGACAATGCATGATGATTAGGCAAACTGAAACTAATCAATGAAATGTGTCATGGAACTTGACAGTTGATAGAATACATTAACTGTATGTATTGGGTGATGTATATAGAACCATTCTGTTTGTATACGTTATGTGTAGAGGAGGAGATAGGGGATGTACTCCGCGGTTTAGGGGAAGATAGGGGATGTACCTCTAAACCGGATAGTGTTGGGAGAAGATAGGGGATGAACTCCGTAGATACAGCTCTTATGCTTGTCTAAAGAAGTGAAGATAGAGCTTATATGCTTATCTTTGTGATGTGTGGATATAGCTTTTATGCTTATCTGTGGATATTGTTGTTATACATATCTGTTGTAGAATGTGGATATAGCTTTTATGCTTATCTGTGGATATTGTTGTTATACATATCTGTTGTAGAATGTGGATATAGCTTATTTGCTTATCTGAGAATGTGGATATTGTTGTTATACATATCTGTTGAGCATGTGGGTAGTGCTTATATGCCTATCTGTTGAAAAAGGGGAAATAAAAAGTAATTGGGACTTGTAAGTCATTTGACATAAATGTGTAATTTATGTGAATGTATCTGTGTTAGCCATCTATCAATTGCTAATATTTTAGTCATTGTTCATGGTTGGTTTAGTGTATTTCTACTGGGCTGTGGCTCACCCTATATGGGAATATCATTTTCAGGTACTGGTAGCATGCCACCTCCAAGGACATAGCTGGGAGGCTAGAGGCGGGCATACTTTTGTTGCTTAACTTTTGATGTATTACATGTAACCTCAAGCCAAGGGCTTTATGTGTAAACGAGTTAGTACTCTTTTGTTGTAACCAAGTGTTAACTTGGAAAGCTGTAAGCCCGTAGGGCATTTTGTTATGATGTTAACATGTAATACTTATGTAATGGAACTCTAAGGAATAAAGGAATGTGGTTAGTTTATATGTAAATGCATGTCTTATCAGATGGGTTTAATGTTGTTATTTTGAGGGCGTTACAACTTGGTATCAGAGCGTACCGGGTTTGAATACTTTGGGTACGTGGGAAGTGATTAGTATCACAATGGGTTTGTCTCGCTTGATAGAGACTTAGATGTAGTATCATATGCTATGTGCTTAATTGATAATATGCTTATGTGACTATGTGGGTATGGGATTTAATTTCTGGGATGTTGATTGGATCCTTGAGTTTCTGGGAGTCTTGTTGGAAAAGCACTTGATCAATGCTGTTTCTAACCGGAACTCTAGTAACGCCTCGGGACTATCATTATCCGGAAATGAAATTCGTAAGTGCTTATGTGTTTATGTGCTTATGTGGAGTGAATTACAGTTGTCCATGCATTGGGACGTGAGTGTTTAGTTTCGGCACATTTGTGAATGTGCTAACGTTCTGTGTTGCCTTTATTAGGATGTCAGGACGAGGAAGGGGTGCTAGGCGTGGTAGACCTGCGAGGCAGGAAGTACCGTTACCGGGTGAGATTCCGGCAGTGCAGGAGGGAGTTGGGCAGGCCACTGTGGCCGAGCCAGTAGGTCAGCAGGCTATGGGTGCCTTGGCCAGAGAGATAGCAGGAGCTTTGGGTATTCTTAGAGCTGTGAATCAGGCAGCTGAGACAGGGCCTTCTTTCTTGAAGAGGGAGTTCTTCCGGTCTAATCCGGATGAGTTTATCGGGGATCCGAAGGAGCCACTGAAGGCTGATGAGTGGTTAGAACAGATGAGTAAGACGTTCGAGATGCTTGGCATTGAGGACGGAGCACTGAAAGTGACCTTGGCATCCTTCCAGCTGAAGGGAGATGCGGGTCAATGGTGGAAGTACGAGAAGGCTCGTGTGGGCGGTACTTGGGAGGCGTTTTTGAATGCTTTTCAGGAGAGGTTTTTGTCTGCAGCAGCTAGGGAGAAGCTGAGGGATCAGTTTAGCCGGCTTAATCAGCAGGGCTTGTCAGTGGCCGAGTTTGAGGCTACTTTTACCAGTCTGTCCAGGTTTGCACCGGAACTGGTGGCGTCTGAGGAACGCCGTTGCTATGAGTTTGAGCGGAAGTTGAGGCGAGGCCTCAAGTTGAGAGTTGGTGGGTCTTACATTCGAGAGTATAGACACCTAGTTGATGCTGCTGCTCATATGGAGATTATGATGCAGGAGGAGGAGGAAGAACAGAGGGGCTTCAAGAGGAGCCAGGATAGTCAGAGTGATGGCAGGAGACAGAAGGGTTATAACCCTCACCAGTCTCAGGGTGCAGTCTCTAGATCGACCTTTCCAGTGCCGAGTGTAGGCTCGGGGAGAGGCAGTCAGGGGGAATTCACTTGTTACAAGTGTGGCCAGCTGGGTCACAAGGTTTCAGTTTGCCCGCAGAAGGGTGGGGGTCAGAAAGCTGCTTCTTCTTCAGCTAGACCTCAGAGTCAGAGTTTGGGCAGGGGCAGCCCTTGACTTGTTATCAGTGTGGACAGCCTGGACACCTGAAGAGGTTTTGCCCACAGTTGGGTGCCACTTCGGGAGCGTCTGGTTCTAGGCAGACGCAGGGTTTTCAGCCAGCTCAGTCTGTGCAGGCCTCGAGGCCCAATCTGGGAGTTTCGTCATCCCAGTCTGTGCAGCAGTCTTTTGCTCCGAGAGGTGAGCAGGTAGACCAGGGGCCTACGGGGCGCGTGTATGCTGTTACCGCGCAGGATTTAGTACCGGCTCCATCGGTAGTGAGAGGTACTTTTCTGTTTTGCAACTCGGTTGCTAATGTGTTGATAGACACGGGTGCATCTCATTCTTTTGTATCTGCTGCATTTGCATCGGTTTTGGAATTGGAGTTAGCACAGTTAGCATCTCCTATTTGTGTGGTATCGCCTTTGGGTGGTGAGTTGATCCTGAAACAGGGTGTTAGAGGATGTGATATAGAGGTCGCCGACTATAGGCTTCCTTTTCCGTTTGTTGTCATGCCCATGAAGGGTTTTGATGTTATTTTGGGTATGGACTGGTTATCGTCATACCGGGTTGTTATCGATTGCTACCGCCAGAGGGTTACGTTATGTACCTTGAGCGGGGAGTGGTTCCATTTCTTGGGAGACCGGGTTGGTAGTGTTTTGCCACCGGGGTATGATTCGCGAAGGCGAAGTGAACTTAGTAGTCTACTTGCTAGCTTTGAGAGTGGTGAGAGTGGTGAGACCCAGCATGTATTGCCGAGGGTGGTTTGTGAGTATTCGGATGTTTTTCCCGAAGATCTTGTTAGTTTGCCACCTCACCGAGAGATAGAGTTCTCTATTGATTTAGTGCCCGGCACGGCGCCGATTTCTATGGCACCTTACCGTTTTGCTCCAGCAGAGTTGGTTGAGTTGAAAGTTCAACTCCAGGAATTGCTAGATAAGGGTTTTGTTCGCCCTAGTGTTTCGCCGTGGGGAGCGCCGGCCCTCTTTGTTAAAAAGAAAGATGGTGCCTTGAGATTGTGTATTGACTACCGGAAGTTGAATCGGGCTACGGTTAAGAATAAGTATCCTATGCCCCGTATAGATGATTTGTTTGACCAGTTGAAGGGTTCCCGTTGTTTCTCTAAGATAGACTTGAGATCGGGTTACCACCAGTTGAGGGTCAGGGAGGAGGATATTCCGAAGACGGCATTCCGTACGCGGTATGGCCATTATGAGTTTCTGGTGATGCCATTTGGGCTTACCAATGCACCGGCAGTCTTTATGGACTTGATGAACCGAATTTTCCGGGAGTTCTTAGACCGATTTGTGGTCGTCTTTGTGGACGACATTCTTATCTATTCACCTTCAGAGGAGGAGCACGAGGAACACTTGAGAGTGGTGCTTGAGTTGCTTAGAGCCCATAGGCTGTATGCCAAGTTTGGGAAGTGTGAGTTCTGGCTGGGGGAAGTCAAATTCTTAGGCCACGTGGTATCCGGGGAAGGGGTGTCTGTTGATACATCCAAGGTTGAGGCAGTGCAAGATTGGGCACAGCCTAAGAGTGTGTTTGAGATCCGCAGTTTTCTAGGATTAGCTGGGTATTACCGTCGGTTTGTGAAAGATTTCTCCAGGTTAGCGTCACCGTTGACTAGACTGACTCGGAAGGGAGTCAAGTTTGTGTGGAGTGAGACTTGTGAAAAGTCGTTCCAAGAGCTGAAAGTTAGATTGACCACCGCTCCGGTGTTGATTATTCCGGAGAGAGGGTTGGGTTATGCGGTTTATTGTGATGCCTCACGAGAGGGTTTGGGCTGTGTATTGATGTAAGAAGGGAAAGTGGTAGCTTATGGCTCACGTCAGTTGAAAATACACGAGAAGAATTACCCCACACACGACCTAGAGTTAGCAGCAGTGATCTTTGCCTTGAAAATCTGGAGGCACTACCTTTATGGTGAGAGGTTCGAGGTGTTCTCGGACCACAAGAGTTTGAAGTATCTGTTTACACAGAGAGACTTGAATTTGAGGCAGAGGAGATGGATGGAGTTCATCGAGGATTATGATTTTGAGTTGCATTATCATCCGGGAAAGGCCAACGTTGTGGCCGATGCCCTTAGTAGGAAATCCATTAATGATGTAGCTTGTATAGCCATCCGGGAATGGGAGATGTTGGGAGCACTTGGCGAGTTTGATTTGCTACTGGGCGAATCTGTTGAGGCTGCAGCCTTGTTTTCTGTTGTTGCGCAGCCTACACTTGTGATTAGAGTGTTAGAGGCACAGAGAAGTGACCTTGAGGTAGAATCCCTCCGAGAGAAGATCTCCAGTGGGAAAGTTGAGAAGGGTTTGACGGTGTATTCCGACCTGAGTGTGAGATACCGAGACCGTTTGTTTGTACCGGAGTCTTGCCGTGAGGAAGTACTCCGAGAGTTTCACCATTCGCGCCTTGCGGTGCATCCGGGAGGTACTAAGATGTATCAGGATTTGAGTCGCCAGTTTTGGTGGCGGGGTATGAAGAGAGATGTGGCTGTTTTCGTATCGAAGTGCCTTACTTGCCAGCAAGTGAAGGCCGAGCATCAGAGGCCAGCGGGTTTGTTGCAACCCTTGCCTATTGCCGAGTGGAAGTGGGAGCATGTCACTATGGACTTCGTTGTAGGTCTTCCGAGGACTCAGCGGGGTAGTGATGCTATTTGGGTGGTTGTAGACTGGTTGACTAAGTCGGCGCACTTTATTCCTATGCGCGTGAAAGATTCGGTAGATCATCTTGCCGACTTGTATATTCGGGACGTAGTGAGATTGCACGGGGTCCCAGTAACGATCGTCTCAGATAGAGATCCTCGTTTTACTGCTAGGTTGTGGCAGAGTTTGCAGAGTGCCTTGGGCACTAAGTTGACCTTTAGTACGGCTTATCATCCTCAGACTGACGGGCAGTCCGAGCGTACTATTCAGATCCTCGAGGATATGCTTCGGGGTTGTGTCCTTGACTTCAGTGGGACGTGGGAGAGGCACTTGCCCTTGGTAGAGTTTGCCTACAACAACAGTTTTCAGTCTAGCATCGGTATGGCGCCGTTTGAGGCCTTGTATGGCCGACCGTGTAGGTCTCCAGTTTGTTGGGCCGAGGTGGGTGATGCACCTTTGTTGGGTCCGGAGTTGGTTAGGGAGACGACGGAGAAGGTTGAGCTTATCCGTAGGAGGCTTGTTACAGCCCAGAGTCGGCAGAAATCTTATGCTGACCGTAGGAGGAGGCCTTTGGCGTTTGAGGTAGGTGATCATGTCTTTCTGAAGATATCACCTAGGCAAGGTCTGATGAGGTTTGGGAAGAGTGGGAAGTTATCCCCTCGGTTTATTGGTCCTTTTGAGATCCTTGAGAGGATTGGCGAGGTTGCTTATCGGTTAGCCTTACCACCGCAGTTGTCCGGAGTGCATGACGTGTTTCATGTGAGTATGCTTCGGAAGTATGAGCCAGATCCATCACATGTGCTGGATTGGACTGATTTAGAGGTAGATGAGGATGCCTCGTATGAGGAGAGACCGGTTCGGGTCTTGGATAGGCGGGATCAGGTCCTGCGTGGCAAGACCATTCCTTTGGTGAAAGTCTTGTGGAAACATCACGGAGTGGAGGAAGCCACTTGGGAACGTGAGTTGGAAGTTCGAGAGAAATATCCGGACTTGTTTGTTGATATGTGATCTTGTATTTAAATTTTGCATTTTGTTGAACTTAAGAGCTTTTATATATGTCTTAAGTTGTGAAACATTGAAAATGTTTTGTTTATTGGAAGTATGTTTTAGGACTTGCCTCATATGGAAGTTGAATGTAACATTGTATATGTTGAAATTGGAAAGATAATGCATAATGTTGGTGCATGTTGAAAGTACATATGTTGTTTACATATTGTGAAATGCCTCTTGTTAAAGAGATGGGATGACCGGTAATGGGTCGAATTGTTGAATGTTAAAATGTAACATTGTCTAAAATGGATGAAAACTTGTTTTTGAAAAACTTGTGCTTAATTTCAGGGACGAAATTCATTAAGGGGGGGAGATTATAGCGATCCCGGGTTTACCCTTGTTGTACAGTGATCCGGACATGTGTCCGTGGATGTTGGTAGTTGTTTATTATCATGTCTGTATTCTCTTTACTTTGTATATTGAGTTATAGGATGTGTTGGGCAGGTTTGTTACAGGTTAGTTGTGTTCGGGAGCCTAGTGTTGCTGCCCAAAATTTTTGACCTTCGCTCGAGCGAGGAGTTGGTCGCTCGAGCAAGAGTGGGGTTCGTGTTTGGTGGGTCGAGCCAGAGTGGCTCGCTCGAGCGAGCGGTTGCACCTGGTTCTGGACCTGAGAGCTGTCTTTCTTGGCTCGAGCGAGCTTCCTTCGCTCGAACGGTCTGGGTTTTTCTTCGCTCGATCGAGAACTTCTTGGCTCGAGCGAGAGATTTCTGTGTCTGGTCGCTCGAGCGACCAAGCCTTCGCTCGAGCGAGCGTGTTTTATATCAGCGGACAGCAGCATCTTAAACATCACTTTTTCAGTCCCTTTCTTTGATTAAACCCTAAATCCGACACCCTCTCTCTCTAAACTTGCACTCTCTCTAAGATTTGATCTCCCTAGGGTGTGAATCTAGCCTAGGGCCTTTATTAAAAAGATAGAGGGCGTTGAGAGCTTCGATTTAATCTGAAAAAGTTTGGATTTGGAGCAAGTTGATCTTCGAGTCTTCATCTCCTTTTTGGCTTAAACTTCGAGGTAGGGATATCCTACTCCTCTCTATGGGTTTTGTCTTTAAATTTTGGTATTTTGAGATGTTGGGCTTGGTTTGGTAATTTTGTGAAAGTTTGGGACTTTTGTGTAATTTTACAAAAGTTGGGGTTTTATTCATAATAAACCTAGATGCTTGTTTGGCATAGAAAATGGAATGGTTGTTGAATCATTGATGAAAATGGGACCTAAGGGTTGAAATGTTAATTATGGGAATCGACCTAATTACATTGTTTAATTAATTGGGATAATTAATTGAGAAGAATGAAGAAATGAAATGTTGATTGAATATCCATTGTGCATTTATTTTCTGTTTAGAAATAACTGCTTTGGGCTATCGGTGGAGGATAGTCGTGATTGTTGTAGACAATGCATGATGATTAGGCAAACTGAAACTAATCAATGAAATGTGTCATGGAACTTGACAGTTGATAGAATACATTAACTGTATGTATTGGGTGATGTATATAGAACCATTCTGTTTGTATACGTTATGTGTAGAGGAGGAGATAGGGGATGTACTCCGCGGTTTAGGGGAAGATAGGGGATGTACCTCTAAACCGGATAGTGTTGGGAGAAGATAGGGGATGAACTCCGTAGATACAGCTCTTATGCTTGTCTAAAGAAGTGAAGATAGAGCTTATATGCTTATCTTTGTGATGTGTGGATATAGCTTTTATGCTTATCTGTGGATATTGTTGTTATACATATCTGTTGTAGAATGTGGATATAGCTTTTATGCTTATCTGTGGATATTGTTGTTATACATATCTGTTGTAGAATGTGGATATAGCTTATTTGCTTATCTGAGAATGTGGATATTGTTGTTATACATATCTGTTGAGCATGTGGGTAGTGCTTATATGCCTATCTGTTGAAAAAGGGGAAATAAAAAGTAATTGGGACTTGTAAGTCATTTGACATAAATGTGTAATTTATGTGAATGTATCTGTGTTAGCCATCTATCAATTGCTAATATTTTAGTCATTGTTCATGGTTGGTTTAGTGTATTTCTACTGGGCTGTGGCTCACCCTATATGGGAATATCATTTTCAGGTACTGGTAGCATGCCACCTCCAAGGACATAGCTGGGAGGCTAGAGGCGGGCATACTTTTGTTGCTTAACTTTTGATGTATTACATGTAACCTCAAGCCAAGGGCTTTATGTGTAAACGAGTTAGTACTCTTTTGTTGTAACCAAGTGTTAACTTGGAAAGCTGTAAGCCCGTAGGGCATTTTGTTATGATGTTAACATGTAATACTTATGTAATGGAACTCTAAGGAATAAAGGAATGTGGTTAGTTTATATGTAAATGCATGTCTTATCAGATGGGTTTAATGTTGTTATTTTGAGGGCGTTACAGTCTCAATGAGCCGTCTTTCTTTTTCACAAGTAAAGACTGGCGCGCCCCACAATAAAGTACTGGGCTTGATGAACTTCTTATCTAACAGTTCTTGTAGCTGAACTTTCAACTCTTTCAATTCGGTAGGTGCCATTCTGTACGGAGCTTTAGATACAGGCTGTGTACCCGCAATCACATCAATGGTGAACTCAATCTCCCTATCAATCAAATCCCCTGGCAAATCATCTGGAAAAATATCTGGGAATTCTCTGACTATAGGAATATTGTCCACATTAGTTTTATCATCAGTAGGTACAGTCAATACAGAACATAGATACCCTTTACACACCTTTCTAATCAATTTAAAAGTTTTCATGGATGAAATCAGATACAGGGGAGGTACTACTCCAACTCCGTTAAACACAAATTCAGGCAGTTCGGGTGAACGGAAAACAACTTGTTTTGTTACACAATCTATGGTAGCATGGTATTTTGTTAACCAATCCATTCCCAATATCACATCAAAATGATCTATATTCAATGGCAGTAAATCAATATACAAATGAACATCCCCAACAATAATTTCACATACAGGGTACATATAAGCACAAGTCATGGATCTCCCAACAGGTGAAGATACAGCTAACAGATAGTTCATGGGTTCCAATGGTCTATTCAATTTTCGCGAAAAAGCATGCGATACATATGAATGTGTAGACCTCGAATCAATCAAAACATATGCATTTTGAGCACAAAGTGAGAGTATACCTGACACAACGGTCTCGGTATTCTGTATATCTCCCGGTACGAGTGTGAACACTCGGCCTTGCCTCACAGGCTCTTTTCCAGTCACTTTGGGGTTGAGTTTTGGTGGAGCAGTTGATGCTGCTGCGCTTGGTACAGCTTTGCTATTGCCTTGAGGAGCAGAAGGGCAATCTTTAACCATGTGGCCTACCTTGCCACACCTGTAACAAGCACCAGAGAGTTTATAACAAACCCTTTTATGATTCTTACCACATTCGGAGCAGGGCGGTATAGAACGGTTTCCTTGAATAGAACTGTTTGTTGACCCTGTGTTTTGCTTTTTGTTCAACGAACTGTTCCGGCCTTTCTTAAGTTTAAAACTTCGTCTCTTACCATGCCATTCAGTTCCCGGTGTTTCAGTCTGTTTCAGTGCCTCGATGTTCGACTCAGCCATGATTGCTTGGTCAAGAACATCCACATACTTTAGTAATTTCAGAACAGTGATCCTGTCAAGTATTTCAACATTAAGGCCGCCTTCAAACTTCTTGGCCTTTTTGTAATCAGTATTAACCATGTGTGGTGCATATTTGGTGAGTTCAGTGAATTTAGATTCGTACTCTGCAACCGACATGGTGTCTTGTTTCAGTTGTTCAAATTCAATCACATTTCGGTCCCTGACACACTGTGGAAAATATTTCTCAAAGAAGGCTCCCTTAAACTGAGCCCAATTCATAACAGTGTCGGTGTCACAGAAAAGCATCCACCACCGTCTAGCTTCCTCTTGCAAAGTAAAGGTAGCCAATAGGACTTTGTGTGCTTCAGAACATGGAAACACTTCAAATAACTTTTCTGTTTCAAGTACCCACGCTTCAGCCTTCAATGGTTCAAGGCCTCCCTGAAAGGATGGCGGTTTCATCTTGCTAAACTTCTGTGTCAGAGCTATTATATCATCATTAACAGGTGGCTCTGGCTGTACTGGAGGAGGTGGGGGCTGTTGGTTCTGTTGTTGCAGCCTTAAGACCTCAGTCAACATTTCAACTGTTCTCTCTAGCCTTGCCATTCTGGCCTCAGATGATTCAGTTTCATCAGTAGTTCTTGCATTATTCATTTCACTATAGACAATTATAGCAATAATAAACATAGGCAGTTGCATACTTAAACACATTAGCACAGATATTCATGTCATGGCCACACACACTTTTCATGCTCATGCAATGCCCTATTTACTTTTCTAGGACATCCTATAGCTCATTTGGACACATGTATGCGGTATAACTCGTGGTTTAATATCGCTCTGATACCACTCTGTCACGACCCAAACCCGCCCCTATGGGTTTAGCACCGTAACCGGCCAGTAATCTGAGATTACCGAAGGCTTACTTCACAGTAAGACAGTAATACAGAGTACAGGGGCTGGCGGAAGCCAAAACAGTAATTAAAAGATGTCCAATGAGCTGTGACAGTCTGTATGCAAAAAGACTTTTTTTTTTTAAAACATATTCACATTCAGAACAAAATAGTACTATATATACATATACAAACATTCGGGTTAGGGACCAAATCCCTACCATAACAGTACAGTACGAGTCTATACAGTCTATACAATATAGAGACAGAAAGGGGGAATCTAAAACACCCCGAAGCAGCCTTAGCTTGGCAGCACTTAGAACCTTAAGGTGAGGCACGATGGTTGGCTTGACAAAACAAGAGCTAATCCGACGCTTCTAGCTCTGGTCCGGTGCCTGAACACCTACATATATATATATATATAAACAGTAAGCTAAAGCCCAGTGAATAACATATGGGTAAAGAGGTTAAGAATGAATGTCCTTTCAGTATTGAAAGCAGTCGTTTATCAGTATATCAGTCATTCAGTTTGTGGCTCATAATTCATGCCATAACAGTCATTCAGAAACTATAATAGTCATATGTGGTACACCCAATAGCAAAACAGTACAGTAGGTCTTAATAGATTGAGCAGTCAATGATGGCCATCATATCAGTAAACAGTAGTGGTCCCAAACATGGGAACCGACAGAGATCTCTGCAACAGTAGCAGTAATAGTTCAGTAACAGTAAATTGCTATGGATGCCACGAATACAGTTCACAAATAGGACAAACATTCATTCAGTAAACAGTGTCATTTCATAAAGCAGTACAGTCGTTTGTTCAAAAAATAATCTCAATTGAGCATATCTTTATAACATTGTTACGCACTGAGCACTGGGCTATAAGCAGCTAGAGCGTCCTCGGATGCCAACCCTACACAATTACAGAACGAACACACACTAAGCTACACAGTTGGGAAATAATAACTTAATCCCTAATTTACCTCGGTGTGGTTCTACATCAATATCCTCATTAAGATGCCTTAAACCAGGCCTAGGAGTGCCTAGGATGGAATGAGGATGCAAAGATGCACTTTAAAACACTTTTCAAAATTTTCAGAAAACAGGGGTCGTGCTCGAGCGTGGATTTCTACGCTCGAGCGGACATGCAGACAAATGATCTCCGCTCGAGCGCGACTTCCGTCGCTCGAGCGGACTGTAAGCTACAGTAAAAGTACTGGATGCACAAAAATCACGCTCGATGGGTGCTCGAACCACGCTCGAGCGTGAAACACAAGTCCTCGCTCGAACGGACTGTAAACACATACAAAGTACTGGATACATGCATTTCACACTCGAGCGCCACTTTCCTCGCTTAAGCGGACTGCATGAACATAAGGCGTATGCTCGAGCGTAGAGTTCCTGGCTCGAGCGTGAGTCCAAAATCTGGAATTTCCAGATTTGAACCTCAAGCTCAAAACTCAACTCCAATGCATCAAAACTTAACCTCTTGGGCCTATTTTCTAGAAAAACACTTTAAACCCATAATATAACATGTTTTGAAGATCAATTTGTAAAATCAAAGCCCAAGGGTGAGTCAATTAAACACCATTTCAAAATAGAACATCAAGAACATGATGAACATGCAACATGCATGAATTTAATCAACTTCAAAGCTCCCAAACATGATGAATTCATGGACTATAACCCAAATATGGACATGCATGCAAGAATTTCCATGAAAACAACTCTAAACTTCAAGATATACACATGCATGCATGATATAAGCTTCAATTCAACAATCTTCAACCAATTTATGACCTTAGGCTCCTATCTACCATCAATCATGCAAGACACAACTTGATTTCACAATTAAAATGATGAAATCCTTACCTAGGTTCCTCAATTACAAGAATCGAAGCTCAAATATGCAATCACACTTCAAAATCTTCAAGACTCCAAGCAAAAGTGAAGAACTCAAGCTCTTCTCCAACTCTCTAGCTCTCTCTCACGTTTGGTCTCTCAAGAAGGATGATAAAAAGTGAGGCCAACACATGTAAAGCAAGACTAAACATTGTCTAGCAAAGTCCACTTAATGGCACTAAGGTAAATAAGTCTAACTTATGTGATTTAACATTATTTAATCCAATTTAATCATTCTAAATCAATTTTCAATTAAATATACCGTAAAATCATATAAATTCCCACTAGCATAAAACATTAATTAATTTCAGATTCGGCCGCCGATAAGGCCTTCAATTTACAGTTTAAACGTAATACATGAACAAATAATTTAACAATCAAACAGATAGACATGCATTTAAACTAACACACTCAATCAATTAACTCAGAATTTCAATCAATTCAATTACTTATCATGATCAGTCTCAGTTTAGCAGTAATCAGTGGTGTTATCAGTAAACAGTAGTGAGGGTTGTCACATGACTCAAATTAAAAAGAGGGGTTTCTATGTTGTGCTACATAAATGATCTTGAGGTTTTGGAAATGAAATTATTTTGTGTTAGAATGATGGGTTTTAGCCTTTGGGTTAATATTTGAGAAAATTTGGGGAGGAATTTGCCTTAATATGTCTTGGATAATTAATTTGTATAAATAATGAAATTAGCATGGAAATTACAAAATTGAGGGAAAGTATAGATGAATGGTGTGGTTGGATTTATTTAAACACTTAGCTACGAAAATGTGATGAATTATCTGTTATAAAGATTGAATATCTGTTTAGAAATATCTGTATTGGGCTATTGGTAGATGATAGCTATGATTATTGTAGAAATTACATGAGGATTAGGTGAATTGCAACTAATCATTTAATTGAGTCATTGAATATGACGGTGTGTTAAGACATTGAATGTGCATAGTTAATAGTCATTGAATATGACGATGCTTTTAAATACATTGTATATGTATGACATTTTGGGAGGAGAAATGTGATGTACTCCATTGTTTGGGATGAGATAAGGGATGGATTCCATTGAAAGTTAAGTTGGCCGTAGTGTCCAGGGTGAAAGTCCCGAAACCTTATGTATACATGGGTGTCGTTCTCGCAGACGAAATTTTCGTAAAATGGCAAGGTTGGAAATGCTTGTATGATCATTATGTTGATTGAGAACCACTGAGTTGTAGTCTCAATTAGGTTATTTGGAAAATTACACACTTGGCATATGATTTGAATGAAATGAATTAATTTGAAATGAATAAATGGCAATAGATTGAGATGTGAGTATCAGCACTGTATAGTCATGGAAAGAATGTAATTTGGTCATAGATATTGAATGTTTGTCTACACTTATATCTTAGTTAAACCTCATATATTGTGTTAGATTATCTTTACTGGGCTTTGACTCACTTTACTTGGGAAACCACTTTCAGGTACCGGTGACATGCTTCTTCCAAGGATGTAGCTTGGGAGGACCTAGGAGCAAGAGGCTCTATTTTTGTGTTTTGTGTTTAATTGTTTATTCAAGCCAAGGCTTATCATATGTACAGAGCTTACGACTCTCTTTGTTGTAACCAAGTAAAGTCTTGGAAAGATGTAAGCTCGTAGGGCATTTATTTTGTTGTTATTAACTGGTATTACATGCTGTAGATTCAGGATGGATATTTATGAATGTACATCGCATGTATTATCTTTTGTAATTCGAACTCTGATGAATGAAAGTATTTCAATTCTATTATGCTCGTTTCTCTTATCTATTGGGTTATTGGTATTATTTTGAGGGCGTTACATTCATCAACAACTATCTCTTCAAATATATGCAAATTGACAATCAAATAAACTTGAGGACGCACTAAGCCTCACATCACCACCGTGGTTTCATCGAGCCCCACGTCTACCTACTTTACCGGTTGCTAGCCAGAAGGAATGTATCACCTCTATATAGCACAGCCTGCTTTACCAGACGCTAACCGGAAGGAACGCATTACCTCTATATAGCACATCCACTCGCTTTACCGGTTCCTAGCCAAAAGGATTGTGTTACCTCCATATAGCACAATCACATTTCACAACACAAGTATCTCAAATTCATTCTATTCACTCTTATCTATTACGGAATTGGGCTATTCAATCGATAACACATAAGGTTTTATATCAACCTATTTCTCATCAATACTATAACAAACAATATCATCCTTCACCGATGGCCAAAGACAAAACCTCTAGACAAAAAAACTCAAATCTCTTATAGGAACAATATAATTCTCATAACAATTCCATGTTCAATTTCACCACTTCCAATCATCAATAGTTTCGGAATAAAGTAAATTTCAAGACCATTACGTATTTCCCTTCCTCTTCAAATTCCCTGTTACAAGTTCACAACAATTAATTGTAAAATCATTATCCTTTCTTCGTTTATTTATATTCTACTATTTCAAAATTTTGATTTCATTAACTAAAATTCCCAACATGTTTGGTATGGTTCCATTACATGACAACCCATCCATGTCCTTTCCATTTCAACTTCACAATAACTTATACGACTCGATAAGCATAATCAACCTACCTCATTCTCAAATTATTAAACTAACAATTAAAATTAAGCTTTTTAATTAAATCACCGCAATGATGTTCTAAATTCGTATAAGTCTCAATAATTATATAATTATCAATTCTTCTCTAGCTTCTGGAATATTTAATTAAAAATTAGGGTTTTTTCATAAACTCGTCATAAACATGTTTTATTATCCCAAAATTTCATAATCAATAATGAATCATTAGATAAGCTCTTAAAATCCAAAAGTCCTAATTCAAAATCCACATGCCTTTCATTAATCTCTCTACAAATCATTTTTCTTATGCAATAATAAAATACCACATATCTATCTATAACAAAGTATTGAAGAGAATCAAACAAATCCCTACCTCAACATATGAGTAGAAGATGAAAAGGTGAAAAGTATAGGTCCAAGCCAACAAACCCTCCTAGCTTCAAGATCCTCCAAGAACCCTTCACGAATAGCAAGCTCTCTTCACAAAACTCTCTCAAATCTCTATCTCACTAACCACTTAAGAAAAACCCAAACAACCAAGGCTAAGGCTAGGACACCAAGGTCTCTACAATGGAAAAAGAAGAATTTTAAAGGGGGGAAAAACAGGGAGAAGTCTCACGGCTTGCACTTTAGAGGAAAAAAAAAAAGTAAAAAGATGGACTGTTATTCTCTTTTTCTTTCTTTGTATAGAGGGAGGACACCAAACAAAATGAATGGGAAGGAGCTCTATCTGTGGAGAAGTATATCCAAACCTATGGAGGTGAGAATGGCTCTCGGCCAGTAGAAGGAGAGAAGTGATGTCTGCATCTCATTTAATGCTTCTTTACATATGTAATCAAGAAAAATGGTTGAGACTATTAAAAGCGGTGCTCTAACAGCACCATTAATGATGTGGTAGTGGCCCCGTCTACTGCTTATGCCTTGATTTTTTATTTTATTTTTGACATTCTCAATATATTAATACTATTAATAGTTTTTTTTTAATAATATGAATCATTATTAATGTAATGAAATATCACAAAAGAAATGAGCACACCCATCAATTTATACATATATTTTAATATGTTGAGTCTTGGCACAATATCACAAAAGAAATGGGTACACCCATCAATTAATACATATATTTTAGTATGTTGAGTCTTGTCACAGCACAAACAAGTAAAGGAAAGAAAGAAATTGAAAAAAAAGGGGTCGCTGGTCGGCCCTCAACTGTAGAAAATGAGGGAGAGAGTTTTCTTTCATTATAATATGAAACTAACTTTTTGTCTCATCTTGGATTTCACCAACACAGATAATAAATAAAGAAAGAAATCAAAACTTTAATGTAATAAACTAATCAAGATTAGGTGAAAATAAGATCCTCTCATTTGGTGAAAGGTATAAGTTAATAAATAAAATCCTTAGATGATTAAAAAAATATAACTTTGATTTTAGGGAGATTTACTAATAAATCTCAAATATTAAATTTATGAACCAATTGGTCCCAATTTTTTTCAAATAAACCGTTTAGTCCTTGGATATTTTGAGGGACCTTAATGCCCTCATTTATATGTTATTAGATGCATACTCTTTATGAGGGTGTGTCATGTGCCACACACAATATGTCACGTGACACACACAATGGGTGCCACACATCGACAAAGTACACTAAGGCTCTTTATAAGGGTGTGTCACGTGACACACAATATGTCACGTGACATGCACAATGGGAGTCACACATCAACAAAGTATACTAAGGCTCTTTATACTTTTTACCTTAGAATGTCACGTGACGCACACAATGTGTGTCACACATCAACAAAGTACACTAAGAGTCTTTATGCATTTTGCCTTAGAATGATGTGGGTGCTACACACCAACAAAATACACTAAGGCTCTTTATGCTTTTTGCCTTTGAATGATGTATGTCACGCGACACACACACGGAAGGGTATAATTGACCACTCAATGTTACTAAACAAAGGAAATAGGATCAACTGGTAAGATATTTTCCCACTAATAGGACTAATCAGAACAATAGAAATAATCTTAAGACCAATCGGTAAAACTGTTTGTGAGATAGGATTTATTGATAAATATCCCTTGATTTTATGGTATGTATCATAAATTTATCATTCATAAGCCTCATAATTTGGTGTCACACACACCACAAATATTCACAATCTTCTTATGATGATTTATATATATATATATATATATATATAATCAAGACATGGACTAAATGGAGTCCAATATGAGTAAAGTCAATAATCTCAAGTAGCTATCTAATTTGGGATTCAAGCAAAAATAAATCAAATAGACCCAAAGTGGTCCCCACTATTCACATAATTAGTTACACAAACTCAAATTAAATTAATTTTAAATCATGACTCTCGAATTAAATTTTCACCCATAAACCAAACATGACTCACAGATATATCAAACCACACCCAACAAACTTTATCTCAAGCCATGGTCCAACACTCAAAATAAACACAAAATCAAAATTGGATCATAAAAATTCTGTTGCGTCAATTTCTCAAACACCGATAAATCTATGAATTTTATAAATTAAATATTCATCCTTTCATTCTAAAATTTTTTCCCAATATACTAGCTTCAAATGGAAACATCATATAATTTTTTTTTATAAGTTTCTAAATTGTGAAACTATTTTTAAAAGTTCATAGAATTAGAATCTAAATAAAAAGTTTAATTAGTTATTTATTTATTTTTCATTGTCATTACAAATCACATGAAATAATTTATATTTTAAATAAATTTTGAATATGTATTTATAATTTATCCATTTATTTAACTACCTAAAAAAAATAACTCAACATGTTTTATCTATAACTTTTTTTTTTTTGTGTACATATAATTAACACATAAGCCATGTCATGGTATTAGAAAGGATTTGGGCATTTTTAAGTTGTTATTTAATTTGAGAGAACGTTTGGATTTAGTAGGTCTATTTTAAAGTCGATTCCGATGATTTGAACCGTTCATTTTTTAAAACTCTTTAATTAAAATATTTATATAAAAAATTAAGATAATTGAATATCAGTAGCTATATATTTAAAGCATCTTTGTTTCAAAAAAATAGACGACAAATAATTCTTTACCGAGCTAAAATAGACGACGTATTTGTTTCAAGCTAAAATCTCTGAATAATTCTTTTTGTATTTCTATTTTTTTCCCATATACTTAAAGAATTATGTAGTGATTGTGTTTTAAAGACAAAAAACAAACAAACAAACAAACAAAAACAAAACAAAACAAAATAAAACAAAAATTGAGGACCTAATATGCAGCTCTTTTCCCATTGTTATATTTCCTAAACTTTTTAAATATAATTATAGAAGTCTTTGAAGTTTGGTATGTATAATCATATAGATTATGATTCCAATTAGAATAAAGTAATTCTAGGAATAATAATCACAAAATTTAGGGAAGCAATACTAATAAATTTTGGTAATGATTTAGAGGATTTAAAAATTGCCTTAATTTATATAAATTATATTTTGAGCTAATCATAGAATGACATATGTATTTTAAGTGTTATAAAATTCAGAAAAATTTAGAAAATTAGAGTGAGACTTTCAACTTCATAGAGGCTACAACATTTTTACTTATATTATATAATAATAATATGATTTTATCATCTACCAATACTCTATTAATTTAATTATTCACACAAATGATTTGTTCGATAAATTTTACAAAATAAATGATTTGCATATAGAGATAACATGAATTGCGTTGTGATAGAACTATATCATCCGTGCTATGCACGGGGATAAAATAATATATAATTTATTAAAAACACGATAATTATATTTAATTTTTTTATAATTTGTCTCTCGTAAATAAAATTTTATATATAAGTTTAAGTGGTTTGTTTCAAATATTTCTTTACTATAACATATAGTATAGATAAATTAAAATTGTTGTATTAACAATTAATAATTAAAATTATGCATTGTTATAAATAAATAAAAAAAATTACATAATTCTAATATTTCACTATTTTAGAATAAAAATATGTGAATTTTAAAAATTTGTCATATTGATTTTTGAAAGGGAAATAATTAAATAAATTTTAAAAACTTAATGAGTCAGAAATAATCATCGTACAAAATAAAATTTCTAAATGTTCTACCATATAATAATAAAATTGGTTGCATACATAACAATTAATATCTAACCATCTTAATTTTTTATATAAATATTTAACCTAATAAGTCATAAAATAAGAACCATTCAAATTATGAAAATTATGATAGACTCCACGAATCACTCCACCCTCCATATTGTACCACTTTATAGTTTCGTTGCCTTTTGGTGACACCACTACCACCTTTTACCTAATTCTCTTTCAAAACACAATTTTTGCCACCTTTCCACATAGTCTCTCTCTCTCTCTCTCTCTCTCTCTCTCTCTCTCTCTCAAACATGATCGAGTCACAGAATTCCACTTCCAAGCGTTACTCCGGCATCCTCCGTCGTCTCCTCTACACCGACAGCCTCCCAATCCACCCATCCGATCTCATCACCAACCCCACCACCACCACCACCTTCGAAAACCCAAAAAAGATTTCAAAACCAAGTCAAGACCCCAGGAGTAGTCGCAATACTCATGGGTCTAGTCAGAACATCACTATCGTTTTGCGAAGTTCCAACCTTTCTCTAACAACAATGCTTCGACAAAGTAGGTGGAAATGTAAGGAACAAAATGGGTTTGAGTTCTAACATGGGTTCGAAAGATTTGAAGTAGAAATAGATGAAAACATAGAGAAACAGAGAGAATTTAAGAGAAAGAAAGTTTGAAAACAAGATGAAGGTTTTTAGAAGAAAGGAAGATCAGTCAAACAGGGCTCGTGGAAATTGTTCTTTGAAGGTTGACAATATTAATTTGGATTGTAAGAATAAGGTTGTTGTTGCTCAGAGACAACCTCATGAAAGTTTGAGAGCGAAAAAAAGTGGAGTTAAGAATGTGAATCAAAAGGAAACAGGGAGTAAATCGAAGATTAGGAACAAGAAAAAGAGTCGAAACAACATAGCTAAGAAAGTCCAACAACCCGTGTGTGTTTCGGAGAATTCGAGTCCTGTTTCAGTTCTTGATCTTCATCATCACAGTTTGAGTCCTCATCATAAGTCTATGTCAGGTTTGTTTTTGGAATGACTATGTACTTTTTTTATACTCTGTTTGGTAGTTTATGTATTTTAATTTGTTTTGTTTTTGTTTTTCATGTTTTCGAAAACAGGAACTATTGCGTTCCAATTTTTACCAGAAAATATTGTCCTGTTATAGCCAAGTCTGACTAACTTCATGCAGTTGTTCTTTTCATCTTTAATCTATGAAAACACATCATTCAGTTTTTAAAAAATAAGTCTAATTTTAGAGTAGAACATTTTTCTTCTTTTTCTTTTTTGTGTAAAAATAAATTTTAAAAATTAAAAGTACTTATAAAGTTACACAAACACAATTAGATACGAGTAAATTTAGGATTTAGAAAAATAAATCCAGTTCCTTAAATGTTAACTCACCGGTAATTAATATTTTTTCATCAACAATTTGTTATTCACATGGATTGAAAAAAATTATCTATATTAGTTCAATGTGATAAATAAAATTTGTAAAATTTATTATATTTTTTAAAAAAACCTTAAGTTGGTCAATGTAATTTACCAACAAATTTTTGTACATAAAATTTCACAGTAGTGATATGTCTTGTGAGACATTTTCATTTCAAATTAGAACATTTATTATTGTGCCTTTGAATTTAAAAATATAACTATCACATTATTCTGAATAAATTTTATATATAAAAACTTCGTATGTAAATCAAATTTTTTTACTAAAAAACTGAAGGTTTCAAAAAATAAAAATTCAAAACAATTTGACAAGCGAGTTTATTTTCAAAAAATGAAAACAATAATACGAGGTATCATCATTATTCAAGCTTGTAGTCTTATTTTGTATGTTTGTAACAGGACATACAATGGTGTGGGGTTTGATTTAAAAAATGTGCAAATATGATTTTTTTTTTTAAATCCTTCTTGCGATTTGGTAACAATGCATATTCCTATTTTTCTTCAGAAAATTAGAATTTATCTTTTTTTTAAAAGATTTATTTTAAATTTTGATCTTGTAACCACCCTAATTTTTTGTAGGTTATTATTTATTATTATTATTTTATTTTATTTTTGACTTTATTAATTGCGTGGTTACATAAGAATTTAATGGGTTGTTTAGTTAATTTAATGTGATATTTAATTAATTTAATGTGATAGTTAATTATATATAATTAATTCAAATATTTATATATTTTATATATACATATATAAAATGTTTTATATATTGATAAAATATATGATATATTTATATATGCTGTAGTTATTTAACAAATTAAAATCAAATATTTATATATGCTGTAGTTATTTAACAAATTAAAATCAAATATTTATATATTTTATATATATATATATATAAAATGTTTTATATATTGATAAAATATATGATATATTTATATATGTTGTTGTTATTTAACAAATTAAAATACAATATATTGTCAAATTAAGTTATAATAAGGTCAAGTTTGGCTACAAAGAAAAAAGTACACTTATTTCATCTTTTTATCTTTTTTGAGTCACATCAATCAACATCTTCTCTCTATTTTCTCTACACATAATATAAAAAAATCAAAAAATACACTTATTTAGTCTTTCCAAACTAAGCCTAAATTGGGTTATGTTGGATTTGGGGTGTGTATATGTTTGCTCTCTTTTGGGAAATTAGGTTACAAAGCCAAGCGTGTTCTGCTGCGGGCTTTCTTCAATCATTCTTTATATATGTTGTATTGATAGGAATTAGGTTACAAAACCAAGTGTATTCTGCTGCGGGAGAGAAAACCGTGAGAGACAGAGAGACAGATTAATCAAGAAAGAGAGCCGAAAAAGAGAGAAACAGTGGAGAGAAAATCATGATTTTCTTACGGTGAAAGGTCACTAGATCGAGCATCGTAGGCTCCGATTCACGATCTGGTTCTCTCCATTTTGGCTCGAAGCTCTCGATCAGTCCGATTTGAAGATTAATTTTGTGAGTCCTTCTCTGATTTTTTGATTTTGTTTATATTCAGATCTGTATCTACGATCTCAAATCTGTTTGATATATATATATATATATATACTAATTTATGTCTATTGATCACGATCGATTTTTAGTCTATTGATCGATATTGATCGATTTTTAGGCTTATCTCGATTGATTGATTTTTAATTTATTGATCGCGATCGAACACTCTTCTCTGGATTTGATCGATTGATTGCTTTCGTTCAGATATGTAAGTTTTAGTCCCGATGCGCATATTAATATCCTCAAACCAACTCTATTTCTGACTCGTTCGTGGTGATCTTTGCGTTTGTGCTTTGTATGCAATTCTAGGGTTAGTCTATTGAGGCTAATCGCTATTGCGTTTGTGTACAGAGTCACAGAACCACCATCACAACCATACTGTGTCAATCTTTGCAGCAGCAATGACTCTCTTCCTCACAATGGGTTTTGTGCACCACAGACACCTGATTTCGACTCTGGTGAGTCTTCTTTGATTCCCTCCTTCCTTACTTTGCTTATGATCTTTCTGGCCCTGTCGTTTGTGCATTTGGGTTTTGCTGCTACTTTCCATAAATTGGTTTCCACTATTTCTTGTGTTCAATTATTCTTTTGTGGATTAATGCAAACCCTTTTTTCTTTCACCACTTTTCATGTATTGCTTCAAAGTTCTTGTAGGTATTTTACACGCACATAATCTAATTACAGAAGATTGTGTCCAATATTGTGATTGAATTTTGTGCATTTAAAAATTGTCAAGTTATTGCTTCTATACAAGGATTAATGCAGCAAACACTCTCTTTCAAACTAGTTTGGCAAGAATTAATGAATCTATCTCATTGCTCCATTTCTATATATTTGATTACTTGATCAAATGATTATAAATGTGTTCACAATGAAGAATCAGATTTTAAAATGATCTAAATATAACATAAAACGATAAATATTTGTAAGTTAATTTTCTATATATTTGACAAAATCATGATTTTTTAATGTGTATCAATTTTCATATCCTTTGTTTATAGTGTTGTATGTTCTTGGTGTAGCTTATTGATGAAATAAATACATTGCACTATGTATTTGACTCATCAACTATTAACTCTCAGCCTTTGTTTTGAAACACCCTCCTGTTGCCAGTGCTGTTTTTGGAGCAACAAAGTTGTGGCAGCTGCAAAAAGTCCTGGATGCATGCAAGATGGAGCTTAATCCTGAAATCATTGCAGATATTGACAAGGTTCATACAACATACCCAAATCCTTGCCCCTAATCCACCTTGATATATTTTTTTACTTTCTCATTCAGGAATTTTGGTAATTTGTTTGTCATTTGATCTGTGCATAGGCATATGAATTATTGTTGTACTGACTATTGCAGCACACAATTGATATGCACCATATGGAAACTTTGTAAGTCCTTAAAAGTATTTATTTTTCTGATCAAAATATAGATGTATAATGATATGCACCATATTGTTAGATGTTTTGAGTTTGAAAGTCGATACCACTTGCATCCTTTAAAGACTGTCTCGGGACCACCCTCCCCATTATTGAACTGGGCAGCCTCCTAAATCTTGAATGGCATCCTCTGCAGTAGTTTGATAGTTATTTTTTGGTGCTTCGAATAGAGTAGTTCTTATCGGGGCTTGCTGGCTTTTACCTTTCTCATGTTCGGTATCGTTTTTCTTGTTTTTTTTTTTTTGGGAAAATTATTTTTAAATAATGTCCAGCTTAGTTACAGCTTGGAATATGGAGAATTGTAAGCCAGGGAGTCCCATACAAATACTAACTTTTCTGTTTGTCTTGGGTAGCATTTGTCGCTAGTTCATGGAGGCTAATGTTGACTGAGCATCATTGTCTGGAGTTTTCTTTATGGTCCCACCAGCAGCATATATGGAGTCAAATGTTGATTGAGGCTCTCTCTGTGATTCTTGGAAGTTTCTGTTGAATAGCATGTAAAAGGTGAGATAAAATAAAAGTGAATGAAATATAAGTTAATATAAATGATAAATAAGTGTGAACATTACACAAAAATGTTTGTTGGTCCATCACATTAATCAACATTGACTTCATCTTTTTGAATGGTTGTGGTTCTGTACAGTACAGGTTCTGTGAGTGTTTGTTTTTTACAAAAGAGGAATACAGATATTAATCTATTACTGATGTGTGTGTTTTCCCAGTTCCATTGATCATTGCACTTGAGTTGAGTCTGTCTTTGTTAAAAGCCAATGTTCACTCCTCTTTTGTACATGTGGTAATTGATCTATGCTGTACTTGACCATATCTTTTTAGACATTTTTCTTTCCTTTGATCTTTGATTGATGCCATGCCACTGACTGCTGCTTCTAAGTTTCCTGAATGCATTCATTTTTATTTTTTTGCCATTCCATCTTATCTTGTAATACCACTATCTTATCATAACATTCTCCTCGTAGCTACACATTATTTGAATAGATTTCAGTGTGTGGACAGTGGGTTACTGGTCTCAATAGATTTCAGCACTATTGTTGTTTACTGGTCTCAATGTTATTTTGGTATCAACCATTACTCCAGTCTATGGTTTTGTCTGCTTTCTTCCATACTGGGACAGAAGGGTATGTTTCCTATCTTTGCGTTTTGGGCCAACAAAATACTTCATGCTTTGTAAGTAATTGCATTGGAAAGAACCAAATCATGCACCCACTGCCACTCTGCGTAGGAAGATGGTCTACTGACTACTCTGCCTCTTTGCACAGTGCTGATTTAGGGAACAGTTTTTACCTCTTTGGGTTAAGTTTTCAATCACCAAGATTTATAGGTTGAAGGATATATATATATATGTGTGTGTGTGTGTGTGTGTGTGTGCTTTTTTCCAATTTATGTCTATAAAATATATTTATTTTATTCTAGTGCAAGAAAAATAGTCATACATTATTCCACCCACCTTGTTCTTTCCTTAATGTTGTTAAAATGCTGTTGTTCCTTGAATGATAGCACTTCCTTTCCACATTTTTTATAATAAAAAAAGAAATGGATAAAAAGTAATAATCGTAGCACTCTATTTTGAGCTTGTATTTCCACTACAAATAATTAGAACTTCGCTTTTTGGTGGGAACCGTGCTACCAGATTGATGGTTTGTAGGGATTTGTGATTTCTGGAATCTGGATCATTGTAATTTGTTGCTTTTGGTGTTTCATTTCCTTTCTCCAATCTTGTTGTAAGGTGTGCAAAACTAATGAATACTTCTATTCATGCTACTAGGACTCCATGAAGTTACTGGATACCCTATATCATTTCATTGTTTCCTTCGTTCTATTTTTCATTTTTTAAAAATCCCTGCTTTTCTATTTATTAAACTACATAATTTCTATGTGAAGCAAGATTTTTTTGGTCACTATGCGAAGCAACTTATTTGAAGCTAACTCAAGCTTCCTTTTTCATTCCAATTTAATGGGAATCCATATTTACCTGTCCATTGGTTGATATGTCTGTTAGGTAATTTATTTATAATTTTTCATGCTAATTTTTTATACTGGATTCATTCAGAGAGAACGCTGTCATCTAGAACGCAAAGCTACTATGGCAAAGGGATCTGAATCAACCTAAATGGATCTCCCCATGTTAAGAGGTAGGAGATAACAGGATCTTTGGTTAGTGTTTATAGCTTGTTTTTGTTGATCACAGAATGACCCTAATATATGAAAAGGTAGGAAAAAGAAGCCTTTGTTTGTTCACCACTTGAATTTTGTAGCTCATATTATATCTTTTAGTTGGGGGCAGCATGATATTCTCCAGGAAAATCTGGCACACATAGTTATACATGTCTGGCTGAAATAACTGTTTTCATGCAATGTTGTTATGACTATTTGATGACTATAGCTTGGTAATCATTTTTAGATAGGTTTAAATTTTGTAATTGGTGCTAATGATTGCACTTTTTTTTGTCTAGCTGAAATACTGTTTTCATGCAACTGCTTGTGATTGCACTTTTTTTTTTTGTTTTATTCCTCTATGTTGCTTATTACCTCAGATTTGGAAGTTTGCTTATCCTCACCCTTGTATTGTTCTTGTTTGCTCTCAATGAATTACTTGCCCAAAAAAATGTTTAGTCTTTTTTGGGTGTGGGATATGTACATTTTTTTTTTTTTTCAAGTGATTAAGGAAATTAAGACCAGTGAATTAATGTTGTATTTGTTATTTGAATGGGAGTTATTGTTTCATATTAGTGTTATTTTTCAGTTTTATTACAGGTTTTTTTAGTTCAAGCACATACAATTAGCACAATTTTTTTTCCAAAAAAAAAAGAGGCTATCACGGCGTTTTTAAAAGCATTGCTAAATATCATACAAATGGTTGGATTTTTTAGAAAGAGATACGGTGGCATTTTAAAAACGTCGTTAAATAGCATGCTGCCGTTAGTAGATCTTTTAGCGGCGTTTTTAGAAAATGCCGCCTATATTAATATAGCGATGTTTTTAAAGCGTTATAAAGTTATAGCGACAGCTGCATCTTTGACGTTTTGTGCTGAACGTCACAAAAGGATTTGATGGCGTTTTTGAGACCTAAAGCGGCATTTTTTAAGCGGCATTTTTTAAACTATGCTTAAACCCTCATTTCTAACAGTGAGAGGAGAAAAAAAAGAAAAAGAAAAAAAGAAAAGAGTTGGGGTTTTGTTTTGGTGACTTCATTAATTTTTCAAATATTTCTTTGATCTTCAAAAATATATTGTGAGTGCAAAATTTACTTTTCTTGATTTATGTTTAATTTGTTGTTTTTATTTATATATTTTTATTTATTTGTTAATTTGATTTTGTATTTACATGATGATGATGGATTGATTTTAATTATTTTGGTTAGTTGTGTGTGCAAGGTTTAGGATTTTTTTATGTATTTATTTTATGATTGTAATCACATTCATGATTATATGGAACTGAAATAAACTGAGAATCCATAGATATTGGTTAGATGATGGATTGATTCATTGTTTTTATTTATTTATTTTTATTTATTTGATATTGGTTTGATTTTGTATTTGCATGTAGATGATGGATTGATCTCATTATTTGGTTAGATGTGTATGTAAGGTTTAGGGTTTTTGTTAAATTTTGGGGCGTGACAGATCTTTTTGAGTTTTTGGAGTCTGGTTGCACGATATTTTAAAATAAATTTAGCATTTTAGATGAGATTCATAATTTTGTTCTTATTGCATGTTGTCTCAATTCATTGTTTTATTTGGTTTTGGTGATTTGAAATCCTGCATACACAGTTTGCTTATATTTCTGTGCATAGTAATATGTATATTTATATTTGTGTGCATAGTAATATGTATATATCATCTTGGAATGATCATCCAGGAAAAGGCAGATTCAAAGACAAAAAAGTCTACCAAAATTGGCATCAGATCATAATTCTTACAGTGGTGGTACCACTGAGGAAGATACTGAGGAAGATTTGGTACGTTGATTTCATATTTTGTATCTATATTTGAGCTTTATGATTTAAAGTTATTAATTTTTCGCATTGACTTTTGAATAGTCATTGCGAAAGCAAAGCAATGCTACTTTTGTGATGTGTCAAACATTCAATAGTGGTTCTTTTTCATCTGGTTATACTAAATTTATGAATTTAAATTTCATTTTGTATATGCAGTTCTCATGTGAGTTATGGAGTAGCTCTTCTAGACGAGTTACTGGCACCCTAATAAATAAGTTATTAGCAGAAGAGATGTCAAAAGAAACGGAGTCCAAGAGACGGCCACCAAGTGTTATTGCCAGATTGATGGGTTCTGATGGGCTGCCTCCTCAGCGGCTTCCTTATAGACAACTTGAAAGGGTTCTCGAAAATTTATCGACAATGGATAGCATCAGTATCATTGCAAAGGGATATGATTTTGGAAAATCATATGAACACCAATCAAATAGGAAAACCATCTGGATGAAACAGAAAAACCATATTGATCGGTGTTCATATGGTTTTCCATCCCTTTACGCAGTCCATTGTCGATAAATTTCCGAGAACTCTTTAGGTTGTCTATGAAGAGGTTGCTGAGGAGGCATCCTATCAAAGACCCCATCAATCTGGCAATAAGACTCGGTGGTTGTCTCTTGAACTCCGTTTCTTTTAATATCTCTTCTGCTAATAACTTCTTTATGGAGGTGCCAGTAACTCGTCTAGAAGAGCTACTCCATAACTCACATGAGAACTGCATATGCAAAAGGAAATTTAAATTCATAAATTTAGTATAACCAGATGAAAAAGAACCATTATTGAGTGTTTGACACATCACAAAAGTAGCATTGATTTGCTTTTGCAATGACTATTCAAAAGTCAATGTGAAAAATTAATAACTTCAAATCATAAAGCTCAAATATAGATACAAAACATGAAATCAACGTACCAAATCTTCCTTAGTGGTGCCACCGCTGTAAGAACTATGATCTGATGCTAATTTTGGTATACTTCTTTGTCTTTGAGTTTGCCTGTTTCCTGGATGATCATTCCAAGATTATATATACATATTACTATGCATAGAGATGTAAGCAAACTGTGTATGCAGGATTTCAAATCACCAAAATCAAATAAAACAATGAATTAAAACATGCAATAGGCAGAACAAAATTATGAATCTCATATAAAATGTTAAATTTATTTTAAAATATTTTGCAACTAGACTCCAAAAAGATCAAAATTTAAAATAAAAAAAAAGAAGATAAATTCTGATTTTCCAAAAAAATAGGGATATGCATTGTTACCAAATTGCATGAAGGAATTTTAAAAAAAAAAAAGAAGATAAATTCTGATTTTCCAAAAAAATAGGGATATGCATTGTTACCAAATCGCATGAAGGAATTTAAAAAAAAAAAAAGATATTTGCAAAATTTTTAATTCAAACCCCACACCTTTGTGCGTCTTGTTACAAACATACAAAATAAGATTACAAGCTTGAATAATGATGATATCTCGTATTATTGTTTTCATTTTTTGAAAATAAACTCGTTTGTCAAAGGCACAATAATAGATGTTCTAATTTGAAATGAAAATGTCTTACAAGACATGTCACTACTGTGAAATTTTATGTACAAAAATTTGTTGGTAAATTACATTGACCAACTTAAGGTTTTTTAAAAAAATATAATAAATTTTACAAATTTTATTTATAACATTGAACTAATATAGATAATTATTTTTCAATCCATATGAATAACAAATTGTTGATGGAAAAATATTAATTATCGGTGAGTTAAAATTTTAAGGAACTTGATTTATTTTTCTAAATCCTAAATTTACTCTTATTTAATTGTGTTTGTGTAACTTTATAAATACTTTTAATTTTTAAAAATTATTTTTACACACAAAAGAAAAAAAAAAACTCTACTCTAAAATTAGACTTATTTTTTTTAAATTGAATGATGTGTTTTCATAGATCAGAGATGAAAAGAACATTTGCATGAAGTTAGTTGGACTTGGCTGTTATAAGACTATTTTCTGGTAAAAATTGGAACGCAATAGTTTCTGTTTTCGAAAACATGAAAAATAAAAATGAAGCAAATTAAAACACAAAAACTACCAAACAGAGAATAAAAAAAGTACATGGTCATTCCAAAAACAAACCTGACGTAGACTCATGATGAGGACTCAAACTGTGATGGTGAAGATCAAGAATCAAAATAGGACTTGAATTCTCCGTAACACACACGGGTTGTTGGACTTTCGTAGCTATGTTGTTTCGACTCTTTTTCTTGTTCCCAATCACTCCCTGTTTTCTTCTGACTCACATTCTTAACTCCATTTTTTTTCGCTCTCAAACTTTCACGAGATTGTCTCTAAACAACAACCTTATTCTTTCGATCCAAATTAACATTGTCAACCTTCGAAGTACAATTTCCACAAACTCTATTTAGCTGATATTCGTTTCTCCTAAAAATCGTCCTCTTGTTTTCAAACTTTATTTCTCTTAAATTCTCTCTGTTTTCATCTTTTTCTGTTTCAAATCTTTCAAACCCATGTCAGAACTCAAACCCATTTTGTTCCCTCCATTTCCACCTACTTTGTCGAAGCATTGTTGATGGAGAAAGGTTGGAACTTCGTGAAACGAGAGTGATGTTCTAACTAGACCCATGAGTCTTGTGACTAGTCTTGACTTGAGTTTTGAAATCTTTTTTTAGGTTTTCGAGGGTGGTGGTGGTTGGGATGGTGGTGGTGGGGTCGATGATAGATCGGATGGGTGGGTTGGGAGGCTGTCGGTGCAGAAGAGACGGCGGAGAATGCCGAAGTAACACTTGGAAGTGGAATTCTGTGACTTGGTCATGTTTGAGAGAGAGAGAGAGTGTGTGTGTGTGGAAAGGCAGCAAAAACTGTGTGTTTTGAAAGAGAATTAGGTAAAAGGTGGTAGTGGTGTCACCAAAAGGCAATGAAACTATGAAGTGGTACAATATGGAGGGAGGAGTGATCCACGGAGTCTATCCTAATTTTCATAATTTGAATGGTTCTTATTTTGAGACTTATTAGGTAAAATATTTATATAAAAAATTAAGATGGTTAGATATTAATTGTTATATATTCAACCAATTTCATTATTATATGGTAGAACATTTAGAAATTTTATTTTTTACAATGATTATTTCTGACTCATTAAGTTTTTAAAATTTATTAAATTATTTCTCTTTCAAAAATCAACAAATTTTTAAAATTCAGATATTTTTATTCTAAAATAGTGAAATATTAGAATTATGTCATTTTTTTTTTACTTATAACAAAGCATAATTTTAATTATTAATTATTAATTATTAATACAACAATTTTAATTTGTCTATATTATATGTTATAGTAAAGAAATATTTGAAACAAAACACTTGAACTTATATATAAAATTTTATTTACGAGAGACAAAATATAAAAAATTTAAATATAATTATCGTATTTTTAATAAATTATATATTATTTTATCCAGTGCATAGCACGGGTGATATGTTAGTTCTATCACAACGCAATTCATGTTATCTCTATATGTAAATCATTTATTTTTTAAAATTTATCGAACAAATCATTCGTGTAAACAATTAAATTAATAGAGTATTGGTAGATGATAAAATCATATTATTATTATATAATATAAGTAAAAGTGTTGTAGTCTCTTTGAAGTTGAAAGTCTCGCTTTAATTTTCTCAATTTTTCTAAATTTTATAACACTTAAAATACACATGTCATTGTAGACACCCAATTTTTGACGGCCCTTACGACTTGAATGCCATCGTATACACACCCAATGATGAATGTTTTTGCTCGCCAAGCGCTCGAAGTCTTCAACGGAACGCCACAACTTTGAGCCTTTCAAACCCTACACCCTTGTTGTCTCATTTTTGGACCAAGCCTTAGTCATTCAAGCCTGCAGCTTTCGGTGGCATGCCGACCACCTTCTGAGGTTGTCGACCATCACTTTTGGGCTACCAACCACTGATATGGCTTGCCAGCCACCAGTAATCGCTGGCCGGCCACCACTAACAGCCGGCCGGCTACTAGTTGTTTTTGCAAATATTTTATGCCAGCTGTGCCAGCTATTTGCACAGATGCATGCATCTATCTCCACATGTAGGGCTGGATCTCCTTGGGGGAATTTCATATTTTCTATATATAGGAGGCCTCTCTTTCATGTTTTAAGGTTAGAAAATTTTGAGATCAAAAATTTTCCTCTCTCTACTAATTCTTTACACTTTAACCTTCAAGTCTTCAACCTTTGCCTATACACCCTTAACCAAATCTCACCATCTTTGAGCTGAGTTGTTCTTGAGGCTTATTTGAGCTCTAGAGGGTGTTGTTTGCTTGGTTTTGTTGCTTGAAGGTATAAGGCTTTATCTATTAGCTTGCTTTATCTACTTTTATTCTTGCTGTTTTTCCATTGTTTTGGCCTGTCAAAACTTTGTGTTTTTTGGGCTGAAGCTTGGGTTTAAGGCCATTAAAGGTTGAGGGGTTGAGAGCCCTTCTTTGTGCCTTGTTTTGGAGGTCTTGTGTTTCCCACCATTTTACTATCTTTTTCCAAACTTTTAAATACTGATTTTCAGAGATTTTTCAATGGCCAAAATCATGTTTTGAAGTTCAAATTTGGAGGGGTTTGGCCTCCCCTCCTTGTGTCTTGCTTACTAGCCTAGTGAGTGCCATGTTTTAGCATATTAATCTAGCTTGTTTTAGCTCAATTTTAGCATGTTTTAAGATTGTTTTTAGACTATCTTAGCACTATTTTGGGTTGTTGGTTGCATTTGAGCTTTGCTTTGTATGCCTATAGTGTAATAGTATAGCCATCCTGGTTTTCCCTTTATTGTTTATTGTATTCCGGACTCGGTTCCGTGGATGATTGTTGTTGTCTGTATCTCGTTTTCGTCCTTCAATTCTTTGTATTTGAGTTTTGGGATGTGTTGGGCAGGTTTGAAACATGTTGGTTGTGTTTTGAAACAGATAGTTAATGCCCAGATTTTGGCCTCCACGCTCAAGCGGGCCCTTTTGCATTTGCTCTTACGCTCAAGCGGGCAGTCTAACGCTCGAGCGGGATTCTTTAGCCTTCAGTATTTTTCCTGCAGGTCATCGGACGGTCGAGCGTCCACTTTAACGCTCGAGCGAGGACCTTCGTCTGCAGAACTTCTGGAAGTGTGCATTCCACGCTCGAGCGACGCTTTTCACGCTCGAACGGGAGTCTGTGTCTGACGCTCGAGCGGGGCGTCCCACACTCGAGCGGACTGTGATGTATTTCAGTTCGAGAAGAAGCTTTTTGAATCACTTTTTCGGGCCACTCTCTCTCTCTAGCATTTCAAAACCCTCATTTGAGTGCTTCTCTCTCTAGAATACTCTCTCTCTACATTTTGAGCTAGATCTAGTGATCTCCTCACCCTTTTCCTTTTGATAAAAAGCTTGAGCTTCGTGTGGGCTCCATTTTGATCCGAAAAGTTATGGGTTTGGAGTACTTTCGAGTTTCATCATCTCCTTTGGGTCTCTTCACTTGAGGTAAGGGTAACCTACTCATTTCTATGAGTTTTGACATCAATGTTAGTCATTTTGTATAAATGGTGGTATTTGGGGTTTTTGGGAGAAACTAGGGTTTGAAATTAAAATTATAGAAGAGGGGTTTTCTATTTTTGGGGTTCCAAGTGTATGAGTGGTCCATAAAATGAAGTTATTGTATATGATTGATGAAATTTGGCCTTGGGTGCAACATTTGACAAAAGGGGGAAAAAACCCTAATTTATTATGATTGATTAATTTGTGTAATTAATTTGGAAAATATGGAAATATGAAATTGAGTTGAAAATCATGAAATTGAAAAATTATAAGGTTGATTGCTGTAGTTGGATTGATTAATCACTCACCTATGAGAATGTTGATAATTTATCTGTTTAAGGAATTTATTATCTGTTTAGAAATAATTATTTTGGGCTATCGGTGGAGGATAGTCGTGATTGTTGTAGACACTGCATGATGATTAGGTGAATTAAAACTAATCGATTGAGTATGTCATTGAATATGACGAGTGGATTATAACATTGAATATGTTAGCAAATTGGTCATTTTATATAACGACCTGTTTAAATATATTGCATATGTATCTTATCTGGGAGGAGATAGGGGATGTACTTCTAAACCTGTTTGGGAGGAGATAGGGGATGGACTCCATTGATAACTAAGTTGGCCGGAGTGTCCAGGGTGAAAATCCCGAAATCTTGATTACGTTTGCATAACGTAGATGAATTGAAGTATTGAAGTATTAATGATATGAGTTGTAGTCTCATTTTGAATTGAAGTATTGATGTATTAATGATATGAGTTGTAGTCTCATTTTAATTGATTACGATCAAAGTATTGTTAATATGAGTTGTAGTCTCATTATAAACTATCTAGATGAACAGAGAACCATAACCATGAATTGGTTTGGATAATGAAACGGAAAGGGATTGAAATATACTTGTGAATATGGGTTGGTTATGAAAGAAATGTATGTTTGTTTATATGAGTTAAACATTTATCAAATGCTAATGTTTTAGTTATTGCTCATATTTGGTTTAGTGTATCTCTATTGGGCTTTGGCTCACCCTATATGGGACATCATTTTCAGGTACAGATGAGATGCCGCCTCCAAGAGTGTAGCTTAGGAGGTTTAGAAGCTGAAGACTTATTTTGTAGTTATCCTTGTATTACATGTAAATCAAGCCAAGGGCTTAATATGTTTAGAGTTAGAACTCTCTTTTGTTGAACCCAAGTGTTGACTTGGAAAGTTGTAAGCCCGTAGGGCATTTACTTTTGCTGTCAACATGTAATACTTTTGTACTAAATACTATGATAAATAGAAATATGTTTTATTCTCTTATGCCTATGGATGCCATAAATGTTGGGTTTATATCTATTATTTTGAGGGCGTTACGAATACTCCTCATGAGTTTGGTGTTCTAGGCCTTAGACACTATCTCGTTTGAGTTGATAGCATTTATTTACGCTTTTCTCACTCATTTTCAGCACTTAATCATCTCTACAATCTCCCTTCTTTCTTCACTTTTATTTTGCTTTGAAAGTGATTCAAACAATTTGTTTGTTTAAAGCATGAAATTGAGGTGTCATGCTTAATGGTGTAATCCCTTAGGGGGTTCATTACCAACGGCATGATGTCTCTTTCATGCCCAAAACAACCTTTGGTTTGAGCTCTCTTTCTTTTAAAGGACTTAATTTCACCTTTTGGACTTAATTGATTAAAGGATGGTTGGTAACTTAAAAATGGAGTAATTAAAACTTGGAATTAAAAGTGAGCAAGATAATCAATTGGTTGTGTTCAATCAGACGTTAATTGAACACATGGAAACTTGAACCATTTCATACTTACTAGTGATAAAATGATTCAAGGTTCCAAGGTCATCACTTCCCTTGATCATTCATAAAAGGGAGGAAGTTAGAGTCTTTTTGTTGTATTTATTGAGATTGCACACGTTGAGTCACAAGCCATTATGCAATGAAATTGCTTGACTTGGTGGTTTTGGTGGTTTGTGGCTTAAATTCACCAATCCTTTAATTTGCTCATGAAAAAAAGGGGTGAGTTGTGCAAACAAACCCTTGAAATCCCCTGTATATATTCTATTTGTCCTCTGTTGCAGTAAGGAGAACTAGGCAGCAGTGGTTGGTAGGCCACTATTCATGGCTAGCAGGTGGCCGACAGACCACCTTTGATGGCCTGCCGGCAGCCTTCACCAGTGGCCGGCTGGCCACTGATGCAAATTTCAGCAGAGTGTTCCTTTGGCCAAACAGAGCTGTTTTGGAAGTGGGCAGCAGTGTGGGTGTTCTATTGTGCAACAGAGGCATTCAGAAGCAAAACGGTGGTATTTCTGGTGGAAATCGAGCATGAGCATGATCATCCCTTGCATTCCGAGCTTGTTTAAATATTTAAATTAATTAGTTGTAGCTAATTTTTATAAGTGTTGTAACTAATTAGTTAGTTAATTGGTTATTCAATTTCATTTTGTAGTTAGTTAGTTAACTAGTTAGTTAGTTGATTAATTTGTTGTAATAATTAGTTAGCTTAGAGTAGTTAATTAGTTTATTTCATTTGGTTTGTAATAATTAATTAGCTTAGCTTAGTTAGTTAATTAGTTTATTTGGTCTCTCTTTCGTGAGAGTGCAAAGATGTAATAAAGTGTATGTCTTCCAACTCCATGTCTTTCTCCTTTTTATTTATCTGCTTACGATGGTTATATTAGGGACATCATGTTTTGTTTAGCATACTCATGTTTGCATCCATTTGTATTGCATGCATCGAGGCTCGGTTCATCATTCTAACTGTATTGTTGTTTAAATACTTCTTTGAATACATGCTTAGACCGCATGTTATCAATTTGATTCATATGCCATGTTTAATAGCCGAGCCTATTAGTTGCATTTTTCCTCATGTGTTGCATTTGTCATATTGCATAGTTAGGGATCATGCATTTTCTAACTTTATTTCCACTTTGACTTGGAGTACTAGGTGAGGTTTTTTACTCGCTTTAGCGTAAACACACGAGTGTTGAATGTTGCCATGTTTAGCATGGTTGCCATGAGGCTAAGTGCTTAAGTGATAAACTGCTTGTATGCTTGTGGATGAAGGTTTGTTGCTTGAATTGGAATAATTTGAGCCATACACATTTTAAGCCCACCTTTTCAAGTGGTAAATTCACAAAATTCTTTTCAAAACAAACATGACTCGAGATGTTCCAATTCTTTCAATTTAGTCTATACTTGTGTGTGTGCATCACATAGTAAATGCTAGCCTAATAAACCGAAACAAGAGCATATAATGTTGATAAAAATCATATCATGATTAGTAGAGGCCGATATTTGATCGGACGAGCGGGGGGTGCTCAATTCATGACCTTCCTCTCTCGTGACTAAGTTCCCGAGCCGAGACAATCTTGGTGATAACGGACACGTGGCCTTTGGCACGAGTCATGGGTTTCCTAAATTTCTCAAAAATAAAATATTTAAGTGGCGACTCTGTATCTAGCAAAGTAGTCTAATTTTGGCATTTTTGATTCAAAATCAATTTTCCAAACGATTTGCCGGATTTGGACTCTTTGGTGATTATCAATTTCACATTGCACTTGTGAGATTAGATTTAGAACTGCGAGAGTTCGAACTGTAGGACTTCTTTCAAACTTCTGAAAAGGGGCCCAAAAAAGCCAAGCTACAGTTATTTTATGATTAGCTCAAAATATAATTTATATAAATTAAGGTAATTTTTAAATCCTTTAAATCATTACCAAAATTTATTAGTACTGCTTCCTTAAATTTTGCAATTATTATTCCTAGAATTACCTTATTCTAATTGGAATCATAATCGATATGATTATACATACCAAACTTCAAAGACTTCTATAATTATATTTAAAAAGTTTAGGAAATATAACAATGGGAAGAGAGTTGCATATTAGGTCCTCAATTTTTGTTTTTTGTTTTTCTTCTTTAAAACACAATCACAACATAATTCTTTAAGTATATGAGGGAAAAAAAAAAGAAATACAAAAAGAATTATTCAGAGATTTTAGCTTGAAAAACAAGCAAATTGTGCAAATTAAAATATAAATGCGATCCACATATTTTAAATGATTCATGGACATTCATATTTTCTATTTAATATGAGTTGTTGTTGGGTTATTTTAGCCAATTGCTTTGTATATATCTTTTTTTTAATTTTAATAAAGTTTTTTTATATTTATTTTTGTACAAATGAAAAAAGTGCAAAATACAAAAAAATTTATTTTTATAGCCGGCTAAATCTAGCTCTAGTACAACAAGAGCACCAAGCTCCCTCATAAAGATGAAACAAAAGTGATGATAATCTTGGGTTTGACATCCTTATAATAATGACGCAAGGGAATCCTAAGGAATTTTTACTACAATGTAAGAGGAATCGAAAAGAGGTTTTACTATTAATATAAGAGAATTTACTTATAATTTTTACCGATCATGTGGCTATTTGAAAATCAAAGTATGTATGTGTATATTTTTTTCTTAGTTTAAGTATTTTTTTAAGGGAAAACCAATCAATGGAGTACATTTTTTTAGATTGGAAAAAAAAAAATACAATGGAAGAGACATGAAATTTTGGTAACTTTATGTCTATATAAATTTGGAAATAGTAGAAGTAATCGATTAAGAGGCACAAAATTTAAAATTAAGAGTCAAAATTGATTAAATTAAAAGTGTAGAGAGCAAAATGATATAAGAGACAATATGTAGGGACTACTAATATAATTTGTTTATGTTTTATTAATTTCTTACTCATAATTTAAATTATTTTAAATTTTTTTCCCCCTGTTATTTAGTGGCCTTTTATATTCGGCAACTATTGCAAAAAACTTTGAACGTATGAAATGAATGTAATGATATTTCATCATCAAACAATTTTTATTATTACTTTTGGTTTAAATGGATGAAATTTAGTGTATATTTAATTGCATTATTATTTGGATTGATTTGCATTTAATTTTGAAATAATTTAATTTGTTTAAGTGATTTACAATTTATCATTACATTGTTAATGTTTCACATAATTTTTAATCTTTTGTGTTTATTATGCATTATACATTGATTTTTATTGTATTTTATTAAAATAAAATGAATATGCCAAAAATATATATACATTAGCTGTGCAGATCACGGGTTTAACACTAGTTAATAAATAAAGTAAAGGGTAAATTACAAACATACCCCCTAAGATTTACTTAAATTACAAATTACTCCCTATAGTTCTACAAATTACATTATGGCCCCTAAGGTTTCTAATTTCATAACAAATAGGTCCTTTTATTAATAAATCATCAAGTTAATTAACCGTTTTTAATAATGTTAAAATTTTATTTCAATTAATAATTCAGATAATTTTATTATTGTATAGGTTAACAGTTAGAAATTTCACTTTTTCAATTAATTTTGTTAAATAAAAAATTATGACAGGAAGGTATTTGTAATTTTCCAAACCATAGGGGGTAATTCGTATTTTAAGTAAACCTCAAGAGGTGTATTTGTAATTTACCCTAAAGTAAACAACAAAAATTATTTTGAAAGTGTATAGCCTGCATGGTGAAATTTGTCTATTGTGAGCTTATTTCGATAATTCGAATCATTCATTTTGTAAGACCTTTCGAGTAGATCATCTTAACCAAAAATCAAGTTAATCAAATATCAATAGCCACATTATAGCGATCCTAGTTATCCCTTTACTGTTTTGTTATTTTCCGAATGCGGTTCTGTGGAGTTGGTAGTTGTACCTATCGTGTTGTCAACCTTTAAACTCTTTTGTTTGAGTTTTAGAATGGGTTGGGCTCGGTTGTTTCAGGTTGGTAGAGCTTTAGCTCCCATTGTTGTTGCCCAGTTTTTGAATGGTCCGCTCGAGCGGGTCTTCTTGCGCTCGAGCGGGATTTTCGCAGTTCCAGTATTTCGTGCCTCTGCAAAACTTCTGCAGATGTGTTTTCTACGCTCGAGCTAGTTTCTTGTGCTCGAGCGGGGTCGCGCTCGAGCGGGCTTGGTGGCGCTCAAGCGGGTAGTACCTTTTTGGTGTAAGTTCTGGGAGGGGGAAATCTACGCTCGAGCGGACTGGTTTTCACGCTCGAGCGGATGTGCTTTATTCTTGTGTCTTGGCGCTTGAGCGGGCCTTTTTGCGCTCGAGCAGACCTAGTTTTTGTTCTTGACGCTCGAGCGTTGTGTTCTCCACTCGAGTGGGAGAGTCGTATATCAGTTGACAGTTAGGCTATTTTAAATCACTTTTTACATCCACACTCTCTCTCTTACTTTTCTAAAACCCATTTTTGAGAGCTCCTCTCTCTAGAATCTCCCTTCTCTCTAGGGTTTGATCTAGCTAGGGTGTTCTCTTTACCTTTGGTCTTTTTAAAAGTTGGGTTAATCGTCGAGGGCTATCTTTTGATCCGAAAATCTTGGTCTTTGGAGCACTTTGGTTTTGGTCTCTTCTTCATCCGAGCTCTAACTTCGAGGTAGGGATATCCTACTCTTCCTTATGGATTTTGTCTTTAAATTTTAGCATTTTGATATGTTGGGTGTTGTTGGGTAGATTTAAGAAAGTTTGGGTCTTTTGTGTAATTTTACAAAAGTTGGGGTTTAAATATATATAAACTTATATGCATGTTAGGCATAGAGAAACGAGATTAATGTTAGGACATTGATGGAAATGGAACCTTAGGGTTGTTTGTGAATTATGGTAATTTGCCCTAATTGTTTAAAATTATTAATGTATATAATTGATTAAAGGAAATGAGGAATCGAATTGGAAATGTTGAAATTGGGAATGTATGGGACTAAAGGGTGTAGTTAAATCATTTATTGCTCACCTGATTGGAATGTTGATATATTATCCATTTGTGCATTTATTTCCTGTTTAGAAATAATTGCTTGGGGCTACCGGTGGAGGGTAGTGTTGATTGTTGTAGACAATGTATGATGATTAGGCAAAGTAGAACTAATCAATCGGATGTGTCATAGAGTATGACGGTTGATAGAATACATTAACTTTATGTATTGATTGATTATGTATATGACCAATGTGTTTATATGCATTATGTGTAGACAGTTGATAGAATACATTAACCTTATGTATTGATTGATTGCGTATGTGATTTTGTGTTTACATGCATTACTTGTGTATGGGAGGAGATGGGGGATGTATTCCACGATTTAGGGGAAGATGGGGGATGTACCTCTAAACCGGTTAATGGTTAAGGGAAGATGGGGGATGGACCCAGGGATGCAGCTCATATGCTCTCCCATTGAAGTATTGATACAGCTCATATGCTTGTCATTGGAAGTGTTGATACAACTTATATGCTTATCTATTGAAATGTTGATATAGCTCATATGCTTATCTGTTGTAATAGTGATATAGTTCATATGCTTATCTATTGAAAAGTTTGTTTGATTTGGTATAGCACTAAAATGTATATCATTATCGTTTGCGAAGTATGGAAGTAGTTTATGTGTTATTGATACAACACCAAAATGTGTATCCACCGTGAATTTCGAAAGTGTTCTAGTGATGAACTATAATCTCATCAAAATGTTTTGGCCAGAGTACTGAGCCTTGTTTTCAAACTCAAAGTTGAATAAGAAATGGAAAGTGTATTGTAACATAGACTTGGCTGTCATGGAATTGTAATAAGATGTAAATGGAAGTGTAAGTATCGACCATCTATCAGTTGCTAATCTTTTAGGCATTGTTTATAGTTGGTTTAGTATATCTCTGCTGGGCTGTGGCTCACCCTATATGGGAACATCATTTTCAGGTACAGGTAGCATGCCACCTCCAAGGACATAGCTTGGGAGGCTAGAGGCGGACACACTTTTGTTGTCTTATTTCTTTTAGATGTACTACATGTAAATTCAAGCCAAGGGCTTAATATGTAATTGAGTTAGTACTCTCTTTTGTAACCAAGTGTTAACTTGGAAAGCTGTAAACCCGTAGGGCATTTGCTTTTGTTGTTAACATGTAATACTTTTGTAATGAAGAATGTGAATCTTTTGTATATAAATGTATGATCATATTGATGGGTTTAATGTTATTATTTTGAGGGCGTTACACACATGATTGAATCACATTTTTTTTTAAAAATAAATAAATAAACTGTCAATTCTTAAAATGATGCATGCCATACATTTTTTCAATTTTTTTTTTTGTTCCAATCATGTAGCAAACAATATTCGATTAACTTAATTTTTCGTATAAATTATCTACTCAACGGGCCTGTAAGATAAATAATTCAAATTATTAAGATAGATCCACAATTTGCAAACTACAAGATACATTATAGAGGAAATATAATTTTGCCCCCCAAACTATTATGTGTTTTTCAATTTGACCCCCATACTTCGATTTATTTCAATTTAGTACTTGAACTTTTAACAAATTGATCAATTTAACCTCTACCGTCACATTCCGTCTACAATTGGACAGAATGTGCTGACGTGACACCAAAGTTCATTTGGAATTTCATTTTACCCCCCCAAACTATACATTAAAAATCAATTTGCTCTCCAAATATAAACAAATTAAATTTAAATATTTAATAAATAATTTTTTTATCCCAATAATAAAAAAAAATTAAATTTTAAATAATATATAATTTGCAAAAAAAATAATAAAAAATATAAAAATTCTCATTTTGAATTATTTTGAGACTATAAAGTATAGATAATTTGACAAACATATCGTACTCGTACTGCATACTTACAAATATAATTTAATTATATGATTAGCCATGTTTTTTTTTAAACGTTAAAAAAAAAAAAAAAAAGATACTCTAAGGTGTCATCACTGCATTAGTGGACTTAAGTCGTGGGGTAACTAGTTACCAGCCTGATTTAAACCAACTTAAAGGAAGGGACTCACCACCTAACACCAATGAAATTCAACCATATGCCACAAACACGCTTAAAATTCGATCGAAAGATTTCTGCATAGTGTCACTAGAATTACCCAGCATTAGCCATATCCTCTATATTAATTTTAACATGAATAATTGGTTTCAAATCTTAAAAGTTAGCTGGAGTGGACCCCATGAAAAGGCCGTGTTGAACCCCAATGGACTTGTGATACAGTGTTGAGTTTTGAAAGAGAATAGTTGAGTTCATTAGTATAATACCAAAAAATTACAATGAACATCATCAATGGAGGAATTTTTGTGTTAGTGAAGAAGCATTTTGTGAGGTGGAAGTGATTGGCTTTTATCATGGTTTGGGATCTAATTAATTACTTTTTTTATATTGATAAATTAAACTATTTCTTTTGAGATTTTAAAAATAAAGGAAAATTTACTCACAAATCTCATACAAGGGAATGTTGACCCATTTAGTTCTAAGAGTTTTCTTATGAACCAATTAATCATTTTTGTTTTGAAAAATTGTATTCGTTTAATTTGATACCATTTGAGTTTAAGTAAATGCCTTTTTATGATTTATTTTTCTAATTTTCCGATTCATTTTTGGAATGAGAATGGAAATGTGAGGTGTAAAAGATTCTTTTTGAAGAAATTGGTGGCTGAAGTGTTGGTGTTGAACATGGAAATCTACATTTCTGTTAGTATGATTTTTCGGTGTTACATTGGACTGTTATATTAGAGTATTACGTTTGAAAAAATACACTGAGGAGTTTTTATGTGTTGCATTGATTGGAGTGTTACATTTGGGGGGAAGAAAATACACTAAAAGTTTTTTTGAAATGTTACGTTGCTATGTTTGAGAAAAAGTATACCAAGAAGTTTTTTTAGTGTGTTACATTAGAGTGTTATGTTTGGAAAAAGTACACAAGTACATTGATTGGAATGTTATGTTTGAAAAAAATACACTAAGAATTTTTTTTATAATGTTACGTTGGTACGTTTGAGAAAAGTATATTAAAGAGTTTTTTTAATGTATTACATTGATTGGAGTGTTACGTTTGAGAAATATACACTAAGGAGTTTTTACATTTGGAAAAAGTACACTAAGAAATTTTTAATATGTTACATTGGAGTGTTATGTTTGGAAAAAGTATATTAAGAAGTTTTCGTGTGTTATATTGCTTGGAGTGTTATATTTGGAAAAAGTACACTAAAGAATTTTTTAATGTGTTACATTGGAGTGTTAAATTGGAGTGTTATGCTTGAAAAAATTACACTAGGTTTTTTTTTTTTTTTTGAAATATTATGTTTAATAATTTCAACATTATGAGAAAATCCACATTTTGGCTCTTTCACACTAGAATCGGACCTTTGGGTTTATAAGAAAAAAAAATGTGGATCAAACAGTTCATAAGATCACTATTTGGAATGTATTGGTATTTCACCCCAAAAGAAAAAACTAAAATAAGTTTTTCAAGTTTTGCATAATTACATTGAGTTCCCATAAAGTTTTAATTTATATAATATTTAACCTTTTTTTCATTATAAATTTATTAGTCATATGAATGAAAAAAATTATATTGTTATCTCTTTTACACTTAAATGCATATTCCACTTTGTTTATTTTTGTGTCTACACACCATTTACATTAATTCAGATCTTTTTAGCCTCACTAAATGGAAGTGGGTGTAATTAATCCAAAATTATAGGTCTTATTATATTTTCTCCAAATCTCATGGAGGTCAGTGTAATTCATCCTCTCTCTCTCTCTCTCTCTCTCTTTTTTCTTTTAAAAAAATTATGTTGAAATTTTTGCTATTCCATTCTTTCTAGTAGAGAAGAATCCAACCCCAAAAAACAAAAAAACAAAAAAACAAATTTAAAAAAATTAAAAAAACCAAAAAACAAACAAACTAAAAACTCTCTATTTTGTCCTTTTTTTTGGGGGGGGGGGGTCCGTTTAGTCAAGTAGAGTTTAAGAAGGTAAATTTTAAAAAATAAAAATAAAAATAACCTCATTAGAGACGGAAAAAGAGTCAACAATAAAGTTATTAAAAAATTAATCACGAATTCTGATGGAGAATGAAAATTTATAATTAATGTAGAATATCATGTGATAATATCAAGTGATGCCTTCTATAGACTACATGTACCCAAATATAAGGTGGTAGCACAAATGAATAGGAGGGAAAAAGAGAGAGGTTTAATGGACTAGTAAAGTAGAAATGAACTTGTGAATTGATTTAATTTTTTTTTTTATAAATGAAGTATATGAAAGATTTTTTTTTTTAAATGATTCATATTATTAAAACTAATTTGAACCATACGTTTCCATCTAAATCTAAACTGGATAAAAACTCAACTCTCTTCCACAAAATATGTTAATCTCATTTCATATAAGATAATTATATTTAATTATTTTTTTATTGAAGTCTATGTACATAAAACAACTTATTGTTAAGAGGTACTATAAACTAATTAATAAAGTCCCTGTTTGAGATGAGCGTTTGAACTAAAATAGTCATATAGGACAAAATAGGTTATTTTAATTAAATAAGATAAAATCTCACATCCAACCTATAATCATTTCATTTTTTTCTCTCTCAAAAATTAAAAAATTTAAGAAGCCTATCTCAAACGAGACTTTTTAACCTTAAGCTAAAATAACTAAAAAGTTAAAAAGCCAATCCACATTCCAAAAGAATCCATAATGGAGAGAGAGAGAGAGAGGGGGGAGGGGGGAGATGGCTTTGGCATTGAATAATGTTTCATTTTTTTTTTTTTTTGGAATTTAATATTTGTAGGATGACATTAGTGAATCATGGAAGAAGAAACAAAAAAAGGATGAACATTGTATGGTTCTTTTGGTAGTTGTCACGTTGTATTGTATTCACATTTCATTTATTTACTACATTATTATTATTTTTTTAAACGACATTTAGTACCTAAATTCACATTGCCTCCACTGATATTAAAAAATATAGATTGTGTTTGGTTTAATTTTTTAAATGAGTTTTTATTTGTCTTTAATAATTTTTTTATATTTAATTAATTTTTGTTAAATACAACAAAATTAGATACATCTTCTTATGTTGTGACATTTATTTATTTGTCTTGCAAAAATCAATAAAAGTACTCTATATTTTTGAGTTTTCAAAAATATTTTTTAAAATATTTAATTCATTTTTTTAGTAAATTTTTTTAATATTGTAATTAAGTTTTTAATTTTTTTTGATCTGGCTCAAGTAGATATAAAATTTTTAAAAATAAACAAATAAATAAAAATTGGTTAAAAAAATAAAAACGTTCACTATAAAAAAATATATATATGAATTGAAAATTCAAAAAACTATACTTGAAAACTCCAATCAATAAAAATTGAGGGCTGCTAAATACCCCTACCTTTCTATTGTAGATCTCCTGCTTCTTTGGCCTTCCATCACCAAAATTGCTTCCCTCTTTAATTTTCTTTTGACCCCTATGACAATCTCAAATATACCCTTTGAACCTCACCCGTACACTTTTTACTTGTAACTCCTCCTTCTCTTCTCCGGTAGTCCCCCTTTCACTTCGGCGACCCTCTCTCTCCGGCCAACTAGTTTGGAATAGTATTCTCAAAGATAAATTTATTCCTTGTGGTCTAGATTTGATCATTGAATAATGGCCAACAATGATCATTCAACAAAACTTCAATGTCAATAATTATTAGATTTGATTCAAATCTCTAACATATATATTCAGAGTAAAATTGTCTAGAAAAAAGAAAAAATATATATTAATCTGTCTTTTATGAAGAACACGCTTCTTATTCTGGAGGTTTAAGAAATAAAATAGTTTAGATTGTCCTTTACACAGTAACATGTTTGGCATAGAGAATTTTGGCTAAATTTCCCTAATATTGTTAACAAATACTGACTTTATTTTTATTTTTGTCAAATAAAAGAACATGATTTTATTGATAGAAATAAGACGTACAACTAAAGACGCCATCATCAACCCATTGTTAATTGGAATCTCATATTGGAACGATTTCGTGCAATTTATGGGCTACTTAGTATAATTTTCTTTTCTTTTCTTTTCTTTTTAATTTGTGCAAGAATTTTGGTGTCACTTTTGCTTACATTTCATAAGAAAAAAAATAGCTTGAATAAAATGAAAAAAAAAAATTTTGAAAAGCAAAAAAAAAAAAAAAAAGAAAGTGATTTTAATATATATTTTTTGATTATCCAGTTTCAACATGTTAAAATCTACACCAAACATAGTGATAATAGTCTTCAATTGAAATAGCCTTAGCTACATTTCTGTTTTATTGTGTTGGTTTGGGATATAAAATCATGTGATTAGACTATGTATCTAGTCAATTATTAATTCCATTTTTGGATATAAAAATAGGTCTTTTAAAAAATTTATATTGATGTATTATTTTTTATCCTTTCATTTTCAGCTGAAATACCAACTAGCTCATGGGTGGAACTGAATCAATAAATTTTGAATCCATAATTGATTTTACTATGTTGTTTGTTTGATATCCTATATTCTTTGTATATTGGACAAATATATAAACATAAGGAGTATACCAACAAAAAAGAAACAAAAAATCACTAATATAGAATATGATTTTGAGATTTATATCAATTCATTTTAAACTGTAAGACCTAGCTTATTATTTTAAAAATGTCATGCAAATTTGTATCAGTGATTTTAAACCAAAAGACCTAACTTATTATTTTAAAAATGTCATTATCATATATTGATGCATTTTATCTATGTCAACGACATTTTTAAAATAATAAATCAGTTTAATATTGGTCTTTTTTTTTTTCTTTTTTTTTTTCCCTTTTGAAATGAACGAATTCAAATCTATGACATTATTTTGTACAAATTTTTATTTGTATATCAAAAATTTTCCTTTATTTTTATTTTTATGAAACTAATTCTTGGCCATACTCTCTCATGCTTGTCCATCCTTTTGGTATTTTAATGGTTCATTAGACGTTCATATTTCATATTGCAACTTCTTTTAACTTGACAAAATTAAAAGACTTGTATTGATCATAAAACACTAAATAATTTGGGGTTAATTAGTCAAACTAACCGAGGTCTAATTCACATGAACTAGTTAGTCACACAAATCTTGTGTTCTCATAATAAGGTTTAAATTTTTTATAACTATATTTGCTCTTTAAATGTGGAGACAATGCAAATGAACTGTTCTTGTTCAAAAAAAAAAAAAAAAAAAAAATGAACTATTCCAATGTAAAAAAATGGAGGGTTTTCTTGGTTATTGAAATGCAATTTGTTAAGATTAGTTGCTTTTTTGGGTAAATCTATAAGGCATTAATGTTTGTTAATTTTATATTTTGAATTTGTGGAAGATTTGTGGAGGGAAATGAAGAAAAAGTTAGAGAAGTGAATGCAATATTAAGTAAATTTTTGTTTACTTTTTTTGTTTATTTCCCCCCCCCCCCCCAACAAATTACCTTACAAAATCTAAACATAGAAAAATGAGATATAGGAGAAAACCATAACAAATTTATAGTCTATTGCAACAACTCCAATCAACCAATAAAGTACAACGATGGCCAACTAATTGGATTCAAATAGAACGATGTTGCTACGCTCATCTCCTCAAGTGCCACCACGACCACCATTCAAGGAATCCGGCATAGTCACCTCATCAAGCGGGTTCTCTACTTGCAGCTCAAATGCCACTCCCTTCGCGGCCACCTTCCACAGTGCAACTCATATGAAAATTGATTAATACATTTAATATCACAACATTACAATAAACAACTGTCATGTTAAGATGTAATAATATGTCATAATATCATCTAATTTATTTCTATTCAGAAAATATTCTTTGTTTCTCGTCTTTTGTATATGTTGAGACAGATGATATATTTTCTAAAAAAGAAAAGAATAAAAAGATAGTTTTGTCTTTAAAAAGATTATTGTACAGTACATTAATTCACCTGAATTGAGAGTTTGATATCTATCTTTGATCAATTTTTTTTTTCCTCTCTTGATCCTCACCATACATTTAAATAATGTCATTTTTCTAAATATTTTTCATGTGAAAATGTTTTGTATAATGAATTTTAAAAATATACCTAAAAATTAAAACTCAACACATTTTAAATTCTTAGTAATTTAAATTTTTTTTTTTTTTTTTACTAAGCAGACCATCTCAATATAAGGATAACTATTGAGGTTCTCTCTTATTTTTTATTTTTTCATTTGAGTGCCTACAATATCATTGATTTGTATTAAATTGGTAATCCGACAAGTATAAAATAATACAACATAAGCACACAATTTAATTATATACTTAAAATTATTTTCAATTGACTTTTTACCAGATCTATTTGTTAGTAAAATTATATAAAATCGGTAAATCATTTATAAAATATGTCTCAAAGAATTGGTAGATTCAACACAAAATTATTAAGTTTGACAAAATATTGCATAAGAATGAAAGTAGATATGGTGTGCCATGTTTTTCTCTTTCCTTTTCTCCTTATTATTATTATAAGAAAAATATTTGAAAGCTCTAATTGAGCATTCCTAATCCACCCACAATGACATGGAATGACCATATGAAGAGGGACTCACACTCCTCATTCCTCCGCTCTCTATTTCTCTCTATTCTCTCTCTTACATCTCATTAGAGGTCAATATGGAGATGATATATTAGGGGATGTAGCACCACTCTTATTATTGAGTTCACGAATTAGAGGTCAACATGGAGTGATATATTAGGGGATGTAATGTCTATTTAAATTCTACTATATGATTCTCAGCATTCAACTTGTTAAAAACTACACCAAATAGACTAGTAATAGTCTTCAATTGGAAAAGACTTAGCTATTTGTTGTATTTAGTTTGGGATATAAAATCATGCGATTAAACTATGGCCTATTTTGGGAAGTTGATAGGAAGTTAGCTTTTGATTTTTTTTTTTAAATCACATCACTTTTCTATTTTTTTATACATTTTTTTTAAAAGAAGTCAAAAAAAATTTAAAAATTAATTTTTAACTTACTTTCCAAAATAGACTTGTGTCGAGTCAATTCTAAATTCCAACTTTAGATATAAAAATGAGTCTTTGAATTGACAATTTTCTCATGCTATATATTTAAGAAGGCTATTGAGTCTTATGAGGGGATGTGATACAAAATTAACCGATTGAAAAAGGTTTAGATTAGTAGATTAAAAGACCTCAACACTCTCAAATTATGATCATTACACCATGTTATCTATAAGTCTCTTTGTTACAATTTCTAGCAAGTTCAACTACTTTCTAATAATCAACTTCTTTTAAAAATTATTCAAGTTTATTTCTGTCTCATAAACTATAAAAGTTACACTAATTACTCTGTCACATTTTTTTTAAATTATTATATATATATATATATATATATAAACAATTTCATGAACTATACCAAACAATCTTGGGGGGTGTTTGTTTGGTAGGATTAATGTATGGGATTAGACTTCATGTCTAACAAAGTGGATAGTCCAATGTTTGGTTAAAAAAGTGAAGACCGAACTAATAGTCCGGTCGAACTAGTAATCCCTAATATATGGGATAACTCATGGAGGTGTGGGATAGAAATGGGAGAACTTAGCCAACATCAAAATTAGTTAGTTAAGTGACGAAATTAACCCTTAAGTATATATATAAAATTTATTTGGGTATATTACACTTACCTCTCCTGAGGTTTCTAACAGATATAGAGACCTCCATTATAGTTTCAATAATTACAATAACCTCCCCTACTTTATCTGATAATGTCTCTCCCATTTTTTGACTGCCGTTTACATACTTCACAGAACCAGCTGATGTCATTAAAGCTAAACATTGAAATGCCTATAATGCCCCCAGGTGTCCTCAACCCATGTATATATACCAATACCAAATATTGGCTCATCATCCACCCGAACGTTTGGAATAGTGCTCCTTGTTTTCTTTGTTTTTTTTTTTTTTTACAATTGCAACCTTTTATTTAAAAACACAACAACAAGTAGGTTATCTATAACAATTAAAATTTATTCTTATTTATTTATTTTATAGTATTACTCCAATCAAAATTTTAGCTTACAGTGAGGTGAACACTAGAAGCATAAACAATTTTAGCTTACTCCAATCAATTTAATCCTTCTATTCAAATTTGGTTAATGTTTTGTACGATTGACAAATGCAAAATCATTAATTTTAACTTCCAATTTAAGCAAAATAACCAAATTAAAATTAGATTTAAAGTATAAAAAATCAAAATAAAATTTGAATCAAACTACAGGGAACAAAAGTATAATTAACTTCTTCTTTTTTCATTTGAATGCCGGCACAAATTAGTATTAAATCAATCATGTAACATAATAATCCAACATAGACCTAATGTTTCATTTTATGCATAAGTTATTTTCAATTGACTTCACTACTAAATCTATTATAGGGTGAATTATATAAAATTGGTAAATCACTTAGAAAATATTTTTCAAAGCCATGGTAGATTTTCAACCAACTGAATCCATTTTAGAGTGAATTATATAAAATTGGTGAATCACTTAGAAAATATTTTTAAAAGAAATGGTAGATTTTCAACCCAAAATTATTCAATTTGGCATGTAATTGCATAAAAAAACAAAGTAGATAGAGTGTGCCATGTCTCTCTTCCCTTTTTTTCAGAAATAAAAATTTGAGAATTGTTAAAACATGAAGGTAGCCACCAGAATCTATGAATTTATTGAAACAAAAAACTAAACTTTATCAAGGACCCTATATTCATCCACAGTTTTTCATCCTAAAACATCCTCAGTCAAAGATTTACTAAACTCAAATCTTACAACAACTAAACTTAACAGTAAAAAAGAAACATATGCTACTATATGGTATGAACATCGAGTACTTTTCTCGATCTTTTATTCCCCATCTTCTCCACCTACTATTCCATTCGCTTGTCTCTAGCCCTGCCTAAAATCGAGTTCTAATCCATACTTAACATATTTGCAACCTCCACTATTAGGTCATCCATCAACAATTTCTCAATTTCCATGCCTATCGCGTCCACGCCATCCCTAGAATCGAGCCACTATATCTCCCTATCCAACACCCTCTCTGTCACATCCTCATGCATGCTGTTCTCTTCACTTGCCAACAACTTATGAATGCTCGTAACCGATCCCATGTTTCTTCCTTGTAAGGCCCACCTTCCCTGTTGGCTGCTTCATCCACGAGAGTGAGTCCACGAACTGATGGAACATTTCAAAGAGCCCAAAATTTATGAGGTCAAACAGGAGCTTAAGTGTTGGGGTCAGCATCATCATATCCAGAGTCGATTAGCACATTAGCTAGATAGACAGATTCCTAACTCTTATCATTAATTACTTCATTATCCTCTGAGACCGAGACAAATCCTTGGCCAACATCTTTGTCACTTGGTGTAAGCATTAGTCCATCTACATTTGCTACAGACTCCATCTTGTAGCTTAAGCTGCATTGGAAGCCCTACCAGTAACAAAGAACATAAAGAGAAATTAAAGCAGAATAGTTAAACTGTAGTTTATCATACAATGACTAATGTAGTATATGGAATTTATTGTACAATGACCAATGTAGTATATGGAATGGACTTGATCTATGCTCATTAAAGGCCAAAAAAAGGTGAGATCAAAAATTGACTTGCTCACACTATACTATTCATTAAAGTCAGAAGGGTATCAATTCATTAACTGTATAAAATAAATGCTAACCCATTGCACCTATAGCATGTGTATAACTGTATGATGTCCCACTATTGCAATGAATTTTTTGTTATCATTTGTTAACATCATGGCTTTTGTATATGGGCCTAGCCAACACAACCTACAGAACAAATTAGATGCAATGACCACAATTCCAATAGTTCCGACACACTAGTAAATGAATAAAAAGTTTTTGTTTGGGTTACTGTGAAGATCAGCATTGACTCTCTCAAAGCATTCTGAACCAGGTGATATTACATATACATCTTCCATAAATGGGGCTTCCAAAACTAAAACTCGACTCGAATGATCAACCTCCTTTGAGTTTGCTGGAGATTGTGGTTCAACTACTGGACATTGCAGCTGAACCGTCTCTTCTTCAGATGGCCCAATTTAAGGTACCTGGGACATCATAAATGAATAAGAAGAATATCTTCAAATGAAAAAAAGAAACATTGTTAATTTAATTATATTCATAGGAAGTATTTTGCAAGCATTTAATGTATGTATAATGCATTCATTGATGATAATGTAAAATAGAAAGAACTATCAAACAATTAAGAATCTCCAAATAAATATTTATATTATGCACCATCAATTGTCTACAAGTTTCCAGAAAATCAATCCATTTCTAGCAAAATCAAGCCTCCCAAAAAGAAGCAAATGATGAATAGATGAAGATATAAAGCAAACTGATTCTGGTTTGGGAGAGGGCGGGAACCAGAAAAAGTAAAAATACATAAAGTTACGGTTACACATTTGTATGTGCATACAAATGCGATTCCATACTTGTTCACTCTGTGTAGGTCCTCGTATGCCAATATATATACAAAGACCAAACTAGGATTGACAGATCTGTTAAAACACATTTTGGATATAATTGACAGAGTACCACAGAAACAATTACAAAAACCATAAGGGCAATAGAGAGTTTTGAATCAACTAAAAAAGAAAGAAAATAAAATAAAACAAAAGATAAACAATTAGCATCAGGATAAAAATATTCTGAACTCTAAAGCTTTCTCAACACTACATTTTTTTTTCCATCAAATTTTAAAAATAAAAATAAATGAACTCCTGCAATGTCCCACTTTCTGATAAATTCTATGGTTGATAAACAATTACAAAAAGTCAAACCACCAATATCATGCAATCAACCCACTCTTGTAAGAAAGGAAACATTAGGTTTGGTTAAGATGTGGATTCAAAATGCTAACAAAGATCTACAATATAAAATACCAAGAGAAAGAAAAGATACAATAGTCCATTAATGTACAAATCACACTGATACTCATACTTCCAAACTCAAAATACTTCTCAAAATGTTTGTGATTCTGGATACTTTCTATATCATGTATTGTATCAATGCTTTTGATCTTATGATACACGTTAACGTCAAAATATATAAAAATAGAAACAAACATAAAAGTAAATCAAAATATATAAACATATGTGTAAAAAAAAATTTAATGATTAGATAGTGATATACAAAGCAGCTATGAATGTACAAATCACACTGGAATTGCTTTCCAAACTAAAAAATACTTCTCAAAATGTTTGCCACTGTGTGGGACTTTCTATATCATGCACCGTATCAACGCTTTTGACCTTATGATACACATTAACCTCAAAATATATAACAATACAAACAAACATAAAAGTAAATCAAAATATATAAACATATGTGTAAAAAATTTAATTATTAGATAGCGATATACAGAGCAGTAATATGTTATGCTCATGCATAATATATGAAGCCAATATTGACTTATTCAATCTAATAATTTAAGTTAACTACTTAGTCCATGCACAATAATCAGTGGAACGGGACAAAATTTGATAATTGTAGGAATTCAAAAAGGATATTTGTGTTGTAGTAAACAGGCACGGGAATTACCAAAACGGAAGCTAGTATGTCTTGCACTCAACAATTATATAGAATAATGTAAATGGTTGGAATGAATATATATATATATATATATATATATAAGAGCAATTATTAAATTCCAAGCAACATGAGAAAAATGTGGCATTAAATTCCAATAAATGTAGAGATATATAGATGCAAAGGAGGGCAAGGAAAGCATCAACTGGCAAACTTGAACTGCCTTACCCTAATGCGACAAGGTTAAGCGGGGTACGCTGGAGAATGGGACAGCCTGAGTTAAATTGGATTTGGAGCGGGTACAAGTTTGGAATGCAAGCTTGCTAAAGAATATTTTAAACATCACTATTAACTTAGTGGCTTTGCATGGATAAGATGTCAAGCAAGGATACTCCCAATTCCACAAAAGAACTAGTGGTTTTCAATTTGGCCAAGTCAATGTGGATGAGCATTATAACATGACGCAAAATGACCACAAAAGTTTGGGGTGAAAATATGCGCGATAGCGTATTAGGGTGACTTGGGAGACTTGGGAGACTTTTTCAATGCCTTCTAGGACAAGTTTTTTCCACCCACAGCAAGGGAGAAGTTTCTGAAGCTTCAGTATTTGAACACACTAATGGCTGAGTTTGAATCTGTTTTCATGAGTTTGTCAAGGTTCACATTGGAACTTGTAGTGATGAAAGAATGCCGTTGCATTGAGTTCGAGAAGAGGTTGAGGATCGGGCTCCTTTTCAAGGTGGCCGTGTCTATGATTAGAGATTATGGTTGCCTAATGCAAGCAACGGCTCACTTAAAGTCCGTGATTCAAACAAAGGAAGAGCTAATGGAGGGCTCTAAGCAGAGAAGTTAGGATGTTCAAGGGGATGCTAGGGACAACAAACGACAAAGGGGCTCCACCTGACAGTAGTCCCAGACAGTGCAATTTAGATCCACCTTTCCCATGCTGAGTTCTGATTCTGGGAGAGATAACCAGGGTGGTTTCACTTGCTTCAAGTATGGTCAGTTGGGCCACAAATCTTTAGGTTGCCTACAGAGAGGAGGATGACAACAGTCTACGCCATCCTTGACTCGTTCTCAAGGTTAAGACCAAATGAGAGGGCATCCGCCTACTTGTTATCAGTGTGGGGTAGTCGGAGCACTTGAAGAGGTTTTGCTCTTAAGTAGGTGGCACATTTGGTGCATTTGGTTCGAGACAAACACAGAGCCATCATCCTACCCAATCAGCATAGGACTCGAGGGCCAATCAAGGAGCCTCTTCAGCTCAATCTGTGTACCATGCCTATGCTTCGAGGGATGAGCAGGTAGAGCAAAGACCTTCAGGGTGTGTGTATGCTATTACCACGCCGGATCAGTCGCTAGCACCTTCTGCTGTGAGAGGTAACTTTGTTGTTCAACTCTATTGCCAATGTGTTAATTGATACTAGTGCATCTCATTTCTTCATTTCACTTGTATTAGCATCAATTTTGGGATTAGAAATGGCTTAGTTAGTGTCTCTGCTCAGGGTAGATTCACCAATTGGGGGTAAGGTTGTCTTGGATCGGGGATGTCACGATTGTGAGATAAAGGTTGCCGGTCATCGACTTCCTTTTGATTTTGTTTTATTAGACATGTCGAGTTTTGATGTTATCTTGGCCATGGATTGGTTGTCTTTATATTGTGCCGTCATAGATTGCCACTGTAGGAGAGTTACCATGTGTACCTCAAGTGGTGATTGCTTTTATTTCTTGGGGATCGAAGATATTAGATTTTTATCATCATTGTACAAATCATGTGGGCGGGACGAGCTTAATTTCCTCCATGTAACCTTCTTGGGTAATGAGAGTGACGTGGTCCGAGGTGACTCACTGAGAGTAGTTTGTGAATACCCCTGACGTCTTTCCTAAAGACCTTACCAATTTGCCACCCCCACCGGGAGATTGAATTCTCCATTGACTTAGTGCTTGGCACGGCATCGATTTTCCTGGCACCGTATAGATTTGCACTAGCCGAGTTACACGAGTTGAAGATTCAAATCCAAAAACTGTTAGATAAGGGCTTTATCCACCCTAGTACTTCACCTTAGGGAGTGTCGACTTTCTTTGCAAAGAAGAAAGATGGGGCATTGCAACTGTGCATCGATTACCGAAAGTTGAACTGGGTAACTGTTAAGAACAAGTACCCATTGCCACGAATAGTTGATTTGTTTGACCTGTTGAAGGGGTCGTGTTGTTTTTCAAAGATCGATTTGAGATCAAGTTATCACCAGTTATGGGTGAAGAAATAGTACATTCAGAAAACTGCTTTTCATATACGACATGGCCACTATGAGTTCTTAGTGATGCCTTTTGGGTTAACCAATGCACCGGCTTCGTTTATGGACTTGATGAACTGAGTCATTCATGAGTTCTTAGATCGATTCATGGTTGTCTTCATCGATGACATCTTAGAGGAAAATGAAGGCCACAGGCGACATAAATAACACAAGATAAAAAGTCCACAAAAAGTCAAAATGACAGGGATGGGTGTACACATCGCTTCATCGCTTCGTGGTTGTCGTTCTTACGAATCTCGTATAAAAATTCCTCCACTTGGGATGGGTGTACACATCGTAGTAAAGGACCAGTAAAAGATCTCCTGTACAGATGGCCTTCTGCTGACAAGCAAAACCTGGCCGACTTCAGTCTGATCTTGTGGGCTTCCCTTATGTCTTCTGGGAGCTTGCCATCTCTTAGGAACATAACTATGGCGTCCATCCAACTTGGACCCAACTCTACGCACATTACTTCATACTCTGTTGTCAGAGGTTCAATACTTGGGTCAGACAGATAATCCATCATAATTATTCTTGGCTCACTTGACTTTATAGCACTAGCTAGGTTTGCTAGGACGTCAGCATGACTGTTATCATCTCGGCTAACTTACTGTAGCCAGCAACTTTAGAATTATACAAGCAACTTGATGACCTCCTTCACATACGCCATCATCCTTTCATCTCGGGCTATGTATTCACCCGTCGCTTGATTTACAATAAGCTGGTAGTCGTAAAAGACTATCACATCCTCGGCTTCCATTGCTACTGCAAGTTTCAAGCCAGCAATTAGTGCTTCGTGTTCTGCTTCGTTGTTTGAGGCCTTGAACCCCAAACGGATGGACTGTTCTATCATTCGTCCATTTGGCGAAACCAAAAACACTCCTGCTCCCGCTTCTTGGTGGTTTGAACTACCATCGACAAATAGACGGAATGTGTCGCCGATGTAAATGTCATAGAGTTTTATCTTTTCTTTACTCTTCATCTGTCTGGCCGGCGTGGGATTCCGTCGTCCTAACCGATTCTCTTTCGGTTGTCCCAAGCACCCTAGACCGAGGTAAGCTGGTGTTGGTCTTGGGCAACTGCCTGGAGTGAACTTTGCAACAAAGTTAGCTAAAACCTGGCCCTTTATCATTGTCCTTGGCTTGAATTCTAAGTCATACTGACCTAGAACTCTAGCCCATCGCGCCACTCTGCCTGTCAAGTCTTCATGTTGCAACAGAGACTTTAGTGGATGCTCTGTCAATACCATAATCCTGTGGGCTTGGAAATAATGGTTTAGTTTCTTTAAAGCCATTACCAGAGCTAGTGTTAACTTTTCCAAGGATAGGTACTTGGTTTCTGTACTACCTAGGGTCTTGCTAACATAGTACACTGCCTTCTGCTCTCTTTTTTCCTCTCGGATTACTGTGGCACTAATAGCGTGATCTGAAACTGCTAAGTGTAAGAACAACTCTTCTCCTGGTACTAGGTTCGATAATACCGGTGCTGTGTCAAGTACCTTTTCAAGTCAGCCAGGGCGACTTTGCATTCTTTTGTCCACAGAAAGTCTGTGGGCCAAATTTGGGCCCAGTTCATTATGGTACCCAGTTTGTCTGTGGCCTTCTTTTGTGGTCAACTGCAAACTTTGGGGTGAAATTTTACGGCTTGTTTTGGAAAAATATTTGCAAAACAATGGTTTTACTTGGAGTTTATGAAACAAATCTTTTGTTGGAAAAAGAAGTGAGTTTGGACAAATTTTGAGAAAAAGTATAAGTAGAAAAAGAATTTTTTTTTTTTTTTTTTTATAATCAGAAAACTCTCGTTTTAACAAGTTGCATGATTGTTTCTTTACCTTATGTGGTTGAATTGTGTAGTAGTTTGACTTGTAATGTTAGTTAAGTGTTTTGCTTTTGAACGAGTTTGGTGTTGGTCATTTTTGGTTGTGATGGAGAGTTATCTCCGTGGACCTTGGGATTTGGGTGTACTTCTTTTCCTTGATGGGGATTGACTGAGAATCCTTGGTTGGGAGTGTGGTCTTCGTTTGGTGTTCGAGTGTTGAGCACTCGGTTGTTGTTGGGTCACATATGCATGGTTAGAATGTGGTTGGTGTTTGGACGGGAGTAGCTCGGGAGTCTTTGGCGCACTAAAGTGTTGGATCGAGATCCGAGAATGTGTTCTATATATGGATCGAGTTTTAAGTTAGGTGTTGTGCTCCTGTTTGTGTTTGGATTTCCTTTTGTTTCAGTTCATTTCCAATTTCGAGGACGAAATTTCTTAGGATGGAGAGGTTGTATCACTCCAAAAAATTTCTTTTTCTTTTTCATCGCTCGAGCGATGGAATGATCACTCGAGCGGTCTTGCGAAGCTTCCAGTACTTTTGCAGGTTTGAGATTCTGGGAGCTATTAATTTTCACTCGAGCGTAGACTTGGTCGCTCGAGCGGTGTGGTGTCTCTGACGCTCGAGCATAGGAGTGGTCGCTCAAGTGATTTTTTTGGGATCAACATCTTTAAAAGCCATTTTGGTCCACTTTTCGTCATTCTTTAATATTCTTTCTCTCTCCTCTTCCTCCATTCCACCATTTTTGAGGGTTTCAAGCCTTCAAGCTTGATTTTCATCTCTTTTTACTCGTTTTCTATTCTATGTTCCTTTTATAAAATATAGAGCACACTTTCTATCCATCCGAATGGATTGCATTTTCATTGAAGTTGGAATTTTGGGTTTCTTCTCTTCTTGCTAGAGGTAGGGATTTCTTTGCTTCTCTTCAATATTTTCTAATAGATATATGGGTGGTAGATTTATATTGCATAAAAACCTCATTTTGAGGAAATTTTCATAAACGCATGCAGAGGATGTTAGGATTTTCAAATTATGGGGGTTGAACTTATGATTGAAGTGGAATATGAACAAATTGGAGTTTCTAGAATGCAGTTTTGTGCCTTAGTGTAAAAAGCCCTAATTTTTGTTAAACCCTAATTATGGTTTCTTTGTTATAAAGATTAAATATTGTTTATTTGACCCTAAATTCTTGAAACTAAGTTTATGCTTGGTTAATATGAGTATGAATAATGATAATTAGATGTTGTGAAAATGATTATGGTTTATGAGGGCTATGTTGGAGAAATTGATTGTTGGAAGTTGAATTAATAAATTGTTGATGTTAATTGTAGAGAAGTAAAGAATATTGTGGAGAACAAATTGTAATCGTTTCTAAAGATAACTCTTACACTTATTTTGGAATGTGTGGTTGGTTAATTGTATAATGAAATTAATGAACGATGTTGGTGGCTTATTCATGAGTTGTAATAACGAATAACATGACGAATTGATGGATTGTGATATTGGAATAAGGGTCCGTTTCCTTCCAGCTTGTGACCGGTAAAGCGTGGCGCTTGATAGAGATTTTGCATTATTTCCAGAGTAGCGCCCTAAAAAGTGTGTGATCTCTTGAGATGTGTGGACGTTCCGCGTTCCTTCCGGCTTGTGACCGGTAAAGCATGGCGCTTGATAGAGGTTCTGCATTCTTTCTAGAGTAGCGCCCGAAAAAGCATGTGGTTTGCTGATTATAACGGTTCCAATTTAGACCCGATCCATTTCTTACTCTTAGATCCGGGAATCCGTATCCTTTATTGTTATTCATGCCATTTTTATCTTGTTGCTAGTTGAGTTTGGTTGTTTGGAAGTTATTGTTGTGTTTAAAACAAGTTGGGAGTTAGTTTTTCAAAAGAGTTGTTCTAGTTTTGTTATTGTTCACTTGAGTGGTATTTTGGTCACTCGATCTCCTAGTATTTTGCAGGTCTGCAAAACTTTTGGGAGTAGTGTGATCTTTGCTCGAGTTGTATTTCTTACGCTTGAGCGGTCTTCTGCAGCCTGCAAAACTTTTGGGAGAGGGTCATTGTGAGCGGTGTTTTTGGTGACTCAAGCGGTGTCATTTATTGTGTCTTATGCTCGAGTAGTGTTTTGGTCGCTTGAGCAATCTGTGCATATATCAGATTGGGAAATGGGAAATTTTATCACTTTTTAATTTCCTTTCTCTCTCTAAAACATTCCAAACCCTAATTTCTTCACTCTCTTTCTAGTTCTTGCCTGAAAACCTCAAATACACTCTTACTTATTGATTTCTCCACCATAGCTCTTTGGAGAAAAAAGTAGAGCTCGTCTAAAGCTTCATTCTAATCGGAGAGGATCTTATTTTTGGCTCTGTCAAAGTTTTATGCTTGCTCTTTTCCTCTTCTTATCTTGAGATATGGATTTCTTTAACCTTTGGCATGATTTTTACCCTAGTTATTTGTTCATTGAAAGGATTTAGTGATTTGGAGATTTTGGATTAAACCTAAGGTTTGATTTTGAAATGTAAAAGAAGGGTTTTCAAATGGGTGCTTAAAGAAGGTTGTGGGGATGTGTTTGGGGTTGAGATATGTTGAAATGTTGGAATTTCTTTACTTAAATGTGATTTTGAAAGTAAAAGAGGTTTTGTTCTAAAATCATTGACTTTTGGTTTATGAAAGAAAAGGGAAAAGATGTTGTGTTTTGAAAGGCTGAAATGAATATATTTGTTGATGATGAGACTGGAGTTATAGCGACCCGGTCTTTTCCCATTTAATTATTGTATCCGGACTGTTCCGTAGATTCTGTCATTGTATAATGGTTGTTGTTGTTATTCCTTATTTTCTCATTTGGAATTATAGGATGTGTTGGGCAGGTTTGTTTCAGGTTGGTTGGGTTTAGAAACCAAGAGTTGCTGTCCAGGTTTTTGGTTCTTCGCTCGAGCGAGGAGTTGTTCGCTCGAGCGAGAGGTAGTGTTTGATTTGGACCTGTAGCTGTGCATTCTTGGCTCGAGCGAGCTTTTCTTCGCTCGAGCGAGTTAGTTCATCCTTCGCTCGAGCTATAGTTCCTTCGCTCGAGCGTGTGTCTGGGTTCAGACCTGAGGGTTTGAGTTCTTCGCTCGACCGAGCTTTCTTTCGCTCGAGCGAGCATTTGAGTTGTTGGCTCGAGCAAGGCTTCCTTGGCTCGAGCGTAGTTTCTCTGTGTCTGGTCGCTCGAGCGACCAAGTCTTCGCTCGAGCGAGCCTGTCCAGTTTATATACACAGCAGTGGGATTTGATCAGTCTTTTTCATTTTCTTTTGATTCCAAACCCTAGGTCCGACTTCTCTCTCTCCCTACTCACCTTCTTTCTTAGATTTGATCCACTTAGGGTGTGTTTCTACCCTAGATCCTTCATTAAAAAGATAGAGTGAGGCAAGGGCTACCATTTAATCTGAGCATTTGGCGATTTGAAGCACTTTGGTATTTGGGCCCTCATCTCTTTCTTCACCTTTTGGGTTGTTTTCTTTGAGGTAGGGATTTCCTACTCCATTTTATAGGTTATGTTCTAAGTTTTGGTATTTTAATATGTTGGGAATACTTTGGTAAATTTTGGGAAAAACCTTAGTTGAATTATTGAATTGATTTGTATAAGTAATTCATGGAATTGGGAAAAGATGGTTAAATTCATGGAATTGGGGAATTCATTGATTAAATGGCATAATTGGATAATTTGAATCATTTGTTTATTGAATTGTGGACATAGTTATTTTCAGTTTAGAAATAACTGTTTTGGGCTATCGGTGGAGGATAGTCATGATTGTTGTAGACATTGCATGTGGATTAGGAATAACTGGAACTAATCACATTGGTTAAGTCATTAATTTTGATTGTGGCATTGATACAGAAAATACGTGTATTGATTGAGCATTGCATTTGCATACATTGTTTGTGTGTGGGAGGAGATAGGGGATGTACTCCACGGTTTAGGGGAAGATAGGGGATGGACCTCTAAACCGGATTTTGTTTGGGAGGAGATAGGGGATGGACTCCATTAGCATCACTTTTATGTGTGCTTATTTATATAGAAGTGTTTTATTGATACAGCACTAAAATGTGTATCAATCTGGAAGTATGAAGTGTTTGATTTGAGCTTGAGTCTCATTTGTTTGTTGATATTGGAAGGATGTGAATATGATATATGTGATTCACTGTTGTAAGTTTGGCCAGGTTCTGAGCCATGTTGATAAAATTGGAAAGTAAAACGTATCTTAGACAATAGTGTCATGAGACTGTAAAATAAAGTAATTGATTATCTTGGTTAACCATCTGTTGAATGCTATTGCTTTATTCATTGCTTATATGTGGTTTAGTATATTTCTACTGGGCTGTGGCTCACCCTTTATGGGAACATCATTTTCAGGTTCAGGTGATAAACTACCTCCAAGGAATTAGCTTGGGAGGGTTTGGCTTCTGGATTGAAGAAGACTACTTTTAGTTAACTGTCTTAAATTATTAGTACATGTAAACATTCAAGCCTAGGGCTTTTTTTGTACTGAGTTAGAACTCATATTTTTGTATCCAAGTGTTGGCTTGGAAAGATGTAAGCCTGTAGGGCATTTTATTCGATGATACATGTAATGCTTTATTTTGTAATACTCTGATGAATGAATTAATAGATTGTCTTCTTTAAATAATGAATGTCAATGATATATATAATGGGTTAATTTTGAGGGCGTTACAACTTGGTATCAGAGCGTACCGGGTTTGAATACTTTGGGTACGTGGGAAGTGATTAATATCACATTGGGTTCGTCTCGTTTGATAGAGACTTAGTGTAATGTTATATGCTTATGTGATAACATGTTTATGTGATTATGTGGGTATGGAATGTAGTTTCTAGGATGTTGATTGGACCCTTGAGTTTCTTGTAGTCTTGTTGGAAAGGCACTTGATCACTGCTGCTTCCAACCGGAACTATAGTAACGCATTGGGACTATCATTATCCGGGAATGAAATTCGTAGGTGCTTATGTGATTATGTGCTTACGTGGAATGAATTATTGTTGTCCATTGAATTAGGACGCGAGTGTTTAGCTTTGGCACATTTATTAATGTGCTAATGTCTTTGTTTCCTTTATTAGGATGTCAGGACGAGGACGAGGACGCGGTAGGCGTGGTAGGCCGGGTAGGCAGGAGGTGCCTGTGCCAGAGGAGATTCCGGCAGTTCAAGAGGGAATTGGCCAGGCCAATGTGGCCGAGCCAGTAGGCCAGCAGGCTATGGGCACTCTAGCCCGAGAGATAGCAGGGGCATTCAGGGAGTCAGTAGGCATTCTTAGAGCTGAGAATCAAGCTCAGGCTGGTATTGCGGATGCAGGACCTTCCTTTCTGAAGAGGGAGTTCTTCCGGTCCAATCCGGATGAATTTGTGGGTGATCCTAAAGAGCCACTTAAGGCAGATGAATGGCTCGAACAGACAACGAAGACGTTTGAGATGCTTGGCATCGAAGACGAGGGGTTGAAAGTGACCTTGGCATCTTTCCAGTTGAAGGGGGATGCGGGTCAGTGGTGGAAGTTTACTAAGGGGCGTATAGGAGGTATGTGGGAGGCTTTTGTGAATGCATTCCAGGAGAAGTTTTTATCTCCGGCAGTCAGGGAGAAGCTGCGAGACCAGTTTTGTCAGCTTAAGCAGGCGAGTTCTTCAGTGGCCGAATTTGAGGCGGCATTTACTAGTTTGTCCAGGTTTGCACCTGAGTTGGTGGCGTCTGAGGAACGCCGTTGTATTGAGTTTGAGAAGAAGTTGAGGCGTGGCCTCAAGCTGAGAGTTGGGGGAACTATGATTCGGGATTATGGGCGTATGGTTGATGCTGCAGCCCATATGGAGATCATGATGCAGGAGGAGGAGGAAGGGCAGAAGGGCTCCAAGAGGAGTCAGGATAGTCAGAGTGATGGTAGGAGACAGAAGGGTTTTAATCCCCAGCAGTCTCAGGGTAGCTTTTCGAGATCGACTTTTCCTGTACCGAGTGCTAGTTCGGGGAAAGGCAGTCAGGGAGACATTACCTGTTTCAAGTGTGGCCAGCAGGGCCACAAGTCTCCAGTTTGTCCTCAAAGGGGAGGAGTTCAGAGAGCAGCATCTTCTTCGGCTCGATCTCAGAGCCAGAGTCAGGGTAGAGGTCAGCCACTCTCGTGTTATCAGTGTGGTCAGCCAGGGCACATGAAGAGGTATTGCCCACAGTTGGGTGGCACACCTGGTGCATCTGGTTTGAGGCCGATTCAGGGTCAGCAGCCAGCTCAGTCGGGTCCGGCCTCAAAGGCCAATTAGGGGGCTTCATCGTCTCAGTCGGTGCAGCAATCTTATGCTCCTAGGGTTGAGCAGGTTGATCAGAGGTCGTCTGGGCGCGTGTACGCTGTTACCGCGCAGGATCTTGTACCGACTCCATCAGTTGTGAGAGGTACCTTCTTGTTTTGCAACTCGGTTGCTAATGTTTTGATTGATACGGGTGCATCTCATTCCTTTGTGTCTGCTGCATTTGCATCTGTTTTGGAGTTGGAGTTAGCACAGTTAGCATCTCCTATATGTGTAGTATCACCTCTTGGGGGTGAATTGATTTTGAAACAAGGCGTTAGGGGTTGTGATATAGAGGTTGATTATCATAGAATCCCATTTTCCTTTGTAGTTATGCCTATGAGGGGTTTCGATGTTATTTTGGGTATGGACTGGTTATCGTCATACCGGGCAGTTATTGATTGCTACCGCCAGAGGGTCACTTGTTGTACTGTGAGCGGAGAGTATTTTCATTTTCTGGGGGACCGGGTTGGTGATGTGCTGCCACCGGGGTATGTTCCGCGAGGACGGAGTGAGCTTAGTGGTCTACTTGCTAATCTTTCGATTAATGAGGATGTTGAGACTCAGATTGAGTTGCCAAGGGTGGTTTGTGAGTACTCGGACGTCTTTCCCGAGGATCTTGTTGGTTTGCCACCGCATCGAGAGACTGAGTTCTCTATTGACCTGGTGCCCGGCACGGCGCCGATTTCTATGGCACCTTATCGTTTTGCCCCAGCCGAGTTAGTTGAGTTGAAGATCCAACTCTAGGAGTTACTAGACAAGGGTTTTATACGCCCTAGTGTTTCGCCGTGGGGAGCACCGGCCCTCTTTGTTAAAAAGAAAGATGGTGCTTTGAGACTTTGTATAGATTATCGAAAATTGAATCGGGCTACGGTTAAGAATAAGTATCCTATGCCTCGTATAGATGATCTGTTTGACCAGTTGAAGGGTTCCCGTTGTTTCTCTAAGATAGACTTGAGATCGGGTTACCACCAGTTGAGGGTCAGGGAAGAGGATATTCCGAAGACGGCATTCCGTACGCGGTATGGCCATTATGAGTTTTTGGTGATGCCATTCGGGCTCACCAATGCACCGGCAGTTTTTATGGATTTGATGAACCGGATCTTCCGGGAATTCTTGGATCGGTTTGTAGTCGTTTTTGTGGACGACATCCTTATCTATTCGCCTTCTGAGGAGGAGCACGAGGCACACTTGAGGGTGGTGCTTGAGTTACTTAGAGCCCATAGGCTGTATGCCAAGTTTGGGAAGTGTGAGTTCTGGCTGAGGGAAGTCAAATTCTTAGGCCATGTGGTATCCGGTGAAGGAGTGTCTGTTGATACATCCAAGGTAGAGGCAGTGCAGGATTGGGCACAGCCTAAGAGTGTATTTGAGATCCGCAGTTTTCTGGGATTAGCTGGGTATTACCGTCGGTTTGTGAAAGATTTCTCCAGGTTAGCATCACCGTTGACTAGACTGACTCGGAAGGGAGTCAAATTTGTATGGAGTGAGACTTGTGAAAAGTCGTTTCAGGAGTTGAAAGTCAGACTGACTACCGCTCCAGTATTGATTATTCCAGAGAGAGGGTTGGGTTATGCAGTCTATTGTGACGCCTCACGAGAGGGTCTGGGTTGTGTGTTAATGCAAGAAGAGAAAGTAGTTGCCTATGGCTCTCGTCAGTTGAAAATTCACGAGCAGAATTACCCTACACATGATCTAGAGTTAGCAGCTGTGATATTTGCCTTGAAGATTTGGAGGCATTATCTTTATGGTGAGAAATTCGAGGTGTTCTCGGATCATAAGAGTTTGAAGTATTTATTTACACAGAAAGACTTAAACTTGAGGCAGAGGAGGTGGATGGAGTTCATAGAGGATTATGACTTTGAGTTGCATTATCATCCGGGAAAGGCCAATGTGGTGGCCGATGCCCTTAGCAGGAAACCTGTTGGTGACATAGCTAGCATAGCCATCCGAGAGTGGGAGATGTTGGGTGCACTTGGAGAGTTTGATTTACTTATGGGCGAATCCGTTGAGGCTGCGGCCTTGTTATCTGTTATTGCACAGCCTTCACTTGTGACTCGAGTGTTAGAGGCTCAGAGAGGTGACTTTGAGGTAGAATCTCTCCGTGAGAAGATTTCTGGTGGGAAGGTTGAGAAGGGTTTGATGGTATTTTCTGACCTGAGTGTGAGATACCGTGACCGTCTGTTTGTGCCGGAGTCTTGCCGAGAGGAGGTACTCCGAGAGTTTCATCATTCACGCCTTGCGGTGCATCCGGGAGGCACTAAGATGTATCGGGATTTGAGTCGCCAGTTTTGGTGGCGGGGTATGAAGAGAGATGTAGCAGCTTTCGTATCTAAGTGCCTTACTTGCCAGCAAGTGAAGGCCGAGCATCAAAGGCCAGCGGGTTTATTGCAACCCTTGCCTATTGCTGAGTGGAAGTGGGAGCACGTCACTATGGACTTCGTTGTGGGTCTTCCGAGGACTCAGCGGGGTAGTGATGCTATTTGGGTGGTTGTAGATCGGTTGACTAAGTTGGCGCACTTTATTTCTATGCGTGTGAGAGATTCGGTAGATCATCTTGCCGACTTGTATATTCGGGACATAGTGAGATTGCACGGGGTCCCAGTGACGATCGTCTCAGATAGAGATCCTCGTTTTACTGCCAGGTTGTGGCAGAGTTTGCAGAGTGCCTTAGGCACTAAGTTGACCTTTAGCACGGCTTATCATCCTCAGACTGATGGACAGTCCGAGCGTACTATTCAGATACTTGAGGATATGCTTCGGGGTTGTGTTCTTGACTTTAGTGGGTCGTGGGAGAGGCACTTACCGTTGGTGGAGTTTGCCTACAACAACAGTTTTCAGTCTAGTATCGGTATGGCACCATTTGAGGCCTTGTATGGCCGACCGTGTAGATCTCCTGTGTGTTGGGCCGAGGTGGGTGATGCACCTCTGTTGGGTCCAGAGTTGGTGAGGGAAACGACGGAGAAAGTTGAGCTTATCCGTAAGAGGCTTGTTACAGCACAGAGTCGTCAGAAATCGTACGCCGACCGTAGGAGGAGACCTTTGGTGTTTGAGGTGGGTGATCATGTCTTTCTGAAGATATCACCTAGACGGGGTTTGATGAGGTTTGGGAAGAGTGGGAAGTTGTCCCCTCGATTCATTGGTCCGTTTGAGATCTTTGAGAGGATTGGCGAGGCTGCTTATCGTTTAGCTTTGCCGCCGCAGTTGTCCGGAGTACATGACATGTTTCATGTGAGTATGCTTCGGAAGTATGAGCCGGATCCATCACATGTGTTGGATTGGACCGATTTAGTAGTTGATGAGGATGTTTCATATGAGGAGAGACCGATTCGAGTCTTGGATAGGCGGGATCAAGTTTTGCGAGGCAAGACCATCCCTTTGGTCAAAGTTTTGTGGAAACACCACGGAATGGAGGAAGCCACTTGGGAACATGAATTGGAAGTCCGCGAGAAATATCCGGATATGTTTGTTGATTTGTAATCTTATAATTAGATTCTGTTATATTGTTGAACTTAAGAGCTTTACATATGTCTTAAGTTGTAAAACATTGAGTATATTTTGGTAAATGGGTGTATCTTGAAACTTGTTTCATTATAGAAAGATTAGTGTAACATTGTATATGTTGATTACATTGTTGGATGTGGTATATATATCATGCAGTTGAATATGATATGGAAATTGTTAACATTGAAAGGAATAATGCATAATAGTGGTGCAGGTTGAAATATATGTTGTTTTATATATATTGTGGGATGCCTCTTGATAAAGAGATAAAGTGACCAGTATTGGGTCAAGTTGTTTATTATTGTTATATACTATCTTTGGGTATTGAAAAAAAAAAAAACCTGTTTTCAAATTTGTGCCTAATTTCGGGGACGAAATTCTTTGAAGGGGGGGAGGTTATAGCGACCCGGTCTTTTCCCATTTAATTATTGTATCCGGACTGTTCCGTAGATTCTGTCATTGTATAATGGTTGTTGTTGTTATTCCTTATTTTCTCATTTGGAATTATAGGATGTGTTGGGCAGGTTTGTTTCAGGTTGGTTGGGTTTAGAAACCAAGAGTTGCTGTCCAGGTTTTTGGTTCTTCGCTCGAGCGAGGAGTTGTTCGCTCGAGCGAGAGGTAGTGTTTGATTTGGACCTGTAGCTGTGCATTCTTGGCTCGAGCGAGCTTTTCTTCGCTCGAGCGAGTTAGTTCATCCTTCGCTCGAGCTATAGTTCCTTCGCTCGAGCGTGTGTCTGGGTTCAGACCTGAGGGTTTGAGTTCTTCGCTCGACCGAGCTTTCTTTCGCTCGAGCGAGCATTTGAGTTGTTGGCTCGAGCAAGGCTTCCTTGGCTCGAGCGTAGTTTCTCTGTGTCTGGTCGCTCGAGCGACCAAGTCTTCACTCGAGCGAGCCTGTCCAGTTTATATACACAGCAGTGGGATTTGATCAGTCTTTTTCATTTTCTTTTGATTCCAAACCCTAGGTCCGACTTCTCTCTCTCCCTACTCACCTTCTTTCTTAGATTTGATCCACTTAGGGTGTGTTTCTACCCTAGATCCTTCATTAAAAAGATAGAGTGAGGCAAGGGCTACCATTTAATCTGAGCATTTGGCGATTTGAAGCACTTTGGTATTTGGGCCCTCATCTCTTTCTTCACCTTTTGGGTTGTTTTCTTTGAGGTAGGGATTTCCTACTCCATTTTATAGGTTATGTTCTAAGTTTTGGTATTTTAATATGTTGGGAATACTTTGGTAAATTTTGGGAAAAACCTTAGTTGAATTATTGAATTGATTTGTATAAGTAATTCATGGAATTGGGAAAAGATGGTTAAATTCATGGAATTGGGGAATTCATTGATTAAATGGCATAATTGGATAATTTGAATCATTTGTTTATTGAATTGTGGACATAGTTATTTTCAGTTTAGAAATAACTGTTTTGGGCTATCGGTGGAGGATAGTCATGATTGTTGTAGACATTGCATGTGGATTAGGAATAACTGGAACTAATCACATTGGTTAAGTCATTAATTTTGATTGTGGCATTGATACAGAAAATACGTGTATTGATTGAGCATTGCATTTGCATACATTGTTTGTGTGTGGGAGGAGATAGGGGATGTACTCCACGGTTTAGGGGAAGATAGGGGATGGACCTCTAAACCGGATTTTGTTTGGGAGGAGATAGGGGATGGACTCCATTAGCATCACTTTTATGTGTGCTTATTTATATAGAAGTGTTTTATTGATACAACACTAAAATGTGTATCAATCTGGAAGTATGAAGTGTTTGATTTGAGCTTGAGTCTCATTTGTTTGTTGATATTGGAAGGATGTGAATATGATATATGTGATTCACTGTTGTAAGTTTGGCCAGGTTCTGAGCCATGTTGATAAAATTGGAAAGTAAAACGTATCTTAGACAATAGTGTCATGAGACTGTAAAATAAAGTAATTGATTATCTTGGTTAACCATCTGTTGAATGCTATTGCTTTATTCATTGCTTATATGTGGTTTAGTATATTTCTACTGGGCTGTGGCTCACCCTTTATGGGAACATCATTTTCAGGTTCAGGTGATAAACTACCTCCAAGGAATTAGCTTGGGAGGGTTTGGCTTCTGGATTGAAGAAGACTACTTTTAGTTAACTGTCTTAAATTATTAGTACATGTAAACATTCAAGCCTAGGGCTTTTCTTGTACTGAGTTAGAACTCATATTTTTGTATCCAAGTGTTGGCTTGGAAAGATGTAAGCCTGTAGGGCATTTTATTCGATGATACATGTAATGCTTTATTTTGTAATACTCTGATGAATGAATTAATAGATTGTCTTCTTTAAATAATGAATGTCAATGATATATATAATGGGTTAATTTTGAGGGCGTTACAGGAGTTGGATATGTAATATCGCTCCCATTTTGAAAATGATGAGATTATATTTTTGTTGAAAATTATTTGTTGAATAGAAATATCTATTTTTCGTTTATCGGTGGAGGATAAATTTGATTGTTGTAGAAATTGCATAAGGATTAGATGAATTGAAACTAATTACTCATACATCTTACATTGAGTATTATTTCATATTTAAGCTTTAAAAATGTATTATTTTAAAAAACATGGGTGAATACCTTGGTGAATCTGGATAGAGAGTGTGGTTATGATTATTATGTCGGCATGTGTGTTCTTAGTGAAAGTCCAGAAACTCGCGTGATTAGGTACCGATCCTTCCAGTTAGTACCGGTAAAATGACTCTGGTACTGCTTGTATGGCTTATTGGCAGACATGTATCTAGAGAGATTCCTAGTATTTTGTATCCATTGCCTTATTTTCTATTATAAAATGATATTTTTCATGAATTGATATATAATCTGACAATGAATTGTTTTGAGATGGAAATGTGAAATGTTTGACAAAATAGCATGCGTACGCATTATGACTTTGTTAAGATTCATACATTGTGTTAAAGTATCTCTATTGGGTTTTAGCTCACCCTATGTGGAAAACAACTTTCAGGTGCTAATGATATGTCTCCACCAAGGACATAATGTGGGAGGACTTGGAGCCAGGAGCTTCTTTTTGTTTCTTTTGATGTAATCATTTTTGTACAAACCTTGGGTTTTAACTGTATTGAGTTGAACTTATTTTATTGTATCCAAGTATTAACTTGGAAAGATATAGCCATTAGGGCATAAAATTACTTGATTATCCTTTTTATTTCAAATCATGTACATATGTCATATGCTATAGATTTAGGATCTAAGATTTATGAATGTATATACGCATGTGTTATCTTTTCTATGAACAAGGAGTATAGATGAAAAATATTAAATATGATGTTATTGATAAATTCTACAGGATATTATGATATGGGTCATTGTTATTATTTCGGGGCGTTACAATAATTGACTTTAAATACATTAGTGGAATTTCTATTTTTTAAAGGATTACCAAATCTAAAAGGTTTTAGATTTAAACACAAATAGTGAACCGTTTACAACAGCCATGAAGTCTTCTAAAAATAGACTCCTTTCTCCTATTTTTTCGTCATCAAAACACAAAAAACAAAGACTTCAGATATTATTTGCAACAGTTGTGTATTGTGGATTTGACTGTTCTCCATTTTCCCAGTTGTAAACACTCAAATTTTTACATGTCTTGATCGTCGCCTTATTAATCAAGACAAATAAATTTTCTTGATTAATCAAAATTAAAATGGTCAAATTTTCAAATCGATGTGGGTCTTACTAAAATTATGGATCTCAACCCATTTTAAGTTATGGGTCATGCCAAAAGAAAAACTAACCTATTTTGATAATTGGGTCAACCCAAAAAGTGTGGGGCCCACAAAAATATTTTGTATGCAAATCATGTCCATAAATTAAGAAATAAATTGTTATTTTCTTGGAAATTCAAATCAATTTTGGAGTTTCCAAAATTGATCCTTCTCTCCTAAGCCTATAAATAGAGGTTCTCACCGTGAGGAAAGGGCACATTCTTTGGCTAATGGTCTTGCAAGCTCCTAAGCAATATTGAGACTCTGTCAAATTCTCTTCTTAAAATTCTCTCTAAAGTTCCTCAAACTTAAAAGAAAGGATTATCAAGCACTTCAAACTTGTGCCAATCCTTTCAAGTTACAAATACAAATTTGGCCTCTCTTTTCAAAGAGATCATTTCAAGACTCGTTCGAGATCATGCTGTTCAAGCCCTCAATCAAGCCTTTCTTCTCCAAGTGTCTCCATTCAAAGACTTGAAGAAATCCATCAACTTGTTCGATTCAACAACAAGCTTCTACAACTGTTGGATTACAACCCATTTCAGTGATTGAAATAGAGGATTTGTTCTTTTGTAGAAGAGCAAACCACAGAGAATTGTACCCCTTTATCATAATCAAATAAAATTAATTATTTGTACATTTATTTCGCGTCTTAATTGCAGGATACGAAATTCGTGTTTACACCATTCTTAAGATGTATACATCTCTTCACAGGCTATCTTCATATCCTTTCTTTTTGTTTTGATGTGTTTAATTTTCTAAACTGTTACTAAATCTCTTTGTTTTGATTTTCTAGTTTTCTAAACTATTGGTAAATCTGACAAATTAGGATTAGTCTTAATTACTTTTGTCTTACATATTGTTTCGTCCTCAATTCTCTAAAGCCAACTCCAAAAAAGTAAAATAATATACAACAAAAACACAAAAAGCAACAGTTCAACCAAAAAAAAAAAAAGAAAAAAGTTTCCTATGTACATGGTTGAGCATGATCATCATGTCCATTTTAATGCATATATAAAAATAATAATAAAAAAAAATTGCACAAAACAGAAATACATGAGTGGCAACAAAATAGTTTGACCATTATAATAACATAAATCTTGAGTTTCACAACATGGGTGTTTGGCACAACCAGAACTCCAATTTCTGTTAATCCGTTTGCTTAGTTGAATGAGTTTAGTTGGAATGGGTTTGATTAGTTAAAAAATTTAAAACAAAAAATTGTATAAAAATTGAGTTATATTATATTTTTATTTGTTTCAAAATCACTTAAGCAAATTACTGTTGAAATAAAAATACTTAACACTTCAATTATATAATCTATAGAAATCATATAATACAATATATATACATATAATATGTGACTATCAAATATATATAAATAAAACGATAGCAACCAAATTAAACAAATATATATAGTTGGAATGGGTTTGATTAGTTAAAAAAAAATTAAAACAAAAAATTGTATGAAAATTGAGTTATATTATATTTTTATTTGTTTCAAAATCACTTTGTAAAAGCAAATTACTGTTGAAATAAAAATACTTAACGCTTCAATTATATAATCTATAGTAATCATATAATACAATATATATACATATAATATGTGACTATCAAATATATATAAATAAGACTATAGCAACCAAATTAAACATATATATATATATATATATAAATAAAACAAAGAATTCTAAGCTCTCTAAATTTTCAAGTTTCTTCATTCATGTATAATAAACATATAAATATTTGGGGTAATTATAAAAATTTTGTTAATTTAAATTCTAATATTTTAATTTGTTTTCAATTTCAACTATTTACCTATTTTTGTTAATCAAAGTCAACGAAAAAATAGCATTTTAATCATTAAATTCAACTAATGATTAAAATACTCATTTTTTTTTGCTATTTTTTACTTAATAAAAGTAGGTAAATTGTTCATAGAAAAAAATCAAAAATTTATAATTTAAATTGAAAATAATAAAAATTTAAGATTTTTTTTATTACAATAATCAAGCCCTGAGATTGTTTTGTAATTTTTTCTAAATATTTTGTTGTCTCAAATGTGTTCCTGTCTTGTTGGTTTTGTGTAATTTGATTTTATTTTTAGAGTGCTGCTATTAGTACCCCATCAATTATTTTGGACCCCTCATTTCTTTCAACCCCAATTATAAATTTTAAAACTCTTAAAATTTCTTTTCTCCCCTCAAATAATACCAAAATTATCCTTGTGAAAATATTCTACCCATTCAATTGAATGCACACCCCCACACCCCAAAAAATCTCTCTCTCAAAAATCCTAACAAAGCCCATGAAGGTGATTACTATTTCATCTCCATATATTTGTTCATGACCTTACAATGAGAAAATAAATTTAAGGTTTTTAATCTTCAATCCTTAGAATATATCAACAAGAAATTGAGTTGGAATTTTTGTACTTGAGAAAGGAGAAGAAGAGCTAACTGTGATTACTATCAATTGCCCTGACAAGACTAGCTTGGGTTGTGATCTCTGTCGTTTCATTCTTTTCTTCGGTTTGACCATTGTCTGAGTTGGTTATTTGTTCCTGAACAAATAAGAAATGTTCAATTACCTGTTCCTGAACAAATAAACAATGTTCGGGTCTGTGTTCTCAAATTTCAATCTATGTTCGGGAGTTCAGTTTCAAAAAAATGATAAATAGTTTTTATAATTTTTGCTAATTTTTTTCAAAAAAATTACCATTGTAAGGCTAATCTCATCTGAGCTAAGAACACCATCAAACTTATGAACCTCCTTTAAGTTTTTATTGTTATACTCCTCTCGTCTTATGGAGTTGTGGTTACCGAAAAAAATTTCCATTTATTGTCATTGCTGAGGAAGTGTAAATAATCAAATGGTTGCTATCGTTATCACCGGAATATTGCTGCTAAAAAGTTTTTAAGGTTTTGATGGTGGGTAGATTTTGAAGGTGTGATTTGAGAAAGATGGATGGGTGGTGATGGAGGTAGGTGCTCTCACAAACCCTAATTCATGATGTAGTGGGTGTGTTGACTTAATTGTGAGATGTGGTATCCCAAAATTATTGATGTCCATTTTAATAATTTTATTTGAGATTATTATTGTAATAAAAAATAAACTAAAAAATAAGGGATGCAAAATAATCGATGGAGTACTAATAACAGCACTCTATTTTTATTAAAATGGTGTCGTGCGGAGAGAAAACTTAACCCCCAACCTGGGTAAATTAAGGTTGGCCTATTATTATTTATTTATTTATTTTTTAAGAGAAAGCGGTTACGCAATTTGTTGCCTAAAAAAAAAAAAAAATTAAAATACCACAGGGGCACAAAAAGACGTTATGAACTTATCAGGGGATGAGTCAATTACAAACTTATCAGGGGATGAGTCAATTACAAGGTTCACATGGGACTGCTTCTCAATTTTTTCAAAATTTCTATTTCATATGTGTTTGTCAATAATAAAAATTAAAAAAAAAAATCTATTTATATATAAAATTTATACCCAAAAAAATTAACAACTAACTCATCTATATAATTCTGTTATGATTTATTATTAAAACAAATTTACTCTAACTAAAGTTTGCTTATTAATCACTTTTTCATATATCAGTGTCTCTACAATTCTCCATAGAGATTCACACCTCTGTTTTCTATATTATTATGTGACTAAATACAAACATACTTAGTCCTTGTATAAATTATCTTTCTTGCATACACATCGCACAATTGAAAAACATAAATACCATTCATTCCATAACTCAAGTAAAAGATGGGAAGAAAAAACAAAATTACAAAGTTTACCATCATAGATGATGATATTCTTGCTAATAGTACTCTGAAACTAAGAAAGAGACAAGCAATGAGGATTCATCACAATTGCAAGGTAAAAAAAAAAATCATTGTATTCGAAAATTCTTTCGACTTAAAAATCAATAGCAATTCATTAAATCTTAAATTGTTTTGCAAGAGTAATGCAAAAAAACGAAATTGACTCAAAAGATTTTATCCTCATCAATGAACTTCGACCTCTTGATAGAGACTGAACAATAAAAGCAATTGTTCTCAGAAGAGGGATCATTGAACGTTGGCCTCGTTTGGTGTAACTGTTAAAATAGATTATAGATTATAACTTAACAGATTATAAATTATGACTTTAATCAGAAGCTGTTAATCTGTTTGGTGTAGTTGTTGGATTATAGATTTAAGTTGTTGAATAGTGTTTGTTAAATAAGTTGTGAAGTAACTTTTTCAATTAACTTTTATTTTTTGTTATTCATTACTTGTCTACATTTCTCATAAAAAATAATAATAATAATAATCTATAGTCCATTTGGGTTTTTTTTTTATTTTTTAAAAAATAAAAAATAAAAAAAAATCTAAGAGTACAATCGTAAATTAATATGTCCACAGCATAAATTGATAATCAGAAGTAAGGGGTGAGCAACTTCTCAGAATCAACTTTTTCGAATCAAAATAAATTGTTAGAATCAGAACATATTTGAAATAAGTTTAATCAAACAGTCTAAAATAACTTTTCAAAAGCTAAAAGTTATAAATTGACTAAAAAAACCCAAACAAACACCCCCATTATAGCACTTTAATGTTGTGTTTGGTTGGGAGATTTGGGGAGGGATTTGGAAAGGGAAATGGAAAAGGTAGGTGAAATGTGAATAAAACATGCCTATATTTCACCTAGTTTCACACACATTTTCCCTATCCCTTTCCAAATTCCTACCCAAATCTCCCAACTAATCACAACAAAAAAGGATCAGGAACAACGTAGAAAATTATATTAATGGATGAACAAATAGATCAACGATCAAATATTCAAAAATTCTTACACTTTGACTTTTAAACTGTTAAACATAAACATTAAACATTAATAAAAAAAATAACAAAATGGTTCAAAAATTAAAACTACTACAAAACTTAAAAAAAAAAAAAAACCACAAAAAAAAAAAAAATATATATATATATAAAACCTCCACTAATATATGCAAATAACTATAAAAAAAAAAGGACCGTGCTAGGGAGCTCGAAAGCTCCCCCGAATCTCCCTAATTCTGCGACGACGTCGTTTTTGATTTTTTTTTTTTTTTTTTGCAGAAGAAGGAAGATCAGAGAAGGAGGAAGAAGAAGAGAAGAAGAAGAAGAAGGGAGGAGGAAGGACTGCAGGGGGCCAACAGGACTGGAGGAGGAGGCGGAGGAGGTGCGGGGGCTGCGAGGCAGAGGCTGCGATGATGATCGGCGGAGGCGGAGCTGCAACGATCGGGCAAAGGCGACGACGGAGGGCTGCGACGACCTACCTCCTCTCTCTCTCTCTTTCTCTCTCTCCCTCTCCCTCTCCTCTCCCTTTGTTCCAGCTTGCATGACGAAGAAGATGAAGAAAAAAAAAAAAACCGAATGCCCAAAACGACGTCATTTTGGACATTCGGGGATTAGGGGGAGAAGATTCGAGTTCTGAAACATTATCAAAAAAAAAAAAATACTGTGCTCACATAATGAAAACAAGATCCACAATAAACCCACTAGATCCATACACCTCTCAAATTCAAATGAGATAACAGAGAGAATTTCATCATTTGTTTCAAAATCACTGATTTTTCAACCTTCCTCACAAGCACACATCCCAAGAAAAGTTCCACAGTCACTTCTCTCGTTACCAAATTTTGAAAAAAAGAAAAAGAAACACATAAAAATAAAGAAAACCAATTTTCCATTGGAGCTTCATCAATGAGAAAAATCCAAGCCAACCCTGCACCAAAACCCTAGAAATAAAATGACTTCAAAAATGGAAGCCCTATTCATAGCATCACTCATCATCCTCTGGTACTCTGCAAACATTGGTGTTCTCCTCCTCAACAAATTCTTGCTCTCCAATTATGGGTTTGGCTTCCCAATCTTCCTCACAATGTGCCACATGTCAGCTTGTGCTGTCCTCAGCTACATCTCCATTGTCTTCCTCAAAATTGCCCCATTCCAGAGAATCAAATCTAGGTCTCAGTTCTTGAGGATTGCTACTCTGAGCATTGTGTTTTGTGGGTCTGTTGTTGGTGGCAACATCTCTCTCAGCTACCTCCCTGTGTCCTTCAATCAGGCTGTTGGTGCAACGACGCCGTTTTTCACGGCTGTGTTTGCTTATCTGATGACTTTCAAGAGAGAGGCTTGGGTCACTTATGCTGCTCTTGTACCAGTTGTTACTGGTGTTGTGATTGCAAGTGGGGTATGTTTTATATTAATTTCTTAATATTACTAGCTTCTTATAGTTTTAGCTGATTTTATTTGTGAATGTTAGTACAAATTTAAATGGTAATTGAATTTGATTGTTTCTATGCATACAAGTTAATAATTTTTCAGTGGGTATTGTTTAATGAGTTGGTTTGATGCTGATCTATATATTGTACTATTTGTTATGTAATTTGCCACTTTATTTTGAGAATATTTTACTCTTAACATTTGTGTGACAGTTGACAATCTAGATCTGTAATTTTGTTACTTCTATTAGTTTTCTTCCTCCCAAAAGTTCTAATATAGAGTTTGGTAATATCAGTGTGTTTTGTTTGAGTTTTTTGGATTAAATTTTTTTGAAAACTGAGTATTTTGGTTTTTTTTTTTATGAATATTTTTAAAATTTTAAACATTTTTTTTTTTACTTTTTTAGATGCACCTTATTTAGATGTATCTAAAAAGTAAAAAATTTGTGAAAAAATATTTTAAAAAATTAATAAATACATAAAAATACAAAAAAAGTACTGAATTCTTGTATTTTTTTTTTAATATTTTTGGTATTTAGTGAATTTTTAAAAGGTTTTTTTAACAATTTTTTTTACTTTTTAAGTATATTTATGTTAGGTATGTCTAAAAAGTAAAAAAAAAAATTGCTTAAAATATTAAAAAAAATTCAGTAAAAACAAAAAAACACGGAAAACAAGAAAGTATAATTTTCTGAAAAGTTTTTTTTTCCCACAATAAGTATGTATTTGTCTTTGTGTTCCTGACATAGGAAAAAAAAAGAAAAAGAAAAACTGAGTTATGATGAAAAATTGCAGACAAAATGATTACACAATGTAAATTAGAAAATCTAGGTCAATGCCCTCAAGATGAATTTATAAGTCGCATTTTGGGCATATTAAATGGTTTGAACTGTCAGTGGTGTTTCAAATCACTTTCTATTCGAAGTGCTAATTACATTTTTCATTTTTTTTGAATTTTAATTTGAAATCCTGTTCATTTAGGATTTCCATGAAAATGTGAGGTATTTCAATGAAAGAAAAAATAGTCTCAATGTTGAGATATAATTGATTTCAACGATGTGCGAACATTTGAATGAACATAAGATGCAATGATGGCAAATGCGTTGTTGGCTACATAATAACTGAACTTGAGGATCACTGAACTGAACTACTACTTTTTTTCTTTTTTCTTTTTTTTGGAATAATTTGAATTAATCATTTAGTAGAAGTGTAAAAGCAGGTTCAATTGCTAAAAGGATCAATGAATCCGAACAGGTCTGGGGACAAAAAAGAAGTTCTTTTAAGTGTTAACTTTTCCGTGTATGTGAAGATGAATTGTTTTATTCGAGTCTATTCCAAGTGCTGTCTCTAGATTCCCTACACTTAATCTTTAGACGTTTGGTTGGGTTATAAATATTTACTTTCTACACGTTGCAGCACATGTTGACATGTATAGGTCTAAGCTCCCTTGTTCATGTTATTTGTTGTTGCCAACTGGTGATTATTAAGAGTGTTTGTTCTATCAATTAGCATCTGAATGGGTGTTGCTGGCTCAATTAGATTGATTTGTAGGGTAGGACTACACTACTAACTCTTTTTTGTCATTTGGTTATAATAGTTTCTCTTCGGCTGGTAAAGAAAATCAAATTCACTTGTCCAAAAAAGGAAAAAAAGAAAAAAAGGAACAGAAATTCAGATTATTTGTGTTGAGAATTCTCATTGCTTTTGGATTCTTACCATTGTTCACAATCTTGCTTTTTGAGTGAATTAACTACTTGTTTTTGGCTTCAATTGAGTTTAAAATTTGAACATTTATGATTGGTGGCAGGGTGAGCCAAGCTTTCACTTGTATGGATTTATTATGTGCATAAGTGCAACTGCTGCAAGGGCCTTCAAGTCTGTTTTACAGGGTATCTTACTATCTTCGGAAGGGTAAATGCCTTATTGCTTTCATTTATTAGCAAATCATCTGAGTAATTGCTATCTTCATACATGTACAGAATTTTCGTTGTCTATTTTCTATGGTTTTTGTTGCTTGCAGAAGATTTGTCTTATTTGGAAAATTTGTTGCAAAATGATGCTATGTAGTGGTCACATTAGTCAAAATGTACTAATGTCTATAAAGGATAAATACAATGAGGGTAAAAGGGTTTTTGGTGTTCTGTAGGCTTATTGATAGGAATTAGGCCAAGGAGGGAGTACATTCCTTAATAATATTTTTTGTGTTGGCCATCCTGATGATATTAAGCCTGTTGCAAAGCCCGGATAAGTTAATAGCTGAGAACCATCAGATTCCATAGTACCTGAGTTCAAATGAGACCTGTTACTGATTTGAACTTAAATTTCAGAAGTTAATTTTCTTTTTATGAGAGAGCTGATGTGAATGCTTTTGCTTCTTTGTTAATAATCAGTGTACAAACTCCAGAAAGCACGAATCCTAACTATAGAATTTGGTTAAATTGGTATATTGATAAATATTTTAAATAAAGAATGCAATGATTTCTGAAAGGTTAGGAAATAATTTGTCTTTAATTATAATGTAAACCTGTAGAATCTAAAATAAATTTTCTTCGTACTCATTTTCCAAAACCTGCATTTGCACTGAAATGAAAGTTAATATGGAAATAGACTAGTGTGGTAAAGAAAAGAAGTTTTGTAGGTGTTCATTGAGCGAATTACAGAACAGAAACTGTTCAAGGATAAAGAAATGAAGAGCGAGAATGCACCTCTACCCCCATGCTTCAAAACCCCTTCCCCTATCCCCTTAAAAGAAGGAAAGAGTAAAAGGAAAGAAAGCAAGACGAATGTTAAGAATGTTCTGTGACTCAAAAGCATTTTCAACCTTTCACAATGCTGTTGGGCCTAAGAAAGGGGCGTTCTTCTTATGACATCTAAATTAGACCCATGATATACATGTATAAGGAACATTCATCATTTCATATTTACAAGGAGAGTCATGGACACAGCAGGAGACATCATTCACTAGAAAGTTATAGTTCGAGTTGAATTCTCTGGCATTGTGTGTTGTGAGGAACACCTTGTTGCTTTTGGCTTCTGACTCTAATGAACCTCATTTTTTCAAGGGATTTCAAAATTGAAAAGACTCAAAAATCAATTAGCCGTCAGTGTTGCTCATACTGCATTTGTTGCTAGAATGTCCTCCACTGCAAGAATTGGAACTCTAACCTACCTCATCATTTCAAATGCCTTTGCCCCGGTGCTTGGCTAGTGAAACAGAAGACATAAGAAAGCTTGTTTCTCTCCATGTGTTGCTGGATACTTTGCTACTTCTCCTTCACTCTTAAATTGTATCTTTTATAGAAAATTATTCACTTTGTTTGTTTTCAATTTTCATAATTCACTTTTAAGAAAATTATATTTTTTTGTTTTCCGTATTTTTTCTTTTCATTGAATTTTTTTAATATTTTAAGCAATTTTTTTAATTTTTAGACACACCTAACATAAATACACTTAAAGTATAATATTTGTGAAAAAAGTCTTTAAAAGTTTCACTAAATACAAAAAATACAAAAAAAAAAAAAAAAAAAAAAACCGAGAATTCAGTACATTTTTTGTATTTTTGTTTATTTATTAACTTTTTAAAATATTTTACTATTTAGATATATTTAAGTAAGGTGCATCTAAAAAAGTAAAAAAATTTCTTAAAATTTTAAAAGTATTCACTAAAAACAAAAAAACACGAAAAACAAAAAAACTTAATTTCCAGAAAACTGAAACCAAACACACTGAATAATTTTTTTACATTTCCTTTGGCATGTCAATGAGTAAAGCTGAAGATACGTGATAATTTCTATTTTTCTGTTCAATATACTTGTTCTTTGCTAGTGCATGATGTTTATCATAAAATGATGCTTTATTCTTTGATCTCTTTCTGTGAGCTCAGGAGACTTTTGCTCTGAATTTGCTTGTCATGCTGGATAATATAGCTATTGTTATGTTATTTCTCTTATGCAAAGTTGTTTTTTTCATATAGCTGGAGAAAGGAACTGGAAAATTTGTTGTCTTACAGATTGTTTACATTGGATGCTTAATATAGAGTCCAGAAGTTTCTCCTTTCTTTTCCTCCGTTTCTTTCAATTCAAATGGAGCATCTTATATCTGGGAAGCTTCTAGTATCCACTTGGCATTAAAGCTAACTTTCTCTTATTGTTTCAGGGAGATGTTGAACTCCATGAATTTGTTGCTGTATATGTCCCCAATTGCTGTTCTAGTTTTATTGCCTGCAACACTTTTAATGGAGCCAGATGTGTTAGATGTCACTCTTTCGCTTGGAATGAAACACAGATTAATGTGGCTACTTCTTTCCATTAATTCAGTGGCAGCTTATTTGGCCAACCTGTCCAACTTCTTGGTGACTAAGCATACAAGTGCTCTAACACTCCAGGTTCAATTTCTCTCTCTCTCTCTCCCCCATAGGGTAATGGTGTCACAAATTTCTTGCTAAAATTGTTTGTTTCACAATAAATTACTTCGTCAAAGAAACATATTACAAATTTAGTTTTATTAAGCTCACGGTTGTTGAAAACAGTGTATCATTGTAGCATTACATTCCAAGATTCTGATCACCTAAATGTCCTCCCTACATAATAGGAGTGAGGTCATTTTGTTCTCCCTACAATTTTTTGGTACAATCCATATACCTGAATGGATTCATTTAAAAAATAAACCTGTCACCACCAAATAATGTTAGAGATCAATCTCAAGAATATTATAAAAGAAGGTGCGATAATTGTATTGGGCTTGTGTGTAAAATGTTAGGTTCATCTAATTCTCATACCCAAAAACACTAGGACATGGTTCAATTTAAAATTTCTTGAATATTGTCAATTATTTACACTAAGATGGTGTTTACAAACCAGCATAAAACTTTTTATCCGTAAAATGAGTGATGAAGATCATAGAAAGAAGAAAAAGAGCAAATTTGGAATTTCACATTAAGCACATTAGAGTATCTCCAATGGTGCTTGCTATATTAGCATTGTCATTGCTATAATATGGCAATTTTGCCAAATTATAGCAATAGTGCTCCAATGGTGCAAAGCTATTTTAGCAAATCTTAACCGACTTTTTCTCCAATTTTGTAGGTGATGTTTGGATAAAGGTTTTTGAATATATTTTTTATTGTTTATTTTTTATCTTTATGATTTTTTTAAAAAAAAATTCAAAAAAAATTAAATATTTGCGGTTTACCCGATTTCTTTTATAAAAAAAAATTAAATATATATAAATATAAACATAATTCACCTTACCATTCACATACCACTACAAAATTAAAAAACAAAAATTTACCTATATATATAATTTTACATATATATATAAAATTGTACATATATATATATATATAATTCACTCAATCCCTATATAATTGAGTGGGGATAATTGAGTGGGTTCCAAATCTTTCAATGCTCCATCCATACCTCTCTCTCTCTCCCTCTCTTTCTTTCCTTTGTTTTCTTGTTATTCTTTCTTTCTCTCTCTCTCTCTCTCTCTCTCTCTCTCAGCCTAATCTCTTATCCCTTAAACACCTTCTCTCCCTCTGTATCGCACTCGCCCATCCACCCCCCTCTCTCTGTCTTTCTACGCAAGAGGCAGTCCTCTTCACGACTTCCCTCTCGATTCTCACCTTCTCTCTCCACAAAAATCTCAAGAAAACAAAGCAACAACCAAGATCTAACTCTATCTCCATCTTGATCCAATCTCGGAAAATCCAAAACCCTCCCAAATAGAAACCCCAAGTAAACCCTAAATCGAGAGAGGTTGAAACCCTAAATTGAAGATGAAAAAGAACCCGAAACTCCAAGTTAAACCTTGCACGAAGATGAAATCGTCTGAAATCCATCAAGCATCTTGAAATCCAAGTAATTATTGTTTAAAATTTGCTTCAGATTTATTAAGATTTGCTTGAGATTTGTTGAGATTGCTTGAAATTTATTTGAGATTGCTTCAAATTTGATTGAAATTTCTTGATTGTTGTTGTTGTTGACTGATTTTGTTTAGAAAAAAAAAATTTGGTGAATTTTTAAACAAAAAAATTTAGTAATTACCAAATTGTTTAAAAATTTTGGTGATTTCTATTTTTTTTCTTTTAAAAAAGGGTGAATTTTGTTTTAAAAAAAAATTGATCTATTTTTGGGAGGTTTTTCTCGGAAAGGATGAGAAAGGGAAGGAAGGAGGAAGGAAGGGAGGGAATGAAGGAAAGTCGTTGGTTTTGGGTGAGCTGGCAGATTTGGCAGCTGCCAAAATTGCTGCCAAATTTGACACATGGTTTGGCAAATGCCAAATTTGGTAGCTGCTATACCATGCCATTGGAGAACCTATTTCTGCCAAGCCTGCCATATTATGGCTTTGACAGCCCTTTTAGAAAACCATTGGAGATGCTCTTAGGGCATCAAGAATTAAAGATTTAGAATAATTTCAAGTCTTCATGTCATTATAGTAGGTTTTAGTAATTAAGGGTATAATGGTAATTCTAATAATTGCTGGACATGGGTTGTAGGGGTCGCTCGTGTTTTATTTTGGGTCAAGTTATTAAATGAGTCATTATATATGTTTTTTATTATATCTAGAATAATCTTAGTGGTCAAAAATCCAAGTTTTCTATTTTGATATTGAAGTAGAATTAAAAATCATTAAATTTTCCTATTATGATTGAAGTAGAATTGGAAATCATTAATTGGTCTAGAATATTAGCAGTTGCTAAATATTTTTAGTTTCTAAATTTGAGTAATAGTCTTTATAGAATTAGGAGAGCCTTTGGCCTATAAATATGTATGTAATTTCAATGATTCAGGAGAAGAGTTATTATTATGAAAATTTAAGATTAAATTTGTGTGATCGGACTATCCCTTGTGAGGGTGAAACACCTCTCTCTCTCTCTCTCTCTCTCTCTCTCTCCAACAAGATTATTGTTCACGTCATTGTTCATAGTGCTCAGAACAACCACTCGATAGCCCCTAAACACTTGTATTTTCATTCCCAAAACCCTACCTTTTTACAAACCCTTAAACTGCTATTTTTTAAAAAACTTTTGCAACCACAAAATCTCACCAAATCTAGCCCTGTAAGTCTATTATTGCTGTTGCCAGTATACTTAAACCGGGTTACTTGTAGGAAAGTAATCCGTACTCGTCCTACATCATTTTGGTATTAGTGCTTCAAGATCCTACCTTGTTCCTTACCAATCTTTTGATGAAATTTCTTTCTTTATTACAATGTTGACAAGCATTGAATTAAATTGAAAGTTTGAAGCCTCGTCAACAAAGTATAGAGCTACTAAGAAAGATTTTATGATATCAAATGAGGATTTTGCGATCACTAAGGATGATGTTGTAACAATAAAGAGTGATGTGCATACTATCCAGACAACTTTGAATGGATTGAAAGCTTCCATGGAAATGTTGTTGGCTGTTGTTTTAGAGAAGACTAATATCCAAGAGCAAAAGGATGATAGTGTTGAAGATTTTGAAGAAACTATGAAAAAGCAAGATGAAGAGGTTACCAATATTGAAGAAACGAAGGCAAAAATTAATTTGCTTACTAAAGAAAGCATGAAAGATCATCATGATCATGGTTCTAAAGCCAAGAAAGCCAAAGAAAATGATGAGCATGCCACTGAACTTTCTGTTCTTCACAAGAAAAATAAAATTCACATTGAGTTTATTATTCCTAATAAGTTCGATGCGGGACAATTGAGTGATGACAACATTAAACTTTTTGATTTTCTCATCGTTCGTTCAAAACAATCAATTTGAATGGTTGCAAGTACAAAGATTCCATTATCCTTATACTTCAACCTTATAGAACTCGAAGACAAGTTTTTTCAAATGCAAGGGAGAATGATGAAGATCATGAAAAGAAGAAAAAGAGCAAATTTAGGATTTCATATTAAGCACATTTAGGGCATCAAGAATTAAGGATTTGGAATAATTTTAAGTCTTTATGTCATTATAGTAGGTTTTAGTAATTAAGGGTATAATGTTAATTCTAATAATTATTGGACATGGGTTGTAGGGGTCGCCCATGGGTTTTATTTTGGGTCAAGTTATTAAATGGGTCATTATATGTGTTTTGTTATATCTAGAATAATCTTAGTGGTCAAAAGTTCAAGTTTCCTATTTTGGTATTGAAGTAGAATTAGAAGTTATTAAATTTTCCTATTATGATTGAAGTAGAATTGGAAGTCAATAGTTGGTCTAGAATATTAGTAGTTGTTCAATATTTTTAGTTTCTAAATTTGAGTAATAGTCCTCAGAATTAGGAGAGTCTTTAGTATATAAATATATGTGTAATCTTAATGATTCACGAGAAGAGTTATTATTATGAAAATCTGAAATTGTGTTTGTGGGTGTTTGGGAAATGGGTTTTTATGTAGGTTTTTTTAGTTGTAGGATATTATTGGAGAAATTTTTTTTGTGTTTGAGAAGATAGTTGGGTTTTTTTATGGTTGGATGTGATGTTTGTGTGAGAAAAAGTGAAATGATTATGGGGTTGGATGTGATATTTTGTTTGGATGTGTTTTTTTTGGTTTTGCAAAAAGTTTGTCCTTTTGTGAAAAAATCAAAAAAAACCCAAGTCCCAAACTTCCCAAACTTCCCAAACGCCACCTTTGTGTGATTGGCCTATCCCTTGTGAGAGTGAAACACCTCTCTCTCTCTCTCTCTCCCTCCAGCAAGATTAATGTTCATGTCATTGTTCACGATGCTCAGAACAGCCACCGGACAGCCCCTAAACACTTGTGTTTTCATTCCCAAAACCCTACCCTTTTTAAATATTTTTACAGCCACAAAATCTCACCAAATCCAGCCCTACAAGTCTATTATTGCTGCTGCCAGTATATTTAAACCGGACTCATTACTTGTAGGAAAGTAATCCCAACTTGTCCAACATCAAGTGGGTCATGCATAGTTCCATAGCAAACTCTACTATTTTGGAACATATTTGTTTGGTGCATGTCTAACTAGATATGTTGGACACATATCTGTAGACACCCCATTTTTGACCGCCCTTAAGACTTGGGCACCACTGATGTTTTACTTGGTGGAGAAAGGTGTGCAGGGCAAATGTTCAGTTTCTTCGGCAAGGAGAGAAGCAAATCCTTCAGAACACTTTGTTTAGGGGTTTGGAGTTGAAGAAGAGAGGAAAGGAGAGGAGAAAACTAGTTTGGGAGAAGTTCGGCATGAATCCGGGTAGAAGCGAGTCGAGTAGCCCTCGCTAAATCGGGCTTATCTGTCTGTACACTTGAAGTTTAGCTATGGGGCCACCACCGTTGGAAAGCTTACTTCCGGGGCTTCATTTTGCACTCAAGAATCCCTTAAAGCCAAGTCCGGGTGGGGGAGATATGAGCAGCTGAAGTTGGGCATCATCCCGGTTGGATTGAATCTGCGCGGCTTCACCAAAATGGGCATAACTTTTTCCACAGGAGGAATTTTAATGCAAGGTTTGCGCCATTAGAAAGCTAACTTCCGGGGCTTCAATCTGGACATCCACCGGCACTTTTTGACCTCATCAGCCACCCATCGGCACTCTATTTATCCGACCGGCCAGTATAAATTGCAGGTCGGCAATATATTGTGCCGACCGGCCATTTATTTTGCCGATGACCTCCTTTCATGGCCGATATGACCCTTTTGCACCCCTCAAGCATGGTGCATGCCAACTGTGCCAGCTATTCTCCATTCAAACCCTCTGTCCGAGATTTTGCCTTTTGGGGGGGAAATTTGAACTTGTTTTGTTCCCCCATTTTCTTGCCTCTCTCCCTCTATATAACCAGCCCTCCACCACCATTTTGAAGGGTTGAAGAAACCAGCTGAGGCACCATTATAGATACAACCCTATATCTGTACATTCAACCCCCCATCTTCTAAGCTCTAAAGTCCATTATCCTTGGCCATTTACACACCAACCCATAGCACAAGGCCTCCATCCTCCATTCCAACCATTTGAGGCTAATTTTCAGAGGTTAGGAGCTCCTTTTCTTGGATCAAAGGCTGCTGCATTGCTGCTCTTCAAGGGTGAGTCACTCTCTTCCCTTTTCTAGCCTTCTTTTGCATGCTTTCTTAGCCACACTTTCTTGCTGTTTTGGGCTCCGACCCTAACTGGAACTAGGCTTATTTTGAGCTATTTTTCATGTTTGTTTAAGGGCCTCTCACTGTTTGAGGCCTTCTTGTTGCACTTGCTTCATTATCCCTCTTGTATGCATATTCCTTGTGTAGTATTTTTGGCCTACGTGTAGACTGTTTTGAGGCATGTCATAAACTGAAAAGTCACTACGCCAAAATTGGGCTTTAGCGGCGGTTTTTTACCGCCGTTAAAGGCTGCAAAACCGCCGTTAAAGCCTTTGACGGCGGTATTAACGGCGGTTTTGTTACCGCCGTTTATGCGCGTGTCGGAAAAAGTACAACCGTCATAAAAAGGTAAATTACCGTCATTAAAAGTCGACCAAAAACGGCGGTAATATAGGACCAAAAACGGCGGTTTTTTACCGCCGTAAATAGGTTCCAATTTTTCAAAAAATAATTCTTTCTTCTTGCTCTCCCCAAGTCTTGAACCCTCAACCTCTCATCCACCTACACTAACCACTCTACTATAGCCACTCTTCATGAAATATATTCCCTAAATAAATATTTAAACATTACTTTTACTTTATTGTAGATGGTTTCGCCGGAGTTTTGCCGGAACACGCCGGAGTTTCGCCGGAGTTTCGCTGGCAAAGACCGCCGTCATTAACGGCGGTAATGATTGGGCATTAGCGGCGGTTTTGTTACCGCCGTTAAAAGTGGGCATTAATGGCGGTTTTTTTAACGGCGGTAACAAAACCGCCGTTAATGATACCTTTAACGACGATTTTCGTTACCGCCGTTAATAGTACCTTTAATGACGGTTTTCGTTATCGCCGTTAAAAAAACCGCCGTTAATGCCCTGTTTTGGCGTAGTGAGTTGCTTATTTTGAGCCCCTCTTCAATGATGTTGAAGGGCTCATTGCTGTTTGAGGCTTTCATTTATCAGTTGCCTTTATATCTCTCTTTTGGCCATATTTTTGCATGATTTGTTAGCCTCTTTTGCTTCTGTTTTTGGACTGTGGTCCGAACTACAAATGACCTTATTTTGACTCCCTCTTCATGTTTCATTAAGGGTCTTTCACTGTTTGAGGCATCTTTTATATACTTTGTGTTATATCTCTCTTTTTGGCCTTATTTTGTGTAGTATTTTAGGCCTGCAAGAATACTGTTTTGTGTCTGGCCATCAACTGTAAAGTGCATTATTTTGGGCCCCTCTTCAACATTGTTGAAGGGCCCTAATCTGTTTGGGGTCAGCAGCTGTGAGTTGCTTCTTTATCTCACCTTTAGGGCCATTTTTGCATGCTAGTTTTTCCCTATTCGTGTTTGCTGTTTAGCCTTGCTTAAAACTGTAAACATCCTTATTTTGGGACTGCCTTGAATCTATCTTCACATGTCATAATCAAATAATGCATGCTTGATGTAGCTACAAGTCATTTCATGCGCCTAATCTTGCATTTCGGGACCATTTCATGCATCGGGTGCTATTTTGCCATCTTTCGGGGTTGTTTTGCATCACTTATTGCCTCTGAAATTTGCATGTTTGCATATAATATTTCATGCCTTGCCATGTCTTGTTAGAGTGGCATTTTGTGCCTTAGGTACGGTCCTCAGTTTGCGTGCATATGTGCACGCATTTCGAGTGTCTCATTTTCATCTCATGGCCACCGATGTGAGTGCGGCTGAGGTCCACTCACATTGGTATAAGTCCATCTTGCATTATGTATGCCATGTTTCAATGCGTTGTGCATGTTATGTTGTTAGCATTGTGTGTGCCATGTAGTTGCATTGCATGTTTGTATGTTTGCTTGTATGCTTAGGTCGCATGTGCATTGTTGTGCATTGCCTCGCCTCTTGATCAACCATGATTGAGGTTGGGTCCCTTTGATGTGTTTTGTGCTTGCATTTCATTTGATATTGAAGTTGCATACTTGGCTTTTGGGCCATCATGCATTGAAATGCGTGATTGGTGGCCCGAGGGTCGAGGGCCATGCTCCCTTGAGTCCATTATATGATAAGGAGTGTGTCCATGCATACATTTGCCTAAAAATTCCATGCCATACACTGCCTGCCCTCTGCTGCTGCCAATTGCAGGTTTTGCAGGAAGCTTTGGCCGGTCGGTTAAATACAGTGCCGACCGGCAATCCATCAATGGCCGATAACTTCATCAGCGGCCGGTGGCCATCCCTCCCAGCCGGTGGTATTCCCCAACATCCAGAGAGCATGTCCTTAGACTTTGGAAGTCCTCAGAGGAGCAGGGCAGTGAAAAACAGAGGCAACAGTGCTATGGCAGCGAGTTTCCGGGCGATATGGGTCAAGCATGCATCATTCGCACATCCCAAGGCGGGGGCCGTGGCCACCTTCCCTTTGCCTTTAATTTGTTAATTAAATAGGAATTCTGTAATAATTAATTAAGTAGTTAGTTATTTATTCGGATTGTAATATTTATTCGGTCCCTCCGAGTGAGGGCGTATTTGTAATAAGTGTGGGTGCGTGTGTGCATGTCTTCCAATCCCCACTTCTTTCTCCCTTTTACTTACCCGCTTTGATAGTTAGTATTAGGACATGTTTAATTTAGCATACCTTATGCTATGCATGCGTGCATCCATACATTTGTCTTACATGCACCGGGCTCGGCACATCATGCTAACTGCACTTGTATTCCAATTCCAAAGTTGAGTACTTGTTAATTGCAGCATTTCACATGCCACGTTTAGGATAGCCGAGCCTATCATAGTTGCATCTTGCATGTGTTGCATTAGTCATCTTAACATGAACTAGGATCATGTATATGATTACTAACTAGTTTTTGTTTTGGCTTGGAGTACTAGGTGAGCTTTTATGCTTTAGCATCCTTGCATGCGTGCGAGTGTTGCCATGACAGTATGATTACCATGAGGCTAGCTGCTTATGTGATATAACTGCTTAAATGCCTATGGATGGAGGTTGAATTACCTAAATTGGAATAATACATTAAAACCGTGAGTTTTAAGCCCACTAGATAGTGGCAAAACTATCTTTTCTAAAAGCCCACTTGAGGGTGGCAAAACTTGCATTTTAGCCTACTTGCGAGTTGCAAACCATTTTCAAAACAAACATGCAGTGTTTTGTTCCAATTTAGGCGATTTGGTCTATACTTGTTTGCTGTGCGCATAACATAGTAATTCTAGGCTAATAACCGAAATAAGAACACATAACGTTTTCAAAATTGGACATCATGGTTAGTAGAGGCCGATCTTCGGATCGGGCGAGAGGGGGTGCTCATAGCTGACCTTCCCTAATCGTACCCAAGTTCTCGAGCCGAGGTAACTTTGGTGATGACGGACACGTGGCCTTTGGCACCGAGTCAGGGTTTCCTAAATTCCCCCAAAATAAAACATTTAGGTGGCGACTCTGTACCTGGCAAAGCAGTCCATGTTTGGCACTTCTTTTCAAAAATCTGTTTCTCAAAACGATTTGCCAGATTTGGACTCTTTGGTTCAGATTAAGAACCGTGACACAAATCGAGTCCGAACTGTAGCACGAAGGCCTCACGCGGGTGCGTCTACAATATCCCATACCCTAACTCAAGTGTCCAGTGACCGACACGGGTATTTCACAAATTTAGAAAGTCCATATAACATAGATGCAAGCTATGAAGCATAAACACCTCTTTGGGACCCTTTTTTAGTTTTTAATTTTTTTTTTTTTTAATCAAAATAGCATACCGAGGTTGATGAATTTGATGAGAATTAATATTTGGCATAACATAAATATATAATATTAAAAAATGACATAATAATTATATAAAATTGTATGCTTTGTACGTGTCCCCAACGTTTCGTGTCATACATTTTTGAAAATTTGCATGTTCGCGTGTCTTTATCGTGTCACGTGTCCATGCTTCTTAGGATGCAAGGATGAAGTTTTAAGTCCTTGTTTATTCTATACTACATTAGAAATTGGGAAAGTTACTCCTGCAGAGACTGTTTTACCTCAGTTCCATACTGGTCAGATAAACAGAGACCCATTCACCACTACATGAGGTCAACTCAATTTTGAGCTTGATTGCTAAACATGTGGACACGAAACAGAAGTTACAGCATGATTGTTGAATATGCAAAAGTTTCAAATGAATTTTTCAAGTTAATATCTACAAAAAAAATAAAATGGACAAATAAGCAAACATTTTTCCATGACTTGGTATAGTAAGATTATCAAATTTGGGCCTTGAAGTTTTTCAGTTTTCCCAACAATAGAAAGGCTTCAGGAGGAGCTCTGATTTCCGTTGTTGTTGTGCCGCCGTAGAAAGGGGCCATTTGCTAATAAACTTGTCAGTGCTAAATAAGCTCAAATTGGGACCTTTTTTTGAAAATAAAAAATAAAAATTTACTAGGTAAATTACAAATACACCCCTGAGATTTTCTTAAAATACGAATTGCCCCCTGTGGTTTGAAAAATTACAAATACTTCATTGTTAGAATTTTTTATTTAACAGAATTAATTGAAAAAGTGAAATTTCTAACCGTTTACCTATACAATAATAAAATTATCTGAATTACTAATTGAAATAAAATTTTAACATTATTGAAAACTGTTAATTAACTTGACGATTTATTAATAAAATGACATATTTGTTATGAAATTTGAAACCTTAGGGGGGCATAATGTAATTTTTAAAACTACAGGGGGTAATTTGTAATTTAGGTAAATCTCAGGGAGTGTTTGTAATTTATCCAAATTTACGAGACTAGTCTCAATAATCAAACACATTTTTGTCCAATGTTAGCCAAGTGTAAATTATATCAATGACCAATTTGTACTTAAACAATTGTTTTACTTCTGCTTGGCTCTCTAGCACTTCCTCAATCCTGGTTTTATATGGCTCTTCCTCCTCAGTAACTGTGTTATCAGCAACATTTAAAATTCAAATCATGTAGCTCTGGCAAACATCCCTCTCCAGTTTCCACTGCTAGTGCAGATACGTTTTGGGCAGACATTGTCATAATTTCTTTGCAAGTCCATGTTCAATTTGGAACGTCCGAACAAATAAAACTAACAATTTTGTTGACCTAAACCAATTTGACCAAATTTAGTTGTTATTAGGCTGTGAAATTTGCATTTTTGTCATTGGAGGAAAGTTTTCTTTTAACAATCACTATCATCTCTTAGCCGAGACTTTATCTTCCATGGAGCTTCTCATTCTCATCTTGTTGTGAAAGCATTTCGTCAATCACATACAATATGGATTGAATAACTATTTCACCAGCTTGAGTTTTATCTCATGGAGTAATTTTATCTTCACAACTATCCAGAGAAGAGTTTCCTTCAGCTGGGGGGAAATGATAGAGATCGAAAAAGCATTGGACAAAGATTTAGGGATTTATTTTGGTATTCTTTTATATTTTATTGGATTTTATTACTTTATTAGGTTTTATTGTTTTATTAAGATTTAATTATTGTAATGTTTTATTTTTGGTAACTGTAATTTAATTAGGGATTCCTATGATACCTATATATATAAGGCTGTGTAATAGTTTTAGAGACTAGACTATGATTCTAAATTAACATCATCAATTTGGGTGTTATATGTTTTGACCCCTCTGAAATTGTATTGTAATCAGGTATTAGGCAATGCAAAAGGAGCTGTGGCTGTGGTTATCTCAATACTATTGTTTCAAAATCCTGTCACTGTTGTTGGTATTGGTGGCTACACAATGACTGTTATGGGGGTAATTGCCTACGGAGAAGCCAAGCGGAGATTCAAATGATGCTTTTACACACTCCATTTTTTCCCCCTCTCTGCTGTCCCTGGAACTTTTATCCCTAGGGAGTTGGTAGTGAAGTTTGATGGTGAATCGTCAGCCAGGATCTATGTTTCATCATGGTGTATATTTCCTGCATACAAGAATGTATTCAGTTGCATTATATGCCGGCGTGATTTATTTAGGAGTAAAATATCATTGGTGTAGGCACTACCATCTCTTTGCAAATGCCCATTGTAGTGACTAAGAACCGGAAATTCAAATGTGGTGACCATCGTGTATTGTTAATTTAAGATTTCAGTCTCTAATTCATTACTGGCTGATGTATGCCTAGCCATTGTTGGAACAGTTTGATGCATCCATTGTTTATGATGCTTCTAACTGGAGATATGTTTTTGTGGAGTGCATTAATGAGAAATATGATGGTTTCTTCTGAAATGTTATTTACAGACAATGGAAGATTGATGTCCAGTTTTCTGTGTTTTTTGTTTGACGTGTTTGTGTTCGTGTTTTGTTTTGTTTTGTTTTTTCAAAATCAAAAAATGTATTATGGTATAGACACTGTAAAAACATATAAGATTTAAAAAAATATGTTCAGTGAATTGTTGAGAACTGAATGGAAAAGGTAATGCTTGGACACATTGTAAAAGGTTTGTATCATGTACAAGCAAGAAGGCAATAATAAGTCACTTTGCACCTTGGAAATTATCATTCCATGATGCAGCAAGCTGCATATTCTTCAATTCTGCAAAATTTAACACTTCTAGAAGCATGAATACTCCAAAAAGAAGCCCCTGTATGAATATTGGATACGGATACGTGTCTAATATGGTCGGATAAGTATCGGATATGCCAAATAAGAATCTAATTTATTTATTTACTTTCAAAATTCTCAAAGGTTGGTGCTCTCCCTGTTGGACTTATTTTGTCCTTGATTTATTCCCTAGTGATGGACCAATTTTTACTGCATAACTCTTGCTACAAGAGCTACTCACTTGTGTTAATTTGAAGGGAAAATAAAAATAAAAAAAAATCATTGTTCCCTGTTTCCAATTTTTATTTTTTTGAATTTTGGTTATTGTGATTTGAGACTATTCAACTTGTTTGTTTCAAGATTCATGATTCATTTTTTAAAAAAATGATTTTTACTACGTTACTCTTGCTACAAGAGCTTCTCACTTGTGTTAATTTGAAGGGAAAATAAAATTAAAAAAATCATTGTTCACTGTTTCTAATTTTTATTTTTTTGAATTTTGGTTACTGTGATTTGGGACTATTCAGGTCGAATAAAACATCTTCCAAACAAAACTCACTTCAATACAGAATACAGATGCAATCCAGAATTCACATTACTGATTGAATACAAGTAAATTGCAGGCATTTTTTCTGATGGTGACAAGAGGCAAAATTGAATGCTTTTTAACAAGATTCATAATATCGTATTTCATCTATACAATAATGAAGTGTGAAAGAAAAGTTTTCAAATAGCAGTGTCAAAAGTGATCCAAAAACAGTTGAAGAGCCTACCTTCTACAAGTTAAACAGGTCATGATATGAGGTATGTTAGTCACTTAAAAAAAAAAAAAAACAAAAAAAAACAAGTTGTTTGCCTTTTTGGTCAGAAAAAATAACATACGATGAAACGGGTTTTAGATCTTCAAGCCGTTTCTGGCCCACTGGGGAGCTCCTCGTAATCATCATGGTGCTTAGGAGTCTCTTTGTCGACAACAGGGATGCACTTTAAGACAACCGCAACAGGAATGCTCACCGATCCAATCAAGATGCTTAGTAACCAAAATTGCCAGCTCAACGGCACAGTGCTTGCAAAGGCGCCCAAAAACTCAACTATAATAACTTGGAATGTCACCGTGGAAGACATGACAGCTATGAATATCCAGCTGTTGAACATGTTACGGAACACGTTGATCTTCTCAATGTCACGGCTATTTATCTCATTAAACATCTAGAAAATAAAATGAAGAAAAAAAAATCCAGTTTAATCAGGTGATGTTATGCTCATCATTCAAAAAGAATACTGAAATAAATGCTAGGCACTTCATTTCTTACCAACATTTTCACGGAACAAGTAAGATCCTCAAAAGTAAATGAGGCATCAATACATAATTATTTTGGCCAGAGGTTTCATTGTTTCGTGAAATCAACAATTTGAAACAAAGGGGAGAGAATTTCAATTGCCTTTCGTGTGAGTATAAAAATTCCAAATATATCTTTTGAGAACAATAAGATAAGCAAAATAATGTGCTAGAGACTACCTGGCAAAACACAAAGGTGTTGAATATTAAAGTATCGAGAACATCACTAGCATCTGAACCTTCAAGTCTCAAAAGATTCTTCCCATCAAAATATAGTACTCCAAGGACAGCCAATTGATAAATACTCTGACCAATAATATTTCTCCACATGGCCATGGTGATAAAACTCACTCCTCTACCAACAGGAGGCCTATTCATAAGTCCATCATTAGGCGGTTCTGTAGCCAGTGCCAATGCACCTAGAGTGTCCATGATCAGGTTGACCCAAAGCAACTGCACAGCCGTAAGAGGAGCAGATCCTGGAATTTATGAGGAATATTGTTATTGTTTGGGTATTGTAATAAAAGGATTAAAAAAAAAAAAAATCAGTTTAGACCGAGAAACCTGTGATGCATGCAGAAACAAAATTGAGCATAAGAGCAACAACATTGACAGTCAATTGGAATTGCACAAACTTCTGAATGTTGATATATACCGCACGCCCCCATTTGCCTAAATTTACTATGGTGGAAAAATTGTCATCCAATATGATCACATCGGCGCTTTCTTTTGCAACCTGTAGTTATCGTTCACAAAATAGTTTAGGTAAAGAAACACAATGAAATTGAAATAACATTAGATGAGATGATTAAGCAATGAAAATGATTTCAGTTATACAAGTTTTTTTTTGATCGGCAGTTATACAAGTTCAAACTGTGCTACTTAAGGTGAACAACTCAGTAGATCCAATGATATGTTAATTTCACGCACGTCAAGACTGTTTCCATAAACTTAATGGCATATGTAAAACAATGGTGCATAAAGAAATACTCTTACGTAGTATTGTTATACTAAAATTTGTCCACGTCAAATATGCTTTGTTGAGTAGAGAACTACCATTTTGGGCCAAATAGATGATTACTTGGCAGATTCAGAGTAACTGTAATCAAAGAATGAAAGTATGATCTTACATTCCATGACTTTGAAAGGGGGATTGTCTACTTGATGATCTACATTTTGTGCCAGTTCAGAACTTCTAACTTGGGTTATTTGCGTAAGCTAGTGGATTATGTCACAGTGGGTTTAAAACCTTCTCTATTGGAGAGTTTTTCCCACTGTAATTCATTCTCCTATGCGTGTGACTGCTTATTCTTATTGTGGATGAATGCTCTTCCTCACGGCTAAACTAAATTGATTTGGCCTTGACATTACTAATTAATATTGCAGTTAGTGTTCCTTGAAATAAAATTGATTTTTTTTCTAAAAGAATTTAGCACATAAAGAGATCCACAAGTTTATGCTCCCCAACGGGCCTAACTTTCTCTTCATTGTTTGGTTTTCTTACATAGCAATATTGACAAGTGCACAACAAAAATGAATGTTATTTTTGGATTTGGCACTAACAATGTATAATGTAATCAGCCACTACATTAGTGCTTTAGACAATAAACCCAAGACTCCCAAAAATGATAAAGGTCTTTCATATATATATATATATATATCAGAATAAGGTGCAGTATAATTTCTTTCATTGTTCTCATTTTTGACTTATCCTCAAATCTATCTTCACATATTTTTTTCTAGAATTTTATCAGTTATGCACAAAGATTAAAAAAAAAAAAGTGCTTTATTCTTTCTTTTCTCTTTTAAAGCATGATACATTGTTAGTGTTTCACATCCTCCTTAGTCATTCTAATAAATTTTATAAATTTAAAAATGTTATATTCATTCTTATAAATATCTCTATGCCAAGGTTTACTTAAGTGTGCCTTAATGATTTTTTTTCTGCCCCCCTCCCCTGCTGTTACTTTTCAATTTTCCAGGTTCAATGTGTCGTGCTCTAGTTAGATCCAGAATCAATCAAACAGTGATCTGGTTTGTAGGGTTCAATTAATCCTAGCTTGAAGTCATATGCAATTTACCAAATGTTATCATTGCAAGCGAAATGCTGCTGCTAAAGTCATAAGTTATAAACAACTTACCTTTTTAATATGAAAAAAGGGAAAAATGAAAAACACGAGAATCAGTGTAATGCATTTCGTAGAAAATAATATATTCCAACTTTCCTGTAGAGAAGAAAAATAGTATCTAGAGGAAGGAAAACAAGAAAAGTATTATATTAATGAGCAGAATGACTGACCTCTGTTCCTGCTATGCCCATAGCAAGTCCAATGTCTGACTCATGCAAAGCAGGAGCATCATTAGTCCCATCACCAGTAACTGCCACAACCTCCTCAAACATATTCCTCAAATGGGTTACCAGCATGTGCTTGTCTGAAGGCGAGGACCGAGCCATTACCTGTATTCACGACCATAAGCATATCAGGAAGCAAGTAAATCTTCACCATTATGTATAACAAAAGGTGATAGAAATTAATGCAATTGACTCCAAACCTGAATTCTAGGTATTATATCCTTCAATTCCTCCTGAGATTTGCTATGAAAATCTAGTCCTTCTATGGCCAAACCATCTTCTGTGAGTATACCACATTCTGTAGCAATAGCTTTTGCTGTGTTGATATTATCACCGGTGACCATCCGAACAGTAATTCCTGCTGCCAAACAAGTTTTAACTGCATCCTTGACGCCTGAGCGAACTGGATCCTTAATACCTACAACGGCTATCAATGTATAGCCACTATCAGGGATGCTATTTTCATCAAAAACATTGTCAATATCCTTATATGTCAAGCAGAGAGTTCTCAAAGCTTTTGAGGCAAAACTGTTTATGATTTCTTCAACATCCCTTGCCTGTTCTTCAGACATGTGATCAGGTTCTCCATTGCTATCAACAATCTTGTCGCATGTTCTTAAAATTATCTCTGATGCACCTTTGCAAAATGCACGGAGGCCACCATCTGGAAGAGCCACAAGCACAGACATTTTTTTCTTGACAGAATTAAAAGGCTCAACTTTTAGTATCTTAAATTCCTTACGTTGAGCATCAAAATCACCACCCAAAAGCAACCCATATTCTAACAATGCCGATTCAGTTGCTGTGCCCAAAATTGAATTCTTTCCATCTTTATCCTTCACAACCTCAGCGCCAGTGTTTTGAAATATAGTCTGCAAGAGGATGTTTAAAGCCTTTTCTGGTATATCTCCACCCTCACTACTTTTTATTTCTGTTTCTTTTCCACAAATCCATATCTTATTAACTACCATATGGTTTGTTGTTAACGTTCCAGTCTTATCCGTACAAATACAAGTGGCAGAACCCATTGTCTCGCATGCTGAAAGGTTCCTAACAAGTGCCCTCTCATCCATTAACTTCTTCATTGCAAAGGCAAGACTCAATGTCACTGCCAGTGGTAGTCCTTCTGGGACAGCGACAACAAGGATAGTCACTGCAATGGCAAAGTAATTCAAAAGCTCCAATGCATCACTGGAAGACCAATCAGTGAACTCATGGTGAATTGCTTTCTCCAACAGAAACCTTCCTATCAGCACCAAAAATGTCAGCACCGCAAAACCCAAACCAATCTTACCAATGATCGTGGCAACGCCATTTAGCTTCACCTGCAATGGGGTCTCATCGTCTCCCCCCTCACTAAGAGTCTCCATCAATTTACCCCATTCTGTTCTCATTCCAACAGTAGTTACTAACATCATACCTGACCCATCTTGCACCATTGTTCCTCCAAGAAGAAAAGGATTTTCTTTACAAATGTTCACTGGCTCGCTCTCACCAGACAAACTTGATTCGTCAATCACCAAACTGTATCCTGATATAAATAACCCATCAGCTGGAACTTGATCACCGATGAATAGATGAACGATATCTCCAACAACCAAATCATATATCTCCACCTTCTGTCTGTATCCGTCTCTAGTGACTTGGACGATAATCTTTTTCTTTTCTTTATCCAAATCCTTAAATTGCAACGATTGGTTGTAATCACTGACTGCAGTGACAATAACTACCAAAAATATACTGAGTATGATTCCCAAACCGTCATACATTCCCTGTGGCCACCCATCAGTGGCAAGTCCTACACCTATAGAAACTACAGCACAAACTATTAGGATTATAAGGGTTATGTCATGCAGTGCATCCCATACAAACATCCAAAAGCTTCTAGAAGGTTTCTCTGTATGTTTGTTGAAGCCATATGTCTTTTGCCTGATAGGTACGTCACTTGTTTTGACACCTTCACTTAATGGGACATTAAGTCGTGTTGCAATGCCGTCAACTTCTCCGAAGAATTCCAACCACTTGGTGTCATGGCTACGAACAAGAGAAGCAAGTTGATAAGGGGAAATTCTAAAGCCTGCTGCTCTGGCCTCTTCAGAAAGCACATCATCTGGGTCAGCAGGAGCAGCTGCAGCAGAAGATAAAAATAAAAAACAAAATAAATGAAGAATAAGTAGGTTGAACCTAATCACATTAAAAAAAACTTTCAATTGGTGTAATGATTTGAAAGATATACCATCAAGAAACCTGACTGCTGCCCTTTGAACAATGAAGAATACTCGTAGTTCTTCCTGGTAAGAAAGGCAGAAAGATAGAATTAGGGGTATGATAAGTGGGAGTCTTGCACACTGGGTATGACCTTTTTTTGATGTCAAGAAATTAGAGAACAACAAAACTTTTTGCTTTAGGTATTGAGAATTTTTCATACCCATGGTTTGGATATCAGTTTAAGCAGCAAGAACCTAGCATTTCTATGGAGGTCCAAAATGGATCAACTGAAGGCAGAGAAGAAGGTAAACCGTCATAGACAAAGACATATACTATCTGAATCGAAGTTTACTTCAATTCTTCATATTATGTGGAAAATGTAGTGTTTATTTTATTTTATTTTACTTTTTTTGTTGTGTTTTTTTTAAAGTCAGCATGAGTTGTAAGGTGTGCTAATACAATCTTTTAGCTTGCTTAGGGGCAGCCATTAAGAGACTCAAATGCATAGGGTGACAAGAAAAGTTCTACCAACTGTTTGGATAAAGGAAAAAGATCGTAGGCAAGGGAAATTTATAAAAATCTTCCCTTTTCCACAGTTTGGAACATGTAATATGGAGGGATTTAGGTCCATATACAATTATGTGAGGTGATTTGGAGTGGCAAAAGGAGAAGTGCAACATTTCAGCCAAATAAAAAATTCATCAAAATGATTATTGAGAGTTCCTTTCCTTCCTATTTCTGCTTTTCTCCATAACAAAACCACATAAACTTTTTAAAGCTTAAATTTTCTCTGCTCTGCTCTGCTCTTCTCTTCTTCTTTTTCAATTAACTAAATGGCATGTTAACTGAGGTCCCAATCTCCAATATACTAGATTGGCAATTATGCATAAAGAATACACCATATGAAACAGCTTCAGACATCCCATATTCACAAAATCAAATGGAATTTTTTTTGTGAGAATGTTCATCCATTGTTGTTAGCATTTTCTTCTGGTTTAAAACAACACAACATTGGGCAACTCAGGCAATCAGAATCTGTCTCTTGGAAATAGAGCAAAGGTACATTCAACAACTTGATTTCAATCTTTGTGTCACTTGTTTCCTCAGCATTAGTGAGAGGGAATAAAAATCACCATAAGAACTATATAGGTCCCAATACTGCCACGTGGCACAATTATAGAATATCCTGCGTAAGACAGTGGCCAAGACCTAGTCAAATACTACAACAGTATTATATATGGAGTAGAACTCATCATAAGATGAGATCGTATTGATACAGAAGTCCTAAACAACCGGAGGTTGTTTGGTAGAAGACTTCTGGAGTACTTAAACTACTTACTAAACAAGCAATCAACAATTATAAATAGACCACACCCCCATGGGTTAAGGTACTTTGTTTCTTTATGTAATTTATCCATTAAATATTTTTTGTTTGGGGGGTGGCTAATAGAGCCAAAAAGCCACTACCAAAAAGTCAACTCTTCTTTCTACTTTTTTACACATCTTTTCAAAAAGTCCCCAACTAAAATAGCCAATTTCCAAACCACCTCTTATAATATTGGAGGACTAATTGAGCGTCGGAGGACCCTCGACTGTTCAACGCTTGGGGTTGTTTTCTCTTGTAGATAGTGATCATGTGGTGATTTTGATCATCTTCTTTGTTGGATTTTTTTATCATCAAGTATTGAATTTTCTATATCTGTACAATTGCCACTGTATGTGGGAACGATTGATTTCAATGAAGATGAACTAGCAAGTATGGAGAGATGGATCAACAAAGATGTAAAAAACATTTTATTTGGTTATGCAACCTTTTGCATTGTATTGCATGTGGTGTAAGGCTCTTGGGGAGTCCACGTGATCACTTTCACCAGATAATCATTTAAAATCAAATTGGATTCGGATTACTAATTTCAACAAACAATTCAACTCACACCAATGTTGATGGATCTCACCTTTACGACCAGGGAAGTTTTTAATTAAACTTTTAGAATGCATAAATTTTTATGCATTATAATTCTGAGTATGGAGATACTTTTATCATTTATTACTTCAAATCTTTATTATCTGCGAAGAATAATTTTTTATGCATTATTATTCCAAGCATTGAGATATTTTTATCATTTATTATGTTGGATTGCCATTATCTATAGAGCATAGATTTTTTTGCATTATTATTCTAAGCATGGAGATATTTTTATCATTTAATAAGTCGGATCTTTATTATCCACGAAGCATGAATTTTATACCAAATTTGTATGGACCTAGATGGAGATTGTGATGTCCTGGGTCTTGGACCCAACTTGAACATGCCTTTCGGACCTACCTTTTTCTTGTTCGATACCTTAATGGTTTGTGTCGTGTTGATGTTTGAGAATTCGGACTTGTTTAGTCCACTTAACGTTAGACCGATTTAAATATTTTTAGTTTCAGGTGTAGGGACGAAACTGAGGGGACCAAGATCACCTTGAGAAGTTCGGCCTGAGTTGGGTGGAACCGCACATGCGGGGGCTTAGGCTGCACGTGCCGGAGGAAGGGCCGCACGTGCGGGGTTGAGCTGGGTTGTTGTTTTGGTTCTGCATTAATTACACGTACGGTGGGAAAATTCCACACGTGCAGGAAGGGCTCTGCACGTGCAGTGAGGGGCTCCAGCACCAGGCGTGTGAAACTGCCTCGATTTTCGTGCTTTTCAGCCATGTATTGATCATTTGCCCCTTTTTCATTCATTTTAGAATCTCTCTCTCTCTCGCTCTCTCTCTACAATCTTTTCTCTCTTTTCTCTCATCCCTCTCTATTCAAAGCCTCAAATGTTTACATTTTCTTTTGATCCTAAGAATCCATTGAGTTTTGGGTACTAGTTCCTTATATCAAAATGACGAGCATACTGAGGGCTTCGTTTTGACCGGTGGAGATCGAATTCCGGCAAAGTTGATTTTTGACTTTTCTCCTCTTCTCTCTTTGAGGTAGGAATTTCTTTGATCTTTTTCAATACCTCGTCTATAGATAGACATGTGGTAGCTTTTATTGCAAAAAAAAAAAAAACCATGTTTGTTATGGATTTTTCAAAAATCATGAAAGGGATCTAAGACTTGATATCTGGGATTGAGATATGTGAAATTGATGGTTGTTTTGGGTTAATTGGGGAGTGGTTCAACATGTTCGTGTTGAGAAAGAGGAAAAACCCTAATTTTTGTAATAATGCCTAATAGGTAATAAGGGTTGAAATTTGTGAAATTATCATGTTATAAATTAAGGAATTTGATTAATGATTTGGTAATTAATTTGAGATTAACTCGGGTCTCATGAATTTAGCATTAACTTTGTGCTGGGTTGATTTTAGTTGAGCATAACAAATTGGTGGCTTGTTAATTGCTAAAAAAGGGGTTAACCGTGAGATTAGAATCATTAGGTTACACTTTTGTTGAGTTGAAATTGAATGGATTATGACTTGGTTATCCATGGATCGGGTTTTTGGTTAAATAAAGGTAATGAGTTTTTTTTTTTTTTTTTTTTTTAAATATAGTTGGTGTATTGTGAATTGGGAATTGTGGAAATTGATTTTGGAAAGAAGATGCAATTATAACTCTTTTGCAAATTAAGAAAGAACTTTAGGTAGAAGTTGAAAACCTTTGAATATTATGGTTGTTGTTGGACTATTAGCCTCATATGAATTGGATAATTGTATTTAGAAGTTTTGTCTTTGGTCATCAGTGGAGGATGACACTGTGATGTTGAAATTATTATGTGTATGTAGTACACTCAAGTTATTTATGCTTGTTGTACAAAGTGATGATTGGAAAATGTGCCCGCGCTGAGAATAAGAGGTACTAGTACCTTCTAGCTAGTGCTTGGAGAACTTGGCCGCGCTAAGAATAAGAGGTACAAGTACCTTCTAGCTAGCACCTAGAGAACTTGGCAGAGGTACCATTACCTTCCAGTCGATGTCTGGAAAATTGGCATTTTGTTGTGAAAAGATGTACCGTTGGCTTACTGTGCTTAAGGCAGGTAGAGTAGAGTTGTTTGTTATTATTGTTTCAGTGTGACTATGATATGTCACGTGTTATGATGAATGTGGTTCTGGGAGACCGAGTTGTCTTAAAAGTTGAGTAGGTAGTGGTTGGGTGTGTGTTGTTTCCATCTCTTAAGTTAAATGGTGATGTGTATACATGGATGTATCAAATTGATTGTTGATAGTATTTTCCTTAACCTTGGGTTTAAGGCATGGAAATGTGATAAATGTATTTATGCATTGAGGTTGTGAGAAACAAGGAAAAGAAAAATCGGATCTTTGTGATTTGTTTCAAAGGCAAGGCGATTATTTTGTAATACTTTATTTAAGATGGAAAAACATGGTTATTATGTGATATTTTATTAAAGATGGGAAAATAAGGAGTGAATATGAACTGGTTGTGTTGTTGAATAAATTGGATGATTTTGAGAAAAGTATCTATGTATGTATACTTTGGTTATAAACCATCATAATATGTATATGATATGATATGATATGAAGCATTCATGATCATAGCTATCTATATGTTGTTACTATTTAGGATCATGTTGGGATCCCTACTGGACTTTCTGTTCATCCCACGTTGCTAATTCTTTTCAGGTGATGTTAAGAAGTGTTCGAGATCGAGGATCACCCTTAGTTGTTGGCCACGGGGCCTTCTTATTCGTGGGTGGAATGCCGTTATTGTAAAAGGGTTAAATCCTTTCTTTTACTTTTAAAGATGTAAACCTACGGGCAATTTATTTAGTTATACTCTTGTTGCATTTATTTTGCATTCAGATGAGAGAATCTTTATTTATTCTTTCTCGTTGATGTAAAGAGTTTCTCCATGTTATCTCTGAAATTGAATTAATTTAATGAATTTGGTAATAGATTCCGAGTAATAAAAAGTGGGGCGTTACAAAGATCATTCTTTGGTTGGATAAACCATCGAACCTGGATGGAGATCATCATTTGGTCAGATATGCCACCAAACTTCGATTGAGACTGTTATTTTGGTCAGATATGCCACTAAACCAAGATGGAAACAATTCTTTGGTCAGATATGCCACCGGACATGGCTGGAGACCGTTCTTTGGTCGAATATGTCACTGAATCTAGAAGGGTTGGTCGCCTAATGATTGGAAAACTCCCTTATATGCTTGGTGGACCACAAGAGCAAGATGAATTGTGCATTCCCTTGGTAATTTGTGAAGCTTTCCCTTGGCAATTCCTCAGTCGAGTTATGTTACTTGGTGAATAACAAGGGCAAGATGAATTGTGCTTCCCCTTGGTAATTCGTGGATGGGGCAAGACGAATTGCGCTTCCCTTTAGCAATTACTTAGCTGAGTTGTGGTGCTTGGTGGATCACGGGAACATGAAGAATTGTTATTCCCCTTGGTAATTCGTTGATCACGAGGGCAAGATGAATTGTGCTTCCTCTTGAAAATTCCTTAGCGAGTTGTGATGCTTGATGGACCACAAAGGCAAGATCAATTGTGCTTCTCCTTGGTGATTCCTTTTAGATGAGGTGCAGTGCTCGATGGATTGGGGAAGAGACATGAGATTTTCTAAGGTGTTGTCCTTGGTAAAATCCACATGCAGGCTTTTTACTCACTAAGAAGTCCTAGTTCATTTAGGCATTATTTGGAATAAGTCCTAACATGATTATACATTCTTGGAATAAGTCTTAAAAAGGTTAGGCATTATCGGAATAAGACCTAGCAAGGCTAGGCATTCTAGGAATAAGACCTAGCATGACTAGGCATTTTTGGAATAAGTCCTAGCATTTGCTAGGCATTCTCTAAAGACCTAGCATTCGCTAGGCACATTATGATTAGTAGATGTTTGTATATATGAGCTCGGGAAGGTGTTTGAACCTTGCAAAACTACCTAGTATAATGGGCACCCTTTCATTGCATGAAAATTATCTTAGTCAAGAAGACCAGAGAGTGTTTGGCCTAGCACTCATATATCGTTCTAGGTAGGCAACAATACACGGTTATTTTTATCATAACAATAACAACAAGCTTCTGCTCTTTCATTGGGTTCAAAGAAAATGAAAGCTTAGGGGCAATTGAGAGGAAATAAAAATCACCATACAAACAATGTGGGTCCCAACTGCCGCATAGCACAATTATAGATTATCCTGCGTAAGGCGGTGGTCAAGACCTAGTCAAACACTACAACAATATTATACATGGAGTAGAACTCATCATGAGATGAGATCATATTGATATAAAAGTCTTAAACAACCGGAGATTGTTTGGGAAAGGATTTCTAGAGCACTTAGACTACTTTCTAGGCAATACATTGGGTTATTATAAACAAACAACACCTCCACGAGTTAAGGTTCGTTGTTTTTCTCCATGTAATTTGTCCATTATATTTTTATAATATTGGAGAACTAACTTGGGTGTCGAAGGACCCCCCGGCCATTCAACGGTTGGCGGTATTTTCTCTTGTACATGGCAATCTCATGATGGTTCTGATCATCTTCTTCGTTGAATTTCTTCATCATCAATTATTGGATTTTTTTGCATTCGTACAATTAGAATTTGAAGTCCATACATGGTGAAGAAGGTTCATATTATTGTTGCCGATATTAGAACCTGTAACGGATTCGGATGAACCCAAATCCAATCCGAAATATATGAATTTGCTTAATAAAACCCGACTCGATTGCATCTGAATCCGACTGATCTCATTTCTAAATGGAGTGAATTCAGATAAATCTAACTCTATTTAATTATATCCAATCCGAAAATCAATTATTATGTGTATCTAATATGTTTTGCTTGCTTAATTTACTATGACAAACAAAAACGGTTCAAATATTAGTTGTGTTTGGTACATAGAAATGAGTGTTAAGTATGCTAAAATGAAAAATAAAAATGAATCGGGTTAGGTTGGGTTTATGAAGTGGACATCCAAATAAGCCAGATTCAAGTTAGGGTTTGGATGGATGGATGGCTTAACTAGATCGGATTTTATTGGATCTACTTAGAATCTGATCCATTGATAGGCCTAGCCTAGACCATACCACAAAGTCCAATTACCTAAGTATTGCCTAGAAGTAAACACCATACAAGAAAAATGAAGCAATCAACTCAACCTTTTACCCAGAGGAGTAAATGCAAATGCATGTGTTTGTATAAATGCAATCAAAATTGAAATTGAGTTGAACTCTGTAGTTTCATCTATTGAAAATAATCATGATGTTTTTAGGACACATACACATCATGCACATGAAATTTGTTCTAACTAGTCCAAGATATGAGTAAACAAATTGCCTCAACACAAAGAGGATAAGGTATGTAGGGGCTTGGTTTAAATACACTTTGGCCCTCACATTGTGTTCATTATCCACCCACATGAGCACACAAACACCCACCCCCCCCCCCCCAAAAAAAAAAAAGGCCAAGACAATTATGTTAATATATAAATCAGATTAAACTGTATAGTTCAATTATTTGATTTAAGCCGCCATTTTTGCTTTTCTTCTTTAGCTGTATATATCTATATTACCATATTGTACATTACCATATTATGTATTACCATACTCAACTTCTCCTTTTCTTCTATAAAAGAGTCTTGTATTCACTCATATTCATTCATTGAAATATACAGAGTGCATTACCATATTGTGTATTACCATACTCGGCTTCTCCTTCTCTCATATAAAAGAGTCTTGTATTCACTCATATTCATTCATTGAAATATACAGAGTTATTCTCTCTCTCTCTCTCTCTCTCTCTCTCTCATATTCATTCATTGAAATATATGGAGTTATTCTCTCTCTCTCACTCATAACATGATATCAAAGCACAGGATCTGAACCTTGCTCCTTGGCTCTCTCATTGGCACTCTCAGCCACCAGTAACTTTAATCTAATTGGTTGTTTCTCTACTTTCTCACCAGTAGCCATAATCACAAAAAAATAACCATTATATTTGTCTCTTCTAGACGATTCTAGAGCCACCAACCACGCCTCAAAAGAAGGCCAAACGCGCTCCCATGTGCCAATTCTTTCTAGGCGCGTCGTTCATGAAGCCACCAATCTCAACATGCGCTGCCACAGGCTAGTTGCTAGACGATCACACGCCACGCATTTGTCACGCACGCGTACCTCTGCTACAGTCTTCACTAGCGTTAGCCCTAACTGTGTCCCTGACGTCAGCGCTATCACCACAGTGCACCGCACGCCTCTACTGCTATTGTGCGCCACACATCATCTTGCTAACGTGCGCCACACACCTACTGACGTCAGCCTTACGCTACGCTAACGTCATATGTCCTTCCTACATTGGTTTAGGCTCTTTTCTGGTTGGTTAACTGATTTTTTGATCTATTTTGGGCTGATTGAACATGATTCCCTACTATTTTCGACCTTCCAAATTCATTGGTGCACTCAGTTTTACCTAGTTTTACTTCGACACTGCTGGAGCCACTTTGTGAGTCATATTTTGCAAACTCCATGGATCGTTCAGACAACTCTTCTCATCACAGTGGTTCTTCTAGACCACTTATGACTCATAGTCATTATCACTCTTCTGTTTTGCCTCAATTGCTGCTCATCGCCAGCCACATGCTAACATTCTCCAAGTCGCTCTTCTACACCTTCACCAACTTACACTCTTCATGATATTGAAGCCATTGTAAAAAAGGTTCTTTCTACTCCTACTTGTACCTCTCGTACACTCTCTACTGCTTTCTCAGTCACTCCAGGTACCTCTTCTTAGTATTTTGATTCAATTTGTTACAACCATATGACCTCTAACCCAACACTTTTTTCTTCCATTACATCTTCTTCTAATTTACCTGTCATTCACACTGATGATGGCTCTCAAATGCATGCTAGTCATATAGGTTATATCTCCACTTCTAATATCTCTCTCCCTCACACTTATCTGATCCCTAACCTTACACTTAATTTTATCTCTATCGGTCAACTCTGTGATCTTGGCCTCACTGTTTTATTTTCTCCAACTAGTTGTGTTGTACAGGATCCGAAGACGGGACAAGCTCTTGGGATAGGTCATCGACATGGCCGTCTGCACGAGCTCATTCATCTTTGCATCCATCATCTAGTACTTCCCCAGTCCAGATTGTTGCTCCTACTACTACAAGTTCCTCTCTTGCTTTATGGCATTCTCGGTTAGGTCATACGTCTTTTGGTCGTTTACGATCTCTAGTTTCAAGTGGTCAATTAGGTCCTGTTTCAAATGATAAAGCGGACTATCTATTTTGTCAACTTGCAAAACAACATGCTTTACCATTTCATACTAGTACCTCTATGTCTCATGCACCTTTTGATCTCATACACTCTGATGTTTGGGGGCCTTCACCTAATACCACTATCGGGGGATCTAAACACTTTGTCGTGTTTGTTGATGATTTCACTCGTTTTACCTAGTTATTTTTTATGAAATCTCACTCTGAGTTACACCAAATATACTATGACTTTTCACAAATGGTCAAAACTCCGTTTTCTTCCACCATCAAATTTTTTCATGCTAATAATGCCCAGGAATATAAAGGAACTCATTTTTTTAGATTCCTTCATCAAAATGGTACACTTTCTCACTATTCTTGTCCTCGTATCTCCCAACAAAATGGTCGTGCCAAGCGCAAGCATCGGCATATCTTAGACAGTGTCTGTGCTCTTTTAATCTCTTCTTCTTGTCCTGAACGTTTTTAGGGGGAAGCTGCTCTCACAGCTGTCTATACTATCAACTATGTCCTTTCCCTTACCATCAACAATCAAACCCCATATGAGCTTCTGTATGGCACACCTCCTGCCTATATTAGCCTTCGTATGTTTGGATGTGCTTGTTTTGTTCTTCTTCAATCTCATGAGTGTACTAAATTAGAACCTCGAGCCTGTTTGTATTGCTTCTTAGGGTATGGGATTGAACATAAAGGTTATCGTTGTTACGATCCTTTTTCTTGTTGTCTCCATGTCTCTTGTCATGTGGTATTTTGGGAACAAAAGATATTCTCTTCTATATCTAGGTTTCATTTGTCCACTCCTCCTACTACACCATTCTTTACAGATCCTTCTCTTCATGAGCTTGATACAAACACTATTTCCGATATGATGACTACAGCCCATCCTGAGGATTCTGCTACGCCTTCTGATTTTGCTGCTCCACTCCCTGAGCTTGCTCCTACTCCTGTTCTTGTTCCTACTCCTGCTCCACCTCCACCTCCTAGTCCTGTCTTCATTCCCTCTCATAGTGAGCCTCATGCATCCCTTGATTCCACTACATCATCTTCTGCACCAGAGGTACCTCTTCGTCATTCTACTCAGGGTAACACAACCTTATGTCATTCTTTGTGATTTCATTGTTGGTTCTACTGTTTTTTCTTCTCATCAACCTACTTTCTATTGAGAGGCTTGCTTTAACCATCTTTGGCAGCAAGCTATGACTGCTGAACTGCAAGCTGTCGATAAAACTCATACCTAGGATGTAGTTGACCTTCCACCAAGAAAGAGTGTTGTTAGTTGCAAATGGGTTTACAAGATCAAAACTCATTCTGATGGTTCTATTAAGCGTTACAAAGCTCGACCTATTGCCTGGGGGTTTACTCAAGAATATGGGATTGATTATGACGAAACATTTACTCATGTTGCCCGTCTTACTTCAGTTCGCAGCCTCCTTACCGTTGTTGCTACTCGCCATTGGAGTCTCTGTCAAATGGATGTAAAGAACATTTTTCTCAATGGTGATCTCACTGAGGAAGTTTATATGCAACCTCCTCCTGGTTCCTTAGTTCCGTCCACCAAAGTCTGCAAATTTCGTCGTGCTTTATATGGTTTGAAACAAGCTCCTCGTGTCTGGTTTGCCAAGTTCAGTTCTACCATTCGTGACTTTGGATTCTTCTCCACTGCCTAATGATTCTACTCTGTTTATATGCAAGACAGAGTGTGGTATTATTATTCTTCTTCTCTATGTGGATGATATGATCATCACTGGGGATGACATAGTGGATATCTCTAGTCTCAAACAGTTCCTCAGTGGCCAATTTGAAATGAAAAATTTGAGTTTACTTAGCTATTTCCTCGGCTTGGAAATTTCTCAAGATCCTTCTGGTTACTTTCTCACCTAGGCCAAGTATACCTCTAATCTATTAAGCTCGTGCTGGTCTTATTGATTGCAAGACTATGCCTACCCCAGTTGATCCTTAGACTCGTCTCACATCTCCTGATGGTCACTTGTTATCTGATGGACTTTATATCGTCAGCTAGTTAGCAGTCTTGTCTATCTCACGGTTACTCGTCCAGACATTGCCTATGATGTTCACATTGTCAATCAATTCATGGCTGCTCCTCACTCTCTGGTTCGCATTTTGCGCTATCTCAAAGGAACTATGTTTCATGGTCTTCACTACTCAACACACTCTTCTCTATAGTTACACGCCTTTTCTAATGCAGATTGGGCAAGAGATCCTACTAACCGCCGTTCTACTACAGGGTTCTACTTCTTCTTGGGTGACTCTCTCATTACCTGGCATAGCAAGAAGCAAACTCTTATTGCTCGTTCTAGTATTGAGGCTGAGTACCGTGCTCTTGCTGACACTACTCAAAAGCTTATGGCTTCGTTGGCTTCTTTTTGATATAGGAGTTTCTCATCTTACTACCACTAACCTCTTGTGTGACAATCAGAGTGCTATTCAGATTGCGCATAATGATGTCTTTCACGATCGCACCAAGCATATTGAGTTTGATTGTCACTTCATACTACAATAAAATAAAGTATGGGCGGCGAAACAAAATATGTTGCTAAAAGGAAAAACTCGTTGACAAAATTTTTTGCCAACACACAGAACTATGTCGGCAACCCCTCGGCAAAACTCTTTGCCGACGAACTTATCATTGCGTTGGTAAAAGTAAGTCTTTAGCAACCAACATAGTCTTCAATAAAATCCTTCATTCATTGTCAACAATTTATCTTGTGTTGGTAAAAATAGTTCAACTATGATGATTGTGTGGCACTTTTGCCAACACAAATTTGTATCAACAAAAATTACACTTTTAGCAACATAATGTGGGTGTTTGGAAAGTGGCTATTTTAGAGATTTTTTGGCTTTTTAGCTATTTTAGTGGGTTATTTTAGTTTTTGTGTTTGGAAAGTTAGAATGGATTTTTATTTGAGTTGTTGTATTAAAAAATGTGTTTGAAATGATGTTTAAAGTGAAATGACAAATTTGTCCCTACTCTTACTTTTTTCAAAATTAGTCTAAAGGGACAAAATGGTCATTTACTCATTTGGGACTAAGCTATAAGGTCTACCAAGCCTACCTTTTGTTTTTGTTTTGTTTTGTTTTTTTTTTTTTTAAATATAAATCATTGGTTTACATATTTTTTTAGACTAGTGGGCTACATTAGACTTTGAGGCTATTTTAGCTTCAAAGTTGGGTTCCCAAACACCCCCAATATGAGTTGGCAAAAGTAAACTTTGGCGACACATTTCTATCGGTAAATGTTGCCTTTTACCGACGAGTTGTTTGTCGAGAAAGCTTCATTTTTGGCAACGGCAAAAGCAATTAAAAATTATTTATCTTCTGAGTAGGATTTCTTTTATTGACAATTGAAGCAATTATAAATTATTAATATTAATGAAAGTGGTCATTTGTTATGCAATTAAAAATTTGATAGGGTTGGACGTAATTTTCAAAACCAGAAAGGGTAATTAATATTTGAGCAAATTTCAAGGGGTATATTTATAATTTACCTTAGATTTATTCTATGTGTAATTTACATTATACTAAATCCAAATTCATTTCAAATATCCAGAAAGTCTTGGGAGGCTTTTTAAATTAGTTTATGTAAATAAATAAATAAAATAAAGAATAATGTTGAAACACAAATGAAAAATTGATCAAGTAAAATAAAGTGTAAAGTAATATGATTAGCACGTGAAAATATTAGTTAAATTATAACAAGAATGCACATCATCATAATATAAGGAGGAGGATTCTCTATGGATTGGAGGACACTGTTTGCGCTCGTAAGGTCCACCACAAATCACGTTTCACTGTTTTAAACTGTTTATTTTATCAGTTATTTTGTATATTTCAACCACACAAAAAAAATTAAATCAATTCAATAATCATAACTTATTCAATTTATCAAGTTTGTCATAAAAAAATAGATGATAATTGTGTTTTTAAAAATAAATTATTATTATTATATTATTTTTTGTGATAAACGTCATAAATTAAATAAGTTAGGATTATCGGATCGACTTAAATTTATTATTATTATTTTTTTTTTGATGAAATATACAAAATATTTAACAAAATAAACGATTTAAATAATTAAAACGAGACCTCACATGCCCAACCAGAGAGAGGAGCTACCTCCATAATACAGATAATAACAATAAGATAGATTCCGTAAGGATAAGAACTCGTGACTATTCTCTTTGCCAAACAGTCAAAATCGAGAAAAGAAAGATGATTAAATAATTAAGAAATATATGGTCATGAAACATGACCGTTTTGATTGTTTTTCAGATTTTTCTTTTTAACTGTGCGTGTACTTTTATGTCCTTTCGTTGCTGTTCAGTGCCCTTTGCTTGGCAATTGTAGTGAGGCGGTGTTGTGTGGTGATCACTGTGGCTTCGGAAATTTCTTGTAGTTTCCAAACCTTTACATTATTGGATGCTGAAGTCAACAAGTGGCAGTTAAATGCATGTGTCCCATTCTTGAAAAATAGTGATATAAAACGAATTACCCCACTAGGGTGTGGTCCAGTGGTTTTCCGGATCACATGCAAGTTGTCCGGTATGACAGTCGGATGGGTACAAATTTTTGAATAAAATTAAGGTCAAGTTTGGCAACTCTTAAAAAATTCAAAAAGTCAAAAAGTCACTATCCTATTTAAATCACATCATCTTATTTAAGTCACATTACCTCTCTAACACATCACTTCAAACCCAACTCATATTTCATAAAAAGTAAAAAAGTGCACTTATTTAGTCTTCCCAAACTTGGCCTAAATTTGATTGTCAATCGACTATTTCAAAGTCATAAGTTATGATATCCTTACAGAACTTCATTTTTCCGTCGTTAAAAACACTTTTCAGAAATTGTACATTCTTTTTTTCCGTGATTTTTTTTGTTTTTACTGAATTTTTTAATATTTTAAACAATTTTTTTACTTTTTAGAGACACTTAACATAAATATACCTAAAAAGTAAAAAATCATAAAAAAATTCTTTTAAAAATTCACTAAATACCAAAAATACAAGAATTTAGTATATTTTTTGTATTTTTATGTATTTATTAATTTTTTAAAATATTTTTTTACAAATTTTTTACTTTTTAGATACATCTAACTAAAGTGCATCTAAAAAAGTAAAAAAATATTTAAAATTTAGAAAATATTCACTAAAAACAAAAGAATACGAAAACCAAAAAACTCAATTTTCAAAAAACTTAATCCAGAAAACTCAAACTAAACACTACTTTTGTGTTAAAGAGTTTTATGAGACAAAATATTAGTGTCAATTTGTAAATAGAATAAAATATTACTTCAAAAATATTAAATAATTTTTTTGCGAGGAGATGTTTTTAGTTAAAATGTGAAATTAAAAAAAGTCAAGTGTTTAAAAACAACTTTTGATTTTTTGGAGGAAAAACATGCAAAACGTAGAGAAAATAAACCTAACCCAAATCAAACCAAGCTCCTATCAAATGGAGTCGGCTACATGAATATTTTTTCTTCACGTGACTCTATCAAAGGCCATTTCATAGAGAAAATAAGATAAATATTTTTATTTTATTTTTTTGTGACTTTTTGTTTTTTATTTTTATTTTTTGGCTATATTAATCTCTTCCAAACACCCCCTTGGATTTATTTTAAATGTAGATCTATTTATAATTTGATTTAATCCTGATTTTTTATTACATTTATTTTGCACTATTTTTTTAATTTTATTTTTATCTTTCTTGTGTTCCTAACATTGCCCATAGTGCAACGACGGCTACTACTTAGAACTCCAAATAAAACAGTAATATTATAAATTTAGAAAATTTACTTAAATTTTTATCTAGAATCGTCATAAACAGTTCGAATAATTCTATACATACTAACAATCTTAGTAAAAAGAAATAGTGAAATGCGATTGGTTCTCAAAAAATCGATAACATTTAGCTATCCAATGATGGTTGGACATGTATGCTTTTTTAATAAGATTGTTACTAAGAAAATACGATCTAGAGGCACGGTGTAAATAAGATTGTTACTACCATTGCTTTTTTGCTTAAGGTACGGGCATATGCTTTTTTAATAAGATTGTTACTACCATTGCTCTAAATGGTCCAGATTGATGAACTCCAAACAAAATAGTAATATTATAAATCTAGAAAATTTACTTAAAATTTTATCCAGAATCATCAATAAATTTATTCGGATCTCACAATATACCAATTAAATCTTAATCAAGCAACTTTTCATGGTAATTTTCATTTATTTTTCTGTTTCGGTAGAGTTTGTGCCAAACAAAATGAGCTATTTATGAAAAAGATTATAGCTCAACTTGTTGAAAGTTTGTTGGAACTTAATTTATTTATTAAATGATCTAGAGTCAAATTATTAAACTCATTTAATAATTAAGTTGAGTTCAAGTAGACCAAAGCTTGATTTGAACATTGAGATATATAAATTAATATTTATTTTAGTAATATATCAAATATATTTTCATTATTAATTTATTTCATTTCTCTACTTGTGTTTGGTATGTACAAATTTATATATTTAATTTATAGCATTTATTAACAACATGAGCATCTATTTATATTTTACTTATAATTTTTCTTTTGTTTGCTCAATGAGCATATTCATTTAAGTTTTAGTTTTCTTTTCAAATTAGAGTTTAAGCCTGAACTTTGTTGATATCTATTCAATTTGATTTGCGTTAAATTTGAGTTTTTCAAATATTTGATAAGTCGAACTCACTGAGGCCTATTTGAAAAAGTTGAAATCACACCTATCAAACTCAGGTCATCTAGCACTTCAACCAATAATGAGTGAGAGAGAGCTAGAGAGAGAAAGAGCAAGCGTACGGACACAAGAAAAAGGACTATTCTAACAATAATGATAGAGACCCCACAAAATATAATCCTCACAATTTCTAAAATGATCTGAACCATTCATGTCACTGTTAGATACACCTCCCAAAAAAATTCAAACACATCAATAATCAATACATCAGTGAGGGTAATCGAGATCATCTTTTGTGGGGATTCCAAACATTTTTCCTATTCTAAAAATAACTATTCTACAGTCACGGACCAATGCTTTAATTTTGGTTCCAAATTATTCAATAAAAAATTGAGACTCCAGGTCCATCTTTCTACTTTTCTTTTAAAGAGATGGATTCTGAGAAAATGAATTTAACAAAGTGCGACCTCAAGTTCTATATATATATATATATATATATTTATGTAATCCACCACGAATGACCAAGAGGAGAGATCACGTGGTGTTCATTGAATAATTTTTATTACACTAATACTATAATTTCAGGAAAAAAAAAATGGACAAAGTATACTAACGGTTTTTATAATTTGGGATTCGTGTTATTTCAGTTTCTGACTTTTCAATTGTAATACATTTAACCATAAATTTTAAATCTTGTTCCAAATAAAGACAATTGAATTTCAATTGTAATACATTTAACCATAAATTTTAAATCTTGTTCCAAATAAAGACAATTGAAAATACCATTGCTCAATTCTAAGGGCAAAGTCATCAATTTAATAAAATATAAACTAATTTGACAAAAATAAATGTTTAAAAAATATTTTTTAATTTTTAAAAATTATTTCTACCCACCAAAGATAAAATTATGTAAAATTGATAAATCTTTTACACATTTTTTTTTATCAAATTAATTTTTAGTATGTGTTTGAATGATAATCATGTAATGGATGATTGTTTTTGTTGATGCTTTTCGATAGTTATCATGTAATAGATGGTTGTATTTGTTGTTAACGGATATTTTTATATAATTATTATGTAATGGATGGTTATTAGGTTTTTAATGTGTAATCAATATATTTAATGTATGAAATATTTTTAGTATTGGATTTTTTGATTTAATGGATTGATTTAATAATGATATCAAAATTATTGATTATTGGATATTCAACAAACCCTAAATCACCAGAAAACTTCGAGGCTTATAGGGATGCTTTAGAGGGTTTGGATTCGATTATTGGATATGCGGTAAAAGCAAATAACAATGTTAAGATTATAGAGCACTTGAGGGAGTTGGGATGTGGGGTTGTGTTGGTTAGTGTTACTTAGCATCGATTTCGATCCCACTAGGTATGTTATTCTACTTTGGCCCTGTTTGATAGAACTGTGAAAAAGTTATTATAGATTATAACTTTAAACATAAATTGTTAACCTGTTTGGTATAGTTGTGAAATTATGGATTTAATCAGCAGAATAGTCTTTGGTTGAATAAGCTGTAAAATAACTTTTTACTAGGTAATGTCCTTTTTGCCCCCTTTTGCTTTCTCTTTATTTTATTTTATTTTTCTCCTTATTTTTTTTCTCTTTTTTTTTTTCTTCTTCCCTTCTTTTCTTCTCTTAATTGTTTTTTATTATCTTGTTTCCTTCTTCCTTTTTTTCTTTTCTTCTCTTAATTTTTTTTTCTTTTTCTTCAGTTTATTTTATTCTTTTTTGTTCTTCTCTTCTTACATATTAATTATATTCATGTATTTATATTAATGTTGTGATTTCATTACATATTATTTTTTTATATTCATTTTAGTTTATAAATACATGAATATTTATTAATATTTTTTTTAATTAATTTATTATCAATTAATGGCTTAATTAGTATCAATTAATACTAAAATTATTAATTAGTATCGATTTATAAAAAATTTATTTCATTAATGGCTTAATTATTATTTCATATTTTTTATTAATATAAAAATCACAAGTTTTTTTTCATTAAACAATTTTATTTTATTTTTCTCTTCTTTCTTTTTTATTTTTCTTCATTTTACAATAATACCACACCCTAGCCACCGTCGGCAGCTCTAGGGTTTTGCTCTGGTTCATATCGCAATCGATCAGGATGGGTGTGGTTAGGGTTGTCGATCGTGAGCTAGGGTTGATCGCCATCGCGATCGCGATGCTGGAGAGAACACCGTCAATCGGGACGTCAGTTTGGAGATTGTAGCCTAATGGCGGTGGTGAGAGCCCTAGTTTGTCATTGTTCGATCGCCACACCATCGATAGTGAGCTCTGGTTTGTCACCGTTTGATCGTCACGCATATGCGGTAGTGAGCTAGGGCTTTGCCCCTCTGGTTCGTGAGAGAAAAAGAGAGAGAAAGAGAGAGAGAGAACAACTCAAAAGGTAATTTTACAGATTGAGATGGCGACAAGAGGGTTTTGCCCCTCTGGTTAGGGTTTCAGATCACGATGGTGGTAGTGACGGAGAGAGTTTTAGATCGTAAGAGAGAGAGAAAGAGAGAAAGAGATCGCGAAGAGAGAGAGAGAGCCAGAAATCACCTCCCTTCGCCAGAAATCGCCTCTATTCGCCGAAAATCGCCTCTCTGGTTCATGCGAGAGATAGACATATGTGTGTTTTGGTTTATATACATGGCACACTTGTAATAACTTGAAATTGTGAGGGGCATTTAAGTCATTTTGCCCCTTAAATGGTAGTTGCGCGCTTAAGCTGTTTCGGAAAAACTTCTCCTCTCCTACTTGAAGAAAAAATTAATTTTTGACTTACAAAAAGCTATAATCTGTATTATTAAGCTGAACCAAACACACCAAAATAACTTAAATTAAACTAAAAACCAAAATAAGCCCTACCAAACAGGGCCTTTGTTTTCTTGTGATGTGAGTTAATATGATAGTTTCAATTTAGCATTTTCTCTGATATATAGAACATGTTTATGTTTCAAAATAGAGGAATACTCGTACTCTGTTTTTTGTAGTGTGAGTTAATAGTTTCAATATAACATTTTCTCCCATGCATGGGTGTTAGGGTTAGGGTTTTCATGATTTGGGTGCAACGAGAAGGAGAAGGTTAGGAATTAGAATAATAAAAATAATTATAAAAGTTATAAAAATATAAAGTAAAAAAAAATATAAAAAAAATTGTATTTTGAGGGTGTAAGGAATTAAACTGGTGGTACAAGTAGGGAAAAGGCAGTTTTGCCCTTATATTATAAAAACAACCAAACTAATATTTACACAATGAGGGTGTTTATGTAACTTTATAGATTTAATTTTAACAAACTAATATCACCATACTAATACACAAATAAGCACACACATCTCTAAATTAATACCACCACATTGATAATCTCTTCATTCAATCATACTCATAATCTCATTCAACCTAATCCGCAACCAAACAGGCAAAATAGGATATGTCACTCCCATAAGTGGGCCAAGACCAGGGGAAGCCTTAAAAAATTAAGGGTGAATTACAGTTGTGCACTCCTATATCTTAATTTTTCACTTTGACCCTTCAATTCTAAAATTTCCAATTATATCCATCAACTACTAGATTCTTATGAGTATAAAGTCTCGTTTGGGAACAGGCTAATTTAGTAACTTTTGGTTATTTGGCTAAAAAGATAGGTAAAAAAAACTTGTATGTTTGGGATGACTTTTTGGCTAATTACGAAAAGATGTGCAAAAAGTAGAGAGAAAAGAGAATCTTTGACTTTTTGGTATGAGTTATTGACTTTTGGCTAATTTAGTAACTTTTTGACTAATTGGCTAAAAAGTAAGTCCCCAAACGGGGCCTAAGTAAGGGTCACTCCATTCTGTTTCCAAAAAAAAAAAAAAAAAACAAACAAACCACATACATCAAACTTCTCTACCTTGACCTCGCCAATATTACATTTTCTCATTTTTCACATTATTTTTATTTTTTAGCCTCTCATAAAAAGAAAGTCAACAGTGAGAAGCTTAAAGTAAAAGATATCATATTACTTTTCAAGTACAACACCTTTTTACTATGACTTTTTGATTCAATGCCATATGAAAGTTGGAAATTTAAAAAGCAAAAGAATTGAAGAGCTAAATTGAAAAAACGTTAAAACTTTAAAAAGTTAAAGTGTAATTTATCCTTTAATTTATCACAAATTCGGATTCATAAAAAATAAAAACTAAAAAAAGGTTTACACAAGTAGAAATTCACCAAATAAAAAGGCTCAATTTATTTATTTATTTTTAAGAACAGGAAATTTAGGCCACTCCTAATTTTAATATCATACGCTACAGAAGATTTTAAGGTGGTGTTTGGCAAGTGGTTTTGGGGCTAAAATAGTCACAAAAGACAAAATATGTTATTTTAACCACAATAAATAAAACATCACACCCAACACATAATTATTACATTCTTCTCTTACAAAAAAAAATCAAAAAAGTCAAAAAACCCTTCCCAAACTAAGCTTTTTAGGCCAGGCTAAAATAACCAAAAAAACCAAAAAATTGAAAAGCCAACCCACTTCCCAAACCAACCCTAATGCTGTGTTTGGTTGGGGGATTTGTAAAGTGATTTGAAAAGGGAATTGGAAAAGGTAGGTGAAATATGAATAAATCATGCCTATATTTCACATAATTTCACACACCTTTTCTCTTTTCCTTTCCAAATCTCTCCCTAAATCTTTTAACCAAACACCGCATAAATAAAGCACCAAACATGGCCTTGGACGAATTGTGAATCATGATTCCAGAAAGAGGGAAACAAACGTGTGGACCATGGAAAAGAAGGACATCTTTTGCAGCAAAGTAAAAGCTGACACGATTTCAATACCCTTTCCATCATGCCCAAACCATTGCGGCATAATTGAAGGAAGAAAAATGTTCTAGAGTTCTAAAATAATATTAATTAATTTATTTTTTATTTTTTATTATTTTTTTTAACTAATGATTGAGATCCTCATCTTCACAAGATTCTCAAAAATCTGAATTATTTATGATATGAACTACACACATATATAAGTAAGCCCCACACATATATGGAGGGCTAAGATCACTTTAGAGGTGTTAAGATGATCCTCAAAAGGGATCCAAACAAATTTTTTTTTTTTTGGGTGCATTGCCAGCTCTTTAGAGCAACTCTACCAAAGCTTCCTATCATATCTAGACAAATCCCCCATTCTATTACTCTAAATCCGATAAATTTGGGACAAAACTTACTAGTATAGTCTTCAAAAATTAATAGTACTTAAGGAAAGTTGCACTTGAGACTTGACAGGATTTTTAAGTCCCAAATTACACCCACTAGATCAATTTCTTGGAATTAGATTTTTATGTTTATATTACTTATTAAAAAAAATTAAATTTTATCAAAAATCAATATGTACTTTAAAAGTTATAAAATTTTAAAAAAATATTGTCATATAAGCATTTTTATCAAAAGAATGGTGAATTTATTATAAAAAAGATCTAATTAAAAAAATTATTAAAATACAATTTTAAATATATGTAATTTATCAAATCACAAGTATTTTTACAAAATATATGACTAATCATGTTTCTGGAAGAAAAAAAAAAAAAAAATTCATTAATTTTCTCTTTTCCATATTCAAAGTGGGTCCCTCCTTTAAAAAATGAAGAAAAAACAAATTTAGACCATATAGATAAAACGTACTTCATACGCGTATACAGGGCTATTTTGCAAAATATAATTTATTTTGAATCATATTATTTTTCATATTTTTTATATATTTTTTTAAAAATATATTAAAAAGCATTTTTTTTTAACGTGTATACAAGATCATGTTTGGCACGAGAGTTTTGTGCTTTAAGTTTAGAAAATACTGGAGATAATTTTACGGAACGATATAATCATTTAGGGTGTGTTTGGTAACGTTTACGTTTTCAGTTTATATTTACAAAAATTTTATAAACTGGTTTTTGTTTATTTTTTGTTTATTTTAAAAAAAACATAAACTGTAAACGCGTTTGGTAATTGATAAAATGTTTAAAAAATTTAAAAATATAAAAAAGAGTGAGAAAATGGCAAGTGGTGGCAAGTGACGGCGGAAAACGGTGGTGGAAAGTGGTGACGGTGGGTGGTAGGTAGCTGGTGGTGGTGGTGGTGGGTGGGTGGGTGATGGTGGCGGGTGGTAAGTAGTAGCGAGTGGGTGGTGGTGGCGGCGGGTGGTGGTGGCAAGTGGGTGGTGGTGGCGGCGGGTGGTGGTGGCAAGTGGGTGGTGGGTGGTGGCAGGTGGGTGGTGGTGGTGGGTAGGTGGCGGGTGATGGTAGCGGGTGGGTGGGTGACGGTGGCAGGTGGTAACGAGTGGGTGGTGGCGGCGGGTGGTGGTAGCGGGTGAGTGGGTGACGGTGGCGGGTGGTAGCGAGTGGGTGACGGTGGCGGGTGGTAGCGAGTGGGTGGTGGCGGCGGGTGGTGGTGGCGGATGGCGGGTGGTGGCGGATAGGTGGCAGGTGGTGGTAGTGGGTGGGTGGGTGACGATGGCGGGTGGTAGCGAGTGGGTGGTGGTGGTGGTGGCGGCGAGTGGTGAGTGGTAGTGGCAGGTGGGTGGCGGATGACGGATGGCGAGTGGCGATGGGTGGTGGCGGATGGGTGGTGGGTGGTGATGGTGGGTGGGTGGGTGACGGTGGCGGATGGGTGGTGGGTGGTAGCGAGTGGGTGATGGTGGTGGTGGTAGCGGGTGGTGGGTGGTGGTGACAGGTGGGTGGCGGATGGCGGGTAGTGGTGGGTGGTGGCGGGTGGTGGTGGTAGTAGGTGGTGGGTGGTGGTGGTGGGTGGGTGGTAGGTGGCTGGTGGTGGATGGTAGTGGTAGGCGGGTGGTGAGTGGTGGTGGCAAGTAGGTGGCGGGTGGTGGTGGCGGGCGGTGGATGATAGTGACAAGTGGTGGGTGATGGCGGGTGGATAGTAGGTGGGTGGTGGTGGTGGTGGTGGCGGTGGCGGCGGTGGCGAGGGATGGGTGGTGGTGGCAGGTGGTGGTGGCGGGTGGGTGGTAGGTAGTGGTGGCGGAAGACGGTGGTGGAAAATGGTGGCTGGTGGTGGCTAGTATTGGGTGGTAAAAAAAAAAAACTGAAAACTCAAAATGGAAACACATTTTTTGTGTTTTCATTTTTTGGCCAAATTTATAAACTGAGACCACTGATTTATAAATCAAAAATTTTACCAAACAAGTTTTTATTTAAGTTTTTAAAATTTTTATAAATATAAACAGAAAACTGAAAACGTAAGTGTTACCAAACGACACCTTAATAAACAATTTTGATTTATAATACAAAACATAATAATGTTAGATTATTAGAAGATAAGATCTGCTGACAATATTTTAAACTTTTTTATTAATGAATAACATCATATAAGATGTTTAATATTTTTTTCTCACAAAACACGTGCTTGGTTGGCTGGCTAGGCTTCAGGAAATTTTTTTATTTTTTATTTTAGGATTTTCTCACTTGCCATTTTTTTTTAAAGCTCAAAACTCAATAGTTTATGATTCCTGTAACAGAAAAAAGGGGAGAAATTACCAACCAAAAAAAAAAAAAAACCCTTGCATTTGATTCATGTAACAAAACAAACTCTCAATTTTTAATTTTGCCAATTTAAATCATAAATTTTTTATTTGTTTTCAATTTAAATCATTTGTCTATTTCTCTCGAGTAAAATTGATTTTTTTTTTGGATATTTTAATCATTAAACTCAATGAAAAATGATATTTTAGACACTTTATATATCCTTACATTGAGTTTAATAGTTAAAAAAAAAATTCTTTTTCATTGGTTTTACCTAACTAAGATTGAAAACAAATAGAAAATTTTAAATTTATATTAATAAAATTAAAAACTCATAATTTGTATTGTTAGAAGGTTCATACACACACACACACAAACACACACACACATAAATATACTTTATGTAATTGTCAAAAAAAAAAAAAAATTATAACCAAACATTACAATGTTAGTCTCATAAATTAATAATTCTAATCCTATACTAAAAAGGCCTAACCAAAGAGAAATAATGGTTAGACCCTATAATGAGCCAAGGTCTCAAAAGTCACTCTTAAGTGATTGTTACATAACAGAACTTAGGCCTCGTTTGGCAAGAGGCTATTTTAGCCAATTAGCCAAAAAGTTACTAAATTAGCCAAAAAGCAAACAACCCATACCAAAAAGTCAAAAAGATTCTCTTTTCTCTCTACTTTTTGCACATCTTTTCGTAATTAGCTAAAAAGTCATCCCAAACATACAAGTTTTTTTACCTACCTTTTTAGCCAAATAGCCAAAAAGTTACTAAATTAGCCTGTTCCCAAACGAGGCCTTAATCATATAGCGGCAAGTCACGGATTTGTACATGGACGGGGATTCGAACCCATACTCCTGACAGTTGATACGGTTTACAAGAAGGTTTGTCCTACCAACCATATAAACTGTCGCCCGAGTGACTAGTTCAGAAGAGAGTAGAAGTTGTGATCTCAAGATTTATATCCTAAAATCTTACCAAAGTGTCACACCCCCTTAGATTATAATCCTGCATTATAATCTACTCAATCAAATTCCTTATATAATATCCTATATGAGTTATAAATAATCCCATAAATCACACATGGGTGATTTTTCAGACTAGATCTTAATGTATCCAAGACTATCGAGATCACTCTTAAAATGATCATGAGTAAAAATTTAAACCTATACTTCTAACACTAATTCTGATTCGTCAGGTCTGGAAGGACCAAACAAGAAACTAGAAGACAGAAGAGGCATGTGCGCAGACGTGTTTTTAGTGGAATCCGGAGGCCTTGCGTCCACCAAACAAACAAGGCCAATAAACTATCTCTAGCAAACAAATGTGTAGTCATAAACTAGGATTAGAGTAGTCTAGTCTAGAGCACTTTGGCTCTCACTCTTATAGTTTTATGTATGTATTAGATTAATTTAATAATTATAAAAGCATGATTTCATCAAATCACAATTATAATTTTAAAATTTTTATTTAATTATAATTACTTAATCAATTTAATTTTTGTTATTATATATAAATGATCTATCCATAAAATTATATAAAATGAATAATTTGAATTATTAAAATGAGACCAATAATAAATCTCACGTAATTAATTAAATTGAATTGAGCTTTTGTAAACTAAGAAGAACCAAATCCTTACACATTTATCCCATAATTAACTGAACTTATAATGACAAGTAATTGCTACAAATTTTTTTTTTTTTTTTTTTTTTGAGTTTTACTATATATTAAAAGTATAACATGACTTCTCAATAAAACCTAATCTTGTTTTAATATAAGAGTATATGAATAATAGTAAAATAAAAACCAAAATTATTGAAATTTAAATGAATTATAATAATATTTCAACACCAAATTTGATAAGAATATGTATTATAGCCCAGTGGGTTTCTCTTGGGGTTTGGGTCTGGGATGTGTGGGTGAGGCGCACGTCTCAGGTTCGAATCTCCTAAGGGGTGCACGTCTCACAGCAGTTTGAAAAGGGTACACGGCTTCCCCTAGGCTACTTACCCTCGAGATTAGTCGAGGTACGTCACTTCTAAGGGGTGCTGGCCCGAATACTCAGTTATTAAAAAAAAAAAAAAATCAATACATTGGAATAACATGAAAAGTGAGCTCTATTAAGGTCAAGTTTGACAATATCAAAATAATCTATCTTTTTATCTTCTTTTTATCACATCACCTCTCTACTTTTTTGTATATCTTTTTGTAAAAAGACAAAAAATGCACTTATTTAAGTCATTCCAAACAACCCCTAAATCAATAAGATTATTTTTTTTTAATAACTAAGCGTTCAGCCCAATTTGTAATAATATTTTATATTTAAAATTTAATATTCAAAATTGATAAATTAGCAGTACTTAAATTATACTATGTTAAAAAAAAAAATTTGGGTGGGTAACTATGTTAAATTTTTTTAAAAAAAAATATATATAAAAAAGAGTGGGTTAAAATACGAAGTGCACCGGGCAACACAAGTACAATTACCGAGGTTAATTTGATTAGACAGAACTCCATACCTTACTTAGAAGGTCATTGGTTTGAATATATCCACGTACGTGTGAATCTTATTCTCGGTATGTACGTGGAATCTTATTCTCGGTATGTTTATTGAGCCTCTGCTTGGAAAGTATATTGATTTTTTTGATTTTTTTAATTATTTTCACTTGGGTTAAAAAGTTTGATTTAAAATTTATTTTTTACTTTTTGATTTTTTTAATTTTTTTTTACTTCAGAATAGTATAATGATTATAGGTTAGATGTGATATTTTATTTGTTATGACTAAAATAATTTATTTTACCTTTTGTAACTAAAATAGTTCCAAACCTCCTCATCAAACGGACCCTGAGGCTCTCAGTCTCTCATTTTGGAAGTTTCTTTATATTAATTTACATTGTGTTATTTATCTTAATTTGGGAAAGGAATTAATTTTTTGACCTTTTAGTTATTTTGATTATTTTAGTCTGGAACTAAAAAACTTAATTTGAGAATGACTCTTGACTTTTTTTAAGAAAAAAAAAATATAATAATTATAAGTTGAATGTGATGTTTTACCTTATTAAATTAAAAAATTTATTTTATTTTTTTACGACTATTTTAAGCTCAAACCCATTTCTCAAACAATGACCTACTATCATTATGAGCTTAAATCATTAAGCTTCATTAGAAAAATAAATAAAAATTAAACAGAAAAGGGGGACCACTGGATAAGAAACACAATTAGTGGTTCACATGTAAGAGTTTGGCTAAAATGCGCGCTACGCGTACCAACAACACTTTCACAGGCCGTGGTGTTGGCGTTGAACTATTAAAAATAGTTTATAAATTATAACTTAACAAATTATAATTTATAATTTTAATCAAAAATATTTAATCTGTTTAGTGTATTTATTGAATTATAAATTTAAGTTAATGAGTAGTATTAGAATAAATAAGCTGTGAAATAATTTTTTCAATTAATTTTTATTTTTTATTATTTATTATTTGTCTATATTTCTCATAAAAAATAATAATAATAATCTATAATCTATTTGAGTCTTTTTTATTTTTAAAAAAAATATAAAATAAAAAAATCGAAGAGTGTAACCATAAATTAACATGTCTACAGTAAAAACTGATAACCAAAAGTAAAGGGTGAGTAGTTTCTTAAAAATAGCTTTTTTAAATTAAAATAAATTGTTAAAATTAGAAATTATTTGAAATAAATTTAACCAAATAATTTAAAATAACTTTTTCACAATTAAAAGGTATAAGCTAGATTTGAAAAACCGAAACCAACACCGCCGTTGTCCAATTTTAGATGAGGCTCAGCGTTGGCATTTTGTTTCTATTTATAGTTTCAATCATTTTGTTTTTGCTTCTTTCCATCAACGGTTCAGGTAATAATACAGAAAGTCTTTTCTTTTTTTTTATAAGGAAAACTACCGATAGATTTAATAATTATATTTAATTTTTTATTAAATCTTATTAAAAATAAATTTTAATAAAATTGTTGTTAAAAATAATTTTTTATGATAATTTTTTTTATATATATCATTAAAAATTAATAATTAATGACTTTTTTAATCACATTTTTATAAATTGTCATTAAAACTTATCATTAGTAACTTTTATTGTGACAAATTTTTTAATCTGTCAACGAAAATAAAAAATTAATAACATTTTTTATGACAATTTTTTAAAACCGTTGCTAAAATTTATGATTACTAATATTTTTCATGACATAATTTTCAAACTAAAGTTGAAAATTAATAATTTATGATTTTTTTAATAATATTTGATTAGAAATGTCATTAATTATTATAAGTGACAGAAATAAAGGGCAGTGAGAGTTCTGTGCCAAAATGATCTGTTTGGATTGCCAGAAAATGTAAGAAAAAATCATTAATTGAGTGAGTTTCTCAAGTGATTTCAAAACAGAAAAAAAGAGTGGTGGACAGAGGGTAGTGAGTCTTGCTTTATTTTTCTTGTTTGATTTTGTTATTTCTTTCAAGCTGCTTTTCTTTTATTTTCTTAGAGACCAAACAGGGAGAGAGAGTATTAAGAGGAACCTGGGCTTTGAGAATCTTGGTCCTGGCTTGGGTTCTCTTGGCTAGATCGGCCACCATGCGGAAGCGTCTACGGCGGTTCCTGAAGATGGTGACGGCGGATCTCCACCTCCTCTGAGCCTCCTCTGAGGGGTGTTTCCCCGGAATATCGAAATCCTTCCTCAACATCTTCTCCATCTCACTTTTTTTCTTTTTCTTTTTTTTAAAGTTTAAAAACCCAAAACCAGAATTGTTGAGAGAGAGAGAGAGAGGACACAATCCAACAAAGACTCCCATAAAGAAGAGACTGGAATGGAGAAAAGTGTTCCAAAAAAAAAAAAAAAAAAAACTACTCTCTCTTTTGGGTTCGGGTTATTTTAACAAAATATATATATATATATATTTAACTCTAGATTAAAAATTATCATATTTAAATCATAATTATTATTATTAAGTTAAAATTATCATATTTAAATCATAAATATTATATTTTTTTATAAAAAATTAAAAAATTCTTTCTAAATGTGACTATTTTAACTCCAAATTAGGCCTCGTTTGAGAACAGACTAATTTAGTAACTTTTTGACTCTTTGACTAAAATATGAGATAAAAAAACTAGTATATTTGGATGACTTTTTAACTTTTTACGAAAAGATGTGAAAAAATAAAGAGAAAAAAGAATCTTTAATTTTTTGATATGAATTATTAATTTTTTTAACTAATTTAATAATTTTTTGACTTTTTAACTAAAATAAAAGAATCTCGAAAGAGGCGTAAAATAACTAAACCAACTCATAATCCAAAAAGTCCTACGTACACACCATTGGAAATGTACCTTCATTTTGCCTTGAGCAGTGACTGTAGGATTAAGGCCCTTTTGGAAAAAGCTAAAAACATCAAAAGTTAATTTTTAATTTATTTTAAATCACATTACTTTCTATATTTTTATAAAAAAAAATTAAAATTAAAATTAATTTTTAACCACCTTCCAAAATAATCCTAAATATAAAGTTATTGGATTGTGAGTCACACAATTAGAGTCAACTCAATAAAAATAAATAAATACGATTTATTATTTATTTAAAAAAAATAAATGTAAACAAAAAAAAAATAGTCATACAATAAAATATCTAAGTCAATTCCTTATTTATTAAAATATCTAAGTCAATTTTTTTTTCATTTATTATTTAATCATTAACCAATCATCTTATTAATACATTATTGAATCTAAAAAATGAATTTAAAAAGTAGGTTTGTATATTATTTTTTTTAATATAATTTTTAGAAGGGAGGTAGATTCCTTTGGGTCCAAATGGATAGGAGACTACTGTTTTGGGCTCGTGAGACTTATCACAAGTCTCGTTTTAATAATTTAAACTGTTTATTTTATTAGATATTTCATAAATTTTATACATACAAAAAATTAAGTCAATCTCGTAACATATTTAATTTATTGTGTTTCTCATCAAAAAAATATATGGTTTGTTTTTTCAAACACAATTGTTGTCTTTTTTTTTGGTAACAAATACAATAAATTAAAGAGGTTACAATCAATCAATTTTTTATTGGATAAAATACACTGTTTAAATCATCAAAATAGAGCCGTGGTGGACACAACGGGCCCAAATAGCACCCTCTAGTCCAGATTATGGACTATAGGGAATCCTCTCCTTTCAGAATTGGTTGGGCCTCTTTCATATTTACATCTCAACTTGAGAAAACTTGAGGGTTTCGATAATTCAAACCATTTATTTTCTAAGGTATTCAATATATATCATTATCATCTATAAAAAAAAAATTGTTAATCATATTATTTAATTTTGATGATGTCTAAAATATTATTTGTAACAATTTGGATTTTTTTAATATACATATTATTTGACACAAAATATTATCTTTTTAAAAATATATATCTTTGTTAAATATTATAATAAAAATATTTTTGAAAACTTTACTATTCACTTTTTGAAAATTTAGGTTGATCACTATTCACTTTTTGACAAAATTAAAATAAAAATATTTTTGAAAACTTTACTATTCACTTTTTGACAAAATTAAAATTGATTAAAAATTTTGATTAATTATATTATTTTGACAAATTTAATATTGATGGGTTGTTTTGTGTTGACAAAATTAATATAGAGTGGTAGAATATATTTAGTTTAAAATCTTTACAACTTATACAATATTTTAAAGAAGTCATATATTTTCAGATCCATCATAAATATTATTAAAGAGATTTTTTTTTTGTATGCAAATATTTTATTAGAACATTATATATATATTGCATATAATATGAATAGAATACATCACGTGCGCTATTAAATTTTTTACATTACATTGATTATATCATATTATAATCAAACAAGAAGAAAAAAGATGGAGTTATATATATATGTGTATATATATATATATATATTATAAACTAGATAGAGAAAATTATTTGTTTGTTTGAAAGTTGTGAACTTTGTATTAAATTGTTTACAAAAATAGTGGCTCCATGTTTGAAATAACAAAAAGAAAAAATCAGTTTTATTTTTTATCTTTTGCTGACTATTCAAAATCAAGGAAGTGTGCTTATGTAAGCGATGACATCAAGAGTGTGCTTATGTAAGCCATGACGTCAGCAAGGAGTGTCCAACGGGTATATTTTTGTGTATAAATAGAAGTGTTGGATGTGGAGAAAAATCAACAACTTGAAGAGAAAATATTTTTGTGAGCTCCAAAATTCTGAGTATTTTGCTCTTTCACTTTCAGATCTAAGTCTAGCTTTTGTTCTTACACTTTCATATCTACTCTTTGTGAGAGAATTATTGTAAAAGTGGGTTCAATTACCACTTATTCTTATTCCTTATTTTTGTGAGAGATTTTGTAAGGATAAGGCATTTATTGTTAAGTGAGGCTCAATAGATCAGAGTAAGTCCTGTGCCAAATCCACAAGCTTGGTGGTGTATTTATTCAATTGATAGTAAAGAAATTCTCAAAGAGGTTCCTTGGGGAGTGGACGTAGGCCTGGCGTGCCGAACCACTATAAATCGCAGTGTTTGATTTTCTCTCTCTATCTCTTCTACTTTTATATTGATAATTATTATTATGTTTTTTGTTTATTAAAATTCTGAATATTGTGTTATTTTTAATATTGTAAAATTTTTAATAACCCAATTCACCCCCCTCTTGGGTTGCCTATCTGGGATAACAATTGGTATCAGAGCCTAGACTCTAGTTTTTGTGACTTAACCGTCTTAGAGTAGATCATGGCAACCCCTAGTTATTCCTTACCCGAGGGATAAGCATCTAATAGGCCACCTCTATTTAGCGGCACAAATTTTAGCTATTGGAAAACTAGGATGACCATACATATTCAATCTAATAATTATGAATGTTGGAAAATTATTTGTAATGGTCCAAAAATTCCTACCAAAACTATAGATGGACTTAGGGTACCCAAACCTGAAGATGAGTGGGATGAATCAGATACTAGAATGACCCAAATTAATGTCAAAGCTACAAACATGTTGTACTGCGCCTTAGATGCCAACGAGTTCAATAGAATTTCCACATGTAAAACCGCTAAAGAAATTTGGGACAAGCTTATAGTGACTCATGAGGGAACCGAACAAGTTAAATAACCTAGAGTCAGTTTGCTAGTCCATAATTATGAACTTTTTAAAATGAAGCCTGATGAAACTATTCCTCAAATGTTTACTCGTTTTACTGATATTATTAATGGTTTAACTTCTCTTGGCAAAATATATACTAATGCTGAAATTGTAAGAAAGGTGCTTAGGTCATTGCCAAAAAGTTGGGAGACAAAAGTCATTGCCATTACCGAAGTCAAGGATTTATCAAAGCTAAGTCTAGATGAGTTAATGGGATCTCTCTTAACTCATGAGCTCATAATGCAAGAAGGAAAGGAAGAGGAGGACAACAACAAGAAGAAAGGAATAGCTTTCAAATCCACCTCGAAACATCAAGAGGATAAGGAAGATGATTCAGATGAGGATGAGGAAATGGCATTCATCACTAGAAAGTTCCAAAGGTTTGTGAGAAAGAAACAAGGTGTACGAAATTTTTTCAGAAAAGACTTCAACAACAGGGATTTTCAAAGAGGAGAAAATCACAAAAAATCTGAAGTAACCTGCTATGAATGCAACAAACCTGGACACTACAAATCAGAATGTCCAGAACTTAAGAAAAAATTCAAGAAGGACAAAAAGAAAGCTATGATTGCAGCATGGGGAGAAGATAGTGATGAAAGCGACACAGAAACCGAAGTTTGCAAAAACAAGGTTGCTAACCTATGTTTAATGGCACTTGGAAATGAAAATGAGGTAAATGACGAATCTTTTACATTTGATGAATTACAATTAGCTTTTGATGAATTACATGCTGAATTTAAGAAACTTAGTTTGAAAAATAATTGTCAAAAGAAAGTAATTTCAAGTTTATCAAAAGAAAATGAATCATTGACTTCCAAGATAAATGTTTTAGAAAATGAAGCCATGAAAATGAAAAAGGAAAATGAGATTTTAACTCAAAAAGAGTCTTCAATTTCTAAAAGCATTTAGTTGTATTACAAAAAGAAAACGAGTCTTTAAAAAATGAGCAAATTATTTCGAAAGAAAATATTGAAGACTTGAAAACTACTCTTTCAAAGTTCACTCAAGGTAGAGAGACTTTAGATAAAATTCTTAAAAATCAAAATCATACTTTTGGTAGAGCCGGAATTGGATATAAACCTTTTTCAAAAGTAAAAACTGCCAAAAATGGTTTTGTATATGCATCTTCTAATCACTCTCATCTCACATGTCATTTTTGTGGAACAAAAGGTCATATTTCACCTTCATGTCCTATTAAAAGAAATCCTTTTGCTAAAATAAAAAAGATGTGGGTTCCTAAGGATATCTCAAGGATGTCAAATTCTAACTTTTATGGACCCAAGAAAAAATGGGTATCAATAGAGAAATCAAATTTTTGTAGGTATGTTTCAAGACAAAATCCAGTAACGATAGATGGTATCTCGACAGTGCATGTTCGAGACACATGACTGGAAATAAAGCTATGTTCACCACACTCCAACCAAAGGATGGCGGATATGTGACTTTTGGCGACAATAGCAAGGGTAAAATCATTGGTGTAGGAAGTATTGGTAAAAATCTCTCTCCTATTATTGAAAATGTTTTATTTGTTGAAGGTTTAAAACATAACTGGCTTAGTATTAGTTAATTATGTGATAAAGGTTATAGAGTTATTTTTGAGAAAACTCATTGCACTATTGAAAATACCTTAGAAAACAAAACTTTATTTGTAGGTTATAGACATGAGAATGTATATGTGTTTGATTTACATGATTTATCTTCTCATTTTAACATTAAATGTTTATCTGCTATAAATGATAATGGTTGGCTTTGGCATAGAAGATTAGGACATGCTCATTTTGATTTAATTTCCAAACTTTCAAAAAATGAGTTAGTCATAGGTTTACCAAAAATTATTTTTGAAAAAGATAAACTTTGTGATGCATGTCAATTTGGAAAACAAACTAGAATTTCTTTTAAATTCAAAAATATCGTTTCAACTTCTAAACCACTTCAACTCTTGCATATTGATCTATTCGGACCATCTAGAACATTAAGTTTAGGAGGAAAATCTTATGCCCTTGTTTGTGTTGATGATTACACTAGATATACATGGGTATTATTTTTAGCACACAAAAATGAAGTTTTTTATAATTTCTCAAAACTTTGTAAAAGAATTCAAAATGAGAAAAATCTTAATATTTGTAGTATTAGAAGTGACCATGGTAGAGAATTTGAAAATGATGATTTTATTAAGTTTTGTGATGACTTAGGAATAGATCATAATTTCTCAGCCCCTAGGACTCCTCAACAAAACGGTGTGGTTGAAAGAAAAAATAGAACTCTTGAAGAAATGGCTCGTACTATGCTTTGTGAAAATAATTTGCCTAAATATTTTTGGGCGGAAGCTGTAAACACTGCATGCTATGTTATAAATCGTGCCATGATTAGACCTATTCTTAAGAAAACTCCTTACGAACTTTGGAAAGGTAGAAAACCTAATATTAGTCACTTGCGTGCTTTTGGTTGTAAATGCTTTGTATTAAACAACAATAAAGATAATTTAGGAAAATTTGATACTAAATCGGATGAAGCTATATTCCTTGGTTATTCTATGTCTAGTAAAGCTTATAGAGTATTCAATAAAAGAACTCTACTTGTTGAAGAATCTGTGCATGTTGTTTTTGATGAATCTAACGATATTATTTCCAAGAATCTTTTAAGTAATGATATTGTAGAAAATCAACCAAGCATGGAGAGCATTTATAAAAAGGAAAATGAAGAAAATCCATTACGCGAACATGACGAAGAAATGACAATGGAAAAACTTCAAGAAATATATGCTCTTCCAGAAAATGACTCAAATCTACCAAAAGAATGGAAGTATGCTCATGGCCACCCCAAAGACCTCATCATAGGTGATGCGGCGGAAGGTATAAAAACTCGTTCCTCTGTTAGAAATATTTGTGGTAACTTGGCATTTGTTTCACAAATTGAACCAAAATCATTTTTAGAAGCTGAAAATGATAAAAACTAGATTTTAGCAATGCAAGAAGAATTAAATCAATTTGAAAGAAATGAAGTTTGGTTTTTGACCCCTCGACCTAAGAATCATCCCGTTATTGGTACAAAATGGGTTTTTCGAAATAAAATGGACGAATCTGGAGTTGTTACTAGAAATAAAGCTAGATTAGTAGCTCAAGGCTATAATTAAGAAGAGGGAATTGATTTTGATGAAACTTTTGCACCAGTTGCTAGACTTGAAGCTATTAGAATGTTACTTGCTTTTGCGTGTTTTAAAGATTTTAAATTATATCAAATGGATGTTAAAAGTGCTTTTTTAAATGGGTACATTTCGGAGGAAGTCTATGTTGAACAACCTCCCGGTTTTGAAAACCATAAATACCCGGATCATGTTTTCAAACTTTCAAAAGCCTTATATGGCTTGAAACAAGCTCCTAGAGCATGGTATGAAAGATTGAGTAATTTTCTACTTGACAAAGGTTTTTGTAGAGGAAAAATTGATACAACACTTTTTATAAAAATAAAAAAGGAAGATATGCTAATCGTTCAAATTTATGTTGATGATATCATTTTTGGTGTTACTAATGAAAATTTGTGCAAAGAGTTTGCTAAAGACATGCAGGGTGAGTTTGAAATGAGTATGATAGGGGAATTAAATTACTTCCTTGGTCTACAAATTAAACAAACTAATGATGGAATCCATTTAAATCAAACGAAATATATCAAAGATCTACTCAAAAGGTTTGAAATGGAATGATCATAGCCTGCAGCAACTCCAATGAGCACATCGATAAAAATCGACAAAGATGAGCAAGGTAAACCCGTAGATGAAAAGAAATATCGAGGTATCATTGGTTCTTTACTTTATATTACTGCAAGTAGGCCCGACATAATGTTTAGTGTTTGTATGTGTGCACGTTTTCAATCTGTACCGAAAGAGTCACACATCACCGCAGTCAAACGCATTTTCAGATATCTTGTCGGCACTCAAAAGTTGGGATTATGGTATCCTAAGGGAACCACCTTTGAACTTTTTGGTTACTCAGATGCCGACTTTGCGGGATGTAGACTTGACCGAAAAAGCACTAGTGGCACTTGTCATTTTCTTGGACACTCACTCACCTCTTGGTTTTGCAAAAAACAAAACTCAGTGGCTCTGTCAACTGCTGAAGCAGAATACATTGCCGCCGCTGGGTGTTGTGCACAATTGCTTTGGATGAAACAACAACTTCAAGATTTTGGACTTCACTCTGATCATATTCCAATAAAATGTGACAACACAAGTGCCATTAACCTTTCAAAAAATCCTATTCAGCTCTCATGCACTAAACACATTGAAATAAGGCATCATTTTCTGAGAGATCATGTACTCAAAGGTGACATTGAACTCGAATTTGTGCCTACAAATTGTCAATTAGCTGACATATTTACCAAGCCTCTAAATGAAGAATAATTTTGTTATATTAGAACAGAACTTGGTATGATGAATACTCCAATATAATGTTTATATTAAAAAATAATTTTTTAATAATTAAATAAAATAAATATTGTAATAATTATTATTATTATAAAAAATAATAACCATAATAATAATATACATATATTTATATATATAATTTCTCTCTCTCTCTCCCGTTCCGTCTCTATCTCTTACCCACTCTCTCCCTTACTCTATCTTTTTCTCCTTCTCTTGCTGTCTCGCTCTCCCCTTCTTCCTCTACCCTTAGCCGACTCCATCTCCACCCTCACCATAGCCTACAACCAACTCCACCATCCACAAAATCATCCATCACTTTCATCACTATCACCATCCATCCAAATCCCTCACCAATCTTCCAAACTCCATCACTTCTCCACCCGAAATCTGCATCACCATCTTCACCGATTCATCAAGTTCCATTACCGATCCATCAAGATCCATGACTGATCCATCAAGATCCATTGCCGATCTAGACAAATTCGTCACCGATCTATCCAATCGTCTCAATTTCTTCCGTTCATCGAGGTTATCACCGATCAACATGTTAAAATTCTTGTTGCACTGTGTTATATTTTTTTACTTGTTGTATGTGCTCCAAATTCTCTTGGATTTAATATGGTTGCCTCTACCTTGTCTGAAGAAATTGTTTTTATTTTTATTTTCTCCTTTTATGCTAGTGCACTTTGTGTAATTGTTTATGGCCGGATCTTAATGGCCCTTGGTATTATAGATTGGTAATTTGTCTCTTCAAATTTATGTAATTTTTAGTGCATTAATTCAGGGGGAGACTCATATATTTTCTTTATAAAACTAAAAAAAAAATGGGCATGTGTAGATTCTGTGCATAATTTTAGGGGGAGTATATATACATATTTTTTTTTACTCCTTATCTGCCATACTCCTTGTCTGCACCAACAAACAAATTTTTTTTTGTGCAACGACAGCATTAAAAAATAATAATAATAAATAAAAATTACATAAATAAATAAATAAAGGCAGAAATGCTCACACTTTTATTTCAGAAAAAGAAAATATTACTCGATTACATGTAAATTTTCAGAAGGCTTCACAGATTTTTTCTTTTTCACTTCTCTCAACAATTTTTCATGAGCCTCTTTTACATGCCTCTCTCTATTTTCGATTTCTGTGAGTCTTGGCATTATCACCGTTGCATAATAATGCACTGCATTCTCCAACTGTGCATTTTTCCTTTTTAACTCTTTCTTTTCCTTACACATATTCACTACTTGTTGTTTTAACAAGCACACCTCATCTCTCCATTGCTGATTTTCTTATACTCTTGCTTGTAATCGTCGCGCCATATTGGAAACTGCAGTCATAGCCTGTGTACTAAGAGCCATAGTGTTATTAATAGCATCGAAATCATTTCGATTACCAATAACACTAGAACCCTCATTTATAGGCATAGCATATGCCTGCGTCACTGGTACTCTCTCATTTGCCTGCATTACCGGCACCTCATGCAGGTCCAACTCATTGATAGCTAAGGTAAGGAATGACATGATTACAAAAGGAGCTAAAAATTTTTTTTTTCTCAAACACTTGATGATTTCGTCTCTTTGCCTCTAATCTGTGTCACTTTTTATACACTTCAATGATCCATTACTCAATGCATATCTGCTATATTTGCTCAAATCTTTTATTTGTCAATATTTCCTGCGCTCGAGATGCTCCAAAATCCCCACAATGATTCCGACAAGACAGACGGCCCCTTATTTTATTTTTGGCCATTCAGATTATTGTATCAAATGTGCTTGTTTTTTATCTTCATCTTTATTTTGATGATGTCAAAGGGGGAGAAAAAATATGATTTTGAAAATTATATGTGATTTTGAAAATTATATGTTGCAGGGTTATCAAATATTTTGTCAATTTTATTTTGTGTCAAATCCATACAAATATTGCCATCATCAAAAAGGGGGAGATTGTTAATCATATTATTTAATTTTGATGATGTCTAAAATATTATTTGTAACAATTTGGATTTTTTTAATATACATATTATTTGACACAAAATATTATCTTTTTAAAAATATATATCTTTGTTAAATATTATAATAAAAATATTTTTGAAAACTTTACTATTCACTTTTTGAAAATTTAGGTTGATCACTATTCACTTTTTGACAAAATTAAAATAAAAATATTTTTGAAAACTTTACTATTCACTTTTTGACAAAATTAAAATTGATTAAAAATTTTGATTAATTATATTATTTTGACAAATTTAATATTGATGGGTTGTCTTGTGTTGACAAAATTAATATGGAGTGGTAGAATATATTTAGTTTAAAATCTCTACAACTTATACAATATTTTAAAGAAGGCATATATTTTCAGATCCATCATAAATATTATTAAAGAGATTTTTTTTTTGTATGCAAATATTTTATTAGAACATTATATATATATTGCATATAATATGAATAGAATACATCACGTGTGCTATTAAATTTTTTACATTACATTGATTATATCATATTATAATCAAACAAGAAGAAAAAAGATGGAGTTATATATATATGTGTATATATATATATATATATATTATAAACTAGATGAAGAAAATTATTTGTTTGTTTGAAAGTTGTGAACTTTGTATTAAATTGTCTACAAAAATAGTGGCTCCTTGTTTGAAATAACAAAAAGAAAAAATCAGTTTTATTTTTTATCTTTTGCTGACTATTCAAAATCAAGGAAGTGTGCTTATGTAAGCGATGACATCAAGAGTGTGCTTATGTAAGCCATGACGTCAGGAGCGTGCTTATGTAAGCCATGACGTCAGCAAGGAGTGTCCAATGGGTATATTTTTGTGTATAAATAGAAGTGTTGGATGTGGAGAAAAATCAACAACTTGAAGAGAAAATATTTCTGTGAGCTCCAAAATTCTGAGTATTCTGCTCTTTCACTTTCAGATCTAAGTCTAGCTTTTGTTCTTACACTTTCATATCTACTCTTTGTGAGAGAATTATTGTAAAAGTGGGTTCAATTACCACTTATTCTTATTCCTTATTTTTGTGAGAGATTTTGTAAGGATAAGGCATTTATTGTTGAGTGAGGCTCAATAGATCAGAGTAAGTCCTGTGCCAAATCCACAAGCTTGGTGGTGTATTTATTCAATTGATAGTAAAGAAATTCTCAAGGAGGTTCCTTGGGGAGTGGACGTAGGCCTGGCGTGCCGAACCACTATAAATCGCAGTGTTTGATTTTCTCTCTCTATCTCTTCTACTTTTATATTGATAATTATTATTCTATTTTTTTTTTATTAAAATTCTGAATATTGTGTTATTTTTAATATTGTGAAATTTTTAATAACCCAATTCACCCACCCTCTTGGGTTGCCTATTTGGGATAACAAAAATAGTTCAATCTGATAATCGTAACTTTTTAATTTTATCATGTTTATTAAAAAAAATAGATGGCCTATTTTTAACAATATATTAGTCGTTCATTTTTTTTAAAGACAAATACGATAAAATAAAATGGTTACGATTATGGGATCAAAGTAATTTTTTTATAGATAATATATATTGAGAGCTCTACAAAATGAATGATTCAAGATTGGGGATAGGTGTTGTGACAGCACTCGTGCTGTCACACCCTATGCGGTTTGTTCTGATCATATTTTAATAATCCGAGCAGTTCATATTATAGGATTTGTTGAGTTTATTATTCATATAAAAAAATGAAATTAATCCAATAAGTATAACCCCATGATCAAGCCAAATAATAACCTTAAAAAAATTATTAAAATCATGCTAACCGTTCATTTTTCTAAGCATAAACATGGTCTTGCTGTCTGTGGGTTACCGATGTCTAATTAATTTGAATTTTTTCATGGATAATCTACTCAACGAACTCTACAGTATTAACAATTCAGATCATTAAAATAAGGGCAAAATTCGCTTCACCTCTTATGGTTTAGGCCATTTGCACTTTACCTGTAATAACTTGACTCTCTCATATGCTGCTTATACTCTAATTCCCTCATTATCTGTGTGATTATATGTTTGATGTAAAATTGCATGTTTAAATGTGTGAATTATGTGCTTATGAGATTGTATTTGTCAGTTATAAGAAAATATGTTGAAATTACGATTTTTGGACTGCAAATTGAAAACCTTAGAGGTGCAATAAACCGAAATTGACTTTACTTTATGATTAGCACGATTTTTAGAATATAATATGAAGTTTTATAACAATTTGATTCGTGATGAATTAATTAGATTTGTTTAAGCCAAACTCTTAAGTAAACTGAAATTGACGACTTTAATAAGTTCAGAAACCAAAATTGAGTACATGGATACGCTAATGGGAATTTTTAGAGCCATTTGGACAGTTTAATTGAAAATTGATTTCATCTAATTCGTTAAGTTATGTTTGGTTGGCCTAAATAGATATATGACATGTTATATATATATTTGAGCTCATCTTTAGTCGTTTGAAGTGACAAAAACATGGAGAGAAAGAGAGAGTTCCAGAGAGAGAGAGAGAGCTCTTAAGAAACTCAAGATTTGGCTTGGATTTATCAAGATTATGTTAGATCAAGTGTTTATGAAGACTTTAGGTAAGATTTTACCTCTCAAACCTTGAAGATCATGAATTAAGAGTTGGCTTTTGGATTTTATGAAAGCTTTTACATGTATTTTGTCATATAAGGCAAGAACATAGCATGATTTCATGGGATTCATGTTTATACCTTGTTTTCTTGCATGATTTCTAAGATTCTTAAAATTTCAAGGGACTTTCTCTATGGATTTTGAAATTAGAACTCATCATATGTGTAGCTTTTAATTTTGTGCTTGACTTCAAGTCTTTGAAATGGAACTTTGGTTTTGCTTTGAAATTGTGATTTTGATTGAAGGTAAAATTGTTTAATTCAACATGGTTTTGAAAGGTTTTGGGACTTGATTTGTATTAAATGAAGTTTTTTCCATTTATATAAGTTAGGGTTTTAGAATGATGATCTTGCTTGAACAAATATTATGAAATGAACATAGATTCCTCACATTTGTTTGATTTAAGAGTTGATTTCCTCATTTTTAGTGTGATTTGAGTTTGATTGTGAGAAATTGTATCTAAGCTTGAAGCTTTGTATGCTGTGAAGACATATAAACATATACAAACATGTATAATTTGAGAAGATGAAAGAAGTGAAGGAAATATGGAAATTAGAGTTGTATACGTCCAATTAAAGTAGGTTATGATCATATTAAGCTTGAGTTTCATGCTTATCATGGTTGTATATCATGTTTTTGAAGTGAAATTGCTTAAATTGTGCCTAGAAATACATTTGGAAAGCTTGAGTTTGTTGGATTTTCGGATTGCACATGCAGGGCACACGCAGGGCTCACAGCCGCACACGCAGAAAACAGGGGAAGCAACTTGATCATTTTGAAATGAAAAGCACGTGCGGTGGGGCCTTTCGCACGTGTGGGAAATAGGTCGAAAATCTACATCTTTTTGTACACCTCTGTGTATGTATATGTTTAAGCCCTCCAAAATGCTTAAAAATAAATAAAAAGGGAACGAAACAAAAGAATAATGAAAGACAAGAAGCTAAGAAAAGAATGCATTGCTTATCAATTTATGTGTGTAATGTGTACGTCACTCATCGGAAGGGACCATCGCACGACCGGATCACTGTGAGTAATAGTAGTGTAACGATATGTTATGATTATTTGTTATGTTTATGTACTTTGACACGTTTTATACAACTTATGTTTTATTAGAGATGATTGAACGTTGGATCACAATGGCATATGAAATGGACCTAGGGTCGTTCCGTTCTGTTAGTATGATTGGGCCCGAGGCCGTTCTGTTATTATGATTGGGCCTGAGGCCGTTCTGTTAGTATGATTGAGCCCGAGGCCGTTCTGTTAACACGTGATTGGAGCCGAGGCCATTCTGTTACATGTGGACCCGAGGCCGTTCCGCAATAAGCGGGCCTGAGGTCATTCTGAAAATGTGATTATGAATAACACTATACTTAACGTGACTATGATGAATGCTCTAAATATTATACCTTGGAAAAATATTGGGTTTACATCAGATGCTCTTATTTAATTCAAACCTTTTATTGGATTCTCTTTTCTTTACTATTATTCACTGAGCTTCGCTTACTTTATGTTTATATATATTTATGTAGGTAATCAGCTTGGAGGTCAGCCCTAGGTCAGCTTCAGGAAACTTTTGTGGGACCTGTTTTGCTAAGCCTCCAAAATTGGAGTCTTTTGTCCTTTTGAAGAGTTCCTTGATGCCACATTTTAGTTAAGTTTTGGTGACTTTTGTTGAATACTTAGTTAATATGTAAATTTTGGGTTGTGAACTCTTTATATGGCATGATTAATCCTGGCACAAAAGCACTGCTCAATGGACGTTTTGTTATTTATTTTGCGTCCGCTTTAGGCCTCAATATGATTTAAATTTTCAAATTTTTGTTTGAGGCCTAAATATAGGCCGATCATGGCCTACACTTTTAGGGACAAGTTTGGGTCGTGACATTACCCCTTGTCATTTGAAAATAACCGCTTACCCCTCATATGGTTTTAGTTGTTTTACAATTTACCTCCTTGGCGTTACTTATTTTGTCTAAATTGATAGAATTTTTCATACACGCACGAAAAGATAGAGTAGGTGTCACGACCCAAACCCACTCCTACAGGTTAGCATCGTAACCGGCTAGTAAACATCGGATTACTGAAGGCCTTTGACCTGAATAACAAAATATAAGGGGCTAGCATAAGCAAATATAAAATATACGTAGCCCTTTGAGCTGTGTAGACATACATGAGATAGAAAAACTTTAAACTTTTTTTTTATATACATATCTACACATCATTCTTACGTCATCATATATACATATATAGATTGGACAAAAGGGACTTAGCCCTATTTACAAAATAAACAAAGATTCGTTTATTCAAACAAGAAAACAAAGCTTGAACTTCATGCACATAGCCATATCCACTAGACAAATCCGGAACCTCCACGGGAGGCACATAGGTTGGCTGACAAAATAGAGTCTAGGCAGAAGCTCTAGGCCTGGTCACGCACCTGATCACCTACATACATAAATAATACAGTGAGCTGGAGCCCAGTGAATAATAACAAAGTAAAGGTTTTAATGAATGATGACCGTAACGGATTTGGATTTCAAATCTCTTATCAAACAAAAACATAGGCATGTTCATATCAGAAACAGAGTCATAGTCATAACCATATTCAAATCATGTGTGGTACATCCATTAGCATTAACATATCTCTTTGGTCAAGCATATCAAGTTCCATAATGGAACCTCCGGTACCGGGTAACATATCTCATATATGAGCCATGGTGTTATTTCCCCGGGCAAGGGCCTCATGACCATAAGCCACAGTACTATTTCTCCTGAGAGAGGGTGTCACGACCCAAACCCGCCCCTATGAGTTTAGCATCGTAACCAGCCAATAATCCATGATTACCGAAGGCCTGCTTATCAGTAAGACAATAATACAGAGTACAGGGCCTGGCGGAAGCCAAATCAGTAATAAAAGATATCCAATGAGCTGTGACAGTCTGTATGCAAATTTTTTTTTTAAACATGTACACATTCAAACCATAACAGTATATATGTACATCATATACAATCATTTAGGTTAGGGACCAAGTCCCTACCACAACAGTACAGTACAAGTCTATACAGTCTATACAATACAGAGACAGAAAGGGGAAAATCTAAAACGCCCCGAAGTAGCCTTAGCTTGGCGGTACATGGAACCTCGTAGTGAGGCACAGTGGTTGGCTTGACAAAAAGGGAGTTTAACCCAACGCTCCTAGCTCCGATTCGGTGCCTGGACACCTGCATCTATATAAACAGTAAGCTAAAACCCAGTGAATAACATATGCGTAAAGAGGTTAAGAATGAATGTCCTTTTAGTATTGAAAACAGTCAATTATCAGTATATCAGTCATTCAGTTTGTGGCTCATAATTCATGCCATAACAGTCATTCAGAAACTATAATAGTCATATGTGGTACATCCAATAGCAAAACAGTACAATAGGTCTTAACAGACCGAGCAGTCAATGATGGCCATCATATCAGTAAACAGTAGTGCTTCCAACATGGGAACCGACAGAGATCTCTGTAACAGTAGCAGTAACAATTCAGTAACAGTAAATTGCTATGGATGTCACGAATACAGTTCATAAATAGGGCAAACATTCATTCAGTAAACAGTGTCATTTCATAAAGCAGTACAGTCATTTATTCAGAAAATAATCTCAATTGAACATATCTTTACAACATAGTTACTCACAGAGTTCTGGGCTATAGATAAGCTAGTACGCGTCCTCGGATGCCAACCCTACACAGTTACAGAACGAATACACACTAAGTTACACAGTTGAAAAAATAATAACTTAATCCCTAATTTGCCTCGGTGTGGTTCTACATCAATATCCTCATTAAGATGCCTTAAACTAGGCCTAAGAATGCCTAGGATGGAATGAGGATGCAAATGTGCACTTTAAAACACTTTTCAGAAAACAGGGTCTCGCTCGAGCGTGGCTTTATACGCTCGAGCGGACATGCAGACAAAGGAGCTCCGCTCGAGTGTGACTTCCGTCGCTCGAGCAGATTGTAAGCTACAGTAAAAATACTGGATGCATAAAAATCACGCTCGACGGGCGCTTGATACACGCTCGAGCGTGAGACACAAGTCCTTGCTCGAGCGTGAACTCTCTCGCTCGAGCGTGAATGCTCTCGCTTGAGTGGACTATAAACACATGCAAAGTACTGGATACACGCATTTCACGCTCGAGCGCCACTTTCCTCGCTCGAGCGGACTGCATGAACATAAGGCGTACACCCGAGCGTGGAGTTCCTTGCTCGAGCGTGAGTCCAAAATCTGGAATTTTCAGATTTGAATCTCAAGCTCAAAACTCAGCTTCAATGCATCAAATTCGATCATTTTGGGCCAATTTTCTGTAAAACACTTGTAAATTCATAGTATAACATGATTCAAAGCTCAATTTGAGAAATCAAAGCCCAAAAGTAATTCAATTAAACACAATTTTCAAATAAACTTCAAAAACATGATCAAACACAACATGCATGTGTTCTAATGAGTTCAAAGCTTCTAATACATGCTCCAATGAGCCAATTCCCTCAAAAACAAGATGATTTCATGATCTAAAATCAAGATATGGACATGCATGTAACAAATTTCATGAAAACAACTTCAAAACCTCAATATAAGAGCATGCATGCATGATCTAGCTCTCAATTCAACATTGTAAACCAATTCTAGACTTAGATGACTAAATTACCACGAGCCATGCAAGAATTAACTTAAATTCACAAACAAGAAGGTAAATTTTCTACCTTGGTCTTGAATTCAAGATGTAGAGGCTCAAATATGTAAAATGCTCTTCAATTCCTTTAGATTCAAACAAGACTTGTAGAAATCAACTTGTTCTCCTACTCTCCCTCTCTCAATCGGTTTAGTCTCAAGAATGAATGAGGAAAAGGTGTTAAGACAATACAAAGGGTGAGAGAAGGAGTGGTCTAGCATAACCCACTAAGTGGCAAAATGGAAATAAAGGCAAACTAATGTGATACAGCTCTAATTAATTCAATTTAATCATACCAAATCACATTTCAATCAAATATACCACAAAATCACATAAATTTCAATTAGCATAAAACATTAATCAATTTCGGATTCGGCGCCCGATTAGGTCTTCAATTTGCAGGTTAAAACATAAAACATGAACAGATCATTTAGCAGTCAAACAGATAAGCATGCACTTAAGCTATATATTCGATTAATCAGTTCAGGATTTCAGTCAATCAGTCATTTAACATGCTTAATCATAGATTAGCATTAATCAGTGGTGAGGGCTGTCACAGAGGGCCTCTGCTAAGAACACCACAAATACATTTAAAAAATATGGATCATCATTCATGGAATTACAAAATAGCCTTTTCAGAAACATTTCACATCATGCCATAATATTTGACAAGTATTTTCATACCAAACATAGCTTTACTAAGTTATTACTCACAGATTGTTGTACAGCTCGATAGCCAACCAATGGATCAACAGCTTACGGTGCGCGATTTACATAAACATAACATATACATATACTGAAACACACGTTTGGATCGTACATGACTTATCTCATTTCGTTCTTAGTGTATTGTGTCTTAATCTTAGCCTAGGAATGCCTAGGATGCAACGAGGATGCTAAAATATACTTGGAAACATTTAACAAAACTTGCAGAAAATAGGGGTCCTGCTCAAGTGCAACTTCCTTTGCTCGAGCAGACATGCAAAAATGTGAGTGCTCGCTCAAGCGCCACTTCTGTAGCTCGAGTATTTTATAAACTCTGCAAAAGTACTGGTTGCTTGATTTTCATGATCGAATGACGCTCGACGGTCGCTCGAGTGTGAGACTCAGGTCCTCGCTCGAGCGCAACTCTTGTCGCTTGAGCGGTCTACAAAACATGTGAACTTCTGGGAGCATGCATTTTACGCTCGAGCCAACTTTTGGTCGCTCGAGCGGAAGTGCAAAAAATAAAGATGGTCGCTCGAGTGTAGGATCTGTCGCTCGAGCAGAGAAGTCGAATTATGGAATTTCCAAATTCACCTCCAAGCTTCCAAACTCAAATCAAATACGTCAAAACTCATCCTTTTCGGCTAAAACTTGAGGAATCATATGTGAACTTGGAAAACATTGGGAATTCTAAATCATTTCGCAGAATCAAAGCCCAAAAGCTTGCCAATTGTGCAAAACAAAACTCAATTCTTAGAAAATATAACATGCATAAATGCATATATTGCTTGGACTTCAAAACTTTCAAAACATGATCTAATGACACAAAATGACATGAAACTTGATGAATTCCCAAAACTAAGGTGAGTTAGTAACATGCATGAGGAAATTCTTGGGAAAACAACTTCAAGATGCTATGAAATATGCATGCATGCATGACATGATCTTCTTACCAACCTATTAGCTCAATTCTTGCTTCGCTCAACTTATTCCTCTTGAATTCATGTTCTACTCATCATAATTGTATAATTTAGGTGTTGAATACTACCTCAACTCCTCAAGTAGGTTCTAGATGATGAACACACCAAGACTTCAAGCTCAAATCCTTGACTTCCAAGCTAAATCTTCCCCCCCAAGTCTTGCACTTCCCTTGTTGATCTCAACTCTCCCTAACTCTCTCTCTCTCCCTCATGTTTGGCTCACAAAAAGAAGAAAATATAGTGTTGTATATAAGTGGTCTAGAATCAATGGCCTTATATAGGCTTGTTTAAGGAAATTGCTTAATTACCTTACCACTAAGCAATCGAGCTTTATTTAATCTAATTATTTCATTCTGAATCAAATTTCAACTAAATTTATCATAAAATTCTAAAAATTCTAACGAACACATAATTCAAGTCAATTTTGCAATTAGATGCTGATAAAGCCTTCAATTGGCAAAACAAAACAGAAATACAGATATATATTCCTACCATGAACAGATAGAAACTCAAATAATGCAACACAAATGCAATTAATTTGGAATTTCATCTTAATCACTTATTAGGCATCGTTAATCATGGTTTAACAGTTAATCATGGGTCGGGGTTGTTACAGTAGGTATTGAAAAAATTTAATTTAAAAATTTAAATATGATGTAGAAAGACACATTTGTTTAAAATTTCATCTTTTCCACTATCATCTTCTTTCCTAAAATCTAACCCTAATTCTAAAAATCTTAACCCTAACCACCCTCTGAAAACCCTAACCCTTTTTCTGCAGATCGGCGATCTGAAGGTAGGAAGTGGCGATCAATGGTTGATTTGAGGGAGTGGGGGGCGACAGAGGGCAGCGCCGGTGATGAGAAGTGACGGCAAGCAGTGATATATAGTAATGGGCGCCCATGTGGCATGACCATTAAATTTGATTTTGAATCCTTATCCAAATAGGTTTTGATTTTGAAATCAAACCTATTTAGGATAACCACTCTTGAAACAGACGTTATCAGTTTGAACTGATATAGATAGATATAATATATATTAGATATTATCTGTATCTTAACTGATATGGATAGATATTATAATATATTAAATATTTGATATATGGTTATGGGTAATCCATGAGAAACAACGTTGAGTCTGTTTTCTACCCATATACTGACTCTCTCCCAAGAAACAACGATCAAGTCAGTTGCACTGTGGTTTGTGTGGGTGATATTCACCATTGTAATATCACCCCACTGCTGGGATTGATTGATCTGATTCTGGAAGCACGTGATTTATCCACGAGGTTCTATCATCAAAAGGTATGATCTGATGATTTTATTCCGCTGCATGTTTTGTGTTTTTATTTACATTGGTATCAGAGCCAATGATGGATTTTTTCGTGCTTTCTTTTATCATGTGTATACTTATAAAAGATGTGTAGATCCAAAATATTTTATTTTTATGATCATTAATGTCATTTTTAAGAGCATAAATGATTTTATTTTGGAAAAAGGAGTCCGGCAGTACAAAAATCGGAACAGTCAGCACCCTGGAAGGCGGCGCGTGGCATTCACGCGCCACCACGCCGAAGCCACGCGCGTCCACGCGCTGCCACGCGCCTACACGCGCCGGATGCCATGCTGACGCGCCTGCACGCGCTATCACGCGTGCGTCGGCGGTGCTGTCCACGCACGCGCGCCGTCCGCGCCCGCACGCGCGCCGCGTGCTGGAGCCGCGCGCCGAGCCGAGGCTGAGCCGCGCGCCGAGCCGATCCTTGAGCCGACTTGCGCTGAGCGGCGCCGAGCCGAGCCGAGCCGTTTTTCCGCGCTGGCTTGGCTCTAAGGCTCTGTTTGTTTGTTTTTTAATTCTGAATTGCGTTAATTGGCCATAATTTATTCGTTATAGCTTTGTTTTAAGCATGGTTGGTACCCTTAGACTCAGAATTAATTTTTCTATATTCTGTAAAATTTTGAAAATTTTACGAAAATATGTAATATTTTTCCTGTGTTAATAATGCATTTTTTTTGCTTTAAAATGCATCTGGTGTTGCATGATTAATTTCCTGGGGTTGAAATTTTTATTGTGGACTTCTGAAATGTTTTAATATCTACTGGTAATATTGTCTCATTTTATCAGTTTCTGTTTTTTTTTTTATTTCTAATTTTATGTGTATTTATTAGTCATTTAAAATTCCAGAATATTTCAAAAAAAAATTTCAGAAGATTTCAGAACAATGTACATTTTAATTATGGCATAATCTGAATATTGTTTCTGTTTACTAGTTTCTGGATTTTTTATTTCTAATTTTATGTGTGTTTAATTAGTTATTTAAAATTCCAGAAAATACCAGAAAATTTCAGGATGATGTACTTTCTGTTATGGCATAATTTAAATATTGGATACAGCATATTTTTTTGGGTTTGTAATATGTTGTAATTAGAAGAGCATGTTTATTTATTTATTTATTAGAATTCCATTATTAAATAAATATAGCATGAGTTATTTGTAGATTTACATTAAAATGCTATTGTATGGAATTTATCATGCTTTGTATATGCCATAGTCAGTGGGAGGTTATTCGGTTGAGAGAAATCTTTCTAGATTAACTCCCGAAAACCAATATTTTGCGCATAAATTAAACTAAATTTTGGATAATTGTCACTTGTGGCGCAAGAGATGATTACGAGCATAGCGGATTTTCGATCTTGCGACTTGTGTAATATTGTCACTATTTAATTTAGATTTTTGCGGCAAAATTATATTATGCTAATCAAATTAATCCCAATGCGAATTTCTCTCTAAATTGATTTAGCTTATGGAAGTTAATTTGGTTGACCTAGACTTAGTAGAGATGTTCAAATGTGAACAAACTAATCCCATTCTTTAGATGAGAAAAAGTCTTGGAGACTTTAGGTCAAACCTTAATTGAGCCAAAGTAAGGAAACATGACTCAAAGTCGCCGTGTTTTTTGTTGCCTTGTTTGGCACAATAAAAACTAATGTGTGCGCTATAGTTAGCGGCACGCTACATAGTTTTGGTTGGCGAGTTTTGGAGTTATGAAATTAGTAAGCCCTCAATAGATCTGTATATGATCTTGACTAATGAGCTGCGCGGATTGACTTTGTAATTTGACTTGTAAATAATGTTACATCATTGGATGAAGTAACATTCAAGAGTCACGTCATCCAAGAAATGCGAGCTTAAATAAATTAGTCATTAAGTGTAAGACGAGTAGCCAGTACGAGCAGTGTTTTGCTCTCTATCCAATTATTGGGAGTGGATTGAGCGAAATTTCATGCACTATAATAGTGTGCGTTGAAATATCACGTGAAGTTAAAAGATTAGCGCTTAGAAGCTGCAAAATCTATTAACACTGAGCGAAAAGATTAGCGCTTAGTGGCTGCAAAATCTATTAGCATTGCCAACTTGTCTAAGTGTGGACACTTACTGTTTCCACACTTGAGTGTGAAACATGGATGAGGTGCTTCTTTGTGTGATTCCTTTACTAGGCTAACATTTTGAATAACATTTACCACTAAGCGCAAACGTTGCAGCATAGTAATGAAAAGGTTAAGGCTGACAAGGTTGTTATGACTCTAAGAATTTAACGCATCGCTTGTAAGAGCATTGTGTTGAATTAGACTATTTAGCCTAATTCGCGCTTAAGTTACTTCAGGAGCTATCATAGTTGATAGCTTATTCTCTCCTTCTTGTGGATAGTAGAATTAATTGCAAGTGACTATGAAGCGAGAAATAGAGATGGCAACAGGAGTATCGTCATCTTTCAACTAGATGTATTAAAGTGTATGGAGAATAAAATTGACTTGAAGGTGCAGGGGATTAGCACTTACTAGTTAAATTTGCGACTTAGGCGCAGTTGATATCTCCATGACATCCTTTTTATGATCTAGTGAATATGACTTAGTCGTGAGTCATTACCTAGTTGGGCCTAAACCTTTAAAACTTGTCTTTGAGAACTCACACATTAAGATGATTGGAATTAGTTTATGACATTGGTCATGAACCAGTGGCTTATTATACTTAATCACATTAATGAGATGATGACACGATGGTTTGAGTAGGCCTTCTCGGGCCCACTCGCTTATGACATCCTGCTCTCATGTGAATGTGTAACTTTGTTCGCAATGGGTGCGCACAAGTAAGTAGGAAAGCCGCAGAAGGTCATTTGTTTTGGCGCATTTAGTCCACTATGATATTTTGTGACTAGATATGTGTGAGGGTACAATAGCTAAGCCTCAATCTCGACACATTTATAGATTACGATACGCATCTGAGTCAAGACTATTTGATCTCCCATAAGTCAAAAGTTTTGAGATGATTTTTGACATTGCACATATGAGGTCGAGATCAATTAGATAAGAGTTTTTTGTGCTTTTAGTTTTGACCAAGGTGGCGAGTATCTATTTGAGTTATTTTTTCAGAAAAACTCTGTGAAGAGAGATGGATGCTTAGAACATTGATTATTCCTAGTACTCAACAACACACTGGTGTAGTAGAGATAAGGAATTAAATATTGTTAATGTTAGGTAGATAATGGCGCAAAATGTTTCCCAATTGGGAATTGCACTAGTTTGTTGCCTATATCCCTAACTAAGTGCCCTCCATATCAGTTTTTACACTCCATTTTGAGTAATGGGTTAGCAGAGAGCCATCTATGGGCGATCTGTAACCATTAAGCAGCTTATCTTTATTCTACTTCTCATAAGATTGCGAAGTTAAGACCTAGGGTTCTATAGCGCATTATTGTATGCTGTCTTGTAAACACAAAGGGTCGTGTGGCGCATTATTGTATGCGGTCATGCAAACCCTCCGGGTCATGTGCATATAGGTAAGCAGCTTTGTGGTAGTGTAACTAAGTCACATAAAGTTTTATTAGTAAAGGTGACGTGAATAGAGTTTTCGGAACTCTATAAGATGGAGAATTCCAAGCATAGCGCTCTATGTAGCCTAGTTGAGAATGGAAAGAAATTTCCAATATCCTAGGGACAGTGGGAGCGATGTGTCTACTAATGGATTACTCCATTAGAACAGAATACTCTACATTCTTAGTTGCGTGGTAGCAAATGTGAAAATTTTCCACGTCATCACTGGGTGATTGAGAGGGAAACATTCATGATTGCTCTGCAAGATGATAAAGAGCCTAGGATAATGCCAAAGGCTCTAGTCTCCTGTTTTTAGAAAGTGGATCAATGTTGCGCAGTTTAAGACAAAGTCTTTGAGGATTAACCATTTTTATAATTTGGTTGACTTTCCATTATGACGCAAAACTGTTATAAAGTTATGCGTAATTTGGATAGTCATTGTTGAGGCATAAGGCTCGCTAGATACCGAATGGTCGCACCATTGAGGAAAGTGTAGACCATGAGAAGACTTTCTCCTGGGGAGTGAGGTTATTTTGACTTAGGCTATAATTGACATAAGTTCGGAACATTGATTTGTGGACATTGTGACCTGATTTCTCATTAGAGAATTGGATAAGTAGATCCGTAGGGATTTACCTTCTGCTTTTATGGTGAAAAGTTAGGAGCGCAAAAAGGTTGCTAGTTCCAATAAATCTTTTACAGCCTAAAGCAGTTATCCAAACAGTGGTTCTTAGATTTCGTCAAGCCATGATAGGGCAACGATGATCGATGAAGACCACTGAGGCATGATCAATGGTCCAAAAGAAGTTTTTCCTTACTTAGTCATTATGAGCCAGGAATTTATAAGGTTGTCGCCACCTAGGGTGGGCAGTCCTCCATTTTAGATATGATGGACATGGGTGATGTAATTCATATGCTCGGATGTACGATCCTTAGGGATTGTTTTAGGAAAATTCTCGGTTTGTCTTCGATGACTTACATAAGGAATATCCTAGAACGATTCTAGATGCAAAATTGCAAACCCATTGACTTACCTATCGGTAAAAGCCAGAGCCTTAGCTATTGAGTGAATCCTCAGATTGTCTTTGGGAGAAACAGATGACCTATATTCCTTGATTTTTTCTTTGTTGTGGGAGCCTAAAGTACGCTATGTGGGCGTATTCGGCATGATAAGTTTTATCTTTGATAAATGGTTAACTGAGTTGTTTAGACATTGACCTTGCTCATTAGACTGTGGATAAAATGCTTTATTAGAAGCATATTAATTTGCTCCTTGTAAAATTCAATGCGCTAGTTGGGCGCATCTGCGCTAGTTGGGCGCATTAAGAATGAACGCAAATTGGTCACCAAAAAATATCTTTAGAGAGGTTATTGCGCAAGAGGTAATGATCTTAAATCATTTCATGTGAGGCGCACATGGTGGATTCCGTTGTATATACTTATCGCAAGAGGTGCTGATAAGGCTTATGTTTGGAATCTATAATTGCGCAAGCTGTGGTCAATTTTTTTTTAAATCGATCACTTATTTTGAGATGATGGGATGTTGACACTATTATGGTTTGTGTCATAATGATTAGCAAATGTTGATGTCAGCAGGCAAGATTGGCTCACTCACACGAGCAATCGCCCTTGGCGCTTGGGAGCGAGCAAGGATGAGACTGGTGGTTTATTTTATTTGGAGCCAAGAGAGGCTTAAATCATCCACTATGTATGTCGCCTTGGTTATAACCAAGATGAGGTCGTGTTAAGGACCAAACATGGATGTTAGTACCCACTTTCCATGTTGTGCCTGTTATGATTAGCCAGATACGAGATCTCATTTGGCGCCTAGAAGGCGAGCAAATAGAGAATTCGGGTTAGGCGCTAGAAAGCGACTAGACTAATATCTGTACGGTGTATCGAGTATGACATCACTCTTTATGGAAGAGTTACTCCACCGTAACATGTATTCATACTATATGTGCTTGGCGACCGAGTAATGAGGTGAGAGAATGGATCCCTGCTTCCTCACCGTGTGAGTCTTACGTGTCATTATTGATATGACTTTCATTTATGTACCCTTTTGTGACTTTTGGCTATGTCATAAGGTAAGGGGTTGATGTTCTGCTACTTTGGTATGTTGCCTGCGGTCATGCATGATTCGGCCTTAAGGGACATCACTGGGAAAGCGGTCAATCCTAAACTAAATGGCATGAGTGCAAAGGGAAGATCATCTAGTATTACACCACTGTTGTATATTCACTGCCGGCAACTCACATCGCTCTGTATGAGAGGCGAATTGAGTGTGAATATATTGCAAGAATTGAGAGGGTCAAACATGCTCTTTTTGAGGGATTAGAGATGTTTTTTGGACCGGTGTAATTAGATGGGTCTGGGGTATATGAGACACTATTTCTTTTCTTTTTGGGTTGATGTCTCTATGCTGGCTCATTTTGAGTTTCTAGTATAGAGCTCCCACATGCAGGTGTTCTCAGCAGTCGCACGGTGCAGTGGCTAGTATGAGATTGTTCGTTTTTGGGGAGATTGAGATAGAGATGTGGCAGTGTCATGCCAACTCATGTGCGAGTGGGAGATGTTAGTAATGGGCGCCCATGTGGCATGACCATTAAATTTGATTTTGAATCCTTATCCAAATAGGTTTTGATTTTGAAATCAAACCTATTTAGGATAACCACTCTTGAAACAGACGTTATCAGTTTGAACTGATATAGATAGATATAATATATATATTAGATATTATCTGTATCTTAACTGATATGGATAGATATTATAATATATTAAATATTTGATATATGGTTATGGGTAATCCATGAGAAACAACGTTGAGTCTGTTTTCTACCCATATACTGACTCTCTCCCAAGAAACAACGATCAAGTCAGTTGCACTGTGGTTTGTGTGGGTGATATTCACCATTGTAATATCACCCCACTGCTGGGATTGATTGATCTGATTCTGGAAGCACGTGATTTATCCACGAGGTTCTATCATCAAAAGGTATGATCTGATGATTTTATTCCGCTGCATGTTTTGTGTTTTTATTTACATGTGATAATGATCCCAAACACCCCCTTTGTTAGAATTAATTCATAGTGATATATGTGATAATAAGGATATAATTACTAGACAAGGAAAAAGATATTTCATAACTTTTATAGATGATTTTTCTAAATTTACTTATGTTTATTTGCTAAGAACAAAAGATGAAACTTTTGAAAAATTTAAAATATTTAAGCTAGAAGTTAAAAATAAGCTTAGAAAGAAAATTCAAAGAATTAGATCTAATAGGGGTGATGAATATCAACTTAATGATTATATTCAATTTTATCAAACGCGTGGTATAGTTAAAGAAGAAACAACCCCTCATCCTCCTCCACAAAATGGAGTTGCGGAACGAAAACATAGAACCTTGTTAGAAATGGTTAGTGCTATGTTAATTCTTTCAAAATTGCCATATAGTTTTTGGGGTGAGATTTTATATACGGCTTGTCATATTTCTAATAGAATCATACATAAAAATAAAATTAAATCTCCTTATAAATTGTGGAAAAATCATAAACCAAATATTAATTATTTTAAGATTTGGGGTTGCATTGTTTATGTTTTAGAGTTTCATATAAAAGCCCAAGTTAGGTAGTAAGGCTATAAAATTTGTTTTTATTGGATATTCTATAAATAGTAAAACTTATAGATTTTTTAATTTAAATTCGAATGGTGTATTTGAAGCGACTCATGCAATTTATTATGAACATTTGACTATTAAAGATGCTAATAATCATGAATTGGAAAAAGAATTTTTAATTGAGTTAGACAATACTAATTCTTCTTTGAATAATTCACTAGTTGAGAATGGGTTGCCTAATGTTAGTGATAACAATAATGAAGAAACTGAAATAGTAGATAAATCTTCTGAATTAAGAAGAAGTAAAAGACAAAGAATTGAAAAAGATTTGTCCTGGAATGTGTACTTATTTATTAGATCATGGTCAAGATCCTAAAACATTTAATGCTGCTATGTCTTTGCCTGATGCTAATTTATGAAAAATTGCTATGGATGATGAAATTAAATCTATTCATGATAATAACACTTAGACTTTAACTAATCTTCCTCCTAATACAAAACCAATAGGATGTAAATGAGTGTTAATAAGAAAGAAACTAAAAACTGATGGGAGTATAGATAAATATAAAGCAAAATTAGTTTTTAAAGGATATAGTCAAAAGAAAGGAATAGACTTTTTTTAAACCTTTTCTCTTAATACTAAAATAACTTTTATAAGAATTATGTTTGCTATTACTTCTGTTTTTAATCTTGAAATACATCAAATGGATGCAAAAATTGCTTTTGTTAATGGTACTCTTGAAGAAGAAATTTATATTAATCAACTTGAAGGTTATGTTGTTAAAGGTAAAGAAAATTTAGTTTGTAAATTAAATAAGTCTTTGTATGGTCTTAAACCAGCACTTAGACAATGGCATGAAAAATTTAAGAAATAAATTAAGAATCTTAGTTTTAAAAGCTTTAAAGTAGAAAGTTGTGTTAACAGAAAATTATAAAATTCTTATAACTCTTTATGTTGAGCCTAAGAGTTTTCTTGGCACAAAGACTTAGGTCCTGTTGATGATATTTTGGGTGTTAAAGTTATTAAGAAGAATAATGGATTTGTTTTGACTCAATCTCATTTTATAGAAAAAGTGCTAAGGAAATTTAATCACTTTGATTGTAAATCTAGTAAAACTCCTATTAATCCTAGCAATAAATTAGTGCCGCATTTAGGTGCTTCTGCTAATCAAGAAGAATATGCTCGTATTAGAGGAAGTTTAATATATCTTATGAATTATGCTAGACCTGATATTGCATGTGTAGTTGGTATGTTAAGTAGGTTTACTAGTAATCCTAGAACTGAACATTGAAAGGAACTTAGTAGAGTTTTGAGATATTTGAAATATACCATGAATTATGATTTACATTATTTCTGCACAAATCATATTATTGAATGTTATAGTGATGCTAATTGGACTTCTAATAGAACTAATTCTAAGTCTACTAGTGGATGGTTATTGACTATTGGTGGTGCTATAGTTGCATGGTCTTCTGAAAAATAATCATGTATTGCTTTGTCTTCTATGAAATCTGAATATGTTGCTAAATCATTAGCAAGTAAAGATTTAATTTGGATGAAAAATTTTATGAGATGTATTCTGTTTATTGAAGTGCCTGGAGGGCCTATTACTTTGTATTGGAACAATCAAGCGGCAATTCAAAATACTAAAAATATAAGAATCTCAAATAATAGCAAACGCATTGCTATGAGATATAATCACACAAGAAAACTTATGAAGAAAGGTAAAGTATTACTTGAATATTTACCTATTGATCAAATGTTTGCGGATCCTCTTACAAAGCCACTTAGTGGTGAAAGGATCAATAAAATTATGAGAGATATGGGACTTTCACCGGTTACTTAAAAAAAATAATTTTTTTTATGTAGCCTACTCTAATTAGTTGATGTCTGTATAACTCAGATAATGACTATTTTAGAGTTCCAAAGGTTTTTAATTAAAATCTATAGTATGAAATATAATGAGAAATTATATTTCAAGTGCATTTATAAACTTGTGAATAGTGGCGGGTTAATGTTATTCTAAACAAAGTTCCATATCTAATTAATGCACTCAATATTCCACAATTAGAAGGTTAGATTTTTAAATCCTTAACATAACTCATAGCTTCAGTGGGACGATAGAGAGGTTGTGGACGTTCTAGATGAGTGTGCCTTTGCAAGTATAGAAGTAAGGGCCGCTTCTTACGGATTACCGATTTAATCCTAGAGTACTTGCTAATCAGGATTTGTGTAAGGTCGATTAACACACTGTCATGGTGAACTATGAACCTATGTATGGTGCGAATATAGTTGTTTTTTAGTTTTGAATTCACTAAGATCAAGACTTAGATCTCTTAATTGTTTGAATCTCAAAGGTCATATTCAACTCTAACTTCCAGACTTGTCCACTTAAGAGTATGTGCTATACAAATACTCAATTTTTATTTTTATTGATTTTATTTGTTTGTTTTTGTTTGTTTTATTAGTAAATTAGTGGGGGATTGTTATATATTATTTACTAATAACAACAATAATCTCCATGTTTTTGTTTTGTTTCCTTTCTTGGTTAACATATTGGAATCTAAAGGAATCTTTACACCTTCACTTGGAATGAATTCAATATTTTGTTTTCCCTCTATTCACTTGAAATTCAAATTTTTAGCTTGGTTCCCACATAGAAAAATCTTGAGCAAATGAGTGTGTTCTCATATACTATAAATAGAGGAAGGACTTTTCATATTCCTTTTTAGTTTCCATTGGAGGTTTTCCATTAAAGATATCCATGAAATGGAACTTCTAGTTCTTTTGAAATATATATACATATATATATAGAAATAAATAAAATATTCAAATACACGAAATAGTTTGAGACCGTTTAAATAAAACAGTTTTAAGATTTCAATTTCAGATCCTAACAGCTAGTCTATATATGGACGTTGAGAATCAATTTAAACTTTTGAAATTCTGGTAATGTCCATAATGGATGGATGCACCATTTCCTTGGTTGTTGTTTGTTCAAATTCTATTTAAGGAACGCTTAGTTTTTTTTCTACTCGTTTCTTCACTGTTTTTATTTTGATTTTTCTAGATTAAGGTTTTGGTTTAGAAAATAACTAACGAATACAGCCTTAGTATTGTTTTCTAAAATAAGGCATTGTATCTTGAATATATAATTTTCAATAGACCTTTTTGTATAATAGAGGGAAAATTACTATCTTAAAAAAAACATCCCCTTGCCTTAAAGTGTTTTGTTTTTCTTCTTTAATGAATCTGTTTTCTTTTCATACACAGTTTATTTTATTTTTATACAACAGTTAGGTTTTAGTCCAAGCACTAATGCATCGATCTTCTAGGATTGAGGCTACAAATGTTTTGATCATTCCCAAATTTTATCTAACTCTGGATTCAGATGTACGTCGGCCATTACTTTGTTTGTTTACCTACTTCAGATATATGTACATATATAAAATATACTTGTATTTATATATTATATATGTATATATTTTATTTTATTATATTATATTATACATTATGTATATATATATATATATATTATAATGTAATATGAGATTAAATTATAAATAGAGTTAAGAAGTTAGAAAAATTATGTGATTATATTAAATTAATTGTATAATAGAAGAGATAGAATGACAAAATTGAAAGGAAAAGGAAAACAAATAGAAGGGTATTAAGGTCATTTTACATTTTCTGTTAACAGTGTTAGTGTTGCACTTTAGTCCAAAACCACAAGGGTGGTAAGTGACTATTTCCAAATGATAAGGAATAAAGTGCAAATGGCCTAAACCACAGAAGGGTAAAGTGGATTTTGCCCTTAAAATAAATTCGAGACATGCCTTATTGGGCTCACAATATGATACTATGCCTGTAAGGAACATCACCAACCTCATTCTCAATGGTTCATATCATTAAAATGAAATTCATGGTAAGCTCCATGAACCCTTAAGTTATCTCAAGTTGAAATGTAAATTTTAGAGAAATTTATCATTTCTAAATTTATCATTGTATTATGATAGTGAAACAAATTCATGTTATACCTTAACATCTATTTTATTGGTTGAAATTGTGAAATCTAACAATTTTGTTTTAACTTTTTAGAGATAATAGAATAAGTGTCACAATATAAATGACCTGGAATATTGCTCCAAAACTCCAAATAGCCTCTAGTTAAATTAGTGTGTTAAAATGATGACCAATGCTATACAAACTTATTACTTTATTATTATTTATTTTTTAATAATTAAATGCAAAAAGATTGAGATATTTTAAAAGTCTCTTTTAATTTATGGGTAAATTTCAAAAAAAGTGGAGGATAAATTACAAATACACTCCCTGAGATTTGCTTAAAATATAAATTGTCCCCTGTGGATTGGAAAATCACAAATACCTCCCTATCATAATTGTTTATTTAACAGAATTAATTAAAAAAGTAAAATTTCTAACTGTTCACCTATGCAATAATAAAATTATCTGAATTATTAATTCAAATAAAATTTTAACATTATTAAAAACTGTTAATTAACTTGATGATTTATTAATAAAAGGACTTATTTGTTATGAAATTAAAAACCTTAGGGGGCGTAATGTAATTTCTAGAACCACATTGGGTAATTTGTAATTTAAGTAAACCTCAGGGGGTGTGTTTGTAATTTACCCATTTTCAAATTATTTTGTCTACACCGCATTTTTGAAACTCTCCCTAATTTTATTTCACAATGACGTAATAGGTGTAGACACCCTATTTTTGACCACCCTTAAGACTTGGGCACCTCAGGTTGAACACTCGATGATGGCTGACCGTTTCCCTACCTAGTCGACCGGTCAGGTTTCCTGGCAGGAAGATATTTGCTACCAGCTGTCCCTTCCATATGAATACACTGCATTAGCTGGCTCAATATAGATATTTTCGAGATAAGAACTTGTTTTTCTATATATACTTGACCATCCCTCTTGATTTTAGGTTAGAAAATTTTGCCAAAGCTCAAAAAATTTCCAAACACTCTCCCTATCTATCTTGCCACATACATACACTATACATACATTTCCTAAACCAAAAATTTGAGGCTCCTTACTGAGGTTCTTGAGCTAAAATCTCAGCCCTTGAGAGTGAATGCCCTTGTGGTTTGTAAACAAAAGAGTAATCCTCTTCGAGAGGTATAACTTTGGCCATCTTTACATTACTTCCCTCTCTTTTCTTGCTATTTTGCGCTATTTTTAGACTATTTTTGGTGGACTGAAACTTGTGATTTAAAGCTACCAAAGGTGGAGGGGTTAACCACTCTTTCTTGAACCTTATTCCATAAACTTTTATCCTTGTGTTTCCCATTTGTTTCTCAACTTTTGGTCCCTGATTTTTAGAGTTTTCAGAGGCTAAAACATGTGGTTTTAGGATCCAAAAAGTGGAGGGGTTAGCCACCCTTCCTTAAGCTTGCTTACTAGCTTTAATTCTCTCTCATTTTTGCTCACTTTTTTAGCTTTTCAAATTATTTTTTTTAGCACTGTTTTATGAGTTTTGGGACTGTTTTGATGTGTTTACTTCATTCATGCTTTGAATATTATGCTTGTGTTGTTGTAAGTCCTCATAGGATTGGTGGCTTAGGCCTTGGACACCAATCAATTCGAGTTGACAGCTCTTATTTCATAATTTTCATTCATACGCTCACACTTGTAATAATCATCTCTGCAACCTCCCTCATTTCTTGGTTTTCTTTCTTTTTTTAAAGAGTTGTTTCAAACAATTGATTGTTGTTTAAGGCATGAGAAAGAGACCTTCCATACTTAATGGTTTAATCTCTTCGGATGTTCATACCAAGGTATTACATCTCTCTCATGCTAAGGACAACTTCTTGTTTGACACTTCTCTTCATTAGTGGACATAACTCTCACTTTTGGACAAAATGAATAAAGAATGAAAAGGTAATGTTAAAAGAGTCTAATAAAAATGGTAAAAGTGGTAAAGAAGATAATAAAATCAAGTTGTGTTCAATCGGACGTTAATTGAACCTGTTGCGTCTCGAGTAATTACATACTCTTTAGTGATGTTAATGATTCGAGAAGTGATGTTTATCATTTCTCTTGAGGTAACTCCATGATAGGGAGGAGGTTTTGTTGGTCTTTTATTTTCATTTGTTGAACCTTTGTCCTATCGATTCATAGATCATCATGCAACAATTTTGCGACAATCGATGGTTTGTGAATCGAATTTACTTTTCCTTCGATCAGTTTCATATAGGGAGAGGCAGAGAGGACAAACATCTTCTGGAAACACTCTATTTTTGCTCTATTTCATTTTTGTAGCAGCAGGGTAGACCCTCAAAACAGTGGCCGAACGGCCACCTTTTCATCTAGTCGACCACTTTTCAAGGCCGGCCGACCACTCTATTTTATGTAGGAAGTGCCATTTTCATGGTAGAACAGAGCAAAGGCTGGGGTGAAAATCGATTAATTTTTTGACTGCAAAATAGAATAGTTCTGGCAGCGAAATAGAGGAGTTTTCGGGCAAATATTCTTGTTCATGCATGTGCGACTTTTTGATTCCCGTCCTTTAAATAATGTTTGTTTTAATAGTAATATCTCGTGTTTGTGGCTCCATTTGAAACTTGTAATAGCTAGTTAATTAATTAGTTAATTTGGCGTTGTAATAATTAGATTAAATTCGGACATTCAGACCCTCTTGTATGAGGGCACACTTGTAATATTCGTGTGTGCCTTCTAACCCCCATTCTTTCTCCCTTTTATTTATACGCTTATAATGGTAGCATCATATTTTGGTTTCATGCCATTACCATGGCTTGTATCCATTTTTGCATACATTAGGTTCGGTTCATCATTCTAACCTTGTTGTTATTTTCTACTTTACTTGAATATGTGCGCTATAGCATGTCTTGAGTTGACCCCAATGCCATGATTCATAAACCGAACCTAGTAGTTGCATTTTGCATGTGTTGCATTAGTCACTTGCATATTAGAGCATGCATGTTTCTAACTATTTTCTTCTATTTTGGCTTGCCTCGATTGAGTACTACGTGAGCATTTCTTGCTTTAGCATATTGCATGTATGTTAGTGTTGTCATATCAAACATGTTACTATGATGCTAAGTGTTTATTTGATATATCTCTTGAATACCTGCGGATGAAGGTTTTTTGCTTAAGCTGGGATGATTTTGATTAATGTATATACCAAACCAAACCAAACCAAGCCTTAAGTCCCATCAAATGAGATCGGCTACATGAATCCTTCTTCTCCACGCGGCCCTATCAAAGGCCATTTCATTAGTCAAATTAAGTAGATCCATATCTCTATTTACAATGCTAACTAACGTTAATCTTGGCCTACCCCGTCCCCTAACACTTCCATCAACCGTTATAGCATCGCATCTCTTCACCATTGCCTCTGTTGGTCTCCGTTGAATATGAGCTTACTTTTTTGACTAAAGTTAATGTATATACGAGCTTACTTTTTTTAGTAGCACGCATTCAAAATTCTTTTCAAACAAACATGAAATCAAGTCAAACAAACATGAAATCAAGTCATTTCCAAAGTGAGTGAATTAGTCTATACTTTTGTGCCTCACATAATGTTAGCATATTAATAATTAGAATATTTTTTAATTTATTTTTTTGTCTTTGGTAAATATATATGTGTGTGTGTCACGACCCAAACACGCCCCTATAGGTTTAACATCGTAGCCAACCAGTAATCCTAAGATTACCGAAGGCCTCTGAAACAGATTAGCAGAATAAGGGGTTAGCGGAAGCAAATATCAAAATAGAAGATCCATAGAGCTATGTAGACTTATATTTGACAAAAAATTTAAACTTATATTTACATATATTATCGCATCAGTCTTACGTCACCATAACAGATAAAACAAAAGGGACTTAGCCCTATTACATATAAACAAAAACTTGTCCAAAAGACGTAAGAAAATAAAAACTCAAGACTGCTCACTTTACATAACACTTGAACACAAAAGATTTCCGCGAACCTCCACGTGAGGCACATTGATTGGCTTGACAGAAACAAATCCAGATTGGAAGTCTCAAGCTTGGTCACGCGTGTAGTCACCTACATATATAATATAAATAATGAGCTTTTAACGCCCCGAAATAATTACAATAACCCATCCATAATATCCAATATGAGACAACAATAATGGTAGGGGTATCTTCTATTAAATCCAATATGATATACAAAAGAGACTCATATGCATCATACATTCATCAAGCCTAGCCCTGAATCTATAACATATGTAGTAAGTTAAAAGAGAACAAGGAAGATAAACGGATAAAAATGCCCACAGGGCTTACATATTTCCAAGATAGTCCTTGGTTACAACAAAAGTGGACTTTAGGTCCAATACACTTAAAGCCCTTGGCTGTACAAAAGTTAAATACTGAAATAACAAAATCGAGCCTTCAACTCCATAGTCCTCCCAAGTCAAGTCCTTGACGGAGGCATATCACCAGCACTTGAAAATGATTTTTCCCAAATTGGGTGAGCCAATGCCCAGTAGACATAATCTAACATAATATATGAATCTTAACAAAGATATAAGTGTAATATACACATACAATGCCCGTGAAAAAATCATTTATAACTCCTTTGCAAAATCATACTATATTGAACTTATATCTCTATCCATTTTATCTCCATTCATGAGTCAATCTATTTTATTCGGACAACCAAACTGAGGATGTAATTCAGTGGGTCTCTAACCAATCCAGTCGTTATACAAACACTTCTATTTGCCATTTTACGAATATTTCATCCGCGGGAATCGGCACCCCTGTATACTCATGGTTTTCGGGACTTTTACCCTGGACACTTCGGCCAACTTAATTTAATGGAGTACATATCATTTCTTCTCCCAAACAAGGAGTACATCACATTTCTCCTCCCAAACATCATACATTTACAATGTATTAAAGATGTGACAACGTTCAATGCAAATGGATGAGATGTTAGTTTCAATTCACCTAATTCTCGTGCAATTTCTACAACAATCATAGCTATCCTCCACCGATAGCCCAAAGCAGATATTTCTAAATAGATATACAATCTCCAAGAAAGATAAATTATCCAAATTCTATCGGTGAGTGATAATACATATCCAACTTCACCATTTATACAAACATGCACCCAATTTCACATTTTAAATACCAATTCCATTTATTCATACAAAATAAATATTTGAGACATTTTAGGGCAAACTCCATTTTCTTCCAAAATCCAACCCAAGTATCCCGAATCAATAATTTTATTACAACACAACCTCATATTCACTCCCACAACCATTTTCAACATATTCATTTAAAAATCCCTCTTTTGATTTTTTACCCAAACCCTAGGTTTGTCCAAAATCTCCCAAAATCACCATATTATTTATACACAACAAATAGCTAAGTTAAAAACCATAGGAGAGTGTAAAAAATCCCTACCTTAAACTCAGAAGACCAAAGAAAGAAATGGAGAGACTTCAAAGATGCCAAGACTCAACTCTATTTGGATCAAATGAGAGCCCTCAGAGTGCTTTATCTTTTTATCAAAGTGAGTAAGGTAGAGAGATCCGTGGATCTAATGTATTTGTAGAGAGAAGTTAGTTTTAGAGAGGGAGGGTCGGTCTAGGTTTTGAGAGAAAAATATGTGACAAAGTGATGTAAAAAGGTGTTGCTGTGAACTGATATACGCGTAGCTCGCTCAAGTGCAAGAGTTGTCGTTCGAGCGACCAGACACAATAAGTTGCTCCGCTTGAGCGTAGAATGCACACTCTCAGAAGTTTTACAAATAGAAGACCGTCGCTTAAGCTCAAGAAGTCTCACTCAAGTGAAGAACATTACCTCCCTAGTATCTCTGCAGGCCTGTAAAAGTACTGGGAGCTCACAAAGCTCACTCGAGCGCAAGAAGCTTTGCTTGAGCAGAGAGGTCAAATTCTGGGCAACAACAGTTTGAACCAACTAGCAACCAACCTGTTCCAAACACAGCCAAGACACTCCAATACTCAAACTCAATGAGAAATAAGGGGAAAAAGACAATAACAATAATACAAAATCATGAAACCTGAGTCCAGAATACAAGATGGGTCGGGTCCAAACCATAATAGTTATAATCTCCCCCCTTAAGAAATTTCATCCCGAAAATTTCAATCAAGTTTTAAAACTGTGTTTAAACCAATTACAATAATGATGAGTGATCAATTCCATTACCATGATCCATTCTGCGGTCATCCATTCTCATCAACTCGATACATAAGTTCCAATATTGAAAGTACAATTCACATTTTCCAAAACGTATACAATGCTTATATTAAACCCGTGTTTGTAAAACATATACAATGTTTCCATATTTTCAAAATATATACAATATTTTCATATTTCATTAACACAACATAATTTCAATACATGTTCAAATATCAACAAATAAGTCCGAATACTTCTTATGGACTTCTAACTCACGTTCCCAAGTTGCTTCCTCAACTCCGTGATGTCATCACAATACTTTAACCAAGGGAATTGTTTTGCCTCACAAGACTTGGTCTCAGTATCCAAGACTTCCACCGGTCTCTTCTCATATGAGGCATCCTCATCTACTTCTAAGTCTGTCCAATTCAACACGTGCGATGGATCTGGCTCATACTTCCGAAGCATACTAATATGAAACACATCATGAATCCCGAAAAGTTGTGGCGGTAAAGCCAAGCGATAAGCTACCTCTCCAATCCGCTCAAGATCTTAAAAGGCCCAATAAATCTAGGAGACAACTTTCCACTTTTCCCAAATCTCATCAAACCCCACCCGCCTAGGTGATACCTTTAACAAGACATGATTTCCTACCTCGAAAGACAAAGGTCTCCTCTTACGGTCGGCATAACTTTTCTGGCAACTCTAGGCAGTAACCATGTCACGCCCCAAACCCGCCCCTAAAAGTTTGGGCATGACCACTTCAGAAACGGACACTTAACTCGATGTACAAAAGACATGGGGCCTGAACGGAAGCATTAATAATGTAAAATAACATAAAACATCATCCATTGAGCTACCCCTGCCATGCCAGGATTGCAAACGTCGCATAAGGTAGATGAATACACAATGACAGCTATACATATACATATATACATACAGAAACCCAGCCCCATAATTGGGCGCATAATAAAGTAGAGGAATTATATGCATTTCAACCTTACGTAGATAGTTAAATTTACAAGCCAAAAACTTAACAAAAACTCCACAAAAATGAGCAGGCTTCATCTAAGTGCTTGGACACATTGAGGTTGTCAAAAAAGAAACGAATGTCATGGTTAAGACTGACCTCCATATCGAATGCCTACAGAAATAGACATAACATAAAGTGAGTCATACTCAGTGAATAATAGTACATAAATAATCAGCAATTAAATGTAACTATAGCGTTTATTAATGCAGAGGATATACAATTAATCTTGTTTAGTAAGCCCACAGATTTCACAGATTGGCCATAAGCCTAGCAGATTATGCAGAACGGCCATAGGCCTAACGGATATAGAATGGCCATCGGCCCAGAAATAACAGAATGGCCATCGGCCTAGAAATAATAAAACGGCCATCGGCCCAGAAATAACAGAACGGCCATCGGCCCAGAAATAACAGAACGACCATCGGCCCAGAGATAACAGAATGGCCATCGGCCCAGAAATAACAGAACGACCATTGGCCCAATTCATATATGTATGGACTCAAGAGGTGGCTCGCACGGATTCTAGAGGTGACTCCCACCAAAGTGTAGCACTTAGTTTTGTACAGCACTTTGTTCCATACCAGAAATCAATAAGTCGCATCATGTCATAATATAAACGAAACGAACATCATAACGGAATAACCACAGATATCATCAGAATAGACTAGTCTTATAGTCATACATAGGCACACGGTTTTCTTTTTATCATTCAAATGAGTTAGCATAATTAAGTTACATTTAACAAAGTGCTAACAACAACCATTAACAGATTGGGCGATTCCAAAGGTACAGAAATACTGTAGTTTCATAATGTACCCATATTTCACTTGTTCATCATGAATTAATGCCACTAACTTGCAGATAACAAAATGTGCATATTAATTATCAGCATAGTTGTCTCGTAAATAGCAGAACATAAACATTAATGAGGATCAAGAGCGAGTATACCATTAACAGAGGGCATACATGTCATTCCATTGCATTTCATGAGGATAGAACACTTCACATTCTAACGTGGGTTATATGATAACATTAGACCTTTGCATTTATGTCATAGGATCTGAACGATCTCAAGTTCATGTGTCATATAACAGAATAATCTTGATTCATTAGTGGCAACCCAAAATAATCTTAAATTCACCCAAATTTTATCATTCTAAGATGAACATAAGTTCCCTTTGTTCTTGAAAGATAACATAGTTCATTTATAGATAACATAGAGTTAATGCTTGTTATTGACAGAACAAAATGATTCCAAAGTCATACCGACGTATGTAAATCTTTCAACATTCGCATTAATTTCCAGTTGACATAATTGTTAGTGTAATCACTTACAAGGATAAGACGTTAGTAACAGCCGTACTATTACTCACAGTGGTAGGTCTCTCATAGCAGTGGAACGATGTCCTCGTCTTGACCTACAAACACAATGCACATAACAGATTATGAGAATAAAGCCAATCTCTTTTTATTCCTCACTCAATAGCTATGGTGGTTCTGGACTTAGTAGTCCTCCATAGGTTATAATCCATGCCTCATAAGATAGGAGGAATCGATAGGAGAAAGGTTCAGATGAAGAAACGGAACAAATCGGTAAATAGAAAGTGAACAGTCGTCACTAATTTGGGCATAACTATTTCTGTATTTGAAATTTTGCAGTGAGACTACCACCATTGGAAACTAGATTTCCGGGGCTTGATTTTAGGCTCAAGAATCACTCAAAACGGAGTCCGGATGCAAAAGATATGCTTGTTCAAAGTTACCCAGTGCATGCTGAAACAGGGGTGGCCGCTCGTGCGCCCACTTTGGCCGCTCGTGCGGCCCAATTCCGCTCGAGCGGAGAAACCCGGCCGCTCATGCAGTCAAAAGAAGAATGGAAACCTCTTTTTTCCCTCATGCTCCGCTCGTGCGGTGTTCGTGGCCGCTCGTGCGGTCTGGGCAAAAAATATCAGTCCGAAAATGGTTCTTTTGCTCAAACACTTGATTCTTTTCATTCTTAAGCTTGGTTCTAAACATAAATAACTCAAAAACATGTAAAATTGACCCACAAGGTGATAAACTATCAACATTCAAGTGTAACCCCATCTCAAACAAATCAATCTTTGCCTCAAATTAAAATTCAAGTCCCATCTTTTCCATATATTCACACTTCCATAACATATGCTCAAAATCATGCTAGTACATCTTACCCATGGTTGATTCTCACTTTAAATCTTGTTATTCTGTAAATCATTCCTAAGATTGAACCCACATCAAACAAATTAAAGAAACTCAAGGTTCAATTTCTTAAATTCAACCCAATCCACTCATATAGATGGATTCTCTACAAGGATGGTAGTTAGAGCCACATACCTTACCCAAATCCTTGTTCTTCCCTTTAATCTCTTCAATTTTCCCAAGCTTCTTGGTTGATCTCCTTCCTCTCTCTTCTACTTTCTTCAATCATCCTCAAATCCCCCATTGATGTTGAGTTTTGCCTCTCCTTCTCACTCTCACGGTTTACTTCCTCTCTCCCTTAGACATTTTCCCAAAAAAATGAGTTCAACAACTCATATATCTATGCATATATAATACACACATAAGTTCACCATTCCAAGGGAAACCAAGCGTGCCCTTACGAATCGCACAAAATCAAATTTCAATTAAACTTCCTAGATGACTCTAAAAATTATGCTAATCATAAATATGTCATCTGTTCCGGTTTCTGAAGCCTCTACGACCTTCAATTTTGCGGTACAAAATTAACCACCCAAACGTGCATTAACGAATCAGACAAATTAGAATTCCAATTAATCTTCCCAAATAGTTCCAAAAATTCCCATTAACATATCCAAGTACTCAATTTTGATTTCTGAACCCATATAGGTTGGTAATTTCAATTTTAGATCTGTAACTCAACAGGTAATGCTTCAATTCCAAAAGATATAGTTAAATTAAAACACCTCATCTCATAGTTAAATACAATGATTTCTTATACGCATTTTGGAGTCATTACAAACCAACCTCTCACGGATAAGTGTAACTTTTTCCATCATTTCCCAGACTAACTCTAGACCCAACAAAGGTGCATCACCCACCTCAGCCCAACACATAAGAGATCTACACGGTCGGCCATACAAGGCCTCAAATTGTGCCATACCAATACTCGATTGAAAACTGTTATTATAGGCAAACTCCACTAAGGGAAAGTGCCTCTCCCACAACCCCTTAAAGTCAAGAATGCAACTCCAAAGCATATCCTCGAGGATTTGAATAGTACGCTCGGACTGCCCGTCAGTCTGAGGATGATATGATGTGCTAAAAGTCAATCTCGTGCCCAATGCATTCTGTAGGCTCTACCACAACCGAGCCGTATAACGCGGATCTCTATCCAAAACAATCGTTACAGGGATCCCATGCAATCTCACTATGTCCCTAATATAAAGGTCAGCAAGATAATCTACCGAGTCACTCACGCGCATAGGTATAAAGTGCGCTAACTTGGTCAACTAATCAACTACCACCCAAATTGCATCAATACCCCGTTGAGTCCTAGGAAGACCCACATACAGAGTAGGTGGTCATAAAGACCCATATTTACATGAGATGGTCATTAAGACCCACTTGTACATTAGATAGTTGATTATGCATAATTAGTTCCATGAATGGAACCCACGTGAAACCCTAGTACTAGGTAACAGATAATAGATACACATGATGCTAAGGATGCCACAATACATTTCAGAAATATGACAATCAATCATCTATACAGAAAATATCATTTCAGAAAACAGAGCTTATTATATCAGGCAGAAAATATTTATAATTGAACATATCTTTACAAGGTTGTTACTCACAGATAGCTCCAGAAGAAGAACAGACGAATCAGACAGACGGTAGCGCGTAACCTACACAAACACATGACAAATACATATTGAAACACACTTTCCATATTTTGCTAAACGTAATTGAATTTCTCATAGTGTGTTTTTAATTCATATCCTCTTTATTGTGGCTTAAACCATGGCTTAAGAATGCCTAAGATGGAATGTAGATGCAATTATGCACTTTGAAACACTTAGCAAAATTTCAGAAAACAGGACGGTTCGCTTGAGGGAAGCTTTGGTCGCTTGAGTGGTCTGCAAAGTCTATAAAAGTACTAGAAGCTCTCATTTCACGCTCGAGCCAAGGTTCAAAACAAAGGGTGGTTGCTCGAGCCAACTATCAAACTCTGCAAAAATACTGAGAGCTTGCAAAGTACGCACAAGCGAAGAAACCATTGCTCGAGCGAACCCTGCAAATTTTGGAATTTCTAGATTTGCATTCAAGGTTCAAAACACAAGGTTAACACATCAAAATCCATTCTTTTGGGTCAAAACCTTAGAAAACACTTGCAAATTTGTAGAAAAACATGAAATGAAGTTCAATTCACAAAATCAAAGCCCAAAAACAAGTCTTCAAAACCAAACCTTTAACTTAATGTATAGCAAATGCATGCATTGTTTTGAGCTCAAACTCTTTAAATCATGAACAATTAGAATGAAATGGTATGTCACATAATGAATTTTCAAAACAAAGCTATGATTATTACATGCATGTAAGAATTCTTTGGAAAACAACCTTAAATGCCATGACATATACATGCATATATGATTTTTGCTTTAATTTTCAATCTTAGCTTAATTCTTGTATTTAACCACCTAACTCTTTTGAATTGAAATACTTAATGTCTTAAATACAAAGTCTAAGAGTATAATTCTTACCTAAGGTTGAATTGAGGTGTGAGTCTATCTCAAACCTCTAAATTGTCTTCAAATTCCACCAATTCTTTATTTTCTTCTCTTTGAATTCAACTCTCCTTCAATCTCTCTCTCTCTCTCTCTCTCTCTCACGTTTTGGTCTTCAAGAATGAGGAAAGACTGAAGTCTAGAAGGTATATGAGCCTTACAAAGGTTCATTTAGCTTAGGCTAATTAAGTGGGATTAGCTATAATCAATCTTTTTTGAGTTAATTTAATTTATTCTAATTATTTGATTCCGAATCGAATTCTAATTAAACTTACCAGAAAATTTTGAAAATTTTAAATAACACATTGACCTAGTCAATTTCATGTTCAGATGCCAATAAGGTCTTCAATTAACAGAACAAAGTAGAATTCTGAATAGATATTCCTACGGCTAACAGATAAGAATGCAAAACACATACAAAATGCACAATTGACACATAATCTCATTCCTAAAACTTAATTAGCATTGTCAATTACGGATTAATGGCTAATTACGGATCGGGGTTGTCACAGTGTGTGTGTATGGTGTGTTATTTTTGTTATTGGTCTAGTCTAATAAAATTTAAAAGTAATTTTTTTTTTGAAAAAATTGAAAAATATCAACAAAAATCTTATTAAAAAAGTAATTGTCAAATTCAACATTAATTTCACCTAGTGTTATTTTAATACCAAAGTGTTGTTACTGTATGTGTCACATCTGTTTGTAAGATAAATTTTGAAAATTTATTTTTTACTTGTTTGTTACATAACGTTTATGTTTGATAATGTACATATTTATAATTCTTTTATTTATATTTATAAATTTTTTTGAAGAATGTAAACAAATTCATTAGATGCCTTTTCGTTTTTAAAAATTTATAAATATTTTATAAAATGTACTAAATTTTTGTAATCACAAAAAATAAAATATTAATTTGACATGGTTAGAAAAAGTTTTCATTTCCTCATCATTCTACCCCCCCTTCGGCCAACACTCATCACCTTTCACCATCAATAACCACCTTTAACCACCAACAATCATCAACCACTTCTAACCACCACCTGTTGTATTTGCATTTTGGGTTTGTCAATAAATTTTTTTAATTTTTTGTTTAATTTTATTTTTTGCGACACTCAGGTGATTAATTCAATTTTGAAACTTTTGGGTCAATTGACCCAATTTTTTTTTTTTTTTTCCAACCATAAGGACAATTACAATTTAAAAGACCAGATTATTCCTAATAACAAGTATCCCCAATCCCAACCACCTCACACTATTACTTGTTGCCATTGACAGTCGACCTCTGATGTAGCAAGTGTTTTGGTCCTAATGACTTTTCAACGAATTAAATAGATAGGTCTATCTGTCCATTTTAAATCAAAAAAATATAGATAGATGAGCATATTTGTGCATTAAAAAATGGGGACAAATAAGTTCATTTGTGCAATTTTAGAATAAAAATGGAGACATATAGGTTAATCTATTAACTTTAAATTAAAAAAATAAAGTATAGATAGAGAGAGATATTTAAAAAATCTTCTAACTAAAGATTTCATTTTTGCAATTAATTTGAAAGTTTCATGGCGTTGCAATTACTTATGGATTGATTTCTTGATTGGTGCATTAGAGTATAATAAATAGAGATCTAAAATGGGGATAAATAGAAATATATGTCCCATATTTGTGTAATATCTATGCATTATCTGTGCTATTTGAATATTATTTGTGCCTTATTTTTAGGGGTGATAAACGAACCAAACAACTCAAGCTTGACTTGTGTTCGGTTCATTAAAAACTCGTTTGAGCTCAATTTGTAAAGTAAATAAGTTACGCTTGAATACATTTTGGAACTCGTTAAAGTTTTCAAATAAAATTTAAATAGTTAATTGCTCATTTGGCTCGATTCGGTAGGCCTAAAATTATATAAAAATATCAAACTACTTGAACTCAGCTCGACAAAAGCTTGTTTTAGATCAACTCAAAAGTTTAACAAACCAACCTTAAATAAATTTTGAAACTCGTTAAAATTATCAAATCAAGCTTGAATAGTATTAACTTTCGTTCGGCTCATTCATTACCCTTACTTATTTGTTACCTATTTGAGCATTATATGTGCTTTGTATGCATTATTTGTTGCCTACCTATGTATTATATTGTTATTTGTGCATTATCTGTTGCCTATTTGTGCATTATCTGTTACCTATATGTGTTAGCAAAAATTTAGTTTAAGATCAATCGACATAAACCAATCGACAAAAAACACTTGTTGAGTTTTATGCCTTAAACAAATTAAGGATTTCTTTGGAGGTAAAGTAAAGAAGAAATATAATAGAAACATAACTGAATTTGTATTAATCAAGTAAAATGTAACTTGCTACAAGTTACACGAACTTCAAACAAGAACAAAGAACTAAAAAATACATTGATCGATAGAGAAAAAAAATGGAGAGAAGCTACCATTGATAAACTCCTAAAATTGCTAAGTTGACTACTCTTAAATAGAAGTAGGGGTGTAGAAATGGCCCAGTCCAACCTGACCCAATCGGGCTCAGGTCGGCCCGCCAAAAATTGGGTCGAGTCGACCCACTCACGCAAAAATCTTGGCCCAGGCCCAAGAGATACTCGGGCCTCAGGCTTGGGCTTGGACCTAGCCAATTTTTTTTTTTTTTTTTTTTCACCAAAATATTATTTTTTTCCACCAAAATAGCTTGAAAATAACATTAGGCCTCAGGTAGGCTAGGCCTCGGACTAGGCATTGGAGTAGACCAGGCTTCAGGTTAGGTCGGGGCCTCAAAACAGATGGCCTAGGCCCATGATCACGGATTGGGCTCAGGCTCGAGCATGGCCTGGTCGGGCCACTCCTTGCCATGGGCAAGCTTCGAGTGGGCCGATTTTACACCCCTAAATAGAAATTACTCTTATGATTCACGTTGTATGAATTGTGTTGGATGTCCTTTCCTTTTTTTGAAACCTTCTCTTTTATACTAGTCTAGCCACCTTTTGATGCAACCATGATCTTTCTTTATTTTTTGCTTCCTCTTATCCATATCCCTTTATTTTAGAAACTGCCCACAAAATCTCTTCTGACTCGATCTTCAATCCCTTGATTTCGGCATTGACTCCAACTAACTTGCAACAACCAACTCTTTTGATGATTTTTTTTTTTTTTTGGCCTTGATTCGATTCTTTAAATGCCACATCACCATGCCACTTCATGCTACACTACTAGCACATTTGTCATGTTACGCCATCATTTGTAACGCCCCCAAAATATAAACAACAGACACTCATAACCCCCAACTAATATGCAGAATTTTATTAACATAAATCTTTAAATCATAAAACTTTGCAAGCATTCCTAAAAACTATCTTCCATTCCATTGATTTATATGAAGTATTACAAGACTGATGTCACATGCATTAATACATTGATAATCCTAAGTTATGAATCCGTAGCATGTGATATATATAAATATACATATAAATGAAAAGAAGAAAAAGAAGTTCATGCTTTAATGGCTACATATTTCCAAGACGATACTTGGTTACAACAAAAGTGGATCAAGCCCAACCCTAGGTTTGTATAAAAGATATTTACAACAAAAAAACAAATAAGCCTTCAAATCCAAAATCCTCCAAAGCTAATCCTTTGGCAAAGGCATGTTATCAACACCTGAAAGTTATTTTCTATATTGGGTGAGCTAAAACCCAATAGAGATTAATTTAATATACTGTATGATGCTTAACAAAGTCATATGGTAAATGCAAATGGATGTCATTTACCAAAATGATAAATTTTCTCTTCCATACAATGCAATGCCATGTTTATAAATAAATTCATAAACCGATACTTTTTAAAATAGAAAACAAGGTAGTGAATACATAACACTGGGAATCTCTAGTACGTGTTTGCTAGTAGGATATACAAGCACTACCAAATCCATTTTACTGGTACTAACCGGAAGGATTGACACTTAACTGCATGATTTCTGGACTTTCACTAAGGACACACAGGCCAACAAAAATAAAACCACAACCACACCCCCTAACTAGATTCACCAAGGTATTTACTCATTTTTCTCAAAACAATACATTTTCAATTGATAAATATGAAACGATGTTCAAATGCAAGATATATGAGTGAATGGTTTTTATTAACCTAGTCCTCATCCAATTTCTATAACAATCAAAGTTATCCTCCACCGATAGCCCAAAACAGATATTTCTATACAAAAGATAACTTCAAGCAAGATATATAATTTCATAATTTCAATATAGCAGTAACAATACATGTTCAACTCCACTTTCAATTCAACAGATACTACCAAAATATATCATTCCATTCTCTACAATTCCTTTACCATTTATTCAAATCATGAATACCCAAGGATTTTAAATATCCTTAAACAGATATTGTTTTCAACCTTTCACACTTTAAAAGCAATTTTTCCAAAATTTCCCATACCAAAACCATTTAAATACCATTTCAAAGAAAACCCATCTTTTAAATCCCAATCTAAACCTAAATCAAGCCAAATGCAACCCACTAGGGCTGGGCATAGGGTTATTCGACCTGCCCAAATTGCTCTACCCAATCAGACTAGCACACGTATGGATGGTTTCGCAAATACATTAGGGTCATATGCGGTTTTGATTTTGGCTGCTTTTCGGGTTGTGGGCGGGTTGCAGGTTTGAACCGCACCTGCCAAACCCGCATACATTAATTTTTTTTTTTGTTTTCAAATCTGGACCATTCATCATCTTCACTTCATCTATAACAAACAAAACTAAAAACCCTAATCTAATCTCTCAAACTCAAAAACAAAAACATATCTGCTGTTGCGCAGTTTTTTCTTTCTTCTCATCTTATCTTATCAGTCTCTCACTTTATTGTTTTTCATCTACACCGATCGACTTCACAAGATCGATCGATTGACCTCGCGAGATCGACTCTCTCTCATTGCAAGATTGACCGATCGACCTCACTCTTTCATCGCACCGATCGACCTCACAGGTAACCCTCTGTCTCTGTCTCTCTTTCTTTCATCTTATCTCATTAGTCTCTCACTTTCTCATTTTTCATCTACACCGATCGACCTCGCAAGATCGACCGATCAACCTTACTCTCTCATCGCACCGATCGACCTCACAAGTAAGCCTCTGTCTCTGTCTCTGTCTCTCTCTCTTTCTCTCTTCGATCTTTGATTTTTGTTTTAGGCAATCAGATATGTCCGTCTGTCTCTCTCTCTCTCTCTTCCCGGTCTCTGAATTTTTTTTATATGTTAGATCTGTTATTTGTTTATGTAATTAGATGCAATCAGATCTGTTTATTTTGTGCAATCAGATCTGTTATTTGTTAGGCAATTAGATCTATTTATGTAATCAGATCTTTTTTTTTTTTTTTTTGTAGCAGCAGATCTCTGAGTTTATTTGTTAATTTCTATTTGTATGACTAAGATTATGTTTCAATGGTGATTGGAATTAAATCTATTCATTTATGTTTGGAATTAAATATGTTATTCAATCTATGATCGAATCTGTGTTAAATCTGAGAGTTGGAATTGAATCTGTGTTATTGGAATTAAATTTGTGTTATGGGAATTAAATCTGTTATTGAATATGTGTTATTGAATATGTTATTAAATCTGTTATGTTATTGAAATTGAATTTAATTGATCTGTTATGTTATCGAATCTATTATGATATTGAATTTAATTGATCTGTTATGCTATTAAATTTGTTATGTTACTGAATTTAATTGATCTGTTATGTTAATTTCATATACTTAACACACATTTTCTTACTATATTGAGATGCAATATATAAACATTTATTTATCGTTTCATTACTTTATTCTTTTACACTTTTTTTTTTTTTTTTTTGTCAAAGGAATTACGAAAATTGAAGATTAAATTTTTTATTTTTCAATTTGTTTTTGTGCAGGGTTCATCAACCAAATGCATGGAATTAAAATTTTTGGAACTTGGATGTGATTAATGATGATGGAGTTTGAGATATTGTATTGTTGTAAATGTTTTTATTTTATTTGACAACAATTTTATTTTTATTGCATTTTGAATGAATGTAATAGTTAATGAAGTTTGCTTGACAATAATTTTATTTTATTTTTTTTCATTTTATTATTGCATTTTGAATGAATGTAATAGTTAATGAAGAATTACTTTTAGGTAAGTTTAGGATTTTGAATGATTTTACTTTAATTTTGTATTATTGGGTAGTAGTAGATAGGGATGGCAATAGGAGACAACGAGGCGGATATTAATTCCCCATCCCGATTCTCCTACTATAATTTTTCCCCATCTCCCATGGGGATTACCCTTTCCATCCCCTAATGGGTTTGGGTTTTCCCCAGCCCAACTTGACCCAGTTTTTTTTTTCACAGTTAAAGAGTCAAATATGCATTTCTTTTCTTTTTTTATTTTATTTATTCAACAACAAAATCAAATACACATTAGTTAATTAATTAAAAAATCTTATTGGACATAATCAAACATAAATGACTATATTAAACTGACCCAAAAATAACACAAGTTTTGTACAACCACAATGAACCCAAAGAACAGAAGTTTCAAGAAATTTCTAATGTAATTAACAAAAGAGTAAAAAAAGGGAAGGGTAAGCATACGAAACAAAGGAAACCAATTTAAGAACTCTTGTGAAGAGCTCATTATATGTCTAATTTCTATAGCATGAACAAGATAGCTTGAAAAAACATTTGCATTTTTCCATGAAAATTGAGAAACAACAAGGGTACTATCTTGGACAAATCACCCCTCCATGGAGGACAAATCACCCTTCTTGTACAAAAATGGTGGGCCATTGCTTCCCCTCATTATCTTGCACAGAGCTGGAGATATAGATTCATATATATATATATATATATATAAAGAGAGGGAGAGAGAGAGAGAGAGAGAGAGAAAGAGAGAGAGAGAGAGAGTGTGTGTGTGTAAGAGAGAGAAGTTATAAAAACAACAATACATGAATCATATCCAAACCTTGCATTTTTTGAAAAACTTCCAAAATAGATTTGCCAACACGTTATAAAAAAATCCAGAAATCCCTTTTCAATGTGCTTGTTTATATTTTTCTTTTTCTTTTTGTTTTCTTTGAACATTGCTAGTAAACAACTATCTACTTTCCTTTCCTCTCAGATGTCACTGAGACTTCAGAATATTAGAGAAAGAGAGAAAGAGAGAAAGAGAAACGAGAGACAAGAAAGAAACAAAGAGTGAAAGCGAGAAACTCAACAACCGTGATAAGCACCGATAGAGATCTCCGCACTAGATCGTCTTCGTCACAAATTGCCAATGCTGGAGTGAGCGACAGTGAGAAATGACAACCTAACTACAAGCAGGGTAGTCAAAAACCCATATGAGGAAATGATAGGGTATCCATCCCTAACCCATCTCCGCTGGGGATTTAAAGAATACCACTGACCCAACCCAGCCCAACCCATCTCCGCTGGGGATTTAAAGAATACCACTGACCCAACCCAACCCAATGGATATAAAAAGTGGGGAAAATTTGTATAATCGGGTTAGATCTCCATAGGTAACCACTGGATAGGATATCAATTGCCATCCCTAATAGTAGATGGAGAATGTTGAGAAAGTAGTTGGAGAGTGAGATTGATGATTTAGTTTAGGATTGTGAATGATTTTACTTTAATTGTATTGTTGGGTAGTAGATTAATTTTGAATGATTTTAAGATTTTGAATGATTTTAGAATTTTGAATGATTTTAGGATTTTAAATGATTTGTTTGTGTTAGGAATTGATTTTGTTGTGTTTTTAATTTTATAAGTTTTAATTCATTAATTATTAATGTTGGAGCATTTTAGAAAATTGGAAGAAAATGACCCAAAATAAATATTTACAAAATGGGAAAAAAAAAACTCAAAAATTAATTTTTAAAGAAAAAAATTCAATTCGCAAATTGCCCGCAACCGCTTGCACATCCACAAACCCTATCCGTACAAACCGCAAACCGCACTGTAGGCGGTTGCGGTTTGACTTTTCCCCAAACCGCATAGGTGCAAGTGGGTCAAAATCGAGCCGCAAACTGCACAAATCCGATCCGTCAGCACCCTACAACCCATAACTCTTAAAAGCACACCATTCTATTCAAAGAACACATAACCGAAATCAATACCATACAAAACACTAAAGAAACCCCTACCTCAAAGTAGAAGGAGAGAGAAAAATCAATCCCAAAATTGACAGTGACAGAAATCCTTTCAGATTAAAAGGACCACCTCCACGCGCTCTACCTTTTATCCCAAAGCACCAAGGTGGCGAGATTAGTAGATTAGGGCGTATGAGAAAGTTTATGTGAGATTTCAAAAAGAGAGAGAGAAAGAAATTTTGTTCAGAAAGTAAGGAGAGGGGAAGAGAAAAGTAGAAAAGTGAAAAGAAGATCATTTTTCATAGCTATATACTAACAGATCACTCGAGCAACTAAAATACTGCTCGAGCGTCAAACACAAACAACCACTCGAGCAACCAAACCATGGCTCGAGCGAAGAAACCAAATTCCTAGAACATCACTCTATCGAACATATCGCTCGAGCGAACTAATCACTTCTCGAGTGAATAATGACCCTTTCAGAAGTCTAGATTGTAAAAGACCGCTCAAGCGAAGAACACCACACTCTCAGAAGTTTAGACTGTAAACACATATATTGGGAGAAACAAAAGACTGCTCGAGCGAAGAAAAAACTACTTGAGCGAACTCAAGAACAAACAAACAAAATTTCCTTTGAAATACTAATTCCCAATCTGTTCAAAACATTACTCAACAATCCACACAACCACTCTTTATTAACAACAAGACTAAAAGGAGTATATACAACAACAATGGGCACCAGATTCCAAACCAAAGAGTACAGAAGGGTCGGGTCTTAACTAGGGCCACTATATCATTCCTGTTGACAAGTAATTTTTAAAAGTTATTGTCAACAATATGTGCATTATTTGTTGCCTATCTATACACTTTTAAATTCTTTATAAATAACACACATATATTAGTCTATTTTACAAATTAAAAATGAAAAATTATATTTATATGACATTGAAATTTAAACAATCATAACTGTGTTCGATAGTCTATTTTAGATGATTTTTTTATTCCATATATATTTTCAAAAATTATCAATTCAATATGCCAAAGGCGTTTTTTCATTCTTATTTTTGTAAAAAATATTGTTTTAACTCTTATGCTCCTTGTGTTTGAGCAAAAAATATTTTGTAAAAAATATTTTTCAAAATTTCTAGTATTTGTTACAATGGACAACGGAAGTCAAAAAAAAAAAAAAAAAAAAAAATTCATGGTCAATGAAAAAAAGGCTATTTGGATAGAAAATGTTTTCCACTTTTAAAAGGCGAAAAACATTTTTCAAACTAAATTTTTACAAATGTCACCACACCAACACCACTGCTCTCACATCCACCACCACACCACCATCATCATGGCCACCGCCACTATCACTGTCACCATCACCACCGCTGTCGCTCCACCACAATGCCACCGCCTTCACCTTCGTTCCACCAACATCACCACCAAATATAGAAAAATATTCTCTGAAAAACATTTTCTAAATTTTTTTTCCGCAGAATATATTTTTCGTCTAAACAAACGGAGCGTAAATGTGCACTTTTTCGCATAAATAATGAAACACATACCCAAAACCATATCATTAGGTACCTATGGTAAGGAAAATTCTAGTTCTATTGAACTGCCCCTAAATTTGCAAGATACCAAATATACAGTGGGCTTCCTTTAGCAATTAGATTAAATGCCAATTTATTGATTTTTTGATTTTTTTTAAGTCTCATCATCTCTCTACTTTTTTTTGCACATTTTTTTAAAAGAAGTTAAAAAATCAACTTTTAACCTATTCCCAAAAAGCATTGTCTTGCCATAGGTCAATTGGTTATTTTTCTCTCTCCATAATTTCATATTTAATATAGGTATTGTTTTAGACATCACCAAAAGATGAATCCAAAATATTGAATTTATTAAAATTGGATTTATGTAGTCAAAAGTTATAGCATTTTTATTTTATTTTTTTTTCAACACAAATGCACATAAAAGCATAAATATGTCAAAAATTATCCTCACCAATTACAAAATGCCATGTGTGTCCTTATATCTAAGAAATACCAAAGTTTGAACCTCCACCACAATACAGTCCATGCATTGGACAACTGGCCAATTTTTTTTCTTTTTATTTTTTTTTTATCCACAAATCCAAGATCCAAATACCGGCTTAATGGAGGAACAATTCTTTGCACTCTGCAAAGAAAGATATATCACCGATTATGTCACAAAATACCCCTAATTAAAAACATTTTCGAGGGATCATTACAAATGAGAGCGGCCCCCATTTACTAGCCCTTTAATTTATTTCTTCTTTTAAATGAAGAAGTAAAAAAATGGGCAAAAAATAATATTTTGTTTGTAAGTCATAATTTTGTAAAATATGAACTATGTCAAAATTATTGTTTCTCTATTTACAGTGAAGACGACAACATTAGATTAGGGATACACAGGAATAATATACACGATGTATATACTGACGAAGAACTATCCTCCTCATCTGATAACAGGATCCTGAATAGCAACCCATCAGCCCAATATCCCTCTACCTCGAAGGACCTTCAAGAATAGGAAAAACCGCCTGGGCCAAAAATCTCGACAATACAACTACTTCTCCGACAGAATAAGTTTCAAGGACTACGATCAAGACGCCGTCTACAACGTCATAGACGACATTAAATACTCGACAGTCCCTATCGAACTAATAAAGAATTTAGTAGCTTGCCAGAGAGACTTCCATGTATTTGTTAAATTCCAACCAGATCTCACCATTAGAGGAGAAATTCCTTGTATTATATTAACTAATGGGGATAGTAATTGGTTAGATACAATGTCCCAAAAAATGAGAGAATGGTTTGATGTAAATATAACCACTGTTATGATTAATGAAAATTTTTATTAATTTTATTTATGTAACCACTCAAACTTTTTATTTACTTACTACATTTCCCTTATCGTCAACTATTACATCTTTAGAGTCATCACAATTTTTTATACTCATTATTACATTTTGTAAAACATCAGAAAATTCTACGGGGTCCATAACAACTGATCCTCTTCGATCAACTTCCTCTTTTCTTACACTAACCTCCGAAATCGACAGACCAGGATCAACATCACTAGTACCATCACCTTTGTGTACATCAATCTTAGACAAACTCAGACGACCTCTGCGTTCATGAATAACTAAACCACTTCCCCCAAAACCTCCTAACAACAAATCTCTTTGCTTCTCTGGTAAACCCATAGACATAGTCCATGTAAGAATCGGAATAGCCTTGGTTGGAGCACAATGCCAAACATCAACATCATCATTAGTATATTTATTAGATAACACAACAATAGATGGGGCCCTCATTTGCAAATCTTCTGGCATTTTACTCATAGAATACTTCAAATACCCCTTCATTTTATAATAAGTAATACCGCTTTTAATGTTTGGATTTTCAAGTCAATATTTTACCATCTGTGGCACCTATTTTTCATTAATGGAACAATAACCATTTTCATAATAAACTAATTCGCACTGGCAGTCCATGGGGAAAATAAAGTATGCCTACAAACTGTCATTACCATCTAAACTCCTATCATACACATTTACCCTGACCAACCCACTAGCATTGGGTGCTCAAAGAGGGAATATTTTATTAATATTTTATCAACTTTAATACTCTTTTGTTTGTATCTCAACCTCAATTAAGAAAATAAATTAGGCAATGCAAGTTCAATATAACTGAAATCACTTGTTGAAACACCTTCAACAACACTAGTTTTTATATCGTCCACCTCCATCCATTTGAACATTACAAATAAAAATACATAAGTTTATAATGCTAGACAGTTTTAAAGTACATTTGACTCCTTAACGTAATTTTGCATTCTTTTCCACTAACAGTAGCAGCCACTAAATATATGTTGGAAGTATTCAGAAGGGTGCCATATATTTAGTGGCTATAACTATTAGTGGAAAAGAATGCAAAATTACGTTAAAGAGTCAAATGTACTTTAAAACTGTTTAGCATTATAAATTAATGTATTTTTATTTGTAATGTTCAGATGAATACAGGTAGACGATATAAAAACTAGTGTTCTTGAAGGTGTTTCAACAAGTGATTTTAGTTGTATTGAACTTGAGTTGCCTAATGTCACGCCCCCAGCTCCGTGACAATGCCGCACACTCATATAAGTGAGCATGCAAGGCTAAGAATCCAATCACATAACCCGCAATGTAAAATACTCAAATTAAATCTTTAATTGTCATAATGCCAAAATCCATAAAAATAAATAGTTCTTATATGAAAATGTCCACCAAGTCCACTAATTCAATCCACTAACAAAACAATAATCCAAGTACTTAAATCATGGTCCTACTCTCGGCACTCCCACATGTAAAAAAATCCCGCGCAGCTCTACTCTTCAGAATCTGAAAAAAATAAGGGTAAGCTAGATAGCCCAGTAAATAACTAACCATCACTGCTAGCTGGATCAAGTATACAAAAATAAATAAATAAATCGATAACGAATAAATATAATTTTTTCTACAGTTAAATAAATGAACAATTATTTGTAAGGTGGTTTCATAGCTAAAAATAAACAATGTACAATACATTTTAAATGAAAAGCCAACAAGATAATTCAAAGTAATTCGTTGTTCAAATCGATGGTTCGATATTCAGATGGTTCAATGATTTGATTCACAAAACCCAAGTCTTAATGACTACGGTCACTTAGCCCGTGACAAGGCCCAGAACCCCACATAGGCCGGTGGTAAAGCCCCAAAAGAAACTAGTTTCTGTGCCAATAAATAACCCCCATTGGCTAGGGTCTAAATCATAGTCAGACTAAAGTGATATTCAAAATTCAAACAATGCACAACTTTTAGATAAAATATTCGATATTTTCAGAATAAACATTTGGTACAATTTTCAAAATAGTTTCACAAAATATTCAAATAACTTTCATAATAATATTCGATATTGTTTTATACTTGACCCATATTTTATTTTAAGAGAACATGAAGGCTATAAATAAATAGTTATAATTTTAAACGATTCAGTAGGAATAAAAATGAACCAACAGTGATAGAGGGTTACTTACCTTCAAACAGCTAAAATAATATTTTCCAAGCTAATCTCAAATTACCAAGATCCACCTCAATCTCACAAACCTAATAAAATATTACACCGCTTAAACAATTATTATGTGCACCCATCCATCTCTTCTTGTAACAACAATAGAATAAATTACCCCAATAGTCTATTAGGAACTCCCACGATTTAGCATCAAAACAAAGCCATCACGGCTTCAGAAATTCTCAACCCATATTATTCTATTGTTGTTTATATACATGTAAAAATTTGTAATTGCTTGTAGTCAATCGTGTATGCCACAAATACACCACCATTAAACTTAATCCATCACATATCAATATCAAAATATGAACCACCCAAACGGGATGCAAAATACACTCTAAAATTGAGCAAAATCGAGACCTCCAACATAGACTACATCAATATATCTATTTAATCATATATGCCCATAAAATCATCTATTGATATATTAACACCAAAATCATAGATAAGAATACAATAAAATAAATCTTACCTTAAGTGATGAATAAAGAAAAATCACCACTCTATGAATCCTCCTTCTTCACTTTGGTTTGGTTTTGTTTTGTTTTCTTTAATTTTTCTTTTACCTTCTCAAACCCTAGCCGCCTATGGAGCAATTCTCAGCCTCTATTTTGTTTGCTTCCCAAGACTTAAAGCCACAATAGGTGGGCTTATTAACCTAATTTCTCAAAGTTACAAAATTACCCATCTAAGTAATAGAAAATATAATGCCATTTCATAACTAATTCTTTGATATTAATAAATGACCCATATAAATTAATTTAATTACTAATCTATCCAATAAAATAATCCTACACACAACTTGGGTTTTACACCTAATTTATTTTCTCAGTTGAGGTTGAGATACAAATAAAAGAGTATTAAGGTTGATAAAATATTGATAAAATATTCCCCTCTTTGCGCACCCAATGCTAGTGGGTTGGTCAGAGTAAATGTGTATGATAGGAGGTTAGATGGTAATAACAGTTTGCAGGCGTACTTTATTTTCCCCATGGATTGCCAGTGTGAATTAGTTTATAATAAGAATGGTTATTGTTCCATTAACGACAAACAGGTGCCATGGATGGTAAAGTATTGATTTGAAAATTCAAACATTAAAAGGGATATTTCTTATTGTAAAATGAAGGGGTATTTGAAGTATTCTATGAGTGAAATGCCAGAAGATTCGCAGATGAGAGCCTTATTTATTGTTGTGTTATCTAAAAAATATAATAATGATAATGTTGATGTTTGGCATTGTGCTCCAACCAAGGGTATTCCGATTCTTACACGGACTATGACTGGGTTTACTGGAGAGGCGAAGAGATTTGTTGTTAGGAGTTTTGGGAAAAGTGGTTCAATTATTCATAAATGTAGAGGTCGTCTGAGTTTGTTTGAGATTGATGTATGCAGAGGTGGTGATGGTACTAGTGATGTTGATCCTGGTCCATTGATTTCGGAAGTTGGTGTTAGAAAAGAGGAAGTTGATCAGAAATGATCAGTTGACAGAATTTTCTGATATTTTACGAAATGTAATAAGTGTAAAAAATTGTGATGACTCTAAAGATGTAATAGTTGATGATAAGGGAAATGTAGTAAATAAATAAAAAGTTTGAGTGGTTACATAAATAAAATTAAATTTTTTTATTAATCATAACAGTGGTTACATTTACATCAAATTATTCTCTCATTTTTGGGGACATTGCATCTAACCAACTACTGTTCCCATTAGTTAATAAAATATAAGGAATTCTTCCTCTAATGGTGAGATCTAGTTGGAATTTAACAAATATATGGAAGTCTCTCAACAACCTACTAAATTCTTCATTAGTTCAGAAGGGACTATCGAATATTTGATGTCGTCTATGACGTTGTAGACGGGTGTCTTGATCGTAGTCCTTGAAGCTTATTGTGCTGGAGAAGTAGTTGTGTCATCCGAGACTTCTGGTCCAGGTGGTTTTTCCTATTCTTGAAGGTACTTCGAGGTAGAGGGATATTAGGCGCATAGGTCGCTGTTCAGAATTCTGTTATCAAAGGAGGAGGAGAGTTCTTTTTCTGTGTAATAATAAGTGTAAAAAATTGTGATGACTCTAAAGATGTAATAGTTGACGATAAGGGAAATGTAGTAAGTAATTATAAAAAGTTTGAGTGGTTTCATAAATAAATTAATAAAATTTTTCGTTGATCAGAACAATGGTTACATTTACATCAAACCATTCTTTCATTTTTAGGGACATTGCATCTAACCAACTACTGCCCCTATTAGTTAATATAATACAAGGAATTCATTCTCTAATGGTGAGATCTATTTGGAATTTAACAAATGCATGGAAGTCTCTCTGGCAACCTACTAAATTCTTTATTAGTTCGGTAGGGGCTGTCGAGTATTTGATGTCGTCTATAACGTTGTAGACGACGTCTTGATCATAGTCCTTGAAACTTATTCTGTCAGAGAAGTAGTTGTGTCGTCCGAGACTTCTGACCTAGGCGGTTTTCCTATTCTTGAAGGTGCTTCGAGGTAGAGAGATATTGGGCGGATGGATTGCTGTTCAGGATCCTGTAATCAGAGGTGGAGGAGAGTTTTTCGTTAGTATATAAATCGCGTATATTATTCATGTGTATTCCTAATCTAATGTTGTCATCTTCACTGTAAATAGAGAGACAACAATTTTGACACAGTTTGTATTTTACAAAATTATGACTTACAAACAAAATATTATTTTCTGCCTATTTTTTTACTTCTTCATTTAAAAAAGAAAATGAATTAAAGGGGCTAGCATATGGGGGCCGTTTTTGTTTGTAATGATCCCTCGAAAATGTTTTTGATTGGGAGTATTTTGTGACGTAATCGGTGGGACATCTTTCTTTGTAGAGTGTAAAGAATTGTTCCTCTATTTTTGCTTCTGCAAGCATTTCCCACCAGAGTTCGTGTCTGTTGTTCGACGGACTTTTCCCCTTGGATGAAAATTCTCCCCATTCTATGAAATCGCCACCTTCTGTATAAACTGTCGACTTGTTGTTGGAGAATAGAGTTTTTCTATATTTGGATGATAGATTCTCCCGTTGGTTCTAATGAGATCAAAAAATCTCTAGTTGGAGGTTTGGATCTTCTTTGTGCATTGAACCATGGCATGAAGGTGAGGGTTTCCATCTCCATGGAGCTCCCTTGCAACAAGTATGTAGTATGGCTGACATGTTAGTTGGAGAAAGGATTGAAGGAGTTCTAAGAGTTGTTCTTTTAGGCAAGGGCATTGTGGGTAGGTGAGAAAAATATTCTTAGTACAGAAACAGAAAGAGGCTTAGCGAGGCATATTGTAGTTGTAAATAGTAAATTCACACCAGCCGCACAAAGGCACCTTATTAGTTAAAAAAACCTGGTATGAATGGTGTGAGTTGGTGTGACTGCGGGGGTGCTATATTAATATTACTAGCACCCCCCTTCCCCCGGCACTAATCTAGGCCGTTCATTCATGTACTTGTGGACATGTTTATGGATAGGGTTAAAAAGAAGTCACACCCGGGCCCAGGTGTGACTTATGTGAGTGCTTTTGATTCCTTTTCCGGATAGTGCTATACACGTGTCACGTTTGTAGTGGTTTGCATGGTTGTAAAGTTAAGATATTTTCATAATGATTGACATAAAGCAAAGGCGGGAAAATGATTATACTTTTGAATTATTTTGAATGGGGAATCTTCGTCCTTACCCACGGGCCACTTTTGCTATTTATTTGGTACCAGAAAACATTTGATGGTAGAGAGGAATATGCTTTTGCAGTGGGATAGCTATTGTGGTGACATTGTTTTCTAGTACATTGTTTCGTCCCTTCTATTTTGTCTCTTTTTTTTTTTGTTATTGATTGTATTGGCATACAATGTTGTACTCCTTAGAAGAGTATACCGACAATTGCGGGCAATTCACTGAAATGTGTGTAGATCATTTTTTGACGTGGCAAATAGGATTGTAGGAAGAGAGACGACGGTCAGCTCCGACGAAGTTTGTTTTGGTGTACGAGGAAGAGAGGGCGTTAATATCAAAGTTAAGGTGTCTGAATAAAAGGGTTAGCAGAGGTAAAAGAATCTGCAGAATTTGTAGGATAAAAGATTTGGAGTGTTTTATCAAAAATGGAAGGAGTAGTAAGCAGCCACTATCGAACTCTCCTTGCGTATCGGAGATTAAGCACATCGGCGGCCAATGGATATAAGCAGAGTTACCGTGGTCATACAGCTTTTAAGGTGGCGTACATTCGCGTATGTTCAGAATATTCCCCGATATATTAAGAAAACTAAGAGAGGAGTAAGGAAGTTGCAACTGTACAACGAACAATTAAGGGACGTTAAATTTGATAATAAAGGTGTGGCGAGATTGCTGAATGGTATTGAGTTGGGTAATAAAAGATGTGACCTTCAATCAGACAAGATCGTGGTTAAGAGTATAAAATTAATTGAGAATGTTCAATTGGGATAAGAGGCTAAAGAGGAAGATGTGGTCCACCGTGTATTGTTTTTCGTTATAAGTGATAATAGTCCATCAGATTTCGTTCCCACACCTAACAAGATATTTATTAGAGTTGGTGAGGGTAATCCTGAGACCTGGATTGTTGATCCTATCTAGTTCGACAGATTTCGGATGCTAAAGAAAATGAGATTCAAGCTCATTGGTGGCAAGAACAAAGAGTACGTTCGTCATGGAATAGAAGTTGTGGACTAGTTCTTCCTACTTGATGTTTGGACGGACTATAAAGATACGCTATTGGAAAATGTTGAAAGTACTCAGAAGCGCACCGTATATTTAGTAGCTACTACTGTTAGTGAAAAAGAATGCAAAATTACATTAAGGAGTCAAATGTAATTTAAAACTGTTTAGCATTATAAATTTATGTATTTTTATTTGTAATGTTCAGGTGAATGGAGGTGGACGATATAAAAACTGGTGTTATTGAAAGCGTTTCAGCAAATGATTTCAGTTGTATTGAACTTGCGTTGCCTAATTTATTTTTTCAATTGAGGTTGAGATACAAATAAAAGAGTATTAAGGTTGATAAAATATTCCCCCTTTGTGCACCCAATGTCAGTGGGTTGGTTAGAGTAAATGTGTATGATAGGAGGTTAGATGGTAATGACAGTTTGCAGACTTACTTTATTTTTCCCGTAGACTGTCAATACGAATCAGTTAATTATGGGAATGGTTGTTGTTCCATTAACAACAAACGGGTGCCTTGGATGGTGAAGTATCGACTTGAAAATTCGAACATTAAAAGAGATATTACTTATTGTAAAATGAAGGGGTATTTAAAGTATTCTACGAGTGAAATGGCAGAAGATTCGCAGATGAGAGCCCTATTTATTGTTGTGTTATCTAAGAAATATACTAATGATAATGTTGATATTTGGCATTGTGCTCTAACCAATGCTATTTCGATTCTTACACGGACTATGCCTGTGGGTTTATCGAAAAGGCAAAGAGATTTGTTGTTAGGAGTTTTGGGGCAAGTGGTTCAGTTATTCATGAACGCAGAGGTCATCTGAGTTTGTCTGAGATTGATGTACACAAATGTGGTGATGGTACTAGTGATGTTGATCCTAGTCCGTCGATTTCGAAGGTTGGTGTTAGAAAGAGGAAATTGATTGAAGAGAATCAGTTGTTATGGACCCTGTAGAATTTTCTGATGTTTTACAAAATGTAATGAGTGTAAAAAATTGTGATGACTTTAAAGATGTATAGTTGACGATAAGAGAAATGTAGTAAGTAAATAAAAAGTTTAAATGGTTCCATAAATAAAATTAATAAAATTTTTCATTAATCATAACAATGGTTATATTTACATCAAATCATTCTCTTATTTTTGGGGACATTGCATCTAACCAACTATTGTCTCCATTAGTTAATAGAATATAAGGAATTCCTCATCTAATGGTGAGATCTGGTAGGAATTTAACAAATACATGGAAGTCTCTCTGGCAGCTTGCTAAATTCTTCATTAGTTCGGTAGGGACTGTCGAGTATTTGATGTCGTTTATGACGGTGTAGACGGTATCTTGATCGTAGTCCTTGAAACTTATTCTGCCGGAGAAATAGTTGTTTCGTCCGAGACTTCTGGCCCAAGCGATTTTTCCTGTTCTTAAATGTCCTTCGAGATAGAAGGATATTGGGCGGATGGGTCACTGTTCAGGATCCTGTTATCAGAGGAGGATGAGGAGGCGAGTTCTTCTTTAGTATATAAACCGTGTATATTATTTCTATGTTCCCTAATCTAATGTTGTCGTCTTCACTGTAAATAGAGAAACAACAATTTTGACATAGTTCGTATTTTACAAAATTATGACTTACAAACAAAATATTATTTTCTGCCCATTTTTCTACTTCTTCATTTAAAAAAAGAAATGAATTTAAGGGGCTAGTATATAGGGGCTACTCTCGTTTGTAATGATCCATTGAAAATGTTTTTAATTGGGGGTATTTTGTGATGTAGTCAGTGTGACATCTTCCTTTGCAGTATATAAATCGTGCATATTATTCCTGTGTATCCCTAATCTAAGGTTGTTGTCTTCACTATAAATAGAGAAATAACATTTTTGAGATGGTTCGTATTTTACAAAATAACGACTTACAAACAAAAAATTATTTCTACCCATTTTTTTACTTCTTCATTTAAAAAAGGAAATGAATTAAAGAGGCTCGTATATGGGGGCCGCTCTCGTTTGTAATGATCCCTCGAAAATGTTCTTAGTTAGGGGTATTTTGTGACGTAATCGGTGGGACATCTTTTTTTGCAGAGTGCAAAGAATTGTTTCTTCGTTTGTGCTTCTGCAAGTATTCCTTGCCAGAGTTCGTCTCTATTTTTCGAAGGACTTTTCCCCTTGGATGAAAATTCTCCCAATTTTATAAAATCACCGCATTTTTGTATATTCTGTGGACTTACTGTTGGACAATAGAGTTTTTCTATATTTGGATGATAGATCCTCCCGTTAGTTCCAATGAGATCGAAAAATCTCTGGTTGGAGGTTTTGATCTTCTTTGTGTATTGAACAATGGCATGAAGGTGAGGGTTTTCATCTTCGTAGAGCTCCCTTGTGACAAGTATGTAATATGACTGATAGGCTAGTTAGAGAAGGGATTGGAGAAGTTCTAAGAGTTATTCTTTTGGGCAAGGGCGTTGTGGGTAGGTGAGGAAAATATTTTTGGCATAGAAACGGAAAGAGACTTGGCGAGGCATTTTGTAGCTGTAAACATTAAACTCACACCAGCCGTACAAGGACTCCCTATTAGTTAAAAAACCTGCTGTGAATGGTGTGAGGGTGCTAATTAATATTACCAGCGCCGCCCCCCCTCCCGACTGATCTGGGTCGTCCATTTATGTACTTGTAGACATGTGTATGGATGAGGTTAAAACGACGTCACACCCTGATCCAGATGTAAGTAGTGTGGGTACTTTTGATTTCTTTGCCGGATAGTGCTACACACGTCATGTTTGTGGTCGTTTGCGTAGTTGTAAAGATATTTTTAGAATGATTGACATAAAGCAAATGCGCAAAAATGATTATACTTTTGAATTATTTTGAATGAGAAATCTTCATCCTTCCCTACGAACCACTTTTGATATTTATTTGGTACCAGAAAACATTTGATGGGAGAGAGGAATATGCTTTTACAGTGGGATAGCTATTGTGGTGACGTTATTTTTTGGTACATTGTTTCGTCCCTCATTTTCTGTCTTTTTTTTTTAATTGATTGTATTGGTATATAATGTTGTACTCCTTAGAAGAGTATACCAACAATTGCGGGCAGTTCACTCAAATGTGTGTAGATCATTTTTTGACGTGGCAGATAAGACTGTGGGAAGAGTGCTGGCAGTCAACTCCGGCGAAGTTTGTTCTGATGTACGAGGAAGAGAGGGCGTTAATATCAAAGCTAAGGTATTTAAACAGAAGAGTTAGCAGAGATAAGAGAATCTGCAGAATTTGTAAGATAAAAGATTTGAAGTGTTTTATCAAAAATGAAAAGAGTAGTAAGTAGCCACTATCAGTTGCATAGCATATAGAACTTTCTTGTCCAATTTCCATCCTTGGTCATTCAAAGTCACCCCCACATATATCAAATTGAGCTGTCCACTCTTGTCTATTCCATAAATGCATCTTCTGATGAAAATATTAATATTTGAATAATGACATACCAATAATGGCTTGACTTGGTGTTATACTTTCTGAAAGAGTGGTTCAGATCACTAAATGAACATTTTCATTTGCTACAAGATTATATGGAAATACATTTCTTACTTGGTATTCCAAAAAGTTATGAGGTGCAATGAAGACAGACAATAGCAAGCAACAAGCTTGCTTGAAAAACAAGAGTGTGTTGAGATGGAGCACTCATGCATGCTTGAAGAATTTCATGCTTAGCCAATGAAAATATACAGCAACGACAATGATAGGAAGCGTCAAGGGCACCAGAAAACAGTAATATCTGTAACCAAAGAAGAAACCAAGTCAGAAGGGAAAGGGAAAAAAAAAAAGAAAAAAGATTAGATCTTCAACTCTATTTATTGAAAGCTAAAATGTCAAATACAAGGCGTTAATTGAGCTGTCCACTCTTGGCTATTCCATAAATGCATCTTCTGATGAAAATATTAATATTTGAATAATGACACACCAATAATGGCATGACTTGGTGTCATACTTTCTGAAAGAGTGGTTCAGATCACTAAATGAACATTTTCATTTGCTACAAGATTATATGGAAATACATTTCTTACTTGGCATTCAAAAGAGTTATGAGACGCAATAAAGACAGACAATAGCAAGCAACAAGCTTGCTTGAAAAAACAAGAGTGTGTTGAGATGGAGCACTCATGCATGCTTGAAGAATTTCATGCTTAGCCAATGAAAATATACAGCAACGACGATGATAGGAAGTGTCAAGGGCACCAGAAAACAGTAATATCTGTAACCAAAGAAGAAACCAAGTCAGAAGGGAAAGGAAAAAAAAAAGAAAAAGATTAGATCTTCAACTCTATTTATTGAAAGCTAAAATGTCAAATACAAGGCGTTAATTTTATGGTAGAAAAATCTGAAGAGAGAATTAAAAGCTTGAAATAGAAAATTAGGTCAATTTGAATTACATGTTGCAGGGTTGGAAACAGAAGTCTTTGAAGCTTGAGTAACCAGCTTAGGGTATGATGAGATATCATCCCTTATTTATAAATGAAGATTAGGGTTTACAAGGAAGACAATTACAAGATGATCCCTGAGTGTATACAAATGATTACAGACCCTAGTGACTTTCGGCTCATATAATATTCTAAGTGCCTTTCGGTGATTATAATATGCCAACACTCCTCCTCAAGCTGGTGCGAAGATATCTCTCATGCCCAGCTTGCCTAATATGTCATGAAACGGTTTATTCCCAATTCCCTTGGTGAGAATGTCAGCAAGTTGTTCACCAGACTGAACAAAAGGAGTACAAATGGTACCACTAGTGAGTTTCTCCTTAATGAAGTGGCGATCAATCTCAACATGTTTTGTCCTGTCATGTTGAACTGGATTGTGAGCAATGTTGATGGCGGCCTTATTATCACAGTATAACCGCATGGAGTCCGTCTGAGTAATACCTAGATCACTCAACAATAATTTGATCCATAAAAGTTCACACACACCTTGTGCCATAGCTCTAAACTCAGCTTCTGCACTTGACCTGGCAACCACATTCTGTTTCTTACTCCTCCAAGTAACTAGGTTGCCGCCGACAAATGTGCAATACCCTGAAGTTGATCTCCTATCAGTTATTGACCCAGCCCAGTCAGCATCTGTATAGGCTTCTACACGAAGATGATCATACTTTGAAAAATACAGACCCTTACCAGGAGCAGACTTCAAATACCTCAAGATTCTCATGACAGCCTCAAAGTGAATCTGATGAGGAGCATGCATAAACTGACTAACTATACTGACAGCAACAGCAATATCAGGACGAGAGTGAGATAGGTAAATGAGCTTACCCACTAAACGTTGATAGCTCCCCCTATCCACAACTTCTCCTCCTTCATCATCCCCCAATTTCTGATTGGGTTCCAGTGGGGTGGCACATGCCTTGCAGCCAAGCATCCCAGTTTCCTTCAACAAGTCAAGCACATATTTTCTCTGTGAGATAAATATCCCATCCTTAGAGCGAGCAACTTCAATTCCCAGAAAATACTTCAAGCTTCCCAAGTCTTTGATTTCAAACTCTTTGGCTAAATATTTCTTCAACAGAGGTATTTCCCCACTATCATTGCCTGTAAGAACTATGTCATCTACATAAACAATAAGTGCTGTAGTCTTACCGCATGAGGAATGTTTCACAAATAATGTGTGATCTGCCTGACTTTGTTTGAAGCCATATTTAAACATAGCCTGAGTGAATCTCTCAAACCAAGCCCTTGGAGACTGTTTGAGACCATATAATGACTTCCGAAGTTTGCATACTTTCCCTTCTGTTTGATGATCCTCAAAACCCGGAGGAATGTCCATATATACTTCTTCTTCGAGGTCACCATGGAGAAAAGCATTCTTGACATCAAACTGATAAAGCGGCCAATCTAGATTAGCTGCTAGAGAAAGAAGTACTCTGACTGAATTCATTTTAGCCACGGGTGCGAAGGTCTCCTGATAATCAATGCCATATGTCTGAGTAAACCCTTTTGCCACCAGTCTTGCCTTGTAACGCTCAATAGACCCATCTGCTTTGTGTTTCACAGTATATACCCATTTACAGCCCACAGGTCGTTTGCCCGTAGGTAACTCAGTCAATTCCCAAGTGCCATTCTTCCTAAGTGCTTTCATTTCCTCAATCATGGCTAGTTTCCACTCAGAGATAGCAAGAGCATCCTGAAAATGGTTAGGGATGCTAACAGAGGAAATATTGGACACAAACGCTCTATATGAGGATGACAAATGAGAGTATGATACAAACTGTGGGATAGGATGTTGAGTACAAGATCTCACACCCTTTCTTTTGGCAATAGGAACATCAAGATCAATGGACTCACGAGTTTCAAAGTTACCTAGACTCTCATCAGAAGCAGGAGATGGCAGTGGAGTAGCAGAAACGGTCCCGTGTATCCAGTTAACTTGTTTTCTGTCGATGTCCCGGACATAAACATGTCCATCCTTATTCTTGGTGACAGTGGGTTCTATAGTTCCAGTAGAAGAGGGGGGTGCAAGAACAACTGGTTCTATCATAGGAGGCACAGGACTCACTTCCACCATAGGAGGCACAGGACTCACTTCCACCATAGGAGACACAGGACTCACTTCACACCAAGGCTCCCCCGGAAATGAGGACGGTGACACCGGAGAGGACAAGAAATAAGACTGGGACTCAAAGAAAGTGACATCCATGGACACAAACCACTTACGAGAAGAAGGGTGGTAACATTTATACCCCTTTTGAGTAGGAGAATAACCAAGGAAAACACACTTGAGGGAGCGAGGGTCCAACTTACCACGAGAGGGGGAGTGATTATGGACAAAACAGACACAACCAAATATTTTGGGAGGAATAGAAAACAAGGACTGAGAACCGAGGAGGACTTGAAGCGGAGCCTGTTTGTCCAAGACCTGGGTAGGGAGACGATTAATAAGATGGGCAGCGGTGAGAACGGCGTCGCCCCAATAGAGACGAGGCACGTTCATAAAAAAACACATGCACCGAGCCATGTCAAGAAGATGCCGATTCTTGCGTTCGGCCACCCCATTTTGTTGAGGGGTATTGGTACAAGAGGTCTGATGGATAATGCCATGAGTAGAGAAATATTGTCCTAACCCAGAATCTATGTATTCCCCGCAATTATCAGAACGAAATATTTTGATAGTGGCCCCAAACTGAGTACAAATCATCTTATGAAAAGTACGAAACACAGAGAAAACTTCACTCTTATCTTTCATTAGATACACCCAAGTAGCACGAGAAAAATCATCAATAAATGTAACAAACCAGCGATAACCTTTCACAGACAGAACACGAGAGGGACCCCAAACATCAGAATGTATTAATGAAAAAGGAACTAAGCTTTTATTCAAACTGGGAGCAAAAGAAGCTCTGTGTTGTTTTCCAAGTTGACAAGACTCACAAAGAAAGTCAGACACATGATGATTTGCGAAACTAGAAGGAAATAAATGCTTAAGTAAATGAAATGAGGGATGCCCAAGACGCCGATGCCACAACCATACATCAGCGGGGGTAGTAGAAGACGTGGTGGAAGAATAAGCAAGTTTGTCCGGTTGATCTAGGCAGTAGAGACCATTTTCTGCACTACCACTGCCAATCGTCCTCCCCGTGACAAGGTCCTGAAAAAGACAATGATCAGGAAAAAACGTCACACAACAATTCAAATCCTGAGTAAGACGACTTAAGGATAACAGATTAACAGAAAACTTGGAAACATGGAGAACAGAAGATAGATGCATGGTAGGAGTGACTTGGACTAAACCTTTTCCAGAAATGGAAGAAACAGTTCCATCGGCAATCCTAACTTTGTCCTGACCTGAAGAGGGCTTATAGGCAGAGAAAAGATCAGAGGAGCCAGACATATGATCTGAGGCACCAGAATCAATAATCCAAGGCAAAGATGTATGACACAGGAAAGCACAAGGAGAAGATGCTAAGTTACCTGAGCGGGCAAAGGACGAGGAAGCGGTACTGAGAGCAGTAGAAGATCGGCGGTCCAACAATTGGCGCAAAGCATCCTCCAGCTCAGTATCAGAAGCTTGGGTAACAGAAGTGAAATTAGAATCAAGGGTATCAACGGTACTAGACTGATGAGCCCGGGAATAGGAACCACGTCCTCGAGAGTTGACTGACCGACCTCCTCGAGAACCAGACCGATCACCTCGACCCCCAGATGGAGTCCCATGAAGCTTCCAACATGTCTCACGAGTATGCCGCGGCTTCTTGCAATAATCACAGAATACAGACTCCTTAGCAGCAGACGGAGGAGGCAGGCTGAGGCCATCTCGAGGAGTAGACAGTAATGCGGAGCAGTCAGTAGAGACAGGGGACATCATAGCAGACCGACGACTCTCCTCATTTTGTACATAGGCAAATGCCTCCTGCAGTGAAGGAAGAGTGTCCATACTCAGAACTCGACCCCTAACTGGATCATACTCCATATTTAGGCCGGCCAAAAATTTAAAGACCCGTTCCCGTGTGATGAACTTCTTGTACCCGGCAGAATCAGTAGGGCAAACGGGCTTATAGTCTTCCAGGTGGTCAAGGCGTTTCCAGCCGTTGGTGAGGAAAGTGAAGTACTGAAGAACAGTCTGCTCCCCCTGAAGTGTGCTCTCAATAGAGCGACGCAACTCAAATGCCTGTGAAAAATTTCCTTTGCGGGAATAGGTAACAGCCACAGCCTCCCAAATGTCCTGGGCAGTCTCCATAGACAAGTAGCCCTCACCAAGTTCTGGAACCATCGAATGGATAAGCCAACTCATAATCAAAGAGTTGGTAATCTCCCATTGGTCATAACCTGAGTCAGTGGTACTAGGTGCCTGTATCCTGCCATCAACATACCCCATCTTCCCTCTGCTTTTCAAAAACAAAGTCAAACTTTGAGACCATGCTAGGTAGTTTTGACCATTAAATAGAGAGGTGGTGATTTTCAGACTAGGGTTGGGGTTCTCAGTCATGGTAGTAGGTAGAATGAGACTCTCACTTTTTGGTGTTTGAGACGAAGGGGACACACTAGTGGAATCTGTCATGGATATAATACTACCAAACCCGCAACAAACTAGTGGAAATCACAAACCCGGAAAGTGGTAGTGAGATAACAGGCACAACGACCACTATAAAGACATAACAAAATTAAGAAACGATTTTTTTTTTTGTTTTGTTTTTTTGTTTTTTTTTAATTCATTAATTATTTTTTTTTATTTTTTATTTTTATTTTTTTTTAAATTGATTTATTTATGTATACATGTCTTTATATATAAATATATGTATATCAGGCTATATTTATATATATATATCAGGATATATATGTATATATATATATATTTATATATACCAGAGTGAGATCAGAGGCTGAGGAAGACGAGTGACGAAGAAGACGAGCGACGAAATGGCTGGAGGAGATCGCCGAGTTGAGGAGATGACGGCTGAGTGACGATCGACAGAGGAAGGCGAGGAGATCGACGAGGTGAGGACATCGACGAGGTGAGGAAATCGACTGAGGAAGACGAGCTGAGGAGATCGACTGAGGAAGACGGCTGAGGAAGACGGTCCACCCAGGTAAGCTTCGAACCCTAGAGTGTTGTTAGTGGAAAGGTCTACCAACGAGGGTGAGCCGAAACCTATAGGTTCTGCTCTGATACCATGAAGCTTGAGTAACCAGCTTAGGGTATGATGAGATATCATCCCTTATTTATAAATGAAGATTAGGGTTTACAAGGAAGACAATTACAAGATGATCCCTGAGTGTATACAAATGATTACAGACCCTAGTGACTTTCGGCTCATATAATATTCTAAGTGCCTTTCGGTGATTATAATATGCCAACAGTCTTGCACTCCAAAAAGATCAGGAATTGAAATGTTGATCAACATCTCCAGCTATCATATATATGCATATTTAGTTAAAGCACATAGAACAAAAGTAGGTTGAGCCAAGAAGAGAGGTGCTTCTAACATATTTTCCGATTGACAGATAACAACAAAATTGAAGATTTTTTTTTTTTTAAATTTTAAATTTTTTATTTACAAAACAACCATAAGGTGAACAATACTTTATGGGACATATGTTGAGCGATTAAGATACAATACATTAAAATGAGTTGCTAAAATGTGCAGTAACAAAAATGAAATGAAACATTTGTTGAAAAGAACATACTAAGATGGCTTAGTATACAACGAAAATGGGTAAATGCAAGTTAAGGGAGTGATGATCACCACTATTAATGAAAATGTTAGAGGGAGGAGGGAGGGGGGAAAAAGTCTAAATTGGAATATTTGCATAACCAATGTGTAGGAAGGGTCCCTGAAAGATACTATTTCTTTTTTTTTATTATTAACCAAAGATGAGGCCCCGCCGTATTTGTTCCTGCCCAAGTTTTTAAATTGTTGCTATAGGCTTTCAAAGATTGTATGTTTTCATGTGAAGTTCCTCACAAGAGAATTCATTGTGATAGACAACCCAAAAACTGCTAACTTGGTTTGTCAAGGTTTCAACAAAATGTCCAAGTGTTTGGATTCTCCTATATAAATTTTCCAACATTTTGGGAATTGTTTTTATGAAATTTCTAGTCTGTGAATTGGTGTTGACTTCATTGAAGACTGACATTGTGTCCAATTCAAATCCTAAATCCTAAATCCTAATTAGGGTTCCTCAAACAAGAATAATAGGCTATAGGATAGCTAACATTTGTATGCAACAACTACAATAATCAAAAGCAGAATGAGATATAGGTCAATGCTAGTTGATTATAGTAACTGCTCATAATTAGCAATTTTAACAAATTCAAGCAAAATCAAGAGATACAGTGAAGTCCAAGTGAATGATATTCACAGAAAACCAACTTGGGTAGATTCACTTTGTTTCTAAGAAATAATAGACAACAAAGTGGCAAAACATAGATTAGTGGCACAACATAGTAAATGCATACTTGGACAATGCAGTCGGTGGTCTTCCCAACCCAAGCTGCCACATGGCTTGTCATAAGCAATGAGCCAAAAACAACTTGCCATGCTACTTTCTTGATACTACCATATAAATTTAAGATCAAACCAACCAAGCAGTACATCAACATTTGCAATATATATTTGTCAACTTCCACAATAATGAAGAAGATAAAGCAGTCGGATAAAAAATTGTGCAGCATCATGAAGAAGCTTTTATAGACAAAATCGTGAGGTTGTTTGTTTTTTTATTTTTTTTGTACAGTGCATATTACTGCTTATCAATGGCACCTTACAGTGTTTTCCTAGTCTTTAACATACAGTAGATGAATCACAAAAGTGCCATTAAGTTTGCAAGGACTAACAAGTGAGTCACTTAGAAACAATACTGTGGTATACCATCAGAAATAACTGGAAAATGTTGCTATGTAATATGAAAAGGAACAACCCACTTCCTTTCAGTTATAGCACATAAGATTATATTTGTTGAAGCAATGGAACATTACCTATCATTTGTAATGGCTATTGCAATGTGATTTTCAGATACTGGAAGAAATCTGGATACAATTGCAGCACTGAGAAAGCCCAAAAAGGAAATGGAGCCTAGCATAATAAAACACCATCCCTGGGCTCTGGAACCATATGACTGCAAGGTAGTTGAAACTTCCATTGCATAGTTTGATCTAGAAAACACAGGCCCTCTCAAACAACTTCCAACGATTGGCCTTCAATTTAGCTTTAACCACCCAATTAGAAAGCCAGAGCCATGATGAAGCACCTATGGAAATTGAACTTTTGGAATACCTACAAGGGATGAAAACGTTATTGATGCGACAAAGCAGGATTTTGACATGCAGTACAATAAACTCAACAGAGTAGGCAATAATAAAACCTACTTAAAATCAGTTTATTGCAAGCATAACATACATAAATCTTGTCCTCTTTCAAGCGTAGGTTCTAAATAATAGTAGCCGCAGCCATGACAGTACCGGTGATGCACTTGTGGGGTGTAACAGCTGTAGTGTAATGGTGGCATGGCAGCAACCAGAGCTATGGAATTTTTCTTCACACAATCTCAGGAAAACTTACCGATACACTTGATTTTATTTCACAATCACATTTCGTAGGTTTTTAAATTATTTTGTTTAGTTTTTAAACAATGTAATATATGCACTAATTTTTACATGAGTTTTAAGTAGCCACTGCGACTTTTCTTTTTATTAGATGTATTTAACATCATTTATTTTATTGATTGTACGTATGGATAATATTTCTACTGTTATGGAAATAAAAAATGAAGCATATATGATATTAAAAGCCATAGGATCATAAACATATATCTATGGTGTTATAGCCCAACATACTAATAAAGAAGTACGTACACGATATACAAGCATTGGTTAGCAAATTTAACCTAAAACCAAATAAGTAATCACGAGGGAAAAAAATAGAAGCACTTTTTTGAGAGAGAGAAAAAAAAAAAACAGAGAAAAAAAAAAAAAAGTGAAAACCTAAGCTTATCTAACCATGATAGTAACATAAATCTTGTAGAATTGAAATATTAGACGCACAATGTATGCAGATTTAATTTTATTTTTTTATTTTATTTTATTTTTTACAACATTGGTATTTAATTTTTGGGAAAATTAAAAAAAAAAAAAGAAAAAAGAAAAAGAAGAGAGAATTTGATTCTTGTAACAAAATAAACCCTGTTTTTTTATTTTGTCAATTTAAACCTTAATATTTTGATTTATTTTCAATCTAAACCATCATCCTATTTCGTTAAGTAAAACCGCTACAAAAGTGATATTTTAGTCATTAAACTTAATGTAAATATACATAAAATGTCTAATATACCCTTTTCGTTAAGTGTAATGACTAAAATACTATCTTTTTTGTTGATTTTGCTTAATGAAAATAGGCAAATAGTTGGAATGAAAACAAATCAAAATATTCAGGTCTAAATTGATAAAATTAAAAATTCAGAGTTTATTTTGTTATAAGGCCAAACCTTGGTGTTTTTTTTTTTTTTTCCCCCGTAATTTTTTTTTTTACAAAACAACATTTGTATTAATTTTTGAATGACTTTGGCAATCGGAAAAAATAAAATAAAATAAATAAAAAAAAGAAGAGAAAAATAGTCAATTTGAGGCATAACGGTGTTGTAACAACCTTTTATGAATGTTATAAACAATAGCGTCATTACAACTATGATTTTCAATCACACCACTATATTTGTTATAAGGATGGTGGTATGATTTTGAATAACGGGATCGGATATGTATCAATATTGAAGATATGGATCATATATTGATCAATATAGGACATTATCAGTCGATATATCTATGAATAATGGTATCGGAATGCAAAATCCCGCTACGTCACGGCCGACATTTAAAACCCATACGGTTATGTAATGACATTACGTAACGGTTGAAACCTATTTTAAAACTATGGTCGTACTTAATTTAGACACTTGGATCTTCAAATTTTATATGATGTTCAAAAATCAAGAAGCTCGCATTGCTAGTAAAGAAAATCTTATTGCCTTTCACATGGATGGGAGACAAAAATTTCATATTTTTTCTAAATTCTATTTAATTTTAAGAACATTTCTAATTAATTTACATTATTTTATCTAAGAATATTATACCAAATATAATACATATAAGTGTTCAGGACATATCTGTGTACCCATACTGAATTTATGTTTCGGAGGATCTAATGCTTAGACCTGCACCCAATACACGCACCCAATTCCATGTAACATAGGTCCTTTCCAAGTTCAAATGAGTAAATGACAATGAGGGAAGCAGGAATGCCGCATGAAATGAGAGATATATTGATTTTTTTTTTTGGGGCTGTAGATGGGTGTTATAAAATTTAGGTGGTTGTGTTGGAAGGCAATTGATCACAAAACCTCCAAGCTTTAATTACAAGGGCACAATTTTTTAGGTATGTTTTTTTTTTAATACATAATTTAGCATATTGTACCCAGTATTATAGTGAAAATCCTTTTGCAACCAATCAACTCTTTTAGCATTCTATGATATTATTTTATGAAGTTGTGAACATGAGTTGTTTACCCTTTAAACCCATCAAGATAATACGAAACTGAGGGTGTTGAGAGATCAAAGTGAATTGAAGACAAGTAATTGAAAAAATAATGCATTAGTGAAGGTAGATAGGCCATAATTCTGGGACAAGACGGCAAAAAGCCATTTAAGATGGTTGATTTTGATCTAGTGCAATGAAATACCAGTGGTGAGTGACTTGAATGTAGGTCATGACTTCATAAGCACAACAACAAGACGAAAAAGGTCAAATAAACAAAGGTTGAGGTAGTGAGAAATACATCATTGTGTTTGGCAGAGGATATGCCCTTTAAGGATAAAGGGTAAATATTTATTTGTCCAGCAATGTAAAGTAGTTGGCACGTAAAACCTTGTTAGTTAAAATGTCACTGTTTTTTTGCTATGGTTTCAATATGCTTTGATGTCAAAAAATTTACTCATCCTAGTGGAAAAACTAGCGAACAGTTTCATATCCTTTTACTAATTTCTGTTACTAAGCTTACTTGTATGTTTCACTTTTCAATATTTTCTTCAGCAAAGGAAGAATTAGTATTATTCTGATATGGTTCGCTCTCTTTAGAAGATTGTCAAACTATTTTTTTCTAGATCATTCATTGGTTTTGTCCTGTTCTAAATTCTAAGGTCTTCAAACACATACCAGACCGCAATGATGCCACATGTTTCTTTAGAGTTTTCAATGTGGTTGGCCATAATTTCAAAAGGTGATTACACTTGTCTAGTTCATCTCATATAAATTTATTTGTGTTTCTAACAGTTCTGAAAGTCGGCTTCAGCTTAATTTTTTTCATATTCAAGTGACATCTAGCAAACAAAAACCAAATGAAGATAGTGTCTTCATAGACATTATAAAATTAAAATCACAGAGTTGTAGTTGAAAAAATTACCAGGCATGCCTTTTACTCTAGTTATAAAATTGAAAACAAACCAAACTTTTACCAAGCACAATCCGTTTCTCAACCATTTGGACCAAAATTTATTTAGAAGGCTGATTCTATTTTTCTGAAGATTTATATTTCTAAAGTTTTAAACATTCCCTAAAATGAGCCAACAAGTTTTAACATATATTCTCCCACAGTATCATTATAAGACTATCTCCAACCCAAACTCAAGTCTTTTATCAAATTTAAATTTGATGAAAATTTGGTGAAAACGGTGTTTCAACTATTTCACCAAATTAGTATCAAATGAAGGTAGCCCTACTTTTTTTCATCAAATCAAGATAGCGTTTAACCCTTCATCAAATCTCATAGGTGACCGTTGGTGGACGACTGGATGGATGATCGGTCAGTCAACCGGGTGGATGACCAGCCGGACAACCGGTTGGACAACCAGATTGGGGAATATTTGAAGAAAATTTACACTAGGCTGGTCAACCGTCCGGACGTCCTCCCAGTCGTCCTTTTAGTCAACCGGTTGCTTGATGAAAATTGAAAATTTAGCGGTGGAACGCTTGGTATCAAATGAAGTTTTTAACCCAAATCTTTATTCAAATTTGATGAAAAAAAAAGAGTAAGCGTTTGAGATGCTCTAATAGAACTTATTTTTTACCCACTTGAAATGCGACCTTTCCAGATTCCTAACCAAGTCCAATTTCTATATCAAGAACATGCCATCATGCCTTGATGATCAATTTTCAAAGTTAGACCAGATAATCAGATCAGATGTGCACCTAATTTATCAGCCAAAATCATACGAACAAAAGAGCTTAAACAAGTGCGTTGAACATGGGGATTTTCCATGGTTGTGACTTGGTACTACAACACAGTATATAGTAAACTACCTTTCAACATCTCAAATGCAGATTCATACGTATAGTTCATACAAAGCAAAGAAGCATACGAATATGGAGGAATAAAGTTTCATTTGGGCATTTTAACAAACACCCAAATCGAATTTTGATGGTCTTCTTCATTACAATTCTTCATATTTAGCAGTTTGAATTTGAATTGGGTTTGTGGGATTGGAAAATTATACCTGCGGTTAGCTAGTTTGGGTCCGTGAAGAACAATGGTGGAGTCAGCTGAGTAGTCCTCCAAGATCGCTGGTGCGTAAGCCACAACAGTTGTCTTCTTCGATTCTTCGCTTAAGTAACTAGACTACACTACACTAGACTAGAAGAGAATCACATATTGATATTAGATCAGCAGCACATGGATTAATGATCCAACTTGGGTCTGGGCTGGATCGCTTATTATTAATTTTTTTTGGTTAATTTTTAATTTTTATTAATTAATTATAAATATAAAAAAAATTAGAGTTTGAGTTGTCACAAAATAAAATTTTAATTTTAATTTTATCAATTGAAATTATATTTTTTGATTTATTTTTAATTTCAAATATTTGCCTATTTCCGTTAACTAAATTGATGAAAAAACGACATTTTAATCATTATATTCAATTTAGGTATACAAAAAATGTTTAAAATATATTTTTTGTTCAGTTTAATGACTAAAATAACTTTCTTTTTTTGTTAGTTTTACTTAATTAAAATAGACAAATAATTTAGATTAAAAATAAATCAAAAGATTAAAATTTAAACTACAAAGTTAAAAATTCAAGATTTATTTTGTTGTAAGGTTACAATCCTTGTTTGTTTCCTTGTTTGTTGTTGTTGTTGTTGTGTGTGTTCTTTATTATTATTATTATTATTATTATTATTATTAATATTTATTTTACAATCATTAGAGCCTATTCTAAACTTATATCAAAAGGAGGAGAAAGGGAAAATGGATAATTGTTAAAAAAAATAAAATAAAAAAGGAAAAAGGTTGAGACTCCATTTTTTTTAACCCCCGCCACCCCTAATGTATTGGGATTGACCAATTTTTTACTTTTTATTTTTTATTATTTTTTTTCCTCCTATCACTCACCGATGTGTCTGTGGAAGTTGTGGGAGTCAAGGAAAAAAAGGATCTTTGTCATTTCTGATTAAAAAAAATACAAAATAATTGTAATGTGATGAAAATACAAACAATTTATGCATTAGATTGTGCAATTAAATCTTATACTTCTATCTTTTGCAATTATTTTAAATTTATATAATTTTTTTGTAATTATCCCAAAGGAAAATGGGAGCACCCCTAATGCCCCATATGGTGTTTGAATTTACAACGTCCACCATGAGGTTTGAGAGTATACCACTCTGCGACACGAGGAGATAGGTCTTTAAAGTTTGTTGTTTGTTCATATAAAAAGAAAATTATTGTTTGGTTGGTTCTGTTTTTATTTTTAAAATTAAAATAATTAAAATTTTGAAAACAACTATGTTTTTAAATAATAATAATAAAAGAGTTGTTTTATGTGTTGTGGTGGTTATTAAATACCTTGGTAATTTACCCATTTATGAGTGTCAATTTTGCTAATATTAAATCAATTTATTTGTATCGTGTATGTGTTATTATAAAAATAAAACAATTATTCTAACAAAAAAAATTATTAGATTAAACATTTATAATTTAATTTCATACCCTTCCCAACAAAATAGTTACAAATGTTAAAATTGATTTTAAGTGATTATCGGCTCTTGAATTTATCAAGAGAAAAGAAAGATAAAAGAAAAATTAATTAAATAAATAAATTTAGATTCTTTCACTGTCTTTTCTTTTTATTTATGTATTTATTTTTTAAGTTCATCTACAAATTCATGATATAATCTTATTAAATTATAAGTTGAGATATACTTTTTACATCATAGTGGGCTTAAAACTTTAGATAGCATTGAACTACTAAAAATGTGAGATGCTCATAACTGAAAATAGCATTAGCAGGTTTTTATCTTCTTCTTTAATTGAAAACCTTTGATGTTTCATCCATGAATTTGATCCATTCAAAACTTGTCAGGCACTTAAAATAAAAAATAAAACAAATAATGCAAAGTCATAACATGAACAAATCAAATACACCTGATTTTAGAGGTACCCCAGAATTGATAAACTTTTCAATTCAATCAAAGTATGCTCTCAAGTTACATCTTAAATCAGAGTAAAAATAAGGACATATAGGCTTAAAACATGTTCACCAACATGACACAGTCATCAAAGTAATGAAGTCAACCAACATGACAAAAAAATTTAACTCAGTTAGCAACATTCTTTGCCTACTACAACAATGATGGACAATTGTGTGCGCGCGCGCAATAGAAAATTTTGAGGATTTATAATAAGTAAACTTGTTTTGGCATTTGTCTAATCATTCACTAGGTGCTACTGCCACTATCTCTTCCAATTTGTGTAGCCATTTCACATACTGACCTTGCTCCTTCCGGTGCAGGTGGAGGAGGACGAAGTTGGTAAACATGTCCTCGATTCCCTTGGCCACTAGATAGTTTTTGAGCTCATCTTGCAAATGTGGGTCCAATGAACTGAAGATAGGATATGAAAGACAATTAGAGAAGTCATTATGCATTTGAAGAAGGTGGGGAAATATAGAAAAAGAAAAATGTTTTAGATCTTAAAATTTCCAAACTTTATTCTAAGCTCAGCAGCGCATACATACAGTCATAGCAAGAGAGGCATGGGTGTAAAAGTATGCATTTTCAGTCTGGAAAATCTCATGTAAATAGTTGCAGTGAAGAGAGAAACGAAAATACAAGATCAATACTTATTTCGTTTTTAACTAGAATTTTGGCATGTCAACACTACATACTAGGAAGCTTATTTTCCACAAACCCTTTTCCATGTAGTAAGATAGGTATTTCTTCAACCAACCACCTCCTCCCCATTCTGTCTCCCACCCAAAAACAAGGCAAACAAAGACTCCAAATAATTTTTTTTGGGGTCATATTTCAAACTTTCCAACCATACCTAGAGGTTATGGGTTCAATGGTAAAATCTTGGCCTAATAACCTTGAGGTTATGGGTTCAAGTCTCAGAACAATCACTATGTGCACTATGGCAAAGGTTAGGTATGTACCAAATCTTCCCTTCCCCAACACACATTAATGTGTACTAATTGGGCGTTATTTATTTATTTTTTTTAACCTTGAACTAGGTAAGACAAAAAAAGGAGATTGTGGTAGATCAAGTTAGCATCACCGATGACTTGCTTTTCCACAAAAGACATTCATTAACTAAGTCAAGAATGGCATTCTAAATACACTCCATACATCATGCTCTAATCAGAAAAGAGGCACTGGGGTTGCAACCCTTGTCTAATACTGCAAGATTGCACCAAGGCTCAACAGGTTTGGAAGGATGGACAGTCATATGGTTGGGGATAGGGTTTGTGGCCATTATGTTTTATACTGTGGGTGTGGAGTGTGGCCCAGCTAGATGATGATGCAGATTTGGGGCTTTTTTTTTTTATTATCTGTTAGCACATTTGGCTGGCTCAGAACTGACCCACCGGCCCAGCTAGATGATGATGCAGATTTGGGCCTTGTTTTTAAGGGGGCAAACTTCACTTTACCCCCCTATGATTTGGGTCATGTGCGGATTATCCCATGACGTTCAAATATCACTACAGAACCCCCCCGTGATTAATGGAGTGATGTGCACAGTTAGGTTTTCCATCTATTCTAACAGGGCGTGCATGACACGCGCCTAATATGCAAATGGACATGAAAATATGATCTTTCCTTCGAATTGAATGACTAAAATGCCCTCATCTTCATCATCAATTTCCAAAACATACCCTCATCTTCATCATCAATATCTAGATACTCATTTTTCAAAACACAACACATCTCTCTATCAATTTCACATCTTCTCCCTCCAACTCAAGGCCAAGAACAATGAATAAAAATTATAGTACTTCTGAAAATCAAAAACCCCCAAAAACCCAAAACAAAAACCTAAATTAATTTAAACAACATAATTTCTATCAAAAATTAATATATATATATATATATAATCTGTAGCTATATGTATAATCTGTGACTTCTATTTCTTCTTTGATTTCTATGTATATATATAATCTTCTTTGATTTTTCTCCAAAAATTTTAATCTTCTTCATATATATATATATATATATATATATGTATATATATTAGAAGGTTATTCAGAGCACAACCTTCTTCAACATTTTACTCACCCCCATCCCTTAAGGTTCACTATAGAAAAGTGATTGGAAGCTAATTTGACCACAAACCCACCTTAAAAAAAGAAAGAAAAAAAAAAAGAGCTTTTTCTTAAAGAACCCAAATCAAAAGAGAATCAAAAACCCATTTCCACAAATTCCAAGACTCCATTTTCTGAATGAACATCATTAAAAATCACAAATTAGAAAATAAATTTCTTAGCCAACCGAATTCGAATCAGCAGGTAAGGTAGACTAGAGAGAAAGGAAAAAAAAAAATTCTTAAATCTGTAGGTTTTTTTTTTTGAACTCATTCTTAAATTGGGTCACAAGTGTTAAATGTAAAACCTCTTAAAGACTCGCTCTCAACCTTTCTGGTATGAACTGAATGATTCATCATTGATTCTGATGTCCACCATTGATTCTTCTCTCTTGCTCTTCTCAAATGCAGACATGTTGAATGAGAAATGTTAAACAAAAGTTATATATACAAGGGCAAAATAGTCTTTTTACTTCTGATGTTAACGGTGTTAACTATGCACATCACTCCATTAACCATAGAGGGGTTATGTGGTGATATTCGAACGTTAGAGGGTAATCTGCAAATGGCCCAAACCATAGGGGGTAAAGTGAAGTTTGCCCTTTTTTTAATTATCTGTTAGCAAATTTGGCTGGCTCGGAACTGAACTATCTTTGGTAACTCCTCTACCTTTCCCTCAACCATAGTTGAAAGAGCATCTGACTGAGGAACATATGGAATGCATAACTGTGCAACAGAGGGTACGGGCGCCGATGGCCACAGCCTGTAATTGTCTTTGGTATGATCCTCCTTTAGGTGTGTATAAATTAAACTTTGATGGGGCAAATATTTTGCAACACAAAAAACGGGGGATTGGGGGAGATTGCAAGCGATTGTCAAGGTCATGTCATTGGTGCTTTGTCGGAGTGGCTTGATGGATCGATTGAGGTAGACTGTGTTGAGGCTCTGCGGCTGTTAGAGCTGTGCATTTTGCCACGAAGTTGGGATTACATAAGATCCAGTTTGGAAGGGGATTCACTAGGCGTTATTACTGAAATACAGAAAGAGGTGGCTTCTCTCTCAGCAACTGGGCATATTCCACAAGGGATAGTTGAGATTGGGCACTTCTTTAGACAATTAGATGTGATGCATGTTGGCTGGGATGTGAATAACATTGCTAACCATTTAGCATAGTTGGTGTCTGTAGATCAAGCGTTGGAGGCATGGATGAAGAAGGCCCCAGCCTCCCTTTTTGCTCTTGTTTCAGCTGATGCCCACGTGGGGTATCATGTCCAGCTTGGGTATTCCACTATCTTAAAAATATATACATATATGTATATATTCAAATGTCTCTGCAAAATCCAAAAAATTTGGTTCAAAAGCAAATTAACCATCTCCAAAAAACAACTATATAAAAAAGAGAACCCTTTATTGTCAAAATAGATTATTCTTTGTCCTCTGATTCCTTTTGTCCCAAACTATCTACATCAACGCCAATGGGACCAAATACCAAGTCTTCCTCCTCACACAAGCTCCCCTCCATGAATAAAGCAGCTCTCCCACCTTCCTAGGGAACACCTAAACTGCACTAAACATAACAAGAATCAAAGACCACAACTACCGTGCCACCTCGCAATGAATAAGAATATGACTCACAATTTTCTCATTATGCTAACATATGCAACACTTTTGCCTCTTTTTAATCAAGTTATCAATAGTAACAATCTTTCCATGCATAGCATACCAAATAAATAAGGCCACCTTAGATGGGACTTTGTACTCACAAGCCCCTTTTCAAGGGAAGGGAGACACCCTGAATTCAATAAGAATTGTCATAATAAGACTTTACACTAAATTGACTAGAGGCGGATCTCAACCATCGTACCTAATCATACTCACCCACCTAAGCCTCTCTATCACGAGCAATCCGAGCAAAATTTGGAAAAGCCTCTTCCAAACTATCGTCCCAATCTTAGTTGCAGGAATCGTGCAACCAGGTGGCGATTCTGAGTAAGAATCGCGATTCCGCGTTTCCTAGAAAGAAACGTGTAAGAATCGCGTTTCTGTGGAGAAAGAAATGCGATTCAGTCAAAGATGGGATCGTAAAGGAAAGAGAGAGAGAGAAACCTGGTCTCACCGTCGATCTGTTACATGGATTCGTTGGTTTAGGGCATGGGTTTCTCGGACACGGCTTCGATCTGTTACATAGCCTTTGATCTCTGTTACATCGCCTTCGATCTGCTCACGATCTCCTCTTCATTCTCTTTCTTCATCTCTCTCGATCTCCTCTTTTGTCTCTCTGTCTTCTCTTCTTCAGCATCTCCTCGTCATCGTCTTCTTCTTCTTCTTCGTCGTCGTCTTCTTCTTCTCTCTCTCTCTCTCTCTCTCTCTCTCTCTCTCTCTCTCTCTTTCATCGATTTGTGTCCCCCTCCCATTTTTAACATTTAATGAATATAATAAATAATATAATTATAATACAATTTGTTATATAATAAATAATATAACTTGTTATATAATAAATCTAATTAAATCATACATAATAAAAAAAATCTAATAAAATATATAAAATAAATCATCCAATTTTTTATTATTTATTTTAACATATTTTATTATTCCTTATTTGTTATATATTTTTATTTATAATATATATATATATATATCAATTAAAAATAAAAAATAAATTAACAATAACACATTATTTAAAAAATATAATAAATAAATAAAATAATTAATGTGTATTATAAAAAATATTTATAAAAAAACTTCTAATGTGTATTAAAAATATATATATACATATATTATCACTCCCCGAGGTGCTCTCAACCTAAGAAACTGCTATCAGCTCACGCTTCCCCGCTCCTGTTTCGTGCAACTAAGGTCCCAATATCATCAGTGACTCTAGAACCTCACTTATTCCTCATTCCCTGGTCTCACCGTCGATCTGTTACATGGATTCGTTGGTTTAGGGCATGGGTTTCTCGGACACGGCTTCGATCTGTTACATAGCCTTTGATCTCTGTTACATCGCCTTCGATCTGCTCACGATCTCCTCTTCATTCTCTTTCTTCATCTCTCTCGATCTCCTCTTTTGTCTCTCTGTCTTCTCTTCTTCAGCATCTCCTCGTCATCGTCTTCTTCTTCTTCTTCGTCGTCGTCTTCTTCTTCTTCTCTCTCTCTCTCTCTCTCTCTCTTTCATCGATTTGTGTCCCCCTCCCATTTTTAACATTTAATGAATATAATAAATAATATAATTATAATACAATTTGTTATATAATAAATAATATAACTTGTTATATAATAAATCTAATTAAATCATATATAATAAAAAAAATCTAATAAAATATATAAAATAAATCATCCAATTTTTTATTATTTATTTTAACATATTTTATTATTCCTTATTTGTTATATATTTTTATTTATAATATATATATATATATATATATCAATTAAAAATAAAAAATAAATTAACAATAACACATTATTTAAAAAATATAATAAATAAATAAAATAATTAATGTGTATTATAAAAAATATTTATAAAAAAACTTCTAATGTGTATTAAAAATATATATATACATATATTATCACTCCCCGAGGTGCTCTCAACCTAAGAAACTGCTATCAGCTCACGCTTCCCCGCTCCTGTTTCGTGCAACTAAGGTCCCAATATCATCAGTGACTCTAGAACCTCACTTATTCCTCATTCCCTATCAAAAACTGAAGGTGACCAAAAAAGAAGTCCCACCCACTGCTAATACCTTTCCACAAATTGACACCATTGGATACAATAACATTCACTAACGTCTAATAAACCCCCCACCCCCCCCCCCCCAAAAAAAAAGGACCCACAAGCATGCCTATACTTACATTCCATTACCCTTTTCCAATACCTCACCCTTTCATAGGCGAACCTCTATAATAAAACCTACCCAAAATAATTTAAATAAAAAAATAAATAAAGGAAAAGAAAGATAAGGATAATGGAAGGACACAAAAAATAAAATCTTGTTATTCATCAATTTCCTAGTCACACCCCATAGGAATATGAGAGATGAAGGATGTAAGTGGAGAGTATATAACCCCAAGGGGTTGGCCTAGTGGGTGCGACTTGGGACTTAAGGGTGTATTCCCTCTAGATCTCAGCTTCAACTCCCATTAGGAGCAATCTACTCCTTGGGGCTATACCCGCGGACCTTGCCCGAGATTTGCCCAAGTCACATGGAGGGGGGCTTTGTGTGGGTCCCGAAATTAGTTAAGGTGCACATAAATTGGCCTGGACAACAACTCACATTAGGAGCAATCTACTCCTTGGGGCTATGCCCGTGGACTTTGCCCAAGATTTGCCCAAATCACATGAAGGGGGGCTCTGCGTGGGTCCCGAAATTAGTTAAGGGGCACATAAATTGGCCTGGACAACCGGTCATCAAAAAAAAAAAAAAAAGTGGTAGAGTATAAAGTATTTCAAATGAAAACTAATTCGTCAAAGCCTAGTTAGTAAATAATCATATAATTGACTATAAAAGTATCAAACATGAATTATACGTGAAAGGTAACAAATTACAAAATTTTATTCTTCATTTATTTATTTTTGATAAATACAAAAAAATAAATAAATAAGTAAAATAATCTTTATAATAAAAGTGAAAAGTGTCAAGATATCGAAACCCTCAGCTTTAAGTGCCAAAATTGCCTAAACCAACTAATAACTCTCACTATTACTAGCAAATTATCCACTAGCAACTCTTTCTTGCTCCATCATTAGGGCTGCAAACGAACCGAGCCAAGTCAAGCCGAGCTTTGCTGAGCTCGAGCTCGGCTCGTTTACTTATCGAGCTCGTTTATTGAGCTCGAGCTCGGCTCGATAAGGAACTGGGCTCGAGCTCAGCTCGGCTCGGCTCGGCTCGTTAATTTTAATGAAACTCAAGCTCGGCTCGGCTCGACTCGGCTCGATAATTTTTTTTAATATTATTTATATTATTTAAATATTAATATTTAAATAAAAAATATTATTTATATTATTTAATATATAAAAAATGTATTTATATTATTATTTATATATATATCTATATATTTTTAATATATAAATAATGTATTTATATATTATTTAATATATAAATAATATATTTATTATATAATTTAAATAAAGATAAATGAGCCGAACTTAACGAGCAAAGCTTATGCGAGCTCAAACTCGGCTCGTTTACAAAACGAGCCTAATATTCGAGCTCGAGCTTGGCTCGTTTAGTAAACGAGCCGAGCCGAGCTGAGTCGAGCTTGTTCATGAACAGCTCAGTTCATTTGCAGCCCTATCCATCATCAACCTAGACTTGTCCCCCTGCCCCCTCTCCCTTATCTTTCTTGTATGGATATAACAACCCACTTTGCTTAAAGTTTGATGAATTACCAAAAACAAATAAATAAATAAATAAAAAAGAAAGAAGGATACACAATGACCATTTAGTAATGATATCCAAAGAACATAAAAGTTACTTTGCCCAAAATATGTAATACTTCTAGGCTAAGAAACATGGAATATGACACAACACGGGCACATAAATTTTAAAAAATATCGAACACGATATCGGGAACACGTGCAAAGCATATACTTTTATATAATTATTATATATCATGTAGAAATTTAATGTATAAAGAGAAATAAAGAATTGTATTATTGATTCATGTATTGATGTATATTACAATGATTCATGATTCCTATATATAGAAGAGGGTGAGTGTGTAGTAGGTAAGGAGTAGGTGAAGTGGAGGTGGTAGTGGTGTAGTGGGTTAGGTTTAGTGGAGTAGGTTTAAGTGGGTGAAGTAGGTGGAGAGTAGGTGGATTTTAACAGCCCCCCGCAAACTCAAGGGGGATAGGAACTAACCAACTTGAGTTTGGAGAGAATAACAAGAAAATACATAAAAATAAAAGAGGATAAGAGACACTGTTATGGTCGTGTCAGACCATTGGTGAAGACACTGGATGGTGGTGTCATAACGTTGTAGAGGACACTGTATGGGGGTGTCATAACCATGTAGAGGACATTGTATGGTGGTGTCATAACGGTGTAGAGGACACTAGATGGCGGTGTCAGACCGATGTAGAAGACAGTTTATGGGGTCTTGTCGGACCGTTGTAGCAGACAATGTTGTGACAGTTTACGGAGTCTTGCTGGACCCTTGTAGAAACTAACCGGAATCAATGTCGGGACAGTTTACCGAGTCTTGTCGGACCCTTGTAGAAACTAACCGGAATCTATGTCGGGACAGTTTACAGAGTCTTGTCGGACCCTTGTAGAAACTAACCGGAATCAATGTCGGGACAGTTTACAGAGTCTTGTCGGACCCACAAAGGAGCTAACCGGAATCAATGTCGGGACAGTTTACAGAGTCTTGTCGGACCCATAAAGGAGCTAACCGGAATCAATGTCGGGACAGTTTACAGAGTCTTGTCGGACCCCTTAAAAAATCGCATCCTCAAAAGGTGCGCCCAATTCATAAAAAGGCGTGCCATCAAAAGGCGTGCCATCAAAAGACGTGCCATCAAAAGGCGTGTCCGCTTTATCAAAAGATGTGCCATGAAAAGGCGTGCCAGTTTGTCGGGCGTCAAGAGGCGCGCGATGCGCGTGGCAGCCTCGGCTATTTAACCAAGACGAAGGCAGAGGCTGAGGCAGAGAAAAAACTGAGAGAAACCTCTGAAAAATCCTTCGTGTTGCTGAGAAAGATAGTTCCGTTTGCGGAGAGAGATAGTCTGTAATACTCTGTTGCCCAGAAAATAGTCTGTAACACTTTGTTGCCCAGAAAATGGCCTCGTCTTCCCGGAGTCTGCTCACCCTCTTTCCCGACCTCAACGAGTCAACAAGAGAGAGAACTGGAGCGGTAGCACTGGAACCTCAACCGAGTGCCCCGGAGTTTACTCCGCTGAACTTTCCGATGCGGTCTGTGGAGCAAAGAATGGCAGTGCAGTCGGATGTGGAAGCAAATCAGTATACTCTGAAGGCATGTGTGGAAAGCATGACGGCGGTCACAAATTTGTCGAACCGGCTGCAGAGTAGGACAAATGAGGTGCAGCATTTAAACTCCCAGCTGGCTCTGCTCCAACGCATGTATAAGGATGCGCGAGCAGAGATAAGCGTGCTAAGGGCAGAAAACAAGGAGCTGAAGCGGAAGGCCACCGTGATGTTCCGATTTGGAGGGACGCCATATGCTGTAGTGGAAGAGCAGGGAGGAGGCAACTTGCTTGGTGGTCTAGGAAGCATGGAGGCTGGGCAGTCACGGGACAATCAAGAGAAAAGCAAGAAGAAGAGACCCGCAGTAGAGTAGAGAAGAAAAATCCCACTGTGGGTGCGGTTGTTTTGTTTTTTGTTTGTTTGTTTGTTTGTTTTTTTTTTTTTGTTTTTTTTGTTTTTTTTTTTTTTTTTTTTGGATGTAAAATGGTGATCGGGGTGAGTCCCGATATGAATAAAGCAAGTGTGTTTGGCAAACTCGAATGGTAGGTGTGGTAATGCAGAAAAATTAACTGGAATGAAATTTTTTTTTTTTTGTTTTTTTTTGATATTGGTATCATGGAGTGGGCGGTGGTACAAAAATATTGTGTAGAAAAAGAGGGAGATGGTGGAAAATTATTGTTTAGACAGAGAGAAGGCATGTGAGGTGTAAAGTGGAGGACAAAATAAAAGAAAAAAAAGGTGAGAAATGTGATGATTTCTGTCCCTTCGCACAAAAACAGTACCACTAAAAGATGTTGTGGCTGCAAAGCCTGAAAAACTCAATGCATCAGTGGTTGATGGCGGAGACAATTGGAGTGTGGGACAGAGACAGCTTCTGTGCTTGGGGAGAGTCATGCTAAAACACAGCAAGATTCTGTTTATGGACGAAGCAACGGCTTCTGTCGACTCCCAGACCGATGCTGTCATTCAGAAAACCATTCGCGAGGACTTTGTGTCGTTTACAATAATCAGCATAGCTCACAGAATACCCACAGTTATGGACTGTGACAAAGTGATGGTTATGGATGCTGGATGGGCAAGGGAATATGAAGCCCCATCTCAGTTGCTCGAGAGGCCTTCGTTATTAGCCCAACAATACTCAGATTACTATGCATTTAGAGGCCATGAGGTGTACCAAACACCATTCAAGGAGGGGAAGAAAAGAGGGTCTGAGAAGCTTGATCAGAAGCAGGTTGTCCATAGGAAGTCCATTGATGCATTTGGACAGAGGACTTCACAGTATAGAGGTGTCACAAGGCATAGATGGACCGGTAGATATGAAGCCCATCTATGGGACAACAGTTGTAAGAAAGTTGGAAGAGGCAGGAAAGTGAAGGTATGTGTACAAAATTCCAGCGGGCAGCGAAGGCAAGGTTGCCGGCCAGCTGCCCGCCGGTGAGAAAACAAAATACGGGCCTAAATCTTATGGCTCTGATACCATGTAGAAATTTAATGTATAAAGAGAAATAAAGAATTGTATTATTGATTCATGTATTGATGTATATTACAATGATTCATGATTCCTATATATAGAAGAGGGTGAGTGTGTAGTAGGTAAGGAGTAGGTGAAGTGGAGGTGGTAGTGGTGTAGTGGGTTAGGTTTAGTGGAGTAGGTGAGGTGGTAGTGGTGTAGTGGGTTAGGTTTAGTGGAGTAGGTTTAAGTGGGTGAAGTAGGTGGAGAGTAGGTGGATTTTAACATATCATATATTTCAAGTAGTATATATTTATTCTTTGTCAAATAGTTATTCTCATCAAATTCATCAGTCTTGGTATGCTATTATGGTGGAAAAAAATGAATCCCAAACTCGTCCCTGCGTGTCTCAAGTGTCCCCAACATATCCGACTCATTCCAACGTGTCTTAGTGTGTCCGTGGTTCATAGCTAATACAACTTACACAAGAGGCATACCCCTACCAAACAACAACTAAAATCCTAAAATAGGTAGATAAAAGCAACCTAAACAAACCAACCAAACTACACAACACCAACTGACCTCAACAAACCTGACCATTTATTATTTTATGGCCTATCAAAATCCTAGTGGATACATTCCAGGTTAAACAAGTCAACCAATTCTCATATGTATTCTTAACCAGCTTCCATGAACTTAGACAATCTCTGATATCTTTTTCAGGAGCTAGAAACACTGTCCCAGGATCTCGGATCCCTGCCCTAAAAATCCCGGCATTTCTGTCAGTCTAGACATGATAAATAGTAGCAACCCAGTTTATACACATCAGTGCAAAAAGATTTCATAGTCAAATGTTGCACAACCCATCCAAATTCAAGATCCCAAGGCCCAGGGCTTCTTTTTATTCGGAATTTATCAAGCATTCTAGCCCATATCAGTCTAGAATACTCATTCAAGAAACAGATGTTGATGGCTTTCCAGACACTGCTGACACAAGACACATATAGGATCAACATGCAAACCCCATTCTAGCAATCGATCTTTAGTTGCTAACCTCCCCCAACAAGCCAACCATTGAATAAAAGCACTTCTGGGAACATGCTTTTTAAACCAAACAATATCATGCCAAGAAACAGAATCCTTTACCTGTCTAATAGCATTCCATGTAGACCTGATTAAAGAAACACCATTAGTAGCAGGAACCCAGGTCACAGAATCTTCAGCAAGAACATTAGGCTTCAAACACTGAGGAGTATGAGCTATAACAAACTGAATTGCTCTGTTTCTGATCTTAGGCCAATTCCAAGTGCCGTTACACATAATAGAGTCCACTTTTGCCAATAAAGCACCACCCACATTCCTAACTATCTGATCCCCAAAACGCTGATATAAGGGCCCCCCTTGGATATCAATTGTCCAGCCAAAGAAAGGCATCAGCACCATTCCCAACTATACATTTAATCAAAGGCCACCCCAAGATCCTTTAGTTGAATAATTTCCTTAAGAGTCCATGAGGAATCTTCCTTCATAGCTTTTAGGTGCTTTAACAAAGTAATCTTTGGATTAGATTGTATTCAATTAATTTATCTTTTATGTTTCCTATATTTTCTAATATTTTTGCATTTTTTATTAGTATGCTGTCCAGAATATACAAAGAATTTACAATGTGACTAAATAGATATGACTGCAATTGTTACTTGTTAATGTAAGATATTATATATTTATATGGCTACATTTTCATCGCTTTTTTTTCACACAAAAAAAATATTGTACTTGTAGTACATATGTGTATTCGAACATTGATGTTCACATTATTTTAAGGCATTTTTCATCTTTTTTCTTTTCTTTTCTTTTTTTGAAGGAGAATTTGTATAATAGCTATACCAGTGTTATTAAAGGCAATAGGCATACCAAGGCGCCAAGGTCTCTTGGGGCCTAGGTTCAAGGCGCAAGGCGTGGCGCAGGCTTCACCGAAGTAAGGCGCACCTTGTACGGGAAAAAAAAAAAAATAATTTAATATAAATAAATAATTTAGGGTTCAACATAAACAAAATAAAATATTAAATATTTAGGGTATGTTTGGTTTGGTTTTGAGAGAATAGTTTTTAAAAATTGTTTTGAGGAGAGAGTTTAGAATTTTTTTTGATTTATTTGGTTGTGTATTTTGAAAGTAGTTTTGAAATTTGGGAATTTGGAATGATTTGATATTTTGTTGTAATTGAGTAGATGTGTGTGAGAGAAAAAGTGATTGAGAAAGAGAGAGGAGAGATAAAAAGTGATTGATTGATTGATGTGTAAGAGATAGAGTGATTTTGGAAATTGTTTTGGAAAAATTACAAACCAAACAAGTTTTTTAGAAAAAAAATTTCAAAATCACTCTACAAAGCCAAACCAAACATACCCTTAGTGTTTTTCAAAAATTAGGAATTAGGGCTAATATTTCTTTTATCATTGATTTGGGGTTGAATGCCCAATGTATTGGCATTTGTAATAAGCGTAGGGATCTTCGAACCATATTAAATCAATGGTTAGATTTTAAACAAAATTAATTAAAGCAACAATAAAAAAAGCCTTCAAGACGCAAGCCTTGGGTCTTATTGTGCCTTGAACCAGTCAGGCGCCTAGAACATTGCAAGGCTCAAACCTTGGGCTTAGATGGGACTTGGGCCTAGGAGCACGCCTAGGTGTGCCTTACCAAAATCGATTGGCCTGGAATACTATGAGGGGCAAACCTTGGGCCTGGATGGGACTTAGGCCTAGGTGCACGCCTAGGCGCACCTTTAATAACACTGAGCTATACCATATAAAGTATCATATTGTTGATGTACCATATTTTGCTATGCATCAATGTTTCAACAGCAGGCTGCTTCTCCATGAGCAAAGATGTTTTGCAACTCTCAAGAACCAGAACCCAAATCCATATAGATTTACAGCTTGTTCTCTTAAAAAAAGCCGATACAGTTTTTCTCAGACTAATTGACCGTACATTATATGAACCAGATTTTTCATGTGTCTATAACTAATAGTATGTATGATTAAAACAGAACTCACACAGCCAAATTTTTTTGTTTTTTGTTTTTAACAAGGATGGTTTGAAGGTAAGTGGTTATCGAATTCCATTTTCAGTTGTGTAAAGCAAATGAGAGGGAGGACTATCTATTTCAAAAAGGTAAGGTAATGCATGCACCTTGTGGTCAAAGGGAGCAACAAAATGCTTCTTCCCTAAACTCATCAGAAGCCTGCATCTTGGGTCGTTAAATGTCAATTATCATCTGCAACAAGCGGCTATATTCCCACTGCATGATTCTATAAAATAATAAAGTGATATCCAACTGACAAGGATAAAACCCTCAATAAACACAAAACAAGACACAAATGGGCCTAATAGGGCCCAATCTGGAACAAAAAAATGAACCTTCATGGATACAAGGGTGGTCATAGATAAGGCCTAAAACAAAGAGATCATAATACTAAACCTCTAATAAAAATAAGCTAATACTAGGCAACTTGCCAGAAATGTGATTGATTAGGGTAGAAACAAGAAGAATAATAAACCATATGTTCCTTTGGAAGGATAACCAACTTTATTTGTGTTTTAGGCTTCATTCGCATTTCCTAAATGCTCACTGTTCAGCCTATAGTATTTCCAATTCTGGAGCAAATTAGTATAATAAGTGAATGTCTCTAGAGTGGTTGTCTACATATTTCATTACGCCAACAAAAGATATCAACACCACCACTTAAAGAACACTAAAATTTTATACCTGAATGAGGGGCCCTTGTAGATTGAAGAGTCCAAACAAGTTGATGATGGGATATAATAGGCATTGTGGATAGCAAACTCAGAGCCACCGTCACCTTTACCAAATGCACCACAATCAAATTGTAAGATGGAACTCAATCCAGGCTTTTTTACGCATACCTTCATTAAAGCTTCCCTAGGAAAGCTACTCTCTCCTTCATAGGTTTCAGGACCCAACAAAGCTGAAACAGCAACCTCCTCACCTGACTCACATTTCTTCCGCAAAACCACATCTTGGGACTGCGGTGAATCCCAATCCAACACAAAATCTCCCAAAGAACCACTTTGATTATCCTGAATTCATGCCAGCAGTTTCTTAACTTTAACAAACCTTAATCGTCATTCTATGGTAAGTGCAATTGCACATAAAAAATTTCTAATTTTAATGCTAAGAACTGCGTACAAAATAGGGCTAATTGCTTTCAGTGGGACAGTCAAAGAATAAATGCAGTATTACAAATAGAATCTTTCTTTGCGCAAGTCTACCATACGAGAAAGACTTGCGCATGCACAGAAAAATACTTGCACCATACACAGGAAAGACTTGTTCCTCATGAAAATGAAAATATTTTTCCAATGTCCCACTTATTTGAGATTTCCCCTAAAAAATAAGATATTTCCAAATTTTTTTCTTTTCAAACACTTCATTCGTCCCAAAGCATGTTTCTATCATATTCATTTTATTCACCTCAAATTATCAGAATTATTTAGTAAAAATTGAATGGAACCCATGTTAGGTTTTATGTCTGCCGAAACCCAAATGAGTAATTATGGCAAATATAATCAATTATATATATATATATATATAAATCTTCTAAATACAAAATTCCCTCAGCTTTAGGTATCATATATACATAGCTAAAAATCCCCTTTTATATTTAGCTAAAACATATAAGAAATAGTGTTCTTTACAATCAAACAAACCACAATCACCAGGTTGAAAGCAGTAAATTTGATAAATTTTAGCATTCTGAATCATTCTGCCAAAAATGTAAGCCCAATTGACACTTGTGCACTACCTATTCCTCTTTCCTGGGCAACATATTTACTAATTTAACATGTTCAGCACTAGAAATAGGTGCAAATGAAAGCTGTGATGCATGGTTAGCAATCAAGTACAGCAAAGCAAGTGATTGAATCAAAGATTAAGAATGTTTGAATGTAGAGAGAGAGAGAGAGAGAGAGAGAGAGAGAGAGAGAGAAGAAAAGAGTACCTGGAAGTGATTAGAGGATTGTTCGTGTCTGATCTCGGATTGCAAGGCTTTAAGAAGATCGAAATCGTGAATAGCTTTGTAGCTCTTCCGCAGTAGAGTGGTTACCCTTGGCATTCTTTTCTTCTCGTCGTATGACGGGCCGTCTCTTGCCTATTATGTGTTGGTCAAGCCCGATGGCTCGTTTATTTTACTCTTGTAAAATACGCTAATCCCTTTAATTAGGGGGCCTTTGGCCCGGTAGGGTATGGTTTATTTTCGTTTATTTTAACTTTTAATTTAATTTAAGTTATTTTGATTTGTTTGGTTTAGTTTAATAATATGATTTATAATTTTTTGTAAATTAAAAATCAACTTATTTTTTGAGTGGGGGAGGAGAAGCTTAATTTATAAGTCAAAAATCAGCTTATGTTTATAGTTATAAGCTATAAATTGTTAGGTTATAAGTTATAATCACTTTCCCACAACTCTACCAAACGGGGCCTTTAACCTATATAGGTACCACTTGGGGTGGTGGTGTGTACGACTGTACAAAATATCGTTTAATTTATTAAAATTATAATGACTTATATTGATTGATATCGCTTTATCTATCAATCATAATTTAAATTTTAAAATTTATAATTTATCTGGAAAACTACTCCGCTCCGCTATGATTAATATATATATTTTAATTTATAATGAAATATCAAAATAAAAATGAATATAAGAAAGATTTAAGATATGAAATTTATTATAAATTAATAATTATTTATATGAAAAATATTATGTAAAATTAGTTTGTGTTATATATATAAAAAATAGTATGCAAATTAGTATATATTATGCAAAAACTTGATAATTGATTATAATTGTGATAGGTTGTTTTGGGTGACCACTCAAGCGGTCATTCGGTCGCTCGAGCGTAGATGCATAGCTCCCGGTATCTTGTTTGTTTGCAGGCAAGATCGCTCAAGCGATGAAGTGGTCACTCGAGCGTAAAATTCAGGCTCCCAGTATTTTCACTGTAACTCTGTAAAACTTCTAGAACCTGACGTTTATTGTTCAAGCGCTGAAAAGTTTGCTCAAGCGGTCAGGTCAGGACAGCTCATTTAAAAGTTGATCAAATACTTTTTTTGTCACTTTTTCCAACTCTTCTCTCTCTCTCTCTAACACTCATTTCCAAACCCTAACCCTAAAAACACTTGATTTTCCTCAAGTTTTGCTAAAGATTTACCTCAAATCCTTCAAGAAAAATGAAGAGCAAGTTTGATTCAAGATTCTCACCGATTGGATTGTGTTTTGGTCAAATTCTTGTCCGGTTTTCATCTCTTAGCTACCATTTCGAGGTAGGGGTACTTTTAATTTGTTATATTCTTTATTTGAAATATATAAGTGGTAATTTCTTAGCTATAATAATGTATGAGATGCTTTTGTTAAATAAAGTGAATTGTTTAATTAATGGGAGTTTGTATCTAATGATTTTAAGAAAAATTGTAAAAATTTCTTGTTGATTCTTTATGTGGAGGATGAATGTTGACTTTTGTAGATACCCCATTTTTTACCGCCCTTAAGACTTGGGGGCCTTAGGTTGATTGTTCGATGATGAAGGCAGGACGAACGCTATGCTATGCAAAGGTTTGATTTCTTCGGCAAGAGGAGCTTCAAATCCCAACCTCACACCCCTCTTTTGGACCAAAACTATTTTGACAAAAATGATTTTAGACCTTAAAACCCTCTCTTTCAAAATATTTTTGAAAAAAGTTTCGACGATGTTCTGAAACTCGCATTTCGTTAAATGTTGCGCTTTTCATTAAACCGAGCAAGGACAAAGTGGAAATAAATGAAAGAGATGTGAACTCTTTGAAAAATATTTCAAAACACCTTATTTATAGGTTTGGGGTTGAAGAAAAGAGGAGATGAGGGAATAAAACTAGCTGAGGAGGAGTTAGACATGAATCCGGTTAGAATCGAAATTGAGCAGTTTTCACTAAAATAAGCATATCTTCTTTCACACTTGGAATTTTGATGTGAGGCTGCCACCATTGGAAAGAAGACTTTCGGGGCTTCAATTTAGGCTCAAGAATGACCTGCAAAGGAATCCAGATAAAGGAGATATGCCCATTTGAAATTGGGCTCAAAAAGCAGATTTTTCTGGCCAGCCAGAGGTGGAGGTTGCTGGCCATGGATGGGCTTTGCTGGCCATGTGCTGTCTAGGGGTGGATTTTTCCAACCACAAATGAACCTTGCCGGCTATCAATGATGCCTTGTCGGCCATTGATGTCAAAAGTCAGATTTTCTACAAATATTTGTCCTCTAACTGTTTTCACACTGCTCCAGCTGTCCTATATAGATATTTTCAACCTAAAGTCATATATTTCTATATATAGAGGCCATTCTTTATTGTTTTTAAGGTTGGAAAAATTTTGGGAGTCTCTCTCTCTACAATTCTCTCTCTAGATTTCTCTCTATCTCTTGAACTTTTGTGTATACAAGGGTAGATACACTTCAAGTTTGCCTATCAACCCTTAACCAAGTTGTTCATCTTTGGGCTGAGATTGCTTGAAGCTCTCTTGGAACTCCTTAAGGTGGTTTTGACTTGTATTTGTGCCTAAAAGTGTCCTTGCCTTCAAGAGGTATAACCTTTACCCTTTAAGCTTGTTTTTGCCATCTTTTTGTACTGTTTTTGGGGTGGTTTTGAACTGTAAAAATCTTTGTTTTTGTGGGTTAAAAATGTTGGTTTAAGGCCATTTCAAGTTAAGGGGTGGCTCACCCTTCTCGCTCCTTTGTTGTTAAAGCTTTTGTGCTCTTTTTCATTACTTTCAAACCAACTTTTTTGGGCCTTTTAACCACTGAAATTCAGAGGTTTTTCAATGGCAAAAACCTCATTTTGAAGTCCAAAATTGGAAAGGTTAACCTCCCATCCTTATGTCTTGTTTGCATGCCTAGTTAGCTTCACATGTTAGCATGTTTTTCTAGCTTAACTTAGCTCAAGTCCAGAATGTCTTAGACTCTGAAATAACCTGTTTTAGCTCTGTTTTGGGCTAGTTAGTTTGTTTGAGTCTTGTTTTGCATAGTTGTAGTGTAACCCCCTGTTTTAGCTTATTGTTTTAGCTACTATTATCTTCATTCCAACATGTTTTCCAACTGATTTTGGACTGTAAAAACTCTGTGTTTTTGGGTTAAAGTTTGGGTCTTAAGGCCATTAAAGGTTGAGGGGTTAATAGCCCTTTTTTGTACCTTGTTATGGAGACCTTTGCCTTTATATTTCCCACCCTTGCATCATCTTTTTCAGAGCTTTTAAACACTGATTTTTAGAGCTATTTTAGTGGCTAAAATCATGTTTTGAAGTTAAAAAATGGAGGGGGTAGCCTCCCCTCCATGTGTTTTGTTTACTAGCTTAACATGTTCCATGTTTTAGCTTATTTTTCTAGCTTTTGTTAGGTTAATTCCAACATGCTTGTATTTAGGGCTATTTTGTCTCTGTTTTTGGTCATTTGTTTCATTTGAGCCTTGCACGACATGGTTGTAGTGTTAATTCCTTCACTAGCTTAGTGTTTTAAGGTTTAACTAGCATTGGTGTGAGTTGGTTGCATGTTTTTAGTGCTTTTATCACTCATTTTCAGCATATACAATCTCTGCAACCTCCCTCATTTCTTCACTTTTTCATTTGTTTTGTGGGTTGTTTTAACCTAGGGTTGTTTAAAGCTTGAGGTTGAGGCTTATGCTTAATGGTTTAATCCTCTTTTGAGGGTTCATTACCAATGGCATGAAGCTTCCCTCATGCCTTGAACTACCCCTTGGTTGACACTTCTTTCGCTTTAGAAGACACTCACCAATGGACAAATCAATTAAAGAATGGTTTTGGTAATTAAAATGAGTAAACAAAATTGGACAAGTAAAAGAGGCAAGATAAGCATCTTTGTGTTGCATTGCATGTGTTCAAATCGGACTTTAATTTGAACACAAGGCAAATTAGACATTTCATACTCAATAATGATGAAATGTGTCATTTTCCTAGGTCTCCATTGCCCTTAATCATGCATGATAGGGTAATGGTCTTGTTTGTCATATTTGTGCATTTATCGAAATTGTACAACTTGGATCTTTGGCCATCATGCAATGAAATTGCTTGATTGGTGGTTTTGGATCCAAGTGTGTCACTCATTTGAGGTTTTGAAGTGATGAGGAGGGGGACACTACAAACAAACCCTTGGAAAAACCTTCATTTTGCTCTGTTGTAGTATGGTGACTCAGAGCATCAGTGGCTAGCAGTGCCCCATCCATGGCCAGCAGTGCCTCATTTCTGGCCGACAAGGCACCTTTTTGGCCGGCAGAGGACCGGTAGCAACCTTCCATGGCCGGCAGGCTACTGATGCAATCCTTAGCAGAGATTTGGTAAGTTGGAGCAGAAAGATTCTGAAGTGTGCTCTACCCTACAAACAGAGCCTCTCAAGAGCATAACAAAGGTCTTTTCGGGGAGAAAACCGAGCGCATGTATCTTCCACTTCCCGAGACAGAGTAGTGGTAGTATAGTATAATGCCTTGCATGATTAATTAAAGTGTGCATTTGTTTTAATTAATTAGTTGCTAGTTGATTAAAGTGTTGTAATAATTAGTAATTAGTTTGCTAGTTATTCATTTGATTTGTAATAATTAGTCTAATCAGCTTAGCGTGGCTATTTAGCTTTTATTCATTTGGACTCTCCTTTACGAGGGCGTAATGTTGTAATAAGTATGCGTGCGTGTGTGTATGTCTTCCAACCCCGCGTCTTTCTCCCTTTTATTTAATCGCTTTTGATGGTTAGATTAGGGACATTTTCGATTAGCATACCTTATGCTCGCATGTTTGCATCCATTTATTTGTTTTGCATGCACCGAGGCTCAGCGCATCATTCAAACTACATTGTCAATTCAATACTTCTTTGAATACGTGTTTCAAAGCATGCCATTAAAGTGTTGCAAATACCATGATTAAGTATCCAAGCCTATTTAGTTGCATCAGTGTATGTGTTGCATTAGGCATCTTGTATAGTTAAGATCATGCATCTTTCTAACTAGTTTCTGTTTTGGCTTGGAGTACTCGGTGAGTCTTTATGCTTTTGCATACTTACATGCGTGTGATTGCCATGATTAGCATGCTTGCCATAAGGCTATGTGCTTAAATGCTAGATTGCATGAATACCTATGGATGAAGGCTTGTTGTTTGAATTGGAACGATTCAAGGAATGTATGTTTTAAGCCCACTTTGTTGAGTGGCAAATCATGTTTTAAGCCCATTATGTTTGGTGGCAAATCTGTATTTTCAAGCCCATTTGAGGTGGCAAATTCAAACTATTTTCGCAAACAAACATGAGTTGAATTGTTCCAAGTCTTTCAAACTAGTCTATACTTGCTTGTGTGCGTCACATAGTAAAAATCGGAATAAGAATGCATAGTATTTATAAAAAATCATATCATGATTAATAGAGGTCGATCTTTGATCGGGCGAGCGGGGTGCTCAATTCATGACCTTCCCCCTTCGTACCCAAGTTCCCCAGCCGAGGAAACTTTGGTGATGATGGACACGTGACCTTTGCACAAGTTAGGGTTTCCTAAATTTCCCTAAAAAAATAAAAATATTTAGGTGACGACTCTGTAATCTGGCAAAGCAGTCCAATTTTGGCATTATTTGATTTAAAATCGATTTTTCAAAAGATTTTTCGGATTTGAACTCTTTGGTGTTTATCAGTTTTACATTGCACTTGTGAGACTAGATTCAGAACCGCGAGAGTTCGAACTGTGAGGCCTTTCATTTCAAACCTTTTCGAAAGGCGGGGCGCGGAAAAAGGCGAGCCCACAACTTTCTATATACAAATGGAAGGAAAACCCCAAATTTTATTAGAACCCTCGGTTTTTCTTTTCTTTTCGTTTTTTTTTCCATTGAATTGATAAAGGGTATTTTGTTCAATTGACTCTTGAAAGATGAAATTGCATGTATTGAGAGTATGTTGGCATGGAGATGTGGACTTTTAATGACTTGTGGAAAGAAATCCTTAGGATAGGGAAATTGAAGAATTTATTATGTGATGAATATTATTATTAATGTTGTTGTGGATTGAACTAGCTTTAGGGAAAATTTATTTGAAAATTCATGCATTATATGCATCATAATATCTCTCGTGATTTAATCATCTTGTGGGAGTTTGGAAAATGTCAAATGGGGTAAATAGCTTATGAGTCCGAGTAGTTGAGTCGAGTTTTGGGAATTGAGTTGTGTGTTGTATCTGGTACCCATGTAGATAGTCAAGGTGCCCAATTGCCCTGTCTTGTGTATATCGCCGGACGAATGTGGGAAAGGTTTTTGGCCATGAGCTTGCCGTTTATAGAGTTGGCGAATATAGATTTTGGGTGTCCACAAGCCCGCAATTTTAGAAGTTGGCGAAAGTGGAGAGGGAAGGGTTTGGGTGCCCATTGCTCTGCCGTTTTTAAAGTCATCAAACGTGGGAATATTTTTTGTATATAAATCTATATATGTATGTATGGTTTTGCTGCTCTTTCTTGGGATGTCATAGCATATTTACCACCCCATGCTTGTAGACGAGATTTTGAAGTGAAGTCATGCATTGAACAGTTTTGTTGCGTTAAAAGAGAAATGTAGATTTTATCCTAATAAGTGCATGGCATGATCATATACATCTCAATTATTTATAATACTTGTTAAATGTATTTCCTACTGGGCACTAGCTCACCCAAAAACTAACCCACATTTCAGGAAACGATGTTGATGCACCACCTCAGTGACTGGCTTGGAAAAATGATTTTGAGACTGGAAGGGGGGGGGGCGGAAGCTCTCTTTTGATGTTTTATGTTTAAGTCTCGGGCTATTTTTGTATGAAAATTTAGAATTTCATTTTGTTGTGTATTCAAGGACACTCCTGGAGAAGATGTTTGCCTTTTTAGCTCTTTCTTTACATTACCTCTTGTCTTTTAAACTATTTTATTTTGACGATATATGTAAACAAATAATTATGTAAGTACTGGAACAGTTTAATGGGGAAGAGGTAGTCTTGGAATTTGTTTTATAATTATTATGGATTTATTTTCTCTCTCTCACTATGCTATATTGCGTAAACCCAAGGGAACATGATGTTGATGGTATTTTTATCCCAGAGTGTTACAATTTGGTATCAGAGCTAACCGGGTTGAATACCTGGAGCTTGTGGGATGTGGCTTATGCCACAATGAGTTATCACGTTGGGATGGGACGTTAGTACTTTATATGTTAGTATGCTTATGTGATGTGGGTATGGAGTCAAGTTTCTAAGATATGATTTGTGTCCATCACAGTAATCGAAGTCCCTATGAAATGGCACTTGATCAATGCTTTTTCCACTTGGAAATCCTTGAATGTCTTGGAACGAGTCGGTATCTTAGGAGAATGATCCATATGTGCTCTATGTGTTTATGTGCTTTTATGCTTAATGAATATATGGATAGGATTGTGACTATTCGAGTGTGACGCATTGGTTGGCGTATGGGTATATGAATTATGAGTTAATTCCATTTTCTCTTACTCTTATATAGGATGTCTGGACGTGGTAAGGCCGTGGCAGACCTTGCCGGGGTGGTTAGGGTATTCCAGCCCAACAAGATCTTTCTCTCTAAGAAGAAGGGGTATGACAAAACAATGTGGCCGCTCCTCTGGCCCAAGATGCGATGGGGGCACTACCCCAAGAAATGGCTGAGGCTCTTCGAGAGTCCATGGACATACTTCGAGTTGAGCAAGGGACAAGGACAATAGAGGAAGAAACTCGAGCCTCATTTTTGAAGAAAGAATTCTTTTGCTCCAACCCTGCCAAGTTTAATGGTGGGCCAGATCCCATGAAAACTGATGAATGGTTAGAGTGAATCATTAGATCCTTTCAAATCTTGGACATCCATGATGAAAAGCTTCGAGTAACGTTGTTGGCTTATCAACTAAAATGGGCAGCCGGACAATGGTGGAAATATGTTAAGATTAGGGTCAAGCACACTTGGGAGGCATTCACCCATGCTTTCTAGGAGAAGTTTTTGCCTTCCACGGCTGGGGAGAGGTTGGGGAAACAGTTCGAGGAACTTAGACAGCTTGATATACCGATGGCAGAATTTGAGGCCACTTTTACCAGTTGGCATGCTTTGCACTTAAGCTTATGGTTACCAAGGAGCGTCGATGCTTGGAGTTTGAGAAGAGATTGAGACCCAAGATCTTGATAAAAGTGATGGGCAATATGTTCCAAGAGTATGATAGGTTGGTTGAGGCCGCGACGCATGTAGAGATCTTATTAGAAGCTGAGAAATCTAGGTTGAAACATAAAAGATCGGGTTATGCGAAATCTTGGTATGACACGGGATCCTCTAAGAAGTCTAGGGTTTTTCTTCCTTCCAGTCCTTACCTCAACAGACCAAGTCTTCGGGGTCAGTTTCTATGAAGAGTTCGGGAAATATGGGTCCTAGCTGTATTACTTGTTTTAGGTGTGGTTAGTAGGGCAACAAAGCATCGGAGTGTAAGCAGAATCTCAACCATCAGCAATTAGCTCGTTCTCAGGGCCAATCCCAATGAAGGGGCCAGTTGCCTGCATATTACCATTGTGGGCAGTTGGGGCATATGAAGAGGTCTTGCTTACAGTTAACCAAAACTAGGGGTACTTCGGGGTCCTGACAGTCTAGAGGTTATTAGACAGGCCAGAGTCAGGGACAAATTTCTCAATCAATTCAGCCTGGGCAGGTATCTAGGGCGGTATAAGGGGCCACATATGCATAGTCAGTGCAACCGACCTACATCTCGAGGGGTGATCGGAGTGAGCAGAGACCACAATGATGAGTTTATGCTCTCACTGCTTTTAAGCAATTGTCTAGACCATTGGTGATAAGAGGTACATATCTTATTCATAATACTTGGGCTAATGTGTTAAAAGATACTGGGACATCACATTTATTAATAGCATCCGCATTTGCATTTATGTTGGGCTTAAAGGTCGAACGACTAGAGTCTTCACCTATGGTAGAGTCACCAATTGGGGGTCATGTTGTCTTGAATCGGAGATTTTGTGGGTGCATGATCAAAGTCACTGATTGTCGACTTCCTTTTAATCTTGTGGTATTAGATATGTCGGGTTTTGACGCCATCCTTGGTATGGACTAGTTGTCTTCTTATTGTGCCACCATAGATTGTTACCGTGGAAGAGTTACTGTGTGCACAGTAGGTGGGGATTTTTTTTTTTCTTTTTTAATTTTCTCGGAGATAGAACCATTGGTGGGTTGTCGCCATTATATAACCAGCGAAGTTGAGGTAAACTTAGTTTTCTTCTTGCAACCATTGTGGACGATGGAGGTAGTGTGGTTCAGGGGATATTTCCTAGAGTGGTTAGTGAGTATTCAGACGTTTTTCCTAAAGATCTCACTGAATTGCCACCTCACCGCGAGGTTGAGTTTTCCATAGACTTAGTACCTAGTACTGCATCCATCTCCATGTTACCTTATAGATTTGCACTACCAGAGTTGCTTGTTTTGAAGGAGCAATTGCAAGAGTTGTTAGACAAGTATAACGGTTCCAATTTAGACCCGATCCATTTCTTGCTTTTGAATTAAAGAATCCATGTCCTTAACTGTTGTTCATCTCATTTTCATCTTGTTACTAGTTGACTCTGGTTATTTGGGAGTTGTTTTTGCGTTTGAAATAGATTGGAAAGTTAGTTTCTCAAAGAGTTGTTGCCCACATTTTTGCTTATTTACTCGAGCGGTCTTTCTTGTACTCGAGTGATCTTTTACAGTTTGCAAAACTACTGGAAGTATGGTATCTTCGCTCGAGTGGTCCTTCTTGCGCTCAAGCTGTCTTTTGAAGGTCTGAACTTCTAGGAGGGGGTGTCACTTATTGTGTTTGACGCTCAAGCAGTGTTTTGGTCACTTGGGCGGTCTGTGCGTATATTAGTCCGAGAAAAGGCTATTTTGAGTTACTTTTTTCTTATCTCTCTCTCTCTCTCTAAACATTTCAAAACCCTAATATTTTTACCCTTTCTCTCTAGTTCTTGCACTCTAGCTCCAAATATTCCCAATCTATTGGTTTCCTTACCCTAGCCCTTTGGAATAAAAGGTTGAGCACATCAAGGGCTTCGTTCTAATCGGAGGAGTTGATGTTTTCAGCTCCGCCAAGCTTCTACCTTTGTTCCCTCTTGTCTTCTATTTTGAGGGAGGGATTTCTCTAACCTTTAATATGGTTCTTAGCTTAGTTATTTGCTCTTTGAAGCGGGCTAGTGATTTGGGGGTTTTTGGTTGAACCTAGGGTTTGGTTTTTAGCAAATAAAAGATGGGTTTTTCAAATAAATGCTTGAGAATGTTGTGGAAGGATATTTATTTTTGAGTTGTCTGAAAATTGTGGAAACTTACTTTTTGAATGGGGTTTTAAAGAACAAAAGAGATTTTTGTGAAAATCATTGATATTTAATTTATGGAAGTAAAGGAAAAGCTGTTGAGCCTTAAATAGATATAAAGAATGTATCTGTTGATGATGAGAGTGGATTTGGATATTTATTATCACTCTCATTTTGAAAATGTTGAGATTTCATCTCTTGTTGAATAAAATATCTGTTGAGTAGAAATATCTGTTTTGGGCTATCGGTGGAGGATAGTCTTGATTGTTGTAGACATTGCATGAGGATTAGGTTATATTGAAACTAATTTCTCATATATTGTGCATTGAGCATCATTTCATATTGAGCATTGAAATATATTGATTTTGAGAAGGAAAAAAAAGAAGGGTGAATACCTTGGTGAATCTGGTTAGGGGGTGTGGTTATGGTTATTATGTTGGTTTGTGTGTCCTTGGTAAAAGTCCAGAAACCTGTGTAGTTCGGTGCCGATCCTTCCGGTTAGTACAAGTAAAATGCCTTTGGTAGTGTTTGCATAGCCTAATGGCAGACACGTATCTAGAGATTTCTAGTGTTTTGTATACACTGCCCTATTTTCTATTATAAAAGCATTATTTTCATGAATTGATTTATAATCTGCCATTGCATTGTTTGAGATGGAAAATGAGGAATGTTTGACAAATGGCATGTATGTGCATTCACCTTATAACTTTGTTAAGATTCATATACTGTGTTAGAGTATCTTTACTGGGCTTTGGCTCACCCTATGTGGAAAACAACTTTCAGGTGCTGATGATATGCCTCCACTAAGGACGTAGCTTGAGAGGACTTGGAGACAAGGGCTTCATTTTGTTCATTTGTTGTAATTAATTTTGTACAAGCCTTAGTTTGTACCAAGCATCGACTTGGAATGTTGTAGCCATTAAGGCATGTAATTATTTGGTTTTACTTTTATTTTAAATCATCTATCCATGTCATATACTATAGATTCAGGATATAGGATTTATAAATGTATATCACGTATGTCATCCTTTGTATTGATCAAAGCTATGAATGGAATAGAAGATATGATGTTGTTGATCAATTGTAAGTAATGTTATGAGACGGTTAATGTTTTTTTTTTTGGGGAGGTGTTACAACAAGGGTTTTATATGCCTTAGTACCTCGCCTTAGAGAGCACCGACTCTTTTTGCCAAGAAGGATGGTTCGTTGCGGTTATGCATTGACTACCGCAAGCTGAATAGTGTCACTTTTAAAAATAAGTATTCGTTGCCTAGGATAGATGATCTTTTTGATCAATTTAAGGATTTCCGATGTTTCTCAAAGATAGACATGAGATCAAGTTACCATCAGTTGTGTGTGAAAGAGGAAGATATTCCGAAGAATAGAATTACATAATAAGAAGTTACCACTCACTACCAAAGGCGTTGGCACTAGGTCTGGCGTGGTTACAGTATACACACGCCTTGTAGGTCTCTACTCTACCTACTCACCCCTCGGAGCATAAGTCTGAAACATTGACTGAGCCGATGAGGCTACCTGATTGGCCTTCAAGGCCTGTGTTGGCGGTGTAGGCTGATGGCTCTGTGTCCGCCTCTAACTAGATGCAATAGATGTGCCACCCGACTGAGGGTAAAACCTCCTCATGTGCTTTGACTACCCACACTGATAACAGGTAGGCGGCGGCCTTCTTCCCTAACTCTGGCTCTGAGAACGAGCCGTTGACGGTACAGACTGTTGCCCTCCTCCCTTCTGCAGGCAAACTATCGACTTGTGACCCAGCTGGCCACACTTGAAACAAGTGATCCCTCCTTGACCATCTCTCCTTGACCTAGAACTCAGTACAGGAAAAGTGGACCTAGATTGTGCTCTTTGGGACTGTTGTGGGGTGGAACCCCTGTGCCTCTTACTATCCCGAGTCTCCCCCCTGAACCTCCTGATTCCTCTGCTTAAAACCCCTCATCTGCTCCTTCTTAGTTTGAATCACGGTCTCTAAGTGGGCTGCTGCCTCCACAAGACGACCGTAATCCCTAATCATGGATGTGGCCACCTTAAAAAGAAGTCTGGTCCTCAATCTCTTCTCAAACTCCAAGCAACGGCGTTCCTCCGTCATTACCAACTCCGGTACAAACCTCGACAAACTAGTAAAAGTAGCCTCAAACTCAGCCACTGGTGTGTTAAGCTGCTTGCGCTTCGAGGACTGCTCTCTCAATTTCTCCTTAACAGCAGGAGGTAAAAACTTATCCTGGAATGCATTGACAAAGGCCTCTTAAGTCACTCTAATGAGCCCATGTGCATACTTCCACAACTAACCCACATCTCCCTTCAACTGGATAGACATCCGGATTAGACCGGAAGAACTCTCTCTTAAAAAACAACAAACCTGTCTCAGCAACCTGGGCCTGGACTTAATTCTCAGTTTTGAGAATGTCCATGGATTCCTGCAAGGCTCCAGCCATTTTAGAGGCCAAAGCGCCCATGGCCTATTGACTAACTAGTTCAGCCACATTGGCCTGACCAATTCCTTTCTCCTGCGTTGGAATATCATCCGGTAACGGCACCTCCTGCCGTCTAGGCTTACCACGCCTATTACCACCACGTCCACATCCTGACATTCTAATGAAGGTAACACAAGGGATTAACACATTTACAAATGTATCGAAGCTAACTCACTTGCGTCCTAATGCGATGGACAATAATTAATTCACTCCACATAAGTACATAATTACATAAACACACACGAAATTCCTTTCTATATAATGATCATCCCACGACGTTGCTAGAGTTCTAGTTAGAAATAGCAGTGACCAACTAATCTTATAACAAGACTTCTAGAAACTCATAGACCCAATCCATATCTTAAAAATTAAATCACATACCCATTTAGTCACATAAGCATGTTATTACGTAGCATACAAGGTTATTCCTAATATCATCTAACAAGGGAACCCATTGTGGCAATAACCATTCCCCATGATCCAAAAGTATTCAAACCTGATAGCTCTGATACCAAGTTGTAACCCCCCAAGAATAATTACAATAAATCGAGAGTAATGATTAATTAAACAACATCATAATCAGAGAATAAAGTCCTTCCATTCATATACTTCAAATGTATGAAGGAGTAACACATGCATTTATACATTCATAAGCCCTAACCCTGAATCTATAGCATGTGTTATAAATAAAAGATATGAATTAAAAGTTAAACATATATATGATGCCCTATTTGCTATAACTTTCCAAGACAGTGCTTGGTTACAACAAAAGTGAGTTTAAACTCAATACAAATAAAGCCCTAAGCTTGTACAAAATAAATACAACAAATAAACAAAATGAAGCTCTTGCTCTGAATCCTACAAAGATATTGTCGTGGCGGAGGCATATCATCAGCACTTGAAAATGGTTTTCCCACATAAGGTGAGCTAAAACCTAGTAGAAATACTTTAACACAGTGTATGAATCTTAACAGAGTTATAAGGTGAATGCATATGCAATGCTCATGCCAAAACATTTTATATCTCTTTCCAAAACAATGCAATGCTAAGTTTATATCACAATTCATGCAATCAATTCATTTACAAGAGAAAACAGGGTAGTGGATACAACATTGGGAATCTTTAGGACGTGTCTACAAGTAGGCTACAAGCACTACCAGTTTGTCATTTTTACCGGTATTAACCGGAAGGCTTGACACCTAACTGCGTGGGTTTTTGGACTTTCACCAAGGATACTCAGGCCAACTTAATATCACAACTACACTCCTACCCAAATTCACTAAGGCATTCACCCATTTTTCTCAAAACGATATCCATTTTTAATGTGTTAAACATGTTACAATGCTCAATGCAATGGATGAGAAAATTAGTTTCAATTTACTTAGTTCTCATGCAATTTCTACAATAATCATAGCTATCCTCCACCGATAGCCCAAAACAGATATCTCTAAACAGATAATTAAATTTCAACACAGATATACTTTCCAACATTTCCAATTAAGAGTGATAATTCATATTCAACTCCATTCCCATCATCATCATCATCATTGTTCCAATTCCATAAAACCAGCATCAATTCCATTTCTCTTTACAAAAATCAAATTCTCACAATTTAGGGCAAAACCCCATTTCTTTAAAAAATCAATTTCCATGGATAAAATCCACTATTTATCATAACCCAACCATTTTTACATGGCCACAACCATAAAAAAGAACCCATTTTGAAAACCCCTATTTTGGTTTCAAAACCAAAACCCTAGATTGTTATCCAAAAATGCCCAAAGCATAATCTTGTTTAGAGAGACAAATAAAAATGATAAAAAGAGTCAAAGTAATCCTCTACCTCAAGAAGTGAAGAGGAAAACTTGGGAAAACTTGGGAAAACTCAAAGTCGGCGAAACCACGAAGCTCTTGGATCAAAAGAATGCGCTTGATGAGATATACAACCTTTCTCAAAGGACCAAGGTGAAAAGATGTCTCTAACTGAGTAGATCTATAAATCTATATAAGAAAAGTTGAGTTTCATAGAGAGAGAGAGAGAGAGGGATTCACGGTTTAAAGGAAGAAAGAGAGAGAGAAATGTGTTTGACGCCTATTTATAGTGGTATAATAATAGCCCTAATGTCAATGAAAAGAATAAGTCAAAAACCCCTAAAAGGAAGGGTCCAAACCGAATCCAAAATCTGAGAAAAACTCGTAGGGGTCAACACCCAAGGCAGTGGTATTGAATCTCAAGAAGAAATGTTAAGACACCAATGTTTGCAGTAGACAAGAGGGTCGACCCCAGAACCCGTGGTGTCGGCCCAAAAAAACGATAGTAACACCCAGAACACAGCATCAGAGTGGTGTCGACCCCAAAAACCAATAGAGAGACCAAGAGTAAGACAGCAAGATGGTGTCGACCCCAGAAGCAAAACCAAACACGAAAAGAAAGAAGAACGATCGGAATGGATATGGTTTCTCGGATTCAAAGGCAATAAATGGGTCAGGTCTAAATCAGGGTCACAATAAATTGTGTTGTTGATAGCATAGTTGGACTCTCTTTCTCTCTCTTTGTATTCCCCCTTTCTGTAGTTAGTGAAAGCCTGTATAGGGGCTTTGGCCAAGCCCGAATTATTTTCTTTTTGATTTTATGGGTTACAAACCCAGGCATGGTTTCCTTTATGAAAGGGGATAGTTTCTGTCGTCTCAAACCTATTTTACTTGGATTTGAGCATTTTACACTTCTTTTCATGAGTAAGAGGATGAGAATCTCCTTCCTCTCACTAGAGTTCTTCTCATTTTTACCATTTTTGCTAGTCTTGATGATTTAGAAGCCCAGAAATGGCTTCCTCCTCGAGGATGGATTGGATCTCCCCTCTCACTGTTATCTCTCATAGATTTGGGTAGCTTATACCCATCTCCATGTGTTAGAGGGCAAGAATCCTTTTATCCTCGTTGAAGTTTTCTTTATCTTGTCTTGTCATTTACCTAGACCTTATTCATTATACTGTTGTGTGCGTTGGAATGGGTTTCTCTTCTCCTTACCCTCATTTTCTACTCTTCTTACTCTTTTATTCCTTGCTAGCTTGAATTTAATTTAAAACAACATCATAATCACATGATTAGTGCAGGAGTATGCATCTGGGTTTGAACCATTATTTTCAAATTAATTATGTGGTGTGTACTTTATTGTTTCCGATTCCATCTTGATAGTATCCAAAGCCCCTAGGACCCATTGTGTACGGATTTTGCATTAGATACCTTATCCAGGATTATGCATTCTCTACTTAGTTTGCTTTCTATTTTCACTTGGCTAGAGTACTTGGTGAGCCTCTCTAATTTCTTTTCTTTTTCAAATCATTTAGACTAGCATCTAGGATCATGCATTGATTTTTGACCTTCTACGCTCTTGGCATGGTGTGGAGGAGTACTAGGTGAGTTTCTTTTATCTTTGCATCCCGCTGTGATTGCTTCTTATTATTCTAGCATGCTACCATGAAGCTATGTGCTTATTTGCCATAGTTCCATGATTGCTCACTGTGTGGAGGTCTCATTGCCTAAGTTTGAATGGTTCCAATCTCCTTACATGACGGACATCTCGAGTTTCCATAAGATTTCTACATCACAAGTTATTTTCAAAATAGTGAGAGATTAGAGTATTCCAAAATAGGTGATTTGGTCTATATTTGTATACTTCACATAAAAGGGATAACAAAAGTGGGTTATTTGATCATATCATGTTAATAATTCTTATATTATGAACTAGTAGAGGCCGATCTTTGATCGGGTGAGCGGGGGTGCTCAATTCATGACCTTTCCCCATCATATCTAAGTTCTTGAGCTGAGACACTTTAGTTATGACGGATCATGGCATTTTGGCATGAGTCACAGGTTTTCTAGTTTTCTCCAAAAAAATTAGGTGGCGACTCTGAGTCTGGTAATGTAGTCCATTTTTGGAATTTCTTGTAATTGGCAGATCTTTCTACGGATTTATCAGATTTGGACTCCTATTTTGTTCCACATTGCACCCATGGAACCAGGGACCGAGGGTTTCAAACTTTCGGGAGTGCTTGGACCCCCATTTGGGAGATCCAACAACATCCACTATCAAGAAACCATACACCCTTCTTTTGTTCTGATGTCGTATGACTAGCATAGAACATGTGCCCTTCACTTTCTTTCACTTCAGAGAAATTGACATGTTGATTGGTCTTGACTTGGCAATCCTTTTTGACATGCCCAAAATTGTTGCTATTGTAACATTTTAGCGTTCCTTGAAACCAACAATCTTTATCAACATGGCTACTTCGGTTCCAAATTCCACACTTTTGTTGAGTGGACTCTTCATTTTTTTCTTGTTTGAGAATTATACCTTTCTTTTCCTTTTGTATTTCTTCCTCTTCGTCTTCCTTGGGAATTAGAAGTACCAACATTGAGCTTTGATTGAAAAGCACTTTTAATTAACTTTTCAGATTGCTTACTCAACCTCTGCTCAAATGTTTTAATTGAACCCATCAATCCTTCAATACTCAAATTAGTAAGATCTATAGTTTCTTTAATGACAGCAACAATAGGATTATATTTCTCCGGCAAACTTATCAAAATTTTCTCAACAATTCTTTGATTAGAAATATCATCCCCATTGTGGGGGCCGAGAAGAGGGAGTCGTAGAGATTCCAGATAGTCGAATCTCGGAGAGTCGAGATTCGAAGCACTCGGAAATTGGCTTGCAAGCTCAAGTCCAACCCTATTCGGCCAAATAACCGATTAGGCAAGGGGCCGAGTGAAGGTCGGTCTATTATAAAATGTGCCGAATATGAGTTAGAAATGGATCTAATCCTGAGGCCCATGAAAGAAAAGATATAAATAGAAGAACATCAGCCAGAAAGAGGTATGTGAGAATTGTTGTGCTTAACTTAGAATACAAGCATTCTTGAGTGTAGATTCTGACTTGTCCGTCGGAGTGCTAATTCCGGCACCCCTGACCGGAGTGTTTATTCATTTTCAGGTGACCGGAAGAGGATCACGAGCATTCTCTAGGATCAAAAGAGTATTTCCAAACCACTTCTCCACAACTGGCGTCGTCTGTGGGAATGCTCAAGCACATCCATGGCGAGCGTGACGGAAGATCCTCCGACAGTCACTGTCGACCCTATACCGCAAGATGAAACCACTCCAACAAACATGCTTGGAACAGAGACTATCGCCGCAAGACGTGCCTTGAATTTTGCCTCACCCTCGACTTCGGAGCACGAAACAATGCAAGCGATCCTGCAACAAGCAAAGCAAAACGAACAAAGATTAGAGAACATTATTGTAGAGAACGAACATCTCCGTCAGGATTTGGCCTTGGAGGTGGCGAAGTCCAAACAATCTGCATACCAAGGCCCGGGACGACCCATAAGGGCAACTGGTCGACGTTCTTGAGCCCGACAACAAGATACTGATAGCAGCTTCGACTCATTATCCTTGAAGCCCAAGAAAAATGGACGATATGAAATTTCCAGTTCTTTTGAAGAGAGTCCCCGTACAAGGCGTAAGCGAAGAAGAAACAGCTCGGATGAGGATCAACACGATCCTTTTGTATGACGGATTGCAAAGGCAGTGCTACCTAAGAAATTCAAAGCACCGTCATTCACCTTGTACGACGGTAAATTAGTACAAGATGGCCGGCTACAACGGTACGTCTGAAAAGACAACCCAACCAAAGTAATAGCCTTGACATAGGATTCATATGCGATCCGCGTGATCCACATGATATACAGCCTGCCAATGTCATCAGCGGTGCACGCAATTTAGTCGAAGTCTAACCCTCAAGAGCAACTCACTCCGGCTAAACGGCTCCATGAAGCCGAGGTTATCACTTTTGACGATTCGGATTTGGCTGGAGTAACACTGCCCTACGTTGATCCCTTGGTAATTGAGTTACGCGTAAACCGATTCATAGTTGAGCGCGTACTCATTGATCCGGGGAGCACATCGGAGATTATGTACTACAAGACATTCACCAAACTCGGCTTCTCCGAATCGGATCTCTCTCCGGTCCCTTATCCACTATTCGGCTTCAATGCCAATCCAGAGTACCCGTTGGGGAAAATCAGACTTCTCGTTCGAGCAGGCTCCCGAACAGTGGATGTGGGATTCTTGGTCGTCAAGCTGTCGTCACCGTATAATCTCATCATGGGGCGATCCTAGTTGCATACTATGCGAGCTGTGCCCAACACCTATCATCAGCTGCTTCGCTTCCCTACAGAACACGGTATTGAGCAAATCCGTGGCTCCCAGAAATCAGCACAAGCATGTTATCTCCTCGCTGAGAAAACGCCAAAGGAACTACAGGTGAATTCCATTGAGTTGTCGGATCGAGAAAGCCTCGACGATGTCAGGCGGCTCCGAAATGAAAAGGCAACGGAAGACTTGGAACGAGTTCAAATCGATGGAAGCCCAGACAAGTTCTTCATGGTCGGCGCCTCCTTGAATTAGGCCGACAGACAGCAGCTAATATCTTTCCTGCTCAACAACCTCGATGTCTTTACATGGACTTCATATGAGATGCCGGGTATAGATCCGTCAGTTTCACAGCACCATTTGAATGTCGATCCTAAATGCAAGCCGATCATTTAGAAAAGCCGGCGGTCAGCCGCAGAGCACACTGCCACCGTTGTTGAGGAGGTTGACAGGCTGCTTGACGTCGGAGCAGTTAGGGAGGTGACCTACCCTACATGGCTCTCTAATAAAGTGGTGGTGAAAAAGAAAAATGGGACTTGGTGAGTGTGTGTCGACTTCACGGACCTAAACAAAGTTTGCCCAAAGGATTGTTTTCCTCTTCCCAGGATAGACCAGCTTGTAGATACTACGACGCGCCATCAGCGTATAAGCTTCCTTGATGCCTATAGAGGTTATCATCCAATCGTTATGCATCCGGAGGATCAAGAGAAAACTGCATTCCTCATCCCAAGAGGAACCTATTGCTATAAGGTAATGCCTTTTAGGTGGAAGAACGCAGGGGTAACCTACCAGAGACTGGTCACTACCATGTTCAAGGAGAAACTCGACAAAACTATGGAAGTGTACATTGACGATATGGTGGTTAAGTCCAAAGAAGAGCAGAATCATATAGCCGATCTGGAAGAGACATTCGGTATCCTACGCAAATATGGAATGAAGTTGAATGCTTCCAAATGTGCGTTTGGTATCGGCTCTGGAAAATTCTTGGGCTACATTGTCAACCACAGAGGAATCGAAGCCAACCTAAGGCAAATCACAGCAATCCTAGAGCTCGGCTCCCTTCATTCAGTAAAGGAGGTTCAAAAATTGATGGGGATGGTTGCTGCACTCAACAGGTTTATCAGCTGGTCCACAGATCGCTGCCGACAATTCTTTCATACACTACGGCAGGGCAAGGCCTTTGAATGGTCCACCGAGTGCGAAGCCGCTTTTAACGGCCTGAAGACCTACCTCCGCTTAGTACCACTCCTGACAACACCCTCTGCTGGCGACCCGCTCATTTTGTACCTGGTAGTTTTTGACCGAGCCGTCAGCGCTGTATTGATAAAGGAAGAGATGGGGGAGCAGCAGCTAGTGTATTATGTGAGCAAGGCAATGGTTGATGCCGAAACACGCTACCTTCCGCTGGAAAAGCTCATCCTAGCCCTAGTTATGGCGGCAAGGAAGCTCATGTATTACTTCCAGGGGCATGGCATTGGGGTGCTAACAGATTATCCCCTCCGATCAGTACTACATAGTGCGGAAGCATCTGGACGTGTTTCAAAGTAGGCTCTGGAACTTGGTCAGTATGATATTCAATTTCTACCTAGAACCTCAATCAAGGGACAAGTGCTTGCCGACTTTATTGCCGAATTCACAGGAGGCCCTGCTGACTTCAAATCTGATGTCGCCGACTTCAAGTCAGATGAAATTCGACCGAAGCCGAAATGGAGGATTTATGTTGGAGATGTCTGGCAGTTGTATTGTGATGGATCGTCCAATCAGCGGGGCAGTGGAGCTGGAGTTGTAATCATGACCCCCGGCTGCGCAATAATTGAGTAGGCCGTCAAGCTCAGCTTTGAAGCATCAAATAACGAAGCCGAATACGAAGCCCTTTTAGCCGGTTTGGGAAATGCGCATATTCTGGGTGCTCGGCGTCTGCTTGTGTTTTGCGACTCAAAATTGGTGATTAATCAGCTAAAGGGGGAGTTCGCGGCAAGAAACGACCATATGGCGGCCTACATGAAAACGGCCAATTCCCTATTAGCAAAATTTGACCATCATGTGTTGAACCAGATAACACGTGATCAGAACACCCATGCAGATGCCTTGGCTTGCCTAGCCTCCACAATCAACTCAGAGATTAAACGGGCCATTGAAGTAGGATTCATCCCAGAGCCAAGCATTGGCCCTTTGGAGGAAGTCCAAATCAACGTTATAGAATCTGCACCAAGTTGGATGGATCCCATTGTTGCATTCCTATCTTCTGAACAACTCCCAGAGGATAAGAAAGAAGCACATAAGCTGCGAAACAAAGCCATGCGATACTACTTGGACCCACAAGGAAGGCTTTATAAAAAGTCACTCTCTGGCCCATATTTGGAATGTGTGCACCCGGATAAAGTCGGGGAGCTTCTGACTGAAATACACGAAGGCAGTTGTGGAGCCCATTCTAGTGGACGCTCTTTCACCTTTCGAGCTATAACGCAGGGGTATTATTGGCCAACAATGAGAGCGGACGCCGAACGTCATGCAAAAAAGTGTGAACAATGCCAGAAATTCTCCTTATTAAGCCATCTGTCTGTTGAAGAGTTGAACTCAATCACCAGCCCTTGGCCGTTCGCCCAGTGAAGGCTTGATATCGTAGGACCATTGCCGAGGGCCCCAGGGAACAAGCGATACCTGATCGTCACAACAGATTACTTCACGAAATGGGTCGAAGCGGAGGCATTAACACACATCCGAGATGCTGACGTTAAGCGCTTTGTGTGGAGGAACATCATAACACGATTCGGCATTCCCAGAGCTCTTATCTCAGACAACAGCACCCAGTTTAATTGTGGTGTATACCGAGAGCTGTGCAGCAAATACGGTGTTCGGCCTTAGTTTTCTACATCGGCTTATCCCCAAAGCAATGGCCAAGCCGAAGCCTCTAATAAATCTATCTTGGACGGCATCAAGAAGAGGCTGGAGAAAGCCAAAGGCAGATGGGTCGAAGAATTGCCGAGTGTACTGTGGGCTCATCAAACTACACTGAGAAGATTGACTGGAGAAATGCCGTTTGCCCTATGCTTTGGAACCCAGGCAATCTTACCCCTGGAGATTGGCCACCTGACACTCAAGTCGCAAGTCTTTGATACGAGCCGAAATGACATGATGCTGGCTTTGGATTTGATTCTAAGCAAAGAACGAAGAGACCGAGCCCTTGCGTCAATGGCGTGTACCAGCAGCAGCTGGCAAAGCCGTATAATCAACGGGTTCAGCTGCACCGCTACACACCAGGAGAATTGGTCCTGAAGAAGGTGCTTCCAGCTGATAGGAAATCGGCCGATGGAAAATTGGGTCCTAACTGCGACGGCCCCTACCAGATTGATTCGATCGCCAGAGTAGGGGCATATCGGCTCAAAGACATGTCAGGAAGGAGTCTGCCACGGCCCTAGAATTCCAAGCATTTGCGTAAATTTTATCATTAACCCGACTTGTGGGACATGATGCTTGCTCCGAACTGTTCACTATGTACATCTCTTTTTCTGTAATACAAAGATTCCCATTCACCTACTACAGAATCTTGTTCAAAGATGTTTCGATTAAAGCCTCCGGATTCGGAGCGCCCTTCGTGGATATCACGACTGGCCAATTAAAGTCTCCGGATTCGGAGCCCCATCGGCGAATGACATCTTTGGGCCGATCAAGCCTCCGGATTCGGAGCGCCCTTCATGGATATCATGATTGGCCAATTAAAGTCTCCAGATTCGGAGCCCCATCGGCGAATGACGTCTTTGGGCTGATCAAGCCTCCGGATTCGGAGCGCCTTTCGTGGATATCAGGACTGGCCAATTAAAGTCTCCGGATTTGGAGTCCCATCGGCGAATGACGTCTTTGCACCGATCAAGCCTCCGGATTCGGAGCGCCCTTCGTGGATATCACGACTGGCCAATTAAAGTCTCTGGATTCGGAGCCCCATTGGCGAATGACGTCTTTGGGCCGATCAAGCCTCCGGATTCGGAGCGCCCTTCGTGGATATCACGATTGGCCAATTAAAGTCTCCAAATTCGGAGCCCTATCGGCGAATGATGTTTTTGGGCCGATCAAGCCTCCGGATTCGGAGCGCCCTTCGTGGATATCACGATTGACGTCTTTGGGCCGATGAACCCTTCGGGTCATGTGTAACACAATGTCGATTAAATCAAGCCGAACAATGTCCATACAATCGTCTGAAATACGTTTATTCAAACATTTATATAATAAAACACATGCAATCATGTGTGTGCTGAACAAAACATATAACAAAACATTGAAAATAAAATGTTTTTCATTCGACCAACCAATAATTACATAATCTTAGATGCAATCCGCGTTTGAACATTTATAACGAGTATTTTTATTCGGCGTCTCCCTCATCATTGCTCTTTTCAACTTCAAAGGCAGAAAAGGGCAAATGATCACGATGATCCAGGCCACATAAGTTGAAATCGACATCCTTCGCTCGGAGAGCCTCCGCGGCCTGAAGAGCCGCGATCCAACCATGCTTAAAACCGTGATTCTCGCATCTGCAGACCTCCTCAGCAAGTGTCTCTTTTGTTTTATCAATCCCAACCTTCCAGACATCATGGAAACCCTGCTCGTAACCCTTGGCCCTCGCATTTGCTACGGCAAACATGCCTGCTGTATCTCGGTCGGCGACGGCATGACTCAATAGCCGTTGGGTCACCCTCTCGTCCACAATCGGGTTAGACTGACCCGTCGTATGCGGATCGGAGACTTTAACCTTCCTAAGCTCGCCCTCGGCCTTTTCCGTAAAAGCCTCCGAACTACGGACCCGTTCATCCATTTTCTCTATTTCCCACTGTGCGGCACATAGACGCATGCCGACTTTGTAGACAGTGCACAGCCCCTTCACCGCCCCATGAATACCTTCTCGAAACACTTCGAAATCTTGTCGTCCAACCATCGATTGTTGGACTTCTAGTGGAAAGATCTGTCGAGCGAACTCGACCGCTACACCTGGATCATTGACGATGGAATCTGCCTCAGTCATCGGTTTATTCCCCACGAACACCGCAAAACTCAATGGTCGTGGCGTCTTGTCTGACTCATTCCTCGGTCGTGATCGGGGGGAGCTTCCCCATTGATACTTCTCTCTTCAGGGTGATTTGCTTCGGTGGCTTGAATGTTGATGTTTTTCTTCTTCGTTGGACGTCCTTCCTCCCATACGCGCAGGTTCGCTGCTGCGATTCATCGTAGTATCTGGCTCAGCCAACGTTCGTCCCTCTCCTCTGCTGTTGAAGAACAGTCTGTTTGACATTCGCCTTCGCCTCAAGCTAGTTCAAATCGAGTCTGAATAAGAATAAGTGGACCCACTGGCGCGAACCCACCCCATTTATTCGTAGGTATGCAGCGACCCCGAGGCAATTTCTCCAAACGATGGAGATTTATTAATCTAACCGACCGAGCATCTTGGCTCCATGCCGATTGATATGTGCCACAGCCACTTCATGCACTGATTTTTGGCTTGTTAAAACGGCCTAATTATCTAAACGGCAATTATGGAAGAATGCCTTGAAGTCCATGCGCTGGCTGGGGCAAGGGCAGATTTATTAATCTAACCGGCTGAGCATCTTGGCCCCATGCCGATTGATATGTGCCACAGCCACTTCATGCATTGATTTTTGGCTTGTTAAAACGGCCTAATTATCTAAACGATAATTATGGAAGAATGCCTTGAAGTCCATGCACTGGCTGGGGCAAGGGCAGATTTATTAATCTAACCGGCTGAGCATCTTGGCCCCATGTCGATTGATATGGGCCACAGCCACTTCATACACTGATTTTTGGCTTGTTAAAACGGCCTAATTATCTAAACGGTAATTATGAGAGAATGCCTTGAAGTCCATGTACTGGCTGGGGCAAGGACAGATTTATTAATCTAACCGGCCGAGCATCTTGGCCCTATGCCGATTGATATGTGCCATAACCACTCCATGTACTGATTTTTGGCTTGTTAAAACGGCCTAATTATCTGAACGACAATTATGAGAGAATGCCTTGAAGTCCATGTACTGGCTGGGGCAAGGGTAGATTTATTAATCTAACCGACTGAGCATCTTGGCCCCATGCCGATTGATATGTGCCACAGCCACTTCATACACTGATTTTTGGCTTGTTAAAACGGCTTAATTATCTAAATGGCAATTATGAGAGAATGCCTTGAAATCCATGTACTGGCTGGGGCAAGGGCAGATTTATTAATCTAACCGGCCGAGCATCTTGGCCCCATGCCGATTGATATGTGCCACAGCCACTCCAGGTACTGATTTTTGGCTTGTTAAAACGACCTAATTATCTAAACGGCAATTATGAGAGAATGCCTTGAAGTCCATGTACTGGCTGGGGGAAGGGCAGATTTATTAATCTAACTGGCCGAGCATCTTGGCCCCATGCCGATTGATGTGTGCCACAGCCACTGCATGTACTGATTTTTCGTTTTCTAAATGGCCTAATCATGTAGTCGGCAAGTATACAAAACGTTTTATCCAAAACAACAACCAAACAATTCCGTTCATTAGTAACAGCAAAGTACAAAATGAATTTTCATTAAGTAAATTAGATACAAATTGTAACCATTTTACATATTAAAATTACTAAACAAAAAGCTGTAAAAAGTTGAAAATTACATGCAAATCCTAAAACAAAACAGGAGCCACCCAAATTAGCCCTCGGAGTCAGACTCCAGCGGCTCAACATCCACTTGCTCGTATGAAATTGGCATAGCCAATGTCACATCAGCAGCAGCAAGGGCTTTGAGCCAGCCGTGTTTAAATCCCCGATTTTTAAATTTGGGGACTTCGTCTACATATTCATCAAAAGCAGACTTCTTCCTAGCATCGAATGAGCTGGCAGCCTTCAGGTCGGCTGTTTCCTTCGCCGCCTTCATCTCTTCCAACCCAGCCTCCAATTTAGAGATCGCCTCCTGGGCCAATTTAAGCGTGTCGTCGCTCGCATTCGCCCTCTTCTCGGCGACTGATCTCAATTCTTCAGCATTGCGGGCTCTCTCCATCTCGGCCTCGGTACGGGCGCCCTCCGTCTGCACCCTACTCCTTTGGCCCTCAACCTCGGCTTGTAAATGGCCAATTAGCTCGACGACATCGTGATAGCGATGGCCCATGTCGGCTATCCTCCGGACGGCCTACAAAACAGGAAGTTAAGAACAAAATAATATTTGCGTAAAGCGAAAAGACAAAGTCCAGATATATACCAAAAGAGCCGATTGCGTGGTCAACCCAATTGCAACTAGATCAGGCTCTGCCTGAAAAGCCGCCTTGTCAGTAGGCAGTGAAACGAATGTCGCCAAGCTGAGTGCAACCACTGGATCTTTGATTACCGAAGCATCGGAGGAGATCGGCGTGTTTTTTATCTTGGGCTGAATAACAAAAGGTACAATCACATCCGACTCCTCCAAACGAGGTCGTCTGTCGGCACGATCTTCTTCTGAGCCGGCCTCGACGTCGGTAGGGTGTTTCTCCACCCTTTGCTCAGCTTCTACACTTGCCTGCACAAAAGGTTCTGCCTTGGTACTTCTGTTCTTTGCCGTCCCCTCAATAACAGGCAAGGAGGTCTAGGACTGAGACTCGGCAGCCTGAATCTCCTCCGCTCTTCACCGCGCATCCATCCTTTTCGTGTTTTCCTTCTTGGCAAGTTTAGTGAGGTTCAACTCAGCCATATCTTCTGGGAACGCGCCGGGAAGGTCCTCTAGACCGTGAAAAATATCGTCGAGCGGACGGTCCTCTCGACCCGAAGTGGACGGAGGATCAGCCGAATTGAGGCCGGCTTCTTCAAATGCTAACTTCAAAGCCTCGTCAACCTCAATTTCGGATTGGTCTGACTCGGCGGCCTCAGCTACTTCCGGTCACTCCGAATCTGATCCCTCGCAACCGACTTGCCTCAAATTTCTGAAATCAATCAAGATAAGGGCGATAAGAGACTCCTCACCCTTCGGAATTGGGATGTTTTCCGCCACTGAAAAGGTCGTATAATTCGGCTCGTAGCAGAACAGAATGTGGGCCGCCCTCCCCTGCTTCTGAAGACTCGGTCGGCCGAAATACTTGAGCACAGTCTTGATTTTTGAAAGGATGGCGTCGTCGGTCGAGATCAAGACTTTCTTCAAATCGTTTCCTGCAAAAGCAAAACCATGAGGTCCCAAAAATAAAGTTTTATAAATATACAAGTAAATAAATAAAAGAAGATACTCGGCCACCTGGTTCGCCCCTCCGTCTAGGAATACGATCAAGACGATCCTCGCCTTCGCCGAATTCCCAGTTTCCTTGGACGACGACCATAACATCATCGACTCGCTTCCCAAAGCTAGAAAGCATAGTCACTAGTTGATGGTCGGTGTCACACCCCAAACTCGCCCCTAAAAGTTTGGGCATGACCTAATCGGAACCGAACACTTAACCTGATATACATAACATATGGGGCATGAACGGAAGCATTGAAGATTATAGAATAACATAAAATCATATCCATTGAGCTATCACTATTATGCCAGGATCGCAAACATCATAACAGGAAGATAGAATACAAAAACATTATCGGAGTGTTGGTTATATACATATATATATACAAATCCAGCCCCCAGATTGGGCGTATAACAAAACATTAGAGACTTTTCAATTTAAATAGGCAATTAGAATACAAGCCAAAACTTGACAAAAGTCCACAAAAAGAAGGAACGGCTCCAACTAAGTGCCTGGAAACATTGAGGATGACAAAAGATAGACGAGCCTCAGAAGTTAAGACTGGCTCCCGGGTTGATTACCTACAGAAACAGACAAGATACGGAGTGAGCGAAGCTCAGTGAATAATAGTATTTAAACAGTTCAATGCATAACTCAAATTATAATGCATAACAACGCGTATGTAACTCCAGAGTTCATATGGTCAATCTGATGCCGTATTACTTTCAGAATGGCCTTGGGCTCAGATATAACAGAGCGACCATCGGCCCAGAAATAACAGAACGACCATCGGCCCAGAAATAACAGAACGACCATTGGCCCAGAATGATCCAGATGTACACAAATTCCTTTAACGTTTACATTCACACCAATTCCCAACCAATATACATGTTCATGTAGTGACTTACGGAAGATAGAACGTTAATAGCAATAAGCATTAATGGTAAATAAATATACGTTGATTGCACTGTTACTCACAGTGTTGTGGCAGAGCGTTAGTTCCTTCCGGAGTGTGCCCGGTCCACATACATAATTCACAAGTTAGTTCTTTTTCCCTATTAAACCATTTCCGTACTCGTTTTACTTCGAATGAATTCATCAACATCAAAACAATATTAACTACAGATTCCGACAATATTAGAGGGTTTAGCATGCAAAACGGAGCAACCCGTGTTTTTTAGCCTGGGTTGCACGTGCGGCTGCGAGCCCCGCACATGCGGCAAGGGCTCCCGTACGTACGGCAGTGATGCCCCGCACATGCTTTTGAAGCAGTAGCCAAAGTCCAAATTTTGCCATTTTCCCCGCACGTGCGGCAGCACCTCCCGCACGTGCGGCCATGACTCCCGTACGTGCGGCGATTCCTATGTGAGAGCAGTCCGAAATTCAAGCAAGGTTCAATTTTTGGTAAGAATTTACAAGACTCAAAATAGTCTCTTAAATTGCTAAAACTTGGTTCAAAAATCATATAAATAGAGCTGCCATTATATATCACTCTAAGTACAATTGAATCCTTAACCCTTAAAACTCATGAACTTGAATCAATCCAATCTCCCAACTTCCTCATACAAACACACACACACACACCTACAACCATTTATTCATATAAGAGAGCTCAAGTTTGATAACTGAATAGGTAAAATGTAACTTCTCATAAATGAGTCAATATAACTCCCAAATCAACCAAACACAAGAAACATCAACACAAGTAACTATTAAACACAATAATAGGGGGAATTCCTACTCAACTCCAAGGGAGGGGCCAATTTGAAGGATTAGACATACCTTGAACTTAGTCTCTCAAGTTTTCAACCTTTGATGATCTTCTCCCCTACTTCTCCAACCCTCTCTACTCTAATTTCTTCCCAAGTGATATTTTGAAATGGAACTCTTTCATCAAATATGTAAGGCATAAGCATATATATATATATATATATATCTAAAGGTGAAGATAAGGACAAAAATCAATCGTTTAATCACCCCAAATTGAAATTTCACAAAAAATCTCATTATGGCTTAAAAATCATGCAGAGTTCAAATGTCAAATTAATTTCGGATTATCAGGCTTCAAGGACCCTCAATTTCTGATTCAAACATTGTAAGGGTGACAGATAATTTTCTTATTAAGCAGATATGAATCCATATTTTCAAGATTCACTTAATTAAATGAAAGTTTCACATAGAATTTCACAAGGAGCATTCAAAAGCACATAGTAAGGGCTGAGAATATATCAGAATCACATACGAGGGTTGGGTTATTACAGTCGGTGTCTTTGACCCTAAGGAAATAACGTCTGTGCCGACCAGAAAACTTGGCCAAGGCGTAGCAATGCCAAATAGCGGGAATGCCAAGGTTAAGCCTAAGGCGGCGGTTTAGTGCGATAATTCCCATCACGATCCTATAGAAGTTGACATTGGGTTGGGAAGGGATTAACCCCCAATGGCAAAGCACGACCCTAAGGAGTGGGTGAAGGGGAAAGCGGACCCACCCTCTGCGATTGATAGAAGAGGGAAGACGATCGTGGTTTCATCAACCCTCTCCATATCGAGGGTGCCGTCTGCCACAAATGACAGACGAACATCATCAGGAATGGAAAAATGGCGTCGGAAGCCAGAAATTCGATCCGGTGAGAGGAGATCTTTTAAATGTTTCGCCATTCCCCCAGCCAATAGGATTATGCTAAGCCAACAAACAAAGCAGAGAATGAGAGAACTTACAAGAGGCGAAGGAGATAGAGAAGAGTAGGAAGTTGCAGAGGTAGTTCGGAAGGCAATCCAGCAACGGGCATCTAAAAGCATGTATGCATTTGAAAAGACGTCAGAATTTTAAATCACAATAAATAGAAATGTACGAAGAGGCAGGAAGTTGAAATGATAATCGGGAAGCGTGCGTACAAACATTTGCGTTGGAATACGGTCAGCGGCCGAATTTCGGCTCTGACTCTTCGAGTTCGAAGCCAAACATTCCAGCCAACTATCATTAGTGGAGTGCTTGAGGGCAACTGTGGGGGCCGAGAAGAGGGAGTCGTAGAGATTCCGAATAGTCGAATCTCAGAGAGTCGAGATTCGAAGCACTCGACAATTGGCTCGCAAGCTCAAATCCAACCCTATTCGGCCAAATAACCGATTAGGCAAGGGGCCGAGTGAAGGTTGGTCTATTATAAAATGTGCCGAATATGAGTTGGAAATAGACCTAATCCCGAGGCCCATGGAAGAAAAGATATAAATAGAAGAACATCAGCCAGGAAGAGATATGTGAGAATTGTTGTGCTTAACTTAGAATACAAGAATTCTTGAGTGTGGTATCTGACTTGTCCGTCGGAGTGCTAATTCCAGCACCCCCGACCGGGGTGTTTATTCATTTTCAAGTGACCAGAAGAGGATCACGAGCATTCTCCAAGATCAGAAGAGTATTTCCAAACCACTTCTCCACACCCATAAATTTTCATTTGATTAACAAGTTTCATAACTCTAGAAAAGTAATCTTTCAGCAATTTCAAATCTCTCATTTTTAAAATTTTAAAATCTCTTCGCAATGATTGAAGTTTGATGGTTCTTACCTTCAAGTTGTCTCTATACTTTTTCTTGAAGAAAATCCCATGCCCCTTTTGCTTTTGTAGAATTGATAATCCTTGGAAAGATTGTTTTTGAAACTCCTTGTTGAATCAATGAGAGAGCCTTTGAATCCTTCTTCCTTTGCTCTTTCAATTGTTCTTTTTGAGCATTTGTCAAAGCTCCTTCATCTTCGAGTTCATCAAATCCATTTTCAACTAGCACTACAAGAATTAACACTTTTGCCGACCAAAAAATTGGTCGCTAAAAGCCCATTTTTAGTCGGCAAAAGTCATCTACGACCAATTTTTTTGGTCGCTACTTTGGTCGCCAATTGAGGGTCGGCAAAAGTAATTCGCGACCAAAATTTTGGTTGGTCGGGAAAAGTTGGATTTGCCGACTAAATATTTGGTCGCTAAATATATCATTACTGCGACTAATCCATTTTGTCGCTAAAACATTTTGGTCGCGAAAAGTGATATTTTGCCAACCATATATCTTAGTCGCCAATTGTCACATTCCACGACCAAACAGATTAGTCGCCAAAAGGAGAGGAATCGCTGACTAACAATTTAGTTGTCAAAAAGTAAGATATTACCGACCAATGATTTTAGTCGCAAAAGTGTAGAATTTGCCGACTAATATTTAGTCGCCAAATCTCTTTTTTTTTTTTTGGAGAACAATCAGTTTTTGTTTATAAAACTTCAATCCAATATTAAGCAGAAAAGGAAGCAAGGGTATTCCATGGTATTCCATTCTATCCAATAAACATTCAGACCTTGTATAAACATGAATTACACCTCCTATTTCAGACCTTGCCCACTTCTACACATGCACCTATGGTCTAACCAATTAGAAGAGCGTCACTATATTACTTTTCAGAAATGATGTGTGCTTGTTCCCCACTTCTACACAATTTGTAAACCAAAAAGGGAAGAGATAATATAAAAGTTCTTACATGCAGAGGTAGATAATGCACAGATAAACCCAAAGGGGATAGACACAACTGAGATCTTGTCCTCTCATTATTAGCATGTCAGGATATCCATTTTTCCATCTCTAAAAACAAAGTGGCGAACATTGAGGGCCTGGATGTAAAGGTAAGAAATAAAATGAAAGGCACAGAAGAATAGAGAAGGATTGGTGTGATAATTATTCACTCCGGAAAATAGCAGGATCTGGTTTGTGATGAAATTCCCTCTTTAGTGCAGGGGTCGAAACTTTCTTCTTCTTCTTTAGAGCCTCTGGAGTTTTGACTTGGCTCAGCCTCTTCGTCTTCTCTCCGTTCTTCACAACAGCTTTGTATGTTTTCTCGGATTCTTTGATAGAAGCAGCAGCAGCAGCAACCAATTTCACGTTCTCGGATGCAGACACCTCGTACGAGTTTTTGATTTTGACAAGTTTCTCCGATTTCACAAACTTCTTCAATTGAATCGACAACATTTTCGTGAAAATTGGGGAAAGCAGAGAGCTGTACTTTTCTTCCATGAATTTCGCGATCGCTGGCTGGCTGGCTCGAACCTGTGCGATCCTTCAATGACGATATTGCTTCGCTTATCATCTGCATCAAACAACAACAAAAAATTGATAATGTAGCTTAGTTTAACTGGTTCTAATTGATAATATGGAATATATTGCATCAAACAATCAAAAACATTTTCTAATTGCATCAAACAATCAAAAACAAACACACGAATTAGATCTCGAATAAATTCAAATCTTTAACTGGTTCTAATTCTAGCATTCAAATAGACACACTAAAAACCGTTCAATTACAGTACAATTGTGCGAAATTCACGCACTTCAGATAGAATCGAACCAGATTCAAACTAGATCTAATACATATTATAATGTGATAGGACTTAAGTGATAAGAACAAGGACGAACTCACCATTTTTAGAGAGAAAAACGAGTCGCTGTTGACGGACTCAGAGAACGGTGATCGATGAAACCTAGGGATCCAGGTGAGATTTTGCAGTGATTGAATCAAATCAACGGATTGAGCTACACAACGATCTTCGTTCGAATTGCTATCCAACTGAAGAGAGGAAAAGGGGACGAAGCGAGATCGAGAGAGAGAGAGAGAGATATATAACAGCGAGATCTCCGTAAATGAAGAAAGCGAATAGAGAAAAACTTTGTAATTATGAAAATCTATTTGTCAAGGTTGAAGTAGCAAAACAAGATATATATGAATGTATGGGATTGGTGGTGGTGGTTTTGTCTGAGACAGCCATGGATTAGTAGCTTAGTTTTGCCAATTCTTTGGAAGAAGTCTTTTGTTTTGGGATTGATAGAGGAAGTGGAGTCCCGCGCTCTGTTTCTTGTTTCAAAATTTATGTTTTGGCGGAAATTTTCAAAATTTAAGTGGAGTCCCGCGCTTTGCCTAGTTGAAAAACACAAATACAGATTTTATTTTATTTTTAAACAAGAAAAATATTTTTTATTGATGTTCTTTATTTTTAAATACAGATTAGTCTTTGTTCTATTGATGTTCTTTACAGATTAGTCTTTATTTTTTTATTGATGTTCTATTTTATTTTTAAATACAGATTAGTCTTTTATTGATGTTCTTTATTTTTAAAAGCACAAATACAGATTAGTCTTTGTTCTATTTTTTATTGATTTTATTTTTAAGCACAAATACAAATATTTTTTATTGAAAAACACAAATATTTTTTTTAAAATAAGTTTTTTGGCGACCAAAATTTTGGTCGCCAAAAGATAAAAAATATTTTTTTATTTTCCATTCGGCGACTACATTGTTTTAGTAGCCAAAACTCAATATACAACGACCAAAATATTTTTTGTCGCTAAAAATAAATTTTTGGCGACCAATCAATTCCACAACCAACTTATTTTTGATCTTCCGCGACCAACTTATTTTTTGGTTGCCAAAATGTGACCTTCCGCGACCAAATTTGTAGTTGGTCGCCAAAACCATACCACTTTCTGCGACCAACTCATGTTTTGGTTGCCAAAATATGACCTTCTACGACCAACTCATATTGGTTGCCAAAAATAATGATCATTCGCGACTAATTAATATTTGGTCGCCAAAAGGTAACTTTTAACTACCAACTTTTATATTGGTCGCGAAAAGTGGTCGCTAAAAGTGCAGATTCTTGTAGTGTAGATCCCAAAGATCCGTATAGATAAAAATAGTTCTCATTTTCACATACCAATAATCAAAGTTTTGCCGTCAAAGGTAGTAGGTACATTTTGGTGGCTGGAATTCACCATGGTAGTTGGCCTTTTTAGGGATTGTTTTCCCGTATTTGATCTCTACGCTTAGCTTGTTCTTGACCCAACCAAGTTTTGATACCACTTCTATTAGCTTTTGATAGAAACTTTCTCAAGGGAGAAAAATATTAGTATTGTTTATTGTATTGATCTACTTTGCCAAGAGGCTTGAACTAGATTTATGAACCACAAACAAGTTCCATGAACAAGATCTATGAATCTAGACAAACATTTCAAATAACCAGGTACATGAAGAATGTTGACAATGTATCTAAAAATAAATACATAACTACAAAGAATGCAATGGACCCAATGTGTAATAACCCACATTCATGTCTTAGTCATGTTCATGTGCACTTGCATAACCTTGTCTTGTTAAGTTTACATTCATGAATCTTATCTTGTTTTACCTAAGTGTTACGTGCATGCTTTGTTCCTTCCTTGCCGTCTCAAGCCTAAGAGATGTTAAGCCTAGGTTATTCCAAGCCGAAGTCATCCTAAGCCTAGAACCACCTTGGAACCACTTTGGTTGACCTCTACCTTCGTTCTGGCATATTGGCCGAGATGTCATTATCTAGGCCGAGGTGTGCATTACCAAGGCCGAGATGTGTATCATCTAGGCCGAGATGTTATCCTTGAACCCAAGTGATCTTATTCCTAGATCGGTACGACCTAGACCGAGGTGTGGCACATCTAGGCCAAGGTGTGGCACAACTAGGTCAAGTGTTGTCCTTCCCAGCTGAGATCATTGTCACCCTACTTGCTGACGCCTTGTTCTTAGCCGATGTCATTGCCTCGCCAGAGAGCCCATACCGCTTTACTTGTTGAACACCCTTTTGCCATGCTTTTGTCTGGTCTGTCAGCCACCTTTTGAGGGAAAACCCAACCAGTCGCCGCCACATGTCCTAGCAGAGGGTTAAGCCCAGAACCGAGTGAGAGAACCTATCATTTGGTATCATATCCTTGCCTTTAGAGAGAGAAGCTCTAGGACGAAGAAGAAGTTTTAGAGTGAGAAAGTAAATCTTCGAACTTGATTCCAAGGGATCGAACCGTTGGATTCGTGTATTGAGGTTAGATCCTTGGCTTACTCTTGTTGTTCCTTGTGTTTATCTAGCTGCATTGCACGATTGAACCTGTCCTGCACGTCATGCATTAATTTGAAACTGGTTTTAGAAAGAGAAAATAGTGTTCATATGTTCTTGAAGAAAAAGTCTTGTTTTGATCCGAAAGTTTGCATTGAGAATCATGTTTTTGTGTTTGTTTCCGCAAGAACTTCAAGTATGGGTACCCAGGTCCATGTTTTCGAACTCGTAGCATGAAAATCCCAGATTTTGTGATAACAGGTTGTGATTGAGCATTCATATTTCTCATGTTTTTCATGCTCATGTTCTTCATGTTCATCAGCAGAGGGAAACCCAGATTTTCCCCGACCTCTTTTCCTTGAATGTGGCCCTCGGGAACACACCTTGGCGAAGAGGTGTGGAACCTCGGCCTAGGCCTGGTTGGTGCCTAGTATGTTTTTCCGTGATCATTTGTATACATATGAAGCTTGTTTGGAAGTGCATTCAATAGGCTTTACCCTGTGTTGTAGGACTTGGGCTTGTCTCCACCCCGACGTTTGAAGAACTAAGTGAGTGGTATTTTTAATAAAGCTATGTTATCATGTTTTGATAAGCTTTGCTTTGCTTTGTTTTGAAAAGTATTTGATTTAGCATGAATGACTATCCCTATTTGTATATCAAGTACTATCTTGTTTTAATGACATTTCTTGAAAGTCCTTAGTGCCAGGGGACTATAATGCAACTGCACTCTTATCTTGAAAGTCCTTAGTGCCAGGGGACTATAATGCAACTGCACTCTTGTCTTGAAAGTCCTTAGTGCCAGGGGACTATAATGCAACTGCACCCTTGTCTTGGAATGTCATCGCCCCATGTATTATGTAGATGTTATTAACATCCAAGGAACTTGAAAGATCGGCAAACGAACTTGATTTTCCCCCTTGATTGTAAAGTATGCTATGTATGGTTTTGGAAGAAATCTTGGATATCAATCATGCAAAACCTTTATTTCTAATATCATTCACTGAGTATCCAAGCTCACCCTCTCTATATATATGTAGGTGATGAGCAAGAAGGCAATGAGGCCTAGACGTGTTGGCGATATGTTTTTGGGTGCATTGCCGACATGTTTTGGGATTCGCATTTTGTACCATCTTGAAGATCATGCTTCTTAGCTTATATTTCATGTGTATTTGTATATGTCGGCTTGAGAAGCCTTTTAGTCAAGATGTATTTTGTATCTCATTTCCTTATTGTATCTAAGTTGTAAGACTTTGTAAAGATGTATGTCATTTCATTGGACTTATGCACGGCTCTCATGGACTACTTAGATCCAGTGTATGTTGCTTCCGCACTTGTAAGCCCCATATTTTATACTCTGATTGTGTGTGATCCTTGTAAGTTGGCCTTCGGTAATCTCGGATTACTGGCCATCACGGCACCATTCTACTAGGGGCGGTTTGGGGTCGTGACACAATGTATCCAATGTATGGCATTAATTTTAACAGTCTACAGGTTTGGTGTTCATTTTCCCTCATGCCCAACTCTATTGGGTAATTTCAATCTAATTTGAGACATTTAAATTTGGAAAGATGGATCAATTAGTAAATACAACTTGGGTTTTATTTTGTGCGTACATACAAAGAAAGTTCACAACAGTGGGGATCATATAATCCAAATTGACAATGTTTCATTCATCCTATGCACTAATCATATTTTGTTGATCAAATTACTGAATCAGAAATTGTGGTAGTGTGGAGAAGGTCTGGGATACACTCCTCCAATACAAAAATTAACAATACTTAATTCACTCCATAGGGAGAAATGAACCTATCTAGTTATGTGGGCAATGAAAGAATCCAACTCCATCCGCGAAGCACCACCTTCCTTCACCGATTGCTGGACAACACCACCCAGTTCCTCCGCCCTCTTCCTCGTCTCTTCCCATTCTTTTGTTGCCATCAGAGTTTTGACAGCTTTTGCAATGGCTGATGAAGTCACTTGTTCCTCTCTACGTGCCCATTGGTTTAACACCATACCAACCTTTAGTATGTTTGTTAGCGTAAATGCATTCTTTGGTTGGTCACAGTGCATCGGCCAGGCTGCTATGGGAACTCCCATACTAATACTCTCCATGCATGAATTCCATCCACAATGACTCATGAATCCGCCCGTTGATGGGTGCCCCAAAATCTCTAGCTGAGGAGCCCCATCTCTCACCACTATTCCAACTTTTTTTACCCTCTCTTCATAGCCTTCTGGAAGTTCAGCTCTCTCAACATCATCTCCTTCAAAAATGTTTGCTTTATCTGCATCTCTCAACACCCAAATGAACTTTTGTTCGCTTTGTTCTAACCCCATTGCAAGCTCTTTGATCTGTTCATCTGCCATTGCAGTTGTTGTTCCGAAAGAAACATATATCACAGATCTTGGGGCTTGTTTATCAAGCCACTCCAAAGATTCGTGTTTGCTATGAGAGTTCTTGCTCTTAGATATTGTCACAGAGTTTAATGGCCCAATAGCCCATTGCTTATTGCTCGAACCAATCTGTCTCAGTTGATCAATGTAAGTACCTTCTATAAACCTGCATGTGTTGTAGATACTTCCAGCGCTAAATTTCATAAAATCAGATTGTGGAGCTGCAAAATTTAGGAACTCAGAGGTGTGACAGCCTTCTATGGATGGTAGTTCTTCAGGTTCTTCTGGTGGGAAAGGTTTTCCCAACAATTCCCACTGGTAAAATAGAGAAGAGAAAGCAGAAGTTGGGAGGAAAGCATATGAATCAGCATTTGATACAGAAGCACTGTCCTGAACAACAGCATCCATAAGGGTGTCATGGATGACTACAATCCTTGTGGTGGTCGGAGAGAGTTGGTGTAAGAGTTGAGCCACCAGTTGGCGGAGTTGCGAAGAGGCTTCAAAGCAAGGGATGAGATGTTGTGGAAACTTGTTGGTGGCGTTGGGGTTAGGAGGGGGAGAGAGGAAAGGTGGGGTTGGGAATTCATGGAAATGGATTTTGGCAATGTTGTTGTTGAGATAGTTTGTGCCATTGAAGCGTTGTTTGGCTTGGAGAATATGGGTAGCCCAGCCAACATAGTGAACTGGAATGTTGTAGGAGGAGATTAGGCAAGAGAGTTGGAGGAGCTGGTTTAGATGGCCCTGGGCTGGAAGAGGCACCATGATCACAACCACTTGATCTTGTTTGAAGCTTCTGATCAGGTGTTCATGGTTTGAATGTTGGTTATGGACATCCATGGTTTCTATTTAGAAAGTGTTTTCTCAATGACTAAATGTCTCCTTGTTGGTCTCAGAGCTAAACGAACAACTCAGTGTGTTCTTTATAGGAAGAAAGTTCCAGTCATCACTACAACAAATTAAGATTTTAAGGACAAAAATTTAGAGACAAAATTATTTTTTAGATCCAAAATATTTTACTCGTCAAAAGTGTCATTGTTGCATTTTAGTGATGATATTGGATATTTAGCGATCAATTACTATCATGTTAGGACAAAAAAATTTATCTCAAAAAATACCCTATTTTTGCACCAAATTGTTGTGTTCTTAAAAGTGCATTATTAGCGACATTTTTAAAATTTTGTTGTCAAAAGTTCTTTTTTTTTACTATTTAGATGACCTTTTAGCAACTATTTTTACGATAATAGGAATTGATCCGCAAATATTCTTTTACAACAAAACTTCCACTTTTAAATATAAAAAAAAGTGCATGAATGATAAGGAATTTGTGGTTGATATTGTTGGATCAAATTTTTTTTCAAAGCAGTCTGGTTCATGTTTTGTTGGGCAGTATAATTATGTTAAAGGAATGATGATGATCTTTCAATTCATTTTACTTTAACAATTGGGTGATGAATATTTTTCTCCAGGTGTGATGTTCTCAAAGATGAGGAAAGTAACCCTCATTGTTGAAGCTGAATATAAAAGGCAATGAGATGATAAACATGTATAGTGATTGCAAAAACATAAAAACAGTACCTCAAAAAAGTCTATTTAGCAACTACCAAAACACTGTATTCTGTGACATATAAATCTGATTTTTGGCCGGGAGTCAGTTATTGTTCTGCTTTTAAGGGCAGCAGAGTTATTCTGCTTCTGACACACGAACATGTGTATAGCGAGGAGAAATTTTTTAATTTTTGGCATTTTGCCGAGCCTCGTGTAACATTTGACACAATATTTGACATTACAAATTAGCATGAAACATAGTAACTTATTGGCGATTAATCTAAAAGGGTTGTTGCCAAATTCTTACTTTTAAGACGGTAGCACACTATTAGAGATGCCTAAGCAGGCGCATTTGAGCAATAGATACGAAAAATATCCACTAAAACATGCTCTACAAGTTTGTATGGGAGTTATGGACGTAATAGAGGAGAAGAAAATCAAACTTTAAATTGATAAATTTGTGTTAAATTCATTTTACCCCTTGTGATTTGGGGTTGGAATACTTTACTCCTTATGATTCAAATATAGTTAGTAAGTTCTCATGTAATTTTGAATTAAAATATCGCCGTTTTTTTTCTTTATTTATTTATTTTTTATTTTTTATCCAAACTAACGGAAGGTGTATCACGAACATAATTTTTTGGGAGAGACTTGCGTGTAGGTTCTAATAAGTGGACTTATTGTCCAATAGGTCCTATGAAATTTAATAACATTTTTCATCAAACACTATTAAAAGAATACTAATCATTAAATTTTAGTGACAATCTAAAAATTTTATCACAAAAAATTACTAATTATAAGTTTCAGTGACAGTTTAAAAAAATGGTCACAAAAAAATATCACTAATTTTTAACTTTTAGCGATAGTTTGAAAAATTCATAACAGAAAAACGTCATTAATTATAAGTTTTAGCGATAATTTATAAAAATCGTAACAAAAAAGTTACTAATTATCAATTTTAGCGACATATGCAAAAAATTGTTACAAATTTATCTTTAGTGACTATTTTATTAGAATTTATTTTCAATAGGACTTGATAGGAATTAAATACAACTATTAAGACCTATTGATAGTTTACTCTTTTTTTTTTTTAGAGTGTGTTTGGTTTTCACAAAAAAATAAAATGAATATAATACAACAAAAAACAACTTTACCCCTGTTGTCTCCAAATCTAAAATTAAATTAATATGTTAATTAAAATAAAATAAATTAAAATATAATTAAGGATTGATCTAAAATATAACATATAATTAATGATTGATTTAAAACATAATTAAATAAAAATATAAAATAAATAATAAGTAAGAATTGATCTAAAATATAATTAAATTAAATTTAGAATTAGAATAAAAAATTAAGAATTATAATAAATAATTAAGAATTTATAATTAATTGAGATTTAATTGAATTAATGATAGACATTGATGATACTACGGGCTCCAGATGGAACGGGGCGGACCGATCCATGCTTCCCAAGCCGTTACCCAGGGGTTGAGCTCACAGCAAAACCTGCACAAGAGTTCAGTGGAGAACGGGGAGTCCTCCAACGAACCCTCCGACGAGCAAGTTAGAGGACAGTGATCGAATGTCGGGATAAAAAATGGTGATAGAGAACTTAACATTTCATTTGTCTTAGGAGCCTCCTTATATCCTTTGCTCATCATTTACTTGTCCACTCCGGGCTGTCACGTTGGCTGAAAGTCTATGTTCTAGCTTGCCTTGTTCATGGTGAGGCTGTTTTATTCCGACGTGAAGGGTTATTGTCACGACCCAAACCCGCCCCTAAAAGTTTGGCATCGTAACCGGCCAGTAATCCAAGATTACCACAGGCTTTCCTGCACAAAACGTAAATAATCGGGGCTATCGGAAGCAAAGACAAAATGCCATAAGTCCAAAGAGCTGTGCATATATATGAACAAATATTTACATGCCAAAAATGTTAATTTACCCACTTACTTTACATAACATATAACGAAATAACCAACACAAAACATAGGCACGTGCCACAAGTGTACAACAAAAACAAAGCTTGCAGACGGCCTTCCAGGCCTAGCCCCAGCTCGGAGGCACACAAAACATCTGGTAGGCTTCCAAAACGGCGGCTCGGTTCAAGACTCCGCCTAGGCTTGACTCCCAGAACGCTCACCTATAATACATATATATACAAATAGTGAGCTAAAGCCCAGTGAATAACATTAAAGTAAAGGGGTAGTGAACGAATTCCACATATAAGATATTCGTAAAATAAATCATTCATCATCATTCATATCAGAACATAACATAATGGTACATCTCACAGGATACAACATATATCGTCTTCCGACTAGAGAATTGGTTCCGGTTACCAATTAACACATATCACCACAATGAAGTGGCTAACGAGATCTCGTATCACGTGTATGTCATGGACCTGAACTAATGTGCCGTCCCCCATGACTTGGGACTATCCGTAGATGCCATACTAGTTTCGCAAATAGGATATTTGTTCACAGAATCAAGATAGCACTTTGAGAAAACAAAGCGTATCAATAACAGTTAAAACATAATTTTTTATCAACATAACTTTACAGAAATGTTACTCACAGTGGGTTGCCAAAACCGGTTGTGCGGTCTTTGAGTTTTGACCTACAAATACCAACATTATAACACAATTCCTTAACACATTTTGCCATCGAATCAATTAGTTAATGCCATTCTATTCTTTCTTTACTTTGTTTCATGCTTCTGAGATGCTAATGGATGCAAATGACATGCGAAAATCAAGTAAATGAAGGCCTGAAAGTCAGAAAATGAGACAAAAACAAAATTGGAAAATGTGCACTGTTTGGCCGCATGTGCGGTGGCCCAGGTCGCATGTGCGGTGGCTTGGCCACTCGTGCGGTGGCCTAGGCCGCACGAGCGGTGGAACTACAGTAGCCAAAATACTGTTTGGCCGCTCGAGCGGTGGCCCAGGCCGCTTGAGCGGTCTAGGTGAAAAACCAGTTCGAATTTCTGCTAAACCGTGGGTCTTTCTTTTTGCCAAATCAACCTCAAAATCATGAAAATCAAGGCCCAAAACATTTGAAAACCACTTGAATTTCTCATCTCTAGCTTCAAATAAAATCATAACTTCCAAACAAAATCCAAATGTCTTATGTAAAGCATCAAACCTTGAATTGGGATGGAAAATCATTATACATGCACATAAACTCAAAATTCATGGAGACTACTCTCAATTAAAGAACTAAGTGAAAAGTAAATACATATGCACAAGAATTTCATGAATTCATGCCAAGATCTTGAGATGAGAGTTCTAACAAATATCTACACCATGAAACTCCTTAGCTTGCTAGATGACAAGGGTAATACAACATAGATTCATGGAATTAGATGGCAAATCTTACCTTGGATGGTTTAATGGGTGAAGATTTAGCTTGATCACCTTTCCTTCTTCTTCTTCCCCTTGGTTCACGTTTTCTCTAGAACTCTCTTCCTCTTTTAGATTTTCTTTTCCTCTTTTGTGTTGAGTCAAACAATGGGCCATATCTTTAGTTTTATATTTGTGCTTAAAAATTGAGCCAAACATGGCTTAACGAATCAGACGAAAATCAGTTCTCAATTAAATTTCCCAAATGGCTCTAAAAATTCCCGGTAACACATAGGCGTGTTCAATTTCGTTTTCCGAACCCATTATGGTCGTCAATTTCAGTCCCGAAGTTGTAGTCCCGACAAATATTTTTTCAATTCAAACAAATATTCTCCAATTAATTCATATTATTGCATAATTAATTAAGGATAATTGTGACATGCGTTTTGGGCCGTTACATTCTCCCCACCTTAGGAAGTTTGGTCCTCCAAACTAAGCTTATCCTAACAAAATCTAAATCAGAATTCTCGGTCGCACGTTATTAATCCTTCCGCCATAGATGTTTCATTCATTCCGCAGCCATTCAACAATTCACAATTCACCATAGTTACCCAGAAGTATCATCATACAAAGAGGCCAACTCGGTGGTTCTATTCAGTTATTCAGCATGATAGTAGTCAAACACATAATAAACATATCTTGCACTTCTCCCCAAAATCAATTGTAAAGTCATGTAAGACTGAAGTAGTCAATCAAAAAATGTATACAGGTAATATATCGCCTAGTAGTTGAGGTTTCAACCCGAAGTCTACTGTTAACAAGTTTCATAGTGTTCAATTCAAAGGGAGTAACATAGATGTAACCATTCCTTAAACAATTAATAGCAAAGATAAATTTGTTCCATCACAGTCACATGTTCAATATTTTCCATCGCATAGCTAACATTGCTAACATAACAATAGATAGTAAAATCATACCTGCATTCGCTGTTCCAATATTCTGTGTCTTTTCTGAAATTAGGGTGTAAACCCTTCCTTGCCTCAAGGTGTTCCCCTCGGGAGTAGATGTTGTGGTTGTCCTCGATGTCATTGTGGATGTAACCCCACTAGTAACGGGTCTCTCATTGCTTGGATAGGCTTGTGGACAAGATTTGGCCAAGTGTCCTTTCTGTCCACATTTGAAACAAGCTCCAGATACGCGGCGGCAAATGCCCCAATGCTGCTTCCCACATTCCTTACAAGTGGGTATACCAACACTTCCACTACTTCCCCTCTTTGTATTATCACCAATACTTGAGTTCAAATTCTCATTCACGGAGGTCATTGATTCGCTAACCATTTCCACTTTCTGTTTCTTAAATTTCTTATTTTCTCCTCCAGTCGTTATTGTTGACTTGGACATTTTCAAGGTAGCAATATTTGCTTCAGACATCAAGGCCCTGTCAAGTACATCAACATACTTTACCAACTTCAGAACATTCACCCGGTCAAGGACTTCGACATGTAAGCCACCCTCAAATTTTCTTGCCTTTTTATAATCTGTATCAACCATATGAGGAGCATAACGGGCTAATTCAGTAAATTTAGCTTCATACTCTGCAACTGACATTGTACCTTGCTTCAACTGTTCAAATTCAGATACCTTCCTATCTCGAAGGCATTGTGGGAAGTATTTTTCATAAAACATTTCTTTGAATCGATCCCATGTCAAGTCCCTATTCTCATCTCAAACGAGCATCCACCATCTTCTAGCTTCTTCTTTCAGAGTAAATGTTGCTAACAGAACTTTATACGCGTCAGTGCACGGAAACACTTCAAAGATCTTTTTAGTTTCAAGCACCCATGCCTCCGCTTTTAACGGTTCAATACCCCCTGAGAATTCTGGTGGTTTCATTTTCTTGTATTTCTGTGTCAGAGTGATGATGTCATTATTATTGATCGGTTCCATTTGAACAGGTGGCGGAGGAGGAGGCGGAAATGGTTGTCTCTGTTGTTGTTGGTTTTTCTCTTGTTGTTATCTCACCAACCCAGTTAAAGCTTCCACCATTCTTTCTAACCGATCTATCCTGGCATTAGAAGATTCTGACTCATCTACATTCCTTGCGTTGGTATTCTCTATTGGTCTATAGAACCCATAGTAGATAGAGCATTTTATTCTCAACATAGTGTTTCCTCTGTTGTCTCATCATCTACAGTTCTTGTTTCTTTATATTTTATATAAGCACACACACATGCACACATGTTTATGCCATGCCCTATTTCTTTTCTAGGACACCCTATAGCTCATATGGACACGTGTGTGGGTAAATTAACTCGTGCTCTGATACCATTCTGTCACGACCCAAACCTGCCCCTAAAAGTTTGGCATCGTAACCGGCCAGTAATCCAAGATTACCACAGGCCTTCCTATACAAAACATAAATAATCGGGGCTAGCGGAAGCAAAGACAAAATGCCATAAGTCCAAAGAGCTGTGCATATATATGAACAAATATTTACATGCCGAAAATGTTAATTTACCCACTTACATTACATAACATATAACGAAATAACCAACACAAAACATAGGCACGTGCCACAAGTGTACAACAAAAACAAAGCTTGCAGACGGCCTTCCAGGCCTAGCCCCAGCTCGGAGGCACACAAAACATCTGGTAGGCTTCCAAAACGGCGGCTCGGTTCAAGACTCCGCCTAGGCTTGACTCCCAGAACGCTCACCTATAATACATATATATACAAATAGTGAGCTAAAGCCCAGTGAATAACATTAAAGTAAAGGGGTAGTGAACGAATTCCACATATAAGATATTCGTAAAATAAATCATTCATCATCATTCATATCAGAACATAACATAATGGTACATCTCACAGGATACAACATATATCGTCTTCCGACTAGAGAATTGGTTCCGGTTACCGATTAACACATATCACCACAATGAAGTGGCTAACGAGATCTCGTATCACGTGTATGTCATGGACCCGAACTAATGTGCCGTCCCCCATGACTTGGGACTATCCGTAGATGCCACACTAGTTTCGCAAATAGGATATTCGTTCACAGAATCAAGATAGCACTGTGAGAAAACATAGCGTATCAATAACAGTTAAAACATAATTTTTTATCAACATAACTTTACAGAAATGTTACTCACAGTGGGTTGCCAAAACCGGTTGTGCGGTCTTCGAGTTTTGACCTACAAATACCAACATTATAACACAATTCCTTAACACATTTTACCATCGAATCAATTAGTTAATGCCATTCTATTCTTTCTTTACTTTGTTTCATGCTTCTGAGATGCTAATGGATGCAAATGACATGCGAAAATCAAGTAAATGAAGGCCTGAAAGTCAGAAAATGAGACAAAAACAATATTGGAAAATGTGCACTGTTTGGCTGCACGTGCGGTGGCTTGGCCGCTCGTGCGGTGGCCAAGGTCGCATGAGCGGTGGAACTGCAGTAGCCAAAACACTGTTTGGCCGCTCGAGCGGTCTGGGTGAAAAACCAGTCCGAATTTCTGCTAAACTGTGGGTCTTTCTTTTTGCCAAATCAACCTCAAAATCATGAAAATCAAGGCCCAAAACATTTGAAAACCACTTGAATTTCTCATCTTTAGCTTCAAATAAAATCATAACTTCCAAACAAAATCCAAATGTCTCATGTAAAGCATCAAACCTTGAATTGGGATGGAAAATCATTATACATGCACATAAACTCAAAATTCGTGGGGACTACTCTCAATTAAAGAACTAAGTGAAAAGTAAATACATATGCACAAGAATTTCATGAATTCATGCTAAGATCTTGAGATGAGAGTTCTAACAAACATCTACACCATGAAACTCCTTAGCTTGCTAGATGACAAGGGTAATACAACATAGATTCATGGAATTAGATGGCAAATCTTACCTTGGATGGTTTAATGGGTGAAGATTTAGCTTGATCATCTTTCCTTCTTCTTCTTCCCCTTGGTTCACGTTTTCTCTAGAACTCTCTTCCTCTTTTAGATTTTCTTTTCCTCTTTTGTGTTGAGTCAAACAATGGGCCATATCTTTAGTTTTATATTTGTGCTTAAGAATTGAGCCAAACATGGCTTAACGAATCAGACGAAAATCAGTTCTCAATTAAATTTTCCAAATGGCTCTAAAAATTTTCGGTAACACATAGGCGTGTTCAATTTCGTTTTTTGAACCCATTATGGACGTCAATTTCAGTCCCGAAGTTGTAGTCCCGACAAATATTTTTCCAATTCAAACAAATATTCTCCAATTAATTCATATTATTGCATAATTAATTAAGGATAATTGTGACACGCGTTTTGGGCCGTTACAGTTATCATAATAAATGCTGTAGGGAAGCTCATTAATGGCTGATGTGTGGTGCAATAATTCTGCATGATCTTTGTCTGCTGATGTGGTTGGCTCTTTACTTTGCCAAGTGTTCAGATGTCATTGGTGCTTGGTGTAACGTTAGGTTTTGGGAATGTTGGGCTTTGTTATTTGAATCATGGATTGGGCCTTAAGTGGTAGGCCATACCCTTTATGGGCTTACCCATGTTAGTAGTCCCCAATTCCCAAGTGCCGTTTTAGTCCAACAAAGGAAATAAGGAAGAAAACAGGGGTTGTGAGATATCGACGGAGAGAGGACCGACAGGGAGGTGGGCCGACCGCGAGGGGTGGTCGAGCGGAGGGACTGACCGTGAGGAGGGCCGACCGCGAAGGGTGGCCGAGTGGATAGACCGATCGTGAGGAGGGCCGACCGTAAAGGGTGACCAAGTGGAAGAACTGACCGGGAGGAGGGCCGACCGCGAAGGGTGACCTAGTGGATGGACCGACCGTGAGGAGGGCCGACCGCGAAGGGTGACCAAGTGGAGGGACCGACCTTGAGGAGTGCCGACCGCGAAGGGTGACCTAGTGGACGGACCGACCGACCGTGAGGAGGGCCGACCGCGAAGGGTGACCTAGCGGAGGGACCGACCGGGAGGAAGGCTGACTGCGAAGGGTGACCCAGTGGAGGGCGTGAGGAGGGTCGACCGTGAAAAGAGGAAGTAGTGGTGAGCGGGGCTCGAGGAGCGGCGAGGCACGTGGTGAAGTGAAGTGGAATAGATAGAGAAGGGGAATGAAGTAGTGGATCGTTGTTGTACACGTATCAGAATCCGTGGAGGGGGAGGTGACGCGTTAGGAAGAAGTGAAGGGACAGGGTGATATATAGGGTAGTGAAAAGGCAGGGGTAGGAGTTTTTCAAAATTTTTCAAACTGGTGAAATTTGACCTTGACCCTTGGAATATAGGTAAATCGTGGGCGTTTGGGGTTGTCCGCTTTACCTATCTTTTTTGCAAAAAACCAACACGTCCCAGAAATAAACTCATTCGTTTCCAGTGATACACCTCTGTAACATTTTGTGAACTTTCTTGTGCCCGCGTCTGAAGCGATTCGCAGATACACAAGAGAAATGGCCCAAGAGGAAGTGCCAGCCGCAAGGCTTGATTCGTTAGGTGACGACGATGCGGTGGAGTTGGCAGAACAATACTGTGCGGAGCAAAGGGAAGGGAGGGTAGTTAGTCAAGCGGTGCAGGACCACCCTATGACAATGATCACGGTCGCGAGGCCCATTAGTCAAACGGAGCCCGACCATTGGCACACCAAGCTAGACAAATCCACACTGACGGCGGAGGAGTTGGAGGGAATAAGGAGGAAGCACCAAATTCCCTCAAAAATAGGATTGAGGCTGTCCACATCCAAAGAGAGGGCGTCGGATGTGCGACCGGACGAATTCAGCCTCTAAGAGGAAGCACTGCGAGGGGGTTTGAGGCTACCTCTCCCCCAAATAGTGGTGGACGTGCTAAACAAGTTAGAAGTGGCGCCAGGGCAGCTGATGCCGAACGCTTGGAAGGTAGTAGTAGCCTGCGCGAGTGCCTGGCAGCAGGCAACCGGAGGGATGACAATGACAGTGGAGGAGTTTTTCTCCTGTTACAAGGCCTCCGGTCAGCAGGAGATGTGGGTGACTCTGCAGGTAGTGGCGGGCCTACCATCTTCGGTGAAGGGGTGGAGGCCAAGATGGTTCTTCGTGTCGGCGAATGGTGGGGCAAGAGTTCGCACAACGTGGAAGGTCCCTACGAAATCGGTGGAGCCAAAGTTAGGCATGGAAGCCGAAGACTGAGTAAATAAGGTGAGGGAGTGGAGGGAGGAGAAGGGAGTGAGGTGGGACGAGCTGGTCCTGCCATCAACATTGTTTGCCCTGAACTTGGGACCGCAACCGTTGAAAGAGGATCCAGCGAGGGAGGAAATGAAGGTGCGGAGGAAGGCGGAGGAGGAGGAGGAGGAGGACGAGGAGGAGAAGGGGAGGTTGTTTGCCAGGGTGGAAAAATACAAAGAGGCGCAATTGGGGCCTGCCCCGAAGCTGGTGATAGGGAAGCGGATCCGATCGCGTCCGAAGCCGGTGGGCGACAAAGACTTAATTGGCTTCGCCCCTCTGCCGCCCCCAATAGACCCACTGAAGGTGAGGGGCAAGCAGGAAGTAGAGGCGGTTGTGAAGAAGCTAAGGAAAAAGAGGGGGGTGTAGAGGGGGAGGAAAACGCCCCTGTTTTGAAAAAGATGAAGGCTGGAGGGCAGGCTACCCTTGTTGGGAAGGAGTTGGGGGAGAGAAAGGCGGAGGAGGCTCCACAAAAGGAGAAGTTGAAGGAGGGGGAGATGAAGGAGGGTGCAGAAGAAAAGACCGCCTAAGTGGCTAAGGAAGACCTGGGCCTAAGTGCCCCCATGATGCCGATGGTGGCACCTGCACCAGAAGTAATCTCAAGCCCTAGCGAGGGAAAATCGGGGATCAGCAAGCCAGCGACAAGTGGGGCGCTGGCGACCGCCTTGTACCATGCGCGCAAGTTGGCAGGTCACTCGGTGGAAGGGGAAGGAGCCAGGGTCGTAGCCGACCGCATTGTTGGAGTAGTGGAAGATGTGGCGGTGCGCTCGACGGCGCGTTTGTTAGAGGCCGATCTGCTGAGGGGGTTTTACTCAGCTCAGATGGAGGCAGCGACTCTGGTGACCGCCTTGATGAATAAGACAGCGCGTGCTAGGGTGGAAGTGGAACCGCTAAGGGTCCAATTGGAGGGGGCAAAATCGGAGCTCCAGAATCTAAGGACGGAAACAGCGGGGTGGATGAAGACTGCCAAGAGTGCGTGCGCCAAGGGTTTGGAGTATGCGCAGAGGGCAAAGGTCATGGAGGTATTGGCGGTGGTGTACAGGAACGTGGCGGAGTGAGCTAGTGCCGAGCTCGTCGCAGCCAAGTCAGAGCTTGAAGCGGAGCACCACAATGTGATATTGCTTGAGTTTCAGTTGGCTGGCGAGCAGAAGAAACTTAAGAAGGCCCAGAAAGCCTACACCACCGCCAACGAAAGGTGGGATGAGGCTATGACCTGTAATGAAGATTTACGCACTCAGTCAATCAAGGAAAAAGAAGAAGCAGGCCAGAGGATCGCTGAGTTGGAGAAGGCTCTAGTAGAGGAGAGGGCCAAGTTGGCATCTGAGAGGGCGGCGTACCCCGACTTGTGTATGGCTGCTGTAGAGCAATTCAAGGGGTCCGCTGACTTCCAGATGGCCATTGATGTAGCTGTCGCCAGCAGCTTGGTGAGAGAGGGTAGTGGAGGGGCTGGGCCGTCTGTAGTGGCCGCTGGAGGTAGAAGCGAAGAGGAAGTCATCTAGAGCTTCCAGTGGTCGGATTTTTATAAGCATGAAATGGCTGAGTTCTGGGACAGCGAGTGGAAGACCTTCAAATAGAAAGCGGAAGAGCTGTTCCCAGATGTGGACTTTAGTTGCATGGAGATAGGCGAAGACGATGTTGCCCAGACCCCCCTGGACGAGGAGATTGAGGAAGAAGATCTGGCCTCTACTGAGGAGGAGTGATCCTTTTTGGTTGTTGTTGTTGTTGTTTTTTTTTTTTTTTTTTGTGTGTTGTTTATTTGTTGTTATGTGTAATTTCTGCTGTGAATCGTATGTAACTATAAGTTTGTAAATAAAACAACAAGTTTCCCTTGTACTGTTGTCGTTACTTGTTCTGAGTTGTAAATTTGAAAATAATGACATTGGCAGAGCAGAATTTTCTGAAGAAAGGTTGTAAAAGCAAGACTTGTGCATGAATTATGAAGCTTGCCAGTAGATTGTGATGTAAAGAGCTTTTAGAAATGGGCAGCCAGCCTAGCTTGTGAGAAAACCATGATGCAAAAAATGTTAAAGATAGGCATGCACGAAAATGTAAAATTACGAAAATTGGAGTGGACGACTATGGACCTGGATTCGGACTAAATAAAAAATAAAAAATGTAAAATTAGGGATATAAAAATTGTTAAAAAATATGGTAGTATGGACCGGAATTTTAACTAAGTATGGCGACCATGCTGTAATGTCAAATTACGAAAATGGACCGGTTGAATTCTTCATTCGAGTTCTGATTAAGTCTGGGGAGGCTCTACCATGTTGAAACTTTAATTGACTCAGTTCGGCCGAGCTCTTCGTGCTCAGTTTGGCTGAGGCTTGATTAACTCAGTCTGGCTGAGGCCTTATTTAACTCAGTTTGGCTGAGCTCTCCGTGCTCAGTCTGGCTGAGGCTTAATTAACTCAGTCTGGCTGAGCTCGTCGTACTCAGTTTGGCTAAGGCTTAATTAACTCAGTCTGGCTGAGCTCTTCACGATCAGTTTAGTTGAGGCTTAATTAACTCAGTGTGGCTAAGCTCTTCATGCTCAGTCTGGCTAAGGCTTAATTAACTCAGGCTGGCTGAGCTCTTCGTGCTCAGTCTGGCTGAGGCTTAATTAACTCAGTCTGGCTGAGCTTTTCGTGCTCAGTCTGGCTGAGGCTTAATTAACTCAGTTTAAAAAGTCATTATGGAAACACAACGCAAATAGCGGAGATACAAAGTCATTGTCATTTAAGGCGTAGCCTATTGATTAGAAATTTGCACCATGTTTGAAGAGGACAACAATAACCAAGTGTGTAGATTGTTGTACAACAAATGGTCAATACAAAAATAGGACATGGTACTTTACTGGAAATAACGCTTCAAGTGTTCGGCGTTCCATGGGTGGGAGAGGTCTCGGCCTTCCATGTCCTGGAGTCGGTACGTGCTCGGGCGAGGTCTGGCCTTAACAACGTAAGGTCCTTCCCACTTGGTTGCCAGCTTGCCCTCGGCAGGATTTTTGGTGACGAGAGTTGCTTTGCACAAAACTAGGTCCCCAACGGTGAACTCCCTCCGTCGGACTTTGCGGTTGTAGTGTGCTCTCATTTTCTATTGATATGAGGCCCATCTAACGGCAGTGGTCTCTCGGAGCTCTTCGATCAGGTCTAAGTCAGCCCGATGTAGTTCTTCGGTGAGTTCAGGATTCGGGTGCAAAACCCTTGGGGTTGGCAGGCCGACTTCCACTGGAATGACCGCCTCAACGCCGTAGGTTAAGCGAAAAGGGGTCTCCCTAGTGGGGGTTCGGGCGGTAGTGCGATAGGTCAAGAGTACATTTGGCAATTCCTCCGCCCAAAGTCCCTTAGCGGCTTCTAACTTAGTTTTGATGATCTTCAGAAGAGAACGGTTGGTAACCTCTACTTGCCCATTGGCTTGGGGATGGCCTGGGGAAGAGAAGCACTGTTGAATGTGGAGTTCTGCACAAAATTTCCTGAACTTGGAGTTGTCGAATTGCTTGTCGTTGTCTGAGACGATGGCTTGGAGGATTCCGAATCGGCATATGATCGACTGCCAGATAAATCTAGTTGTGTTCCGTTCGGTGATTGTGGCGAGAGGTTCTGCTTTCACCAATTTGGTGAAGTAATCAATGGCGACCACAGCGAACTTGGTTTGGCCCCTACCGATGGGCAATGGACCAACTAAGTCGATGCCCCACTTGGCGAATGGGTAGGGACTGTTGAGTGTAATCAGTTCTGTCGGCGAAGCATGGGGGATGTTGGCAAATCGCTGACATTTATTGCACTTAAGCACGAACTCAGTGGCATCTTGGTTGAGAGTAGGCCAGAAGTAGCTGGTGCAGAGTATTTTATGGGCCAGCGACCTGGAACCCGAGTGATTACCACATACACCCTCGTGGATTTCCCTCATCACATAGGTCGCTTGGAAAGGACTGAGGCATCTGAGATATGGGTGTGAAAACCTGCGTTTGTACAGGAGGCCGCTGATGAGGATGTAATTGGACGACCGGGGTCTGACTTTGGCGGCCTGCTATGTGTCATTTGGTAACTCCCCACTTGTTAAGAATAGAAGGATGTCCGTTGCCCATGGGATAGGTTCATTTTGGAGGAAGTGGACCTCCAGGGGGATTGGCGACGTGGCCGGGTGGGCTAGGTATTCAAGACAAACTCCATGGCTGAGGTCCGATTGGTCAGCCGAGGCTAATTGGGCCATTTCATCTGCCTTGGAGTTTTTCGACCGAGGAATGTGTTTGATGTGGAAAGTGTTGAAGAGGCGAACAAGGGGAAGTGCAATATCCCTATAGGCTCGCATTGTGTCGTCTTTGGCGTCGAATTCCCCCGTGATTTGTCCGACGATTAATTGGGAATCACTGAATACTCGGGTGTGGCTCACACTAATGTCTATGGCTAGGCGAAGGCCTGCTATCAAGGCCTCATACTCGACCTCATTGTTGCTTGCGTCAAACAGAAAGCGGAGAGCACACTTGAAATAACCACCCTCGGGGGTGGTGAGGATGAGACCAGCTCCACTTCCTTCTTTGCAGGATAATCCGTCGGCATTGAGGGTTCAAGAGTGGGAATCTTCAGCCTCAGTGTGGGATTGCTTGGGTGGGGGGGCTGTGGTTGGAATGGGGTTAGTGAACTCCAGGATAAAATCGGCAACGGCCTGTCCTTTGATCGCTGTTCGAGGTCGGTAGGAGATTTCAAATTGGCTGAGCTCGATTGACCATTGCATAAGTCTACCAGACAACTCTGGTTGTTGCATTATCTTCTTCAAAGGCTGGTCAGTGAGGACCACTATGGAGTGAGCTTGGAAGTAAGGTCGGAGTCGTCATGAGGCTATGACCAAGGCCAAGGCCATTTTTTCTAGTAATGGGTAGTTCTGTTCCGCTCCCCTAAGAGCCTAGCTAATGTAATAAACCGGACGCCGTACTGGGCCATCCTCCCTGACAAGGGCTGCACTGACTGCGGTGCTTGACACGGCTAAATAGAGAAAAAAGGGCTCGCCGGTGAGCGCCTGAGAGAGTAAGGGTGAGTTGGCCATGCACTGCTTCAATTGTTGGAAAGCTTCTTTGGATTCGGTCGTCCACTCAAAAGCTTGCCGAAGGACTTTGAAAAAAGGGAGGCACTTATCCGTTGCACGGAAAATGAAGTGGTTGAGGGCGGCGACTCTGCCGGTAAGCCTTTGAACCTCTTTAACTGTTCTAGGTGACTGCATTTCTATCAGGGCCTTAATCTTTTCGGGGTTGGCCTTGATACCCTGCTGACTGACCATGAAACCCAAGAACTTCTCAAATCCTATGCCGAAGGCGCATTTCTCCGGATTGAGCTTCATTTGATACTTACGTAGGGTGCCGAAGGTCTCCTGCAGATCCGCCAGATGATCGGAGGAGAGTTTGCTCTTGACTAGCATGTCATCGACGTACACTTCCATGTTCCGACCTATCTGGTGATGAAAAATGGCATCGACTAACCGTTGGTACGTTGCGCCGGTATTTTTCAACCCAAACGGCATGACACGATAGTGGTAGGTTCCTCGGTCAGTGATGAAGGAGGTATGTTCCTAGTCGGATGGGTGCATCAGAATTTGATTGTAGCCAGAGAAGGCGTCCATGAAACTGAGCATTTGGTGTCCGGCGGTGGCGTCGACAAGCAGATCTATGTGAGGAAGGGGATAACTATCTTTGGGGCACGCTCGATTGAGATCGGAGTAGTCGACACAGAGTCGCCATTTACCGTTGTTCTTATAGACCAAGACCACATTTGACAGCCATCTGGGGTAGTCCACGTTCTTGACAAACTGTGCCTCCAGTAGCTTACCTACCTCAGAACCAATAATAGCGTTGCGTTCCGGGTGAAAGACGCGCTGCTTTTGGCGGAAGGGTCGAAAATGGGGCTCGATGCTCAGACGATGAGTGATGAAGGAGGGATCAATACCCGGCACGTCGGAATGGGTCCAGGAAAACACATCATTGTGCTCGGTCAGAAGGGTGGTAAGGTCGGCCTTGGCTTGGGGGGATAGTTGGCTGCCGATCTTGGCTATTTTTGTTGGGTTGGTGGGGTCGATGTGGACTTCAAAAAATTCTTCCACTAGTTCCCCTTTGACTAACTCATCTTCATCTCTGACGTCAAGTCCTTCGATGGTTATAGTCTCCTTTAGCTTGACCTCTTTGAGTGAAGTGACGTAGCATTTCTGTCATGACCTGAACCCGCCCTCGTGGGTTGAGGACATAACCGGCCAGTAATCATGAGATTACCTACGGTCTCAAACCAAACCAAAAGTATGTTAACAGAGTGAATGGGGGCCAAAACGGAAGCAGTTTAAAATTTTGTCCATAGAGTTGTGCTTACATGGCACATCATAACAAACCATACATATGCATATTAATAACTCACAACAAACTATGTACTACACAAAGTTCTATACATACAGGATCATATAAGTCTAAGTCAACCCAAGAAAACTAAATACAACATATTCAAAGACTTCGCCCACATGGCAAAATAAAACAGAATGAGAAAAGGCGAAGATGGGTCTCGTGCGTGAGACGTAAGGGCTGGCTCTTCAAAACCTTTGTTGTTCCACACAGACATCATTGGGGCTGGGTCTGGACTTCTCTTGGCTCACCTACAAACACATGAATGAGCGTGAACGATAGCCTAGTGAATGATTTCAAATAAAGAAGTTATACAAACGATATGTAGAACAACATACTTCAAACGACCTTGGGCCCAATTCCTGTTTTCATTTATGTCAACTGGCCTTTGGCCCATCCATTTATTCGTATCAAACTGGCCTTTGGCCCATGCATTTATTCATGTCGAAACGGCCTCTGGCCCATTCATTCATTTGTGTCGAAATGACCTTTGGCCCATTCATTCATTCGTGTCGAAACGGCCTTTGGCCCATTCATTCATGTCAAAACGGCCTCTGGCCCATTCATTCATTCTTGTCAAAACGGCCTCTGGCCCATTCACTCTATTATTCAGATCAAACTGGCCTCTGGCCCATTCATATGGCATAGTAACATTGTCCACTAATCGAATCAACAAACTTATAAAACTTACATAGAAGTAAGTAATTTGGACAACAACATATTTCGGATATCTTTGTTAAGATATTACTCATAGTGATCGGTTGGTTGGTTTGCTCTGGAGCTTGACCCTACACATCACATAGCACATACAGGTCACAAACGATTCAATCCGTTCCTTAATTCACATATTCCTCTTTAGGCTTCATTCTTATTTCTTTAACTCATTTACAATGCTCAATGCATGCCTAAGAGTGCTTACAAGTGAAAGAGGACTGAAAACGAAACGTAGAACGCATAAACAAAATTTCAGAAAACAGGGTCCCCGCTCGAGCGTGGACTTCCCCGCTCGAGCGGACCCAAGAGGCCTGCAAAAGTACTGGATGCATCAAAATTACGTTCGAGTGTGAAGTCTGGCGCTCGAGTTGAAGGTCTGTCTACATAGCTCCCCGCTCGAGCGTGAACTTCCCCACTCGAGCGGACATCAAAGTCTGCAAAAATACTGGGAGCACGAAATTCTCGCTCGAGCGGCGGTTTCCCCGCTCGAGCGGACATCAAATTTTCTGGATTTTCCAGAACATGTTCTTGAGCTCCAATTCGACATCCAATGGTTCTAGATGCATACTTTTGGCTCAAACTTCACATAATCATATACTAACATGGTACCAACACCAAATTACAACACAATGGAGCTCAATTTCACAAATTAATCACATGCATGTCCCAGTCTACACCAAATTCACTTTCAACATAACAATTTCATGCATTCCAGCTCATACTTCTTATGAATGGTACATGCATGTGAGATATAACTTCCATTTCAACTCAAATTGTACAAATGGTGGTCACAAGCATGGATTCTAGCCACAATTCTACATGGATCATACTTTTCATGCTCAACTATACAAATTCATGGCTATTATGCACATGCATGCATTCCATGACTTCAAATACAACCAAAATTAACTCAATTTCATGTCAAACTTACTCTTGATTACCCAACTAGCTTAAATACACAAAATTACAAACTAGAATCCATGAAATACTCACCTAGGAGCTTTAATTCTCACAATCTATAGCAAATTCTTGAGAAATCTTCAAGGTTTCCAAGCTTTGAGCCAAACTTGCACAATTTCTCTCCCTTTCTCTCTCTATCGCCGGCCCTCTCTCTTTCTAAGGCACAAAATCTGATTTTGAGCTCAAGTGTATGAATTGAGTGTATAGTGCCTCTATTTACAAGTCCCACTAACCATAATTATTTAATATTAAATAATTTAAGCACTATGCCATTAATTAAATCAATTTAATTTGATCCAAATCAATTTCCAATTAAACTTCACCGTAGGCTCTAAAAATTATGCCAATCACAATGGCGCAACCAATTTCGATTTCGGTGGCCGATAGGGCCTTCAATTTAATTTCCAAAGTAGATAATCAAACAGATATTCCTACGGTGAACAGATAGAAATTCAAAACCACATATTTTCACATAATGGCACACAAAATCATATGAAACACATAATCACATTCATGTTAAGGACCAATTAACATATTACGGAACAGGGATATCACAGTCTTCCCCCCTTTAGGAAGTTTGGTCCTCCAAACTTATTTTACCTTCGTTGGGAAACAAATATGGATAGCATAGTCGCATTTCCTCCTCTTTTTCCCATGTGGCATCCGTCCCATAGTGTTCTTTCCATTCAACTTTCACCATTGGGATGGACTTGCTTCTCAGTTGTTTCACTTGCCAGTCAACAACTCGTTCCGGCCATTCAGCGTACTCCATAGTTTCATCCAAAGCTACCCGGTGATAATGAATCACATGGAATGGGTCTCGGAGATAACCCCCCAATATCGACACATGAAACACATTATGGATTTGCTTGAATCCCAGTGGTAAAGCAACTCTATAGACCACTGGGCCAAGCCTTTCCACAATCTGAAACGACCCAATGTAACGGGGCGACAGCTTGCCCTTCTTTCCAAACCTGACTTGGCCTTTTATCGAAGAAACACGGATGAACACATGGTCACCAGCCTCATACTCAAGAGGTCTTCTCCGAACGTCTGCATAGTTTTTTTGTCGGTCCTGAGCTATTTTAAGCCTTTGCCGAATAATTTTGATTTTCTCAGAAGTATCTTGCACAATTTCAGGCCCAAGTAAAGCTCTATCCCCGACCTCTGTCCAATAATTTGGTGATCTACACCTTCTACCATACAAAGCCTCGTATGGTGCCATATCGATGCTGGAGTGGAAGCTGTTATTATAAGCAAATTTCGCAAGTGGCAAATAGTCTTCCCAACTCCCCTGAAAATCCAAAGCACACATCCGAAGCATATCTTCCAAAGTTTGTATTGTTCATTCTGATTGCCCATTTGTCTGTGGGTGGAATGCAGTACTAAACCTTAGTTCCGTCCCCATAGCTTCCTGCAAACTCTTCCAGAATCTAGATACAAATTTCGGATCTCTATCCGACGCAATAAATACCAGAACTCCGTGTAAACGGACGATCTCATCAACATAAATAGTAGCCAATCTATAAGCATTAAATGTAGTTTTGACAGGCAGAAAATGTGCAGATTTAGTCAGTCTATCAACTACAACCCAAATAGAATCCATACCTCGAGAAGTCCGAGGTAGGCCAACAACAAAATCCATAGTCACATGCTCCCACTTCCATTCAGGAATAGGGAGAGGTTGCAGTAGACCGCCTAGTTTCTGATGTTCAACTTTAACTTGCTGACACTGAAGACATTTGGACACATATTCTGCAATCTCTTTCTTCATCTTAGGCCACCAATAGGTCTGTTTCAAATCCTGATACATTTTATTGTTACCCGGATGCATAGCAAACACTGATTTGTGGGCTTCATCTAAAACCCTTTTCTTTAGTTTCGAAATGTCTGGGACACACATTCGGTTTCGAAATCTCAACACTTCATTTACAACGCCAAACTCTACTTTCGGACTTGTCTGAAATTCATCTATCACCTTCTTGAGGAATTCATCATCTTTCTGTTTCTGTTTGATTTCATCAATAATTGCCGGCTCAGCTGTAATAGCGGCTATCAGTCCGCCCTGTTCACAAATTACCACTTCAATTTCAGACTTCTCAAAATCTTGCAAGATCTCTTTCTGTTCGGTAAGCAAACAAGCCATACTCCCCGTTGATTTTCTGCTCAACGCATCAGCAACTGTGTTAGCTTTCCCAGAGTGATACTGAATCTCTAAATCATAATCGTTTATCAGTTCCAGCCACCTCCTCTGTTGCATATTCAACTCCTTCTGCGTGAAGAAGTATTTCAGACTTTTGTGATCCATGTAGACTTCACACTTTGCTCCATACAGATAATGCCGCCAGATTTTCAAAACAAAAACAACTGCTGCCAATTCTAGGTCATGTGTTGGATAATTCTTCCCGTGTGGCTTCAACTGTCGGGAGGCGTAAGCAATAACCTTTCCGTTCTGCATTAACACACAACCCAAACCTTTATAAGACGCATCACTGAACATTACAAAATTCTCCGTACCTAAAGGTATTGTCAAAATTAGTGCAGTGGTCAATCTTGTTTTCAGTTCATGAAAGGCAGCTTCTCTTTCGTCATTCCATTCAAATGATTGCCCCTTGCAAGTCAACTGGGTAAGAGGTACAACTATCTTGAAAAAGTTTTTCACAAACCTCCTGTAGTACCCGGCCAAGCCCATGAAACTGCGGACTTCTGTTACATTCGTCGGTGTGGGCCAATTCACAATTGCTTCTATTTTCTGTGGGTCCACTGAAATCCCTTCTTTGTTGATAACATGCCCTAAGAAAACAACTTCATCCAACCAAAACTCACATTTCTTTAGCTTAGCAAATAATTTCATTTCCCGAAGTATTTGTAGGACAGTTATCAAATGATGTTCATGTTCAAGCCTATCTTTAGAATATATCAAAATGTCATCAATAAAAACCACAACAAATTCATCAAGTTAGGTTTTAAAAATTTGGTTCATTAAGTCCATAAATGCTGCCGGAGCATTAGTCACTCCAAATGGCGTAACAAGAAACTCAAAATGTCCATACCTTATTCTAAATGCGGTTTTCTCAACATCTTCTGCCTTTACTTTCAATTGATGATACCCGGATCTCAAATCAATATTGGAAAACACTTGTGATCCCTGCAACTGGTCAAATAAGTCATCAATACGGGGTATGGGATATTTGTTTTTTATTGTTACCTTGTTCAATTCCCGATAATCGATACACAGGCGTAGGGTTCCATCCTTCTTTTTCACAAACAGTACTGGTGCACCCCAAGGTTGTCAAGCAGGTCTTGTAACTGTTCTTTCAGTTCTTTCATTCCAGCAGTAGCCATTCTGTAGGGAGTTTTAGAAATGGGCTGGGTGCCTGGCACAGTTTCAATAGTAAACTCTATCTCCTTGTCTACCAATTCCCCTGGTAATTCATTTGGAAACACATTTGGAAATTCTCTAACAATAGGGATATCATTCAATTCAACATTCACAGATTGTTCAGACAACACATAGCACAAATAACCCTGACACCCTTTCCTGATCAGTTTGCATGCTTTCATTGCAGATATCAAATAAGGTGGAGGCACTACCCCATTACCCACAAACACAATCTCTTTATGTTCTGGTGGTTTAAACACAACCCGTTTTGTCACACAATCAATGGTGGCACAATATTTGGTCTACCAATCCATGCCCAAAATTACATCGAAATGCCTGAAGTTTAAGGGCAGCAAATCTACATATAGGATAGCATCCTCAACACGCATATCACAAAACCGGTATATAGATTCACACAATACAGATTCCCCAGATGGAGCAGACACACATAGCAGATATGGCAGTAATTTTAAAGGTCTATTCAGTCTAGATGCAAATGCACATGTCACAAAAGAGTGTGTGGATCCGGAGTCAATTAACACAAAAGCATCCTGATTACATATAGAAATAGTACCTGAGACAACTGCGTTGGCATTCCGTGTATCGCCCGGAACAACCGCCAAAACTCTCCCTTGTCTCACGGTATCCCCGGTGATGGCAGGTCTCATAGTATTTTCCGGCTTCAGGATTGATGCAGTTGAGCTTGCAGCTAGTTTTCACTATTCTGATTACAATCTCGGGCCATATGCCCTTGTTTGCCACATTTGAAACAGGCTCCTGACACACGGTAACAAACTCCACGGTGCTTTCTGCTACAAATATTGCACATGGGAGCTGTGTCTCGGGAAGAATTTGAAGTATTTGAGGAGCCCGTATTTTGCTTTTTCGAAAATTTCTTCTTTGGGAAGAAGCCTTGCCTTTTGTTACTTTTCCAGTCAGTTGTTGACTTAGTCTGTCTAGCTATGTTAGCCTATGATATGATGGCCCTGTCTAGTACCCCAATGTAGGTCTCTAGCTTCAAGACATTCACTCTTTCTAACATGTCACTTCGGAGCCCACCTTCAAAATGTCTCGCCTTCTTATAGTCAGTGTCAATCACGTGTGGTGCAAACCTGGCCAATTCAGTGAATTTGGCCTCATACTCAGCTACAGTCATGCTGTCTTCCCTAAGTTCCATGAACTCTGCTACTTTCCTATCCCGAACACATTGTGGGAAGTACTTGTTGTAGAAAATCTCCAGAAATTTCACCCAGTCAGAATCCTTATGATTTTCTCGCATTAACATCCACCATCTTCTTGCCTCGTCTTCTAGCATAAAAGTGGCCAGAAGTACTTTCTGTGTCTCTGAACACGGGAACACTTCAAACAGTTTCTCAATGCCGAGGACCCATGCTTCGGCTTTCAACGGATCTAGTCCCCCGTGGAACTGTGGTGGTTTCATTTTCTTGAATTCTTTGGTGAGTGCTATTATCCGATCGTCATTCTGATTATCTGGCACAGGAGGTGCTGGAGGTGGAGGATGTGGTTGCTGCCACTCCTGTTGCTGTCTCAAAGTTTCTGCCATTTCTTGTATCAGTCTTTCTATTCTGTCTATTCTGGCAGTAGAGGACTCCTCTATCTCATCACCTCTTCTTCTCACCATCTGATTAAACTTACATTATACTTTATACAAAAGGTACACAAGTATGCATATACTAGGAAGCACACATATTCAAACAACTGCAATGCAAGCAATTCAAAAAATTATCGCACATAATCGTTCATATCAAAACAGTTAGGCATATTCTCGATGCTTCCAAATTCATACTTATCACATGAATGCATCCTAGATCTTTTCTAGACGCTTATTGCTCTTTTGGACAAGTGTGTGAGTTATTAACTCGTGCTCTGATACCACTCTGTCATGACCCGAACTGCCCCCGTGGGTTGAGGACATAACCGGCCATTAATCATGAGATTACCTACGGCTTCAAACCAAACCAAAAGTATGTTAACAGAGTTAATGGGGGCCAAACGGAAGCAGTTTAAAACTTTGTCCATAGAGTTGTGCTTACATGGCACATCATAACAAACCATACATATGCATATTAATAACTCACAACAAATTATGTACTACACAAAGTTCTGCACATACAGGATCATATAAGTCTAAGTCAACCCAAGAAAACTATATACAACATATTCAAAGACTTCGCCCACATGGCAAAATAAAACAGAATGACAAAAGGCGAAGACGGGTCTCGTGCGTGAGACGGGTCTCGTTCCACACAGACATCACTGGGGCTGGGTCTGGACCTCTCTTGGCTCACCTACAAACACATGAATGAGCATGAGCGATAGCCAGTGAATGATATCAAATAAAGAAGTTATACAAACGATATGTAGAACAACATACTTCAAACGACCTTGGGCCCAATTCATATTTTCATTTATGTCAACTGGCCTGTGGCCCATCCATTTATTCATATCAAACTGGCCTTTGGCCCATTCATTCATTCATGTTGAAACGGCCTCTGGCCCGTTCATTCATTCATGTCAAAACGGCCTTTGGCCCATTCATTCATTCGTGTCCAAACGGCCTTTGGCCCATTCATTCATTCGTGTCAAAACGGCCTTTGGCCCATTCATTCATGTCAAAACGGCCTCTGGCCCATTCATTCATGTCAAAATGGCCTCTGGCCCATTCATTCATTCTTGTGAAAACGGCCTCTGACCCATTCACTCTATCATTAAGATCAAACTGGCCTCTGGCCCATTCATTTGGCATAGCAACATTGTCCACTAATCGAATCAACGAACTTATAAAACTTACATAGAAGTAAATAATTTGGACAACAACATATTTCAGATATCTTTGCTAAGATATTACTCAAGGTGATCGGTTGGTTGGTTTGCCCTGGAGCTTGACTCTACACATCACATAGCACATACGGGTCACAAACGATTCAATCCGTTCCTTAATTCACATATTCCTCTTTAGGCTTCATTCTTATCTCTTTAACTCATTTACAATGCTCAATGCATGCTAAAGAGTGCTTACAAGTGAAAGAGGACGAAAAACGAAACACAGAACGCATAAATAAAATTTCAGAAAATAGGGTCCCCGCTCGAGCGTGGACTTCCCCGCTCGAACGAACCCAAGAGGCTTGCAAAAGTACTGGATGCATCAAAATTACGCTCGAGCGTGAAGTTTGGCGCTCGAGCTGAAGGTTTGTCTACATAGCTCCTCGCTCGAGCGGACATCCAAGTCTGCAAAAATACTGGGAGCACGATATTCACGCTCAAGTGGCGGTTTCCCCACTCGAGCGGACATCAAATTTTCTAGGTTTTCCAGAACATGTTCTTGAGCTCCAATTCAACATTCAATGGTTCTAGATGCATGCTTTTGGCTCAAACTTCACATAATCATATACTAACATGGTACCAATACCATATTACAACACAATGGAGCTCAATTTCACAAATTAATCACATGCATGTCCCAATCTACACCAAATTCACTTTCAACATAACAATTTCATGCATTCCAGCTCATACTTCTTATGAATGGTACATGCATGTGAGATATAACTTCCATTTCAACTCAAATTGTACAAATGGTGGTCACAAGCATGGATTCTAGCCACAATTCTACATGAATCATACTTTTCATGCTCAAGTATACAAATTCATGGCTATTATGCACATGCATGCATTCCATGACTTCAAATACAACCAAAATCAACTCAATTTCATGTCAAACTTACTCTTGATTACCCAACTAGATTGAATACACAAAATTACAAACTAGAATCCATGAAATACTCACCTAGGAGCTTTAATTCTCACAATCTATAGCAAATTCTTGAGAAATCTTCAAGGTTTCCAAGCTTTGAGCCAAACTTGCACAATTTCTCTTCTTTTCTCTCTCTATAGCCGGCCCTCTCTCTTTCTAAGGCACAAAATCTTATTTTGAGCTCAAGTGTATGAATTGAGTGTATAGTGCCTCTATTTACAAGTCCCACTAACCATAATTATTTAATATTAAATAATTTAAGCACTATGCCATTAATTAAATCAATTTAATATGATCCAAATCAATTTCCAATTAAACTTCACCGTAGGCTCTAAAAATAATGCCAATGATAATGGCGCGACCAATTTCGGTTTCGGTGGTCGATTGGGCCTTCAACTTAATTTCCAAAGCAGATAATCAAACAGATATTCCTATGGTGAACAAATAGAAATTCAAAACCACATATTTTCACATAATAGCACACAAAATCATATGAAACACATAATCACATTCATGTTAAGGACCAATTAACATATTACAGAACAGGGATATCACAATTCTCTAGCCATAGTCTGCTCCCCCTTCATGGTGCCGACTCCGAGGTCGGTAGGGAATTTCATGGCCAGATGGTACGTGGAACTGACAACTTGAAAAGCGTTGAGGGCGGTGCGACCGAGGAAGATGTTATAAGCAGAGGGGCAGTCGACGACAAGAAAAGTGAGCAACTTAGTGGTCTACCGTGGGTATTCTCCAATGGTGATGGGAAGGTCGATAGAGCCTATGGAGGTCACCCGATCTCCAGTGAAGCCGACCAGTGCGGTTTGGAGAGGGGACAAACTTTCTTCCCCGACCTTAAGCTGGCGATAGGCGTTTAGAAAGATGATGTCCGAAGAGCTACCGTTGTCGACAAGTACCCATCTGACTTTATAATTGGACAGGAGGGCAGAGATGATGAGGGGGTCGTCATGGGGATAACGGATGCCTGTGCAATCGGCCTCCATAAAAGTGATGGGCTCCATCCACTGCTTGGGGTGTTTGAGGGGGCAGTCCAATGTTGCGACTTTTTTATCTGAGTCGTGCCTGATTTTTCTGAGTTCTGCCCGTTGGGCCGAATGGGATGGTCCTCCACATGTAAGTCCATCGGCAATAACTCTAATTTCTCCAACCGGGGGGGTTGTGGGGGTTGATCATGGCCTTGGTTGGGTTGCGCGGGTTGTCGAGGAGGGGTGCGCCGGTGGTTATTTCTAGTAGGTTCGGTCTTTGGCCGTTGTTGAGGGTGGGCTGCCATGAACCGACTGAGATGTCCCTGGCGTATCAAACCCTTGACTTGGTCTTTGAGGTTAACACACTCCTCGGTATTATGGCCGTGGTCCTGATGGAAGCGGCAGTATTTGGACTGGTCTTGCCGGTTGGAAGGAGACCGCGACGGTTGGGGCCATTTCAAGGGATAATCTTGTTGGATATGGTTCAAGACTTGTTCCATAGGGGAATTGAGGGGTGTGTATTGTTCGAAACGGTCGGGCGGTCGGGTAGGGGCCGACCGGTCAGCTCGAGCAGGTCGGTCGGTACATTGAGGTGTCTGGTGTGTGTACTGGGTGCTTCTAATTTCAGAGTCCTTTCTTTTCTCTCTGGGGATCGGGTTTTTAGTTATGGAGTCTTGTCGGGCAGCTAGGGAATCTTCAACGTTCATATATTTTTGGGCTTTGGAGAGGAGGGTTGCCATAGAGGTTGGAGGGTTTTTGGAGAGGGAGAAAAGGAAGTCGGACGACCGTAGACCGGCCATGAAAGCCGTGAGAATAACCTTGTCATCATTTTCTGCCACCTGCAAGGCCTCGATGTTGAAGCGGGTGACAAAGCTACGCAGTGACTCTCCCTCCGTCTGACGGATGTTGAGGAGTTGAGTTGTCGGACGCCGTTGGCGCTGGGCACCAATGAAGTGGCTGATGAAGGAGTCACTTAGGTGCTGAAAGATAGAGACAGAGTCCGTCGGTACCTGACTAAACCACAGTCGGGCCGACCCCTTAAGTGTTACGGGGAAGGCCCGACACATGATTTCATCAGGGAATGCATGGAGGATCATGAGTGTCCTGTAGGTCTCCAAGTGATCGACTGGGTCCGTTATACCGTTGAAAGAGTCGATCGAGGGCATTTTGAACTTAGGAGGTAGAGGTTTGTCCCTGATGGAGGCAACGAATGGTGAGTTGGCTGTGGTAGAGGGTTTATTTTGTATGTTCTGCATGACTCTTTGGAGTTGGAGTTTCATGGCTCGGAGTTCTGCATCTCAAAGAGGAGCGTTGTCACCACCGGAAGGTAATGGAGGCTGGACATTACTGGCCTCCCCCTCGGGGGCAGTTGCTTGGATCGGTGGATTTGGGACTCGAGGTAGCGGGTTCATATCTTGAGGAGGGGGTCGCAAGCCCTCCAAGTTGGATGGGTGGAATTGTTGGAGGGAGTGGCTCAGGGCTTGTTCTTGGTTGGGTGGTATGTCTTGAGGTGGTGGCGGGGACATAGGAATGTTTCTTCGAAGTAAAGCGTTGATCAGGGCTTGGTTTTGTTCGGCTAAGCGGTTAATGCTGTTGGTGAGTTCTGTGAAATACTGCGGTGGGTTGTTCGGGTTAGGAGGGTCAGCTTGGGGGTCGGCAACGTTGTGTTGAGAAGCCATGGATCTAGTTGTGACCATCCACCTTGGTGAGTGGCAGGTAGAGGATGTCGCGAAGATGGTAGGAATGGGTCTCTAGCGGCAATGAGCACAATTACCACACGGAGTGAAAAGATTCCCACAGACGGCGCCAACTGATGATACTACGGGCTTCAGATGGAACGGGGCGGATCGATCCACGCTTCCCAAGCCGTTACAAGTGTTAAACATCATTTGGTTTAACTTCAACTTGTAAACTTTTCTCAAGTTTCAACAAGTGTTGAACATCATCTTGGTTTAACTTCAACTTGTAAACTTTTCTCAAGTTTCAACAAGTGTTAAAAATCATTTCGGTTTAACTTCAACTTGTAAACTTTTCTCAAGTTTCAACAAGTGTTGAACATTATATCAGTTTAACTTCAACTTGTAAACTTTTCTCAAGTTTCAATAAGTGTTAAACATTATATCGGTTTAACTTCAACTTGTAAACTTTTCTCAAGTTTCAACAAGTGTTAAACATCATTTCTTCTCTCTGTCTCCTAATGTGAACCTAAGTTCCACTTGGGGTCTCATTATGCATGTACTCCAGAAACAACAAATATAGAAGAAGTCTGCTAAAATTTTATTCATTACGTCGGCAAATAACAAGGAAAATCTAATGATAGAAAAACTTTAGATTACAAGTATTCCAGGGTCTTGGTAACTCTTTGCCCTTATTATCTTTAAGCCGATATGCCCCGTTGCCCAATACCGAAGTGATTCTGTAGGGGTCCTTCCCAGTTTGGGCCAAGCTTGCCCTCCCTGTGATCCTTCTTGTTGCTGATGACTTTTCTCAAGACTAGGTCGCCGACTTGGAACTCCCTTGGGTTAACTTTTTTATTGTAAGCCCTGGCAAGTTGCTGTTGGTATGCTGCTAACTGAATTGCAGCCCTTTCCCTTCTTTCTTCTAGTAGATCCAGATCTCGGGCTAAGAGTACATCATTAGTCCCATTCTCTACTCCTTGGGTTCTGACCCCTGGGATGCCGACTTCAAGCGGAATGACAACTTCTGTGCCATAGGTCATGACAAAAGGGTATTCTCCTGTTGATCTTCTCGGCGTAGTCCGATATGCCCAGAGCACACTTGGTAGTTCATCCATCCACTTTCCTTTTACTGCCTGCAGCCTCTTTTTTATCCTATCTAGGATAACTTTGTTAGATGTTTCTGCTTGACCATTGCTTTGAGGAAAGCTTGGAGTTGAAAAGTAGTTCTTGATCTTGAACTTTGCACAGAAGTTCTTGATTAGCTTGCTGTCAAATTGTGTTCCATTGTCAGTAACTATTGCTCTCGGAATCCCAAATCTGGGGATGATGTTCTTCCATAAGAAATTCTTCATGTCTACATCTCGGATCTTGGCTAAGGGCTCAGCTTCTATCCACTTGGTGAAGTAATCTGTTGCTACCAGCAGGTACTTCCTTTGTCCAGTTGCTTGGGGCAGTTGCCCAACGAGATCCATGCCCCATTGGGCAAACGGCCAAGGACTGGATACTGGGTTCAGGTCTGTTGTTGGCTGGTGTATCAGTGGTGCAAACCTTTCGCATTTTTCACACTTCTTGACATATGCTTCTGCGTCTTTCTGCATGTAGAGCCACCAATACCCCTGGGTAATGGCCCTATGGGCTAGTGATCTGCCCCCGGTGTGGCTTCCACAAATTCCTTCATGTATTTCATATAAAAAATCTTCAACTTGTGACGGGTTTATACACCTTGAAAGGGGTCCAGTGAAAGATTTTCTATAGAGATGTCCTTCTGCTGTCAGACTGAATCTCGCCGACTTCAATCTGATCTTGTGTGCCTCTTTGTGGTCATCTGGCAGCTTTCCTTCCTTTAAGAATGCCACAATTGCATCCATCCAGCTTGGTCCCATATCCACACACATTGCTTCGTGTTCTGCGATCGGTGGTTCAATGCTCGGCCCCGACAAGTATTCGACCATTATCGCCCTTGCTTTTCCAGGTTGTATTGCACTGGCCAAATTGGCTAGTGCATCGGTGTGATTGTTATCATCTCGCCTGACCTGATGTAGTCGGCAATTCTGAAACAAAGCTACTAACCTGTTGACTTCCTTTGCGTAGGCTGACATCCTTTCATCTCGGGCTGCAAATTCGCCCGTTGTCTGGTTGACTATTAGTTGGGAGTCACAGAAGACTATCACTTCATCTGCTTCTACTGTTACCGCCAGCTTTAGTCCTGTAATCAATGCTTCATATTCTGCTTCATTATTTGAGGCCTTGAACCCCGATCGAATGGACTGTTCCAATACTTCTCCATCTGGAGATACCAGTACTACTCCTGCCCCCGCTCCTTGCCGGTTTGAGCTTTCATCGACAAACAGTCGAAAGGAGTCGCCGATGTAAATGCTGCAGGGTCTGAGTTTTTCCTTTTTTCTTTGTTCTGTTGCATTTGGCTGGGCTTCTCCTTACTTGCTTGGACATCGTTCACCTCGGCTCAACGGAGCCCGATGTGCGATGGATTCTGGTGTGAACTCGGCCACGAAGTCGGCCAAAACTTGGCCTGTGATTGCTGTTCTAGGTCTGTACTCCAAGTCATATTGTCCCAAGGCCACTGCCCATTTGGCTATCCTTCCTGTTAGGTCTCCTTGTTGTAGTAAAGACTTCAAGGGGTATTCTGTTAGCACCACAATTTTACGGGCCAGGAAGTAATGGTTCAGTTTCTTTGAAGCCATTACTAAGGCCAGTGCTAATTTTTCTAAGGGTAGATATCTTGTTTTTGCGTCGGCCAGGGTTTTGCTTACATAGAAAACAACCCTTTGCTCCCCTTTTTCTTCTCGGATTACCACTGCGCTTACTGCGTGTTCTGAGACTGCTAAGTACAAAAATAACTCCTCCCTAGGTTCTGGATTTGAAAGAACTGGAGCAGTGGTCAAATGCTTCTTCAGGTCGGCTAGGGCGGCCTCGCATTCTTCTATCCATAAAAAATCTGTGGCTTTCTTCACTAAGTTAAAGAAATGTTTACACTTGTCTGAGCTTCTGCTTATGAACCTATTCAGGGCTGCGGCCCTTCCAGTCAACATTTGTACCTGTTTTGCCGATGTCGGGCTCTTTAATTCCAAGATGGCCTTAATCTGATCTGGGCTGGCCTCAATGCTCCTTTTAGTCGCCAGGTGTCCTAAAAACTTACCAGATCCTACTCCAAATGCACACTTCGTTGCATTGAGTCGGAGCCCATATGTTTTAAGGATGTCAAAGACTGCTTTCAGGTCAGCCAAATGACCTTCAGGTTCCTTGGTCTTCACGACCATGCCATCGATGTAAACTTCCACCGTTCTGCCAATCAGGTGTTTGAACATCTTAGTTACCGGTCTTTGGTAAGTTGCTCCTGCGTTTTTTAACCCAAAAGGCATCACTCTGTAGCAGTACAGACCTTTTGGGGTGATAAATGCAGTCTTCTCCTCATCTGGGGGATACATGGCTATGTGATGGTATCCCTTATAGGCATCCAGGAAGCTTATCCTTCCATGCCCCGAAGTGGCGTCTACCAGCTGGTCAATCTTGGGTAGAGGAAAACTGTCTTTAGGACAGGCCTTGTTCAGGTTGGTAAAGTCCACGCAGACTCTCCATTTACCATTTGTCTTCTTCACCACCACTGTGTTTGATAGCCATGTCAGGTAATTTACCTCTCGAATGGCCCTGGCCTCCAGAAGTCTGTCTACTTCCTCTTTCACTGCTTCGACGTATACCAACGTCGGTCTTCTTGCTCATTGTATTACTGGTTTTGTCGACCTATCAACATTCAGTTTATGGCAAGTGACCTCGGGGTCAATGCCAGGCATCTCATAAGGTGTCCAAGCAAACATCTCAATATTTGCTCTCAAGAAAGCTTCCATCTCTCTTTCTTCTTCTTAGGCTAAGCCCGAGCCGAGAAGAAAGAAGCGTTCTTCATCCCCCTCCTGGACGAGGATTTTTTTCAGTGTTTCTTCATTCTTTTCGACTGGCTCCTTGCCGACATCCTCTAAGACCTCCATGTCTTCGTCTTCGATCTCTACCTTCTCTGGTTCTCTTATGCTGCAGGTGGATTTCATTGCTGCCATGGAGCAATTCTTTGCCTGCAGCTGATCTACTCTGACCTCCTCAATCCCATACTCTGTTGGGAACCGCAATAGTTGATGTAGAGTTGAGGGAACAGCCCTCATTGCATGTAACCATGGCCTTCCCAAAATGATGTTGTAAGGGGAGGGTGTGTCAATCACGGTGAACTCTGTTGTTATCTTCCTGGTGCCTTCCTGCACCTCCAAGCTGGTTGTTCCCAGTGGCCATGTCGGCGTTCCATTGAACCCGACCATTGGGCTATTGGATTGCTCTATATCGTCTGGGTGAAGTCCAAGCTCCTTGTAACATCGGACGTACATGATGTCACAAGAGCTGCCTTGGTTAATCAGGAAGCGCTTTACTTGGCATTCCCCAACCTGGAGGGATACTACCAAGGCATCATTATGCGGGTGTTGTACCATCTCAAGGTCGGCGTTAGAAAAGGACACTACTGGTCCTTGGCACTCCTCTGCCCGATCTCTCTTCTCCCCGACTTGGTAGACATGCTGTAAGTGCTTCACTTTTTGGGTCTCCCCCCTGATCTCGTTTTCACTGACCTTCGAGTGAATTACATTAATTACCCGAGGTCCTCCCGCTTGAGGTTGCTGTGCTGGGGAAGGTGCAGCTACTGTCGCTTTAGGCAATCTTGCCTGTTCTTCCCTTGTTCTGGCTTCATCGACAAGGTCTCTCAGATGGCCTTGCCTCACCAGGTCTTCCAAGTGTGTTTTCAAGGCTCTGCAGCCCTGCGTCATATGCCCGTTTTCATTATGGTAAGCACAATTCCTGCCAAGGTTTCTTCCCATGAATTCTCCTGGTGCCTTTGCTGGTGTATTGAAATAGGGTTGATTCCGAATTTGATCCATGACTTTGTGAATTGGGATTCAGAACACAGTTGTCACTGCCTGTGTTGCCCTCAGTTCTATCTCCTGTTTCCTGGATCTGTTGTTACCTCGGCCTTGCTTCAGCTAGACGTTTCCCTTTTCTTGCTTTGCCTCCTTGGTCCCCGATGTATCTTCTTCGACTCTGGCGTACTTTTCGATCCTCGCCATGAGCTCTTCCATGCTTTTTGGCAATGTCTTTGCCAAAGATTTTCGTAGTGGACAGTTGTCTTTTAGGCCGTTCTTGAAAGATACGACCGCCACCTCTTGGTTACAATCTGGTATTCGGTTGAACACCTCATAGTACCATTTTGCATAGGCCCTAAGGCCTTCATCCTTACTGATCTTCAGAGCCATTAGTGCATCCACCCTCAATGGTTGCAGCTTGTTGGTCACGAACCTGGCCACAAACATCTCGGCCAGGCCTTCCCAATTCTTCACACTTCCCTTAGCTAGTTTGTGGAACCAATTTGATCCGATCTCCCCGAACGATGAAGGGAACACTTTGCAGAGCAACGACTCGTTCCCACTATACAATGCCATTGAGTTCAAATATAATCCAACATGGAAGTTGGGGTCTGACTTACCATCGTATATTTGGAACCTCGGCATACTGAATCTCTTCGGAGCCTCAAATTTGTCTAACTCCACTGAGAATGGTGTTCTAGGTTTTTTAGGTGAAGTTACCTCGACATCAGCATTCTGTTGCTTCCTCTTGAGGTAATCTCTCAAGTCTTCTTTGCTCCGCCCAGGAGCTCGGCTATCTCCTGACATCAGTCTTTTCGGCATACTACTCTTTGCTTCATGGTGGCTCCTTTTCGATCTTTCTCTGTGGGTTGTGTCGAAGCAAAGTGCCTGCTCCTGAACATGCCGATGTTCTTTGGGGTCTGCCTCCTTCGTGCGATGCATCCTCCGCGACTCTTCTCTCATCGACTCTCCTCGTCCGACCTCCTTTGAAGGCCGGTGAGAGTGTTTTTCACTCCTGGTATGCTGAGGGGCTATTGGGATTGGTTTCTACCCTCCCTTCTGTGCATTGGCTGCTGGAATCGGCGTGCCCTGCAGCGGGAATGGTGGCTGCATGACATTGTTTTGCATCATAAAATTGACGACCGATTGCAGGTCTGCCAATTTGTTTGCCATCTCCTTTACTTCTTCGTCCCTTCGACGACATATGTCTTTCCACACTTGGAGGTCATCTTCGTTATAATACCTGCTTTGTTCTGGTTTCCTTGGTACGTCACCCTCCTGGCCGACGTCTTTCTTGCTGTGATTTTGGTCACGAGTTTCTGTGTTACGGTTGTCTCCTTCGACGTCAAGGTCGATATGTCTGCCACTCCCAGCAAGAGTGTCGTTCCCAATCTTTTCCTTCTGTCCGTCACTGGCCATCTATTCTTCTTTCTTTCCCACAGACGGCGCCAAATTGTATGGGTGATTTTCCGATCACACTGCTCAACTCAGTATTCAGCTGGAGAGCACTGGCAGAATAGATGACACCTGGCTGACCTGTAACAGAAAGAAGATTCCGGTGGTGGTTCGTCCACCCGGGGGCACTCCGACGATCAAGTCAGTATATCTCTCAAAGATAATCAATAGTGCTAAATTCACTGTTTAGAATATAAATTGCGTACCTTAGACCCATGTGGGTGCCTTTCTTTTATAGCAAACTCAATCCTAGTCCCAGTAAAAGCCTAGCTTCAATGGACTCTTGCTTAGTGCTTGTCTTGGACTTTCAAAGAGATAAAGATAAACTCCCTAAGAGCTTTATCCTTATCCATGCTAAAGTCTTTCCTTATTCTAGGACTCTTGTCCCTTATCCACTTATCTCGGATTCTGATATCTTCGGAGATAACCTCGGCCTTGCCGAGATAACCTCGGCGTCATGACCTAGACACGTGGCACCTCGGCTGACACGTGGCACCTTGGCTGACACGTCGGCGTCACCTTGGCCACGTGTTGGGACTCAGAAAATATTTCCCCACAGTAACCAATGGTGACTATTTGGTAATCCAAGAGTATACGGTCATGTGGTGTTTTATGATTATATGATTGGTAGATAAGATAGAGTATTGATTATTTATTTTGGGTAATTGAGAAATATGAGGGGACATAATAAATAGTGATTGGTGAGGAAGTATGGCCACGTGGTATTCTAACATTATTATATAATTTTCTGCAATGATATTTAACTATTTTAATGGGTAAATGTTAAGAAAAATTTATCCATAAATCCTATATGACAGAATATTGATCAATTTAGTCCTAAGAGTTTTCTTATGAACCAGTTAGTTCTTTTTGTTTTGAAAAGTTGTATTTATTTGATTTGATATCATTTGAGTTTAACTGAATAACTTTTTGTGATTTATTTTCCTAATTTTTTGTTTTGTTTTTGGGATGAGAATGGAAAAGTTAATTGTGGAAGATTCTTTTTAAGGAGATTGGTGGCCAAAGTGTTAGTCGCTAAGTATGAAAATTTACATTTCTGTTAGTGTGATTTTTCTGGTGTTACATTAGAGTATTACCTTATAGTGTTATGTTCGGAGAAAGTACACCCAAGAAATTTTTGTATTTTATACTGATTAGAATGTTACATTTGAGAAAGATACAATAAGAAATTTTTTGAAATGTTACGATGCTACATTTGAGAAAAGTATACTAAGTAGTCTTTGTGTGTTACATTGAGTGAAGTGTTATGTTTGGAAAAAATACACTAATGAATTTTTTTTGTGTGTTACATTGGAATTTTACAGTTTTTATGTGTTACATTGATTAGAGTATTATATTTGGATAAAATATAATTTTTTTTAGAATATTACGTTATTACGTTTGAAAAAAGCATACTGATAAGTTTTTATGTACTATATTGATTGAAATGTTACGTTTGAGAAAAGTACGCTAAGGAGTTTTTGTGTATTACATTAATTGGAGCGTTATGTTTAGGAAAATAATACTAATCACTTTGCTTGGTTCTATTTTTCCAAAAACACTTTTCAAAAAATTCTACTTTCTTATTTTTCGTATTTTTTTTTGTTTTTATTGAATTTTTTTTTATATTTTAAGCAATTTTTTAAACTTTTTAGACATACCTAACATAAATATATCTAAAAGTAAAAAAATTGTGAAAAAAACCTATTAAAAATCCACTAAATACCAATATATTTTTTGTATTTTTATATATTTATTAATTTTTTAAAATATTTTTCACAAATTTTTTACATTTTAAATACATCTAAGTAAGGTGTATCTAAAAAAGTAAAAAAAAAAATGTTTAAAATTTTAAAAATATTCACTAAAAACCAAAAAAAAAAAAACACGAAAATTAAAAAACTCAATTTTTAAAAAATTTAATCCAAAAAACTCAAACCAAATACACTGAATATTTTTTTTTTAGAATGTTACGTTATTACATTTGAAAAAAGTATACTAAGAAATTTTTTAGAATGTTATATTGAAGTGTAATATTTTTTGAGTATTAAATTAAAGTGTTACGTTTGAAAAAACTAGACTAAAGAGTTTTTTTGAAGTTTTACATTTAGTAATTTCAATATTATGAGAAAACTCACATTTGTTTCCCAACGCATAACACATGCGTTTTTACTTGATCATTTATATAATTCACATTAAAATAAGACATTTGAGTCCATAAGAAGAAAAGAACCAAACAATTTATATTTGAGATTTATTGATATTTCATCCAAATGATAAAACTAACTATTTCACACACGTAACGTGTGCAGGATTTCTATTTTATATATAAGAAATGAAAAAATTGGTAAAGATTGGCCTTTCGCGAAGTTAAAGTTGAGTCTGTTCCTTTTTTTTGTTCCTTCAATTGTTACAACACTAGACTCTAAATGTTCTTGAAAGAGTGTTGGTTCCCATGATGTTCCTCACAAAGTTCTAGCTTTCTTTGCTTGTAACGACTGGAAAAAATTAAATTGAAAAATACAAAAATGAATTAAAAGAATATATTTGCTTGGCAAAATTCATAGAGAGATCAATTTCTACCCCCATACTAAATTGTAATTTCCAACCTTGTTATCAAAACAAAGGGTAGCTCAGTGGTTTAGAGCCAAAATTCGATATGAGTTTGAAGATTTTTATTTATATATTTTTATTTTTTAGCATGGTATGAGTTTCAAGATTGATCCCCTCTCATTTCCTCTAGGTTAGATATATATTGCAATATTCTAGTAATTCTTAATAACAAACATAAAATAAAGGATAACATTCATTTTAACCCCTTTAATATATGCTAGTCTTTTAAAAATAATCACTTATCCCTTATATGGTTTAGAATTAAAATACTACAGTTATAAAAATTAATTGAGATTGTGTTCCACACGTTTAGAAATGGGGAATAAAAATCGGTAGTGCTACATGCACCAATTAGTGTATTAATTAATGTATCAATACTCCTTGGGTGTGTTTGATTGGACGGACTGGAAAAGGGGGATTAGAATCCATCGGACTTGAGTCCTGGGACTGTGAATCCCCCGGACTATTTGGTCGGATTGGATATGTATCCTGTGTTTGTTTTTTCATGGGATTAGATGTCTGGATAGGACTATTTTCAGTGAATCCAACGTTTGGTTGGACGGACTGGATATAATAAATGAACAAAAGACTATTTTACCCTTTTTCAATTGTTTACTATGTAATAGCAATATTAAACATATCTTTAATATTTTAATTATTTTTAGTAAACATTAAACATACTAATGGTTAAATTTTGTTTAAAGATATTTAAACATACTAATATTGATAAACAAATTTGACTGGTATAGATTATTTTTATTTAAACAAATAAAAATTTATTGTTGAAATTAAACATACTAATGGTTAAATGTTTAAATTTTTATTTAAACAATTAACATTGAAATTATTTTGATGTACAGATTATGTTTAAACAATTAACAATTAACAATTAAATAAATGTTGATGTATAGATTATGTTTAAACAATTAACAAATGTTGATGTAATTAACAATTAACAAATGTAGATGTAATCAAATGTTGACGTATTAAAACATAATTTAATGGATGTTAAATAAATATACATGTTGATGTACAGATATTGAAATAATTTAATAAACATGTTGATGTACAAATGTTTAAATGTTTAAATAAAACATAATTTAAATAAATGAAATTATTTATTGTTGAAATTAAACATTTAATTGTTTAAATAAAACATCTATTAAAACATCTATTAAATTTAAACAATGAAATTAAATAAAACATAAACAAAATTTTAAAATAAAACATCAATAAAATATCTATAAAAAATTATTTTAAAAAATTAAATAAATAAAACATTAATAAAAAGTTAAATAAAATTATTTTATTTTTAAATTGAGACATTTAAATTTTATTGAATTTTATTAAATATAATACATAATTAAATAGTAGAGGGTCAAAATGGTCATTTTCGCATATAATCCAAACAGTGATTAGTCCCCCACTTTCTGTCCCACCCCCCCCAGGACAGGATAGTCCCCCATATGGGGGACATGGAGTCCGGCCGGACATGGAGTCCGCCGGACTAAAAAAAAATCAAACGACGGATAAGGAGCACTATTTGAATTACAATCTAAATGTTCTTGAAAGAGTGTTGGTTCCCATGATGTTCCTCACAAAGTTCTAGCTTTCTTTGCTTGTAACGACTGGAAAAAATTAAATTGAAAAATACAAAAATGAATTAAAAGAATATATTTGCTTGGCAAAATTCATAGAGAGATCAATTTCTACCCCCATACTAAATTGTAATTTCCAACCTTGTTATCAAAACTAAGGGTAGCTCAGTGGTTTAGAGCCAAAATTCGATATGAGTTTGAGGATTTTTATTTATATATTTTTATTTTTTAGCATGGTATGAGTTTCAAGATTGATCGCCTCTCATTTCCTCTAGGTTAGATATATATTGCAATATTCTAGTAATTCTTAATAACAAACATAAAATAAAGGATAACATTCATTTTAACCCCTTTAATATGTGCTAGTCTTTTAAAAATAATCACTTATCCCTTATATGGTTTAGAATTAAAATACTACAGTTATAAAAATTAATTGAGATTGTGTTCCACACGTTTAGAGATGGGGAACAAAAATCGGTGGTGCTACATGTACCAATTAGTGTATTAATTAATGTATCAATACTCCTTGTGTCTCAAAATATTAGTACCTCTTCAAAAATCAAGTACAAAAATAATATAAATTTCTTATTTTGCCCTTCTTTTAAATTTATAAACAATATAAAAAGTACAATTATGATATTGATATTCTCCAAAAAATGTACAATCAAAGGGTAATTTTGGAAAATCAACTTTTTTAAAGTGCAATAATTGTACTACCAAAAAAGTTGGATTCCCCAAAAGGGACCATTATTTTGGGACGGAGGGAGTACTAGTTATGACATTATTAAGACCTAATTCATTATACAAATTACAAATACCAAAAATCTCTTAAATTGTGCCATATCATTAATTGATACACGAGTTAGTATACTAATTAGTACATATAATATTATTCAAGAAATTTTTTTTAAGACAAAGTTGAATATCAACATTTAAAGACATATTTACCCTTTTCATCATCTTTTACCTTCAAACTCCAACTCAAACTCTAAAACCTTAACCCAAACCCACCTACCACTCCCACTCTTCCAAACTACCTCTCCCTACTACTACCTCCTTCCTCCCAAACTTTTCCTGGACCTATCCCACACCTGCACAACATCCCCGCCACCATCTCCCTCTTTCTCAACATCTTGAATACTATTATATCCTCTATTATTATAAAAAGAAGTCTGTTGTTGGTATTTATGTCTGATTTTTTTAGGTTTTTTTTTTTTTTTTTTTTTTTTTTTTTTTTTTTTTTTTTTTTTTTTTTTTTTTTTTCAGTTACATGGGTAGTTATGAATTCAAATCACTCAATTATTGGTCCTTTTAGATTTGAAAAATGTTTTAATTTTTTCAATTTTGAATTGAATCATACATTTTACAATCTTATTTCTTTAATCATATGCACACGTGAGTGTATATATAAAAAATTCTATAGTGCACACTACATATGCCCCTATAGTTACGACCTTTGTGATTTTTTATTATGACATGATGATACAGTTTAACTGATGGTAGAACGGGCCGGACTGATCCACGCTCGTTAAGCCTATGTCCGAATGACCAAGCCCACCTGAAGACCTGTACAAGAGTTCAACGGGGAACGGGGAGTCCCCCAGCGAACCCTCCGACGAGCAAGTTAGAAAGAGAAGTGGATTGTAGAGATAGATTAGAGATAGAAAAGCTTAACCTTCTTTCTGTCTTCGACGTCTGCTTATATCCTCTGGTAATCATTTCGTTGTCCCTTCCGACCTGTCACCTTGGCCGAAAGTCTATGCTCTAGCTTACCTTGTTCATGGTGAAGGCGTTCTGTCCCGACGGAGAGGGCTTGTCGCAATAAATGTTGTAAGGGGCTTCATTAATGGCGATGTGCAGTGGCAATAACTTTGCAGATCTTTGTCTGCTGATGTGGCTTGCCCTTCTCTTGCCATGTGTCTTGGTGTCATTGGTTCTCATTGCTACGTGAGTGCTGGACTTTAGTATTTGAGATATGTATTGGGCCCTAAGTAGTGGGCTATCATCTTCATGGGCTTACCCATGTCAGTAGTCCACCATTCCCAAGTGCAGCTTTAGTCCAACGAAGGGAATAATGAAGAAAATGAGGGTTGTGAGAGACCGGTAGGGTGAAGGCCGACTGAGAGGAGTGGCCGACCATGAGGAGGGTCGACCTCGAAGAGTGGGCGAGTGGAAAGACCGACCATAAGGAGGGCCGATCGCGAAGGGTGGTCGAGGGGAAAGACCGACCATGAGGAGGGCAGACCGCGAAGGGTGGTCGAGTGGAGGGACCGACCATGAGGAGGGCCGACCGCGAAGAGTGGGTGGGTGGTATGGCGCAGGGCTCGAGAGGCAGCGGGGTACGTGTTGGAGTGAAGTGGAATAGACAGGGAAGGGGAAAAGGGCAGTGGATCGTGGTCATACACGTGGCAGAATCTCGTAGTGGGGGAGGTTAGGCGTTGAGCAATAAGTGAAACGATAGGTCATTATAGGGTGTTTGAAAAGATAGTTTTGGCGGATTGTTGAAAATTTTCAAACTGGCGAAAATTAATTGTGGCCCTTGGAATACAGGCAAGCCTTGAGCTTTTGGTATTATTCGTTTTACCTTCCTTTTTGCAAAAAATCAAAACCTTCCAAGTGTAAACTCCTTCGTTGCCAATGATACACCCCTGCAACACTTTTTGAATTTTCTTGCGCTCGTATCCGAAGCGATTCGTAGACATACAAGAGAGATGGCCCAAGAGGAAGCAAGAGTTGATCCGTTGGGTGACAATGATGCGGTAGAGTTGGTGGAACAATACCGGACGGAGAGGCGAGTGGGAAGCGAGGGGGAGCCAGTTGGGCGACCTCGCTCATCCACGATGATAGTGGCTGTGCAGCCAATCAGCCAGGTTGAGCTAGATCATTTGCATACGAAGGCTGATAAGTCGATCATAACCGCGGAGGAGTTGGTGGGTATACGCAAGAAATACCAGATTCCTGCAGAAATAGAGCTAAAGCTGCCAACAACGAAAGAGAGGCCATCCGACGCCCGACCGGCGGAATTTGCCCTTTATGAGGAGGTGTTGAAGGGAGGGTTGAGGTTGCCACTCCCGCAGGTGGTAGTGGATGTCTTAAACCGGTTGGAAGTGGCGCCGGGTCAACTAATGCCTGACGCGTGGAAGATTGTACTAGCTTGTGCAAGTGCATGGCCGAGGGCGAGCAAGGGAGCGGCTATGACGGTGGACGTGTTTTTTGCATGCTACAAGGCCTCGGGGCAGCAAGAAACGTGGCTCACTTTGCAGGCGGCAGCAGGGAGGGGCCTGGTGGTGGGGTTGCCATCATCAATAAAGGGGTGGAGGCCACGGTGGTTCTACGTGTCCGTAAATGGAGGAGTTGGAGTGCACACGGTGTGGAGAGTGCCCACCAAGTCTGTAAAGCCAAAGCTGGGAGTGGCGGTGGAGGAGAGGGTAAAGAAAGTGAAGGCATAGAGGGAGAATGAGGGTGTCAAATGGGACGAGCTCGTTCAGCCGTCTGCCTTGTTTGCCGTAGGGTTGGCCCCTCAGCCGACCGGTGGAGACCTGAAACTGGCAGAATTAGAGGCGAGGAGAAAAGCGCAAGAGGTGGAGGATAGGACCATTCTCGCGAAGGCCAGTAAATTCAAAGAGGCACAGGCAGACTGGCCGCCGAAACCGATCGTGAGGGAGACGATCCGACCGCACCCCAAACCGCTGGGAAAAAAGGACTTAGGTGGATTTGAGCCATGACCGGCCCCAATTGATGATTTGAAGGAAAGAGCCAGCAAGGAGGTGGAGGCTGTGGTGAAGAAGAAGAGGAGGGTAAGGGAGAGAGAGGAGGGGACAGCCCTGAAGAGGAGGAAGGAGGTGATGGTGAAGGCTACTCTAGAAGAGGTGGCTGTCCTAGAGGCGCAGGGGAACAAAGTTAAAATTGAAGGAGAACCCATGAGTGGCATGGGCCCCAAGATGCAAGTGGGGGGGTGGTTTAGCTGGTCCTGAAGAGGAGATGGAGCAGCGGCACAAGGGGGGTCCTCCATCCCAAGGAGAAAGGGTCAGGCTGACGGTTGCCATCTATCATGCTCGCGCAGTGGCAGGGTGGCTTGAGGGAGAAGAAGGCCCAGCCAGGACGGCAATAGATCGTCTTGTGGGGGCGGTGGACGAAGCAGCCGTGCGCTCGGTGGCTAGGTTCAATGAGGCTGAGCTATTCAAGGGGCTGTGCTCTACCCAAATGGAGGTGACCACCTTAGCAGGGGCTCTACTGAGAAAGGCGGCGGCTGCAAAAGTTGAGGTGAAACCTGTGAAGGCAAAGTTAGAGGAGGCGAAGGCCCAACTTGCGGTTGTAGTGAGCTCTCATTTTCTGTTGGTATCAGGTGCGTCTGACTGTAGTGGTTTCTCGGAGCTTTTCAATTAGATCAAGGTCTACCCGACGCTGCTCTTCAGTTAGTTCTGGATTGGGATGTAGAACCCTTAGGGTAGGCAGACCGATTTCCACTGGGATGACTGCCTCAGCGCCGTATGTTAGGCGAAAGGGGGTCTCCCCAGTGGGAGTTCGGGCGGTAGTGCGGTAGGCCCAAAGCACGTTTGGTAATTCCTCAGCCCTGAGTCCCTTAGCAGTTTCCAGCTTAGTTTTGATGATCTTCAGAAGAGAACGGTTGGTGACCTCAACTTGGCCATTGGCTTGGGGATGGCCTGGGGAGGAGAAACATGGCTGGATTTGAAGCTCTGCACAGAATTTCCTGAACTTGGCATTGTCGAATTGTTTACCGTTGTCAGAGATGATGGCTTGAGGGATGCCAAATCTGCATACGATCGACTACCAAATGAATCTGGTTGTGTTCCGCTCGGTAATTGTGGCAAGGGGTTCTGCCTCCACCCATTCAATGAAGTAATCAATGGTGACAATGGCAAATTTAGTTTGGCCTCGGCCAGTGGGCAATGGGCCAATTCGGTCGATCCCCCATTTGGCGAATGGGTAGGGACTGCAAAGCGTGACTAATTCTGTAGGAGGAACATGAGGGATGTTGGTAAAACACTGGCACTTATCACATTTAAGCACAAAGTCTGTCGCATCCTGATTAAGAGTAGGCCAGAAATAACCAGTGCGAAGTATTTTGTGGGCTAGAGACCGGGCGCCCGAATGATTACCACAGATACCCTCATGGATTTCCTTCATCACATAGGTTGCTTGAGCAAGATTGAGGCATCTGAGATATGGGCGTGAAAAACCACGTTTATATAAGAGGTCGCCAACAAGAATGTAGTTGGACGACCGGGCCCTGACTTTGGTGGCCTACTGTTTGTCGGCTGGCAGTTCCCCCGTTGTCAAGAAGGAAGAGATATTGGCTGCCCAGGGGATAGGTTCGTTTTAGAGAAAGTAGACTTGCTGTTGGTTTGGGGAAATGGCAGGGTGAGTCAGGTACTCGAGGCGAACATCGTGGCAAAGGTCTGACTGGTCTGCCGAAGCCAACTGAGCCATTTCATTTGCCTTGGAGTTTGCTGTCTGAGGGATGTGCTTGATGTGGAAATTACTGAAGAGGCGAACGAGAAGGAGTGCAATGTCCCCGTAAGCCCGCATTGTGTCGTCCTTGGCATCGAATTCCCCCGTGATTTGGCCGACAATGAGTTGGGAATCGCTGAATACTTGGATATGGCTGACACCAATGTCTCTGGCTAGGCGGAGACCTGCTATCAATGCCTCATATTCGGCCTCATTACTGCTTGCATCAAACAAGAAGCGGAGACAACATTTGAAATAACCACCCTCAGGGGCAGTGAGGATGAGACCAGCCCCGCTGCCTTCTTTGCGGGATGATCCGTCGACGTTGAGGGTCCAAGAGTAGGGGTCTTCTGGCTCGGTTGGGGGTGATTAAGGCGGAGGAGCTGTGGTTGGAGTGGGATTAGTGAATTCCAGAATGAAATCGACAACAGCTTGCCCTATAATTACTGTCCAAGGCCGGTACGAGATGTCAAACTGGCTGAGTTTGACCGACCACTGCATAAGTCTACCAGAAAGCTCTGGTTGTTGCATTATCTTTTTCAATGGTTGGTCAGTGAGGACCACAATGGAATGGGCTTGAAAGTAGGGACGGAGCCGGTGACCAAGGCCAAGGACATTTTTTCTAACAATGGGTAATTCTGTCGCTCCCCTAAGAGCCCGACTGATGTAGTAGACTGGCCGTTGGACCGAGCTGTCTTCCTTGATAAGAGCTGCACTGACTGCGGTGTTCGACACAGCTAAATAAAGGAAGAGACGTTCGCCCGTGATTGCCTGAGAAAGGAGGGGGTGTTGGCCATACACTGCTTCAACTGCTGAAAAGCCTCTTCGGATTTGGCCGTCCACTCAAAAGTTTGCCGAAGCACTTTGAAGAAGGGGAGGCACTTATCCGTTGCGCATGAAATGAAGCCGTTGAGGACGACAACTTGGCCAGGAAGTCTCTGAACCTCTTTAACCGTTCTGGGAGACTGCATTTCAATCAAGGCCTTGATCTTTTTCGGGTTAGCTTTAATGCCCCGTTGACTGACCATAAAACCCAAGAACTTCCCAGATCCTACGCCGAAGGAACATTTCTCCGGATTGAGCTTCATTTGGTACTTTCGTAGGGTGGTGAAGGTCTCTCGCTGGTCAGCCAGATGATCTGTGGAGAGTTTACTCTTGACTAGCATATCGTCGACATATACTTCCATGTTTCGGCCTCTTTGGTGATGGAAGACAACATTGACCAACCGTTGGCAGGTGGCCCCAGCGTTTTTCAACCCAAATGGCATCACACGGTAATGGTAGGTACCTCGGTCGGTGATGAAGGAGGTGTGTTCCCGATCAGACGGGCGCATCACAATTTGGTTGTACCTAGAGAAGGCATCCATGAAGCTGAGCATTTGATGATTGGCCGTGGCGTCAACCAGCAGATCGGTGCGAGGAAGAGAGTAGCTGTCTTTGGGGCAAGCTCGGTTGAGGTCAGAGTAGTCGACACTGAGTCGCCATTTACCATTGTTCTTACGGACCAGGACCACGTTTGACAACCATCTAGGGTAGTCCACGTTCTTGATGAATTGTGCCTTAAGGAGCTTATCGACCTCTGCAGTAGTGAGAGTATTGTGCTCCAGATGAAAGATGCGTTGCTTTTGGCGGAAGGGTCGGAAGTGGGGCTCAATGCTAAGGCGATGAGTTATGAAGGAAGGGTCAATACCCGGCATGTCTGAGTGGGTCCATGCGAATACATCGTTGTGTTGGATCAGGAGGGCAGTAAGGTCGGCCTTTGCTTGGGTGGATAGTTGGCTGCCGATCTTGGCAGTTTTTGCTGGGTTGGTGGGATCGATGGGGACCTCGATAAGTTCTTCCACTGGTTCCCCCCTAACTAGCTCGTCTTCATCTCTGACATTAAGTCCCTCAATGATCATAGCCTCCTTCAACTTGACTTCTTTGAGTGAGGCGACATAACATTCTCTGGCCACGGTCTGCTCTCTCCTCACCGTCCCGACCCCCATATCGGTGGGGAACTTGATGGCAAGGTGGTAAGTTGATGTGATAGCTTGGAAAGCATTTAGCGCGGTGCGACGGAGGATGATGTTGTAGGCAGAGGGACAGTCGACAACAAGGAAGGTCAGCAACTTGGTGGTTTGTCGCGGGTACTCACTGATTGTGATGGGGAGATCGATGAAGTCGATGGAGGTCACCCGGTCACCGGTGAAACCGACCAAAGAGGTTTGGAGAGGGGACAGACTTTCTTTCCCGATCTTGAGCTGGCAGAAGCAGTTGAGAAAGATGATGTCTGAAGAGCTGCCGTTGTCTACGAGAACATGTCTGACCTTGTAGTTGGAGAGGAGGGCCGAAATGATGAGGGGGTCGTCATGGGGGTAACGAATGCCTGTGCAGTCGGTGTCCGTGAAGGTGATAGGCTCGGTCCACTGCCAGGGCTATTTGGGGGGTCGGTCTAATGTGGCAACTTCTTTGTCTGAGCCCTGCCTTATTTTTCTGAGTTCTGCTCGCTGGACCGAGCGGGATGGTCCTCCACAAGCAAACCCGCCAGAAATAAATCTGATTTCTCCAATAGGTAAGGTGGGGTTACCTTGTGCCCGAGGTTGCTGAGGAGGGCGATCATGACCTTGGTTAGGTTGTGTTGGTTGTCGGGTAAGGGTGTGCCTGCGATTGTTTCTGATGGGTTCAGTCCGTTGTCTCTGCTGAGGGCCAGTTTCCGTGAATCGACTGAGACGACCCTGACGAATCAAGCCCTCAACCTGATCTTTAAGGTTAACACACTCTTCGGTGTTATGGCCGTGGTCCTGGTGAAAACGATAGTATTTGGACTAGTCTCTCCGATTGGAAGGAGTCCGTGACGGTTGGGGCCATTTTAGGAGGTAGTCACGCTGTATCTGATTGAGGACTTGTTCCATGGGTGAATTGAGGGGTATGTACTGCTCGAACCGGCTGGGCGGTCGGACCGGTGCCGACTGGTCGGCTTGGGGAGATCGGTTGGTATAATGAGGTGTTCGGTTACTGCATTGGGTGTTTCTGGTGTCTGAATCCTTTCTCTTCTCCCTGGTGGTGGGGTTTTTGGCGGCAGGGTCTTGGCGAGTGGCTAGGGAATCTTCGGCATTCATGTACTTTTGGGCTTTGGATAGTAGGGTTGCCATGGAGGTCGGGGGGTTTTTTGAGAGGGAGAAGAAGAAGTTAGATGACAATAGACCGGCCATGAAAGCTATAAGGATGACTTTGTCATCGTTTTCAGCTACCTGCAAGGCTTCAGTGTTGAAGCGGGCAACGAAACTACACAACGACTCCTCCTCGGTCTGACGGATGTTGAGGAGATGGGTTGCCGGACGTCGCTAGCACTGAGCTCCAATGAAATGGCTGAGGAAGGAGTCACTGAGGTGCTGGAAGGTGGAGACAGAGTCCGCCGGCAGCTGACTAAACCAAAGTCAAGCTGACCCCTTGAGTGTCACGGGGAAAGCCCGACACATAATTTCGTCAGGGAATGCATGGAGGATCATAAGGGTTCTGTAGGTCTCCAAGTGGTCGACTGGGTCCGTCGTACTGTCAAAAGAGTCGATGGTGGGCATTTTGAACTTAGGGGGTAGAGGTTTGTCTCTGATGGAAGTAACAAATGGGGAGTTGGCGGTGGTAGATGGTTTATGTTGTATGCTCTGCATGACCCCTTGGAGCTGAAGCTTCATGGCTCGGAGTTCTGCGTCCCAGAGGGGGATGTTGTCACCACTGGAGGGCAGCGGGGGTTGGATGTTGCTGGCCTCTCCGTCAGGGGTCGGCGCCGGGATCCATGGCTGTGGGCCCCGAGGTGGTAGGTTTGTACCTGGGAGAGGGGGTTGTAAGCCTTCCAAGTTGGGTGGATTAGGCTGCAGGATAGTGTGGCTCGGGGCTCGTTCTTGGTTGGGGGGAATATCTGGAGGTGGTGGAGGAGGCATAGGAAGGTTTCTTTGGAGAAGAGCATTAATCAGGGCTTGGTTTTGCTCGACCAAGCGGTTAATACTGTTGGTGTGCTCGGTGAAATACGGTGGTGGGTTATTTGGGTTGGGGGGGTCGGCTTGATGATCGGGAACATCGGGGTGAGAGGCCATGGATCTAGTCGTGACCATACACCTTGGCAAGTGGTAGGAAAGGGTTAATTGGGGAAGGGCCTCCGGCGACAATGAGCACAACTGGCGCGCGAAGTAAGAGCTTCCCACAGACGGCACCAACTGATGATACAGTTTAACTGATGGTAGAATGGGTCGGACTGATCCACGCTCGTTAAGCCTATGTCCGAATGACCAAGCCCACTTGAAGACCTATACAAGAGTTCAACGGGGAACAGGGAGTCCCCCAGCGAACCCTCCGACGAGCAAGTTAGAAAGAGAAGTGGATTGTAGAGATAGATTAGAGATAAAAAAGCTTAACCTTCTTTCTGTCTTCGACGTCTGCTTATATCCTCTGGTAATCATTTCGTTGTCCCTTCCGACCAGTCACCTTGGCCGAAAGTCTATGCTCTAGCTTACCTTGTTCATGGTGAAGGCGTTCTATCACGACGGAGAGGGCTTCTCGCAATAAATGCTGTAAGGGGCTTCATTAATGGAGATGTGCAGTGGCAATAACTTTGCAGATCTTTGTCTGCTGATGTGGCTTGCCCTTCTCTTGCCATGTGTCTTGGTGTCATTGGTTCTCATTGCTACGTGAGTGCTGGACTTTAGTATTTGAGATATGTATTGGGCCCTAAGTAGTGGGCTATCATCTTCATGGGCTTACCCATGTCAGTAGTCCCCCATTCCCAAGTGTAGCTTTAGTCCAATGAAGGGAATAATGAAACAAATGAGGGTTGTGAGAGACTGGCAGGGTGAAGGCCGACTGAGAGGAGTGGCCGACCATGAGGAGGGTTGACCGCGAAGAGTGGGCGAGTGGAAAGACCGACCATGAGGAGGGTCGACCGCAAAGAGTGGGCGAGTGGAAAGACCGACCATGAGAAGGGCCGATCGCGAAGGGTGGTCGAGGGGAAAGACCGACTATGAGGACGGCCGACCGCGAAGGGTGGTCGAGTGGAGGGACCGACCGTGAGGAGGGCCGACCACGAAGAGTGGGTGGGTGGTATGGCGCGGGGCTCGAGAGGCGGCGGGGTACATGTTGAAGTGAAGTGGAATAGACAGGGAAGGGGAAAAGGGCAGTGGATCGTGGTCGTACACGCGGCAGAATCTCGTAGTGGGGGAGGTTAGGCGTTGGGCAATAAGTGAAACGATAGGTCAATATAGGGTGTTTGAAAAGATAGTTTTGGCGGATTGTTGAAAATTTTCAAACTGGCGAAAATTAATTATGACCCTCGGAATACGGGCAAGCCTTGGGCTTTTGGTATTATTCGTTTTACCTTCTTTTTTGCAAAAAATCAAAGCCTTCCAAGTGTAAACTCCTTCATTGCTAACGATACACCCCTACAACACTTTTTGAATTTTCTTGCACCTGCATCCGAAGCGATTCGTAGACATACAAGAGAGATGGCCCAAGAGGAAGCAAGAGTTGATCCGTTGGGTGACGATGATGCTGTAGAGTTGGCGGAACAATACCGGACGGAGAGGCGAGTGGGAAGTGAGGGGGAGCTAGTTGGGCGACCTCGTTTGTCCACGATGATAGTGGCTGCGCAGCAAATCAGCCCGGTTGAACCAGATCATTGGCATACGAAGGCCGATAAGTCGATCGTAACCGCGGAGGAGTTGGTGGGTATATGCGAGAAATACTAGATTCCCGTAGAAATAGAGCTAAAGCTGCCAACAACAAAAGAGAGGCCATTCGACGCCCAACCGAGGGAATTTGTCCTTTATGAGGAGGTGTTGAAGGGAGGGTTGAGGTTGCCACTCCCGTAGGTGGTAGTGGATGTCTTAAACCGGTTGGAAGTGGTGCTGGGTCAACTAATGCCTAACGCGTGGAAGATTCTACTGGCTTGTGCAAGCGCGTGGCCGAGGCCGAACGCGGGAGCGGCTATGACGGTGGACTAGTTTTTTGCATGCTACAAGGCCTCGGGACAGCAAGAAACGTGGGTCACTTTGCAGGCAGCGGCAGAGAGGGGCCTTGTGGCGGGGTTTCCATCATCAATAAAGGGGTGGAGGCCACGGTGGTTCTACGTGTCCGCAAACGGAGGAGCTGGAGTGCACACGGTGTAGAGAGTGCCCACCAAGTCTGTAAAGCCAAAGTTGGGAGTGGCGGTGGAGGAGAGGGTGAAGAAAGTGAAGGCATGGAGGGAGGATGAGGGTGTCAAATGGGACGAGCTCGTTCAGCCGTTTGCCTTGTTTGCTGCAGGGTTAGGCCCCCAGCCGACCGGTGGAGACCTGGAACCGGCGGAATTAGAGGCGAGGAGGAAAGCGCAAGAGGTGGAGGATATGACCATTCTCGTGTAGGCCAGTAAATTCAAAGAGGCACAGGCAGACTGGCCGCCGAAACCGATCGTGAGGGAGAGGATCCGACTGCGCCCCAAACCGTTTGGGGAAAAGGACTTAGGTGGATTTGAGCCACGACCGGCCCCAATTGATCATTTGAAGGAAAGAGCTAGCAAGGAGATGGAGGCTGTGGCGAAGAAGAAGAGGAGGGTAAGGGAGAGGGAGGAGGGGCCAGCCCTGAAGAGGAGGAAGGAGGTGATGGTGGAGGCTACTCCAGAAGAGGTGGCTGTCCAGAGGCGCAGAGGGACAAAGTTCAAAGTGAAGGAGAACCCATAAGTGGCATGGGCCCCAAGATACAAGTGGAGGGTGGTTCAGCTGGTCTTGAAGAGGGGATGGAGCAGCAGCCCAAGGGGGGTCCTGCACCCTAAGGAGAAAGGGTCAGTGTGACGGCTGCCATCTATCATGCTCGCGCAGTGGCTGGGCGGCTGTAGGGAGAAGAAGGCCCAACCAGGGCGACAGCAGATCGTCTTGTAGGGGCGGTGGACGAAGCAGCCGTGCGCTCGGTGGCCAGGTTCAATGAGGCTGAGCTATTCAGGGGGCTGTGCTCTGCCCAAATGGAGGTGACCACCTTAGCAGGGGCTCTGTTGAGAAAGGCGATGGCTGAAAAAGTTGAGGTGAAACCTGTGAAGGCAAAGTTGGAGGAGGTGAAGGTCCAACTTGCAAGTTTGAGGAGAGAAACTGCTGGATGGAGGGAGACCGCGCAAAGTGCGTGCGCTAGGGGGTTGGAAGAGGCTTAAAAGGCGAAGAAGATGAAGGTTTTAGCGATCGTACAGGGCAATATTGCCGATCGTGCCCATGCTGAGCTGTGCGCGGCCTACGTGGAGCTTGAGGACGAACGTCGCAAGGTGGTGTCGCTCGAGTTCTAGCTGGCTGGTGAGCAGAAGAAGCTGGAAGATGCTCAAAATGCCTGCACGGTTGCCAACGAGCGATTTGAAGAGGCCATGACCAACAATGAAGATCTGCGCACCCAGTGGATCAAAGAGACGGATGAAGCAGACCTGAAGATTGCTGGGTTGGAGCGAGATCTTGCGGACGAACGCGCCCAGGCTGCGGCAGAAAAGGTAGCGCTGGAGAAGGAGCTGGGGGAGGAGAAAACAAAGTCAGCCTCAGAGAGGGCAACATACCCCAATCTGTGCATCGCAGCAGTAGACCAGTTCAAGGGGTCTGCTGACTTTCAGATGGCTATCGATGCTGTGATTGCTAGCAACCTGGCGAGAGAAGGGTCTGGGGGGCTGGCCCGTCGGGGGCGACCGCTGGGGAAAGGAGTGGAGAAGAAGTAATCTAGAGCTTCCAGCGGTTGGACTTCTACAAACACGAAATGGCTGAGTTCTGGGACAATGGGTGGAAGATGCGTAAAGCTGAAGAGCTGTTCCCAGACTTAGACTTTAGTAGTGTCAAGATCGACAAAGACGACGTGGCCTAGATCCCCCTAGACGAGGGCATTAAAGAAGAAGATCTCGTCGTAAGTGAAGAGGAGTGAGTGGGGTGGAGCAAAGTTGTACGCGGGGTTTTGGTTTTTTTTTTTTTAATTACAGTAATAAACTCATGTACAAGTTTGTGAATGAATAAAATTGTGAATGGTGTTTGGCATACTGTTTTTTGTGTGTGTGTAATTCTGCAATGAATGAGAATGGTGACTTGCACAAACTGCAAGAATGTAAGGATGTTAAAAATATAATGGCTTGTGTACAAATCATTGTGAAGTTCAAAATGTAAGAATGTTAAAAAGTTTGAAGGTTCAAATCATGACCCAAAGATGAAGTCAGTCTAGCTTGTAAGGGTCCCCGAGAGTGAAATTTTTAAATCACGGCGTAAGGGTGGTAGTAAATGAAAGATTAAGTTGGGAAATGAAAGTCAAAAAGAAAAAACGTAAAGAGAGTTGTAAAAACATGGACCTGGAGTTTGATTAAGTATGGCCGCTATGCCATAACCATGAAGTTTACACGGATGGCCTTGACCGAGCTCCTCATTTGTGCTTAGTTTGGGTTAAGCTATGATTAATTGATTCTTCAAGTAATTTAGTAGCTTTAAGTAACTCAGTCTGGCTGAGGCTTTGCGTGCTCCGTCCGGCTGAGGCTTTGCGTGCTCCGTCCGGCTGAGGCTTTGCATGCTCAGTCTTGCTGAGGCTTTAAGTAACTCGGTTTGGCCGAGCTCTTCATGTTCAGTCTGGCTGAGGCTTTAAGTAACTCACTCAGTCTGGCTGGGGCTTTGCACGCTCAGTCTGGCTGAGGGTTTAAGTAACTCGGTCTGGCCGAGCTCTTCATGCTCAGTATGGCTGAGGCTTTAAGTAACTCGGTCTGGCCGAGCTCTTCATGCTCAGTCTAGCTGAGGGTTTAAGTAACTCGGTCTGGACGAGCTCTTCGTGCTCAGTCTAGCTGAGGCTGCGATCAAAGCGTTATTGGAATACCACACAGATAACTGAGATATAAGTTTGTTGTCATTAAAGGGTAGCCTATGTGATCAGAAATTTACATCATGTGAGAGAAGAACAACAACATTCAAGTGTGTAAATAGCCTAGAAGAAAATACAATAATTGATCGGTATAAGAATTGAAAATTATTGAAAGTAACGCTTCAAGTGCTCGGTGTTCCATGGGTGGGTGAGATCTCGGCCCTCCATATCCTGAAGTCGGTAAGTGCCCGGACAACGTCTGGTTTTAACAACGTAAGGTCCTTCCCATTTGGGTGCCAGCTTGCCCTCAGCCGGATTCTTGATGGCGAGGGTTGTTTCGTGCAAAACAAGGTCCCCCATGGCGAACTCCCTCGGTCGGACTCTGCGGTTGTAGTGAGCTCTCATTTTCTGTTGGTATGAGGCGCGTCTGACTGTAGTGGTTTCTTGGAGCTCTTCAATTAGGTCAAGGTCTGCCCGACGTAGCTCTTTAGTTAGTTCTGGATTGGGATGTAGAACCCTTGGGGTAGGCAGACCGATTTCCACTGGGATGACTGCCTCAGTGCCGTATGTTAGGCGAAAGGGGGTCTCCCGAGTGGGAGTTCGAGCGGTAGTGCGGTAGGCCCAAAGCACGTTTGGTAATTCCTCAGCCCAGAGTCCCTTAGTAGCTTCCAGCTTAGTTTTGATGATCTTCAGAAGAGAACGGTTGGTGACCTCAACTTGGCCATTGGCTTGGGGATGGCCTGGGGAGGAGAAGCATGGCTGGATTTGAAGCTCTGCACAGAATTTCTTGAACTTGGCATTGTCGAATTGTTTACTGTTCTGAGAGACGATGGCTTGAGGGATGCCAAATCTGCATACGATCGACTGCCAAATGAATCTGCCTGTGTTCCACTCGGTAATTGTGGCAAGGGGTTCTGCCTCCACCCATTTAGTGAAGTAATCAAAGGCGACAATGGCAAATTTGGTTTGGCCTCGGCCAGTGGGCAATGGGCCAACTAGGTCGATCCCCCATTTGGCGAATGGGTAGGGACTGCAAAGCGTGACTAATTCTGTAGGAGGAACATGAGGGATGTTGGCAAAACGCTGGCACTTATCACATTTGAGCACGAAGTCTGTCGCATCCTGATTAAGAGTAGGTCAGAAATAACTAGTGCGAAGTATTTTGTGGGCTAGAGACCGGGTGCCCGAATGTTTACCACAGATACCCTCATGGATTTCCCTCATCACGTAGGTTGCTTGAGCAGGATTGAGGCATCTGAGATATGGGCGCGAAAAACCACGTTTGTATAAGAGGTCGCCAACAAGAATGTAGTTGGACGACCGGGCCCTGACTTTGGCGGCCTGCTGTTTGTCGGCTGGCAGTTTCGCCGTTGTCAAGAAGAGAGAGATATCGGCCGCCCAGGGGATAGGTTCGTTTTGGAGAAAGTAGACTTGCTGTTGGTTTGGGGAAATGGTAGGGTGAGTCAGGTACTCGAGGCGAACACCGTAGCTGAGGTCTGACTGGTCTGCCAAAGCCAACTGAGCCATATCATCTGCCTTGGAGTTTGCTGTCCGAGGGATGTGCTTGATGTGGAAATTACTGAAGAGGCGAACGAGAAGGAGTGCAATGTCCCTGTAAGCCTGCATTGTGTCATCCTTGGCATCGAATTCCCCTGTTATTTGGTCAACAATGAGCTTGGAATCGCTGAATACTTGGATATGGCAGACACTAATGCCTCTGGCTAGGCGGAGACCTGCTATCAATGCCTCATATTCGGCCTCATTATTGCTTGCATCGAACAAGAAGCGGAGACCACATTTGAAATAACCACCCTTAGGGGCAGTGAGGATGAGACCAGCCCCGCTGCGTTCTTTGCGGGATGATCCATCGATGTTGAGGGTCTAAGAGTGGGGGTCTTCAGGCTCGGTCGGGGGTGATGGAGGTGGAGGAGTCGTGGTTAGAGTGGTATTTGTGAATTCCAGAATGAAATTGGCAACAGCCTGCCCCATAATTACTGTCCAAGGCCGGGGCGAGATGTCAAACTAGCTGAGTTCGACCCCCCACTACATAAGTCTACCAAAAAGCTCTGGTTGTTGCATTATCATTTTCAATGGTTGGTCAGTGAGGACCACAATGGAATGGGCTTGAAAGTAGGGACGGAGCCGGTGACCAAGGCCAAGGACATTCTTCTAACAATGGTTAATTCTGTTCCGCTCCCCTAAGAGCCCGATTGATGTAGTAGACTGGCCGTTGGACCGGGCTGTCTTCCCTGATAAGAGTTGCACTGACTGCGGTGTTCGACATAGCTAAATAAAGGAAGAGAGGTTCGCCCGTGATTGCCTGAGAAAGGAGGGGGGGTTGGCCATACACTGCTTCAACTGCTGAAAAGCCTCTTCGGATTCGGCCGTCCACTCAAAAGTTTGCCGAAGCACTTTGAAGAAGGGGAGGCACTTATCCGTTGTGCGTGAAATGAAGCGGTTGAGGCCGGCAACTCGACCAGTAAGTCTCTAAACCTCTTTAACCGTTCTGGGAGACTGCATTTCAATCAAGGCCTTGATCTTTTCCGGGTTAGCTTCAATGCCCCGCTGATTGACCATAAAACCCAAGCACATCCCAGATCCTACGCCGAAGGCGCATTTCTCCGGATTGAGCTTCATTTGGTACTTTCGTAGGGTGGCGAAGGTCTCTCGCAGGTCAGCCAGATGATCTGTGGAGAGTTTACTCTTGACTAGCATATCGTCGACATATACTTCCATGTTCCGGCCTATCTGGTGATGGAAGACAACATTGACCAACCATTGGTAGGTGGCCCCAGCGTTTTTGAACCCAAATGGCATCACACGGTAATGGTAGGTACCTTGGTCGGTGATGAAGGAGGTGTGTTCCCGATCAGACGGGTGCACTAGAATTTGGTTGTGCCCAAAGAAGGCATATATGAAGCTGAGCATTTGATGATCGACCGTGGTGTCAACCAGCAGATCAATGCGAGGAAGAGGGTAGCTGTCTTTGGGGCAAGCTCGGTTGAGGTTGGAGTAGTCGACACTGAGTCGCCATTTACCATTGTTCTTATGGACCAGGACCACGTTTGACAACCATCATGGGTAGTCCACGTTCTTGATGAATTGTGCCTCAAGGAGCTTATCGACCTCTGCAGTAGTGAGAGTATTGCGCTCCGGATGAAAGATGCGCTGCTTCTGGTGGAAGGGTCGGAAGTGGGGCTCAATGCTGAAGCGATGAGTTATGAAGGACGGGTCAATACCCGGCATGTCTGAGTGGGTCCATGCGAATACATCGTTGTGTTGGATCAGGAGGGCAGTAAGGTTGGCCTTTGCTTGGGTGGATAGTTGGCTGCCGATCTTGGCAGTTTTTGCTGGGTTGGTGGGATCGATGGGGACCTCGATAAGTTCTTCCACTGCTTCCCCCCTAATTAGCTCGTCTTCATCTCTGACATCGAGTCCCTCAATGATCATAGCCTCCTTCAACTTGACTTCTTTGAGTGAGGCGACATAACATTCTCTGGCCACGGTCTGCTCTCTCCTCACTGTCCCAACCCGCAGATCGGTGGGGAACTTGATGGCAAGGTGGTAAGTTGATGTGATAGCTTGGAAAGCATTTAGCGCGATGCGGCGGAGGATGATATTGTTGGCAGAGGGGTAGTCGACAATAAGGAAGGTGAGCAACTTGGTGGTTTGTCGTGGGTACTCGCCGATTATGATGGAGAGACCGATGGAGCCGATGGAGGTCACCCAGTCACCGGTGAAACTGACCAAAGGGGTTTAGAGAGGGGACAGACTTTCTTTCCCGATATTGAGCTGGCAGAAGCAATTGAGGAAGATAATGTCTGAAGAACTGCCGTTGTCTACGAGACCACGTCTGACCTTTTAGTTGGAGAGGAGGGCCAAAATGACGAGTGGGTCGTCATGGGGGTAACGAATGCCTGTGCAGTCAGCGTCCATGAAGGTGATAGGCTCGGTCCACTGCCTGGGTTGTTTGGGGGGTCGGTCCAATGTGGCAAATTCTTTGTCTGAGCCCTCTCTTATTTTTCTGAGTTCTGCCCGCTGGGCCGAGCGGGATAGTCCTCCACAAGCAAACCTGCCGGAAATAACTCTGATTTCTCCAACAGGTGAGACGGGGTTACCTTGTGCTCAAGGTTGCTGAGGAGGGCGATCATGACCTTGGTTAGGTTCTGCTGGTTGTCGGGGAAGGGTGTGCCTGCGGTTGTTTCTGATGGGTTCAGTCCGTTGTCTCAGCTGAGGGCGAGTTTCCGTGAATCGACTGAGACGACCCTGACGAATCAAGCCCTCAACCTGATCTTTAAGGTTAACACACTCTTCGGTGTTATGGCCGTGGTCCTGGTGAAAACGACAGTATTTGGACTGGTCTCTCCGATTGGAAGGAGTCCATGATGGTTGGGGCCATTTTAGGGGGTAGTCATGCTGGATCTGATTGAGGACTTGTTCCATAGGTGAATTGAGGGGTATGTACAGCTCGAACCAGTCGGGCGGTTGGATTGGTGCCGACCGGTCGGCTCGGGGGGATCGGTCGGTATAATGAGGTGTTCGGTTACTGCAATGGGTGTTTCTGGTGTCTGAATCCTTTCTCTTCTCCCTGGTGGTGGGGTTTTTAGCGGTAGGGTCTTGGCGAGCAGCTAGGGAATCTTCGGCATTCATGTACTTTTGGGCTTTGGATAGTAGGGCTACCATGGAGGTCGGGGGGTTTTTTTGAGAAGGAGAAGAGGAAGTCAGATGACCGCTGACCGGCCATGAAAGCTGTAAGGATGACTTTGTCATCGTTTTCTGTAACCTGGAAGGCTTTAGTGTTGAAGCGGGTAACGAAACTCCGCAACGACTCCCTCTCGGTCTGACGGATAGTGAGGAGTTAGGTTGCCAGACGTCGTTGGCGTTGAGCTCTAATGAAATGGCTGAGGAAGGAGTCACTGAGGAGTCACAGAGTCCGCCGGCAGCTGACTAAACCAAGATCGAGCTGACCCCTTGAGTGTCACGGGGAAAGCCCGACACATAATTTCGTCAGGGAATGCATGGAGGATCATAAGGGTTTTGTAGGTCTCCAAGTGGTCGACTGGGTCCGTCGTACTGTCAAAAGAGTCGATGGTGGGCATTTTGAACTTAGGGAGTAGAGGTTTGTCCCTGATGGAAGCAACAAATGGGGAGTTGGCTGTGGTAGATGATTTATGCTGTATGTTCTGCATGACCCCTTGTAGCTGGAGCTTCATGGCTCGGAGTTCTGCGTCCCAGAGGGGGATGTTGTCACCACCGCAGGGCAGCGGGGGTTGGACGCTGCTGGCCTCTCCTTCAGGTGTCGGTACTGGGATCGATGGCTGTAGGCCCCGAGGTGGTAGGTTTATACCTGGGGGAGGGGTCGTAAGCCTTCCAAGTTGGGTGGATTAGGCTGCAGGATAGTGTGGGTCGGGGCTCGTTCTTGGTTGGGGGGAATATCTGGAGGTGATGGAGGAGGCATATGAAGGTTTCTTTGGAGAATAGCATTAATCATATCTTGGTTTTGCTCGACCAGGCGGTTAATGCTGTTGGTGAGCTCGGTGAAATACGGTGGTGGGTTATTTGGGTTGAGGGGGTCGGCATGATGATCGGGAACATTGCGGTGAGAAGCCATGGATCTAGTCGTGACCATACACCTTGGCAGGTAGTAGGAAAGGGGTTATTGGGGAAGGGCCTTCGGCGACAATGAGCACAACTGGCGCGCGAAGTAAGAGCTTCCCACAGACGGCGCCAACTGATGATACAGTTTAACTGATGGTAGAACTGATCGGACTGATCCACGCTCGTTAAGCCTATGTCTGAATGACCAAGCCCACCTGAACACCTGTATAAGAGTTCAACGGGGAACGCGGAGTCCCCCAGCGAACCCTCCGACGAGCAAGTTAGAAAGAGAAGTGGATTGTAGAGATAGATTAGAGATAGAAAAGCTTAACCTTCTTTCTGTCTTCGACGTCTGCTTATATCCTCTGGTAATCATTTCGTTGTCCCTTCCGACCTGTCACCTTGGCCAAAAGTCTATGCTCTAGCTTACCTTGTTCATGGTGAAGGTGTTCTGTCCCGACGGAGAGGGCTTGTCGCAATAAATGCTGTAAGGGGCTTCATTAATGGTGATGTGTAGTGGCAATAACTTTGCAGATCTTTGTCTGCGGATGTGGCTTGCCCTTCTCTTGCCATGTGTGTTGGTGTCATTGGTTCTCATTGCTATGTGAGTGTTGGACTTTAGTATTTGAGATATGTATTGGGCCCTAAGTAGTGGGCTATCATCTTCATGGGCTTACCAATGTCAGTAGTCCCCCATTCCCAAGTGTAGCTTTAGTCCAACGAAGGGAATAATGAAGAAAATGAGGGTTGTGAGAGACCGGCAGGGTGAAGGCCGACTGAGAGGAGTGGCCGACCATGAGGAGGGCCGATCGCGAAGGGTGGTCGAGGGGAAAGACCGACGATGAGGAGGGCCGACCGCGAAGGGTGGTCGAGTGGAGGGACCGACCATGAGGAGGGCCGGCCGCGAAGAGTTGGTGGGTGGTATGGCGTGGGGCTCGAGAGGCGGCGGGGTACATGTTGAAGTGAGGTGGAATAGACAGGGGAGGGGAAAAGGGCAGTGGATCATGGTCGTATACGTGGCAGAATCTCGTTGTTGGGGAGGTTAGGCGTTGGGCAATAAGTGAAACGATAGGTTATTATAGGGTGTTTGAAATGACCGTTTTGGCGGATCGTTGAAAATTTTCAAACTAGCAAAAATTAATTGTGACCCTTGGAATACGGGCAAGCCTTAGGCTTTTGGTATTATTCGTTGTACCTTCATTTTTGCAAAAAATCAAAACCTTCCAAGTGTAAACTCCTTCGTTGCTAACAATACACCCCTGTAATACTTTTTGAATTTTCTTGCGCTCGCATCCGAAGCGATTCGTAGACATACAGGAGAGATGGCCCAAGATGAAGCAAGAGTTGATCCGTTGGGGGACGATGATGCGGTAGAGTTGGCGGAACAATACCGGATGGAGAGGCGAGTGGGAAGCGAGGGGGAGCCAGTTGGGCGACCTCGTTCGTCCACGATGATAGTGGCTGCGCAGCCAATCAGCCAGGTTGAGCCAGATCATTGGCATACGAAGGCCGATAAGTCGATCGTAACTGCGGAGGAGTTGGTGGGTGTATGCGAGAAATACCAGATTCCCGCAGAAATAGAGCTAAAGCTGGCAACAACGAAAGAGAGGCCATCCGATGCCCGACCGGGGGAATTTGCCCTTTGTGAGGAGGTGTTGAAGGGAGGGTTGAGGTTGCCACTCCCGCAGGTGGTAGTGGATGTCTTAAACCGGTTGCAAGTGGCGTCGGGTCAACTAATGCCTAACGTGTGGAAGATTGTACTGGCTTGTGCAAGCGCGTGACCGAGGGTGAACGAGGGAGCGGCTATGACGGTGGACGAGTTTTTTGCATGCTAAAAGGCCTCGGGGCAGCAAGAAACGTGGGTCACTTTGCAGGCGGCGGCAGGGAGGGGCCTGGTGGCGGGGTTGCCATCATTAATAAAGGGGTGGAGGCCACGGTGGTTCTACGTGTCCGCAAACGGAGGAGTTGGAGTGCACACGGTGCGGAGAGTGCCCACCAAGACTGTAAAGTCAAAGCTGGGAGTGGCGGTGGAGGAGAGGGTGAAGAAAGTGAAGGCATGGAGGGAGAATGGGGGTATCAAATGGGACGAGCTCGTTCAGCCGTCTGCCTTGTTTGCCGTAGGGTTGGGCCCCCAGCCGACCGGTGGAGACCTGGAACTGGCGAAATTAGAGGCAAGGAGGAAAACGCAAGAGGTGGAGGATAGGACCATTCTTGCGAAGGCCAGTAAATTCAAAAAGGCACAGGCAGACCGGCCGCCGAAACCGTTCGTGAGGGAAAGGATCCGACCGCGCCCTAAACCGCTGGGGGAAAAGGACTTGGGTGGATTTGAGCCACGACCGCCCCCAATTGATCATTTGAAGGAAAGAGCCAGCAAGGAGGTGGAGGCTGTGGCGAAGAAGAAGAGGACAGTTAGGGAGAGGGAGGAGGGGCCAGCCCTGAAGAGGAGGAAGGAGGTGATGGTGGAGGCTACTCCAGAAGAGGTGGCTGTCCAGAGGCGCAGGGGGACAAAGTTCAAAGTGAAGGAGAACCCATGAGTGGCATGGGCCCCAAGATGCAAGTGGAGGGTGGTTCAGCTGGTCCTAAAGAGGGGATGGAGCAGTAGCCCAAGGGAGGTCCTGACGACTGCCATCTATCATGCTCGCGCAGTGGCTGGGCGGCTGTAGGGAGAAGTAGGCCCAGCCAGGGTGGCAGCAGATCATCTTGTGGGGGCGGTGGACGAAGCAGCCGTGCGCTCGGTGGCTAAGTTCAATGAGGCTGAACTATTCAGGGGGCTGTGCTCTGCCCAAATGGAGGTGACCACCTTAGCAGGGGCTCTTCTGAGAAAGGCGGCGGCTGCAAAAGTTGAGTTGAAACCTGTGAAGGCAAAGTTGGAGGAGGCGAAGGTCCAACTTGCAAGTTTGAGGAGAGAAACTACTGGACAGAGGGTGACCGTGCGAAGTGTGTGGGCTAGGGGGTTGGAACAGGCTCAAAAGACGAAGAAGATGAAGGTTTTGGCGATCATGCAGGGCAATGTTTCCGATCGTGCCCATGCTGAGCTGTGCGCGGCCAAGGTGGAGCTTGAGGATGAACGTCGCAAGGTGGTGTCGCTCGAGTTCCAGCTGGCTGGCGAGCAGAAGAAGCTGGAAGATGCTCAAAATGCCTGTATGGTCGCCACCGAGCGATTTGAAGAGGCCATGACCAACAATGAAGATCTGCGCACCCAGTGGATCAAAGAGAAGGATGAAGCAGACCTGAAGATCACTGGGTTGGAGCGAGATCTTGCGGACGAGCGCGCCAAGGCTGCGGCAGAAAAGGCATCACTGGAGAAGGAGTTGGGGGAAGAGAAAACCAAGTCAGCCTCAGAGAGGGCAGCATACCCCGATTTGTGCATCACAGCAGTAGAGTAGTTCAAGGGGTCTGCTGAATTTCAGATGGCTATCGATGCTGCGATCGCTAGCCACCTGACGAGAGAAAGGTCTGGGGGGGCCGGCCCGTCGGGGGCGACCGCTGGGGGAAGGAGTGAAGAAGAAGTAATCCAGAGTTTCCAGCGGTCGGACTTCTACAAACACGAAATGGCTGAGTTCTGGGACAGTGGGTGGAAGATGTTCAAGCGTAAAGCAAAAGAGCTGTTCCCAGACTTAGACTTTAGTAGTGTCAAGATCGACGAAGACGACGTGACCTAGATCCCCCTAGACGAGGGTGTTGAAGAAGAAGATCTCGTCGCAAGTGAAGAGGAGTGAGTGGGGTGGAGCAAAGTTGTACGCGGAGTTTTGGTTTTTTTTTTTTTTTTGAATTACTGTAATAAACTCATGTACAAGTTTGTGAATGAATAAAATTATGAATGGTGTTTGGCATACTATTTTTTGTGTGTGTGTAATTCTGCAATGAATGAGAATGGTGACTTGCACAAACTGTAAGAATGTAAGGATGTTAAAAATATAATGGCTTGTGTACAAATCATTGTGAAGTTCAAAATGTAAGAATGTTAAAAAGTTTGAAGGTTCAAATCATGACCCAAAGATGAAGTCAGTCTAGCTTGTAAGGGTCCCCGAGAGTGAAATTTTTAAATCATGGCGTAAGGGTGGTGATAAATGAAAGATTAAGTTGGGAAATGAAAGTTAAAAAGAAAAAACGTAAAGAGAGTTGTAAATCATGGACCTGGAGTTTGATTAAGTATGGCCACTATGCCATAACCATGAAGTTTACACGGATGGCCTTGACCGAGCTCCTCATTCGTGCTCAGTTTGGGTTAAGCTATGATTAACTGATTCATCAAGTAATTTAGTAGCTTTAAGTAACTCAGTCTGGCTGAGGCTTTGCGTGCTCAGTCTAGCTGAGGCTTTGCATGCTCAGTCTGGCTAAGGCTTTAAGTAACTCGGTCTGGCCGAGCTCTTCATGCTCAGTCTGGCTGAGGCTTTAAGTAACTCGGTCTGGCCGAGCTCTTTGTGCTTAGTCTGGCTGAGGCTTTAAGTAACTCACTCAATCTGGCTGGGGCTTTGCATGCTCAGTCTGGCTGAGGCTTTAAGTAACTCACTCAGTCTGGCTGGGGCTTTGCAAGCTCAGTTTGGCTGAGGCTTTAACTAACTCGGTCTGGCTGAGCTCTTCATGCTCAGTCTGGCTGAGGCTTTAAGTAACTCGGTTTGGCCGAGCTCTTCGTGCTCAGTCTGGCTGAGGCTTTTCATGCTCAGTCGGGCTGAGGCTTTAAGTCACTCGGTCTGGCCAAGCTCTTCATGCTCAGTCTAGCTGAGGGTTTAAGTAACTCGGTCTGGACGAGCTTTTCATGCTCAGTCTAGCTGAGGGTTTAAGTAACTCGGTCTGGACGAGCTCTTCGTGCTCAGTCTGGCTGAGGCTGCAATCAAAGCGTTATTGGAATACTACACAAATAACTGAGATATAAGTTTGTTGTCATTAAAGGGCAGCCTATGTGATCATAAATTTACATCATGTGAGAGAAGAACAAGAACATTCAAGTGTGTAAATAGCCAAGAAGAAAATACAATAACTGATCAGTACAAGAATGGAAAATTATTGAAAGTAACGCTTCAAGTGCTCGGCGTTCCATGGGTGGGGGAGATCTCGGCCCTCCATATCTTGAAGTCGGTAAGTGCCCGGACGACGTCTGGTTTTAACAACGTAAGGTCCTTCCCATTTGGGTGCCAACTTGCCCTCAGCCGGATTCTTGGTGGCGAGGGTTGTTTCGCGCAAAACAAGGTCCCCTACGGCGAACTCCCTCTGTCAGACTCTGCGGTTGTAGTGAACTCTCATTTTCTGTTGGTGTGAGGTGCGTCTGACTGTAGTGGTTTCTCGGAGCTCTTCAATTAGGCCAAGGTCTGCCTGACACAGCTCTTCAGTTACTTCTGGATTGGGATGTAGAACCCTTGGGGTAGGCAGACTGATTTCCACTGGGATGACTCCCTCAGCACCGTATGTTAGTCGAAAGGGGGTCTCCCCAGTGGGAGTTCAGGCGGTAGTGCGGTAGGCCCAAAGCCCGTTTGGTAATTCCTCAGCCCAGAGTCCCGTAGCAGCTTCCAACTTAGTTTTGATGATCTTCAGAAGAGAATGGTTGGTGACCTCAACTTTGCCATTGGCTTGGGGATGGCCTTGGAAGGAGAAGCATGGCTGGATTTGAAGCTCTGCACAGAATTTCCTGAACTTGGCATTGTCGAATTGCTTACCGTTGTCAGAGACGATGGCTTGAGGGATGCCAAATCTGCATACGATCGACTGCCAAATGAATCTGGTTGTGTTCCGCTTGGTAATTGTGGCAAGGGGTTCTGCCTCCACCCATTTAGTGAAGTAATCATTGGCGACAATGACAAATTTGGTTTGGCCTTGGCTAATGGGCAATGGCCCAACTAAGTTGATCCCCCATTTGGCGAATGGGTAGGGACTGCAAAGCGTGACCAATTCTGTAGGAGGAACGTGAGGGATGTTGGCAAAACGCTGGCACTTATCACATTTGAGCACGAAGTCGGTCGCATCCTGATTAAGAGTAGGCCAGAAATAACCAGTGCAAAGTATTTTGTGGGCTAGAGACCGGGCGCCCGAATGATTACCACAGATACCCTCATGGATTTCCCTCATCACGTAGGTTGCTTGAGCAGGATTGAGGCATCTGAGGTATGGACGTGAAAAACCATGTTTGTATAAGAGGTCGCTGACAAGAATGTAGTTGGACGACCGGGCCCTGACTTTGGCGGCCAGCTGTTTGTCGGCTGGCAGTTCCCCCGTTGTTAAGAAGAGAGAGATATCGGCCTCCTAGGGGATAGGTTTGTTTTGGAGAAAGTAGACTTGCTTTTGGTTTGGGGAAATGGCCGGGTGAGTCAGGTACTCGAGGCGAACATCGTGGCTGAGGTCTGACTGGTCTGCCGAAGCCAACTGAGCCATTTTATCTACCTTGGAGTTTGCTGTCCGAGGGATGTGCTTGATGTGGAAATTACTGAAGAGGCGAATGAGAAGGAGTGCAATGTCCCTATAAGCCCGCATTGTGTCGTCCTTGGCATCGAATTCCCCCGTGATTTGGCCGACAATGAGCTGGGAATCGCTGAATACTTGGATATGGCTGACACCAATGTCTCTGGCTAGGCGGTGACCTGCTATCAATGCCTCATATACAGCCTCATTATTGCTTGCATCGAACAAGAAGCAGAGACCACATTTGAAATAACCACCCTCAAGGGCAGTGAGGATGAGACCAGCCCCGCTGCTTTCTTTACGGGATGATCCGTTGACGTTGAGGGTCCAAGAGTGGGGGTCTTCAGGCTCGGTTGGGGGTGATGGAGGCAGAGGAGCAGTGGTTGGAGTGGGATTAGTGAATTCCAGGATGAAATCGGCAACAGCCTGCCCCATAATTACTGTCTAAGACCGGTAGGAGATGTCAAACTGGCTGAGTTCGACCAACCACTGCATAGGTCTACCAGAAAACTCTGGTTGTTGCATTACCTTTTTCAATGGTTGGTCAGTGAGGACCACATTGGAAAGGGCTTGAAAGTAGGGATGGAGGCGGTGACCAAGGCCAAGGACATTTTTTCTAACAATGGGTAATTCTGTTCCGCTCCCCTAAGAGCCCGACTAATGTAGTAGACTGGCCGTTGGACTGAGCTGTCTTCCCTGATAAGAGCTGCACTGACTTCGGTTTTCGACACAGCTAAATAAAGGAAGAGGGGTTCGCCCGTGATTGCCTAAGAAAGGAGGGGGGGTTGGCCATACACTGCTTCAACTGCTGAAAAGCCTCTTCGGATTTGGCCGTCCACTCAAAAGTTTGCCGAAGCACTTTGAAGAAGGGGAGGCACTTATCCGTTGCGCGTGAACTGAAGCAGTTAAGGGCGGCAACTCGGCCAGTAAGTCTCTGAACCTCTTTAACCGTTCTGGGAGACTGCATTTCAATCAAGGCCTTGATCTTTTCCGGATTAGCTTCAATGCCATGCTGACTGACCATAAAACCCAAGAACTTCCCAGATCCTACGACGAAGACGCATTTCTCCAGATTGAGCTTCATTTGGTACTTTCGTAAGGTGGCGAAGGTCTCTCGCAGGTCAGCCAGATGATCTGTGGAGAGTTTACTCTTGACTAGCATATCGTCGACATATACTTCCATGTTCCGGCCTATCTGGTGATGGAAGACAACATTGACCAACTGTTGGTAGGTGGCCCCAGCGTTTTTCAACCCAAATGGCATCACACGGTAATGGTAGGTACCTCGGTCGGTGATGAAGGAGGTGTGTTCCCGATCAGACGGGTGCACCAGAATTCGGTTGTACCTAGAGAAGGCATCCATGAAGCTGAGCATTTGATGACCGGCCGTGGCGTCAACCAGCAGATCGATGCGAGGAAGAGGGTAGCTGTCTTTGGGGCAAGCTCGGTTGAGGTTGGAGTAATCGACACAGAGTCGCCATTTACCATTGTTCTTACAGACCAGGACCACGTTTGACAACCATCATGGGTAGTCCACGTTCTTGATGAATTGTGCCTCAAGGAGCTTATCGACCTCTGCAGTAGTGAGAGTATTGCGCTTCGGATGAAAAATGCGCTGCTTCTGGCGGATGGGTCGGAAGTGGGGCTCAATGCTGAGGCGATGAGTTATGAAGGAAGGGTCAATACCCGATATGTTTGAGTGGATCCATGCGAATACATCGTTGTGTTCGATCAGGAGGGCAGTAAGGTCGGCCTTTGCTTGGGTGGATAGTTGGCTGCCGATCTTGGTAGTTTTTACTGGGTTGGTGGGATCGATGGGGACCTCGATAAGTTCTTCCACTGGTTCCCCCCTAACCAACTCGTCTTCATCTCTGACATCGAGTCCCTCTATGATCATAGCCTCTTTCAACTTGACTTCTTTGAGTGAGGCGACATAACATTCTCTGGCCACGGTCTGCTCTCCCTGCACTGTCTCGACCCCCAAATCGGTGGGGAACTTGATGGCAAGGTGGTAAGTTGATGTGATAGCTTGGAAAGCATTTAGGGCGGTGCGGCGGAGGATGATGTTATAGGCAGAGGGGCAGTCGACAACAAGGAAGGTGAGCAACTTGGTGGTTTGTCGCAGGTACTCGCCGATTATGATGGGGAGATCGATGGAGCCGATGGAGGTCACCTGGTCACCGGTGAAATCAACCAAAGGGGTTTGGAGAGGGGACAAACCATCTTCCCCGATCTTGAGCTGGCGAAAACAGTTGAGGAAGATGATGTCTGAAGAGTTTCCGTTGTCTACGAGAACACGTCTGACCTTGTAGTTGGAGAGGAGGGCCGAAATGACGAGGGGGTCGTCATGGGGGTAACAAAAGCCTGTGCAGTCGGCGTCTGTGAAGGTGATAGGCTCGGTCCACTGCCTGGGCTGTATGGGGGCTCGGTCCAATGTGGCAACTTCTTTGTCTGAGCCCTGCTTTATTTTTTTGAGTTCTGCCCGCTGGGCCGAGCGGGATGGTCCTCCACAAGCAAGCCCGCCGGAAATAACTATGATTTCTCCAACAGGTGAGGCGAGGTTACCTTGTGCCCGAGGTTGCTAAGGAGGGCGATCATGACCTTGGTTAGGTTGTGCTGGTTGTCAGGGAGGGGTGTGCCTGCGGTTGTTTCTGATGGATTCAGTCCGTTGTCTCTGCTGAGGGCAAGTTTCCGTGAATCGACCGAGACGACCCTGACGAATCAAGTCGTCGACCTGATCTTTGAGGTTAACACACTCTTCGTTGTTATGGCTGTGGTCCTGGTGAAAACGACAGTATTTGGACTGGTCTCTCCGATTGGAAGGAGTCTGTGATGGTTGGGGCCATTTTAGGGGATAGTCACGCTGTATCTGATTGAGGACTTGTTCCATTGGTGAATTGAGGAGTATGTGTCGCTCGAACCGGCCGGGCGGTCGGACTAGTGCCGACCGGTCGGCTCGGGGGGATCGGTCAGTATAATGAGGTGTTCGGTTACTGCATCGGGTGTTTCTGTTGTCTGAATCTTTTCTCTTCTCCCTGGTGGTGGGGTTTTTGGCGGCAGGGTCTTGGCGAGCGGCTAGGGAATCTTCGGCGTTCATGTACTTTTGGGCTTTGGATAGTAGGGCTGCCATGGAGGTCGGGGGGTTTTTTGAGAGGGAGAAGAGGAAGTCAAATGACCGCAGACCGGCCATGAAAGCTGTAAGGATGACTTTGTCATCGTTTTCTGCTACCTGCAAGGCTTCAGTGTTGAAGCGGGTAACGAAACTGTGCAACCACTCCCCTTCGGTCTGACGGATGTTAAGGAGTTGGGTTGCCGGACGTCGCTGGCGCTGAGCTCCGATGAAATGGCTGAGGAAGGAGTCACTGAGGTGTTGGAAGGTGGAGACAGAGTCCGCCGGCAGCTGACTAAACCAAAGTCGAGCTGACCCCTTGAGTGTCACGAGGAAAGCCGGACACATAATTTCGTCAAGGAATACATGGAGGATCATAAGGGTTCTGTAGGTCTCCAAGTGGTCGACTGGGTCCGTCGTACCGTCAAAAGAGTCGATGGTGAGCATTTTGAACTTAGGGGGTAGAGGTTTGTCCCTGATGGAAGCAACAAATGGGGAGTTGGCTATGGTAGATGGTTTATGCTGTATGTTCTGCATGACACCTTGTAGCTGAAGCTTCATGGCTCGGAGTTCTGCGTCCCAGAGGGGGATGTTGTCACCACCAGAGGGCAGCGGGGGCTGGACGCTGCTGGCCTCTCCTTCTGGGGTCGGTGCCAGGATCGATGGCTGTGGGCCCCGAGGTAGTAGGTTTATACCTGGGGGAGGGGGTTGTAAGCCTTCCAAGTTTGGTGGATTAGGCTGCAGGATAGTGTGGCTCGGGGGGAATATCTGGAGGTGGTGGAGGAGGCATAGGAAGGTTTCTTTGGAGAAGAGCATTAATTAGGGCTTGGTTTTGCTCGACCAAGCGGTTAATGCTGTTGGTGAGCTCGGTGAAATACGGTGGTGGGTTATTTGGGTTGGGGGGGTCGGCTTGATGATCGGGAACATCAGGGTGAGATTCCATTGATCTAGTCGTGACCATACACCTTGGTAGGTGGTAGGAAAGGGGTTATTGGGGAAGGGCCTCCAGCGACAATGAGCACAACTGGGGCGCTAAGTAAGAGCTTCCCACAGACGGCGCCAACTGATGATATTGTTTAACTGATGGTAGAACTGGTCGGACTGATCCACGCTCGTTAAGCCTATGTCCAAATGACCAAGCCCACCTGAAGACCTGTACAAGAGTTCAACGGGGAACGGGGAGTCCCCCAGCGAACCCTCCGATGAGCAAGTTAGAAAGAGAAGTGGATTGTAGAGATAGATTAGAGATAGAAAAGCTTAACCTTCTTTCTATCTTCGACGTCTGCTTATATCCTCTGGTAATCATTTTGTTGTCCCTTCCGACCTGTCACCTTGGCCGAAAGTCTATACTCTAGCTTACCTTGTTCATGGTGAAGGTGTTCTGTCCCGATGGAGAGGGCTTGCCGCAATAAATGCTGTAAGGGGCTTCATTAATGGCGATGTGCAGTGGCAATAACTTTGCAGATCTTTGTCTGCTGATGTGGCTTTCCCTTCCTTTGCCATGTGTCTTGGTGTCATTCGTTCTCATTGCTACGTGAGTGCTGGACTTTAGTATTTGAAATATGTATTGGGCCATAAATAGTCGGCTATCATCTTCATGGGCTTACCCATGTCATGACATATTGAGATATTAGTTATAATTTGATTATACATATTGTGATATTAGTTATTACTTATTCTAATGTTGGTTGCCATATTATTTTGGTTATGATCCAAAAGCTCTTTAGTTATATTTTATGAGTTTGTTTGATTGAATGGATTATAGTATAAGATTGAAATTATTAATTTATGAAACTAACATTCTATTATTTGGTTGCTAATTTTATTATTCAGATTAGATTTCAATGGTCATTCCATCTAACAAGATTAACTAATTTTTTAGTATTGCAACAAATAACACAAAACATACATATATTTGAGATTATATGTTTCCATATGTATTGCAAAACAAACATGGACAAGAAGGAATTATGTATCTCACTAATTTAGTTCGATGACCAATCGTACACTAATCTCATGGATTGTTAATTCCCTCGCTATTAATCTTACTAATCAAACATGCCCTATATGTTTGTTTATAACTCTTTTTTTTTTATTTTTTTATTTTTTTATTTTTTAGTTATGACTCTTATAGGATTGAATTATGACATTTATATGGATTTCAACCCTACAAATTTTATAACTTGCATATGGTACATACCCTAGCATTTCCTATGGCCTTCTAATGTCGTTAATGGTGGGTCTTTAATGTTAGGGCTGCAAACAAGCCGAATCGAGTTTTTAAATATTCAGACTTATTTATTAAGAATAATCCAGTTCGAGGTTAGCTCGTCAAATATTTGAAAAACTTAAACTTAGCTCAAGCTAACTTGATTACATAAATGAGTCGAACTCGACCTTGGAAAAAAAATTAAACAAAAATTAATTTACTTATTAAGATAAAAAAAAGAAAGAATATAATGACTAAAATATATATATAAAAAATACTTATATTAATAATAAATTTCATCAATCAAGTATGTAAATTTACACAAATAAAAAATAAAATAAATTAATAAAAAATTATTTGATATATTATTAAAAATGAATATTATTATTATTATTTTAATATTCACGAGCCTTATCGAGTTGAGTTTAGAACTATTCAAACTTAGCTCAATTAATAAATGATCTTAACAATTGAGTTTAAAATCATTTATTTAGTAAATAAACTGAACTCAAACAAGTCAAGCTGAAGTTATTCATAACAACTTAGTTCATTTATAACTTTATTTAATGTTGACGTTCCCTTTGGAACATCAGGACTACTCATGTATCAACTATTTCTGAAATTCCATGAAGCTTTTGAAATAGAATTATTTATGTCAATTATTCAGCAAATTAATTCCAGACCATGTAGGAAGGCAAGAAACCAAGCCATTCTTTATCTTGAATTGGCAAACACAACCATGATTACGCTTTTTGAGAAAAAAGAGAGAGGGGGGTTGAAATTCTTTAATTTTAAAATTCAATAAGATGAATATTGAGAATGTATCAGAGTAGAAGCAAGAGGGAGATGATGTCCCTTCCATGGACTCTCAATCATCAACTCTGCATATATATATATATATATATATTGTTAATTGATAAGAGGATTGTAGGGTATATTTTGTGAATGACAGTACATGGCCAAAGTGGCATTGAAGTGTCAGCCGAGGTGCCATGTGGCCTGATCCTGACGCCGAGGTGATCTTGGCTAGGCCGAGATTATTTGCGGAATCCAAGATGAGCGGATAAGGGACAAGAGTCCTAGAATAGGGGAGGATCTCTGGATAAAGATAAAGCTCTTAGGGAGTTTATCCCTATCTAGCTGAGAGTCCATGATGAGCATTGAGCCTGAGTCCACTGAAGTGAGGCTTCTACAAGGATCAGGTCAGTGTTGGCTATAAAAGTAGGGCACCCCCATGGGTCTAAGGTATGTTTTTTGATGTGTGATATACTGTGAGCAGTAAATTCTTTTTAGTGAGTTTAAGCACTATTTGGTATCTGTGAGAGATATAGATCACTGATTTGTGCGTCGGAGTGCCCCCGGGTGGACAAACCATCGTCAGATTCTTTTCTTTCTGTGACAGCTTGTTCGGGCTTAATCTATTTTGCCGGTGCTCTCTAACTGACTTCCTCCTTTGGTTGTGTGGTCAGAAATCAACACCCACAATTTGGCGTCGTCTGTGGGAACATAAGGAGAATAAATGGCCAACGACGGGTAAAAAGAAAAGATCGGGGACGACGTCTCAGGTGGAAGTGGTAAACATGCCAATCGTAATACCGAGGAAGAAAACCATAATGAAAGAGCACGGGATCAGAATCCCAGGAATAAGGACGTCTACAAAGATGGAGACACCCTGAAGAAATCAGGCCGAGATGAGTATTACAACGAAAGCAACCTCTAAGTATGGAAAGATAGATGCCTGAGAAGGGACGGTGAGATGAAGGGAATGGCTAACAAGTTGACAGATCTACAATCGGTTGTCAACTTCATGATGCAGAACAACGTCATGTAACCATCGTTCTCGTTGAAGGACACGCCGATTCCAGCGGCCAAGAACGATGACTAAAAAAGGGGCCAAGCAATTCCAGCAGTCCCTTAGCATGAAAAGGTGAAGGAACGCTCATATCGGCCTTCACGGGATGCCGGGCGAGTAGAGTCAATGAGAGGAGAGTCTCAGAAGACACCTCGTACCAAGGAAACTTATGTCAAGGAACATCGGCATGTTCAAGGGATGGAACTTTGTTTTGACACGGTGAATGAAGAGAAGTCCAAGAGGAAACATAATGACACCAGGAGTAATGCACCAAAAAGGCTGAAATCCGTTGACAGCCGAGCTCGTGGTCGGACTAAGGAGGATTTGACGGACTACCTCCAGAGGAAACGACAGAATGAAGAGGTTACATCACCAGTGAAGCTAAGAACGTGTTCTTAGTGGATTTGGATAGGTTAGAGGCCCCAAAAATTTTTCATATGCTGAGATTCCAGATTTATAATGGTAAATCTGATCCGAACTTTCATGTCGGCTTATACCTGAATTCAATGGCTCTGTATACAGGGAACGAACCGTTGCTATGTAAGTTATTCCCCTCATCCTTTAGGGAAATCGCATCAGATTGGTTTTACAAGTTGCCAAAAGGAACTATGAAGAGTTGGGAAAGCCTGACCAAGATGTTTGTGGCCAGGTTTGTTACAAACAAGTTACAGCCATTGAGGGTAGACTCCCTTATGGCTCCGAAAATTGGCGAGGGTGAAAGCCTCAGAGCTTATGCCAAAAGGTATTATGAGGTGTTCAACCGAATACCGGGATGTAACCAAGAGCTAGCGGTCGCGTCTTTTAAGAATGGCATGGAGGATGATTGCACGCTTCGGAAGTTGCTCGCAAAGACTCTACCAAAAAGTATGGAGGAGCTCATGGCAAGGATTAAGAAATAAGCCAGAGCAGAAAAGGATACACTGGGAATAAAGGCGCCGAAGCGAAGCCAAGCTAATATTGGATTTAACAGGCAAGAAACAAGGTTGAGGGTTGAACAGGCAGTCACCACTGTGTTCCGGATCCTGATTTATAAAGTTTTAGAAAGGATCAAGAACCAGCCATATTATAGAGCGCCGAAGAAGATTCCTGGCGAATTTATAGGAAGAAGCCTTGGGAAGCATTGTGCCTACCACAATGAGGATGGGAATTTGACTCAAGGGTGTAGAGCCCTGAAGACGCATTTGGACGACCTGGTCAGACAAGGTCACTTGAGGAACCTAGTAGATGAGGCTAGAATGAGGGAAGAGCAAGTGAGACTACCCCAAGCACCGGCAGCACCACCTCCACCATAACTACAGCAAGCAGAAGCTCGGGTGATCAATGTGATTCACTCGAAGGTTAATGAGAATGATATACGAGAAGACACACAGAAGGTGAAACACTTACAGTATGTTTGTCAGGTCTAGCAAAAGAGGCCCAGGGACTGATGGTGTCCTTTACTGAGGCAAACCTATACATAGTACAACATCTCCACAACGATGCTCTGGTGGTAACCGTCAGGATTGGAGAATACCAGGTAAGGCACATTCTGATCGACTAAAACAACTCTTATGACATCATGTATGTTAGGTGTTACAAGTAGCTTAGCCTTCATCACGATGATTTGGAGCAGTCCAACAGCCCAATGGTCGGGTTCAATGGAACACCGACATAGCCTCTAGGAGCAATAAATTTGGAGGTGCAGGTGGGCACCAGGAAAGTAAGCATAGAGTTTACAGTAATTAACACCCCCTCCCCTTACAATGTTATCTTGGGAAGGCCATGGTTGCACACAATGAGGGTTGCTCCTTCAACTCTGCATCAGCTGTTGCGGTTCCCAACGGAGCATGGAATTGAAGAGGTTAGAGGAGATTAGGTGCAAGCAAAAAATTGCTCCATGGAAGCAATGAAATCCACTTGTAACGTGCGAGAGACAGAAACAGTAGAAATTGAAGACGAGGACATAGAAGTTATAGATGATGTCGGCAAAGAACCAGCCGAGAAGAGTGAGAAAGCCTTGAAGAAAATCCTAGTCCAAGAAGGGGATGAAGAGTGCTTCTTCCTTCTTGGCTCAAGCTTGGTTGAGGATGCGGAGAGGGAGTTGGAAGCTTTCTTATAGGCTAACATAGAAGTATTTGCCTGGATGCCATACGAGATGCCAGGCATTAACCCCGATGTCAAATGCCATATGCTCAATGTAGACAGGCTGGCTAAACATGCCATCCAGCGAGCGAGGAGGTCGACGTTGATGCATGTTGAGGCAGTTGAGGAGGAAGTGGACAAGCTATTGAAAGCCAAGGCAATTCGGGAGGTGAACTACCCAACCTAGCTATCCAATACAGTAGTTGTGAAAAAGAAGAATGGGAAGTGGAGGGTCTGTATGGACTTCACCAGCCTGAATAAGTCTTGCCCCAAAAACAGTTTCCCACTGTCCAAGATTGATCAGTTAGTAGATACCACTTCAAGGAAAAGAGGGATGAGCTTCCTGGATGCTTATAAGGGATATCACCAGATAGCAATGTACCCTCCTGATGACGAGAGGACTACATTTATCACCCCCAAAGGGCTGTACTGCTAAAGAGTGATGTCTTTCGGGATAAAAAAAAGCAGGAGCAACCTACCAGAGGTTGGTAACCAAGATGCTTAGACATCTGATTGGCAAAAAGTAGAATTGTCCATTAATGACATGGTCGTGAAGACCAAAGAACCTGATAATCATCTGGTAGACTTGAAGACAGTATTTGATATTATAAGAACATATCGGCTCTAACTCAACGCTTCGAAATGCGCATTTGGAGTTGGGTCTAGTAAGTTCTTAGGATACTTGGTTACCAGAAGGGGCATTGAAGCAAGCCCGGATCAAATCAAGGCCATCCTTGACTTGAAAAGCTTGACATTGGCAAAACAAGTGCAGATGTTGACTGGAAGGGTCGCAGCCTTGAACAGGTTTATAAGTAGAAGTTCAGATAAGTGTAAACCATTTTTTGGTTTGTTAAAGAAGGCCACAGATTTTTTGTAGACGGAAGAATGCGAAGTCGCCTTGGCTGGCTTGAAAAAGTACCTGACAACAGTTCTAGTTCTGTCAAATCCAGTACCTGGAGAGGAACTGTTCTTATACTTGGCAGTTTCAGAGCACGCAGTGAGTGCAGTGGTAATCAGAGAAGAAGGAGAACAAAGGGCAGTATATTATGTGAGTAAAACCCTAGCAAGCGCAGAGACTAGGTACTTACCCTTGCAAAAATTGACATTAGCCCTGGTAATGGCTTCGAAGAAACTGAATCATTACTTCGAAGCCCACAGGATTGTGATACTAACTAAGCATCCTTTGAAGTTCCTGTTGTAGTAAGGAGATCTGACAAGCAGGGTAGCCAGATGGGCAGTAGTGTTGGGCCAATATGATTTGAAATTTAGGCCCAGAACATCAATTAAAGGCCAGGTCTTGGCCAACTTTATGGTCGAGTTCACCCCTGCTGCCATCCTGCGTCGGACTCCGGTGACTCGAGGTTTGGGATGCCCAGGGGAGCAAGAAGAAACCCAACTACGGCCCAAGAATCCCACTCAAGCAAAATAGAAGAAAGATGAGAAACCAAAGCCCTGCGACATCTACATCGGTGACTCCTTCCGCTTGTTTGTTGATAAAAGTTCAAACCGTCAAGGAGCAGGGGTAGGGGTAGTGTTAGTATCGCTAGATGGGCGAATGTTTGAACAACCTAGGCTTCAAACAATGAAGCAAAGTATGAGGCACTGATTACAGGGTTAAAGCTAGCAGCAGCAATGGAAGCCGATGAGGTGGTAGTCTTCTGTGACTCCAAATTAATTGTGAATCAGGCAATAAGAGAGTATGTAGCCCAAAATAAAAGAATGATAGCCTATGTCAAAAAAGTTGTTAAACTGTTAGCATTGTTCCAAGATTGCCAGCTACAATAAGTTAGCCAAGATGATAACAACCATGTTGATGCCTTGGCTAACCTGGCTAATGTAATGAAATTAGGGAAGCAAGGACAATAATGGTTGATTATTTGTCAGGCCCAAGTGTGGAACCACTGATCACAGAGTACGAAGCAATGTGTGTGGAAATGGGCTTAAACTAGATGGATGCAGTAGTAATGTTCCTGAGGGACGACAAGTTGCTGGATGATCGCAAAGAGGCGCATAAGGCCAGATTGAAGTTGGCAAGGTTTAGCCTAACAATAGAAGGCCATCTCTACAGAAGGTCCTTTACTGGGCCCTTTTTGAGATGTGTCCATCCCTCCCAGGTTGAAGACTTCTTGTATGAAATACATGAAGAAGTATGTGGAAGTTATACTGGGGGCAAATCACTTGCTCATAGGGCCATTACTTAGGGGTACTGGTGGCCTTACATGCAGAAGGATGCTGAAGTCTACGTCAGAAAGTGCGAGAGAAGTGTCAAAGGTTTGCACCTTTGATACATCAACCAGCAGCAGATTTGAACCAAGTATTCAGCCCTTGGACATTTGCCTAGTGGGGCATGGATGGTGTCAGACAACTGCCCTAAGCAACTGGGAAAATGAAGTTTTTGCTTGTAATAACTGATTACTTCACAAAATGGGTAGAAGCTGAACCCCTTACGAAGATTCGAGATATTGATGTAAATAACTTCATATGGAAAAACATCATCACCAGGTTTGGGATCCCAAGGGCAATAATAGCAGACAATGGTACACAGTTTGACAGTAAGCTAATCAAAAGCTTCTGTGCAAAGTACAAAATCAAGAACTACTACTCTACTCCAAGTTTTCCTCAAAGCAATGGTCAGGTAGAAGCATCCAATAAGACTATCATGGATGGGATCAAAAAGAGGCTAGAAGCAGCGAAGGGAAAATGGGTGGAAGAGTTGCCCAATGTACTCTGGGTATATTAGGCTACGCCGAGAAGATCAATTGGGGAGTCTCTATTTGCCATGGCTTATGGCATTGAAGCAGTTATCCCATTGGAAGTCGGCATCCCTAGGATCAGAAACCAAGGAGTAAAGAATGGGACTAATGAGGCACTCCTAGCTCGAGATTTGGACCCGTTGGAGGAGAAAAAGAGAGAGTAGCAATTCAGCTAGGGGTATACCAACAATAACTTGCTAGGGCTTACAACAAGAAGGTCAACCCAAGAGAGTTTAAGGTTGGGGACCTCGTCCTAAGAAAAGTTGTCGGCAACAAGAAGGATTCCAGGGAGAGAAAACTTGGCCCAAACTGGGAAGGGCCTTATAAAATCATCTCGGTTATCGGCAATGGGGCATATCGGCTTGAAGACACTGAGGGCAAAGAGTTGCCAAGACCTTGGAATACTTATAACTTGAAGTTTTTTATCATTAGTTTTTTGTTTTTTGAAATTTATGTCATAATTTTATTAGCCGAAGTAATAATAACATGCTGTAGACACCCCATTTTTGACCGTCCTCAAGACTTGGACGTCACCGTTTGAACACCCGGTGATTATCCATGTTTGTGTTCGTTTGGAGTTCCCGGAGGTCTCGGCTACGCGCCTTGCCTCAGGATCTCCGAACTCGACTCTTTAGTGTCTGGTTTTGTACCAAACACTTGTGTTTTGCCTTGGAGGGGCAGGGAATGCCTTGTGAGGCATCCCCACACATCACCGGCCATGGCCAGAGGCCACCGGCTGGTGTTTTGTTGCCATCGGCAATGTATATTGCCGGTCGGCATTCTTTGTTGCAGGTTGGCAGTCCATTTTGTCAAAATGGCAATTTTGAGCAGCCGACTACTATTCATCTGCTTTTGCAGATATTTTAATACAGTTGTATGACATTTCGTGTATGGAGGGATGGCCTTCTTGTTAGCTTATCTTGTAAGCTTTACAAGATTGGCTTCTCTATAAGAGGAGCCCTCCTCTCTTGGCCTTAGGGTTAGACATTTTAGACAACCATTTTAGGGTTTGAGTTCTAGGGTTAGGGTTTCATACATATCCTATCTCTATATCTCTCTCTTGTGTGTGTATAAGTGTGTTTGTGTCTTACTATTGCACACAAACACATAGTGTTACACCTTTGCTTGATTCTTGAAGGGCCAGAGATTTGTTCTTGAAGCTTGGGAGCTGTTTTGAGCTCAAAGAAGCTGCTGGAGCTTCATTTGTGAAGAGGGTCTTCAAGGGTAACAATCTTACTCCTTTATTTCCCATTTTTGCATACTATTTTTTCCTATCTTTGAACTATTTTTGAGCTTAGTGTATAATATAAAAAAGTTCTATTTTTAGGCCCTCTAAATAGTTTGTTTAGAGTGTTTTGTGGTTTGGAGGTGTTTGACCCCTCTTAGGCCTTGAGAGGCTCCATTTTGTGCCATTTTGAGTGAGCTCCGGGACTTTGGTGTTTGGGACTCCTCACCACTGAAATCTTGAGGGATTTCAGTGGTAAGGATGGTGCCTTGAAGTCTCAAGAAGGAGAGGGCCACCCCCTCTCCTTGTTGTCCTTGAAAAGGACCATTTTTAACCTCTTGAGGGAGCACCTAGCTAAGCTTCATGTTGACCATGCCTTAGCTGATTTTTGTGCTTATTATGTCATGATATGCCTCTATTTTTAATTGGTTTTGGTACACCATGCATGCTTAGCATACCTACCTTGTAATGCCATGTTTAGGCCTTGACATGCCTTAGGTTGTAAACCATTGTTCAAGCATGTTTTAGGTCGAGCTTTGTGAAGCTTTTGTGCTTATTTTGCCATGTTTAAGGTCTGTCCATAGTTGTTTGGGTCGACTTTGGCATGCTTTGTATATCCCCTTTGCATTTTTGGTTTGTTGGCCTTAAGTGTGTGAATGTATAGCATGCATCCTTGCCTTAATTTAGTGGGTTGGGACCATTTGCCATGTCATTTCAGTCCCTTTAACATGCTTGTATGCTTGCCTTGGATGCCTCTTCGAAGCTTTGAAAGCTCGTCTTGCATGCTCCATGTTTTGGCCATTGTGCATACCCTTTGAATTTAAGCCACTTAGATGTCATCTAGGTGTCCCTTGGGTGTTGTCTAGGCCTGCCTTAGACTTGTTTTAAGTCCTCTTGGCCTTGTGAGGCTTGGTTGATTTAGTTTTGGTTTAAGCCTCTTGGCTTGTCTTGGGTTTTAGACCATTGTTGTATGCTATGTTTGTCTTGTTTAAGTTGGTTTGGCACCTCCCATAGCATGATTTTCAAGGCTTATAATGCATGCTACATGTCCATGTTTGCATCCTCTTAAATGTGCTTGAGAATTGCTCTTTAATGTTTGAAGTGTTGGAGATCATTCGCATGCATGTATGCATGCCATTAGTCCTTCATTTTGGGCACTTTGGCCACTGTTTTGGGCCTAATTAGAGCTGCCTAAATCATGCTTAAGTCCATCCTTTGCTTGCTTGCATGCTTACCTTGCATGTTTGTTTGCATGCTTGCATGTATATCTTCCATTCCCATGTTGCATCCTTAGCTTGCATGCCTAGGTTGCATTGCATCTACGATGCATGTCTTGTTCCTCGATCTAGTGATAGGAATTGGGCTTTGGTTTGTTGGTTGGCATTGCATTTGACATCAAAATGTGCACACTTGGTCCCTTGGGCCATCACGCATGGAAATGCGCGATTGATGGTCCGAGAACCAAGGAGCATGTCCCTTTGACTCACTAACATGATAAGGGACATGATTGGTGCATATATGGCTTGAATTGCATTGCCATGCGCTGCCTTGCCCTCTGTTGCTATCAATTGCAGATTCTGCAGGAACTTTCTGCCGACCGGCAGTGTTCAGTGCCGACCGGCAATATTTCCTAGGCCGATAGCTTCACTAACAGCCGGTGGTCACATACCACTGCCGGTGGCCATTCTACTCAGCCGGTGGTGTCTCCCAATGTCCAGGGAAGCAATTCTGAGACTTTGGCAGTCTTCAAAGAGGCAGAGTAGGGAAAATAGAGGCAGCCTATGCATGGCAGTGCACTTCCGAGCAAGACCCGAGCACGCGCGCATCGAACCCTCTTCCCGAGGCCCCTTTTATTGCTTTTCTTATGCTTAGTTAATTTGTTAATTAATTAGGTGATTTGTAATAATTAATTAGCTTGCGAGTTAGTTAATTTGTATTATTCTTTCGGTCCCTCCGAGCGAGGGCGAATTTGTAATAAGTGTGGGTGAGTGTGTGCATGTCTTCCAACCCCCACTTCTTTCTCCCTTTACTTACCTGCTTTGATGGTTAGTAATAGGTCATGTTTAAATTAGCATACCTTATGCTATGCATGCGTGCATCCATACATTTGTCTAGCACGCACCAGGCTCGGTACATCATGCTAACTGCATTTGTACTTCAATTCCAAATTGAATACGTGCATCAATTGATTGCATTTCACATGCCATGTTTAGGTTGACCGAGCCTACCCTAATTGCATCCTGTATGTGTTGCATTAGTCAATTTGACATGAACTAGGACCATGCATGTTGGCTAACTAGTTTATTGTTTTGGCACGGAGTACGATGTAAGTATTTATGCTTTAGCATTTCGCATGAGTGTGAATGTTAACATGACAGCATGCTTACCATGTGGCTAGATGCTTATGTGTTATAAATTTCCTGAATGCCTGTGGGTGAAGGTTGGATTGTCTGAGTTGGAAAAACTCGTTGAAATCCGTATTTTAGCCTACTTGCGAGTAGCAAATTCCAAAGTGTTTTTTTTTTTTAAGACAAAAAGATATGCAATGCTTATTTCCAAATTAGGCAATCTAGTCTATACTTGTTTGCCGTGTGCATAACATAGTAATTCTAGGCTAATAACCGGGATAAGAACACATAACGTTTTCAAAAACGGATATCATGGTTAGTAGAGGCCGATCTTCGGATCGGGCGAGAGGGGGTGCTCATAGCTGACCTTCCCCAATCGTACCCAAGTTCCCGAGCCGAGGCAACTTTGGTAATGACGGACACGTGGCCTTTGGCACCGAGTCAGGGTTTCCTAAATTCTCCCATTTTAAAATATTTAGGTGGCGACTCTGTATCTGGCAAAGCAGCCCATGTTTGGCACTTCTTTTCAAAAATCTATTTCTCAAAACGATTTTCCGGATTTGGACTCTTTGGTTCAGATTAAGAACCGTGACACAAATCGAGTCCGAACTGTAGCGTGTAGTGAGGGCCCCCCACGCGGGCGCGTCTACACATGCTAGTTTGATTTTTAAGATTTTTAAATTTGTGCGATAGGACTGACCAGTCCTGTGACGATGAAACATGACGAATAACTTAGACTTATTATACGACAGAGTTGAATTATACTTGCATATAATAGAGTTGAACTAAGTTGGCGATGTTTCTGAATGAAACATGACAAATTACTTAGATTTATTATATGACAGAGTTGAATTATACTTGCATATAATAGAGTTGAACTAAGTTGGCGATGTTTCTGAATGAAGCATGACGAATAACTTAGACTTATTATATGACAGAGTTGAATTATACTTGCATATAATAGAGTTGAACTAGGTTGAATTAACCTAGGCTTGCCATGTTGGCAGAGTGGAACTAAAGTCGACTAATAGAGAAACCAAGGTTGGACCTCGGCTAGTCTTTGTTTGAATCTGACTTCGGTAAAAGATCATAAACGCATAATGTGAACTTAAATGGAACTTAAGTTCACAATAGGGGGCATGAAGCAGGAATGATAAATAAACTTAAGAGCTTGGGACTTATTGAAATTTTTTTAAAGAACTTACAAATTAAAATGGGCTTAGACTTGTTGAAATTTCAGAGAAATTTAAAAGTTGGAGTTAGCCAAGATAATTATGAAAGATGTATCCGAGGTACATCTTACCCGAGGTGACTAACCAGGCTGTCAAGCTTGGAAGGGTGAAGTCCTGATAGAAGATAGTAAGTGGAAGTGAAGAAGCAAGTATATTGAATAAAGTTTAAAAGAACAACACTTGTAAAAAGGTTTCAGAACATTATTACATGTGTTAGCTTAGGTATTCCAGTTGTTGGCCGAGACAAACAGTCAGGATATATCCGAGGTACTTTACCCTGAGGTGAATACAAAATTAAGGTGTAATTTGAAGAAATGCAAAAAATATTGTAAGTATAGAAACATGCACAGCAGAAAAGCGGTAAAGCATAAAGGAAAGAAGGCATACAACACTTAGAAGGAAAGAAGGCATGCATTCAGCAAAGCAACTTGTTCGGATACAAAAAGGCACTTCAGCCTGGCATAGGAGATTGCTTGTCTAAGTTACAAAAGAAAACTTATATTGAAAGAAGAAAACTTGTTCGGATATATGAGGGGCCCATCAGCCAATGTAAAAGCTAAAACATTGTTCAAACAAAACGGTTGTAATTACTACAAAGGAAAAAGTACAAATTCTAAGTTGACTGTTCTGTATCGGCGGTTGGCTGTGTTCCGGCCTCAACAGACAGTTGGGAAAGCTTCTCGGCAGTCTTCTCAGCCTTGATCTCAGCGTCGATCTCGAGAAGAGTCTTGTCAAGGCTCTTCTCTGCGCTCAACATCGGCTTTATAAGTGATCATAGGAACATCGTCCTCGTCGTCCTGAGTCAAGTCTAGGACTTGCTTATTCAGAGTTAGGGACTTGGCTCTAGCAGCTTCAATCTTCTGAGCGACATCGACGACCCCGTCCTTGTCGGCCTCAACTTCTTCCTCCTTAACCATATCCTCGGATTGTCTTGGAGTGGATGGGAAGGGAAGAGCAAGTCGGCTAGCATCAAAGAGAGGCGAGTCATCAGGGACGCCCGATTCCTTCAACGCCGACATCCATCCAAGGGTATAACCCTTGTTGCATACCTCATTGACTTGTTTTTTATATCCATCGTGGATGCCAACCGCCCCTTCAGCGTATGCCTTCTCGTCGGCCACCTTTATTTCGACCGCTTGGTGGCCAATGCGGTTTGGAGCTCAGTCTGGGCTTGAGACTTCTCCTTTTTAGCTTCTTTTTCCTTGGCCTTGGCAACCTTGGCAACATTTTCTGCGGCTTCAGTGCGATCCTCGGCTTTACTCTGGGCCAGTTGGGCAGCTTTCACCTAGTCCTATAAGCTTCAGATGCGAGTCTCAGCCTTGTTTAAGGAAGACAAGAGCTTGGCTGCCTCCTTAGTTTTGTTGGTCAACTCTTTCTTGAACTTGTCTGTTTTGATTACGAGGGAGTGACCTTGTTGGATAGCTTGCAAGAAAAGAAAGAAAAATCGTCAAGTATGGAAATCAGAGTTGAAATTCAACCACAGATTTCAAAATACTACAAACTTACCAAACGCAATGCTGCATCATCATTACGTAGTTTTCATGCTCAGAGAGCTCGGTCATCCGATTGATGTTGGCCAAGAGGAGAACGACGGTGGAAAGGGCGGCACCAACTTCCAAACTGTCGAGTGCACTGTCCCCAACTAGAAGAGGTCAATCTCCGACCTTAACGGACGGGGTCCAAGGCTCGTCTGCACAAAAAACAGAGGGCTTAGGCTCAGAAGACCCCCCAGACCTCGGCTTTTTGGACATCGATTGATCAGACACCTCAGCATCGACAGGCCTCTTCTTGGTAGATGCAGACTTCTTTATTTCAGCCAATTTTGAAATTGGCACTATGTCCTCTGATTCTACCTCGGTGGCGCTGGGTTTGGCCTTGGCCCTTTGAACCCTTTTCACCTTGGGTTTTGGCTGAGATTGGGAAGGAGAGGAGAAATGGACCAACACCATACTGGGAATGTTGGCAAGAAAGTCGTCCGAAATGATTTTTGCGCGATCCATTTCTTCGGCGGTGGCGGTAACAGTGACCTTGGTGCCAAAGCAGATTGCTGGAAAGGCTATGGGAGGGTTAGCAGTGTAGCGAGCCGATGCCTCAAATTCTCGGTGTTGGCGGCTGCGAGTTTTGCCGAGGAGCAGAAACTAGAGCTCGGCATCGGCGTTGGCGCTGGGATAAAGGAATTAGCTGAGGGGAAAAAGTTCATGGTTAGTCTGCAAGATCAGAGGTAGAGGCTTGATCTAGCCTTGGAGATGAAGCAGCTGGAGGAGGGGAGTTCATCATTTCTAGCCTTGGAGATGAAGTAGCTGGAGGAGTGGAGTTCATCATTTGGCACGAACTCCCAATTGTCCGAGACAATTAGGTAGTCGTCTGCCGCACCTTTGTTGGAATATGGGCTATCGGCTTGTATTGCGTAGATCTCGACTTGAGGTAATAGGTGTAGCCTTTAGGTGTTTTTAAGCTACACATGGTGTAGCAGTACTGGATGTCAGAGAGGGTGATTCTGGCATTTTGCTGACGTGCCAGTTCGGCAATGCCATTGATGATCCTAAAAGAGTTAACGGCTAGCTGCATGGGATTGAGTTTATAATAGTGGAGGACTTCCCTAAAGAGGATATCTAGGGGAAACCTAACTGCTCCTTCAACAATAGAGACGACTAGGAATGGCATGTAATCCTGGCCAGACATAATTGAGTCATTCTTCCCAGCCAACCTCAGATGAACATCGGCCGAGATAGAAAACTCTTGCCGGAAGTACTCTAGTTTGGTCGAGCTGTCTACTCTCCACGTAAACATGCCCATAATGTTGGCTTAGTGAAGATTGGTGCAAGATTTTAGAAAAGAATGGTTGGTATGGGTTTTAAGACCTTGGCTAAACCTTAAACTGGCACTAGAGCTAGGGTTTTTACAGATCCAAGGGGAGTTTGTTTCAGTTTCTCCTAAGTATTTGGTTTCTAGGCAAATCTCAATTTTAAGTCTACGTAGAAATAAGAATCGAAGGAAAAAATCTAGAAACAGAGCAAGGAAAGCATAAAAGAAGCACAATTCAGAATCAAGAACTACAAAATCGGGAGTAATGACTAATTGGCAAACTTCAACTCATGACATTTGACAAATGAGTCTAAGGAAAATGTTTGGGGACAATGAAAATAGAGCACAAAGACAGAAGATTCGATTTAATAGCAACACATGAACATTTAAGAGATGCAGTAAAAAGCCAGTACGACGAGGAATAATAAAGCACATTCAAGAGCAAGAATTAATTGTGCAGAACATGATTAATGGTAACCAAAATTAGGGAACGAATGGAAAAATATATAAGCAAGTTCACAATAAACATCATATAGCAAAGAAGGAACACATATAGATTAGTTAAAGACTGAAATTAAAGAAAAAGAAACTAGAAACTCATCGATTGTAGCCGAAGAAACGACGTCGGGGCAATGGTCGCCGAAATTAGAGGATGGCAGTCATTGGAATAGACCAACGAATGCCACGCCGGAAGTAATAGACGGAGAAGTTGTAGGAGCTTGGAAGCACGAAAATGGAGGTTTGGGAGAGAAGCGTTGAGAAAGAAAATTTGAAAGCGAATCGAATTCTCAAAAGTGAAGAGACGGGGAGAGAGGTAGAAGTTTTGTCAAAAATATGAAAAGGCGGCAAACCATAATGATATGCCTTGGACGACGTGTCTGTCAAGTGGCATGCACAGAAGCGGCACGACCTGATAGCACATATCAGGTACGAACCAATGAGAGAAGGATGCGTAGCGGAAACGGTTGAGAAAAACTGTGCGTGACAGCTTATGAGCAGATAAACCTCTTGGAGTTCTTGATTTAATGAAGCAAAACCCTCGACTTGAGGAATGATCTCGGTTAAGGAACTCAAGGAACTTGGTTCTTAAGTCTTGGTCATTGATAAGGATGGATAGTTGAGTCCTAGATACTTGAAACCGACGAGTCATGATTTAGGTTGAAAGGAAAGAATGAATTTTAGTCGACATAACATGCAAATAGGCGATGTAGGTTCTATCACATCAAGTTGTCGAGGTGCCATGTGGCCTGGTCCTAATGCCGAGGTGATCTCGGCTAGGCCAAGGTTATCTGAAGAATCCAAGATAAGCGGATAAGGGACAAGAGTCCTACAATAGGGAAGGATCTCTGGATAAATATAAAGCTCTTAGGGAGTTTATTCCTATCTAGCTAAGAGTCCAGGATGTGCATTGAGCCTGAGTCCACTGAAGTGAGGCTTCTACAAGAATCAGGTCAGTGCTGGCTATAAAAGCAGGGCACCCCTATAGGTCTAAGGTATATTTTTTGATGTGTGATAGACTATGAGCAGTAAATTCTTTTTAGTGAGTTTAAGCACTATTTCTTACACCACAAATAGTGTTATACAACCACTAAGTTAAATGCATTTGTCATTATTTGTATTAACATAAATCTTGTGTTATCTAAGAAAATTTTTTAAATTTTATTTTGAAATTAAATAATAACAAAAAAATTTATTAAAAAAATTGAAGTAGGGAGGGTCATTGGGTTTGGACTTGCTTTTTTTGCTTGAAAGTCCAGCTTGCATTCGTCGAATGACCCAAGCCTCTCTCCCTATTTGGGTAAGGCTGGATGGAATTGGCAGAATTTGGCTTAGCAATCATGCAAGCAGGTTGAATTCTCATGGAGGGCTCTCTCTTTGGCTTTTATATTTATATGGCACCACAGTGACTTTTTTGGCTATCTATCCATATTACTTTACCTTATCTATCTATGTGTTAATGTTGTGAGACCTAGAAACATTCTCTCACATGGATTGTTAAAGAGATCCAATAAAAGATGAACTTTGCCTCATGGATCTGCAAAAATAAACATGGTTAATGCCACCCAACCAGGGTTGCTAGCGGGGGACACTTCGATGATAAAGTTAGAACTCTTGAATCAAATAGAATAGAAGAAGAACTTGAAAAGTGTTTGTGTGTATTACAAAGATGAGACATACCTCTTTTCTATGGGGACACTTTACTTTTAAAGAGGTGGGCGTAGCTTTCTCTAGACATTTGCTTGGTGCCCTCCTTGTTTGGGTTAGTCCCATTATTAGGACTTGTTTGGGTTACCCCAATAAGTAAAAAAATTTTGGGTCACCACAATTGTCCCAAAACTTTCACTTTCTTTGGAAAAAAGAATGAGAGTTTTTATTTCCGAGTTAGTATCACAAACGAATGTTAGATCTTTGATAAAAATAACATCCTTGGTAGAGAATGCCTAGTTGATATAGGTCTTATTCCCAAA